>NW_026991721.1:58532752-61048586 GCF_029215605.1 Mirounga angustirostris
CAGTGGTATTTGTGGGCCAGGGCATTGGCCACACCAGCTACCACCTTCTGAAAGGCACCCTGCATCTGTGGGGTGAATTCCTTGCCAAAGTGGCGGGCCAGCACACACACCAGCACATTGCCCAGGAGCTGTGGGGAAGAGACAAGAGACATGTGCATGGTTAGCAGACAGACCCAGCTGAGACTCAGCATATTCCAGCCCCATCCACAGCCCCAAGCTGTGCCCCTAGAATATAAGCAGAAAGATAGCTAGATCTTAGATGTTACTCTCTATGTGATTTCAACCATATCAGCCTGATTTTACATTTAGAAATGTTTCTCTCCTCCCTTAATTCAGAACTTAAAATATCATGGCTATTCTTTCCAACTATACAAAGAAGCAATCAGATTTTATCCTCTTTGCTCTCAAAGGAAGAGACAAGGGGAAAAAGTATTAGAAAAAAAATGATTTGGAATGGATTAAATGTACTTTTTAAATAAACACTCAAAACTTTAATCAAAACAATAAAGAAAACACATTGCAGAGAACAAGAAGAAACTACTGTGAGCAAGAGGGTGAAAGAAATAAAAACAGTCCTGAGGAGTCCATACTGATGCTATTAGAATACCTCCTTCACCCTCTAGAAAGCACCTAACACCCATACCCTTTCTGGACACCATGAGCTTGACCTTAAAAAGGAAGATGAAGGAGAATATTGAGGGTCCCACAGACTCACCTTGAAGTTCTCGGGATCCACATGCAGCTGGTCACAGTGCAGCTCACTGAGCTTAGCAAAGGTGCCCTTGAGGTTGTCCAGATTCTTCAGGCCATCACTAAAGGAATTCAGCACCTTCTTGCCATGGGCCTTGACCTTGGGGTTGCTCATAATAGCATTAGGAGAGGACAGGTCCCCAAAGGAGTCAAAGAACCTCTGAGTCCAGGGGTAGACAACCAGCAGCCTGAGGGGTGAAAACAGCACAGAGGACAGGGGAGTCAGAGCCTGTCAGAAACCCAGGGGTCTACCCATCTCTGCCTGTCAAGATTCCATTCAATCTCCATAAGCCTGCCTTGCTACCTGGATACCAACCTGCCCAGGGCTTCACCACCAACTTCATCCACCTTCACTTTGCCCCACAGGGAGGTGACGGCAGACTTCTCCTCAGCAGTCAGATGCACCATGATGTCTGTTTGTGGTCGCTAGTGAACACGGTTGTGTCAGAAGCAAATGTAAGCAGCAGCTGGCCCTACTCTTCCTTTTATGCCCAGCCCTGATCTTGCCCTTCCTGGGGCTGTGAGCAGATTGGCCCAGGCCTGGGTGTGGTTCTGCAGGGTGAGGCCTGAATGGTGGCTGCCATCTCTCTCCTTGGCAGTTCTGACACCTGCTTGTGAGTCTGACTTCAGGCCCTGGTTCTCTCTCTAGGGATCTCTAGGACTCATCTCAGCTATTTCTATTGATTTTTACTAAAATTATTCTCCTTGGCAAGTGTACTAGTACATTTTTGAGAATCACAACCTGGTAATTGAAGAGTGCCTCTTCAATTTTCTTATGAAAGGCGAAGGGGCAATTTTTCCCAAGTTAAATTTGAAACTGTGTATCCCAGGAGCAGAGTCTTGGCTTCAGTTTGGGCCCCTTTCCAAATATACAAAGCATTTTGTTCATAGGGCCAGATGTCCAGCAGGCTCTGAACAGAAAGCGAATGTCTGATCAGTGTTTCCCTTTCCTCATCCTATCCTGGGGCGTTGACACCAAAACACCTCTCTCCAGGGGTCCCTGGTTCAGACTGTCCTCTAGTTCCAACAGTTCTATGACAGGGAATAATCATTAATTCATTCAGTCAGTCACCGACCACTTCAATTAATAAATATTCCCTTCTTGCCTATGAATGAAAGTCACAAGGCACGGTAATCATGTGTGACAGTACAAAATAGGAAGAAATGTTTATACAGCATAGAGTGTGAGTGTGAGGGATAAGAAGAAATGTGAAAAATAGGAAGAGGGGAAGGGTTTGGAAAAATTTTCTTAGGCAATATTGGAAAGTGCATTGAGGCCAGGGTGCAAAGGCATCACAAGTGATAAGCAAGCATGCAGTTTGTCTGAAATGGGAGGGTGGGCAAAGGAATTATTTATGGACATGTTTGGGGCAAGTAAAAGAGGGAGGTTATCCCTTAGGGTAGGCCCACTTGAAGGAGCATGCTATGGTAGGCTACACTGCAGGCAAGGAAGTAGGGAAAAAGGAAACACAACAGTGTCTTGATCATTCATTGTGTCTCTATTTGAGCACCGTATTTTTCACTAATTGTAGGAAATAGGTCAAAGCATTAGGCTGAGGGCTGTGTCTTAGGTTGCATGTCTTCCATAGAGCCCCTGTAATGCCAGTATTCTCTATATATTTAAAACCTTCTTGACCGTGCCTATGCTTTGGAGGGAGAAGTGTCATCCACTAGTGATATGTATGGTCCCTTTCCTCTTCTCATTTCCTTGACCTCTTTGAATAAGACACAAGAGCTTTTGAGCACCGTATTTTTCACTAATTGTAGGAAATAGGTCAAAGCATTAGGCTGAGGGCTGTGTCTTAGGTTGCATGTCTTCCATAGAGCCCCTGTAATGCCAGTATTCTCTATATATTTAAAAACTTCTTGACCGTGCCTATGCTTTGGAGGGAGAAGTGTCATCCACTAGTGATATGTGTGGTCCCTTTCCTCTTCTCATTTCCTTGACCTCTTTGAATAAGACACAAGAGCTTCCTATCTGTAGACCCTCAGGGATGTACCATACCCCCAGACAAAAAAAAATAAAATAAGTGAAATGAATCAGGAAGTTGAGCTGAAGGTTCTTTATTAGGCAGAAACCATACCCTTGGTGGTGGACATTATTTCCCCCAGTTCAGATGATAGAATTTAGGGAAACAGGGTCTTCCAGTGGTCAGCAGGAAACAGGCCAGGATCTCAATGGTATTTGTGAGCCAGGGCATTGGCCACACCAGCCACCACCTTCTGATAGGCAGCCTGCACCTGAGGGGTGAATTCTTTGCCAAAGTGGTGAGCCAGCACACACACCAGCACGTTGCCCAGGAGCTGTGGGGAAGACAGAGATAGATATGTATACATGATTAAGACAGAAATCAAGCTGGGCTTCTGAGAAACTGAGCCAACAATCATTTATTTTTTTCTGCCCACACTCCAGCCCAAACTGATCTTCAGGTTATCTCCATCAGCATAAATGAGTAAATATATATGTATGTATACTGTATATTTTTATTATATATATATGTATATATACTTAATTAATTAGTATGATGCTGGGCTGTCTTTTAGTTAACTATTGCTGCACTACTTCTACTTCTGGTCTAGCATCCTCAGGTATTTCTTTTCCTTTCCTTTCCTTTCCTTTCCTTTTCCACTGAGTCTTGACTATAAAAATGCAATTTTTCTTTTTTTAATTTGAATTCAGTTAGCCAACATATAATACATCATTAGTTTTTGATGTAATTTTCAATGATTCATGAGTTGCATATAACACCCTATGCTCATCACATCACATGCCCAATTATTCTATAATTTTGAGATGATTTGTAGTCTCTGGAGTGACAACTCTTTGAGGAGCCCTTATAATCTCCATATGGAGAGACAGAAAGACTTTTCCAAGTGCAGAAGGAGAAGATGAGAGCTAGTGTGCATAATTTGGGTATCAAGTGGAGGAAAAAGTTGGGGGCGGGAAGAGAGGGGCAAAAGATAAGTAATTAAGTGAAGAGCTTGATGAAAAAAAAGAGGTTGTGAGAAAGGAAACAATATGGAATACTGAAAGAAAACATATGAAATTATGTAAATTTTGAAAAGCATTCAATGATGGTATATACTAAGGTAAAAAGGAAGGTGGGGAGAGAACAGGTAGGGAAAAGAATCAGAGTGAAAGACTAGAAAGTGAAAAGAAAAAAACGGAGCATATCCCAGACTCACCTTGAAGTTCTCAGGATCCACATGCAGCTGGTCACAGTGCAGCTCACTGAGCTTAGCAAAGGTGCCCTTGAGGTTGTCCAGATTCTTCAGGCCATCACTAAAGGAATTCAGCACCTTCTTGCCATGGGCCTTGACCTTGGGGTTGCTCATAATAGCATTAGGAGAGGACAGGTCCCCAAAGGAGTCAAAGAACCTCTGAGTCCAGGGGTAGACAACCAGCAGCCTGAGGACAGAGGACAGGGGAGTCAGAGCCTGTCAGAAACCCAGGGGACTGAGCCATTTCCACCTGCCCAGCTTCCATTCACTCTCTGTAAGCCTGCCTTGCCACCTGGATACCAACCTGCCCAGGGCCTCACCACCAACTTCATCCACGTTCACCTTGCTCCACAGGGAGGTGACGGCAGACTTCTCCTCAGCAGTCAGATGCACCATGGTGTCTGTTTGTGGTCGCTAGTGAACACGGTTGTGTCAGAAGCAAATGTAAGCAGCAGCTGGCCCTACTCTTCCTTTTATGCCCAGCCCTGATCTTGCCCTTCCTGGGGCTGTGAGCAGATTGGCCCAGGCCTGGGTGTGGTTCTGCAGGGTGAGGCCTGAATGGTGGCTGCCATCCTTCTCCTTGGCAGTTCTGACACCTGCTTGTGAGTCTGACTTCAGGCCCTAGTCCTCTCTCTAGGGATCTCTAGGTCCCATCTTAGCAATACAAATTGCTACTAAAATCATTCTCCTTGGCAAGCACAATCTTACAATTTTGAGAATCACAACGTGGTAATCTCTTAGAGACTGCCTCTTCGATTTTCTTTGTACACAAATGGAAGAATCCCAGGTCCAGAAAGTAGAAGACATTCGTCTACTGTGGTTCCACTTAGAAGCATATGGATGGTTCTCCTTCTGTGTCTTCAGAATGGGCAAAATAATTATAAGTACAGCATGGATGGAACCTCTGGCACAATTCTATGTATATCTTCCTTCTCTTGGTTTGGATTAAATCATCCTAGGGAGAAAACAAATATTCATTCATTCATTCATTCATTTTTTTCTTAATTTAGTCATATAACCAAACAAATGATGATTTGAAAATGGAATTACATATGAATCAGGAGTGTCCTGTTAAATAACTACTCTATTAGGTTTTGAGGATCCACAGATCAAAACATAGAGATCTCTTGACATAGTAAGAAATAAAAATAACCGAAAAATCAACTATAAACCAAAGTTGTTGGTAACACTGAGGGAAGCAATGTCTTTAATTAACCCAAGACATAAAAAATGGTTTCTTTCTGGACTGATAGAGAAACTTCTCTGTGACCTGAAATGAGGGACAGGAAAGTGGAAAGGCACTCTGGCTTTGTCCCAGATTTTTTTTACCCCTAGGCCCCTACAAATGCTGTGTGCATACTCATTTCTTTTATTCAAATTCATCACCCCTAATCCCATTTTCTCTACATATTTTTGTTTGCTTCAATCTTTTTTTACTAGCATGTATCCTTCTATCTCTACAGCTTTTCCAATATCCTTCCCCTCACTTTTCTCTCCCCCATACCATGCATTCTGATGACTAACTTCTTAGGGGAATAAAAACTGAATTGGGGAGTTCTGCTCCTTACCATTAAAAGATACCATAAAAAAAGCAAAAGCAGCGAGCATTTCTGAGCTCAGCATAGGATCTCGGTGTTCCTGGAGGACCGTGCTGTTTCTTTTTCTGACATCCCATCATCTGTACCTCCTGCATCTTAGCCCACTCCTGAATTCCCATTTCCTTTAAGCAAGGAAAGGGCCATGCATTTTTTTTACTTACATTGTTTCTCCCACCTTAGAATCTTCTTTTGATCCAGGCACCCCAATGTTTAGAATCACCTTTCTCTATTTGTTATCATCATAAGTGACAAATATTTAAGAGAAACTTCTCATCCTTTCACTCAGAAACCCCAACTACAAAAACATTTCTAGGTGAACCAGAAGAAAAGGACTTCTCTATTTCTAGTTGTTTCAAATCAACTCCCTGAATTCCCACTTCCATTGCTCCATTCTCTAAACTACTTTCTCCATCATTGCTAAGTAAGTAAAGATTCCTCTCCCCTTTTACTTGTCCCAAGCCCATCAAGTATTTGTGAACAACCTCTCTCTGATCATTCTCAGACATGTAGGAAAGGCTTGGTTCTTGTCTGGTAACCTGGAGGTTAGGTCAGAATTACGTGCCCAAAGAGGTACAATTCCAGCATTTTCTATTTATATTCATTCTTCTCTAAAACCCTTAAGCAAAGATGTTTTTACTATTGGTCTATTCCTGGGGCAAAATTCCACATGTTGACTTCCAGGAAAAGGGGACCTTTCAGTGTTTTAAATGTTTAAATAAATACACACACACACACACACACATTGAGCTATAGGCTTTGAGTTTCATTTTACTAAATTTAAAACTTCATTGTTTTACATTCAGACTGTTCTCAAGACTCTATTTCACACCCCCAATGTCAGAGTTCAGGTATAAGTGTGTGAAGGGAGGTTCAAGGGAAGTTTGGACATGTGTTTTGCTGGGACTGTCTGTCATGAGAAATTCACAGGCCTTAGTAAATAACAGTATTGAATATGTTTATACTTTCCTGTCAGGAGCCCAATTGTCAAGGCCCCAGCTTTGCCATCTTGACTGACAGAAATTAGCATCTACTTGGACTTCCCCTACCATTTCCTGTATTCAGAAAGGGTTCTCCTAAGTTTTTTTGTCTCTTCTTCCTTCAGCTTTCTTTGCCATGAATGACTTGGGCTGAGCTTTTGTACTGGCAATTGCTGCAGCCACCTTGTTCCTGGCTTCAGAAGAGGAGTTGCTGTTCTCTCTCCCATCACCATTGCTACTTAGCATGACTGTAGAGGGAGACAGACTTCTCCTTTTCTTACCCATTACCCTTCAGGGACAAGGCTGCAAGTTGTAATAAGACATGAAAAGCTCAGACATATCAGATGAAAATAAGAATAAACTGATAAATGTGATTATGTTCTGAGCCTCAGCCTCACATCCAGATCAACATTCAAAGATTCTAGAAAGCTTCTTGACCCACTGACATCTTTACCATTTTAAACTTACTTCTACCCTGTAAAAGGCAGCACAGGATGTCTGCTTTACATTGATCCCAGCCCCAGTGAGCACTAAACACACACATGTTCATGCACACACATATACACACACCCTAAATCCCCAAGAAAGAGACAGAAAGACATTTTTTCCCTTTTTTCCAGCTTGTGAAATTTGCATACTTTGATGTTTTGAACCAGAATGGACCTGGTCTGAGTATAATTAAGAGGATGAGGATCAAGAGATTCATGATCATCATCCAGAAATATGTGGTTTTATTTGCTTAAAAAAATGACACTCAACTAGAACACTTTTGTACATACAGTAGTGTTTAGTTTTAGATTCCATTCATCATTTTGAAATTTCTGAACATAATCCCTATTTTCCTGGGTCAGGCACAGTTAGTTCTCCCAGATGCACAATCTCTTGGTTACCTCAGTTTAGCATCCATTCAAAAATTAAATTAATTTAATAAAATTAAATAAAATAAAAATATCCCAATAAGAGCAGAACTCAGAGAAATGATGGATATACATTTTTTAAAAGTCATATTTCGGTATGAAAAACAATAAAGCCAATCTAGCTATGAGATTGATAAAGATTGTGCTAATTATTACAGAACAATTAATGTCTCAGTCTATAATCACCATGCAAATATTTCCTCCATTGACCTCAGATCGTCATTCAGAATTAGATTTTGTCACTATGTGGGCCAGGGTGTTGATTTATGAAAAGCAAAGGGGCAATTTTTCCCAAGTTAAATTTGAAACTGTGTATCCCAGGAGCAGAGTCTTGGCTTCAGTTTGGGCCCCTTTCCAAATATACAAAGCATTTTGTTCATAAGGCCAGATGTCCAGCAGGCTCTGAACAGAAAGCAAATGTCTGATCAGTGTTTCCCTTTCCTCATCCTATCCTGGGGCATTGACACCAAAACACCTCTCTCCAGGGGTCCCTGGTTCAGACTGTCCTCTAGTTCCAGCAGTTCTATGACAGGGAATAATCATTAATTCATTCAGTCAGTCACCGACCACTTCAATTAATAAATATTCCCTTCTTGCCTATGAATGAAAGTCACAAGGCACGGTAATCATGTGTGACAGTACAAAATAGGAAGAAATGTTTATATAGCATAGTGTGAGTGTGAGGGATAAGAAGAAATGTGAAAAATAGGAAGAGGGGAAGGGTTTGGAAAAATTTTCTTAGGCAATATTGGAAAGTGCATTGAGGCCAGGGTGCAAAGGCATCACAAGTGATAAGCAAGCATGCAGTTTGTCTGAAATGGGAGGGTGGGCAAAGGAATTATTTATGGACATGTTTGGGGCAAGTAAAAGAGGGAGGTTATCCCTTAGGGTAGGCCCACTTGAAGGAGCATGCTATGGTAGGCTACACTGCAGGCAAGGAAGTAGGGAAAAAGGAAACACAACAGTGTCTTGATCATTCATTGTGTCTCTATTTGAGCACCGTATTTTTCACTAATTGTAGGAAATAGGTCAAAGCATTAGGCTGAGGGCTGTGTCTTAGGTTGCATGTCTTCCATAGAGCCCCTGTAATGCCAGTATTCTCTATATATTTAAAACCTTCTTGACCGTGCCTATGCTTTGGAGGGAGAAGTGTCATCCACTAGTGATATGTGTGGTCCCTTTCCTCTTCTCATTTCCTTGACCTCTTTGAATAGGACACAAGAGCTTCCTATCTGTAGACCCTCAGGGATGTACCATACCCCCAGACAAAAAAAAATAAAATAAGTGAAATGAATCAGGAAGTTGAGCTGAAGGTTCTTTATTAGGCAGAAACCATACCCTTGGTGGTGGACATTATTTCCCCCAGTTCAGATGATAGAATTTAGGGAAACAGGGTCTTCCAGTGGTCAGCAGGAAACAGGCCAGGATCTCAATGGTATTTGTGAGCCAGGGCATTGGCCACACCAGCCACCACCTTCTGATAGGCAGCCTGCACCTGAGGGGTGAATTCTTTGCCAAAGTGGTGAGCCAGCACACACACCAGCACGTTGCCCAGGAGCTGTGGGGAAGACAGAGATAGATATGTATACATGATTAAGACAGAAATCAAGCTGGGCTTCTGAGAAACTGAGCCAACAATCATTTATTTTTTTCTGCCCACACTCCAGCCCAAACTGATCTTCAGGTTATCTCCATCAGCATAAATGAGTAAATATATATGTATGTATACTGTATATTTTTATTATATATATATGTATATATACTTAATTAATTAGTATGATGCTGGGCTGTCTTTTAGTTAACTATTGCTGCACTACTTCTACTTCTGGTCTAGCATCCTCAGGTATTTCTTTTCCTTTCCTTTCCTTTCCTTTCCTTTTCCACTGAGTCTTGACTATAAAAATGCAATTTTTCTTTTTTTAATTTGAATTCAGTTAGCCAACATATAATACATCATTAGTTTTTGATGTAATTTTCAATGATTCATGAGTTGCATATAACACCCTATGCTCATCACATCACATGCCCAATTATTCTATAATTTTGAGATGATTTGTAGTCTCTGGAGTGACAACTCTTTGAGGAGCCCTTATAATCTCCATATGGAGAGACAGAAAGACTTTTCCAAGTGCAGAAGGAGAAGATGAGAGCTAGTGTGCATAATTTGGGTATCAAGTGGAGGAAAAAGTTGGGGGCGGGAAGAGAGGGGCAAAAGATAAGTAATTAAGTGAAGAGCTTGATGAAAAAAAAGAGGTTGTGAGAAAGGAAACAATATGGAATACTGAAAGAAAACATATGAAATTATGTAAATTTTGAAAAGCATTCAATGATGGTATATACTAAGGTAAAAAGGAAGGTGGGGAGAGAACAGGTAGGGAAAAGAATCAGAGTGAAAGACTAGAAAGTGAAAAGAAAAAAACGGAGCATATCCCAGACTCACCTTGAAGTTCTCAGGATCCACATGCAGCTGGTCACAGTGCAGCTCACTGAGCTTAGCAAAGGTGCCCTTGAGGTTGTCCAGATTCTTCAGGCCATCACTAAAGGAATTCAGCACCTTCTTGCCATGGGCCTTGACCTTGGGGTTGCTCATAATAGCATTAGGAGAGGACAGGTCCCCAAAGGAGTCAAAGAACCTCTGAGTCCAGGGGTAGACAACCAGCAGCCTGAGGACAGAGGACAGGGGAGTCAGAGCCTGTCAGAAACCCAGGGGACTGAGCCATTTCCACCTGCCCAGCTTCCATTCACTCTCTGTAAGCCTGCCTTGCCACCTGGATACCAACCTGCCCAGGGCCTCACCACCAACTTCATCCACGTTCACCTTGCTCCACAGGGAGGTGACGGCAGACTTCTCCTCAGCAGTCAGATGCACCATGGTGTCTGTTTGTGGTCGCTAGTGAACACGGTTGTGTCAGAAGCAAGTATAAGCAGCTGCTGGCCCTGCTCTTCCTTTTATGCCCAGCCCTGATCTTATCCTCCCTGGGGCTGTGAGCAGATTGGCCCAACGACACAGCAGAAGCTTATTTGTTTGTGCGAATGTAGGTTGCATCCCCATTCCTCAGTTCCCTTCAGTTGCCCTGAGGGTGGTGTTCTAGGTGTTGTGTGTCTTGACTCAGAATCCGTGCTTTCTCCCTCCTCAATTCATCCCCTTCAGTAGTGGCTTCCATAAAGATACTACCACTCTCATTCATGTGCAAATGCTGTAGTCTGATATTGTGGAATGTTTCTCAGAGTTTAACTCATCTAGTTCTTTCACTTCATAGATCAGAAAACTAAGGCCTAGAGAACAGAAATGTTATCAAGTTGACTCTATGTGGTACTTCTCTTTGTCTCTAGAGATATTTGTAAGTGGTTGGAATGAATAAATGCTTAACATACTTTTAACTTGCTTTCTTTCTCCTTCTTTGGATAAATACTTCTAGTAACAAAACTCTTTCTTTCCATTCTTTCACTGAAATAAATGTCCATTGGAAGAATGAAAGTAATGAATATTGTTTCTCTACCAGCTACTAACATAGATCTGGGGAGCATGGATTTAATGGAAACAATGAGAGATAAAGAAAAAAATATCAGAAACCTATAACATGATTTGAAACTATGATATGACTAAAGAAAGAATGCAGAGGATTTGCAATGAAGATTTACCTTATTCAACCAGTCTGACAGGGGTTCTGGTAAAATGCAGGTGCAGAAATTTCCAGTTGTGTCCTCAGCAAAAAAGTAGAGTTAGATCTAGAAATGAAGGTTCAAAGGGAATTTTAGTCTTTTCTGAATTCAAAATAATATTACATTGACCTACAGATACATACCCTCTAGCACAGCTAGATGGAAGGAGGGAAGGTGGGAGGGAGGGAGGGTAAGAGAGATTAACCAACAGAAAGGAAGAGAATGGACTGAGATGGAAGTCAGAAGGCAAAGAATATAAAGAAGAGGAGGAGAGAGAGAAGCAATTTCAAAATTTAGTGAGGATGTAGCTCAACAAAACTCTTAGGCTCTGCTGGTGACAGTGTAAAATGGTATAACTGCTTTAGGAAATATTTGGCAGTAGCCACTACAGCAGAATATATGCAAAACCTATGAGCTGGCAATTATTCTTCCAGAAATGCAGAAATGCATGCTTATGTGAGTCCAAAGGCTGTAACATCAGTATGCATGATGATTCTAAACTGCTAGCCACTTAAATGTTCCTCATTCAGTGGAATAGATAAATCATGATATAGAGAAAGAATGAAATATTACACAATAATGAAAAGAATCAACTACTGCTTCACTTGCAGAAATACAGATGAATTGTACAACATAATGTCAATTAAAAGTAACCAGAGGTGTTCCTGGGTGGCTCATTCAGTTAAGTGCCCAACTCCTGGTTTCGGCTCAGCTCATGATGGTTGTGAGATCTAGCCTCATGGTGGGCTCTGTGCTGAGCATGGAGCCTCCTTGGGATTCTCTCTCTCCCTCCCCCCACCCCCTCCCCTGCAGCTGGTCCACCTGCATGCACAGGCACTCTCTCTCAGTCTCTCTAAAAAAAATAAATAAATAAAGTAACCAGAGACAATGATTCGATGTATATGATTTATATGCAAAAAATAGGACAATATCACAAGGGGAAGTGTTATATGATAGGAAGGTGCAGAGGAGCCATGGATGATCTTAAAACTATGTTACAGAATATCTGTCTTTAACCTGAAAGCCAAGAAAAACTATTGAAAACTTCAAGGATGTGGGTGACATGATTTGATTTGTATTTTTTAAAAAATTATCTGGCTTCCATATATAAATGGGTTTAAGGGGTAAAATAAATGAAAGACAAATAGGATGATATTATAGTTGGGGTGTGGTGGTAAAAATGCCATCTCTATTTTCAGGCTCAAGCAATGGATGATGCATTAGTCCCTAGATGGGGAACAGATTAGCAGGAATAGATTAGGAAACAGTTGGAGGGTTTTTGTTGTTTTTGTTGTTGTTTTTTTTTTTTTTGGACATATTGTATTTGATGCACTCATGAGCAATCAGATATGGACCATCAAACAAATAGTTAGATATACGGGTCTGGAGCTCATAAAGAATACAGTCAGGTCAAGAAAACACAATGGAACAGGGCACAGAGGAACAGATCAGAGTGTATTGTATAAACTGCTACCTCTACTTTCTCAATAATGACAGCCAAAGCACTTTACAGAGATCTCCTTAAAACCTTGGAACCTGCTTGCGAGGTTGGAATGTTTATTCCATTTTACAAACAAGGAAATTCATGCTGGAAAATGTTAACCAAACTTTTCAAGGTGATAGGGCTGGATTTAATCTTTTACTGCTAATCCCAAAGCCCTGGCTTTTCACTTCTGAAATGCCAGGGACTTGGGTACAGAATTTGAAGTAATGGCTACAAAACTGAACGTGCTCAATTGCCAGCTCCAAACAAGAGACTTCTAGACATTTTCTGTCCTGAGAATAGACTTTCCTCTTTTCATTCACCAGACAGGAAACCCGGCTGTCATTGGTGACTTCACCACTCTCTACTGCACTTCATTCCAAGTCCTGTGGGATCTTGGCCACAATGGCCCCTTACTTGAGTTGTTCTTAGTTTCATTGCTTCTGTGAAGTTCAGTCCTTTGCCTTCATTATAATCACAGCACATTCCTATGGCTAGATCCAAGTTAGATCCTGCCTTGTCAGTTCTATACCCACACATGGATCCATTTCCCTAAAATTCCCTATTCACCATGTTACTTTTGTGTGCAAGAAATTTCACTGGTACTTTGCTTATAATAATAGCTTCTTTTCCGGGCAGTAGTGTCCCTAATTCTATATCACTGCACTGCCTTTTTTTTTTTTTTTTTTTTTTTTTAGGTTTTATTTATTTATCTGTCAGAGAGAGAGAGAGCACAAGCAGGGGAAGGGGCAGGCAGAGGGAGAAGCAGGCTCCCCACTGAGCAAGGAGCTGATGCAGGACTGTATCTCAGGACCCTGCGATCCTGACCTGAGCCAAATGCAGATGCTTAACCGACTGAGCCACCCAGGCGTCCCCACTGCACTGTTTTTAAGGGGCCAATTTCTCCTCTGTCACTTAGACCCAACATGCTAATTCCTAAATTTGTCATTTTCCCACATAAATGGCCTTTTATCTCCACAGAAGGCTTAATGAAATCGGAAATATGTTACAGGTCACAGAGCTAACAGATAAGGTACAGATTCAAACCAAGGCAGTTAGTTCTTATGCTTTAGGGATAGTTCCTCCATTAATACCAATGAAAACACTAGGGAAAGTTTAAAGCATGGCCCTTGCCTAGGTCTCTTGGAAGTTCCATCTCTACTATATTACAGCTGATAAAAACATTTTTTTTATATTATTTAATATAAGTGAAATATAGCATCAAAAAGCTCTGAGATTATAAAAATAGCAGCCTAGACAGGTCCCCTCCTTGGAGTTCTAACGTACCCCTACTCACTCTATCAATCTTCTTGCATTTCCCAAGAGTACCTCCATCTGCTCCCTTGTTCTGAAGACACTAATCAGTTCCAGAGTCTATTTTCCCTTCCTAGAAGTAACTGCCCCTGAAGCCTCTCTTATCTTGCAGAATCTTATGAGTCTCTTCTCTATCCTCCCCAAATAACCCCCTTCCCTAAAGAAGTGCTTTCTTTTAGCTGAATCAACATAAAAGATAAAGACAGAGAGAGAAGACAAGGATATTCATTACAGAGCACAATTTTTATTTTATTTTTATCATATAGCAGTTGGGTCTGGAGGCAGGGCACTGTGTCCGTCTTCAGGAGATGGACTCTTGGAACTCAGGTCCCTCTGGTAAACACCAACACAGTTGGACCAGCACCTCAGTGGTACTTGTGGGCCAGAGCATTTGCCACGGCAGCTGTCAGCTTCTGCCAAGCAGCCTGCATGTGGGGGGTAAACTCCTTGCTGAAGTGGGTTGCCAAGACAATCGATATCATGTTGCCTAGAAGCTGGGGAAAGAGTAGGATAAAAAGAAAACAGTGTCTAGTAAACAGAAAGTTTCAAGCTGGACACATCAATTTTCTTCCTGATAAGAGATTGAGCAACTTTCAGGGCCATGCTCCCACAAAAGTGTGCCATAATATGCTGGACATTGGCATCAATATGACTCCCAGCCCTGTACCTCCCATTGTGTTCTATCCTTCTCTCATTTGCCCTGGCAACTTCTGAGCCCAAAACATTGCCATGAATGGCTTCTCTTTTCTAGAGACTCAGTCTTTTTTGAAAATAGGATTATAGGACTGTAAGGGGCCTTAATATATATAGTTTAAGTCCCCAGATAGTACATTCATTCGAATTGTCTGTACACTCACATGACAAAGAATCTTGAGCCATGTATACAAGAGCATTTCATCACTGCTAAGGGGGTGGGGGGTCAGATTGTCCATTGAAAAGATTGCTCTTATATTGTCTTGCTTAGTCCTGGTTCTAAACTCAAGAATCATGGAGAAATGTATTCATCATTTTTAGAGAAAATTTCAGTTACCAAAAGTAAGATGTTCTTGCTATAATTGTATTCTCCCAGCCAAAAACATTTAACTCAGTTTTGGCCAGTGTTCTTCACACATGTATTTTTTCAGAAATGTAAGACAGCTAGTGGCTTCCTCTGGTCATAGTAATTACCCTACTCGGTCTTATCTATGACCTTTGGAACAACCTAACTACCAAAAGCAAGCCCTTCCTTGAAATATAATGTCCCAAAAAATGCTTTTATGGGATCAGACTTAACGACCTGTGTTTTCTAACATATCCACCACTGCAAATATCTAGGATGAAAGACAAAGCACAGGCATACCCAGAACTCACCTTGAAGTTCTCAGGATCCACGTGCAGCTTGTCACAGTGCAGCTCACTCAGCTCAGCAAAGGTGTCCTTGAGGTCATCCATATGTTTAACAGCATGTCCAAAGGAGGTCAGCACCTTCTTGCCATGGGCCTTGACTTTGGGGTTGCCCATTATTGCAGACTCAGAGGACAAGTTGCCAAAACTGTCAAAGAACCTCTGGGTCCATGGATAAACAACCAGGAGCCTATGGGATGATCACAGTCACAGATGAGATGGGAAATCAAAGTAGGTAAGAAAACCGACCAATACCCCTTCAGGAATACTTTCTGCCTTTCTGCCCCCCTCCAGGGCCTACCTTCCCAGGACCTCGCCTCCAACCAACTCCACGTTCACCCTGGCCCACAGGCTAACAACAGCAACCTTCTCCTCAGCAGTAAAATGCACCATGGTGTCTGGGAGCTTACTGGTGACCAGTAATGTGCCAGAAGCGAGTCTGTGTTGCTACTTCTCTATGTGGCCTTTTATTCCTCATTTCTAGTTTCCAGGCCCTCACTTCGCCCAATGAAATGAGACCATTGGTCAAGGGTAGGTTGTCACCACCATGGGTGGGGTTTGGATAAGGGAGGGTCAGCAGGATGGACATCTGGGTCTCTGATAGCATTCAGTGGCTCTATCAGGGGGTTCTGCTGTCCTTTCCCCACCGTCTACTAGGCATTTCCTATCTCAAGCTCCCCACCCCATTATCCTTGAGGTGACCTTGTAGGCTGACCATGAGGCATGACTAGAATTAAGAGGGGTAAGAATTAGAAATCTGTTGGGCAATGTGTCAGGTGTTTACAAGATATCATTCAGTTTTTCACCTTGGGTATAAAAGAAACCACAGCTTTTCTTGGTCACCATTTTTTCTAAAACTTAAACGGGGCTTATACTTTTATAGTTCTTATAAGAAGAAAAGACTCCAATCTAGCATCAGTTCAGAAACAGGACAGGTAAAAACTAGATAATTAAGAGAACTAGTATTACATGATTGTGGTTGAGTTCTATTAAGATAGAACTGGCCAATACCATGTATCCACTCATTTGTGTCAGAAAATGCACAATTGAGTACTGGGAAAAATTACATGTTCAATGGAGAGAATATGAGACTCTGTGGCAATAATGATTGATTAAGGCAGTTGTCTTTGGCATTTGCTGGATCCACACTTCCTTGTTGTGCTTAACTATTCCTCATATCTAATGAGGCAGAGGCAATCTTCACTGACAGTATTCCACACACTACTGTCCCTGTCACCTCAGGTACTTTGGTCTCATGCATCTCAAACAAGCATTCATTGTTCTAAATAAGTCACACTTCCGGGGAGAGAGGGAATGACTTATTTTATTTTATTTTTTTCTCTCAGAGTTTGTTTGTTTCTCCCTGAGACCAATCTCACTAAAAAAAAAAAAAAAAAGAAATAATCTCCATGTGTATTTACAAAGGTACTCTAAAATTTAAAGAATTCAACTCAATATATTAGGGTTGAATTTCTGCTATTAGAAAAGAAATCATTTGAGATAGTGAGAACTTTTATCAATTCACCTTGGAAAAAAACTTATATTTAAAATGTGGATTGTTCTGCCATTACTATGCTTGGCAGTTTACTGTGGTGCCTTCTGAGATGCAGTTTTTATTACCTCCACCTGTGTCATTCATAAAGATTAATTGAATTGCAGCATTTGAGAAATGTCATTGAAAAATATCTTTTAAAAGTAGCAAAATGATCAAAATAATAAAATGTAGAAAAACAAATAAAATAAAATGTGGATAAGAATTGCTAAGGTGCCAGGAGCTAGTTTACCATGACAGACTTGATGGATGATCAGTGAGCTCTGAGTCCCAAGCTGTGATGATGTGAATACTTTGGTACGGAGATATAAAAAAAAAAAAAGTGTGAATCAATCCCAAAAAGGCTTTTTCAAGAGAAAAAGTCAATGAAATGAAAGAAAAGCGAGGAAACTCTGACCACAGTCAGGAATCCCAGCCCCCCTCCCCCGTGGGCGTGGTCTGAGGGAACGACTCAGCGTCCACACTCTCTGATGGCCCTGGTGCTTGTCTCCCAGGTGCATACACACTGCAACCCCTCAGACTCAGGGACATTTGCAACTCTGAATGTTGGCAAACAGCCTCCCATCTTCCCAGCAAACCAGATGGTGATTCTGGCAATTACCTCTAACTCCTGCTTTTCTCTCATCTTATCTAGACAATTACTTCCCAAGACTTTTTGATTTCTCTCCTTCATGGCTGTTCCACACTTTTACTTGACTTCCATGCTCACTGTTCCCACTGTTGTCTGGAGGCTTATCACATCAGTGTTAGCTCATCGTCATGGTCATCTAACAGTTTTACAGTCATTCATCACATATTTAAAATATCGGGGCACCTGGGTGGCTCAGTCAATTGAGTGTCTGCCTTCAGCTCAGGTCATGATCTCAGGGTCCTGGGATGGAGCCCCGTGTCGGGCTCCCTGCTCTGCAGGAAGCCTGCTTCTCCCTCTTCCGCTGCCCCTCCTCCCGGGCTCATGCTCTCTCTTTCTCTCTCCCCCTCTCAAATAAATAAATCTAAAAATAAAAAAGTAAAAAAAAAAAATAAAAAGCAAATATCTACTGAAGCCAATCATGCCATCCATCATTCTAAAAACTGGGAATCTTGGAAAAACAAAACAGTGTATATAGTGTCATCAAGCTCACATTCTAGGGGGCAGAGGAGACTGACACTAATAATTAAATCAATGAAGAAGAGAATTTCAGATGGGTGTTATATGACAAGAAAAAAAATGCATCTGACGACATAGTAGGAAGCGACTAGAGAAACATAATATAAGGATAGAGGTCCTAAAGGAAGTTACATTTGAAGAGGGACTTTAATGACAAGATGGAGTCAGGCATAAGTCGTTTGGCAAAACGAGTTCCCAGAAGCAGGCAAGGGCAGGTGCAAAACTCAGGGGCTGGAGAGAAAAGGAAAAAGAAAGAAAGAAAAAAACAAACTTGACATTTCCTTTAGAGAAAGGCGTTATAAAGTCTGCGAGAGAGATGTTAAGAGTGGGAGGGAGCAGAGTTGGAGAGATTGGCCAGGGCACATGAGGGTAGAGCGGGTATTTTACCCTAAGGCATGGGAAACCAGTAGAGATTTGTAAAAGTGGCATCACTATGATCGCTAATCTACTCAGCACCCACAGCAGGGCTAATCTTCTAACTGTCCTGTTTATTACATTACAGCCTTGCTTATAACCCCGAATTAACTTCCAGCCCAACAAAAAATCCTGTGATCTATCCTCCCCAACTGCTCTATGCAATTTCTTTCCTTTTCCTCTTGATTTAGCAGAGCTCATGTGCTGCACTGAGCTGCCTTCTCAGCCTCTTCCCCACCTAAATCCCCTCCTCTCTGAGCACGTCAGAGGGCTGTCCCTTCTCTGAAACATTGCAGCAAATCTGCCCCAGGGACATGGTCTCTCCTGTTGGCATGTAAGCAATGTACCATTCCTCCGTAGCTCTGACCACTTAAACCACAAAGTTCTTCCATAAAGCCCAAGGCCAGCTCTTTGGAGTTGATTTCAAAGAGTCATCCGCTGTTCAGACTTCCAACCCCTCCCATCCTTAATCTATCCTCAAAAGGGCTTGTGACAAACCAGCTGCTTTTAGAAAACACTTCTTTCTTATCAGGAGAATGGAATTATAGTCCTTGCCTGGACCTTGACCTTTTAAGATCTGGGTTAATTTTCCAACGAAGAATCCCCACGCTGAAACTCGACGGCCATCCAGATCCTTGGTCTTCACTGGAGTCTTCACTCAGGCCCATATAATTGTCTGGTTCAGAGTAGTTCTTGTCCCATGACACCAATCCTCTTTCATCAGAGCCCCTCCGCATGTGTCTTCAGCTTTAACCTGAAGAGCCCCCAAGTGTATGTTCTCCCCAGGTGTATGTCCCAGGCATACATTCCTTTCGTTGCCCTGTTTTTTTTTTTTTTATTTTATTTTCTTGCCAAAATCTTTACTTCATACAAAAATTGAATGGGGAAATTGTGCACTCACACACATACACACACACATACACACACTCACACTTACAGTTCAACATATAATTCCTGGGGTTCTCACAAGTTTAACAGCAATCGGAAAAGTAGAACTGAAGACAATTACTGAAGAATTCTTTAGCAGAGCACTATTATTACCATTATTATTATTACTACTGTTATTAACACTACCACTGCCATTGCTATTGTTTGAAAATAAAGCTGTTCCTGCTGACTCTACACTACTGGATCTCTGTGGACCAGGGCGTTAGCCACTCTAGTCACCATCTTCTGACAGGCAGCCTGCACCTGGAGGGTGAATTCCTCGCCAAAATGGTCTGGCAAAACAGTCACAAGCATGTTTCCCGGGAGCTGTGGAGGCGGCAAGAGGTAATAAATGCATACAATGAACAGAGTCCCAGGTGGGCCTCCAGGTACCTGGCCACCCAACTCCCATTCAGAACCACGCCGATGTCAATTTCCCTCATGCCTGGCATCTTGCTCGGTCACTAAATACAAGTGTGTTCTCCCTACAAGACTAATACGTGACCATGATTTCACTTTTTCTTTCTTCTCACCACCACCAACCTCGTGTTTTGTGGGCTGAAAAACAAAAATTCACAGCTTTCTTTCCATACGCACTCCAAGCTCCATGTTCTTGCCATTTCCCTCCCTCAGGGACACTCTGCCCCATTTCAGGATTTGTAGGATGTAAGGTTGAAATGGGTCTCTGGAACAATTTTGTACAAATATCCAGCCAATATATGAATAACCTTAACAATATATTCGTGAACCCTAGGTTCCTTCTTTATATGGAGCCAACATAAGCCTGCATAGTTATTTCTCCTTGGCCTTGTTTTTTTCTGCCTCCAGGAGGGAAAAATGAAACATAAAAAGTAAAGTTCAAGTTCTTTCCAGACCATTGCACTTACTCATAGTCGCTTTTCCTCACCTCTGTATAAGTCTCTTCTAAAAGCCAATAAGAGTTCAAAGAAGTCCCTCCAGATTTTGAGAAGCACTCCTTAGGCCCTTTGGTTTTAGTTCTGTCCCCTCAATGCCAATGTTTCCAATATGCCCCTTCCCACAGCCATCCTTGGCTGCAGTCAGATCGGTGCTCAGTTGTCTGAGCTGTCACAAGGTTCAAAGCAAGAGGATGTGAGCATCTCCTGGATTCACCCTGAAGGTCTCAGGATCTACCTGTAGCATATCACAGTGTAGCTCACTCAATTGGACAAAAGTGGCCTTGAGATCATCCAGGTTCCTTGTAGGTTCTCTGAAGGAAGTCAGTATCTTCTTACCACGAAATTTCACTTGGAGTTTCTCATGATGGCAGAGGCAGAGGAAATGTTCCTGAGAATGTATCTGCCCCAACTCTTCCACATGCACCTTGCCCCATGGGCTTGTGATGATATCCTTCTCCTCAGCTGTAAAGTGAACCATGGTGTCTGGTCTGGGAGCTTACTGGTAATCACAGATGTGTCAAAAGTAGCTATTTCCTGCTGCTAGAATATGTGGCCTTTTATTCACCATGCATGAGTTACTGTCTCATTGTTTCCCCCAATCCCATGAGGCTATTGATTAAGCCTAGACTCTGAATACAGCTGTGGTATTTAGACACAGAAGAGTTTTGTGGTAACTTACATCTGTGATAGCGTCTTGGAGTCCCCCCACCCCATTGAATATGTGCTGTTCCCTGTTCAACTCAGTTATGCAAAATTTCTCTATTCACTTTTTCTTTTAGCTATTCTTTCTCCATCCCACGATAGAAAATTTCGGTGCTCTTTGCCAGTCTTCCCTGAAATTCTTGTCACTCTCCCAGACATGTCCTTCGATTAAAGCTAACAAAAATTAAAAAATTTAAAGCTAATTACAAATTCAGAGATTTTAGAGTTCTTTGGTTACCAGTACAGGAGTCATGATGGTTTCAGTGTAAGTCTCCTTCAGTTAGCAGTGACTGCCACAGGCATAGTGATCTATTGACCTTGACTAGATCTCTTGTGGGCCAAATCTGGGCCATGATCCCTATTGCTCACATAGTCAGGGAGAAATGGTTCCCATAAAGCATCAGTTTGATTGCAAGAATAATGTTAGGTAATAAAATATAGGACTAGACATCTTATTATCTATGTGCCCATTTAAAGTAAAGCATGTCTGCTCCTCTGGGAAAAATGGTTTACCTCTGTATTTGCATCTACAACTGACTATGTATATTTCCCACAGCACAAGGGTGTGTTCTAGCTAGGGGCCCAGGGTTTTGATTTGGTGTAGCTCTTCCATCTCGACGAAAACAATGGTAGAAGGTTCACTGGCAGGTTGTGCTGATTTTAAAGAGCCAATGCTGATAAATGCTGGGTCGACTTTTCAGGTGGTCTTAGTCTGAGAATTTACATCAGGAAGCACTTCTTTTGCTTTCTCTCATGTGTGGTAAAGGCGCCTGGGTGGCTCAGGTGGTTAAGCATCTACCTTCGGTTCAGGTCATGATCTCAGGGTCCTGGGATTGAGCCTCGCATCAGACTCCCTGCTCAGTGGGGAGTCTGCTTCTCCCTCTCCCTCTGCTTCTCCTCTTGCTTGTGCTCTCTTGCTCTCTCTCTGTCAAATGAATTAATAAATTAAAATAAAACAAAATAAAATAAAATAAAACTCTGAAGGGGCAGAGATTCTTTTTTCTCTAATAGTCCCCGTAGTCATAGCTGTGACATCATTACACTTTAGATAATTTATTTTATTTTTAATTAGCTACAGTTTTTGACAGGACACACTTCCAATGTGAGAGAGTCAGGGTTCATACTAATTGTTTTTTCTCTGAAAGTGATGCATGATCTCAGATGCTATCTGATCAGGAGTCTTGAAGCTTCGTAAATCTGACTTGATTATTTGCCCCTAAGACTAGAGATCTGCTGATCGAATAAAAATGGAGATCAAGAAGTTACCTGTGAATTTGATTTGAGGGAATCTCTATCTTCAAATTATTTTTCTCCTAACATAACAGATTGTCCGAAATTGTATTATTATAAAATTGTAAAAATCTTTTCAGTCCTGATGATCTCATGGGAAGCTTATGTCTATTCATTGATGGAGACTCAGGAAAAGTTTAAAGGCCAGGAGAATGAAATTTATAACAACTCAATAGCTATTTTAGAGCTGTAAGCAAAAATTTGTGAATTCTCACCCCCTAATGATGAGATGGGAACATTTTTTGTTGGAATAAATGTATAGGGCAAAGAGTCTAAGGGAAACTCAGGTTAGAACTCTCTTCAAGCATGGAGCTTTGTGGGTTGAGTGTGAACAGATATTTAACCACATCTGATGTATTCAGTGCAGAGCCTCTCTTAGAAGTATGGCTCAAAGGCTGGTGTCGAAGCCTCTGAAAGCCTTAACAAGTGAATGTGATTCTTAATTCTTCTCCTTCAGGCTGATGCACTTCTGTGATCCCTCATATCTGTGAACAACCTCCCCATGCCCCCAGAAACACAGACCGTGAGTCCGACAGTCATCTGTAACCACTGCTTCTCTCTTTGCTTTCAGAGCAACCTCTTTCCAAGGCTTGCTGACTCCTCCTTGTCCACAGCTGTTGCACCCTTCCATCCTTCCCATTTCTTTCTTTTTGTTGTTGTTTTTTTTTAATTTTGTTTTATTTTATTATGTTATGTTAGTCACCATACATCATTAGTTGCTGCAGCATTTTATTTTTTTTTAAGTAATCTCTACACCCTACATGAGACTAACTCACAACCCTGAGATCAAGAGGCGCATGCTCCACTGACTGAGCCACCCAGGTGCCCCCTGTGTCACTCCTTCTGATATTGCCTAAATTCTCACCTATGAAGCTGGTTCTTCACAAAAGCCCCCTAAGGTGTTTTCAAATATCCTTTTGACAAATACATTGAACTTCTATGCACCATTGATTGTTCTATGTACTGGTGATTTCAGATAAACAATTCAGAGAGGAAAACTGCTTTCTTGGAACTATATTCTATAAAGGGGGAGATACAGAATGAGTAAATCATTTCATATATTATTATTTGCTTTGAAAAAAATTCATATCTTGATGTGAGTGGGATACAATTACGTTAGCAATGATCTCTTTGGGGGGGTCAATATTTGAGCTGAGGCCATAATGACATGAAGATGTTGCCATGGAAAGATAGTAAGAAAGAAAAGTTCTGGAAGTTGGAATAACAAATTCAAAGCTCCAAGGCAAACAAACACACACACTTACACACATATACAACCTACACATATACATAGTTGGTATGTAGACAGACAAACACTGGGTCAGTGGGGTTGATATGGAAATAGTAAAGAAAAGAGTGGTCAGAGAGGATCTTAGAAGTAGTACCTGCTTAAATCTCAAGATTATCTTCATTATCTTGAGTGAGAAGCCATTAAAGAATTTTAATCATGATAATGATACTATTTCTAATCCATTTGTACTCTTGTCTAGATTAATATTGCAAAATATCTTGTTCATTACCAAACTATCTTGCTCAAGTGGCTTTTATAGACTATTGAGAAATATTAGATCCTATTTAAATATTAAATACTCTGATCCTGAAGGCGTGTGTGTGTGTGTGTGTGTGTGTGTGTACATGTTCATAGATAATCTATGAGGACAGCACAGGAGAAGGGCCTAGGGAAGAGATTGCTCAGGTAAGAAATGAGTAACAACACAGGAAAAGAAAAAAATCCTGATACTTTAATTTAGAAAATAGAGTGATGTCTTATGTAGGCAGAGAATAGGGCAAATATGGGATTCAAAAGTGTTGGATAGGGGCGCCTGGGTGGCTCAGTCGGTTAAGTGTCTGCCTTCAGCTCAGATCATGATCCCAGGGTCCTGGGATGGAGTCCCACATTGGGCTCCCTGCTCAGCAGGGAGTCTGCTTCTCTCTCTCCCTTTGCCTGCTGCTTCACCTGCTTATGTGTGCTCTCTCTCTTTCTCTGTCAAATAAATAAATAAAATTAAAAACAAAAACAAAAGTGTTGGATACTATACTGTTTACAGAAGGTGTTCAATTAATGTGTTTTCAGTGTGTGAGTGACTGCATGCTAATGGTGTATGAGTGACTCCTGTTTATTCTGCTTAGTGTGTTGTAAGTGACTGAGGGACTCATGCAAATGCTGTTCAATCATAGCAGCCATCATCCTACGTGCCCTACTCAAGAAGACTGCGTCTGGGGAACTCTTTGGGGTGGACACATATGGGAAAGATTCTGAGGAAGAAGTGTTAGTAGTAAACATCAGTGAAATGGGAGTAGAAAGGAGATTCAGTCTTTTAAAACCTATTAATGGGGCACCTGGGTGACTCAGTCATTAAGCATCTGCCTTCAGCTCAGGTCATGATCCTAGGGTGCTGGGATCCAGCCCCGCATCGGGCTCCCTGCTCCACAGCAAGCCTGCTTCCCCTCTCCCACTCCCCCTGCTTGTGTTCCCTCTCTCGCTGTGTCTCTCTCTGTCAAATAAATAAATAAAATCTTAAAAAAAATAAAACTTATTAATTATTTCTTGAGTCAGTTTGAGCATTCTAGAAACATCTTCAATGACATGATTGCCATGAGACTGGTTATGTTCATTTCCAGCTCCAAAGTAAGGGACATCTAGGCATTTTTTTCTCTGTCAGTAGGTGTCCTTCTTTCTTACTCACCAGATAGGAAACTGGCTATCATCTATGACTTCCCCACTATCTGTCAATTATTTTTCAAGTCCTGCTGAATCTTTGCCCTAATCGTCCGTCCTTTTCCCAATCACTTCTTCAAAATCACACCAAGATGCTATGGCCACACCCAAGTCTATACTCCTTCTCTGATCAGGTATGCACCCACATATGTATAAATTTTCTTAAACCTTCTATTCATATTCAGTCTCCTGAAGTAATTTTGACTGGTTCCCTGCATATAAAATAACACTAACTCCTTTCTCTTCATCACTTGGTCTCTCCAACTGCTTTCCAAAATGACTAAACCACACCTCTGTTTTTTTTTAATTTAATTTTATTATGTTATGTTAATCATCATACATTACATCATTAGTTTTTGATGTAGTGTTCCATGATTCATTGTTTGCATATAACACCCAGTGCTCTATTCAGTACGTGCCCTCTTTAATACCCAACACCAGGTTAACCCAGGCCCCACCCTCTTCCCCTCTAGAATCCTTAGTTTGTTTCTCGTAGTCCATAGTCTCTCATGGTTCACATCCCCATCCAATTTCCCCCCCTTCATTTTTCCCTTCCTACTATCTTTTTTTTTTTTTTAAACATATAATGTATTATTTGTTTCAGAGATACAGGTCTGTGATTCATCAGTCTTACACAATTCACAGCACTCACCATAGCACATACCCTCCCCAATGTCTATCACCCAGCCACCCCATCCCTCCCACCCCCCACCACTCCAGCAACCCTCAGTTTGTTTCCTGTCACCCCTCTGTTTTTTAAAAACCCATCCCTCAGAGGGACTCTGCTCTTCATGTGAAATTTGATACTCTATTTCTTTCCCCTCTTCCCTCCTACACCCATCCATCCTAGTCCCCCAGCTAGTATGCAATTCACATCTCAAGGTCCCCCTGATCCACCCAGCCTGCAATGACTTAAAGACTGATGATGAAGCATGGATTAAAACTGTAAAAAGAAAGAACTGTAAGTGTCCTAGGCATTGAGTGAGGAGTTGTGACAATGTACCAGTCTTTTGTTCAGCCAATCTTTATAGGGAAGAAGCCATGACACTTCTTGGCTCTTAGTTCCCTTAAGATTGTACCATATGTTGAATTTAAATTAAAAAATAAATTTTAAAATCTAAAAAAAAGATTACATTGGGCACATGATTTAGTATTTCTTAAAATAGTAATAATACATCTATCCAACAGCATAAGGAAGCAAAACAGGTAAATTAGGGCAGGATTGGATGTTCTTCCAGTGTTTTTTAATCCACTTAATAGTCCGCATACTTACCTAAGCAAAAGATATTCCCTCAGAGTCATCAGACAACAGTCTGGCAGATTTCGTGTATCTACCAATTTGTCTCAAGAAATACAGGTGTTTGGGAAGTTGGGGGAGAAGGGTGCTAGCATGAGTTCAGTGCAGAGAGTAGCAGAAGATTCCATGGCATGGGCTGCAGATTAAGGGAGTTGTCTCTGCCATGTGTTGGATCTATACTCCCTTGCTGTTTCACTTATCTTCATTTCTAATCAAGCTGAAGCCATCTTCATTGACAGTATTCCACACACTACTGCCCCTGTCACCTACAGTACTTTGGTCTTAAGCATCTCAAACAAGCATTTTTTTGGCCATATTTTTATTTACTACATATACTATAAACATATACAATATATGCTACAGAAACATTTTTTAAAAATTTAACTGTTAAGAAAGTGGATAGTGTTATAATACAATAGCACATGTTCATATTTTATTTCAAATTGGTTTGCTTACCACCCATTTCAAACCATTAATAGTGAAAGGGTACTTAAGGATAATTAAAGATTATCTATTTGCATTATTAACAATAAACAATTCCAACAAATTAATAAGAATTAACCTGTCAAATATTAAACTGGGCTTTTGCAGAAATCATTATATAAACTATAGCAGCTAATTACAGTTTACTTTGCTCTGTGACAATGTACATATGCACTTGAATAGGGTTCTAGCACTTGCTTTTGGGAGATACTTATTAGAAGTCCTTTGATTTAAAATCCAACAACTGCCACACCCAGCCAAATCCAACCTAACAGTTCATATAATGGCTTCAGACAACTGATCATTGAAAAATTCTTATGGTTTGGGTAGAGTTGAATGTTCCACTAATATTACATATGATAAGAAGAGACATTATAAGCCAATATCAAAGTCAAATCAGTTTGTGACAAGGTTTTTCTACAAGTATTTTAGATGTCATACTTTCAGGAAAACAAGATTTTAATGTGTATTTGGATTTGGATTTTACAATATCTATGCTCTAACTGAAAATTTAAGAGTAGTCAGATGGAATGAAGTCTAGTATTACAAATCTGTTCATTTAACATTATTGAGCACCCACTATGTGCATTGCACTGTGCTAACTTCTAAAAGTTGAATATTAATGTCTTTATTAAGCATTACCTTAGTGTGAGGTAAAAATACATTAAATTAGCATCAACTCATTAGTTTTCTTGTGGTATGTAATCCTGTGTCCGCTGGCTTCCCTGTGCCATATAAAGAGCTTCTGCACACCCCTCATTCACTCACACAAACATCTGTACACTGACTATGCCAGGCATTGTGCTAGTCACTGGGATACCGCGATTTGGTATATGTTCAAAGAATGCATTTTTATAGGATAGGATGTACACACTTCCAGTGAGAAGGGGAATGGTTCATTTTTTTTTTTTTTCCCTCTCAGAGTCTATTACTCCTGCATTTAGAGCTTTAGGAAATGAGCTTGTTTGTTTCTCCCTGAGATCACTCCTTAAAAAAATAACATTGAGACTGCACCTCTATGTTACTTACAGGGTACTCTAAAATTTAAAACGCTCAATCCAATACATGGAGAATGAATTCCTGCCATTAGAGAATTAATCCTTTCAACTTGATATTATTGAGAGACTATTATCTGTTCTTAGGGAAATGGTGAAGACAACGGTAAAGAAAAATAAGAATTTGAGGCAAACCCAAGAGGATTCTCTTTAAAATCAGAGATAAGTGAAATGAAGGAAGAGAAGAGGCAACTTTGAGCACAGCCAAAGCCTGATACTTGCTAAATTGTGATCCCTGAAGCTTTGGAAACCGGGCTTGATTATTTGCCTCTGTGGCCATTTTATTTCAGGATGCCTCTCTCTCCAAATTAGTTTATCCTCTAACTTATCAGGTTGCCTGAAACTATGACAGCATAGGTGAGATCTTTTCAGTCTTCATGACCTCATTTAAAGCCTGTACCTGCTCATAGATGAGGGTAACTAAAAGTCCAGGAAGATGAGATTCATGATATCAGTAGTTATTTTCCAGTGATAGCCATAATAATTTGACACCTTTCTCAATTTAAGGGCACACTTGGATTGGTAAGGAGATATAAGCTTCAGAGCCAGATTGTAGTCTGTAAAATAGGAAGTCTGTGAGATGAGTGTATGTAGATCTTTGATCATATTTGAAAATCCTTTGGGTTCAGTTTGTAGAAGTTGGCCATGGAGAATGAATCAGAAGCTGATTTCCAAGCGTCTAAAGATTTTAAAGAGTGAGAAAGTCTTAACTACTCCTCCTCAGACAAACGGATTTCTATGACCCCTCATGTCTGTAAGCAACCTCCCCACTTTTCCAGAAACCCAAATAGTTTTCCAGTAGTCCTCTGCAACTCCTGCTTTTCTCTTATGCTTTCAAGGCAGTATCTTCCAAAGGTTCATTGATTTCTCCTTGTCCATTGCTGTTTTATCTTTCCCTTTTCCCCAAGTCATTGCTTCTGACATTGCCTAAATCCTCACCGCTAAAGTTATTTCATTACAGAAGCCATCCATGCATTTTTTAAACACTCCTTCTCATGTATTCTGAGACACTCAAAATCTAATTGTTGAATAATTGTTCTAAGTAATAGAGATCTAAGATAAATGAGGCAGAGAAGAAAACTTTCCTCTTAATATTTATAATGTGGGTGTGGAAGATATCAAAAATGAATAATTAAACCAATCTACAACATGATTTCAGTAACTGTCATTTGCTATGAAGAAATGAATATCTGGACTCAATGAGGGAGGGACATGATTACATCAGGATTAGTCCTTCTCAGGAAGTAGTATTTGAGCTGGAGTGAGAATGAAAAGAAGGAATTTGTTATGGGGAGATATTGGAATAAAAGTTCTGACAGCTGGAATAGGTAATCCACACCTCTGAGGGAGGTATGACAAACCTTTGGTATGCTGGAGACATAAATAATGGGCTGGTACAGATGACATGTAAAGGTAAGGATACAGGTAGGCAGGAAATGTTGCTGCAGGAAGCAGAAACCTAATAACTTGGGATTTGTCTTCAGTGGTAGAGAGTGAGAAGCCTTTAGAGAATTGTCATCCTGGTAATGACATTACCTCTAAACCTCTGTACTCTTAATATTCCAAGAATATCCTGTTCATTATGACATTATTTTTCTCACATGGTTCTTATTGCCTATCAATAATAATTAGTCCTTTTTTCATCTATTAAAAGTCTGAGGAGCTCCTGGGTGGCTCAGCTGGCTAAGCATCTGACTCGGGTTTCAGCTCAGGTCGTGATCTCAGGATCTTGAGATTGAGCCCTGTGTCAGGCTCTACATGCACTGGGGAGTCTGCTTGGGACTCTCTCTCCCTCTCCCTCTGTCTCTCCCTCTTGTGTTCACTCTCTCTCTAAAATAAATAAATAAATAGATCTTAAAAAAAATAATCTGAGTCATCCAGACCTGTGTCTGCATGTGCATATGCACGTGTGTGTGTTAATTATGAAGTTGTTATCATTTAAATGGTCTCAACTGGCAACATTGATATTGAAATCTAGACCTTTAAGGGATAAAGAATGTATCTTCTGCCCACCACTCCATCATCACCGTCGACCCTGTGACAGGCAGAGTCAGAGTTAAGAGCTGAAGGCAAGAAAGAGGAAATGAGACTGATCGATTAAAAATTCACGTTTGTTATTGACTGAGACACTGACTGACTGACTGACTGACTGACTGACTGGTGTAGTGCCTGGAATAGCCTCTGTTTCCTTTGCTGAGGGGCAAAAAGAGAGGCTACAGGGCTCAGAGACCAGTGCTGTTGATAGCCTGCAACTAAGTAATCATTTGCTTCTCACCACTGTTGTGGAGACATGAGCCCAAATCAGAAGGTAATTCACAGGACAAATTCTAATCAATGCACAGGGTCAATGAAATGCCTGAGGGTTAAATTTGTCAAGGTACGACACTCTTAACTTGTAAAGTGTGAAGGTCTTGAACCTTGATGTGAGAGTTTGACTCAAGGCCTGGAGGTCAAGATTCCCCAGCAACCTAGCAATGACTCCCTCAAGAGTGATTGAGTCATGCCACTTCCTCAGAAGTATCCCCAAGTCAGTGCCTAGCCTCTTGTTAGATTCCGCCCCTCCCTCCCCCCCACCCCCAGGCTGGGAGATTTCAGTCATCAACTACCAGCTCCTTCCTTGTCATCCACCCCAGCCAGTCAGATATCATCTTTTCCTCACTCTACCTCTGCTCATCCTTCACATTTTTGCAGATGTCACTGCTCTTGGGTTTAGGCCATTATGGCTGTTGCTCTGAATTAGCATCCATGTCTAGCCTCTGCAATTTTGAATTCATTTTGTGTGAATTAAGTTGATTACTTTCCCCCCAACTACTATTCCTTGAGTCATTATAGTTCTAAGGATATTTATTGTTTACTCTTGCCAAAAGCTTAGTAATAGTTTTTATATTTATATTCAGGTTTTTATTTTTATATTATTTTATTTTTATATTCAAAGTTCATTCAGTGAACTTTATCCTGGCATTATCTTGTCTTTCCTAATGCTCTACCTATGTCTTACTGTCTCCTCTATTTCCAGAAAGCCATTTTCCTGCAAGTCACCAAGCCCTAGCTTACTGGTTTTAGACTATGAGCTTTCGTTAGTATCTCCTCTACTCCATGAAGTCTTGATCATTCTCCCCTCCCCCAAATTCATACAGTATCCTAACTCCAACTTTATTTTAGTGCATGTTACATTTGATTATAAAATAACACACAGGGGCGCCTGGGTGGCTCAGTCATTGAGCATCTGCCTTCGGCTCAGGTCATGATCCCAGGGTCCTGGGATCGAGCTCCGCATCCGGCTCCCTGCTCTGCGGGAAGCCTGCTTCTCCCTCTCCCACTCCCCCTGCTTGTGTTCCCTCTCTCGCTGTGTCTCTCTCTGCCAAATAAGCAAATAAAATCTTTTAAAAAATAAATAAATAAAATAACACACAATGATTTCATGTGTCTTAGCCTTGGCTCCCCATTGAGACCATGGAACCCTTTGGGAAAGAAGAGCTTATTGTTGGTTATTTTTCTGGAAAGCTCCCAGCCATCCCTCAACTCATCTTCTTATGTCCAATTCAGCCTCACAAGATATATGATAAGTTAGCTGATTCAATATGTACATTAAAGCAAATTGAAAAATAACCCTAGCCTAGACCTTAGATCCTTGCAAAGGTTTTAAAGCTAAGACATGTACCACAAATCTATCTTATTTTTTTCTGAGGCACTGCTTAGCACCTCCTTCCTTCCCCTCTACAGTAACTTTTTGCCACACTGCCCTGTAAATCCCTGCCAGCTTGACTAACATTTTCCCCCACCCAGAAAACTTCTTCCCTATTCTATCATCCACCAAGATCCTCTAGAATCCTCCCATAATGTCTGTCTTCCCAAAGGAGCTCTTATTTTTTCCTATGTCTCCTCCCACCCCTCAGCCAATGAAACTTTTCTCCTTTAACACGAGAGTGAAAGATGGAGAAGACACAATATTAATTTCTGATTGTTGAATAGAATGAACTTTATTAAACAGAAACTGTGCTCTCAAGGCCAAACCCAAATCCCCATATGCAGAAGGAGGACACTGGGGACACAGAAGGGTACTGCTGAACTGGAAAGAGGACTCAGTGGTACTTGTGGGCCAGAGCAGTGGCAACACCAGCCACCAGCTTCTGCCAAGCAGCCTGTACACCGGGGGTGAATTCTTTGCCAAAATGAGAAGCCAGAATGATCACCAATACGTTGCCCAGGAGCTGTTAGGTGAAAGATAAAATGACAAATTGGCATGTTGAGTAGAAGTTCTCAAAAAGAATTGCAGAAAAAGTGGCTCAATACCTATACTCCCTGCCAAGTCCACACCTTAAACTGCCCCAAGGTGTGTGCCTGCAAAAAGCTCAGATAAGCTAGTCCCTAAATTCAATGTAATGAGTGAGCTCTCCATTCAACTCCCTGCCTCCCAAGCCACCATTTTTATTTGCGTCTCTCCCTCCCTTTCTTATCTACCAACTGGTTAATTCTTGTAATAATGGGATTTTAGGGCTGCATGGGTGCCCAGAGTGAGTTTATTTAAAGTCTCCAATCAGTGCAGGAACACGCCTCCATTTGGTAACAATACTGACAGGTAATTTAATATATTTTAGAGAACTTGTTGTATATTTCTTTGAGAGAGTCTGTCTAAAAATTTTTCCCCCAAATCTCTCCCTAAACTTTAGTCATCAGGACCCACATAAAATAAGACTTTTCACCTTCCTTGAGACAGAACTTTATCTACGAAACACCAAATTCCATTCCTCCTTGAACAAGTCTGCTATTCTCTGAAGTCATTCTCTAGGATGAACACATCTGGTTCTGACGAAAGTACTTGAAAACTTTTAAGCAAACTCTGGCTGCTAATAGCCCTTTACTGTCACTAATCCTGAATCAAGGTGGTCCTGGTTATGCACAGTGGAGATGTGTCCTTCTAAAACCAAGTTCAAACCATAATTTCTGAAATTTTTGTTAGTCTTTCCAATCAAAGACTCAACTTCCATTATTATCTCAAAGTGAAAAGTAATAAAAGAGCACATGAACATTTCCTGACTCACCCTGAAGTTCTCGGGATCCACGTGCAGCTTGTCACAGTGCAGCTCACTCAGCTTAGCAAAGACGCCCTTGAGATTGTCCATGTTCTTAATAGCATCTCCAAAGGAAGTCAGCACCTTCTTGCCATGGGCCTTGACCTTGGGGTTACCCAGGATGGCAGAAGCAGAGGACAGGTTGCCGAAGTTGTCAAAGAACCTCTGGGTCCAGGGGTAAACGACCAGGAGCCTATGGGATGGAACCATTGTAGATGGAAAATCAGAGACTTTCAAAAATCTTGAGGAATTTCCTGGTCACTTGGCCAGGTTCATATTCACCACCCTTTCCCATACCTTGAAACCCAGTGCCTACCTGCCCAGGGCCTCGCCTCCAGCCTCTTCCACATTCACTTTGCCCCACAGGCTAGTAATAGCAGTCTTCTCCTCAGCACTAAAATGCACCATGATGTCAGGTCTGGGAGCTTACAGGTGATCAGAGAGAGAAGTAGGTTTGTGTTATTCCTGGAAGCTGTCACCTTTTATTCTTTACTGCTGACCTTCTGGCCCCTTGTTCCTCCTAGTTCTTTGAAGTCATTGGTCAAGGCTAAGCTGTGTCCCTCAGGGGTGGAGTCAGGTCAGGAAAGGGTCAACAATGAAGAAGGTACACGGAACTTGTGATAACGTATATTGGTTCCTGAGACAGCCTTCCTTTGTTGGCTCCTCTTCTGTCCTCAACACAATTTACCATTCATTCTCCTTTTCACCCTCTTTTCTCTTGGAGGTGATACTCCAAGATGACATCCATCTCTCCCTTTCTTCTTCTCCAAGAAAAACCTATTGAAAGGAGCTAAGCCCAAGATAGGGGAAGAGTTTCAGTCAAAACAGTTTTAATATTTGAGTTAAAGATGGTGACAGGGACAAGAACAGAGTCAAAAAGAAAAAAGTACAGTTGTTGACACAGAATCTCAGCCAGTTTTAACTCACTTGAGGAGTGGATTATAACCAAGCCTCTGGTTCTTAGTTTTCCAAAGGAGACAAAACACATACATGGTTACTTCAGGAAGCTGAAGAGAGTAACAAGGGATCCACAATAGGACTAAGACTTCAATCCCAAAGTACAATACCTGAGGGTAATTTCATAGAAAGGACAGAAAGAATAAACTTATGTCCTGTGCTTCCGTGGAACCCTCTCTCTGTCCATTTCTCTGTGACTTCAGGGGAAATTGGCTACTTTGGGGAGATTTCCCTGAGCTCTTTTCTTGATTTTCTGCCCCGCTAATACTTCTTTAATCAGTGAGACAGCTGAGGACTCTACAATTATTTAAAACCAGGACTTGTGGGACACCTGGGTGGCTCAGTCGTTAAGTGTCTGCCTTCAGCTCACGTCATGATCCTGGGGTTCTGGGATCGAGCCCCGCGTCGGGCTCCCTGCTCCACGGGGAAGCCTGCTTCTCCCTCTCCTACTCCCCCTGCTTGTGTTCCTTCTCTCGCTGTGTCTCTATCTGTCCAATAAATAAATAAAATCTTTAAAAAATAAAAATAAATAAAAAAATAAAACCAGGACTTGTGATCAAGCTGAGGAATAGATGAACTGGCAGGTAATTAGGCTAGAGGTCGGAGTATGTTTAATGTTTGTTGCAGCCATAGGTGCCAGAGGCTTCAAATGCCTCTAGTGTCCTTTTGTTTGTTTATTTGTTTGTTTGTTTGTTGATGCCACTCTTGTCTTTGGACTTCCCTAAAAACTCAGCGTGAACTAGAGTCTGCACCTTGCAACTTTTTCAATTGCAATCCACTGTTATTAGTCTGGAGTCCTGTTGGTATGGTGGTAAGGAATGTTGGAGGAGAAACATTCTATAGTTGTATAATTAAGTTTCAGTCTTTAATGGACCAGTGTTCCTGGGCTGTGACTTTCACAGTGTTTGTTAGCTTTTCCCCTCTTAAGAAAGTCAGGAAAACCTCCCTGGGCTAGACTATATATATTACAGAGTTGAAAAGCCGCATATCTGTAGCTCAGATCAAGGCTTATCAATTCTGATTGTGAAGTCAGTTCAGGTTGGCTGAGTGTAGTCTCTTACTGCTTAGGTGCTTGTTGATTCAAGCTAAATTATCTCAGCTGCTCATTTTGAAGTACTTTACTTCAAATACGAAATATTATTATTGTCTCCCTTTCCTGGATGAAAAACCCAGGGTTTTTCATGAGTGACATGATTAGAAATAAGTGATATGATTATCCAGATAGATCAGAAAGATTAAATCATCAGAAAAAGTAAACAGTAAGAATATTTATTACATTTAGAGAGAGAATATTTATTACATATAAAATTAAAAAATTAATAAAGTAAAAAACATGTTATGTCTTAAGGTATTTAAATTAAAAGACTTTTTAAAAAGAAATTCCAATTTTTTTTTTAAAGATTTTATTTATTTATTTGACAGAGAGAGACACAGCGAGAGAGGGAACACAAGAGGGGAGAGGGAGAGGCAGAAGAAAGCCTCCCGCCGAGCGGGGAGCCTGATGCGGGGCTCGATCCGTGGGATCATGACCTGAGCCTAAGGCAGACACTTAACCGCTGAGCCACCCAGGTGCCCCAAGAAATTCCCAATTTTGATAAACATTAATTCCTGCCTCTCAGGTGTTCTGTAGCATTTGTACTTTTGTAAGCTCTCTGAAGGATTTTAAGAAATTTAAGATGTCTCTTAAGCAGGAAAAAATAAAATATTTTCTTAAATCTAAATTTATAGTTAATTTATGACACCTATAAATCCTATGAGTCAAATATATCTTTAGGTGCTATTCGTGTGGATTATATAAGTCATGCTGTTGGTAGGTAAACTAGGTCTTTGGCCCCACTACATGGTTTTCATTGTATTATCTGAGAAAAATTACTCCAAAATTATTCTTCACCACAATGAGCTTTTTTTTTTTTTAATTTTTGAATTTTAAAAGTAGAAAATCATTGACAGGGTTTATAAACCATTGAAGCTATAAAAAGTTGTGTAGGATTCTCTATTAGAGAGGCTATCAGTCTGCTTCCATTATGCGTCAGAATTTATAGTCTCATAACAGAAATAGATGGTATCTATCAAAGGTTCCATGAGGTGTTGCATCCACCTAGAATAAGTTGGTTACCAGGAGTAGCAAGAGTTTCCTGTGACTGCCATGCAGGAAGCCAGTGAACATTTTCTGTTCACCGAAGCAATGAGAGAACAGACCACACTGACATCAGGCAACACGGCTGCTTTCTAAGTCCCATGCCGCCTCCTCGGCACCTTCTCTCACAAAGGCTGTAGGTGAGTCAACCAGAGCTGGGTTTTGTTCTCAGAGTGATTTCTCCCAGTTGGCAGCTTACGATACAAACTTCAGTGGTCTGACCTCTGGGATCACTGTGCCTAAGGCATAGCCAGAGATGTGTGTGAATGTTAATTAAGCAAGAGGGTGAGGAAATGGAGGGCCAGAACTCAGTTACTGCACACTTTTCTGCATGATGGACCTGGAAGGTTAAAACTTGAATTTAGCAGCTTAGACAGTCATAAATTTCCCATTTCTTCAGAAATATAGCTCTATTTTCTTGCTTTCCTTGATGCTTTTTCACCTTAAATAAAGTTGCCTTCATCTATTTTTGTGATTTGTTTTCAAAAACAGGGAATTCCTGTTTTTTTCCCCTGTTTATTGCAAATAATATTGCCCAATGTACTTTATGAACTAAGAAAAATATAGAAAAACATACTGTGAAGGAGTGACTCCATTATTAGAGCCAGTGTTTTCTAATCTTCCTTCCCTTCAGTTTACTGCACTACCATGTGTTATTGGTTCATATCCCATGGCTCTGACCTAAGTCAAGTAATGATTTAATAAACTTTATCCAAGTAGAGTACCTCTGAAGCATGCATAAACCTAATATTTATATTTCTTTTTTTTTTTTAAAGATTTTATTTATTTATTTGACAGAGAGAGACATAGTGAGAGAGGGAACACAAGCAAGGGGGAGTGGGAGAGGGAGAAGCAGGCTTCCCGCAGAGGAGAGAGCCCGATATGGGACTCGATCCCAGCACCCTGGGACTATGACCCGAGCCGAAGGCAGTTGCTTAACAACTGAGCCACCCAGGCGCCCCTAATATTTATATTTCTACCTAGGGTTGATTCAAATGGGATTCCTCTAGGCATAGGGCTTAGAATCTTGTATATAGAAGTGATGGGAAAGATCCAATTTTATGCTAAGCTTCCATGTCTACAACTAGAAGACTGGGAAGTCTTTGACTTGGTGACTTCTGAATTCTAAAAACATTTAACGCTTTTTTTTTTTTTTTAACCTAGGCAGCCTATCTTCAGCACTTTGGGTATTCAGTATTGAAGTTATGGCATAACATGTTTCCTGAATAGAAAATTTACATCTCTCTGGAAAAGGATAAATTTGAGGTTTGGTAAGTAAGCAGGGCTTAAATGGAAGCAGTAATGGTTATGGTTGGACCCCATCCATTAACAAGATCATCCACCACAAGGAATTATGAGAAACTAGCACCCTTTGTTTTGTAGACCTAGTGGGGGCAGCTAGTGATTGCTCCTCCCCTAAACGCTTTGTAGCCCTTGCTAATTTTAGCCCCAGGAGGGTTCTTTCTGAAACCAAGGTCCCACAACCCCTATTTTAAAGGAGTTTGAGGCATCTGAGAGGGAAAGGAATTTCTCCTAGATTCCTAGACCAACGAGCTAATGTAGCACTTCTTTGTACTCCAACCGATTCAGTCCCTAAGGTCACCAATCTTTTCCTGCCCATGTTTGACTGATTGATCTTTTTGTGTTTTGTTTTGTTTTATTTTTATTTTTGTTTCTCTTCCTCATTCTCTCCCCCTCCTCTTTCTTCTTCCTCCTCTTCCTCCTCTTCCTTCTCCTCTTCTTCTTCTTCAGGTTTGTTAATTTATTTGCTTTCTGGAATTTGGGGGGCTTTTATTTCATTTTGTTTTGCTTTTAATCAACACAGGCAGGCAGATCCAGTGTTTTTCTCCTTCTAGAGACTTGAGCTGGTGATAGCTGGGTGGGGTCAGAAACTGTGGGCATAGATAAGAGCTCAAGACTACACAGAACTGTGGCAAGGGAGGGAACTAAGACACTAAAGACAGTGAAATCCAGAGTGCTTCTCTTACTGTCTTGAAGACCCTATCCTTGGTTCTTACACATCAAAAAATGCAAGAGATTGTGGGTTAGTGTTTGAAGGTCCTGCAAGGCTGCTCAGAAGTGCCTGATAAATATGTTCTGTGTAATATGCATGTGTGTGTGTGATCACAAATATGTGAGTATTATCAGAATATAAAGGCCACAGTGACTAGATAATGTGCAAGGCCTAGGAAGCCAGGGGAATAAATTGCATTCTCTAAATTCAACTGAGATCAAAAGATAAATTTAGTGACAAAAAGAGAGACTCAAAGTCACTTGAAAGAGACAGAATGACCTCCAGGCCAGAAGCTCTTACTTATAATCTTATGAAATGTTCTGATATATAAAGAAAAAAATGCCAATCATTATAGAGTTGACCAATAAGGAAAGAATAGGAAAAGGAAGATCTCTTTTGTTGGCTTAGAGTCTAGAGATGTTCTGAACCTCACATGACATTTATGTCCATGCCATGGCTAGCCTTGTTATGCAGATGGGTGAATAAGCCACATCTGATCCTATTGGCAAGAGGGTTATTTGGCATGATTGCACCCAGCCACCAACCTTTTCACAATTTGTCCCCTTTCCTTTTATCTGATTGATGTAAGGAAAGGACTTATTATTTAATAAATGTGAGTATTGCAGTTGTAAATCTCAATGCAGAATAACAAATAAGTACCCTGGTTTCTAGTTTGGTTTGTGTGCCTTTTATTTGGCCAGAATAAGCCTTCAAGAACCTATCTCAACCTACATGTGGGCCACATCTTGGAACTCAAGAATCTGATCACAGTTCTGCCTACTGGGGTCTGACTAGCTCTAGCTGGCCTTCCTACTCCCAGCACTGTTCCACCAATTGCTTTGTATGCATACAACAGTGGCTATTTGTCTATATTCTTTGTACTTTTATTTGTGTGTGTTTGACCATTCATTCAACACTGCAAAAGTGCTAAGAACACAGAAGTGAGAAAAGCAAAGTCCCTGTTTTCAAGGGGTAAATAGTGGGAGGACCTAGACAAAAGTAACTGAACAAGTAGAATACATGGAATATGCCAGTGTTGCTCAGTGCACTGAGAAAGAGAACACTGGACTGAAGGTCAGAGTGTGATGGCGACAAGGGTGGAATGATATTGCTACTTTAAAAAGCGTGGCAGGAATGTTCTTATATAAGGGGACACGTGAGAAGAGAGAAGATACCAATAGATGATGAAGGAGCAATTCATACAGAACCATCAGGAAATGTTTAAGGCATAGGGAGTTGCAAATATAAAGATTCTGAAGTGGGAGGATGTTTAGGATTTTCAGGGAATGAAAATAAGTCCAACGCAGGCACAGATGAAGTGAGGGAGAGAGTAGAAGAAGGTGTGGTCATAGAGATGCTAATTTATAAAATTTGTAACAGTAATAATTCCTGTATCAGAGTTGTAAGAAAAAACATACATAAAACAAATATATATATATACATACACATATATGTATATGATTAATGCACTCATTATATCTGCATATATGCATACCTATATATATGTACAGTTGTTGCCTCTTATTGACAGGGAATGTGTTCCAAGACCCCCAGTGGATGTCTGAAACTGCGGGTAGTCCTGACCCCTATATGTACTCAGTTTTTTCCTATACATACATACTTATGATAAAGTTTATAAATTAGGCACATTAAGAGGTTAACAACAATAACTTTATTTAATAATAGAATAGGACAATTATAACAATATACTGTAATAAAAGTTATGTGACCTCAAAAGGATATGAAGTTTCTTTTGGGGATGAATAAATGTTCTAAAATTGATTGTATTGATGGCTGTACAACTGAGCATATACTAAAAATCACAAAACTGTATATTTCAAATGAATCAGTATATAAATTATATCCTAGTAAAGCTGACATACTTACAAGGTTTCTGATTGATATTTCAGATTGATAAACTTAGATATTTCCTTGAAGGCAGTAGGAAAATTTTGATTCCTCCTGACAGCCCAGAGAGATATTTCAGGACCATGTTTCAGGAAGATAATTCTGGTGTATAGGGACAGACAATGTAGGCAGAAATAATGGTCAGGAGACAGTGGCTGCAGTTCAGTGAGGAAATCATAGAGCGTGAAGCATCTCAGAGGCCTGGCGTTGGAAAGGTGGCCTAGAGAAGGAGGAACACATTTCAGAGGCATAACGGGAGAGCTCTATTGGAAGTTTGAGCAAATGGTTCACGTGATGGGCCAGGTCCAGACACCAAAAACATTTCCTAAGGCAGGGAAGAATCAGGAACAATTACACATATTTCCCCATCACTTCGTCTTTGGGATCTTCCCTTTTTCAGGCCCCTAAAAACCGTATGATCTCTTCTTCTGGTTTACTGTACTTCCATGTTTGTGTCCTAAATAAATTTCATCTCTGCAGACACCACTGTAAAGCACATTACTCTGATGATTCTGGAGAACTATAATAAGGTCTCCTAGGGAATTATATAGAACTTTGATCTGAGCCCTTGATTTAAAAAAAAAAAAACCAAACAGCTGTTCTGGGGCTGCCCTGAGAAAGACAAGATGGTCAATATGGTAGAACAGTCAGGAGTGAACAGAACTTTGACCTAATGGTTCAGCTGCAGGCAGTGATCCATGCCAAAAGAGGTGGGCAACTCAAAACCTGTGGGCACAGAACAAAGATGGTGGGCTGAGTTCTAGGAAAGTCCTTCCATCTTTATCCTTTGCTAAGAGAATAAACAAGGACTGCATGTCCTCAGACTGTGATGTAGCTTCTGCCACAATTGGTCAAAACCACATCCTTCAGAGTCCCTCTCTGATAGTATGTCTTCTGCACCAATCATTTGACAAATATTTGTTGACCACCTACTCTGAACCACTATGGGGATACACGGGCAGATAAACAGACAAAACATAAACAAACAAATACAAAAATGATGCCAGTTCTTTTTTACCAAAAGGAACCCAAGAGTAAAACATTTGTGTGGAGGGGACATACGACCAGTTCCTTGGGAAATATGAAATTAATTTATTCTAAGATGGATAAATTTTAGGATCTGAGTTACATACAGGTTGAGTAACTTCTTTATAAATTTTAGAGCCCGAAGTCCACACAGGCTGAATAATTTCTGTGAGAAAGACTAGCTTTGCCTAACTCAGGATACTCAGTCCTGAGGACTTCTTTGTTTCTGAGTCTTGAATTTCCATGAGCTCTGAACTTTCTGGCCAAGACAGATTCTAGCTGGTGCCCTAGGTGCCTATATTCTCATCCGATTTTCCAGTAGACTATAGCAGACCCTCTTTGGGCCTTGATGAAATAGGGCCTCATTCCTTCTCCTGGTTCTGGCTCAGAACCCCATCATTTCTAACAGCTGCTATTACAATCACCTACTAAACTCATCTCTTAACCTCAATAAATACTGGCAGAATGACTTGCTTCCGCATCCACTTCTCCATCACAGCATTTGTTATTTTGCAGTAAAAATCATCTGTTTATCGGAGTGACTACCCACCCCCACCAGAAAAGATGAATTCCTTGAACCCAGTGACATTGCTTCATCTACATTTATTCACATTAGTAAACTAGAGTCTAACACAGAGACTGTTGTAGAGCAGCACTCTGGATATGTTTGCTGAATGCATAAATGAATGACTCTTATCCAACTCCCATTTTGCAACACAAATTATCTTCCATTTCCACAGATGTGATCTGGTTCTTTGGCTCAAATCTCTAAACCTCATGTCTTCATTCTTCACCTGTAAGGTAACACTGAAACACCTTGGTGTGGAGTGAAAATGTCTTCTCTTGTTGGCTCCTGATCCATCTGCAGGCTCTTTCTTACTGATTCTACTCACACAACTCACCTGATTACCATAAGGGGATACCCACAGTTTCTGGTCCTGTGCTATTTCTCTCTGCACCTCTATCTCCTACTGTATCGTCTGGCACAGACCAGCAACGAGAGCAATAATGATAGCAATAATAATAATAGTGGTCATTTCTTCAGTATGTGATCTGCTTCAGGCATTTTTTTAAGAGATTATTTATTTGAGAGAGAGAGAGTGCACATGCATGAGCAGGAGGGAGGGGGAGAAGGAGAGGGAGAGAGAGAATCTCAAGCAGATTTCTTGCTGAGAACAGAACCCAATGTGGGGCTCAATCTCATAACCCTGAGATCATGACCTACATCAAAACCAAGAGTCGGAGGCTTAACCAACTGAGCCACCCAGGTGCCCCTGTTTCAGGCATTTTTAAGTAGTCTATATGTGACATTCCATAGCCATCAAAACAAACAGATGATCTAAGTATAATTACTACATGTTATGTATGATAAAAGATGGTAAGTGATTCTTTAATTTTCCCAAGAACACAAATCAAGAATGCCTGACTCCTAAACTCTTTGTCCCCAACCATTGAGCTATATCTCCTTATTCATACTATGAAGAATGAATGAATCTCCGATTCTTTAGTTAACTTCCAAGTTCAGTCCAATACCACTCTTAAGCATGTCTCTCAACCCAAACTATACTAGTCTCTCTAATCCCATGCCCCAATTCTTTTCTGTCACTTTTTTTCCATGAATTTTGATTTAAATTGTTCATATTCCAGCCCCTCTCTCAGTTATTACACACATAACTCACTCCCTGTGTTCTACTGTCTCTATAAATATTCTTTAGGTAGATTTCCTTTCTTAATGACTGCACTTACATTAGACATGTGTCATGTTGCTTGTCTCTACTTCTGTACTTGTATCAAGAAGAAAATTTTAACATAGCTTCACTAAATCTTCTCTATGTGTTCCTATCAGAGCCAAGTAGACTGACAAGGAGTCACTCATTCACTGACAAAGACCAAAAACTATGCCAAGTATGTACCAGGGCTGGGAATGGACTCTGGATGTCCAGAACCAATACAGCTTGGGACTTCAAGAAGCTCATAGTCATAAATGAATCAAATGTTCATCCAAAAATTCTTGACAGCTCAGTTGAATTAATCTATCTGTCTCTCATTTAAAAAATTTTTTTCCCAATTGTGTAATCCCTCAAGTCTGACATATTCAGTCCACATTCTTTTCTGAAACACCTTTCTTCAACATCAGTCTACTTGGCCATGCTGCTAGCAAAGGTCCAGTGCTTCAAATTACTCTGATAGAATTAGATTAATGGCTACATATTTTATGAACTAAAAATCCATATGCATGTACTAATAATGGATTTTTTTCTACTTCTAGGTATGAAGGACAACTTGTAAGGTTAATATTTGCTGAGCAATGACTGCTCATTCTATGGCATCTATTGAGACAACCAGAAATAATCTTTTAAATCAGAAGGGAACATATTTTAGGAGATGTCATATTCTGCCTCAGGGATCCCTTCCTCTTCATGATGCTGGTTGGGGTGGAGTTACAGTCACTCAGCAACTTCTCTTTTTCTTACCATCTGTCCTGTGAGGCTCCTGCTGGGGACCCAGATAGCAGTCATCACTCAAGGCTGAAAACATCTGTCCACACACCCTAAGCCTCAGCATGACTCAGCATGACTTAGCATGGCTGTCCTGGGGCCAGATCCTGCCCTAGAAGGCTATGCAGACCAAGAAGATAGGGACCAGGGCATTGACTCAGACTGAGCCCTGGCGGAAATGTCTATGTTTGCACTATGGGAAGGCAGCAGTGGAGGTTAATACAAAAATGGAATATGAATTAATGGAAAATTGGTTTATTTAATCAAAGACAAGGAGGCTGGAGGGGATAGAGGAGACTGGGCTTGCAGAAAGTACAGCCATCCAGTAAATGTTTCTGGAGTCCCTGCTAGGTGCTAGACACTAATTTCAGTCCTTGAATTATAAATAAGACATGCATCTTGCCTTTTGGGAGTCCTAGTCAAAAACAATAGTTAAATATAATACAATATTATACTATTTTCTATACTTAATAGAGTTATGTATGTGGGGATTATGACTCTCTAGGTGTGGTTCCTTTCAGGGAGTAAGTAATGGACTAAAAGATTTTATAAAATTAAGGAAATGTAAGATGGGCCTTGAGAGATGAACATGGATTTTTTTTTTTTTGATGGTGAATACCTGCCCCCATCTCCCTTCAGGCAAGGTTCATGGAACTAGTTAAAATACAATGAGACAGAGTAATTTTATCTTAGAGAGGAGCCTCAGTGATGCATGGTCAGGGAAGGAGACTTCATCACTCGTTATAATGGCTCTCCCTTCCTCCCCTGTTCTACATCATAGGCTTAAGTTTACTTGAGTCAGAAAATCACATAAAGCACTAGGGTGTCAGGTGGGGTCTGCATCCCTAATAAAAATAGGGCAGTCAATGTTTTAGCTAAATGTTGCCATGAAGATTTGAGAACTCAGTGACACCAATACCACCTACTTCTTAGATAACCTTGGGTAATTTGCTTAATGTCTCCATGTCTCTGAACTATAAGATGATAATATGAGCCTTAGCTCATAAGGCTGTTATGAAGATTAATTTAGTTCATGATGTAGAGATAGGAACATAGTGTATGCTCACTTAGTATTATCTGTTTTTATAATGTTGTAATAAGTATATACATTAAACCATTAGGGTCACATCTTACTTTCAAAGGATGATTGGAATTACAGATACTTTGAAGCTATTTTTTCTTACTTTCTTTTTCTTCTTTCTTTCTTTCTTTTCTTTTCTTTTTTTAGTAAAATTGTGTGTATTTATTATAAAATTGTGTATATATAAGATGATTTGATATATATGTACATAGTGAAATGAATGATTACCACAGTCAAGCTAATTAACATCTTTTCCTCAGAGTTACCTTTTCTTTTCTTTTTTTTTGGTGTGTGATAGAACACCAGAAATCTACTCTGAGCAAATTACCAGTATTCAATACTGTTATTACTAACTGTATACATCATGCTGTACATTAGATCTCCAGACTTCTTCATCTTATTTAACTGTGACTTTGTACCCTTTGACCAACATCTCCACATTTCCTTCCCCCGACCCCAGCCCGGTAACCATTGTTCTACCCTCTGCTTCTATATACTCAATTGTTTTTAGATTCCACATATAAGTGAGATCATGCATTTCTTCCTTTATGTCTGGCATTTCTTGATTTTCAATCTTGGCAACTGATTCAATTTATTTTGAAACACTCTTCAGATCTCCCCGAACAATTCTATTGGGATATTTAGACAATAGGCCATCATGTTGCAACTTCTGGTCTACCTTCTCCTTCTCTGACCCTCCCATTTACCCATTCCCTTTACTTTCTGTCCCTGTCATACTCCTTCCCCCCTAGTCATCCTTGGACCAGTGAGTGTCTCCCCAGGCAATGGAAGACCTTAAGCGAAAAAACACTGATGGCTAATTTTTGAGAGAGAAAAAGCAGGAGAGCTTAGCCCAGCACAGATGCTATAGGGACTTCTAAAAGACTAATGCTGAGTTCCTCTCTCCTGCCTACAGATGAGAAAGACAATGTGAAGCCCAAACTGATTTTGGAGAAGTTAACATACAGAACAGGGTCTTGCTCTGGTAACATTTGGGAAGACTCTTGTCAGTCACTGTAAAGGGAGGCGCAGGGAGCTTGCAGACAATCTCATTGTTTGTATTCCTAACTCATCACCACAGCACTACACCTAGCATGGTTTTGTGTCCTCAGTGCTTGGCACTAGTTAGAATGTCACACAGACTTGTTTGGGGTGGTGAAGTTCCAGGTTACTGCAGGGCAAAGAGAGAGGCAGTGGGTTAAGCCTGAGGAGTAATGGAAGAATATAATACATGAACACTGTCTTCCTCAACCAAACTTGCAGGTTGGCCTAGGGGGTTAAGGGGTCATTTGGGCAGATATGGGTCTCTAGTGTTCTCAGGGACCTACCTATAACCTATAATCTGACAATCTCTGTAATCCAAGCTAGGATCTCCTTTTTTTAATATTTTCTTTTTTTTAATTTTATTTTATTATGTTAATCACCATACATTACATCATTAGTTTTTTGTTGTCAACTTGTTTCCAAATTTTTCTTTACTTCTCTCTCTTTGAAACTTTCCTAAGGAGATGCAACCATGTTGAGGACGTATGGTATGCAACTGTGGCTCAAACCCTGATCTCTAATCTGCGAGGTGTGGAAGTGGGAAGCAGGGGTCAGGAGTACCCACTTGTGTTTCCTGAGTCCACTGTGGATGTCTGTATTGGTATTTTGCTATGGAATGGGCATGGTCTTCCACAGTAGCAGAACTGGACCTACATATAGCCTCACCTCTTACTGGCTCTGTGAGCTGGCACGATTATTTTATCTCTTTGTCTGTCAATCCCCCACTCCTAGAGAGAGGCAATGCAATGTAGACAGTAGGAGAGCCCTGACCACCTGGGTTCAAATCACAAATTGGCTACTTATTAGCTAAGTGCCTTCAAGACATTTTCTGTGCCTTTTAATTTAGAGACATTAATCCAATTCTGAATATTGGTATAAAGATAAACTAAGTTAATCCATATCATGAACTTCAATTATATCTTAGTATATACTTAAGAAATACTACTCAAGAAATGTTACTTATCATTAGAATGAATTATAATATGTTTTATATACTTTGCAGAACTATCATACTAAATGAGACTATTTAAATATCTTAGAATGGCACCTGACTTAGAGAAAGATTTCAGGGAAGTATTAATTCTCATTCTCTTTTCATTTTGCTCTAGTCTACATTTCCTCTATTTCTTTATGTGTCTCTCCTGTAGTTTCTGGTCCCTTAATCAACCTATTTCCTGTTCAACTCCTGGTCGGATTTTTAGTGGACCTCTTATGCTTCAGAATCTTGAGTTGTACATGCTCCCAGTGAAGTGAGGGTTTCTTCAACTGCAAAGTTGCTCTCGGCTGGCTTCCTCTGTGCCCTGCGTCTTCAAGTGTTCATCCCTTAAAGCTAAGCTCTGGACTTGGACTGCCATATTGGGAGGATGGCCTTACTGGGGAAAGGATAGGCTCCTGTTGTACATCTCAGACCGTTGCTAAAAATCAAATATTGGGTTCTGAGATTGCCTCCACATCTTTAAAAGTGGTTGGTGTTATTTTCTAGAACTTTCCTTTTGCATGGAGCCATCTGGTCCCTAGGGAACCCATAGCTCTGGCCTGAATCTCTGCCACCAGTACAGACTGTGCATATCTCTATTGATCTTCATAATAATCCCGTAAGATAGATACAATTATTACCCTTATTTTACAGATGTCAAAACTGAGCTCAGAAGAGTCAAGGCATTTGTGCCTAGAGGAAGATATGGGGAATCTTATGTGACGGTTGACTATAAAATGCTGCCATGCTGTCCCTCCCTACCCCATCACATGCTTCCCCCTCAATTTGCAGTCTATCTCCTATGAGAGTCCCGGGCTCCACCCAGAGCCACCAACCTGAGTTGGCCACCTATCTGAGCCCACAGACCTGTAGCCCTTCTGGTCCCTGATAGCTGGCAGCTAGTCCTGCCCTCTCTGCAACTTCTGATAGACACATCTTGCACACCAGCTCTCAAAGCCCTTATGGGGACCTTGAGTTTGCTGAGTCAAAGTTCACTGAAGTCTAAACCCTAAAAGACTCCTGCTTCCAAATTTATAGTCATTGACCTCTCCATCCTTCCTCCTTCATCCACAGGCTATTCCCCTGCTCTCCTGGGCCCATCTGCCTCATGGTGCTCATTATTTCAGCAAAGGGCTTATGAACAGTAGACTGAGCCTGACTTGGGTCCAAGAACCAGCATTGCCTCTTACATGTTTGACCTCAGGCAAATGCCTTGACTCTTTTGAGCTTAGTCTTGTCATCTAAAAATAGGGATAATAATTACATTACCTTAGAGAGTTGATATGAGGATGGAAGGAAATATGACACACTGTCTTCAAAGCAGTAACTTCATTGATTAGACTTTAGAACACAAAAGATCTCAATAAGTTACAGATTTTATCATCCACTAATCTGATCTTTCTTCTCCCATGACTCTCCTACTCCATTTCCTAACTCTGCTTCATTCCCCTTCGTGCTCTGTTCATTATTGTGATTCCTTTTATTACTTACAGCGATTCCATATATTTAGAGGGGGACTTGGGGATAAGCTATTAACAAAAGAGGTATTTCTTGGAGAACCATGCTTACCAAATGGACCATCTTAGTAGGCCTTAGGGAGGGGAGAAAGGGTCAAAGTCAATGTCAGGAGCCAAGGAAGGAACACTGAACAACTGGATTCAGGGCCTCCCGGATGCTGAGTGTAGGAACTTGCTGTCCAGCCTCTAGGTGCTCGGATGGTCCCCTCATGGGGAACTCCTTGAACTAACAGGGGCATAGATTGTGGAAAACAGTTCCTGGATGGAGGTGAGGAGATTCTGATAGGACGGAGTAAAGAGAGGGTCTCTAAAAGTTGGCAGGAGGCTCCCTGTCACATGAAGGAACCTTGCTTAGTGTGGACACTGGGTCTCTGTCCTCTTCATATCCTTTGGCACTCCTGATTTTAGGCCAAGCTTCACAAAGCCCTAAATTCCCATCTCTTGGATCCCTGAGTGAGGAGGGAGCATTGTGGGTTTTTGTTGTTGTTGTTTTGTTTTTTAGTTTTTGTTTTTTGGGGTTTTTTTTGCTGCACTCAGAACTCTTTCTTGCTCTGCTTTCCCATTTGCCTCAACACATACACTTGATCATTTGATTGATCTACCCCAATCAAGAACTATGGGGAGAGTTTCCTTTCCTGTGTGTTCATGACTGTTTATATGACAGGGAAGTGGAGAATAAAATGTAACAGCATAGGGCTTCACAGGGCTACATGAATGGAAGAATTCATCAGACCAACCTTCTGCTTAAGGGAGGAATCCTCTTGGAAACCACTCTGTCATAGCCACACAGTCACGGGTGACACACTTTCTCTCATGGGGAGGATCCTGTGGCTTTTCCACTGAGCCCTTGTTGTTCTTAAATGACTTCATATTTATGATGTTCTTACATGGATAAAAATCCTTTCATCCTATGTCACATAGTATAACTCAAATCTGTGTTCCAAAAGATAACTTTTCCATATTGGAACATTCACACATTTGGTAAACACAAATTGCATGTGCTGTAGCAAGTGTTGGAGGCATCAGAGAGAACTGGAAAGCCACAGTCCTTGAATTCACAAAGCCAAATGTGTACCTGAGGACAGTGACCACAGCACAATTCCCCTTGGTCTACTCGTCCCTGACTTCAGCGAAATGAGCTAAATTATATGTCATGCCAAGAACTTACTATAGTGACTGGCACACAAGTAAGCCTTCAGTTAATGTCAGTGTTTAAATTACTATTATTGTTATAAATGAACTGATGTACGGTGCAGAATAAAACGGCTTTCCTCTGTAGCAAGAATGGTTCTAGTTGGACACAATGAAAGTAGCAAACACTTTAGAGTACTTAGCATATAAAAGACAGTACTTTTAACTCTTTGCGTATATTTCCCCAGTGTCACCGCAATCTTATGAAGGTGTTAAAACCCCATTTTACAGATGAGAGAACTGAGCAATCCAGCCAGTACAAGTGCTGAGCTGCCAGCCACGCAGACAGTCTGGCCCCAGGGTCCCTGCTCTTAACCACTGCTCTCCACTGTCTAGGACTTCACTGCAGCAAAGGGTTTCAATCTCTGAAATGGGTTACGGGAAGCTTATGTAGGAAAGGTGTCGCATTCTTTCCTAGAGGTGTATGGGAACAGAAGGAAGAGGGGCACCCTCTCTTCACACATGAGCCCGCACACACACACAGCTAGTACTCAGTGGGCCTGGTTAAAGAAGAGAATGTCATGGCTGAGTGAGAGGCCCTGAGGGCATCCTGCTCACTGAACAGTAGTGGGTTCAATGACATACCTGGTTTAGAAGTTGAGGAAACTTACAAATTTAATCAACAGAAATTCTGTGTTGGAAGAAGGGCCATTTACTCTAGCCTGCTGTTTACAGAAGAGAAAACTGAAGCTCAGAGAAGGGTGGAACTTTCTCACTATGATTTAATTTGCTGTGCATATGCCCAGGCTAGGACTCAAAGCTCCTGACTTGCTCCACTGAGCCCCTTTGCTCATTCGGAGAGAAGGAACAGATGGAATCTAAAATATCTTAGGTGGTTTCCATGCCAGAGCCAAGGCTGGGCGGGCTTCTGGTTATTTCTTTAAAAATAAATATATAATTTAAATGTATAAATAAGCAAACCGTGCTCCGGGACTGGGAGGGAGAGGCTGCCCCTCTTGGGTCCTGGCCCTACAGATAGGGCTATCGGAGCCTTGGCAGGGCCCCCTCCCATGGCTGAGTCAGCCTAGCACAGGGGAGGACAAGCCATGTCATTCTGACCTGGATGCTGAATGGGAGAAAGGACAAAGGGCTCAGAGTCCATAAACTCAGGCTACAACTATTCTCCTCCTGAGGAAAGAAACAACACTTAGAGGTCTATGTATACCCTGCAGCCCCTTTTGTGTGAGCCCACAGAGCTCTCTTGCTCTAAAAGTGATGGTAAGGCCATCACACTATATATGCCATCCCATCCAAACTTCATCCTGCCCCACACAGCTTCCTCCCAGGTCCACAAACCTGTGTTTACATAATAGTCAGGAATCACTGAGAAATTTACTTTCAGTTTTTTCCTCTTTCTTTTGATTCAATGGCTTAGTGGGAAAAAAAACATGTTTGGGTTTTCATTTGTTTTTTTTTTTTTTCCCCCATAAATTGGCAACAGACTTAATTTCACAACTTTATTGTGTTTCTGTAAATTCACAATAGCTTTTAATTGTTAGTGTCAGGAAAATTACGTTATGGGGAATGAAAGAAGTCTCTATGAGTTCAGAAAATAAAAGCTATTATCTCTAAGCCTCAGTTTTTTATCAATAAAAAAAAAACAATAAAAACTAACCAAATGTTGTGATTATATATATATAGCCCATAGTCCTATGCCTGATACATGGGAGAAAATCAAGGAAAGGCATCTCAGAGTATTTTAATGAACAATTCCTTAACCTGCCTGAGGGAGAGTAGTGGAATTTTTTTTGGGGGGGGGGAATGTTGAGTTTGATAAGTTCTTTATAGATTTTGGATACTAGCTCTTTATCTGATAAGACATTTGCAAATAGCTTCTCCCATTCTGTCGGTTACCCTTTAGTTTTGTTGACTGTTTCCTTTGTTGTGCAAAAGCTTTTTTATCTTGGTAAGGTTCCAATAGTTCATTTTTGCTTTTGTTTCCCTTGCCTTTGAAGAAGTTGTTGCGCCGAGGTTGAAGAGGTTGCTGCCTGTGTTCTCCTCTAGCATTTTGATGGATTCCTGTCTCATGTTTAGGTCTTTCATCCATTTTGAGTTTATTTTAGTGTATGGTATAAGAGAATAGTCCAGTTTCATCCTTCTGCATGTGGCTGTCCAATTTTCCCAACACCATTTATTGAAGAGACTGTCCTTTTTCCATTGGATATTCTTTCCTACTTTGTCAAAAATTAGTTGACGGTCCATTTCTGGGTTTTCTATTCTGTTCCATCAATCTATGTGTCTGTTTTTGTGCCAGTACCATGCTGTCTTTATGATGTCACTTTTTAATATATATTTTTAAGCACAGTCTAGGAGTCAGTCTGACCTGATCTTATTTAATCATTAATACACTATACAGCAAGTATTTATCCTCCTTTTCCAAGGGAATAAAGTACAAGTCAGATTATGTAAGGAAATATTTGAACATTATATAGCTAGAATATTATTTTATTTATCTTATATAATACTCCAACAATACCGATACATATAAACTAAAAATTGAAAGGACCCATGCAAGCTTACCTTCTTTTTTTTAAGATTTATTTATTTATTTATTTGAGAGAGAGAGAGAGTGCACGGGGGCGGGGGGGAGCAGGGCAGAGGGAGAGGGAGAGAGAAACTTTAGCAGACTCTGCACTGAGTGGAGAGCCCTATGCAGGGCTAGATCTCATGACCCTGATAACCTGAGCCAAAAACAAGTCAGGCACTTAAGGGACTGCACCACCAAGATACCCTAGCCCTACTTTCTAATAGCATTCCTCTCCCTAAAGGTAACCAGCTTTAGCTGTCTGATGTGAGTCCTTCCAAAAATATTTCTATTAACAGGGAGGAAGCTGGTGGGTGAGAGGGAGGGAGTGAAGGAAAGAGGAGTGGAGGAGTGGGGAAAGAGATTTAATATTTCTTTATCTCTTGAAAAAAATTATTTCCACTATATTAAGCTGGACGTAATGTTATCCTTTCTGTAATCCTAGGATAAATAAAGACAGATTAGTATCTAAAATCATTTTGAAAGTCTGACATTTTGAAAATCCAAGCTGACGTTTTACTTTCCTTTGCTTTACTATTAAATATGAGGAAGGGAATGTAGACGTTTTGTCAGGCGATATAACTGGGAAAAAGGGAAAGTGACAGGGGTACCCAGATGTCCCATCTCTGCAAGGTGGGGGGGCTCCCACCTTCAGTCAAGAGACCCTTTTCCTCCTGTGAGGCTCCACCCATCTTGGCGTCTTAACTTCATGGGTGTCTCCTTCCCTCTAGTGGTCAAAGCAACAATTGCAGCCTACTTTTCTAAAGAGTTCTTCCAAGTATGTGTAAGAGAATATAATACATTAATATAAGAAAAAATAATATTTTGATTGAAATCATCCATTTTTTATCCTTGTGACTACCACTGGCATTCTCATTCTTCACAGTAATTACTCAGATTCTCCTGAGTGTGGGCCACTAGACTGTAGGACATTAAATCTGAGAAGGTACCCTGGTGCTCACTGGTCTAAATTGAAATGGCTATAGCAGAGTGAACTAGAAAGTTTACAGATATTTCTCACAAAGAGTGAAATGACTGAGTACTTTTCCATGTCAGTGCACAGGAAAAAATAATGGACAATGTGTTCCCTATTACAGTGAGCAATACTAGCTTAAACCCATACCAATTATTAGAACAGACAAAAGTACAGACTGAGTAGAGCAGGTCAAGATGGAGGTAAGAGGGATGAGAAAGATGGTGGGAACAAGAAACAAGAAGCCATTTGATCAGAATAATAGAAAAGAATAGACAGCACCTAACCAGGAATGATGGTGACACCAAAAGGGCCGATGACTCTGTGAATAAAGACAGAGGCACAACACACGTAGTAGGAGACAGCCATCTGGCAGTCAAAGGATTGGGCCATTATGTAGAGGATTTCGTAAAGACAATCCAGAGACAAAGCATAAGTAAACATAAGCTTAAAAACCAAACTCTGAGGCACTGCACCTCAGGTTCCCCATGACTGGGAAGGATGTGGGAAAGTAAAGACCAGACCCATCTGAGCCAACATGGAGAGGAGCATGGGCTCATCAGTCAAGGCTTCTATCCTGATGTCGGCCAGAAGGGATAGGATCCAGGCAGAGAGGACTAGGGAAGTTGTGAGGATGAGGTAGAAGACTACTGGTGTTAGTCACCATGGGCATGTCAGTTAAAGCACTGCAGAAACTAAGACCTTTGTCTTAACTCCACTCAGAGAGCTGGGTCACAGTTAACTTGTCAGATGTAGAAGGGTGCAATAATGGATTTGGGAAACATTCAGTGATTCTTTATAATTCACGAATGATGATCAGTCTAGGAGAACTTGAGGAAATGAGCAAATTTGGGAGAGTGAACTAAGAAAATATCTGTCATATTTGGGGGTCTGGAACTGATGGTCACTTTAACTCAGCCCACGAGGTGAGGATTTGAAATGGCATTTAACAGAAAACAGAACTGAAGTAGAAGCAAATAAATAAGCCACAAACAAATACAAATGTGCATCAGAAACAGTTAGGCAGTTTCTCACACAATTCAGGTTTAGTTATTGCTCAGTGTGAATTATCAGTCAGTTCTGCTGGGCGCTCACCTCCAAGCAGAGGCACAGGAATGCAGGCTCTTCCCAGCATTTGAATTCACTATCTCACAGTCTTTTACTTCTCGCCACATGGAAGGACAGAGCGCATGATGAGAAGACACCCCTGGCTTGGCACATGATTATCTTCAAGGGACACATGATTATCTTCAAGTTCCTTTAGTCAGAACCAGCCATGTGGCCAATGTAATTGCAAGGGCAGATGGGAAAGATAGAGGAGCACGTAGATTCCCGTGATCTGTACTCTCTCTGCCACTCTTGCCTTGTCATGAGTAATCAGCGTTACTTCACATGCCCAAAAGCAACAGGAGTATTAACTGTAAAATCAAAGCCATGAGAAAGTAAGTAGGTTTTATGCATAAGCTTTGAGGATGAGACGTGTGCCAAAAGCTCACCGAACTCCATAATATTGGCTAAATCCAGCCTCTCTCACCTCAAAGTGTATCTTAGTCCAGAACAAATAACTTAGGCTTTGAAAAATGGTTTGTCAGGTATCATTATTATATAATAGTTAAGAGTACATATTCTAGAACCTAACAACCTGAGCTGAGTTTTTCCCTCTGCTCTTTACTAGCTCCTTGATCTCGGGACAACACTGCGTGTCTCTGTGCTTCAGTCTCCTACTCTGTAGAAATGGGGTTGATACAGATGCCTGACTCTCAGTGTTGTTGTAAAGAGTGAATGAATTAATGTAAGAGCAATGCCTTGTGTGTAGCATCAGCCATAATAATCATATTGTTATTGCTATTATCAAAATTACTTCTGAATTATTCTCATGTGTATGTTGATGATGTGGGAATTGTAGCAAGGACATGAAGATCACATATGGATGGAGGTGGGAATCAAAGGATGTATCATCAGGGGCTAAACATGGGTCTTTCTCTGGAACGGGAGAGGGATTAGTCCCTTCTGGAGAACAACATGGCAAAAGTGACATCTTTTTTTTTTTTTAAAGATTTTATTTATTTATTTGAGAGAGAGAATGAGATACAGCATGAGAGGGGGGAGGGTCAGAGGGAGAAGCAGACTCCCCGCTGAGCAGGGAGCCCGATGTGGGACTTGATCCCGGGACTCCAGGATCATGACCTGAGCCGAAGGCAGTTGCTTAACCACTGAGCCACCCAGGCGCCCCAAAAGTGACATCTTTTCCAAGAGAAACCACTTGTCCTATATCCATGGAGCATTCAGTAGCATGCCAAGGAGACTCAGAGCTTGCAGGAATCATGTGCCACAGACAGACATGCTGCTGTATTAGTTGCCTCATCTGTGGATATGAGACAAGGCTCTCTCCTTCCCACAAATACTAAAATATGTCTAGTCTAGAAGTGTTTAGAAGACTAGGTCCTAGTTTTCATGGATAAGTATTCTATGTGATAATCACTTGGAATATACGAATACACACACACACACACACACATATATATGTTACAAAGAAGAGTTGTTTCTTCTATAGAAAAAAGTTGGATGGACATTTAAAACAGTAGAGAGCACATTGGCAGACTTTGGAAAGGGATGTAATTTTATCAGGTAGGTCAAAAATGGGCTATTCCTATGGACTCTGAGAAACAAACTGAGGGTTCTAGAGGGGATGGGGTGGGGGGATGGGTTAGCCTGGTGATGGGTATTAAAGAGGGCACACATTGAATGGAGCACTGGGTGTTATATGCAAACAATGGATCATGGAACACTACATCAAAAACTAATGATGTAATGTGTGGTGATTAACGTAACAATAAAAAATTTTTTTAAAAATGGGCTATTCCTAAAGAAGCAGCAAGAACAAAGTTATAAATGGGAAATTTTCAATAATGTACAGAGATTTTTGACTGGAGTATGATGTAAGCATTTGCATCAAAAATATTTGCACATAAGTGAGGTGATGAATAATTTGAGAGTCTTAGAGTTCATAGAAAATTTAGAGGCTTTGTACAATCTTCTACATTGTGCCTAGATCCTTAAAATGTTAGTTAATATTTTTGCTGCTTTTTCTGGGGATTCATAGTGGTGGGTATGAGATAACCTGTTCCATTATTATGACTATGCAACTCTAATTGTTACAAATGTCTTTCCTATACTGATCTAACACTTTACCTCCTTAAAACATAATGTCATAGATTTTAATTATTTTATACAAAGATCTTGGAATATGGAGATTTACTTTTACCTCAAAATATCACTTTTTACCCATATGTTATCTACCCATCTCACTTTCCATAAAATGTCAGTTTTTCTAATCCCTTTTCAATTTCTATTTATGATTGTAAGGTCTTTGTCTTATAAGGTCTTTGTTCTGTTTTCTTCTTTCCATTCTTCTGTATGTATAGATTCCTACCTCAATCCATATTTAACAATGGCTAACAGCTGCTTTGCAACACTCAAAGACAGATTTAGGTTAAAACATCTAATATAAATATTGCTCATTAAGGATAAATATTACTTATTAAAATTTATTTGTTGCATTCATCTGTTCCATCGTGACAACATCATGAAGAAATATGGAAAGGGAATTTCTGGCACATTTTCTCCTTTAAAGTCACTTCATATTAGTTGACTCTCTCTTGTCTGCCCTTGGCCATATGAGCGGATCATCCTTTCTATGAACCCAAAGCCTTCTGGTAAATATGCTGCATTTTCTTATAGCTCATTTCTGCATATATCAGTTCTGTGTTTATATGTCTTTCTCCCTAACTAGACCACACAGCTCTTTAAATTAAGGATTATATTTTATTCACCTTTACTTCTCTAGTACTCATTATTACACATCAGGCACTTAATGAATTTTGGTGAGTGCACAATATTAAATGATTCCTTAGATATTTGTTAGATGTTTACTATGATACACACTTATCATTAGGTTTTAAGAAAGTAAATAGAGATATCCAGGCATGTTAAAGCAATTCAAAGTAGCGGACACGTCTAGACACACTGAAACACTTATAAGCAAACAGGCACACTTCCTTACACATATTATTCACAAATATAGCCCATTGACACAGAGAAGCATAATGTCGATTTTACATATACTCATAAACACAGTCTTGCCAATCTCCTTCTCCCTTCTGTTAGGGTCACCCACCTTCACTCTTCTCTCAGATGCAATAGTTTGAGTTATCTAACCCTCTACCAAGTCTTCAACAGATATGCAGAATCCCACTTAAGGCATGATTGATGGACTGAATATTTTATTTGTTTTCATCTGATGAAAACATGAAGGAGAGAAAATTTTTCTCTCACTTGGACCACAAACTCTGTTTGTATAGATATATATAATTAGGTTCCACATTGTGTGATTTTAGATACAATACTTAACCTACCTAGATAATCTACCTACATCTCAGTCTCTTCATCTGACAATTAGGAATTATAATGAAAATTACATGACGATCAATTAGATAAAAGTGTGAAGCTCTCAGGGCATCAAGTAACAACAATAAGATCTGAATATATAATTGATTTCCTTCTATTATTGGTATACCCTGGACTCATGTGAGCATCTAGGTTTCACATCTAAGCCACTTTAGAGAAATACCTGTATCTCCCACTTACAGTCATGGAGCTGAATCTTAATCTTAAGTGTAGTATCTGTGCTTATTATCCCTATTTTGCTAGTTTTACTCCCTGGCCCCATATGTCAACAATACTTTTGGATCCAGCTGTTCAGTAGTGATAGCTTTTGATAATATGCTAAGAGGCTTGAGTGAGCTATCAGAGAAGGCAGGGCCTGTGAATGCAACAAGGGGATCAGCAAGAAGTCAGATAAAGGGAGTGGTTGGGGAAGATGTCTCCTGAGGGAACACTCACAAGATAGAGACTAAAGAAAAGAGAATGATAGATCTAATATAGAGATGCCAAGGCATATGTGAATTCTATAGGTGTATGAGTAAGAGAGATGGAAAGACAGGAAAATCCAGTTGTTTACACTTTGGATGTGGTAGACTTCTGCATGAGGGAAATGTCTTAGGAATGGACATGGGAAAGGATGGTCAAAATGGAACATAACTGGAGGCTAACAGTAACCAACAGAAAATTATTAGGGAATACCAGGAAAACAGCATCCAAATAATGGAATATCCATATAAGAAATACTACTCAACAGTTAAGGAAAAATGGACTATTGGTAAACACAACTTAGATGAATCTCAAAGGCATTGCTAAGTGAAAGAAACTAATCTCAAAAAGTTACACACAGTCTGATTTTTGTTACATGACATTCTTGGGAAGACAAAACAATAGTGATAGAAAACAGATTAGTGATTTGCAGGGGTTACAGGTGGGATGTATAATTCTGCAAGGTAGTATGAGAAAGTTACTTTTGGGGTATTAACAATTCTGCATCCTGAACAACTCAATTTTTCAGTCTGCTAATTAAGACAGAGAAAGAGAAACCCAGATGCAACAATACCTTTGTTTTTCAAATGGAGAAAATAAAGATCGAGGTGAGATCTGGAGAGAATCAGAAGGGTACAGAGTGTTTCTAGAGATTTCTACCCCCTACACACACACCTACACACACATACACACCCATGCATGCAGACTCATGCTTATGCCTACAAACCACCTATGAAGGAAGGGGAAGAGGATAAGACCCAGAAAAAGAAGACTTTTAGAGGTTTAGTAAAATATATTGAAAATATATTTTTCAGATTTCAGGCAAAAAAGAAAAGGCAAAGAAAGAAAAATTGCAACATCTTCATTACCATGTTTAAATTATTAAGTGTCTAAAAGTATCACTTTTTATTCATAACTAAAATTGTTAAAAACTCTGTGTCCCTAAACAGGATGTTTGAAAGCTTTGTGTTGCTTAGATTTGTTTGTCCCTTCTCAAGAACTGCTATGTGGATATAAATATGTAACAAATTAATTCATGGAGAGCTCTTAAAATAATACCTGAAACATGGGGCGCCTGGATGGCTCAGTCGTTAAGCGTCTGCCTTCGGCTCAGGTCATGATCCCAGGGTCCTGGGTTCGGGCCCCACATCAGGCTCCCTGCTCCATGGAAAGCCTGCTTCTCCCTCTCCCACTTTCCCTGCTTGTGTTCCCGCTCTCGCTCTCTCTCTGTCAAATAAATAAAATCTTAAAAAAAAAGAAGAAGAAGAAGAAGAAGAATACCTGAAACAGGATGTTTGCTGTGACGCTGAGACATTGAAATCTGTTGTGGACTAAATAAATCAGCCCTAGCCTTACCACACAAATAAAATTGTTTATCTTTTTCTAAAGAACTGCATTAATGGCTTTGGAGATTTGCAGAATGGTAGGCAGTCATCATTAGGGATATCATAAGCTGATGGGGGAACACAATTGCTGCCCTTGCTGAATTCTGAATGCCATCCCAATATTCTTTCAGTAAAGTTCTTTATTAGCTTAAGAAAGCCAGAGTCAATTTCTTTAACTTGCAACTTATTTTGCTTATAAAGATTTCTGAATATTACAGTAAGTCTTATCAATGGTATTTTTCACATTGGAGATCCTCGGCTCTTCATTGCTAGAGAATGAATCTCCAGATATAACGCATTTAAGGAAAGGATGATGAAAGTGTAAGACTGGAGGCAATTGATATAGGCTTTTTCTAGTGAAAATAGCAGATGAGGTTTTTCCATGTTGAAGTTACTGGAATATTCTTAGAGTCCTTACTCCCTGGATATGACATCATATGGAAAGTTTCTTAGGTAAGGCAGACTGAATTTAGACTGGAAGAACCAACTTAGGTTCTTAGCAGCCTTTTCAGAATATAGAAATATTTAGGTCACATGCCTATAACTAGTCTCGCTCCACATAGTAGCATAGAACTAACAGTAGATGGGTAAGGTAACTATTATCGCCTATAACATGAACAACAGACAATACACCATCGCTCAACCAAAATGAACAGCATAAAACCTTACAAGATTTTGAACAAAATGGAGGGAAGAAACTTTTCCATCAGTGCATACCATTACTTTTGCCGGGTTTTCTGACTTGATTAGCAGAAAAATTTCAAGTGAAAAAGGCCTGAGTTCTTTTATGTTAGAGAAGCAAGCAAGGGGAGATGGAAACAAAAAATATCTAAATCTATACTCCGTTTTTACAGAAGAAAAATATCGGGAGGTGAAGTAGAAAGCCAGAAAGAAGAAAAATTAGTATGTTGGTGTTCAGCAGCCATTGGGAAGAGAATAAAGTGTGCTAGGAGTTCTGGCTTCAACTGGCTGATAGGAAACTGGTGGCTTGCTATTTGATCTGTATCAGTTTCCATTTAATAAAATCCACTGATATACTGAGGGAAAGTGAAGCTCTAGATGTAAGTTTTCTAGAGTTCTATACATTTGCTAGTTTTCCTCACTGAAATTTATTTACTTTTAGAGCAACATCTTTTCAATTACAGTTAGATTCAAACATAGAGATGGGAAGATGAAAAATAAATCATTCTAATTATCATTTATATAACACACAAAATATACTTCCAGCTGCACATCTTCCTTCAGATGAACTGTCTTTGATCCAGGCTATGTTTAGTCACTTATCTGACATTTTCTGAAGTAGTACTTCTCTCTTCACATACAAGATCTGGAATGCTCCATCTCACCTCTCCTATATCCCATTTTCTCAAGATAACCAGCATTATATGTGTAAAATATATATTCTAATAAAATATTCTATATATTCTATTCCAATATGCATTCTTTTTTTTTTTAAGATTTCATTTATTTGAGAGAGAGAGAATGAGAGAGAGCGAGCACATGAGAGGGGGGAGGGTCAGAGGGAGAAGCAGACTCCCTGCCGAGCAGGGAGCCCGATGCGGGACTCGATCCAGGGACTCCAGGATCATGACCTGAGCCGAAGGCAGTCGCTTAACCAACTGAGCCACCCAGGCGCCCTCCAATATGCATTCTAATACATATGTTGGAATACATACACGGAATATATATATTATATTCTAATATAATAATACTATATTCTAATAACACATTCTATATATATTCTATTCTAATATATATATTCTAATACAGGTATAATATTAGAATATATATGTGCTCAAGTCAACTTATAGCTTTATGTAATAATTAAAATTTCATCTAACTCTGAAAAAAGACACTGAAATGAAAAACTTCCAGAGATCTCAAGATTATGAAATAAAATCTCAAGCCCTACTGTGCACAGAAAATAGGCAAATGATGCTTCTCTGAATTTGCTTGGTCTTGAAACTATTTATAATGGGGTTCATTAATGGAGGAAACAGAAAGTAGACATAGCTCATGGTCATGTGGACCACATGTGGTGCATGCTTCCCAAACCTGTGGATGAAAGTCAGGCCAATCACAGTAATATAAAACACCAGAACACAGCTAATATGGGAGACACAGGTGTTAAGGGCCTTAGCTCGCTCCTCTCCAGAGGCGATGCCCATAACTGTCTTCAGGATTAAAATATAAGAGAAGAGGATAATCAAAGCAGCAAGAATCACTGGGTACACACGATTAAATGTAATATCAGCACAGGCGAGTTTCATGACATCTTGGTGGAGGCAAAAGGCATGGGAAAGAACATGGGAACGGCAGTATGGGAACAAGTAGAGTGGCACGATTGGAGGCACAAGGGATAAAAAGCCCCTCATTCGAACCCCCAATCCTGCCTTCATTACCCAGGAATTGGTAAGAATGGAGTTATACCTCAGAGGGGTGCAGATGGTGATGACTCAGTCATAGGCCATGACAAGCAAGACACCTGATTCCACGATGGAAAGGGAGTGAATAATATAAGCCTACAGGAAGCAGGCTCTGTGGCTCATCTCCCGGTGACTCATCCATAAGACCCCCATTACAGTAGGCATTGTTGTCAATGTCACCATCAGATCTGTGCCTGCCAGCATGGCAAGGAAATAGTACATGGGCTCATGGAGGCTGTGGTCATCCTTGATGAGGTAGAGGAGCGTGCGATTGTCAAGAAGCACAGAGACGTAGACTGCAAAGAAGGGGATGGAGATCCAGTGATGTGCAACCTCCAGACCTGGGAAGCCAGTCAGCAAAAAGGGGGCAGTGCTAATACTGGGTCACATAGCATGTCTACAAGTGAAAAGCAGCTTTCTAGAAGCCTTTAACCCAGGAGCCTAGATTTTTTACTGGTATTATACCACAGAAGCCTCAATCACAATCTTCATACTTGGAGATAATTAATTGGCATGATAACTATAACTCCACAAGTATTTTTCTGCAGAAGAAGAATAGAGGTTTGCAGGTTATACTTGAGATAAAGAATGTTAGTCTTTCCCTAAGTAGAAAAAAATATTCAGTTAATAGTTAAAATTTTCTCAAATTAAATGAAACGTTTTCAATAATTTTTCTTATATCAGGTTCAGCTATTGTGTGTATGCTTAAAATTTTTCCACTAACAGTGTATAACAATAATGAATAAGGTAAATAAGTACAAGTGGATAATAATCTTACTTAGCTGCTTTCTTGCTATGACTGCTAAGTTTCTGGACACACTTAACTTTGATTTTGCTCTTATCTTTCATAATCATGGTAAACACGTACTTTTCAGTTAGAAAAATTTGCCTTTGTTTTTGAAATTGAATGTTGGTGTTTTATGGAACACAGGCCACCACCATCATTTTTAACTGCTTTGTTGCTCCAACAGTTAGTTATCCTTTTTTAGAGTTTGGCTACCAGAAGTGTGGGCCACAGACCAGCCACAACTAACAAGCACAGGGACTTGTTAGACACGTGGCCTTAGACTCTACCTCCAACCCACTGAACCAAAATTTGCCTTTGATCATAATCCCCAAGTGATTCAGGTGTACAGTAATATCTGAGAATCACTGCTCTAAACATTTCATATCTATTCCATCTTTGGAGATTCATGTTTTTGGATTCTTCCACCTGGGTGGTTTCTTTGTTCCTGCCAAATATCCTCATGCAATTTTTTTTTCATAGCTGCTTTATTCACTGGTTCTCTTTCTGCTTCTTGTCTTTCCAAAATCATTTGACTTAATTGAATGTTCAGATTCTTTCTCTATGTCTCCTCTTACCTCTTAGCTCCTTTTCCTTCAATACTTCACTTCTGATGAGCTGTTGCTCATGTGACTGGTCACATTATAATGTTCCTACAGCCTAAAGACGTCAGTCATCTCTACTACTTCCACATCCTTGGTGGCAACAACCCCAAATAAAGAACCTATTACCTTTTATGCTAGTCTCACTTCAACACAAATTCAGAAATAGAACACTTCTCCATAAAATGTCCCTAATATCAGAAATAAATCAGAATCAGGACAATTCACAAAGAATGTAACACTTGTGTAAGAAAGTGTTCTGAGGGGCGCCTGGGTGGCTCAGTCAGTTAAGCGTCTGCCTTCAGCTCAGGTCATGATCCCTGGGTCCTGGGATCGAGCCCCGCATCGGGCTCCCTGCTCGGCGGGGAGCCTGCTTCTCCCTCTCCCACTCCACCTTCTTGTGCTTTCCTTCTCACTGTGTCTCTCTCTGTCAAATAAATAAATAAAATATTTAAAAAAAAAAAGAAAAAGAAAATGCTCTGAAGTTACATCTGTATGGGCATGGCACTCATTGAGACAGAAATCACCAATTCTAGGAGTTCCCTAAAATTAAAGCATATCAAATCATATAGAGGTTTAAATTAGTATTACTATACAAATGTTGTTCTATCCCTGAAAGTTGCCTGAGGTTTAAAAGCAGGGATGAGAAAACAACATGTCAGAGGAAGAGAAAGGTGGTTGGGAGAGGTAGTGAATTAGAGATATCTATTCTAAAGGGGAAAATAGCAAAAACAAAACAAAACGAAACAAAAACAAAACCAAAAAAACCCATAAAGGTCATGAATTTAATTTATTAAAGAAAAGTAATTCAGAATGATTAAACTATGTTTCCAGACTGTAAGCTTCCACTTAAAAGTTAATTAGGTCTTGGGACACCTGGGTGGCTCAGTCTGTTAAGCATCTGCTTTCGGCTCAGGTCATGATCCCAGGGTCCTGGAATCAAGTGCCGCATCCGCCCCCCTGCTCAGTGGGGACTCAGCTTCTCCTTCTGCCTGCCGCTCCCCCTGCTTGTGTGCTCTCTCTCTCTGTCTCTCTCTGGCAAATAAATAAATAAAATTTTAAAAAAATTAATTAGGTCTTTTCAGAGACTGGTAATAAAATGTCCAAGACCAACAAGGATGTAAGCTTTTACTATTGTTATGAGCAGAAAAATGTTTGAGAAACAGGGAGACTGTATTTTCTTCTATAGCTAGGCTTGCATCAGAAAAAGAAGATACAGAGAAAGCTATGATAGCTCTAAGAATGTAAAACCAGGACATGTTCCTGAGCCTTTGGACTAAAGGGAAAACCTGTCCAGGATGAAAAGAGAACCCTGATATTTGTCCAGGAGCATGTGTGGGGCTTCCAGGAGTACAAGATACTGTCATCAAACTGAGGCCACCACAGACCGTTTCTTCAGGACTGGGACCATACTTCATGCATCCTCCTAAGCTTACATTAGGTAGCAAAACTTCCATAAATATGGCTTGGCTATAAATGGGTTGATTTATTGACAAATGTTGAGAAAATTACATCAGGTACACAAGAATTAATTTGTCTAGGTGGAGAGAGGAAAGCTACGGTCTTGAAATTGATAGGCAGTTCCCAACTCAGAACATGTATTTTCTTTAGTGACTTCCTAAAGTCCTGGGGGAACTGTCTTATTAATATCTGATGAACTGTCCTCAAAGGACACTGTACACCTGAAGGTGTAGACAACCAGTAAAAGCACCATCCCTCAGTATCATCTGGGACAAGTGGAAAAATTACTATTTAGAATGTGCAGATTATTAGTGAGCACACACCACATGACTGCTACTATGTTGATTGCTGAGAAAACCTTTTCATAAGCACAGTCTCTGTCCTGAAGAATCTCACAATACACACTAGCAAAGTTTATAATTGGGCTTGATCACTGTGCAATTTTATGCAAAGTATTGCCAATGAATGTCTCAACAGGGTCCCTAATGCTGAAAACATCTAGATAATTTATCAACTGTGATTTTCATGTTATGATGTTTTTCTAGGTAAATAGGATTCCTAGACTTGTAACAACACACACACACACACACACACACACAGATCCATAGAAACAGACCAAACTGCTCAGTCTGAGAGCACAACTTGACTCTCAGTGGATATGGGGGAAGGAAAGAAACAGAGGAGGCTTGGGAGTATGAGGAAAGAAAGGATAGGAAAAATATGTGGACATCAAAAGGAAATAGTGAATAATGAATCCATCACAAAGTCCAAATGCACAGGTGACCAGAGAGGAGAGTGTTAGGCCCACTCCCCCTCATCTGCTCTTTTCATCTATTCCCTTCCTCCTGAATGGAATGAGGTATAAGCTCTACAGGTACAAGAGTGATGGGCCAGAGACAGTCTCAGGTTTTCTATTGTTCCCAGCGAGTTTCACATGCCCTTTCTAAGACAGCAGTTCCTAAAGTGTAAACACACACACATACACACACATCCTTCTATGTAGTCCTCTGGAAAACTTTCTTAAATGCTTCTTTTGACTGTATAGAACATCAGAAAGGAAAAGAGTCATTCCATATTTCTGTTCCTGGCACTCATCCACTCCAGTCTTGTTGCTGTAATAGGGACTTGTTCCTTGCCTTCTTTGAAGACGAGGTTTAGATGTTTCCCCCACATAGCCTCCTCAGGAGGCCCCATTAGAAAGCTTATATATGTAGGAATCACTTCCTCCAGAGTTAGCTTTACAGCCACTCTGGAGACCTCTTGATTTCTCTTCCCTCTTTCCTCTTTCTGGGAGTAGCTGGGCCACTTAATCAATGTCCTCAGGTCATTCATGCATTTCCCAAAGGATGTGGGAAGAAGACTGAAAACTCAGATGCCAGCAGAGGTGGAATATCAGGACTTGGTTATGTGATCCTCCCCGCTCTGAATCCTCAGCATCAGGGTTTAAGAAATCCATTCATGTTCTTCCTGTTGTCTACCTTAAATGCCACAAGTATACCAGTTTCTCTGAGGGATCACATGTACCCTTGTTGATCCTAGAGCTTATGAATTTCAATTGTATTTTTGTCATTTCTGTTCCTTTGAGGAAATAAGTTCTGATTCAGAAAGAACATGAGTGAATTTCTTAATAGCCATGTGTATGGGGACAGTCAACTTTTTGTCTTAAAAATTACCTTATTTTTAGATCATTAGCCTTTTTGTGTCAGCTTCACAATGAACAGAGCAGACTATGATGGGTAACAGAAAGAAAATATTTACATTTTGCTTTATTTTGTTAAGTTTTTTCAGACGAGTATAAAAGAATAAAATGTCTAGGATTAATTTAAAATAAGCCAAAACAAACAATCAAACACACAAAACACATAGGATACTGGCATAAGAGTTTCCAAAGAACTGAAAATAAAACTGTCTTGGTTGTCAAGGTAAATGAAGACAAGAAGGAGTCAAAAATACAAGTGTCAATGGACTGGATGTCCTGGTGTCCTCGTAGGGGAAAGCTATATTGGCAGTGACCAAGGGAGAAGCTTGAAGGAGCATTATCATTTCCAAAGGCTATTTAAAACTTACAATTTTTATTCATATTAACTATGTATTTCATCATGTGAAAGAATCATCATATATTAAATGATTTCCTACTGGCTTAATGTTCTTCCCTTCTATTTTAGTGCTGATGGGTAGAAATTTTTAGATGTCTGGCTTTGCCAATACAATGATATTAATATAATTAATATGACATATGAATGCCTATAGCATGTGTTTTATTATTCTTAATTGATAGATAACTGAGGCTCAGAGATTTAATGATTTGTTCAAGATCACAAAGGTTGTAAGTCAAGGAGGCCAGAGTAAATGTGCTGCTTTCTTCCAAGACTACATTCTTTCTACCACACTGTGATTTTTTTAAATAAATTTTCCATATTTCCTAAGAATAAATTGATGCAAGTAAATTTACTAATTAGTCAAAGGTATAATATGATTACAGTTTTAGCCTTTTTAAATGTAATAGTATGTTCCATATATCTAGATATACTCTATCCATTTTATTTGGGGAAACTTGAGAACAGAGTATATATTATAAAAGATAGAATATAATTTTATAGATAATAAGATGGTATAATAAAATTGATTGGTAACTATATTTCTATGAAATCTTAAATTTTTAAGATACTTTTGCATACAGATAGATAGATGATAAAAAATAAAGATCATGCCCATTACATTTTCTTTAAATAGTTTATAACTATGGAATTACCTTGTATATTTCATTGTTTTTTTTCATTCATTTCTAGGTATCACTCTATTAGAGACACTTATTATGTTAGTCCTACTTATATCACCATTGCCTTGATTTTTTTAAATGTATTTTTTCCTTGATTTTAAGTTCTTGTTATATATTCTTTTATTTTTAATTTTTAAACTGCCTGGACTACACAGGTCAATTGATCTATTATTCTCTTCTCTCTCATAGAATCAAATGAGAAAAAAAGCTAGGTGAATTAAGAATAGAATCAAACAGTGAAGGAAGATCCTAATCAATAGTTTTCAAAGATTATTTTATAAATAACCATTTCCAATGGAGAAATAATTTCCTTTACAAGAGAATCTGTTGTTTATAGGAAATCATTCCAGTGATCCCGGTAAGACATAGGGATATGCAATTCCTTCTCCAGTCAGGAAAAAAAAAAAAGTCATGGATTAATTTTATTGAATGAATACATTAGCATTCTCTCTGCCAACATATTTTCTATAATTTTGCTGAATGTACATCATTCTCTCTATCCCTCTTTATCTTTTGATGGACTAATAAAATATAACTTTTCCTCCTATATTGCTGATGTACAGATTCTCATCATGTTTACTCCTGCATGGAATAAAATGCATGGGAGGCCCTAAAAGAACTTTCCTTAAATATCTTATGTGCTTCAAGTCCATACAATTACAATATTTCCTGAAAATAGTTTACTTCACTGCCATCCCCTCAACCCAGAATAAGACAAAATGTTGCCCCTGTGTACATATTAGAATGCTTCTTTGACTAATATCCTTTTTCATTAAGCATATGTCAAGGTTATGAACTGCAGAACACAGAACAAAAACTCAGGTGTGCAAGAAATGGAACTTTATTTTATGGTAGTGGTTTGAAGTCCTCATCCCCTAAGTTTGAAGACACCAGACATCAGCAACTCAGAGCCTTCTCATTAATCTATCTATGGTGGGCATCTAGCTATACTGAGATCTACTAGGATCCAAGCTCTTCTTTGGCCTTGGATGGTTTGGGCAGCAAGCCCTCTCTTGGTCTGAATATCTTATTCTCATTTCTTTCTTTTTTTAATTTAAATTCAATGAACCAACATATAATACATCATTAGTTTCAGACGTAGTGTTCAGTAATTCATCAGTTGCATATAACACCCAGTGCTCATTCTCATTTATTTCTGATCCACTCTAGCACCATGCAATACCAGTAGGGTTGTCTAAGACCCTCTGTTATCTCTGATGTGCTCTCAGGCATACAAAAAATGTTTAACTGTTTTCCACAAAATATCAGGGAACTCTTGCAAACTATCTCATTCCCCTCTCAATTTATAGACTCTGCAACTATTTCTTTTTTTTTTTTTAAAGATTTTATTTATTTATTTGAGAGAGAGAATGAGATAGAGCATGAGAGGGTCAGAGGGAGAAGCAGACTCCCTGCCGAGCAGGGAGCCCAATGTGGGACTCGATCCCGGGACTCCAGGATCATGACCTGAGCCGAAGGCAGTCACTTAACCAACTGAGCCACCCAGGCGCCCAACTCTGCAACTATTTCAAGTATCACTGGCCTCAGGTAACCATGAAGACAATTCTGTCAGATGAGAAAATGACAGTATTAGCAAACCAACATACCAAACAGAGCAACAGGACTAAGGTCAATGTCCTTGGGAGTATGATGGGGGCAAGGGGCTACGAATCAGAGCAATGAGTATGTGTCTTTTAAATGACAGGAATGCTAGTCCTTTTGATTGTAAGCCACATTAGCCTCATATAGTCCATTCTCCCAAGAAACCCATCCGGTAGTGGGTAGAGACACCAAGGTAAGTAAATTAGAATCAAATTCTATGGAAAGAGAGAAGGCGATTGATACCATTCCTTATCTGCTTGGTCTTAATACTATAGATTATTGGATTCATAAATGGGGGGAAGAGGAAGTAGATATAGCTCATGATAATATGAACTACATGTGGCACATATTGCCCAAATCAATGAATGAGGGTCAGCCCAGTCACGGTGACATAAAAAACCAGAACACAGCTAATATGGGAGACACAAGTGTTTAGAGCCTTAGCCTGTTCCTTAACTGAGGCAATTCTCATGACACTATTAAGGATTAGAATATAAGAGATAAGGATAAGCACAGAGTCCAAGAAACCAGTTAATGAGACCAGGACTATAGGATAGAGTCTATTGAAGGTGATGTCGGCACAGGCCAGTTTGATCACATCCTGGTGCAAGCAGAAAGCATGGGAGAGGACACAGGATTTGTAGTAGGGGAATCCAGAGAGGGTGGTGATTATGGGAACAATAAGTATAAAGCCCCTCATTAGAACCCCTAGACCTATCTTCACCACCTTAGCAATGGTGAAAATGAAGGTGTATCTCAGGGGATTGCAGATGGCAATAAAACGATCATAGGCCATAACGAGCAAGACTCCAGACTCCACAACAGAGAGTGAATGGATTAGATAGGACTGAAAGTAGCAGGCTCCATGGCTGATTGCCCTGTGATCAAGCCACAGAACACCCAGCACAGTGGACATTGTTGTCAAAGTCACTCCAAGGTCCGTGGCTGCCAATATAGCCAAAAAGTAGTACATTGGCTCATGGAGAGTGTGGTCTTCTCTGATAAGGAAGAGGAGGGTACCATTGCTGAGGAGTATGGAGACATAAATGACAAAGAAGGAGACAGAAATCCAAGGATGAAATATCTCCAGACCTGGGGAGCCAGTCAGTAGAAAAGGAGCAGCACTGATGTTGGACCACATGGTGGGTCCCTGAGAAGAAACAAAAAAAGCTCTCTCTAGACCAAAACTGTTTAGTAGAAATATAATTTGAGCCATGTACGTGATTTTAAATTTTCTAGTAACCACATTAAAAAGAGTAAAAAGAAAAAAAGCTAAAAGTAATTTTAATACTACATTTTATTTAATCCACTGTCTCTTAAATATAGTCCATCTGTATCTTTGTCCACCTCTAGTTCTGTCATCTAGTTTCTTCTCTCTATTGTGAACATATTTTATATTATAGGAAAGAAGTTGGTCCTTCCATTTTGGATCCACCATTCATATTCTGTTCATTGATTCAACAAATAGGAATTAATGATACCTACATAAATGAGGAAGTTGACTTGGCATTAAAGACACAAACCTAATGGTCTTGTCACAAAAATAGGCTCTCTTGGGATGATACCATATTTACCTGAGTTGTAGTTCACACTATAATATTTTGTAGGGATAAGTCTATTATGCACCCCCACAGGACCAACACACTCAGAAAGCCCCAGAGAGGGGTGCCTGAAGTCTGTCCAGGTGCCTCCTAACCTCCTGGGACTGTTACATTGATAAACTTTATGGAATTTACAACTTTCTTCTTCAAGGAAGCATTGAATTTGGTGCTGAAGACAGCAGATGGAAACTTAGAAGTGATTTTTTTGAATTCCTAGCTTTTACCTAAAGACAATCATATCTATCTCACTAAAATGAAATGAGCTAGCAAGCCATGAAAGGACAGGGTGGACCAAATCTAATCACATGAGCCCTTAAAAGCAAAGATTTTTCACTAGTGGTGAAAAATTTCGACTAGTGGTGGAATGAGAACCTGAAATGATTCAATGTTTGAGAAAAATTTGACAGATAGTTACTAGTTTGAAGATGTAGGGGGCCACATGAGAAAGAATTCAGGCAGCTTCTAGGAGCAAAGAGAGGGTCCCAGCTGACAGCCTGCAAAAAAGTATGGACATCATTCTTGGTGCCATAAGGAAATATATTCTGCCAACAACATGAATTCATTTGGAAGTGGATTCTTCTCTAGAAATTTCATACAAGACCCCAGCCCAGCCATTGCTTTATGACAGCCTAAACAAAGAACCAATCAAGACTACCAGACTCTGACCTACAGAACCATGGTATTATAAACAAGTGTTGTGAGCAGCGCAGTTCACGGTCATTTATTACACAGAAATAGAAAATGGGTGCACTAGCATTGAATATTAAACTAATATTTGAAGAGTATATGCAAGTTACTTATTGTGTCAATTAGCCAATGTAAAAAAAAAAAAATTGCTACATGACAAAGCCTTGTGTGGCTTCAGTGGCTTACATTACACAATTACTTTTGCACTCACATACATGGTTCAGCTAATTCTGGTTGACCTTGGCTAGACTTGTCTGGTAATTTCTGCCTTTCTTGCATATGCACCTAGGATTCAGCTGGATGTCATCTCCATCCCGTCATTTTCCTATTCCCTCCTTCTTATGCCCATTACACTTTTATTGGGTTTAAATCTTATCCCTCACTTTGCCCTCTCCCTGTAGCTAAGTCCCATATGTCTCTTCCCCATCACCCATGTTCTAGTACAAACCTTAATGCAATATGTTTTATATTTTATTACCATTCTCTCAGACCTAAGTGCTTTAATTAATCCAATCCAATTAAAACATGGATGTATTTTCAATCCAATGCTAACATTGCTTTCCTTAATGACTGTTCTATGAATACATCAGTCTTCCTGGAAGCAAAGACAGATTTTGATATAGATTATCAGGTCCTTAATGAAATATCAATGGTCTTATTTTTAACATGGTGATACACTAACTCCCTGGTAAGCTGATAGTTAAGCTGATTTATGTATTGACATTGACTTCCAAATACTACTTACTGATACACTAATTGGCTAATGTGTAAGCTGACTGATCAAAGCACAGCCATTCGCCAAACAAATGTCCAGTTAAGAGTCACCAATAACTTACCAACACCCTGCCTATGTGGTCACCATCAAGCCCTCCAGACTCCAATTTTTTCTCAATGGTGGACATTCCTGGCCAGTCCTGACTGTATCTTACCCCCAGGGGAGCTCTTACACTGTGCTCATTCCCAAGCCTTAAAGGAACAACAATTCTTAAGGATAAGCATTGGAGTAAGAACACACACACACATAGTTTTGTCTTATAACTGAGAATTAGTCAAATTACTGAAGGCATAAAGCACAAAGAAGAGGAAAGAGAGGACAGAAAGGTAATATAGGGAGGTGTGAGCGAAAGGAAACTGAACATTGAGAATAGCACCAAGAGGAGGAAAAGATGTGATATTGAAACCTGTATGTGTCATGTGACCCTGCCCTGCACCTGTACTCCCAACACCAGTCTCTCTCCCTTTGCCTGTCTCTCCCAAAGAATAATCCTATTGTAGGAAAAATATTCTTGATAGCTCTGGGCTAATAAGAAAGTCTAGGTAGCAACCTGGATCTCTTGATTATTCATATATGCACCCATGATTTCAAGCAATAACAAAAGAAGACAAAACAAAAATGCACTGGGTGTCTCGAGGAGTCAATATTTCCTAGGGAGCTGAACTTTTTTGTTTTTAATTTTATTATGTTATGTTAATCACTATACATTACATCATTAGTTTTTGATGTAGTGTTCCATGATTCATTGTTTGTGTATAACACCCAGTGTTCCATTCAATACATGCCCTCTTTAATACCCATCACACGCTAACCCATCCCCCCAACCCCCTCCCCTCTAGAACCCTCGGTTTGTTTCTCAGAGTCCATAGTCTCTCGTGGTTCGTCTCCCCTCCGATTTCCCCCCTTCATTTTCCCCTTCCTATTATCTTCTTCTTTTTTTTAACATATAATGTATTATTTGTTTTGGAGGTACAAGTCTGTGATTCAACAGTCTTACACAATTCACAGTGGGAGCTGAACTTTTATGTGGCAATCTGTTACACTGGACACAGCCCCAACCCATGGATACACACAGATTTCCCCACTTCTGTATTCACCATCTTGCAATATCTGCATAAAGGAAAAGGAGTCCAAGAAGAGCAGTCGTCTTCAATTTCTTCTTTATTATCTCCATCCCATTCTCTCATGGTCACCAGAGCCTTACCTGGGGCACCAGGAATTAAGGGGAGAGATAATTGTGGTCTTGATATAGAATCTGATGCACATATTATCTTTGAAGACTGCTAATAGGATTAATTGGTGAAGTTATTTGTATAGAAAAATGCTTCCCCACGGTCCCTTTGGCTGCTGGATAATTAAGCTTCTGGGATATCTTCTCCTGGCCTCCTCTGGGGAAGGATGAGGGCCCCCAGAGCTGCGTCCTATAAATCCACATTGTCACTACAGACAGAAAGCAGAATTGTAGCTTCATCTAGCAGATGGAAATCATGCTGTCAAATTACCTTTGTCCTTTCTGATCCCCACCTGAACAGAGAAGATACCATCAAAATTGCATTTGACATTGCCATTCCTGAATCCGGGAGCAAGTAATCTCACTAAACTTAGATGAAGTTTAATAATTCTCTGACAATTACCTTCCTTTGGTTTCAGATGATATCACTTATTACACTGTTTCATACATGCATTCTTAAAGTGATATTATCTCACAAATGAGTCCAATTACTGATAAATTCTTTCAAACAGTAAGCTTTATATCTTCCTCTTAGTAAGTCTTATCCAGAGATCATAGTTTTTGTGTTTGGAACCATGTAAGTCAAGTAAAAAATCTTTTACTTTAAGTAATAATGAAGTGAAGTAGTGGACATGGAGAAGGTGTTCTTTCCATCCTTGACTTCCTCTGATAATTCATACTTTAGTAGAAAGGACTGTATTCACATTCTGACATGGATAAGGATCTGATGAACTCTCGTCTTAGCTTTGTTTTCTAAATTTGTCTTGGAGCCTAGCCCAATTGTGAGACTTTAAAATGAGGATGGGTGCAATGTGGTAAACCATGTAGGTCACATTTTGGTTTCTGACATTTCAGGTTCAGTTAAGTTCCTCCTGAACTCTCCTCTGCCCATAAGTCTGAAAGTCAGTAGGATTTGGGAAGTCATGATTAGGAGTCAGTCTCTGAGAATGAGTTGAGTCTGAATTTCCTTTCCCTGAAAACTCTGTATTAAATGCATACTTAAGGATGACTTGATTTGGGAAAGCCATATTTTGAACTGAAAATGAGGTAACGTAGGGAGCACCTGAGATAATCCACGTGATTTCAAGCTTTCCCTATGTTTCATCAGTGGGAAGATTTACCCTCTCATCCACAGAGCTCCCCATCCTTGTGTGTAACTCCATTCCAGGAAGCACCACTTTCTCTAGAACCGGTAGAAGGTCATTTGCTGCAAGATGCCTCAGTCAGGATAACTTTCCAGGTGAGACATAGGACAAGTCACTAGAGAATGGGAGCAGCTGTTAGCCCATATCAACCAACACTCCAAGCAGCCAAGTTTGGGGGCACTGGAAGGAGGTGAGCAGGACACCATTTCCTTAAGTGGCCATTAGGGTCTTGTCATGCATGTGTTTTCCAAACTTTATTCATTCCTTTCATATTTCCTGCAACACTGCCTGTGAAGTATAGGATTCACTGTAGCATAATATCTCAGATTTGGAAGAACCTCCCATCTCATGTAATGAAAACCTTTCTTTGATGTAGTGCTCCTGACAAGGATCATACAGTCAGGGCCTGTCTCCTTCTGGGTCGCAGAGCTCAAACTTCATGAGAATATGTGTTTTGAAGATATTCAGACGGCCTCATCAGTAACAATATCTTATCTTTTGAGTTAAAATATTTTCCTCTGGCCTTACCTACCATTCCCCAGCAATGGTTCAGAGCTTCAGTGTCACACAGTTTAAGTCCTATTTATACCCCATAGTATTTATAACATATATGAAGGTAATGTTCAGGCATTCTAAATACCTTCACTAAGGATTCAGAGGAGTCTTTTTCCTGGGAATTGTTTGCTATTTGTTAAGCAAGCCTGTGTTGATGTCAAAAGCCTTCTTTTTTATATGGAGTTCAATTCTATTATCTGTCCGTCTTCAGCATTCCACCCTAGTCCATGCAGATCCCATCTTTTAAATTTTTCCTCTGAAGGGTCCATCTCATCTTACTCATGTTTATGGTGCTTCTTTACCATCCCTACCACCTGTCAGCTTGGTGACAAGCAATAGAACTATAGAGGCATAAACTTCTAAATTTCCTATAAAAATAAATTTTGTCTATGAGCTTATTCATAACAATGATAATTTCTGCAGATTTAGGCTATAAAATAAAAAATTGACGGACATTCTTTAATTGGATGTAGAGACCCCTGGTCCTTTAAACATTTCTAATAGCTCTGAATATCTAATTTAATATAAAACCTAATAAGTATAAACTCATCTCCTTTCATTTACCTTATAAACATCTGCATCTCCTGAGAAAGAATCCAGCAATTATTTATTAATTAATGGAATGAATTCATCTGCCTCTCACTTGCCATTAGTTCATTTTATATTTGGAAGAGGAATAATCTGCTGACTTTTTAGATCAGGTTAGGGTTTTTCAATGTATCACTCTAATATTTCTGACTTTATTTCTGATGATTTATGAGACTGGATTTTGTCTTTCATCCAGAGGAATGCATGATTAGCCTTTCATTTTCTAACTCAAATTCAATATCCTTATGGTAGATTATTCTTTAAATTATAGCTAATATAAAATTCTTTGGAAGAGCAAGGATAATACCGGCAAAGGCTTTTTCCTAATATATGTTCTTATAAGCCTTAGACGTCCTGTAACTACATGCTGATTATTCATCTCAATAAGCACTAGTGAATTTTTTATTTATCATGAAGTTCTCCAATAGTAACTCCATACAAGTTCTTTTTTTTTTTTTTTTAAGTATTCAGTGATGATAAGCTAAATTTCAGATTTCACCAACCTGTCCTGATGGAGATTCATTTATGGGCTGGTGCATTGGTCCAACAGACCACTGTGAAGTCCACCTTGCTTATGAATACAAAACATATTTGCAGTGTTTCCTGGGATATATTGTTGCAAATAGGTTGCTTTTGGTACCCTGCATTTTACCACAGATAAACCTATGTGAGATCTACAGGAAACTAAATTTTGTGATGATAGTAACATACACCCAAGGAAATGATATGCTTATGTTGATTCATAAAACAGATTTTTAAGAAAAATAAATGTCTAGGTGGATAGCAGTCATTTGTAGTTCTTTTGTATAGATAGAGGTATTACTTTAATCTCTTCCCTGGTTCTCCCATTTTTGTTTCCCCCCATAGCCTCTTTTCGATGAATTTGTTTCTTCAGTTACTTGCAAATAAGAAATGAATTTCCTAAACAAGGGCAATTATTTCATTAATCATTGACCAAGTGGTCAAAGAAAGGGAAAGAAAGAAAAAAGAAAAAGAAAAAGAAAAAAAAAGAATATGATCAAATATGATCAGGCTGGTGAATAGATCAGTGCCACACACTAGATTTTGGGTGTATTTTGGTCTGTTAGAAGAAAGTGCCTCCCAAAATTTTAAAGAAAGAAAAACTCATATATGTACAAAAATAAGGGTAAATATGATAAAGGGATGGCATATGACTGTACATATGAAAATTATAAAAGATTTTTTAAAAGGAATTGATAAAATACAAAGTTGGTTGAAAAAAGAAAGAAGAGGATTAAAAAAAAAGGAGAGAATGTGATCATGCAGAAGACTAGAATAAAGCCATACACTAGAGATTTACAGTATATTTCATTCTGTTAGAAGAAACTGCATCCCAAAATTTTAAAGAGAGGACAACTTATATATATATATACACCAAAAATAAGGTTAACTAATATGAAGGGCTAGAATATGACTCTGAAAATGAAAAATAAAAAAGATTTTTTAAAAAAGGGATTGGTAAGGTTTGGTTGAAAAAGGTAAATGAAAAATTTTAAAAAAAGAAAATTTAAAAAATTAACTTTGAAAGACTAAAGAATCATGGGAAAAAAGCCATGAATTGGGGCGCTTGGGTGGCTCAGTCGTTAAGCGTCTGCCTTCGGCTCGGGTCATGATCCCAGGGTCCTGGGATCGAGCCCCGCATCGGGCTCCCTGCTCGGCGGGGAGCCTGCTTCTCCCTCTCCCACTCCACCTTCTTGTGCTTTCCTTCTCACTGTGTCTCTCTCTGTCAAATAAATAGATAGATAATCTTTAAAAAAAAAAAAAAGCCATGAATTCTGTGTGCTGTATTCCCTTAGCGCTGGAGTTCTGCTGTTCTCATTGATCGGTAAACTTGGTCTTGGCTGTCTGTTCTTGCTGATCTTCTGGGGGAGGGGCCTGTTGCAGTGGTTCTCAAATGTCTTTGCCCGAGGCGGACTTGCCCCGCCCTTGCCGGGGGCTGGGCTGTCATCTGCTCAGGCTTGCTCTGGAGAGCTCTTGTCCCCTGCAAGCTCTCCATACAGCTTTGGAGGATGGGAAAGAAAATGGCAGCCTCCTAATCTCCACCCCAGTGGAGCTGAGAACCTGAGGCCCCACTCATCAGTGAGCCATCTCCCCTGGTCTCCGGCCGCACTCCGTGCTCACCTGGCCTGTGACTGAGCGTTTCTATCTCTGGCACACGACCCCGTGTGGAGTCTCCAAGCCCAGCAGATTCCTGCAGTGTGCTCCCATGCTGCTCCTCCCGAGGGAGGAAGGGGAGTCTCCCCAGATCTGCTGCTTTTTGGGTCCCTGCTCGAAGAGCAGTGGCCTGACTGTGCTGTGGATCACGATTCATGGCAACCCCAGGCTGAGAGCCCACTCCTTGGCTCCATCTTTGCAGCTGGCTTCCCTGCTCCAATACCTGGGAGCTCTGCTGCACTCAGGCACCCCTGGTCTTTCTGAGACACCGAGGGTCCTGAGACCACAATGTCCCAGTGAGGGCTCTACCTCCGGCTTAGCCACTGGAGTGATGTCCCTCAGTGGAGCCAACTTCTAAAAGTTCTGATTTTGTGCTCCACCACTCTATCACTTGCCAGTAGTGGCTGACGAAGGCCCCCTCCCCCGTCACCTATCTTCCTGAAGATTGCCTCAGATTCACTTCTCTGCATGTCCTACCTTACAAAAAGTGGTCGCTTTTCTGTTCAGAGAGTTGCTGCTATTCTTTTCTTCAATCTCCTATTGAGTTCATAGGTGTTCAGAATGGTTTGATCACTATCTAGCTGAATTCCTGGGACCAGACAAAATTTAGGTCTCCTACTCCTCTGCCATCTTGCTCCTCCCCCCATAAGAGTCTTTTTACCCAGCAAAGGCAGAATATGATAAAGCCAGAAGCAGTGAAAAACATGTCTGACAGAGGATCTTACAGCTATAATCCGGGAAGCCATGAACTCATGTTAACTGATAGATAAAAATAGTATTGGCTAAATAGAATTAGTAGTTTAAAAATTTCATGAGTAAAATGAAAGCAAAAAGAAAAAGTTGATGTTCTAAACAAAAGATTCACAGCACCCATACTCTCAGTTTCCAAGGAGGAAAAAAACCACTTTATTAATATTATAAATATCTAATAGAAACAGAAAGAGGAAAAGGGAAATCTGAGCATAGATGAGGGCAATAGTAAGCAGTAAAGGAGAATAAGACAGTTACATCAGATGGGGTACTTACAGCATCCAACCTCATTAGCTGGGGAAGCCCCAGGGGTGGAGGCAGCCAGGCTGGAGTCCTGATAGAGAGGCCGGGTGGAACATCCTCCCCTCAGGTGAGACTTCCAACTGACCATCTCCATAAGGGCCATAATTATAGGGCAGAGTCTGAAGTTAAACATTTGTTTGCCTACGTGCAGTTTGGAGCAAACTGCATTTCTATGTTATCATGTCTTTATGTGTTCAAGGAGCCCAGGCCATGTGTGCTTGCCTTACCTTCCAGATTCCATTCTGGGAGGCCAGCCTAACCTGGGGCTGGAGAAGATATAAGGCAAGATTTACAGCTCTTGGTGTCCAGACCAGAAGGACCAATTATGACCTGGAAGCCAAATAATGTCAACTAACCAGGCTCCCAAGGTCACTTATGCAGCAAGAATCTCACAACATTTTTAGCCTGCCTGTGTACATGCAGGTTGGGGTGGTCTGTTTTGCAGGACAAACCTCCATCCATACAATACAGTTGAGAATTATAGCTTTGAGGAACTTGGTATACAAAAATCTCATGTAAATGGAGCAGTTACATAATGGGTAGATGGTTCAGCTTAGTTTAAATTACCAATTCAGGGGGGCATCTGGGTGGCTCAGTCATTAAGCATCTGCCTTCGGCTCAGGTCATGATCCCAGGGTTCTGAGATCAAGCCCCGCATCAGGCTCCCTGCTCTGTGGGAAGCCTGCTTCTCCCTCTCCCACTCCCCCTGCTTGTGTTCCCTCTCTCGCTGTATCTCTCTCTGTCAAATAAATAAATAAAATCTTTAAATAAATAAATAAATAAATAAATAAATAAATAAATAAATTACCAATTCAGGGAGCACAATAAATGTATTTAATGCCCATTCCTGTTTTATGATTCATACATGACTGGACACCCAAACCATAACTTTCCAAGTTCCCCAATTTTCTTTAAGGAATAGTACCCACAGTCCACTTCTCCACACTCTACTGCAATTGTCTATGACAAAAGAGGTGAAAAATGCCTCAGTGGGTCTGTTTTGTTTTAACACTGTAGATAATGGGGTTCATCACAGGAGGTGCTAGTAGATAAATACTGGCCAATATGACATGTACAATTGGAGGGGCATGCTTGGCAAAGTGGTGAGTCATGTACAATCCCACCATGGACACATAGAGGACCAAAACAGCCAGAATGTGGGATAGACAGTTATTGAGTGCCAGAGTCTTTCAACCCAGGAGCTGACTGTCAAGACACTTCTCAGGATGAGTGCTTAGGAAAACACAATGAGCAGGGGGTCCAATGTAATAATGACCAGAGCTAGAACAAATTCATACCAATTACTGACAGTGGTGTCAGCATACACCAGACGAATCATGTCTTGATGGAGGCAGTAGGAGTGGGAGAGATGGTGGGAGCCACAGAAGGGAAGCCTTTTTAGCAGGAACAATGGGGGAAGAACAGCCAGAACACAGCAGCAAATGATGGCTACCCCTATTCTGCTGATTACTTGGTTGGTGAGGATGGAGACATAATGGAGGGGGTGGCAGATGGCCACATAGTGATCAAAGGACATGGCCAACAACACAGAAGACTCCATAAAGGAGAATCCATGGAGGAAGAAGAACTGGGAAAAACAAGCCTCAAAGTTGATCTCTGAGGCACCAAACCAGAGGACCCCCATGACTGTAGGCAAAGTGGTTAGGGTAAGCCCCGGGTCTGTTAGAGCCAACATAGAGAGGAACAAGTACATGGGCTCATGTAGGGAGGGCTCTGTCCTGATGACAGCAAGAATGGTGATATTGTCCATGATGGAGACTGTGTAGAGACAACAGAAAGGGATGGAAATCCAGGTATGGAAAACCTCAAAGCCAAGGATGCCCATGAGGATGAATAAGAAGGGGACTTGAATGGAGTTAGTAACCAAAAACATGACTGGAGGAGGCAATCTCAAGACCAGAGTTCTTTGCCAAATCTGTGAAAAGTGGACAACATAAGGATTTGAGTAAATGTTCTATGACTACTTGAAGTCACTCTGATAGATCATTGAAGAAGACCCAGGGAAAGGGAGCTAGCTGAGAAATGAGTTTTAAAATGTTTTATCACTTTTGCTTGTTTTAGCTCCTAGCTTGTCATCTCTTGTCAACTGGTGAGTTGAGAGCATGAAGTTCTCATTAGTTTTAACCCAAAGTCTTCTTTATCTGTGTAGAAAGCAGTTATGCCTTTGCAGCAGGAAGGTGTAGGGGTACTTTATGGCTGTTGGAAAGAAGAGCTGTGGAGAAAAGATTACTGTAAGACATCATTGGATGCCATAAGGTTAGGAGAAAAAGACAAAGCTAAGACCAGTAAATGTACAAAGCAATTCCAATATGCCAATTGACTCTTTTGAGCCAAGCAAACCGTAGAGAAGTAAATTGAGATAAAGGAGTGGGAAAAGATAAAGACTGTCTTCAGAATCTAAGCGCCCTAAGAAGGAACTTTTAGAATCAGATGGGTGCAGGGACCTTGTTGGAAAGGACTGTACATGAGCTAAATGGGTAAAAATGGTGCTCAGATATCTGTCAAAAGAACTCATACTAAAAGACTAACCTAGGGGTGCCTGGGTAGTTCAGTTGGTTAAGCATCCAACTCTTGATTTTGGCTCAGGTCATGATCTCAAGGTCCTGAGATCAAGACCCCATGTTGGGCTCTGTGCTCAGTGGGGAGTCTGCTCTAGATTCTTTCTCCCTCTCCCTCTCCTTCTGCCCCTCCCCACCAAAATAAATAAGTAAATGTTTTTACAAAATAAAATAAAAAATAAAAAATAAAAAAATAAAAGACTGGCCTAGGAAACACTTTCTGGGAAAGACTGCAATGATAGGTAGGATCATCTCTGTGGGAACAGTTTCATAGGGTTGGATTAAGGAAAAATATCCTCTTGGTGCATAAAGCAATTGGATCCATTGTATCAGCTAGTAGGTTTCTGTAAAACTGTTTAAGCTCATATTGATGAATGTGAACGGGAGCAGAATCTGCCATCCCAAAACACTCCTGTTTGGTTTAACAATCATCTTGAACTGATTATTTCTAAGAAACAGCAGACATAGAACAATCTCTGAAAGCTAAGTAGACATTACTTTTGGGATCCTTACAGTGACCTGTGAGACATTTACATTTATAAAGGAGACCTAGAAGAGGAGAATGAGGAAATCTTTGGAAACTCTTATCAAAAAAGAAGGCAGAAGACAAAGAAGATGTAAACCTGTATAACAACCATTCCCTTGTTTACTGTGCTTTCCCTGGGAACCTCCCATTAGAAGCCCTCCCTCCTACCCACCCAACCCTCCAACATCTTCCTTTGTCTTTATCCAAAGAAGGCATTTAAGGTGATAGTTTGGGCCATTTCAAGGAGTACTCACTTTTCCAGGGTAAGTCCCATGTATACAGGAGGTATATACATTATTAAATTTTGCTTATTTTTCTCCCAATAATCTTTAACTAGAGGGAGGCCTCAGCCAAAAACCTAGAAGGATAAAGGGAAAAATATTTTCCCTCTTTTACAGTTGTTTGGATAAACTATTTCATCTGTTTGTTTTTAACATTGCTATCTGGTAAAACTTCCTTCTGCCTTCTCTAAACTTGCTCTTGATATTTCTGTCCTCTATGAGAAAATGGAAAGCATTACTTGGAATACCTCTTGTGACTCAGGGTGAACATAGGTGTTATCTTACCCACTATGAAGACTGGTAGATTGAGGAAGCAGAAGAGAACAGGAAGGGAGGAAATCCTGGGCTATGGAAATCAGAATCTCTTCTATTTACCCATCATTCTCCTGCCTCCATAATGGCATCAGAGTTCAAACAGTTTTTCCATCAGTGAGAGACCCCCTTTTTTTGGTGCCTTTTCTCCAAAAATAACATTACCCAGAGAAAGTTGCCTTCAGCAATCTGTGCCTTGACACACTACCATAATGTACTTTTAGCTCCTGTCCCTCAAGATCCCAGAGCATCACCCTTCCTTCCTCCAGCTCGGCAGTGACATATATCTCTATGTCCAGTTCATAGAGATAAGTCTTCCTGCTCAGCCTCACTTTCTGTCCTTTCTTTCTGGTAATCCATGACCATGTACTTCACCTGTTAGCCAAGTGCCTTGCTTTTTCTGTAGAACTCCTCACCCTGCTGAGCAGAAGCATTTGTATAGGCTCCTACAGGTCCTCAGGGAAGGGGGTAGCCCTTGGGCCTTATAGGAACCCAAGGTATGGAAACAAGAAAGATTTGTGTGGCATAGTCTGCCCTGGACCACATCTAGTTAAGGACACAGAAGTACATACAGATTCCAAGCTGATTTTCCAAGAACAATCTGACCAACATTAAAACCAAAACAACCAAGCAAAAGCTTTGTGTAAATAGTTTCTCTAGAGATGTTTTTTGTTTGTTTGTTTTTGCTTTAAGTAGGCTCCACACCCAGCATCGAGCCCAAAGCCGGACTTGAACTCACGACTCTGAGATCATGACCTGACCCGAGATCAAGAGTCAGACACTTAACTGATTGAGCCACCCAAGTGCACCTCTCTAGAGGTGTTTTTGACTGAGAATTTCTGGAATTCTTTGGACAGAGAAACAATTTCCAAAGAGAGGAAATTCTCTTTATGAAGTATTTATCATATGAAATGCTAAACCAGGAACTTTCCAGCACTTTTCTCTATTACACACTGTGCTTTTGTCTGTTTAGCCATTAATTGCAAAGATAAATGAGAGTCAGGGAAGTGTAATGATAAAAGATCGAATTAAGGATGAGGTAACTCTTACTTTATTCTATACTAGGATAATATCAGTATTTTTATTTATAAAACAGAATTGTTTTCAAAATTTTTATATCGTTTTCCCCATTATGTTCAGTAATCCTTTTTCTTTTAGAGAAGAACTAATATTTCATTTTCCTACTTAAGTGGTTGTGAATTAGGCTAATTTGGATTCAAAATCTAATTTGAATACTTACTAATTGTGTGACTCTGGGCAGCTGCTAAATTAAAATTTCTTTGCCTTAATTTTACTTTCAGTATGTCAAAGGTAAAAATCATGTTTGAAAGTGCTGAAGACACTTTCTGAGACATATCAAAGTCTAAATAATTGTTAGCTATATATACTAATTATACTAATTCTAACTATACTGTTATGATACTCATTGTTATTATTATTTTTGTTATTATTATTATTATCCAAACTTTCCAAGATGCAGTTATTTTATTTATTTTTTTCACTTTTTTCCTAATCTGCAAGCATGGTGTTAGGATCTTTGATAAGAAAATTAGATTATTAAGAATGTGTTCTATTAGCAACTTAAAAGTAGTTGGGGGACCCTCGTGTTTGTTCTCAGAAATTTCAGCAAACCTATATTACTTAACCCTTTAATGCCAGAAACAGTGTTATATCTTGGTAATGCATAAACCAAAATGATACATCTTTGTTTAGAAAGAGCAGGCAAATAACTAAGGTATAAGAAGGAAGCCAAAGAAATGTTATCAGTTACATTTAGATGGAGAGAACAGAGAAAGATGAGATCTATGTTTCTAATAATATTTCAAATCCATAGTATTATTTCAAAATATATTGTCTCCCAACAGATAATATTAAAGACTGAAAAATACAGACTTTGACTAGCATGCCATTGACTTGCATTTTGGTAAAGTATTGAGCTCTGACTCTAGACCTCTTGATTCAAATTCTGACTGTGTCCTCTACCAGCTATGCGACCTTGATCTATTCAGTGAAACACACTGTGCCTCAACATTTCAATTCTCAAGTATTTCCCACAACTGTTGAAGAATTTTACTCCCCACATCCATAACAACACATGGTACTGTCTGTTGTTTTAACTATATAGTCTTTCCAGTGTCTATAAGTCATTTTATGGTGATTTAAATTTGCATTTCCTTTTTACTTTTTTTAATTTTTTTTTACCCTCCTCCTAAATTTGCATTTCCTTCAGAACTAATTATTTGATCATCTTTTCACATAGTTCTTAGCCCTTTGCATATCTTCTGTGAAAATATTTAGATTAAAAGTTTGCCTGCTTTTATTGGATTGTCTTACGATTATTGAGTTATAAGAGTTCTTTATTCAATCTGCATACAAGTGCTTTTTCAAATGTACATGTTATATATATATACATTTTTTTTTCAATCTCTGGATTGATTTTCTTTCCTTAACAGAGTCTTTTGAAGAGCAGACTTTGTTACTTTTAATGAAGCTGAATTTATCAATTAATTTTTCTTTCTTAAAAAAGATCATGAAGGGGCGCCTGGGTGGCTCAGTCGGTTAAGCGACTGCCTTCGGCTCAGGTCATGATCCTGGAGTCCCGGGATCGAGTCCTGCATCGGGATCCCTGCTCGGCAAGGGAGTCTGCTTCTCCCTCTGACCCTCCTCCCTCTCATGCTCTCTGTCTCTCTCATTCTCTCTGTCTCAAATAAATAAATAAAAATCTTAAAAAAAAAAAAAGATCATGAAGACTTTTTACTCTGTTTTCTTCTAGATGCTTTACAGTTTTGGTATATTTTTATTATGTACATATAGGTCTTTGTTGTGTTTAAATTAATTTTTGTGTAAGGTCTAAGATAGGGTCAAAACTAATTTTATTTCTATATACATATACAGTTGTACCAGCACCATTTACTGAAAAGATATTCTTTCTTACAAAAATAGTTGGTGACTGTGTTAAATGTCAATGATTTATGTGAAGATCTGTTTCTGGACTCTCTCATCTCTTTGGTTGATGTGTTTGTCTCTCATTATGATTATTCAGCACTATCTTTTTACTGAAGATTTATAGTAAGTTTTGGAATTAGGTAGTATATGAGCTCTAAAAGACTGTTCTTTATTTTCAAGTTGTTTAGTTATGTTAGTTCTTCTGCATTTCTGTAAAAAAAAAAGTAAAATAACCTATGAAATTCTATCAAAAAAATGCTAATATTTTGTTATTGTTTTCCCCTAACCTCCAAATGAATGGTGCTGAGGTCTTATTCTTTTTTTTATTGTTACTGATTCACTTACAATTACATGTTCATGGATGGATAGTATAGGATAGTAATTCTCTTTTCTCAGAAATGTTGCTCTGTTTTGGAATCAGAAATGTCTTAACCCAGTGTATTGGTATGTTTCCTTTTTTTCTATCATACTATCATTTCATTTATAGCCCAACTTATTCTTTGTACTGCAGTTCATATATATTTTACTTCTGCTTATATAATAATTACACAATATTTTGTTATTATTTTCACTTTAATATTCAACTGTTTTAATGAACTTAATAGAAATAAATAGGAATAAAATAGTCACAATCTCAATTGTTTTTTAACCTGAAAATGTTTATTTTACATTAGTTTTTGAAGGAAATTTTCACTAGAAATCTACATTGACAGATTTTACTTCTACCACATCACAAATGAAGTTCCATGGTTTTTTTTCTTTGACTTCCATTGTTTCTGAAGAAAAGTCAGAGAAAATTCTTCTCATAGTTTCCTTGTACGCAATGTGTCTTTTTCTATATTCATTTAGTTGTATGTTTTCTTTAATTGACCTTGCTCAACATTTGCTGAGCATCTGAATTCATGGGTATCCTTTATGTTCTAATTTTGAGAAATTTCAGCCAATAGTTCCTCAAAACTTTTTGATCCTTTTCTCTCTCTTCTTCACTTTAAAACACTAATTGCACATGTGATAGCTTAATAATGATCCACCACTTCTGGGAGTCTTTTAATTAAAAAAAAAAAATCTTTGTTTCATTCAGTGCTTCTGTTTGGATGATTATATTGTTGCATCTTTAAGTTCAGTGACTCTTTCTTCTATGTTGTCCAATCTACTCTGGATCCCATCTAATAAATTTTTAATTTATTTTTCTCTATTTGGATTCTCATTTTTTTTATACATTCTAAATATTTCCTGAAATTCCTAATCTCATCCATATCTAAATTCTTCATCTCTTCATATCCAAAGTAGAGATATATTGGGAACAAGACAAATAATTTTAGCTTAGTGGAAGATGAATGGCAAATTTCAGCCAAACTTTTTGGGAGAATACTTCTAGGCTAGAAGAGAACCAAGGAATAATCTTCAGATACCACTAAAAATGAATCCCTTCTAGGTTGAAGCTAGAGTGCAACTCAATATAGCTCATCAAAACTGAAAAGAACAGATGGTCACCATTCCAAGATTCTACTGGAGGCCACCTTGTGGCATTTCTTTTCCCTGTTGTCTTTTGGTATCTACAGAACAAATAGGTTGTGAATGGTCCTCTGACTCCTGCTCCTAGTCTGACTGTTGGAAGGAGAGGATATTCTTTATGTCCTGGAATTACAAATACACAGATGTGAACAGACCAGAAAATAGAGAAGGCTTGGTCTGACCAGCTAATGCTAGGAAGCTCGCCTAAGAGCTATTGATCTGCTGAGTGGTTCTAAGAAGGCCACTCTCCTGTTTCCATGGCTTTGCTTTGTATTCAGTGTATCTATACAGGGATGATGTAACAAAAATGCCTCAGGAGACTTTGAAGGTAGAGACCTTACCATTTACCCACTGCTCTATCCTACAGCCTTGTACATTGCCTGGCATATAGTAGGTCCCTAATAAATGATATTTGTGGGCTCTCTGAATGCCTGCATGTTTCTGCGTATAAGGATGTGTGATCTGTTGAACTTCCCTGGTTTGGCTAAAAAGATGCTTTAACTCTCTAACTTTAACAAATAGTATTGTTCTTGGAGCATATCAGGCACATTCCCTGAAGCTCATATTCAGGGTCACAGGTCAGTGGCAATGGTTGTTACCAAGGGATGAGTAAAGTTCCTTGGGCTCAGCATCAAAGCGCAGCTGCAGGCACAAGCCAGCTGAAGAAACCAGAGCAGCAGGAGTCCTGGATAAAGGCAGGGCCCCAAGAAGCAGTATTCTGCTACTTTGAAGTCAGCCAAGAAGTTGAGCCTCAAAACTGGGAGGAGGGGTAGTGCAGCGCCCATTAAACAGCATTGTGATAACACGTGCTTACAAAGAAGCAGAGCATCAGCCTGGTCCATTGTCACTGGAAGACGGTCCGGCTCCTTCCTCATTTGCCTACTGGCAAGGCAGAGGCTCGAGTCTAAACCATCCCACTGACTACTTAGCATAAACCCTGCAGGACACAGATAAGAAAATTTACCCTTTAGGCTTCCTCCGTGCTGTAAATGAGGAAGCACAGAGATAGCTAGAGTTTGACTCTTTCTCAGGCTCCCTAAGAAAGCGTATGTAGAGCAATTTGTGTTACTTCAGGACACAAATAACCATTTATTTATTTTTTTCATAAATTATCACTTTCTTGTGACGTTATTCTTTCAATAGGTGTCTGAATGGTACATATTTTACTTGCTAAAAAACAAAATTCAACTTAGTAAATTTGAAGATCTAGTTGGCTTTATTAATTCATGAATTGGGCAGCATCTCCTCCAGCAAGTAGAAGGGAGCTCCTAGGAGGTGTACAAAAGGCAGGGTTTTCATAGGAAGGTGGGTGGGGCAAGAAAGCTGTAAGCAAAAGTAAAGAAAGGATTATTTCGGCAAGGTCATTTTCCCTTAGGGGGAACAAATGGGGCTCTTGTCATGCAGCTGACCTTATCTTCCTTTGGGGAACGGAGAGGGCCATGTGACAGACTTGTTGGTGCCCATCAGAAAGTTACTGACTGACCAGTTAAGATTACATTTCTGGGGGAGGACGAAATTGAAATTAGATTAGGTATTAAGTCCCAGTTTACTGATTTAGGACCTTAACCTCAGTGATGCCACTTTGGGCCTCTGGTTTTCTTTTTAACATGTTGAAGAGAGTGGAGCTGAAGAGGTTAAATCACTTGCTTTTTGTCACATGGCTGGGATTCAATTAAGTGATCTGACTAAATTTCAAAGTCCTACTGTTACGGAACCTGGACTGGATCGCCTGACAGAAGAACTAAGCACTCGGAGATCTTGGAGGATAGGAGGTTTATTTAAGGCCGGCGGGCTCAGAGGACAGTGATCTCCAAAGGTCTGAGCCCTGAGCACAAACAAAGGGGGTAATTTATACACCGCTACGACCGCATACTGGGCACTCCTGGCGCGTGTGCGAAGCGGGGCAGGGAGAGGAACCGGACTGGCGCTCGCGAGAAGCAGAGCAAAGAGAAGAACCAGGATGAGCCCCGGGGCAGGGGTTGGGACTCCCTTGCTGGCTCGGTTGGCCATCTTAGGACACAGATTTTTCCTTATCACTACGAACTTCCATTTCTTCATGCCATCTTCCAAGAGGATGAGTTCATCATCATTGGAAAAGAGTCCAGTGGCTAGCTGTGTGCTTGGAAAACCATATCCTCCCTCTCCTCTTTCCCTAGCTAATGTGCTATCTTATCATATATTGATTTATCTGGTTATTCCTCTAGGAAGTCTCTTATAAGCCCTCAAGTCTGGTTTAATTTCTTATTTCTTTGGGTCCATTTATACCATTCTGTTGCAATTGACTACTTATATATCTGTCCCTCCCAGGAGCATGTTGTTCCCTAAGACCACTTCTTAATTATTGTGTATCCTCAGTGCCTAAATATAACAGGTACTCAAAAGGATTAACAGGGGGCAAATTTAGGGAGGCACCCACTCTCAGGTCCTGCAATTGCCAACCTTGCCCTTGTACAATGGGAATGGGTGTCTCCTTAAACTTTGCTCTTTAGGTGTTTACCTTGCTTATCTTTGGCCTGACCCTGATGCTCAATATTTGTTTGGAGGGAAAGAGAGGACCTGCCTCTCACCAGTTTTATAAGAAATTCTGTCTCTTTAGGAAATTTCACACAGGGAGGCACCTGGGTGGCTCAGTCAGTCAAGCGGCTGCCTTCGGCTCAGGTAATGATCTCAGGTCCTGGGATCAGGCTCCCTGCTCAGCTGGAAGCCTGATTCTCTCCCTCTGCCTCTGCCCCCCACTTGTGCTCTTTCTCTCTCAAATAAATAAAGCATCTTTAAAAAAAAGAAAAAGAAATTTCACATGGATTCTGAGATCCTGTTAAACTGATGTTACCTCCTTAATCATGGCTCAGCTGATAATATGCTATTAATAAGGAGGAAAAAGAGAAATGCAGTGAGAAGCTTGATGAGGAAGACTAAGTTAGCAAAAGATCTCAGAATGCAGTAGTAATACCTGGGCTCCAAATATAGATTATTGTACAGGCACTGGGAAGTTTCAGGAGTTAGGTAAAATAGAACCTGACAAGACCTCAGATATAAAATAATTTGAAGAGGTATTCACTTGGCCTCAGGAAAATGGTTCCAGATTGCTATGTTAGGGGAAAATAGGCGTCAATGTATTAATGTATCAGACTTGACTTACACCTTGATAGTCTTCAGGTTACATAGATTGCACACTCTTAACATGTGTCTCATTGGTCTCCTCTCTGCTTGTATCCCATGACTTTGCTCATCTCCCGCTGGAATTTTTTTAAGAGTTCCCCAAATATTTTCTATTCCTCTAGTATCCTAACACAAATGTGTGTTTTTATTATTCTCCTTAAAGCATTTTAAAGGTTTTCAGGGGGCACCTGGGTAGCTCAGTCAGTTAAGTGTCCCACTCGATTTCAGCTCAGGTCATGATATCAGGGTCATGAGATGGAACCCAGTGTAGGGCTCTGCACTCAGCGGGGAGTTTACTTTTTAAATTTTTCAGTGAGGATGAAAATTGGTTCCTCTTTAGAATGACTGGGGAGAGGCAGGATGTAAGGAAAGAAGAGCTTGCTAAAAAGATTGCTGTGGGAAAATGTGGAGACTTTCTCTATGGAAACATTCCAGACTTTCTATGCTCACATGGATGCAGGCATCCAGAGAGGAGGGAAGTAGAGAAAATAAATTCCAACATGAGGCTTTCTCAAGGACTCAGACCAAGTTAGAGGATCCCTGTGATAATCCCAACATGTGTAGGTCTTTCCAGCCTGAAATATCCCTATCAATCACATACCATAAAATGGAGTTCATCTAGGGAAGTCTGGTCACCAGGATCACCAGGACCTTGCATCAGAAAAAAGTGTGCTGAGCTTTGCGGGGGGGGGGGGGGGGGGGGGGGCGCAGGGGGAGGAGGGAAGTAATTTTCTTTCTACCCTTCAAGGTTCAAAACTGGGACCAACCCCCTCTTCCCATAATAAAAGGCTGATTAACCTGAGAAAAACAAGTTCAGTAACATGCACACCTCCTGTATACATGGCAGGTACCCAGGAAACCTGCAGAACTCTCCAAAATAGCCCAAGACACCACTTTAAATCCCAGATCCAGCTAAAGACAAAAGATGTTGGGGGGTGGGAGCCCACTTATGGGAGGCTATTGGAAAAGCACAGTGATCAAGGATGAGTTTGTTATATAGACTTAGGTCTTTGCCTTCTCCACTGATAAATTTCTAGAGATTTAGCCATTCTCCACTTCCTGGTACACAGATGGAGACACCCTTACAAATAGAGATTTTTCTTTCAAATGTAAATGTCTCTTACAAAAAGACAACCTCTGGGGCGCCTGGGTGGCTCAGTTGGTTAAGCGACTGCCTTCGGCTCAGGTCATGATCCTGGAGTCCTGGGATCGAGTCCCGCATCGGGCTCCCTGCTCGGAGGGGAGTCTGCTTCTCCCTCTGACCCTCCCCCCTCTCATGTGCTCTCTCTCTCTCATTCTCTCTCTCAAATAAATAAATAAAATCTTTAAAAAAACAAAAACAAAAACAAAACAAAAAGACAACCTCTACTTGGTTGGTTTTCAGAGCTTCTCTTGAGTTTCCCTGTTTCTTAAAAATAATCAGCCTTAAAATAATCCTTATGCCAAGAGGTGTATTTTGGAGCCACAAATTCTGCTTCCCTTAATCTTTTTCTTTTTTTTTTAAGATTTTATTTATTTATTTGAGAGAGAGAATGAGATAGAGAGCATGAGAGGGGGGAGGGTCAGAGGGAGAAGCAGACTCCCTGCCGAGCAGGGAGCCCGATGCGGGACTCGATCCAGGGACTCCAGGATCATGACCTGAGCCGAAGGCAGTCGCTTAACCGACTGAGCCACCCAGATGCCCCTTATTTTTTATGTTTGTTTATTTTTTTATTTTTAAGTAATCTCTGCACCCAGTGTGGGGCTTAAATTTACAACCTCGAGATCAAGAGTCGCATGCTCTACCCAGGTGCCCCAGCAATTTTTCTTTTCCTTTTTTTTTTTTAAAGATTTTATTTATTTATTTATTTGAGAGAGAGAGAGAGAAACAACATGAGAGGAGAGAGGGTCAGAGGGAGAAGCAGACCCCTCGCCGAGCAGGGAGCCCGATGCGGGACTCGATCCAGGGACTCCAGGATCATGACCTGAGCCGAAGGCAGTCGCTTAACCAACTGAGCCACCCAGGCGCCCTCTTTTTTTTTTTTTTAATATTTATTTATTTATTTGACAGAGAGAGACACAGCGAGAGAGGGAACACAAGCAGGGGGAGTGGGAGAGGGAGAGCAGGCTTCCCGCCAAGGAGGGAGCCCGACGCGGGGCTCGATCCCAGGACCCTGGGATCATGATCTGAGCCGAAGGCAGACGCTTAATGACTGAGCCACCCAGGCACCCCAAATTCTGCTTCCCTTAAGGCTACAGCCATTTTCTACAACAGAGACCCCCCCCAAATTGAGTCTGAGTTTAGAGAAACTGAAAACCCTGAGTAAGGATTTCTTTTAGTTCTGTGTCTGGTTGGATTGGTCAATATGACTAGGACTAAAGCACACAGAAACATCTGCATCTTATGAGGTTATCTTTAATATCTGGGAAAGTAGAGAAAAATATCATACCTCCATCAATTTCGGGATTTTACGTAGGTTATAGGGTGTGGATATGTCTGCTGTCTGTATGCATGAGACGGGATCATCTTCAGAGGAGGAATGAACAGGTTGGCATCTTTCAGAACTATGTGGGAGATAAAGGAGATGTGGGAAGATGAAGCTAGAAGATCTACTTTCTTAACCTGTTGGAAATAGAAGAGGGTTTGAATTTAAGCCCGTTTTTAAGTTGAAGCCTCCCCCTGGTGGTTATATTGGAAAATCACAACATGCATATTGATCTGGCTGTTCTACCATAATCTCCTACCCAACTAAGTCTGACTCTATTTGTTAGGTATGGATACTGAGTCGAAGCTCCCTTGAATATAACTTATATGGGGACCCTGAAAAGCATGCTAGGATCTAATATATCCCTGTCTTTCCCACAGGTTTTCTCAATCTCTGGTGCAGAGTAGGCTCAGTTGTCCTCATTATGCATAGGGTGTGAGCTAAGACATATTCTCACATACACACATAACCAGAGACAAAATATCCTTGTCTATCTACGTCTTTTTCACACATGCACACATGTACACACAGGCACATGTGAAAATAATTTTCACAGGCACATGTGAAAATAATGGACTAAAAGCCATTATTAGCACATATATAAATAGGCACACTCTTACATTGATACTTTTAGTAATGCATTTAGATATTTTAGTAATGGATTCCAATACATTCAAGGTTAAGGCCTGAATGATTCATACCAGCATATTGATACACCACCTCCCTAAGCATCACACATGTACATTCACTTTGCTTTACAGTCACAAGATTTCATTGTTGGGGAGGTGAAAATTTTTATTATACCCTTTGAGATTCTTCTGGCCAGTCTAAGAATTAAATTGACATGAGACAGATTAATCATTAATTAATCATGAGACAGGAGAAAATTAAATTTAATTACATATATATGGGGGCTCCATAGCATAAGAGGTCCACAGGCAGTCAAGTAATTGAGGCTTATATTCCCTCCAGAACTAAGAAGTGGGTAGGGATCTGGGACTTTAAAGAGGAGAAAGATAATTTGCAAGAAGATGAAAAGAGTAAATATTTGGTCAACAAATGTTTGCTGAGCCTTAAGGAAATAATGGAACACAGAGAGGAATTTTTTTTAAAGATTTCATTTATTTGACAGAGAGAGAACATAAGAAGGCAGAGATGCAGACAGAGGGAGATGGAGAAGCAGGCACCCTGATGAGCAGGGAGCCTGATGTGGGGCTCGATCCCAGGACCCCAGGATCATGACTTGAGCCGAAGGCAGATGCTCAACCATCTGAGCCACCCAGGTGCCCACACAGAGAGGAATTTTACCAAACAGACCTTGCTAGGTTCCTCCCTGTCTATAACATTAAGTTCATATTACACTAGTTATCTACTGTAATAGCTCTCTTCCTAGAACAGGTGCTCTATCTAAATTCTTTTAGGCAGGCAAAAAGAAAAACTTCTTGAATCTTCTGTTTCTTAAAAATAATCAGCCTAAAATAATCCACATGCCAAAGAGACATTTGGGGCCGCAAATTTTGCCACCCCTACACCATCATTACCCAAGGGGACAGAGATGTGCCCAAGGACTATTCCTTTGTTGTTCTCTGCCACATTCTTCAGAAATAAATTCTGCCTTCCTAGCCTGGGCTAGTCATACTGTTTGGCAAACTCTATTTAACAGTCTATTTTTTTTTTAACCAAATATGAGCTTCATAAAGGAAACACTATGTCATGTCTCCTTGTGTATCTGCACAGTCCCAGGTGGGCTGCTCAGGGTTTTTCAGAGCAGGCACTTAATAGATGAATAGCAAATGAAAATGGATGAGAATGTTTAATGTAATTTCAATCTTCATTCAAAAAGATTACTTTGGGGGTGCCCAGCTGGCTCAGTCCATAGAGCATGCGACTCTTGATCTCAGGATCATGAGTTTAAGCCCTGTGTTGGTTGTAGAGCTTACTTAAAAAGAAAAAAAACAACAAAAGATTATTTTGTGACATGATAAAATAAATTTAAAGATCATTTAGGGAAATAAGAAAGAAAAAAAGATCTAAGAACATTTTGTATTTTTTAAAATGACAATTTCTTGGGCACTAGTCCTTAAATTATTATAAAATTCAGAGAAGCAGGGAGGAGCTATTACATAGATGCTAGTAAAAAATATAAGGCAAACATTTGCCTTGCAAATATCTCTAGATAAGTGACAGGTTATTCATTACATAGTATTATTTAGCCATGTGAAAAACTATGAGTTAAATAATCTCACCTAGCTCCATACACCAAATAATATCTGTTTCCAGTGCAGATTTTAAGTATTTTCTACATATTGCTAACAGTGTATTTTATTAAAAATAGATGGGCGCCTGGGTGGCTCAGTTGGTTAAGCGACTGCCTTCGGCTCAGGTCATGATCCTGGAGTCCCTGGATCGAGTCCCGCATCGGGCTCCCTGCTCGGCAGGGGGTCTGCTTCTCCCTCTGACCCTCCTCCCTCTCATGCTCTCTCTCATTCTCTCTGTCTCAAATAAATAAATAAAATCTTTAAAAAAAATAAAATAAAATAAAAATAGAATAAGGTCATTCTTTGCCCTCTCAAACTCAGTCATCAATATGTATACAGTCTTTCAGAGTCTTATCTCTACCTACATCTACTTTCTCACTCCATAGTATGACCTCTCTTAAATTTTATATATGCGTATTGGAGAATTTTGTAGTTCTCAGAAAAATTTCTTCACCTCTATGCCTTACTTTGTACTATTCCTTCTTCCTGGAAATCCCTTTCTATAAAGCTCCATCTCATGATTAATTCTTACTTAGTCTTCCTAGTTCAATTTGAGGGCTTTCCTGTGTCTCCCAGGTGGGCTGGTTGCTACCCACCCAAACTCACATAATTTCTATGTCCATCTTTTTGGTTGTCCATATGATAATTGTTGTATCATCTCATATGTGATAGATGCCCCCAAAGAATAGCAATAGTTGTTGATGGTAAGAACAGCAGCATTGTTCCCCAACTAGGCTCTCTCTAGGACATGGCCAAAATTATGTTCTCAATAAATACAGAATATTCTCAAATTTTTCCTGTAAGGATTTCCTCTCTTTCAAACCTAAATGAGGATTTTCAACTCTCTCCCTTTGTTGCCTGAGCCAGAACTCTCTCCATCAACTAGATTTTGAAAGACGACCTGTTCTCTGCATCCTGTCCTGTCACCCTAATTCTGTCTGCCTACAGTCTGTCCATAACCACTGGTTATTTACCTGATCTATGGTGATGCTATGTTCTATCTAGGTATGTTCTGATCACATTGGCATGTCATAAACTTCATGGGTCTCTGTCCTCACTTTGGATCTATATGCCCCATTTTGGGGGTTCCACCTCATACAACTCTGATCAACCATCCCTGGCTTATGATTATATTATTATAATATAATACCTTGTTCATGTCAATCTCCAAGTCTGTGTATGCATGTGTGTGTGTGTGTGTGTTCAAAGGGAAGAGAAGTGTGCATATGACCTGATCACATCAATCAATTTAGATTTTGTAACATAGACTGAGGAAGAAATACACACTGGTTTTTCTTAAAGATGATGATATTTGCTACCAGAGGGGGGGAAAAGGCAAGAAGAGAGGAAATGTTGGGAAGGGCTGTTTGTTTTAGGGCTTGTTGAAGTAGCATCCCACACATTCAGAGTTGAGTAGAGAGCCTTGGGAAAGCCTGAGAAACTGGCTAGAACATGTATTTGGGATGGGAGTGTTAATGTAAGGTTTTCATCTGGCCAATCTCTAGGCTCAAAGGTGCAGTGACTGGCAGAGACAAAGGGTGAATGAATGATCTCATAAAAGGAAACAGATATGTAGGCCTAAAAATTAGTGCAAGAGTGGGAGGACTTTGGGGCAGTGATGGCTATGGTGCTTCTAAGAAGATGAGTAATGTGAACCAATGTGGGAGTTGTGTGCATAATCTTTATATACCACATCCAGCCTTTCTGGCAAACTGTGAGTCCATCCTAATGAACAAAGGGAGGGAGAGGATGAGGTAGCAGGAAAATAGGATGAAGCCGAACTACTTTTCCTACAGCAGAGATCTGTCAGCAGCTGAAGCCTGGAGATTAAATCCTATAAAGTTAGGGCTCTTCAGACTCAGGTGAAGGAGAGAGGGATGCAGAGGGGAGGGGAGTAATGACAGCTCCTGCCCATAGGGTTCCCAGCCCTGGGGACTCCTTGTTTGTCCCCTCAGCTTCTCCCAGATGGTGCCATGGTGCTTCACATGCACAGAGGAAAAAGAATAAATCCTTCCCTGGCAGCACAGCAGGATGCCTCTCACTAACCCTGGTGCGATCCTGCCTACCTGTTTCCTTTTCCAGTACAGATCACCTGAGCTTCACTCTTTTTAAAACTGCAACTGCTGGTAAGTCTCTATTGCTGTCCTGTGTCAGGGTTTCAGGGGTGAGGATTAGGGGGTCATATGGGAAGAGAGAGAGAGAATACAAGGAGAAGGCGGTGCACAGTTGTCTGGGAAAGCAGTAACCCTGGTAAAATGTGGTCTAAGATCTAACTCCATCTCCTGCACTAAATCCTTGAACGACCTGAAGCAAGTGTATTCCCCACACTGGGCCTTACTTAGTGTTTTTCATTACAAAATGAAGTCTTGGACTTGGTGGTCCCACAGAAACTTTTCCACTTCTGACACTCTTAAAGCCTTTGCAAAGAACCAGAACCAGGGAAAGGGATAGGGACCGCTCTCCCTAAAGAAAAAGAGAGACCGTCTATAATATTCTGTTGCTGAGGCCAGGAGAAAAGACTGCCTGGCTCCTTGGACCAGGGCCAACATGCCCAGGTCAGACTCTTCTTGGATTATGTCTGGAAGTCATGGATACCACAAACCCTCTGGTCTCCACAGACTCCTCCCTGCCGAGCTTTCTGGTATACCCAGCCTTCCCTCATCTTCTTATCAACCAAGCACTATTCATTTCTTCAACTCAGATATTAAGTGCATTTTGTGTGCCAGACCAGTGAACATGGCAGGGAATATCCTGCCCGCAGTCTCTTCTATTAATACAGACAGCCTTGTGGCTTCCCCAGTATCCAGGATATGCCATCCCCCCTTCCAAAGTCCTCTTCTACCCTGGTCACAAAAAGCGTGTTTACACAGGAGTTTGACTATTGTGGAAATGCTTTTTGGTTAAAAAATGAGGTATCTTCAAAAATAAGGTCCAAGTCCATCTTTATATTTTCCTATTCATAAGAAACAGTAACCTCGGGCGCCTGGGTGGCTCGGTCGTTAAGCGTCTGCCTTCGGCTCAGGTCATGATCCCAGGGTCCTGGGATCGAGTCCCACATTGGGCTCCCTGCTCGGCAGGAAGCCTGCTCTCCCTCTCCCACTCCCCCTGCTTATGTTCCCTCTCTCGCTATGTCTCTCTCTGTCAAATAAATAAATAAAATCTTAAAAAAAAAAAAAAGAAACAGTAACCTCTACCACTAATTCATTTTTTTAAATAGCAAATATTAAATTGAAGCAAAAAAGTATTTAGAACACAAAGGTAAGGTAGAGATCTACGTGCTCATTGCATAGTGAAAAATCTCTTTTTTCAGGAATTTCCTCTCCAGGGCTCTGCTGTATCTCTGCTATGAATACTGTAGTTACATTGTCATTAGCCATGACTGTGTGCTGACAAATGGATTTCCTGGTTAGTTTGTTTGTTTCTGTCCAGGGCTTTTAAAACATTAGTCACTTCAAAACCTTTGTCACTTCAAAACCTTTATCAGAGACATGGTTCTGCTTTGGGGTGGGGATAGCCTCAACCTCCAGAGTGGCTCTGATGTTACCCCTTCCACACAAGACAAAGCAGACCTCCTCCTCCTCCCCAGCAAAGGGATGCAGGCTGCAAGCCAAGGCCAAACTGGGGTGGAGGCCTTGCGCCTCTGAGTGCTCACCCCATATGGAAATATTTGGCCCACTCCAATGGACGATCAAAGTTTGTTCTCCAGTCTGTCCTTACCCTGGAAGAGGGCAGAGCATGGTCTCAGGGGAAATAAGTGGCCGCCTCTCCATCTGGATGCATGGAGCTGGGACAGAAGCCAAGAGGGGCTTATCTGTTTCCTTTGGTTCTGTCCTGCCAGTTGTTTTGAGTAAGCTGGGCTGGGGGTTGGAGGTGGGGTAAGATGTCTGGCCCCTGGTCTTTTCAGGTCAAGATGGGAATGGGGGCCACTTTAGGAGGGTGGGAATTTGGAGTGGTTTTTTTTTTTTTTTTTAAGATTTTATTTATTTGACAGAGAGATAGAGAGAGCACAAGCAGGGGGAGCAGCAGGCAGAGGGAGAGGGAGAAGCAGGCTCCCCGCTGAACAGAGAGCCCGATGCGGGGCTTGATCCCAGGACCCTGGGATCATGACCTGAGCCGAAGGCAGACGCTTAACGACTGAGCCACCCAGGCACCCCTGGAGTGTTTTTTTTAAGGAGAAATACCTGTTGCTCCCTTAAAACCAACAATTATCTCTCATTTCCAGAGAAACTCCCTAGAACTTCCTTTCCAAGAAAAATAACCCCAGCCCTGTCATGGTCTCTCTATAGACTTCTCCTTTCCCCCAGATCCCTCTTCCTGTCTTTATCATTCTGACGTCAGTGAACACAGGACTCAATGCCAAACTCCAGGCACAACTAATCAGGACAAGAAGTGAGCACTTAATTCATTCACTCACTCATTCAGTTTTTCATGCAAAAGCATATAGTGGTGCCTAACATGCGTTAGACCCTGTTCAGTGCTCCCGGCATATTTACTAGAGAGTCCCACTCTTACACATACAAAAAAGTGAGTCAAAACCATAAATTATAAACACGCACACAAACAACATACATATAAGGAGTATATATAAGATACAAATAATATATATCATATATAGTGTATATGAGAAATATATGTATCAGTATATAAGTATAAATATGTATAAGTATACTTATATATAAAGAATATATGTATATGCAGAATACATATTATATTCTATGAAATATATAGGTAAATATTTGTTATTTATATTATACATATTTGTAATTGTATATACTTAGACATAACATGTAAATAGATACTATGTATAAATATAAATAAGAATACCTATATATATGTATAATATAAAGGATGTATGTTTGTGATTTACACTTTAACAGTGCTTCAGCAAAGGTATTACGTGAATACTGAGAAAGATTCGCCTAACTCTACACAAGAAAGTCAGGAGAGATTTGTCTGAGAAAATGATATTTGTGCTGTTTTAAAGGATCAGCCAATGCTCATTGGTCAGAAAAACAAGTTTGTTTGTTTTTTTCTTTTTCAGGAAAGCAAGATATGAAGCAATAAAAATAATAGAAACAAGAAAAGTACATGTAGGGAATTGTAGAAAGAGTTGTATGGATTTGTTGACTACAAGAGAAAAAAGATGAGTTGAGAAAGATGCCAAAGCCAGAAGGGCCTAGCTACAGATAAGAGTATTTGAGCATATTCAGAGCACACACTTTGGAATTAGGCAGACATGGGCTCAGATCCCATCTCTGACATTATTAGCTCACCGGGAAACTTGAGGAAAGTTATTTACCTTTCCTGTGGTTTCCTTCTTTGTGTAGCGGGGATGGAATACTTCATGGTTATGAGAAATATACACAATTATGTTAAGTTTCCCCAGTGTCTGAATCATGCACAGCCTCAATAAATTGGAGCTCTTGCCATAGCTCTTCACAAGTTTGAACTGCATTCTGGTGAAAAGGGGCTTTGAAGGACTGGGAATAGTCTAGCGACTCAGGGAGTTAGCATTCTTTGGACAACCCCCAGTACTGCAGCAGGGAATGGATCAAGGGGAGGGTGTGTCAGGCAGGCAAGTTAAGTGACAAAGAGGTCAGTTAAGCAGGTGTGGAAAAACTAAGAACTATGACAGTGAGCACAAGGGTGGAGAAAAAACAACAGATTGTAGGGATATTTAGGAGATAAAAAATACTTAACTCAGTTACAAAATACATCTGGGAAGAAGGAAAGAGTCAAGTAAAGTGTACATTACAAAATGTTTTTCTTGGATGATTAGAAAGTGGTAAATGATATTGTCAAAAATGCATAAATAGGAGGGGAATCAGGTGTGGAGAGGGTAGATGATGGGCTCAAAATTAGATGTGTTGGGTTTAATTGGCATCCATTTGGAGAGTAGCAGGAAGGTGGAAATGTAGGCCTGATGCATAGCAGAGCTGTCTGGATTAGAGGTAAATATTCAGGGGTTATCAGTATATAAGTAAAATAATAATAGATCATATTATGAATGAGAAAGTGTTCAATGTCAGGAGACTGAGTAACATGAACACATGAATATTTGAGCAATGGATGGAAGGGACTGAATAGGAGCTGTCATAAAAATTAGAAGAGAACCAGCAGATACTGGCATCAAGAATTCCAAAAAAGAGTTTTAATGAGGAAGGCATTGCTATAAAGTCAGGTGTTGACTAAGAGTCTCCATTGAATTCCATGCCTAGAGGTCACTGGTGAATTTAAAGAGCATTGCTGGGGGCGCCTGGGTGGCATAGTTGCTTCTGACTCTTGGTTTCTGGTCCGGCGGGTGATCTCAGGGTCATGAATTCGAGCCCTGCATGGGGTTCAGGAAGGAGTTTGCTAAAGTTTCTACCTCCCTCTCCTTCTGCCCCTCCCCACCTCACTCTCTCTCTCAAATAAATAAATCTTTTAAAAAAAATAAAGAGCATTGCTTTAGCTAAATTAAAAAAAAAAAAAGCCATTGGTTGAGTAGTGAACTTATGGGTGAAGAAACAGAGAGGGTACATCTGGATAGTTCTTTCACCCTCTTTTCAAAATGATGAAGGGCGGGCCCTGGTCTTCCTCAACCTTCTTCCTTCTCTCCACCTCCTGCCCCATTCTTTCCAGTGCATGGCTACGTGCATTATCACCACTGCTACCCCCTCTTTGTTGCCTCCCCAGCCACCTTTCCAGTCACATTTTATTCACTGAAGATTTTAGCATTGACTCACTTTGCTCTTTCCACTACCGATCCAGACAAAATTTTTATGATTCCAATATTCCCTCTTTTGATCCAATCAGCAGCCACACTGTCAGCCCCTTGACGTCCTCTCAACAAAGATTGTGTCCTTTACCATAAATCGGCAACTTGAGCCCATCCCATACTCTAGAACGCTGGTCCCTTTTCCCCGTCTCTCATTCCTTCATGTTTTTGCTTTTCTTTTTTACGCAGTGTAGTTTCCATAGTACATCATCATAATTACCCCTTCGCGTACACCCTTAACTGTAGTCCTGCTTGCCTACCCTAACTTCAATCTGGGTAAATGCCACTCTCCACATACTTCTTTTCTTCATTTGAGCAAATAAGTGTAGTGATTAAAAACACACCAGAATGCTGACTGGTTCCACTTCGAATTTTTGAACATCCAATAGGACCTCATCACTGCCTAGAATCCTACATCTGAACACAGTAGAATCAGATTTCATTCCCAAACACTCCATGAAACTACTCTCTCACCATCAGCCAGGATTTCCTCATTTCTAAATTTTCTGGTCATTTCTCAGTCCTTAGTACCTTGACTCCTTAGCAATATTATATAAATTGATTAATCCCTCGTGAAACTTACACACAAAACCACATTGTCCTGTTATTTTTTTCCCTATTCAACTGGCATTTTTCCCCCTCAAGCTATTTTAATGGAGTCTTTCTTCTCAACCTCTAAATTTCAGATTTTCCTAGGGCTCAATACTAGAAACTTCTCTCTACACTCACTTCTTAGGTTTTTCCCAGCCAATTTACTAATATCTCTCAAATATATGTCTTTTCTTCAACTTATTTTGTAGCTGACATTTTCCTATACTGAGTTAATGAAAACAAGATAAATGAAAATCCTACTGGGGAGTGATTCTAAGCTGAATTTTTGACATGTTTTTGAAACAACTAGAAGCAGATGCTCAGGATACTGCTAGATAGATGAGCCTGTAAATAAAAAAAAAGGAAGAGAAATTATGGGGTTATATACTTGATATTTATCAATGTATGAATGGTAAATAAAGTCATGAGAGCAATGATATTGCCAGGAGAAACAATAGAGTATGGCCAGAAAATTTCCCAGAATGGGAATGGGTGTATTTTAAGGATAAGCAATGAAGAGAAGCCAGCAAAGGAGAGTGGGAAGGAACAGAAATCACAGAAATACGGGAAACAAACTGAGGGTTGCAGAAAGGGAGGTGGGTAGGGGGATGGGGTAACCAGGTGATGGGCATTCAGGAGGGCACATGATGTGATGAGCACTGGGTATTATATGCAACTAATGAATCACTGAACATTTTATCAAAAACTAATGATGTACGATATGTTGGCTAATTGCATTTAAATAAAAAATGCTTCTATCTTCAGGAAAAAAAAAGTTACAGAAATACTGGAGAAAATCTGGTGAGAGTGGTGCTGTAAGACAGTTTGGAACAGCTAGTAGGGTAGTAGAAGTGATAATAGTGAATTAGATGATACCAAAGATGATGATTGTGATTCTGCTTATGATGATGTGACTGTTAGTGAGACTGAAAAATTAATAACTAGAAATATCCATTTATTTTCAGCTCCATCCCTGAGGAATGCCAGCCCAATATCCCCTCAGTCCTCAATTCATGCTTTTGTCCAACATCACTCAGTTTAGCCCCATGTTCTACCTCACTGGCTTTCCAGGATTGGAAACCATCGAACACTGGATTTTCATCCCCTTTTTCCTTATGCACCTTGTGGCCATTTCAGGCAATTGTTTCATTCTGATAATTATTAAGACCAACCCTCGTCTGCACACACCCATGTACTATCTACTCTCCTTTCTGGCCTTCACTGACCTGGGACTGTCAGTGTCGACCTTGCCCACTACTATGGGAATATTTTTGTTCAAGTCTCATGGTATCTACCTTGCAGCTTGCCAAATCCAGATGTTCTGTATCCACTCATTTTCCTTCATGGAGTCCTCAGTGCTCCTTATCATGTCCTTTGACCGCTCTTTGGCCATCTGCCACCCCCTTAGGTACTTGGTCATTATGACTAGCCAGCGAGTGGTCAGGACAGGTCTGGCTGTCATCTTCCGGGGACCTGTGGCCCTAGTTCCTCTTGTCGTCCTCCTGAAGACTTTTCCCTACTGTGGGCCTCAAGTCCTCTCCCATTCTTTCTGCCTACACCAGGAAGTGATACAGTTGGCCTGCACAGATACCACCTTCAACAACCTATATGGACTGATGGTGGTGGCATTCACTATGATGCTGGACCTGGTGCTCATCGCACTGTCCTATGGGGTCATCCTCCGCACCGCGGCAGGACTGGCTTCCCAAGAGGAGCAGCTCCGAGCCTTCCAAACATGTACCTCACATCTCTGTGCTGTGCCGATATTCTTTGTGCCCTTTTCTTTCTTTCTTTTTTTTTAAGTCTTCCAGAATGGATTACTAAATTAAGCTCCTTGGAGGAATTATGCCTGTCTTGTTAAATAGTACATCTTCATAAATACAATGACTGTCAGAGAATAGATGCTCAATGAATACATACTATTAACTTCTGGATACTTAAAGGCATAAATAGAAATTCAAAGCTAAGAAAGAGAACTTCTTTTCTAGGGAAGCTTTTTCTTCTTACACCCGGGAAGCCCAAGAGGACACCCTTGTGATGGCATCCATCAAAGGGTGTTCCTCCTCATTATCCTAATTCTGCTTCATTCAGGCCCTCTGGCCCCTCTTGTCTCCTCTGCCACAGGTTACTATGATCCAAAAGTGCTTCCTGAGAGTTACTCTTCACAGCTCTGGGGCATAGGAAACCTTGTATATAGTCCACCACCCCACCTCCCTGATCTGGACTGAACAGAAACCTTGCTGGGTCTGTTTGATAAACTCAACTGTCTCTTTTCTTTCCATGGATTTAGGAGTCTAGTGGTTCCTGGGGCCAGAATAACCATATCCTTGCCTCCACACAAGGCAACTTCTCTTGCCTTTATATTCCAATATCCCCAGTCCCTTCATTTCTTTTAGTTTATACATAGTCTGAGAGAATTCCTTTGGGCGGTACACAGATGGCTGATACCTGTTAGACTGGTTTCTGATTCAAATTTTGACTTTTTTTTTCCTGTTTACCTGGTCAAAATGGGAGGAGAAATGGTGGTAGCAGCAGACCAGACAAAGATCCCCAGATATAATGGCTTTTGAAAAAGATAATATTAAAAACAGTTGGGAAAGGTTGGATTATTCAAAAAACAGTGCTAGCCAAATTTGTTATCGATGTGGAAGATAAAATTTGATCCTTACTTTATAGTACACATAAAAATGTATTAAATTAAAGATACATGTGTTAAAGGAAAACTTGGAAATGATTAAAAAAATACGAGAAAATAGACAATTAAAATACAGTAAAACAGAACACACCAAAAACAAAGAGACAACACAAACCAGACTAAGAGATGAAATCTGCAATGTATATCTCTATGAACAACTGATGTTTAATGTACAGAATATATGAAGAACCTCTATAAATTAGTAAAAAATAATTAAAGACAGAGAATCCAATAAGAAATTAATCAAAGCTATGAATAAGCAATGCACCTACACAAAAAACAAATATGCCAATAAATATCTGAAAACATGTTAATCTTGACAAGAAATCTGGAGATACCATAACATAACAAAGAGATACCATATTTCACCAATAAAGTTAGCAAAACTGGAAAAAAGACTGATAATACCAAATACATATCATGTATATAAATATATGTATATATACACATGTACATATATTTTTAAACATACACACAGGAAAAACATTAAAAACTATGTTGAGATTGATAAACTCTGGAAAACAGCTCTAGGGAAAGAAAGAAGTAAATCAAGTGAGTCACGTCACATGGAAGGTTTTAATTCTATCTAGAAAAAAAAAATTAAGGCAAATAAGCAAAATGTTAAGATTTGTTAAAACTGGGCAAGCATAGAGATGTACATTTACTCAGGTGGTTATCATATCATTCTCTATATTTTATAATTAAAATATCTCCTAATTAAATACAAACAAAAGTACAAAATGAAATTTTAAAAAGAACCAAACTCTAAAACTGGATATACTCTTGTGTTTGTGTGGTATCATGTGTGCGTGTTTGCATGTGTGGGTGTGTGGGTGTAGAGGGCCATTGAAATCCCAGTGATTATGGCTTAGGAGGCCCTAAGGAGCACTAGAGTATTTCCAGTCCTAAAGTCAGGCACTCCTTATACACAGTTCCATTCTGAGCTTTAACAGAAGTCCACATAGCAGGCCACACCACCGAATAGCAGCTGTGAGAGTCAGAATGGTCTTCCCATACTGAATGGAAGGTACACTGAATGAGAACACAAAATTTGGATTTAGATTAGAGTTTGAGTCCCATTTTTGCCACTTATTAAGAAATAGGCCACTAACATCTAAATTTCTTTCTTTTCAAAATGAGGAAATACATATAGACAATGACATTTAAAAACTCCTACCTTACTGGAATTTAAAATACAAATTAAAATTTATAATCTTGTTAATAAACAAATATTAAAAGTTCATAATCAGGCATGAAATAAAAGAGAAATTTCCATATACTGGTGTGAGAGCATAACTTGATTTGTCTTTTATAGAAAGCAAGATTCATTAAAAGACTTAAACGTACTCAGACCCTGTGTCTCAGAGCATCACTTCTAGAAATCTAGAAGGATAGAAATCTATCCTAATAAAATAACTATAAAGGAAAAATAAAGATTTTAGTATATGTGCTGCCGAAGCGAGCACAAAAATAAAGATTTTAGAATGTGCACTCCCTGAGGACAAGGATTTATTTTTTCTGTTTGGTCACAGAGCTACCATCCGTAATACTGCTGCTGGACCTCCTCTCTAGACTGGGTCACTCTATTCAGGACAAGGGCCTGCTTTGCTGAAGGAATTTCACGTAAAAACAAAAAACAAAAAACAAAATACCCACACACAATCACTTAGCTTTTCCTTAACTTCTTTGCTACAAAAGTGAACTCCTTTAGTTTTAAGTTCATAGAACTTTTTTTTTTTTTAAAGATTTTTTTTATTTGAGAGAGAGAGAATGAGAGAGAAAGAACACATGAGAGGGGATAGGGTCAGAGGGCGAAGCAGACTCCCTGCCGAGCAGGGACCCCGATGCAGGACTCGATCCAGGGACTCCAGGATCATGACCTGAGCCGAAGGCAGTCGCTTAACCAACTGAGCCACCGAGGCGCCCAAGTTCATAGAACTTCTATACTCATGCAGTGTCTATGTTTCCAACTGCCATGCCCTCCTCTTCAGTAAAAAAGAACAAACCCACAAAACAAAACTCATCAAAGCTAGATTTGTTCATGCTAATGACAATATTTGGTGTAAACTGCATGGCCCATTCACCAGCACCAATTCTTTTTTTTTTTAATTTTTATTGTTATGTTAATCACCATACATTACATCATTAGTTTTTGATATAGTGTTCCATGATTCATTGTTTGTGCATAACACCCAGTGCTCCATGCAGAACGCACCAGCACCAATTCTATGCTCCCACATGCAAAGCTCTTTACAAAAGTGTCATGATATTTAATATTCTCATGCCTCCCTAAGCCTTGGAAGCTGGAGTTGTGTTTGTAAAATACATATTTTCATGTAATTAAAACATGTTTTTCAGGTACTTGAAATTCACATAATTTTATAATGCCTTGCTTGTGACAACTCTGAGCTTGTGTGTTTCCTTCACTATCTGGAATGTTGGGTCCAGTGAGAAAGCAGCCATTAGTAAAGAAAACCTGTTAAATCTTTACATTTCCTGTGAATCTTTTTGTTTTTTTTTACTCTGTCAGGAAGAATTAGTCCTTTTCAAATCTGCCTCCTGCAAAAGCAGAGATTGTGTCTTATTGATCTTTGCACTTAAGTATATGTCCCAAAACTTGTAGTGTCTATATATTTGCTGAATGAATGAGCATGAATAACTGCCTGGTGGGAAAGAGAGTCTCAAAGGGAGGCTGGACTGGGGAAAAAAACGATCACAGAAAAGAAGACTGAGGGTCAACCAATAAATTTTCTTGTAACAACAGCAGCTAGTGGGAGAAGAGAATGAAAAATCATCTGATCTGCAAAGTATCTCATGGTGGTACGTAAGGGTCACTAAGTTTCCATGGAAGATAAATGGGGTGCCCAACGACCACGTTCTGGGAAGACACTGATCCCTCTTTGGTGTTTGCAGGTCTACATCCATCTAAGGAGTTTCCTCTGAGGGCCTAAGACCCAAGGGAGAAGGACAGAGAGCCATGTAACTGCCATTGCAGAAGATGCAGACCAGCATCCTGATTTAGTCTGAAGAGGCTGGGACAGTAAGTGAGAAGTAGTGCAAGGCTGGCAAAAGAAGCCAGACAACAAGGGACCAGTAAGCTGTTGAAGATGGACAGAGGCAGCCAACCCAATGACCTCTCTGGTACCTTTTATCTAAAAGGTCTGTAAGTAGGGCGATGGGATACGGCAGCTTCCAGGATTATGGCCAGTCCGTGGTATGTTATCTCCCTGTGATCTTTTGGACTGGAAAGAGAGACCAGAATTTGTTACTGGGTGTTCATTTGCAAACATGGCAGCTTCTTGGGTAAAATCTGAAACTGGCCCTGGTACTGGAGGGCAGGGAGAGATTGAAGAGGCAGGCCACTCCAGATAGGTAGACGGTGGGTTTAATAAGCAAGAGAACTTACGTACAAGGCATGTCTTGGGCACCACAAGAAAAGTAGCTCTCTGTACCCATCACCAGAATCTTAACTGGGTTCAGTCATGGGCTCAACAACACATTACTGTCTTAAGGCTGTGTCATTGGAGCAGCTTCTGAGAGTGGGGAAGGCAGGTGGAAGGCACATTCCAAGGACAGAGCTGAAGGGTCAGAAGCCTCAGAGTGCTTGGGTCCATCTTTTGGGTCAACCTATGGTCATACCCCCTTGGTGCCCTACCCCAGCACTGGGCTGGGAGTTGGACTGAAGTGAAACAGGATTATGGCAGGGGATATTCCCCCCACCCCGCAACTGATGTGGCTTCCAACACTTCAGAACACTTCTTTCCACAGTCCCTTTAAGCCCAATAGTTTCTTTGGAAAGAAACTATTGGAAAGAAGGCAGGGAACATGTGAAAATTTTCCATCACAGAAAAAGCTAAGATGCAGAAGGGTTCAGTCACTTCACCAAAGTCATGTGGCTGGCTGTCCAAAAACTGCTTAAGAGCTCAGGGTCCCAAATCTGAGCTCCTCACTCTGCTTTTGTCAGATCACTTATTGGCTTTCCCTTAGAGCTTGCCACAGATATGAAGGGAAGAGCTATAGCTCTCATATGGTAGATAACTGTTGTGGAGAACTTCACATAAGAAGGTAGTATTGGAAACCACAGATAATAATCTACATCTGTTGAGTGTGTGGTTCTAACTGCATCACATGTAGAATCACTTATAAATGGCTCTATAATCTACAAAGTGAGTATAATAATTTTTCTACTTTTTCAGATGAGGAAACTGAGATTAAGTAAATAATTTGCACAATTATAGAGTTAATCAATGTTGGAGTTACGATTTGAATGCAGATCTGATTCTGGAACTACTTTCTTTACCACCACACTGTCCTGCCTAACGAAACTGTCCAGAGGGCCACCGGACTCCATAGGTTCTTCACCACCCAGTGGGCCTTAAGAGGGCGAGACTGAACAGAGGGCTGTGGGAGATTTCCTGGGTGCCTCCCCTCCCCTCTGTTCCACATGCTTCTCCATATCAGCTCCTTAGTCTGACCACATCCCCCATGCTCATCCTCTCTGCTGCTCAGCTTCTCTCATGCTCTCTCACAGGAGACTCTCCCTTCTCCTCAACACCACCTCTTCTTTTTAAGACTTTATTTATTTATTTGAGAGAGAGAGAGAGCACAAGCTGGGGAAGGGGCAGAGGGAGAGGGAGAAGCAGGCTCCCCACTGAGCAGGGAGCCTGACATGGGCTTGATCCCAGGACCCCAGGATCATGACCTGAGCTGAAGACAGATGCTTAACTGACTGAGCCACCCAGGTGCACCGACCTTGCCTCTTTTGTTTGGCCTGCCACTCTGCCCCCACCCCTCTCTGTTTCTCCCTCTCTCCCCCTATCCTCCCCCAGTCTCTAAGCTTCCTGTCAGTTTAGCCCTTGGCTTTTCCCTTTGCTGTTCCTCAGACTCTGTCCTCTCCCCAGTTCTCTGTTCATGTCTATCTGGCACCAGTCTCCCTCCCCTCAGTCTTCCAGCAGCCTCTCTCTAACGTTAGCTTTGCCATCCTCCAACGCCGCTGTCCCTTCCCACTCTGCTTCACACGCCCTTGTCTTGTGCTCCTCAGGTTCTTCCTCTAAGTTACATAAGCCCCTTTCTCCCTGACACCCAGCTGGCCCTTTTCTGTCCTTCAACATCTTTCTCCCCAGCTTTCACCACACCCCATCCTTCTTCATCCACTTCCTCACAGTCTTCCAGCCTCCTCTGCTTCCTGAACTATGGGTCTCCCCAACTTGCCTCTCAGCATATTCTTATTAAGGGTATGGTCTCTCTCTTCCTTCCTCTATTTAACCCTCATTATACCTTTCCCTATTCCTCAGCCTCATCCTGTCTGTTCCTCAATAGGTGCTGTGATCTATTCCTCAGTATCTCCTTTTATCACTGTCCCCCAGTTATTCCCTCAGTCTATTGGACTGTCAATAGATTCCTAATCTTTCAAAGGCACATGGCACCTTATGCCAAGACCTAAGCACTCTCATGTTAAAGAGGAGATGGAGTTTCTTTCTGCATAACAGGAGGAGATAAAGAGTAAAAACCATAGGGAAGAATACAAGAAAAGTAGTGTTTGGTTTTATAGCAGTAACAAATATATTTATTGTTTATTATAATCCAGACTTGGTGCTAAATTTTATATACATCGTATACCAATTAAAACACATCCATTCTTACAAACTAAGGGTTGCTGGAGTGGGGGGTGGGGTGGGAGGGATGGAGTGACTGGGTGATAGACACTGGGGAGGGTATGTGCTCTGGTAAGCGCTGTGAATTGTGCAAGACTGTTGAATCTCAGATCTGTACCTCTGAAACAAATAATGCAATATATGTTAAGAAAAAAAAAAAGAAGATAGCAGGAGGGGAAGAATGAAGGGGGGGAAATCGGAGGGGGAGACGAATCATGAGAGACGATGGACTCTGAAAAACAAACTGAGGGTTCTAGAGGGGAGGAGGGTGGGAGGATGGGTTAGCCTGGTGATGGGTATTAAAGAGGGCACGTTCTGCATGGAGCACTGGGTGTTAGGTACAAACAATGAATCATGGAACACTACATCTAAAACTAATGATGTAATGTATGGTGATTAACATAACAATAAAAATTTTTTTTTAAGTTTAAATGTTGTTCAAAATAAAGTAATTGAGATTGAATCTTTGTAAAAAAAACCACACATCCATTCTTTAATTAGGAAATATTATCATTATTTTACTGATGAGGATGCAGAAGCAATCAGACACTGAGATCCAGGATAACAGGGCTAGTCTTGTAAGCACCTCTCCAGGTACCCGTTTTTAATTTTTAATAAACTAATTTGAGCAAGGAACAAGCTTTGTTATTATTACTTCTGTTTCAAGGTACACTTATTGATATGCTTTTTTTTTTCAATACCTGTTCAAGAAATACTGCTCTAATAAGTTGCCCTGATTTATTAAATCTGTATCACATCTCCAGCTTGATTTCAGAGTAGAGATACCTTTAAAAACTGGGAGACAAAAGAAGGAAGGAAGAAAGGAAAGAAAGAAGGAAGGAAGGAAGGAAGTAGAGAAAGAGAGAGAGAGGGAGGAAAGGAAGGAAGAAAGGAGCAGACATGTCAGTGGAGTATCAAATTAGATTTGAAAATAAAGAAATTCCTGGGGTGCCTGAGTGGCTGAGTCAGTTAAGCAACTGACTCTTGGTCTCAACTCAGGTCATGATCTTATGGGTCATGAGACTGAGCCTCACTTTAGGCTTCCCACTCAGCAGGGAGTCTGCTTGATATTCTCTCCCTCTGCCCCTCCCTCTATGCACATTCTCTTGTGCGCTCTCCCTCTGCCTCTAAAACAAACAAACAAACAAACAAACAAACAAACAAACAAATCAATCTTGAAAAAAAAAAGAAAGAAAATAAATAAATACATTCCAGGAATTAGAATAAAGGTAGCAAAGATGTAGACTGTATAGGATGAATTAGTGTGACTTCCCAGGGCCTGAGATACTTGAGGAATGAAGTACTGGAGAGTGAGTCATGGGTTCTTTAAGAGGATTTGGTTTGGAAAGAAGCAGGATACCTCTTCTCCCAATCATTGGGACATGTAGGAAGGATCTCATAATGGCAATAAGGAGATAAAGTGGAGAGCAGACTAGATGAGAAAACTCTCTACAGGCATTCTTGATTTGCTTAGAAAAATTAGGTATATTTCTTCTATAGAAAAAGCTTGGTAGGGTCTGTAGGGTCATAAAGAGAATACAACTTCAGAGTAACAGAATTTCAGAGAATCTCAGCATTCTGTTAAGGTCGAGCTCTAGATTTTTCTGAGAGAAGTTAAACAACAACAACAATAACAACCCTATCTTTCACAACTGGTTAAGAACAAAAGTAGAGAAAACCCTTGTTGAGGCTTACTGTCATGAGGTAAGTAAAGGGTTGATGGGGAATAAGAGTAGGAAGTGAGGAAGCAGGAAAAGGACAGACTGTTTGTGTGGGCAGTGTTTAATTAAGAGGTCACTGAGTCCACATTGTGCAGACAGGCCAGACCTGCCAGCAAGGGATTGGTGTCCAGTGATAGGAGTGATCATGCTTAATAGCCTAGTAACCCTCAACATACTACCCCCTTTTCCTAGAGCGAACAGACTTTTGAGAATGAGGACATCCACTCTACTAAATGCCAATGCGAACTTCTCTACATTCCTGCTGATGGGCTTCCCAGGCCTTGGATGGGCTCACCACTGGATCTCACTACCCATTTTTGTAGGATACTTGGTGGCCCTCGTAGGTAATGCTACCATCTTGCATCTGGTACAAACTGACCCTTCTCTCTAGCAGCCCATGTACTACTTCTTGGCCATCCTGGCTGTGACAGACTTGGGCCTGTGCATGTCCATGCTGCTCTCAGTGTTGGGCATGCTGTGGTTTGATGCCCGGATGGTGGGTCTGGTGCCCTGTATTCTGCAGCAGCACTTCCTTCACTCCTTGTCCTTCATGGAGTCAGCCATGCTCTTTGCTATGGCTCTGGACCACATGGTGGCCATCTGGTTCCCACTGCGCTATGCATCTGTGCTCTCGGGTCCTCATGTGGCACTGGCCAGGGCTGTGCTGGGCATGCGCAGTGCTGCCATCACCAGGGCACCCTCACTGAACCTGCTGAAATTTGGCTACTGTCGCCCAGGGGCGCTCTCCCATGCCTACTGCCTTCACCAGGACATGATCCGCCTGGCCTACTCCGACTAACACACTTCAACAGACTCTGGACTGTGCATCATCATGCTGGCCATGGGCTTGAATGTCCTTTTCATCCTACTGTCCTACACTGTCATCCTCTGCACTGTGTTGGCCATCACCTCTGCCGGGGAGAGGCTGAAGGCCCTCAACACCTGTGTCTCACACATCTTGGCTGTGCTCTGCTTCTGTGTGACTGTACTAGGCCTGTCCATCATGCACAGATTTGGACACCACACCTTGCCCTTGGTGCACATCCTCGTGGGCACTGTCTCTGTGCTCTTCCCACCCCTGATGAATCCTGTTATCTATAGCATCAAGACCCAGCAGATCCACAGGGCCATCCTCAAGGTAGTTTCACTGGGCAAGATACAGTGAGACACTGGCAATGAACTATAGCGATTCAAAATGGGGAATGAGTTAATGCTTCTTTATAAAATCTTCATACACAAAGCAAGTTCTGTATACCCACTTTAATTTGATCAATTGATTATACATCATGAATTAACTCTAATGTTAAAATCAAATAAAGTCTATGCTCATTACTACTTATGTATATACTTATAAATATATAACAATTCTATACATAGAATTATTATATATATATATTTTACTTAAATGTTTACATGTTCAAAGTGATTTTTATATTTGCTCTTCTACTGATTTGGTAGAACTCTAATTCCATAATAATGTCATTAATTATAAGTTACTCTGGTGATGTGGAGAGTTAAATCATCACTTCACATTTTTTGGATTAACAAATGAGTTTGCCACCATTTTCAAAATATAATAATTCTATTATATACATTCATCAGGGATAACTTTATTGTAAATCTAAGAGGAACTTTCCAGTGTTGCTTTTTTTTTTGTCCATATCATAGTCTGGGATAGAACTAAGTCCAAGGGAGGCATAAAAGCCTAACTTATAGGGCGCCTGGGTGGCACAGTCGTTTAAGCATCCAACTCTTGATTTCAGCTCAGGTCATGATCTCAGGGTCATGAGATTGAGCCCCGAGTCCAGCTCCATGCTGGTCATGGAGCCTGCTTAGGATTTTCTATTTCCCTCTCCCTCTGTCCCCCACCCCCCACCTTCACTCACATGCACTCTTTCTCTCTCTCAAAAAAAGCCTAATTTATAACCAGAATGAGAAAAATTGGGGCTCACAGTGTGTCAGATCTGTAGGTAGTTATATGACAGAAGTGTGTCCTTGAGTTGCTAACCTAAGGAAAGAACCCCAGATCTGAGTACAAGATGCATATTCAACAGGCCACTTAGATCATACTTTGCCTGTTTCAGTACAAGGCAATTTCTGCTGTCCCCAAAGGACACAGGAATGTCACTGACCAATAAGGTTTAGGATATAAAACATATAAGACAATTGTCAGAGTATTTTAGAAATATTTTTAGGCAACCATATAATGCCATACAAATACATAAGATTATTGAGAAATGTAAGACATTCATGCACACATACAGATATGAATGGATAGTCACTTGCACATTTTACTCAGATCTGAGGGTTCTTTCCTTGGGTTAGTGATTCAAGGACACACCTCTGTCATATCACCACCTACATGAATGTACATTCAATGGTAAATACATTCATGGGAAGCTATACCTGCTCATAGATTCATGCAAACTTGCAAACAGAATTCTACATCAAGGAACCTGGTTATGTATACATCTACACACACACGCGCACATACGTGCACACTCATGTGTTTAGATGCACACTTACATTAATTTACGCACTTGCAAATGCACATAAAAGCATGCTCACACAGACATGTATATCCACACATCCACACACTCAGGCACATCTTGCATATTTTCTCAGAATCTGTCTTCTGGTTCCCCAGAGAGCATCTCCTGGGATCTTTGCTCTTGGCCCAATTATTCCTGCAGGCCTCGAGGCAACATGTTCTTCTGAGGTTTGTTTGCCTGTGTCTCCCAAGGGACTGACTGGCAAAATTAAGGAAGTAGAAGGCTAGTTCTGAAGTCACAATAAATAAGAAGGCCAGTCAGCCCCTGCTTCCAGGTAGTGAGCTGGAGACCAGGCCTGAGATCTGCTACCTTGAAGGGCAGGTGGGCCTTCATAGAGGAGGAATGGAGTTGGCCTGGAAGTCCAGCCTATGGGATCAGGTGGATGGGAAATCTGTTCAAGTGAGCCGAACCTGGGGTTTGCTTTCGGAGATGCAGCTTGTTTCCAGCACAGGTTTTATGTTCCCCTTCCCTCATGTCATGAAAGACACCTCCCGGCAGGATGTGGACTTTTATCCAGAAAGCCTCACTGTAGCAGAGAAACACTTGATCTGTTTTATTCAACTCTTCTCTGTTAATTCAGGAAAACCGGGGCAGGGAAACCTCCATTTTGTCCCCAAATCCAAATATTTTTAAACTAGATATATAATTCTCTTTTTAAAATCTATCTTTGTTTCTTAGACCTATTTACCCTCCTCTCCTTCACCTTCCATGCCAATAGTCCTTGTCCCCTCCATCCAGGCAGGCAGCCACATAGACTGTCACTCTTGAACCCAGCTCCTCAATGACCTGTGCTTTTCACGGTCCTTCCTCCCTGTCTGGCTGACTCATTCCTACTCCCATCCCTTTTGTTACCACGGGCTTCCTTGTACCACTTTTGTTCAAGCTTCCTTGTTCTCCTCTTTAACTGCAGTTTTGCCAGTGTGACTTGGCAAGTCACTTAAAAAGCCAATTTCTCATTCTCCCAAGTTGTAAAATGTGTATGAGTGGGTCATTTTGAGTATTTTGAGGATAAGTCAGATGACCTCTATATGAAGATAACATATACAGGGTACCCTTCCAGACTACCTGATACATCGTACTAAATCAATGTGATTTCTTTTCTTTTCTTGTAATTCTAAGTAAGAATTACCAAATTCTAAGTAAGCATTACCTTTCCCTACCAAACACCAGACTTAAACCTCTTCTTAAAATATTTCCCTCTCAGCACACACACCTCTTTCATCAGCATCAATCTCTGAGTTCCTACAATAACAGTTCTTCCTATACAATGAAGTAAAAGGATATTACATAATTTTTCTGTCTTCAGAGAGGCTCTCATTTGATAGAAGAAGACAAAGTTCTTCCCCAGCTTCCTGCCCCAAGCCCCAACCTAGACTATATCACCATATATCAATATGTACTTAATTCCTGTTCCCTGCCTCCCTGTACCCTTTCCCTTTTATTAAGTCCTGGTGACATGCTCAAAATATAGCCTCTACGCCTGTTTTGGAAATGCTTACAGACAACTAGGAGAAGGCACACAAACAACTAAATGGCAACACAGGGAACGGAGTGCTAGATTAGAGGAAGATGCTGCTGTAGAAAGTGATTAACCACATGCCCTAGTGAGGAAGACATCACAAGACTGACATCTGAGGCAGATGTTCTCAAACAAGGGTTCAGGTTGTATTTGTTTTAAAACATAATTTTTAGTTGAGCTCAATGCTAAAGTGCTTAAGAAAGGGAAGGCAGAAAAGAAAAGCAAACAATAACAAAAACAAAATGAAAACCACAGGAATGAACAGGAGGGAAAAGAGGAGTTAGGGTGTGTCAGGATTTGCAGACAAATGAAGTTAAGGAGGTGGATCTCATGGGAGTTTTGTCGGTATTAGGAAGTGTGTCATTCAAAGAGGATGCATGCATGAGCTATGAAGTATTTGCCTTTCATCTTAGACAGTGGCAGGGGAACAAAAAAATCACTGTTCCTCTCACTAATTCAAATTAATGGATGATGTTCAGAAGCCACTGACTTCCTCTCCACCAAACCATTTTGAAGCACCAGGGGACACCATATTTTAGAATCAGTTTCCTTTTGCCTTTCCACGCAGGCTTTCAGAAGCCATCAGCACTATTGAGGTGGGCCATCATGAATAAAAAGACTTGTTTTGGAGGTGCCTGGGTCAGTTAAGTGTCCAACTTTTGGTTTCAACTCTTGGTTTTGGCTCAGGTCATGATCTCAGGGTCATGATATCAAGCCCTGTGTTGGGCTCCACGCTCGGCGTGGAGTCTGCTTGGGATTCTCTCTCTCCTTCTGCCCTTCCCTCAGTTCTCTCCCCTTTACTCCCATGCTCTCTCTCTCCCTCCCCTCCTCAAATAAATAAATAAATAAATAAATAAATAAATAAATAAATAAATAAATAAAGTTTGCAGATGTTCTCCATACATTCATTTTCCATCATGGAGTCAGGAGTTCTGCTGGCCATGTCTGTGGACCACTTTGTGGCCATCTACAACCCACTGAGGTACACTGCCATCCTGACCAGCCCTGTATTACTGCTACTGGTGCTGCACTTGGACTGAAGAGTGTGATGTTCACGTTCCCACTGCCCTTCCTCCTGAAACATCTGCCCTTCTGTGGCCACAATGTCCTCTCCTACTCCTACTGCCTTCACTCAGATCTAATCCAGCTGCCCTGTGGGGATACGCATCCCAACAGTATTCTGGGGCTCTGCATCATTACTTTGACTTTTGGGCTGGACTTGCTGCTCATCGTCCTCTCTTATGTGCTGATCCTCTGCACGGTGCTGGGCATGACCTCTGGGGAGGGACGGCAGAAGGCCCTCAACACATGCGTGTCACATATCTGTGCGGTGTTTGTGTACTACGTGCCCATGATCAGCGTGGCTCTGGTACACCGCTTCATGAAGCACGCTGCACCTGCTGTCTGTCTACTCCTGGCCAATGTCTATCTTCTGGTGCCTCCTGTGCTCAATCCCATCATTTCCAGTGTTAAGACAAAGCAGATTTGCCAGGGGCTAATCCAACTCTTTCTTCCAAGAAAATAATAAGGGCGTTAGGGCTGTTGGGATGGTTACCCACAAGCCAGTCCTTTTCATCACCAAACGTGGTCCAGGGAAGCACAGAATGCTTGATAAGGCTGCACGTTGATGAATGTATTGAGAATTCACATTTCATACATGAGAGGTAATAATCTAAATCAGCATTGTATATTATTTTGTCAGCTACTTTGTTATATGTGTCAACTTAAAATGTACCTACTTTTTAATCCAGAAATTCCAGTTCTTAGCACTGTCCTAGATTTATACTCTGAGGTTTGTTTATGAACACACACTTGAATAAGAATTTTCACTTAGGCAAGGTGTGAAATAAAATAATAGTAATAAAAAAAACCTAACTGGCCATCAGTAAGTAGTTAAATGAGTTGGGATCTGTCCATACTATAGAGTATTCTACATTGTGAAAAAGATTTAGATTGATAGGTATTCAAGGTTTAAGCAAGAGATAGCAAGATCCACACTCATGTATTTGAGAACACTTTTTATAAAACAATGTAATCATATAAAATATCACTTAGTTTATATATTTAAAAATACATGCTAAATTGATAACAATAATAGCTTCTTTTGGAGGAGACTGATAGTGAAGAGAGGAACAAAAGGAATTCTTACTTAATCTATACTATTTTAAAAAAATAAGAATAAGGCATTCCACAATTTCCTTCATTATAAAAATATATAGCATTATGTATATATACATATATTTAAGTTTATACTGAAAACCTGTTCAAACTTTAGAACAATTAGAAGCAAACTAGGTACTAAGAACAAAGCCCTATAATTGAGAATAAGCCCAGAAGGAATAGTTTTGTATATCAGGAATCTGTACGGTTCTTGGGGAATGCTGACTGAGGAATAAAACTAATTCCTCCTACTAAGACCTCATTGGAAAAACCTATTGTACATGGGCATTGAGATGGTGAAGTGGAAAGCAGAGAGCATAATTTGCTAATGCTAAATATCCTTAGTCAGCTTGAGAATTTGAATGTGAGGTTCCAGAAGCTGTGCTGAGTCGAAGTCATTGCACATGGAGTGTTCATAGGGAAACATGGAAGGGGCAGATTCTGAAAGGCATGTTTTCTTCGTAGGGGCCTGGATTTACAAATTCTCTCCCCCTCACAAGACAAGCTGTCTCCCTGCTTGAATTCTAATTGCACTTTTCCCTTCTTGTTGTTTGTCTCATACCACACATCACAATTGTAATCAAGTAATTATCTTTATACTGCTTTGTACTGTTTTATTTTTCTCTGTCCAGTACATTTTAAGTTCAGTAAGGTAGGACGATGTCTTTTTGTTCACTTGGAATGTACTAGCTATTCAATAAATGCTTGGTGATGAACAAATTAATTATTTAATGAATTAATACAAGTCTACAAATATTTCCTTGACCCTTATGTTTTTCTGTGTGCATGAACCCCATTTGATGACCCTGTATCCCTATTACTCTTTTTCTCCCCTCTGTTTCTGTATTGACTACTATTTTTCTCCCTCTCTTACTTTTTCAGGTTCTCTTTCTAAAGTCAAAAGATATGCGCCTGGCAGACACTAAGTCCTTTAACTTCTCAGTAAAACATTAATGGTCTCAATGCAAAATTCATCCTCAGTCACAACACATGCACTTAAGTTAAACATTCCCAGTAACATTTGGGAGACTCTAGGCAAGATGCACGTGTGTTTTAATCTTAATCATATATGTAAAAACTATGGTAATATTTTAGATGTGGTATGTGAGATATGAATGATTACATTTGGAAACCATAAGAGACTCTTAATCTCAGAAAACAAACTGAGGGTTGCTGGAGTGGAGGGGGTGGGAGAAATGGGGTGGCGGGGTGCTGGACATTTGGGAGGGTAGGTACTATGGTGAGCACTGTGAATCGTGTAAGACTGATGAATCACAGACCTGTACCCCTGAAACAAATAATACATTATATGTTAATTTAAAAAAAAGAAAGTTTGAAAATAGGGAGGGGATGTGTGAGGGTGTTGTCAAAGTGATAAATGTTGCAATATGTTTTACGAATCTACACAACTCTTTAAGGTAGATTGTTCACATTATACAAGGGATGATAGGTTATGAGAAGAGATTTGAATTCACCTACATATATGTATGATTTAAAATTCTTCATCCTTAAATGCCTTGGTAATCTGCCTCAAAATGCAGTGAAGACTAGTTCAGACTGAAGATTTGAGTATGGGTTTCTTTTTTCTTACAGGTTTTATAAAAATATTTTTACAAGCTTTCATACATATAGTTTCTTTCTTTTTCTCATGAGAATATCTTCATGCAGCTCATAATTCTATTCTTTTTTTTTTTTCCCCTTGTAAGCATATCCACTCTGCTTAGTCATTATTCTCCCTCTTCCATCTCTACTCACACCAGAGGGTCACCCCCTGGGGGAGGTTACCTGATGACCACTAACACTGTGGCTTTTTTCTCTCTTCCTCGGGCACACTGGAATCCAGGTTAGCATCTCATGGTGTGTTTATGTTACTCCCTGCCCAGAATAGGGAGCTTCAGAGAAGACTAGGAGTAAAAACTCTTTCTGTCTTCCATAAAACTGTGTCCCTTCCATAACCTACAACCTTCCTGTATCGCCTTCTACACTGAAGATGTTCTGATTAGTGGCTTATAACTCAAGAATAACTGTATGCCTCTTATTAGTCTCAAATATCCATTTATACACCTGTCTTACTCCAATAAATTTACAAAGTTCTCACCTGAGCCATTTGTCTAGGTATTGGAAGAGAGCACTCCAAATCTACAGACTCTTCTGCCTGATGTACACCATAAATCTCTTCACCTCACTTATACTGAACATGCCTTGTCTAAATTCAAGTTCATGATCCTGAATATTTTGCCACTCCCTGAGATCAAGATATTTTCCCAATCTATTTACTGTGTCAGATAACTTCTTCTTTAGCATACCAAGAGCTGTACCAAATACATTTCTTCTAGATGTTCTCTAGGTACTCTGCCTACATGGGTTTAGCTATTCTGATGGTCATTTCAGCAGATCACTTTTTGGCATTCTGTAATCCACTTTTGTGCCCAAACATTTGAACACTTCCCTGCGTTATTGAATAGGATATTGCCTTGGAGTCTTGGGTATCTGGTGTTCACATTCCTAGTTTTTTTATGGAAGGTACCCACAGGTACTTCTCCACTGGCATTTGTCATCTATTATCTGTTACCACCTCTATCCACGTGCTGGATTCATTGCTTATTGTGATCTGTACCTACTGATTTTTTGTAAGATTCTAGACATTGTTTCTGTGGTAAAATGGCAGAAGGCCCTGATATCTGCATGTTCTTGTACTTAGTGTTGATAATCATTTTCTTCCAGTTGCACCACTTTGGACAGCTTGAACAGTGTCTGTACTTCTATAGGCTGCTATTGTCAATGCCTTCTCTCTCTTCTTCAATCCACCCCAATACCTACAGCATCAGATTCAAGAGAGGTGCACTAACATTTTGATTGTTAGTGTGAAAAAAAGTTAGGGCATATTAGACTAAAGAGGACCTTCGTGTTACAGAGTCTTGGATCATTCTGGACTATAGTGACGCCACTTTGGGGTATTCAGACTTGTGTATGACTTTGTGTTACCACTACTGATTTTAAGCTATAGTGGATGGAGGAGGGTAAGAGAAAAGAGTCTTCCTTCACATGAAAAAATAAGGCCTTAAAGCAAAAGAAAAAGTGAAGTGGAATAGAAACTTGAACCGAGGCTTTCCTGGGTGGAGAGAACAACAGTATCCTTAACATTAAATATCTCAGAAACAAATCAAGTATCCCTGGAGAAGGAATGGCATGGTCCCATGAAGTTCTATGACATAGATTTATTTAATGAGATTTCCTGGGTCAATGTATGCACATAGCTAATATTCTGAGGCCACTCCCTTTTTCCTTTAAATACACTACCCCACCTCACAAATTAGGTGAATCCAAAATATGAATATAGATTAATGGCCAACAAAAAAATTTTGGATAATTTTTTTACTGCAAGCTTTATCTGGATTTTTTTCAGATCAAAGTGATTTTTCTTATTATAACTCATCTACTGATTTAAATAAAGTCCAGGTCTCTTCATGATTCTAATCTGAATGTGATAAATTAATATAAAATAATATAATATTACTTTAAGCTTTCTATATTCCTGGAATGGCTTTAGATCCCTTACATATTTGTACTGAACTTTTATTTTTAAAAAATTATCACTCATCTTGGAAGTTGAGGATTAGGGAAAATTAGTTTCTAACTGTGAAAGATTTTTTTAATATAATATTAAAATTTTCTCTTGGAAAATAAAAGATAAAGTGTCATACTAAATATATTTAGGTTATTAGAGAAAAAAATTTTCGTTTTTTGTAATGGTGTGCAAAACAAGAGAAATACCTTCTAACATTTTTCAAACTCATTATTAAAATTGGTTCAAATTTAACCATTAGAAAAAGCCTAGGATTTGCTTTTGTCTTTGAATCATGACTAGTTTCAGAAATGGTCATGAGTGAGGATGTGGAATTGAGCTTCTCTATTCATCATCCAAGAAGCCAGTGGGTATAAATAAGCATTGCATACCTGCTCTTTTTCTCACTCCAAGACATATATCTATAATATCACTTGGACTGAAAACCAGGGCATTTACTCTGTTACAAAGAGATAATTATCAGGATGCATTATATTTTGTGTTTGCTAAGAATTGGGGGTGACTCCCCTTTAGGCTATGCCTAATGTATAATTTAATTTTTTAATAAATGGAAATTTATGTACACCAGGAGCCCTAGGCAACATTTAAATGTGTTTGTCCTGTTTCTTATTTCTCTACTTAATTTCCTAGGAAACAAAGTTGTAAAATTGTCTTATTTCTAGCCCTCTACTTACAGAAGTTGTGTTTTATCCCAGGGTGTCCAAGCAGACGTACACTCCACATTTTAGCAACAAACACAGTTTGGCCCATATCTGAACATCTCCTTCAAAGAAGATAGGAATGAGCTGTTCTAATCCTTTTTATAATTCTGCTGATGTAGAGATGATTGACAGTGCTCACATCTATGTGGCAACTTTATTATGTTTTATCGACTTAGGTTGAAAGGGCAAGTTTCCCTGCCTCTGAGAACAAACTTAAATTTGTGGGCATTTAAGCCATATTTTACATTGTAAGAAATACTCATGGAAAATGACTTGTCAAACTAAGTTTTAGGTGTTTTAAGAAACTGAGGGAATTTGTACTACTACAGAGTTCTGGTATATGGTAAGAAATCATAGTTCTTCATGTGCAGGAATAATCTACTCAACCTGAAATAAATACCACACAGCTAGAAATTAACATTGTGGGTTATTTTTGTTTGTTTTTGCTTTTGTTTTAGGATGGTTTGTTGGTTCATTTGCTTTGATCTATCACACATCAAGCCCATGAGGCCAACTTTATCAGGTCCAAAAGACCTGATTTCCTTTTTTAAGATAACAGGTATCTCATTGCTGTCCCATTGCTAACATTTTCATTTTTGTCAAAACAAAATTACAGAATGCTTTCAAAAAACAAAAGCAAGGAAAAATGAAAAGGATTTTCTCTAAAGAAGCTTATATCTTAAAGATAGATAGAAAGATAGGGGCGCCTGGGTGGCTCAGTCGGTTGAACAACTGCCTTCGGCTCAGGTCATGATCCTGGAGTCCCGGGATCAAGTCCCGCATCGGGCTCCCTGCTCGGTGGGGAGTCTGCTTCTCCCCCTGCCCCTCCCCCCTCTCATGTGCTCTCTCTCTCTCTCTCATTCTCTCTCTGTCAAATAATAAATAAAATCTTTAAAAAAAAAAGATAGAAAGATAGATAAATAGATGATAGATAATTCTGGCTAAAGTAAGAAAGAGAATACATGATTAAATGGATCACCTTAAAATGCACATAATTTACGTAAAATTAAATTCTATACATACGGCACGAATGCATTTGTGCTAGAGTAAAATGTGTGTAGTGTGTGTTTATATATGGAAAAATTTTATGTGAAATGTGAAGTTCCAAAAGTATACTATGTCTGATACCTCAACATTCAAACTCCCTCATTCTCTTATTCACACTAGATTTATTTGACTTTAGTAAAGCCACGTCTCACTCAGTCCCTGCATTTTCTCCAAGTCTGTCAGCTCACCGCTGACTTCATTCATATCTGAATCTAATCTATTCACATATCATTTAGTGCATTTGCACACCAATCACACAAAACTCTTTTCTCTCTAGTTAAACCAGCAGCACAAAAAGTACATTTTAAGAACTTTTAAAAGTCCTATAAAAATGGGTCATAGTGAATTTTCAAGCCAAGTCTTCTTTTTTTTTTTTTCCTTTTTGGTCAGAAAATTAGCCAATGAACCAGCCATCCACAAATAATCGAAACTCATTGATTGGTCCAGCAATTTTAAATCCTCTTTATCACTGATCTGGAAATGCTCGCTCTCTGCCAGTACTCTCTAGTCATCTTGTGCTGGTGATCAATCTTTCTGATCAATCTCCTCCTCCCCTGCCCCCAACCCAAACTGAAAACTTTTCTCACAAGAGCTTAATCCCTTGGATTTCATCATCTCCTTTTATTAAACACCCTTAATATTTTATGGATACCATCAACTCTGTGCCCTGTTCCTTACTCGTTATCTGCATGTTTGTAAAAGTGACAGCCGATGACCATAAGTAGATTAATATATTATTTTTCCAAGATACAATTGTCCTATAATTGTTACAATCATAGCTAATCCTTATAATGCACTTTTTATAAGCCACTTTTGTACACAATTTACATATATTAATTATTTTATTCTTATAGTAGACGTTTACTATTATTATGCTCATCTCAAATAGGTACTGACTCTGCTATTGCTTTTTTCCCTTAAGGGCCCCTGGACATTGAGAAGGAGTGATGAAATTTTCTGGGTACTTCTCAGGGAAACAAGTCCCTCTCCATCAGGAAAGATCATTATTAATAGAAATTTGGGGATAATCTGAGTTTGACTGATCCCTTCTGAGGATACCTGAGAAAGGAGACAGAAAGTGTGGGCATGCTGACAGTCACTGGTTGTTAAAGGTTCCCATTCAATATTCAGAACCACTCTGAGGTAGGTGTCAACACCTCTATCTTTAAAAATAAAGAAAGGAGCTTTACAAAGCTTAAGTAGGTAAAGTTGTCCTGCATATAGCATTCACCTCCACCTCTGTCCACTTCCAGGAATATAGTATTTACTACACCATACTCTCCTTCCTTCCTTCCTTCCTGCTGACCTGTTGTGTTCCACTGTGTATTACAGTGGGCTTTGGATTAAACAATCCCCTTTTTTCCTCCCCAAACCTGTAATATTCTTGTCATATGAATCTGAAACTGAGGGGAATTATTGCCTTTTAATATAATTTTAAAAGAGACTTTGAAGGCTCTTGAAGGAGCCTTGCTTGGCTGGGGAGACTTTGAAGGTCAAGGAAAGAAAGGATGCAAAGAAGCAAAAGGGATAAAAACAGAGAGAGAGAGAGAGCAAGAGAGAGAGCGCACATGGAGAGCCAGAGAAGACTGCTGATAACAGGATAGGAAAGACCTTAGTTGCAAGTCTCCCTCGAGATTTGTTTCTTCCAATATCATCATCAGGGTGGTGTAAACTAGAAATAGGGAGCACTGGGATCAAGGGTGCAGTGAGGGCACACACAGGAGAAACAGCTGCTCAACCCAGAGGCACACCAACTTTGGTCCACTGAAAAAGTTAAGAAAGACACGTTGGGCTTTGGGAGGAGAGGGGAGAAGATAAGTTCCCCATAGCTAGTGGGGAATGTTAGTGTTCTCCAAGTCCCTCAGCAGTGGGAAGTTCTGACATGTGTGATCATGTCTTGAGGTCAATAACTTGTCCCTGAATGTCCCTACCTGAAGTTTTAGCTCAACCCACTGCAGTTTCTCCTAAGCTAACGCTTGCTGAGGTGACTGCATCAGACCATGGTAGGTGCATAGGGATGCTGTATTCGGGCAGGTGCTGGGCTTTGCTTTTATCATGTTTTCCTCTCATATTTTCATGAAAGTAAAATTTATGAAAACAAGCAATAACTTCATCCTAGCACATCCATAGTTTCATTCTCTCCATGTTTTCTCTCAGCCCTGGTCAGAGTGCAGTCCTAGGCACCCACTGCCATGGTCACTGGTTCCTGCATCACATCCCTTACCTCTCCGTTTAGCTAGGGAAAATTCAAATTCCTAAGGTCTCAGCTGAAACCTCACTTCTCAAGGAAAGCGATCCCTGATTTTTAAGAATAAATTAGGTTTTTCCTTCTAGGTCCCTCCCATTATATCCTGAACATTTTTTTTCTTTCTTTTTTTCCTTCCTTCCTCCCTTCCTTCCTTCCTTCCTTCCTTCCTTCCTTCCTTCCTTCCTTCCTTCTCTCCTTCCTTCCTTTGCTTTTTTCTTTTTTGTAGCACTTAACATAATTGTAACTAGATTAGAGAGAGGGCTTCGTGTACGTGATGGTTGTGCCTACATATATGTGGGAGAGGGTATGTTCTTTGACACGTGGTTGAAAGTTGCAGAGATTTTATGAATAGGGCCAGGACTCTGTGTCGCCAGGGTCCCATGTGATGCATGACACGACAGGTTGCTGGTTGCTTATAGGTGTGCATCCTCTCTGCAGTTTGCTGATGAGTGGAGGGAGTAAGTTAAATAGTAGTTTCTGACAATAACTGGGAAGACTTTTCCTTTGTAAATAGCAATGGAATTGGCATAACTGAGAATGAAGATAAAACTTGGAACCAATATAGAGAAGATCAAGTGCATGTAGAAAGGGCTGTTACAAATGCAAGACTTGGATGCGTTGTGTGTGGAGACTCATGCATGTGAAGGTTGAACACTGTAATTCTTCCATTTGTTTCTGAAAAGAAAGCTGCTTTGCCATTTATTATTTAAAAAACTTGCTGTGAATTCAGTTGTCTAATGGATCTGTATGAAGTTGGCTATGTCTATGTGCTCTGGTCCCACAAAATACTATATAACTAGTGTGCTTGTAGTAGTTAATTCCACCACCTTTGTAAGATAATGAAATTAGTTTAATAAAATGAGTCACCCATGTATAATTTTTACTCATGTCAGTTCTTGATTGGGTATACCCTTAGCCTGCAAAGAAAAACTAAAAAAAACCCAGCATGTAATAGTGAGGTTCCTGTAGGTTCAGCAGTGGCTGAGTGAGGAATCCTCATCAGGGAAGATGAAGACAAGATTTCAGCAAGTGTGGAAATATGTGTACGCACAAGTATGTGAGCAGGTGTGTGTGTGTGTGTGTGTGTGTGTTTGGATGAATTAATTGAAAATACTTCCAGAGGTCCTTCCTGCCCTGTCAGTCCAGGATCCTACTGTGATTCCTGTGCCATCTCAGACAGTGCTGAGCTTAATGTATAGCCAGTTTTAGGTGGTTTTCTCCTCCCCTCTGTTGCCTTCCTCCCCTGCCAAGGAAAATCTTCCTTGAAAGTCTGTTTAGGTTCCCAATGTTGTTGCAGAGTATAACAGGTGTGTCTGAGTCAGAAAGAAGGTCCAATGGACCAGGTAGGTAGTCTTGGAGAACTGAGTTGAGAGATTGTGTGTATCATCGTGATAGAATATTTTCATGAGCTTTAAAGTCTCCATGCAAATCCATCAACCTTGGTTCTTGCCTCATTCTGTCCTTTACACATAGTCTTTTCAGTTGCTTCCTAGTCCTTTCAAAACACAGAACAGCGAAACCTAGTGTGGATTCAAACTCCATTCTTTTCTTTCTTTATTTTATTTATTTATTTATTTATTTATTTATTTATTTATTTATTTATTTATTTGACAGAGAGAGACACAGCGAGAGAGGGAACACAAGCAGGGGGAGTGGGAGAGGGAGAAGCAGGCTTCCCGTTGAACAGGGAGCCCGATGTGGGGCTCAATCCCAGCACCCCAGGATCATGACCTGAGCCAAAGGCAGACACTTAATGACTGAGCCACCCAGGCGCCCCAAACTCCATTCTTTTCTAGTTAATTTTCCAATCATTTGCTCCTGGCTCTGGTCACTGACACTTCTTAGTCTTGCTTTGGATCTCAATTATTCCATATGTCCACATTCATTCAACAGGTATTTTTAGTTGTTTTCACGTACTGTGCTTCTTGCCTTATATCCATATTTACCAATGATATCTTTGCCCACCAATTCCTGACATTAGTCCACACCTTAAAACTGAAATTGCCTACACATGCCTGTCTTCCAGCAGCTTTCTGAGACCAAGGCATGTGCACATCAAGACAAGACAGCCATTTCCCCTTGGAGATCCAAAGTGAAGTACAATTTAGAGGGATAACTTTCTATCAGCTTTGAACTTTACTCTGATGGAGACTGTAACCACCTTAAGACTGGGAATTTCCTGATGGTGGCCATCTTGTCAATTTTCAGGCAGGAGACCCATGGCCACCTAAATCTGTAAGCTTTGTTTTCTTCTTCCCTTCCCTCACTGTCCAGAAGTTTTTCTCCATTATAATGTGATCTCATTAACTTGTTTCTAATTTTAAGGTAGCACTGATCCCATGGGATGAGATTTCAACATGAAGAACTCCAATAGCTCTCTGGAGTTCTTACCTACAATGTTCATTCTGGTTGGCATCCCAGGGCTGGAGGCAGAGCACATCTGCATATCCATCCTCTTCTGCCTGATGTACATTATCATCTTCCTTGGGAATGGCACCATTCTTCATATCACCGGAACAGGCCCTGCCCTGCACCAGCCCATGTACCTCTTTCTTGCTATGTTGGCCCTGGCTGAGGTTGGTGTCTCTGCATCTACTCTGCCTACAGTGCTAGGCATCTTCCTTTTTGGTATCACTGAGATTAGTTTTGATGCCTGCCTTTTTCAGATGTTCTTCATCCCTTCTTTCTCCATTATGGAGTCAGCCATGTTGCTGGCCATGTCTGTGCATGGATTTGTGGCCATCTATAACCCACTGCACTATACAGCCATCCTCACCCTGCCGTGTATCTTTGGCACAGGAACTATCATGAGGCTGAAAAGCATTATTCTCATGGGCCCGTTGCCCATGCTGTTAAGGTACCTGCCCTTCTGTGGCCATAATGTCCTCTCCCATTCCTACTGCCTCCACCCCAACCTTATCCATCTACCTTGTGGGGATGTTTCTATCAACAATATCTATGGGCTTTTCATTGTTACCTCTACTTTTGGGCTGGATTCACTGCTTATTGTGGTCTCCTATGGGCTCATACTCCACACTGTAGTGAGTATCACCACTGGGGAGGGGCGAAGGAAGGCACTCAACACATGTGGATCACGTATCTATGCTGTGCTTGCTTACTATGTGCCTATGATTGGTTTATCTATGGTGCATCGCTTTGGATTCCACATGTCCCCTTTGGTGCATGCTATGATGGCCAATGCTTATCTCTTTTGCCCACTTGTTATCAACCCCATTGTCTACAGCATTAAGACCAAAGAGATCCATCATAGCATTGTCTGAATGCTCTCCCAGAAAAGAGCCTGAATTTAGACAAAGGATAAAGTAGGAGGGGACTTTTCTCTATAATCACAGGTGGTCCTAGCTTGCATGTTATGCAAATGCTGTTACTTTAAAATATGTTATCTGATGGAGGTTCTGCATAATCTAGCAATAAACTGGAGTGGTACCAGTGGGGGTGGACTGTCTGTGACACAACCGTATAAAGAATTGATGTTATTTTTTAAATGTTGTGTTACATGAGGTTTTCCATTACCTCAATCTAGCTGGAGCAGGAATGCTGGAAGGATTGCTTATGCAAACGTAACTCTCCCCATAAGTGAAAGGTAATCAGGAGTTGGAAGGTGTCCTGGGAAATCTATTGAGCCCTCTGTTCTAGGGAACGAGGATATAAAATGGATTATATTCTTTTGAGGTTTGAGTACCTGATCTCAATAGCAGGAGGATACACTAACTAGCTTAAAGGAGGCTTCCAGTACTGACTCTGACTGGTATTCGCTCAACCTCACCAGGGCTCCCAGTTGAGAGTGACAAAAATTACAAATATTGTTCATTATGTAAAATTCTGCAGTCTCCCACCCAGGATACAGAATCTTTTAAAAAGGCAAGCATGCTCCTTATGTACATTAATTTTTTTTTTTTTTTTGGTCTGGTTGGTTATTTCTTTGTGGGCATTTGAAATAATGTAGAAATTTCACACTTATATTTTCAGGGAAAGGAACTAAGACTTTTGAGATGCAAATATATACTAAGCACTCTATATTTATTATTTCAATCACTTCCCACAACCCCCACTTCCCACCTAGTATTAAGGTGAAAAAATGATGCTTAAATAAGTGCTCAAACCTATCCATCCAAGAGCAAATAGCATTAATTGAGCAGATGCATGGATCAAACACAAATCTAAGCCTTAAAGGTAAAGTAGTAACAAAAGAGACATGTTCCTTCCCTCATGGAGCTTAGAAATATTTTTTTTCTACTTCTGTCTCTGCTGTACTTTGTACTTTCTAGAACTATGTTTAAAACCAAATTAAAATAGACCTTATAATACTCTCACACACAAATAAAGCTTTTTAATATGGATTTTTAAAATGTTATGCCAGTACCATACTGTTTTGATTACTGCAGCTTTGTAATACAACTTGAAGTCTGGAATTGTGATGCCTCCAGTTTTGTTTTTCTTATTCAAGATTGCTTTGGTTATTCAGGGTCTTTTGTGATTCCATACACATTTTAGGATTGTTTGTTCTAGTTCTGTGAAAAATGCAGTTGGCATTTCAATTGGGATTACACTAAATGTGTAGATTGCTTTGGGGAGTATAGACATTTTAACAGTATTTGTCCTTGCAATCCAGGAGCTTGGAATGCCTTTCCATTTCCTTGTAGCATCTTCAATTTCTTTCATCAATGTTTTTTAGATTTCAGGGTACAAGTCTTTCACCTCTTTGGTTAAAATTTTTCCTAGGTTTTTATTATTTTGGTGCAATTATAAATGAGATTATTTTCTTAATTTTTTCCTGCTGCTTTATTATCAGCCTATAGAAATGCAATGGATTTTTGTACATTGATTATCCTGTGACCTTACTGAATTCATTTATCAATTCTAGCACTTTTTTTGGTGGAGCCTTTAGGGTTTTTTATATATATATAGTATCATGTCATCTGCAAATAGTGAAAGTTTCACTTCTTCCTTACCAATTTGGATGCCTTTTATTTCTTCTCTTGTCTGATTGCTGTACCTAGAGTGTGGAGGAAAAGGAACTTTAATGCATTGTTGGTAGGAATGCAAATTAGTGCAGCCATAGTGGAAGACAGTATGGAGGTTCTTCAAAAACTTAAAAATAGGGGGTCTGGGTGGCTCAGTGGGTTAAACCTCTGCCTTTGGCTCAGGTCATGATCCTAGGGTCCTGGGGTCCACCCTTCTGTTGGGTTCCCTGCTCAGCAAAGAGTCTGTTTCTCCCTCTCCCTTTGCCCTTCCCCCTTTTCATGCTCTCTCTCTCTCTTTCAAATAAATAAATAAGTAATCTTAAAAAAAATAAAAGCTTAAAAATAGAACTACCTTGTGATCTAGAATTGCACTACTGGGCATTAATCCAAAAAATACAAAAACACTAATTTGAAGGGATATATGAATCCCTATATTTATTGCAACATTATTTATAATAGCTAAATTATGGAAGCAACCTAAGTGTCCATTAATAGATGATGAATATATAAAGATACACACACACACACAGAATAGAATATTATTCAGCTATAAAAAGAATGATATCTTGCCATTCGCAACAACTTGGATGGATCTAGACAGTATAATGATAAGTGAAATAAGTCAGTCAGAAAAAGACAAATGCTATATGATTTCACTCATATGTGGAATTTAAGAAACAAATGAACAAAGAGAAAAAAAGAAGACAAACCAAGAAACAGACTCTTAACTATAGAGACCAGAGGGGTGAGGAAGAGGGGGATGGGTGAAATAGGTGAAGAGGATTAACAGTGCACTTATCATGATGAGCCCTGAATAATGTATAGAATTGTTGAATCACTAGGGCACCTGGGTGGGGCAGTCGGTTAAGTGTCTGACTCTTGGTTTTAGCTCAGGTCATGATCTCAGGGTACTGGGAGTGAGCCCCATGTCAGGCTCCATGCTCAGTGCAGAGTCTGCTTAAGATTCTCTCTCCTTCTCCCTCTACCTCTCCCTCTTATGCTCTCTCTCTCAAATAAATAAATAAATCTTAAAAAAAAAGAATTGTTGAATCACTATATTGTACACCTGAAACTAATGCAATACTGTATATTAACTACACTGGAATTAAAATAAAATACAAAAATAAAAAAATAATTTTAAACATTTTGCTTGCATTGTTAATAAAAGTTAATTCTGTGACTTTTAACTCCAGGTTTCCAGACACCATGTTTCTGTAGATTCTGACTTAGGGATCTTAAGTTGCCTATAACTATGCCCTAGATTCATAGCCCACTGATGGGTGACTGAACTCTGCAGACAACTGTGACTTAGAACTATCAAGTGAAATCAAGCAGGCAAACCATAGAAGGGACCATCCCACAGATGACCAGAGAAGTGAGAGTGGCAGTTCCCTGGGAGTAAAGAGAAGAAGGGATATCTTTAGAGTGTCTGGAGAAAGACATCTTATAGCTTGAGAGGTATAGGAAGGAACGATGAGACCAGATTGTCAGGAAGCTTGACATAAAATGAGAATTTTAGGTCTCACTTTCATCCTTTTCCTGAAATTTCTGATGAACCCTCAGGCTCAGGCTTCCTATGATTACTCTTATGCTTAAGGCTATCAAAGACGCTGAGATTCTAAATGTAGGTATAGTTTGTCAGATCATGGCTAATTTAATGGCTGCCTTTCAAAAAGTTCCATCCTAGAAAGGACTCCATACACAATGCCCCTTTTCTAGCTTCTTTCTTTCTTTTTCACTCTATTTTCCTGAGGTCCAGTCTTAGAGACAACCTCAGGATCAGACAAAATCCTGGAAAATCACATGGTGAAAAGAGTCTAGAAGTCTCTGGGTGTTTATGCAATTGAAAAATAAGCAAAGTCATGGGCGCCTGGGTGGCTCAGTTGGTTAAGCGACTGCCTTCGGCTCAGGTCATGATCCCAGGGTCCTGGGATCGAGTCCCACATCGGGCTCCCGGCTCAGTGGGGAGCCTGCTTCTCCCTCTGACCCTCTCCTCTCTCATGCTGTTTCTCTCTCGCTCGCTCTCCAATAAATAAATAAATAAAATCTTAAAAAAAAAAAAAAGAAAAGAAAAAGCAAAGTCCAAAATGACTCTGGGAAAGTATCAAGTTTGGCTCCATCTTTTTCTGACATTCACTCTTCTAACTTAAGATTTAGACCTTTTCAAACTACCTTTATTCTTGATTTTGCCAACAGGACAAAATGATGTCATTATATTAAGCTAGGCATGAAACTAAATTATGGATTAGAAAACTTGAGAAAAATGCATGACATGTTATAAGCATTTCAACATTCATCAAAGTAAGTTTTAGTTTGTTTCAGACCAATCCTCCTGCCAAGAATAATTACAAAAGTTAAGAGAAATATTTTGTAAATGACTTCAGAGAGTATTTCACTAATTTTTAATTTTTAATGAAAGGATAAAGCAAAATAAATAAAAACCTTATATTTGCTAGAAAGGTCAAGTACACATGGAACTGGAGCCCCAGAAGTAGAGTATCCTGGGGCAACAGCAATATTAGAATATAATAACATACATATTTTCCAAAACTAACATAAACATGAGCCAAAAATTCAAGAAACACAATAAACTACAGGGAGGATAAATACAAAACAAACAATATACCCCTGGGCACTTCAAAGTCATACAGTTAAAAAGCAAAAATTAAAAGAAAACATGTTAAAATTAAAGCAAAGGAAAAAAGCATTGCCATAAATCTGTCAATTTTTCAACAAAACAGCAACATCTCTTTTTCCAATTTTCTAACAAAAAACAACAGAAGAGGAAAGACAATGGTGTGATGCCATCAAACTTCCAAAATAAAATAAATCCCGATAAGTTTTCTATATACAGAAATATAATATCATTAAAAAATAGAAGCCAAAAAAACCCAAAACCCAGAGAATCTATCACTAATGCTAATTTACAGGACAATCATCTGGTAAGGTATGGGGCTGCAAGAAGCAATACAGAACAATACCTGGGTAAATGTAAATAGAGATTGATAGTATGAAAAAATAGAATATTTCATATTCTTAAATTAGCAAAAACTAAATACATATCATCGGAAAGACAGAAGATGGGAAGAGGTAAGTGGAACGAAATTAGCCTTCAGTTCCTGCATGGTCTATTAAGTAGCAAAGATCTAATATAAATTAGACAATGTACTAATGAGCTCGGGTTGCCATAACCAAAATACCAGTGACTTAGTTTACACAACAGAAATGTATTTCTCACAATTCTGGAGGCTGAGGAGGTCAAGGTGAAGGTGCCAGCAGATTTGGTTCCTGGCAAAGTTTTTTCCTGGCTTGCAGATAGTCACCTTCCTGCCCTGTCTTCACATAGTGAGAGGTGAGAGACCTCTGATCTTTCTTCCTCTTTTCATAAGGACACTAATTCCATAACGGGGGCCTCACTCTCACGACCTCATCTAAACCTAATTACCTCCAAAAGATCCACTTCTAAATACCATCACATTGAGGTTTGGGGACACAAATATTTAATCCATACCACTTGGTAAGTAAAAGACCCCTATTTTAATCTCTATGAAAACCATTAAAATTAGTGAAATATATTCAACCAAAATCTTATATAAATGAAAATATAATAAAACAGTAAGTAATCTAAAATAAAGATATGAGAAAAGAGTACAGTAAATTTTAAAATTTTTAAAAATGGTAAGATGGCAAATTTAAATGCATTCAAATCATTTAATTTATCAAAAATAAATGGATAATACTCCAATTAAAAGTCAAATATTGTCATACAGAACTAAAACTATATGGGCTTCCTTTGAGACCTATCTAAAATATAAGGATACAGAAACATTTCAAGTAAAGATATTTAGAAAGATATTCCCTATAATCACCAACTAAAAGAAACTCGGGATAACCTTACTTAGTTAATATCACATAAAGTAAACTTCAAGGCAAAAGCATTACCAGAGATAAAGAGGGACATTTCATAATAAAAAATAACATGCAAGATAGGTAAAAAGTTTCTAAATTTTAAATACAGAACAGAATACATGGAGCCAAAACTATCAGAACCACAAAGTAGACAAATCCATAATCACAGTGATAGATTTTATTACAATTTTCATAATAACTGACATAAGAAGGAAGCCAAAAATTAAAAATCAAATTGACGTAAAAGAATTGAAAAACATGATTTAAAATCTTTATATAATCAACAAAGAAAAAGAAACGAACAACTACTACGTACTACACATTCCTTTCAAGTGCATATGGAACAACCTACCAAAATTAACCATAGGCGCATAGTAGTATTTTATTTCTTGATCTGGATTAAGGATACAGGAACTATTCATTTTGTGATAATTATTAAGATATACACATAAAAGTTGGGTACTTTTATCTATGAATATTATATCCTAATAAAAACGTGTATAAAGGGGAGCCTGGGTGGCTCAGTGGGTTAAGCATCTGCTTCCATTCAGGTCATGATCCCACAGTCCCGGGATTGAGCCTCATGTTGGGTTCCCTGCTCAGTGGGGACCCTGCTTCTCCCTCTGCCCCTCCCCCTGCTCATGCTCTCTCTCTCTCTCTCTCAAATAAATAAATAAAATCTTTTTAAAAATGTGTATAAAAATGCAATCCGACATTCTGAGAGCGTGCTAATCATGTGCTTGTGTGGTAAGAAGGAGTGAATTTTTGCATCTAATGTATCCTCACATTGATTTTCACAAAATCTCCAGTTTGGAGTCCTATACACTTGCCTTCCTGAGTTCCAAAGTTCTCAAATTCAGGAAACTTTCCGAGTTAGTAGAATTGCTTAGCTTCTTGTTCACTTGTTCCTCTGTAGTCAATCAAGTTAATTTCCTTGTTCTATAAAGTCAGTTACCAGTCATCTATATGCATTCTATATTTCATTTTTGAAAACCCTCTCACCTATTACTATCTTCCCACCTATTTATCTGTCACTGTGAGTCTATACTTGCATTATTATTAATATTTGAAACAAATACCTTTGTTCAACCTATATTTTGATATAGACCAAAATCTATATTTTGATTTACATATTTTTTTTCCTTTTCTGTCTTCTCTCAGATTTAAAATATTTTGAAAGTATTTTCCCTATTTGTTTTGGAGTTACAAATGGTACTTTTATTCTACAAGTTAAATGTAAACATATACAGTTTACAAAGTCAAAAGTTATTCAAAATGTCTTCATCTTCAAATAAACAAAGAACTTAGCATGCTTTATTAAGCATTCAATCCCTTCTGTTGTCATTTTTCATATTAATAATCATTAATTGTATCCACATTTTAATGTAGATATTATTGACAATGTTAGACATTAACACAGTTGAAATATTATTGGCAATGTTAGAGATTCACAAAGCTGAATTTTCCTATTGAATACATATATATATTCACTACAAGTCTCTATTTCAGTTATTCTGGTTTCCCTCCCCAAAGTCAGCAAATACTTTCACTGTATTACATTTCTCTTTAGAGAAGCATTTATATATGTTGGCTATTTGAACATAAAAAAAAAGTAAAAGGAGACAGACACACACACACACATACATACAAAGCATTTATATATAACCAGGAAATTATGTGTGTCTATACGTTTCCCCAGTGAACATTGTGCACTATCCTCCAGTTGATGTTTCATAAAAGCGTGTATCTTTGAGACCATTCATAACCAGTACGTGAAGAGCACAACCATTTGTTTTCATCTACCTAACATTCCACTGTGTCTACTCTGGTACTTTGCACGTTATGGGAATCTATTTACCAGTTCCCAGTTGATGAATATCTAGCTTGCCTCCATTTTTTGCTTTCTTGTTAATATTATCATGAATAATCTTGTATCTATGTCGATTTGCATACATGTAAATACGTTTGTATGTTAAATTTTTTTAAGTTTTTATTTAAATTCCAGGTAGTTAACATACAGTGTAATATCAGTTTCAAGTGTAAAATACAGTGATTCAGCACTTCCATACATCAGCCAGTGCTAAACACAAGTGCCCTCTTTAATCCCCATCACCTATTTCACCCATTTCCCTGCCCACTCCCACTCCTTATCCCACCCCATAATCATCAGTTTGTTCTCTATAGTGAAGAGTCTGTTCCTTGGTTTTTCTTTTTTCCCCTATGATTGTTTTGTATCTTAAATCCCATATATGGGAAATTCATAGTGAACTCATATGGTATTTGTCTTTCTCTGACTGACTTATTTTTAGAAGTGGAATTAAATTGAGGCACCTGGGTGGCTCAGTTGGTTAAGCATGCAACTCTTGGTTTTGGCTCAGGTCATGATCTCAGGGTCCTGGGGATGGAGCCCTGTGTTGTGGGGCTCCCCACTCAGCAGGGAGTCTGCTTGTCTCCCTCTCTCTCTGCCCCTCCCCTTGTTTGTGCTCTCTCTCTCTCTCTAAAATAAATAAATAAATCTTTTTTAAAAAAAAAGAATAGAAGCAGATTAAATTGTTGAGTAAAGGATTTCGTGTATTTATAATTTTGACAGATACAGTATTGTCATTTACCTCCATATAAGTCATACCTATTAACTAACAGTCCTGTCAGCAACTGTGGAAGTGCTTCTTTTATTGGACCTTTGCCAATCACTGTTTTAACATTTTTGGATTTTGCTAATAGGATGCATAAAAAACCTATCTCAATTTGATTTCAATTATTTTCTATTATAAGTGAGACTGAACATCTTTTCACATGACCAAGAAATTTTATATTTCCATTTCTTTGAAATTTGTTTATCTCCTATGTCCATTTCCTATTAGGTCAGAGGTTGGCAATTTTTTTCTACAAAAGCCCAGATAGTAAATATTTTAGGTTTTTGTGGGTCATATGGCTTCTTCCAAAACTACTCAACTCTGCCACTGTAGTATGAAAACAGCCATAGACAACACATAAATAAATAAGTATGAGTGTATTCCAATAAAACTTTATATATGGACACTGAATTTTGAATGTAATATAATTTTCGGTGCCACAAAATGTCATTGTCTTTTGTTTTTTAGTCATTTAAAAATGTAAAAACAATTCTTATCTTGTAAGCCATACAAAAAAGTACACACTTAATATTCTATTTTTAGACAATATCTACTAATCTCTTACTATAAACAATAATGACATTAATGAACTTCCCAGTCCACCACCATCTTCTACCTACTATCTTATTTTAAAGCATTTTATTAGGGAAATGTCCAAATAGAGTACACTGAAAAAGAGAACATTATAAAGAATCCCCATGTACTCTTCATTCAACCTCAACTTGAAGAATTATCAGTATAGTGAATGTTTTATCAATTTTGACATTTTACCTTTCTACTGATTAGTGTCTAGTTTAAAACTTCAGTTTTCAATTTTAAATTATGTCTTTTAAGCCTTAACTACTAAAGATGGAGTAATCGTATACCTAATACTGCATCCCAAATGTAAGACTACCATCTCAACTAAATTGTGTTATTTCTACATTCTCAGCGTTTATAACTTTATGTTCTGCTCTATAATCATAATCTCCTTTTGAAACAGTGGAAATGGTGTAAAGGTGGATATTCCTTGGAGCCAGAATAGATCCTAAAATCCAAGTAGGCCAGATACAGGAGGAATCACAAAGACAAGGCACATTTGCAGAAACAGTGCCTTCAATGATAGAAAACAAAGGAGCCATTCACAGTGAACATGTGAAGAGCTGCCAATTTTCACTGTCTAGAGAAAAGTATAAGCTAAATAAAGTCACATATTAAACCTTAGGTCAATTATCTCTAGATGACACTCATCACAGCCCCTTCTTGCCTGAGTAGAGAGGCAGCCTCCCTGGGGAAGAAGGAAAGTACAATGTTGAGGCTAACATCTGTAAGACACTGGAAGAAGAAATCCCATTTTGCCTCTCTGACTTTTGAATCTATCAAGAGATCTGGGATACCTTCCCCCAAATCTTCAAGCTGCATCAAATCTGAGTTTGGTTGTATTCAAGGTGACAACATCAAATGGCAATCCTGCCAACAAGCAGCCCCTCTCAAAACCACATAGCCTATAGCAGTAAGCAGAAGAGAACTAATAATCACCGAGAAAAAAATCCGCCAGGATATTCACTGTGTCTTTTCCATGTCACCTAATAACAACTTCACATTTCTGTGAGTCAGCTAGCTCAGTCGTTGGTACATGCTGAGCACTCAATAAATGTTAGGAGCTATTATATTCATTATTACAGTTATTTTTCCTGGTTCTGTCCCTTAGGGCCTCAGGTCTCAGGGCACAATATTCATATTCGTGTAAGATCCTTCCAGAGGTTTCCCCACCCATCTCCTGCATTCCAGCTTGGATGTTCATGAGCATATAACCACTTAGCCACAAGGCAGAGAACAGATGCCCCAGAAAGCCCTGAAGAAACAAGAAAGCACAAAGGTGAGGCTGGACTGCTCCATGGGTGGTCAGTGATAAGATGACCTCTCATTAGTTTCTGCAATTTCTTTAGAGTTTAGCTCTATCATTACATTTCATTTCTAAATATTTGCCTGTATTTCTTTTTCTCGGTCAGACTTGCCAAAGGGTTTCAAATTACATTATCCTTTCAAAAAATAATTTTTGAATGTTTTTTATCCTTTTTAATTTTTCTAATTCAAAAATCCCATCTCTCTATTCATTTTCTTTTTCCCCATTTTCCCTAATTTTATTTTGCCTTATTTTCTAAAGTCTCAGGTTTAATGTTTTTCCAGGTATTCTTAGTTTGGCATTTATAGACACTTTCGGGGGAATATAGTTAGACACCATGAATACTAGGAACCCATTAACTGCTATGTGTATTTCCTCAAGGGAAAGTTCACAGCTTTCCTTCTTAGAACACTCCAAAAATTAATAACTGTTCATTTACTCTTATTATATAAATTCTTTTATTTAAAAAAATACAAGTCTGCATTTACCCCCTAGGGGGCAGTATAGCTCCCCCTTTAGAACACATGGTCTTCAGAAACTGTCCAATCTTTCCTGTTAATTCACTCCTCAGGCCACTTTAATTTGGCTGCTTTTCCCATTATTCTACTGAAATGTCTTTCCAAAAGCTTACTATTGACATTTACATCCTTAAACTGAAGAGATGCTTTCCAGCACTCGTTTTACTGAGTTTCTGAGCTGCACTAAACTGTAGTGACCACACCCTTTACCTTCTCTGCCTCTGTGACTGACTCCCATTTCCTTTGTTTTCCACCCACTTCTCTGAGCAGTACTTCATTGTTTGCTTTTTCTCCCCCATCTACACAAATGTTAAATTTTACATTTCCTTATATGGATCAGTCCTCCGCCTTCTTCCTTTCTCACCCTAATTCTTACCCAGATCATCACATCATTTTCCAGATTCCCAGTTACCCTCAATATGCCAGAGACTCCAAGACCCCTAGTGGATTTCTCCTCTGTCCTGCTGGGCTTCATATCTTTCTGTCCAATCGTCATTTCTCTTGGATAGCTCCTACAAACATCAAACTCAACATGCACAAACCAAACTGTGATCATTCCTCTACAGGTGCCTGCTACTCTACTGCCCCAAATAAAATTGTCACTATTATCCATACTGCTGCTCAAAGAAGACCCCTGGACATCACCATACTTCCAACTGAATAGAAGGAGGTTGTCTCCAGAATCTTATTTTCCTGTGTGTCTAGTATAAGATGAACTAAAAAAAAAGTCTCTTGATTTGGTTACTAGAAGACTTTTTGAAATGTTGATGACCAAAGTTTCAGTTAGTAAATGAGTATCTGTAAGTTTATTTGTACATGTACATTTATAAAAGTGTATTACGAGGCTTGCAAAAAGCAGAAAGCTAAATTTTAGTGCATAGTGTTGGTATGAAAGTTGGAAAAATAAGGTTATTTTAAATAGAAATTTATGGCAAAAGAATCCATAACTGTTTGCTACTGCTCTGGCTAGCATACTGCTCAATGGTTTTATGGAAAACAATTCCAGGGGCGCCTAGATGGCTCAGTCGGTTGAGTGTCTGCCTCTTCATTTTGGCTCAGGTCATGATCTCAGAGTTGTGAGATGGAGCCCCATGTGGGGAGTATGCTCGGATTCTCTCTCTCCCTCTGCCCCTCCCCCCTCAAATAAATAAATATAAATCTTAAAAGAAAAAAAACTTTAAAAACAATCAATTCCAGGGGCGCCTGGGTGGCTCAGTCATTAAGCGTCTGACTTCGGCTCAGGTCATGATCCCAGGGTCCTGGGATCAAGCCCCGCGTCGGGCTCCCCACTCCAAGGGAAGCCTGCTTCTCCCTCTCCCACTCCACCCGCTTGTGTTCCCTCTCTCGCTGTCTCTCTCTCTCTGTCAAAATGAATAATTAAATCTTTAAAAAAAAAAAAACAATCAATTCCAGACACCTATTTGGGTCCTAGATTAAAGAACAGATAATGATTCTATGGCAGTAGCACACTGATAAAATTTCTTATTGTGGAACACACAGATTTTGGTTTTGCATTCAACAAGCATGTCTGAAGTAACTAATACCACCCGAGCCCTCTTCTACTTCATCCTCACGGGCATCTCTGGATCTGAGGCCTCTCACATCTGGATCTCCATCCCATTCTGCTGCCTCTATACCATCTCCATTGTGGGTAACATGACCATTCTTGCTGTCATCCACACAGAGCCATCCTTCCACCAGCCCATGTACCTATTTCTCTCCATTCTGGCCCTCACTGACCTGGGCCTCACCCTCACCACCCTGCCCACAGTCATGCAGCTCCTCTGGTTCAACATTCGTAAGATCAGCTTTGAAGCTTGCTTTGCCCAGTTCTTCTTCCTCCATGGATTCTCCTTCACAGAATCTTCAGTCCTGTTGGCCATGTCCTTTGACCGCTATGTGGCCATCTGCCGCCCCCACCATTATGCCACCATCTTCACCAGTAAAGTCATTGGCAGGATCGGGTTAGCCATCATTTGCCGCTGTGTTCTGGCTGTTCTCCCTTCCCTTTTCCTACTCAAGGGCCTGCCCTTTTGCTGCTCCCACCTTCTCTCTCACTCCTACTGCCTCCACCTGGATATGATCCACCTGGTCTGTGCTGACATCCAGGTCAAGAGCTGGTATGGATTTGCTCTGGTTTTGCTCATTATTGTGATGGACCCTCTGCTCATTGTGCTCTCCTACACATTCATCCTGAAAAGTATCTTGGGCACAGTTTCCTGGACTGAGCGGTTCCCAGCCCTCAATAACTATCTATCCCACATTCTGGCTGTTCTGGTCCTTTATGTTCCCATGGTTGGAATTTCTATGACTCATCGATTTGCCAAGCATGCCTCTCCACTGGTCCACGTTATCATGGCCAATATCTCTACCTGTTGGCACCTCCTGTGATGAACCCCATCATTTACAGTGTAAAGACTAAGCAGGGCGCCTGGGTGGCTCAGATGGTTAAGCGTCTGCCTTTGGCTCAGGTCGTGATCTCAGGGTCCTGGGATCGAGTCCCACATCGGGCTCCCTGCTAGGCGGGGAGCCTGCTTCTCCCTCTGCCTCTGCCTCTCTGACTCTCATGAATAAATAAATAAAACATTAAAAAAAAAAAAGACTAAGCAGATCCACCTGGGAATTATCCACTTCCTTTCCCAAAGAAATATGTGTTTAAGATGAAAGAATGGATTTGCTGAATTACTCAGGAGTTAAGAGTCACAAGCTTATGGGGACAGTATAGTCAGAATGAGAAATGTGGACTGTACAATAATACCCCATCATATTTTTAAGGCATAATGACATGTTCTTGGCTTTTTGCAAATTTTTGTCTGGGAGGACCTAGCCTCAAATGTTCTATCCAAAAGAGATGTGGATCTGAGTTGATTAAATTCCAGCACATTTACCAGCAGTGGGATGAGCTTCATTAATTGAGTAAAGATTTAAGTTTCATCTTCCTTTCTGGATAATTTTTCTCCCATGGCCCAGTTAAATAAGTTTGAAGAAATTCCTTACTTGTTACCCCTACCACCCATTCTCGTAGGCAGCTTCACTCAGACATCCAGGTAAACTCTAGGTCCACTGCACTGGCTCACCCTACTGCATAGATATGCTCCAATTTTCTCTTGCAAAAAAAGTGGCAAATCTTCCAGGGAGGACAGATACAGATCAAGTTTCTTGGCTATTCCAGTTTACCTAATCAACATGATTGCAGCAGACCAAATGAACACATGCAATCTGAAGATTGGCGTGGAATGGTTAGTTAGGTCCCCCACAGCTAGAATAAGGCTCCCATCATGCTAGAGGTCCTTTAGTGTTTAGAATTAAAATTTCAAGTGAGTCTACATATAATATTTGTGGGAATAGGAACTCATTTTTCTGACCAGAGTAGACTGTTTTGTTTTGTTTTTTTAAAACCTTAATGTCCTTAATGTGGTTCAAATTTTTAGGGGTAAGTTCCTTTTGGCATCATGAATTCTGTACCAAAAAAGGCTCTGATAGAAGGAATATGACCTTCCTGGTCATTATTTTGTGGAAACGAGATTGGATCTCAGAAATAACAGTTTGAAAGGCAGCTATAATTGTGGTCACAACTTCTAATTACTGAACCCATAGTGCAGGTGGCCGGTATGAAGACTGACTTAGATTTGAATCAAAATAGGCAGGGCTTCAGTGGGAGTGTAGTGGGGAGGGGGAGGATTACAATGTGAAAGGCAGAGAACAAGTGGGGAAGGATGTCTTTCTCCACTGATATCCTTTCCTCCCTTATTTTACCCCTTCTTTACCAGAGCCTAGAAGTTAGCATGTTTCTCCAGAAAACCGTGGATCAGGTGGTGTAGGGAAATAAATTGCAGAATGGGAGGCACATGCAATCTCAGAACAGGGGAAATCAGGACCAGGAAATCCAAATATTAAAAAAAAAGTCAAGGAAATGTGTAGGAATATGGATCAAAGAGGGCACTTGTTGCAATGAGCACTGGGTATTATATGTAAGTGATGAGTCACTGAATTCTTCTCCAGAAACCAATATTGAACTGAATGTTAACTAAAATTAAAAGAAGAAGACGAGGAGGAGGAGGAGGAGGAGGAGGAGGAGGAGGAGGAGGAGGAGGAAGAGGAGGAGGAGGAGGAGGAGGAGAAGAAGAAGAAGAAGAACAAGAACAAGAACAAGAACAAGAAGAACAAGAAGAACAAGAAGAACAAGAAGAAGAACAAGAACAAGAACAACAACAACAACAACAACAACAACAACAACAACAAAAACAAGAAGAACAAGAACAAGAACAAGAAGAACAAGAACAAGAACAAGAAGAAAATGACTTTTCTTTCCATGGATAGTACAGGCTTGAGAATCTCCCAAAACATCATGAGGGGAAAATAAGTCTTCGGATTATGCCAGATTTTCAAGAGGAGCACTTGGCACCATTAATAATCACTCTTTTTTTCATTACTAATTGTGTGACTTTTTGACCAACTAATTAAACTCTGAGTTCATTTTTTGGATTTCTAAAACTGGGATAATAATACCCATCTCATAAGGCTGAGAGTTTTCAATGAAACACAGGATGTAAAAGACATAAGCTTGCAAACCGAGGTGCTCAGTTTATGTGAATTCTCTTCTTCATCTCTCTTCCAAAGTTACACTGTGGATTATGGATGGGAACATCAGCCCCATGAGAATAAGAATTAGGGTGGCTAGATGGTAATTGCTCACACACACAGATACTCCCACTGCCCCTTAAAGACTTCCCCAGATGGGAGGGTGGGTTTCTGAGATGGGAGGTGACAGAACAAAATTCAACTCAGGACAATGAGATCTATCAGTGTCATGGGCTGAATTGTGTCCCCTGCAAATTCATATGTAAAAATTCTAACCCCCAGTATCTTTGCATGTAACTGTATTTAGAGATAGGGTGTTTAAAGAGGTAATTAAGTTAAAATGAGGTCATTAGGATGGGCTCTAATCCAATATGACTGGTGTCCTGTGAAGAAGGGTCAATTAGGACACAGATAAGCACAATCACAGCAGGAAGACCATGTGATGACACAGGGAGAAGACAGCCATTTACAGGCCAGGGGAGGGAGGCCTCAAAAGAAACCAGAATGGTGAGAAATTGTGCAAGGCCTCCAGAGTTGTGAGAAAGTAAGTTGTTGAGCCACCCAGTCTGTGGTACTTTGTTATGGCAGCCCTAGCAGACTATTCAAACCCATGGCCTGTGTTTCTATAACTGTAAAATTAAGGTCAGCTGTAGAAGAGAGTAGAAATATTTTGGTTATAAAGAAACTAGAGTTTGGAAACACAAAGAGGAATTCTTGGGCAAAATAAGTTTTTGGATGACCAGTGAATGGTCTGGCTAACTGTCTGGGTTATAAAATGCAGGCTAAGTAATGGAAAACAAGGCATGCATTGACTCCAAGCCCATAGGCTTGCGTGGGTCATGACTCCGCATGCTGCCTTCCCAGTGGCTGTTGAGAATGAAATAATCTTAGTGAAAGCTTTCTATCAACTGAATATTATAGTCACCGAACTCCTAGACAGCTGCCAGTACTTAAGTGGAAGCCAAATGAGGATTAAATGAAGAAGTCTACCCTTATTCTTTGTTCAACCTTTCAGTTTCCTTTCCCTGGACAAAATTGTTCTTTCCTCTGTGTACGTGTGCACGTGTGTATATGTGAGGGCTTCATGACTTAAGAAATGACGTGGTATGTTTAGATTTCAAAATAGATTTGCCTTTTGGAAACTTTTTTGGCTAATCTTAAACATTTTTGCATAAGTTACTCAGTGCCTAGAATGTAAATGACTCTACTAAATGTGCTTGTACCTCATAAAATTCAGAAGGTGGTTTTTTGACCCTTTTATAATTATTTTAAATGAGGTATACAAGAGGAAGTAGGATTGAATATCAATTTTTTAGAGATGTTAAGTGGATTGTACTAGTTCAAGTGGAAGAGAGCCCAGCTGCTGCTACAGAAGAAGGGATCTAATTCCAGTCAGGCACCTGAGAACCTTTTCGCAAATAATAAGCAAAAAAAAAGCAAAGACAGAGAATAGTTGAAGCAACAAAGATGTCCTTCATCAGGTAAATGGATTAAAAAAAATTGTGGTGCATCCAGATGATGTGATACTATTCAGAAATTAAAAAGGAATGAGATATCAAGATACATAAAGACATAGCTGAATCCTAAATGTGCATTGCTAAATGAAAGAAGCCAGCCTTAAAAATCTACGTTTGCTTTCATTTATATGAAATTCTGAAAAAGGCAATACTAGAAAGAGAATAAACTAATCAGTGACAACCAAGGATTTGAGAAAGTGGAGTGTTGATTTGGTGAAGCACAGAGGATTCTCTAGAGTGGTAAAATCATTCCGTAATACCGAAAGGGTGCATAAACAACACTATGCATTTGCCACAATCCATAGCACTTTATAGCAGCACAGAGTGAACTATAACGTATGTTAATTTTAAAAATCACTTAGGACATCAGGGATTCCCAGGATGGGCTGCAGAATATGGCGAAAAAGTAGAATTCTATTACAAACTATGAAACACCTGCACTGAAGGAGATGCGTACTGGGCTGAAGGATATGAGTGCAGGATGGGGGGTGGTGGGGGGGAGTTGCTGACCTAAGTAACCTTGCAAACTGCTGGAGTCTGTAAGACTAAAGACAAAAGGAGGAACAATAAATGCTCTACTCTGCTTGATGAAGTAATTTCTCATGGCAGTGTGGTCAGCAGTTCTACCAACACTATGTGTGCTGGAATTGAACACCTAAGTAAATGGACAGCAGACGGGAGCCAGGTTCTTGCTATCCAATTGGGAGATTACAGAAAAGCAAGGGGAGAAGGCTTGAGGGATCCATGCACCGTAGCTGAAGACATCAGTACGAAGTCATGTTTAGCTCAACGTAGTTGCCGATGGTTAAATGCAAAAATGCTTACAGGTATTTGTATAGATCCAGGTGAGTATACGGACATAGGACATAAATTTCCTTGCTCTACCAGCTGAGAGGGCTTAGAAACAATGACAAACTAGTAGCAACAGTCACACCCATTCACATAAACAAATATTTTTGGAAGGAATTTTAGTGTATCTGACAAATAAAATCAGTAGAAGAAATATTGAAGCTAAAAATTTTTAGATTTTCAATGAGAAAATTAACTCAAGACTTTTACAAATTAAAATTTTATTCAAACATTATATTCCATACTGGAAAAATATCGGGAAAAAAAATTTAAACATTTTTAAATAAAAATGCCAAACTCTTCTAATTTGTCTAACAATCCATTCTTACCAGGACTAATAAGTGAATGTACATGCTTGTACAATCCTTCTGCATTCTTTTGCAAAGTGTAAAACATTTGACAGGCTGTTTATGTCCTAATATGAGCATTTTTATTGGTGGATTTTTATGATTATGGATTTCTAGCCTGGTATCTATTTGTATTTCTTTGCCTCTCATCTTGGGAGCTAGATTCTAGTCGTGGCTTGAGTGTAAAAATATATATATATTTATATAAATATATATATATAAAAGTGGTATCTGCATTGTGTATTGAACAGCAGGTAATATGTGCAAAAAAGAGGACTCCAGTGACAACTTTTAACCTGTGAATTAGCAGGAAAAAAGTAGTGATATCGTTTATATTAAAAATTGGCTAATATTAAGTTACTATAGATATCACATTCATTATGCTACAGTACTGCACATATTTTTCTTAGAAGTTATTTATGTGCATATCAGTATTTGGGGTTTTTTGTTTTGTTTTGTTTTTTGTTTTTTAGATTTACTTGAGAGAGAGAGTGTGTGTGTAGGAGGGACAGAGGGAGAGAAGCAGACTCCATTAGGCATGGAGCCCCACAAGGCTCTCGATCTCACGACCCTGAGATCATTGAACTGACCTGAAATGAAGAGTCGAAAGCTTAATGACTGAGCCACCCAGGCACCCAGATGTGCATATCAGTTTCTAACACATTGTCATGTGAGAAATGTTACTGGGGAAATAGATCAGCTCTTTTTTTTTTAGTGAGCATTTAGAAACTTTAATAGCAAGTTGATAGAGTATTTTTGTATGTGTTGAACCTAAGAAATAATATAAGCTTGTGTTTTGTCTTTTAAAAATCAAACTTAATGAGTTATAATTTACATAAAACTAAATGCACACATTATCAGGGTACAATTTGATAATTTAGACAAATACTTATACCCACTACCCAATCAAAATATAGAAATTTTCCATCACCCCCAAAACTTCCCTGTTAACCACTTCTAGTCAATCCCCTCCCCTGCACCCAGCTCCAGGCAACCACTGATCTACCTTCTGTCACAATAGATTAGTTTTTGCCTTTTCTGGAATTTCATATAAATGAAATTATCATGTGTAGTCTTTTGTGTCTGTCTTCTTTTGCTCACCATGTTTTTGAGGTTCATTCATGTCTTTGTGTGTATGATAGTTTGTTCCTTTTTATTGCTCAGTGGCATTCCATTATATGGATATCCACAATTTGCTTATCCATTCACCTGTTGGTGGACATTTCACTTGTTTCCAAATTGGGGCTATTACGAAAAAGCATCGTTAAGTTTTTTTTGTGAATTCCTGCTTTCATTTCTCTTGTGTAAATATCTAGGTGTCCTGCCATGCAGTTTTCCAAAGCACTCATACTATTTTACATTTCCACCAGCAATACGTAATATCTTTGCTTGCACTTAACATTGTCAGTCTTTTCAATATTAGTCATGCTAAGTTGTTAAGTCCTAGCTCACTGTGGTTTTAATTGCATTGTATTTTATCATATTGTGAAAGATCTTTACATACTCTCTATGCAAGTCTTTTGTGAGATATATGTATTGTAATTTCCTCCGTCTTTAGCTTGCTTTTTCATTTTCTTAATAATGTGTTTTGAAGAGCAGACGTTCTAAAATTCTGAGGAATAGTATGCCTGTTAAATCTAATATAAAATTTGGGTTTGTAATTTTGCACGTCCTTTTAAAAACTAAATGTTTTAAAAAAGATTTTATTTATTTGGGGTGGGCAGAGAGAGTCTTAAGCAGACTCCATGCTGCTGAGCATGGAGTCCGACTGGAGGCTCTATCTCATGACCCTGAGATCACAAACTAAGCCAAAACTGAGAGTCAGAGGCTTAACCGATTAGGCCACCCAGGTGGCCCTAAAAATTAAACTTTTTATTTGGAGATAATTGTAGGTGCACATGCAGTTGTAAGAAATAATCAGTCACCTGTCTTTCTCAAACTCTTAACATCTGGAGGTCTTCCTACTCCTTTCAGCTCTTCCACCTAGATCCATAAGCCTGGGCCTTTCTTACAATCTCGCTCTTTTTTTTTTTTTTCCGTCTACCCTCAACTCACCAACATGAGTGCAGATCCAGCTCTGCCCCAATGCCCGCCTGGACCCGAAGCACCCAGTTCTAGGAACTCTTCTCCAATGCCCACGATTTATGGGCCTAAAGAAAATTATGTGTCCCTGCAAATGTCATCTGCTGAGACACCCCACGTGGAGACCATCTCTCCTCTTCCTTCCTCCATGGATCTGCTTGTTCAGGACAGCCCCAACTCCTCCACCAGTCCCAGGGTAAAACTACCACCCACTTCTGGAGAGGAGAGAACAATGAGGAAGGAAGGTACGGCCCAGGGCAAGAAACAGAAGATCAGGACTGTGTTCTCTCAGACCCAACTCTATGTCCTCAATGATAGATTTCAGAGACAGAAATACCTCAGTCTCCAGCAGATGCAAGAACTTTCCAACATTCTGAACCTTAGCTATAAGCAGGAGAAGACCTGGTTCCAGAACAAGAGAATAAAATGTAAGAGGTGGCAGAAAAACCATTGGCCAAAGGAGAGCAAGACTGTGACTCAGAACAGCACAGCAACCACAGAATACCCAGGCTTCTATTCCTACCACCAGGGATACCTGAGGAACACTTCCGGAAACCTTCCAATATGGAGCAACCAGACCTGGAATAACCCGAATTGGAGCAACCAGACCTGGAACAGCCAGTTTTGGAGCAAACACTCCTGAAACATCCAGTCTTGGAGGAACCATTCCTGGACCAGTCAGACCTGGTGCCCCCAAGCCTGGAACAATCAGCTCCAGAACTGTGGAAAGGAATCCCTGCAGCCCCAGATCCAGTTCCAGCAAAATTCCATCAGCGATTTGGAGTCCATCTTAGAAACTTCTGGAGAAAGCTATAGTGTAATACAACAATCTGCTAAGTATTTTAGTACCCAGCAAATAATGGATTTGTTCCCAAATTACTCTGTGAACATAGAGCCTGAAGATGTGTGACGATGAGTATATTATTTGATCTCAGTTTCGGCAGTGGCTGTATTACTTCTCCTAGGCTTTGTCTTTTAGGGTCCTGTATATCTCTGCCTCGATATTCTGTTTCCCATTATTCTTATTGCGTCCATTGAGGGGGTACAATTGGAGTCAAAGAGGTTTCAGTAGCATTGGCTACTATGGACAACATGATAAAAGGTGTTTCTGGCTATAGATAACTAGATACAATCCTAATGTGGATATCTTTAGGCTCTAGAATCTAACCTCAAGAATAGGAAGTGAAGATACAAAGACGTGTGATGAAGGATAATTTGTATTTTCTGAGACTGTGAGGCTTTTCTTGTTAATAACCTCAATTGTTAACGGTGAAGGTTTAAGCTATAATGTGCTTCATTGATTTCCTCTGTCCCTTGTGATGTTTTACTAGAACTGTTAATTTGTTCATTATACTAGTATTTGTAGAAAGATGTTTTGTATTTTAATGTATCATGATAATAGTACCAGTTTGGCTGATTGGTTTATAGGTTTAAGTACAAATAAATAAAATACCCACTTAAAAAAGAAATAATCAGTCACCTGGACTTTATAGAAATTGTCATTGGTGGGCATGTAATCTAGTAATTAGTGACAAAAAGGTCACCATCACCTGATGAGCTGGATGAAGTCAAGAATAACTGTATATGGTAAGGAAAACATTTGCATTGTAATTGGAGACCCTGAAGTAAGAAAGGCTGAAAACCTGAGACCAGTTACTGATCAACCAGCACAGTCCTATCAATCCACTCTACACTCTACACAATCCACTCTACACATGTTCCTTAGGAGGTGTGAGAACAGTCTCTCCCAATGAAGGTTTCCAGGAAACCCTAGAGAGGCATAGCCAGATACAACCAGCCCCATTCTGACAGGTCTGAAGGAGGGGTAAGGTCAAGGAGCATATAAAAATATACCCATCACATGACATGCTGAGGTTACTGAAGGCTAAAGGGAGGGGAGGAAAGAAAAACAGGAATATCCAGGCACAGTGACACCAGACCTACTTGGCCCTACAAATAAGGTCTGAGATTCTACCAGGACAGAATTTGGGTGTTTTGCTAGAATTCTTAGGATCTGAAACCTGGGCATTCTGAGATTGTCCATATTTTATTTTAGGCCTAAACTGAAGCAATTTAAGAAGCTGTTCCTTAACCTCAGAGTCTCCTAGTACAGAAATTCTTAGGGTGGAGACCATTGGATGTGGATTGTACAGAGTCTGGTTCCTTACATAACAGGAAGGAGGCTGCTTTATAAGTATGTTCCCATACAAGTTATTGTTTTAACAAGGACATTTTGGGGAGGGAAAAAGAGTGCTATATGAATAATGATGCTGAGGAAAGTAAGTGTAAACCATGATTATCTGGGGCAAACCAGAAAGTATGCTCACCCTACTCAAAGGCACATTCCTAGAACAATCTTTCTTTCTTGGGGGATATTCTTAATCCCCGCCTAACCTATCAAAAACAGCAATTTGTTGTATTTCAATTCAAACATCATTAAGACTCCAGCCTTTACTGTTAACTTACTATTTATCGGGCTTTTTTGCTTAGGACTTTTGCGGGGGAATGAAAAAGTGAAATTCACAATCTCTGCCCTCAAGCTGATCACATCTGGTTAGAGAAGACATGCACATACATACATACAGAGACACACATATGTTGATAAGATGTGAAATAAAAAGGGCTAGGGATGACTCATGATCCAGAGTCAAGCCTGTGACAATGCTTTGAATTTCTCGTTCCTATTCCTCCACCAAATGCCTGGTGTACAGCTTTGCTCACTGCAGAAACACCATCAGAGTTTATGGAGTGACTCGAAGTCTCTGCCCTGTTGGAGGGATTCAGAGCCATTTCCTCTTGCAGGAGAACAAGGTGAAAATTCCCTGTCGGATTGGCTTGGTCTTGACACTATAGATGATGGGGTTGAGCACAGGAGGCACAAAGAAGTAGATGCTAGACATGAGTGTGTGCAGCAGGGGTGAGGCATGCTTGGCAGCACGATGCATCACCGACACACCAATCATAGGCACATAGTACAAAAGCACCACACAGATATGTGACACACGTGTTGAGGATCTTCCACTGTCCCTCCCCAGAAGCAATGCCCAGCACTATGTAAAGAATCAGCACATAAGAAACCATGATGAGCAGTGAGTCCAGCCCAAAAGTGGCCAGGACAATGGACAAACCCAGGATGCTACTGAGCTTAGTATCAGCACAAGGCAGCTGGATCAGGTCTGAGTGGAGACAGTAGGAATGGGAGAGGACATTAACATGGCAATAGGGCAGTTGCCTCAAAAAGATTGAAAGTGGGGCCATGAATGTCACACTCTTCAATGTGATTCCCAGACCCATGCAGATGATACAGGACAGGGTTAGAATGGCTGTATATCACAGTGGATTGTAGATGGCTATCAAGCGGTCATAACTCATGGCCAACAAGACCCTTGACTCCATGCAGGAGAAGGTGTGGATGAAGAACTGAGCCAGGCAGCCATCAAAGTCAATCTGGCGGGCATCAAACCAAAGAATACCCATGACAGTGGGCAGTGCAGACACAGAAACACCAACCTCAGTCACAGCTAGCATGGAGAGGAACAGGTACATGGGCTCATGTAGAGCAGCGTCCTCATGCACTGTTGCCATGATTAGGCTGTTACCCACAATGGCCACAATATACATAGTGAAAAAGGGAATGGAAAGCCAGCCATGTTGGGCCTCCAATCCTGGGATGCCAGTTAGGAAGACAGATAGGATGTCAAGACTTTCATTGCTTTCAGCTCCCATGTCACCCACAGCAGAGATAAGTCTTCACCTGACATTTGAAAAAAAAAAAACAAAACGAAATTAGCTTCCTCCTGAAGGTTTTCTGCCTTATCAGCCCACCTGAAAGGCTGAAGGAAGGAGATGGAAGGAAGTGGGGGAAGTTGGAGCCGTCTACATCATTTTGGGTAAAAATATAACAGACACTCTCTTCTCACCTCCTCTTCCTCTGACCTCTAAAATCCTAAAATTTTACATGTAAAGGAGATATTTGAAACGGCCCAATCTTATGAGAGACAACATAGCTTAAAAATTGAGAGCAGAAACACTAGAATAAATCAGACCTGTCAAAATCCATACTCAGCCTATTTACTAGATGTGTGATGTGGGCAACTTATTTATACTCTGATCCAAAGAGGTTTTTGTTTGTTTGTTTGTTTTTGTTTTTTACTTGTAATGTGGAGATAAGAGTAGTAATTTGTATAAGAAACGGAAGCCACCTAAGGGAGAAGAATGGGGAGATGCTGGAGAAGTTGGTCTTCTTTATTTTCACAGGCAATGAAAAGGACAGAATGGCAGATGCACATTTTTTTCCTATGCAGACAGGGGGGCAGATGGAAGAGACCAGGAGACCTTCTAAAGTGGCTCCTCTCAGAAGTCCATTGATTCAGTTGCCAACTCGATAGTCTTTCTAGGACCTGAAACCAGAATCCAATCTTGCACCTATTGATAGAATCCCCTCCACTGCATCCTTAACAAACTGTCACCCACACTCAGCTTGAACACTCCCAAAGATGGAGAGCTCATTGCACCTAACGCCACTATCCTGGTTAGATGCACTGACTTCTACAGTGCTTAAATGTGCTTCTTCCACATTGTATATAACTGCTGCAGATGCAGAGAAACAATCTCTTTCAGGTTTCATCTGAATATTATTCTTCATGGTATCTGTGAATTGCTTGCAAAATACATCTTAACTTGCAAACACGTATTAACTTGTGTAATTATTTAATGCCTATATCCCCTATTATACTGTAAACTCCATCAAAATATAGTATTGAGTTTTTTTCATTTATCATTAGACACCCAACACTAGCACAGGGTCAAGCACATAACAATGTTTAGTAAATACTTAACTGGATAGATAAATAAATAATCGAATGGCTAAGTTGTACCTGAATGTTCCAATCATAATAATCTGTAATCTTCCCTTCTTCACGCTATGTATCCTAAGTGCCTTTAGCTGCTCAAAGTACCTGATTTTTAATTTCCTTACCACAAGTCCTCCTATCAAGGTGTCTCACAGAGAGTAAATCTAATATGAATAGACAGTGTGATATGTAGCTTATAAAAAATTCATGGATTTTAGTCTTTGTTAACAGAAGTATTTTATTCAGAAGATGTCCTAACACTTACATTTACAATTTGATACTTTTCCCCCGGTTTACATTGTCTTACCTTCTTTGATAATTTTCTTAACTCATACTATATTATTCATATTTAAAATTTTCATTTTAGCTGCACCTTTTCCTAACACTATTTAAACAGAAATAATAACTTTCTCACCTGTGACTTTAAAATATTGTGTACAGACTTTTCTGGTTTTGCTAGAATTACATTCATGCCTCTGTCCTTCCTGTCGTACTTTGAGTTCTTTTTAGGGTCAGACTTGTGCCTAGTTCATTCTTACTTTCCTAGTACGTCACCTAATTCTAACACATAGACATGCTTAAGAAATCATGAATTAATAAAAGCATGAACAGACTGCTCAGGACCATAACTGAAGTGCTTTCAGTTCTGGGTCCCATACTCTAGATTAGAGTTAAACCAGCTGGATCACACTCAAAGGCAAGGGGATCAAGTCATTTAAAGGGCGTGGAAGGAGCCAGTGATGTCTTGAGAAAAGGAGACAGAGAAGAGGTAGAGATGTGTGGGAGTGGGTATAAGAGGTGCTGAGTGATAGGCGGAGATCACATGGAGACAGTCTTGAGCCCAGGCAAGGAAGATTTTCTAAGAGTCAAAGCTGCACAATAGGATGATAATCTTCCAGTCAGTGGAGATGTTCAAGCAAAGACTGAATAATCTTTGATGGGAATACTGGAGGGACAATTCCAGCATCTGCTGAATTGGGATTAAAGGTCCTTTCTGCCTTTCTCAGCTCTCTGCCCTCAGGCCTGATGTCCAGCCTGCCAAGATCTCTCTCATTCATTGACACCGAGAATATCAGGGCTGTGAATCTATGTGGGGCCCAAGAAAGGTCAGCTCTCAACCCCTGCCATGTGATCATGTGTCTTTCTCTAAGCCACTTTCCATCACCCTATCTGAAAGTGTGTGGGAAGACACAGGAACATTTGAACAAACATTACTCTACTGGTAGGAAACCTACATGAAAATAAGATCTGGGGATATTTTTTCTTAAACCTCTCCATCACAGGCCAAACAAATTACAGTGAATACACAGCCCATATGTGCCTTGACAGAGACTCATTCAAAGATACAGAGACATGAGAGACAGGGAGAACCTCAGAGGCACAAATCGAATTGTAGACCAAAACATACTCTTGCACACATACCTGGAGATGCAAACTCACCTGAGAGAGCTTTGTGAAATGGCAGTGAGATTGAAAGAGTGTAGGCCAGAGCTCAGGAGGACATGAAAATAAGCCTTAGGCAGGCAGTAACCAAGAGAGGAGGCAGACTCTATATATCTGAGTGAGAGTCCCCACTCTCACTGGGCCCTGGCCTGGTGTGCCTGAGGGTGATGCTGAGCTGGTGATGGGAAAAGGAGGGGGATCAGATCTCACCTTGGGAACAGAAAGAAAAGAAAAACACATCCCTTAATTACACTTCCCTCTCTCCACACAGAAAATAAAAATCCCAACTCCTTCCCTGTGATGAAGAGAATGAAAACAAATCCCCCCAAGCTCCATGGCAACATCCTCTTGGCCCTCAATTATCCAGTCTTGAAACTGGAGCTCTCAGCCCAGAACCAGGAGTCTACATCCTCAAATTCTGGGCTTAAAACCTATATCTCAGACAGAACCTAAAACTTAGACCCCCGTGGGCAAACTCCAGGACTGAGAGCACAAGAGAGTTTGGAGCCCAGGATTTAACCAATAAGGGATATGACTGTAGCTGCCTTCATCTACTCATCATAGCTGTTCCCTACTCAATTTTCACTCCCATCCCTTGCACTCAACCCCTCATCAAGCTCCGAGGTCTCCTCCAGGAGAGACATCCCAGGATACTGAAAGACTGTAGGGCTCAAAGTCACACAGATGTAGGTTTGAGTCCTAGTTTTACCATCTACCAGCTTCATGATTTCAAGAGATTAGCATTTCTTCAACTTGGGACCCAATTCATAAGGAAGTTAGTACCTATCTATAAAGGTAGATATTCAAATGAAAAGAAGAAAGTGACAGTTTTAAATGTGATTGTTCCTCACATGATAATTATCATAAGTTCTGCTGGAGTCCCCAATTTTAGATTCCCCTAATAAATTATTTCCCAAATATCTAGACTTCCCACTAAGTATTTCAGTTGACCTCAACCTTGTTCCAGTTTCAAATAGGGTATAGATATATTTAAAGAAGGCATAGCAGGAGAGCTCTCCCCGCCTTTTTTAATCAAGGGGTGGGATACATGGGGAAAGCAAACAGAGGTGGATATAGAGAAAATTCCCCCTTCCCCATGAGGAACTTTGAAGTATCTCAGAGAGGCAGTTTAAGAGACTTCCTGCTTTCCACTATTGTAGAATTGGTTGGGTCAGATGAATGAGTTGGGAACCAGGAAATGCAATTCAAGAAAATGCAGATTACAATTGTGAATAAGGTCAGAGAATCACTGGGGGAAAAAGAGACCTAAAAAATGCAGATTGGGCATAAGCCCCTGGTGAGTAGGGGCAAGACTTTGAGAAGTCATAGAGCCAAGTGACTCTAGCTATGTCATTAGGGACAATATGATGAGGAACATGCCTCAGATCAGATCTGATTTATTCATTTATTTAATTAGTCATTTGGTTGTTCACTGAATTAATATGTACTGGGTATATCAAACACCGTGCTAGGTGCAGGATTTTAGGTTTGACTGTCATTATCTCTTTTTTGATTTTTGAAAAGTCCTTTTTTAAGACTCAGTTTCTGTTTCTATTAATTGACAGGAAAAGTCAACAGAAACCCTAAGTACTCGTTTGGAGTGATAATACTAAATATAACATCTGTACAAATCTCAACAAAAGGGACTTATTATAAGTGTTAAAAGTTATCTATGGGGAAATTATGAAACACTTTCCCCATTAAGCTTAAATAGAGAAATAAATATGCCCTGTGGAGTATAAGTGGGATTTTCCACAATAGAGCAGAGCAAAGATGGGCACAATGCAGGTACATGTTTGGGTAGAAGAATATAACCAGAGTAGGCATATCCCTTCTAAAAAAAGGAATGTGCTCTTTAGAAAGAAGATCATAGACTTTGTAGAAAAGAAAGAGAAGCTTCAGAGAGGTGTTGTTCAGGGGACTAGCATGCATTGAAATCCCATTGACAACTGGCAAGGTCCCACATCCCACTGTGACAAACAGCTAATTTTTTTTTCCCCCTAGGTTCTAATTGTCTAGAGAGCAGACTTAAAATTAGAGCTTACCATAATTTTGGATTCCAGGAAGGTTGTGATGGCATGGGGTGAGAATTGGGGGGTAAAGAAGGGAATCACATGATTGTACAGAGTTACTGTGGAATGGCTAGGGATTGTTCATCAAATCCTTCTGCGAAGCTATTTCAGTGTTCCACCCACACCACCTCATGGAGATAAAAGGCTGTAAATCTGTATTTCCCTTCACCGCAGCACCATAAGCTTCTGTCCTGCACTCAGTCTCCCCCAGCTTTAAAAACCACCCACAGGGCACCTGCGTGGCTCAGTTTAAGCATCTGAATCTTGATTTTGGCTCAGGTCCTGATCTCAGGGTCATGAAATAGAGGCCCAGGTGAGACTCAGCGCTCAGCGCAGAGTCTACTTGCCCCTCTCTTTTCCCCTCTGCCCCTCCTCCTGCTCTCTCTCTCTAAAAAAAATAAATAAAATCTTGTTTGTGCACACACTATCTTTGAACTAACCTTCGGGCAAGGGTGTCAGGGGAAAGGGAAGTGAGTCTGCCACTCCTTGAAAGCCAGGAGCCCTGTAACAAGATCTCAACCGAGTAGAACAATTGGAGCAGACCCTTGCTGGGGATCATTTGGGGACTTTTAATTGTGAGACACTGTGAGTAAATACGCATATGCCAAAGTGCCCTCAGACATTGTATGCCCACCCACAGTGTAATAATAACCTCTCTGCTGCCTCTGATCTTGTATTAATTCAAGGATGTGCATGTGGGGAGAGTTTTCACAAGACAGAGCAGACTCACATGAGCAAATGCTGGAAACAGTTATAGTCCTCAAAACCCAGGGGACAGTGGTTCTTACTTAAACAGGTGGAACATTCAGGCTCTTTCTTCATTGAGTGCTTTTGTGGCATCACGATATACAGGATCTTCAACTAAGTTTTCTGTTCTACAAGTACGGATGAATGTCAGAAATCCATTCTCCCAGATCACCACCAACACCAGTAGTTGATTTCATCCTTCGTGGAATCACCTATGCCAAATTTCTTGGAATAACCTTCTCAAGGATGTTTTGTTCTTCACCATGAAAACCTCACTTATGTTCAGATTTACTCCTGGCACAAGCTTGACTCTACTGAAGAGAATCTTTATCAGTTGGGTGTTAGGTGTGTAGAAAGAGTTAACATAGCAGCCCCAAGACAGCTTACACTGAGAGTGGTCATCTTGCAAAGTGGCCCTCAGTTGGCATCTGGGAACTTGGATCTCCAGGGTGTTCCCACCACCCAAACTTAAGAGTGACTCACTAGGCCTAAACTGTTTATGCAAATGATGTGATTTATGCTGAGCACTTGCTTTCCTCCTGGGGGTCTGCAATTTTGGTATTGCCAATAGAAGCTGCCTACCTGACTAACCTCCAACAAAAACCTTCCTAAGTTTTTAAAGAAATATAAATAAATAAATAAATAAATAAATAAATAAATAAATATCTTTTTAAATAAAACCACCCACAATCTTCTCAAGATCGTGCTTCCCAAGTTTCTCAATATGAAACTTTCCCTTTGTCTAAACAAAGTTGTTTGCAATTCTAAATATTCTAGGACAATATTCTAGATTAAAGCTTCTCAACCTTTGAGAATTATATCAGAATTACCTGGAGGACTTATTAAAACACAGATTGTTGGACCTCACCTCCCAGAGTTTCTGGTTCAGGAGACCTGAGGAAGGACCTGAGAATATGCACATTTAACAAGTTCCCAAACGTTGCTGGTGATGCTGGTCTGAGAATCACACTTTGAGAACCACTTTTCCAGACCCTTGGAACTCATGAGTCTTGTTATTTTTGTTACACATCACATGGGCATTACCTTAGTGGTGTTTGAAAGAGTAGCACTGGGCTTCTCAAGCTTTAATCACCCATGGATCTTACTAAATACAATTTGAATTCAATAGGTCTTGTGTGAGGTTTAAGATCTGTTTCTCTAACAAGCTACCAGATATACCAATGCTGCTGTTCATTGGGCCACACTTGGAACAGTAAGGTTCTAGCCTTTTCTTTGCCTAAAGATTTCTTCTCAGGCAGTTATTTATGCTAAGATCATTACCTTCTCTTCTTCCTACCACCCTGTATCAAGTACCCTAACCTTTCTCATCCTTCACAAAGTACTTTATATAAACACACACACACAGACACACACAGACACACAGTCTTAGCCTGATCTCCGAAAACCAAATGGGTCTTCTCTTGTGCATGCAGCATCAAGCCTCCACAGAATTTTGTGTCTAATGGTTATCATTTCCCTCACTCTGAGTGGTAGTAGGATTATTTGTGCTCAGCCTGTTTGCTCGGTAAAAATTCCATTGTTTCCACATATGCCACACATTTTTCAGGGCATCTGTACTCATTTTTATGTTTTTCCCTTGATATGTCTATCTCTTACTTAACAATATGCCTTGTTCACCATTATAACATTCTTAGCGACTAGCTCAAGATTTTTCACATGGTAAATATTCAGTATATATTTACGACATTTTATTGAGTCAAGTGTTCTCTTAGTTCCATATTCATAGCTCTCAAGATCTTGGATTAAAGCTCCCTGTGTTTTAACATTCCTAAAGCTGGCAAAACAGCCCTAGTCTTTTCTCCAAAAGACTTCTCTTAGTAGTCTTCCTCAAATCTGGGATTTATGGAGGATTTTGAAGAGCCCTCTGTGTATCTCCTTTGTCTTCATGCTGTAGATGATGGGGTTGAGCATGGGGGGTACAAATAGGTAAACACTGGACATCATGACATGAACAACAGGTGGGGCACTTTTCCAGAAGTGATGGATCATAAAGACAGCAATTATGAGCACATAAAAAGCCAGCACTGCACAAATGTGTGACATGCAGGTGTTGAGTGCCTTGAGCCGCTGCTCCTGGGATGTGATGGCCAGGACGGCTTTCAGGATCAATGCATAGGAAAGCAGGATGAATGCCACGTCAATGCCATAGGTGAAAATAACCACAAAGAGCCCATAGATGTTGTTAACATGGATGTCTCCACACGCCACTTTCATGAGATCTGGATGGAGGCAGTATAAATGATGCAAAATTCTGTCCTTGCAGAAGGGCAGTCATTTTACCAGAAAGGGAAAAGGGAAAAAGGTGATGAAACTCTTGGCAAGGATGCCCAGGCCCATAGCCAAGATGCGGCTATTGGTGGGCATAGTGGCATAGCGTTGTGGGTCATAAATAGCCACAAAACGATCAAAGCTCATGGCCAGCAGTATGCCTGATTCCATGAAAGAGAAAGTGTGGATGAAGAACATCTGAACCAAGCAGGCATTGAAGCCAACATGGTGGTAGTTGAAGCAGAAGGTAGCAAGCACAGTGGGAAGTGTAGAGGACACCCCCAGATCGTTGAGAGAGAGCATAGAGAAGAAGTAGTACATGGGCTGGTGCAGAGCAGGCTCCCAAAACACCAGAGTGAGGATGCTGAGGTTGCCTATGATGGAAATCAGGTAGAGGATGCAGAAAACCAGGGCAACCCAGGCATAGCCTGTCTGCATCCCTGGAATGCCTGTCAGCTGGAGTGTGGCTGGCCGGAAGGGGGTTTCATTGAGGCTCAACATGGCAGGCAGGTGGGAGAATACAGATGGAGGGTGAGCCCCAAAGGGTGTGTTGGGGGAGTTCTTCACTTTCTTTCAGACATCCTGTCTCCAACACAAAAGGTTAGAGATGGAAAGTGTTTGTCTATGTTTCTGTTTCTCTCATTAGACTATGAGCTCTCTGAGAATAGTAACTGGGTTCAACTCATTTCTGTATCACCGGTGCGCAGTACCCTGTCTAGGTCGTGGTAGAAACTCCATGAAAGTGTGATGATCAGGGAGTGCCTATGACGTGGTAAGGCAACAAGGTAGGAGGCAACATGAATGATGCCCCCTAATCTTCACCTTAAAGTGCATCATCCCTTCATTTCCCCCATCTCACCCCAGAAGCTATCTTCTAGAAATCTAGGACAAATAGAAATTAAGATAAACAGGGAAAAGGAAACACCACTCATGCCTTTGAGAACCCTTTGGGTGATGCTGCAGATGACTCTTCTACCCCGTGAACTTACAGCTTCAATAGCCTTTACTCAGACTTCTCCTCAGTCTCCCAGTCCCACAGCTATCCCTGGATGTGTCATCACCAAAAACTGTTCCACCTGTAAAATCTGAAATTCCTTTATTTTCTACTTTATTACAATAGTCTTCTACCTTCCACCTGTCCTACCTTCTCATGCCCTTATAGTGCTCTCAGTGTCTCAATAACTCTCCCATACTATCCTGGCCTATTTGTGTATGAGCTCCTCCTCACTTATTCTCTGACCCACTCTCCCACTGGGACTGGTACTCTCATCTTCTCTTTGTTTCTCTTTCACATTCATACTTGAAACCTCAACTTTTTATAATTCTGTAACCAAACTTCTGGGTGTACAGCTGGATAAAACCAAAGAAGCAAATGTTTTATTAGAAAAGACAGAGACAGACCTACAGAGTCATTTTACCACCACCTAAATTTTAAACTCACATCTTTATCTGTTCTTACCCACTGGTTTCTGAGAAAGAGGTGTATGCCCTTGTCTAAAGCCAGGCCCTCCACCTCCAGAATTCCATTTCCTGCTATCGCTTTCAGAAACCTCTCCCACTAGTCTATTTTACTGCAAGTTCAGTTTCTCCTTTTCTGTCTCTTTCCCTTCAGGCAATAAGCATGTACAAGACCAGACAGACCATCATAAAGATATAACCTTCCCTCTCTTGCTGCCTCATTATTACCTTCCCTAATTCTTAGTCAGACTCCTTGAAACACTGTCTCTCTGCCATGGAAAGGGGGCTTGTTTATGTGTCTGCTTTTCCAGTTCCATTCTGAGATCCTGAAAGTCAGGGTTTCAAACTTATTGACTTTACCTTCTATTACTGTTCAATTTATTGTACTGTGGTTTCCACACTTCCCCCTCCCAACTGAAATGAATTTCTCTATGCTCACCAGTGACCTCTTTGTTGCTAAACTGAATGAAAACACTCTCTCTTCATCCATGTGAGCTCTCCATCAGAGTTAATATTGTTGGCAACTCCATTTCCTCCTACTTGACATCTCTTTCTGTAGCTTCTTTACTGACTCCTCTTTGTCTTTCTCCTTAAGCAGTGTCAGTCTAACTCCAGGAAAAATAAACAATAGTCAGAATGGTGCAGATTGAGAAAACCATATCATAAAGGACTTCTTCTCAGCCTTGGGGCACCTGGGTGGCACAGTGAGTTAACTGTCCAATTCTTGGTTTCAGGTCAGGTTGTGATCTGGGTGTTGTGAGATTGAGGCCTGCGCTGGGCTCCATGATAACCATGGAGTCTGCTTTGAATTCTCTCTTCCTCTCCCTCTGCCCCTCCTGTTCATGCTCTCTCTCTTTCTCTCTCTCTCTCTTTCTCTCTCCCTCTCTCTCAAATAAAAAAATAGATCTTTAAAAAATAAAAAAGGCTTCTTAGCCTTAATCCAATAATCTCTGTAACTATTTCCATGGTATTTGATATCTCAAAATCAAAGCTCCAATCTTTAGAGAATAGAATGGTGGTTGCCAGAGGCTGAGAGTGAGGGTGGTGAGGGAAATGTGGAGATATTAGTCAATGGGTACAGGCTTCCAGCTCTAAGATAAATAAATTCTGTGAATCTAATAATAGCAGAATGACTATAATTCACAATACTATAATATACCCTTGAAAGTCATCAAAAGAGTAGATAGTAAATGTTACCACCACACACACACACACATACACACACACAATGGAAATTATGTAAGGGAATGGAGGTGTTAACTAATCTTATTGTGGTGCTCATTTTGCACCACAATATACGTGTATCAAATTGTCTCACTGTACACTCTAAGCTGACATATGCTATATGTCAATAATATCACAATAAAACTGGAAAAATCTATATTTAAAATTAAAAAATAAGTTCCGCTTTGGAATTTAGGCATAATGACTCCCCTATTTTCTTATAACAACTCCTTATTCATTTGACTTTCTAGAATTTCCATCTTTTTCCCAGTCCTCTTAGTAAATACAGTGAAATATGGTGCCCAGAGGCTGGATAACACCCAGATATTAATAATAATCCTGAAAGTATGTGGACCATGAGAAGGAATTTGTCTATTCCTTTGTTTTCTCTCATCCAAATGAGAATCCAAAGGAATCCTTTAACTGGTAGGATTACTTTTCCCTACTCCCCCTCTAAACATCTCTCTTTTTCCTGACCCAGGTTTAAAGGTAATGTCTCTAAGAAGTCTTCTCAAATCCAACCTATCCAGATTTGTTTTTTTAATCATCTTCACTCCAAGATTATTTCCACATACTGAAGAAATGGAAAGACTCTTAAGCATGCCAACAGATACTAAGTTCTCTCTCACAAGATAGATATACCCTCCCCACTGTCCTTAAATCCTGGTATGCAAATTTAGGTAAACCAGGAGGGCATATTTCATCCATGCTCCAGACTTTCCTTGGTCTAGAAAGCAACTCTGAAAACTTCTACCCCAAAGAAAACATGTTCTGCCACCACCTAACAAACTTTTTTTTTCATTGTTTGGACCATAAGGGTGTCAGTTAAGGATTCCTAAGTGTGGCTAACCTTTACGAAGAAAAGTCAAGAAGATGGAGAGAGACACAACAATGTGGTTCTTTTGCACAGGATGTGGATGAGCATAAACACACACATGGTCACACAAAGGTGACATTAAATATACATGTTTATACTCCTGCACACACTTAAGAACTCAGATATCCACGGGGACTATCTCACATCACACAGACAGAAACTACCATGCACTCCTTTGGTCACACACAACACCATCACAACCACAGAATTTAGGAAGACTCATAGCTACTCACTGACATTATACAATGAGTTTCAAATATCCTCTCGTATGTATACTCTCCAGAACACAGGCTTACTAACACACACACACACGTGCACATATACACACAGTGCCACAAATAATACATCAGCATTAACGGACCCACAGTAATATCGCCACCAATTATATTCCCAAGACATACTCAATCCTAGAAATCTAGCTGAGGTTGAATACCACATGGTTGAATGACTTCAATTCATTCGGTTCTGTGATCTTTGTCTCCAGCTGCATACCCAACAGTTAAGGATATGAAACAATAATTCGAATTGCAGGCAAACAAAATCATAGAATAGAAAGAGGACAAAATCTAGATCTGATGCATCTAGATCTCTTTAACTTTAAGGGTATCTGGTTTGGTTTTAGGGTTTTGGTTAAGATGAGACCTGGCATCAGAATCTGTGATCCTTGACTTTGCCAGCAAACTGATTAGGCTTATGTTTGGATGGGAAATACGAGGGGCAGAGTCAGTCTGAAGTTTCAGTAAGAGTGTTAAAGCTTGGGACACCTTCTAAATAAGGAGCCCACGTGGGCAATCCAAAGGAAGGGCACTCACTGGGTGGCAGATGGTTCTTTTCTCTGTAGCTGGATGTATTGGTCTGTGAGTCCAGCTGGGAGAGTAGTATCAGCTCACTCTCCTAGGACTCATAAATTTATGACTATCCTAGAATCCCAGAGCTTGTTTGTTTGTGATGGGAGGAGGGAAAATAGAAATAATAGAGAAGGTGGTATCTATGAGTAGTGAGTTGGGCCATATGAGAATCGCTCCCAGGAGAATCCCGTTCTTGGCCTCATCATCCTGATGTCATCATCCATATCCATTACTATGTTAATCTGTCCTTGCTCAGGGGATACAAACACATGTATGCACACAAACATGAGTAGTCCTAGACATTCTGAGACTCCCACAAATGTAGCGCTAGACATATTCAGCCATTTATTTACTAACATTCTCACTGCCTCCTTTCAATCCATACACATACAAACTGATAAACATAAATATGCTCAATTGCCCTATTCTCTAATCACCAATCACATATCTTGACACACCAAACACACACCAGAATCTCTGTATTCTTACATTAATTATAAAGACTCATGTAGATTATAGACATAATCTTAGAAATTGTTGGAGACTCATAGGCATCCTTGAAGAAACAATATATTTTAAATATAGTCGCATGATCACATATCCAAAAGTATACATTTCAAACATATCTACATTCCCATTAAGAGATCAACAAAATCCCCAATGACTTCCCATCACTACATCTATTCATGGATTCATATATGGAGTTTAAATGCATTGCATATTTTTTGTACAAATGTATGTCAGCATCCACAGCATGCTTCTTATTTAAGCATTCCTTTGACTCCAACACTGTATGGAGCCTAAACATTACAAACTTAGTTCAATTCAAATAAAACCAAGCAAAAAAAAAAAAAATGTAAAGCCCCACATTTTTGAGCATTATTCTCCTCCAGGTGTTATTCTCAAAGCTGATGTTATACAGAATAACAGTGCCTATTCTTGCAAAGAAGACAAATACTAAAAAACTGATCCATTCAACAGTGCAAATATGCCTCAGAGACTACCTAGAAATAGGTCATAAACATATTTCACAAGAAAATCAATGCATTTATCAAAACTTATCGAATGTAAGTTCTGTGCATTATATGTCTGAAAGAAATCTAAGAACTACACAAAATACTAAACTTCAGTTAATGATAAGAATGCTGACCTATTTAGGGACAAGTGCATTAATGCTGCAACTTACTTTGAAATGGATCAATAATATAAATGAACTGATGGGTGATAGAGGAATGGCTACATAAGTAGATACATGATAAAGCAAGCATAATAAAATACCAAGGATCTGTGGTAAGTAGACCGATGTTCACTGTAAAATTATTTCAAGTTTTCTGTGTGTTTGAAATTGTACGTGATAAAATGTTCGGAATTTTTTTAACTACTTGGGGAAGCAGCCCACTCCAACTGGAGGTCTACAGTATGCCGATCCTTGTCAGAACTCATACAGAAGGGGCATGGGAGAATCCCCTACACCTCAGCACCAGGCCCAACACCCCCATCCAATTCCTGACTCACTGGGAGGGACTTGGAAGTTCCGCCAGAGCCAAGGGTCAACCTAGCCCAGCTCTGGCCCACCTGGCCCATTGTCCACCACCAGACAGGGACGACAAAGCAATCAGAAGCCAGGTGTCCCACCGTGGAGAAGGAAGGTGCCCCAAGCCAAGGGTCTGATAAAACAAGGTGTCTCCAAGGGACTGCTCAACATGGCTCTCCAACCCCAGTCCCACCCACTAGCTTTGACTCTGGCCCTGCCCCTGGATGGATACAGGAGAGGGTGGTGGGGGTGGGAGAAACTGAGGCAAAGGGTATTTGCCTGATGGTGGCAAACAATATGAATAATAAAACAATATGAATAAAAAAACAATATGAATAATAAAATAAAAAACAAATGGAGTAAGACATAGACCATTCTTCTGAAAGAACACACCACTTTGGGGCACCTGGGTGGCTTAGTCGTTAAGCGTCTGCCTTCGGCTCAGGTCATGATCCCAGGTTCTGGGATCAAGCCCCGCATCTGGCTCCCTGCTCGATGGGAATCCTGCTTCTCTCTCTCCCACCCACCTGCCCCCGCTTATGTTCCCTCTCTCACTGTGTCTCTCTCTGTCAAATAAATAAATAAAATCTTAAAAAAAAAAAAAGAACATACCACATTAAAAACTGCAGTGAAAATTCAACCATCTCTAGTCCCCATTGAAACCAACTCTGATCATCTCTTGTATAAACTCAGTACTTATATGTGTTCTGGGATACATTCATGTACTTAGATAATTTATTTCTTTTCATATGGTTAAAGAATCCAATTTACAGCTGGAGCTTGTTTTGTCCCAAGGTCAGCTCCTTATGTTTAACAAGGAAACACTCCCCACTATCCCTGTGCCCCATCCTAGACGCATCTGGCTCCTTCCCCAGACTGTTCTCTGCAGTGTAGGCTACGGATCCATGCAGAGCCAACTATAACAAAGTGTTATCACGGCTTTCATGGTAGAAATAAACAATGCTATAAAGAAAGAGTCATGAATTCTACTTGAGTTGGTAAGGCTTTAAGGATTTCAGGAGCTTTGATTGTGTGCCAATCTTGGAGCAGTCACCTGAGAAATCTGGTTATCTGGCTTTGAGAGAAAAGGTCTTATAAACAGAATTTCTACCCCTCAGAACACTAGAAGCTCAACTACTCTCATCCTCAACACATTACAGTGAGTCGACCCCTTCCATGGTGCTGGCTGTGAGGATGGAAGTCCATGAGGGATCATGGATCTTAGAGTGCTAGGGATACCATCACCCTGCAGTGAACGAATGAATTATGCTTCTCTTCGGTACCAAGGATAGGCCTGTTTACCCTCAGATGCACTACTCACCCTTCTGTAGCTCTTCCTCCTGTCCTTACATGAATATCGCAGACTCCAGCATGAGATGGGTTCAGGTGTCCAGAGCGTCAGCAGACAGGGGGAAGGTCACTCATTCCACTCTCCTGCCTGAAGCTAAGTAACTGGCAGGGGTCTGCATCTCTGCCTTGGCTCCAAATTCCACGGGGCAAGGTCACCTTGGCTGCAGCTCCAGCAATACCACCAGTGACCCTCCCCGCCGGGGGTTGCAGTCAGTGGTTTTCTGCTGCTGCAAACCTCTAGGTTTTATTACCTTCTGCTGGTCAGTTTCTCAGCTCTTTTGAAACCTGTGTAAGTAATTCCCAGGATTAAGCTCATTGTTTCATTGTGCTGTTTATTATGTTACTGTCTGTCTCAAACCTGATATACGACTCTTTGTAATACTGGGGCCAGGCCTCTGCAGACAGCATTTCTTCTTTGCCAGCCAGCTCCCCAAATCTGCAAATGAAGGCTTGGGGAAGCAGGGGTGGGAAAGAAGATTTGCATTCTGTCTCTGTCAGTGCCTGTCTCAGGCAGTGGCCCCTGCACCCAAGGACCAGAGAGGTTAGTTCCATAGGATTATTAGTTCCATTTTGCAGCTTTCCACATCTCCAGAACCAGTCTTACCATGACCTATGAAAGACCTCAGAACAAGCCAGGGAGTGGCGCGAGCCAAGCTGCTCATGCTGTTTGACAAGGTCCAAGTATGGGGGACGATCCTGAAAACAGGAGACTCCACAGCTGACTCCTGCTATTCTCTTTCATTTTGTTTATGGCAATCTTTATAATTGTGGGAATATTTCTGGGGTTTCATGATAAAGTGACTACTCACCTTAGTTACGCCTATCTAAGCAATCATAACGAAACTAATTCCACGAAGAATTAGTTTCTATAGAACAAAATAACAAGACAGTCACGCTCTGTCTAGCACCTTTCTCTTTGCGTATTGTTTTTTAGTTTTAGCGAAAGTCAATAAGCGGAAATCAATAAAGGTCATGTTAATCATTACAAAGGAAAAATGAAAGAAGGCTATGGCTGTAATCCAGAAAATGATCTAAGATTTGGAAAAACAAAAATATCCTAACATATAAATAAAGTTCCTCCGAGGCTGTCAGGCGGAGATGCTTGCAACCTGATCCTCTATCTGTGTCTCTTCATTTGCCGACGCCGTCCTTTCCTACAAGAGACCCACCCCCGCAGGAGCTGGACTCCCGCAAGGGAGGACCCCTCCCACCCTCACTGACCCATCCCAGGGGAGTGAGTTCCAGGCACAACGGTCTCTTGTCTGAACTCTTGAGACCCCAGCACCACCTAAACAGCATCCACTCTCCAAAATCTGAGTTTCAACTCTGGGGGGCTTCTCTTCCAATCTGGTAAGAATTAACATTCCCATCCCCTCCTTTTGTTGCCCAGACCTAAGGTTGGAAGTGACTTTTGGAATTTATACCTTCACATTCCCTTTTTGTCTTGTGGGTTCTCTAATATTTGGCCAACAATTTTTTACATTATTTCTTCTCCATTTAAGGAACTGATGTGGTTATATTCCAATTGTACTGTCTCTGGACCCTGTTTTTTGTCTCCTGAGTTAGACTGTGGCTAATACTTATGAAGTTGATACTGTATAAAACATTCTAAGCCCTATGCCAGGGCCTGGAGACACATGCTGATCAGGAGCACTGGAATCCTCCTCTGGGAGGATTTATGGTCTAGTTAGAAATAAAACAAGTGAGGGGCACCTGGGTGGCTCAGTTGGTTGGGCAACTGCCTTCGGCTCAGGTCATGATCCTGGAGTCCCGGGATCGAGTTCCGCATCGGGCTCCCTGCTCGGCGGGGAGTCTGCTTCTCCCTCTGACCCTCCCCCCTCTCATGTGCTCTCTCTCTCCTCTCATCCTCTCTGTCAAATAAATAAATAAATAAAATCTTTAAAAAAAAAAAAGAAAGAAAACAAGTGAATCCATTGCAGTCTGTGTGAAAGGACAGTTAGGGAGAAAGTAAGGCATAGTGTGGGAGTACCAGAGCACACACTCTACATATAATGAGAAAAAACTGAACAGAACAGACACTAAAATTTCACAGATGCTTAAGCAAGAAACACATTCAAAATATTTTCATCCAACAGAGCAGGAATCATGAATTCATTCATTCAACAAATGCTTATGGACTACTTACTGGTGTGCTACAATATCTTAAAAGGTAGGCCAACTTTGCTATAAGATAATTTCAAAGAGGCGCCTGGGTGGTTCAGTTGGTTAAGCAACTGCCTTCAGCTCAGGTCATGGACCCAGACTCCCAGGATCGAGTCCCGCATCCGGCTTCCTGCTCGGCGGGGAGTCTGCTTCTCCCTCTGACTCTCTCCCCTCTCATGCTCTCTCTCTCTCAAATAAATAAATAAAATCTTTTTAAAAAAGGATAATTTCGGAGCCTGAAAAGTGGGATGAAGAAAATAAAACTGGAACTAGGAATATATGATTGATATGCTCCGGCTTGCCACCATGCTCTACACAGCCCAGCATTTAATCAAAGCTCCACATGCGTTGCTTGAATAAACAGAGGAAGCTTCAAGCCAGTCAGGCAGTGTAGAATCAGGGTTTTGTTTCATCATGTGTTGTTGTGCTTGGCAGTGTGAACAGGAGGGTAGGCGCCGCATGAGCTGCAGCATAGGGTTTGCTCATGTGGAGCAGGAGGAAGGGCTTCTGTCCCCGCTGTTGCTGAGGAAGAAGGTCAGGAGAGAGAAGCGGGAGAGAAGGTGGAGGGGAACAGGGAGCAGAAGACAGGTGGGGGAGGAGAGGAAGAGATGAGACAATGAGAAGAAACACAGGGAGGTCTGGAAGAAAGAGGAGTACAAGCAAGAGGGAGGAGAGTAATGGGAAGGGGAGAAGGAGAATGAGGGCCAGAGAGAGAACAAAAAGGGAAGGGGAGTAGCTGTGTGACCACCACGTGATTTATAACCACTGAATCCAAGGAACTTCCCCTTTTTCTTTTCCTCTCAGCGTTGAGGTCATCATACTTTCTTCAAGCGCCTGGAAATTACTCTGATAATCAGCATTACCTGCTGAAACCTTTATTTCTCCACTGCCCCCAAGATCGTCAGCTACAGTGTCCAAGCCCCTGGGCGATACCCTCCCATTGTGTGTCAGTGGGCTCGATGACACTCATACGTAATAGAATAAGGAGTAAATGACCATGTGTGAGGCAAACATGAACTCGAAACAACCAGAAAATAAAAGAAAGAGGGCGCCTGGGTGCCTCAGTCGTTAAGCGTCTGCCTTCGGCTCAGGTCATGATCCCAGGGTCCTGGGATCGAGCCCCGCATCGGGCTCCCTGCTCGGTGGGAAGCCTGCTTCTCCCTCTCCCACTCCCCCTGCTTGTGTTCCCTCTCTCACTGTGTCTCTCTCTGTCAAATAAATAAATAAAATCTTAAAAAAAAAAAAAAAGAAAGAAAGAAAGAAAGCAGTGTGGCATTATACCAGCTGACCCTCAAATCATTCATTCTGGAGAAAGCTATGTCAAGAACACTGCTGTGGACAAGGTTGTGCAGCCAGGAACTGAAGCCTCCTGCCAACAGCCATGTGAGCTTGAGAGTGTATCTTCCAAACCTAGCCACGTTCAGAGACTGCAACCCTAGCAAGAGCCAGATGCATCCTCATGAGAGAATCCTAGCCAGACCACCTGATCAAGCTACTCCTAGACTCCCCCTGGGGCTTAAGGAATATGGCAGAGTTCACATTTTTTTCTATGAGTGTAGTTGACACACAATATTACATTAGTTTCAGGTGTACAACACAGTGATCCAACAAATCTATATGTAATGCTATGCTCACCACAAGTATAGCTGCCATATTTCACCCTACAAAGCTATTAAAATACCCTTGACTATATTTTCTATGCAGCACCTTTTATTCCCATGTCTTGCTCATTAAATAAGTGGAAACCTGTATTTCCCACTCCTTTTCACCCATTTTGCCCATCCTTAACCTGCCCTGCCCCCAGCTAACTTTCAGTTTGTTCTCTGTATTTATGGGTCAGTTTCTGCTCTTGTTTCTTTTGTTTGTTTGTTTTGTTTTTTGTATTCCATAACATGGAAATCATGTGGGATGTGCCTTTCTCTGTCTGACTTATTTCACTTAGCATAATACCCTCCGGGTCCATCCATGTTGTTACAAATGACAAGATCACATCCTTCCTTATGGCTAGTAACATTCCATTATATACCATATCTTCTTTATCATTCATCCATCGATGGATACTTGGGCAGCTTCCATATATAGGCTATTTTAAATAATCCTGCAATAACATAGGGGTGCTTAGATCTTTAAAAATTAGTGTCTGGGGGTTTGGGGAGTAAATAATAGTGGAATGATTGGATCATATGGTATTTCCATTTTACATTTTTGGAGGAAGCTTCATGTTTTTTCCACATTGGCTGCACCAGTTTACTTCCCACCAACAGTGCACAAGGGTTCCTTTCTCTGCAAATCCTTACCAACACTTTCTGCTTCTTGACTTTTTAATTCTAGCCATTCTGGTAGGTATAAAGTGATATTTTCTTGGTTTTGCATTTCCCTAATGATTAGTGATGTTGAGCATCTTATGATGTCATTGCCTCAGGGTTCATTATTTAATGAGATAAGGAGTATTTGTTTTTATTTGCAGAGAGTGTTTTGAGTAATTTTTTATAAATCAATTGATACTAATATGGATACAGAATTCATATTCCACAGTCTGAAAGCTCTAATCATTCAAAGCATAGAGTAAATACATAACAATTATGCTTGGCTAATTCATTTATTCATTCACATTTTATTCAACAAATACTACTGATCCCCCAAGATATACTAGGGGGAATTGAAAGAAATCAGATACCTTTCTTCTTCATAGTCCTCAAAGTGAGTTTTGTGGTGATAGCCTGAGAAAATTGTGAATAAATCTCCTCATTGACAACATCAGCAACATTTCAGGTATAATAAAGGAAAAGGAAGTATTTGAGAAAAAATCCACTTGTACCAGAATAAAGTTCAAATCTTTGGGTGATAGATTCCAAATTCCATGTAATATTCTGAAAATGGCTGGTCATACTGCTCATATTATTTCTCACCTCTGAAAATGTTTCTCAACTTCTGAGTTTTAAAGAAACTTTGAAAACCAGTGAGAGTCAATAAATGTAGATGAAACCGTTAGACCACATGAGATAAGTGCTAATTTATGGGAACATTTTTGGCTATTTCCCTGAATCTGTATACGTCTACAGGCTCATTCCAACCCAAAAGCAGCTGATAAATACCTATACCACACAAAGAGGTTCCAGACCCTATGTAAGACATGGTTTCTGTGATTATGAAGTTGGTAAGAATCTTTTTCATCTACTCATTCTAAAGGAAAACCAAGACCCAAGCACTGAGCTAGGTACTGGGGATAAGGCAATGAATATAACTTGGAGTCCATAATTTATTTAAGGTTGTAGAGATTTCAGTAGTATTTGATAAATTCTTTAATGAAGAAATGAAAAGAACCTAGGGCATCACAAAAAGCAGAACACATTAAGAAAAGAACCAAAGAGCAGATAAAGCTTATAATGAACTTACAGCTGTGGGATTCAGCAGGAAGAGCTTAGGTAGCAGAATTTCATGCAAAGAAAACTATAGGGCACAATGACAGAGGCACAAAACCTGAACTAGAGTAGTGTTTGAGAACCTGCAACAGGTGCGGTAAGACCTCTTTCTAAACTATGTTGTTAAGTTGGGGAGTAAACCAAGATGGTGGGAAAGGGGAGCAATGAAGGCATTGTCTGCACTCAAGCTGCAATCCTTGCAGAGGGAAGGGTTTGAAAAAGAAAACAGGCAAATCCCAAATGGCACAACTGCAATTCAGAAAATGGCCTTTGGAGAGAACATACTCCAATCTGCCAGGACTTTGAGATGTACCCTTAAATGGAAGAGAATGTTTAAATGAACTCTTCATATCTCAAAATGGCTAATGCATGAAGACAATGAGTACTATACTCTTAATGAACAACCATGGGGAAGTTTGGAATTTGTTTTCACAGAAATAGTTAGCTAAACTTTAAACTCCTTCTCAGAATTCAGTGGTTCTCCACCAGGGTGCTTTGTCCCTTGGGGGACATTTGGTAATGTCTGAAGGCATTTTTGGATGTCATAACTGGGGTGGAGCACCTGCTGTGTGAAAACCAGTGATGCTGCTAAAATATTGCACCACACAAGGGACATCACATTACAACAAAGAATTATCCAGCCCTGAAGGTTAATTGTGCTGTGACTGAAACATTCTACCCTTATTAAAGTTATAAGAGTTGGGAATTAGAGGATTTGGTTAGATTTATTAGAAAGAACTAAGTCTTCAACATCACTCCCCAAACCCAAGAGAAAAGGATAGAGGGGTATATCCCACTTTACCTTGGGTCAACAGAGAGGCACCTCAAGGGTTCTACTAAGGTACCATATCTTCCCCCAAAAGTTGGGGAAAGAGAGATATGGCAGACTCGGTCCTTACTCATGCCTGTAAATCTAAATGGAGAGATGAAAGTTCCCATGCTGTTGGAATGAGAGCCTAGTGCTGGTTTGGGGGTGGGTATTTGTTGCAGTGGTGGAAGGTTGAGCTGGATGAGCTGTATGCTAGAGACAGCTGTCATGGCGTTGTCTTAGATCCAGTCCAACAGAGCATATGGTTCTACAAGGGTGATCTATATTTGGATGAAGTTATAAGCAGCCATAGAGAATAAATAAATATTCATTTAAATCAAGTGAAGAAAAGTAAAATAGGGAAAGAAGGTTCATGGATAATCTATGAAACACAATATGAGAGAGTCAGGTCTAAACATTTAACACACAGAGTAACATGATAACAGCCAACTGAAACACTCATAGGTTGTGAATCATACACTGTCCCTTCTCTTTCCTTTCAGAAGGGGACTTCAAAAGCCATGGTTAGCAAGTGAGGGCTGGGAGAAGAGAAATGGTGTGAGTCTGAACGCTGGAAAGTCTGACCATTACATCAGCCTGTGCATTGTGAACACCCACGAGGCTCACCAGAGGATGTGCTATCATCTGAATGTGACCAAAAATCTTAGGAAACTCAGTTTTCATCCAGAGTGGAAAAAAGAACTAGCCCAATTCAATCCATTTAAGGGATCAGTAAAGCAAATTTTTCTGCTTATATCTTATTTGTTGGGCTTGGTCAACACATTACATAATCCTGGGATTACCCAAGAGATAATGAACTCTTCTCTTACACCCGTGCCCAGCCATCACTGATGGTGTCTTGCACTGGGTAGAGAATTGGATTGGCTAATTAATTGCTGGGTTCTTTTTCAGAAACAGGAACGCATGCTTTATTCTCAATGGTCTTTAAGGACCTCTAGAGGCTAAAACCCTCTTGGTGAATTTTCAGACACAAAGCAGCATCACTCTGCTCTCTTCAGAGGCTTAGAATTAGATACAAGGGGAACCTGGGTAGCTCAGTCCATTAAGCGGCTGCCTTCGGCTCAGGTCATGATCCTGGGGTCTTGGGATCGAGCCCCACATCCGGCTCCCTGCTCAGCGGAAAGCCTGTTTCTCCCTCTCCATCTGCCTGCCACTCTGCCTACTTGTGCTCTCTCTCTCTGTCAAATAAATAAATAAAATCTTTTAAAAAAAAAGAATTAGATACAAAATGGGCAGGCATGAATTCACTTTAGCAGACAGAGAGAGAAGGGTGTGTTGTTCCTTCAGTGTCTCTCCTCTGTCTGGCTTCTGGTGAGTTCTGAAATCCATGAGGGGGCAGCTAGCTGATTCTCCTGACCCTGCTCTAAGAGTGAAACTGGGAAACGGGTGGGGGAGCAGAAGAGGGAGAGAGTGCCTGGAGGTTAGCAGAAAGGAGCTTATAGTAGAGTGAGCAGAGCAGGTGCAAAACCCCTCGACTGGCACAGCCACCAACTGTGGAACTCTGGGTAATGCACTGTGTTTCTGCACATAGCTCACCTTGCAGATTCAATGGCCTTGGCATCCATGTTGCTAGGACTCTTTAACATTGTAGCAGTTCAGGGAGGAAAGTCACCTCAGAACACAGGCAAATTTCTGAAATCCTGGAGCAAGGTGTTCACAGTCTACAAAATCGATCAGACTAAGAGCTGAGTGAACACATTACAACACTTTGCACTTGATTATGAATTCTGAGATAAGGTATGTAAAAGTTACCCAGGAGATAAAAGAGTAGAGATATCAGCTAGTCCTAAAGTTTACAGGAGCTGGACTTAGCCAAGAATCTCTAATCTTTTTCTAATCCTGTTCTTGATTTCAAGGCTGTTTCATCAGAAGAGCACTCTGTTCATCCTTCAGCTCCATCTCTGCCTATCTGGGCCTTCTTGCACAACAAACTTTCATAGGCATTCTCTCTTTGACTAGAAATTAAAATGTAAAAGAACATCAGAGCCATAAAGGATCATAGAATATATCCCAAAAAAAGGAGTGATAAGGGGGAAGAGGCTCCACACAGAAAGAGAACTAGACTCTTCCAAGCTCACACAGCCAGGGTAAGCTGGAGCCAGGTTAGTCCCTGGGCTCCTCACTCCCTCCAGCGCCCCTTCCCCTAAACCACCTGGTTCCTATGTGGCTGCAGAGAAAGGAAGGGTTCTGAGTTCTGGGGGCATAGGAACTTGAGTCCAGCATTGGAGACAGGGACTTCTGCATCTCCTTTGCCCCATGAATCTGCCTATGACCATCTCCTTGGTCCAAGAGTACCTTTGAAATCTCCATTCAGAAATGTGTACTCTATTTTCCTGTTCAACTTCTTCTCCAGCCCCTTAATGTTGCCTCAAAGACTGAAGAAGTTATTAGAGAGTCTTACATATCTTTACTCAAATTGAGGCATTACCACCTACTGGCCACGCACTGAGAGTCAGGCTCACAGCCAGGAGCCTCCACCTCTGTCAAGGATTAACTGAGGAAATAGATATAAAGTTGCTTGCAGAGTATCTGGTACATAATGTGCTCAATACATGCTGCTTCTCTCTCACTGATTTCCTTTCTTCACATGCATCCAGACAATCCATAAAGTGAGTCGCTACTGGGGATGAGAAAGACTGTGATCCTGGGACTGTTAGGCAGCCTGTTTTCCACAAACACTAAAACTTAGATCCCTACATGCAGATTGGCTTTTGTCCTGCCTGCAGAGAATCCTGCTCATTGAAGCCTGGTTTCTTCTCCCTTTTCTTTCTGTTCTCTTCACTTTTGCTCACTTGTCTTCTGTTATTTTCCCCCTAAATTCATTCACTAAGGGTTGTATGTAGAATAGGAATTGTAGTCAGGGGTGAGAAAAAAGGGATGAGTGGTGTGGATCAGGGGTGGATCCCAAGCAACCACATAGAGGGAGACAGGCATGTACAGACTGAGCTCTATGACCAAAAGGGATGCAATCAATCGTGAAGAGGAGTGGCCACTGACTTCTTGTCAACCACAGGGCAATCCGAATCCTATACCACCTCTGAAATGCCAGGAATGTTCCCAGTGTGATAATGCTGCATTAGTCCTCTTGGGAGCATTTCTGGGGACTTCAGAAACCTGGGGCTCCCAGGGCCCTTCCTCCGCCATCCGGATCATCAAGGACTCTGAGATTATACTCTGGCTTAGCTTTGTTAGGGTTGGGAGAGGAAGGGGAAATGGAAAATATTTCTGGAGTTCCTCTCCCAAAGGAGGGTGCCTTGGCCTGAAACAGTTCTGCCAGATGGAAAGCCTTCCAGCCCTGTCTATCTTCATCCATCATAAGGCAATGAAGGTGAAAGAGCATCCAGAACATCAGAATAACAGGAGAATACAAACTAATCACTCCAACGGAAAAATTACTGTGCCTAAGTTCTGGGAATGCAGTCAGTAACATGTGTCACTATAAGAAGAGCTGAGTAAGGCAGTACCCGAGGCTGTGTCTCTGTGGTGAGGGGTTAATAATGTGAGTTCCTGAGGACTCCAACTATCAGTGTCCTTTTACTAACTTCCTAGGACTTGGACTTATTTCTGTTCAATGCTCCTCCAAGGACACATTAAAATTGTAGATAATATAGCTTAACGTAATAAGAATTAAAGATTTTCTTGTACCTAATTGAGATCTGTGACACATTTATCAGTGTCTTCCTTCATCTATAAGACAGAGAGTTATTAGCCCAGCTTGTAGCCTGATGATCAGGAAATATGAAGAAAAGAAGTTTGCCCGTGTTTTCCCCTAACCAGTGATTTCAGGAAGGCATCGGTTTCCACTGTGTATACTTCATGCCCTGTGTGTGCTACTCCCTGGCTTCTTGTCCTCCAGTAAGGGCAACTCTCAGAAGTCCTCAAGGTGCCCTGGCTTCCCCCTGCCGGGGGCCTGTTCAGTGTCACTCATCCTGCTTCCTTCCTCTTGACTGGCATCCCTGGTCTGGAGAGCTCTCACTCCTGGTTAGCAGGGCTGCTCTGTGTGATGTATGCCCTGGCCCTCGGAGCCAACACTGTGATCCTACGAGCCGTGCAAGTGGAGTCCAACCTCCATGAGCCCATGTACTACTTCCTGTCCATGCTGTCCTTCAGTGACGTAGCCATGTCCATGGCCACACTGCCCACTGTGCTCAGAACCTTCTGCCTCAATGCCCACAATATTGCTTTTGATGCCTGCCTAATCCAGATGTTTCTCATTCATTCCTTCTCCATGATGCAGTCAGGGATTCTGCTGGCCATGAGCTTTGACCGCCATGTGGCCAGCTGTGATCCCTTGCACTATGCCACTGTGCTCACCAATGGAGTTAGTGCTGGAATAGGCATAGCTGTGACTGCTCGGAGCTTCATCACCCTGTTTCCCCTCCCCTTCCTCTTCAAGAGGCTGCCTATCTGCAGATCCAATGTTCTTTCCCACTCCTACTGCTTGCATCCAGACATGATAAAGCTGGCCTGCGCTGATATCACTATCAACAGCATCTATGGACTCTTTGTTCTTGTATCCACATTTGGCATGGACCTGTTTCTTATCTTCCTCTCCTATGTGCTCATTCTGCATTCAGTCATGGCCATTGCTTCCCGCAAGGAACGCCTGAAAGCTCTCAACACTCGTGTGTCACATACCTTGGTTGTACTTGCGTTTTATGTGCCTATGATTGGGATCTCAGTAGTGCACCGCTTTGGGAAGCATGCCCCACACTACAGACACGTCCTCATGTCCAATGTTTACCTCTTTGTCCCTCCTGTGCTCAACCCTCTCGTTTATAGTGCCAAGACAAAGGAGATCGCCCAGCCATTATCCGTATGTTTTGCCCCATCAAAATGTGACTTTCATATTTGCTTTTAATATCTGATGTTGACTGGAGCCATAAGTTGGCATCAATGGTGTCATTATTCATCATCATCACTGTATCATCATTATCTTTATATCCTCTAGAATAAAATAAACATATAGAGGAAAAGTAAAATATCAGAAAATGGTTCTATGAAATTATAACAAAAAATGACTAGTACATTCAATAACCTCAATGGCATTCATTTAGAGGTAAATATTGGAGTCATTAGGTGATTAGACAACATTTTACAGAGGAAGATTGACATAATCTAGGGATTATTTTCTGTTACAGTAACTATTACCAATATTATATTAACTAATTCATTGAGTCATTAAAAGTGTCAGGTACTGTTTGCAATTATGATGTGATCTAATCCATTTAACCTTCATAACAATCTCATAAGGTGTAGAGAATTAAGTCAGTTTTTCAGAGTAATACAGATAATAGGTGATCTAGATGAGACTCAATACTTGTCTGTCTCCTGGGGCTCCTGGGTAATTCAGTTGGTTAAGCTACTGAATCTCTTTCGGCTTAGTTCGTAATCTCATGGGTCATGAGATCGAGCCCCATGTCTGGTTCTGCACTCATTGGGGAGTCTACTTGAAGGTTTTATCCCTCTGCCCTTCCCCGACTCCCATGCATGTGCTCCTGCTCTCTCTCTCTAAAATAAATAAATCTTTAAAAAAAAAAAATAATTGTCAAGGGGGAGGGGGGATTGGTTAGCCTGGTGATGGGTATTAAGGAGGGTACGTACTGCATGGAGCACTGGGTGTTATACGAAAATGATGGGTCGTGGATCACCACATCAAAAACCAATGATGTATGGTGACTAACATAACATAATAAAATTGTAAAAAATTTTTTTAAAATAAAAAAATAATAATTGTCTGGCTTCATTATGTGTACCCAATGCCTACAAATACTGTCTCTCTGATGAGTTGGCTTCACTACTAACATTCACTACTAACATTCCAACTGTTATCCTTCCCCTTGCCTTCACTGTCATCTTATTTGTGAGTGTTTCAACTTCACAAAGTGAAATTTGATGCACAGTCAGAATCTGCTATAAGATGTATGACCCTGGAAAGCTGAATAAGACTGACATCTAGAAGAAACTCCAGATTGTTCTCTGCTTCCTTCATCTGCTCACCAATCCATCCTCCCACAGGGAAAACAATATTCAATATCTGAACCATAAACCTTTGTTCATTTTGACATTGTACTAAGTGTATGATTTCTCTTTCTCTTCCTTTCTTGGGATTTTAATTTTCTTCTATATAATGATGTGATAACAAATGTCAAATAGTATGTCTTTCTAGAATTTCTAGCTAAAAAGCCCTGGGATAGGCAATAGAGAATTTATGACTTAGACCTTACAAAATAATTATTTTTTACCTTCCATTAAATTAGTCGGTTTTCCTGCATGCTCTTTCCTTGATACCAGGGAGGTAAGATACAATAAAAAATTCCTTGGCAGAATTGGAGTGCTTTCAGATGAGGTTTGGGTTTACATTTAGACTGAATTAAAGGAGGGGCGCCTGGGTGGCTCAGTTGGTTAAGTGACTGCCTTCGGCTCAGGTCATGATCCTGGAGTCCCGGAATCGAGTCCCGCATCGGGCTCCCTGCTCGGCAGGGAGTCTGCTTCTCCCTCTGACCCTCCTCCTTCTCATGCTCTCTGTCTCTCATTCTCTCTCTCTCAAATAAATAAATTTAAAAAAAATCTTTAGACTAAGTTAAAGGAGATGCCCTGTGGAGACTGACATACTCACCAGGAATACTGGGCTGGAGACCTCAAGTAGATAAACATAAAGTCATCTAGAGTTTTCTCTCTGTGAAGCTTTCTTGAGAGAATATGAAGGAAAAGTGTCAGGTACCAGAAGGAGGGAATTATTTCTGAATGGAAACAATGTATTTGTGATCCAGATTTCCATATATGCCCATAAGTGAAATAAAAGACTTATAATGTAAGTGCCCTTATCCACTAAACTAATTATTTTAGGGGCATGATTGGGTAACATAACTCATCATGATTGCAAATGGGAAATAATGAGTCACACTATGGTCTTCAAAGTCAGTTCAAGTAATGACCATTTGATTCATACAAGAAGCTCTATATTGTCACCTCAATTAATAATAGTAGTAGTAGTAGTAGTAATAGTAATTTATCATGCAAAGGCAAAGCTTGGGGAACCTTCTCTATATGAAAGTGTGGAAAACACTCACCGATTCCCACTCTGGGGAGAGAGAGGAAGACAGTCTTATGACCACAGGCCTCAGGTTGGCAACCAAGGGTAGAAAGGAGAAAAGACAAGGAACACTGGAATAAGAACCTCCTATCAGCACCTCTGGCTCCTCTCCACCGTATTTCCTCTCTCTTTTTAACAAGCTTTTCTTTGAACTCCACATTTTTTCCTGTTGAAATGGGAAAATATCTGGATTTTGGCCAACTAAAAAGGAGCAAAGAAGATTGTATACTTCGTTTATTTTAGGCCCCTTACTTCTGCCTTAGAAAATTAGGTCACCTAAGAAAATTAAATACTGAACTTGGCTCAGCTAAGCTTGGATGGGGGTTATATTGAGGTCTGTGGGAAAAAAGTCTCTGGATAATAAAGGTCATGCTTTTGCATGGCCTTGTCAGGGATGCCAATCTCATCCCCCAGGGCCTGTGTTGGCTGGGTCTATGAAGAGACAGACAGAAGAAACTAGAACAAGATTAATGGTACAATTGGATTCCTGACCCCCATGCCTCACAGTAAGACCCATTCAACTAGAATGTAATGCAGAATGGAGAAAACACACATCCATTTGTAGGGCCCTTCAATGGAATTAATTTCTGTGTGAGCCCAGGAAGCAGGAGAATCTTCAGAAACAAGAGCAAGGTAGCAGAGAGTTATGAAGGGGCCCCTGGGCATGGCTGACCATCAGCCCCACTTGCTCAGTGCCACCAAGGTGCAGCCCCACCTCCAGGAAGCCATCCTCAGACCTGAACAGTTCTGCTAGGATGAGTCAGCTTTGTGCTACAGTTGAGATTCAGTGGGATGAGAAGTGCTCCTCCCCAGACACTGTTCACAAAAAGATAAATAAGAGCAGGGGCACAGACTGTGTTTCTTCTGAGTTACGGTTCTCCACAGCAAGGGTGTTGCCTCACCAGGAGGATACCCACAACTCCTTCATCAGCTAAAAACGTCGTCTCACTGTGCTGATGCAAGGTGGGCTCAGGACCCTGCACTATGTTATTTCATTTTCAGAGAGGAGGGGATCCACATGCTGGGGGCTGTGCATTGAGCACAGGCAACCAGAGGCCCTCCAGACAGCTGAGTGGGGTGTGTGCCCTGAAGAGGGCTCAGGTTTCATAGACACAACAAAGGGCTTATGAAGTCAGCCATCATTTTGTGAATTACCATCTTCCTGACCTCAAACAAGTAACTGAGTCCTGCTGAGGCATTACCCCATGCAGGGGAAGAGGAGGACCACTTATCAAGCAGTGCCTGGATGTGAATGTCTGTTGGGAAGGTCATGGGGAGGACGTGACTGCTGGTCGACCCACGAGCTAGGCCCCAGCAATCAAGGCTCCTCACCCCTGACCCTGCCTTGGAATGTGCCTATAGTTTGTCTTGCCCTTCCCACAACCGGTTCCAAGGACATGACCTTGAGATAGTCCCGTGTTGCTGAGACTTTCTGTAAAGTATACATGACTGAGCCCAGATAAGACTTCTATATAAACTTCTAAGATTCTGGAAGCAGGTGTAAAGATGTACTGGCTTTCAACCACCCAAGACAAACCTAGTACGTAAGTTCCCTTGCTTGTTAAATCTGCTGCCTACCAATCTGGAGGGGCCTGCCTCTTTTTGGGGGCTCTTCCTGTCCTCTTAATACAGAGACCAGTTTCAAATGACACTTGGGAAGCTCCTGAGGATATTTCAAACCAACATCAGGAGCCAACATTTTGTTTCATGGGGTTTGTCATACTAGGTGTAGGTGTATGTGGTTTGTATTCATATTTATATTATGAAGTATTTTTATTCCTTTTTTTTCTTCTTTTACCCATGGAAAACTTGTTTATTGAATATATGTAAAAAAATAGAGGAAGATACATTATCTGTTAAATGATTATTTAATTTAGTTTGTTTTGTACATGTGTCACTCAGGAGTCAGCTGACACTACCTAAACCTTAGATATTTCACTGAAATTTGCATAAGGCCCCAACAATCTTCAAATAGAATGTATAACCCCAGTCAACACTATACATTTCTGCAGTCATGTATCACTCACCCAAAGCATAGATATGTGGCAAGATTCACTAAAAGTTTAGATCATAAACAGATCTCAACTAATAGAAATACAACAAACAGAGCTGGTGATTGGACAAAATCTTGATCTTACATCTTTTATTGCCAGTCATGGTGCTCAGAAAATTTTCTTTCTCAAGTGTTTCTCTATCTCCTTTTCCCTAGCAGAGATATTTAGACACTCTCCTTTATTCAACCCTGAGTCAAAAAAAAAATGTACTGTTTTTTTTTAGGGGATTGGATATAATTCTGGCAACACACTATTTTCCTTACAAGCTTTACTGTTTGTTTGCTTAAAAGAAACACAACAGCTACTCCTTTATTTATTCCTTCAACAGTATTTATTGTGACCTACAATATGGGAGCCACTGTGTTAGTTTTGAGGGTTCCGTGATTACAGAATTTAGTCATTAGGGTTTGTGAGAGATACCTATCTGAAGGAAGCTGGAAGGAATATGCCAAAGTCTCCCGAGATGTATTTACTAACTATTCCTTCTAAATACCCGCTTGCACAGCCACACCATGTTTTGAACAGCTGCAGTGTGACAGAGAATGTGACTGGTGGGGATCTAGTCCATGTTCATGCAAACTGTGGCAGGGCAGAATGAAGGCTGGGAATCTCAGGCTGTTTTTTAAGGCAAATATCCCACATTACAAGCCAGGAGAAACAAACTTCCTGAGTGGCCATCTGTATTTTTACCACAGAAGACAGCCTGTAAGCAACAATGGCTCAGTCAACTTTAAATACTAGTCTTGACAGTCAACTGCATTGTCTCTGACTGAGATGAAGTCTTCTGTGAATGTTAAACAGCTCAGAAGTGGTAGAGCACTAAGTGCTTTTTCTGTATTTGACATTTGACATGACATGGTATAAACCAAATCTACCGTGGATTTTAACACAAAAATCTGGGAGTCAGCAACTTCATAAACAGATCTTTGGCTAAAATTTCTAAAAATGTAGAAGCAAGTAAAATAAATCTGAAACTCAAACAAAGAAATTTCTGCCAAACAGATATATCCAAAACTTTCTATGCCTGGGTTACAAATACTAGAGTGGAAATAGTTCCCATTTCATTTATTCAGCACGGATGGAGACTAATGATTACATTCCACAGGAAATACCATTCAACATTTAGAAAATCCAAATATGGGGGCGCCTGGGTGGCTCAGTTGGTTAAGCAACTGCCTTCGGCTCAGGTCATGATCCTGGAGTCCCTGGATCGAGTCCCGCATCGGGCTCCCTGCTTGGCAGGGAGTCTGCTTCTCCCTCTGACCCTCCCCCCTCTTATGTGCTCTCTCGCATTCTCTCTCTCTCAAATAAATAAATAAAATCTTAAAAAAAAGAAAATCCAAATATGTGCAAGAACATGTTTACAAATAATATAGAAAAACAAGTTTATGGTTTTCAGGAGGAAAGAAAGTTATAAGGCATAATTCAGGTATAAATTGGAAAATTGGACACTATTTTGAAACTGATTCTGATTTATTTTCAATATAATTTCTTAACCGTGTTAGCCTTCAGACCACACAAAATATTATAAACAGGTTTATAAATTTATCATTTATTTAGATATCAGTACATTTAGATATCAGATTGAATACTAATCTTACCCGTTTGAACAAATGCAATTCATGTCAGAAAGAAAAGCCTTTTTTTTTTTTTAACATACTGCTAATTAGGGTCTTGGCCAATATTTTTTAGGCAGCCATTAAACATACATATGCATATGCATATATGTAATGGATTTTTTCTCTATACTAATAAATTAAGAGCTTTTCATTTTCTGCCTCCTCAATAAACTTCTCTTTAATCCATAGTCAATATAAACAGGTTATATTTACTGTGTGTGTGTGTGTGTGTGTGTATACACCCCAGCAGTCTTATCCAACTAAGAACTGGAGGGTGAGTAGTTCTGGAACACTGAAAGGAATTTCTATCACTTTTTTGTGCTTTTTGTCCCTTATTTATTCAGAGCTCAGCTTAACACGTCCATATTCAACTGGTGAGACACACACAAGAAAACATCTCTCAGTGTCACCCGCTCTTTGTTATCAGGAACCACTTCAATTAGCCGCATGCCCAGTGCTTAGCACAAGTTCCTCATTCCATGTGTGTTTGCTAAAGGGGTAAGGTGTCACTGCACAAAATGATGACAGAAATGCTTTGTGTTACACCTGGCACTCACTTTGCTCCTTATTCTGTGACTTTTCAATTCTGTGGTTGAATTCAGAGGTATGCTTAAAAAACAAAAAAAGAAACCTAAGAAATACTGAAGTCAGCCATATGGTTTCTAATATTCAGTTATAGATACTGAAGCTGTAGGATATAAAAACATTTTTTGAAAAAGAAGAAAGATTCCCATCGTAATCATGACTTTAAGGGCCATGGGTTAACCTTTGTCATTTTTTTTCTTTCATTTTTGCTCATAACTATGTACAGAGTTAGCTCATATCCAGTGTTTGGACCCATATATACAGAAGGATGGTTTTCCAGGTGAATGGGAGGGGAATTCTCTGGACTGGGTTGAGATGGCAGGGTAGCTTTTCCAGCTTTGTAGCTCTGGGGCTCCCTCTGCTGTTGTGCGAACAGCTTCAAGGAGCACTTCTCTTGGAGGCCACTTGTGTGTCTCAGAGCTAAGACTGTTTCTAGAGGATGTGTGGCTCCTTCCCTCTGTTCCAGCTCTAGAGCTCTACAAGCCTTCCTTCCAAGGGGTGCGCTCCATTGAGAATTATAGTATCGTGGCACTGTCTTGCACCTGCTTCTTCCAGAGCCTACATCTGTCACCAGCATCTTCTTTCTTACTCCAACATCTTTATCTGTTTTATCTGTGGTTTCCTTCTGGCTGAGGTCAAATCCTCCCGGAAAAGCTTGTGTGCTGAGCATTTCAGAGATTCTCAAATGCTTAGGAGCACCACAGCATTGCTCGATCCTCTCAGGTGCACGAGGACTTGGATCTTATGAGGATCATTCCCAGTTTCGCCAGTCAATCTCAAAGCCACCACCCAGGTTTCTGCCTAGTTTTCCATCCTCTCCTACTGGGGGTGAGTGTTTGTGATTTTGGGGGTCTGTCATTTCCTATTGGACTAAGTTTGGTTATTCCCCTTCGCTACCCCACTCCCTACCACATATTTTCCTACTCTGTGTTTTAGCTATACCTACCTTTATCTAGGGTACTTGCCATTTCTTCATCATCTAATATTGTTGAAGGTGTTATTTCTAGGTTTTTACTCTGTTTCATTTTTTTGGTAATGGTTGGTTAATCTGGCATTCAGAGCTATATTGCTGCTATGTTTAGGGCAATATCATGTCACTCAGTCCTTATGGCTTTATTTTAGAAAAGTTATTTCATAATCCTTTGAGGGAAAAAAACATGGAAAAGGATATTTATTTTAAAAATAGTATGTTTCCGCCTTAGTGTCTGCTTTCCCCAATCATCCAACAGAGTTGAATTATGCCATAGTCTGGGCACTGTCCAGTGAAAGCCGCCATGTTTGTGTTTACCTCTGCCAAGTGGCCACGTGGCCTGTGTGGGCTGTGCTGTGTGTGTTTTGCATGAATTTGCAGAGGATTCCTCTCGCCTCATGGCTGTTACTCTACAGGGATTATGCTCTCTGAATGTCCTGATATTCTTATCAACTGTTCTCTACTCTAGCAAGTGCTGAAGTCTCTGGGCTTGGGTGCTCACTATAGGCCATGAAAATTCATATTCCAGCAAACTGTGAACCAAACTGCCATTGCCACTGAAGTAGACTTGCCCCACCATCCATTACTGGTGTCTGTTAGCTTTCCATTTAAAGTGCTTACTAGCTCCCTAGAAGAAAGTTAATCATCATCCCAGTCACGCCCAAGGGAAGACAACATACGATTTTTTCCACAAAACTTTTCCCCTTGTTTGAACTTGTAAATTTCAAGTGTTAACATCATTTACATTGCTTAGTCAGAATGACAAGCATATAGGTTCCTTTTTATAAGACTCAGGACTATTCTTATTTATTTCAAAAGTGAAAAGTTGGTCACAGCTATTGTATTTTTTCAAGTTTAAAGATACTCAAAATTATTATTCCTTTAAAATGTATTCGGTGATACCTTTGATCTCAAGTAACATAATCTCCAGTTATAGTGTGGTTTAGGTAAGTTTTTGTCTGTTTTGAGATTTACTTGAAAGTGTAGGTATAACTAGTTTATTGGGACAAATAAAAGAGTCTAATTGAAGACCCTCTTCCTTGTTAGCTCTGAAAGAAGTCATCTATAACAACCTGCGACATAGTTAATTACATTGTAAGGCAGCCTGTTGTGTTGAGTTAATGGGTTATAGCCAGGCTGTACCATACAACTAACAGCAGGTATCCAATCAGAGGTCCATTTACAGAAGGAGATTAAAACCCTCCAGGACCAAGTATACCCAAAAATCAGCAATAACAACAAACTCCTAGGGCACCTGGCTTCCTAGAAGATCTCTCCCTGATCAGAGCTTAGGTTTCAAAAACATTTTGTATAGCCTTTTACGAATTTCTTTAGTCTTAATGGAATAGATAATTGGGTTGAGCATTGGAGGCACAAAAAGATATACCAGGGACATGAACTTGTGCACATACTCAGGGGCATGCTTCCCAAACTGATGAACCATGGACACACTGACCATGGGTACATAGAAGATGAGCACAGCACAGATGTGTGACACACATGTGTTGAGTATCTTAAGCCTCTCCTCCTGGGAAGCAATGACCAATACAGAGCGCTGTATAAGCACATAGGAGAGGAGGATGAGCACTGAGTCTACACCAAAGGCAGAGATAACAATGAATAGGCCATACATGCTGTTGATGGTGGTATCTCCACAGGGCAGGTGGATCAGGTCTGGGTGCAAACAGTAGGAATGGTTTAACACATTGGCTTTACAGAAAGGCAGCCTCTTCAGAAGGAAAGGCAATGGGAAGACCATGCAGAAGCTACAGATGATGATGGATATGCCCATGTGAGCCACACGGATATCAGTGAGCACTGAAGAATAACGCAAGGGGTTACAGATGGCCACATAGCGATCAAAACTCATGGCCAGCAGGACCCCAGATTCTGTCCAGGAGAAAAAGTGGATGAAGAACATCTGGGTCAGGCAGGCATCAAAGGCAATCTCCCAGGCATGAAAGCACAAGGCAGCCAGTACAGTGGGCAATGTAGAAAAGGACACACCCAGGTCATTGACAGACAACAGATACAGGAAGTAGTACATTGGCTGCTGCAAGCTTTGCTCCTCCTTTATGATGAAGAGAATTAGGATGTTACCCAGGATGGAGATAGCATAAAGCAACAAGAGGAGGGTAGCTAACCAGTGCTGCAGGCCCTCCATCTCTGGGAAGCCTGTTAGTGTGAAGCTGGTAGTGCTAGAAATGTTAGTCCCAAAATTTCCCATGAGGGTCCCTGAGTAGCTTTTGGGGAAATAGAACCAACGTGAAGTGAGGTCAGACAGTGGAAGATCAGGAGTGGTCACTGCCCTCAGGATGAAAGGGGCAATGATACTTAGATTCTCTGATTGTTAGATCATGAAAGGGTCAGGAAGGAGCAGGTTAGGGCTGTTGGTTACATCTCAGACTTTCTGCAGTCTGACCATATCCACAGATGTGTCTTGGGCTCCAAATCCTTCCCCACAGATATCCTTTGACTCTTTTTTGGGGGTAGGAAGGGCAATTATCCCCTGTTCTTTCTGTCTCTGTGTTCTTTACAGAAAGATTCAAATATTTCTCCAGTCGTGGAAAGTGACTTTGCCCTTTCTCCCTACCAGTTCTTAGCTACCACCTTCTTCAAGAAATGAGGTACAATATGTCCTTCCTTCCTCTCTGTGTGTTGATGCATTCATTCCTGTGCAAATGATGACATCTCCATCTAGACTCTGAGCTGTCTCCTCTCTTTCCTGCATTCAACCATCACTCCAGATCCTCATCCTCTATTGCTTGAGCCCCTCACTTATTCACCAAGGGTCCAGAATCTCATCCTCCTCCATATCTGATTGCTTTAGGTTTTCCTCTCCTGCATGTTCACATGTTTTTTTTTTTTTTTCTCTGTTTAGATTAAGGATTCATTTGAGGAGGCTTAAAAAAACTCCTTTGTCTGGACCTCACTCATATCAATTAAATCAGAATCTGTCAGTGGGACTCAAAATTCAGTATTTTTTTTTTTTAAATTCCCCAAGTGATTCTGATAGGCAGCCAAGTTTGAGAATCAGGAGTTTAGATCACTCTCATAAGATTCAGATATGTCCCACCTCACACCAACTTCTTCTTTATTGAGGAACAGTTTCATGATCTATCATAAGAAACAAACAACCCTCTTTATTGTCCCCACATAATCTTCTAGTAACCACTCATTTCTCTGTTCTCTTTCATAACTCATATTTTCAAAATTATTTTCTACTCATAATGTTCTTCTTTATCTCTTCTCTGTACATCAGTGATCCCAAATTTATGTCTCTAGTTCAGATTTCTTCTAGCTGTAGACACAAGCATTCAATTCCCTATTGGACCATCAATTGTAATAGTTCATCTGTATCTCAAACACAACCTGCAAAGTTGAACTTCTTTTTAATCACCATACTTGATCCTCTCCAATATTTATCATCTTATGGAAGCCCATCACTATCTATCCATGTACTCAAACCAAAACAACCTAGGAGGCATCTCTTACTCTCTCCCATTCCAAGATCTAATTAATCTACTACCATCTCCCCAAAATATACTTAACACTGGCTTCTCCTCTCCATCTCACTTCCAACAGTCATCCACCCTCAGCATCTCCAACCAGGATGTCTGCAGAACCTTCCTTGATGATTACCCAGCTGAGTGTCATGCCCCTCTCCATTCTCCATAAAGCAGTCAAATTATTTGTTTATAATATAAATAAATAAAATGGTGTTACACTCCCACTGAAAATATTCCAATGGCTTCCCTTAACTTTTGAAATAAGAATTCATACATCTTTACTATGAGGCAGCATCAGTACCACCTGGGAGGTTGCCATCTTTCAATTATTTGAATCATTCATTACTTCTCTGCTCATGGTTATATATCACGGTTATAGAATCTCATACATATTTTTCTTCATGACTCATCACACTTCAGAATCATAGTGAATTATTGTGTATCTGTTTGGATATTTGATTAGTATCTTCTTCCCCCGATAAATTGTAAGTTCATATAATTGTCTCTTTTACTTTTCATCTTATTCTCAATGCTTAGCCAAGTCACTGGGCATAGAGCCCTGGGTTAGGACTCAAAGATTATCTGTTCTAGTTCTAATCAGTAAGTATTAATTAAGTAGATAAATAAACTATTGGAAGAAGAAGGTATTATAAGCTACACATTCTTAAGTGTAAAGTGAATTTGATAAGTTAAATAACTCACCTAACATCTAATAACTGAATTTTTATCTCAGCTTTGCCATATACCAGCTGTGCATTTAGTTTATGTCTTCATGCCTTATTTTGACAACTACAGTATAGAAAAAAAAAACAGAATAAAACACTTAAAATTCATATTCAAGACCCTGATGCAAATTATGTACTGAATAAATGGCAACCAAGAGAGTGGTAATGAAAAGAGTGGTAATGAAAAGAGTTACTTAGGGGGTGACATCCTCTGGTCCTCTTTCCACATTGTCTTCCCACTTTTGAGTTTCCAGCCAAAGGCTCTTACCTTTTGTCTCAACATTTTTCCACCACCCAGTGAGAATATTGGAGTATGAATTAATTACCCTGAAGCATTTGCACTGAAAAAAAGCTTTAGAAGATGCCTGGTAGGTCTATACATGCTAGGAATATAGAGTAAATCTGTAAGTAGGAGGCCAGGATAGTGGGATTTCAGACATCAAGGACTATAGATGGGGAGTATGGGTTTAAAGAAGAGAAATGCAGGCAAAATCTCTAAATTTAGATCATAGACAGCTTCTCCTTCTTCAAATAGCTGTACCCTAATTTCCTTAGGGTTTTGAAGCTTGTAATGAGGTTCCTACGGACCTCTGTGTGGGAAGAGCTGAAGTCCCAACTTACCTCCCCAGGGCAGCTCTGTTGGAAAGGAGGAGAGAAGTTGATGAACTATTTACCAGGGAAGAAACACCAAGGACTCTGCCTACTCTGCACACAACCTCCCAGCCTTGATCTCTATAAATCTGTCTCTTAAGAGTCCCCTGGGCCCAGTTAGTCCTAGGGCTCAGAGGTTACTGGAGCAGTAGATAATGCAAAAAAAATCTTGAGGGGATGGCCCCTCTGTGCCCTGGAATATCTCCCCCTTAGAGGTTTCAAAGAAATTAAGAGTTAGAACTGTGTTGCTCTTTATTTTAGAGAAGAGGAACAGAAGCCCAGAAGGAACCCATTCAGTAAGGCAACAAACAGCTGGATCTATCCCAGACCCTCTGACTCTCACTGATTCCCAAATTAGAGCTCCTTGTACTAACTATCCTACAACCCAAATAGATTTCAAGAAGCAAAATAGCATAACCACTAAAAACCTAATGATTTATAGTTAGCAAATAGAGTGACCATCCTGATTTGCCTAGAACTATACTGGTTTTAGCACAGAAAATCCTGCATGGGGGAAACCCCTCAGTCCTGCAAACTGGGACAGTTTGTCACCCAACATCTAGATCTAGATTCAAAGCTACCTTCTTCCCTGTCTGAGTGTTCTTTAAGAAAAATTATTTAATTGGTTCAAGTGCTCATTTATAAAATTACAGTACAAATGCCTGTAGATCCAGTTGACTATGACACTTAATATCACATGCTAAGTGCTTATGAAACAAGGACTATTGTGATGACTTGTCAATTTTTCATCTGCCAGGAAAGAATTTGAATAGAAGATGGGATAACCATTGAGCTCTGGGGGCTCTGATGGCTGTGAGGACAGGTTGATTCCTAAGACACTAATCAAAGGTCTTAAACTAGGAGAGTCTTTGGCCATCTTGTGTCACACCCAAACTTCTGCAATGAAGAAATGGAGGCTCTAAGGGGGCAGAGGCTGTCATGCCCAGAGAAATTGTTATAGAGTCAGAACTTGAACAGAATTTTCCTAATCCAGACCCAAAGTCTATCCCCACTGCCCATGCTTTCTCTCATTACCAGGGTTGGAGAGGGACAGAAGAATAACTGGTACGTTGTGAGCTTTCACCAAGTGTTTGGGACCATGATAGGTTATTTGGTATAGATTGGCTCATTTAATCCTCACAGAAAATTTGATGAATGCCTAAAATCAGTATTGGATTTTTCAGTAGGCAGACTACACATACAAAATTACAGTAGTGAAGAAAACACTAAAAACTCTATCTATCCTAAAAATTATATATATTACATATAATATATTTTAAATCATAAACATTACATTAATACAAAATCTGAAAGGAATGGCTCCCCTAGGAAAAGGAAATGCTTAGCCCTTAGATGAGCAGAGCAGAGCATTCAGAAAGCACCTCTGTGGGGAGCCAGCAGGGGCACCTGGGCTCAGACTCCGTCCCTGGGAGGTTCGGCACCTCCGTGGGACTCTCAGATCCGTGGGACTCTCAGATGATTTTCACCCGCTTGCATCTCCTTCTCTCCTCTCTCCCTCAGTTTATCAAAAACATAACATATATGTTTTATAGAGAAGTAGAAGATAACAGATAATTAGAAAAATAAGACTTCCCAATTCTCACTAACCAGAGACATCTACTAATATAATTTATTATTCCTTCCAAATACTTTCTATGCAAATGTATAAATGTTTAACAGCAATATTATGTCAGTGATTTTACCAAGAAAAAAAGTGTCAGCTATAAATTCTATTTGATAAGATGTTTTATTTGAAATGGTACCTTACAGTGGTTTATACATTCTTCCAATCTGTCCTGCACTAGAAATCTGTTATCGCAGCCGTAGCTTCTATTTCAAGTAGTATAGCTTTCTAATATTTTCTTTCCTTCATGTTTTAACATTTGGGAGGTCTACTATATTCCTATCCCGTTTCCCACTTTTTTAAAGATTGATTGATTTGAGAGAGAGTGAGAGAGCACAAGCTGGGGGAGGGTCATAGGCAGAAGGAGAAACAGACTCCCTGCTGAGCTGGGAGCCCCAAGGGGGCTTGATCCTGGGATTCCAAGATCATGACCTGAACGCAAGGCAGACACAACCCACTGAGCCACGCAGGCCGCCCTCCCCCCTTTTAAAAAAACTTTACAGAAAGTAATCTCCATTGTGTAAGAATTCTAAATTATCTTTAAACTCATGTTGTTGTATTCCCCAGAATACTCAGAATTAAGTAAATTGAATTGGGAAGAAATAGCACCTTCAGTATTTGTTTAAACTTTCCACCTAGACACATGATTTTGTGTCCATTCATCCAAGTTTATTTTTATTTTATTTTATTTTGGGGGGGCAGAAGGAGAGGGAGAGAGAGAATCTGAAACAGACTCCACCCCCAGCAGGAAGCCCAACCTGGGGTTCCATCTCACAACCCTGAGATTATGATCCAACAGAAATCAAGAGTAGATCACTTAACCAACTATGCCACTCAGGAGCCCCTAGGTTTATTTTTAAACTCATCAATCATACAAGAAGTTTTGTTCCCTAACATAGCTCATTCAAATATTATTGTGAGAAATTATTTTTTTAAGTTTGTTGAATTAAAATATTTGCTGTTTTTGAAATTGTCAGTTTTGTATTATTATATTTGGCAAATTTTCTCAATTTTTAGTAATTTTTCTTTTTAGATCTTTGTGTTAATCCACAAATTACATCACTTGCAAATAATAATAATGTGGTTGCATTCATTCATTTATCCAATCAATAAGTATTTATTGAAATCTGTACAATTTGTACAAGGTTAAGCTCTGGGAGTAATTTGGTTATTATAAATGTAAGATTTTTCCTTATTGAGTACTTATATGTCAAGCAATGTATCAACCATCTTGCAAACATTATCTTTAAACTTTATAAAAATATAATCTGGTTATTTTGGTAGCAATTTACAGATGAGTAAATTGAGGTTCAGAGAAGTTGGGATTTTTCTAAGGCCATGCATGATCTGTCTTGCAAAAAGTTCACATTCTTTCTAATATTAAACAATTCATTCTTTCAAGAAGCTTATGATTCAAATAGGAAGCTATATACAGAGTAGAACAGAAAAATATCTAGAAGCATAAAAATAATAAAACCTCTGTTTTACCTCTATTGGAGGTGAGGGAACCAGTAGATAAAGGGCAGGTGTAAAAGAATTCCTTAAAACGCTACACAGAGCAGATAACTAAAAAGCTGAACCACTCTCTGGTCCATGGTATTTGTCTAACTCATATCTTTGATGAACAATTAGAATGATATGCAGTTTCCAGGCAGATAAAAATGAACAAGATAGTCTAAATAAAGGTTCTCAGAACAAAGATACAGAGGCATAAAGCAGCCTCTGGGTTCGGGAATGACATGTAGTTCCATACGGCTAGAACAAAATAACATTGTTGGGGAGTGGGGATGGTTGGGGTAGTAAGACATAAAAAAATACAGCGGTGATATTATTAAGAGACATGTTAAGGCTTTTGGACTTTACCTGTAGAAAGTAAGAGCCATTGAAGGCTAGGGAGTTTTATAATCAGATAGTCTTTAAGAAGATCATTCTGGCTTCAGCGTGAGCAAATGAGAGAAAAGATCAGTAACCAGTGAGATCAGTTTGGAAGATATTGCCAAGTGAAGTAAGGGATGATAATGAAAGCCCAAAATAAGGTAGTAACAGTGGTGAGATAGAGGCAAAGATTGGAAAAATCAAAATCTAGAGTTGTCAGGATTTACTATCGAGTTACAGATACAGGGTAAGGTAAAATAGTCATTTCTATTTCAAGTTTCACTCCATTGCTTAAAGATTCCTCCAAAAAATGGTAAGTGATGGCAAAAAAAAAAGTGTGTATATACATATATATGGAAAATTTTTTAAAATTTTAACCAGAAAGTATACAATATAACACCTTAAGAAAATATACAGAAAAATTTTGTTTTATTTATTTATTTATTTTTGGATTTTTGGACTCATTAGGTACCCTTTCTGGAATCTACTGTTGCTTACATATTTTTTTATTATTCCGCTCATTAATATGATGAATTATACTGATGAATTTGTGAAAAATGAGTCATTCTTTTAATCTTAGAATAATGTTGATTATTCTTTGCTTATTAATTGTATTCACAACTTTACACATGTTTACATTATTGTGTTTTGTCTACAGGATTGTTTGCTGATATACATTTTTTCTGTATTGTATTCAGGATTATATGTGCTCTTTTGTACAGCTTTCCAATTTTATTTATGACAAGATATATAAAAAGCATGATCTTTTTCTTGAAATGTGGGGAGAAAAGCAAGGAAAAAGATCTTGCATTATAATATGTTGGAGATGGTGGGAGTGTAATTGTCAATTATCAGTTAAGTCTTCATGGATTTACATTTTGTAATTTTCCTTCAAATACCAATTCATTCAAGACTTCAGATTACTTATAGAACATGCTACTGTAATTTAAAAAATATCTCTAGTTTAGTATTATATATGATTCCTAAGATTATTTTCCATTTCATGAGATTTTTAGAGGTTGGTCTATTTTGAGAGCTTGTTAAAGATTGGTTATTGGATTATTTTCAATCTTTCCCATTCGCCTTCATTCAGTCCTTTTAACATTTTCATTTTAAAATTATTTTATATAGTATTTTATCCTTTTATAATGTCTTAAAATGAATGCTTAATTTCTTAACTTCCTCTCTTTTTTTGTCATAAAAAATACCACTAACATTTTATAAGACTGTGGATTTAAGCAGAATAATTATTTGCCTATGTTTCATGTTTTGCTACATAGTGTTCCCACTTTCATTGTTTATTGTTTGTTAATATATGCATTTCTATTGTTCATATAAATAAATACACATATATATGTGTGAACATATATGATGTATGTTATAATATACACTTTACTGAATTTTATTATTGAAGCCAGATCATTTAGTACAATTTATATTGCAATTGTTTTTATTTCATCTTAAAAGTTGATGAATAGTGTATATTGTATGAAACAAATGCTGATATGAATAGCTATAGCTAATATATATATTTATATTTCATTTTAACTATTTTTTGCATAATCCTTTTTTTAAAGTTTTATTTAAACATTTAACAGGAGATCTGCCCTCTTGACAAATTTTTAAGTGCACACTACATTATTGTTGACTATGGGTACAATGTCACACAGCAGATCTCTACAGCTTATTCATCTTGCTTAACTACAACTTTATGCCCACCGATTAATAGCTGGTCATTCCCCCCTTCCCCCAACCCCTGGCAACCCCAATTCCTCTTTTATTCTATGAATTTGACTGTTTTCCATAACTCATGTAAGTGGAATCATGCAGTATTTGTCTTTCTGTGATTGGCTTATTTCACTTTAGTGTGATGCCCTCAAGGTCCTCTACATTGTCACATAGTACAGAATTTCCTTCTTAAGGATGAACAGTATTCCATTTATGTATATGCCACATTTTCTCTATCCATTCATTGGTTGATGGACATTTAGGTTGTTTCCACATCTTGGCTATTGTAAATAGTGCTGCAACAAAGTCATGGTAATATCTCTTTGAGATCCTGATTTCAATTCTTTTGGATAAATATCCAAAAGTGAGATTGCTGGATCATATGGTTACGACAGCAAAAGCACAGGTAACAAAAACAAAATAAATAGCTGGGACTACACTGAACTAAAAAGCTTCAGCATAGCAAAGGAAACAATCAAGTGTAAAAGCAACCTTGAAAATATTTGCAGACCATATATCTGGTAAGGGGTTCATCTCCAAAATATATAAGGAACTCCTACAATTTAATAGCATAAAAACTAATAGCCTGATTTTTAATCTTAAAAATATGAAGTATACAGGCATTTCTCCAAAGAAGACATTACATATGGTCAACAAGACATACAATGGCTCAACGTCACTCATCTTTAGGGAAACACAGACTGAAACCACAATGAGATATCACCTCACACCTTCCAAAATAGCTATTATAAAAAAAAAATACAGCACATGTTGTAAGGATGTAGAGAAATTTGGACTCATGCACACTATTGGTAGGAATGTAAAATAGAGCATTCCACTATGGAAAACAGTATGGAGATTCCTCAAAAAATTAAAAATAAAACTACCTTTGACATAATCTTGGGGAAACAAATTCTTTTACCCATTATGACAGACTTTCCATGGTATAAACACCTTCCTTTGTGCTCATGCACTTTCAGCAAAGATAAGAGAAACATATCACACTGAAATGAGAGACAGGTTATGAGGATGTATATTTTTGGATTCAAAAAAGGGAAATTGAGCAAATTTTGTTTTGTTTTCTTTGTTTGTTTTTGCTAAATTATGACCCAGTTTACCTTGGCAAAATCTGTTGGCTTGGGTCGTAACTATTGCTAGGCAGAAATCCTAATATTGGTTAGGGACTAAAAAGAAATTTAAAAAGCTTTGTCAAAACAGTTTTTAAAAACTCAAATTTGGGGCGCCTGGGTGGCTCAGACGGTTAAGCGTCTGCCTTCGGCTCAGGTCATGGTCCCAGGGTCCTGGGATCAAGTCCCACATCGGGCTCCCTGCTCCTTGGGAGCCTGCTTCTCCCTCTGCCTCTCTCTCTCTCTGTCTGTCATGAATAAATAAATAAAATCTTAAAAAAAACCCCTCAAATTTGTGGAATAACAATAAATATCCCTTGAATCTTGGAATTTTAACATGTCTCCTGCTTAAAACTTTGTTCCCAGTAATATTTTGCAAAGCCTCTGATGAATCTCTTTGGTTTTGATGGTATAGATGACCGGGTTGAGCATAGGAAGCACAAAGAGATAGATAAGGGACATGAGCACGTGCATGTACTGTGGGGCATGCCTCTCATAGTGATCAGCCATGGACACACCAACCATGGGCACATAGAACATGAGCACAGCACACATATGTGACCCACACGTATCAAGTGTCTTAAGTCTTCCCTCCCTAGATGTAATGGTAAGTACAGAGCGCAGTATGAGCATGTAGGAGAGGAGAATGAGTGCAGAATCCAGACCAAAGTTAGAGATGACAATGAATTGACCAAAAATATTATTGATGGTGATGTCACCACAAGGCAAGCGGATCAGATCTGGATGCAGGCAGTATGCATGGGAGAGTATATTGGCCTTGCAGAAGGACAACCTCTTCAGAAGGAAAGGCAGTGGGAAAACCACACAGAAACTGCAGATGATAACAGCCATGCCCACGTGCACCACACGGGCATCAGTGAGCACTGTGGCATAGCGCAATGGGTTACAGATGGCCGCATAGCAGTCAAAGCTCATAACCAGCAGAATTCCAGACTCCATGAAGGAGAAGAGGTGGATAAAGAATATTTGAGCCATGCAAGAATCAAAGCTGATCTTTCTTAAGTGGAAGCAAAATGTGGCCAACACTGTGGGCAGTGTGGAAAAGGACACACCTAGGTCATTAACTGATAGCAGGGACAGGAAGTAGTACATAGGCTGATGCAGACTCTGTACATCCTTGATAATGAAAAGGATAAGGGCATTGCCCACAATGGAGACAATGTAGAGGATACCAAGGAGCAGAAACATCCAGTTTTGGGAGGTCTCCTGCCCTGGGAGCCCTGTCAGGGGGAAGGGAGGCAACTCTGAGCTGCTGTGGGACTTACCTCCCATGTTGGCACTACTGCTTAGGTTCTAGGACCACTAGCCTGTAAAAAGACAAACATACAGGTTAACTCATGGCCTAGACCTAATATTTTAAGACTCTCATGTATCACCCAACACCTTACTTTATAGCATTAATCAATCTTGCTCACCAAATCACTCATCCTTATCTCTCACTATCCCCAAGTTCTCTGGAATTGTCTGAGTTTTCTCAGTTTATCCAGCTGGCTAAGTAGGTCACATTTCCGTCCTTTACACCCGTGCTTATTGCCACAGTGCTCCTTCTCATATTCAAAGCTATGAACTCTTTTCCTCAATCTCTGGGCATCACTTTATTCAAGACCTGAGCCAAAATTGCCCTGGTCACTACTTCCTTGACTATTCTGCCCTCTTCCCAAGGATTTCACTTATTCATCAAACCATAAACTTTTCCTCTTTCCACTCTCTCATGCTACTGAACATTTACTACCTTATTATGACTCTCCAGCTTCTCTACTCCTATATAGTCTGTCAGTTCTATCCATTCATCCTGACAGAAGAAAATGGGTAGAAAGATATCCATCCATAGCGATAACCTTCCAGACGTTCAACAAGATGCACTAGATTCCCATATTCCTACTCATCTTTGCATTCTTCTCCCCAATTAACTTGTATCATCACTTTTCTCCCTGGATAATTTAATTTACTAAAAGTTAGTTCTTAATAATGTCTTTTAGAACCAAATGACACCTAACTTCTGAAAGCCACTGGATCAATAATCATTTATTTATTCCATGAAGTTGCTTCTTTTCTGTTTTCCATCTCTTTGAATAATACCACCATTATGCCTAAGATTGAGACTCGAAATCCAAATATTGTTTTGACTTTCTTTCCTGTATCTACTGCATTAAATAAGGTAAAACCCAAGGAAAATACTGACCCCAGAAATACCTCTGTCACTACCTTCCTCCATTGCCTTCCACCTGCAGTCTCCCCTGCAGACCCAAGCAATCACATTCTTGTGCCATAATGACAGTCTCCTAATAAACCTCATGCCTCTCTCTATTTCATTCTGGAGTAGGACTATTTTAATCTGTAGTAGAACTAAACTAATATTTTAAAAGGTAGGATCTGAAAATGGCACTATTCCGATTTGAAGCTTTGAATGCTCCCTCGTTACCAAAGATCGAATCCAAACTCATTAGCCTAGAATTAAAGGCCTTTGTAGTCAGTCTAAACTACTAAATCAGTAGTTCTGGTCTCAGTCCTCAAAATTCCCTTCCATGTACCTCAAGGAACCCAAATTGATCTATTTGCTGTTGTCTAAATAAGAACTACAGCCCCTCAGCTCCCAAAGGCTGCCCTGAACATGAGAACATGCCCATTCAATCCATCTTCCAGGGTGCAGGACCAGCGATGCCCTGTTCCGTGAAGACTTGCTGGTCATGGCCAGCAGAGGCAACTTGTCTCCCTGCCACAGCTCTCATACCTATAGGTTTGCATCTCCCTTTGTGCCCACCTCTTTGCCTGGCCTGCATGATAGCTTTGTGAATTCTATCTTTCCACCTGACTCGCCAGCTCCAAGAACTCAGCCCTGACTCTTGTTCATTGTTGAGTCCCTTTTGTGCATAGTACAAGGTCTCACACAGGAGATGTACCCACTGAGTCACTGATCCTTTCTGGGTTTTTGGTCTCTTTGTTGTAAACTAGCGATGCTAAGAAACTGAGCTAATGGGGTTGTGAAGATCCAAAAGTGGACAGTTGTGAAAACTTTCAGGACTTTGCAACTCTGAGTTCTAGAGCTGCTCTCTGCCCTCACCTCTAGTTGTTCATCTATCTTTGCCAAACCTCCATATGACTCAGGACTCCTCTAACCTTTCCTCACAGGATGCATTTTCCCCTCTATTCCATATTCTTAGGACTGCTTTGTCTTCCCTACCTGAAAACTCTTCCTAAACATGTTTGTTTGTCTCTGCATGCAATATGCAGATGCTCTTGATTGATTTTAGGGTCTTTTAGCATTAAGTAAGGTCCTGCCAAGTGGCTTCCAAAGCAGCCAGTGTCTTTTTATATATGCCCCTCGTACCAGATATTCTGAGAAAAGTGAAGGGGTGCTTGTTCACATCAAGGCATCTATATCCAGATATAGCCTGATGGGGTCACCCTGCTGAGAAAGTCATGCCTGAAGCAGAAAGCATGGCAGGCTTTGAGAGAACAAGAGCAAAGCTAGCAAATGTAGAACTGGAAAGGTGATAAAGGTGAACATATGCAGGAAATAAAACAACCTGACTCAAATTGGGGACAGCCTTTCCTCCTTCAGATGGTCATATTATACCACTCAGGGGCAGAGTGCCTTAAGGCTTGAGACTGGAGTATCTGACACTCCCCTTTACCTACCTGTGAGAGCTCCACACGGAAGGTGCAAAGGAAGGAAGAGCAGTAGTGGGGGCCTGCATGCTTTCCTCCAACCCCTCACCGAGTTACCTCTGCAAACTCCCTGGCCTGAGAATATAAGACCACACCAAGTAGTCCCTGAGCTTCTATCAGCTCAGGTACTTATGGACTGCTGGGAGTGTGGAACATCTGCATTTGTTTTCCTGGGAAGACAGTAAAAGAAGCTGGGTTTAGAAAGAAACCCTCAGATAACCTAATGATTGTCTGGGACTAACCAGGCTGAAAATACAGTCACTTTTCAAAACTCCCACTCTTAGATAAGTCAGACCAAAGGATTCAGTGTGTCACCTAATCCCCTCCTACACCTTCTTGAAGTCACACTGATGGTCATGGGAAAAGGTCAGGAAACCACCCAAATCCCGATCAATATGCATGGATTTATCAGTATTTTATATCTACTGGTCCTTTGTCATAATTCTTTCTCTTTAATTTCCCATATAAAAAAAATGGTGTCTTTTCATTTACAACAAGATCACAATTCTTACCCTAAATTTAGGTCTATGGTATAAGGTGTATGTTAACAGAAGTAATTATAAATCAAATCATTCATTCAATAGTAGACATGATTTTAGTCTTGAGGAATGTGTGGATAAATAAGCATAACAATTCATAGTCCAGTTGGGGAGACTCCTAAGGAAACACATATATAGTTCGGTGACTGATGATAAAAGATACAAGGTAAGACAGAACAAAGGAAGGGAATTTGTCATATTCTAGGACAGTCAGAGAAGACTTCCAGGTTCATCTCTTGACTCTCACATTATGAGTAAATATTATTTAAGTGAATGTGGTAGGCAGAATGCCCCCCACAAAGATGTTGAAGTTTGGTATCTATGAACATGCACATTTCATGGCAAAAAAGATTTTGAAGATATAATTAAGATTATGGGCCTTAAAGGTTTTTTTTTCTTTTAGGTGATTCATGTAGACCCAATTGATTTACATGAGTCATTACAAGTAGGGAACTTTCTCAGGCTGGAATCAGAAAAATGTGGCAGAATAAGTCAGATTCAAAACGAGAGAGGTGCTCTGCCCACAATGACTGGAGGGGGCTGAAGAATAGCAAGGGAGTAGTGTGGACAGCATTTAGGAGAAAATACCAGCCCCTAACTAATAGCCACAAAGGAACTTGAAACTTCAGTCCTACTTTTACAAGGAACTGAATTCAACCAACAACTTAAATGAGCTTTGAAGCAGCTTCTTCCCCAGGCCCTTCAGTAGGGAACTCAGCCCTGCCATCACTGTGATGGCTTTGAGAGACCCTAAACATTTAGGGTTTCTAGATTTCGGACCTACAGAAACTATGGCATAAGAGATTTTTATTGTTTTATTGTTTGTGATAATTTATTTTAAAAGATTTTATTTATTCGAGAGAGAGAGCGAGCGAGCATGAGGTGGGGGGAGGGGCAGAGGGAGAGGGAGAAGCAGATCCCCAGCTGAGCAGGGAGCCCGACGTGGGACTCGATCCCAGGACACTGAGATCATGATCTGAGCCCAAGGCAGACACTTAACCAACTGAGCCACCCAGATGCCACTGTTTGTGATAATTTCCTATAGCAGCAATATAAAACGAATACGGTTAAGTCTCAGGCAGAAGGGAGAGGACAGGGAAAGAACAAAAGAAGGATCATTTCTGGTGGATGTGACAATACCTGCACAGGTATGAAGGCTTGAGAAGAAACACTGGGGAGGAGAAAGGGAGATAGAAGGGCTCAGGAGGCTTAAAAAATAAGTTGGAAATTAGTGAGAAATTAATCCATCAAAGCCAGACAATAGATAGTTTCAATTGTGAGTCCAAGAAATTTGGAGAAGAGGGATGTTTATGCCATTGCTATACACAGGAGAAAGAAATGTTAAAAACAAGACAACATGCCCAACACTGAGTCACTTAGGTTAAGCCCCACACCACCAAGTAGAGGCTTAGTTATAGATTTGCTGTTCTAGGAATGGAATCTTAAACTAGTCATCAGGAATCCCCTGATGAGTACCAGTGAAGTAATTGGCCTGATGGACTTCTGTTATCCCCTAAGGGAAAGTAATGGCATACAACACCCAGCACTTATCCTATCACAAGCCCTCCTTAATGCCCAGTTACCCATCCCCTCACTGACCTCCCCTCCCACAACCCTTGGTTTGTTTCCTATAGTTAACAGTCTCTTATGGTTTGTCTCCCTCTTTGATTTCATCTTATTTTATTTTAAAGAAAATTTTTGCCTAGTATAACTTCCTTGTTCAGGCTCCCTTCTGCCCATAGAAGTCTTTCTTTTGCACAGGTCCTCAGAGCTCCTTTCTATTTGCTAGATTGGATACTTCCTGATTTAAATTGGTTTTTGCCATTCTAACTGGTGTAAGGTGGTATCTCAATGTGGTTTTGATTTGAATTTCCCTGATGGCTAATGATGATGAACATTTTTTCATGTGTCTGTTAGCCATTTGTATGTCTTCTTCAGAGAAGTGTCTTTTCATATCTTCTGCCCATTGTTTGACTTGATTATTTGTTTTTTGGGTGTTGAGTTTGAATGGCAAAAATGGACAGGGAAAGAAACAACAAATGTTGGAGAGGTTGTGGAGAAAGGGGTACCCTCTTACACTGTTGGTGGGAATGCAAGTTGGTACAGCCACTTTGGAAAACAGTGTGGAGGTGCCTCAAAAATTTAAAAATAGAGCTACCCTATGACCCAGCAATTGCACTTCTGGGTATTTACCCCAAAGACACAGATGTAGTGAAAAGAAGGGCCATATGCACCCCAATGTTCATAGCAGCAATGTCCACAATAGCCAAACTGTGGGAAGAGCCGAGATGCCCTTCAACAGATGAATGGATAAAGAAGATGTGGTCCATATATACAATGGAATATTACTCAGCCATCAGAAAGGATGAATACCCAACTTTTACATCAACATGGATGGGACTGGAGGAGATTATGCTAAGTGAAATAAGCAGAGAAAGTCAATTATCATATGGTTTCACTTATTTGTGGACTATAAGGAATAGCTTGGAAGACATCAGGAGAAGGAAGGGAAAAATGAAGGGCGGGGGAAATCGGAGGGAGAGATGAACCATGAGAGACTATGGACTCTGAGAAACAAACAGGGTTTTAGAGGGGAGGGGTGAGGGGGGATTGGTTAGCCTGGTGATGGGTATTAAGGAGTGCATGTACTGCATGGAGCACTGGGTGTTATACGAAAACAATGGATCGTGGATCACTACATCAAAAACTAATGATGTAATGTATGGTGATTAACATAAATAAGTAAATAAATAAATAAATAAATAAATTGGTTTTTGCTCAAATGAACTCTTAAAATTTTTAATGTGCCTTGGTTTATCTTTTAACAGAAGGTAAGTGCATACTTAGTGATAGGAGTTGAGAGTTCCTGTCTAATCACATAGACCTTCTTCTGAAATGAAAGTAAGATTATCAGCTGGGAGTAAAAGGTTGGGATAATAGATGTAAGCAATTTGATAGGAGAGAAAGTATGAAATAGGAAACATGGAAGCATCTATGACCAATAGTGAGTGTTATTACAGTTTGGGCTAATTACTGAAGCCATTGAGTTTATCATTGCCTCGAATCTGTCCACCCATTTAATCATACCACTCTTCCATTAAATGTTTTTTTGAATTAAATTGTTATTTAAATTCAATTTAATTAACATATACTGTATTATTAGTTTCAGAGGTAAAATTTAGTAATACATCATTTGCATACAACACACAGTGCTCATTCTATTGAGTACCTTCCTTAATGCCCCTCACCCAGTTACCTCATTCCCCCACTCACCTCCCCTCCAGCAACCCTCAGTTTGTTTCCTATAGTTAAGAGTCTCTTTTGGTTTTCCTCCCTCCCTGTTTTTGTCTTATTTTTCCTTCTCTTCCCCTTTGTTCATCTGTTAATACAATATGATTTCACTCATATGTGGAATTTAATTATTAAATGCTTTTTAATCTTCTTGGTAACTTCTCCCTGAAGCCCTCTGTTCTGTTGCTTCTCAGGTCTCTTATGCAGATGGCAGCAAGGAATTTGTCCTACTCTTCTCTTGGGGTTGGAATTCCACTTCCTGGATCACATATCTTCTTCTTTTTCATCGTCCTTGTTTGCTTGGCGGGGGGGCTTTCTTCTTCACACTTTATTTTAGGGAGATATTTTTATTCAGTTGCATACCACTTTCTCATTTCTATGCAATACTGTTTTACTCTTGTTTCTCTATTTGTAGAGAAACTTTCCTGTGCCATACATTGTGCTAAGCACCCTAAATGTTTGGTAGCAATTGCACTGCATGTATATGGGGTGGGGAGGAGGGTTTCCCCCAATATTCAAGCAAATCTCTGACATTAGCTCAGTGTCCTACAATTCAACTCACTTCTGGTGCTATCTACCTAGAGATAGCCTCAGATCCAAGGTGGAAGGCTCAGTCTCATAAGACTGTCCTTCACTTCAGATGCTACTAGCAAGCCAGGGTTGTTACCTGTGCTTCTGATTGACTGGCTACAGACTGGAATTCCATGACCTGCTCCTTGGACTTCAGACACTGGAAGGACTTTATGAGGTTGAGGTATAGCACCCCACATATTCTCAAACAGCAGTGTGAAGTATGCTATGTAGAACCTGAAGGAGTTAGGCACAGAAGGGACTGTGGAACCTCACCTGAGTTTCCACAATCATGTAGAGGGGCAGATGGTCAAATAACCCCATCTAAGACCCAGATCTTATTCAGTGATACCTCCCATGCCCTACACTCCTCCAATGTGTGCATCCAGGAGGTTTTCCATGAACCAGCACCAAGGTGGAGAATGCCTTCACCTTCTGTTCCACAAAATAAATATCCTGCAATGTGCTTCCAACAACTCAAACAGACACACAGACTGGATGGCCCTTGGATCTACTTCCTGCCCATAACAAGTGGGTGACCCTAGTTTTGCTTAAAGAGACCAGGTGCAATTCATGTTATAGTTCTAAAAGAATGGAATAAGATGGGGTGCCTGAAACCAACTGTTGGTTTCAGCTCTGGTCATGATCTCAGGGGTTGTGAGATGGAGCCCAAATGGAGCCCACATGGAGCTTGGTGCTCAGCAGGAAGTCTGCTTGAGATTCTCTCCCTCTGCCCCCGCCCACTCATGGTCTCTCTCTCTCTCTCTCTCTCACAAATAAATAAATCTTAAAAAAAAAAATAAAAGAATGGAATAAGAAACCATACTACTACCCGAGTAGTGGAAATTGCATCATAGAAAGAGACTAAAGAAGCTAAGAGCTCAGATTAGATGTATCTGATGACCTGGATAACCAGAGCCCTGTGATGGTGACAGTGTTGGTGTAATCACAGTTCTCATCAGCAAATTAGGTCACAGTCTGAGACTTACCTCCATATTGGCAAGTTACAGATCCAGGCAGAGTCATGAACGTTCTATTTAATGGACTGAATAGAAGAAGACATAGACAGCAAACATCTACTGAGCTTCTTTTAGACCAGGCAGATTTCTTAGGGCAAGAGAAGAATACTGAAAATTTTTTATTTCTAGGATGTAATGTGGAAAATAGTCCAGATGTTCCCAGACAGCTTTTCACAGGTACATAAATGAGCCAAATAGTTGCTTCAAAGTCCTTCAGATTTAAAGGAGCAAGCAAAAATATTTATCACTGAAAGTATATTGTCCACTTATTAAGACAATAACCTCAGTATAAGTCATATTTGTGACAGAGCCAAGATCATTAAATAGCAACAGTGTTTCAAAAAATATTTCTTTGCCCACATATTGGGTCAGGCACAGGGCTAGCATTTTATTGAAGTTTCTATGGGTCCACCCTCTCTACAGTATATAAGGTCTGAGCAGCATAAATATACAAGGTATATTTGTGGCACACTTGAAAATTTCAAGTACAATTTATTCTTTATTTACTCTGGTCACATCCATAATTCATATGGTATTTAGACTCTGAACAATATGAAAGTCTTATAAAATTGTTCTTTAATAAAATTATTATCTATTTTAGAGTAAAACATTTTAGGATATGCTAATTCATTGAAATACAAAGAGATAATTGGTATGCAAATAAATACAAATATAATCATTTATTAACCAATTTCTTAACTTTTTTGGGTATGTCTGGTATATTTCAGGCCCTAGGTTAGAGACTGAAGAGTATAAACATAAATAAGATATGGTCCCTGGCCATAAGTTGTTTATAGTCTGGTGGAGGAGACAAATTACCCAAACTAATGGATATGATTAAAGTACATTCTGAGTACAGTGGGGACATAAAGCAAATATAAAACAGTGCTACTTAGGGTTCAAGAAAAATCTTAGACAAAATATTATTCAGATTCTGGTTTATACTCATGATGCTTTGACGCTAAACACTGAATTTTGTATATATTCTTGCTGAATCAAAATAAAATGAGTAAATAAATTATTATATAATTTTTAGAGTAGCTTATTTTATTCACTTTTCAAAATAAACATATGAGGTAGATAAATCAAAGATCGGTGTCCCATTTTACAGATAAGAAAATTAAGACTGAGGGCGCCTGGGTGGCTCAGTTGGTTAAGCGACTGCCTTCGGCTCAGGTCATGGTCCTGGAGTCCCAGGATCGAGTACCACATCAGGCTCTCTGCTCAGCAGGGAGTCTGCTTCTCCCTCTGACCCTCCTCCCTCTCCTGCTCTCTGTCTCTCATTCTCTCTGTCTCAAATAAATAAAAATAAAAATCTTTAAAAAAAAAAAAAAAGAAAATTAAGACTGAGAGATTCAGTCCACTTACTCAAGAAGTCACCTCTCTGGATGGGTTAAGTAACTTTATTGTGGTGATGTTTTCACAATATGTACATGCAGTAAATCATCATATTGTATACCTTGAACTTATACAGCATTATATGTCAATTTCAACTATATTTCAATAAAGCTAGAGGAATGAAAAAAAATAAAGGAATAAAAGAAAGATGTCACCTCTAATTTATACTTCTTTCCATAGGGAGGATTATGGGGCAGAGAGGGAAAGGAAATGTTTCCTGACATGAGATTCTGATTTAAGAAAATGTATTATGGGGTGCCTGGGTGGCTCAGTCAGTTAAGTATCCAACTCTTGATCTCAGCTGAGGTCTTGATCTCAGGGTTATGAGTTCAAACCCCACATTGGGCTCCACATTGGACATGGAGCCTACTTAAAAAAATGTATTATTAGTTCATATGTTCATTCATTAATTTATTCACTTACGATTTTCTTCTCTTATTTATTCATCCATTTTTTCACTTATTCTTTTATTATTGCTCCAGCATCATCAGACATTATTTGAATGGAGGGCCTATAGTGTCTGATGTAGACTGGACAAAGTGGTTGACAAAATTGCTGCTTTAAGGAGCTCAGATTCCATGAGGGGAAAGCAGATAGATATAAAAGAGGGAACGGTCATGGCAGAGAGATAAGCACAGGGCTGTCAATTTCAGTGGAGGTTGGCAGAGCCAAGTGCCTAGATATTTCAGGATCTCCCATGTGAAAAGAACATACCAGGGATCCTAAAGCCTAATTTTGACTACTTAAATATTGTAGCTGTTGGATTAGTCAGGACCTTCCAGAGAAACAGAACCAATAAAATGTGTGTATAAAGAGATTTATTATATTTATTATAAGGAATTGGCTCTCACAATTATAGAGACCCAGAAGTCCAGACCCAGGAGAACTGATGGTACAGTTCCAGTCCAGATTTAAAGACCTGAGAACCAGGAAAACCAATGATTTCAGTTTCAGGCCAAGCCTAAGACCAAAGGCAAGAGAAGACTAATGCCCACACTTAGAAACCATCAGACAGAGATTTCTTTCTTTCATACTTGGACTTTTACTTTATTCAGGCATTCAATGGATTGGATGAGGCCACCTATACTGGGTAAGGCAATATGCTTTACTCAGTTTACCTATTCAGATGCTAATCTCATCCAGAAACACCCTCACAGATACTGACAGAAATAATGTTGAATCAAATATCTAGAAACCCTGTGGCCCAGTCAAGTTCATATGTAGTATTAACTATCACAACTGTCAAACTCTAAAACTTGATATTTCAAACAGCATTATGGGAAGACCTCTGGCTCCTGGCAACATCAGAAACCAATCACCCGAGCTAAACTTGCATACTGTTAAAGATGTGATATCTAGGCCATAATCAACCCCTCTTTGCTCTTAGCTTTTTCAGAATTGTGCAGGCCCATAACCAGAAGTCCACATATCACATCACCAAATATCGTGAAGATAGTTCCCTGCTCCTCCTGAAAATAATCTCACTCTGTAGTGATGTTTGACATTCTTTGGGTTATTCTTTTATTTTTTTTTAAGATTTTATTTATTTATTTGACAGAGAGAGAGACAAAGAGAGAGAAATCACAAGTAGGCAGACAGGTAGGCAGAGGGGGAGGGAGAAGCAGGCTCCCCGCTGAGCATGGAGCTCAATGCGGGACTCGATCTCGGGCGCAGGGATCATGACCTGAGCTGAAGGCAGATGCCCAACCAACTGAGCCACCCAGGTGCCCCTCTTTGGGTTATTCTTGAAAAGAGACCATTTTTCTCTTTCTAAAGGGCATTAAAATAGTTGATTTATGGATAAGACCCAAGATGGTCCTGATAGGTGTTGGCCCAATATACCAGACTAAATGTTTGATCGCTGATCCTATAACTTAAAGTGTAGTGCTAACATTCTCTGGATTGATCCTCTCCTCCTTTGGTGTCTGAATGGATATAACTCTTACACCAAATTTTCTAGGGTTTCTAGCTCTACCAGAGACTAAGGACTTAATCCTAAAGAGCATCTTGAGGAGCCTGCGACGTATCTTTTTTGTCTTAATTGGGTAGATGATAGGATTGAGCATGGGAGGCACAAAGAAGTAGAGAGTAGACATGAGGATATGGACAGCATGGAGCAGGCCAGCACCAAAGCGATGCACAATGGACACGCTCACCATTGGCACATAGAAGATGAGCAAGCTAGGGTGTGGGATATGCACATGTTCAGTGTCTTGGGCACTCCTCTTGGGAGGCAATGGCGAGCACTGATTGCAAGATTAGTACATAGGAGATGAGTATGAGTGCAGAATCCAGGCCAAAGGTGAATAGCACATTGGACAGCCCATAGTGGTTATCGAAGGAGACATCAGTACACACCAGTTTAATCATATCCACGTGAAGACGGTAGGCATGGGAGAGGACGTTCTGGGGGTGGCAGAAGGGCAGTCTGTGCAGCAGCAACAGAAAGACTAGGATGAGGGCAAAGCTTTGGAGGACAGTACACGAGCCCATTGCCACAATATGGGCATTAGTGAGCACTGTAGCATAGCACAGGGGGTTTCAGATGGCCACATAGTGATCAAAACTCATAGCCAGAAGGATGCCAGGCTCTGTCCAAGAGAAGAGGTGGATGAAAAACATCTGGGCCAAGCTAGGCATTAAAGGAAATCACCTGTGTGCCAAAGCAGAGGGCAGCCAGCACAGTCGGCAGTGTGGAAAAGGACACTCCCAAATTATTGACTGAAAGGAGAGACAAGAAGTAGTACATGGGCTGGTGCAAGCTCTGTTCCTCCTTAACAATGAGGGGGATCAGCGTGTTTCCCACAACAGAGACAGCGTAGAGCAGAAGGAGAGGGAAGGATAGCTAAGACTCCATGGCCTCCATTCCTGGGAAGCCCGTCAGGATAAAGGTGGGAGCATCAGAGGCATTGATTCTGAAGTTACGCACGAGAAGCTGGGGACATTTTTTATAAGCCAATCCAACTTTCTGGAGAAATTATAACTTGTGTCTAAGATTACCATTGTTCCTAGGAAGGAAAAGCAACATAAAGACTTATAAATTGTGATTACACATAGATTTTAATTCCTAAAGTACACTGGGAGGATGAAGAGGAAGTCATGAAATGCTAGCCATTGAAAGAAAAACTTCTTTCTTAGACATCTTTCAGAAAAAAGAGTAGATTAACTGTTCTTCAGGGTAGTTGACTAGCTCATTAAGTCTCATGAGTAGCCCTCTGGTTGCCTTCCATGTAATCATTATCACAGCTCTCCTCCAAATGCCTAAACTTACATAGCTATGATCTTAGCTACTCCCCAAGAGATGTTCACACTTACATCCAGTCTGACATATGAGGAACCAAGTATCCAAGAAAGGGAAGAGAATTAGTCCAGGATTTCTTGGAAGGCAGTTACATGGCTTGAACTAGATTTCACTAATCCAATTTCCACCCTGAGGTGCTTACATGATCCACAGCCTACATTTCACACTGGAAGAGTCCATGTAGGACCCCTGGAAAATCAAAATATCTCAAGAGGCATCAGAGAATATTAATTAAGAGTATGGCACCAGAACATCCTGGGCTTGAGTTCCAGTGACATTAGGTAAATTTCTTAAACTCTCTTCCCTTGTTTCTTTACTTTTAAGATAGGGATAAAAGAGAGTTGCCCTATGGATATGGATACAGGCATACGTAAGATAGAAAGAGAGAAACAGAGAGAGGGTGAGAGAGAGAACTTGGACTTGAAACAGGTCCTGCCCACAGTAAGCATTATAGAAGTGCTGCTATTGTTATTCTTTAAAAGTTATTATTTTAAAAAGCATTTTAGATAGAAAATAAATAGTACATTGTGCTTTCCAAAAGCACAAAAGTCATTGAATGTATTTATATTAAACTTAAATATTTATTTTTAAAACACTTGTTGTCACATAATAGCTTATGGTACAGATAAGAAGAAATCAATTGCAAAAGCTTGAGAATTATTAAGAGAGAAAAACTATGATGCTAAAAACATTCTTTCCATTACCTTATTTTTTCCTGAGTTGTTAAAGAATAGCATTTTTTCATTTCCGTAACAGACCACTGTTTTTCATCTCAGAGTCTGTCAAAGTTCAATAGGAGTAGAAAATGAGAAACACTTCCTTACACCAGCCCAAACAAGGCTGTGAAGAGGGGTGACAAAGGAGTAATCTATGCATTTGCCATCTTCCTTATACTGTAGAATTTCAGAAACAACCATTTGGGGAGGGAGCTACATTTAGGAATATTTCATAATGTCCAAAACCCCTTGCATACCCTGTGATAAGTGGCTTCACCTGCTAGTTTTGGAATTCAGGTGTTAGAGGTCCTCTACCTCTCATGGCTAGTTCCTAACACTTGAATGAAATTACTTACCACTGAGTAATTTATTATTTTATGTATCTTTAGGAGGAAACTTGCTTTCTCTCTGCCATAAAGCTGGAATTACATAAATGAACAATCAGATTAGAAATCAGAGAGAAATTCCCTGCTAGAGGGATAAGGGTCTGGGACAAAGTTTCAGAGAACTACTGCCGAAGGATGGGGATGCTGAGCCGAAGGATGGGGATGCTGAGCCGCAGCCCTGGACTGGAAGAGGCAGGAGGATGAACCAGATAAGCCCCGGGAACCGTGCACAGTGTAATGAGCTCTCATTAGGACACACAAAGAAACTGAGGAATTTAGAGGAGATGGTCTTAAGGAGATACCATGGGTCACTCCCTTCTTGAGCACCCACTCCTTGATTTCATTTCATCCCATCACATATTCCACTCTAAGGAAGTCAAATTATCTTAAGTAAAACCCTGCTGCTGCAGAAGGTCAGTTTCAGTAACTCCTTTCTGTCCTGATTAGAGATGTTAGAGTTCAGCTGAGTCTTCTACTCTGTTCCTTGTTTTCTCAGTGTTCATGCAAAGCAGAAAGTGGGCCAGAAGATGAAGAGAGACATGATAAAGAGAAAGAGAAGAACCGAAGGGCAGGGAAGAGACAGAGAGAAGTGGATAAAGAATAGAGAGGAAATACTATGGAAATGGGAGAGTCAAGTGAGGGAAGGGGAATGCCAGACCAGAGAAGGAATTTTGGGAAGACAGTAACTAGAATATTAAACATGGAGATGAAGAAAGAAGAGAAATAAGACCAAGAACACCTCTTGAGAATACTAAGAACATCATAGGGCGATGCCCCAAGTGTTCCACGAGGATGGGCTGTGTTTTCCCCAACCTAGGCCAAGGCTGTCGAAGACCCTACACACACCACATTTCCCAGGAGCTGCCTGTCAGGCTCTGAGCAGTGGAGGGCCTCACTATGGTAAGCCCTTAATATCCCCCAGTCAAACCCTGCTGGGATTAGAGTCCTCACAGCAGAATCCCAGCGGACTCTGCTTGCTGTCTATTCCCATGGGTGATTCAGATCTGTTTGCCAAGGACAAGACAACGCCTCCTCTCCTCTCAGCTCAGCAGGGCTTACCTGTCCCCACACCATGTCTTCATGGCTTCTGAGATCCTCTTAAGGATGAGTTTTAAGGCAACTCTATCAGATGATGAGTGTGAACACCAGGGGGCCAGTAAATGGGAAGCTAAGAATATAACTCATGCTTCCTGATCCTTAGCTCAGATCCTGATCTGACTTTCAGAAGCCAGAATGTAAGGCTGACTTGGGTCATAGGTGATAGAAATGCAATAATCATCAATGATACTGAGTGTTGACAATGTTCCCTAAATTCCATCAAGAGCTTTATGAGCCTTATCTCTTTCTACTCTAACAATCACACTTAGAAAGAAATACACACTTCTTTTTTTTTTTAAGATTTTATTTATTTATTTTTGACAGAGAGAGAAAGAGAGAGCACAAGCAGGGGGAGCGGCAGACAGAGCGCTGAGCAGGGAGCCCAGCACAGGATTCTATCCCAGGATGCTGGGATCATGACCCGAGCCGAAGGTAGACGCTTAACGAGCTGAGCCACCCAGGAGCCGGAAATATTTACTTCCCATTTTACAGATGAGAAAAATGAGTGCACGAGGGGTTAAATTAGGTGCAAAGTTATAATACCACTGAGTGGCAGGGCTGCATCCAAACATAGACTGTCCATTTATTCACTTAACATTTTCAGAACACCTAATAAAGATTTTTATCCAGCAGTGACCCTGGAACATGCATCATATACCTGTTAATCACTTTCGTCTTTATCTTTTTCCCCGTTTAGCCTTTCTTTCATATTTGATTATCTTTCTTATCTTTGCCTTTCTCTGTCCAACCTCCCTCAAAAACAACCAGAGAACACAGAAGGAAAAAAAAGAAAAAGGATAAAATAAATGAAAACTGTTCTCTCTCATCCTAGGGCTGTAAACATTTGACTTTCCCATAAGGGCACTAGCAACTATCTGGGAAACCTGAACCCTTCCTCAGTACCCCTAACCAAAGGGCTTGCATCTGCTTTAGGTATGGTGTCACATCTATGGTGTCACATAAACAGCTGGGTCCCAGGCAGTTGAACTTTCTTTTATTAAGTTTCAAAGTTTACATGGTTTTATGATTTCCTTTTTAAAAGTTTGCTATTACCATATAACCCACACCCTGTAAAATTCAGTTTTTAAGTGTACAAGTCAGTGATCTTTAGTGTATTTACAAAGTTGTGCAGTCATTACCAATATCTAAGTGCAGAATGTTTTCATCATTCCAAGAAGCTTCATCACCACTGAAAGTCACTGCCCCTTCTCATTTACCCTAGACCCCTGTGACAACTCATCCACTTTCTGTTGCTTTGGACTTGACTATTTCTGACCATTTCATCTAAATGTAATAAAGTGTGCTGCTGATTGTGTCTGGCTTCTTTCACTGAGCATGTTTTCAAGGTTCATTATGTATCAATGCTTCATTTCTGATATAATTTCCCATTGTATGCATAGACCACATTTTGTCTCTTGGTCACTTGATGGGTATTTGAATTGTTCTAATATTGGGGCAACAAATAATGCTTCTTTGAATATTAATGTATAAGCTTTTGTGTGGAAAAATGTCCTCAGTTCTTTAGAGTATATAGCCAGGAGTAAAATTACTGAGTCATTCGGTAACTCTATGTTCAACTGTTTGAAGAAAACCCAAATGGTTCTTCAAAGTGGCTTCATCAATTTACATTTCACCAGCAATGTTTGAGGATTCTGATCACTCCATATCTTTGCTAGTATCTCTTATTTTCTGTTTTGTTTTCCTAATATGTGTGCAATAGTATTGCATACTGATCTTGATTTGCATTTGACAAATGACTGTTGAAACTGAATATCTTTTCATGTGCTTATTGGCTCTTTGTATGTCTGTTTTTTGCAGAAATATCTATTCAAATCATTTGCCCATTTTTAAATTGGTTCGTTTGACTTTTTGTTGTTGAGTTGTAAGAGATTTTTATATATTTTGCACATGAAACTATTGTCAGATATATGATTTGCAAATATTTTCTCCCATTTTGTGGGTTGTCTTTCCACTTTCATGACACTGTCCTTAGAAGCACAAAAGATTTGTTTGTTTGTTTGTTTTTTTAATTTATTTATTTGAGAGAGAGAATGAGAAAGAGCATGAGAGGGGGGAGGGTCATAGGGAGCAGATTTGTTTTTTATTAAGTCCAATTAATCTATATTTTTCTTTGGTTGCTTGTGCTTTTGGTGTTATACCAAAACAACCATTGTCTAATTAATACACCTACGTTTTCTTCTCAAGGTGTTATAGTTTTACACCTTACATTTAGATTTTTTATCTGAGTTAATTTTTTTAATTTTCTTTTTTTTAAGATTTTTTTATTTATTTGAGAGAGAGAGAGATAGTGAGAAAGAGAGCACAAGCAGGGGGGAGAGGGAGAAGCAGGCTCCCCGCTGAGAGGGAGCCTGACATGGGGCTCGATCCCAGGACCCTGGGACCATGACCTGAGCCAAAGGCAGATGCTTAACCAACTGAGCCACCCAGGAGCCCCAGTTTTTTTTTTTTTTAATTTTGAGTCAATTTTTGTATATAAGTTGAGAGACGGGTCCCATTTCAGTCTTTTTCATGTGGATATCCAATTATCCCATCAACATTTGTTGAAAAGATTATATTTACCCATTAAACAGTCTTAATGACCATAGATGTATGGGTTTACTTGTAAACTGTTCATTCTTTTTAATTAGCCTATATGTTTACCCCTTACATTAGTACCGTACTTTCTTGATTAACCTAGATTTGTAATAGAGAGAGCAGACAGCATGGGAATCTGAGACACTGTTTCCAGTCAGTAACAGGACTTTGGAGAGTGCTCAGGCATGGACAATAAGAACCAAAAGGGGTCTTCTGATTTCAGAAGGACAGGCAAAGGCCCACTATTTTCTTCCCCCTGCTTTGTTATTAAGGGCACTGACATTATTAGCCATGGCCTGAACATTTCTGTACATCGTTAACTATTTTGTCTCAACTGTGTTGTCTGATTAGTTGTCACACCTTGTAACATTTCTTCAAATTGTTTTGCCATTTCATTGATATCATATCTGCCCAAGAGTAGACCTTCAACATCTGAATTCCCAAAACAGACTTCTGTTGGCCCCTGGGCCAAATCTGCCAGCTCTCAGCCATTCCTTCCCTCCATTGGCAGAGTGATAGCCCGGTGAAGTGTATGAAGGAGGGCACGTATTGCCTGGAGCACTGGGCGTTATACGGAAACAATAGATCGTAGAACACCACATCAAAAACTAATGATGTACTGCATGGTGATTAACATAACATAATAAAAAAATTAAAATTAAAAAAAAAACAAATCTTCCTGCTTTAGTGCTTCAAAACAGATCTCCCTTGGTTTAAAAGCTAAACAATGATGGAGGCAAGTATAATTCTTTAGGTATTGGTCTTAACTCATCTCTCTACTTCTTCCGACCTATTATGTTTTTAGCTGGAACATCCAATGCCTTCTATTCTTCAAGTCTTATAAGGAGAAGTGCACTTTCTACCGCTTGGGGAAGTGGATTCACGGTGACCTACTAATGGGCATGCTCATGGGCCACCCCCTCTTCTCACCGTCTCTTCTCTCCTGTTCCTCGTTAACTCCATAATGGACTATATTTTAGTAATGTCACACCACAAAACTATGCTTCCAAGGTCACCGCTGACCTCAACATTACTGAATACAATGGACTCTCAGTCCAGAGACTGATACAGTTGACTTCACTTCTTTCTTGATTTTTTTCTCCTTTCTTGGACCAGTAATGTCACTCTTTCAGGCCCTCCAGCTACCACGGTGCCTCTCTTCAGTTTCCTTTACAAATGGCCCTCCCTCCATTCTCTCCTAAGCATTAACATTATCCATGGTTCTTTGCTAAGCTAGCTTCGGTTTTGACTCTGTGTACTCTCCCTGAATGACCTCGGAAGAAACATTAGATTTTCACTATCTTTGAAATACACTAATCAACTCATCTGTATATCCTGCTCTAATTTATTTCTTATTCTCCAACTGACTACTTGGCACTTTTAATCGGCTGTTTCTCAGGAACTTTAAAATCAAATGTCCAAAATATGAGTATAAACTTTTTTTCTTCTTAGATTCCTCTTCTCAGTGAGTGGCATGACTTTGGTAGCTAAGGCTGAAATCTAACTGTCATTCCACTCATCTTTTCTCTCATGCATTCTTCATATCTGTTTAACTAGTCACCAAATTCTAAATATTCTACCTGTTTAGTACAAGTGGTGCAGCGAGTTCTAAGAGAGCAGTGGGTGTTTGAGATGGCAGTTAAGGGGAATGATAGAGAAAATTAACTGTATCAAATAGAATAATTGCTTGGTAAAGCTGAAGTATGAGGCTGCAAATTTACATTGTGTTAATTCGTGGATATTTGTGATTTTTTTCCTAGAGTATTAAGCGGTCCGAGGGCTACCATCAGAAAGCTAGATGATAAGACTGGTCCAGGATAGATACCAAGGAACTAGTTTGATGAAAGAACAAAGCCTAAATCGCCAGAAAACCACCTCTGATAGAAAGAGATCAGTTTTTATGATACTGATTTTAGCTTTCTTTTTTTTTTTTTTTTAGATTTTATTTATTTATTTGACAGAGAGAGACACAGCGAGAGAGGGAACACAAGCAGGGGGAGTGGGAGAGGGAGAAGCAGGCTCCCCGCTGAGCAGGGAGCCCGATGTGGGGCTCGATCCCAGGACCCTGGGATCATGACCTGAGCTGAAGGCAGACGCTCAACCGACTGAGCCACCCAGGTGCCCCGATTTTAGCTTTCTTAAGATTATGTTTATATACTTAGCTATAAAAATTCAGTCATCTGAAAAAAATGTTTAAAATTCAATTTCATGCTTTCTCATATTCTTCTCTGTTTCCTAAGTAACATGTAGAGGGATAATTTCAATAACTGACTCAGAACAAGCCACTTTATTAATTACATCACCACATATCAGCTAAGGTTTGCTTTCCCTGCCTTATACATACTTATTTTAAGAGTAATAAGTGGTTTTAGATTATAGTATTTGGGCAGTATCTGAAAGTTCTAAAATCAAATATATTGTTAGGCTCTGCCAATAGGAGCCATTGGATACAGACTGGAAGCTAAAAGAAGGGATTTACTTTTCCTGTTAGCTTTCTGCTTCTGTCATTGTCACCCAAGCAACTATTTTATCCTTGGCAATAGCAGTTGATTCTTGTAAAAGCATCTGGTTCCAGTTTGTGGTGTTTATTCCACTCTTACCTCCATACAACTCACATATACCAGCGCCAGCTCCTGGTGGCCCATTCTTGAAGGTCTGGGCCCCAGCTCTGTGGGCACTCTCTTTTAAGCTTCTACAAGCAGAATCTCCTTTCTCACGGCAGAAATTGATTCCAGCTCTTACTGAATCTCTATTAAGTCAGTGTGCCAGGCAATTCAAACTCCTTCCACTCATAGCAATTGATTTAAAAACAAGAGTTTCCAGAACTTAGTTTTATAAAAATTAAATGGAGATAACTAAGGATGAACCTTGTCTCATACCATCAATATTGATTTTTGGATATATAAATTCATTGAAGGAATAATAAGAAAACCCCCATCTATCTTATTAAAAACTTTGTATTAAAATAGGTTTATGTGTAATAATTTATGAAATTAAAGCTTCTTTTTATTGCTTGTATAATGTGTACTTAAAATAATTGTAATTGTAGAACATTTTAACATGCAGAGCCTAATGATTGAAGAAAATAAAATAAATAATTCCAATTTGCATATAAATTTTTATTGCAAACAAGGAAGGAAGAGTGATCATCACAAGATTTTTAAGCACAATAATTAATATGTAGGAAAATGGACCAACTTCAAGGAGACAAACAATAATGTTAAATTTATGACAGTTACAGGGGAGCCTGGGTGGCTCAGTAGGTTAAGCATTCGATTCTTGATTTCAGCTCAGGTCTTGATCTCAGGGTCATGAGGCTGACCCCCACATTGGACTCCATGCTTAGTGTGCATTCTGCTTTGGATTCTCTCTCCCTCTCCCTCTGCCCCACCCCCATCCCCACTCATGCTCTCTCTCTCTAAAAAAAGAAAAATATAACAGTTGTGGAAAGCTTGTTCTTGTATTTTTAAATGGATAATAAATAAAGGGAAGAAAATTTCAAGGCTGTTTACATTCCATAGGATACTCTTAAAAGACTGATGTGGTATTTTTATCCTAAAAACATCAATATTCACACTATACTGTACATTTTATCTTTTTCTAATATTTAAATAGTAAATGACAATTTTTTGATATCAACTTAACATTTTTGAGGGAGTATATACTATTGCAAAATTCTTTTGGAAAGTACCAAGGCAAAAGTTTATGAAAACCATGGTTTGTACTAACATGAGAGGAGGGGTGCCTGGGTGGCTCAGTAGGTTGAGTGACACTTGGTTTCAGCTCAGGATGTGATCTCAGAGTCATGAGATTGAGCCCTTCATCGGGCTCCTTGCTCAGCATGGAGTCTGCTTGAGATTCTTTCTCCCTCTCCCTCTGCCCTTCCCCCACTCTCTTGTGTATGCTCATTCTCTCTCTCAAATAAATAAATAAATCTTAAAAAAAGAAAAAATTGAGAGAAGACAAGCATGAACAAGGGAAAAGGGTATAGCACTCTGAAGGCTTTGATGGAAGGAACCCTTAGTGAGAAGGCTTGATAGATGGGTAATATCAAAGAATCTGAGTACATCTGGCTAGAGAACTGATGGCTTCACTCCTAGGGCGAGCTCTGTGAGTGTGAAACCTGCACAGTGGCATAATGCTTATGCTCAGAAGGACCCTATATTTGACTTAGTATTCTGCTGCCATGTTCTTAAAATTCTTCATAACTTATTTTTGAACTTATGAAGGCTAATGGGACAATGGAGCCTGGGCCTCTCCACCACCATTTCTTACCACCATATTTAAAAATAGCATTCATGATGCCATGTGTACACAGAATACCATGGGCCACTATACATGGAAATTCAGAGAGATACCACAATTAACAGGGAAAACAGAGAAAAAGAAGAAAAGGAAAGAAAGGGGAAGGTAAGAGAAGAGAAACATAAAACTTAATAGATTTTATTTCTACTTTCCTTGAAAATTCCCTATGGGAAATGTTCTTTCCTCATTTCTTTCTCTTTTTTCAACCCCTCCTTATTGTCTCCCTAAGAATGAGCACCATGGATCAAGTCTCTAGAGCCAACAGCCTTGGGTTTTCATAATTGAGCATCAGAGTGAGTCAATAAATAACCTCACTTATCAAATCCCTTGACCAGAGGAGGCTGGAACTCAGAACTAAGCTAAAGATACTCAATGAGCTCACAAAAGTGAGGACAGATCAGACTTTTGAACTCAGATTCCACACTCAGCCCCAATCATCCTCCAAATCACATCCACCCATCCTGCACAAGAACACAACTTTCACATCCCTGAAGAAACCACTGCATTCAGGCACATATCACTTGCACAAGCTGTTGCTTTACCACTTACTCTCCACACAGCCCCATGCTCACAGGTGACACCCATCACAGAGCTCCAGCCTCAACATGCTCAACTTGTGAACACATGTCACTTGACACAGGTATGTTTTTGAAATCAGATTACAGAAAAAAAAAATTATGTGCCAAGAAAGAACTCAGAGTTCAATTATTAAAGTCTAGGTCTCCAAGGTAACATAGTGACCCAGAGCCAAGGTCGAGTGGGATCAATTTGGAAGGATGCCCCCATTCCACCCAGAGTGTTGCTCCAGCTCAGTTTCTTTTTCACAGTGTCTTGGTCCTAGGCTTTCTGGTACCCACATAGAGTGGCAGAGTAGCTCACAAAGTAGTAACTTCCTTAGAGTAATCTTTGGAAATCTTCCTTTGCCAGCAAGAATAGGCTGGGAAGGACCCCAAAGATAAAAATGTAGGGATCCGAAGGGGTATGTGCACCCCGATGTTTATAGCAGCAATGTCCACAATAGCCAAACTGTGGAAAGAGCCAAGATGTCCATCGACAGATGAATGGATAAAGAAGATGTGGTATATATATACAATGGAATATTATGCAGCCATCAAAAGGAATGAGATCTTGCCATTTGCAACGACGTGGATGGAACTGGAGGGTATTATGTTGAGTGAAATAAGTCAAACAGAGAAAGACATGTATCATATGATCTCACTGATATGAGGAATTCTTAATCGCAGGAAACAAACTGAGGGTTGCTGGAGTGGGGGGTGGGGTGGGAGGGATGGGGTGACTGGGTGATGGACACTGGGGAGGGTATGTGCTCTGGTAAGCGCTGTGAATTGTGCAAGACTGTTGAATCTCAGATCTGTACCTCTGAAACAAATAATGCAATATATGTTAAGAAAAAAAAAAGAAGAAGAAGAAGGTAGCAGGAGGGGAAGAATGAAGCGGGGGAAATCAGAGGGGTAGACGAACCATGAGAGATGATGGACTCTGAAAAACAAACAGGGTTCTAGAGGAGAGGGGGATGGGAGGATGGGTTAGCCTGGTGGTGGGTATTGAGGAGGGCACATTCTGCCTGGAGCACTGGGTGTTATGCACAAACAATGAATCATGGAACACTTCATCTAAAACTAATGATGTAATGTATGGGGATTAACATAAGAATAAAAAAAAAATAATATAAAAACAAAAAAAAAACAAAAAGAATAGGCTGGGAAGGGAGAACAAAAGAAGGTGGTAGTGACTCCAGCTCTCCACTCCACCTCCCATGCTTTTTTCCTCCAGTGGCCTGGGCCATCACTGGAAGTCCCCAGGCAAATAAAAAGGGCTTTCACTAGTATCTGTCTCTTTGAAGTCCAGATAATGAGTAAAGTGATTGCAGCATTAGATACTGATATTAGAGTATCTGGCAAGGAAAAAAATTCAAGTATTGGCTATATAAGTGAGGCTACATAAGGTGAAAACACCAAACTTTGAATCTGGAGACCTGAGAAGTAATTTCAGTCTGACAGTAACATGCTATGTGATCTGGATTGCATTAGTTTATTTTTCTGAACTTGGACCTCCCCTTGGTAAAACAGACATAGCATAATTATAATACTCTATATCACTCCAAAATGTGGCTACAGGAAAAAGAGCTTGCACAAATGGGGAAGACATTATTTCTGGTGTACAAACATATTAATCCCATATACTTAACTCTTTCTTACCCACAAAAAATCATGTGAGATAAAGAAGCTGGCTGCTGTCATTTCCAATTTATAAATGAGACAGTTGAGTCTCAAAAATATTTTGGAACTTGTCCAATGCTAAATAATGAATAGGTAGAAAAGCTGTGACTAGGATTCCAGACTCATTGTTCTTCATACTTGGAGACTGTCCAGAGAAGGGAATTTTCTCAAGGATCTGCAAAATTTTTGTGACAGATTAGGACTAACGTTTAGGACTAACGTGTAGTTATCCTACAAAGGATTCTGTGCGGTATAGCTGGCACTTGCAATGTGGAAATCAAAACATGAATTTTGACTATAGAAAATAGATGGAAAAAATGGATTATATGTGATAGAGTATTTTAAGATTTGGAACAAGTTAAAAACAATATGTGTTTTTCTCAGCCTAGACAAGATTGTTTCACAGAAGGGTCATCATTTTATGTGAACAAACTAAGGACCTGATGTGACAGGGCAGTCATACCATTACCCCTTGGGTAGAGCCCTTTATTTCCATGCAGAATGCCAGTTTCCAACCTCAGTGATGACAGTCTGCCAGCCACTCTGTTCCTGACAGGGATCCCAGGGCTGGAGTGGGCCCACATCTGGATTGCCATCCCCTTCTGTGCCATGTATCTGGTAGCTCTGGCTGGGAATGCTGCCCTCATCCTGGTCATTGTGACGGACGATGCCCTTCATGCACCCATGTACCTCTTCCTGTGCCTTCTCTCACTCACTGACCTGGCTCTCAGCTCCACCACTGTGCCTAAAATGATGAGCATTTTGTGGCTCCATGCTGGTGAGATTTCCTTTGGTGGGTGCCTGGCACAGATGTTTTGTGTCCATTCTATCTATGCTCTGGAGTCCTCGGTTCTTCTTGCCATGGCCTTTGATCGTTATGTGGCTATCTGCAACCCACTGAGATATACAATCATCCTCAACCATAACATCATAGGCAGAATTGGCCTTACTGGCATACTCCGGAGTATAGCTGTTGTCTCTCTATTCATTTTTTTGCTGAGGCGACTGCCTTACTGTGGTCACCATATCATGGCACACACATACTGTGAGCATATGGGCATTGCTTGCCTGGCCTGTGCCAACATCACTGTCAATATTGTCTATGGGCTGACTGTGGCCCTGCTGGCCGTGGGTCTGGATTGCATCCTCATTGCCATTTCCTACGGCTTTATCCTCCATGCCGTCTTCTGCCTGCCATCTCAAGATGCCAGGCACAAGGCTCTGAGTACCTGTGGCTCCCACCTCGGAGTCATCCTGGTCTTCTACATTCTGCCTTCTTCTCCTTCCTCACCCACCGCTTTGGCCAGAACCGAGTCCCCAAGAGTGTGCACATCTTTCTGGAGAACTTCTATGTGCTGGTGCCTCCTGTGCTCAACCCAATCATCTATGGGGCTAGGACCAAGGAGATTCAGAGTCGACTTCTGAGACTGCTTCACTTGGGGAAAATTTTAACATGAAATTTGAGCACAGTTTGGAGATAAGGAAAATAAATGGGTATGGTAGCTGTCTAGATGCATTCACATGGATGGAGACCTCTGATATGACAGAAATGTGTTTACAGGAGAGGAAGCCCTGGAAGGAAAGAGAAGGTCAGATGAATTGGAGGTATCAAAAATCATATTGAACATACCATGTTCCTGAGGCTCCTGGAGTAACTCTGAAGAGCTCAGAAAGATGATAGTAGGGACGCCTGGGTGGCTCAGTCATTAAGCGTCTGCCTTCGGCTCAGGTCATGATCCCAGCGTCCTGGGATCGAGCCCCGCATCGGGCTCCTTGCTCAGCGGGGAGCCTGCTTCTCTCTCTCCCACTCCCCCTGCTTGTGTTGCCTCTCTCGCTGTGTCTCTCTCTGTCAAATAAATAAATAAAATCTTAAAAAAGAAAGATGATAGTATTTTTACTCTTGGGAATACTTCACAAATAGGAATAAGCATGCCTTGGAGAAATCTCAGTACTTATGATATGCCAGGTAGAATGCACCTAACATTTTTTTCTTTTGCTGCAAATGTTTCTGAGACTTACTAAAGATCAAGTCAATTCCTCTTCTTAAATGAGTCTGGGCTTCATAGTGGGAATATTCTTCTGCAAGTCAAAGTTAAAAAAAAAAAGTGAACATTTGAGGTAAGTTTAATCTGTTTTCCAGTGCTTTGGGTAGTGTTGAAGAGCACAAAGTCTAAAGTTAGAGTACCTGGGTTTGAGTCCTGGTTCCTCTGCATACTAGTTTTGTAGCTTTGAGCACGTTGCTTACTTAATCTTCCTATGTCTCAGTTTGGCAAACTGTCAAATGGATAAATGTTAATATCTGACTTTTTCAAAATATATAACTCTTAATGCTGTCTTTAGGAATAAGTAAGTTAATGAATGTAGAAAACTCAATATAGTGGCTAACGTAAAATGATCAATCAATAAATATGAGAATATTATGTAAAGTCTGAAAATTATTAGCCAACTCATCACTTATTTAGGACTGTTTTTTCATTATATTATTTCACAGGGTTATTATGATAACTATGTTATATAACATCTCTAAAATATTTAGATTGTGCTTGGGATATGAATAGTGCTCATTAAAACTGTATTTTCTCCCATTCCTCCTCTGGTCTTCCATTTGGAAGTCCCTTTCCTTTTTAGCTATAAAATTATCCCTGCTTTAGAATTCAGGTATTCCTGATCAAAATCCAAATTGTCTTTTAATAGCCCTCCTTTGCCCTAGTGACCTCAGTTCTAAAATACACAAATAAGTCCCCAGTTACTGCTCTCAATAATTCAAAATGTGATTATTATCTGCAATTTAAATTAAGAGCATGTGATTCAGAGAGGCTAATATTCCTAAGGTTATGCATCTATATGGACCATATCTCATGCATTATCCAGTACGTGATATGTGTGAGGATGCCAACCTGCAGGAACACACAGCAACAAAAGTGAAGACCCTTTGTTTCTTGAGGTAGTAAATGGTAAAGAGACCCAGTAGTGCAATGATTTCAGGAACAGAGAAAAATATATAAAAAGAAGCTGAAGGTGGGAATGAGTAAGGGAACAGCTGTTCTGCTCTTGAAATGCTTCTCTGTGGGCCTTATGCCTGCTCCCTCTAAGATCCTGGCTTCATTTGATCAAAAGGTCCCCCTCACAAGGCAACTGCTCACCATTCACACTAATTGCCTGCCATGAAACTCACATTTTTCCCAGAAGAAAGTGGGGGTCAGTAACCCAGGAAGTTAGTATCAAAGGCAGGGCCAGGATTCAGAACTCTGGGCTCCCCTAGTAATATTTAAAATGCACCCATCTCTGGACTAGATTTTCAGGACCATAGAGCTATAAGGGACTTGATGGACTGGTAAGGAAATTCAGGTTCATGAGTGGGCAAATGATGTGTCTGATATTAGGCCACAAGTCCCATAGTTTGCAGCCTAGTTCCTCCCTCATCTCACCCACAAATTCATCAGCCATCCATCATAACTCTTGGGCTATCCTCCTCTTCTAGCTATGTCTGTGGCCTCAGAAGAGCTCAAAGGAGAAAATTTAAAAGGGGTAGAGCAGAGACTAGAAGAGAAGGAGGGGTGCAGGATCACACAGCTGCTGACACCATGGCACAGTGGTCTAGCTGCGGCCTATACTCAGGACTGATACCTTGTGGATACAGCACAGGGCGGTTCTTCCCCATGGTTTCCCCTTATTGACCAAACTCCAAGTTTCACAGACCATAGATAACAGACAGATGGAGGATTCTGCTGCTGTGATGACAAGCTCCACTCCCTAAAGTTCTGATTTGGGCTCTTTTATCATCCTGAAGCTAAAATGCAATAGTTTCTAGAAGGGGAGGGTGATGTGTAGAAGCCATTAGGCTTTCTAGAAGACTGGAGGTAGCAGTTCCAGTCCATAAGAAGACTATTAACATTATTGCCAAGATCTCCCCTCTGACTCAGCTGTCTGGCTACTGGAGCCCACGTAATAAAGGAGAAAGCATGCTTCTAGGAGCCAAGGAGACTGCCCTGCCTATCACACCCACTTCACCCCCAGACTCCCACTCTTCCCTGGGACCCAATGTGCATCACTAATCTCAGAAATTCAGACCAATATCCTGGTGCCACAGGGAAGTGAAAAGTTAACTGTGTATCGGGATCATTGATGGGTCATGCAGCCCCAGAGATATTTTATGCAAGTCCCTGACTGCCACAATCTTCAGGTCTCTAGGTTCATGCAGTGTCACAAAACAATTAAGTCACAGTGTGTAGCTCAGAGGTGTCCATCCTCCCAGCCCCCAAGAAGCATGAGATTCAGTAGTTTTTCAGCCCAGAGTCATTTGGCCCCTGGGGCTAGCTCTGAATCTACAGTCCCTGGTTTCCCCCAAGTAACACCTCCAACATGCTTCCCACTTCTCTCTTTCATCTGATGGTATCCTGCTGCATGGTTTCACAGGGCCCCTGGCCCTCTGGGGCATACTTCATATGTCTACACTGTGAATCACCTCATTGACTGATCAGAGTTTACAGAAGAGAATGGGTGGATTAGGAAAATATTGGAGACTCTCACCAAGACACAGGGACCCTAGAATGTAGAGTAGGAATGGAGCCTGGGGAAAGATGCTGAGCTATATCTGGTCATGCTGAGCCAGAGGTTCCTCTATGACACCCAAGAGAAGGCTGGTAGGCCTTAGAAAGTACAAATAGACTCAGAGATGAAGGAACCATGAACACAGAAGTAAGAGCCACAACCAAGGACATGGTCAGACTCCCTGAAAGATAAAGAATCAGTGTAGCATACTCTCAGGAAGCACCACTCTATAAAAACAAAACAAAACAAAAAATGGATAAGAAAATAGATTAAATAAAGCAGCTTAAAGATGGGTCAGTATATCAGATTTTGTACAAAAGAAAAAAAAATGGGAAGATGAGGCATGAGAACGTTTTGAGAAAGCTTCTACACTATCCTGGGGTTAAGTGTCTGACTGCAGAGGATGGGGAGACATGGCCACTCTGGAGAAATTCAGAGATGAAAGGAGAGAGAATTTCGGTGGCTGATAGGGCAGCAGAGTCAAGCATTTTACAGTGTAAAGGGAAGAAACCTGCCCAGGAGGAGAGGATGGGGTTTCAGAAGTGGTGGGAGTTCACCTCACAAAGCAGGATCCTGACACAGGCAGGTAGGAGAGAAAGAGCCTGAGCTGAGAGGGAGGTTGGATGGGCTTTCTGTAATATGGACAGACTGGGCCTGAAGACAAAGGTACTTGGTGAAAGAGAGAGTGGCTTCCTGGGGGAACAAAAGCCAGGATTCCTTCAGAGTCTCCCTGGAGTTGGAGCATAGGTGGTTTGTGATGATGATGACAATGTTGGTGGGGAACTAGATTGCTGAAAACATTCAGGACGTTCCCACCTCACATTCACATTTGGAAAACACTCTGAGATTAAGTGTGTGAGAATAAGAGCAGCCTGGACCCAGGACCCTGTAACACGATCAATCTCTCCCCCAAACAACATTCTCTTCACCCACCTACCCCCAAATTGACATCACACATGAGATCCAAGCAATCTTTTTAATGTAGAACAAGCTTGGGCAGTGAGGGAGGGAGCTGTTCAAGTGTGCACATGAGCTGAGTAAGAGGAGTTCAAAATATGCTACTTCCCTTCCCCTCCCCTTCCCCTTCCGCTCCCTCCCTCTCCATGAGGTGGTGTACTGTGGGCATCAGCTGGAGGGACCTGGGCCTCTGGTACCCCCAACAGCCTCTCAATGGCAGCATGAATGTTTCCTCCTGTGGACATGAGGGCCTGTAGATTGGCATCACAATTAGCAAAACCCATGGCCTTTAGATGCTCCAGTTCTTGCTGGTAGCAGCCTTCAGTGAGGGAGGATAAGGATAACGAGGATTGTATGGACTGGGAGCAGGCATTGGCCAATGCATGGAGAAGCTGAAGAACAGCCAAAGTGGGTTCCACCAAGTCTGCTCTCTGACCCTGCCCTCCACCCCTGGTTTCAGGGGGTTCCCTAGTCCCAGGTGGCCTACCTGGCCCCCATAAACAAGGTCCCAGCCCAGGCACCTCCTTGGACAGGATCTGCAGGCCCTTTTCTATCTGTATCAATGCCTGCAGTGCTCGTGGGTTGGTCAGGATGGGAAGTAGTGGCACATGATGTCGCAGGGGGCTTCCAGTTGCCAACTGGTGTAGCAGAGCCGGATTCTGCTGCAGGACATGCAAGGCTCTACGCAAGGCAGAGGGCGAGGGTCTCGGCTGACTGGTCAGAGTGGCTCTCCCTACAGGCTGCTGGTTCTCCTGGGAGAGAAGATCCGGGCCTGAGTTTCCATCTGGCGTACCCGTCCCACATTCTGAATTGGCCTGATTTGAGGCCACAGACCTCGCCTGGGTAACTTCTCCTGCCCTGACCTTCTGCGCCAATGTCCTGGCCGGTGCCAAGGCTGTGGGGATGCTCGTGGTAGTGTTAGTATTAATGTTAGCGTTGGCCTCCTCTTTGCAAAGCTCTGAACTTGGATTGTGGCCTTTGGAGGCAACCAGTGGGGCCAGAGTGAAGAGCACGAGCTGCTGGATATCAGAGCAGACTGGACGCATAGGATTATCACCACCCGGCACTGCCTTCAACGACTCTAGCCCCCGCTTATCTGCCTGCAGGAGCTCCTGTTGCCGGGCCAGTTTCTGCAAGGTTTCCAGAGCCTTAAGAACTGGCTCAGGTTTCTGTACTGGCCTTGAGGATTCGGGAGCATGGCTGGCACTGGCTGGTTTCTCGTTCACCAGGCCTTGAACCGCAGGGTTTTCCAAGAACTGCACCACCGATTCAGGTGCAACCGTTAAGAGTTGAGCCAGCTGGCCAAGAAAGTCAGCCAGATCAGGTGAGCTCCGGACCAGCTGGCACAGCCCGGCCAGCATCCCGGCGCTCTCTGAGGTGGAGGGTTCAGAGTGATGCGTGCAGTGGCCAGTGGGGCCTGACAGAGTTCCGGGACCAGGCAGAACTCTTTTCAGACGGGTCCTCACAACCAAGTGGACCGTAGTACCATCAAGGATGCCACGCTGGCTCAGGATGTCTTGATCCCGGAGGATCTTTCCAGTGAAGATGAGCACCAATCGGTCGGTGTCACAGTGAAGGCGTTTGGAGATCTGTTTCTTAAAGTGGTGGACACTGCTATTTTCTGCCAGCATAAATTCCTGGCAGTCCTGTGGGGTCTTCACAGACACTCTGATAATGCGTGATAACATCTCCCTACCAGACACCAGCCGGCTGTCCCTTGCTTCTTCCCTAGCCCGAGCCATAGTTCCTCAAGAGCAGAATGCAGGACAACCAGAGGACCTGTAGAAGCCCAGGTGCAGCAGTAAGCACACCTGGGTGCAGGGACCAGTAGGTGTTGAGGGAGGTCCACTCACCCACAGCCTCCAGACACCACTTCCTAATGTAGCCTCGAGGTCACCTGGCTCCCATAGAGGTGTTGGCTGTCCTTTGCCAGAGCCAGCCTTAAGGGATATGATGTCAGTGATGAGGTCACAGTTGAAAAGTAGACCCGCATGGGGGAAGGGCAGAGGTCTCTTCTACCTGCCCAAGGTAGGCTCTCTTTACAATGTGACTTAAAGAGCAATAGAAAAAAATTAAATGTTTCTGTCTAGAAACCTGTTGTGCACCAGCCTATTTCACTGTTGAAAATCATACCACCCTGAGATTGGTAAACAAATATAGCTAAGTAGGAAAGGTACTGGTCTGAGAACTGGCTTAGGAAGTGTTCGTTCTAGTCACCTGTCTTCCACTAAATGGCTGTATACTGACCATGGCCCAGTTCCCTTAAGGCCACAGATTGCCTTGTTTCTATAGGAACAGAATGAAGATGTGTAGTTAGTCCATCCAGCCTCAGTGGGGGCTTGAGGGCAGCTTGTGTCTCCAAGGCCCACCAGCCTAAGTAACTTACTGAAGCAATTCTAAGAAAACAACATCATGTTCCCCAAGAACTTCTGATTTAAGCAGTTCTCAGAGACATAAGCTATGATCTCAACTCTCCAGGATTAGAGCCGCGGCAAAAGAAATTATAAGAAAATAATAATTGTACTCTAGGTCTTTATGACTTAACAGTGAAGAAATTTAAGATCTATTTGAAGAGGAAAATTGTCATTTGGGAGCTGACATATTTCAACTGCCAAAGCAGAAAAATGATGGTTCTCTAAGTCAGTTTTGACCACTCCAGGCAGGTGGGACCCCATGTTAAGTCTGTCAAATCTCTGCAGCAATTGTATTTTTTTACTGTGAAGATGGATACATCAGGCTGCCAGAATTTTACCATTATATCCTTGACCCTTTTTCTGATTCTGGAATTTCCAAGGACTACAAAATTAGCACTTGGCTGTCTACAATACCACCTTCAGGAGGTTCTGCTGGATATGGAAAACAAATGAGCGTCTAGATCTTTCTACTACTAGATATTGATATATGTTCTTAAACTTGGACTAGTTTGAATCAGTGTCCCCTGTATCCAACCAATATCAAGACTCTGATAAGTTGTGATTCCTGAGTTTAAAAGACCTTCTCAGTCTGAGGAAGCTTCATAGAGTGAGCCTCATGGCTGGCTGGCAGCAAGCAATCTAAGGGGCCTTTCCTGGGAATGCCCAGATCTCAGAATAACTTCTACCATACAAATATTATTAGTCAAACCAATTCCTTTGGGGAATTTTCTTTGTGTTTCACCCAGCAGAACTGGATTTTCAAACTAACGTTCCTGGCTTTGCATTAGCTAATAAATTAATATGTAGCAGAACATTCTGGGTGACAGGCGTCCAGAATCGCTTTCTCATACCTCATGTTCCCAGGGATTTTTTTTTTTTTTTCTCCTACATAGCCTGTGAGGTGAAGCATCCCTTCTCTCTTCTCTTTCAGGCTCTATTGTCAGGACCTGGAATGTCTCCTTCCCAAGCACCCACTGACAGCCCTTGCCAGTCCATTTACACACTGTGTCTCAGTGAGGGAGCCCTGCATGTCGTCCACTGAGTTCTTCAACACAAGAATCTCTCTTCATCCTTCCTGAGAAGCCAACATCATTGGAATATTTTACATTGTACCTAAATTCCTTTTATAATTGGAAAATAAAATAAAACAATCAACTTGCTATTTATTTAATCAATTTAAAACTTACTACTTAGGACAAAAAAGGGGGAATGTGGACTCTCTAGAGGAAAATCCTACTCCTACCACTTAATAACCTTCAACAAGTCATTTACCCCTTTTAAGCCAGGGTTTCATCATCTATAAAATGGTAGTTTTTCACAGATTTGTTTTGAAGATTGAAGGAGATAATGCATATAAAGTACAATCCAAAGTATCTGACACAGAGCAGATACTTGTCAAATATTGAGTATGATTTCAACACTACAGTCATGCCAATCTTTGGCACATCTTGTGGTCAGGTCCATAACTAGACTGGGAGATATGGAGAACAGATGTGCCTGTCAGGGTTGACCAAATGCCCAGAGACATGTTCAGCTGCAGATGATGGAGACAACTCCAAGCAGCCCGGTGAGGGGAGTGTGGTATCTTCTCTTAGACCCAGGACCCCAACCATATTCAATAAAATGCTGACTTTATGCACTGATTTAAAGTTTATTAAGATCTGATTTCCAGAACACATACTACAGTCCCATATTTTTCACAGAGATGGGCTAAGGTTTTCCCATCCCAATAACAGTTTTATTAGACATCAAACTACATGAAAAGCTCAGTAGTTTTTTTTTAAGATTTATTTGACAGAGAGTGCACAAGCAGGGGGAGGGGCAGTGAGAGGGAGAAGCAGGCTTCCCGCTGAGCAGGGAGTCTGATGCGGGACTCGATCCCAGGACCCTGAGATCATGACCTGAGCCGAAGTCAGATACTTAACTGACTGAGCCACCCAAGAGCCCCGAAAAGCTCAGTATTATATGCAGTTTCAGTGTTTCTTATCAGCAATTTGCTTCCAAAAAATCTAATGAGAGTTTAATTTTTATTTTTTAACCAGAACTATCACCTGGGAGAAGATGGCTCTTGGTGGCCATGCTAACTGAACAGGAAGTGCTATAAGGATTCCCATTAAGAGAGAAATGCCTGACTCTGTCCTGCTAGTGAGCTGTGTTTTCCCTCCTATAATACACTGAGTAGGTTTGAGCCAAGTGTGGTTTATAATGATAATCTTATAAATTTGTTTAATTAAACCAAAAAAGACCCTTTGATGGGAGTAGCAAAGACTACCTCCATATCACTTTTGCAATAAAATCCAAACTCCTTGTCTAGCTACAAACCTCCCCTGGTTGGACTCCTGCTCGTCTCCTTGACTTCCTGATGATGATTTTCTCCTTTTCTACAAAACTTGGCCACATTGGCCTCCCTTTTATAAATACACTGGCCTCCCTTTTATATCTGAAACAGACCAAGTGCCTTCCCATCCTTAAAGTCATTGCAATTGTTGTTCCCTAAGCCTTTAATGCTTGTCCACTTAATCTTTACAGGGCTCATCCTTCTTACCTTTCAAATCATCTCTTCACAAAGCCCTTCCCAACCATTTCGTATCTTATTAGTCTATTTTAATTATCTGCATAGAACTTATCATTATGTCATTATTTCTTCTTTACTATTCATTTATGTTTCCATGTCCCTTCACTAGAATATAAGCTCCCTGAGAACAGGGACCTTATTTGCTACTGTAACCCCACTGCTAGCAAACACTAAATAAAATACATGTAGGAAGGAAGAAAGGAAAGGTGGGAGGGAGGGAGGTTAGGAGGGAGAAAGGGAGATTGAAGTAAAGACACAGACACTGATTTATTGTCACGGCAGTTTGTGATGTTTTGTTCACCTAAACAAATGTCCAGCAATAGGATGAACGTGGAGTGAGCATATATGAGAATCCTTTGTTGTCATGATAAATGGAATCAAATAAAACAGTGAATGAACACTTGTTTCTCTCTCTCTCCAAACCTGTTCTCCCAGTCTTCCCTATCTCGGCTAGTTTTACAAGCAAGACAGCTCATGTCAGAACAGAATCTCCACTTATTGCTCCCCGCAGCCCCTTCTCCCTTCTCATACCATCATTCATTTAGTTGTTTAGGCCAGAAACACAGGAATCACCCCCTGAGTCCTTTCTTTTCACATCTAATTTATCAGTAATTATTTAGGGCTTTTTCTTCAACATGCGTCCTGACTCTGATCACCTCAACACTTTTTTTTTTTTTTTAAGCAGGTTCCACACCCAGCATGGAGCCAAATGCGTGGCTCAAACTCACGATCCTGTGATCAAGACCTAAGCTGAGATCAAGAGCCAGATGCTTCACCAACTGAGCAACTCAGGTGCCCCACCTTGACATTTTTAATATCCTCCTGGCTGGTTTCCCTACTTTCTCTCTTGGTCCATTAGAGTCACTACTTCCCACAGCAGCACATAAAGATCAATTAACCTCACCTCTTTACACAAAACCACCAAAAGTTTTCCTGTGATACTTAGATTAATCTAAATGCTTTACCAAGTCTAAAACGCTCGGATAATTTGGCCCCGGGCTCACTCCCTGACCCATCTCCGGAGCACCCGGCCCCAGGCACAGCAGCCTTCTTGTATTCTGGAACACACCCTGCTCATGCCTGCTTTTTAAGTGATATCCCATTTGTCAGGAACCTCTTGCTCCTGACTTTCATTTGCTCACTCCCTTCATTCATCACATCTCTGCTTAAACTCTCTCTGCAGTGATGTGCTTGGTGATTACAATCCCAGAAGAGCCCACCTGTCAATTTCTGTCTCCTTACTCTGTGTTTCTTAGCCTCTCCCTTTGCTTGAAATTCCATTATGTAGTGTATCTGCCTCCTCTCTTTTGGCTAAACAAAGGCAGGGCTTTGTGATCTAGAACACCTTCCATCTCCAGCACCCAGAACCTGGTAGAGAGAGAGTGCTCAATTAATGTTAGCTGAGTAAGTAAATGAGTTCCCAATTCCTCCCTTTCCTTAACCTTGCGCATCTGATCTTATCAGAAGGGTTTGTCAATTATATCTCCAAAAATTCTTCAGCCGTCCACTTCTTGCCATATGCCCTTGTAGAGAACCCCAGTCTAAGGGCAACACCATCCCTCACCTGAATGACAGCAGGATCTTCTCTCTTGACTTGGTTTCCACCCCTGCCAGCCTCTCATTTATGCTCCCCAGAGAGGAGAAAGAAATCCACACTCCACACTCGGTGGGAGGAAACACAACCCTGCACCATCCTGCCCACTGTTCTCCCACTTCACCTTGAAGCACTCTTCCCCGCCCGTTCTCACTACTTTGGACACCCTGGCCCTCTTCCCTTTTTCTTCAAACCTGTTGAACTCTAACCTAACTCACGGAACTCCTTTACACTTTCCCCTCTTCCTGGAACATTCTTCCCCCAACTCTCTGAATGTCTGGCTTCCTCTTACCCTTAAAGTCTCTGCAGAAATACTCCCTCCAGAGAGATACATTCTGACCACTCTTCTAAATATATATCCCTCCTCCCTCTAAATGCACTATTAAATTACCTGCTCTATTTCCCACATGAAATTTATTATAATTCAAAATTATTTTTGCAATAGAATAGAGATTAAGAGTGTGGTCTCTAGAAACATGGGTTCAAATCCCAGCTCCAACTCCACCACTGCTTAGCTGTGCAACCTTGAATTAGACATTTAACATTCCTCCACCTTCCTTTACCTATCTGTAAAATTGGTTAATGATAGTGCCAAGCTTATAGGGTTGTTGTAAGAATTAAATGTTAATAGGCACAAAGCTTATTAAACAGTGCCTTGGTCTCAGTGAGTGCTCTGTTAGCTGTTACTTCTATCTCTTGTTTGTTTGTTGGAAGTCTCTTATCGCCACTATATTGTAAGCTCCTTAGAGCAAGAACCATATCTTGTTGTTCACCATTGAATTCTTAGCACCAAGCATAGTTTCTGGCATATAGAAAGTGTTCAGGAAATATTGGTTAAACTAATGAGTTGCAAAAGGCTCCTCTGTAACTTAGAAAATAAGCTTCCTGATTTATTATCAAGTTAAAAAGCCAGGTTATAAAACATTATTTACAATAGTATCACAGGTTTGTAACATGTGTTGGAAGGACAACCATCATGGTATTAGCATTGCTAGTTTTTATGTTCTTATTTTACTTATCTATATTACCTGATATACACAGTTGACGCTTGAACAATGCAAGGGTTAGAAGTGCAGTAAAAAATCCACATATAACTTTTGATTCCTCAAAAATGTAACTACTAATAGCCTTCTGTTGACCAGAAGCCTTAGGGATAACATAAACTGTGGATTAACACACATTCTGTATGTTATATGTGTTACATTCTGTATTCTTACAATAAAGTAAGCTAGAGAAAAGAAAATGCTATGAAGAAAGCCATAAGAAAGAGAAAACACATTTACAGTATTGTATGTATATTTATTAAAAAAAACTCCACCTGTAAGCGGCAGGTAGGGCTGGGACCAGGGAGGCAGCTGTGGGCCCAGCGCCAAGATGGCAATGTTCTGCAGCCTCGTGGCCTCCATCCTACTGCAGCCCCTGAGTGGGCCATGGGCAGCAACCACAGCCTGGAGGCACAGTGGAACTGCTCCATCTGCCTCCTGGAGGTGTACCACCCACCCCTGGCATATGCAGCTGCTGTCACAAGTGAGTCCACCATAAGTGAGTGCACCAGCCTCTCTGGGCTGGGCGGTTGGGGGGGCAGTGGGGTGAGTGAGCTGGGGACAGTGGAGGTGAGGGGCTCCTGCCCAGTGCCATCCCTACCCTCTGGGAGACTTCCTCCATTCCAGCCCAGCCTCCTGCCCACCAGCCCGGGGCGATGGACCTGACTGCACCATGGGCACATGGAGTGACCTACAGCCCAGCCTGGTCCTGGTCTTACAGGGCCGCCCCCCCAACCCAGTACTTACAGGGCAGCAGGTACGACCTCTGTGCCAATTGACTTGTATTTGATCTCACGGAGACTGGGATGGGTAGTTGTAAATAAATGTCTGTGGTTTTTGCTCTCAACTCAAAATAATTTAAAATTCCACTACAATAAAAACTTATATGATGGCTAACTGAACATAATAAAAAATTTTTTTAAATTCCATATATATGTGGACCCACATAGTTGTTCAAGGATTAACTGTACTTATATGTTGCTTTTAAACTGAGAAAACAAGTCAAATTCATTATAGAAAAGAGGCTTAACTATTAGAACATTGGAGTCTTTATAACTGTTTTTCAAGGATGCATATAGTTGTTTGCATGAGAATCAACAAAAAAACCTGTCTAAAATAAGAATTTATAATATAATTGGTGACAGCACAGCTTCATCACAACCATATGTATCCTGAAAATATAAAGGAAAAAATTTCACTCCAAATAACCAGAAAAATGTAACATTGAAATAAACCCAAATGGATAGGACTAATAAAACAAAAGAAGTAACAAAAAAAGTAACAAAAGAAACTACAGTTCTTTTGTTATTGTTGTTGAAGTATAATTGACATACAATACCCTATTAGTTTAAGGTGTGCATTATAGTGCTTTGATATTTTTATGCATTCTGTCACCAAACGGGTCATTACAGTATGACTAACTATATTCCCTGTGCTGTACATGTCATTCCCATGACTTATTTATTCTATGCCCGGAAGTTTATACCTCTTAATCCCCCTCATCTACTTTGCCTACTCCCATCCCTCCCACTCTGTTCACCAGCTGTTGGAGAAACTACCCTTCTTTACATCAAACAAAAGAAATTTGAATGGGAACATGTCTTACTCTAAAAGGAAATACTGCCAGTTGTAAAATTCTCAATTCTCTCTAATTTATAAATGTAGTGGCCAATCAAGATCTCATTTGGCTTTTTCTGAAATTTGACATCTATTGTAAGTATATGCAGAAAAATAGACAAAATTAAACAATGGTATTTTGCAAAGGAATAATGAGTCAAGCATTGAACATTTTGTCATTAAGAATTTCAAAGTTAAAACAGTTTAAGAAGTGTGGCACTAGTTGATTAAATTTAAAAAAACACCATAAATACACATATATAAACATATATAAGATATGGCAAAGGAAATATTCCAGTCCACAGTAGGTATTTGCAGGGAGGCAAAGATCCCAATTAAATGCCACAAATCCTCCCCTTTTTACTTTTTATGGGTACAGATTGAAGCATGATTTAATTTGACTGAGCGCAGTGGTTAAGAGTGTGGACTCTGGAATAGACTAATTTCAAATCCTGCCTCCACTATGCAGAAGCTGTATAACGTGAAGCCATGAACTTTCCCCTCTCCCTGTGCCTCAGTTTTGCTCATCTGAAAGATGGGAATAGTAACACTACCTGCATTAGAGGGCTATTGTGTGGATTCAGATATAAAGAGCTTGGAACAGGGCTGGCATTTGGAAAACCTCAATAAATGTTAACTATTATTTAAAATTAAATATAAGTAGTGAACCCCTAAAATATGTAGAAAAAAAATGTGTGTGTATTTATGACAGGGGTATTAGGAGGAGAATAATAATAATAATAATAATAATAATAATAAAAAGAACAGGTGCATAAAATCACTTCCTGTTGTTTGAATAATGCTTTGCTCTTAACTTGTTGTCCGTCCACCTACCTGACTGGCTGTGATACAGCATTACGGACTTCAATCCTCCCGCTGCTTCTTTCTCTCTCTTTTTTTTCTTTGCTTTCTAGCAAATCTCTTGGTCTGAAGAAAGGGTACATCTTCCTTGGGTGGAGCCAGGCACCAGACCCAGTATCACCCAAACGGACCCTGCTTCTCTTCTGCACGTACACAACCCCTGCTGTAGGTCCTCCCCACGTGCAGGTCCTGGATTTAGGCCTCCTGATAGAGGGTGAGAGTCACAGCAAGGAGCAAACAGGACATCTGGAGAAGGCTACTGTTTTGGCCACATCAGCCTGCGAGATCCCTTCTTCCACAAACTCCAGCGGTCCCCATTTCCCCAAGCACAAGCCCCGTCCTGGGCTACCCTCTATCAGTTCACATCTGCTTCATCTCCCTAACCACTTTCTCATTTGGTTGCTCATTTCCTCATTCATCATTCAGCGTTCATTCATTCAGTCTTTACTGAGTGCTTCCCATGAGCCAGGCCCTGCATTAGGTAGAGCCCTAGGTGGAGGCCAGTGACCCTCCCTGTCCCAGGAATCCCCTTCTCCTGGACACCCAGCTGAGGTGTTCAGTCTCTGATGAGACTAGAACCAAGATTCTAAACACCCAGTCCACTGTCCAGGGCTCTCCTAACATATGGCCTGAAAACATTCAGTGAACACTCTCCTCCCTAGTCAGGATTCCAACCTGCTTAGCCCCAGATTCCCACCTACTGTCTGTCCTGAGATTTACTTCAAATGAGCCCTCCTGCTTCCTTTGGCCCAGATGAAAGGCAAATGAAAGCAATCTTTCCCTGAGGCTTTTTCTCAGACCTACCTGGCCTTTGCAGGATAGAAATTAGAGATTGCATGGTACACCTTCCCCAGTCAGAGGCAGCCCCACAGCACTTGCCTTATTGGTTCCAGGAAACAGAGAGGCAAGACTTGCCCCTGCCTTCCCCCCTAGCACCACTATAAATGGCAGTTCCTTTGATCTGGACAGCTCCCCCCCGCCGCCTGCCCCCCACTGAAGGGGAGCTTGATGCCTCCTGTTTCACCTAGAGGTTGAAACCTAAAGCAGTGAGAGAAAGTCGCTCCCAAAGCTCGTTTCATCTCTGATGCATGCTGGTCGCTGAAAGGTAAGAGAGGTCGGTACAAGTGTCCTGAGCCCCAGGTGGAGGTTCTGTTTCTCCAAGTTCCTAAAAGGAACCCAACGCTGAGTCTCTGATGTTCAAGCACACACCATGACCACGTTTACCGCAGCGGTCCCCTCCCTCATAGCCCCTTTTCTTCCCTGGACAGCATATAACGTTGATGTTTGTGTTTACATCTCTGTTCTGAGATCAACCTTTAACAGACCGTGTTCTGTGTGTATGCTTGAACACATGTACAAAGCTGTGCCGTGTCAGGGTGTATTTAAGTGTGTTTGTGCATTTCTCCAGAGTGTTTACCCCTGTGGGTGAGGCCTGGTTTGCTCACTTGATTCGTGAATTGTGTCACTTTTACCCTGGAAGTACTCAGGTCATGGGAAGCACCACTGAGTGTCAACAAGACTTTAGTCTGAGAGGCCGAGGGCACCTCCTGTGTGTCATACACAGCCTGCCTCAGCCCCTTTGCTCCTCCTGCCTCTTCAGCTGGGATGCTCTCCCGTCTCCTGTCACATGTCTGTCTACTTCATTCTTACCACTTTTAAGATTTCAGCTTGGAGCGCCTACTCAGGAAGCCTTCCCTGTCTCCCCAGACAAGATCAGGCCTGTGTGCTCCTCCACAGCTCCTGCTCTTTGCAGCGCCTTTCTCAGCTTGTATTCTATGTAATGAGTAGTCTTCACATACAGTTGGAACGCTCCGTGCCCCCAGACCATCGCCTCCTGAAGGAGGATCATGTCTCTGTCTCACACTGACTCTCTAACCGCTAGCAGAATGCTGAGCACAGGGTGAGTACCCCATTTCTGAGCCAGCAGCTGCAAGAAAGACAACATCCAGGGACAGTACTTTGGTAACCTTGTGCGATTAGGGAATTTTAGAACTCAGCCTGAATTCTTGGGGCTCCCCATCTGCTCAGGAATCAGCCTCAAATCCAGAAAGTGAGAGCCACCTGTGGGATAGTCTTCAGGGGCAAGAGAAATAACTAACCGTGCCCACTCTGCAGGCAGGCTGGTGGTAGGAACGCTCCAAAGAACGGAGTACGGCGTGGCAGCTCCTACAGGATACAAGATCTGGGGGACCTCTGGAAGGACACCAGGGGAGCTGCAGGCCTCAGCTCACCCTCCTTGGTTCTTCCCAAATCTTTGACCCTCAAACCTTTGAGCTTTCCCTCCCAGCCCTCCCACCCATGCAGACACAGCTCTCCTCGCCAGCTTGTTTCCCATACTGGCCCCTTTCCCCTCGAGCCCACAAAGAACTGGACTCGGGCAGCAACAGACACTGGAGATTGGATGTAATTGCATCTTAAGATAGGCATAAGCAGAGCTCAGACTGGGGCCCCGAGATGGTACAGTGACAGGGATGGTTGGGTCACTCACAGCACCCTCGCCCTGTTTCTGGCTCTCATTCTTCCGGACTCTGGAACAACACTGTCTCCGCAGTAAAGGGCATCTTAGTGGATTTGGTTCATAGTGTGCAGCTGCATTCGAGAACGGGGGAGTTAGGGGAGAGGGATACGGGGCAAGGGCACAGAGGAAAAGATACGGTTTGAACAACTAGGGCTCCTATGCCTGCCTCAGCTTCTCCACAGCAGCATCCACATCACCCCCAGTGGCTATAAGGGCCTGGAGATTGGCTTCGGGATTCAGAAAGCCCATCGCCCGCAGTTGCTCTAGCTGCACCCGGAAGTGAGTCTCGGGCTGCGGCTGCTGGGGATTGGCACCGGCTAGAGCTTGCAACATCTGGAGGAAAGGGGTAGAATGGAGGTCCAGATCCACAGAGCCCTGTGCTGGGGGAACCTCAGGACCTGGGGCTACAGGGGGATCCTCAGGCATAAGGGCGCCCTCTCTAGGCTCTGTTCCGCCTGCCATACTTCCCAGCCCTGCTAGGCCAGGCATGAACCAGAGGAGGAGGCGAGGGGCTTCGGTAGCCAGGATCTGCAGACCCTGCTCGATCTGTAGCAGGGCGTGCATGGCGCGAGGGTTTGCCACGGCTGCCTGAAGGTGCAGAAGTAGTGGCAGTTGCCGGCGCATCTCATCCTGCAGCTGTGGGACCTGGCTCATGCTGGTAGGCCTCAGGGATCTTGGATAAGCTGGTGGGGGCAGCCAAGCATGCTCAGGCATTCCAGGGGTAGCCGCCATGGGGGAAGGTGGTGAAGGAACGAATGGCGCCCTGTTGGCAGAACGCCCCAGCCCTAAGACAAGGTCAGGCATGTTGGTGCTGTGGCCGGTGGAGCCGTTCCCTGCACCACCTTGGTCTCCATCTTGTCCAGTACTGCTGTCTGGGGGGTATCTCAGGAATGATGGGCGAGAGGACTTTCCCTTGATGGCTACTGACTCTCTGGGGAGAGGCTGGCCGGCCTCACGTTCCTGGGAGGAGGAGGAAGTTGGGGGGATTCGATTTCCTGGTGGTGGTGGTGGTTCTTGGCTCGGATTGCGGGTGGATGCAGTGCCTTGCAGATAGGTTCCCAGGGACTGGGGGGTCTCATGTAATTGCTGAAGATAGTCATAGAGCCCTATAGTACCCAGAATGTTGGGAACCCTATTTCTAGTTTCAGATACATCCTGGTCTCCAGGACGCCTGCCTCGCCTGCGACCTGAGCTTCCATATGTGGAAGCCCAGGGGTTGGGGAGAGGGTCACAGTTCTCCGTCCTCGAAGGCCGGCTGCTGCTGGTGGCATTAGTAGTAGTGGAAGTAGCAAAGGGATTGCCACCAAACTGCTCCTGTACCGCATTAAGCATCGGGTCCATAATATCTGTGTACATGGTACGGAGCACATTATAGCCACCAGGGATGCTCTCTAGGTTGCTGAGTGCCCGGTCCTGGCTACGCATCATCTCTTGCATCATGGCTGGGTTGCGTAGGAACTCCAGCGTCTGCCTCATGATTTCAGGGTTGTTGAGAATATGCCCAATCTCGGGGTTGTGCTGGATCAGCTGCTGCATATGGGGGTTGTTGAGAACCAGCTGGCGCATCAGGCCTGTGTTGGACAGCAGACCCTGGATGAAAGGGTCATCAATGATCTGAGCCACAAACTCAGGCACAGAGACATGCTGCCACATCAGTGAGCTTGGCTGGTCAGAGAAACCACCAGAGGTCAGGCCTAGCCCATTGAGGCCTGTGAGAACACCTAAACTAAAGGTGGGTGGCCCATCTGCCGGGTAAATGGAGCTAGGTTGAGGGAATGATCCAGGGCTGGGGGCTGGGGCAGGGACTGAAGCAGCCGGAAACTCAGTGTCCATGGTGCGGCGTTGCATCTTGATGACCAGGTGGACAGTGAGGCCATCTCGCACTCCACACTGTGCCAGTGAGTCACGGTCCTTGAGGATTTTGCCAGCAAAGATTAAGACCAGCTGATCAGGGTGGGCCTTAAAGCGCTGGGCTATCTCTCCCTTCAGCTGCTGGATGGTGCAAGTGTCTGTAACTGAGAAATCCTCCTTGTCCTTGGGCGTCTGCACTGTCACCTTGATGAGGTGGGGATCCTGGATCGGTGCTGGGCTGCCCTGTGGCAGGGCCTCTCCGCTTTTGGCCATGGTGAGCAGCAGGAGGCCCAGGTCTGTGGGGACACAGCTGGGGGATGGGGATGGGGTACCAAGATCATCCTTTTGGGCAGTGGCAAAAGTAAGAAAGGTGAGCAGGAAGAGGGCCTGGGGTCTCAGAGCGGGGCCATAGGGAGTCTGCATGGAAGGGGCAATGAGGTCCTCGGGATAGGATGCTTGTGGAGGATTATGGGTCTGAGAGGTGTCAGGTCGGGAGAGGAAGACTGGATGCCCTGAGAAAGAGGTCTATGGTTGATGAGTGAAGGGCAAAGGCAGGAAGAAGGATTTGGGTCAGGGCATACATACCAGTCCGCTGTGGCCCCGTCCTTCCTCTTAGACAGGGCTCCAAAGCGCCCTCATCTTGCTAACAGCCACCCCTGAAGCCTTCTGGGCCGGAACCCGCTCCATCAGGTCACCTCTGTGACCTCAGCACTGACATCACAGCCTCACACAATGGATTCTTGAGACCTCTCCAAGGTGCTCTGTATCCCCAGGAATGCAACTGCCCCCCCTTACCTCTTCTATTTCCTTTACCTTGATGCCTTCTTCATAGTGAGGAACCTGGGCTGACCCTTCCATCACAGGTCGAGAGCCCTACTTCCACACATCTGTGTGTGGTGTGTGGAGACAGCCTTGGATTGCAAAATTAGGAAAGCCTTAGCCTTAGCCCCCTATGTCCCTGTGAAGACCCAAATTCAACTGCACCCTGAATTGTTCTTCTTCCTGGCATTCTATGTTTCTGTCTTCTTTTTGATTCAACATTAGACATGAATTTTTTATATATCTTCAGCATATTGACTTTCTGATGGGCAAGATCTAGCATATGAGAGAAGGGCCAGAAATGACACGAAGTTTTTATTTTACTTTTTAAAAAGATTGTTGTTATTCCCCAGAAGAACCCAAAGAATGGACTGGCTATTTACTGAGATTAAAAAAAAAAAAAAAAAGACCAGGGAATAAATTTTTTTTTAAGATTTTATTTATTTATTCATGAAAGACAGAAAAAGAGAGAGGGAGGCAGAGGGAGAAGCAGGACCCTGGGATCATGACCTGAGCCAAAAGCAGACACTCAACTGACTGAGCCACCCAGGTGCCCCAGGGAATAAAGTTGTTAAACAGAAAACCCAGAGTTCAGAATTACATACATTTGAAATGTTTATTTTATACCCAAATGGACATGAAGGGAGGGAGTTCACTATTGTGAGCCTGCAGTTCATCAGTATTGGCAGAGTATTTAGAATCATAAGATTAGTGAGTATAGTAATGGGATAAAGGTAAAAAGACCAAGGCATGGGCACTACATATTTACAAGTCTGGAATATTAGATGTGTTCCACAAAGGAAATTGAGAAGAAATAAAACACTAAGTCAGAAAAAGGAGGGGGGGGGAACAAAGCAAATGAAGAAGAGTTTCGGAAAGGAGAGAGGAACTGATGGTGTTGGATAATGCTGGTAGGTCAGGAAGATAAAGGCTGAGAACTGACCACTGGGTTTGACAAGAGAATGGGGGACCATGATGAACCTAGACTTGGAAGAGTGGAGGGGGCAGAAATCTGGCTGGAGTGGGTTTAAAAGCAAGTGGGTTAGAAATGAAGTGGATTCAATAAGAGTATTTTACCTAAGAGAAAGGTTATGATGGCTGTGTGGAAATGTGGGGATAGAAACGTTTTTGTTATGTTTTTTCTTAAGTTGAGAATATTACATCATGCTTTTATTCTGATGGGAACAACACAATGAGGAGGGACAAATGATGCAGATGGGAGAGAAAATAATTGCAAGACTAAGCTATTGAGTAGATGAATTGGAGAGATTGGGATCAGTGCCCAAGCAGAGAGCTTGATTTTGGTCCACAGATAATTTATTCATAACAGGATGGAGCACAGAGTGTATGGGTTGTCATTGGACAGCCAGATTTCAGTTATGGCAAAAAGGTGGGGATCATTTAGACGAAAGGTTATAGATAGAGTAAGGATTTGCTGTTGCTAAATTATGAGTTCTAAATGGTAGGTTGAAAGGTTCAGAGAATTGATGACCAGTGGAAAATTGGGTCACATGAGGGATTTTCAGAACATATTGGGATAAGAATCAGAAAGGTGACACAATAGAGCTTGGGCTTTTCAGATAACATGAGGCAAACAGGGTATAAAGCTTAATTAGATTAATTGATTGGATAAGGGTGCCTAGGTGGCTCAGTCAGTTAAGCATCTGACCCTTGGTTCTGGTTCAGGTCATGATCTCAGGGTCCTGGGGATGAGCCCCACTTTGAGCCCCGAGTGGAGTACCACACTGGGCTCCACACTCAGTGAGGAGTCTGCTTGGGATTCTCTCTCTCCCTCTCCTTCTGCCCCTCCTCCTGCTCAAACTCTCTAAATAAATAAATAAATAAATAAATAAATAAATAAATAAATAAATAAATAAAATCTTTAAAAAAAGATGAATTGATTGGGTGGAGGCATCTTAATAGGAATGTAGAAAATCCATTTTAGCTATAATTCTTTCTTGAGACCTATCCTTTTACTAGTTTGAGTGGGGGAGTGGGAGTCTGGCAGCAGATCTGCAGGAGCACTTGTTTTGTGGGCTCTCCTTCAGTCTTGCTGATGGCAGTGTCAGGGCTAGAGGAGGGGTAGTCTGTGAGGAGCACACAGGATTCCTGTGGGTACCCTTTGCAGACCAGAATCTGAATCTGCATCACCACCTCCACTGCTCCAGACACCACCATCTCCCACCTGCTCCATTGCAAGAGCTACCTCATTAGTGTGTCTGCTTACACTTCTACCTCTAGCACAGTCTTTCCCCACTTGGCAGCCAGATCCATGCACTGAAACACCTGCATTGTTTGCTCAAAATCCAGCAGGGATTTTCCACTGCATTCATAGTAAAATCCAGAGTCCTCACCAGACCCTACAAAGTTCTTCCTGATGTCCTGTTTTTCCTTCCATTGTTTAGTTCAATCCACTCCAGCTACAACATCTCCTTGTTATTCTTCAAACACATCAAGAATATTCCCACCTCACACTTTTACTCCTAGGTAAACTTCTCTGCCTGGAAAATACTTCTCCCAAAGGAGTGCATGTTCGGTTCTCCCAATTTCTTCTGATTTCTGATCAATTATTGCCTTTCAGGAGAGGCCTTCCTGGATTACCCTGTATGTAGAAGACCTTATCCTGCTTCATTTTTCCTCATTGCACTTATTCATAGGTTAAGTAGAATACAGTCTTATCCCCACAAAAGTAAACTCCTAAATAAAGGAACTTTATTTGGTCACGGCTGTTCATTCAATGCCTAAAGCAATATTTGACTTATGAAATTATTTGACTTATTTGACTTTATTTGGTCACTGATATTTCTTCAATGCCTAAAACAATATTTGACATATGTAATTGTTTACATACCAATTGGCTGTGATACTCCTGGGGAGGCAGGAAGAGGAAGAGATGGGGCCTTGACTAACTACAGAGAACACAAGCTACGGACATTTGATATGCCGAAGGACTTGTATTCTTGGAAGGTGCCATGCCCCCAAACGCCTGAGTTTTGGTGACAGGAATATGCAGTCAGGGTAAGCAACTGTATCTCTCTGTGCTAAAGAGGGAATAGTAACAGTCCAGCAAAGTCCTATGATTGTAACAATGGCAATTAGTAAGAGATCCCTAAAGAGGATAAATACCTACCTAGACCTGGCTGAAATGTGGACTTTTCCTACTCTGGCCCACCAGGCCATTCTTCTTCCACTTTCAAACTTGAACAATTTGGACTTGGAAAATTAAGAAAGTTTTTATGACTACATATATGTGTCTATCTATAGTAATTTTCCCTTTTGTATGGGTATGTTATGACTGTCTTCCCCTACACATGGGTGTGTGGATGTGTCTTTAGGTATTTGTGTGTTGCTGTGCATGCCCTTGGCTGAGTGTGCAATGTGTTGAATGTATATGCCTATATACATGAATCTTTGGCTATGTGACCTTGTGTATGTGTGCAAAGCATATACATGTCCTTGGGTGTGTGAGCATGGTATGACGTCTGAGTTTGTGGTTCTATGTATGCAACGATGATTCTCAAAAATAAAAAACTATGATTCTCTATCTCTATGTTAATATATGCATGTGGCATGTGTGTGCACTAATTATGTACTGTAGGTGAGACAGGGATATCACATCAAACACAGATAGTTCCCTTTTTTGCAAAAGAAACAAAGCCAAACCTCAGATGGGGGCATGTGGGAGTAGCCATTTTATTGACAGATCTTCTACGCATGGCCAATGGTCTATTATTCAGTGGAGAAAGTATTGCTTGGTTTCTCCTGTTCCAGGACTTGTCCTGGATGGAAGCATCAGAAGAGGTGGAAGAGGCAGATGATGTGGTCAAATGGGTCAGTAGCAGGTAACAAGCAGGTAATAAGTAGGCATGGTGGTTAGAATCCTTGGGATCTCTTGAGTTTGCAAATAGCAGCACTGGTGTCCCCCTCAGTAGCAATGAGTGCCTGCAGATTGGCATGATGGTTCCCAAATCCCATGGCCTGGAGAGATTCCATCTGCTGACTGAAACGAATCTCAGGGGCTTGTGGAAGGTGGGAAGGGTCTCCAGCTAAGGACTGTAGCCTCTGCTGAACTGTTCCAGATTTGTGGCAGCATTCAGGATGTTTGGGTTCAACAATATCTGGCACATCCCAGGCCCAGGGCACTGTGTCAGGGTAGCTGCAGCTGGGTGCAGGAAGCCAACCCAGGCCCCACAGGTAAGGTGCAACCCAGGGTAGAAGAACAGGAGCCTCTGTGGCCAACAGCTGCAGACCCTGCTCAATCTGCAATATTGCTTGTGATGCTTTAGGGTTGGCTAGGGATATAAGCATGTCGGAAAGCTGTGTCTGCTGCAGGAATGTGGACAGCTGCTGCCTACACTCTTCACTCAGCTGGGGCATACTTATGAACAACATCATCTGGGCTGCCAAGTACGGGTTATTCAAAAGCAACTGCATCATGCTTCCTGTGATCTGGGAGCTGGTCTGCTCATCAGAAGGCTGGAGGTCATCCTCTAATTTCTGGTCAGAGCTATCTAGAGAGATGGTGGCATCTTTGTCTTCTGCCTGGGGCTGCTGGGTGAGCTCTATGCTAGGTAAGGCTGGTACCGCAGCCAGCTGCTGAATGGGACAGGTATGACTCCGGCTCTTGGTGGAGATAGTGGTAGCATAGGCACCAGGAGTATGGTTCACCTTGTTGGGGGTAACATTGGCTGAGGTGATAGAGGATAAACCACAAGAACTAGTATAGATGACTCGGGTTGTAGGGAGCTGTGGGAGCTGGTCCCGTCGTTCCTGGGGTGGTGTTGGAGATGGAGGTGAGGATTGAACTTGTTCCAAAACTTGTCCTTCCAGGAGAGCTGTGAAAGGGTTGCCCCCAAAGGGATCTTGTGAGCTGTTGAGCATTTGGTCATTGTAATCAACATAACTCTGACCCAGGACATTGTCCCCACCTGGCATTGTCTCTAAGCCTGAGTGTGACTGTGGGTTCAGTGGATGCTCAAGATTCTGTTCAGGTTGCTGGATCTGCATTAGCTCTTGAATAATGGCAAGGTTTCTGGCCAGCTCCAGAGTCTGCCATAGGATCTCAGAATTGTCAAGGATGTGGGAGACTTCTGGCTTCTGCTGCATTAGTTGTTGTATGTCTGGGTGTTCTGAGATGAACTGTCTCATGAGGTCTGTGTTAGACAGAAGCTGCTGGATACTAGGATTCTGTAGCATCTGTGCTATATACTCTAGACTACCCACTTCCAGATCCTGGGTATGCATTTTGGATGCATCAGGCTCCACAAGAAGGGCTGATTCTACTGGGGTGTGACTCACACCAGCAGGTTGGTATACCCCATTGCTGTTACCTTCGGTGTTTCTGTCCCAGTGGCAGGGCTCTTTGGTCAGCAGTTTCCGGGAGGAATGGGCTAGGGATCTGGAGCTGCATTTGGACTTGATGACCAAGTGAATGGTGTGACCATCGAGGATGCCCCTTTGGCTCAGTGTGTCATGATCTTTGAGAAGGCGGCCCATGAAGACAAGCACGAGTTGGTCCATCTGGCACTTAAAGTGAGCAGATAGCTTCTCCTTGAACTGCCTCACTGAGGTGTCATCAGCTATCATAAAGTCTTCCTGCTTGCCTGCTGTCTTCACTATCACTCGGGTGACACTTGAAGAGATGTTCTTGTCTGCAGGCAAACCTGAAGGACGCCCACTCTGAGCCATCCTGGGTTTTCGAGAGATGACATGCGGCATGGACCTCAGTGGGAGGGCAGATGTTGAGCAGGTGGAAGCCGGGGCAGAAGGGTGAGGGCAGACAAATATTTCTGCTGGCCTTTGTCTCAGGTGTCGTGTTCTTAGACCAAAGGCTAGTTTCCCTGGTGCCCAGAAAGGGATGAGTGACCAGCTGGGGTCAGGTATTTTGCGGTGTTATACCCCCCACCCCAGTTCTCCAGATGTGGCCCAGCTGAAGCCTGTCGTGGCTACTGATTCATACTTGGTACCAGGTGGGCTAAGTAAAGATGACTCCACCCAGGGCTGCCCCTCCCTTCTGCCCCACCCACCAACACCATAACCTCTTCAAAAAAGGGATATTGTGATGTCAACTCTAGTCTCACAGTCTCTGCCAGGACCAGCTAGGGAAGGGAGACATATTTGTATAAGTGTATGTGTGGGGGTGGGGGTAGGGGTGGGGTCACCAGATCTCCATAATAAAATAAAATAAGGTCATTTTCCAGAAAATAGAAGACAAAGTTCTCAGGATGGAACTATTAAAAAAAAAAGGCGGGGGGGGGGGGCGTTGGTGCCTGGGTGGCTCAGTCAGTTCAACCTCTGCCTTTGGCTCAGGTCATGATCTCAGGGTCCTGGGATTGAGCCCCTGCTCAGAGGGGAGTCTGCTTCTCCCTCTCCCTCTGCCTGCTGCTCCCCCTGCTTCTACTCTCCTGCTCTCTCTCTGTCAAACAAATTAAAAAATTTTTAAAAATCTTAAAAAACAAAAAGACCAGATTGTTTATGTGAGATGTGTGCTTGTCTGTGGTGCTGTGTGTGTGTCTCTGTTGGGATTGCAGGCTTGTTATATTGAAAGTCGAGTTTGCTGAAGCCATAGATAAAACTGCATATCTGTAAGAATGGAATCTCTCCTGTAAGAAGGATCTTATTACTTTTGTTAGAGATCTCAAAAAAATGAGGCCTTACAAAGGAAAAGGGAGCAAGGACAAAGTTCACAAGTGGAAAGGGAGGTTATGGTTTTCTTTGGCTCTAGGTTTAGTGATACTGGACTTAACTGAGAGTGCTCCCATGTGGAGATTGATTTCCTTGATCCTAAAAGCAGGAGCAAGGCTAGCTGGGGAGGCTCCCTGAGGGGCATTTCAAATTAAAGTTGAGTGAGCCCTTCCTCGCAAAGTATTTTTTTATTCAGCTATCACTTGGTCTTTTCTACATGTCATTTTAGCAGAATCTTTAGAAAGATTTGATTCAGTGTCTTAGCCCAGTCTTCAGTGCCCACCTTTGTGTCATAGCATTAGTGGGAGAAAAGTCTGTAGATCAAGAGGTGATGGTGGAGGTGATTCGTAGTGAAATTCCTAACAGGACGGGTTTAGGCAACTAAAACAGATTCTCAGTTCCATGCAGTTTTGATCTATATTTGGGCAGCAGATAATTTTCCCTTAGTGGATATGTTAAAATGTGCATTTGTGTTTACGTAGATGGAAATATTGTACAAATGAGTAAGAACCCATATGTCTGGTTGGATGTATATTTGTGAATGTTTGTATATGTGGAAGTATAAGCATGAGACAGTGTGCCTGAAGTATTCTGGTATCCTCTGTGTGACTGTGAAGACTTTGGGATCTGAAATTTTGAACATTCCATCCGACCCCATGGGAGGGAGCTGAACCACTCAGATAGATAAGTAACAGAGGTGGAGTGTCTGGGCCTCTATATTCTCAGTGTGTTGAAGATGAGCAAAGATATTACAGACAGTTGGCCAGGGTACTTCCTGTGTCACACCAAAGGATTCTCTATTGAGAATGTCTAGACCACCAGCTCAGTCCACGTCAGACCCTCCTCATGCTCAGCCATTAGCTGCTTACTTCCTAGAATGGGACTCGGGCCTAAGTCCTTCCCTCAACTGCACTCAAAGTGAGATTGATTCAGGACAGGGAAACATTGATTTTCACACCAAGACACTGCCTCTTTACTCCCCAGGTACCCTGAAGGAGGCTGAGGATAATAAAGGGGGCTTCTATATCCCATTCTAATGACCAGTTGCCCTGGTCTCTGCACTGGGAGCAGAGGCTCTCAACATAAGGCTTATCATCTTAAGCCTAGTTCATGGAATTTTATATTTGTCAAAGCTGGATTCCTGGTTTTTGAAACACAGAATAGATTTGTTTTAAAAATTAGAATGCTGTGCCTACAATTCTAGGATTCTAGTAAAGAGGTGTTTGTTAGTGTTAGTGTTTGTTTCCCAGTCAAACCACAATCAAATCCAGATAGGCCATTATTAAAAAGAACTTTGATGTAAGGATTGAGTTATCAGTTCTACAGAATTATCAATTCTACAGAATTATCAATGATAAAGATATAATCAACATTTCTCAATCAGTAGGAGTGATGGCCATTGTGGGGGACGATTCATCTGGAGTTATGAGAAGGGGGACATGATTCTCCCAATACTCTACCCCAGGGGTCTCAGGGCCTAGAAGAGTTCTCAGGTGTGACAGGATGTGGTCAGGAAGAAGCCAAGAGAGCTTTCAAGCTGGTGGTTTTGATTGTTTCTGCTTCTGCACCAGGAAGCTGAGGTCATAATTGATCAGGTAGCCATCATTGTAGACATAGAGCTTGTGATCCAAGGGGGAGTAATTGATGCCATGTAGCGTTTCCAGCATCTTATCCAGCGGGATGCTGAGACGGCGCTCCCGCCCAGTGGTGGTATCAAAAGCATAGAAGATCTCTTCTTGGTGGGTGCTCAGTGGGCGTAAGGCATAGAGCACTCCACAGGCCATGAAGGCTCCTGACATGGCTGGCTTGTACTGGCTGGTGCGCCAGGTTTTCTCCACTGCTAAGGTGCTGGTATTGAGACGACTCACAACCAAGTTTCCCTTGCTCTCCTCAGTGGCATAGAGCACCCACAGCCCCTTCTCATCACCAGCAAAATCTATGTCTTTCCAGGACACACCGGCATAGGAGAAGCGGTTGTTGTAGGTGGCACTGGGCAATGGGCGTCGTAGCACCAGGGTGTTGGAGGAGAGATTCACCTTGGCAATGTCACGTGTGCCATAGTAATTGAAGTACATGAAGTTCTCGTACACGGTATTACCGCTGCCATCACCGTAGCCCATCGTCCTCTCCACATAGTTCTTCATCAGTACCAGGTCATCATAGGACTTGTACAGCCGGTAGTAGTCAAAGTACCTAGGCGAAGCCCCACACCAGAATCATCAGGGTACGCAGTGCTAATAAAAATGAGCAGGCTAGTGTTCTAATTAATAGCGGGAGCTTTGGAATCAAACAGAACTGATTTGTAATCTCTTCTTTTACTTACAATATACTGGGACAAAAAACAACTGTAAAAAAAATCAGTAATAGCAATAACATTGACATCAAACTCAACAAGGCCTCATGGACACTGTGAGTGCATTATCTCATTTAATTATAGCAACAGCACCAGAACTTAGGTTGTATTCCCACAGACTAGGAGACTGGTTCTCAGAAAGAATAAGTAATTTGCTCAAAGTCACTCACTCAGCTCATAACTAAAATCTGTAAAAAGAATAACAAAAGAATCTATCTCATTGATATCAGGACTGACCTAAATAATGCTAATAAACCAATTAGTAGAATACTTCTCTCCAAGTAAGCAATCATCAAGGGATAGCTATTATTCTTTTCTTCTTTATGGAGACTCTTCTATACCTAGACTCCACGCATTCCACCTGCCCCTGAGACATTGGTGTCCCAGAGTGGGACACAGTTCGGAGGTGGATTTGGGGAGACCTATGCTCATGAGATCACTTTGGAAAGTTCTTTAAATTATCCCTGAATTCTGAGTGTTGTCACTGCTTGACATTGGTAAGTACTGCCTTGCCCACAGAGATTTTGAGATGATTAAAAAAGCAAAGTCATGTTAATATGCTTCACCTGCTACAAAGCACCTGTAGGAATTGGGAGCAATGTTATTAGTAACACTATCTGAGACGATCTTCCACTGAGGCCCTTCAGTGATAGGTTCAAGCCATGTTCATCCTACCCTCCTGTAATCTCCTACTCAGTTAGATCTTTCTCATAGTCCTATATAGACTGACTTTAAACCCCCTGCCTGTGCGTTGCGCCTAGCTGCCTAGCCAGGCTGCCAGGTTATTGAAGGGCTCATTCATCTACTCATGGATTCAGTTAGCAATCTTATCATCTAAAAAAACATCCACTAGCACCCATTATACTGGTCACACTTTTCTACGGAATCTCACATGATATTCTCATAATTTAACTATCCTCACTTTCCAAATGGCTAGAATGGGTCTGAGACATTAATGCATTTTCCAAACTCACTCTAAGTACTGAGATTCAAACTCAGCTTTGTTTGAGTCCATGGCATAAGTATGGTCAAGTTCATCCTTTAAACTGTCCTCAGAAGAAGCTAGGATTTTGAGGGCCAGGTGGAGAAGAGTTTGCTCTTGAAATAAGATCAGGCTATAGATAGAACCAGTTTGGATTATGATCGGATTGGAAATTTCGGACAGTGGGTTTGTGAAGGAGCTCAGGGCCATCTGAGTCCTCCTTAATCCAGAGAGGAGTTCTAGGAGGTGGCTTGTCAGGCCTAGGCTAAGTTTGTCCAGGGGCATACCTAAAATGGAGAGAGGAAGCTCTGCTGGGGCTACAAATAAACCCATTAGGGTAGGGTAGGGAACATTTGGAATGAACCTGGTTGCAAAAGAGAAACCATCCTGAACTCACCTTCCATTTTTACCCAGAGGAGCTACCCAGTAGAGGGAAGAGTCTAGATCGGGTGCTGAGTCTCGACCCCAGACACCTGCCATATGGGAGTAGCCTCTCCAATTGAGTTGTACCACAAGGGGTCGGCTGACTTTCTGGAGGCCTCCGTGGGCACAAGAACCTACAGAAGAGAGCAGGCAAGGTAGAAACTAGGAGTGAAGCACACAACCCACAGGGAGAGGACAATGAAAGTGTAATAGCCATGTGTGCATTTCAGCATGTGTCTGTCTGCCTGAGGGCATGCAGAGCTATATAAGCAGGTGTGACTTTGCACGAATAGAGGATAGTGCACATGTCTGATTACAGGTGTGTTTATATATATCTGTACATACTAGTATGCCTGTATGTGAGAGTGTACCTATCTCAGTCTGCAGCCCTTAGTGATGCAGCATGCAAGGAAGCAAAAGACCTTTGCTGCCCAACCCTCAGTACCCCATAACCAACCCCCTATTCCCAAATCTGGTCTTTGGGGAGATGAGATCTTAATAAATTCAGTCTGAGACCTCACCAGGGGGCAGGGGTGGACCAGAGGCCTCTTGCCACTTCTCCCTCTCACAATTGCTGAGCCGGCCCTCAAGAACATCCACCTCCTGGCGGTAAGCACGGAGGCTGCGCTGGTCAGAGTCAGCCAGAAGCTTGAGTGTGAGGCTGGCATTAGCCACCTATGGAAATGAGATGCCAAGGATATGGGTCATGGACTGTTCCTATGAACTGAAGTGAGGCTCCCATATTGCCCAGCTCAGTGACTTTTTTCCCCAGAAATAAGTGATTTTGGAAATCATCAAATTTATGAGATTAAATAAAACAGGAGACTATGGAGGGGAGAGGGATTCTCCAATCTATCCCCATGTACCTGGCTCTGGAGTTGAGAGAGGAGGTCCTCAGTCTCACTACCTCCTTCCTTGGCCATAAGCTGGGTCACCAACTCCCGTGCTACCTCTAGCTCCAGGCGCAGCAAGTTGTATGTTGGGGCCTCCTAGGAGGAAGCAAGAGCAATGGGATTCCTGGGCTTCAGGGCACGGTTCATTTCCAGGACCTGGTTATCCTGACCTTCAATGGTGTGAGCGTACTCACTGACCTGGGTGCGGGGGAATGGACAAACAGGACCCCTAAACCTCAACACCTGTGGCTCTTTCTCCCATTCACATGCCCCCCAGTGCCACACAGCCAACAAAATACTCTCAGATCTGTCACTTTCATTTGTTCCATTAACAGCCATTGAGGTGAGCATTAGTGTTATCTCCATCTCACAGCTTAGGACATTCGTGTCCTTCTTTTCACCTCAGGAAAAATCACTATTTCCCCCATATGCCCAGTTTCTCTCCCCCTTTCCTGGTTACAGACACACTTTCAGGAGTGTCTTGGTGAGTAAATGAATGGACAGACTCCTAGCTTCCAGGCCCTCTACCATCAACCTTCCCCAGGGCTCTACGAGTACCCATTCCGAAAAGCTACTGCCCACATCACAGGGTGGATGTCACATTTCCATTCACTCAGCCTTACTTACAACGTTGATTGCAAACTCACCAGCCTGGCCCACAAGACTCTCCAGATATTGCCCCTATTTTAACTCAACTCCAACTCTTTTCCATCTCCTTTGCACTAGCCATCCCACTTTCCTCTTCCTTTGCTAAAACCTCTTCCCATCTCCCACTGCACCTATACCCATGAATTGTCCTCTTAATGGAGGAAGCACATCCTACACAAGCCTCTCTGTACTGTGACTGCCACTGAGAATCCCAAGAACGACACCTAATTTTTCCTTCATACTCAGGATTCATCTCAAAGATGAGGGCTATGCTTCCTTCAGCAATTTCTCTACCACCCTGGCTCATCCTCATGCTGGATCCAGGAGAGAATGTGCTCCTATAACTGCCAGCCCCAGCCCATAGCTCCAGTGCTTACCCTGGATAGCTCCTGATCATACTTGTCCATGAGCACCTGGGTTATACTCTGTAGCTGTTCCAGCTGATTCATGGGCATGAGGTTGTTGGGCAGGTGAACTACACAATGGCACAGGCCATCCTCATCCACAGAACCTGGCACCCTTTTCACCAGCTGCAAAGGCAAGGCCATGGGCACATTAAGTGTGATGAAACATGGGTCCTAATGTGCTGTTTAGGAACATGAAGCAGAAGAGCTGACCCTACTCTGGAGTGTCTGAGAAGAGCTCTCTTGGCACAGGAGGTTGTCCATGACGGACTCTTCTGCCATGAGTTGGAGTGACCCTTCCCTTGACTTCCCAGAACATCCCACAGCCCCCTTCCAGCTCCTAGAGGTGGGGCCTTCCTCACCTACCTCATACGCTGGCTGGTTCTGGTCACAGTTCACAGAACTGGGAGTAGACTCTTCCTTGAGGCTCTGTGGAAAAGAGGAAAGCTGATCTGAAAAGAAGTCTTAAGGGACCAGTTTAGGGGATACAGTACCTCTACTCTGGAGATTGAGTAGATTCCCACAAGTTCATTTTGTTGTGAAGACAGCAGGAACAGAGTGTTCCAAATTGTCAAAGAAGGGAGATGAATATGAACAACACCGTGAGGCACTGGACTCTGGACTGATATTTAGCGCTCACAAGAACATGACAACATATGACTTGAATTCTTCATTTTAAGTTGAAAACTAGAGGTTCTGAGAGTTAAAAAAGAAATAAATAAAACAGCTGGGGTTTCCTTACAGATTCTTAAAGAATCAAGATGTGTGGCTCCTGTCCTGTGAATCGTCCCACACTAGTTTTTCTGGCCCTGGGAGTTAATTAGGTTATGTCTTCAGTCTGCAACTCCAGCCCAGTGGTTTAGCTTTTGGGGATGTTGAAGCAAAGGACACATGCCTACAACAGCCCAGGCTGGCCTGCCTCAGCTCCAGCATCCTTCACTAGGAAAAGGGTGGCAGATTTCTTCAGAAAGTGAGGCCTCATAGAAGAGCAGGGTGGACAGCCCTGAAATCCTCCTCTCTCATCTTCATCCTTGTTTTCCCTCTCTCACCCTAAGCCTACCCAAGCCCAGCAACAATCAGAGCAGACTGGGCATCCTATCCCCCTTCCAGACACCCCTAGGTCTCTCCACTTTCACTCTCTCTCAGAACCTGGGACTTCTTGAAACAGGTCAGAGGGATGAGGGAAGCTAGGCCGAAGCCCACCTGTTTGAGATCCCTCCACCCTCAGGCTGTACCTGAGGCTGTCCAGGAAGCACCAGGAACAGCAGCAGTAAGGGTATCCAGAGGGCCAGGGCAGGCTGCATCTTGCTCCTGCTACAGGAGGGAATCAAGACCTTTGAGTTCCCCTAAGCTTTTATCTCTGGTCCCAGTGAATGGTCTCAGCAGGAGGGATATAGATTTCAACATCTGAAAGGACTGAGCATGTGAGAGGGGTTGGAAAGGGACAGGGTGGGGCGTGGGAAAAAGAGGACTGTGATATACTTGTGCTTCCAGAGATGGGGTAGAAGGGACTTTTTTACACAGACAGAGTCTCTCTCAGCTATGTGCCCTCCCCACACCTAGAAGTCTGTCCTCTTCGCTGTTCTAAGCACTCTAAACATTTCCATCCCACACCACTATTCAAATGGATCTGCTAATTGGAGATCCATATGCCTACAGCCTCCACTGCCTGTCCTTCAAGAAAGCCCCTTCCCAATACCTTCTTGTCAAGTCTCTAGTCCTCTGGCCTCTCACCTGATGTATCCTAAGAAAAGAAAAAGTTGCTTCCTGAGTCAAAGCTCAGTGTTCCTAGTGCCAGCCACTCAAACTTGAGTAAGCCACTCACCTACTCTCCCAAAAAGCCTATTCTTTCCAATTTGTCTAGTATTTTGTCCCAGCTGCCCATGGCTTTGACATCCCTCCCTCCAGCTCTATTCATCATACTTCAAAGTACCTTGGTCATGAAAATTAATTCCTTCTTTGACCGGTGTAGACACTCATCCCCTGACCCAGCTTTGTGGCTCTTTTTCGGATAAGTTCTAATCACCCAGAGAACACAGCAGACCATCAAGGTTGGGCAGGAGTGAAAGGGACTGGGGCCGGGTGCCACTATGGCAGTGTAGGTGAAAATGGTGGAGGTGAACAAACTTTCCTTACCTGCGTTTAGGTGGATAAGGAACAGCCTACCAAAAGGATGTAAGCCAAAATGTGCTTTCCGTGCTCTGCCTGAAGACCACAGTTATGTCCATGAACTTCATGAGATATTGCATTTGGTATTTTAAGCTGTTCCAGGGAGTGAGGAACTTGGGACAGGTGAGCAGAGAATAGGGTGGCCCAGGGTGGCGGAGGGGTGGTGGGTAGGGGTCTATCAAGCATCCTATGCTCTGTGTCTGCTCCAGGCATCTCCACAGCACGGCCTCCTGGGCCTTTTCTCACACCCCCACATTTTGATATCCTGCAGAGAAGAATCAGGTAATAAACCAGGATAGACTTCCCCAAATTAGTCTCATTGGTTTAGAAACCAGAACTTCCTTCTGAAGAATATGGCTTTGCCAAGTCATGAGGTCTGGTCTTGCCTCTCTCACTATGGGGGCCCTTGGGCTCCTCTGAACCCTGAGAACATCCTTTCAGGATTAACAAGACAGACCCAGCCTTTCCTAGGAAAGAAAGATGTTGATTCGGTTAGGCCTGGGAATGTCTCTCCCAAAAACCACAGGGCAAACATAACCTGTACCGGGCAGGGGTCCCATGAGAAAGTCCTGAACTCAGGGTGGGGGCCCTACCAGCATACTTCCTTATGGCAAAATTCCAGGGAAACTGCTCCATATGGTCCATGTCGACAGTCCACACCTTTGCTCCTTCTACTTCCTCTCATAGGCTAAGAGAAGGGGAGGAAGACAAGGCTGAGAACCTTCTCCAAACCTCCAACTTCGGACTCTGCTCTGTGCTTAGCTATAGACAAGGGGTTGCTTCTCATCTTCCACTGACCACTCTGTTCTCCACCTGGACCCTCGTCTCATCTCCAGACCTCACACAGCCCAGTGTCCTCTCTGAGTCAGGGGTTCACAAGGGACATGCTGAGGGAGGTGGCAGTAGGATCTCTGCTCCCCCTGAGCTCTCAGGCAGGAGACTGTCTGAACCATGGCCTGGGGCCCTGTAGCTCTCCTACCTGCCCATGCATGCAAAGCCATCCCATTGTCTGTGCCCCTTTCTATGATCAGGAAACCAATGCACAGAAAGGCTAGGGTCACACACAGCTGGGACGAAGAACAACATCTCCTGCATCCCAGTCCAAGACTGTTTCCGCTCCTGGAAGACTTGCCTTGTTACTCACTCAACAGCAATTTTCTTCTGGGCGGGAGAAGCTACTCCGCCACCCACACAGATTCGGCAGCTCATCTGACCTGGGCTTCCACTCCCACTCTGAGGGGGTCCTCCTTCTGACTCCATTTACACATGCACACCTTCTTCCTGACATGAGTCACTGGGGCCCAAGGGACGCAGAGACCTGCATGAACCAGCCACAGGCTGAGACACACCTCCGTCCATCTGCTGCCTCGTCCCCCTGGGTTCCAAGCCAGAGCCCGTGTCCTCCCTCTTCCTGCCCTCTTGATCCTTCTCAGAGTGCCTCCTTCTCCTCAGAATGGCTCACAGATTGTGTCTTACCTAAGGGGCTTGAGGGACAAATATTCTCTCCAGGGAAGAGCAGAACAAGGAACATTAAATGCAGCTGGAAGCAGGACCACAGAAAGAAGGCAGAGTGGAAGAGTCAAGAACTGAGCTCCGGCAACAAGTGTTCAGTCCCAGCTCTGTAATATGATTTGGTGGGAATCGATTAAGCACTTTGACCCTTGGTTTAATCGGAATTCGTGATCCCCATGCAGACTGCGGAGGAGGTGGGAGTGAGAGGGACACCAGTCCATTTTTCTTGTTCCCATGTACTCCCACTTCAACACAATGGTTAGGATCTAGAGTGGACTCCGAGGCCACATTATCTAGGTTCAGATCCTCGTTCTGTCACATACCAGCTGTGGGACTTTGCACAAGATACTCAACTCCTCTATGCCTTTATTTCCTTTACCTAAACGGAGGTAAGAATAAATGTATCTACTTTACAGCAATCTTGTAAGGATAAGTAAAATATATAAACACCTCTGGGACTTTTGGGAAGATGGCAGAGTAGAAGGATCCTCAGCTTACCTCATGCCATGGAGATGCCTCGATAACAATCACATCAGCGGAATCAACCCAGAGAATGACTTGAAGATCAATAGAACAGACTCTCCATGGAGAGGAGGCCACATCAAAAACAGTTTTGGCTAAAGTATATGAATTGAATTATGAAATGCTTTTTTCCACCAAAAAAAAAAAACAATAAAAAATGAATAAAGCAATGCTGCTTGAAACAGTGAATACCCAATGCATATTATATAAAATTGCAATTATGACTTTCAATGCTTGTATTATTCCTTGAGCCCATTCCTAATGAGTTCCTTTCCACCTAGTTCTCAATTTCCTAACCTGATCAACCAAACTTTAATCCATATTAAAAAACAAAAAAGATGAGATGGGATCTGAACAAAAGAATATTGAAAGCACAGTGGTCCTGAACATGGAAAAAAAAACAATGGCTAAAATTCAGGCTGAAACTATCAGATTAGAACTGATTAGACCAAAGAAGGAACTTCCCTCGACAATGGAGCCAAGAAAAGGGGGTTGAAAACAAGATTGCTTCCAAATAAAATAGAGAATGTGGGGTGTTGTCTTTAATCCCTGGTCCTGGACCCAAACTTCACCTTCCACATTTTTCTGACCAGCAACAGTGACAAACGAGTGGTGACACCTCACCCTATTTCTCAAACTTACCTGGCACGCTGGCCTCCACCTATGCTCTCCTTGGCTCCCCAAAGTTGTTCTCTGAAAAAGGGTGTGAACAACACATTTCCACCAGGACAAAGAGGCTACCTAGACCATCCCATGGGGATTGGCACTTCTAACAGGACCTTCAGTGCTTGGCTCACTATGGGATAAATCCAGGTAGGGCATAGGGAAGAGAGCTTTTCAGGAGTCCCCACACACTGTCTAGGGTGTGACTGATCTTGGCTGAGGAATTCCTGCTGCGTATGGTTCAGGAGCTCTCACCTCTCTGCTGGCGAGGTGGGATTAAAGATTAGGAAGGGGCGTCCAGCCTCCATCTACTCAGGGCTTTTCCACTCCTTGCTGCTCCAGCTTGTCCATTCAGTAGTCAGTGCACCAGGAGACCTGGAGACTCTAAAGGTGCTCCTGGGGTAAGCCTGGGGGAGAGCAGGTGTGGGTGGGAAGGATTTATGGGTCTCTTCTCTGGCCATCAGGGACATGGACCCTGCATCCCTGCTGGGATTGAGAACCTGCGAGTCACAGCTGTGCACTGTTAATGAGGGATTAGCATAGATCTGCAGTCATCTCTGCTGACTCTCCTGGTCCCCCCAGGTTTCCGTGCCTGATGCACTCAGATCCCGGGAAAGGAAGACACTGAGCAGGGAGGTCTCTGCAGAACCCCTGGTTGGGGCACAGCACACTCAGATGGAGACGTGCTTCACGCTCCACAAATAACAAACCCAACCTCCCCCTAGACATGGACAGTCCTCATTACTTAGCATTGTTCCTGCCCCTTAGCCCAATATATACACAAAGCAGCATGGTGGGAAGAGCCTGGGCTGTTGAATCGGGCAGACATGGGGTTGAATAGGATCCACTACTACACAGACTGGAGCAAGTGTCTTATTCTTCTGACCCAGTTTTTTTCCTTTGTACAATGATGATTCAAGGACCTTCTCCAAGAGGTGGTGTGAAGACTAGAGCAGCAAGCCTGGAGCACCAGCAGGGTGCCTGAGCTTGGGAGAGCTAACACAACATTACTCAAGGTTGTGTGGCTTGCAGAGTCAGCTTGAGGACAAACTCTGGCTCTCTGAGATGCCTGCTGGACCCATGTGGGGTAGCTGGTGGACCTTCGTAGTAGACATTTAGTTTCACAACTCTCCCCTCTCTCGAAAATGCCTTCCGTTCCATGTAGAGGAGTATAAGAGGACATGATCACAACATATTTCACAGTATGTCCTCCGTGGTTTATATTTGTTTTTAGACCTCGTTTTAATGAATTGTTTTGTGTTTATACTGTCACAGAACAAACTTAACAGGTTCCCAAGAAACAACAAAAAAATCTTTATAATATTGTTATCCTGTGTTTTAATATTCTAGAATAGTCCAATAACCTCTTCTCATGTCCAGCCTTTCGCTTGTGGAATATGTGTGGATACATCGTAACTGAAGTGTGTGGGAGCAGTTGTTGAGATATGACCCAGAGAGAGAAACAGCAAGTCCACTCTGCAAACATGACCATTTATTCCTAAGAGCTCTAAGTGAGGAATCCACCCTGCACTGCTATTTGTGGGAGTCCATGCCTAGGCAGGCTGCCCATTTTACAATGACCACATCACATCACATGTACAAGGGAGTAGTTAAGGATACAGAAGCCAACTCACAGAACAAATAAAGCTGGCAAAATATTTTTATTTCACTATGTAATACAAATTCTCTACAGTAAACACCACTCAGCACACTTTTAAGAAACAGTATGTGTATTTCTGCAAGTCTTTAATTTGTTTCCTCTGCTTAATCCAGTAATACTTATTATAATGTATTCTATGCCTTTGAATACAATCATAGATATGAGATTGTGTATTCCATGGTTATTTAAAATTTTATTTTTCTAGGAATTTATTTTATTCTAAAAAAAACCTTAATATATAGTTTTTGAAATTAATAAAAAAAAAACCTTGTCCTTGCTCAATGATAGTTTGAGAAGAGCTTTTCTAGAGGCGTCCCTCTACATATGTCCCTATACAAGTATAACTACCTTGGTGATTCAGTGGTTTTCTTCAGCCGAAGAATGAACTACAGTGATCGTTTGGTGGCTCTTGACCCACTCTTGGATGTGTCTTTCCAAGTTTACACTTGGAAAGAAAATAGTAAGAAGGCAACATGAATACACACTCATATCACATTCTTGAATTTGACACTACTGGAAATAATGCTCATATTTGTATATCAATTTGTCTGACTCTTATACCTATCCTCAATTATTTTCTAAGAAGAAGTAAAGAATGTGTGATAAATTATTAACTTCCAAATGCCAACAATAGCATCAAGCTGTGAGATAGTTTACAAGCCTCATCTACTGATATTCCAACCAGCTTCCTAAATCCACCAAAGACAATTTATGAGTCCCCCTATTTCTCACTGCCCAGTCCCTACAACTTCCCTGGGCAATGCCATCATCACTACGGATGATTCCTCCATCAACCTGCAGATCAAACTTAACAGATTTTTTAAACACATGATTTCTTGCTTAGGCTCAGGCAATCCCCTCTGGCTGGCAGGTCTTGTTCCCCTTATTCTTGAGGCTCAGTGGTTTTGTGTTCTTCTAGACCATCACAGAAACAAACTTTGCCAGAAAGCTTTCCTTGCCTCTGAGGAATGGTTGGGTATGCTTCCTTTGTGCTTCCCTAACATCCTATGCTACTCATTACAATGCATAAGATTAGCCGACCAAAGTACCTATATAGGTGATATATTCCTTTTGCCAACCTATAAGCTTTCCGATTGTAAGCAACATGGGTAGTATTTGCTACATATCAGTACTGCCAATTTCTATGTGTTTTGTTTCCTATAACCTGTACTTTGTGAATGTTACTGAACTGAAATTATGACCTATAAATACATTTATTTTAAAACATAGGTTCAAAATGACAGGTGCAAGGCATAAAATCTCCAACTGCCTTCTCTTTTCTAAGAGAGACACTGTAAATCCATTCCATTACTCATTTTTATAAAGCCTACATTATTCTGCTGAACACAATAACTACATCTACTTGCAATTGGCTAAAACAAATGTGCACGATCAGGTCTAGGAATACAATGCAAATGTCTGGCTAACGTGGGGGTAAACAGGATGATGGAGTGAGTAGCACTAAAATCTAAGAGAGCAAATGGAAACACAAACACCTAAACAATGTGGAAATTCTGGAAGAGAGGGTTTACAGACACATTCATGGATCCCTACCATTTGTAGGATGCAGCTCTAAACTCTGAGGATGGAAAGGTAAAACCTTTCAATTCCCCTAATGGAATTGTTTTAATATCTCATAACTAATATAAAGGATGAGGAATTTGTAAAAATAAAAATATATAGGATAAGACAATTTATATGTGACAAAGTTAGTGCTGATATTTATATAACTATTCTCTTTTAAATCCAACCAGACCATGGAATGTAATCCATGGTCTGACACTAGAACAGAGTGTTTGCAGCCAGCCTCATCACAAAGAGCCATTGGCATCTGGGGGCAGTAGATTTGACCTTGAGGGAAGAGAAACACCAGGCTTAAACTGTTTTCAACTTCCATAAACACCGAAGTGGAGGGGGATTTTATTTTATTGTATTTTCCTTTTAATTATTTAAAATCAGTTTAGTTAACATATACTGTATTATTAGTTTAGGGGTAGAATCTAGTGATTCATCATTTGCATATAACCCCCAGTGCTCATTACATCAAGTGCCCTCCTTAATGTCCATCACTCAGTTAACCCATCCCACCTCTCCAGCAACCCTGTTTCCTAAAGTTCCTACTCTCTTATGGTTTGATCCCTCTCTATTTTCATCTTATTTTATTTTTCCTTCCCTTACTCTATGTCCATCTCTTTTGTTTCTTAAATTCCACATATGGGTGAAATCATATGATATTTGTCTTTCTCTCACTGACTTATTTCACTTAGCATAATACCCTCCAGTGGAGGAGGGATTTTAAATGACAATGATCAGCTCAGAGTTAAGCATGTTAATAAGATTCCCCTCTCAGATGAGAATGCAAGTGGTAAGTAGTAGAATATTAACCTAACAGCTAACATTAGATTAGTATTTTACAATCTGCAAAGCACATGAATTACATTATTTGTTTAATCCTAATACTGGCCTTATTAGGTAGGAATGCAGACAGTAGGATTTATCAGGAAGATTGCATATGAACTCAAGGATATAGAGTTACCAGCAAAGAGGCCGTAAGTCACAGAAATAAATGAACATCCTTGGAGAGGAATGGTAAAAATATATTAACAGATAACTGGGCCAGAGATAGAGGGTGGGAGAAGGTAAGGGACACAGTGCAGGAGACAATCCCTGCCTGTGTTGCTTGTTCTAGGTCATTAAGCTTTCATGGGAGCCATCCCTGCATGTTGATGAATAACCATGGGTTTGAGTGCCTACCCAGATGAAATGAGTGTGTACTTATAAATTAGCTCAGAATCCATTTACTTAGATTCCTTCAGTAAATTTTTTAAAAATCAGCTCTTGGCTAATCCATGTTCTCAGCAGGATAGAAATAATCAGTAGAAAATAAGAGTACATCTCTTCTGATATTTGTAAGGCACATTTAGCAAGATGGTACATAGAACAGAACACTCATTTAGTAGGATGGACTTAAGACAACTGGACTTCACCAAAAGAAAAACAGGCTCTGATATTCCTACATATTTTTCCTTCCCTCTGGAGTTGTTTTCACAAGAGTGAAGTTATGTTGAGTAGGAAAATCTCTGAACTGGGGGTTGGCAGATTGTATTCTAGCTCCACATTTATAACTGCCTTGCTGTGTGCCTTGGAAAAATCACTCTGCAGGCTTCAGTCTCCTCCTCCTAGAATGAAGTTTGGTTGATTCCAGTCCCACAAGACCTGGCCATGCTCCTCCTCCCTCCTCTGCTATCCCCACCTCACTGTGCTCCAGACACACTGACCTCTGCTCTTTCCACAGTCATGTCACACTGTTTCCAGCCCCAGGACCTTTGCCTGTGCTGTCCTCTCTGCCACTGTCCTCATCGCCCACTTGTAGTGCATCACTGTATTCACTTCATTTTTCTATCAGTTACATTACCCTTTGAAAGTAAAGAATTTGTTTTCTTGTTTCTTGTGAATCTCTCTCCTCAGACTATGAGCTCCATAGAAGCGGAACAGAGTCTCTTTGTATTATTTACCTTAATATTCTGAATACTTTGAACCTTATTGCAATACAGTGGATACTCAACCAACAATTCCAAATCAATGGATAATTGTCAACAAATGAAAGATTTCTAAATCTAGATTTCTAGAACTCTAGATCTTTCTTTAAATACAATATATAGTGTTGTCTCCAGTGAAATCTTTGTGCAATTAGATGCATCTTACCATGCATGCATTACTCTAGAGTTCCTCTGCTTATCCCCCCTGCACTACACTACTGTGTCTGGTATTTGGTTCTCTCTCCCAGTCCAGGAAATACTCCCTGTAGCTAAGGGCCCCATGGGCTCCCATCCAGTGGAGGTAAATGACCACTTTACTATCCCAGTGAACGGGCTCAAAATCTCCAGCACCATCTCTGCAGCTCCCTTCCTCAATGTGTGTTGGAGTCTAGAAGCTATGCTCCTTCACCAGCACCAGCGTTCAGAATGCTGGCACTGAGAAACCTATGCTTCTCTCCTCCTCATTGCAACACTGCTGGTAGACCACGCTGCTCATAGTACTTCTACTGAAGGATTTCATGTGTTGGGGGGCATTGAATGGAAACTGCTGACACATATCATGAATAATAATAAGTATTGAATATTATCATAAATTTTCTCAAACCATCTAAAAATCCCCCTAATAATGAATTATTCATTGATATTTTCACTTTTAATCTCCCTTCTTCAGTGTTTCTGCCTTAACACATTTTTCTCTCATTGGCTGCAAATGTCAATTTGCAAATTTGTATTCCTTTGTCTATTTAAAGTAAGTCAACTCTCTGTTTTCACCTCTTCTTCTTCATTATATCCTATACAACGTCATGTTCCACACATAATCAGGTCATCAGGAATTTTTTATATAGAGAACCATCTCCTGCATATAGATCATGCCATTTTCCTGGTATGCAAAAGCACCTGCAAACAATTCTCACTTTAAATAGAATTAGCTTTTTATTAGGGGTACCTGGGTGGCTTAGTTGGTTAGGTGTGTGATTTTTTTTTTTTTAAGATTTTATTTATTTATTTGACAGAGAGAGAGATAGCGAGAGCAGGAACACAAGCAGGGGGAGTGGGAGAGGGAGAAGCAGGCTTCCCGCTGAGCAGGGAGCCTGATGCGGGGCTCGATCCCAGGACCCTGGAATCACGACCTGAGCCGAAGGGAGACGCTCAACGACTGAGCCACCCAGGTGCCCCTAAGTGCGTGATTCTTGATTTTGACTCAGGCCATGATCTCAGAGTTGTGAGATTGAGCCCTGAGTCTGGCTCTGCACTAAGCATGGAGCCTGCTTAAGATTCTCTCTCTCTCCTTCCCTCTGTCTCCCCCCACACACACTTGTGCTCTCTAAATAAATAAATAAATAAAATAGAATTAGGTTTTTTCTCTTTCTTGCTACATTAATATCACCTATAAAATGAGGTTAACTTTCCAAAGCACATTGGAACATTATTCTGAACACTTGGTAGAAAATAAAAGTATGACCTTACCTCTGATCTGCTTGCTCTTCACTCCATAGACAATGGGGTTGAGTGCAGGTGGGATAACAATGTAGAAGTTGGCAAACATGATGTGGAAAGTGCGAGACATTGTGTCCAAAGCGATACGCAAGGATGGAGAAAAAGGCAGGTGTATAAAATATGAAAATGACACAGACATGGGAACCACAGGTGCCAAGGGCCTTCTGGCGGGCATCCCAGGAGGGGAGGTGGGAGACCGCACAGAGGATGAGGGGGTAGGAGACAGCAATGAGAATCACATCTGAGATGACCGTCATGATGGGAACACAAAAGCCATACCAGATGTTGACAGAGATGTCAGCACAGGCGAGCCGGATACACCTATGTGCTCACAGTATGTGTGAGGGATGATGTGTGTCCTGCAGAAAGGGAGACGTATGAGCAGCAATACAACTGGCAGGATGATGCTGAAGCTTCGAAAGGAGATGCCCACTGCAATCTTGATGATGGTCTCGGGGGTCAGAATAGTGGTGTATCTCAGGGGGGAGCAGATAGCCACGTGGCGGTCAAATGCCATGGCCAGGAGTATAGCTGAGTCCAGGGCAAAGTTGTAGTGCAGAAAGAATAACTGGGTGAGGCAACCAGGAAAACTGATTTTCTGGGGACCAAACCAGAAGATGGCAAGGGTTTTGGGGACACATGTGGTAGACAATATCTGATCTGTCATGGCTAGTATGGAAAGGAAAAAGAACATGGGTGCATGAAGACTCCTCTCCACAGCAATGAGGTAGAGAAGGATACTGTTGCCCACAATGGCCACGAGATAGATAATGCAGAAGGGGATGCTGATCCAGACATGGTACTGTTCAAGGCCAGGGATGCCCAAAAAGGTAAAGTCACTTGTGTCATAGCTACTCAGGTTATACATGGTCAGTGTGGTCTGAGGAATGGATTCTGTATCTGAAAAACAAATTGTGTATAATGAACCTGAGTAAATTGTATGGTAATTCTTCCTTCACCCTCTCCTTCAGGTTAGTTCTCCTCTTTCCTATCTACCAAGAAAAACCTCCCAGTCCTAGTAAAGGCAATATTCATGCCTTGATGAGTGATTCCCCATTAAAAAAAAAGAAGAAGAAAGAAAGAAAGATACCCCAGACATGACACTCCTGGTACTCATCACTCAGTTCCTCTGGAATCTTCAACCTGCATACTATTTTATTTCCATGTAATGATTGAGTGTTCCCTGGGTCAAAGTAATTAGTTTCTATATAGACTTGAGTATAGAGAAAAACAATTTAACCACATGCAGAGAAAGAAAGAAACGAAGAAAGTGGGGCACAATTGGAAAAATAAGGAGATAACAATTATGACTCCTATTGTAGTCCAAGCTTTACAAAGTATTAGCTCATTTAGAACAGATTTCTGAGATATGTATTTTCTTTCCAACAAAAACAGCTCTAATTTATTATAGGGAAGCTATGAAGGAGCAGAGCAAGTGAGGGTGTCTGCAGGAACTCCCATCACTGAGTGGGACTGCCAGGCTCACATCTATCTGGAAGGCAGGAGAGGATCAGCGTCCTGCCCTCTTGGTCCATTTTGGGACCAGGAGTCCAAGCCCTCATTTCTTGGGGCCCAGGTAAGAATGAGCCTTTTCTGTTTTCCCCAGGGTCTCCAGCAGAGTGTTTGTACTGTGCTCAGAGTTGATGGAGTTGATGGGCAGGTCAAGGTCAAACTCAATTCTCCCCAGCTTGTTGAGCACTCTACTCACAGCTTTAGAGCAGCCTTCCCAGGTCATGTCCACAGAGAACTCATGCTTCAGCACGGCTGTGGATATGGCCTGAGATATGTATTTTTATCCCCCTATATTTTTTTTTACAGAATCTGAAACTCTGAGACATAATCTTACCCAAGATCTCATCTTGGATAACGGGCAGAGAGCCAAGATCATTCCAGTCCACAGCTAATCCTCCATTATGCTTCAGTGCCACACCAGGGGATTGCTCAGGAGACACACTGTTAGATGCCAAGCACTGAGAAGGGGCCTGGGAGGTAGGGAAGTCAATATGGAAAACCTAACACTCAAACTGCAGTGTGTCCAGCACACTAACCCTATGCTGATTGCAGTTACTCTCCTGATACCCCTTACACTATAGCAGCTGGGATTTGCAGACCAGAATGTTCTCTGAGACTGATGTTTGGTGCCCCACCATGGAGCACAGTATGGAAGTGGATATGCAACTCAGCCTCCAGCCCCCTCTTAGTACTGAATGAAGAAATTGGTTCAAGTGTCCTTTAAAAAAAAATATGTACTGATATTATTACATTTTAAAATAATATTTTAGGAGGGTTAACTTATATGTAAGCATGTTGTGATTGACATTTATTGTAACTTTAGCCCATTTATCATCATTGTTTCCTAGAATAAGAAAAAAGAATCTTTACAATATTTTGAATGAAAATAAACTACCCACAATAGCACTATGATACAAGCAGCATTATTATACCCCTATTATAGAGACTAACATAGAAGGTAAGTTCAGTAAGACCCAAATCCAGGTACTTCTGACTCCAAATTGTGTGATTTAAACTTCTGTGGTACCTCTTCCCCAAACCATAAACATGTGGCTTAAAAAAAAGGGGGGAAAAAGAAAAAAAAGAAAAGAAACTGTCAAAGACATGTATTCGAAGAGAGTAATTGAGGGACCTCTAGTGGAAAAAATATGGAATCGATACATTCTAAATCTCAGGTCAAGATAAAAGCAAACAAGCAATGTCCACAATAGCCAAACTGTGGAAAGAGCCAAGATGTCCATCGACAGATGAATGGATAAAGAAGATGTGGTATATATATACAATGGAATATTATGCAGCCATCAAAAGGAATGAGATCTTGCCATTTGCAACGACGTGGATGGAACTGGAGGGTATTATGTTGAGTGAAATAAGTCAAACAGAGAAAGACATGTATCATATGATCTCACTGATATGAGGAATTCTTAATCGCAGGAAACAAACTGAGTGTTGTTGGAGTGGGGGGTGGGGTGGGAGGGATGGGGTGACTGGGTGATAGACACTGGGGAGGGTATGTGCTCTGGTAAGCGCTGTGAATTGTGCAAGACTGTTGAATCTCAGATCTGTACCTCTGAAACAAATAATGCAATATATGTTAAGAAAAAAAAAAAAGAAGAAGAAGAAGGTAGCAGGAGGGGAAGAATGAAGCGGGGGAAATCGGAGAGGTAGACGAACCATGAGAGACGATGGATTCTGAAAAACAAACAGGGTTCTAGAGGGGAGGGGGGTGGGAGGATGGGTTAGCCTGGTGGTGGGTATTGAGGAGGGCACATTCTGCATGGAGCACTGGGTGTTGTGCACAAACAATGAATCATGGAACATTTCATCTAAAACTAATGTTGTAATGTATGGGGATTAACATAAGAATAAAAAAATTAAAAAAAAAAAAAAGATAAAAGCAAACAAGCAACCTCTCTAACAAAACAAATATTTTTGGAAACCTTCAGTACACTACGCAAGTCTAAAACTCTTTACATGAAATCACTTCTATAATCCTCTTAAAAACCCTGTGAGACAGATAATAATGTGGCCTACATTTCAAAGATGCAGAAATGGAGGCACAGAGAAGTTAAGTAACCTGCCACAGGCTGCATGAGAAGTAAGTCTTTACATAAACTGTCATGTAATAAAAAAAATTCTCCATAGGGTATATGGCACGTGACACATACATGATATCTATATAGCAGAAGATATAAAATTAAGTCACATGAAGAAAACACAGACAAATCCCTTATGAACCTACAGACAAATGCTGTGTGTGTCTAATCTATAACCGCAAACGCAACGACAACATGAAATCATGGAATTCAGACACCGAGAACAGGTTGGTGATAAACAGAGGTGGAGGCGGGTGTTAGTGAAATGGGTAAAGGTGGTCAAATGCACAAAATTCCAGTTATAAAATAAATGAGTCCTGGGGATGGAATGTACAGTATGGTGACTCAGGTTAATAATAATATATTATATATTTGAAACTTGCCAAGAGAATAGATCTTCAAAATTCTTACCACAAAAAAAAATTCCAACTATGCATGGTGATAGGTGTAACTAGGCATATTGTGATAATCATTTCACAGCAAGTGTAACATCCTTGTCAGTCGCCTATCCCAACCTTTTCCCTCAAGGTATAATATCACCTTTTTTTTTTTTTAAGATTTTATTTATTTGACAGAGAGAGACACAGTGAGAGAGGGAATACAAGCAGGGGGAATGGCAGAGGGAGAAGCAGGCTTCCTGCGGAGCAGGGAGCCCGATGCGGGGCTCGATCCCAGGACCCTGGGATCATGACCTGAGCCGAAGGCAGACGCTTAACGACTGAGCCACTCAGGTGCCCCCAAGGTATAATATCATCTTGAGTAGCTTCATTTTGTTCCTGAAAGGTCAGGTACCCAATTCTAGGATTCTATCTTGAAGAACTTTTACTTAGAATTCACTGGCCTCATTATCACACATTTACACATGCTAACCGTATCTGCTCAGCTATGCGGTTCAGTGATTACCAATGTGTTCTTCAACAACCCTGAGCCCTCAGGGCATTGACTTTTTCGCTACTTTCATTCACTATCCTGGTGTCTTTTCATTCCTCTTTTCTAGATTAAATTCTGATTCATCATGTCAACAACTCTCTCATACATATTTTGCTCGCCTTTGCTCCCATCATGTATGAATGCAAAACTCAACTCCTAGATTCACCACCCTAATAAGTTCTTCAGATTAAGACAGGAAGGCACTTAACTAGACATGTTTATGTTCCCTTAATTTCACGATCATCAACCTTAAACTTCACCCACAACACTGCCGAATGACCCAACAACATGATCTTGTTCAGCTCAGTCTCCCTGGATGACTTTTTTTCCTGCTTTTCTCCAAGCACATCCACCAACTCCAACTCTTTTTCTCTCAACAGATAATCTTTCATTTCACTTCACACAGAAATTCAAAGGCATTGTGTGTGAAATCATGTGAGACAGCTATCACTTCTGTGTGTGTGTGTGTATGTGTGTGTGTGTATAATTAGAAAAAAAGGGAAAAAAATCCCTTTTGTATCTGGATCCAAAAACAAACCCATCCCTCTCTCTCAAATCTTCCAATCTTGTCAGGTATCTTTCATAATCATTTATTCTCTTTCTTGCCTTTGTCTTCAACCTAGCCTTTTAAAAAGTTTACTCCTTCAATATTTAAACAATTAAAATGGCTCAAATAGTTTCTAGTCTAAATTAGATATGTAGTTGTCTACACCACGTACATGCTTCTCATGTCCTGCTTATCCTTTAACCCAGGCTAATCTCATTTCTGTCCTCAACTTTACACCAAAGCAGCTTTTGCTAACATTACCAATGAAGTCCATGCCCCACCCTTGCTGGACTTCTCAGCAGCATCTGACACTATTCACTATCCCCTCCATCTTGAAATATCCTGTCAATGTTTTATCACAACACTTTTAGTTTTTCTTCAACCTTTCTGGCATCTCATCTCATCCTTTGCCTGTTCTTCTTATTCTATGTATCTTTTTTTAAATTTTATTTTATTATGTTATGTTAATCACCATACATTACATCATTAGTTTTAGATGTAGTGTTCCATGATTCATTGTTTGTGTATAACACCCAGTGCTCCATGCAGAACGTGCCCTCTTTAATACCCATCACCAGGTTAATGCATCCACCCACCCCCTCCCCTCTAGAACCCTCAGTTTGTTTCTCAGAGTCCATCGTCTCCCATGGTTCATCTCCCCCTTTGATTCTCCCCCGTTCATTTTTCTAAGACTGTTGAATCACAGACCTGTACCTCTGAAACAAATAATACATTATATGTTAAAAAAAAAAGAGAGAGAAGATATTCCATGTATCTTAAGTCCTGGGGTTCTTCAAGGCTCTGCTTGATGCCCCCTATTCTCTTCACAATTTTCCTGATCTAGATCATCAATTCCTAAGATCCCAATTAATAGCTATACATGACATCTCCCAATTCTTTACCTCTCCTTTACATCTTACAAGACACATATATTCAACTCCTTTCTGGATATCTTCTTATGGATATCTCATAGCACTCAAGTTTAATTTTCAAAAATTAAAATTAAGACCCATCATATTTCTTCAGAAACCCTCTGTCCCCTCTTGTGTATAATATTTCACAGAAAACTAATACCATCCACTAAATGAGCCAAAGCAAAAACCTGAATTGCATTTACACTTTTCTCTCTTTAAATCCCCATGTGCAATTGATTATATTGATCTAATCCTTTTGGAATCAAAATTAAAAATCTTCAGCATAGCTAACAAGGTATCCACACTCTGGTCTTGTTACCTCTTCAGTCTTCCTGTTACACTCCGGGAATGTTTGCCAGAAAAAGAAGTCCTGCTTTTTCTAAAAATGTGTGTGTTAAAAGCAATTTCCATATAAGAAATATGGTAAATTCCTCTACTTTATTTCCAGGGTTCCAACTATAGTATTCAGTTATTTCTTCAAATTTTGACATAAGCATCTGCTGAGACTCACACTTCTTCTCTGCAGATGAACAGAAATGAGGCCAGGGATATTGGAAAGCCATGTGATGAAGAGAAATGAGACCACTATGACTCCCTGCAGGTGAGCTATCATACTGCAAGTTATTCAAAGTGGTACCCGAGGCCGTGAGGGCCAGGCCTCGATGCTGCCCTTCTCTGAACAACCGTCATTGTAGATAAATAAAGTCTAAATGGATAAAGTGTGCCGTTCTAAAAACAGGTAAGCTACCACATGGTCCTCAGTGCCAAAGTCTCCTGACTCTTGAGACTGTGCACATATTTCCTCCTTGACTTTAGAACAAGTGTCCCCATCCATCTTCCTATCTCCAAGCAATGCTAGGTTCTACTTATCATTCAGGTCTCAACTAAGCCCCCTTTCATTCAGCTGAAATATTACTCCCCCGGGAACAGTCTTTCTGATCTATGTTAGAAAATTCTATTTCCAAATCGTATTTCCTCTTTTCTGAAATTCATCGTATTTGCCACCACCTGTTTACTGCTTATTTTCTCTGCTAGACAGCAATCTCTATAAAGGCAAAGATCATGTTAGTTTTGTTCTTCCTGCTTTTGTTGTTGTTGTTATTGTTGTTTCAAAAATGCTTTCAATATCTGCCCAATAGTGGCACTTAAAAAGTGCTCAGTGACTATCTCCGGAACTGAATGCTGTTATTGAGTCAAGACAAGAAGAATATTCTCATTTTCTCTGAAAATACATTTGAAATCTTTAGATATCTGTTACTAAATAAATAAAGGAAAATAAACCCATGCAAAGTGGCAGCCAATAATATGCCAAACCAGGAAAGTGCTAAAGGCATTTCCACTTAAGATAAAAAGATCATGGTTATCAAAACATTTGTATTAACATTGCTCAAGAAGTTTTATCCAGAGAAATAAGGCTGTTTACTTTTGCCCACCCCCTTTGTCTCGGTTGAGGTGAAAATTCTTCCAGAAAACGTTTTCTTAACTCCAAGACCGGGTCCTCTTATTCATATCCACAGAACCATGTACTTATGTCCTATGGAAGCACACGTAATTTTATTGTCTATATTTGCCTATCTTCTACCCGTCTTGAGTATAAAGACATTTTCATAGTCATAGTTTTATATTTTGATTCTAGTTTAATTTCTATAAACACTTAAGGTTTGTTGAATAGATAAATAATGTTTAAATCATTGCACACAAGTCTCTGTTTGATATGGGATCTGTGTCCTTTTTCTGCCACATCTCTCCCTACTCCACCTCCATTTTCCCTTCTACTTATTCTATATTCCCTTAAAGTACAGCTTAATTAATAAGTGACTAAAATAATAAATGAGTGAGTGAAATAAAACACACACACACACACACACACACGGAAATCTTAGGCAAAGTTTACACAAAGTCACATTATTGTTACTTCTTAAGAACCTGCATTTTAGAGTCAAGATTCAGATTTGCATTTGATCAGTGCCTGTTTTTTCATTATACCAAACATGTTATATGATCTCTCCAAAATGCCTGTTTCCTCATAGAATTTTTGTGGGCATTACATGAGAAAAGTCCTCAGCTCTCGGTAGGTAGTGACTATTATGTAATGTCATTATTATTACAAACAGTTGTAAGTATACACAAATGCCAGGAACCCACACAGTAACAGAAAATTTCAAATCACACAGAAAACACAGAGTTTGAGTTTGCTCTTCCAGATCCAGGCTCTCAGACCATGTGGTCTGGCAGTTGAATTGTGTCCTGAAGAAAAGTTCCAGTCCTGTTCATTCCCATTTGCCCCATTTGTCCATTCTCATGCCAACCCCTGAGACTGTTTAAAATCTGGCCCCTGGGCCTGCAGACTCTATTTCATGGGGAATACTGGATTGAGCCCACCCCTGTCTTTTCTTAGCATGTCCTTGCCCTCCTCTTGGGTCCTCTGTCTGTCCTTCAGTTAGCTGCCCCAGAATCCTGAGCTCTGCCCTTGGTTTCCCCAACACTCACCAAACCTAGGTCCTTGGTGAGGACCGAAGATACACAGAAATGGCACCCTCAAGCAACCAGTCCTTTTATTTCTCTTCCTGGACTTTAGAGAGGGCACTCAAAACTTGTGGGCCCCTGAGAGACCACAACCACAAACCCAATTAGTGGCTGTGGCCTGCACAGGAAGCACTTCCCAGGGGTCTAGCTCCTGAGGCTCTGAGGTCCCAAGGCTGGGGTGGACTGAGTCCCTGCAGACTCCTGTCTTCTAGAACAGGCAGTATTCTGAGTGGGCACAGTCCCCTGGGGCTTACAAAATGGCAAGTACACTCTCCACCACTGCTAAAGCCATCCGCAGTGAAATCTGTGTGTGTGTGTGTGTGTGTATGTGAGAGAGAGAGAGAGACAGAGACAGAGAGAGAGGAATTGCATGTCTCTGTGGGTTGTTGCCTTTATGTCATAAATAATCATTTGTGTAACTTTACGTAATGGTGATTTTAGTATGAAAATGCAAATAGACCTGTGAAAGGAGGGGTACAGGTTCTTCTCTCTGATTCAAGCCTAGAAAGGGAATGCCTTTGCTATCGCGAATCAGTCCTATTGATCACACACTTGAACTGTCATGTAAAACTCCTTACACACATGCTTGCCAGCCCCAGCAATTGAGACTTGAGGATATTTTTAGAACACATTCCTCCTTTGTCCCCACTCTTTAGTCCCTTGTCATCCCTCTGCTATTGGACCCTCACTCTTCTGAAGATTTCAGTTCCTTCCCACCAGTCCATCCTCTTCTCTCAAGCCATAATCATCTTCCTAAAAGAGAAATATGATCATCATTTTTGCAGAGTTTATAAAGCCTTTTGTGTAAATAAATATACACATACAATATCTAGCGATTTCAGGCCCTTGACTTCCTCTGCAGTATCACCTCCTGTCACTTGTCCTCCAAACACCCTAAATTCCAGACTAATCTATTTGGAGTTCCAAATACACATTATAATTTTGCAAGCATCATCCCTATGCATATGGTATTCCTTCTTTCTAGAATATCCTTCCTATCCTTTTCTGTCTGACTAAGCTTAAAACCTAGAATCACCTATTTGGAAAGTTACCCCTTATACCCCCTTGACTTTACCCCTGCCTTAGCATTAATCACATTATATTGCAATTATCCATTTAGCTTTCTGTTTCTGCTTCTAGAAGGCAAGTTTCTGGATGATAAGGACCTTATTCCTGATGTTTGCCATTAGATTTCTATGGTTGTTCACAAAGTAGGCATTCAACTATGTTCTCAATTACTAGTAGTAAAATCAATGTTATTAGCATGTATTTGTATGACATTTATTTTATAACATTTTATAAAGTTACCAATAATAATATCAATTAGAAAATAATTTTACATTGCATCTGGAAAAAGCCTGAAATATATACCTGTATATTCACAAATCTTATTACCCACCTCTTCACACACAGTTTATGGTCATTGTCTTCCTGAAGTTATAGCATAATATAGAAAAGAAATAGTTCTCATTGCTGAATCTTAAACAGTTTATCAGTTACAGTGATATCACGAACTCAGATTAAAACAGAATATTTTTACAGAAGTGTACATTACATGAAAACCTCTCTTTTTTTAAAGATTTATTTATTTATTTGAGAGAGAGAGAGCATGAGCAGGGGGAGAGGCAAAGAGAGAGGGAGAGAATCCTCAAGCATACTTCCCACTGAGACTGGAGCCTGATGCAAGGCTTGATCCCAGGACCCTGAGATCATGACCTGAGCCGGAATCAAAAGATGGACCCTCAACTGACTGGGTGCCTGAAACCTCTTTTTTACTGTAACATTTCCATAGTCTTCTCTCAGTTCAAACACCTACCCCATCCCAGTTCCTTTTTCAGGAAAATTTATGTCCTATGACAAGCATGATTAGTAGGGAGGAAAATAAAGAACTGTGGCATCTAATTGCTGCCCTTGATTTACTTTTGTCTTTGGGGAAGTGTCTGCCATGTTTTACATAAATTTTTCATTTATTCATATAACATATTTTGGGAAACAGTTGTTATTCTGAGTAGAATCAATGGTGCCAGATACAGTATGGGTATTGTGATGTATATGTGCAGCCTAGGGCATTTTGATGCTGATAGCCTGGTGGATATAGGGGCCCCCACGGCGAGATGACGAAACATCACAAAGATAAAGAATTCAGGTGATTATAAATATAAACAAGTATGGTGCTTTCAAAATATGTTCACAAATTTTATGATACTCCTGTCTTCAAGGGATAGGGCTTAATTCTCCTCCAACTGAGTATGAGTTGGACTCAGTGATTCATCTCTAAAAAACAGCATTTGGTGGGTGCACACTTTCTGAGACTAGCCCATAAAAGGCATTGAGGATTCCTCTTTGCTCTCTCTCTCCTTAATTGCCCACTCTGGGCGAAGCCAGCCTTCATGCCATGCGGACACTCAAACAGCCTGTGTGGGAAGGAGCTGAAACCTCTTCGCTAACAAACAACACTACCTAGTGATCATCTTGGAACCAGTTCCTCCAGCTCCTGCCAAGCTTTCAGATGCCTGCAACCCCAATAACTTGTGAACTGCAACCAGTAAGAGACTCAAAACAGAACCTTCTAGGTATGCCAGTCCTGAAGTCTTGACACACAGAGCCTGAGATAATCAATGTTTATTGTTAAGTTAATTTTTGGGGTAACTTGTTACACAGCATAGATAGCTGATAGAAAAAGGAACACAGATTATCCTATATAGTACTACCTATGGATAAGGAACTGAAGGTCAAGGCAAAGTAACTGCAGTTCTTAGCCACTTGGGCCACTTAAAGATAATCCACTATAATTCTACTTAAATCACCCCCTTTGAAATTATTTCAACAGGGGAGGCCACCTGCACCTGTGAAATACAGTAAGCACCAGGCATGATATCTGTCAAAGGATTTCAAGATCACTTTTTTCACACGACAAACATTTATTAAGACAAGAATAATATGTCAGGCCCAGAAACCAGGCATTATGCTAGACCCTGGATATTCAGAAATAAATATCAGTATTCCACTAGAGAACATAACCTGCTAAGGTCAACAGGCTTGTAAAATGAAATTTCAATACAGAATAAGAGTCCCAGGAAACCCACAGATGTCCATGGAAACTGAGTGGAGGAATCATACCACAGCCTAGGAACTAGAAAAGATCTTGAGGAACAAGTTAACCTACTATGAGTCTCAAGATGAAAAAAGGTTAAAGATCAACAGAAAAAAGACATGTCAGGCCAAGAGACCAGCATGTGCAACAGATTAGAGGTGTGGGGGGATAGGACGTATTCTGGGACATGGGTGTCACTTAGCAGACCCGGGTACATTCTCTGAAGTGCTCAGAAATGAAACTGGTTTGGTGGGCAGGCCACCACTCATTCCTTCCTGCACGCACACATTCAATCATTCAATGCAGATATACCGAGCACCTGCTAGGAGCAAGGCACTTTCCTAGGCACCAGGACCACAGTGAAAAACAAAACAGATGCAATGCCTCTCCTCATGGAGCATTCAGTCCATTGAGGAAGAATATATTATTCAAATAATCAACAGATTATGTGTGTAAAAATAATCACTACGTTTGATAAATGTGATGAAAATCTATAAGATGTTATAAAAGTAAATAATAGAGATATTTGGTTAGAGCTGGGGAAGGTGAGAAAAGATTCTGTGAGAAAAAATATTTTAAAGAGGATGTTAATTTTAACTAAAAGCTAATAAAAGAGATAATATTTATTGGGCTCTTGCTATGTGTCAATTATAGGACCAAACCCTTTAGAAACATCAAATGTGGCCCTTCCTCCCTCCCATTATGGTAGATCCCCTTATTGTTTCCATATTATAGATATGAAAAATGATACATAGGAAGTTTATCCAATTGTTCAGCTGCTAAGTGGAGAATTTTCTACCTTAGATAGTCTGGCTCCTGAACCCTACTTCACGTTACACTACATTATCTCCAGTAGACTAAAGGAAAAAGGGAGAACATTCCAGAAACAGAGAAAAGTATATGCAAAGACCGTTAGGCAAGAAGGAGGAAGATGTGAATATAAGCTCCTTAGAAGCAAGTATTTTATTTTCATTTGGGCTCATATACTTAAAAAAAATGAATAGGAGTATAACAAGTTATGGGCAATAGAAGCCTTTTTTGGTAAGTGAATAGCCTGTTCTAGGAACCATACTGAAAGATGACATTCAGCTTAGCGGCGCGTTCCCTGGCCCAGTTTCCCATTCTGGACGCATTCATCCAACCCCGTTTGTTGGCGTAGTCTACAGGACAGCATAGAGGAGGGAATAAGGTTTGTGGCCAAACACTGACTGCTGGCTGCAATTTACTAACTCCAGCAGTCCTCTTGTTTGAATTAAGAAATGTATTTAAACATCCAGGCTCCAGTCCTCATGTGGGCTTGGACATCTTACCAACTCACAAGTTTTAAGGATTGATCTGCGAGGCTATATGTAAGGCATTTTGTACATTGTTTGGGACGTTACATGACAATCATTTTTACATGTTTTATTTTATTCTAGTCACTGTGTGACAGAGGCTGTGGAAGCAGCTATGGCCAAGGCAATTTTTTACTGTCCTAGGGAGATCACAGATTCATGGGGAAGCAGGCAGTTCCAGGACAGAGTGACAAGATCTAAGATCTTAAAAGGCACAAAGGAGCTGTGAGGAACCAGAGGAGGGTGCTGCACTGAATTAGGGGAGAGGGAAGGATGGTTATTTTATGTTAGAGCTGTGTTTGAAGGAAAAATAGGCAAACCATGGGATTAGAAACATGCTAGTCAGAGAGAACATTGTTTCAAATGTGAAAAAGCAAATGAGAACCCAGTGAGAGTGGAGGGACATCTGGGAGGTGGGTGAGGCTTAGAGGGAACCAGGAGATCAGAAGAGTTTGGGGGTGGGGGGGCAGGAACTTGTTCCTTATGCTTTGGAACTTGGATCTTATTTTAAAGGCTAAAGAATGAAGGGGCTCATAGAAGGTTTTACTTGGGAGTAAGACAGAATAAAATTGACATATTGGAAAGTCCACTCTGGCTGTCATAAGGACTTGCCGCGCGAATGGGGAAGATGCACTTGGAATGAAGCTTTAGAGTCAACAAAATTAATTAATTTCACTGTAGCCCAGGCAGAGATGATGAGGAATGAGGCAGGCTGAGAAGACACAAGAATGAATTAAATAATGTTCCCTCCAGAGCTGGGACTAGAGTGAAGCTAGGGAGGTGCCCAGGTTATAAAATTTAAGGACGCACTCCCTCTCAGGGATTTAAGTGAGCACTTAAGACCCTGAGAGAGAGTGCCTCCTTAAACTGTGTGCCTGAGGTGTCCCCATGGGGTTCAGTACACGGACAATCAAAGTATTATTGCCAGTTCATCAAGAAAGGAGGTAAGTATTTTCTTGACTCATTTGTCCCTGTCTGCAGTTTAGGGGGAGACAAGAGAGGCACCAAGTCCCAGAGATCACTCCCTTGGGATTTTCCAGGAGCAATAAATGATCCTGGGCTCATTCTGCCTTCTGTGCAGTGGGAGTCTCCCTTCTGTTGAGGGAATGGATGCAGGTGACTGAGCAGGTTGCACAGATAACAAGTGAACTTAGACACAGACATGTAGCAGTTACTGTAATCAGCTACATTTCAAGAAGCCATTCCTTTTTCTGTGGACTGGCCACATGAGTAGGAGGTAAAAGATGTAATTTTTTTAGGGACGCCTGGGTGGCTCAGTCGTTAAGCGTCTGCCTTCGGCTCAGGTCATGATCCCAGGGTCCTCGGATCGAGTCCCACATCGGCTCCTAGTCAGCGGGGAGTCTGCTTCTCCATCTCCCTCTGCTGCTCCCCCTGCTTGTGCTCGCGCTCTCTCTCTCTCTGACAAATAAATAAATAAAAATCTTAAAAAAAAAAAAGATTTAATTTTTTTAGATTGTATTTTTTTGACCATCCTTCCCCATGACTTTCATTCTCTGGATCTGCATTTCCCCTCTCCTCTCCCTGCAGCAATTTCTCCCTACCTCTAGGCTCAGCCTTCTTGTGCTCTTTCCAAGAATAATGACCACTCCTGTACCTTGCTCTTTGAGCCTCCCACAGCGACACTTTACAGCTATGATGATCTCATTCTAGTTGGTTACTCACAGGAGAGCGCATGATGAGAACACTAGTAGTCCATCACTGAATGAGACAGACTCTTTTTTTTAATTTAAATTCGTTGATTAACATATAGTGTATTATTAGTTTTAGACGTAAATTTCAGTGATTAATCAGTTGCATACAACACCCAGAGCTCATTACATCATGTGCCCTCCTTAATGTCCATCACCCAGTTACCCCATCCCCCATCCCCTCCCCTCCACTAACCCTGTTTTTTTGTATGTTTAAGAGTTTCTTATGGTTTTTCTCCTTCTCTGATTTTGTTTTATTTTTTCCTCCCTTCCTCTATGATCCTCTGTTTTGTATCTTAAATTCCACATGAGTGAAATCATATGATAATTGTCTTTCTCTGATTGACTTATTTCACTTAGCATGATACCCTCTAGTTCCATCCATGTCATTGCAAATGGCAAGATTTCATTTTTTGATAGCTGAGTAGTATTCCATTGTATATTTTTACCACATTTTCTTTATCTATTCATCTGTCAGTGGACATCTGTGCTCTTTCCATAGTTTGGCTATTGTGGACATTGCTGCTATAAACATTGGGGTGCATGTGCCTCTTCAGATCTCTACATTTGTATCTTTGGGGTAAACACCTAGTAGTGCAATTTGTGGGTCATAGGATAGCTCTATTTTTGAGGAACTCCATACTGTTTTCCAGAGTGGCTGCACCAGCTTGCATTCCCAACAACAATGGAGGAGGATTCCCCTTTCTCCACTTCCTTGCCAACATCTGTCATTTCCTCACTTGTTAATTTTAACCATTCTGACTGGTATGAGGTGGTATCTCATTGTGGTTTTGATTTGTGTTTTCCTGATACCGAATGATGTTGAACATTTTTTCATGTATCTGTTGGCCATTTGTATGTCTTCTTTAGAGAAATGTCTGCTCTGAAACAGGTTCTTATTTTTTTTTTAAGATTTTATTTATTTATTTGACAGAGAGAGACAGCAAGAGAGGGAACACAAGCAGGGGGAGTGGGAGAGGGAGAAGCAGGCTTCCCGCTGAGCAGGGAATCCCAATGCAGGGTTTGATCCCAGGACTCTGAAATCATAACCTAAGCCGAAGGCAAACGCTTAACGATTGAGCTACCCAGGCACCCCTAAAGGCTCTTAATAGAGTCTATTTCAAGAGAGTGTTCTGATCTTTTAACCCAGGTGGGACTCCAGATCTGAACTGTGCCTGAATGGGTGGTCTGGGGAAAGGAAGCTCTTGATAGATCAAGGAAATCATGGATTCTATGGGTCCTTCTCAAATCATTTCCTCTGTGGGTGGTGAAATCCTGACTTTGAGTTCTTGGTTGCCTGTCTATGAAGTCTGGGCTCATGCACACAGCTTCTTCCACGTTAAAAGCATGAGACACCACATCAGATATGTCATTTTGTCCAGCAAGTTAATCTCTGTATAAGTAAGGAGAATGCTCTGGTTTTTAACCTTAAATACTAGGAAAATATCTTAATATGAAGTAAAAAACAAATGTATTGTGTATTGTTTTATACACACCTCTTTTGTTGGTAAATGCAATTCCCTATTCTTTGCCATGCAAATTTATGGCACCAATGAATATTTTAATTGATGGTAGTCAATACCAGACTCCCAGTTTATTTTATTTATTTTTTTATTATGTTATGTTAATCACCATACATTAGATCATTAGTTTTTGATGTAGCATTCCATGATTCATTGTTTGCATATAACACCCAGTGCTCCATGCAGTACGTGCCCTCCTTAATACACATCACCAGGCTAACCCATTCTCCCACCCCCCTCCCCTCTAGAACCCTCAGTTTGTTTCTCAGAGTCCATAGTCTCTCATGGTTCGGCTCCCCCTCTGATTTCCACCCCCTTCATTTTTCCCTTCCTGCTATCTTCTTCTTTTTTTTTTTTTTAACATTTAATGTATTATTTGTTTCAGAGGTACAAGTCTGTGATTCAACAGTCTTACACAATTCACAGCACTTACCATAACACATACCCTCCCCAATGTCTATCACCCAGCCACCCCATCCCTCCCATCCCCCACCACTCCTGCAACCCTCAGTTTGTTTCCTGAGATTAAGAATTCCTCATATCAGTGAGGTCATACGATACATGTCTTTCTCTGATTGACTTATTTCGCTCAGCATAATACCCTCCAGTTCCATCCACGTCATTGCAAATGGCAAGATTCCATTCCTTTTGATGGCTGCATAATATTCCATTGTATTATATATACCACATCTTCTTTAACAGTCAAAGAGCAACTATAGATGGGTCCTTTGTCTGGAGCTAGTCCAACAGAGTTAGATTAGAAGGGATATTGGGTAAATTCCTTGAAAGGTGGAAGACATAAATCAAATAACTTCTAATAAAAGCTTGCATTTTTGGCACTCTCTTTAATAACAACAAATCAACTTCATCAAATTATTGTCATATATTTGACAATAGTAAAATAGTGTCGTATTTTTCCATATAATAGAAAAATAGAAACTATCAAGACAAAACAAAAATAAAATAAAATCTCCTATTAGTTTACTATGCAGATATAACAATAATTATTTCCATGTTTTATCCATCAGAAAGCCTATCTATGCAAATATTTATGTGCCAGTGATTTGTTCAACAATGACACCAAGCATAGGCATTTTGTAACCTTTTTAAAAATTCAATAAAAAATGGCAACTATTAAATGTCATTTATTATTTTTTTTTAAAGATTTTATTTATTTATTTGAGAGAGAATGAGAGAGAGCACATGAGAGGGGGGAGGGTCAGAGGGAGAAGCAGACTCCCTGCCGAGCAGGGAGCCCGATGCGGGACTCCATCCAGGGACTCCAGGATCATGACCTAAGCCGAAGGCAGTCGCTTAACCAACTGAGCCACCCAGGCACCCAAATGTCATTTATTTTTAAAATAAAATGAATTAAGATATCTTTGTATATAAGTTATCTTTTCTGACACAGAATAACAAGGTTTTTCTGTTAGTAAGGAAATTAAGTTTTTTTTCAATGAAGGCTTAACTTTCTTTTAATGAAGATTTTAGTCTATTTAAAATGATGGCAGGATGGGGTGCCTGGGTGGCTCACTTGGTTAAGCCTCTGACTCTTGATTTCAGCTCAGCTCATGATATCAGGGTCCTGAGATCGAACCCAATGTTGCCTCCACGCTGGGCATGGAGTCTGCTTGAGATTCTCTCTCTCCTTCTGCCTCTGCCCCTACCCTATCCCTTCTCAAAAAAAAAAACAAACAAACAAACAAACCTTAAAATGATGGCAGGGTTGGAAATTTTATTTTGATTTTCTTTAAGGAGTATAGTATCCATTATATGTTACCTTTCAGTGATGACACGCATTTAGCACGAGGTAGAGGGTTTCACAAAAATCTCTGGGAGGGGCGATTTGAGGAAAGTCAACTGTATTATGTTTCCTGAAGGGTAGAATTTTCTTGTTTACTAATTTTATTCAAACTCAGTGCTTGCACCCTATGAAATAAACATTGAAGGAATTAAAAACCAACAAAGAAAGAAATTATGAAATCTATTTTTAAAGGAGTTTAAATAAGAAGTGGTTTGTATCAGTATCCAATTACATCTATGATTTACATTTTTAACTTCCTCAAGTTACTTATTTATGATTATGCTTCTTTAAAGTAATGAAGTTGGAAAAAAAATAATGAAGTTGGGATGTGTTAATAAAGAAAACTCTGAGATAGGGAAACTATATTTTTGAATAATCTAAGTAAACTTTCGTGTATAGAGTCTCAATCTGAGTGAGGTGTTCTATAACCAGCTCCACCCATTCTCAAGCAGCTGTATCCCCACCTGTGATGATGGCCGTTCATAATTCACTAAAATTTTTCACTATTGAAACTTCAAAACAAAGGGTACCTATAATCAATGGGTAATAATTAAACAGAAAACACCTGTATTGGCACCATGGTTCTATAAACTATACCTTGATATGTGAGATTTCTAATTTATAGGTTTTGAACTTTTCCCTTTGATGCACATGTGGATATCTCTATACTCATTGTAGGTGATTAATAGGTGTTTAGTTGATCAAAAGATCAATAGTTGATTAGGTAAATATATGTACCAGATAACAGGATTGTTGTTTAACTAGTTCAATTAAAAAAAAAAAAAAAACTTTTGTTTTTATTTGGTTTTTAATATGCTTTACAAAAATTTATAATTTTCTTCCCTGTCTTAAAATATTTAGTCAGAGAGTACAATTTATTATTACAGGTTTTAAAATTTCCTATTTACTTATCATTTTAAATTTATGACCGTTGTGTGAGAAAACAGTACCAGCCTCAGGATTTTCCTCAGAAGCATCTTTGTGAAATTCTTTGATCCCACTTTGAATGTTTGGAATCTTTCTCCTCACTGTAGAATACTGCACACATTTAGGTCCATACTTACCACCTTTAAGTAGGAGGGAATTTCCTAACCGAGATTTTATGTAGCAGATGTCTGAGTCCTTTGATCATGCTAGTTGATTGTGACAGTCTAGCTCTTAAACTTCCTCTCTCCTTACAAGTAAGTGGTGAAAATTCCATACCATAATTCAGGAGTCATTCATCCCAACGATTCCATTGTCAATTATGATATGTTTATCCTCATTGGCATCCCTGGCCTGAAGGAGCTGCACGTGTGGATCTCCATCCCCTTCTGCCTGATGTACCTGGGGGTTGTGTCAAGAAATGTTATCCTGATCCTCGTGGTGGCAGTGGAATACAGTCTTCATGAACCCATGTACCTCTTCCTCTCCATGTTGGCTTTTTGGGATCTGATGCTATCCACATCCACAGTACCCAAAGCCCTGAGCATCTTCTGGTTTGATGATGTGGACATCTCTTCTGGTGGTTGTGTAACCTATCTCTTCTTTATGCATTTTGCCTTTGTAGTGGAGTCAGGCATTCTCTTGGCCATGACTTTTGATCGTTATGTGGCCATCTGCTACCCACTGATGTGTACCACCATTCTTAGCCATGGTGTCATCAGCAAAATAGGGGGTGCTGTAGTGCTCAGGAGTTTTGCAACTGTTTTCCCCATTATCTTCCTAGTGAAGCATCTGCCTTCTGCCGGACAAACATCATTGCCCACACATTTTGTGAACACTTGGGGCTGGCAAAGCTGGCTTGTGCTGATATCACCATCAACATTTGGTATGGAATCTCTGTGCCATTACTCAGTGTTGTGCTAGATATGGTGACAATAGTCATCTCCTATGGGCTCATTCTCCGGGCAGTCTTCAGGTTGCCATCCCACGATGCGTGAATGAAATCCCTTAGCACATGTGGTTCCCATATCTGTGTCATCCTCATGTTCTACCTTCCAGGGATTTTTACTGTCATTGCTCAGCGCTTTGGTCAAAAAATCCCCAAACATGTCCACATCCTGTTAGCCAGTCTCTATGTTCTTGTTCCCCCCATGATGAACTCAATTATCTATGGAGTAAAGACCAAACAGATTCGGTGGCTGAGTGGACCTTGTGTTTTATTTGAAAAGGAAATGTTGCTGAGGATAACTGACTCTTGTGGTTTTTTAGAGGTGAGGAGAAAGGGTCCTATTAGAAAAGAGGACAGATAAGTTGTCATTTAGGATAGGCTCTACTTGCTGTGAAATTAGTCTTTTTTCATTGAATAGAGATGACCCAAATTGTATGTGTCCCTTATTTCAAAGGTAAATACGTTCTTGAAAACCCATGTATTTATAGGCGTAAAGTTACTATTTTAAATGTCTATAGGGTTCTTCAGTATTTAATAACAACATATTTCTATTTCTACCAAAGAAAAATAAGATTTATAGAACACTTCTCCATGTACTATTTAGATTTTTAGATCTCTATGTGTCCTCCCCAACAGCTATATTGAATACAGATTACAGTTCACACCAAAATTGTGCATAAATAAGGGAAATACGGAGGTTCTCCCTTCTAGCTCACTTTATTCACAGAACACCTTCACAATCTTGTAACACAAATGGGAATATTTGATGATAATAGATCTCATGAGTGCACAAATGAACTGATATTTACTGTTGTAAATTGGGAGAAAAAAAAAACAAGACAATTAGGTGTTTGGAAACACAAACTGCTTGGATGCTGCGTGTCCTGTGCCACCCTCCTAATTTGCACTTGAGCAACCCTCTTTTTAGACTCCTTAACATCCATCTCACAGGATTGTGGTATGAGGATCCAAGAAAAATTGTATTCAAGTTCACTTTAGAAATTATAAAATGCTGTACAAATGTGTTGTGTCACTGTCGTTAATTTCATTATACTCCCTGGTATGAGCTTTCACCCTCCTTATAGTCAAAGGTTAAGAACAAAACAAAGCAAAAACCCCCGTCCTTTGTATACAGCAAAGTCCTATCTCCTGCCTCCTTTCTTTTCCCACCAGGGTTAATCTAGCTGCAGGAAGGTGTCCTCCCACAGCTTTTTCCTATCAGTCGTGTGCCGCCCACTTGGGATTGGAGATGACCATAGATACTCAGTCTGCACCGCCCCTATTCCAGGCAGTGTGGGCTGGGTTTGCACTTCCTTCAGAAGTCCCTACAAGAATTTTCAAGGAAATTCTACCTTCCTCCATAACCATGGAACTTCCTTTCAACTGTCTGCTTAGACTCCTGGCATATTTGGGGTATAGAGAAGATATTTTTGTGTTTTCCCTGAGTTGGGTTTTCTGAGTAATTTTTGCCAAAATCTTGGCATCCTGGGCCAAGAGCAAGTCTTGGGAAGTTAATTTACAATGATAGTGAGATAACTAAAGATAGTGAGAAATCTCCAGAGAGATTCATCTAATTCCAGAAGGACAAAGACATGGCTGGGTTTATTGCTGAAAACAAGTGTTCATTTTTTCTCTGGAGAGATTTATTTCTCATCAGACTCCAAAGAAACTTTCCCTGAAGGAAGGGGGAGTCGGGGGAAGGAACAATAATCTCCCTGGCTTCTACAAGCAGGGAAAATACATTTTTCTTCACTCTTTGATTTTGCATGCACGGGACATTTGACCTAGCCTTCATTGTATAGCCTTTGTAAGAATCGGGTATGGGAAACCACACAGTTGTTATTTGCTTTTTAAGTGAATAATGATAATCTATTCCTGATCTAGAACACTTTGTGTGTGCATTCAGGACAAAAATGATAACATGAGTATTTAAAATGCTTTGGTTTAGCTCAGAAAAGATGTGAAAGAGTGAGATCTCTGTGCTGGAGAAATCCTGCCTTCGTGGGAGCTAGGACAATGAGTAAGAGCAAATACTTTGAAATCAGACAGACTAATTAGCTTTATGCTCATCATATATTATTTATGTGATACTGAACATTTTATTTAACTTTTTGATTAAGGTAAGATTCACATAACATAAAAATTCACCATCTTAACCATTTTATAGTGTTCAATTTAATGGCTTTTAGTACATTTACAATGTTGTGCTATCATCCCCAATATCTAATTCCAGAACATTTTCATTGCCCCACAAGGAAACCACATCTTCACCAAGCAATCACTCTTTATTTCCCCTTCCCCCAGCCACCTAGCCACTAGTGATTGACTTTCTGTCTCTATGGATTTGACTATTCTGGACTTTTGACAATAATGGAATCATATAATACATCAGCCTTCTGTGTCTGGCTTCTGTCACTTGGCATAGTGTTTTCAAGGTTCATCCGTGTGATATTATGTATGAGAACTTTATTCTTTCAAATGGCTGAAAAAGACTCCATTGTTTAGATTGAACATATTTGTTTTATCCATTCATCAGTTGATATGCATTTGATATGAGTTGTTTCTATTTGGGGGACTATTATAAATAATGCTACTATAACATTTATTTATAAGTTTTGGTGTAAACATCTGTTTTCAATTCTTTTTGATATATACCTGGGAGGAGGACTGGGTCATTTAATAATGCTATATTTAACCTTTTGAGAAAGTGCCAATCCGTATTCTACAGAGGCTGCACCATTTTACAGTCCTACTAGCAAAGCATCAGGGTTCAGGTTCTTCACATCCTCATCAACACTTATTATTTCCCATTTTTAAAAAAATTACAGTTACCTGGTGGGTGTGAACTAGAACAATAAAAGGGAATTGAAAAAATATTTCCTTTCACTCCCTTTCCTGCACACACACAGTGTTCTAGATCAGGAATAGATTATCATTATTCACTTAAAAAGCAAATAACAAGTGCAAGCTAAGCTTCAAATTCCAGAGGAAATAGCATGTGTGAAAGTTCAGAAGGAAAGGGAACATAGTTTGAAAAAGCATAAGATGTACAGGGTGATTGTAGCATAAAGGGCATGTGAGCCAAAGTGAGAGCAAGGGGGAGAGATGGATCAGCGGACATCAAGCAACAACTGGTTAGCACCAACCATGCTGTAAAAGGCTTTGAAGATAGGTTAAGGCATTTGAGTTTTCTTGCAGGCAAAATGGGTAACTTGAATGATTTTTAAGTAGAGGATTGACATGATTAATTGGGGTTTAGTAAAACCACTCTAGTTTCTGAGTAAAAAAATGGATGCAAGAGAGAAAAATTTAGAGTGAGCAAATTCCAAATGAGGCTGCTGAACAGATCCAGGACACACACACATGCACACACACACACACACAGAGTGGTGATCATATTATAATATGAAACATGTGAATGAATTTAAAGGATATTCAGAGGACATAATTGAGAATAAATGAATTTTAGTTCATGTTGATTGTGGAGTTTCAGTGGGATGGCCAGGAGGTGTTACCAAATACAGAGTCGGCTATGTGGGACAGAGAAAGAATTGGGAGTAGAACTTTGGATGTGGGAATTTTCAGCATGCAGATGGTTATTGAATTTATGAGCTTACTGGGTGCTAAACAAGCCTATGAATAAAGTACTATTTTTTCTTTTCTTTCTTTTTTAAAATTTATTTAAGAAGGACATTGAAACAAGATAAAAGGACCAAAGGAAGAGTAAACATTTTTTGCGTTTAAGTTTGTTTTTTTTTTTAAGATTTTATTTTTTTATTTGACAGAGAGAGACACAGCAAAAGAGGGAACACAAGCAGAGGGAGTGGGAGAGGGAGAAGCAGGCCTCCCCTCGAGCAGGGAGCCCGACGTGGGACTCGATCCCAGGACCCTGGGATCATGACCTGAGCCGAAGGCAGACGCTTAACGACTGAGCCACCCAGGCGCCCCGCGTTTAAGTTTTTGATTGTAGAAAATTGGGATTCTTCTATCTGATGTCTGTCATTTTCTAGGGACTTGAAAAATCCTTACCTCTCTTCCTCTAATTCTATCAGTGATTTTCCCCAACAAAATTAAGGTCTTGAGAGTCATAGGAATTGAGTCCATTATTGGAGGGCTTCCTACTACTGATTTATATAAGAAATTCTATTAAATCAATATGATTACTTGACTTCCCACAATTTTTTTCTCTATGTTCCCAGCCCTGGGACACTGAATCCATTTAGGAAAGAATAAGAGGATGACCTTGTCCCTGATCTGCTTGTTTTTTTTTGTTTTGTTTTGTTTTAAAGATTTTATTTATTTTTATTTGAGAGAGAGAGAATGAGAGAGAGGGAGTACATGAGAGGAGGGAGGGTCAGAGGGAGAAGCAGACTCCCCACTGAGCAGGGAGCCCGATGCGGGACTCGATCCAGCGACTCCAGGATCATGACCTGAGCCGAAGGCAGTCGCCCAACCGACTGAGCCACCCAGGCGCCCTGATCTGCTTGGTTTTTACAGCATAAATGATGGGATTGAGTGCAGGAAGGGTTGCCACATAGAGGTTGGCAAACATGATATAAAAGGTGAGGGAGATACTGTGGCTGCAGTGATGAGAACATGGCTGGTGCGTAGAATATGAGAATGACACTGACATGGGAACCACAGGTGCTGAGGGCTTTCTGTCGGGCATCTCTGGATGGAAGGTGGAAAATAGCATGAAGGATGAGAGAATAGGGAATACCAATGAGAATTAGGTCTGAGATAATAGTCATTACAGACACAGCAAAACCATACCAGATGTTGACAGAGATGTCAGCACAGGCGAGCTGGGCAACACCTATGTGCTCACAGTATGTGTGAGGGATGATGTGTGTCCTGTAGAAGGGCAAACGCTTCACCAGGAAACTAACGGGCAGAATGACACTAAAGCTCTGACCGACAATGCCCACCGTGATCTTGACAATTGTCCTAGGTGTCAAAACGCTTGTGTATCTCAAAGGAGAACAAATGGCCATGTAACGATCAAATGCCATGCCCAACAAGATGGTTGAGTCCAGAAAAAAGCTGAAGTGAAGAAAGAACAACTGGGTAAGGCAGCCAGGAAAAGTGATTTTCTGAGCTTTCAACCAGAATATGCCAAGTGTTTTGGGCACACACGTGGTACATAATATGAGGTCTGCAGAGGCCAACATAGAGAGAAAGAAGAACATGGGTTCATGGAGGCTATGGTCCACAGTGATGAGGTAAAGAAGGATGCTGTTACCTGCAAGGGCCACCAGGTAGATAACAAAGAAAGGAATCCCAATCCAGATATAGAATTGCTCCAGCCCTGGGATCCCTACCAACATGAAGGAGCCTGGATCGAAACTTGTTAAATTCAATGTGGCCATCATGGTAATTGTAATTCCTTAAGGACAAAATATAGTATTTTATTCCTGGAACTTACTGGCCATGAATTCCCTTTAAGTCTTTTCCGGAACTAAGATCCCTTCATTCCCATCACATCACAAACACTACAGCAGACACTTACCAAAGGCTGCCAAGAGATATGAATTAAACCATGAATTAAACCAATAATTCTCTATCTATAGACATTAACAATAACAGCATTGTTACTACATCGGGACCACGTCCCACCAGATCCATGACCTGTGATCATTGCTGGGCCTGTGTTGTCAACTAAAGTTCCAAGATTATCTTGCCCTCACCAAGTAATTCAGTCTGAGATTTCTCAAAGATGTAAATGTCAAGTATCCTACCTGGCACAGATCTCAGTAAATCTTCACTGAGGTGCCCATTCAAAGAAATAACAGGGACCAGGTATGAGTTAACAAATATGCATTCTTCATTGCCAATACATGATTAGGAATCTGGCAAACCAATCTACTACTGCCTATTTGCTCCACTTCCTTAATATCTGGAAGAAGATCTCCATCTAAATATTCTTCTGTCAACTCATCAACAATTCTCCAAAACTCATTATTTCTTCCACCTGTTAACTTCCTGACCAGCTACCTCACTTCGTCATCACATCATTCTTCCACCACCAGAGCATGGTGATCTGAGGGTTGACTGAGGCTCTTCTTCCTCCTTCAGTCCCTGTATCTAATCTGCCAGCTCTTCTGATCCTCTTTAAAATCCTTGTCTGATCTGCCTACTCCACTTTTCCACTTCCTCACCTACTCAAGTCATTAATCACCAGTTGGAGCCATACAATAAAAATCCCAGTTCTTCCAATATCTTGGCAGTCTTGTTCTTTATCTCATGCTGCCAGATTGCTCTCTTAAAAATATGAAATTATTAAGACATTGGCAACCTTGTCTAAAAGCTTGTCATTGCCCCCATTATACCTACAGAATATATTTTATCTCCTGTTGGCAGTCAGTAGTTTCCTTATGTATTTTAGTTCTACCTATGTGAATGTGTATCACATTCTTCCCTACAAGGCGTCCATAGATTTCTACCTCGTTCCTACATCTCATTGCTTCGATTGCTGCCTTTTCCATCAGTGTAATCTTGTCTTCTCTCAACATGTGTAAATTCTATTCACTGCTCTTGATCCTTACCAACACAGATGTCTCCAGGGCACCTTCTCCAGTAATCCTGAACCAAGCAGTCCCTTCTCCTGCTTGTAAAATCAAGTTCTTAATCATTTTACCAAACAAACTATCAGATGACTGTATTGAATTTCACATTATTTTCCTGCTTATTCTCTTGGATTCTCTTTTCTAGATGTGTGAGCATCTTCTGTTAATGATTGGGAACCCCTCTTGAGGACAAATTTTCTGTCCTCATGCGTCTCTGCCAGAATAAAAGAAGGCAAGATTTCACATAGAATAACCATTCATACGGCCTCAGTGGTAAAATTAATATTTCAAGATTGTCATTCTTTACTAATTTTTTCATTGTGTCCTGTTTGGGCCAGAAAATATTGAATATATTTCTTGAATACACACAGACACACACACACACACACACACACACATTTCCTTGGCTTATTGTCTTGTCCTCCGTCTTTAAAGACAATAAAAGTGGATTGAGTCTTTCTCAAGTCTCCTTATTCTAACCTCTATAGTCACATATCTCTCTCTGACTCCGAACTTTTCTATCTCCCTCTTCTACTTTTATTTTATTTTATTTTATTTTTTTTAAAGATTTTATTTATTTATTTGACAGAGAGAGGCACAGCGAGAGAGGGAACACAAGCAGGGGGAGCGGGAGAGGGAGAAGCAGGCTTCCCGCTGAGCGGGGAGCCCGATGTGGAGCTCGATCCCAGGACCCCGGGATCATGACCTGAGCCGAAGGCAGACGCTTAACGACTGAGCCTCCCAGGCGTCCCTCCCTCTTCTACTTTTAAAGACCACTGCAATTACAACAGAATCACCCAGATAACCCAATATAAAGTCAAATGATTAGCAGCCATAAACATCTTTTGACATATAAATAACTTATGCACAGGTTCCAGGAATTAGGATATGCATATCCTTGAGGAGTCATTCTTTATTCTAGCTACCAAATTCTTTCCCTGGATTTTTCCAGGATCTTCTCCAGTCTGCCTCCCCAAGACTCCTACCACCATTACCACACTCAGATTATACTCACAGGCACCTTATCCTGATGTTAGGAAACCAATAAAGGGCTTGAAGAGGATAGTTCTAAGATGAGAACAGAAAGATACAGGAAGTAACACAAAACAGTTGGGGAGGACATATAAAGAGAAGGGTACCCAGATGAGAGGTGAGGCATGGGAACAAAGAAATTTAATTCCAGCCAGGAAAGACAGACACACCTCGACAGCATAAGCTTTTATTTCTCTTTGTTTTTCTCAGGGGATGGAAAGACTGAAAAGTGAAGGCTCTAAATTCTAGGGGGACTCCAGGGACTCCAGTCACCAGTCAATACTATTAGTATTAGTATATAAATGTTTGCATTAATGTTTTCCTGGTCTAGAAATGACATTGTACACAAACATGGTATGATTCCGGGTTTTGGACAGACAGAGGAACCAGGAAGTACTGGAATACTTCAGCCTTTGTAGAGTAGTCATTTATAGAGAATTCAAAAAATAATTTTGGAAAGAAAAAACAAATATAAGTTAGCTAGGCTCTAGGTTCTGACTTCAAAGAAAGGTGTGATAATAACCCTTTAAACTCTGGATCCCAGATATTTATGTGTTTGGAGAAAGACAATCGATTGATTAGGGATGTGGGTGAGCTCCAGATGATATGGTTGTAGGACCCATATGAGTATCACCTTCTATTTCACTGAATGGGGCTTTCTGGTCTCTATTTGTAACTGCATTGAGGTACTTCGAAGAAACTCTGACTTCAGAGCAAGATGAGTTAATCTTTTACATAAACAACTCCCTTAGGTCATTGCATATTATCCAGTGTTTACAGTACTTCTGGAGATTATCATTAACATCCAGATGCTTATGGCAGAGACCTTAAAGTTATTCTGGAAACCACTTTTTCTCTCACTTTCCTTATTTTCTTTTCATATTATTGATTCTGTTACTGTATTGCCAAAAAAAAAATAAAACTACCACAGGTCTTAGTGTCTTACAGAGACCTTTCACGTTTGAATTGTCTTGTAAAACAGTATGACAGATACATAAGCAAAGCAAGCTTTGCTTATTGCAGAAAGAGCTGAAGATACATTGCAATTTTGTGGTGAAGCTTTCCATTTTACTAAATCAGATAAAAGTATCAAGTTCAGAATATCTCAAGGGGAAACAGTCCAGAGTATTAAAGGTTGTTGTATGCTGACTAGCTTGGTGTATCAATTGTGGCAAATAAAAATGGGTAAACTAACCTCCTCCTCCCCTAAAAATATATTCTTTTGACTCTGCTGTGTCCCTGAGTTCTTGCAGATCTTTAGGCAACTTACATGAAATTGACTTTCTTTCATCTCAACCAGTCAAAGTGGGAATTCCAGAACAAAAAATTGAATTGAGCACAGGGTGACACCAACCCCACCCATTCCAACAATATAAAAAACTAAGTTTAACATTTTAAAATAAAAACACATAACATACTCAAAAACTCCATTTCTAAAAATCAAAGTAAAATAGTAACACATGGAAACATTTTTTTTTTTTAAGATTTTATTTATTTATTTGACAGAAAGAGACACAGCAAGAGAGGGAACACAAGCAGGGGGAGTGGGAGAGGGAGAAGCAGGCTTCCCGCGGAGCAGGGAGCCCGATGCGGGGCTCGATCCCAGGAACCTGAGATCATGACCTGAGCCGAAGGCAGACGCTTAACGACTGAGCCACCCAGGTGCCCCCACACGGAAACATTTTAAAACTAAACTGTGCATTCAAGAAGAGCCTAAGGAGACATGACAACTAAATATAATGAGGTTTCCAGGACAGGACTCTGGGACAGAAAAAGAACATCAGTTAAAACTAGAGAAATCTGCTACGGCTGCATGTACTAAATTGTCCTTTGTCTCTGACCCAGGATTCCTGTGTCTTCTACCAGCCACCATGAAACTGTGGCAAAGTAACTTGTTAGCTTGCAAGTAGAAGAAAATTTCAGACTCTTCGCAGTTCTTAACATAGACAATTTGGGAATATAGAATAAATATATCATACTCTGAGCGTAAAACGAGGTAAACAAAATATACTTAAGAAACAATGACTCACAGAAAGAGAAACTATCTTTACCATCAGCTGTCCTCTTTATTAAGCCATCAAGATTATGATTCGTTGGAACAAATAAATTTAATTATAAAATGATTTGTTGAAAATGAAAAGATATATACCATCTAGAATGCTATATCACAATACGTAATGTTGAGTTATAGCTCTAACAAACATGAGTTATTTCCTGAACCTACAAAACATATAGTAAATGCTCAAAAGATGTTTAACTATTATTATTAGCTCTTGTATATAATAAAGAATATATATGCATGTATATGTCGCCTATCATTATATCATCATCTTTTTTTCTGTACAAATAATCTTAGTTACATATTGGCATACTGCAAATATACTGTAAACAGAAGTAAATCTTTCTGATATAAATTATATCCGAAATGAACTTCTGTTGATATCGCTTTACTATCATTAATAATAATATGTCAATATTGGTATATTGATTATAACAAATGTACCATACTAGTGTAAGATATTAGTGATATTGTATTATTAATTATAGGAAATCTCTGTACAGTCTTTGTAAGTTTTCTGTACCAGGTACTACTAAGATAAGAGTTTATTACAGTAATGGGATACAAGATAGTGTTTTTAAAAATCACTGGCATTTCTTTTCTCTTACAACAATTCCTAAGAATATGAGAAAAAATACTCCCCTCATTATAGTTTCCACTTCTCTCCTCCAATTCTCTCATAAACACTCTCCAGTCTCTACCACCCACTGAAATTGCCCTCTTTCTGGTACCCAGTGACCTCCATAATGCCCAGTCTCATGGGCAGTTCTCAGTCTTCAATCTACTCAACACATCACCAGCATTTGAAAACTATGAACGCTTCCACCTAATTTAATTTTTTTTTCTTTTCATATCTCGATTTTTATATTTTCTCCTGTTTCTTCTTCTACTTCATTGGCTGATCCTTATTTTCTCCCTTTCTAGGTCCTCTGTCTTTCCTTTTTCTGAATCTTTTATTACTCCAGTACTCTGTCTCTCTGTCTTCAGCTTTTCTCTCTCTACTTTTACTCCACAAAGTGTATGTGTGTGTGTGTGTGTGTGTTTTAAGCACCATTTATTCACTCATGACTTCTAAATTTATGTTTCAGATTCCTAGATTCAACTGCTTTCTCAGCACTTCTACCTAATGCTGGGTAACCATTTCAAGCTAAGCATGTCCAAAATCAGACTCTTCCTTCTCCTTAAACCATCTTTATCACTGTAAATGGCAACTCTTTTATTCCGGTTGCTGAGACCAGTAACCTTGGAATCATTCTTGATTCTTTCTCTTATATCACTTGTATGATCATCATTAAATCCTTTTAGCTCTGCTATCAAAGTGCATTCAAAATTTATTTTCAAAACCTCTAATTCTCTGTCTCTGGTCCATATGGCCATAATCTCTCATCTGGAAAATTGTAATAGCTTCTTACATGGTCTCTCTTCAGTTTACTTACCATAGAAAAGCCAGTAATATTTCTAAACATGTAAGCCATAACATATAATTTCTCACTTCAAAATCTTTCTGACAGCACTATAGAAAATAGTTCGGCAGTTCTTTTCAAAACTAAAAGTAGACTTACCATATGACCCAGGAATTGCACTATTGAGCATTTATCCCAGAGAAATAGAGATATTTTCATGCATGAACTTATAGTTGGATGTTTATAAAGCTTTATTCATAATAGCCCCAAACTGAAAACTGCACAAATATCCTTCAAAAAGTGAATTGTCAAACAAACTGTAGTGTGTCTCTATCATGGAATACTACATAGCAACAAACAGAAACTAACTGTTGGCACAGTCAACAACTTGGATGAACAACAAAGAAATTATGCAGAGTGAAAAGGCATTGTCAAAAGAGTACATACTGCATAATTCCATTTATGAAACATTGGTAAAATAATATAATTACAGAGGTGAAGATTAGAGTAGTGGCTGTCAAGGGTTAGGAAGAGGGAAAGTATAGTCATGGCTATAAGAGAATAAAATGAGGGAATCTTGTGGTGATGTTACATTTGAGTATCATGATTTTGCTGGTAATTTGGCAAGGCAACACACGTAATAAAATTGCCTAGAGTTATACATACAGACACAGATGAGTGCATGGACAAGTGGTGGAATTGGCATGAGCTCTATGGATTGCACCAATGTCAACTTCTTGGTTTTGATACTGTATGATAGATATTTAAGACGTCAACATTGGGAGAGGCTGGAATAAAGGTGCATGAGATTTCCCAGTACATTTCTGTGTGAACTTCTATGAATTTATAATTATTTCAAAATTTAAAAAGTTTTTAAGACCTCTTACTATGCTTTTCTAGTTCACTAAGAATAAAATGTAAAATTTGTACTGCATGACTTACTGAAGCCCCTGAATGATGTGGTCTCTTCCCCACCCAATCACTTACCCCCACCAATTTTCCAGTCATGATATATCACTTCCTATTCTTCAGATACACCAATCAACTTCATGTCTCTAGGCTCTTACTCTTAATTGTACCTCTGCTAGGGATAATCTTCAACCAGAACTCTGAATGTTTGCTTCCTTCCTCTTAGTCAGGTATCTGATATGACCTCACTCCTGATTGACCCTATGTAAAATAAAACCTATCTGCACCCCCATCATTCTCAATCCCATTACCTTACTTTATTTTTCTTCATTTCACTTATCACAACCTGTCATATTATGGATTCACTTATTTATTTACTTATTATTATCTATCTCCACTGGAATATAATTTCCATGAGAACAATGACTATATCCGTTCAGTTATTACCAGTAAGCACTCAATAACAAATATTACTGAATAAACTGTAAGTGTTTGGATATAGGGGAAAGAGTATTCTCACACAATGTACATATAAAATCATATGACTGTTATTAGGCACAGAAACTATGGAGAATGGGGACGCCTGGGTGGCTCAGTCGGTAAAGCATCTGCCTTCGGCTCGGGTCATGATCCCAGAGTCCTGGGATCAAGTCCCGCATCAGGCTCCCTGCTCTGCGGGGAGCCTGCTTCTCCCTCTGCCTCTGCCTCTCTCTCTCTTTATCTCTCATGAATAAATAAATAAATAAAAAATTTAAAAAAAAAAGAAACTATGGAGAATGATACTAATTTTATGTATACAAAAAAGTATTTGACAGAATTGAAGGAACAGTTTCCAAGAACACAGCAATGACTGTCAGATCAATATTCTACTAGGGCAGCTACTATATCGGGGGTCACAACTTTAAAAACACCAGAATCAAGAAGCTAACGCTTCTGCCACGAACGTTACCACACGTGATTCTCAGTTCCCAGAAAGCTGCAGAAAAACCTCTATAACCTACATCCTAGGTTAGAATCAAGGAGTCACCAACGACACCACCACCGATGGCTATCACGTCCACATTCTAGTCATACTGGAAGAGTGCGGCAGATAAACAAACAGATAAACAAAAAACTTTCTCTTTGAACTTTTTTGAAAAAAAAAAGAGGAAGAAGGAAATCATGATTTCTGACTTACTTCTCTCTGTTAAATCTTTAAGAGTCCATCCAACTGAAGAAAGTTAAATTTCATTCAGATGTGTAGATGCAAGTGATTCAGAGAAAAATATATTCTTTAGTTTTCTAAACTTTTCAAAAAAAGGAATGTTAAATGGAGATTTAAAAAGCCAAATCACAGAATTCACTGCAAATATATTCTCAAATATATATTATACATACAGGTGTCCTTGTCCTTGTCTTTATTTGTCTACTTATTTTATTTGACCCATTTTCTCTTTCAATTTTTGTCTTTTTAAAATTTATTTATTTATTTATTTATTTATTTATTTATTTATTTATTTATAGGATTGCCTCATAGTTATTTTCCTATTATTCAAAAACTGCTTTCAGGCTGATGCTTATCATTTCACTTATTTTATATTTGTGTATACAGACATTTTCTATGTAGATATAATCACAATGGTCAAGCGTTAACTTTATGATTTGTGCTTTTTGAGTTCTAATAAGAAATAAGTTCTTATCCAGTTGCCATAAATTTATTTTCCTGTATTTTCTTCTATATATTTTACATATTTTCTTAAAATATGAAACACCTGCCCTTTTTAAATGATAAAACATAAAAACAAGGAACAGGAAAGAAAGAGACAATTGGTTTTTGAAACTGCTTTAAGCCAACTCAAGAACATTTCTGCACGTATGTTTAAGAATGCTTTTTAAATTTTTTTTGCTTGGATATTGTTTTATTTTCTATATCTCTATTATAAAATGGGGGGAAATTCTCCTCCACGGTGTTCCAAATGAGGTAAAATTTATGATGAAAGTTTACTATAGGTTCACAGTTTCTCCCTAAGGGATGCAATCATGTACATAAAGGGGTCAGAACAGCTCCCTTGTGTGAAATGGCACAAAGCTAGTCCTTTTAGAGTTTCGCTAGTGAGACTACATCTGTATATTAGTTTGTTTGTTTGCTTCTATTTGTTTTTATTTTGTCTAATCTTCATCGCTGGAAGAACAGCACCTGCTTGGGGCCTAGATGCTACTAGAGAATTGAAGAATCCCACCTTAGGACAGAGGGCCAAGTGGTTAGTGCCATTTGAACATCATTTATCATTATTTTAATAATGAAAAGAAAGTGTGTGAAGACTTATGACAAGGATTGTATCAACATGTCCTGAAATTTTGATCTCATTTTAATATTAAGACAACCATATTAAGGAGATGACATCAGTAAAAATGGATGAGTAAAGATCTTCAATAGTTTGCCCTCCATAAAAGCTATGAAAAAAACTAGAAAAATTGTTAGAGTCAACTTGTGTATAATTCTGGAAGTTAACTATAGACTTGCAGCCACCTGCAGAGCATTTATTCAAGAAAAACTGTCCAGTCAAGGAAAGAACAAAGAGCTTTGTGGAGTTTTAAGTTGTCTGAAAACTATTCTCCTCTCTCCAGCTATGTAGAGCCTTAAAAATAACAGCTTACATTCCCAGGGAAGTTTGACAGCCACTGGGGAAGAAAAATGGAAATGGAGCTCGTTCAAATCCTCATTCCCAAAGAACTGTCATTATCCGACCTGTCTGGTAGTTCCCCGGAAGACCTGACTTACACAGCTGATCAGAGCTTGTACAGTATTAAAAGCTTTCTGGGGAAAGGAGACATTTATTGAAAACAAAGCAGGCAAGTGTTTTAATTTTGTGGCTGTCTGAGAAAATGGAGACCATTGTGGTAAACAATAAACAAACCAAAAAAGACTGAAAAGTTAAAGTTGTAGAATGAGATATCTGTAGAAGCTCTGAAAAAGACTGGCATATCTCTGTGAATATAGAAGCTCAGAGACATGTGAGGGCTGTGAGCATGCTTGGGAAAGGCCCAAGAATGTCCTAAGTTCTCACTTCTTGCTGACCTTCAGGTTCTGCAAAAGCAGGAAATGAAGGCTAAAGCAGGGTTGTGAACTGCATGGCTGAGTAGTGACTATGTGCTCTAAAATGCACAGAGTCCCTCAGTAAAGACTGGGTGATTTATTGTTCTTGGTATTTATGAAAATCTCTGTCCAATCATTAGCTGACCTCTAAGATAACTGAGTAGAGACTTCAGTGACCACATGAGACAAAGCATATAAACTTTACAGAATTAGTTCAAGAAAGTGATTAAACAAAGAGCAACTACAACAATTAGCAATAAGAGCATACCCTAGGAATAAGGGAAAATTCAATTCCCAGAGTTACCACAGTTTAAACCACAGCGCAGTTTAAATAAAAAAATTATGAGGCATGCAAAGACATAAAGTATATAGCTCATAGACCAGAAAAAGAATAATCAACAGAAACTATTCTTGAAAAGCCCAGATGTTTGAATTACTATACAAAGACTTTAAATCAGCTATTTTAAATATGTTCAAAGAGCTAAAACAAACCATGTCTATAGAATTAGAATTATAAAAAAGAAAAGAAAAAGAAAACAAATATAAATACAGAGTTGAAAAGTATAATAACCAGACTGAAAGAGGCTCAAAGGCAGATTTGAACTAGCAGAAGAAAGAATCAGCAAATGAAAAGATAGGTCAATTGAGGTCATCCAGTTTGAGGAACTAAAACTTCAAAAAGTAATAAAAAATGAACAGAGCCTCAGAGACATGTGAAACACCATCAAATGTACCAACATATGATACATAATGGGAATCCTAGAAAGAAAGGAAAGAGGGAACAATGCAGAAAGAATATTTAAAGAAATATTGGGGGTGCCTGGGTGGCTCAGTCAGTTAAGCATCTGCCTTTGGCTCAGGTCATGATCTCAGGGTCCTGGGATCAAGCCCAGCATCGGACTCCCTGCTCAGTGGGGAGTCTGCTTCTCCCTCTCCCTCTGTTCCTCTCTCTGCTCCTCCCTCCCCCTTGTGCACTCTCTCTCTGTATATCCAAAAAAAAAAAAAAAATTAAAGAAATAATGGCAAAAAACTTCCTAAATGTAATTTTTAAATGAATCTACACATCCAAGAAGCTCAATTATTTTCAGGTAGGACAAATACAAAGAGATCCACTAGACACACCATAATGAAATTGCTGAAAGCCAAAGACAGAGCATTGAAAACATCGAGAGAAGTGACTCATTATGAACAAGGAATTGTTAATAGGACTGATAGCTGATAACTCATCATAAACCATGGAGGTGAGAAGGCAGTGGAATAACATATGATGTGCTGAAAGAAAAAAAATCTCAACAAAGAATTCTGTATCTGACAAAACTCTTCTTCAGAAATGAAGATGAAACTCAACAAACTAGGATAGAAGGGAACTCCCTCAACTCAATAAAGGGTATCTATGTAAAGCTCCCAGCTAACATCATACTTGATGGTGAAAGATTGGATGATTTCTCCCTAAGATCAAGAACAGGACAAGATGTCTGCTCTTGCCACTTTTACTCAACAGTGTACTGGAGGTTCTAGCCAAGGAAATTAAGCAAGAATAAAAAATAAAGGGCATCTAGATTGGAAGAGAGTAAGTTAAACTATCTCAATTTATAGATGACATGATCTTCATATAGAAAATCCTAAGGAATCCATTAAAAATAAAAATAAGAAACTATTAGAACTATAAATGAGTTCAGCAAGGTTGCAGATCAATACACAATATTTAAGGTTAATATACAAAAATTGCTTATATTTCTATTCATTTGTAATGAACAATCTGGTAACAAATTAGTAAAATGTTTCAATTCATAAGAACACCACAAAGAATAAAATACGTAGGAATAAATTTAAGAAGTATAAATTTTATACTCTGAAAAATAGAAAATATCATTGAAAAAAATTAAAGGAGATGTGCTGTGCATAATAAATGGGAAACTATCCCATGTTCATGGATTGGAAAACTCAACATTGTGAAGATGACAATACTTCTTAAACATCTACAGATTCAACACAATCCTTATCAGAATCACAGCCAACTTCTTCGTAGAAATTAACAAACTGATTCTAAAATCCATATAGAGTCACAAGGATACAGAATAGTCAAATCAATTCTAAAAAAGAAGAGTAAAATAGGAGGACTCATAATTCCTGATTTTTTTCTTCTTTTATTTTGTTATGTTATGTTAATCACCATACATTACATCATTAGTTTTTGATGTAGTGTTCCATGATTCATTGTTTGTGTATAACATCCAGTGCTCCATTCAGTATGTGCCCTCTTTAATACCCATCACCAGCTAACCCATCCCCCCGCCTCCCTCCCCTCTAGAACCCTCAGTTTATTTCTCAGAGTCCATAGTCTCTCACAGTTCGTCTCCCCCTCCGATTTCCCCCCCTTCATTTTTCCCTTCCTGCTATCTTCTTTTTTTTTTTTTTTTAACATATAATGTATTATTTGTTTCAGAGGTACAGGTCTGTGAGTCAACAGTCTTACCCAATTCACAGTGCTCACCATAGCACATACCCTCCCCTATAGCACATACCCTCCCCAATGTCTATCACCCAGCCACTCCATCCCTTCCACCCGCCACCACTCCAGCAACCCTCAGTTTGTTTCCTGAGATTAAGAATTCCTCATATCAGTGAGATCATATGATACATGTCTTTCTCTGATTGACTTATTTCGCTCAGCATAATACCCTCCAGTTCCATCCACGTCGTTGCAAATGGCAAGATCTCATTCCTTTTGATGGCTGCATAATATTCCATTGTATATATATACTACCTCTTCTTTATCCATTCATCTGTTGATGGACATCTTGGCTCTTTCCATAGCTTGGCTATTGTGCATATTGCTGCTATAAACATCAGGGTACACATACCCCTTCGGATCACTACATTTGTATCTTTGGGGTAAATACCCAGTAGTGCAATTGCTGGATCATACGGTAGCTCTATTTTCAACTTTTTGAGGAACCTCCACAGTTTTCTAGAGGGCTGCACCAGCTTGCATTCCCACCAACAGTATAGGAGGGTTCCCCTTTCTCCGCATCCCCGCCAACATCTGTCGTTTCCTGACTTATTAATTTTAGCCATTCTGACTGGTGTGAGGTGGTATCTCATTGAGGTTTTGATTTGGATTTCCCTGATGCTGAATGATGTTGAGCACTTTTTCATGTGTCTGTTGGCCATTTGGATGCCTTCTTTGGAAAAATGTCTGTTCATGTCTTCTGCCCATTTCTTGATTGGATCATTTGTTCTTTGGGTGTTGAGTTTGATAAGTTCTTTATAGATTTTGGATACTAGCCCTTTATCTGATATGTCATTTGCAAATATCTTCTCCCATTCTGTCAGTTGTCTTTTGGTTTTGTGGACTGTTTCCTTTGCTTTGCAAAAGCTTTTGATCTTGATGAAGTCCCAATAGTTCATTTTTGCCCTTGCTTCCCTTGCCTTTGGCGATGTTTCTAGGAAAAAGTTGCTGTGATAATTCCTGATTTTAAAACTTATTATAAAGCAGCAGTAATCAAGAAAGTGTGGTGCTAGTGCAAGAATAGGTACTTAAATTGATGGAAACCTGTAAGTTCTTTCACATTCATTGATTGTCTCATTTGGCATTCGCAGTAAAATCATAAACACACATGTACACTCAGTCCCAATTGCAACTGGACACTCTCTGGAACCACCCCTAACTTTACCGGGCAGAATTATTTTTCTAGCCTCTGGATTCCCATAGCGCTTTACACCCACTGTTTTATTTAATTACTGGTAGCTACTCATGGTAAGAGGACATGATCCCCTTACCTGTAGACCTGAAATGCTTACCAAAGAAGGGACCAATTTTGGCTTGAATTTTTAAATGAGCAAGACAGGGACAATAGTCTTTATATATCTTTTCCTTCAGGATGACATATGAATGCAATTGATTTTTAGGGGCAATGAAGTGGTGAAGAGAGAGCATTAAGGTAAAAAAGGAGTAGAGGTTTGAAGACAGACACTAGGCAGATGATGAATGAAAGAAGCCCAAGAGGAAAATGCTTTAGGGAAGACAAAAGGATGAGAGGAAGAGAGGAGAGAGAGTGGGATTGAAGGCATGGAAGAGAACTAGAGAACTAGTGTTGAGATGGGACATGCAAAAACAAGTTCAGTGGAAACTCTCAGGCTAAGTAAGAGCATCTGATTGGTGCTGACCACCACTGCCCCACACCCCTTAGGTTCTCAGAATGTCTATCAATAGATTTCTTTCCTCTGGCTCTATGCCAGAGCATCCCCTGCATGCCTTAGGTCCTGTGTTGAACACAAATATATTGGCCCAAATGGCAGGGGAGGGATTTGAAACTAAGGGAGAAAAGGACCCACAAAGGGAGGAGAATCCTTATCCCTGAAGGAGAAGGGGAACAAAGACCATATGAAGCAAGGCCCTAGATCCAAGTCTATATATTGAGGAAGGCTGAGCTGTGCAAGAAAGGTTGAATCAAAAACCTGTGAATCTGAGAAGGTGGCCTCAGGGAGATAAGTCTGGGTCATATATTTTCAGGATGGAGAGGAGGGTATTAATATGGGGGAATGGATGGGGAATGGGTAAAAAATAAGCAGACAGCTCTTAGCAACATTCAAAGAGGGTGAAGGGTGGAGGGTAAGAGTGGACTAGGTCACCAGAGGGAATTGTGTTCTCCTGCGGAGTGCTATGGGGGAAGAGCAATTGGAAGGGTCACTTTTTATAAAGGGTCTTTTTTATACAGATAAGGATGGGAGATTGATAAGTGATGATCCTTGGCTTGTCAGAAGGTTGCTAGAATCATAAATGGCACACAGGCTCTATCCTCAGACATCGAGAAACAATGGGGAAAATGTTATTCTACTGCAGTTGGGGGCCATTTATAAAGGATAAAGTTCCTGGATGGAACAGTCAGGTAAAGGACTCAAAAACAGGTGGAAATAGGAAATAGAAGGAACATTTTTTCGATAGTTTTCCCAAAGCTGAGAAAAGCAAGAACTAGAGCGCAAGAGAATTAGGCATAGAAGGAGTGGGAGTTCTGAAAACAGGAGCTGCCAGAGAGAAAACTGTAAGTGGAGCTCTTAGGGATATTCCTTAGTTTGGGGGTGCAGCAACATCAGTGGTGCCTCAACTGAAGTGAAAACACAAATCCCATGGATTAGCAATAGGGAGCTACTGTGAACAAAGGCTGCCTTGGAGGTTGATTATGTAGAAGGAGAACTGAGGCCAGAGAAGAAAAGTTGATTCAGGGGCCGAAGGGACCCAGGAAGGTGGGAGCATCTAGTGGAGGATGAGCATGATGAGTGATGCTGGGGGGGAAGAATGGGTGCAGCAACGGAATGGGCTAAGACTAGAAGAAGGTGTGAGAACAAAGGGTCTGTGATTACAAACCCATGGTTTTTTTGGTATGAGTGTGTGCCCCTGACAGTGTGAACTTATGTGGCTGTGTGAGTGGAGACTTACCTATTATTTCATCTTTCTTAACGTTCACCACATGTCAACTCTATCCCAGACACTAGTGAATAAGACACAGCCCTGACCCCTAAGGAGCTCACGATATATTGGGGCTGAAAAGATTTCAGTGTGGTAAGTGTTAGAGAGAGATGGGTACTTGCAGGGGAAGGTAGGTGCCTAGAGGGAGCACACAGCCCCACCTCAGGGGATGAGGAAAGTCTTCCTGAATGAGAAATATAAACTGGGTAGATAAAAGTGAGGATGAAGGTAGGAGAAGCAGAATGTATAAAAGACCACAGAAAAAGAACAGGTTCAGAGACAAGCATTTGATCCAGTTTTAGCAAAGGAAGCAGGAAATATATTTGCATGAATCTTTCAGGCAGAGGGAAATTATTATCTGTAAACAAATAAGTACTGTGCTCAAAATTATCTTTAGGAAACATAATTTATTTATATATGGAGACTGGTTTAGAGACTGAAAGGACTGCAGACTAGGTGGGGGGGGGGGTGTTCAGATAAGCGGATCTGAAGCCTGGAAAACCATGTAGATGACAAATACAGATTTGGGAGGTATTAGCACATGGGCACTAAATGAAGCCCAGGCTGTGGACCAGATTAGTCAGGGTGAGTGGACGGTGAGGCGAGCTTGCAGACAGCCCAGAGGAAATACCAACAGTAAATCATCCTGCTAGGACAGAGTAAGTCTTGATGAGGAGGGGAAAGCAAGGTCAGGAGACAGGAGAAGAACAAGTGGAAGATAAAGAAATCAAAACCTAAAGAGGTGTTTATGGAAGGACTGACTTTGAAGGAAAGAAGAAAGAACAGTAAGTAGTGGAACAGGTTAGTAGAATAAGATATTTTTATGAGAACTGTTGTTATTTTTTGTTTTCAAGGTTCTAAAGACTTGAATGTTTATAAATACAAAAGATCCAAGAAAGAAGATCCAAGAAATTGGAAGAAACTGAAGATAGAGAAGAGAGGAGTAATTGACAGAACAAAGTCCCTGGGTAGGTAGGAAAAAAAGAGGATTCAGAGAATAGATGGGGAAATTATTCTTTTAGACATACTTATATACTTAGACACATATGCATATATATATATGCACACATGCAGGGATTATGTGTATGTGTGTGTTTATCCAGCTGGTTTTAAAAACAGTTGAAGACCACATACACACAAAAGTAACTATGTGAGGTGATGGATGTTAAGTTATTTAACTTGATTGTGGCAATAATTTCACAAATGCATGCATATTCTAAATCACCACATTGTTTACCTTAAATATATGCAATTTTTTATTTGCCAGTTATTCAAAAAATTAAATTTAAAAAACAAACTACAGATTTATTTCGAGAAAATTGATATCTTAACAATCATTTGGATCCTGGACTTGTGTACATGGTGTACATCTTCATCTATTTATGTTCTAAAAAATCTCAGCATATTTTATAGTCCTCAATGTAGAGGCTTTGCAAATTTCAGTTACATTTATTTTTAAATATGTGATTTTTTTAACATATATTTTGTACATTTTTATGTTTATATTATAAGGGAACTTTTAAAATTTAATAAAATTTAAATTTAAACTTTAAAAAGTTGTTTGTTGTTAGTATAGAAAATTACAATTGATTTACATTGTCTCCAAATAAACAAATAAAATAACTTCAAGGAGCTTTTTTAAGCCTAGGTTAAGTCAAATATATTCCAGCTCTGATAAAGGAATCATTGAAACACGGGAGAAACATTCACACGACTTTCTCTAAGACTGGAGGAAAGGAGAGCAGAATGGGTGCAGAGATAAGATAAATTTACGAGAGTGGAATAATAATATGAGGAGTTGGCTCCTGACAAAACTGAAGTCTGGGTTCTACAGGAGGAAAGTTCTGTTGATAGAGGAACAGGAATTTGGACAGTGGTAAAAGTTATATGTTCATTGTGAAGATAATTGGATAGGACTGAGGGGTCTATAGGTAGTAAAGACTATTTGCATGGTCGTCATTTTCTCCACATCCTGACCACATGAGCCGAGGATAACACTGTTTAGATTTAGTGGAAGTCTGAGCATTTCCAGGGAGAATGCTGCAGAAACCAATTGGAACTTAGAAGCTATTGATCCTGGAAGAAGGGATGGACATCTAGACTGGATAGAAAGAAAGGTAAAAAGCTCTGGTCTCAGCGGCTCACAAACTTCAGCATGCATCAGAGTCAGCTGGTGGCCTTGCTAAAAAGTAGGTTGCTGCCTCCAAGCCCCGCCTCTGATTCATTAGATCTGTGGTAGGGTTCAGGAATCTGCAGGCTCCCTGACGATGGTGATGATGCTGATGATGCTGGTCTGAGGACCTCACCTTCTGAAGCATTATTCCACGCCTTCCTTCTTGTTCCTGGTGACAGCACCAACTTCAGAGACAGATGGGTGACTCAGGAGGCACCACACCGTTTAATAAGGTTTCCAGAGACAAAACTTAATATAATATACCAAGAGGACAACAATTATGCTCATTTTAAAGATCAGAAAAATGTTACTTAGAAAAGACAGTGAGTTGTCCGAAATCACACAGTCTAGTTGACAGAGCAGACCCAGGTTGTTGTTGCTGTTGTTTTCCCACATAATGTCCGGTGCTCTTTCTAAACGGCTGCCTTCACTGCCTCCGTACTTGTCAGAGCATCTGTGATGGGGTGGGAAGGGATGCATTGTCTGCAGTGCCCACTGCCCCCAGTCCTACTCTTCCACATGGTCTGCCAAGCAGAGGCAATCGCTCTGTGGTGTGGGACCGTAGTCCTTCTGTGCAGAGCCTGGGGCTTTTGCAGAGCTCATTACAGTTCACATACCTGTAGAGATTATAGAGATTGTTTTTGCTGTTCTAGCTATTCCTGTCCTTTTCAGAACCTGTTGCACTGTACTTAGTGGGTCTGGCAATGTTTTTGAGCCCTATGAAAGTCCTAGAACTATATCAAAAGCCTCTGAATGGGAACACAGACCCTTTCTGTGGGCAGGGTCTACAACCATGCACTTTGTGCAGAGCCTGCGTGTCATTGTCTAAAGAGAATATGGCTGTTCAGAGCCCATAGTGGTTGTGGGACCTGTACGTGTTGCAGACCTTGTGGTTGTTTGCAAACATTTCTGTGCACTCTGCTGGTGTATACAAAGTCTGAAGCTATGGCTCCCCTTTGGCACAGGTGAAGAAAACCATGGCCCTTTCACCTGCCAGCAGCACAGCTGCTGTGAATGACTCTGACACTCGCAGGCAGGCTGCCTCCTCATTGGCATCCCTGGGCTGGAGCACCCGCACATCTGGCTCTCCATCCCCTTCTGCACCATGTATGTAGCAGCCCTGGCAGGCAATGGCATTTTAATTTGTCTCATCCTCTCCCAGCCAGGCCTGCATGAGCCCATGTACATATTCCTGTCCATGTTGGCCAGTGCTGGTCTCTTGCTCTCCACTTCCATGATGCCCAAAGCACTGGCCAACTTCCGGCTAGGTTCTAGCCACATTTCCTTTGATGGTTGCCTCGCCCAGATGCCCTTCATCCACTTCCTGTTTGTGGCTGACTCTGCAGTCCTGCTGGCCATGGCCTTTGACCACTTTGCGGCCATCAGCTCCCCTCTGCGATATGCCACAATCCTCACGAGCACAGTCGTTGGGAAGATCAGCGCTGCCACCCTCACCTGCAGCCTCATCCTCATGTTCCCATCCACCTTTCGTCTCAAGTGCCTGCACTATGGCCAGATCAACATCATTGCACACACTTTTTGTGAGCGCATGGGCATCGCCCATCTGTCCTGTTCTGATACCTCCATCAGTGTCTGGTATGGCTTGGCAACTGCTCTACTCTCCACAGGCCTGGACATCATCCTTACCACTGTTTCTACATTCCCATCCTCTGAGCTGTCTTCCGCCTCCCTTCTCAAAATGCCCGGTCCAAGGCCCTGAGCACGTGTGGCTCCCATGTCTGTGCCATCCTACTCTTCTACATCCCTGCCCTCTTCTCTTTCTTTGCCTACGGTTTTGGTGGGAGACGCATCCCACATTATGTCCATATCCTCCTGGCCAACCTCTATGCGGTCATCCCACCTATGCTCATTCCCATTATTTACGGAGTGAGGACCAAGCAGATTTGGGAAGGGGCTAAACAGATGTTTTTGCATCTTGCCCAGGAATCTAAATAAAAGTTCTCAATTTGACCTCAACTTAATCTCTTTCTGTATCTATCAGTTGTTCTTATATTCACCCTATCCTCTTCTCTACATCTTCCAGGTATCACTGTGCTATTATCATCTATGTCCCAATTTATTTAAATATACGCCCTACTCAAACCCACCTTTGATTTCTTTTTTTAGAAATATACGGTAATACCCACCCCACTTTCTTCCACCTATTACTCAATACCTTCCAATAACCCACTGTCAAGAAAAACTGATTGGGGGAAATGTGATAACTTATCTGAATCTACCATCCAAATAAGACTTTTCTCAGCATCCACTTGTGTTTTCCCCTTAACATGTGTATAAGAATATGTATTATAGATATATTCTATAATATATAGGACATAATATATACAGAACATCTATAATTTATCTATAATACATACAATATATAAAAATATATATCATATAATATATACATACAGTGCTTAGTATATAATAAGTGCTTTGCAAATATAGCTTTATTTGTATTGTTATTTTAAGTATTATTAACTAATAGTTCATCCAACTCAATTAATAGTTCATTACCTCATCATTAATAGAAAGCTGTCCTGAGACAAACCATAAGAGACTCTTAATCACAGGAAACAAACTGAGGGTTGCTGGAGGGGAGAGGGGTGGAGGGATGGGGTAACTGGATAACGGACATTAAGGAGGGCATGTGATATAATGAGCACTGGGTGTTATATAAGACTGATGAATCACTGAACTCTACCTCTGAAACTAATAATACACTATATGTTAATTAATTGAATTTAAAAAAAAGTAGTCCTGAGACCCAAGCAGATTGCATAATCATACATGAATTTTATTTCTATACAGAGAAATAGAAAAGAGAAAACAAGATTTAAAAAAGAATTAATCTAATATTATCATAACTGAATTCAACCAAATATAATTTTTAAATATAAAAATTAAATGTATTTAGAAATTGTTGTAGACATTGCTTTAAGTATACATACTACAAAACACATACACTCTATTGCTGTTTTGCAGACCCATCAAGTTCATCTCCTCCTAAGGTCCTGGTACCTGTCAATCTGATGCCTGAAATGCCATCTTCCTATATCTTTACATGACTCACTCCCTCCTTTCATTCACTTTTCTGTTTATATGTTTCTTCCAAAAAGACATCCCTATGATCTTCCAATAGTAAATACTTCCTTTTTTTTTTCAAGGCAAAACAACCAAAACCAAAAAAAAAAAAAAAAAATCCCACCATAAGCCAAGTCAAAAGTCAATGTCAAATTGGGAAGAAGTATTTTCAAGTTGTATTACAGATGAATGGTTAATTTTTCCTAATATATAAGGAGCCCATAAAATGTAGGAAAAAAATGATCAAAGAGGACAAAGTCAATTGGAATATGCTTAAGTGTTAAAAGAAAATGAAATTAAGACTATACCAAAATACAATTTCTCACCTGTCAGATTGGCATAAATTAAAAGGATTAACACTGTGTTGGCAAAGATTTAAGAAAACAAGCTCTCTCATACATTGCTCGTGAATATAAAATATGACAACTTTTGTGGAATTTGGAAATATCTTGACAAAATTCTCATGCATTTATCCTTTGTTCCAGCAACCACACAGGAAATTGCCTTTTAGACATATCTTTAAAGGTAAAAAACAATATATGCACACGGTTAGTAATTATGGCAAAATTTTTATAATAATAAAGTATTTGAAAAACTAAGCCCCACTGCTTACTAGGAGTAAGTTCCCCAAGTTCCACAAAGGCTTTATTTAAAGCCACACAGACTTGACTTAGAGAAAGTCACCATATTCAGTACATACTAGCCATTTGTCATTAGGCAGTATATTGAACCTCTTTAAACTTCTTTTCCTTCTCTGTAAAATGTAGTAACACCCACTTCAGAGTTGTTTTGATTATTAAAGAGATTAGCCTGACATAACAAAATAAATGGAGTTTTAATGGACATTTTGTTGCTATCAAATTTGTCACTATTGGGGCACCTGGGGGCTCAGTCAGTTAAGCGTCCCACTCTTGATTTTGGCTCAGGTCATGATCTCAGAGTTCTGTGTCAGGCTCTGTGGCCAGCCAGGAGTCTGCTTGAGATTCCCTCTCCCTCTCCCTCTGCTCATCCACCCCCCCCCCCCGCCCATCCCATTCTCGAAAATAAATAAGTAAATCTTTATTAAAAAAATGTGTCACTATTATGAAATAGCTGGAATACACTGCCTTTCAGGTATACTTGTGTGCATCTCTAGGAGAACCGTATTTCTATAGGTTAAATACCTAAAAGTGGAATATTTAGATGATAGATTATGCAATTTAAAATTTTAATAAATTATGTCACTTTTATTAATAAAAAAGCTTTTTTAAAAAGCCTTATTTACATATTTTTGTTCATAACAATTATGATTTGAATTAAACAACCCTAGCGTATCTGTTCCATTTTAGCAAATTCTTGGTAACTGCTTTAGTAACTTTTGGTAATGTATTCTTTTTTTTTTTTTTTTGGTCCTTCACCCCTCAGTCTGAATAACCTTGAAAAAATTGAGAACCTTGAAGACCCTGAAGGAAACAGAATCTCACCAATCTGAATTAGGAAACAGTTGTTAATTAAGAACAAGAAAGGAGATAATCTGTGTCATCACCCTGGACCTTCTGACAACACCCTTGAGCACCAACTATGCCCCCAGCATCCAGAGATGCGGCATCCTCAGAATCTGGGAGAAGTAAGAGCCAGCCAAGGAAAAAGCCAAACCTACACTACGGTATACCATGTACTGGATCAGCTTCCAAACTAGAACACCTAGAACACTCTAGCCCTTTCTCCATCTAGCCATCCTGGCTGAAAACAGCAAGGCACTGAGGCTGAGTCCTAGAGAAAAACTTCTCAAGAATTGTCAGGAAACATTGGCAAAAATTTGGAAATGGGAGAAAAAGATTACTGGTGCTCTTGGAATGGAATTTTGGATGTTGTCTAACAGACTTTGGGAATTATCTGGTTCTATAAGGATGTACTACTGTGATTATCTTTGATTGGGGTCTAAGCTATTTTGCAACCCTACAAATTGTAGAAAATGTTAACAAAGAAAATGTTTTCTGTCTGGCATTGCAAATGACTCCTGTTCATGACAAATGAAAGTAATTTTGTCTGCTGAGAATACAAATTTCTTGTCAACTGCTGGCTCCCTCAGAGTAACCCATAAATAATCTGTTGATAAAACAAGGCAAAGTTTAGTCTTAATATGAGAAGGGATGGAGAGTCTTCAAAGGGAAGATGGTAAAGTTGAGATATTTATGAAAATTTGGAGTTCTGTGCAAGATGGGTCTTGCAATTCAGGGGCTTAATTAAGACTGGGTAAGGATAAAAGTTTAAGATTGATGGAAACATAAGGTAAGAAGAATTTTGAGGTAAGGAGGCTTAAGAAGTCTTAAGGAGAAAACTCTATTGAAGTTGATCACATATAAATGTATTTCTAGGTTGAATAATAAACTTATTTGAAATTTTTACCTTCCTGGACAAGAGCCTCCTAAAATAGCAAAATCATGTTGGAGTAGTAAGTTTTTATTAATGTAGAGAGTAAGTTATATAGGATGTAGAATGTTTCCATCCTCATTCCTTAAGTCATAGTGTTATTTGAACTGATTTTAATATCTTATTGGTTCCTTCCTTAATTAATGAATTAAATAAATGTTTGACATGTGCTTATTTTATACTTGTATAAATGTTGTGGATTTTATCTGTTTTAAATCCTTTAATGAGAAAGCAGATGAGAGCCTGGGAGAGTGGGGGAGAGAAAAAAATTATGTGGCATTAAAGACTCACATGAATTTAAAGTGAGGGTGTGTATGTGTGTTTCTCCAACCATGGTCAGCTAACTGGATGAAGAGAGAAGCAGCAAAGAGTCAAGTAAAAACAGGGTTGGTATTTTGTTAAGAACCCACAAAGAAGGTGGAGGATGGCAAAGTCTTTGAATGAACATCTCAAAGAGTGATTATGATAATGGAATTTAAACTGGGAAAATTGGAGAGTAATGCAGACATGGAGGGGGTGCTGTGGACAGGGAATAGGTAGCAGGAACCAGTTTCATTATGGTGGGATTAAAGGAAATTATGGTGATGGCACCTAGAGAGAGAGAGTGAAAGGACTGAAACCAAGGTCATAGAAAGTTTTTGTAATTATTGGTGACAACAGGGTGTGCAGCATGACTATGGGAAGGAGGGACAGAGAAAGGATGAAATACAAGCTCATTTTAAGAAAGGTAGTGAACAGAATGAAGGTCAGTATAAGCAAGGATCCTCTATGAATTGAAATATCAAGAATCATGATAAGAGAATTATGGAGAGAGAGAAAGAGACAAAGAGCCAGGGGCAAGACCAAGAATGTAAAGATAATATTCCAAGAAGTTGATAACATAGGGTATTTTACTGATAAATGACTATGAGTCTCTGATTGTCCAGTGGAGGATTTCAAAAGTTGAAGAGGGGTGGAATATGGAATCAAAACTAGGGATATCCAGGGCCTTATGGTGATGAGTGTGAGGAATGACCTTGAATCATGAGTTTCTTGCATAGTGACATTGTTCTTAATGGTCTCAAAGCATTGAGTGGTGGTGAGTATCCTGAGGAGGGAGGTGCGATGGGTCAGTCCAGGAGAACGCATTGTTGGCTGCTCTAGCCTCTGGAGATGTGGAGGCTGGGGAAGGACTGGTCTTCTCTGAGGCAGAGGTCGCTCTCTTGATTCCCGGGGCATCACTCCAACATTCCATGCCCCTTTTGGACAAGATGGACTTCACCAAAAAAAAAAAAGATGGACTTCACCTATTCTCTACAAGGCAGTCAAGTTCTCACAGGCTCCCTTCTGCCTTAAATGAGCAATGTTAGACACCAGGATCTCTTAGGTGCTTACAAAATATTTGAGGGGCGCCTGGGTGGTTTAGTCGTTGAGCGTCTGCCTTCAGCTCAGGTTGTGATCTCAGGGTCCTGGGATCAAGTCCCACATCGGGCTCCCTGCTCAGCGGGGAGTCTGCTTCTCCATCTCCCTCTGCTGCTCCCCCTGCTTGTGTTCCTGATCTCGCTCTCTCTCTCTCTCTCTGTCAAATAAATAAATAAATCTTTAAAAAAATATTTGAATCTTAAAAACAATATTCCCCATAATATAGAGGAAAGGTAAGCTGTAAAACCAAAATTAACCAATACTTAACTGTCTATTAACCATACTGTTAAGCTTCAATTCGACTCTCCTAGTTAATTATTTTGAACATGTGGGATGTGGCATGTTTTTCTTTGTTTTAAATCTTGGAGGAAAAATAAACATCCCTGAGGCCAAGACCTCAATATCACCATCTACTGGCCTCTGGTAATATCCAAGCCCTTTGTATTTGCTGTTCTTCAAGATCCTGTCACCGTTCTTGCTTGAGGCAGGCATTTCTTCCTCTTTCAATTTTCCCATTGGTGTTGCAGCATCCCTGACAAAACCACACACTGAAAATGACTGGATGTACTTTGAATACTTCCCTATAGCAGGCTTTTGGTCTCCTCCAGTCCCATCCCATTCTTTCCTCTTTTACCCCTCCCCCACCCACAGAAGTTTTCCTTGCCTTCTGTCCCAATCTGCATATGCAGGTATAGGTGAGTGAAGCCTGATGTCCTTCACCCTCCCTACAGAGAGTTTCACCTCCCTACTAGACTTCAGCAGTGGGCTGGTGTTGAGTGGACAAATGTAGGGGATTTTGCAAGTTTCAAGTGTGACCCAAGCTTGGGGAGATAGCAGAGAAAAGCTGATCTCAGGCCATGAAGTAGCTGTGTAAAGGCCATTGTCCCGCAGACCCTGATACAAAAAGCTAAATGGAAAAGGAGAGGCAGCCTTGAAGCCCTGAATAAAGGGATCGGGCCACCAGATAAGAGAGACTGAGAGGCCAGCAGCCCACATTTCTCTTTCTCTTTCTGCTCCAGGAGATAAGCCCAGTTTCCTTCCTTCCTTCCTTCCTTCCTTCCTTCCTTCCTTCCTTCCTTCCTTCCTTCCTTCCTTCCTTCCTTCCTCCCTCCCTTTTCTTTCTTTCCATTTAAATAAGAGTTTTATTGAGATGTAATTCACATACCACACAATTCACTTGTTTTGAGTGTATGATTAGGTATTTATTATGTTCATAAAGCTGTGTCCCTATCACCACCACCAGTTTTAGAGCACCCCAGTGACCCACCTCCCCCAACAAAACCAGTATCCCTTTTTCTTCCATCCCACCTTCCAGCCCTAGGCAACCACTAAGCTACTTTCTCTTTTTATAGATATATCAATTCTGGACATTTTACATAAATGAAATCACACAATATGTGATGTTTTCTGGTTGGTTTCTACTGTTTTCAGGGTTCATCCATGTTGTTGCATATATATCGGTACTTCATTCCTTTTGACGGCTGAATAATCTGCTGTGGCATGAATATACCACATTTGTTTATCCATTTAAAAATTAATGGATGTCAATGTAAGGACACAGAAATCTGGGAGAATTACTAATCCTGAGACTCCTATACTCTACATTCCCCATTGACTTTTAGACCTTGACAAGTTCCCTTACTATAGACATCTGTCCATTCCTGCTGATCATGACTCCTTAATACCCGATCAGTGACTCATATTTGCTAGCTGCTCAATATCCCATCTTCTTTGCTCTATGACTCTCACAAGGGCTCATACCATACTTCACAAGACAAAGTGATTAAACCCCATCCATATACTCCTTTACTCCTTTCTAGGACACTTTCTACCCCCTATAAGAGAAAAGAAAGGTTGAATCCAGAAATCACAGAACACACCCCCTTCTAGAAAGGTTTAGTACTGAGATCAGAAAAGCAGAACGCTGGCCGACCGTACTAAAAATCCAACAGGGGACATGAAAGGTGCAAAAATAAGATCTCTAGGGTCTAGAGTCTCACCATCCTTCCAATAGCTTAATGCAAAATCTATCTGAGATTCTCTTTTTTCCTCCCTCCAATATGTTGCTGTTGCAGAGCCTGATCTTGCCACCTCAGCAGCTTGCTTTATCAGTTAGTTCATATTCTCACTCTGTTGCCTTAATCTAGTTTCATGTGGACTGTTTTAATCATTAATTAATCGGTCTCCCTAGTTTCAGCATTGTGTACTTCCTAGCTGCCGCCTTTCCCAGACACCCAAAAGATCTACCCAAAATACAAATAGTTACACTTTCTATTGCTTATAAGATAATAAAATCAAACCCCATAGGGGTGCCTGGGTGGCTCAGTCAGTTAAGCATCTGCCTTTGGCTCAGGTCATGAGCCCAGGGTCCTGGGATCAATCCCCTGCATCCAGCTCGCTGCTCAACTGGGATCCTGCTTCTCCCTCTGCCCCTCGCCCCGCTTATACTCTCTCTCTCTCAAATAAATAAATAAAATCCTAAAAAAAAAAAAAACCCATAGAAGATATTTATTGAAAGGAAAGTAAACTAGACAACACATTATAGGACAACACCTATTTAGTACCTGACATGCCAGTTAATTTTAGGCAAACAAATATAAGTTGAGTTTCTTAGGGTTTTTTTCTAAAGCAGATTTCCATCTTTCACTGATAAGCTGAATTTCAGGTAAAATTTTACTGAATTTTACCTGAATTTTACTGAATTTAAAAATTCAGTAAAAACTGAATTGTCAAAGGCCTGTGAAGGGTGAGGGTGGGTGGATTGGGCTTGCATGAAGTAGGGGTTCAACACTGTGGGGAAATAAGAGTCCAGGAAATAAGAGAGATCAAGAAAAACTTAAGAGGACTCAAACTGATTTGAAAGATAAAAAGATGTTTTAAAAATAGCAAAGCAGTGTGGCATTTGACCTGGAATTTCAGAGTAGCTAGTCCCTTGAGAGAAATACAAGTCAGAAAAGAAACGCAAATTGTATCGAATGGAATCAATTATCCACTATTTGATTTATTCATTCTCACCTTGAAAAAAGCTTTTGATGAAAAGAGTTTTGAGCTAATTCCTGTACTAGATACCACCTTTCCTTTGTATCTTTTCCAGACCTAGACCTCAGACTTCTCCTTAAAAAAAATTATTATTGAAGTATAGTTAACATACAATGTCATATTAGTTTGAGACATACAACATAGTGATTTCACAATTCTATATATTACTCAGTACTCACTATGATAAGCGTAGTCATCATTGTCCACCATAGAAAGTTACTTCATATTATTCACTATATTCTCTATGCTGTACTTTTTCATTCTGTGACATTTATTTTGTAACTGGAAGTATGTAACTCTTAATTCCCTTTACCTATTTTGCGCTCCCCAACACACACCCCAGGCCTTCTTTAATATCGGGGCTCCCTTGAGCTTTCTCCTTGGCCCTTTGCTCTGTTCCTTCAAGGTGCTTTCCCTGGAAAGATGTTCCTTCAGTGTGATCCTTTGAATATCACTTCATATTTCTCTTACTTGTATTCTTCATCTGTTAACTCACCTCTTCTTCTTCATGTCCTCATTAAGATGTGAGAGTGAGAAATCTGGATGTACATCGAGAGTTACGTATCCTTAATCCCTACCTACACATTATCACCAATTTGCATTGAGAGAAAACCAATTATTTCACAAATCCATTCTCTTTTATCTGAACTCAAGAACATCTAATTAAGCACACTTTCCTCTGTATTAAAGCAATAGGAGACATTTACTCTCCCTGGATTGAGGCATTTTGTTACTTGCAGACCTCTGTACCCTGCTCACTGCTGCCAGGTGATCTCTTCTTATGTGACATTTACAAATTCAGAACATGTCACTCCCCACCTGCCCCCTACCATCTCACACACACACACACACACACACACACACATACCTGATTAAAACTCTTTAGTGGCTTGCCAGCAATGTTAAAATAATCCAGCAGGGAAAGAATATAGTCCTGGGACAACTGGATATCCACGTGCAAAAGAATAAAATTGGACTTCTATTTCACACAATAAAAATTAACTCAAAATAGATTATAAACCTCAGTATAAGAGCTAAATCATATCTTGATAACCTTGGATTAGGTAAAGCCTTCACAGATATGACAACAAAAGTCTAAGTGACAAAAATGAATGACTTTCACCAAAATTCAAAACTTGTTCTTCTAAAGGATGCAGTCAAGAAAATGAAGAGACAACCCCTAGCATGGAAGAAAATATTTACAAATCATAGAATTCATAAAAGACTTGTATCTAGAATATATAAAGAACTGTTAATAATAAAATGACAACCCATTTAAAAAAAATAGGCAAAGGAACTGAATAGACATTTCTCTAAAGAAGATATGAAAATAGTAATAAAGTGCATGAAAAGATGCTTAACACCATTAGTCCTTTGAGAAACGCAAATTAAAATATCAATGAGATACCACTTCACACCCACTAAGATGACTATAAAAGACATATAATAACAAATACTGGCAAGGATATGGAGAGATTAGAACACTTTACACTGCTGGTGGGAGTGCAAAATGGTGCAGTCACTTTGGAAAACAGTCTGGAAGATTCTCAAGAGTAAAAACATGATCTGACAATTCTAGTCTTAGGTATATACCCAAGAAAAACAAAAAGCCTATGTTAAAAAAAAAAATTGTACAAGAAAATTCATGTCACATTATTCATAAAAGCCAAAAAGCAGAAACAATCCAAAGTATCTAGAAACTGATGAACAAAATGTGGAAAATCCATACCATGGAATGTTATTCAGTCATCAAAGGAATAAAGTACTCACACATGATACAACAATAATGACCCTTAAAAATAGTATGCTAAGTGAAAAAAAAATCCATGTTGCCCAACCTTTCTGTCCTGACTTTTATCTGGACACCCCCCCCCCTCCCTGTAGGCCCTCCTGCCCCAACCCACTTTCCCAGACTAGGTCAGGTTCATCTCCTGGGGTCCCTTGGGTCAAAAGTTTGCCCTTCCTTTTCTTCTCAAGAGTCTCTGTGCCAGTGGAGGGGGGGGGGTCGGAATCGGAGGGGAGGACGAACCATCAGAGACTATGGACTCTGAGAAACAAACTGAGGGTTTTAGAGGGGAGGGGGGTGGGGGGATGGGTTAACCTGGTGATGGGTATTAAGGTGGGCAGGTATTGCATGGAGCACCGGGTGTTATACGGAAACAATGAATCATGGAACACTACATCAAAAACTAATGATGTAAAGTATGGTGACTAACCTAATAAAATAAAATTTAAAAAATAATAAATAAAAAAATAAGAAAAAAAAAGAGTCACTGTGCCACTGAAACCTTATAGTTACAGCTCTCAGGCTTCGTAAGCTTTGCATGTATTCACAAGGACCCAAAGACCCATATATACGGTCTCTCATAGGGTACATAGGTCACATAGGTTAAAATCGCAGATATAATTTTTAAGTTAGTAAATTTTAATGATGTTTTTGCAAAACATACCATTATGCGAAGCGGTTATCTTTACCTACTCGTATAAGTTTGGATATTTTTTATTCAGACATTTTAATCCGGTGTATTATCAGTGTTCCTCAACACTGACAACGAGTCGGAAAACTCAAGCGAAGACAATTTGCAAGCGCCGTCTCGCGTTCAGGGGTTCTCCAAGGCCCCTGCACCTGAGGCGCCCAGGTAAGCGGAACAGCGCCCCCGCTGGCAGGTGGGGCCTCGGCGACCACACCCCTGGAGTGCGGGACCCGCGCCGCGCGGGACAGGCGGGCCCTCTGAGCAGCCCTCGCCCTCCCTCGCCCTCCCTCGCCCCGCCTCTGGGCCTGGAGTCTCTCGGCTGGGGTGGAGGCGGCCGCAGCTGTGTGTCCTCGGCTCCGATCCAGGCCCCAGAGTCCAGGTTAGTGAGCCACTCCTTTTTCTGGCCAGCCACCGCTGTCTGCGGTACTACTGGGAGTCCGACCCATCCTGCAGGCTGGGTTGCAGGGTTCGCGCGGGTGGACGGGAGTGAGGGAGACCTCTGCGGTTTTGAGTTGACTCAACTTTGGCAAGAGAGCTCGACAGGCCAGGCTACTCCTGGCTCGGCACCAGGGGGTGGTCTGTGCAAAGGGTCGTGACAGGGGCCGCAGGAGGTAGGGGAGGCAGCTCTGAAAGTTTTGCGTTCGGGAATGCGTGCAAACCGTGGGACTGGCGTGGATTCCGAGGTCAGCATCCCCTCCCCCATCTCTGCCTCTCTGCCCCAGGAAGTGACACCGCTTATCCTCCACCCGGGAGGCCCTGACCTCTCCCTGGGGAGCTGGGGGGTGAGGCTTCCGCCCTCGCCCGACCTGCGGGTCTGTTCCAAGGCCGGGCCCTCGAGCCCTGCCTTTCTGGGAAAGGAGCAGTCCCGCGCGCCCCGGATCCTCACAGTCTACTCAAAACTACTGGGAGAGTCTTGACCACCTGGGGCTGCTCATTCTGTCGGTATGCCGGACACGGGGAGACGTCTGCCCTTCTGTGACGGGCCACTTACTGTCGTTCCTGGCAGAGGTGAGAGGCCGGTAAAAGATGCGGTCCCTTCCCGAGCTCATGATAGCGATCATTTTATTTTTATTTCTTTTTCATCTTCGCTGCGAATGAGCTCGGTGAGATTAGGGACAACGTTAATTAAGTTAATCGGTCGATGGAGAAATGGGTGAAGAACCGCTGTGTGTCCAAATTCTGCCTCTGACACTGACCTCTTTGAGCTTCCGTTTTTTTCCCCATCTGTAAAATGGACCGAGTAATATTTATAGAGTTTTGGTGAGAATTAAGTGAGGGAGGGGTTTAAACACAGGCGACTGCCTGACAGTAAATTAAGTCATTATTCTTGACAAAGTCAACGCTGAGCTTTTAAAAAATTTAAGTCGGAACAATTTTTGCAAGAATAGAGTGGGAAATAAAATATGTTAAAATGCACTGTGATAAAGATGAATATGACTAACCTCTAAACAAGTGGAAATATAACAAGAGTTTTAAAAATTTGGAATTACAAGTGGAATATCACAAATGCAAGGAAAAAAAGAATTTTGTGAACTATCCATTTAAAAAAACCTCAGTTAATGGATTATCTAAAACTCAGGGAGCAGAAAACTTGTGCAGGACAATATTTTAAGAATTTGCAAAGTTCTTAAATTATACGTTTCTGAAATGCATGGGATAGAGATTTCTTTTGAAGTAAATTTAAAAAAGAATTTGAAGGTGATTATGTTCCAATTCCAATATTAAGTGCCACCTGTTAATCCATTCCAGATAATAGGTTAAAGTAGAATAATAACCCTACGCAAAGGTTATATATATATATATATATATATATATATAGTTATAGTTATTCCCTAAGCACAAGAAACCAAACTCACTTATGAGTGCAGTTTCCACCTGTTTAAGTTTTTACTGCATTTTCAGTAGAGTTCCCAGCTGGGGGGCAGCCCTGCCCATCTTATTTCTAACTCATTCTGAGCCCCCAGCGTGGGCTAGCCTGTAGTATTCCCTGCCCAGTCACGGACTTTTGTTCTGAAGCCATTTTCATATTGAATTGTGAGCTTCCGTTCTATTGGATGCTTCCAATCTAACCATCAGCCCATCCTCTGACTCTTCCTCTTCCCTGGCCCCTTTTTGCTCCCTAAATTGCATCTGCCTGGGAAGGAAGTGCCTTTACGTGAGACAGGGCTTCTGAAGCCTTGATGTGCATGCGCTTCACCTGGAGATCTTTATTGACTTGCAGAAACTGAATTGGCCAGGGTAGGCTGAGATTTTGCATAAAGAGCTCCACTGGATGCCAATGCTGATAGTCAGCAGACCACCTGACATTCTTTTTCAGGCATCTGCTTCTGATTTAATAGTTCCACCTGGTCATGAATTTGGCCTCTTTCATTTGCAAATTTGATCTACTGGGCTCTGGCATCTCAGGCTCTGGGATCTGCACTCCTCACACAGCCAGGTTGTCCTCTCTCAGTCCAACCACACTGCTCTTGAGACAGGCCTTCTTGGGAGACTAATTCACCTGCCTTGTCTCCTCTGGGCTGTGCTTCGCTGCTGCAGGTAGTCAAGGACCTGCTCGGCTGTGGGCAACAGCTACTCAAATATGCTAACCGTATGCTCCCCTCCACAGTTTCTTCCTTTCTGCAGCCTCAGCTTCATTCCCTCTGACAAGAGACGTTAACTCTTACAGCATCTTTTCTGTTCAAAAAATCTTTCTCTGTCTTGAATATCTATGGTACTGCATTAGGTGGAAAATAAATATAGAAATATAATGGGGCCACCTATATAATTTTAAATTTCCCAGTAGCGTCATTAAAAAGAAGAAACAGGTGAATTGATTTGAATATATTTTATTTAACTCAGTGCATCAATAACATAAAATATTAGGATGTGTAATCAGTATAAAAACTGTTAGTGGGCGCCTGGGTGGCTCAGTTGGTTAAGCGACTGCCTTCGGCTCGGGTCATGATCCTGGAGTCCCTGGATCGAGTCCCGCATCGGGCTCCCTGCTCGGCGGGGAGCCTGCTTCTCCCTCTGACCCTCCCCCCTCTCATGTGCTCTCTCTCTCTCATTCTCTCTGTCTCAAATAAATAAATAAATAAATAATCTTAAAAAAAAAACCTTAGTGATATGTTTTAGATTATTTTTTCTAACAAAATCTTTGAAATCTGGTATTTTATACTAAAAACATCTCATTTTTGACTAGCCACATTTCGTGTCAAGTGGCTACCATATTTAACAGCTCAGTTCTAATTTATGCTTAGAAGATCAGAAAGCCAAGCCTTCAACTTTTCTCAATATATTTCTTCTTTGTTCTGTTTTTGTCAGCTCTAATGAGTTATAATTTACATCTATTAAATCAATTTTAAAGCATACAATTCTGTGAGTTTTGTTATGCATACAGTTATGCAACCACCAGCACCATCATTTATAAAGTGCATTTCCATCACGCCCAAAAGTTCCTTGTGTCCTGTTGCAGTTAATCCCCTTCTCCCAACCCTGGGCTTTGGCATCCACTAGTCTGTTTTCAAATAGTACAGTTTTATTTTTTCTAGGGTTTCATATAAATGGAACCATACAGTAACTTACCTTTGGTATCTAGCTTCTTTCCCTTTGTATCATGCTTTTGAGATTTATCTTGTTGTATCAGTTCCATTGTAGTGTTTGGTAATATGCCATTGTATGGATATACCACAATCTGTTCATTTACCAGTTAATAGTTTTATGGATTATTTCCAGTTTTTGGCTATTATTGCATTATATTGTGTCTATCAGGCAGAAATGCCCTGTGGTCTGTCTTGTACATGAAGGTCACAACTGGGCCCCCAGGGCTTAGTGTGACTTTGATGAGGCAGTACATTTGTGAGTTGGCTCTTCTTTAATGTCCCAGACAAGACTCCAGCTAGGTAAGCAGAGCAAATGGCTTCCAAGGAAAGTGATTAAATGCAGGAACACACACTCACTCTGTACATACATAAGAAAAATGTCTTTAAAAAATTCTCATTGTGATTTAAGACAATGGTAATATAATTTCACAACTGAAAACTTCTAATAATGAGAATAAAATAGTGTTTTTCAATGATCTTAATTCAGCACAAACAGTAGAGTTAGTAAGTTCTAGCATCTCTAGTTGTGTAGTTAGAGAAGCTTCTAGCTTTCTTAACTGACCCTTGCCCCAGGCACACACAGACAACTGGCTCAGGTCAAGCTTTCTCACATTGTCCTTAAATGCCATCTCATTAAATCTTGTTATGAATTGAAATAGTGGATTTTTCTCCTAGTTCTAAAAGAAGCAAGAAGAAGTGAAAAGGGGTAAGAAAGTGATTCATGAATTCTTATAACAGATATTTATATAGAGCTATCTCTCTACCAGATTTTGCTCTGTCCCCGCTAAAAATATTGAGAGGCCCTTTTCCTCCTGGTGGCAGGTAAGAGCATTGAAGGATCGGAGAGCAGCACCAGCATAAGTGTAACCATAACTAGTTTTTATTGAGACTATTCTCAATAAAAATTACCTGTGCATTGGCCCAGGTAATTATCACAACTATACTCCTGAGGGAGGAGTTGATCTCAGCAACGCACAAAAGCAACAACATCTCAGATCAGGAATGATTCCAGTGAATGAAATCCAGAAATCATTCAGGATTTAGACCTGGGTCTACGTTACTCTAGTACCAGTAACTAGTACCCTAGACTACCAGTAACTGGTACCCTAGTACCAGTACTAGTACTGGTTACCAGTAACCAGTAACCCTAGACTACCAGGGAAAAGGAAGCAGCCTATCTGGGATGTGCTGCCAGGAATGAAGCAGAGTTGGGCTGGGGAGGGAGCCTACAGATACCTTAGGAAGAGCTGTAGGATGCTTCTAAGTGCTAAGAAGAACGGGGCTATCATATGAATCAGCGCAGCCAAAAAATCAGCACAGTCATGTCATGACCTGAGTGCCCTTGCAGGTGGTGTGGGTAGCATGAAGAAAACATTCCCTTTAAGAACCAGATGGGTCACTGGTTAATAACCTGAGATTGGAGCTGCATAATACTGGATTATAATCTTTACTTTGTCACTTACTCACTCTGACTTTCGGCAGTTAAATACCTTCTTAAGAAATTCATTTTTCACCTTCATAAAATAGGTGTTATTAAACGTCCCGATAGAATTATCTTGGGATTTGCTTTTTTTTTTTTTTACAATGTCTGTAAAGAGTTCAGCCATTGCCTAGCACTTAAGAAGTGATCAGAAAATGGTATTGATGATGATGCCTTCCCGTAACTGTTCTTGAAACAAATACCTTCATGCATCATTATCTCCCCACACCGGCTACAGAACCATGCTTGACTCTTTAGTCTTCTCCCACGGGCACACATCTTCCTAGGGTCCTGCACCAGAATGCATGTGGCCTTCATCGCCCCAACCTTTCCCCTTTCCCCCTAGCACATGGGTCCCTTAAGACTCCTGTCAAAGTTTATGATGGGCCGTGGTGAAATTTCTTCATCAAACAGGACCTTTCTCATTTCCACACCCCTAAAGCACTGGGTCTGTGTTTGACTTTTACCACCTTTACCACTGAATGTCTGGTGGAAGTTCTGAGGTTGAGGATGGAGCCTTGAACTAGGACAGTGGACATGTTAGGTTCTGCCAACTCTGACTTACAAGATGTTTCATTTTATAATGTCACTTAATGTCTCTATTGCTTTATCAAAGGGCCAAAAATACTCTTATTTATTCAGAGTTTTTCTATGAGGGATAAGGAAAGCAGGGGAATGTGATTTCTAAATCACAGTTAGGTATAAAAGTGTAAAAATGTTACCTCAGGGTTATTATGGTCATTGTTTCTTCGGTGTTTCTGGGAAGGTGACCATGAGGGATGAGAGGGCTCTGTGAGGAACAGAGCTGTTAGAAGGCGCAAGTGTCTTCACAATAAAATGATTCTCATGGGAAAACTCATGACAAAGGAGATTCTGGATTTTCATTCATCAAAAGTTGAGGACCTTACACACTTGAAACTAATATAACACTGTATATGAACTCTACTGGAATTAAAATTTTAAAAAAAGTTGAGGATCTGTGTGTAGACACTGCTATTTCTGAAGATACAGTAATGAACAAAAACAGCTTCTGATTTCTAGAGCTTGTATTCTAGTGGGAGGATTCAGGCAATAAAAGATATATATTAGGTGGTGATAAAAAGGAAAATCAAGCAGGTTAGTATATGGAGAGTGATTGTATGGGTGGCCATGCTTTAGTTAGGCTAGACAGAGCCAACTCTTCTGATAAGGGAGCATGTAAGGAGAACGTGGAATGAAGTCACTGAGTCAGGCAGATATTAAGGTGAAGGGTCTTTCTTAAAGCAGTCACAGCAAGTGCAAACATCCTGAGGCAGCAGTGTGTTTTGGTGTTTTTAACAGTGAGGGTGTGTTTTGGTGGATGAGAAAAGATCGAACAGATGGTGGCTCACTCAAGGTTACTCCTCTCACAGGCTTCAGTTGGTCCCTCCATCCAGTAGGAGTGAAGGAAAATCATAATCCTTGTTCTAATGAGGGTACAAATTGATGTCTAATATGATCTGGGGGTAAATAACATGTTTGAAGCTTGAATAAGAAGCCCTTGTGACCTCAGGTATCTGACCTATTTGTTCAAGATACTCAGCATCCTTTTATTCACACTTATTTCTTACCCTGACCCCCCCCCCTTTTTTTTTTACCCATCTACCCAGAATTCTGTAAGCAAGAAGCACCTTAGAAATCCTCGCTGGGCAGGCGGGAGCTAGGAGAGAAGCTACAATGACCTCAGCGGTCCTGGTGGACATACGAGATGAAGTGACCTGCCCCATCTGCCTGGAGCTCCTGACAGAGCCCCTGAGCATAGACTGTGGCCACAGCTTCTGCCAGGCTTGCATCACGGGGAACGGCGCAGAATCAGTGATGGGCCAAGAAGGGGAAAGCAGCTGTCCTGTGTGCCAGACCAGCTACCAGCCTGGGGACCTGAGGCCGAATCGGCACCTGGCCAACATAGTGGAGAGGCTCAGAGAGGTGGTGTTGGGCCCTGGGATGCAGCTGAAGGCGATTCTCTGTGCACACCACGGAGAGAAACTCCAGCTCTTCTGTAAGGAGGATGGGAAGCTCATTTGCTGGCTTTGCGAGCGGTCTCAGGAGCACCGTGGTCACCACACGGTCCTTATGGAGGAGGTTGCCCACGAGTACCAGGTAGGATTCCAGATGGAGGTAAGGTAGGAGATTGTTACTTTCCTTCATGCTGTAATCTAATTTCTTTGTCGTTTTCCCATTTACCTAGAGGATGAACCTAGAAAATGCCCCTCTGCCCAAGAGTAGAGACTTTATCTCTTTCTTGCTGCTCAAGACCTACTCCGCATGAGTAGAGGTTGCTGCGAAGGGTATCTAGGGGGCTTGGTGGATTGAGTGTGGGTGATATGGTGGCAGTGAGAGGGAAGTCCTGCATGGCCAGGTTCTTTCCCTGGGAGAAAAGAGAATCAGCCTGTGCCCATGGGCTTTTTATGCACAGCCCCATGTGCATAAAAGAGCCTTAGGCCTTCTCAGTTCTTCAGCCCCGGCAGGACAGGCTTCCGAGGTCAGCATAATCTCTTCCCCATTCACTCCGTTCTGGGCAGAGATGAGTTGGTGTTTGACCCTGCTTGCCCTGATGTTTCTTTAAGGAGAAGTTCCAGGAGTCTCTGAGGAAGCTGAGGCTAGAGCAGCAGGAAGCTGAGAGACTAACTGCTGTTATCATAGGGAAGAGGACATCCTGGAAGGTAAGACAGATTCTTCCTGAAGGTGTCCTGGGACAGGAATCAGGGCAGGGCATGGGAGCCCAGGTTCTGTCTGTTCCCTTTGCCTAATCCTTCACTGCAGCCCTTCCCAGCAAGGGTGTTGTTCGTGGTGCAGGGATGGGGAAGGGGGAGATAGAGAATGAACATATCAAAAGGAATTCAGGTTTTGGTTTTTTTTTTTTATTATTTTTTATTGTTATGTTAATCACCATACATGACATCATTAGTTTTAGATGTAGTGTTCCATGATTCATTGTTTGTGCATAACACCCAGTGCTCCATGCAGAACGTGCCCTCTTTAATACCCATCACCAGGCTAACCCATCCTCCCACCCCCCTCCCCTCTAGAACCCTCAGTTTGTTTTTCAGAGTCCATCGTCTCTCATGGTTCGTCTCCCCCTCCGATTTCCCCCCTTCATTCTTCCCCTCCTGCTATCTTCTTTTTTTTTTTTTTCTTAACATATATTGCATTATTTGTAGGAATTCAGGTTTTTAAAGATAGTTACATAGGAGAGGAACCGTGGCCATTGGCAGCCCCCAATTCCTGATTCCAGACCTTGTTCTAGTTTCAAGCTCTGAAAGCTCCTGGAAAGATAGGTCACACACCAGCCAATCATTCCCACCTGGGTACCCAAAATTGGAAGGGGAGGCCGATGCAGAGGCACAGGAGGCCAGGGAGGCGGTTTGGATTCTAGACCTCACCCAGGAGTCACAGTCTATGTCTTGGAGGCCTAGATAAGGTAGCCTGGGGCTCATGGTCTGAGAAGAGCTGAAGAGAGAGCAGAAGGGAAGAACAGGTTCTGCAGGACTTCCTTCCCGTCTTTACTCCTCCTTTCCTGGTGAGACCTGGCCAGGAAAGCAGTGCTGAGCCTGACTCTCCACCCCCTCCACCCAAGAGCAGAGACCCTCAGCTCAACAGATGAGCAGCCTTTTTCTCTTGCATGTTCTTGAAGAATCAGATGGAACCCGAGAGACACAGGATCCAGACAGAGTTTAACAAGTTGAGAAGCATCCTGGACAAAGAGGAGCAGCGACAATTGAAAAAGCTGGAGGAGGAAGAGAGGAAGGGGCTGAGTATTTTAGAAAAGGCTGAGAATGAGCTGGTCCAACAGAGCCAGTCACTGAAGGAGCTCATCTCAGATCTGGAGCTTCGGTGTCAGGGGTCAGCAATGGAGCTGCTGCAGGTAAGACCCGCGGAGGAGCCCCCAATCTGAGAGTCAAGGCAAAGGGAGACTAACTTTCCTTCCCTTCTTACATGGCACTCATGACCTGATAGGGGCAAGAAAAAGGTTTATTTGGCCCTGTTGTGCCTCTTGCCTATTAAACTGTGCGGAGTCATGGGTAAAGCATAGCATAATTAAAGTACAAATGCTAGGGCACCATCTCGTTTTTATTTATTAAATATAAAGCGTAGTCCAAAAGTTTGATATTGTGGAGAAGATCTGTTATATCCACTGATGTTCTAGAGCAGCATTTCTGAATCCCAGCACTATTGATATTTTGAGCCGGAAATTCCCTGTCGTGAGGGGCTGCCCGGTACCTTGTAGGATATTTAGCAGCATCCCTGGCCTCTGCCTACTGGATGGATGTCAGTAACATCTCCCGTCAGCTGTGACAACCCAGAATCCTCCAGATATTGTCCTAGGTCCCCTTTCCCCCTGTTGGGATTCAGTGGCCATTTGGCACCTGTTGTCTCTGAGGCTGTGTTGGGATTTGTTGGGTACTTTTCAGCCCAGCTTAGTCACAGGCAAACACACACCAACTCAAGTACTTAGAGATTCTGTATGTTATCACGATTCCTTCTTTGCTTTCACTCTCGTCTCTAGGGCAGAATCATTTAACATGTTGTAATAGAAGTTTGAACGGGTCTTTTTAAGGCACAGAGAAGACTGGGTTTTGGGGTGTGTGTGTGTATGCATGCCTGCATGTGCGCATGCCGGGAAGGGGCAGGGTGTCAGATTTGGAGAGATTTGATGCAGGAGCTTGAACCGAAGTTGAAATCTGAGCAGGTGTTTTCTACATAGAGGGAAAAGTGTGACTGAAGTGGAAACAGGATGTACTTGGAACATTCTGGAACCTTCAGGCTGTTCCTTACTTTCTGTTTGCCTTCTTGCTTTCCTCTTTCTCTCCCTTTGTTGGTAGAATAATGACTTCTTTACTTACTCTTGGGCCCTAGTATTGGGGTCATGGGGTAGCTACATTCCACCTATTGGAGCTTTTCTCACGTGCTGCTTCTGGTTTCCCATCTTCGGTTTATTCTTCTTGCCCTTTTTCTTCAGCTTGGACATTGGGTTACCCTAACACTTCTCCCTGCCCCCATTCTAGCCCCTCCTCAGATTCTTCAAGCTATAAAAATTGCTTCATAAGTGCAGAGGGATCATCAGTTTGTATGATTCACCCAGGCCCCTATCTAGACCCTCACACCTGTTCATATGACCGCCCAGTGGGTCTTTTCACTTGAGTGTTGTTTCACAGTCAGGTTTTCTAGAGCTCGCCCAGCACAAACACAATCTTCCTCTTCTCCATATCTATGTGACATTGTTGCATGTTAAGATTTGATAGCCCATGCAAGTTTGCAGCTTTCAAGTTTCAATGAGAATAAAGATAATGCAAGAAAAGGAGCCAAGAAGTGGCACCCGGATTTGGCCATTTGAGTTCTTCAGTACAACCATGCCTTAAGGCTGATGGCAATCCTGGATATTTGGTGTAAATTGACACATCCACCCCCTCTACTGCTTTCCATATTCAAGCCAGTTTGAGTTGTGTTTCTGTCAAATGCCACCAAAAATAGCCCCAGCACAGAGAAAATAGTTATTCTTGTGTTCCGTAGATCAAGCCGTTGGCCTTTTCTTCAGTCAGTGTGGTGTGTAGAGCAGAAGTTAGACCAAGCAGGAGGCCATGAGGCAGTTCTGCTCCAGGGAGGCTGGCAGTGGTTGTGATGACCGTGAAGAGCAGGTGGCTAAGAGAAGGGGCCTGGCTTGGTCTGAGATGGGACATCAGGGTGAATATAAGGTAGTTTTTAGGATCATGTTTCGTCCAAATTTGGTGATTAAATGGATGCTGGCAACACTGAAGAAGATTGAAGGTAAGAGACCTCACGGTTGCAAGAAAAGTAAGGTTTTTGTGGGGGTTTTTTGTTTAATGTCTTGAGTTTGTGGTGCCTGTGGCTCATTTGCTGGCATATATGAGAAAGATCTGAGCAGAAGTACAGATTTGGGAATCATCAACACGTGTGTGTCGAAATCAAGAACACTGGATGAAGTCAGCAAGGGTAGCATAGAGGGTGAGAAGAGGTGAAGTTTGAGAAATAAACACTTTTAAGGCTCTTGTTTCCTTAGCAACCAGAATGTAAGCATCTCAAGGACAGAAATTATGACAATCATGTGGGATTCTCTGGTGCTAACAGATGATGTATATATATATATATATAATATTACACATACAGACACACACATATACACACACACTCTATCATCAAAATAAAGGTACTAATGAATGAATTGAATCATTTCCCAGCATCTCTACAGAGGGACTCAGGGACAGTCTGCTCTGAGTTCTTATTCTACTCTGTGGCCTCCATTTCAGGTCCATCTTTATTCCCATCATAACCATGGGGTGGTGGGGATGGGATAAGGAATAAGGATGAGGCCTATCACTCCTTGACTTAACATTTCTCTTTCCTTCCTAGGATGTAAGTGATGTCATGAAAAGGTATGTGTAGGAGAGAACACAGGTTGGTTCCCTTGGGTTGACAAAAGATTCCTACACCCATAGAGTTATCTTGTGGTCAGTGGAAAAGGAAAAAAAGAAAAATCGCAAGGCAGGGAAGATTTAGGACTGTGATGTCTTGAGTTGCTCATCATGAGAATTTTTGGGTTCTCCAAAATAAAGGGAATGACCTAGTTTCTATGGTAAGAGAATTTGGGTGATTGGAGGGGGATGGTCACAAATTGGGGACAGTAGTGTTTTTAAGAATAAAATTTGCAGTATCATTAACTCTCCTAGTATCCCATAATTGGTCCCCTTTGCCACAAAACTCTACCTGTTTCTAGCCCTGATTCTTGTAGCTTTTAGTATTTTATCAGAGGGAAATTTCCCAGCTGTCTTTCCCAAGGCCCATGAATCAGTGCCTGAGGCATTTATTTGCCTTCAATTTCCCTTTCTCTCTTGGCTTTAGAAGAGTCCTGCCTTGCTACCTATTTCTCCTCAAACTTCCATTTTTTTCAATTCCAGTAAAAACATAGACATGAGGTCTTGAGAAGATTGGTTTTGGCCCTAGAACAAAACATGTTCTCTCTCTATCCCATACTCTAGAATCTCATCCATTGAGGTGACATCTGGGTTTGCCCACATACCTGCTACCTTTAAGCTCCTCACAGACACATGAAATATGGAGCCTGTTGTCACTTCTGAAGTGTTCACTCTTGGTTTGGAGGTGAAGATGTCTCCTTTCTCCAACTGGCATGATATTCCCAGAGACAGTGCTCCTAAAACACTGTTCTGCAGGGTTTTCTCTCCAGGCCTCTGGCAGATCCTAAGGCCTAAACTCACTCTTCAGAAGGAAACCCTTTACTCAAAATTCTCAGAGCCCCAGCAGCAGGTTCCTGGTGTTCTCCCTGTCAACACACACATCTCCAGCCCCATATAGTAGACCCTTAAGATGTCACTGACATTGTAAGCACTTTGTATCATTTTTAGAGGTAGCAAAAGATTTCCCAGCCATTATTTAATTTTATATAATCTTAGGATGTAGAGAGAGAAGGGGAAATTACTGTATTTTACAAAAACAAAACAAACTAAAATGAGTCTTTGAAGGGTTAGATCTTATCCAAGTTTGCACAGATGGTGAGAAGCTAGTTTCTAGTCCAGGTCTTCTGGTCCCAGTGCCAGAGCTCTTTGCAGAATGATGCTAATTTTCTTAAGGAAAGAATGCTGAAGTTCTCCCAGGGGCCTGGTCAATGAGGGGGACGGGTGTTGGAGGAACCCAAGGCCGGCAGTGTAGGAGATTCATAAGGTCTGTTCTTTCTAGAAGTGAGTTCTGGGCCCTAAAGAAGCCAGAAGCTCTCCCTACCAAGCTGAAGAGTATGTTTCGAGTTCCAGATCTGAAAAGGATGCTGCGAGTGTTTAGAGGTGAGGAGATTCAGGGGACAGCTCTTGGATGTGGAATTATAGCATAAGCAATAAATAGAGTATAGAGTTGGTGTTTGGGAATAGTGGTGCAGAGAGAGGTCAGAGAGGGAGGGGCATACCATGCTGAAGAAGATGCAGTTTATACTTAAGGGGGAACGAGATGGCCAGCTTGCATCCTTGTAGAATTCCCTGCCTCACCCCTCAATCAGTAAGGGAGAGATGGCAGACCTGACCTATGTCCATTCTGTACAACATAATTGACTGTTTATCATTACAGAACTGACGGATGTCCAGAGCTACTGGGGTAAGTAGCAACCATGGCCTCTTTGAGCTGACATGTTCTTATCCTTTCTTGTATGCTCCCCCACCCCCCTCACGACATACCCACACACACTCTCAACTACGAGGTGTTAATACCAACCCTCCAGCCCCCCACATAGTTCCAATTCCTCCACTTCTGTGTTTCTTCTTCTCAGTGTCTTAAGACCCACATACCCATCCTCATCAGCTGATGTTGTACCTTTTCCCACAGTGGACGTGACTCTGAATCCACACACGGCTAATTTAAATCTTGTCATGTCTAAAAACCGAAGACAGGTGAGATTTGTGGGTGCCAAGCTGTCTGGGTCTTACCTGGAAGAGCATTATGACTGTGGTATCCTGGGCTCTCAGCACTTCTCCTCCGGGAAACATTACTGGGAAGTGGATGTGGCCAAGAAGACTGACTGGATCCTGGGGGTGTGCAGTAATTCAGTGGAACCTACATACTGTTTCAACCAGTTTACAAACAATCGAAATGTTTACTCCAGATATCAACCTCAAAGTGGATACTGGGTGATTGGGCTACATCATAAACATGAATACAGAGCCTATGAGGAATCTTCCACTTCCCTGCTCCTCTCCATGATGGTGCCCCCTCGCCGTGTTGGGGTTTTCTTAGACTATGAGGCCGGCACTGTCTCCTTTTATAATGTCACAAACCATGGCTTTCCCATCTACACCTTCTCTAAATATTACTTTCCTACCACCCTTTCTCCATATTTTAATCCTTGCAACTGTGTAGTCCCAATGACCCTGCGTCGCCCAAGCTCTTGAACATTCCGCTGTCTGCACCCATATCTGAGCAGGACCCTTCACTCTGAGATTCATCTATACCTCAGTCTCTCCTTTCTGAACTTCTGTTTTCTCACATTCTTACATCCTTCCCTCAAACATTTACTCAGTGCCAAAATATACCCAGAGGTGATAGTGGACATCCCTAGTTAATTACAGATCTTGGGATGGGTGGGGGTAGCTTTCAACATGTTACCATTAAGCGTGATATTTGATGGAGTTGTTTTTGTTGTTGTTGATTCATGGGAGCAAATTCAGGAAGTTCTTTTCTATTAATTGCTATAATTTTTGTACTGAATGGAAAATTGAATTTCAACAGATATGGTCTATAATTATTGAGATAATCCTATGTCATTTTTATTCTGTTATTGGAGTACATTGATTTGTTTCCATTTTTAAATGCAACACAAAGTCCTGAAATAAATCACTAATTCTTCATATGCAATACTGGATTTGTTTTTGCTAATACATTGTTTACATTTCATTTCCATCTCCATTTATGACAAAAATTGACCTGTATTGTTACATTGTTGTCAGGTTTTATAAAATTCAATAAATAAGCAAAGAAATTACTGTACTTTTGTGTAAGTATATATAGGATTGAGTGCTAAAAACCATTAAAATGTTAATTTTGGTGGCTTTACATTCAAAGAAAGAAATTTTAACTTCACTTTTCACTACAACCTTCATGGATTTAAAAATTTAAGGGTAATAATTGAAAATTTAAAACAAATCTCCCAAATTCATTGAAATAGAAAAAGGGGAGAAGAAAACGATCAATCCAAAACAGATTTTTCTCCCAGAATGGGAGGAAAACATACAAGAAAATATAAAGCACTTTTAGGAAGTGCTTTTTCAGCTTCACCCCATTTCTTTATGCTCAAACATGAACAGCTTGTGAATGAGCTGCTATGACTTTGCTAGAGGTGGTATATGCTTTTGAGCCAGCTGTAAAAGAAATTAGGAGGTGGATGTGAGTGTGGAAACAGATATCGAGGAGTTGACTAGAGCTGCTGTCCGATATGGTAGCCAAGAGCTACCAGTGGCTATTGAGTACTTCAGATATAACTAGTCTGAATTGAAGTGTGCTTCATGTGTAAAATGCACACCTGATTTTTTTTTTTTTGAGAGACAGAGAAAGTGAGAGAGAGAGAACACGAGTGGGGTGAGGGGTAGAGGGAGAAGCAGACTCCCTGAACAAGGAGCCCGATGTGGGGCTTGATCCCAGGACCCTGGGATCATGACCTGAGCCAAAGGCAGACGATTAACTGACTGAGCCACCCAGGCCCCACACACCTGATTTGGAAGACTTAATTTTAAAAAATAATGTAAAATATCTTAAAACTTTTCTATTGTAGATTGCAATGATAATATTTTGCATATATTGGATTAAATAAATATATATTAACTTCAGTTTCATTTTACTTTTTAGATGTAGATACTAGAAAATTTAAAATTACATATGTGGCTTATATTGTCTTTCTATTGGACAGCTCTTTCTGTAATGTAATTGCTTTCCTTACCAGGGCCCTAGTGTAGGGCAGATATGTTCATCTCTACACAGACCCCCTATCCCCCTGATGTATTTTTGTAGAAGAAGGTAATGGCGGAGAGAAGATCTCAACATATCTAGAAATTTACGATGTGGAAGATCATAGAAAGGGATCATGGCCAGAGAAAACGATTCTGTCTAGTCTGGTCCCTGTCTTTAGCCCTCAGTCTGTTGGACACTTGATGTTTCTTCATGATTTGAAGAAGTACTAACCAGTTCATCCTCCGGGCTCAGCTCTGGTGTCTGTGGGGAGATGAAGTACAGGTTAGAGTAAAAGCCCAGTACTGGGGGTGCCTGGGTGGCTCAGATGGTTAAGCGTCTGCCTTCAGCTCAGGTCATGATCCCAGGGTCCTGGGATCGAGTCCCGCATCGGGCTCTCTGCTCCTTGGGAGCCTGCTTCTCCCTCTGCCTCTCTCTCTCTCTCTCTCTCTCTGTCTCTCATGAATAAATAAATAAAATCTTTAAAAAAAAAAAAAAAAAAAAGCCCAGTACTGGTTTGCTCTAGGTCAGAGTTCTATTTGGGAGATGAAATTTGTGGGAGACCAGAGGCCAAATGCACACTCTTCATTCTGATTTGCATTTCAATTGGAAGAACTATAAAAGGAGATAGAGCAGGCAAATAGTTGCCCACAAAGCTGGTGGGGGTTTGAGGATGAGAGATGATGAGAGAGAATCTGCCTGAGTAATTTCTCCCTTCCACTTATTTTCCCATGTAATAAGTTCCAGGTAAAAAGGAGTTAGCCCAGCTGTCCTCTACCAGTGGAGGTGTTCAGTGAATGACCTTAGACAATAAGGAAAGACAAAGTACTTGCTGGGATTGTGTAGGTGAGATCTGGGGAAGGTTGTCCAGTGAGATTTGAAGAAATGAATTTGCAGCCCTGACTCTCCTGGGGGGTCTGGGCCGAGGCCTACTGGCCTTGCCATTTTGGCATAATGTGGTAGACTAACCTGCTATGAAAAGTAAGTCCATGGGCGCCTGGGTGGCTCAGTTGGTTAAGCAACTGCCTTCGGCTCAGGTCATGATCCTGGAGTCCCTGGATCGAGTCCCACATCGGGCTCCCTGCTCAGCAAGGAGCCTGCTTCTCCCTCTGACCCTCCCCCCTCTCATGTACTCTCTCTCATTCTCGCTCTCTCAAATAAATAAATAAATCTTTAAAAAAAAAAAAAAGAAAAAGAAAAGTAAATCCAAAAACATAATGGATGAAATACTAAAGAAGTTACTTTCGTTTAAAAATCAAACATGAATGTAATTAGTGCTGCATGGCACTCTTCCATGTGGGTTTCATGCACCAAGCTTTCTTCCCTCGGAGTCTGCCATCCCCAAAGACAGTATTGTCTTAAGCATCCAGCCAGCAGAAGGGTAAAAAAACCTGGGGAGGCAATTTGCTTCTTAAATTCCTCACTTAAATATGGGATTCATAATTTCTGCTCACTTTCTATTGCTGAGAATAGCCATGGGGCCACACCTAACTGCAAGGAAAACTGTAAAACTGTATTATGTACAACAAATTTCAAGGGAAGGAAAGTGCAGATTTTTGTCGAGACCTATTGGTCTGTTCCATGGGGTACAAGGAGTGCCTAGAACCTTAGACAATTCCTCTTTCTCATTATAGAAGACCCAGGACCTTAGCTTTTTTTTCTGGAACTATGTTTATTCCATCCTGTAGCCTAAAACTGATAAAGGGGAAGAGATGAGAAGTTTTGCTGTCATATACATGGGTGTGGGCTAAGTAACAACCATCTTTTTAAATTAAAGGCCAAGCTAAGATCAAATGGTAAATAAGTTAAAGGAGACAGAACAAGAGGAATGGAACTGGTGGAGAGTGTATCAGGACTTTGAGGAGGTTGGGGACAACCAAATCTGGAATGTATGCTCTGATCTGATTGGATGGACTCCTGAACAGATTGCAAATGGGTTCTATCTCTCACCTTGTCATTTCCAGGAAAGACCTGCAGAGATTGAAGTACTAATGAGAGCTGAGCTGAGGGAGTTGGGCCTATGGACATATATAAAGACATGAAATATTCAAAAGGAACTAGAGGAACAAACATGGATGGACAGACTAATTTACTTAAATAAGAAATAGATGTTCATTTAGTTACTGAATAATTAAGTTAAAGGGGAAAGAAATAGATGTTCAATAATTACAAGCAGTTGAATATCAATAAGCTATTGAAATGTTTACTGAAAGAAATTAAGTTCTGGTTGTGATGTGATGTGATGTGATAATTCCATATCATAAGAGGTAAGGCCTCTATTCACCAATAACAGTAAAATGGTTGGTAGGAGGACAAACTTACAACATTAGTAAAACTGTAATAGAAGATAATACCAAGAGATGTTCTTGAGATGAAAATGTAATGGTCTGAAGGCCTCAGGGGCAGCTATTATCACAGGAAGCCCAGAAGTAGAGCCACCTTTTTAATATCTCTCCCTCTGGCCCACATACACAGGCATTTATGGCTTTTCAAACCTGCACATCCCTTCCTCCACAATACCATCCCTAAATTAGGTTTGCACATGTGTTATTTCCAGTAAATGAATTGTTAGCATTAGTGCACCAAATAGTCTTGTTTCCACTTGAATGGGAATTAGTAAATATTAATCCCTTTTTTTTTAAGATTTTATTTATTATTTATTTGTCAGAGAGAGACAGAAAGAGACAAGCAGGAATGACAGGCTGAGGGAGAAGCAGACTCCTCGCTGAGTGGGGAGCCTGATGCGGGACTTGATTCCAGGACCCTGGGATCATGACCTGAGCCGAAGGCAAACGTTTAACTGACTGAGCCACCGAGGCGTCCCTATTAATCCCATTTTAAATAAGGACAAATAATTTGAACATCCATATATGTTTATAAAGGCCATATATGAAAGACCCACAGCTAATACCATCTTCAATGGGGAAATACAGAGCTTTTCCCCTAAGGTCAGGAACACAACAGGGATGTCCACTCTCACCACTGTTATTTAAAATAGTACTGGAAGTCCTAGGCTCAGCAATCAGACAACAAAAAGAAAGAAAAGGCACCTAAATCGGCAAAGAGGAAGTCAAACTTTTACTCTTCACAGATGACATGATAATCTATGTGGAAAACCCAAAAGACTCCACCAAAAAATTGCTAGGACTGATTCAGGAATTCAGCAAAGTGGCAGGATATAAAATCAGTGGACAGCAGTCTGTTGTATTTGTATACATCAATAATGAAACAGCAGAAAGAAATCAAGGAATCCACCCATTTTTAACTGCACCAAAAACCATAAGATACCTAGGAATAAACGTAACCCAAGACGTAAAAGATTTGTACTCCAAAAACTATGGAACATTTATGAAATAAATTGAGGAAGACACAAAGAAATGGAAAAACATTACATGCTCATGGATTGGAAGAAAAAAATATTGTTAAAATGTCTATACTACCTAAAACAATTTACACATTCAATGCAATCCCTATCAAAGTAGCACCAGCATTCTTCATAGAGCTAGAACAAACAATTCTAAAATTTGTGTGGAACCAGAAAAAAACCCCAAATAGCCAAGGTAACATTGAAAAAGAAAACTAAAGCTGAAGGCATCACAATTCCAGACTTCAAGCTGTATTACAAATCTGTAATCATCAAGACAGCATGGTACTGGCACAAAAACAGAGACATAGATCAATAGAACAGAATAGAGAACCCAGAAATGGACCTTCAATTCTATGGGCAACTAATCTTTGACAAAGCAGGAAAGACTATCCAATGGAAAAAAGACAGTCTTCAACAAATGGTGTTGGGAAAACTGGACAGCCAAATGCAGGGAAATGAAACTGGACCACTCTCTTACACCATACAAAAAAATAAGTTCAAAATGGATGAAAGACTTAAATGTAGACAGGAATCCATCAAAATCCTAGAGAAGAACACAACCTCTTTGACCTCGGCTGCAGCAGCTTCTTGCTAGACATGTCTCCAGAGGCAAGGGAAACAAAAGCAAAAATGAACGATTGGGATTTCATCAGGATAAAAACTTTTGCACCACAAAGGAAACAATCAGCAAAACTAAAGTTAACCTATGGAATGGGAAAAGATATTTGCAAACGACATATCAGATGAAGGGCTAGTATCCAAAATCTATAAAGAACTTATCAAACTCAACCCCCCCTAAAAATAAAAAAAAATCCAGTTAAGAAATGGGCAGAAGGCATGAATGGACATTTCTCCAAAGAAGACATACAAATGGCCAATAGACACGTGAAAAAATGCTCATCACTCATCATCAGGGAAATACAAATCAAAACCACAATGAGATACCACCTCACAATGGTCAGGATGGCTAAAATTAACAACTCAGGAAACAACGGTGTTGGCGAGGATGCGGAGAAAGGGGAACCCTCTTACACTGTTGGTGGGAATGCAAACTGGTGCAGCCATTCTGGAAAACAGCATGGAGGTTCCTCAAAAAGTTAAAACTAGAATTGCCCTACAACCCAGCAATTGCACTACTAGGTATTTATCCAAAGGATATAAAAATAGTGATTTGAGGGGCGCCTGGGTGGCTCAGTTGGTTAAACGGCTGCCTTTGGCTCCGGTCGTGATCCTGGGGTCCTGGGATCCAGCCCTGAATAGGGCTCCCTGCTCAGTGGGGAGTCTGCTTCTCCCTCTCCCTCTGCGTCTCCCCACAGCTTTTGCTCTCTCTCTCTTTCCAAAATAAATAAATAAATCTTAAAAAAAAATAATGATTCGAAGGAGCACATGCACCCCAGTGTTTATAGCAGCAATGTCCACAATAGCCAAAATATGGAAAAAGCCCAGATGTCCATAGATGGATCAATGAATAAAGAAGATGTGGTATAAATGAAGCGGGAGGGCTAGGTTCTTGTCTCACGGTTGAAGAATGAATCTTGCAGACAAAGGAGAATTAGTAAAGCGACAGAAAAAAAACTCTCAAGAGTGAGAGGAGTCCCAACAGGGTTGACACTGAGGGCTTTTAGGGTTGGTCTTTTATAGAAAGTTAAATCTTTTTGACTTCTCTACTGGCAGCACCATTGATTAAGGACTAGTGATAAAACATCTTTAATGGCTTACTTCTTAGGGTCTGGTTATTTTTTGTTGACCACAGTAGACCGTCATAAATAAGACTTCCCCCTCAGGACACCTAGGGCAGAGTAGTCTGGAGTGTTCCCTTATCTCTTGTTTCCGTACACCTCCACATTTTTGGGATTTCTGTGAGCCTGATCACGGAGCCCCCTATCTATCTCTCCCTATCTAGCCCCACCTGTCTCTTTTTCATATACATACAAGGGGGTGGGGTAATTGGGTGACGGGCCTTAAGGAGGGCACTTGATGTAATGAGCATTGGGTGTTATATGCAAATGATGAATCACACAATTCTACCCCTGAAATTAATAATACATTATGTGTTAACTAACTTGAATTTAAATAAAAAAAAATCAATATACGTTTAAAACACTAATTAACACATACTGTATTTTTTTTTTTAAAGATTGCATTTATTATTTGACAGAGAGAGAGACAACACAAGCAGGGGGAGTGGGAGAGGGAGAAGTAGGCTTCCCGTGGAGCAGGGAGCCCGATGTGGGGCTCGATCCCAGGACCCTGGGATCATGACCTGAGCCGAAGGCAGACACTTAACCATCTGAGCCACCCAGGCGCCCCAACACATACCATATTAAGTAAGTCATTTAAACTTTGGCATTTTTAATAATGATGTTTTAATATTTACATGAGAATACTGACATTTTGTCTTAATCTATTTATGCTACCTTTGTGAGTCAAAGTTACTAGGATGACTGCTCTCAAAAAACAAAACAAAACAACAACAAAATGACTCCACAGGCAATTATAAGTTTTGGAGGAAATGTAGCCCTTGTGCACTGCTGGTAGGAATGTAAAATGGTGTAGGTGTTATGAAAAACAGTATGGTGGTTCTTTAAAAAATTAATATTAGATTTACCAAATGATTCAGCAAATCATTTGGTAATATAATCATTGGGTATATATATCCAAAAGAATTTAAAGCAGGGTCTCAAAGAGCTATTTGTACACCTGTGTTCACAGCAACGTTATTCCTAAGGGGCAAAAGGTGGAAGCAACCTAAGTGGTAATCAGTGGATGAATGGATAAACATGATGCGGTTGCAATACTGTAATTTATAAGAAATATATATATTTGGTCACCCAGAGGCCCAAAATGTATTCCTCATAATGTATTTGGGCTTTATTTGAGGTTCCTGGCTCACAGCTCTTTCTAAAACCCTTGGAATTTCCTGTGATAAGGGCAATAAAGGTGTCTTTTGTTTTGTTAATAAAGGTGACATTAGGACACCACCCAGGAGCAGGGCCTGGTTGCCAGGAGGACCAACTTGTGATTAAAAGGGTTGGAACTTTCAGTTTAGGAGGGGAGAAGGACTGGAGGTTGAATCAACCAATAGCCATGACTTAGTCAGTCCTGGCTATGAATGAAGCCTCCATAAAAACCCCAAAAGACTGGGTCCTTCGAGCTTCCAGGTTGGTGAACATGTAGAGATTCGGGCTGAGTGGTGCACTCAGAGAGCGTGGATGCTCTTCACCCTTTCGCCATACCTCACCCTATGTATCTTTTCCATCTAGCTGTTGATTTGATCTTAAGCTGGTAAATATAAGTGTTTTCCTGAGTTTTATAAGCCACCCTAGCAAATTAAAAGAACCTAAGGAGGAGGCTGTGCAAGTCAGAAGCCCAGGTAACAACAGCCTGGGGCTCGCACGTGGCATCTGAAATGGGGGCGGGGCAGTCTTGTAGGACTGAACACTTAATCTGTGGAATCTGATGCTATCTCTGGGAAGGTAGTGTCAGAATTGAATTGAATTCTTAGACACCCTGGTGGTTGCCTAGAATTGCTTGGTGTTGTGTGGAGGACCTCCCCTATGTTGGAATTGGGTCTGGAAACCCTTAAATGAGTGGTATATACATATATTAGACTATTCAGCCTTCAAAAGGAAGGAAATTCTGATACATGCTACAACATGGATGAATCTTGAGGACATTATGATAAGTGAAATAAATCATCACAAGACAAAGAGTGTATGATTCCACTTATATGAGACATTTAGAGTAGTCAAACTGATAGAGACAAAGAGTAGAATTATGTTTGCTGGTGGCTGGAGGAAGGGGGGAAATTGATAGTTGTTTTATGAGTATAGAGTTTCAGTTTTGCAAGATGAAAAGTTCTGGAGATTGTGCAATAATGTGAACATGCTTAACTACTGAACAGTACACTTAAAAATGATCAAAATGGTAATTTTTATGATTATATATGTGTATATATTTATATAAATATATAAATTTTTATAAAAATTTATTTATATAAATATAGTTATAAATTATAATAATTATATTTACATAAATATATTACATATTTATATAAATAATTTTTATAAAAATTTATGTTTATATAAATATATATACATACCTATACACACACATGTGTGTGTGTGTATATATATATATATATATATATATTTTTTTTTTTTTTTTTTTTTAAGAGAGGGAGAGAGAGCTAGGGTTGCAGGGTGAGGGGCAGAGGGAGAGAGAGAGAGAATCCCAAGCATGCTCCATGCCCAGTGCAGAGCTCAGTTCGGGGCTAGATCTCACAACACTGAGATCATGACCCGAGCCAAAATCAAGAGTTGAATGTTTAACCAACTGAGCCACCCAGGCACCCTTTATGTTATATATATTTACCACAATTAATAATTATTAAAATGTAAAAACAATAATTATGAAACAGGTAGGTAAAATATGATTCTATCATAAATTGACATATTTTGCATCCAGAAAATATGTTTGAAATATAATAACTATTATAAATCTCTGTAAAAGATAGCTTGGTTATGAATGTAAAAAATATATATAAAAGAGCAAAGAAAAAATAAACTACACTAACAGCAGCTGTCCTTTTTATGCATTTCATTATTTCTTATTATTTTAAAGTGAAAATTTCATGATTTTATATGATTTAAAAAGAAAAATATTATAAGCATCTTAATGTAATACCTCTTCTGTCAGATGATCTAATAGACTCTAGTGGAGCAATATATATGGAATTCTGAACCTGCTGTCGATTGGACATGTTGGGGAGGAAGAATTTCCTCTACCCTTCAAGGTCCTAGCTGGACTAAGAATCAAATTGACGTGAGAGCAAGTAACAGAACAAAATGAAACTTAATAGTAATAGCATAGATACAGGGAATCCACACAGACATGGAAATCCCAGACAGTGAGGCAACATGAAGCTTATATGAACTAAGGAACAGGGGAAAGGTCTGAGGATACAAAGGAGAGAAAGACCATTAGAAGAAGGTGAAAGGAGAAGTTTGGAAAACAGAGGTTGCCCTTTATGCAGATAAGGTTTTTAGGTAAAGAGGAATCTCTGTTAATAGCTCTCCTAGTACAAGCTGGCAGTTGAAGGGGAGGTATAGAGCTTTTGCTGAATCTGCTGGGTTTTGGTTGCTTTTTACTCAAAATAATGTTCATGCCAAAGTGGCCCATCTTGGGGCAGCCTGCCCTTGTTCACTACAGACACAAGAGTAAATAACTAATTGCAATGACGTGTGAGAAATGGTTTTTAAAAGAGTGTACTTGGCTAAGTTATACATGGGTAAATTATAAATGTCTGCGGAATTCCATATGTTTGTCATGGTAATAGGTCCACTCTATCTTGTTAAGTGAGGAAAATGTGTTCCAGAACAGTTAACAGTATATGGTACATTTTTAAGGCAAATATGTATTTGGATAGAACACATATAACATAGATAATATTTATCAATATTTTCTGAAATGATAGTAGTGTATATCTCTACTTTGAAAAAATGATTTTTATAAACATGTTATTTTGACTCTATTGTCAAATTGTTCTACATTTACCTGCTTTACTAAAAAATATATTTTTAAAAAAGAGGAACATGAACATCAAGACAGTATGATTTTAAAATGCTCAGTTGGGAAGATGATTTATAACATGCTCTACGAAGGAGCTAAGATTTCAGATGGTTGGGATCTGAGTACAGGTTCATCGATCAGTCAAAGAAAGAGAATATTCCTGGCAGAAAAAATCAATGAGGATAAGGACACAGAAGTAGTAGAAGCACATGGTGTGACTAAGGAGGGGTGAAGGATGAATTATGCACTGTGTCTGACGAACAGTTATGAAAGATGAAGTGAGAAATATTGCTGGAAAAGTAGCCTGCAGCAAAATGCCTAACTACCTGAGGTGGGAATTCTTGAGAAACTTCCCTATGAACTGAATAGTGAGAGTTTCCCAAATCCCATTCCCTGGCATCATCTAACACCAAACATTCTAAAACTCTACCAAACTGTCCCTGACTGGGGGATCACCTGGCTTCAGGGTATTCAAGTACCTTATAAGTTACACCCAGCAACTGAAGTCCTATATTTCTATCATTCGAATAAAGGTTATTCATTCAGTCATATTTCATTCGATAAATATTGTGTGCCTACAGTATGCTAAGAATAGTTCAGGTTTATGCTATGAAGAAGGAACTAAAGCAAAACCCTTGCCTTTATGTCAGCTGGGATGCTTCTGTTGTCCTCAATGTGATCTCTCTCCACCTGGTCTCTTACTCATTTGTCCAGCCTGAGCTTTTTAAATGGCTGCTAGCTTCCAAGAGGGCAAAATGGAAGTTGCAAGGTCCATATGCCCTCTAATTCACAGATCATTTCAACCCTATTTTATTGGTCAAAACAAATCATAAGGCCATCCCAGATTCAAGGGGCTGGAGAACAGACTGCACCTCATGATGGCAGGAATTGGCTTATGTGTGCAGCAGAGGAAAGAATTATTGGCAGCCATTTTTGCAGACTGGCCAGCCATACTTGATAAACCATCAGAGTGACGAGTGGACAAAAGCTTGACAACAGAGATGCCTGGGTGGCTCAGTCAGTTAAGCATCTGCCTTCAGCCCAGATCATGATCTCAGGGTCCTGGGATTGAGTCCTGCATTGGGCTCCTTGCTCAACAGGGAGCCTGCTTCTCCCTCAGCCTGCCACTCCCCCTGCTTGTGCTCTCTCTCTCTCTGACAAATAAATAAATAAAATCTTTAAAAAAAAAATCATTATTCACGATTCTAAAATTTGCAACTTATTAAAATCCAGGGGATGAATGTAACTTCAACCTAAGTAGCCTTTTTATGAGGAACAAAGCTTTACAAATAGAAATCATTGGTACATATTATTTATATTTTTATTCCCTTTGAAAATGAGTTAACATTCATTAAATAGGCCTCTAGCAAGGCTAGATTAGGTGGAAAAGGCTTTCCTATCAGAGAAAGAAGCAAGAGAGAAGATGATCAGGAGGAAGAGTGGGGGGAGATGGGAAATGGTTTGAGAGACACAGCCCATTTGGGAAGAAGGCGAGGTTGGTGGAGACTGGCTCTGTCCCTGGAGCCCTAGGGTAAGTACTCCCTCCAGGGTTCCACAAAAGAGGATAAACAGCTCAACTCCTGCCCACAAGCTGAATTTTATTATGGATCTCATGTCATCTGCTCCTGGAGACTCAGCCTAAGGCTGGTGAGTGAATTAGACATCTGGGGGGTGGGGAGGTTTCCAGATCAAGGTAAGGACAGGGCTGGTGTTCTGTCCCCAGCAGGCCAGAGGTGACAGGACTCTTGGAGGCTATTGATACATGTGGACAAAGTGGTAAAGACCAGAGGTGCAAATCTTATTGGTTCTAGCAGATGTGGGAGGTGAGGTCTGGGAGGGGAGCTGAGGATATATGGGCTGAATGGAAGTTCCTGAAGAGTGGCAAATCAGGAGAAGCAATTCTATCAGTGGCAGATGCCCTAATAATTATAGACTAGAGATGAGAAAACAGAAAATGCATTTACTTAGACTACAGACTCCTCCTGGAAAACCATGAAAGGAGCCCTGAGAATGGCAGCGAACTGGTCACCTGCCCCAAGCCAGATACTGGAGGGGATTTTGGGGAAGGAGCCAGGGCATCTTGGCAGGTGTGAGAACTAGGAGCCTACTTTCCTTCCAGAAAGAAAAATCAAGGCACCAATGCCGGAATCCAGCTCCAGCCGGGGTGGGTCTCTCATAGGAAAGGACGGCGTCGGCGAATGAGGAGACACAGACACAGGGTCAGGTTGCAAGCATCTCATCCTGACAGCCTCGGAGGAACTTTATTTATATGTTAGGATATTTTTGTTTTTCCAAATCTTAGATCATTTTCTGGATTACAGCCATAGCCTTCTTTCATTTTTCCTTTGTAATGATTAACATGACCTTTATTGACTTCTGCTTATTGGCTTTCGCTAAAACTAAAAAACAGTACGCAAAGAGAAAGGTGCTAGACAGAGCGTGACCGTTTTGTTATTTTGTTCTATAGAAACTAATTCTTCGTGGAATTAGTTTCGTTATGATTGCTTAGATAGGCGTAACTAAGGTGAGTAGTCACTTTATCATGAAACCCCAGAAATATTCCCACAATTATAAAGATTGCCATAAACAAAATGAAAGAGAATAGCAGGAGCCAGCCCAGAAATATTCCCACAATTATAAAGATTGCCATAAACAAAATGAAAGAGAATAGCAGGAGCCAGCTGTGGAGTCTCCTGTTTTCAGGATCGTCCCCCAAACTTGGACTTTGTCAAACAGCATGAGTAGCTGGGCTCGCGCCACACCAAGAGAGGGAGCTGGAATGGAAGTGTAAGATTTATCTTAGCCCCTGAGCTAGATATTTTAAAATACCCCTTCATTTAATATCTTCAGAAACCCTGTGAAGAAGGTATTTTATTATTGGCTCCACTTCTTCTTCATTCTGGAGAAAACAGGATTAGATATGGCTATCTTTTCAGGAGATGCCTTCTGAGCTACACCTGAAACGTTTTGCTGAACCCATCTGCTTACATACCCACCACTCTCCCAATCCATAAGCCCAGTTAGGACAGATGCCTGAAAAATAGCCCATGCTTCAAATAAGCTTGCTGAATAATTAAGCCAATGAATGAAGGAAAGTCTGCTAGGAAGCAAATGGTTAAAATTACATGTTAGTTTCTATCAGAAGAATCTTCCAAATACCAAGTACTGCACACCCCTTCCCCAGAAATAATGCCTTTTTTTCTCCAACTTTCAGTCATTTCTTTTTATTTTTTAATTGTTTTTTAATTTTTAAGCGACCTCTACACGGGGCTCAAACCTACAACCTCAAGATCAAAAGTCTTGAACGATCCACTGACTGAGCCAGCCTGGCACCCCAATTTCAGTCATTTCTAAGCTTAGCTCCCCAAGGTGTGAATGCAAGACACACAAGCCCCGACTGTTACCTCTTAAAGTTCTCTTGTCTTCACAAGTGAGCAAACTGTATGTGGTGAAGTCAGAGAGATTTCAAACTCATTCCATCAATTATTGTTGTGAAATTTGGCAAGTAATTCATATTCTTTGAATCTCTCTTTAGGTGTGAAATGGAGACAATGAAAATATCCACTTACTAGAGTGGAGGTCTGCTCCCTACACGAAGAGTATACAAAATGCCACATGCAACGTGGATACTGCAATCCCTGGCATAAAACAATGATTAGTAAATATTAGTGTTTTTTTTTTTTTAAAGATTTCATTTATTTATTTGACACAGGGAGAAAGCGAGAGAGGGAACACAGGCAGGGGGAGTGGGAGAGGGAGAAACAGGCTTCCCGCAGAGCAGGGAGACCGACGCAGGGCTCGATCTCAGAACTCTAGGATCATGACCTGAGCCCAAGGCAGACGCTTAACGACTGAGCCACCCAGGTGCCCCAGTAAATATTAGTTTAATTCCTCTGTGACTGTATTACATTCAGACCCACTCTATTCCTAGAACTCAACTTACCTTTTAGCATCCAGTTTCTCAGTCAATTACTATTCCAGTAAATCTTCAAGACATGTGATGACTGACCCCTGTGTAAAGGGTGAGGTCTAAGTATGAAGTTGTGATCAAGGCTCTTCATTGCCTGTGCATTCCTCCCTGCCTCCCAAGCATTCCCTATGCACCTGTCACCCTAGGCTGGAAATGTTTCATGAACATATTGTGCGTTGATCAGTATATTCACCTTTTCTTATGCTGTCTCCCTTCTGATAAATTAGTCAATTTCAAGTATCTTTTACACTCTCCCTAGTCATGCATAATGAGTTTTTCTGTTTATGTATAATCCTCTGTTTGAAAGTGAAATACATACAATAATGTTTCTGACTTTGATTAGTTGGAGGTGAATATAACTGGCTGTCATTCATTGAGGCACAGACCATATCCTTTATCTTTGCATATTTCCTATTTGCATGTTCCGAGAAGATGAAGAGTGTGAGATATGCCAAAAGTTCTAATATTCACAAAGAATATTAGAATAATTCCCCTTAAGAATATATTAAAAAGAATGTGTATTTTCGGGGTTAAGCATCTGCCTTCAGCTCAGGTCATGATCTCAGGGTCCTGGGATTGAGCCCCATGTCGGGCTCCCTGTTCAGCCCGAATCTGCTTCTCCCTGTCCCTTTGCCCCTCCCCCTGCTTGTGCTCGCTCACTCTCTCTCTCTCAAATAAATAAAATACTTTTTTTTTTTTAAGAATATGTATTTTTATCTCTTTGTAAACAGAAAGTGAGATCCCAGGTCATCTACTCCAGGCATGACTGCCTTAAACCACACTGCTATTAGCTATATGGTCTTCCACTTCCTGGGCATCCCTGGGCTAGAAGACCAGCACACGTGGATTTCCATCCCCTTCATCATTTCCTATGTCATCGCCCTGCTCGGAAACAGTCTGCTCATCTGCATTATCCTCACAAAGCGCAGCCTCCATGAACCCATGTACCTCCTCCTCTGCATGCTGGCCGGAGCGGACATTGTCCTCTCCACGTGCACAGTACCTCAGGCCTTGGCCATCTTCTGGTTCCATGCTGGGGAGATCTCCCTGGATCACTGCATCACTCGGTTCTTCATCATCCATACCACCTTCATCTCTGAGTCAGGGATCTTGCTGGTGATGGTGTTTGACCACTACATTGCCATATGCTACCCACTGAGATATACCACTATTCTTACACGTGCTCTGATTGGGAAAATCGGTGTGACTGTCTTTCTGAGAAGTTCTGTACACTTTTCCCCATATTTCTTTTGAAAAGATTGATTTTCTGCCACAATAATGTCATTCCACACACCTTTTGTGAACACATTGGCTTGGCCAAATATGCTTGTCATGACATTCGAATGAATATCTGGTAGGGATTTTCCATCCTAATGTTAACAGTGGTTTTAGATGCTGTGCTAATTTTTGTTTCCTAGGTGCTGATTCTCTGTGCTGTCTTCTGCATCCCTTCTCAAGATGCTCGCCACAAAGTTCTCAACACATGTGGCTCCCACATCTGTGTCATTGTCCTCTTTTATGGGCCTGGAATCTTTACAATCCTTACTAAGAGGTTTGGACACCACATTCCTCTTCATACCCACATCTTGTTGGCTAATCTTTGCATGCCCCATCTTTGCATGCCTTTTGCCCCACCTATGCTGAATCCTGTCATTTATGGGATCAAGACCAAGCAAATCTGGGAGCAGGTGGTTCATGTGTTGTTTACAAAGCAGAAATCACTTTAGTTTAAGAACTGAGTTTTCAGGGCACCTGGATAGCTCAGTCATTAAGCGTCTGCCTTCAGCTCAGGTCATGATCCCAGAGTCCTGGGATCGAGCCCCGCATCAGGCTCCCTGCTCTGAGGGAGGCCTGCTTCTCCCTCTCCCACTCCCCCTGCTTGTGTTCCCTCTCTCGCTGTGTCTCTCTCTGTCAAATAAATAAATAAAAATCTTTTAAAAAAAAACAAACTGAGTTTTCAGAATCCCTAGCCATCTATGAAGTGGTCTCTGGAAGTGGTGCGTAGGGGGGATCCACTGAAACACTCGGAAATGGCTCAGTGAGTTCTGTGTCTGGAGCAAGTTCACCAGGGAGGTTGCAGGACTTACTCCTTTGTCATCAAAACAACCTGAGCACAGCACCCCGTTGGACTGAGCAAGCCCGCTCCCACCAAGACCCTGGGACAGGATTGCATTGATTTTCAGAAGTCATATATCCTTAATGACTCTAGCATGATCTTTAAAAATAGATGAAGTGAGAGCAGTGCTCTGGCCTGGGATTTTGTTCAGCTATTCCTCAGTGAGTTTCTCAAGCTCTGAGACATCTTGTGAGATCTCTAGACAATCATATACTCCTTAATGCCCTTCATTCTGGCTAATGACATTCTCAGAATCAGTGATTCTATGTTTTGTAGTTATTCCTATTATATTATAATTTATATCCTGTCAACATGAAGGTCTGTAATAAGAGAATGTAAATGAATTGTGTGTTTTGTATTTGGCAGAACAACCCCTGAGGAGACTGAGGTAATGGAGACTGGTCCCTCCTGTGGTTTCTGAGGGCTGATGTGTGCTGGGGGGATGCTGAGGAGGGGGCTCCTCCAATCTCAATGTCAGGCCATGTTCTTCAGTGATCCCCTCTTCAGTGGGGTAGTCGAGGCCTTTAACGACCTGACTCTTCACCTCCTTTACTGCAGCACTGCCCATGTCACCTCCGAGCGACCGGAGCATCAGACTCACCAGGCCATTTATGCCTCACCTTTCCCAGGCCATGCCATGTTCTCCATGTCCCTGCTCTGCCTTGGGATAACCTCCATCGGCTTGTGGAAAACTCCTATTCCTCCTTCCACACCCACTTCTCATCTCTTCTCCTCTGTGACTCTCCCCACCCACAGCTCCTTCCCAGTGTGCTCTTTAGTTGATACTTCCTCTTGGAGGAAGATAGTGTGTTGTCCATGTTTCTTTTTTAAATATGTATTTAATTAAAAATCTATGTCCCGGGCGCCTGGGTGGCTCAGTTGGTTAAGCGACTGCCTTCGGCTCAGGTCATGATCCTGGAGTCCCGGGATCGAGTCCCGCATCGGGCTCCCTGCTCAGCAGGGGGTCTGCTTCTCCCTCTGCCCTCTTCCCTCTCGTGCTCTCTGTCTCTCATTCTCTCTGTCTCAAATAAATAAATAAAATCTTTATAAAAAAAAATCTATGTCCCTTGTGGAAAATATTAGAAATTATGAAAAAAAGCAAACATGAAATGGAACTCATAAACCCATAAACGTACAGCCCCCAAGCAATTTTATTGTTAAAATTTTGTCTCCTATGTTTATATATCTATATCTATATACTTACATATCTACATCTGCATCTGTATCTCTATCTGTGTCTGTATTTTTTTCTCCATCTGTATCTATAGCTTGATCTACTCCTTTATCTACCTGGAAAATATTATCATATGATACATATATAAAATATTGATTGTACTATGTATAGGGGTTTTTTTCAAATTTTATTTTATTTTATTATGTTATGGAGTCACCATACAGTATGTAGAGGGTTTGTAACTACTTTTCTGGCAGTACTTGTTGACATTGTTTCTAATACATATGCATTTATATAATCAATTACTGTGCCTGCATAGTATTTTATTGCAGGGTTTTACTATACTTTATTTAACAAAACATTATTCTTTTAGGCCCTTTTTGCAAGGCATTATGACTATATATTTACAGATTTAAGGCTCAATTCTATTTGATGTTTAAGTATACAGTCCAGATATGTTTAGATAAATTTTTTGTAAGTATTGTCTTTCAATATAAGATGCAAATACTCAATGTAAGGCGACTGGAAAACAACAAAAGTATAAAGAAAATCCCTAGTCAGGAGAAAACTACTGGTAACTTTTTGATATATTGACTTAACATTTGTTGTTCTTTGCATATATTTTTTCAGACATTTTAAATATTAAACATAAATCTTGTGTTTCAATTTTTATTTTAAGGATGGAGTCCTAGAAATGCTATTGCATATTTTATAGAATTTTTTTGATGAATCCTATAAAAATGTACTCAGAAAGGATCATAATATATCTCTCTGCACTAACAATGGAGTTGAATATTTTTCTTTAATTTTTTTTTGCCATTTAAAAGGACAAAAATATTATACTGCAATTTTTACTTTTAATTGTTTTGAGGTTAAATTGTTTAATTATTTTTAATTGTTTTGAGGTTAAATATATATTAGATAGCTATACCTCATCTTACAAAGTAATAATAACTACCGTTTCTTGAGTACTTATGTTCCAGCTCCCATGCTAAACATTCTATGTACATTACCTCATGTCACCTTCACTTGCACTTCGTAAAATAGGTTTTACAGATGAGGAAATGGAAACTTTATGGAGGAAAATGTCAGAGGCAAAAACAAATCTGTTTCTTTTTTATTTGTCACGTTTGTGCTCTTGACTACTAAATCACCCAGATGATTTTAGCTGTCTTTGTTTTTGCCCATTTAATTTCTGAAAACTCTGTGTTGTCCATATCTCTTTTCATGATTTTTAAAAAGTGTCATAATAATATGTTTTCATTCTCATATTTAAGTATTTATCCAGTATGTTTGTCTTTTATTTTTAACATTTTTATGAACTGATTTAAATATTTAACATATTTAAGTATATTAATAGCTGTATGTAGGTTGCTTCTGTCTTTTCCCTTTGCTTAATCATAGAAAATTCACCTTAAGCTAGGATTTGAGTATTTTTCACATACATTTCTCTATTTTCACTTTCTCATCTCTAAATTAGGATTATTTTGTAAACATTATAGAATTCTTATAAGGATTAAATGACTTACTATATGTAATGTGCTTAGAATGGCATCAAGCATGTAGTGTTATATGTATTTGCTATTATAATTATTACTTTTTATTTTCCCTTGTCTTCAGATATCTTTTTTCACATTTAACACGTGCAAAACATCTTTTAATTTTGAAGTAATTACATATTCACAGGAAGGTGCAAAATAACTATGTACTGGAAGGTCATGCTTATCTTTCAACCAGTTTTCCCCTGTGGTAACATCCTGTGTAACTATAATACAATTATCAAAACTGTAAGGTTGACATTGGTACAAAACCATAGAACTCACTAGATTTCATCAGTTTTACATGCACTACTTGTGTGTGTTCTGTGTCTGTGTGTGTATAATTCTTTGTGTGTGTGTATAGTTCTAAATAATTATATCACATTATAGACTCACAGAACCTCCACCACAATTAAGATGCAGAATTGTTCAATCACTACATATGATACCCTTTTGTAGCTTCACCCACACCCTTCTCCCTCCATACCTAGCCCCTGGGAACCACTAATTGGTCCTCCATTCTACAATTTTGTTATTTCATGAATGTTATGTAAATGGAATCACACAGCACATAACCTTTAGAGACTGGGTTTACTTCACTCAACATAACTTGCTTTGAATTCATCCAAATAGTTGTGTATATCAGTAGTTTATTTCTTTTTATTGTTGAGTGGAATTCCGTGGTATTCTACCATGGATGTAGAAAGGATGTGCCAGAGTGCTTTTAAGCATTCATATGTTAAATGACATTTGTGTTCTTTCCAGTTTGGGGCTATGAATAAAGCTGCTATGACCACTTATGCACAAGTGTTTGTGTAAATGTAAGTTTTCATGTCTGTGAGATTAATGCTCAAGTGTGCAATTCTGGGTCCTATGATAAGTTCCTATTTAGTTTTATAAGAAACCACCAGTCTGTATTCCTGAGTGACTTTATCAGTTTACATCCCCACGAGGATGTATGAGTGACCCTGTTTCCATGTGTTTGCTTGTCATATTTCTCCTCAGTGAAATACCAGTTTGTGCAATTTGTCTGTTTTCCAATTGAATTCTTTGTGTTTTTACTGTTAAGTTTGGGAGTCCTTCATATATTCTAAATACAAAGCCATTGTCAAATGTATGGTTTGCAAATCAATTTTCCCAGTGTGTAGCTTGTCTTTTCATCCTCTTAATGGAACTTTCTCAGAATAAAATTTTAATTTTTAAAACTTTTTAAAGTTTTTAAATTGATAAGAACTCCAGTTTATTGATTTTTCCTTTTTGGGGGTTGTGCTTCGGAGTCATCTTAAAACTCTTTGTCCTGCGTTAGATCTTTGGGATTTTCTTCTGTTTCTTCTAAATGTTTTATGAGTATTTGTTTTATCTTTACTTCGACTTTGAGCTAATTTTCTTTTTTTTTTCCTTTTTGGCCTATGGATGTTCATTGCTCCAGCATTATTTGTTGACAAAAGCTGTTCTTCCTCCATTCAGTTCCTTTTGTGCCACTGTCCAAAATCAGTTGGGCATATTTATGTAGGTCTGTTTTGTGGTTTTCTATTCTGTTCCATTGATCTCTGCATCTATTCATCTGCCAATGACACACTATGTTGATTATTAGGGCTAAATAGTAAGCTTTAACATCAAGTAGAGTGATTCCTCACACACCATTCTTTTTCAAAATCATCTTGTGTATTTCAGGTCCTTTGCTTTTCCTTATAGATTTTAGAATAAGTGGGTCTATGTCTACAGAAAACTTTGCTGGGATTTTGATAGGAATTTCATTAAATAGATAGATCACATTTGGAAAGATCGACATCTGATCTCTTTACTATGTTGAGTCTTCCAATTCATGAACCTAGTATTCCTCTCCATCTACTGAGTTCTCCTTTGACTTACTTCATCAGCAATCTAGTGTTCAGCATATAGATCCCATACATATTTTGCTAATTTTATACCTAAGTACTTTTTTTTCTTTTGGTATAGTTAAAAATGGTATTTTCTCATTTCAGTCTCCACATATTTTTTAATATATGAGGGGGATATGCTAAGAAACTCAAAGTTTACAGACTTGAGGAGAAGACAGACATTAAAAATAAAGCTATAAGAAGACATTTGAATTACACTTGTGATAATGGAGGACATTGTTAGGTCCTGTGGTCAGAGATACTTACCTGAAGGAGGAGCCTTTAATGAGAGATATGAAGGATTCGTTAGATTTGGTTAAGTGAAGTAGGAGGGGCAGAGACTTCTGGAGAAAAAAACACACAACAGGAGAAGGAGCTTGGCTCTGGTGACGTATTATAAGAGGGGCAGCAGGAATGGAATACAGTGAGTGGCTTAAAATAAGACCAGAGGTCTCCGTCACCCCTTCACTAAGTGCCGGGTAGACATTGTTAATAAATTAAGTTTTAATCCTAAAAGCAATAGACACCCAATGAAATGTTTTACTTTCAAGGATGGCATGATCATATTTCCATTGTCAAAGAAAATTTTGGTTATTCTGTGAAGAATATATGTTGGGTAGAATGTGTTAACCGGGAGAATAATTAGGAAGCCATAGGGCAGAAAAGAGGTGATGCTGGTGTGGAAAATGATGCTGGAATCTGAGAGAGAAAAAGTAGATGGAATTTTAGATACATATAATGAAGAGAACTTATCTTCTGATGGCATCTGGAGGGTGGGTGGCCCCGTGTATTTGTGTGGGTTTGCGTGAGGGGCCCGAGTGGAGGGAGAGTGGTGCATGGGTTCTCCAGCCCACCCAGAGCTCATATTCATTTTTAATCTTATCTCTTCTTGAATCTCTGAATTGACCCCAATCTAGGCTTCCAGAGAGGTCGTTCCTGGCTATGCAGTTTGTGCGAGGGGTAACTGTCATATGGATATGAAAAAAGACACGTGTCAGTGTGAAACAGCTCATTCCTGGTGACCTAATTATCTAAATCTGTAACTAGCTGTCCATTGATTTTATCCTGGCTTCTGATCTTTATGATTTGAATGAATCATTTTAAGAATACATTTTAGTGTACCTTAACCATGGTTACCTTGGTTTTATTTCAAGAAATAGAAGAAGTTGATTTAAAAATCACAGATAATTTAAAAATTTGATCTGATTGTAAAAGAAATCATCATTGTAAAAAAAAAAAAACTTATTCTAAAACCAAAACTTTATTCTCTTCTTATTCCTTGCTGCCTTTTTAAGCAAATTAGTTTGCTTAAAAAATAGTTAAATATTATTAATAGTTAAATAGTTAAAAATTGATTTGATATTCTTTTTCCAGGTGTAGAATTAAAACAAACAAACAAACAAAACATTGTCCTGTTTGGTGTTATCAGAACTTCTTAGATCTCTGATTTGGTGTTTGTTGTTATTTTTTGGAAAATTCTTGGCCATTTTTATTTCAAATATTTCTTGTGGTCCTGCTTCATTCTCTCTTTTCTCCTTCTAGTATTGCAATTATACATATATTACATATTAAGAAATTGTCCCACAATTCTTGGACATTTTCTCTTGTTTTCCCTTATCATTCCTTTTTCTCTTGCATTTCATTTTGTTATGGGGACTTCTTTGGGCATATTCCATAATGGTTCTTTTACCCTCCCTCTGCCAGAGAAAAGACAGGACTCCCCCCCCCCTCCCCGCAGACCTGATTTGGTTTCCTTGGAAATAAATTCCAGGACTGTGTGAGGTTGTCCCCTGTGGCAGTTTGTCTCAGGAATTTCTCACCGTGGAGCCATCCATACTCGGCCTCCAGCAATTCATTAGAATTACCATTTTTAATGTGCCTATTAGTTTATGATTCATGCAACTTCTCTAGGTAAGCAGATGGAGGCTGTTATTCTCTGTGCTAACCTATCATCTGTTTCTAGATTCCAGAGTGGTGGTTTATCCTGTGGCCTCAAGTCTCTGTTGCATCCAAAAAAAAAAAAAAAGTCGTGGATGTTCAGTTTGTTCTTTCTTTACATTTTTTTTTTTTTTAATTTGAGTGTAGTTGACACACAATGTTACATTTGTTTCAGGTGTACAACATAGTGATTGCACATGTCTATACATTACGCTGCACTCACAAGTGCTGCAATAAATGTAAGGGTGCATATATCTTTTTGAATTAGTATTTTCACTTTCTTTGGGTAATTACCCAGTAGTGGAATTATTTGGGTCATATGGTAGTTCTATTTTTAATTTTTTGAGGAACCTCCGTTCTGTTTTTCACAGTGGTACATCCGTTTTAATTCCCAGCAACAGTGTATGAGGGTTCCTTTTTCTTCACATCCTCTCCAACACGTTTTTTGCCTTCTTGATTTTAGTCATTCTGTTCAGCTTTTTTCTTTAAAAGTTAGAAGTAATGACTTTCAAGTTCTTCACATGTTGGAACTAAAACGGCAAGTCTGATATTCTAATTCTCAGTAATTCTCTTTCACTAGAGACTCTCTCTCTGCCCAGCTAAGTGTCCATTTTTCAGTTTACCTGTTCACATTATGACTTAGAGTGACAGAGGAAGGCTCCGGAATGCTGGGACTAGTGCCCACAGCAGTGGTGAAGGTGGGTCAGTGTTGCTTTTCTCCTGACGAGCGTCACTCATTCAGGTCAGGAATGAGGTAGGGCCTGTTCTGTGCCTCCAGCGAGAGAGATCAAAAGGTGTCACCATACTTGGTAATATCCCCAGGTCTTCAGGCATTTTCATTGCGGACTATCCCTTACCAACGTCTGAACTGAGACAAAGAGAAGTAATGAGCTGCTTGACCAAGTAGTTTCTGCTCTGATCCCTTCCTTGTCAGGAATTTTCCAGTTCCCCAGCTCCGGGCGACCTTTGGTGAGGGAGAGGGTATCAAATCAGACACATCCAATCTCTCTGTGTAGACACACGCCCTTACCTCCAGCACTCCTGCATGGAAACTGTCAGAAATCAGCTTGTAACTATTTCCTTTAGACCCCTGCATACCAGTTTATTACTACAATGCTGCGCTGGCTCCTGAATTATTGACAGATAACTCTCCAGAGATATTCAGGTCTTTCATTCTCTGAAATTCCCAGTCCCCAGTTCAAGATGAGAAAGTGGTTACAGAGAAAGAAAAAAAAAAGAGACTTGAGATAGCAAACTGGAAAAAAAGATCTACAAGCCACAGGCCATGATCTTTTCCACAGAGCCCCGGGGCCCTAGAAATGGCGCCGTCTGCTGACAAGACCACGAACCTGCGGGCTGCTTTCAATTTTTCCAATTTCAGGGAAGGATCAGAGAAGGGATTTGAATTTAAAATAAAAAAAATCCTGTGGGTGCCCAGTGTGGATTCTCACCACCCAGGAATCAGTTCTAGGACTTTCTCCTTCCTATCATCTCTGAAAGTGTATATGGCAGTAATGCCATCTGGTATTTCTGGGGCTTTAGGACTGCGCTGGGCCATAATTAGAGATGACGTGTCCACCGTGGAAGTTTGGGGGGCTCAGGAGAATCTCAGGGCATAAGGAGCTTCAGTCCACAGGACTGTCCATGGACAGTGAGCAAGCTGCAGTAACTAGAGACATCACCAGAGGGCGATCAGAACCTTCTCAACCCTGGGAACTGAGCTCCTCGCTGGAAATAGACATAAGATCTGCGCTCATTTGTGTGAAATTCTAATGATCTTCCCTCTTGTCTGAGGACGATGCTGGACAATCTCTTGATCCTGACTGCACCCTAGATCTGTTTTGTTTTTGTTAATCTCAGGACCCTCAACCTTTCCCACTCTGCAGTGCCTCTCCCAGGCTGTGTACCTACCCAGTGCAGGTGGTTCATCTAGTCTCCCAAGGGTGGGAGGAGAGGAATTGCTTTTCTCCTCAGGGTTGCTTTGCCACTGAGACCCTACAGGCAAAGTACTATTTCCCAAGTGCTTTAAGTTATTCTTGAGAATATTGGACACTTAAGAACAAAGGTCATAATTGTCTTCAAGTTGTTTGGTGGTGGGCAGAGGGCACCTCATGGTCCATAAGTAAGTGTTAATTATCTTTCTACCGAAATGCTATTATGCCAAATGGTCATCTTTAACACACTCATACAATTTTAGAATATTTATATTTAATGTGGGATATGAGTGCATTCTTATTGTGTTGTAAGAAAGCTAAGTTACACAAACAAACAAGGCAAAAGGTAGCACAAACTAACAAAATTGTGAATGAAAGTAGTTCATTACAGATAATTAAAAATAGTCAAAATAATTACACGATTCAATGCTAATAAACTCTAGAATTCTGTGAAAAATAAAAAAAGTCCAATATTCAAAAAACAACCAGAAAAGCTTCACAATGAAATAAAAATTAAAAGATGTACACAATTATCTTCCATGTTCAGGGGGCCTTATGCATACTGATATTTGCAGAGACCCAGGCTTCCGAGTTACTTCTACAAGTGAAGGCTCGCAGAGCAGAGAGCCCAGCTAGGCCCTGCCAGGGGAGAGTGTGGGTCCCATGGGGATAATGGGGGTTAAGTCAGGGGATCTGGGAAAACTGACACTTTACTCCTGCCCTGGTATGTTTGCAGTGGTTGACATCCTCCTCCAGATAACTCCCTAGCTCTCTCCCTGCCTGTGTAAATGAGTCTTGATGATGTTGACACTTGTCCCCCTCTTGTGGCCTCTCTTCTGTTTACCTAGAGCTCCAAGTACAGTCCCATGGAACTATGTGCAGATTCCTGAATACACCGAACTTGCTTATCCTTCCATCCAGGCCATTCCTGTCTTCTGGAAGCATAGCTCAGCTGACAGTGACATGCCAGAGAAATTCTTGATACCCTAAAAGGAGTTTCCAAAAATGCCATTTTGTTCTATCTTTAATATATTACATGTTGGTAGATGGTTAGGGAAATAGTAAAAATATGGCAAAGTCATAGCATGCTTGCAAGCCCGTTGAATTCATAGAGAAATCAGGTTTTAAGAAAAATAGAGGAAAAAAAACCCAAGTGTATAAAATTAGTGATGAAAATTGGATGTTATTCACACAGAAGTGATGGACAATGCTGAGGTAATTCACACACCTAAACTAATGATTTACACACCTAAACTAACAAATCTGTCTAATGATTTGTTATCTGAATGATGTAAATTACCAATATTGAATTAAGGATAAACAAGCCTAAATGGGTAATTATTGACTCCTTAAAAGTGGTCATAGCAAAAATCTAAATGTAATAGATACAGATATTTTTATGGGAAAGTTGTTAAAATTTCAAACAATTTTTTTAAAGATTTTTAAAATTTTATTTATTTGTCAGAGAGAGCGAGCACAAGCAGGGGGAGTGGCAGGCAGAGGGAGAAGCAGGCTCCCTGCTTAGCAGGGAGCCTGATGCGGGATTTGATCCCACGGCCCTGGGATCACGCCCTGAGCTGAAGGCAGCCTCTTAACCGACTGAGCCACCGAGGCGTCCCTCAAACTATTTTTTAATTGTCTTTCTGCTTGGGGCTTATCCTTGGGCCCCAAACACGAGTCAGATGATGAGGGAGGGCAGAAAGAACAATGGTACCTTGGAAAGCAATTCCAGAAGTGGCACTTTTTATGTAATGTGCTCTTAAGGAGCCCAGGAGACTAGGATTTCCTTGATGAATACAAACAGAAAATTAATCCATCAATTTATTTTCCTCATGTGCTCTTCATGGAGGCACAATGTGCTGAGATCATCCTGTGCCCAGAAAGGGTGGTGACTTCTGATAGGAACACTCCTGTTCAAGATGACTTCCTATCAGATGTGGTGTCAAGGTTATCTCAATTTCAAAGCAGTCCTTTCTGTCCCAAGGCCCCAAAGGCCCAATTCACCACTTGAGGCCATTGGTTCTCAACCTCAGACTCACATAAGAATCACTTGGAGAGACTACATCAAAATAAAAAGCTTCTGCACAGAGAAGGAAACAATCAACAAAACTAAAAGGCATAGGGAATGGGAGAAGATATTTGCAAATGACATATCTGATGAAAGGTCACTACCCAAAATCTGTAAAGAACTTATAAAACTCAACACCCAAAAAACAGATATCCAACTAAAAAATGGGCAGGAGACATGAGTGGACATTTCTCCAAAGAAGACCTACAAATGGCCAAAAGACGCATGAAAAGATGTTCATCATCACCTACTGTCAAGGAAATGCAAATCACAACTACAATGAGATATCACCTCACACCTGTCAGAATGGCTAAAATCAACAAGAAACAACAGATGTTGGTGAGGATGTGGAGAAAAAGGAACACTTGTGCATTGTTGGTGGGAATGCAAATTGGGGCAGTCACTCTGGAAAACAATATGGAGTTTCCTCAAAAAGTTAAAAATAGAACTACCCTATGATCAAGGAATCTCATTATTGGATATTTACCCAAAGAATACAAAAATGCTAATTCAAAGGGATACATATGCTCCTATGTTTACAGCGACATTATTTACAATAGCCAAATTATGAAGTGTCCATCAATTGATGAATGGATAAAGAAGAGGTAGTATATATCTACAACGGAATATTATTCAGCCATAAAAATAATAAAATCTTGCCATTTGCAATGATGCAGATGGAGCTGGAGAGTATTATGGTAAGCAAAATAAGTCAGTCAGAGAAAGACAAATACTGTATGATTTCACTCACGTGGAATTTAAGAAGCAAAACAAATGAGCAAAGAAAAAAACGGGGGGGCAAACAGAGGGGAGGTGGCGGGGGGAATGGGTGAAATAGGTGATGGGGATTAAGGAGGGCACTTGTGATGAGCACCGGGTGATGTATGGAAGTATTCAATCACTATATTGTACACCTGACTTAAAAAGCTGAAGTTTTACATCTCTGTGACTACTGCACAAATAGGATTTAGAAAATCATATTCCAAAAAGTTGTCCTGGTCTTTTGTAGCCAACTCTTCCAGCACCCTCCATCCCTCGTCTGCCCAACTCCTGGCTATTTCCTAGGAGGTGGTTGTGTGTTCTTTGGGGGCAAATGGAAGGTGGGATCTGAGGGGATAATTCAAATTGGTAGGCTGAACTGACGGCCTGTGCACAACCATAAGATGGGAGGAGACTCTCGGTGCCTAGTTGGCCCAGGAAGCAGAGAGGGTTAAAACAGCCTCTCAACCTCAGCACTCTGGACATTTTGGACTGGATCCTTCTTTGCTGTGGGAGCTGTCCTGTGCACGGCAGAGTGGTTAGCCATACCCCTGGCCTCTACCCACTAGATGGCAGTGGCATCCCCCAGGTTGGACAACCAAATCTGTCCTCAGACTTTGCCAAAAGTCCCTTGGGGCAAACCCTCCCTCCCCCCCGCCCCCTTTCGAAGCACTGAGTTGAAGCATTTCTCTTCCAGTGGCCCTATAGGACCGCTGCCCATTGGGCCCAGAAGCTCCTTCCCCTTTCATCTTCCTGCCAGCCCTGAAGATTTCACTTTCACTTCCCAGCCATCTGCTCAGGAGGAGTGGCTTCTGGCCGACCCAGCGCCTGTTTGGTGAGGAAATGCTGACCTAGCCTGCCCTGGCTTTTCTTCACCACTTAAATCAGGAGCCAAGACTTCTCTGCTGGGGCCTCAAGGTGCGTGGGGAAGTTAGTGGGGGGCAGAGGGTGGAAGACGCCAGAAGGAAGGTATGACAGGAAGGTATGTGAGTTTAGTGTGTGGCCCAGACGTGCTCTGAAGAGAAGAAAAGTCAGTTTGCAGACTTCCTGCTCTGAGTGCAGACAGACGGCAGCCTTGATTCTGGAGACGGGTGGCCTGGAGAGAAAGGAGCGCCCAAGAGGTGGGGAGCATTGTTCCTTTCCTGGAGGGGCCCTTCTTTCTCCAGGCTGCGTCCATCCTCATCCCCTTACTGTTCTAGAGTTTGAATTGCCTCAGCGAGATCGCTGAGGAGAACTGGAATCCTTTCCCTCTCTCACTCTCTCTTTCTCAAAGTTGAACAGGAAGTATCTTCTCTTCTGCCCACCTCTACCTGCTTGAAGAAAAGCTGGCAGAAGAGGTCCCTATGTTCCAGAGGTTGAAAGCCCAGGCTCCTAGGGTGGAGCACAAGACAGAATGGAGTTTGGGGGTCATGGCCGGGCTCATATTGAAGCTGATTCTCTCATTCCTCCCCCGGGGAACCAACCGAGGGGCCGTCTCTGGCCTTCCTCTCCCGCTGGCCTGCAAGGTGATGTGCCTGCCACCTGCCTCCATGGCCCCCTTTCACCCTGTGTCCTTCCGAGTGCCAGTCTCAGGGGTCTCTTTGCACTTCCCTGCATAGGCCCCTGTCCTCTTGCTTCCAGGAGCCCGCTGACATCAGCATCCCCACCTGCCTTAGGGCTCTTTCTCCATCATTCCTCCTCTGTAGACACACCTTTGCATGGTTATCTCAATTCCTTACTATTTTTCTTTGTTCAGAGCTAATTAACCAGAGCTGATTATTGCTCAGAGGGAGTCCAGAGGGGGCGCCTGGGTGGCTCAGTCACTAAGCGTCTGCCTTAGGCTCAGGTCATGATCCCAGGGTCCTGGGATCCAGTTCCTCATCGGACTCCCAGCTCAGCGGGGAGCCTGCTTCTCCCTCTGCCACTCCCCCTGCTTGTGTTCCCTCTCTCGCTGTGTCTCTCTCTGTCAAATAAATAAATAAAATCTTAAAAATAAATAAATAAATAAATAAAAGCTCATATACAGGGGCACCGGGGTGGCTCATTCAGTTAAGCGTCTGCCTTTGGCTCAGGTCACGATCCCAGGGTCCTGGGATCGAGTCCCGCATTGGGCTCCCTGCTCAGCAAGAAGCCTGCTTCTCACTCCCCCTGCTTGTGTTCCCTCTCTCGCTGTCTCTCTATCTGTTAAATAAATAAATAAAAATCTTAAAAAAAAAAAAATGAAGGAGCCCAGAGATCCAGTGGTCTTGCTAAGACATTTGCTCCATGACTGACAGTGATGATGTCCCATCTGAAGCTCACTTTTGAGCAGTTTTCACATTGATGGGTTTGTTACATACCTTCTGACACATGTACAGGATATCCTGTACGCCTACTTCTCAGAAGTCGCTGTTCCTGTCTTCCTGGGGGGGGGGGTCCATTTCTGCCCCGATACTGATTTTCCCCCAGGATCCAAAACAAGGCCCAAACCCATAGGATGAAATAGATTTATTTATTTATTTAAACAGTTGATTCATTGGAACTAAAGCTGCTGGTGTAAAAAAAAAGTGCAATGAATATGCATTAAACATGGAGTAAATGTTAAATACATAGAAGAGCTTACAGTTGAGTTGGGGAGAGATTGTAAACAAACAAATAATTGATATGTATACAAGAAGGTGACTAATAGCATGAGGTAACAGTTTTTAAGTGTCAAATGTAGTGACCTGGTAAAGGCCTTGCAACTGGCCTCCTTGTGAGGAGATATTTGAGTAGAATCTTAAGAATGTGAGGGATTCAAAGGCTTTAGCATGGGTTTCCTCCCGGATTGGAAAGAGGCCAGTGTGGGCTGGGGCGGAGTAGGCAGGGAGGAGGAATGTGTCATGTAGCCTGACTGGTGGTGATGACGACCAGCTCACGCTGGACGACGTGTATTTGAGCACAAGGGTGACGGGACTGGTGTCTGCTCTGAGGAGCACTCTAGTCAGCGACGTGAGAACGGCGATGGCAGGACACTGAGAAAGGGCAGTGATAGTTTCAGGGAGAACCATTACCCAGAATCCACGCAGGAGACGCAGGTGGCTCCTGCCAGGGGGATGGCAGTGGAAATGGTTGGGACTAATTTGAAGAAAACACTCAGTGTCTTCTGATGAACTAATGAGACCAGGAGCAATTTAATAAAAGTGGTCCTATGTTACAAAATGACTTTCTTTAAAATGACTTTTTAAAAATATTACTTTCTAGAAACATATTTACCAGAGAGCTAGAGCTCTTGGAGAGAGGGTCATGAATGGGGTGTTTTTGGGGGGGGGGGGGCAGGCACAGATTTAGCCCTGGATTCTAAGGAGTTGCTGAAGCAGGAACTCTCAATATAGAGTTATGGGGAGGGAGCATTGCAATATTTCTGACTTCCCCAGGTCTCTCCATGTCAAAAACAGGTCCGACTTCCCCAGGGGCAGTTCCTGGCCCAGGAAACCAAGAGAAATGTCTAGAATGCTGTCTAAAACTTCAAAGAATATCCTTCCCTGCATGCCACTTCCTGGAGACACTTTTATTTTACTATGTGACCTGCAGAGAGGCATAGAGTTGCATTTTCAGGAGTCCTGATGTTAGGAGAAAACTCAAGTGTAGGATATTTGTGGCCGCCCGTTGACCTGGGACTCCCATCAGGCAGATACTACTTGTATTCCCTTCCTACCTTCCTGATCACTGCTGGGCTCTCAGGTCAATCTTGGGCATTGGTGGGGTCACTGCCCATGTGTGGGGACTCTGCCTCCTTTGTACCTTCCCCCTTCTGTGGCCAGTGTGGTGGCAACTGCTTTAACATCAACTTCTTGTAGCCCCACTGTGAACATGAGGTTTATAACCCCATAATAGGATGCATGGTCCACTTCCCCATAGACTTGAGATGTTTCTCAGCATTGGTTGGATACTGAATAGAATGAAAGATAACAGAGAACCCCATGCCTATGGTTGGCTTATAGCTTCAGTTGTGAGCAGGGGTGGATATTATCATGTCCTATAAACCCCTGGTCTTGCCAGTCATTAAAGCCTGATCTGACCATAGGACAATTTTCAGTATCCGTACCATTGGCTAGATCACATTGATCAGCCCACATTCAGCTTTATCTTTCACCAGGTTCACTTAATGGATGATTGGAGAAGTGAGCATATTTCTAGACCTAAATTTATCTCCATACAGCTTTCATCATGCCCCTATTTTCTCTTTTTAGAGCAAAGGGAAGATTATAGTTTGTTACGAACCTCAGTTCTTTCTTCATCGGACCTTTTCAACTGTGTTACTTTCCTAAGGTTTTATAATCAATTATGGCTTAAAACCACAGGAATTTATTCTCCCACAGTTCAGGAGGCCAGAAGTCCAAAGTCAAGGTGTTGGCAGAATTGGTTTCTTCCGGAGGTACCGAGGGAGAGTCTGTTCCATGTTTCTCTCCTAGCTTCTGGTGGTTTCCAGCAGTCCTTGGCATGCCTTGCCTGGTTGCTGCACTGCTCCAGTCTCTGCTACCATTGCCACATGGCCTTCTCCCCTGTATGTGGTGCACCCTCTCCTCTTCTTAAAGGACACTGGTCATTGGATTGAGAGCCCACCTATTCCAGTGTTATCTCATCTTAACTTGATTACATCTGCAAAGACCTTATTTCCAAACAAGGTCACATTCACAAGGCGATGTCCATGTGGGGGATAGAGTTCAATCATTTAAAACAAGTATCATGATTAATATCTACTAGATCTTCCTTTTTTTTTTTTTTTTTTTGCCTCACAGTTCCTTGTCCATAATGAGTCCGGGTTCTGAGGATCAGCAGCATCTCCGTGCTGCCACCCTGTGATATGCCTTCTGACTGACCACCAGGAATAATTTTAGGTTTGGTTTGTCATTCCTACTCATGTGACTTAGCAGGACAGAAACCAGTCAGGTTCACGTAGCTTAGCTGGGGCCTACAGGACAGGAGATGCCACACAGCAGCACGGCTGCCTCACGTGAGCTCCCAGGGAGGGTCCATACAGTGGTATAGGAGGGACGTTATCTCCTTCATCTGGCCGTTTGTAAGAGAACAAGACCACGTGGTATGTATGAAACTAACACAGCTTAGGTAAGTCTTGGGCCGGTGGACTGATTACCTTGTAAGAGCCATGAACATAGCTTCTAGCACCCTACTGGCAAATATTTCATTACACGAGTCACAACCCACTTGTGGAAGCGGAGGTCTGTGCTTACCGAAAATAATAAAAATAAAACAGAGTGCTAGGAGACGGTAATATCCATGTCCTTTTTATGGGAAGAAAGGACTTAAGCCTGATGATGACCCTTTGTTCCCGTACATCCAACCTAACTCCCAATCCTGTCCCTTTTATCTTACCCTCTCTCTCAGCCTCGTCTGTTTCTCATTCCCTCCAGCAGCCTGTCCTACAAACTCCCAACACTGATCCCTGCTCTTTGGAGAGAGGCTGTCTCTTTTACATCATTTAGGAAGTGTCACATTTTTGGTCCCTGCTGGCCTATTAATGCCAAAAGCCTAGCAGCTCTCTGTGTACCAGCCATACGGGTATTTTAAGATCTGTAGAAGATGTTGTGTCTTCCATCAACAGGGCATTCATATATGTGACCTCTTCTCTCTAAAATATATTTTTACTCTTTCTCATTCCATATCCCTTCTTACAACTTTTAGTTCAATCCTTACTTATTCAAGGGGGATATCTTTGATATTCTCCTATTTGGCAAATTATTAGTTCCTCCAAAACAGGGACCCCTGGGTGGTAGTGTTTATCACACCTACCAGACCTCTGAAAAAGGATCCTGTGGACACTGTATTCACCCTAATTCAACTTACTGAATGAAATAATCTTTATAAGTTACTTCATTCAATTTACACACTTCAATAAAGTACTCTATTTCCCAAGAACTTTTGTATAAAGAATAAATAGGTCAAAGTGATTTATAAATTGTAACTAGTTCTACAATTCTTAGTGGTAAAATTCCTTCCCTACTGTGGCATTTGTTTCTGTGAGTGTCTCTGGGAGTGAATATGAGAGAATGGAAGGGTTCTGTATGGGACAGGTATATGTGGAGGTAAGCATTTCTTATGTTGAAACTGTATCTGTGGTCCCAACGTTTACCTATTGGAGAACAGATAATTAATGGAACAAAAAGATGAAATGCTGATAAAAAAGAGGTCTAATCACCTATGGAGAAATGAGGAGGTTCTTTATATATTCATCAAAGGTTGTGTTCCTGTGCATTCTAGCACTAGGGATACAGGAATGAATAAAAACAAAGTGCCTAATCTATGTGTGGATTGTATTTTAGGAGTAGGATATTTAAGGAAAAGATATAGTATATTATATAGTGATAATAAGAAAAGGATGACTAATGTGTAGTGAATGATATATTGGTAATTGTGTTATAGATAAAGTAATCATTGGGTCCTTCTGATGAAATGATATTTAAGGAGAGAGTTGGATGCAGTATAAGAGGAAGTCATGCAAATATCCAGGGGTGGATCATTCCAGGCTTAAAGAAGAGCAAATGCGGAAGCCTGAGGCATTAGCAGTTTACCCAGGCCACTGAATTTTATTTCTGTTTTTTTTTTCTCTCTCTTCTTTTTTGTCCTTCAACATTTCAGTTTTGACCAATCCTTAATATCTGTACAATTAAAATCCTTTTTACTCCTGCCATTCTTACCTCATCCCCTTTCAATCTGCCCAGCCATCCAGGAACATTTAAGCAAGAAGAGCTCCAGGAGTTAGGACAGGAAGAAGCCAGGGGAGATGTACTAAGGCTTTAAAAATCCTGAACATACAAGATGAGGTGTCCTGTTCCATCTGCCTGAAGCTTTTGACAGAATCCCTGACTCTAGACTGTGGCCACAGCTTCTGTCAAGCCTGCATCACTGTGGACACCAAGGAGTCAGAGATCAGCCCAGGAGAGGAAAGCAGCTGTCCTGTGTGTGGTATCAGATACTCACTTGGAAACCTAGGTCCTGATCAGCATCTGGTCAACATAATGGAGAGAATCAGAGAGTTCAAGTTGAACCCAGAGAAGGAGCTGAAGAGAAACCTCTGTGTGCACCATGAAGAGAAACTCCTGCTCTTCTGTAAGGAGGATAGGAAGGTCATTTGTTGGCTTTGTGAGCGGTCTCAGGAGCACCGTGGTCACCACACATACCTCGTGGAGGAAGTAGTCAAGGAATGTCAGGTAGGGCCCAGGATGGAGGGAGAAAAGGAGGAAGATGGTACTTGGTGGGAAATCTCACCTTTCCATCCTTCTGTACACGGCTTGGCACCATGGTACTGAGCCCTGTAATCTCTTTTCATGTATGTCTCTTACACTATGCTCAGCTTCCAATGCCTGACGGACATTTCTGTGTATTCTTTCCACTTACATAAAGAATGAGCCTTGGGGTGCCTGTATGGCTCAGTCAGTTAAGCCTCCGACTCTTGGTTTCAGCTTGGCTTGTGATCTCAGGGTCATGAGATCCAGCCCCACATGGGGCTCCAGGCTCAATGGGGAGTCTGCTTCCCCTTTCTCTCTTCCTCTGCCCCTTCCCCCCACTCTCTCTCAAATAAAGAAATCCTAAAAATGGGGGGGAATGAGCCTAGAGTCTAGAGCCTAGACTCTTGGCCAAGAGTGAGAGGTTTTCCTTTTTTTTTTTTTCCCTTTTGTTATATGAGTGGAGAGCTTGGCTCTCATTGTTCCCCTCAGCAGGATGGTTGCTCTTCAACATTGTGGATTGGATGTGGAAAGAGTGTCAGTAAGAGTATAGGATTTTTCTTGGGACTGCAGAATCAATCCTCTATGAAAAGAGAGAATTAGGCTACTCTTGGTGAGGGATGGTGACACCCAGGAACAAAGGATGTATTCTCCTTAGGTTTTCTCCTGTATCATAGATTCTAATCACAATTTCTGTAAACTGGTCTCTTCAGGGATCAGCCTGATTTCTTCCCCATTTATTCTTTGCTGCAAAAGTTCGGAGATTGTTGATGAGTCCTGATGTGAGTCATCTGATGTGAGTCATCTGATGTGACTTCTCTTTCACAGGAGAAGCTTCAGGCAGCTCTGGAGAGGCTAAGGAAGGAGCAGCAGAAAGCTGAGAAGTTGGAAGCTGACATCAGAGAAGAGAGGACTTCCTGGAAGGTAGGAAGAGACTTTCTAAGGGATTTTTGACACAGGAATCTTGGCAGGACCTTCAGTCCAAATCACAAGGAAGCCCCTTCCTCTTTGTTCCCTGACACAGAATGCGTCCAGAAGCCATTTGATTAGTTCTCCTCTTTGTCCTGTCTCTGTTACATTGAAGGCTGGAGAGTGGACACACAGGTATTTGGAATTGAGAATAAAGACAGACTCTTCAGTGAGGAAGGATGGAAAATTCTGTCTTCCATTCCTCTTTTCCAATGAGACTCTGACACCTCCAGTGAAAGACACTGGGCAAAGGACCAAGATTTTCCCCAAGGTTCAAACTTGGAAGTGTGGTAATGCAGGGAGGTGTGAGTGTCCAATACAGCCATCTACAACCTAAACCTCACTTAGGTTTTACATTTCATCCCAGGGTTGGCCTAGATAAGACAGTCTGAGGCCTGTTTACTAAAGGGAAAATAGTAGGAAAAATACCCAGCTTTCCCAAAAATTGCCCCCGTGCTCCATTTCCCTCTTGGTTAGAACTCAGTGAAAAAATATTTCTTTTTGGGGCGCCTGGGTGGCTCAGTCGTTAAGTGTCTGCCTTCGGCTCAGGTCATGGTCCCAGGGTCCTGGGATCGAGCCCTGCATCGGGCTTCCTGCTCGGCAGGAAGCCTGCTTCTCCCTCTCCCACTCCGCCTGCTGGTGTTCCCTCTCTCGCTGTGTCTCTCTCTGTCAAATAAATAAATAAAATCTTTAAAAAAAAAAAAAGAATAGAGAAAGTAGGGATGGGAAAGGAGAAGTCATTTAAAATGGTGCCAGGGGCACCTAGGTGGCTCAGTTGGTTGAGTATCTGGCTCCTGATTTCGGCTCAGGTCATGATCTCAGGGTCCTGGGATCGAGCCCCACATCGGGCTCCCTGCTCAGCGGGAAGCCTGCTTCTCCCTCTCCCACTCCCCCTGCTTGTGTTCCCTCTCTCGCTGTGTCTCTCTCTGTCAAATAAATAAATAAAATCTTTAAAAAAAAAAAATTTCTTTTCTTGGCTCCTAATCCCTTATACAGTAGGTTTTCAGGCAGATAGACTCTTTACCTCTTTTGTTTGTCCAACCTTGAAGTACCAGATACAGACTGAGAGACAAAGGATATGGACGGAATTCAATCAGCTTAGAAGCATCCTGGACAGTGAAGAGCAGAGAGAACTGCAAAAATTGGAAGAAGAGGAGAAGAGGATACTGGATAGCTTGGCTGAGGCTGAGGCTGAGCTGGCTCAGCAGAACCAGTTGGTGAAAGAACTCATCTCAGATCTGGAGCATCGCCGTACATGGTCAACAGTGGACCTGCTGCAGGTAAGAGGAATGCTCCAATCTGGAATTCTTGAAATACAGTCTAAGCTACCTTCTTTTCTGTGTCCTTGGGCTCTAATCTTGGTGTTAACACTAAGAGGTTCCTTTGGCTTTGCGGAGCCATTCTTTGTCATCCATTCAAGATATTATGGACCATCGAACATAAGCATTCCAGGGGAGTGTCCTACTTTATTATTTTATGAAGTAAGGGAATACATTTGACCTTGGAGAGAAGATCCATGGTATCCAGTGATATTCTCTAGACCCCTATTATCTGTGATCCAGTGTTGGATAATTTTCAAGTTCTTTTCATTCATCTTAGCCATAGGCAAATACATGCATTTTCAGGTATAAGAAATTTATCCCTTTTTTTTAATTAAAAAAAATCTGTATTTATTATTACAAACTTCTCTTGTTAGATTTTTTTTTTAAACATGAAGAGATAGAACATTGAGCCTTTTGTTAGGAGGATGGGCAAATATATGGATAGGAGGTATTATACTTGAGTGGTAAGAGTCTGTGTGCAAGTGTGTATGTGAGTGTGTGTGTGCCAGAAAGGTTGCTGGTGTCAGGAAAACATGCTGGTGCAAATTTATAGACACTTGAGGCAACAATTCGAACTAATGTTAAAATTTAAACAGTTTTTTTTTTTTTGAAGCATTAATACTGTGACTGTGATTCTGAGCCATGATGTATGATGGTCATTCAGGGAATTCCAGACTTTTCATAGTTTTTACCTGATTCCCTATCTTCTTCCTTTTCTTTTCTGGATTTCCAAACACTTTTTTTTTTTTTTAAGATTTTTTATTTATTTATTTGAGAGAGAGAGAATGAGAGAGAGAGCACATGAGAGGGGGGAGGTTGAGAGGGAGAAGCAGACTCCCTGCCGAGCAGGGAGCCCGATGCGGGACTCGATCCCGGGACTCCAGGATCATGACCTGAGCCGAAGGCAGTCGCTTAACCAACTGAGCCACCCAGGCGCCCCACTTTTTTTTTTTTAATTCTTGATATCAAGCAGAAGGATAATTGATTTTCACATGTTGGCTTGTTTCCTTTGTCTCTGATGCTTGTATCTTAGTTTTTTCCTGTTTTCTTTTTTTTCAGTTCCCTTGACTTTTTTCTTCTTTTTTGATTTCAGATTACTCTGGGGCAGAGGTCACAAAATCTTCTTTTTTTGTATTGGAATCACCTGGAGTGCTATAAAAACCTTAGGTCCTCAGACCCATTATAGTAACAGATTTTGCATTTTTTAAAAACCAGGATCTCTAAGTGATTATACCACCAAACAAATTTTAATAAAAACTACAATAGGTCTTTTCAACAAATTGGGCTGGGAAAAACAGAATATCCACATGCCAAAAAATGAAGGTAGACTCCTACTTCACACCATATACAAAAATTAACTCAAAGTAGATCAAAAATCTAAATGTAAGTAAAAAGGTAAAAATTATAAGACTCTTAGGAGAAAGCATAGGTATAAATCTTTGTGACTTGGGATTAGGCAATAACTTCACAGATACGGCACCAAAAACAGAAGCAACCAAAAATAAAATAAATTGGAGCTCATCAAAATTGAAAACTGTTGTGCTTCAAAGGACACCATGTAAAAGTGAAAAAACATCTCACAGAATGGGAGAAAATATTTTTAAATCATATATCTGATAAGGTTTAGTATTCGTGATATAGGGAAAACCTTTTACAACTCAACAATAAAAAGACAACCTGGGGCACCTGGTGGCTCAGTCAGTTAAGCATCTGACTCTTGATTTCAGCTCAGGTAATGATCTCAGGGTCCTGGGATCCAGCCCCTCATCTGGCTCTGTGCTCAGCGCAGAGTTGGCTTGTCCCTCTCCCTCTGCTCCTCCCCCACCCTCTCCTCCTGACTTGTGCGTGCACTCTCTCTCTCAAATAAATAAATCTTTAAAAAAAAACAATAAAAAGACAACCTAATTTAAAAATGGATAAAGGACTTGAGGGGTGCCTGGGTGGCTCAGGCAGGTAAGCATCCACTTGTGATTTCAGCTCAGGTCATGATCTCATGGGTCAGAAGATTAAGCCCTGAGTCAGGCTCCACACTCAGCGTGGATTCTGCTTGGGATTCTCTCCCCACTCACTTGCTCTCTCTATCTCAAATAAATAAATAAATCTTTTTTAAAAAGGGACTTAAATAGATATTTCTCCAGAGAAGATATATAAATAGTAAATAAGCACATGAAAAGATGACTGATATCTTTAGCCATTGGGGAAAGGTAAAACCAAAACCAAAAAAAAAAAATGGACAATACCAAGAGTTGACAAAGATGTGCAGAAATTGGAACTTTCATATATTGCTAGTGAAGTTGTAAAATGGTGAAGCTATTTTGGAAAACTGCTTGGCAGTTCCTCAAAAAGTTGATAGAGTTACCATATGGCCCAGAAATTCCATTCCTGGAAATGAAAACATGTCCACACATAAACTTGTATACAAAAGTTCATGGCAGCATTATTCATAATAGCTCAAAAGTGGAAACAACCCAATTCTCCATTAACTGAAGAAGGAATAAACACAATGTGTTATACCCAAACAATGTAATATTATTTGGCTGTAAAAGGAAATTAGCACTAATAGATGCTACCACATGGATGAACCTTGAAAATATAAGTGAAAGAAGACAGACACAAAAAGGCCCTTATTGTATTATTCTATTTATATGAAGTCTGTAATTGATAAATCCATAGACACAGACATGAGATTAGTAGTTGCCAGAGACTGGAGAGGAGGCAATAGGAAATGATTGCTACTGAGAGTAAGGTTTGTTTTTGCAATAGAAAATGTTCTGGAATTAAATAGTGGTGATGGTAAATATACATAGTAAATATACTAAAATCTACTAAATTGTACACTATAAAAGGTGATTTTTTTTGGTATTTTGTTATATCTGAGTAAAAACAAAAACTTTGCAGGCTTATTCCTTTTCCCTTGTTTATAGTTCATCCACAAGCTCTTCACAACTCTTTCTATTGCCAACTTCACAAAGACTCTTGTGTTTATGTCACTTTTCCAGGCATCTGTTCTTCTTAAGCCAGCTTAAGTTGGTACCTGGTTACTTGTAATAAAAACAGTGCTCAGTAGATAAATGTTATACATTTTGTGGGATTAACTTCCCACATTTAGATAACAGCTTCAAAGAATGACAAATGGGCTAACCAAGGAACTTACTCTTTTACTAGATTAGGGAGTTTGGATGTTCCTTTCCAACATGTTGAGATATATGCTATTGATTGTGGTGCTGTCCCTTCATAATCTTGTTTCCTGAAAGTTCTTAAACAGCTTTTCTTCTGTCTGGATCTTCATTGTAGTGATTTGGATGGGTCATTTCATTATATGCCTATTGTTTGCTAGAGGGGCTGTTGTTTGCTTGAGGGCTACACTCAAAACTAACTGGGAAGAATGAGCTAACAGAGAATTGCCAAACTTGAGAATGGATGAAAATTTAGATGAGACTTAGAAAGGAGGCACTTCTGTTCTTAATGTTTTTGTAATAGTATTATTACATTGGGCCATTTTTGTTTTTCAAATTTTGTAGCATGACACATGAATGAATGACAATAGGGAGTTAAATGATGGAGTGAACATGGCACCTATTGTTTTTATCTGTTCAGTATCCATTGCCCCTTTTCCTGGGATTTCTTTCTGAAGAAACACAGCATGTCTATTTTTATCCATGTACTTGTTTGGGGCTAAGATAATCAGCATCATGGAGGATGCATAGGTTAATCTTAGGTAAAGTAGTTTATCTAATTCCTGTATTTCCACAGACTACAAAGTTGGGCATTAGAAGTTGGGCATATGACCCAATTTTGGTCAGTGGCTCTAGGCACCAGAATTGTATTGTCACTTCATTGAAGAAAATTGTCCTTTTACATGTGAATTATATCAGTGAAAATAATTTAAACCAGGAGATTTCAAGTTGCTATCAATTAAAGTCTGAGAATAAAGTCAACAGACAGGGAAGAAAAGAGAATTATGAGACACAGAAAAGCCACATATATGATAGCATTTGAGCTTCCATATCCACCTGTGACTGAAATAGTATTTCTCTGGCCACATGGTTTTTTTTGGGGGGGAGGGGTGGCAAGTGGGGGGTAGTTTAAGGCAATGTTAGTTGGCTTCTTTGTCATATACAACCAAACTACACTAATACAGGGAAGCAAAACCATTCCTTTGTTTTGGTTAACCCAGCTGGTGGCATTTAAGAGTAAGGCCAAATATATTGGTATATATCGTTGAAAACAAATAAATCCATAGTCGTGATGATGTGGAAATGCAGATTAGCCAAAAGTTAAGGATGTGGAATGGACTGCCTTAGTAGGGTGTTTTAGTGTTTGGGACAGGGACTAAGTGAATATTGGTAACGTATTTGACAAGTGGACATAAGAGAGGACACAATATAGTGGGTGAATAGTAGGTTATATTTTAGATATTCTGGGCTTTTGGTTAGTGTTTCTTCTTCTTTGTTTATTATATTAGCCTGTATACATGATTAGAGACCATAGATCGTGATTAGATTATATAAAGTTTGGGAGCAACAGCACCTGCATGTGAGCTGAAATTTAAGAAGTGGAAGAGGTTACGTAAAGGCAGTGTATGGAGCAGAACTTTGCTATATATAAACTATGTATTCTGCAAATAGAGATAGTTTTACTTCTTTCCAATATAAATGCTTTTTATTTCTTTTTCTTGCCTAATTGCCTTGACTGGAACCTCTAGTACCACTTATTTATTTTTTTTAAAGCTTTTATTTATTTATTTGACAGAGAGAGAGAGAGCACAGGCAGGGGGAGTGGCAGGCAGAGGCAGAGGGAGAAGCAAGCTCCCCTCAGAGCAGGGGGAGCCTGATGTGGGACTAGATCCCAGGACCCTGGGATCATGACCTGAGCCGAAGGCAGTCGCTTAACCAACTGAGCCACCCAGGCGCCCTCTAGTACCACTTTAAATAGAAGTAGTAGGAGTAGACATTCTTGTCTTGTACCTAAGCTCAGGGAAAAATCATTAGGTTTTTCATCATAAGGATGATGTTAGCTATGAGTTTTTCATAGATGCCCTTTATCAGGCTAAGGAAGTTCCCCTCTATCCCTGGTGGGTTGTTATTATTCCTTTTTTGAATTGTTTTTATCATGAAGGGATGTTGAATTTTGTCAAATTTTTCCCCTGTGTCTATTAATATCATCACGTGGTTTTTACCTTTATTCTATTAATAACAATGAATTACATTAATTGCTTTTCTTATGTTAAACCAACCTTACATTTCTGTGATAAATCCCATTTGACCATGGTGTATATATACTCTTTCATATTTTGCTGAATTCAGTTTTTTAATATTTTGTTGAAGTTTACATCTATATTCATAAGAAATACTGGCCTGTAGTTCACTTTTCTTGTGATGCCTTTGTCTAGTTTTAGCATCAGAGTAGTACTGGCCTCATAGAATGAGTCAGGTATTGTAACCTCTCTTTCTATTTTTTGGAAGAATTTGTAAAGTGTTTCTATTATTTCCTCTTTAAACCTTTAGCAGAATTCACCAGTGAAGCCATCTGGACCTGACTTCTTTGCAGGAAGTTCTTGATTTCCAATCTAATCACTACATGTTTTAGGACTATTCAGATTTTCTATTACTTCTTGAATCAGTATTGGTAGTTTCTGTGTTTCTAGGAATTTGTCCATTTCATGTGGATTATCTAATTTGTTGGCCTACAATTGCTCACAGTCTTTATATTCCTATTAATTTTTGTAAAAGTCGGCAGTAATGTCTTCCCTTTAATTCCTGATTTTAAGATTTTTTTAAACTTTATTTTTGAAAGAGAGGGAGAGCGAGAGAAGGAGAGAAAGAGAGAGAGCATGCAAGCAGGAGGAAGGACAAAGGGAGAAGCAGACTCAGACTCCCTGTTGAGCAAGGAGCCTGAGGCGGGACTCAATCCTAGGACCCTGGGATCATGACCTGAGCCGAAGGCAGACACTTAACCAACTGAGGCACCCAGGTGCCCTCATTCCTGATTTTAATAACTTGTCTTCTCTGTTTTTTTCATGGTATGTCTGCATAAAAACTTGTCAATTTTGTTGATATTTTCAATTAGTTCACTTTTGATTTCTCTGATGTTCTCTAGTGTTTTTCTATTCTTTCTTTCATTAATCCTGCTCTAATCTTTCTATACTCCTTGACTCATGTTTTCTCTCTTCTTCCTAGGACATGAGTGGAATCATGAAATGGTATGTATGATAGGTGACCAGGAATGGTGCTTTTATGTTATGAAGAAAGGTTTGTAGCCATAAGAGTGTTCTGATGGTCAATTAGAATAAAAAATATTCCAAATCAGGGAAATTTGGATGTAGTATTATTTTAAATTTCTGATCATTGACAAAGGATTTAAGTGTTCCCTATCTAAGGAGAATAGACCAGATTCTATGGCAGTGAATTCAGTGGTTGGAGTTCACAAAATTAGGGATGGTAAAGGTAATAAGGATCACGGATTTCACTATTCGACTCTTGTGACTTCACTTTGTCCTTGCTCTCAATTCTGTATTCCATAGGTGCCTATCCTATCACATGGAAGACTTCATCAAGCCCTAAAATAGGTTATAGGGGCAGCTCCTTTATATTTACTTTGCTTACACGGAAATATAAAAGACCAGGTCATTCTACAAGGTTCTGTTTAGTTTTCCAAAAACAAACCTGAACCTCAGGGTTAGTGACATTGACCTTGGTGCCATAACTAATCTCTTCCTAGTCACACGTGTTAGAAACTTACATGAGAAAGTGTAGTTCTTGTGGCTTAAGTTGCTAATCCACCTGACAGAATTAAATTCCTTACAAACACATGAAATTCTAACCATTTGTAGTTCAGTGGTCATAACTTCTCCTTTGCCAAGTGTTTTTAACTTTTTTCCAGAGCACCTGAAATCTCAAATGTTATTTGTGGGTCACATCACTGGGTTTCAGGCTTTGGACTAAGGCACAAACTCACAGGCTCTCAAAAAGAGACTTATGGTTCTCACATTATAGCTAGGATCTGTAGCCTCACTACTTACTGATCTATCTGCCTGGGAAGACATATCTATGGCCTCCATGAAAGACCACTGTGATGACTTTACCACATATTGCATACCTTTTTTAGAGGTAGCAAAGGCTTTTTCTACATGTTATTTCATTGAATTTTCTATTATGTCCATGAGGTATCAAGAAAAATGTTAATTATTCCATTTTTCAAAGAATAAACTGTTTATTTAAGGTGAAGACATTCCCAAGGTTACAAATAGTAAATGAGAAGGTAGACATGAGCACATTTCTTCTGGCTTCAGCATCAGGACTCTCCCTTCTTCCCAACTCAGGCTTCTCAGGGAGGAGGGTTCAGGTGCATCAGTGGCATGGAAGGAGAGAGAAAGGCAGTTGTATTGGAAGGGTACAAGGTAAGAGATGTAGGGTTAACGTTTTTGTCATGCCTAGGAGTGAGATCTGGACACTGAAGAAGCCAAAAACTGTTTCCAAAAGACTGAAGAGTGTATTCCACGCTCCAGATCTGAGCACAATGCTGCGCATGTGTAGAGGTGAGGAGAACCAGGATGGGAGGGTGGATGTGGGACTCCTGTGGAGTCAGCAACTAAATTGGGGAGCTGGTATAGTTTCAAAGAGAGGATAGAAAGGAGGAGGGTATTCAGAGAAGGAGGGATATTGCTGAGAGAGATGTGGTTATATCTAAGGGGGAATGGCAAGGTGCCTAGTTCATCATCTCTTTCACCAGTTCATAGCCTCACAGGGCTCCCCTCTGCTGGCCCTACTCCAGAGAAGAGATAGGTATTGGTGCTTAATCATTTGCTTCCAGTTAACATCACTGAATCTCTTATCGTTTCAGAGCTAACACATGTCCAGTGCTACTGGGGTAAGAAAAAGTTACTGGTTCTTTAAATCCCTGTGTTCTACTCCCCTTTCAGAAACTTGTGATTTCAATGTGATTTCATGACCTTAGCTCCATGTGTTTATATATATAATATTATATATTTCTATATATATTTTAGAATATATATATATATGAAATACATTTCTCCAGTGTTTTACCCCCTCCCCAATCCATCAATACAAGCTCTACCTAGTCACTTCCCACTTTCCCTCTTCACAATGTCACCAGATAAACCTATCCTATATTTTTCACCTGATCTTACAATTTTTATTTTTTTTCTGCAGTGGACATCACACTGAATCCAATCAACTTAAATTTAAACCTTGTCCTTTCAGAAGATCAGAGACAAGTGATGTCTGTGCCAATTTGGCCTGTTAAGTATACTAATTATGGTATCTTGGGCTCCCAATATTTCTCTTCAGGGAAACACTACTGGGAAATAGATGTGTCCAAGAAGACTGCCTGGATTCTGGGGGTATACTGTAGAAAACGTTTCTGTAATATAAAGTTTGGTGTTAGACAAGGCACAGTTCATCAGAATGTTTACTCCAGATACAGACCTCAATGTGGCTACTGGGTTATTGGGTTACAGAATAAATTTGAGTATAAGGCCTTTGAGGAGTCTTCTACATCTCATCCCATGGTCTTGACTATTTCCATGGCTGTTCCTCCCCATCGTGTTGGGGTTTTCCTAGACTATGATGCAGGCATTGTCTCATTTTTCAATGTCACAAACCATGGGTCACTCATCTACAAATTTTCTAACTGTTGCTTTTCTCAGATTGCTTATCCATACTTCAATCCTTGGAACTGTCCAGGCCCCATCATCCTGTGTCCACCATGTTCCTGAACCTTCTTAGCCCCTACCCACTTCTGTGTAAAGCCTCTTGTCCTGGGGCTCATCTACACCTGAGCTTACCTGCACCCTTCCGAACGCCTCGTCCTTCCTTTCTCCTTTTATTATAGAATGTTTTTGTGCAATGCTTTTCTGCATGTATTGAAATGAACATGCAACTTTTACCCTTTTGTTTCTTATTTAATTCAACTACCTTTATAGTTTTGTTATTATTGTATTTTAGTAGTTATTCTGTGGTTTATGCCTATGTTGTTAGTACCTTGATTTTTTTTCACAGATTATTGAGGTTCTGTTCATCATTTTCATATTGGATAATTTACATTAATCTACTTTTAAGTTCACTTAGTCTTTCGTAATCCTGAATTTCTCTTAAGCCAGTCCTAGATCATTTTTTTGAGTGATTGCAGCTCTTAGTTTTAGTATTTCAATTAACAAAACTATTTTTGTTTTTTGACATTTCCTATTTGCTCATTATTATAAGCATATTTTCTTTCATAGCCTTTACCCTAGATGTGAGAGCTGCTGCAAAGTCCTTGTCTTCCTTGTTGTGAGTCCTTATTGTAAATATGACTTCTGCATTATCTTGGAATTGATCTCCATTGATTGCCTTTGTTCTTGAGTATGGACCATGTTCGTTTCTTTGTATGTTGAACAATTTTAACATGTATCTAAAATTCCCCAGGGGGAATTGTGAATGAGATGTAAAGATTCTGGATTCTGTTTATTTTTCTGAAGAATATTTTTTTTCAGGCATTTGGTTAAACTCAAATTTGAAATTGTCCCCTGAATTTTGCAGAAGCTGAAATCTCTGGTCAGTTCTTTTAGCTCTATTTGGGCTGCTTGGTATCTGCCTCAAACATGTGTATTTCAGAGAGTTGCTCAGTGTGTATGTACAATTTGAGATTTCCTCCTCTGGATCTCTCTTTTACAGACATTCTCCTACCATTTTTCAGCTGTTGTGATAGCTCCAAATCATTCTTCTTGCTCTTCAAGCTAGTAAGTCTGTATGCCGCTGAGTTTTAACTATCCCACTCACTACCAGTTGAGTTTTGCTTTCAAATAAAAAGCCATAAAACCAGAAAACTCCTCCAATAGTATTACCTTCTTCCAATTGTCTATTACACTCTAGGTTCTAAGTGTTTTGTCAGTCTCTAGTGCCTTCATCTTTTTGTTTGTTTTGCTTTGTTTTTATAATTGTTCAAGGTTTATAGTGTTGATATATAGGTTATGGATGCTGCTTTGTTAGAATATATACCTCCGTTTATAGAAACAGAACTTTAGTTTTTCTTGCTCTGGATAGTCTAAGCTATAAGTTCAATCGCTGAATTTTAGTGGTTTGTTTTTCCTTTTTTGTTATACAAACCACCAGATTTTATTCAAAGTGATTATGCCATTTTGCATTCCCACAAATTCAGAAAGGGAACAATGATGGTATAGGGTTGGGTGGTCAATGCCAAGATATTAAGAATAGGTGTATTTTTCGGTATATTTGGTTGAAACTGAAGAGGATTGGAGAGCTGAGTCTGACTGCGTGATGAGCACAGCATAGTGGTATTGACTGCAGTGTTCAGAAGGAAAGAGCTTCCTTAGCCAAAGACCTCTTCTCTGTCTGGTACTTCTTCCTTTCCCAATCCCATCTACTGGATATTAGATCCATTGTTTTACTCCTCTTCCTCTGAATTGCTTAATTGACCCCACATCCTTGGTTAGTATCTCGGGACTCTCTTATGAGAGCTGGGAGAAATCAGTGAGAAAATCAGGTCTCGTCAAGATACCTGAAAACTTGAGCAAGCAGAATACTTGGATTTACACTTCTCTCACCATACACATTTTTTTCACCAGAGCTGAATATGTTGGTATGTTCCATATTCCAGCTCAGTATATTCTGAGTTACAGGGAAAAATAAATCTTTCTTAGGGCTCTGTATTTTCCCTCCAGTCATTACATCTCCTACTTGGAGAGGAATATAATGAAATATCCCCCCCCTTTGACCCATGGATTTTTAACACTTTCCCATTTGAGAAAACCTTAGGGTAAAGCAAGAGTTAACGCAGTTGAAGTGTGTTGGTGGAGACAGATTAAACACCAATCCAAGTAAACCTTAGGAAGAAAACAGGAGATAAAAAGGTTGATTAGTATTTGTCAAAAAGTGGAAACAACCCAAGAGTCCATCAATGGAATAATAGAGTGGAATACTACTCAGACATTAAAAGAGTGAAAATCTTGCCATTCAACAACACAGATGAACCTTGAGGGTATTATGCTAAGTGAAATAAGTCAGAGAAAGACAAATAACATAATGATTTCATCATATGTGTAATCTGAAAAACAAAACAAGCAAACAACACAAAACTCATTGATACAGAGATCAGATTGGTGGTTGCTAAAGGCCAGGGTCTGGGAGTGGGCAAAATGGGTGAAGGGGATCAAGAAGTAAGGCCTTCCAGTTATAAAATAAGTCATGGGGGTATAATGTATAGCATGGTGACTATAGCAAATAGTATTGTGCTGCAAATTTGAAATTCCTACAAAAGTAAATCTTGAATGTTCTCATCACAGGAAAAACATTTTTTTCATGACTTCCTATGGTGATAGATAGTAACTTGATTTACGGTGGTGAATGTTTCACAATGTATACAAATGTTGTACACCTAAACAAATATAATGTATGTTAATTGCACTTCAATAAAAAATTATCAAAGGGGAATCATATGTATGTTATTGATACCAGAAGAATAACTGAATTTTTTTTAAAGATTTTATTTATTTACTTTACAGGGAAAGAAAGAGAGCAAGCACAGGCAGGGGGAGTGGGAGAGGGAAAAGCAGGCTCCCCGCTGAGCAGGGAGCCCGATGCGGGACTCGATCCCAGGACCCTGGGATCATGACCTGAGCCAAAGGCAGATGCTTAACCAACTGAGCCACCCAGGGATCCCAAGAATAACTGAATTATACGATGTGACAGCAACTGTGTTCACAGCAAGAATGGTAAACTGGAAGTATGATTTATCATCAAGATGTTCCATTCAATTAAAAATATTTTTATAGTTACATATCTGCATATCTATCTATCAGACCTTATATGCAATAACTTCTAATAGATTTAAGGCAATAAGCAACAGAGTAGAGAAAGTCCCTCCCTGACTTCATGAAACTTACAATTGGAGGTGCAGTGTGAGGTGGGGTGATTACCACTGATAAGATCAGTAATAACACTAGGTTTCCCACTGCACTTCTCTCTCTTGCCTTCCACTCATGCATTTTCATTTTCCAATTCAAGGAATAGTGACCGAGTCCTCACCTCTAGGAGTAACCCCTAGTTTTAGAAACGACTTCCAGAAAAATTCTAGCAAAGAAAGCCCTAGACAAAGAGCCTATGAAGTGTCCATGGGCCACAGCCCAGGCTTCTGGACCAATTCCGCACTGAAAGCAGCAGAGAAGAGCACTAGGCCTGGCTCTGCTCAGGGATGAAAAAGATACTTTGAGGAAGACAATAAGGGAAAGTCAGAAAGTTCTTTGAAGCTTAACAATTTAATGTTTCAGTATAATAATGTTGGATTTCTGCATGACGCTCCATAGAAATTCCTAGCGCCCTGTCCTCCCTAGGTTTGAGAGCCTTAATGGGGTGATGGTTGCTCTGCTTTGCAGTTTCTTTGGTGTTTTCTAGTCTTACAAGATTTGCAAGTTCAAACTCCGGGATCTACTGCAGTTCACAAACAAACAACAGAAAAACTAACCTTGCCCATCCTTCTTCTTGGGCCATTTCTGCCACCCAGAAACTGAGCTCACCTGGGAGACAGCTAGAAGAGCATGTAGGAGGAATTTCCATAAGGGGCATCTTGACAACTTTTAATAGAACAAAATGCAGGGCACCTGGGTGGCTCAGTAGGTTGAGCATCCTACTCTTGATTTCAGCTCAGGTCTTGATCTCAGGGTTTAAGCAACAACAGCAACAAAATGAGATGCATGCTTGTTGTTAATAGTATGAAGAGACATCAGAAGAAGTGGCGTGATAACAAGATCCTAAGACCTATAAGAATAGGGGCTAACGTAGGGGAACTTCTTTGTTTAACTACCTCTTTTCCTGTGAAAGACAGCCGCACCCCAGATTGACCCACTCAGATGGCAGATCCCACTCAAAGCTCTTTTTTTTAAACCATGACTCCCTCCTATGTGACTAGGTCTTATGGGATTATGGTTGACTTCTTAAACACTATCACCTCTACAATATCCTCCTTGTGCCCTTACCTCTACTGCGTCACTGTTTGGCATGTATCCTTAGACACCGCACATTTCACCTGTCTCACTGTCACTGTCATTACCACAATTCACCTGTGCCACTTGACACAGAACTTTAGAATTGTTGGGGTTCTCCAGAGAAACAGAACCTACACGAAGGGGTTTATTATAAACAACTGGCTCACATGATTATGGGGGCTGAGAAGTTCCAGGATCTGGTACCTGCAAAGTGCAGACCCAGGAAAGCTGGTGGTGTCATTCAGTCCAAGACCAAAGGCTGCAGAGCCAGGGTGGGTGACGGTGTAAATTCCAGTCCAAGGACAGGAGAGGACCTATATCCCAGCTCAAGCAGGCAAACAGGAAACAAAAGGGATGAATTCCTCTTTTCTCTTAGGCCCTCAACAAATCAGATGATGCCCGACAACACTGGGGAGTGCAATCTACTGAGTCCACAGACTCAAATGCTAATCTCATCTAGAAACAACCACCTCCCAGACCCAGAAATGTTTAATGGGGGCAACTCGTGGCCAGTCAAGTTGATAACACAAAATTAATCTTCACAATGATTTTCCTGCTTCATTTTTATTATGCTAAGATTATAGGGATTGTATGTTAAATAATGTTAGATAGCATTGCCCAACAAATGACACCATCCACAGTTTCATCTTCCCAGCATCTTTAGCAGAAGTGTCATTTTGGCCATACTGAATCCAAATTCTGAAGGTCAGGCTCACTGTGCTGCCACTCCGTGAGAGCCACTGACTGTCCCACTGAGGGACTTGCAGATTTGCATAGCCCTTCCCGCTCACACACCTAATAGGATACACCCCTGCCAGATTCACTTAGTCTAGCAAATGGATTCAGAACAGTAGAGACCGTGTTCCTAAGGCTGCTTCAGGGCAGCCTTCAGTGTGGGTTCCTCCTTGTGGTAAAGGAGGAATTTTATTCCTTCCACACGACAGCTCATTTGTAGGGAAAAAAGGCTAGGCGCACTTGTGTGAAATTATATTGCTCAGGTAAGCCTAGTGCCCCAAAGGACTGATTACCTTGAAAGGACAGGAGAGCAGCATCTAGGAGTGGACCGGAAAGGAATGAGTGCAACCACTGGCTCATCCGGCCCCCCGCACAAAGCCTTGTCACCTCTTAGGGATCTCCCATTGGTCTGCAGCCTCTCTCCTCCCTTCCTGCCCAAACCAGAGATTTTAACTTTCATTTTCACTTAGCACCTCCGGATCTTGGTGGAGATCGGCCCCTGGTTTGCTGAGAGAATCCTGACCACATTCCCTCCCTGGCCTGCCTCCACTCTTCTCCAAGGAGGCACGACTTCTCACCTGGTGTCTGAAGGTGTGTGGAGTGGTTTGCAGAGGGCAGAGGTGGGGAGAAGACCTGAATTTTGGAGGGAGCTGAACGTGTGTTCAGGCAGCTGCTGTGAAGGGTGGAGGGGGGTAACGCCCAGCTTGCAAGCTTCCGGCTGAGAGTGAGTGGGGCAGGGATATGGGCCGGGGAGGTTGGGGGAGGGGCAGTCCCCAAAGAAGGGAGGTTTGAAGGCTTGAAAGGCTTTGTTCTTTCATGCAGGGACCATTATTTCTACAGGCTGAATCTACCCTGGAGATTCTCCTTCCCACTCTATAATTTTGAATTGCACCTTGCTGAGGACAAGCCAGAATCCTCTATTTTTCAGAGGTAGAAATTTCCTTCTCTCCACAGCAAGAGCAAAGGCAGAGGGATCTTTGAATCCTAACATTTTAATGCCCATCCCGTAACAATGTAGCATTTCTGCATGACTCTATGTAAATTCTCATCAACTTGGTCTGTCTTGTGCTTAGGAGCTTAATGGGGTGACAGCTGCAAGCCCCAATCACTTACCTTACTCATCCCTCTCCCCCGGCCGTATCTGCCACCCAGAAACAGAGGCCACCTGAGAGATCAGGAGCAAGGGGAGCACTTTCCAAATGTGGTATCTTTTCTAACTTTTTTTTTTTTAATTTAACTTTTTTTATTATGTTCAGTTAGCCACTGTATAGTACCTCAGTTTCTGATACAGTGTTCAATGTTTCATTAGTTGCATTAGTGCTCATCACAACACCTGCCCTCCTTAATACCCATCACCCAGTTACCCCATTCCCCCAACCCCCTCCCTTCTGTAACCCTCAGTTTGTTTCCCAGAGTCCAGAGTCTCTCATGGTTCATCTCCCTCTCTGATTTCTCCCCCTTCAGTTTTCCGTCCCTTCCCCTATGGTCCTCCATGCTATTTCTTATGTTCTACTTGTGAGTGAAACCATATGATAATTGTCTTTTTCTGCTTGATTTATTTCACTTAGCATAGTCTCCTCCAGTTCCATCCATGTCAGTGCAAATGGTGGGTATTCATCCTTTCTGATGGCTGAGTAATATTCCATTGTATATATGGAGCACATCTTCTTTATCCATTCATCTGTTGAAGGGCATCTCAGCTCCTTCCACAGTTTGGCTATTGTGGACATTGCTGCTATGAACATTGGGGTGCATATGGCCCTTCTTTTCACTACATCTGTATCTTTGGGGTAAATATCTAGTAGTGCAATTGCTGGGTCATAGGGTAGCTCTATTTTTAACATCTTGAGGAACCTCCATACTGTTTTCCAGAGTGGCTGTATCAGCTTGCATTCCCACCAACAGTGTAAGAGGGTTTCCCCTTTCTCCACAACCTCTCCAACATTTGTTGTTTCTTGCCCTGTCAATTTTTGCCATTCTAACTGGTGTAAGGTGGTATCTCAATGTGATTTTGATTTGAATTTCCCTGATGGCTAATAATGATGAACATTTTTTCATGTGTCTGTTAGCCATTTGTATGTCTTTGGAGAAGTGTCTGTTCATGTCTTCTGCCCATTTTTTGACTTGATTATTTGTTTTTGAGTGTTGAGTTTGAAAAGTTCTTTATAGATCTTGGATACCACCCCTTTATCTGTACTGTCATTTGCAAATATCTTCTCCCATTCTGTGGGTTGCCTCTTTGTTTTGTTGACTGTTTCCTTTGCTGTGCAGAAGCTTTTTCTCTTGATGAAGTCCCAAAAGTTCATGTTTGCTTTTGTTTCCCTTGCCTTTGGGGATGTGTCTTGAAAGAAGTTGCTGTGGCCAAAGTCAAAGAGATCACTGCCTATGTTCTCTTCTAGGATTTTGATGGATTCCTGTCTCGCATTGAGGTCATTCATCCATTTTGAGTTTATCTCTGTGTATGGTGTAAGAGAATGGTCGAGTTTCATTCTTCTGTATGTAGCTGTCCAATTTTCCCAGCACCATTTATTGAAGAGACTGTCTTTTTCCACTGGATATTTTTTCCTGATTTGTCAAAAATTAGTTGACCATAGAATTGAGGGTCCATTTCTAGAGTCTCTATTCTGTTCCATTGGTCTATATGTCTGTTTTTGTGCCAGTACCATGCTGTCTGTCTTGGTGATCACAGCTTTGTAATATAGCTTGAAGTCAGGCAGTGTGATGCTCCCAGCTTTGTTTTTCTTTTTCAACTTTTCCTTGGCAATTCGGGGTCTTTTCTGGTTCCATACAAATATCAGGATTGTTTGTTCCAGCTCTTTGAAAAATGATATTGGTATTTTGATCGGGATGGCATTGAAAGTATAGATTGCTATGGGCAGCATAGACATTTTCACAATGTTTATTCTTCCGATCCATGAGCAGGGATTGTCTTTCCATCTCTTTGTGTCTTCTTCAGTTTCTTTCATAAGTATTCTGTAGTTCCTAGAGTATAGATCCTTTACCTCTTTGGTTAGGTTTATTCCGAAGTATCTTAGGGTTTTTGGTGCTATTGTAAATGCAATAAATTCCTTCATTTCTCTTTCTACAGTTACACTGTTAGTGTATAGAAAAGCAACTGTATTCTGTGCATTGATTTTGTATCTTGCCACATTTCTGAATTGCTGTATGATGAGTTCTAGTAATTTGGGGGGGGAATTCTTTTGGATTTTCCACATAAAGTACCATGTCATCTGCGAAGAGAGAGTTTGACTTCTTCTTTGCCGATTTGAATGCCTTTTATTTCTTTTTGTTGTCTGATTGCTGAGGCGAGGACTTCTAGTACTATGTTGAAAAATAGTGGTGAAAGTGGGCATCCCTGTCAAGTTCCTGACCTTAAGGAAAAAGCTCTCAGATTTTCCCCATTGATAATGATATTCGCTGTGGGTTTTTCATAGATGATTTTTATGATATTGAGGAATGTTCCCTCTATCCCTACACTTTGAAGCAGGAAAGGGTGCTGTATTTTATCAAATGCTTTTTCTGCATCAATTGAGAGGATCACATGGTTCTTATCTTTTCTTTTATTAATGTGCTCTATCATGTTGATTGATTTGCAAATGTTGAACCACCCTTGCATCCCAGGAATGAATCTCACTTGGTCATGGTGAATAATTCTTTTAATGTACTGTTGGATCTTATGGCTAAGATCTTGTTGAGTATTTTGGCATCCATGTTTATCAGGGATATTGGTTTATAATTCTCCTTTTTGATGTGATCTTTGTCTGGTTTTGGGATCAGGATAATGCTGGCCTCATAGAATGAGTCTGGAAGCTTTCTTTCTGTTTCTATTTTTTGAAACAGCTTTAGTAGAATAGGTATGATTTCTTCTTTAAATGTTTGGTAGAACTCCCCTGGGAATCCATCTGGCCCTGGACTCTTGTTTTTTGGGAGGTTTTAGATCACTGCTTCAATTTTGTTACTGGTTATTGGTCAATTCAGATTGTCAATTTTTTCCTGCTTTAGTCTTGGTAGTTTATAGGTTTCCGGGAAGGCATCCATTTCTTCCAGGTTGCTTAATTTGTTGGCCTATAATTGCTGGTAATTATTTCTAATAATTGTTTTTATTTCCTTGGTGTTAGTCGTGATTCCTCCCCTTTCATTCATGATTTTACTAATTTGGGTCCTTTCTCTTTTCTTTTGGATAAGTCTGGTCAGAGGTTTATTGATCTTGTTAATTATTTCAAAGAACCAGCTTCTAGTTTCATTGATCTGTTCTACTGTTTTTCTGGTTTCTATTTCATTTGTCTCTGCTCTAATCTTTATTATTTCTCTTCTCCTGCTTGGTTTAGGTTTTATTTGCTGTTCTTTCTCCATTTCCTTTAAGTGTAAGATTAACTTGTGCATTTGGGATTTTTCTAATTTTATGAGAGAGGCTTGGATGGCTATGTATTTCCCCCTTAGGACTGCCTTTGCAGTATCCCATAGGTTTTGGACCGATGTGTTTTCATTCTCATTGGTTTCCATGAATTGTTTAAGTTCTTCTTTAATTTCCTGGTTGACCTAATCATTCTTTAGCAGGATGCTCTTTAGCTTCCAAGTGTTTGAATTCTTTCCAAGTTTTTTCTTGTGATTGAGTTCTAGTTTCAAAGCACTGTGGTCTGATAACATGCAGGGGATAATTTCAATCTTTTGGTATCAGTGAGACCTGATTTGCGACCCAGTATGTGGTCTTTTCTGGAGAAAGTTCCATGTGTGTTCAAGAAGAATGAGTATTCTGTTCTTTTAGGGTGGAATATTCTGTATATATCTATGAAGTCCATCTGGTCCAGTGTGTCATTCAAAGCTTGTGTTTCTTTATTGATCTTCTGCTTAGGCGATCTGTCTATTGCTGAGAGTGACGTGTTGAGGTCTCCTACTATTAAAGTATTATTATCAATAGGTTTCTTTATTTTGGTTAATAGTTGGTTTATGTAGTTGGCTGCTCCCATGTTGGGGGCATAGATATTTACAATTGTTAGATCTTCTTGTTTAGTAGACCCTTTAAGAATGATATAGTGTCCTTCTGTATCTCTTACTACAGTGTCTACCTTAAAATCTAATATGTCTGATACAAGAATTGCTACCACAGCTTTCTTATGAGGTCCGTTGGCATGAAAAATGGTTCCCCATCCCCTCACTTTCAGTCTGGTTGTACCTTTAGATTCAAAATGAGTCTCTTGTAGACAGCATATGGATGGGTCATGTTTTTTTATCCAAACTGCAACCCTGTGCCTTTCATGGGAGCATTTAGGTCATTCACATTGAGAGTGATTATTGAAAAATACGGTTTTATTGCTATAACGTTGCCTGTGAAGTCCTTGTTTCTATAGATTGTCTCTGTAAATTTCTGGTCTATTACACTTGGGGTCTTTCTTCTTTTATAGAACCCCCCCTTAATATTTCTTGCAGGGCCGGCTTGGTGGTCACATATTCTTTCAGTTTCTGCTGGTCTTGGAAGCTCTGCATCTCTCCATCCATTCTAAATGACAGCCTTGCTAGATAAAGTATTCTTGGCTTCATGTTCTTCTCATTTAGTACCCTGAGTATGTCTTGCCAGGCCTTTCTGGCTTGCCAGGTCTCTGTGGATAGGTCTGACGTTATTCTGATGTTCCTCCCTCTGTATGTAAGGAATCTCTTCCCCCTAGCCAGTTTCAAGATTGTTTCCTTGGATCTAAGATTTGTGAATTGTACTCTTATATGTCAGGGTGTCGGTCTTTTCTCATTGATCTTGGGAGGGGTCCTCTCTGCCTCTTGGACACAAATGCTTGTTTCCTTCCCCAGATTAGGAAAGTTCTCAACTATGATTTGCTCAGATATACCTTCTAGTTCTCTCTCTCTCTTCACCGCCTCAGGGATCCCAATAATTCTGACATTGGGACGTTTCATGGCATTATTGATCTCTCTAAGTCTGTTCTCATGGGCTTCCAGCTGCCTATCCCTATCCTCCTCAGCTTCCTTCCTATCAGCTTATCTTCTAGATCACTAACTCGTTCTTCTGCCTCATTTACCCTGGTTGTTAGAAAATGAGTTAAACTGCATCTCATTCATAGCATTTTTAAGTTCGGCCTGATTAGATCTCATTTCTGCACTTAGAGATTCTATATTGTCACTAATGCTTTTTTCAAGCTTAGCTATTGACTTCATGATTGCTACCCTGAAGTCTATCTTTATTTCCATTAGATAATGTAGCAGAGGACATTGTCTCTGGTTCTTTTCTTTGCTGGGAGTTCCTCCTCCTAGTTATTCTGTTGAGGGATGGTTGAGGGCATGTACAGAGTCCAAAATATCAACCACGACCAAGCAAGATGTGCCGTAGGAAAATTCAGAGCAGTCGGAAGCCACCACCAAAAAAACAAAGTCAAAATGAAATGCAAGAATAAAATTTATAAAATTAAAAAATAAAAATAAATAAAAATTTAAAAAATTGGGGTAAGGGAAAGGGGGGCTATAATCTCTCAGTGTGGACAAAGTAGGGTGTTTCAGTTGTTCTTGGTGTATTTTGGTCTGTTTGTTAGAAGACACTACTTCCCAAAATTACAGGGAAAGTAAAACTTGTATATGTAAAAAGGTAATATTGAATAGGGAAAAAAGGACTACAATGAAGAATGTATCTATAAAAAACATAGGTGTAAAAAAGTACAAGTTAAAAAGCTACTATGAAATATAAATTGGTATATTAAACATCTAGTTGAAATGAGAAAAAAGGTAAAAAGAAAAAACAGAAGAAACATAAGAGAAAGAATAACAAGAAAAAGAGCATTGTATGTGAAAAATAAACAAGCCATGAGGCAATGCCTGGAGCTCAATATACTATTTTCCCCTGGTGTTGAGATTGTACAGTCTTATGGGGTCCGTGGGTTGTCGCCCTTTTGTTCTTCCAGCCTGTCTTCCAGGGGAGGGGCCTGCCATGCTGTTTCTCAGGCGACCCTGCTTGGGTGGAGTTGCCTTGCCCCCTGTCAGGGGGATGGGCTCATTGGAAACCGGTTTTTTGAGCTTTTGTTCTCTGGCGGCTTTCTGCACCTCTTCAGAGGGTCAGAGCACAAATGGCCGCACCCAAACCTCTGGCCCAGAGCAGAGAAATTGCAGTCTGCTCTCTTCACTAAACCTGCCAGGACACAGTCTCTGTTTCTGTATGCGATGCTGAAAACCTCAGCCTCCCAGGGTGCACACCCACAGTGACTCTCTCAGAGGTCATCCCAGGGGCCTGGGCTTGTCCCTGCCCTTTGTGCTTCTAAAATCTCAAGCGGCCCTGGGCTGCGTCCACACCCTCACCTCCTGGGTCATGTCTGAGCGCTGCTCTAAAGCCCTTTCGCAGCTGCTACTGTTCTGCGGGTTTTTGCTGGGTCCCCAACACAGGACACTTTGGCACTCTGGTGTTAACAGCACTTTGCAGGAGCCAGCTTATGGTGGCTCCTGCCCCCTTCTGTTTATCTTCGGATATCACCCCACAGATTCATGACTGCCCTTCCTACCTTGAGATAGGCAGTGCTTTTCTGCTTGTAGAGATCCCGATACATATTCTTAACATGTCAGGCTGATTTTTGTGGGTGTTCAGAATGGCTTCATAGATATCCAGCTAAATTCAAGGGACCTGTTGAAACGGGGTCCCCTACTCCTACCTTCTCCACCTTTTCTTTCTTGCCCTTCAATATTATGATTTGGGCTTGTCCTTGATTTCTACACAATTATTATAATTTTACTCTTTCCAACTCTGCCCCCTTTTAACCTTGCCAATCATACAGGGATCGGTGAACAAGAGGAACCACTGAGGTCAGGACAGATAGGAGCAAAAGAGCAGCTGTTATGGCTTTTAAACTCCTTACAAACATAGAGGAGGAGGTGACCTGCCCCATCTGCCTGGACCTCCTGAAGGAACCCCTGAGCCTGGACTGTGGCCACAGCTTCTGCAAAGCCTGCATCGCTGCAGAGAACAAGGAGTCTGTGACAAGCCAAGGAGGGAAGAGCAGCAATTGCCCTGTGTGCCAAATGGCTTTCTGCTATGGGGAACTGCGGCCTAACTGGCATGTGGCCAAAATAGTGGAGAGGCTCCAAGAGGTCAAGGTGAGCTCTGAAGAGGAGCAGAAGAGAAATCTCTGTGAGCGCCATGAAGAAAAGCTTTTGCTCTTCTGTAAGAAGGATAAGAGGGTCATTTGCTGGGTTTGCGAGCGGTCTCAGGAGCACCGTGGTCACCAAACAGTCCTCATGGAGGAGGCTGTCCAGGAGTACCAGGTAAGAGACCAGGATGGAGGGAACACAGGGCAGAAAATAGAACTTGTTGAGAAATCACCACTTTGCACTCAATTTTTTATTTAATTTTATTATGTTATGTTAATCACCATACATCATTAGTTTTTGATGTAGTGTTCCATGATTCATTGTTTGCATATAACACCCAGTGCTCCATGCAGTACATGCCCTCTTCAATACCCATCACCCGGCTAACCCATCCCCCCACCCCCCTCCCCTCTAGAACCCTCAGTTTGTTTCTCAGAGTCCATAGTCTCTCATGGTTCGTCTCCCCCTCTGATTTACCCCCTTCATTTTTCCCTTCCTACTATCTTCTTTTTTTTTTAGCATGTAATATATTATTTGTTTAAAAAGATTTTGTTTATTTATTTGTCAGAGAGAGAGAGCACAAGCAGGGGAAGCAGCAGGCAGAGGGAGAAGCAGGCTCACCACTGAGCAAGGAGCCTGGTGCAGAAGTTGATCCCAGGACCCTGGGACCATGACTCGAGCCAAAGGCAGATGTGTAACCAACTGAGCCACCCAGGCATCCCAATAAGTACATACCAGGCACTAGTGAATGCCTGGCATTTGACATAAAGGTTGGCTCTTAGCTCATTTATTTATTCACTCAACACCTTTTTTTTTAAGTTTTTTTTTTTTAATTTATTTGACAGAGAGAGAGACAGTGAGAGAGGGAACATGAGCAGGGGGAGTGGGGGAGGGAGAAGCAGGCTTCCCGCTGAGCAGGGAGCCCAATGTGGGGCTCTATCCCGGGACTCTGGGATCATGACCTGTGCCGAAGGCAGATACTTAAAGACTGAGCCACCCAGGCGCCCCCTGTAATGTATTATTTGTTTCAGAAGTACAGGTCTATGATTCAGCAGTCTTACACAATTCACAGCACTCACCATAGCACATACCCTCCCCAATGTCTATCACCCAGCCACCCCACCCCTCCCACCCCCACCACTCCAGCAACCCTCAGTGTGTTTCCTGAGATTAAGAATTCCTCATATCAGTGAGGTCATATGATACGTCTTTCTCTGACTTATTTCGCTCAGCATAATACCCTCCAGTTCCATCCACGTCCTTGCAAATGGCAAGATTTCATTTCTTTTGATGGCTGCATAATATTCCATTGTATATATATACCACCTCTTTATCCATTCATCTGTCGATGGACATCTTGGCTCTTTCCATAGTTTGGCTATTGTGGACATTGCTGCTATAAACATCGGGGTGCACGTACCCCTTCGGATCCCTACTTTTGTATCTTTGGGGTAAATATCCAGTAGTGCAATTGCTGGATCGTATGGTAGCTCTATTTTCAACTTTTTGAGGAACCTCCATACTGTTTTCCAGAGTGGCTGCACCAGCTTGCATTCCCACCAACAGTGTAGGAGGGTTCCCCTTTCTCCGCATCCCCGCCAACATCTGTTGTTTCCTGACTTATTACTTTTAGCCATTCTGACTGGTGTGAGGTGGTATCTCGATGTGGTTTTGATTTGGATTTCCCTGATGCCGAGCGATGTTGAGCACTTTTTCATGTGTCTGTTGGCCATTTGGATGTCTTCTTTGGAAAAATGTCTGTTCATGTCTTCTGCCCATTTCTTGATTGGATCATTTGTTCTTTGGGTGTTGAGTTTGATAAGTTCTCTATAGATTTTGGATACTAGCCCTTTATCTGATATGTCATTTGCAAATATCTTCTCCCATTCTGTCAGTTGTCTTTTGGTTTTGTGGACTGTTTCCTTTGCTGTGCAAAAGCTTTTTATCTTGATGAAGTCCCAATAGTTCATTTTTGCCCTTGCTTCCCTTGCCTTTGGCGATGTTTCTAGGAAAAAGTTTCTGCGGCTGAGGTCAAAGAGGTTGCTGCCTGTGTTCTCCTCTAGGATTTTGATGGACTCCTGTCTCACATTTAGTTCTTTCATCCATTTTGAGTCTATTTTTGTGTGTGGTGTATGCACTCAACTTTAATTACCTTGTCATCATAGGCCTGAGGCCTGTGATGTCTTTTCTTTCTATTCTCACCTTTCAAGGCCTGAAGAACATTTAAAAAAAAAAATTTTGCCTGAAGGACATTTTTGTGCATTCCATTAAATTATGAAAGGATAAACCTATAGTACAGATTTAGTCAGAAGTAGATACTTTTATGCCTTGTGCTAGATGGGTGGAGATTTAGTGCTCAAGAGAGGTCCTCATCACCCTGCTGAACAGGAGGGTAGATGGAGATGTAAGTTCTTTCCTTGCTGCAGGGTTTGGTTTGTTCTAATAGTACAAAGAGAATCAGTCCTCTTTTTGATGAAGGGATGGTGATGTCTATCACCTGGGTCTTTTTTTTCTTGATTAATTTTTGGTTTATTTTTTAAATGCAAGTATAATTAAGTACTGGGAAATCTCTTAATATAGTTTTCTGAATAGAATGTAATTTTGTTAATATAATTGATACATTTATATATTTAAAAAGTGATTATTTCTGTAGATGCTGAAAAGATTTTTTTATTATTATGTTTAGTTAGCCAACATATAATACATCATTAGTTTTTGATGTAGTGTTCAACAATTCATTAGTTGTTGCTCATCACTGGGCCTTAAAGAACATGTTCACCACGTCGAGTTTTCTTCCAAGTCATAGATTCTAATTGCTATTCTCACTGATTCTGTAAACTCTAGTCCCTTTGGAGATTGGCCTGATATTTTCCCCATTTATCTTCTATGCTGATGCTGGGAAATCTGACAGTTTTACTCTGGTGTGACTCCTCTCTCATAGGAGAAGCTCCAGACAGCTCTGCAGAAGCTGAGGGAGGAGCAGCAGGAAGCGAACATGTTGGAAGCTACCCTCAGAGAAGAGAGAACTTCCTGGAAGGTAGGAGGAGATACTTCCTGAGAGAGTTAGACAAAAGTATAGACAGGACCTTGGGTGTTAGTGACAAGGAGCTCCCTTCCTTTTTGTTCCCTGATAGTTGATATGTCCAAAAGTATTTTGGTTAGTCCTCTTCTTTATCCTTTCCCTGATAAAGTGGGGGCTGAAAAGTGAACATGTTATAAATGAACACAGATGTTTAGGGGGAGGTATTCACATAGAAGATGGCTAGTGAATTCTGTGTTACATTCCTGTTGTGATTTTGAGTCTTTGACCCTCCTTGGGGAAGACACTTAGCAATGACTCATGGTTTTGTCTTCATTGTTCAACTTTCAGCCAAGGGTGAGAGGATGGGGGTCAGCAGTAAAGCAAGGAGTCTTGGTTGTCCTGGACAGCTGCGTGAAAATAGAGCCAAACCCAAGGATCCTATTTGGGCTCAAGGTTGGCCTCAATAATGCAGACTTGAGATCATCGTTTTGGAATGTGATGGACAAAAAATAATAGGAAAAGTTCGTTTCCCCAAGAATTGCTCCCTTGCTCTTCTGTCATTTCCCAGTGAGAACTTTCCAAAGAAAATAGTTCTCTTTCTGACTCCCAGTCTCTGCCAATAGCCTGAGTACCTCTCTTTCTCATTTCTGAAGAATCACATGCAAAATGAAAAAAGGGGTGTCCAAGCACAGTTTAAAAAACTCAAGACTATCCTGGAGAATGAGGAGTTGAGGGTGGTGCAGAAACTGGAGAGCGAGGAGAAAGCTATTCTTGACACCCTGGCTGCAACGGAGGATGAGCTGGTCCAGCAGAGCCAGCTGGTGAGAGACCTGGTCTCGGAACTAGAGCATCGGCTGCAGGGGTCGACAGTAGACATGCTGCAGGTAACTCAGGAAGAAGCCCCAGCATCTGAGATTTGACAAAAATGAAGACCGAGTTTCCTTCTCTCCCATGTTGCTTTGCTCTTCCTGGTGGTGACACTAAGGTTCCTTTGGCCTTGCAGTATCCCCTTTCTTGTATGTGTGTCAGAGATTATAGGAATAAATAACAAGGGACAATTTCATATTTATTTATCAAGTGCAGTGCAGAAATCTGATGGTGGCAGAATTTGTACTGTATCGAGTGATAGTCTAGAGGGCTCTGTGATCAGTGATCTAGTGCCAAGGACTTCTCAGGTACCTCTTCATGATTCAGCTTGGTCACAGACAAATGAACGTCACATTCTAAGACTTTTTTTCCCCCTCATAGAATAAACTAAGATTTTTCTCCCTCTTTCTTTATTTCCTGAAAAACAAATAAACAAAAAACAAATTGTGAAGGACTAGTATTATTTATTCTTTAAATATTCGATAGAATTCACCAGTGAAGCCATCTCATTCTGGGCTTTTCTTTTTCAAAAGGCTTAAAATAATATTTAAAAATATGTACTAGGTTTGCTTATATTTTTTACCATTCTTAAGTCATATTTTGATAATAAATGTCATTGTAGGGATTTGTCCACTTTAAAGTTGCCTGATTTGTAGACATAAAGGTAGTCATAATAATCCCTTATAATCCCTCTGGTTTCTATAGCACACACAGTAATGTCTCCTCTTTTATTCCTGATTTTGGTGGTGTGCTTTTTCTCTTTTTTTGTCTTGGACAGTTTAGTTGTCTTTGGTCAATTTTATTGATTTTCTTCAAGAACAAACTTTATTATTTCATTTACTTTTTTAACCATTTTTTTTCTTAAAGATTTTATTTATTCGAGAGGGAGAGAGAGAGAGCATGAGCAGGGGTGAGGGGCAGAGGGAGAGGGAGAAACAGACTCCCCACTGAGCAGGGAGACCAACAGCGGCTCAATCCCAGAACCCTGAGATCACCACCTGAGCCAAGGCTGCCACTTAACAAGCTGAGCCACCCAGGCGCCCCGCTTTTTTTAACATTTCTGTGTCATTTGTGTCTCGTCTCCTTTTTATTGTTTCCTTTGTGTGTGTATGTGTATATGCACGCATGAACATGAGTGTGTGTGCATGCATGAACACGAATGTGTGTACATACATGAACACTAACATGTATGCACACATGAACATGAGTGTGTGTATTGAGTTTAGTTTGCCATTCTTTTTCTAGTTTCTTTTTTTAAATTTTTAAAAAATATTTTATTTATTTATTTGACAGAGAAAGAGATAGTGAGAGCAGGAACACAAGCAGGGGGAATGGAAGAGGGAGAAGCAGGCTTCCCGCCAAGCAGGGAGCCCAATGTGGGACTCGATCCCAACACTCTGGGATCATGACCTGAGCCGAAGGCAGATGCTTAACGACTGAGCCACCAAGGCGCCCCTTTTCCTAGTTTCTTAAAGTGAAACTTTGATTACTTATTTGAGACCATCATTTCTGATATAGTATTTAATGATATAAATGCAATAATTTAGGTATATTCCATATATTTATTATATTTATTTATTTAATTATTATGTTCAATTAGCCAACATATTATTCCACATATTTTGATTCTTTAGTTGTTGTTTTCATTAGTTCTACTTATTTTCTAATTTCTTTTGTGAATTTTTTGGTTAACCCTTGGGATATTTGAAAGTGTGCTATTTATTTATTTATTTATTTATTTATTTATTTATTTATTTATTTAAGTTTTTATTTAAATTCCAGTTAACCTACAGTGTAATATCAGTGTCAGGTGTACAATATAGTGATTCAGCACTTCCATACATCACCTGGTGCTCATCACAAGTGCCCTCCTTAACCCCCATCACCTGTTTCACGTATCCCCCCCCCACCCACTTCCCCTCTGATAACTATCAGTTTGTTCTCTATAGTTCAGTGTCTTTTTCTTGGTTTGTCTCGCTCTCTCTCTTTTCCCTTTGCTCATTTGTTGTATTGCTTAAATTCTACATATGAGTGAAATCATATGGTATTTGTCTTTCTCTGACTGACTTATTTCACTTGGTGTAATACCTTATAGCTCAAACCGTGTTGTTGCAAATGGCAAGATTTCATTCTTTTTTATGGCTGAGTAATATTCCATAGTATCTATCTATCTATCTATCTATCTATCATCTATCTATCATCTATCTATCTATCTATCTATCATCTATCTACACCCCATACACATATATATGACATATTCTTTATATATATAAAGACATAAATAAATTATTATATATTATAATATATATACACCATGTTTTATTTATCAGTAATCAGTTGATGGACACTTGTGCTGTTTCCATAATTTGGCCATTGTAGATAATGCTGCTGGAAATACTGGGGTGCTTGTATCTCTTTGAATTATATTTGTGTATTCTTTGGGTAAATACCTAGAAAGTATGCAGTTTAATTTAACAATACTTGATTTCTTACTTTTTTTTTGCTGTGGTTTTCAAATATAATTTCTTGTAATCATATTTTATTATTTCACTATTTAAATGTATTGATACCTGTTTTATGGACTAAAATATTGTATGTCCAGAAAATTTTTCTGTGTGAATTTGAGAAGAATGTGTATTCTGCATTTATTAGATGAAATAGTCTATAGATATCTGTTAGGTCAAATTGGTTAATAGTATCATCCATGTCTTCTGTATTTTTGGTGACATGCTATTCTATCAATTATTTAGAGTGAGCTGTCGAAATCTACAACTACTGAATTGTCTATTTTTCTTTTTAATCCTTTCAATTTTGGTTTGTGTATTTTGAAACTCTGCTCTTGTACATTTACATTTGTAATTGTTATATCCCTTCTTGATGTACTGAACTTTTTATCATTCTGAAATTTCTCTCTCCTTCTCTCATAATATTTATGGTCTGAAAGTCTATTTTGTCTAATATTAATATAGACACGAGCTATTTTATGATTACTGCTTGCATGGTATATATTTTTCTATCTTTTTACTTTTGCCATATTTGTGTCTTTGTATCCAAAATATGTCTCTTGTTGATAGCAATAGTTGAATCTTGCTTTTTATCCAGTCCAATGATCATTGCCTTTTAATGGAGGTGTTAAAGACAGTAACATTTTATGCTAATGTTGATGTAGCTGTATTTACATTTATCATATTACTGGGTTTTTTTCCATATGTCGCCTGTAGTTTTCATTGTCCTTTCTCCTTAACTAGATTTGTTTGAGTTAAAGAAATATTTCTAGCATAAAATGTTAAGTTTTCCTATTTCTGTGGGTTTCTTTTGTTGTTGTTGTTGTTTGTTTTTTAATCTTTTTCCCCCTAGTGGTTGTTCTAGTGATTAGAGTATGCATCTTACCCTATCATGGCCTACTTCAGATTAATACTAAGTTAATTCCAGTAAGATATAGAAACTTGCCTCCAACACTGCTTCATTTCCTTCCAGCTCCAACACAGGGATGCTTTAATATGGGCACCTGATCCAATGCAGAGCAATGACACGCAGACATAAGAATTTTTTGGTTTTTGTTTTCTGGTTGTGTTTTGTTGGTGGTGTTGTTGGTGTTGTTTTTAACTGGGAAGAGAAGTTCTCTTTTCTTCTGGAGTTTATATCAGGAGATTCATGTTTCCTTCATGAACTGAGAGTAAATTCAATATAGAGGGAATAAATAGAATTTGGAAGACATAGACCAGATCCTGATGATAGGGTTTGAGCTTCAAAATTCAGCTTTGATTAAAGTTATAACTGCTCCCCCAAATCCTTTTCTCTACTTGGTTTTGCTTTTTGTCATATACAACATAAAAGTCCTAATACAGAGAGCAAAACCTTTCTTTTTTTTGGCCCTTGTTGACCCACCTGTTGGCCTAATTTTTGGTGACATGAAAGAAGGCTGAGGTAAAGGAAACCAAATATATTGGTAGATATTTGTTCAAACAACCAAAACAATATCTGTGATGATAAAGAAAATCAGATGGCTAAAAACTGTTAAGAATATGGACTAAACTGAACTAATATTACACTGTATGTTAACTAACTGGAATTTTAAATAAAAACTTAAAAAAATAAAAACAATAACAAAAAAAAAAGAATGTGGATTAAATTGCTCAGTAGAACCTGAAGTGCAGGTAAAAATTGTAGTTTTAGGACAGTGGCTGAGTGAATATTTGTAACAATATGAACAATGGAGTATAAGAGAGGAGACGATTTGGTTGGTGAATGGTAAGTTACATATTAAACATCTTAACCCACTAGTTCCTGTGGCTTCTTTACTACTGAATATGTTAATGTGCATCTAAGAGACAAAACTGAGTAAAAACAAAGAGTTGGAAATCAAGTGCCTATATGTGTGTGTTGAATTTAAGAGAGTGGATAAGGTCAATTATAGGTAGTGTATAAAATGAGGAGAGATTTGAAAAACACCTAACTTAATATATTTGCTTGTGTCCTCTGCAAAGCCGTGTAAACTTCTTGAGGGATATTATGGTTATTTACTCATCTTTGATTCTCCAAAGCCTGTCCTGAGGTTTGGCAAATAATGGCATATCACTTTATGTTTCTGTTGAATAAATGAAAGAACCATTGCATTATTCAAACTTTCTCATGCATTTAGGAAACAATTATGGGACTCTTGTTGTCCTCATAAATATGTCTCATTTCCAGATACTAGAAGCTTCATGCTATAATTCTACAAGGCTCAAAGCTGTTTCTACCTTTTAGGACATCTGACAACCTCACATATCTTCTGGAATGATTAGCCTGGATCTTATTTTTACTTATTTGCTCTCACATTGAGACCATCTTTACTCCTACCATGGGGTTGGTGGGGATGTGATGAAGCTTTGTAAATGAGAAGGGTCTATTACCTCTTGACTCACGTCTTCCCTTTTTTCCCTAGGATGTGAATCACATCATGGAAAGGTATGTGTGGGGGATCAGAGATGGTCCTTTTGTGCAGTGAAAAGAGGTTTAAAGTCATTAGAGTTCTATGGTAATCAATTAGAATAAAACATCTCTCAAGGCAGGACAGTTTGGGTATAGTTATATGTTAAATTTCTATTCACAAATTGTGGTTTGAGTGTTCTGTAACTATTGACAATGGACCAGGTTCTGTGGGAGGGAAGGTGGGTGGTGGGAAGTCACACAGTTTGGGTCAGTAGCAGTACTGTGGATAAGGGGTGGCAGACCCCTGTGACTTCATAAATTTTATTCACCTTGCATGCCCGTAACTAACTCAGGTACTTATATTTCATAGGAGCTTGGCTATGGGAAGTTCATAGCCAAGCACCTGGAGTTGGAGACAGTTCCCTTATATTTAAACTTCTGCCCTGGGAATAGAAGAGACCTTCTATATGGCTCTGTTTAGATTTCCAAAGACAACCTTGAATCTCATGGAATATTTTGGCCCTAGTATACACACAAGTGATCCATCTCCGTCACACATTTTAGAAGCCAGAATGGAAAGGTAACATCCTTGTGTATAAATTTGCACACCTACCTCACAGCATCAAGCTTTTTCCTAACACACGAAATTCAGGCCATCATTACTTTGGTGTTCGTGTCTTCTGTTCTAAGTGTTTGCAAATTTTACCAGAGAACCTAAAAGCTCAGATGTTATTCTGAGGGCTTCCCAACTGGGGAGCAGAGTTTAAAGATCTTGGTCCTCCCCAGACAATATTCCCACACTTGATATGTTCCAAACATCCAGGAGCCAGGTTCTGCAACTTCACTTTCTGAACATCTGGCCTGGGAACCTGCACCATGCAGTGGCTTTTCCACACATTTTTTTTCAAGTTACCAAAATTTTGTTTTGTTATATCCATTATTTCATATAACTTCTAGGAGATAGAGAGGGAGAGGTTGATGATTTAATTTTGGAAGGAAGAAACTGTGTCTCTGAGAGGTCAAGACTTTCTCAAGGTCACACAGAAGGTAACTGGGAAGGTAAACATGAACACATTTCTTCTGGCTCCAAGGTCAGGAGTCTGCTCTCCTCTTTCTCAGGGTCTCTGTGGAGGAGGGCTCAAGCTCTTCAATAGGATGAATAGGAAGTCAGTCATTTTGGAAGGACAAAAATTCAGAAGTGTGGGGTTTAATTTTTGTCATCCTTAGGAGTAAGCACTTGAGTCTGAAGAAACAAAACATGTTTCTCAAGGAACAAAGGAAAGTGTCCCGAATTCCTGATCTGAAAGTGATAATAGAAGCGTTTAGAGGTGAGGAGTGCTGGAGCAAGTGGTTGGCTGTGGGAGTCTTGTGATGGCAGGGGCTAAATGGGGAAAAGGGCACAACTTCTAGGTATGGAGAGAGAAGACAAAGGACATCACATGCTGATGATATGGTCATATTTAATGGGACGTGGCCAGGTGTCTGGGGCACACTCTCCTTAACCAGTTCACTACCTCTCCATAGTCCCCAGTCCTTCCCCTAATCTTCAGGGGAAAGAGATTTCAGGGCTGTCTCCTTTGTGTTGATTATGGTCTTTTATTATTTGAGAGCTGACACATGTAGTGCTACTGAGGTGAGGAGAAATCAGTGTCATCAAGCCACCTTGTTCTCATCACCTTTCAGAATTTTTCATTCCTAGTAGGTCTCATGTTCCAACACCCTTGTTTTCCCTTCCAACACATACATACATATTCTGCTTCTGCAGTGTTATACCTCTCCCAAGAACAGACAGAATTCTTCCTAGTTCCCACTCACGTTATTCCCAAGATAACTGTGACAGTGTCACAAACAAAGCTAAGTCATGTCTCTCACCCAGCCCCAATTTTTCTGCACCTCACATGACTCCATATCATCTCCAAAATACAACATATGCTGCCTATTTCTACAGATCGAAGACAAATGAGGTGTGTGTGCTGTTGGAAACCAAATAATGCATATAATAGCAATTATGGTGTTCTGGGATCCCTCATTATTGGATTGGGGAAACATTACTTGGAGGTAGATTCTGGAGGTATATAATGGAAAATGCCCAGAACCCAATGTGAACTTTCATGTTAGACATAATTGAAATTACCAACATGTTTACTCTAGGTTTCAACCAAATATGACTACTGCATTAAAAGGTGCCAGATCAACTTGAATATAATGCTTTTGAGGAGTCATCCTTCTCTGATCCCTTCATCTTAATCCTGGCCCTGCTTGTCCCTCCCCACTGTGTTGGAGTTTTCCTATACTATGAGGCTGGCACTGTCTCATTTTTCAATGTCACAAACCACGGGTTTCTCATCTACAAATTCTCTTCATGTTCCTTTTCTCAGGAAGCTTTTCTGTATTTCAACCCTATGGAGTGTAATGACCCCATACTCTGTGCTCACCAAGCTCTTGAACCTTCTTACATCCATACTCATTTCTTTGTAGTGCCTCTTGCCTTGGGTGCAGCTGATGCACTGAGCTTATCTGCACCATTCTCATCATCTTTTCCTTGCTGCCTTCCTTCTCTCCATTTGAACACTCTTCATTCAGAAAAAAACATCAAAAATAATAACTAAGAGTGATAGTTTTGTGTCCAGAGTGTTTGGGTTCCTGTCCTGTCTCTCCACACAATGCAGTGTAACCTTGAATAATGTACATAAATGATGTGTTTATTTTCTTAAAATCATCTTGCTGTAAAAACTGCACCATGCTTAGGATCACTGTAAGAAAATAAATGCCATTAAGTATAAACATCTAAGTGTTTTGATTTATTTTTTTAAATTTAGAAATAACGAGAGAGCAGGAGGATGGACAGAGGGAGAGAGAGAAGCAGACTCCCACTGAGCAGGGAGCCGGACATGGGACTCCATCCCAGGACTCTGAGATCATGACCTGAGCTGAAGGCAGATGCTTAACCTACTAAGCCACCCATGTGCCCCTGAGTATCTTGATTTATTAATAAATATTTGCTCCTAGAAAATATAAGCTGTGTCAGTGTCTCATGAAATTCTATGGGATTCAGTTTTCTCATTTGTAAAAAAAAAAAAAAGAAAGGTACCTGATATAGAATTGTGAAAATTAACCAACAAAATGTTTTCTAGCACGTAAGAAGGGATCTAGTAGGTGTCTATTTATTTTTTGGCCCCCTCTCATTTGGACTAAAATAAATGATTTTAAGAATACATATTAGCTTGCTTTCAACATTAGTACACTTGTTTTGTGTTAAGAAATAAAATAACTTGATTAAAGAATTACAATTTTATTTCTTTTCTTTTTTTTTACAATTTTATTTTAATCTTAGCTAATAAATGTTTTTGTATAGCTGCCTAGTCTTTTTTTTTTTTTTTTCATTTTTCTGCAGTAATTCTATTTCACTGAAATTGAATTTCGATTTGGGCTGTTTGCCCAGCTTTAAAAAGTTATTATTCACAGTGATACAGTAAGAGAAGTACAATAGTGGATTTCTTGACAATGGTGTAGGTAAGTGTTTTGCTTGTCTGATCAGCTTTCCTTTTGCAACAACTTGAAACTTCTCAGGAAGGAAGAGGGAAATCCTGCTCTCCTCCTTCGGTGAGATTGGAGGGGAGTTATCTCTGCAATGGATGTTCATTTGGGGCTTGGTGGGATCCCTGTGTCTTTTAGCATTTTTATTCCCAACTTTTTTTTTTTTTTAAGATTTATTTATTTATTTATTTGACAGAGAGAGAGAGAGAGAGAGCGAGAGAGGGAACACAAACAGGGGGAGTGGGAGAGGGAGAAGCAGGCTTCCTTCTGAGCAGGGAGCCCGACGCGGGGCCTGATCCCAAGACCCTGGGATCATGACCCGAGCCGAAGGCAGACACCTAACAACTGAGCCACCCAGGCGCCCTGTATTCCCAACTCTTCTTTAACTATGTTCAGAGCTAGGAGAAAAAAAAAATGGGCTGTCTGGTTAAACAGCATCTGCTCTCATTCCTGCTTATCCCCAGAACCCCATCTGCCTCATCTTTGGATGACCTTTGATGACGCAAAGGATTCCAAGGTGAATATTTCTGGAATCTATGTGTGTGCAGGTGCACACACACACACACACATACACCTATATCTCAGCACTCATCCCTAGAAACTGGAGGAAATTGATCTTCTAAATTTTCCCTTTGACCTCTGCCTTCCTGTCACCCCATCGTTACAATGAATAATTTGAGGAATATAAAAATGTCTTCTAGAAGTAGCAGAAAATGTGATAGGATCATAATAATGAAAGTGTACAAAACTATGAAATTATAGGTGCCCAAAGTATATGAGGCAATGCTTCTTTCGATAGCCCAGCATCTGGGTCACTTCTGTAGTCAGGGACAGCAGATAATCTCTCTGTCTGCCCTGCTTCAGGAGAGAAAAGGAAATGAGGAGACTTCATTATTTTAAAGCCAGAGGAATCTAGGAAAGCCGGTCCATTTGCTTCTTGTACTTGTAAATATATAGTATGTTTGTAATCCTATGGAAAAATTCCTAGTGCTCCCTTTAACTATGTAAAGGAGGCTTGATGATGGGGCCCCTGCACAGTTCTGCAACCTCTCCTCTCTTCACTTGTCTCTCTTGAGCCCCTTGCCCAGTCCTTTGGAAAAACCAACAGGTTTCTGAATACTCATGCTTCTGCCTGGGCCCTGTCTGCCACCTGGAAGCAAAGTTCAGCCAAGGATGCAAAACCAAAGTAAAACTTGTACCCTAAAGAAGAATTCCCAAAATTGTCAACATTTTTAAAAAATAAAAGATGACTGTAACTTCACATACATTTGTAAGAAATAACAAAGAGACATGCTTTGTATACTTTCCTCAATTTCCCCCATTTTTCAGATCCTTGTCACCACTGTCAAGACTATTCCAGTTCTGCTTTAGATACACACACACACACACACACCCCTCATAGGCAGACCTGTTTTCAGTTTTTTAACAGCTTTGGGATATCACTGACATATAAAAACTGTAAATATTTAAGGTGTACAACTTAATGGTTGAATACATGTATATGTTGTGAAATGATCACCACAATTAGGCTAATAAACATGCATCACCTCTACATGGTTACCATTGTGTGGTGTGTATGTGTGTGTGTGTGTCTCCCCATTTCCTCCAGCTCCTAGCTCCTGACAACCACAATTCTGATCTCTACTTCCTAGTGTAACTGTTGCAGAGCCTGCACATAAATGCAGTATTTCTCTTTCTGTATCACAGGTGGACTTTTATTATAATTCTGATGTTGCCACATACTGGTCCTTATCAAATAAACTAAATTTTATGAGATATACTTTCTCATTTATAAAAAAAAAAGTAATGAAATTGCTTAATGAGTTATGGTGAAAATTAAATAACAGAATATTTTTAATAATTGCTACTATTTCCTAACAGATGAGCAGTGATTTAGAATGATGTCTGTTATTTTCCTGATTCCCTTTACCTGTGACTTTGAAATAAATTATTTAAAAAACACATATTAGTTTGATTTCAAAATTATTGCCTTTGCTTGGTTTTAATTAATAGAATAAATTGCTTAAATAATTACAGATTTCTAAAAGAATTTTATCTGATTGTAAAATAAATATTTTAGCATTATGAGTTTTTTCTTACCACCTTCATAGCTTCCCAGTCTTATTTATAATTATAATAGCCTCTTTAACTGAATATATTATTGGAAAGTTAATATCCTCCCCTGTTTCTGCAGTAATTCTATTTCATTGGAAATCTCCTTCTGTTTGCCTGGCTTTACTCAATCATTATTCATGGTAATATGGGAAGAGTCCAGAGTACTTTGTGGGATTTCTCAACAATGTCCTAAGCCAAACTTTGGTTTCTCCTGGTTTGCCTCTTTCTTCCCAGTGAGCTGATGGACTCTGACAGTCCTCAGGAATGAAGAAAAGCCAGTTCTCCCCTCTTTTCTTCCAGAATTTTTTCTGTAGTGGTTCCTCAGGCAGGCCTTGGTGAGATCTCCCTGTCCACTCCTCTAAAAATCCAGACCAATCATTCCTTTTGAGTGAATACTGTAAATCGACTTACTGGTTTTTAGAATTAATGCATATTTTATGTTATAACAAATTGCCAGATGTTTTTCAAAGTGGTTGTCCCTTTTTTCATTATCACAGGTCAGAAAGGAGAAGAGGGATGATATGGTATGTAGTGGTGAAGGCAGAGATGTACAGTAGATGTGACTTTGGATAGTCTTTTTTTGCTCTATAAATCTTGCTGACAATTGGAGGGGAGTGCAGGGCTCCAGGTGTGTGTGTATTTATGGGGTGTGAACAGGGGCAGGATAGGTGAGTTTATTACGAGGACCAAAAGAGATGAGTTCCTAATACTTCCTCCTTTCTCATGCCTCCTACAAATCCTATATTCATCCTTTTACTCCTTTTGAATCTCTGATTTGACCTCACATCCTGGGCCCCAGACACCTAAAGTTTCCCTCCAGACTTCATGTGAGAAGTTTTTATGAGGGCAAGAGCTTCTGGAATGTGAAGAAAGAGATGCTTGGCAGTACAGGGTGTAAAAGCTGACTTTTTAATCAGGATTCCTTCTATTTAGCCCTCAAGAACTCCCTTACTTCCCAAACTCAAACACCCAGTACCCCTTATGCATTTCTGAGTAAGTTGAGATAGGGCAGTTTGGGACTGTAAAACCTTGGATCAATCTATAATTTGAAAATTACACTTACATAGAGGACCTGATGTTTTTGAGCTTGTCTGAGAAGAGATAACAAAAAATTCATCTGGAAAATGTGGGAGGGAATCAGAGGCCCAAGAGGGATGAGAGGGTGGGAGGGTAGGAGGGTAAGAGGATGGCACTGGCTGATGTCCCAGGAACCACCTCTGAGACATCAGGTTTAAAGTGGGAGAAATCAGTGAAGAAATCAGAGTTTGTCAATACAAAGAAACATGGGCTTTTGGTCGGAAACCTGAATGAAGCTTGCTCCTTCTCCTACCACCCAAAGTCTGTCTCTGGAGCTCACCACATTGCTGTGATCCATATTCCAGCTTACTATGCACTCGGGTATCAGGGAATAAAAAGTCCTCCTTAGGGCTTTGTGTCCCCCTCCATTTCCTATACCTCCTGCTGGGAAGGAATCTAAATGAGAGATCTCCCACTTTGGGCCCATGAATTTTAACTGTTTCAGTCTGAAAAAAACCACAGGCCACAGGAAGTAATGTGGTTTGATTGTGCTCATACAGAACAAATAAACAACAGGCATTGAGATAAGTATCTGAGTAAACTTTAAAAACAAAACAGAGAAGACAGGAAAAATTGTTATTTAACATTTTTCAAAGGAGTTGGTATCAGTGTTCATACCAGAATTTACATGCACCACAGCAATTACGTTGATTGCAAGGGCAATAGTGGAACAGAACTCTGATTATCGTCAGCATGTTCAATGCAATTAAAATATTAGAGTTGTATAACTGCTTGTTTTTCTATTCTAATATCATTCCCTATGTGCAGCACCTTGTAATAGATCTGGGACAAAAAGGAACAACACAGAAAAGTTCCCTTCCTGCCTTCATAAAACTTACTGTTGTTTGGTGCAGAGCTGCATGAGGAAGGATACTCGATGATAGTATTATATGATAAAAAGGTGATAAAAAATGCCAGCTCTCAGAATGTAATTTGTACAAAATGTAGGTGATTATGATTGCACTTGAAAAGCATCACAAGTTTATTCATTGTTATGAAAAACTTACTTCAGTATAGCTCAGTGATTATGCCTGCATGATTTTCAGTTCCTGCCTCGTAGATGTAAGTGATTCAAAAGGAGTTTCTAAGCCATGATTACTTTACATTTCTGTGGGTTACAAACAATACCAAAATCTTTGTGCTTTAATTCACCAAACATTGGCTTCTCAGTCACCCTACAGGGTCTCCCATCGGTTCATGTGTGAAGTTTGCCATGCTCTGCAATTCTGCCAGTCAGGGGTCCGTGGTGGAGCTTCCACCATCATGCAATTGCCCCATCTAGAACATGTCATCAGAACAAGAACAAGATAGACACACAGCACAAAAGTCTGTATAGGAAATACAAGATGTTTCAGTCCTGCCTTTGACTGAGATTAAAAAGGACAAATTTTTCCCAAAGGAAGTGGGGAAAGGTAGAAAAATTATGGAGGTGTGTTACTCAGTAAAAGATTATGCTTGAATACTACCATGTATAACCTCCACGTTCTCACCTGCTTCCTAGTTGTTGGGTAACAAGGCACTGACTTGGTTCTACTATGGTTAATTTCTTTCTTACCTGCCTGCATAATAGGAACTGGTAGCTAACTGGTATACTCCTAAGATTCAATGACATTTTGGAAAAATTTTCTCCATAGGCTCACACTGAAGAAATTTTTAAATTTTATTTTTACTATTCACAATGATGGCTGCTGATAGTCACTATGTCTGCTCATATTTACAGAGTTTTATAACTGATTATCTTTCCCACCACAGTCTGCAAGAGTTCAGGAGCCATGCCTTTCCAGATCATTACTTTATCCTTTGTGGCTTGCCTGGGGCTTGAATATAGCATAAGCTCAACAAATAATTATAGGATTGAATTGAAAGGCTGAGTATTCAGGCTGTATCATTGTACTTCACATTTTTTCTTACACAAACATTCTTGCCAGAGTAAGCCAGGGCAGGAATAAAAATGTAGTGACTGAGTGCTTAGCTGGTGCAAGTCCTAGAACATACCCTTTCCTGGCACCCTACTTGGTGCCCCCCCACTGTTATTGTTTTGTAAGTTTCAATTCTACTTCCTTTCTTTCATTTCCCCTTCTCAGATTTTAAGTTTCATTTCTTCCCAGTTTCTCTAGGGAAACTCCCTTGTGAAGACCAGTTTTCTGGCTTGGTGAGTGAATCTTGCCCATACCTGCATCTGATCTCCACTGAGTCAAGACTTCTGCACTTCAGCCTAAAGGTTTGTGGGGCAGTTTGTGAAGGCAAAGGGCAGGAAGTTTGGGAGGAACAGATTGAATGTGTTTGGATGAGTTTAATTTGTGGTTCTGAAGCTGCTCTGAACTCACCCAAGAGCCAGCTTGTATGTTTAATGCAGAAGAGAGGTGCATGGAGTCTGGGGGTGGCATGACCGCTGAAAAAGGGAGACTTAAGAACACTGAGAGCCTTGTTTGTTTCTTGGAGGGATCATTGTTTCTCCAGGCTGAATTACTCTCATCTTCTTTCTATTCTGTAGTTTCGACTTTTCTACCTTGCCAAGGTGAGCCAGAATAACTTTTTTTTTTCAGATACAGAAAATCTCTTCCTCTTTTCCTCCAGCAAAGCCTATGAGATGGAGCTCTGTTTTCCCTCTTCATAAAAGCCCAAACTCCTGGACAGAGCCAGTAGAGACAAGAGTGCTTATCTGGACTTGTGGGAGGGAAAGCGATCTTAAGGGCTATGCCGGGCAGAAGACACTCTTGAAACTTATCCTTTTACTCTTCTTGTCCTGATAACTTCTAGGAAGCTGTCCAGAATCTTCCTGATAAATCACCAGACTTTTGGCCAGCCTGATGAAAGAGGCTGGATGATCAGACTGCTGTGCATCTCTGCAGCTCCCCCATGGTCACTTGTCTCTCTGGAGCTCCAGCCACAGGGAATTTGTTCTCTTTTGAGTGTGCATGGCTTACTCTCACCTCAGCAGCACCCCATGACACTCTGGTGTCTACTCCTGATTCAGAACTTGTCCTCCATCATCTTAGACAAACCTTTCCATTGATTTTTTAGCTCAACTCCTTACTGCATTTTCCCTGCACAGAGCTAAGGAAAGGAGTTGGTAATTTCTCAGAAATAACTCCATCTTAATCTCACCTCTGAATACCTTGTAACTGATCTCTATGTTATATATTTTGATGTGTACTTTCCTTTCCTCTCACTTTTCAGAAGTCATTGGTCTGTGTCTTACATCTAGACAAGGTTCATATCTGGTTTATATTGTTTACTCAGGGGGCTAGTACAGGGTCCAATGGATGGGAGAAAGTGGGTTTTGAAATTTTAAAAATATTTTTGATTAAATTCACAAGAATAAAAGCATATAGCTATGATGAAAGAATTGTATTAACACCTACTGAGCATTCAATAAATATTAAGCATCTATAAAAGATTATATTCTGGGTGAGTGAGAGAAAATAAACAAATAGCAAAAGAATAATGCAGTATGAGAAAAGATGAAAACAAAGAAACAATAGCACTAAGAGACAAAAAGCCCACCACAAGGCTCTGTATCTATGATGTGCCCTGGTAAAGGGCTTTGCAATTTAAAATAGATTTCAGGTTAGGTCTCAGTGTGGGAAGGTGATTTTGAGCTGAGTTTTCAAGGAATTGATGGATTTAAGATGAATTTTTGCCCAGAGTGATCAAGGAACACATAAGGCAACCAGTGTGGGTTGGGGAGGAGTAGGAGCTGGACTGAGGGGATGAGGCAATAGGAAGGGATATATAATGTGAACCTAACTCTACCATGTTAAAGACTGACTCAAACTGAATGACATGTATTTTTTTTAAAGATTTTATTTATTTATTTGAGACAGAGAGAATGAGATACAGAGAGCATGAGAGGGAGGAGGGTCAGAGGGAGAAGCAGACTCCCTGCCGAGCAGGGAGCCCGATGCGGGACTCGATCCCGGGACTCCAGGATCATGACCTGAGCCGAAGGCAGTCACTTAACCAACTGAGCCACCCAGGCGCCCCTGAATGACATGTATTTGAGCAGAGGAATGGCAAGATTAATGGAAGCTTAAAAAAAAAAAAAGTCTTTCTTGCTGGTGGTGTGAACAGTGATGAAAGCAGATTGTATAAGATGAATGACAATATCAGGGAGACTGGTGGGGAACCTATTCCAGAAATCAGGTAAAAGACTCAGTTGGATGGGATCTAATTTGAAGAGACAGACAGGGATGAGCCTGCCATAGCCTTATGGACATGGACTTCTATGACAAAATGACTGCTTTGAAAAAATTTGACCTCAGAGCTTGAGCTCTTGGGGGACAGGGCCATTTATGTGGGGCAGATTAAACCCTGGACTCCAAGGGGTGGTAAAAGAGGGAGCTCTGAATGTAGAGAAATGCAGAGGAATTGCAACACTTCTGAGTTCCCCAGGTCTCTGGATGCCAAGAACAGGCCCTGCTTTCCCACTGGCAGCTCCTGACCCAGGGAACAGAGGAAGTATCAAGGATGTTGTCTAAAATCCTCACAGGACTTTCTCTCCTTATTGTGGAGACACTTTCATTTTTCTCATCTAAACTGTGCAGACCTCTGTGCAGACAATCAGGATATAGTGAGATAAGGAAACTTAGGATCTAGTTGGCACTTACCCTACTGTAAAAACTTCTACATTTGTACCATCTCCAAGGGGAGCCTACATTTTGTCTCTGTATCGGTCTGTCTGGTTTAGGTGGAGAGAGTTTCAATGGTGTCACACTTCTTCAATGATAGAATAAAGAATAAATGAATAGAGGAAACATAAGCATTTATATTAGTTTTCTAGGGCTGCCATAAAAAAACACATCACAAATGGTTAGCTTAAATGAAATTTATTTTCTCACAATTCTGGAGTCTAAAAGTACAAGATCAAAGGTGTTGGCCAGGTTGGTCCTTCCGTGGGTGGTCATGGAGGATCTGTTCCATGTCTCTGCTAGTTTCTGGAGCTTGCTGGCAATCTCTGGTGTTCCCTGGTTTGTAGATGTACCACCCTGATCTCAGCTTTTGTCTTCACATGGCCTTCTCCACGTGTGCATATCCATCTGTATTTCTAAATAGCCTCATTTTGTGAGGACACAGTCATGTTGAATTAAGGCCCATCAGAATGACTTCATTTTAACTTGATCATCTGCAAAGACACTATTTCTATGTAAAGTTACATTTACACATACTAGGGGTTAGGACCTTGACCTCTTTTGGGGGAATACAGTTTAACCTGTAATAGCACCCAATGTGTTTGAAACAGAACAGACTTTATCTCTCTACCTATGGCCTTTGTTCCATACAAAGTGTAGAGTCTTCTCTCCCATGACCAACAGATTCCTCATTGGAATTTATGTTTCTTGAGTATCTGTCATGTGTGTGATCCTATGTGTATATGAACCTGTTCTTTTCCACCCTAAAAACACTCCTTTAGGTGCCCATTGACAGATGTTCTTGCTGTATGTCCAGGCCAAGGTAAAATCCCATCTACAAATACAAGACTCCCCAGAACCACAAAGCTGGTCTTGTTATCTCCATTTTACACGTCCATAGCAATGGGTATCCATCTAGTTCTTACAACCTTTACCTCTGTTTGTCTTTGTTAAAATCCATGCAGTAATGGAGAGAACTCTGAAAGAGGATCCTGAGGATGGTATGTCCACCCAACTCTACCTTTTATAATAGAATGGTCTCTGTAAAAGAATGATCTGTAGGTCATTTGATTCTATTTATACATCTGAAGAAAGGGAGTACTCTTATTTCTCAAGGATTTTTATATAAGGGATAAATAAGTCAAAGTGATTTGTAAATTGTAACTGATTATAAAATTGTTAGTGATAAAATCACCTCCCGATTGTGGCCCTTGCTGTTTCTGTAGGTGTCTCTGGGGAATGAATTTGAGGGCATGGGAAGGCTCTGTGCAGGACAGGTGCGTTTAGAGGTAAATTCTTCTCAACTATTAAAGAACTGTTAATAGATAGAAAGAAAAGATGAAAACCTGATGAGAAAGGTCTAATCATTTATGGAGAGATAAGGAGATTCTAGCTTTATGTATTCATCACATTTTGTGTTCCTGTGTCTGAGGCACTGTTCTAGGTACTGAGAATCCATCAGTGCACAAAACCATGCCTGATGTATGCGTGGATTACTTTTTAGGAGGAAGCGGAAGACATTTAAAGAAAGATGCTATATATTATATAGTAAAAATAAGAGAACTATAGCCAATGTACAGCAAGCGATAGTATCAGCAGTTTTGCTATAAAGAAGTTAAAGCAGGTCCTGATAAGAGGGCAGAAGAAGAGATTGAATGAAACAAAAGAGTGAGTTGTGCTGAGATCAGGGGAGAGTGGTTCCATGCAGAGAGACAAGCAAGGCCAAAGTTTCTGAGGCAGCAGTGGCTTTTGTGCTTTCGACATTAAGAAACTAGAGAGAAAGGCAGGATAGATGAAGCTCAATAGCAGTATCCTAAGTGAAAGAATTCAGCCTCAAAAGACCATATGATATAATTCCACTTTAATAAATTGACCAGAAAAGGCAAATCTATAAAAACATAATATTAATGGTCGCCTGAGGCTCAGGTTCAGAATGAGAGTGACTGCTAATGGCATTCAGTTTGTTTTCAAACGATGGAAATGTTCTAGAATTGGACTGTGTGGGTAGTTATACAGTTCCCTAAGTTTACTCGAATCATTATATTGTACTTTTAAAATGAATGCATTTGATATAAATATGACTTGATAAAATTTTTTTAAAATATGCAAAAATCAGGGGTAGGATCACTCCACGCAGGAGGAGAGCAGTGCAAAAGACCAAGGGCCACAGTGGGTTTAGTGTATTTCACATGGAGGATGTGTTTGGGGGTAGGGGAATAAAGACAGGAAAAATTGATGGGTTGCACAAGGTTCTTGGTAGGAAGGGCTTCAATTTGTCCTTCCAATAGAAGAAGAGAAACTAGCAAGCTTGCCCTGATGGGGTGAAATTTGTCATGCAACATAAACTGAGAGTAAAATGTTTGTAATTATTACCAAGAGCCCTTTTCATTCTGCTACTGACCCACTCCTCTTGTCTGTTTTCTTTTCTTTATTGTATATTAATGTTTTGCCCTGCTCTAAATCTCTACATAATCAGTATCCTTTCTATTTCTGCCTTTCTTCAACATTCCCGGCCCTGCAGGAGTCTGTGAGCAAGAACAGCCTCAGTTGTCAGGACAGAAGAAGCCAGGGGAACGCTGCAATGGATTTTCCAGTGCAGGTGAACATACAGAAGGATGTGACCTGCCCCATCTGCCTGGATCTTCTGACAGTGCCCCTGAGCCTGGACTGTGGCCACAGCTTCTGCCAAGCTTGCATCACTGCAAAGAGTAAGGAGTCAGGGGCCCTCCAAGGAGGGGAAGGCAACTGCCCAGTATGCCAGTGTAAATACCAGTTTTGGAATCTCCGACCTAATCAGCCCCTGGCCAATATAGTGAAGAAAGTCAGGGAGAATGTGAGCCCACAGCAGAAAAATCTCTGTAAGCACCATGGAGAAAAACTCCTGATCTTCTGTAAGGAGGATGAGAAGGCCATTTGCCAGCACTGTGCCCAGTCTGTGGAGCACCGTGGTCATCAAATATTCTTCATGGAAAAGGTGGTCATGGAATGTCAGGTAGGCCCAAAGGTGAAGGTAGATGGGGCAGAAAGGTACCTCAAGTGAATCCTTCACTTTTATAAACTACTTTCTTCCCTTAGTCATCATAGAACTGAGCTCTGCTATCTCTTTCCATACCCTTTGCTCAGCTTCTGAGATTTAAAGGATATTTTTGTGCATTCTTTCATTTGATCAGAAATAAGTCTAGGCTACAAAGAGCAGTCGGATGAGTGGAGAAATGCTTCCCAAGATAAATTCTGATTGTGCCTTTGAGCAGAAGGGTTTCTAGGGAACACGGTTGGTTGGATGTGGGGAACATGTCACTGAGATGAAAGGACTTTCCTTGCTGCAGGATCAGTTCTTCCTCTAGGAAAAGAGATAATCAGGTTACTCTTAATCAAGGGATGGTAGCTTGCAGCACCCAGGGATACAGAGTACATTAATCTCTTCAGATTTTTGTCTACATCCTAGATTCTAATCACCAGTTTCATTTCTGTAACCTAGTCTCTTCTGAGAGGAGTCTGTTTTCTTTCCTCTATCCAGGTGTTAAGAAAGCTCATAGCTTGATTCTGGTGATTCTTTTCTCACAGGAAAAGCTCCAGGCAGCTCTGAAGAAGCTGAGGAAGGAGCAGCCGAAAATGGAGGAGTTGGAAGCTGACATCAGGGAGGAGAAAGCTTCCTGGAAGGCAGGAAGAGATATTTCCTGAGGGAGTTCTGAAACAGAAAACTGGGCAGCACCTCAGTCCAGTCACAAGGAGGCCCCTTCCTCTGTTACCTCAGAATTAATGAGTTCAGGGGATTCTCAATTAGTCCTCATTTCATTCCTTCCCTGTTGGGGTTGGGTGCCAGTGAGTACAAATATCACAAGTGAAACCAAATATTTGGAGGTGAAGGCATGGAGGAAAGCAATGCAAAAATGACTCATGAATCCCATGTCCCATATCCATCATCAACTTTGAGGCACTAATACTTCCAGAAAACACACTGAGAAAAGCCCAGCATTCCCTACTTAGGAGCTGTGGGTGGAAGGTCTTCCTATGCAGTGTGGCATGATTATCCAGGACAGGTGTCTGCAATCCAAGCCTCATCCAGGTGTCACTTTGTGTCTCAGGGTGGGCCTTGTTAAAGTAGACTTTAATATATTCCTTTGGGAGAAACTCAAGAGAAAATAGTGGGGAAATGGCTTTCTCAGTAGTTGCTCACTGCCTGTTCCCTTCTCTTTGAGAAGTCCCTGAGGAAAATAGTTCTTGTCTTGGCTCCCAGGCCCAGACAATGTAGGCCCTTGGCCAGACAGACTGACTGCCTCTTTCTCTTCTCATCCCCAAAGAATCATATGCAGACTGAGAGACAAAGGATTCTGAAAGGGTTTAATGAAATAAGAGCCACCCTGGACAGCGAGGAGAAGAGGGTGCTGCAAAAGCTGGAGGAAGATGAAGTGAATGTGCTGGATAACTTGGTAGTGGCCAGAGACCAGCTGGCCCGGCAGAAGCAGTGCTTGAGAGAGCTCATCTCAGACATTGAGCATCAGATATGGGGGTCGTCAGCAGACACAGTGCAGGTAAGTCTTGGGTTGGAGCTCCTACATGATGAGATTCAGGGGCAATACAGAGACAAAATTTCCTTCTCTGCTGGGTCCCCGCACTTTCTTCCCCCTGGTGACATTCAAGGCTCTTGGGCCCCTCAGTACCTCTTCTCTGTCATTTCAAGTGTCCTAAGGATAATTCAAAGTATGAACGACAAGGGAAATTGCCATTGTTAGTAATTTATAAAAGGCAGTGCAAAAAATTTGGAGAGAAATTCTTCAAAAGCTCCCATTATCTGTCATCTTGCATTTGTAAGGCAACTCTTCACTAAGTTTAGTCAGATAACACAAATCTCTGTTTATGTTTGATTTTCTTGTTGTGTTGAGTCCAGACTGTGCAATACCTGTGGTTTTGATTTGCATTTCCTGAGTGTAGACCAATAATGTTGAGCATCTTTTCATGTGGTTTATTGGACATTTGTATATCTTCTTTGGAGAAACATCTATTCAAATTCTTTCCCCGTTTTTCCAATTGGGTTGTTTGCTTTTTGTAGTTGAGTTGTAGGAGTTTGTTGTATATTCTCTATACTAATACCTTATCAGATATATGATTTGCAAATATCTTATCCCTTTTTGTGCATTGTCTCTTCGCTGTCTTCCTGGTGTCCCTTGATGCACAGAAGTTTTTAACTTCGTTGTGGTCCAACTTAGTTATTTTTATTTTATTCCCTGTGCTTTTTTTGGTCATATCCAAAAAACCATTACCAAATCCAGTACTGTGAAGATTTTTCTTTTTGTTTTCTTCTAACAGTGTTATACTTTTGGATCTTAAGTTTAGATCTTTAATTGATCTTAAATTATAATTTATATGTGATATAAGTCATCCATATTTAAAATTATTGTAACCGTTGTATTATGTTGAGCCTTTTTTGGCAGAAATAATTTGTTAAAAAGGGTGAGGAGATGGTAGCCAGTGAAGGGATGGGCTGTATGGGATATTTGTTTGTCCAACCTCAATTCATTACCTTTTTTTTTTTATAACAACCTCTTGAATTACCCATTAAGGAACCATCCTTACCCTCAGTCCATGTAGTTGGTTAGGTTTTATAAAATCAGCAGCATCAGGGAGGTATGTGTCTCTCAATTCTAGGTAAATCAGAATATCAGATTCCTATATGTTTACCAATGATGCAGTAATTATTTTAAGATATGCACCTGACCCAATTTAGGTCAGTTTTTATGGCTTAGAATTTTACTATCATGACTAGAAAGAAAAATTCTCTTTTTCACTAAGTAATATATCAGGGATTATCATTTAAACCAGGAGATTCAAGTTGATTCCATACAGTCTAAGAAGAAAGTCAATATTGCAGGTGGAAAATAGAATTTTGAGAAGAACAGATTCTGATGACAAGATTTTCATTTAAAAACCTAGGTATGACTAAAGTTACACCTGCCCTGGAATTTATTCTTCTTTCTTTTGAATTTAAACCAGTTTTAGTCATATACAATAACAACAAAAAAAGCTTAATACAGAGAATAAAACTTTATCTGAGGATGTAGAGCCAACTGGTGGCCAAGTCATTGTTGGTATAAAAGGGGTTAGGCTAGAGAGAGGGAAACCAAATATATTGTTACATTTCTGTTCAAAAAATAAGGCAAATAATGGCTATGCTGGGAATAAAAAGATGGCTAAAATATTTTGAGGATATAGACTGGACTGACAATACAATATTGGAATTCAGAGTAGGATATTATAGTTTCTAAAACAGTGACTTAAGTAGATATTGGTATCGTTTTGGACAATGGAATGTAAATAGTTGGGAAATAGTAAGTTACATTTTAGACTTCCTCAGGTTCTGGCTCCTGTGGCTTATTTCATGCTTAAAAATTGGGAAGATTACTTGTAGGTAGTGTAGAGGAGGTATATAGAATGAGTAGAGGGAAGTCAGAGAAACATTTGTTTGAAGTTCTTGTTTACTTGTACCTGCAGCAAAAGAAAGTATACTTTTTGAGAACTATTATTATTGATTATTCATATTTGACTTTTCAGAGCCTGGAATGATGTCTGGCAAATATGGGTTTCACTTTTATTTGTCTCTAGAATAAATAAAAGCATAATGAATTAATGAGGTCTTCTCATGAATGTATTTTTTTAAATGTCAAGTCTCTTACCTTCTTTTTAAATATATCCCATCTCCAAATACTGGAAATCATCTTTCTAACATCCTCACATGAGTCCTTGGGATGGTTGATCTTGGTCTTATCTCTACATTTTGTCCTCCATACTCTGATAATCTATTCACATCATACCAAGGGGCTTTAGGGATCTAAGGTGGATAAAATTTTTTAAGGTAGGAGGGCTTATAACTCCTGGGAGGGTTGCCAGACAAAATACAGGATGCATAATTAAATTTTAATTTCAGATAAACGATAAATTGGGTTTTTTTTTTTTGGTAGAAGGGTATCCTGGTATCCTAAATATTGTAGGAGGCATACTTAAACTAAAGCATATTTGTTATTTACCTAAAATTAAATTTTAACCAGCCATTTTTATTTTCTAAATATGGCAATCCTATACTTGACTCATGTTTTCTCTCTTCTCCCCAGGATATGATTTATGTCATGAAAAGGTATGTGTGGGAGACCAGGTATGGTCCTTTTTTATGTGAGGACAGAATTAGAGCCATGAGAGTTATCTTGGGATCAATCAAAATTAAAAAAAAAAAAAAACACAGAGCTGGGGAATTTGGGAATTATATCATTTCAAATTTTTGATCAAAGATGAAGGTTTTCAATGGAATTTGGGTGGTGGGAGGTCACAGAGCTAGGGACAATAAGACCATGATTTCACTCATTCTGGTCAAACCTCAGTCTCTGCCTCAGTTTGTTTCCATATTTCATAGGTGCCTATCTTATTTCAGAGAAGACCCTATCTTCCATCTGCCAGGCCCCCAAATTTTCCACAAGGACAGCTCCTTTGCATTTATTTTCTTCCTGATGTTAGAAGAAACAAGATCTTTCTAGTGGTTTTATTTGGACTTCCAAAAAAAAAAAAAAAGTCTCCAGTTTTGGGGAATAGTGGCTTTCATCCTGGTGCCAATAATTAATCTCACCTTGCTTACACACTTTAGCATCTTGTAGAAAATATGGTCTTCTTGTGTCTAAAGTTGCCTACCTACTTGGCAGTATAAGGTCTTCCCAAACACATGAAATTCAGACCACTATTAATTTGGTGTCATAACTTCTCCTTTTCCAGATATTTGTAATGTTTCCCCAGAGAATATAACCTCAAATATCAATATCTGGACTTCTGTACTGGGATAAGAGGCTTTGGAGACCCTTCAGACTTTTAATACAGGAGCTCCATACTTGATAACCTAAATCCTTCAGTAGCTGGGCTCTGGAGCTTCTTTACTGATCACCTGCCTGGGAACTCACATCTTTGGCCTGTCCCAGGTGGAACCACTAAGATGGCAGTGACTACTTCATATATCAAATACTTTTTTTTTTAGAGGTATCAAATACCTTTTAAAGGCACCATTATTTAATCTAGTTTTATTATTTTTAAGGAATAGAGTATGCAGTTAATTTTTCCTTTTTAGAATGAAGAGCATGAGCTTCTTTGAGGTGATCTTCTGAAGGTCACACAGAGGTAAATGGAAAGGTAGATATGAGCATATTTCTTCTGGTTGCAGCATCAGTGCTCATTCCATTCTCCCCCCCCTCCTCAGTGTCTCCAGTGGAGAGAATTCAAGTGCATCAGTGGAGTGAAAAGTAAGGGAAACAGTGGTCCTGCAGAGACACAAGGTCAGAAGTGTGGGGTGATCAATTTTTGTCTTCTCTAGGAGTGAGAGCTGGACCTTGAAGAAGCCAAACATTGTTTCCAAGAAACTGAAGAGTACATTCCTAATTCCAGATTTGAATGGGATGCTGCAAGTGTTTAAAGGTAAGGAGAGTCAGAGGAAGTTTGTGGGTGTGGAATTCTTGTAGTATCAGGGCAAAATGGGAGAGAGGATGTTGTTTCTAGATGAGAGAAGATCTAGGCTTGACAATGAGAGATAGATCTCTAATGCTGAAGGTGTGATCAGACCTAAGGGGGAATGGTCAAGGTGTCTGGTTCATCATCTCATTCACCAGTTCATAGCCTCACAGGACTCCCCTCCCTATCCTTATTCTAGTGAGAAGATAGATATCAGTGTTTACTCCTTGCTTCTAACAACATCATTGAAACTTTTGTCATTTCAGAGCTGACAGAGGCCCAACGTTACTGGGGTAAGAAGGAGTTACAGGTTCTTCAAATCACCATATTCTGATCCCTTTTTAGACGTTGTGGTTACTATCAGGCCCTATGATCTTAGCTTCATGTGTTCCTCCCCAAACACCCATTCATACAACAGTTCTTAAGTGTTCTACTCATCTCTGACCCATCAGCATAAGTTCCTCCCAGTCAATTCCTGATATTCCACCTCCAATGTCACAAGACACACCTACTCTGTATCTATCACCTGACCCTGTCATTTTTCCTACAGTGGACATGATCCTGAAGCCAGTCAATGCTATTTCGAATATTGCCCTTTCTGCTGATAAAAGACAAGTGACAGCTGTGCACAACTTCTCGCCTAAAAATATATTTCTATGTGATTTCTCTGCTTTTGATGTCTTGGGCTGCCAATATTTCTCCTCAGGGAAGTATTACTGGGAAGTAGATGTGTCTGAGAAGATTGCCTGGATCCTCGGGGTGTACAGTAAAGTAAGAAACCTCAAGAGAAAAGGGAGCTCTGGGTTTGTTTTTGATCCGAATGTAAACCGTCCAGATGTTTACTCCAGATACACACCTCAATTTGGCTACTGGGTTATTGGGTTACAGAATGGATCTGAGTATAAGGTCTTTGAGGAGTCTTCCACCTCTGATTCCAAGGTCTTGACTCTTTTTATGCCTGTTCCTCCTTGTCGGGTTGGGGTTTTCCTAGACTGTGAAGCACGTATTGTCTCATTTTTCAATGTCACAAACCATGGGTCAGTCATCTACAAGTTTTCTAATTGTCAGTTTTCTCGGACTACTTGCCCATATTTCAATCCTTGGAACTGTCAACGCCCAATCACCCTGTGCACACCGACTTCCTGAACCTTCTTAGTCCCTCTCCTACTTCTGTGTAACGCCCCTTGTCCTGGGGTTCATCTACACCTGAGCTCATCTGCACCATTCTGAACACATCTCCTTCTTTTCTCCATCTTTCAGTTTAGAATGTTTTTGGAATAGTCTGCTAGACTGCTGTAACAAAGTCCCCCCAAACAAAGGCTAACAACAGAAATTTCTTGTTTCACAGTTCTGGAGGCTGGAAGTCTAAGACCAAGGTGTCAGCAGAGTTGTTTTTTTTTTTTCTGAAGGTTGTGAGGGACGGGTCTATTCCTTGCCTTGCAGATAGCTGTCTTCTCTCAGTATCTATTCAAATCATCTTCCCATTTTGCATTTCTCTGTGCCTAAATCTCCCTTTTTCTAAAAGGACACCAGTCAGATTGGAAAAGGACCCACCCTAATTACATCATTTTAATTTAATCACCCCTATAAAGACCCTATCTCCAAAAGGTCACATTCTCAAGTATTGGGGGTTAGGATTGTAACATATGAATTTGGGGGGAACACAAGTCAACTCAACAGTCTTTTACACATCCCTACCATGCAGTGAAAGCTTGATGTTTTCTTCCTAATATTTTGTTTTCATTAGGGGAGAATGCTTTATTTTTCCTTATTAGTTTTTGCTTAGTATTAGGAGAGACTGCTTATTTACAAAGGGAACACATCTAATCCCTTCTATTCTGTACCTCCTCTGACATCTCTTTTCCTCATTCCTTCTGCTGTTTAATGGAATTAACAAAGGAAAAGTTATCAATTCTATCTAAGTGCATAGGACATAGAACAATGCATAGGAATCTGTCACTAGGTACTGGATCCTTCAGAGTGTATTGCCTTATCAATGGCACCCCTTTATGTATCACAGAGTTCAAGCAGAAGCACATAAAAAAATATTTATCAAGAGTAGATTTTTGGTGCTCAGAGTTTCTGAGGTCAAATCTTGTCTCATTACTTAAAAGCCGTGTAAACTTGAACAACTTACTTAGCATCTCTTGGTCTCACTTTCCTAAAATAAAAATTGCTGTTAAAGATTCTACTTATTTCCTAGGGTCACATTGAGAAACCAAATTTTATTAGATGTGAAGCACTTACCTAAGAGTCTTATATGTAAGAATAAATATTTTTATTGCTGAAAAAAGAAAGCTGTATCGATGAGAAACAATTTTTTTGTTTTGTTTTGGTTTGGTTTGGTTTTGCTTTAATAAAATGATAATTGACTCTATTGAAGTCTCATTTCTCAGATCTTAAAATCCCATGCAGACAGTATGGCTTTTCATGATGTGTCCTGTAGAGAAGGTCAGGTCTAGGCTCAGCTGTGCTTATGAGAGACAGCCTTCTGGTGCTCAGTTCTTTTCCTTGTGGTGAAACACCTGAGTATGCCACTGCATTTACCACCCTCTGCACTCTCCCCCTCTCCTCCCCCTCTCCCCCCTCATTGTCCCCCTTCTCCCTCTTCTCCTCCCCCTCCTCCTCCTCCTTCTCCCCATCCTTCTCCATCCTCTCCTCCTTCTCCTTCTTCTTCTTCTTTAAAGAATATGAAATGAAAGATAGAACTACCTAGGACAGTGAAGACACAGATTGTTCTTTGAGAAGCATGCATTATAAATTAGGGCAGGCTACGCCACTATACAAAATTTCAATCAAGATTTGTAGGACCTTAGAGAAAGATGAGTATCTTGGCCACGCTGGATAAAAATGAAAATGTCTGCCATGGGATCAGTGTATATATCTTTACATGTCTATCTATATGCACACACATATATATGTACACCTATGGGTATATATACACGTAACCATTTGTATAAATACATGTACATATATTAATATTATCTTGGTTAGTCTTTACAAATATCTTAAGAGGGAGATATTTATATCAGGAGATTAAAAGAATTTATAAACTAGAAAAAAAAAGGACTTTATAAACCATTAGAATTTTCTCCTATGGTCCCAAAGCTAGAGAGTGAGAGAGGCAGCTGTGTGTTACTCCAGCATCTGTTGCTCTCCTCTGCACCACACCACAGACGGGGCAGCAGCCTGACTCCCAAGGATGTGGGGAAGAAGGGAGAGCCGGGAAGTGCTACCTGCAGGGGAAGTCTGGTGCATCTTAGGGAAAACCTTAGGTGCCATGAAATGCAATTTGATATGCTTGATCCTAAATGAGATGGAAGTAGGTCATGACCATAGGCATATTATGCCAAGCTTCTTCATGGCCACGTTCTATTGTAGATGACATGAAGAAAATATCCCGCTTTTTAGTGTAGACGGTGTAGACGGTGAACATTGGAATTGGACTGGCCTCTGAAAACAGATCAAATTTTGCATAATGATGATATAGTTCCTTTGCGGCCCTTACCAAATTAACTAAGTTCTATGGGATTCAATTTCTCGTGTATAAAATAAATAAAAATTATAAAACTTACCTGATGGGGATGTTGTGGGAATTAAATACTAGGAAATTGGTGATAACCTGCTGTCTTCTAGCACAAAAGTTCCGCCCCAGACTCGTGCCTATTAGTGTTTTTATTGGTTTCTTTTCTGACTTGAAATAAATGATTTTAAGAAAGCACATTCATTCATTCTAAAATAATTAACTTTGCTTTATTTCAAGAAATAGAATAATTTGAGTAAAGAATCACAGTCTTTAAAATTCCTTTCTATCCAGTTCTAAAGTAAATATTACATTACTGTAAAAACAACTTCATTCTCATCATCCCCTATAATCATAATAGCCTCTTCAACTTAACATACTAGATAAAATTGAATTCATGTTCTCCTGCTGTCCAACAAACTACCACGAAGTTAGTGGCAGGCTTAACTTTCAGGCTTAAAAGAATGCACAATTATTATGTCACAATTTCTGTGGATCAGGAGCCTGGGCACAGTTTTTCTAGGTTCTCTCATTTAGCATCTTGCCGGGATGCGCACACGGTGTTGCCTAAGTTACAGGTGAGAGCAGGGAAGGGTCTGGATCTAAACTAACTTAGGTTTTTGGAGATTCCTTGCACTTTGCACTTGCAGGACTGAGACCCTCAGCTTCTACAGAGTGTCCAGAATTCCTAGCTCTGTGGGCCTGTCCATAGGAAGCTCATAATGTGGTTGTTACTTCTTCAAGGCCAGCAGGAGAAAGCACCTCTAGGGAGGCAGCCTTAGATAACCCACCGTAATGACAGCTCATCACCTTTGCCACATTCCGTCGGCCACAGGGAATTCACAAATTCTGCCTTCTCTTTAAAGGAAGGGATTGCACAAAAGCATGAACACCAGGATTTGGGGATCACTGGGGGTCTCTTCACCCAGAGGGGTTTGAAAAAAGCTAGGGAAGCTGTTCCCCAGCCACTGCCCAGGGTGCCCTGCCAGGTGGGAACAGCCAATGGCCTTCTGGGAGCTGAGTGACTCTACACAGGCCCCTGGCCCTGATAGACACTCTGCAGTGCAGGCAGATGTTGACACTTCAGGAAGAAAAAAGAGTGTAGAGCCCTTTGGGATCCATTTGCCCAGCAGCCCTAAAAGGATGTTAGAGCCTTAATCAGATCCTCTTTGGAAGGAGGCAGTGTTGCTCCAGTTGGTAAGCGAGAATGGCAGTAGCCCTCAGTACAAGCCCTGTCCTGGAGAGGGAATTGGTGGCCCCGACAGCAGCTGTTGCCCCAGCAGAACACCGGCAGCAGCCACACGCTTCCAGGCACGGCCAGGAAAGCCTAGGGGAAGCTTGGGCTCAGCTCAAATCCATCTGCCTGCACTGTGCCACCAGCTCTCCAGTCCCTCCCCGTGTTCCAATCCTGAGGGCCACCCCTGTGACTCATCCAGGGACCACAGTTTCCTCTGGAGCCCGAGGCGGTGAGAGGGCCCTGCCACTTTTGCCCGGATGTGTCTGCTTTCAGATACAAGCAAGACTAAGAGTTAAGTGGATGCCCCTCTGTCTCTAGTAAGGACCAGATTAAAGAGAATTGCACTTTTTAGGTATTTTATGTATCCATGCACTGGTTCCTGTGGTCCCTTAATCCCTGGCACCAAAATGAAGGAAAAATAGATAATGCTCTCTGATTTGGGGTCTAAAGCCACCACCATTTAAAGAAAATAAACTATTCAGGAAGGACACTTGTTAAAGATGTAAGGTAAGGAGGACTTTATTCCAGGGGGGCTACTACAATGGAGTGTTGTAGTGGGGGAGAGCAATTGGCTCAACTCTGAATATAATAAGGAAAATGGATTTATAGCCAAGGAGTAGGGTCAGACTTTAGATGGAAAATTACTAACATTACTAAGAAAATCACCAAAAGGGTAAATATGGCTAAAATGACCAACAGAATCTTTGCTGAAGGCAGGCCAGGGTGATAAGATGTTGAAGGGTATTCGGAGCGGGGGTGGGAATTTCCAGAAAATTCAGCAGTATCCTGAACAATGCAGAGAAGGACACCAGAAGGCTGAAAGTCAAGGCCCAGTTGAGAAGGGAGTTCAGAGGAGCCTGACCGAGTTCGATCAAGGAGAGAATCGTTGTCACCACCCATGCCTTTGCCCAAGCCTGATGATGGGCAAGTGTCTCTGGGCCCCTGCAGCCTTCTATTGTAATGCCCTCACTGCTGAATGTATTACTGGTATTGAGAAAATGTCTGTGAGCACCTTTGCTAATCTCTGCACCCAAGCTATGATAGAGACGTTTTTGTGGGGCATGTGGAAGACTGTAAACCTCCCGGATTTGGGGGCTATAACAAACGGCCTGGCTGTTTGATTGGGCCTCTCAAGAAACTCAGGCTGGCATATGAAACAAGTCTCCCCACGGAAATGGGGCATGTGGAGAAAAATCTCTTCCGCTCCTACTAAGTTTTTGTGATCCATGTGGATGCTCGGCAGAGAGGACCCCACACTTGGCCAAGGAAACAATCAATGAGCAGACCCTGATTGTCAACTAAACATGGGCACTACCCCAGAGCAAACAGGTATGTGACCAATCTCCTCCTGAATTCAGGTGAGGATGGCCTTTGAAAATCTAGACACCATCTTAGGTCAGGCCTACACATGCAGACTGCCCTGTGAGAAAAAGATGCTGGAAGAGTATAAAGAGCCTGTCCCATCCCACCTCTCAGACATCATGTAGACATCAATGCCCAAGTACAGATTCCCCAGGCCACGGGGTGGAGTATATTCTTGGCAGGTGAAACATCCTGCCTCACATCAAACCTCTTGTCCCATCAGAGGATCTCATTCGATCCTGTCTACAGTTGATTCTTTCATTGCATGTGTCCTAGCCAGCCCATACATTCCACTGACTCAAGCTTGCCCCACTATCCAGACCCTACAATGCCACATTTGTTTCCTGTTTGGATTTCCTGAGCACTTTGCCTCTGATAATGGCCCTGGGTTTGCAGCCCAAGCTACAAATCAGTGGACCTAATCATGGGACATATAGTGGATTCTTCATGCTTCATGCCTCACTCAAGCCCCAGGGGAAAATGAGCATTTTAATGGACAATTAATGGATGGAATTTTGCAGCTGATGGTAAGAGATAAGACAACCCCAGCCTGGACTACACATCTCAGGCAAACATTCTGGGTTCTCAAAGCAGCAATTCCCCAAAAGGACACTTTTCACTTGCACCTGTTTGGTCAGGCTTTCTGCTCCCATCCTTCAATTGTATATCCTTCTTTTACAATTCCGACATCTCAGTATTTGTGGAGGACCCTACAAGGGCCATCTAATCCCTTCAACCCCTTTCCTAAAGATTCAAATATGTAAGAGATTAACATGACAGCAAAGGTTGAGAGATTCAAGACTTTTGTGCTAACCAATTCTTCAATACGATGTGTCTTGCTGATTAAGTTGGACAAAAATGTTTTCCTGTATGAATGCTTTTGTCCCCCTTGCATACAATCCTTCTGGACTAAAAGGTTTGGATGAAAATAGGGAATTAAAAAAAAAATGTAAAGTTCATTATTGAAAGGAACATATTGATAGCAACAACACCGGAAAATGAGAAAGCAAAACAAAACAAAATCCTAAAACTCTGGTACCTAAGGAGGCATGGTGGAGGGGGAAAGACATCAGCGGTCTTTCCAATCTCTCAGAACTGGCCCTGAGAGCTCTGCCCTGTTCCTGAATTGAAACCTTGTGAGCTGCTGTGAGGACTTCTGGATTCAGACTGACTACCGGCCGGCAGTCACACAACAGAGCACACCCAGATGTCATTCACACCATGAGGCTGATAAACTGGTATCACACACAAACCAGACTGAAACGGACCATCTGTGGTAGTTCTGAAACCATTCAGTTCTAAACGGAATTATTGGGTCTGGACTGGGAACCTCAGGGCAGGAGCTCTGTCGGCCTGCTCCCTGATGAGTAGATGTCCTGCTTGGGGTGCCCTCAACTGTAAACCCTGTTTCTCCAGGGAACTGCATGCGCCCCCTGGGATCGTACTTCTTGTATGTGAACCTGACTATCCTGACATCGCCTCAGCCCCCCTCAAAGCCGCAGGACAGACTTCAGCTGTGCCGTGCCCAAAGCCATGCTGTGCTTGACTCAATGCTTTGGACCAGATGAGAAAGGATTCATATAGAAACTTAGGGAGAAAGCCTCCTGGCTCTCTAAAGTAAACCCTACTGGCTATGGGACATCTTCTTCTGGCTTGGTACCTTTGGAGACTCATGGTTACATTCAATTCTTCAGACAGGTCTCATCCTACTCAGAGCGATATTGATCATTGTCAGGTCCACTGTTGCCTCAGACTAATTACTCAGTTCCTGACAGAACCCTCAAAGTCTCACCTATTAGGGTTCGTGATGGAGTAACCTGTGTCTAGGTTGGGTCCTGAAAATTTAAGGAGTGAAATGAAGGATTTTAGCTCAGGCCAAAATCCTGTGTGTAATTTCTCAGGCCCCTCCAGTGGCAATTGAAAAAGCTTTACTTCACAGGGCAGGCCTCACAGGGCAAAACCCCCTCCCACACCAGACTTGGTGCACCGCCATGCATGGCAGCCTCAGAAGGAAGCTGTGGTCAGGGACCCCGGCCCCCCTAGCAGGCCACGCTCTTGTGCACATCGGCACTGCTAACCCAGAAGCCTTCACTTGGAGGTCTCCTTATTGGGAACCTGGGAGGACACTTTACTCTGGCTCAGTACTCAGTACTTTTCCTCTCCTAGCCCCTCCCTCTTCAAGTTCCATCAGGCGCTGGCTTCATAAAATGGCAGGAGGCTTTCATTCAGGGTTCCCTTGGACAACCCCCATGTCGGCACTGATCTAGCTGACCCTTAGCTTGTGCTCTTTTCCAGAAGGGGAGATGGAATGAGGAAGTTGGCACTGTTAAAATCAATAATAGACTCAGTCTTTGTCTGAGCAGAAAAAAACAGTTTAGTCATGGAAAGTTGAATTTAGCTCATTTTGCAAGGCTACCTTGATCTGGGTCACTTCTTGCTTCTGCCTTTGGAAATCATAAGCAAAACTTGAACTGTTTCCCAAGGTTGAGATCAGGTAACCACTGACCAATTCCCTATAATTTATAAGGAAATTCTAAAATTATAACCAATCACTGTAAAGAATAAACAGTCAAAGCTTTCCCCCTATACGAGCTGTTTAATACACTCCCACGCCTCATACCATGTTTTGGTTTGAGTGCTCCTGGTTTGCAAACTGTCTTTTTGATGTGTGCATGATAAATTTCTGATAACTGCTTCAGTAATTCGCCGGTGTTACTTCTGTTATTTATGAACGTCAACAGCACTTTCTCCTGTTTTATCCTCTTCCTGATGCTACTGTAGTAAATGTTTAAAGGCTTCACCATTACTTTCATTTTAGCTTATTGTTTTTAATCGGCTACTCTCACGCCTGATTGCTTAGCCCTCTCCAGATCATCTGAGCTCCAGATACTCTCAGCATCCAGATGTCTGTTCTCAGACTTTGCCCTTCCTACTACCTCTGAATTTGGAGTGGCAATTACACCATTTGAGTTTCTGGGGCCTTAGGAATTTGCTGGGACATCAATGAATGAGGTGGGTGATCACAGTGGGGAGTTTGGATGGGCTCAGGAGAATCTCAGGGCATAAGAAGCCTTCAACCTTCAGGATCACCCATGGACAATGTACAGGCAGTGGTACTTAGAACCATCACCAGAGAGTGATCAGACATTTCTCAATATGCTGATCTGAGATACTGTTATTGGAAGAGTGATACACGGACTGCACCCATGGGTTTGGGATTCCAATGATTACCTTTTTGCTCAAGGAGGATACTGGACCAGACCCCCTAATTTCTCTAAATTGTCCAACCCCAAATCTGTTGTTAATCTCAAAGTCCTAAGCCCCTCCCCCTCTGCCTTGCCTCTCAGGATGATGCACCCTCCCCTCCCCCAGCCCACTCCTCTGTTCTTGTGACTCTCATCTAGTCTGTCTGGGGTGGTAAGTGTGGCTTTATTTTTTTCCTGAGTGGTGCTTTGCCACTAAGACCCTACAGGTACATCCCCAGACTCAGTATTTTCAGTTGCTTTTGAGAGTATTGGAAAGCAATAACCCATATCGTCTTCAAGGTATGGAGAAAAATTCTCATAGCAGATAAATAAATGTTATTTTTCTTTCTATCATACATGCCATTATGCCGAGTGGTCATCTTCAACAAATTCATGCAATTTTACAATATTTATATTTAATGTGTAACATTATATATATATTTGGTGTTTAATATAGTCTAGCAAAACTAGAATGAACTGATGATACCTTACAAGTGGCACCTGGGCCCTCACAGATGTTTTCAATGGCCCCAGGTCTTCCTGTTCACCAAGAACTTCATTTCATTTTGCACTGCTGAGTCCAGAAATACCATGGTCTCCTTATTTCTGCCTCCCTTCATTAGGTATAGTATAAGAAATTTTTAAACAAAACATTTCTATTTTTTCTCTCCTAATCTTTGGGCTATAAAAATAGTTATAGTTCTTGTTTATCTGATAAAATATCTTCATTTTGCCTTTATTAAGAATATTTTAATTGCACACAGAATTGTAGACTCAGGGGTGCCTGGGTGGCTCAGTTGGTTAAGCGACTGCCTTCGGCTCAGGTCATGATCCCAGGGTCCTGGGATCGAGTCCCACATCGGGCTCCCTGTTCGGCAGGAGGCCTGCTTCTCCCTCTCCCCCCACCCCGCTTGTGTTCCTGCTCTCGCTGTCTCTGTCTCTGTCAAATAAATAAATAAAATCTTTAAAAAAAAAAAAAAGAATTGTAGACTCATATATATAATTTTTTTCCTTCAATTTTTAAAAAATATCATACCACTGCCTTCTGGCCTCTGCTGTCTCTAAATAGAGGCCAACAATCATCCCACTATATTTATTGTGCTGCTTCCTCTGGCTGCTGTCAAATTTTTCTCAGCACTTTGAATATAATGCTTGAACCTGATTTTCTTTGTATTTATTCTAATTAGGGTCTTTCATAAAATTAGGACCTTTCTGGCTATTATCTCTTTAAATATTTTTAGATATATACTGTTTTCCTTTACCTTTAATTCTGGAATCCCAATTAAATGTATATTATTCCTTTTATTTTATCCCACAAGTCACTGGGACTCTGTTTTCTTTTTTTCCCTTCCATTTTTTATTTTTTATTTTTTTTTTAAGATTTTATTTATTTATTTGATAGAGACACAGCGAGAGAGGGAACACAAGCAGGGGGAGTGGGAGAGGGAGAAGCAGGCTTCCCGCTGAGCAGGGAGCCCGATGCGGGGCTCGATCCCAGGACCCTGGGATCATGACCTGAGCCGAAGGCAGGCGCTTAACGACTGAGCCACCCAGGCGCCCCCCTTCCATTTTTTAAATATGTTGTTCAAGTTGGATATTTCTTTCCTCTTTATTGAGGTATAATGGACAAACAAAAATTGTATATATTTATTTAAGTTCTACAAAATAATGTTTTGATATATGTATATACTGTGAAATGATGACCACAATCAAGCTAATTAATATATCTGTCACCTCACAGAGTTACCTTTTTTGTGTGGTGAGAATACTTCAGATTTATTCTCTTAGCAAATTTCAAGTATACAATACAGTATTTTTTTTAATTTTTATTTATTTATTTTAGAAAGAGAGAGAGCACGTGAGTAGGGGGAGGGACAAGCGGGGTGGGGGACAGAGAAAGAATCTGAAGCAGACTCCTTCGCTGAGCATGGAACGCCACAAGGGACCTCGATCCCAGGACCTCAAGATCATGACCGGAGCTGAAACCAAAAATTCGATGCTTAACTGACTGAGCCACCCAGGGACCCCTACATTACGGTATTATTAACTCTAGTCACCAGGCCCTACGTTAGCTCTCCAAAACTTATTTACACTACATAACTAAAAGTTTGTACCCTTTGGCCAACGTTTCCTCATTTCCCTCAGCCCTCAGCCACTGGCAACTACAATTCTACTCTGCTTCTAGACTTCGACTGTTTTAGATTCCACAGGTAGGTGAGATCATGCTGTGTTTGTCTTCCTGCGACCTATCTCACGTAGCATAATGTCCTCTAAGTTTCATGTTGTCACAAATGGTAGAAATTCCTTCTTTTTAAAGCAGATTAACATTCCACTGTGTGTGTGTGTGTGTGTGTACACACCACATTTTCTTTATCCATTCATCTGGTGATGGACACTTAGGTTGTTTTCATGTCTTGGCTCTTGTGAATAATGCTCATGTCTTGTGAATAATGCTGCAATGAACAGGGGAGGGCATATATCTTTTCAAGATGTAGATTTCCGGCGCCTGGGTGGCTCAGATGGTTAAGCGTCTGCCTTCGGCTCAGGTCATGATCCCAGGGTCCTGGGATCGAGTCCCGCATCGGGCTCCCTGCTCCGCGGGGAGCCTGCTTCTCCCTCTGACCCTCTCCCCTCTCATGCTGTTTCTCTCTCGCTCGCTCTCTAAAAAATAAATAAAATCTTTAAAAAAAAAAAAGATGTAGATTTCATTTCCTTCGGATATATATCAAGAAGTGGGATTGCTGAATCATATGGTAATTCTACTTCATTTTTTGAGGAGCTTCCATGGTGTTATCCATTGCGGATGTATCACTTTACCCCCCACAACTGAGTGCAAGTGTCTTTTTTCTCCACACCCTCATCAACACTTGCTGTTTTTTGTATTTTTTACAATAATTATTTTTTTTTAAGATTTTTATTTATTTATTTGAGAGAGAGAATGAGATAGAGAGAGAGAGCATGAGAGGGGGGAGGGTCAGAGGGAGAAGCCGACTCCCCGCTGAGCAGGGAGCCCGATGCGGGACTCGATCCAGGGACTCCAGGATCATGACCTGAGCGGAAGGCAGTCGCTTAACCAACTGAGCTACCCAGGCGCCCTACAATAATTATTTTAACAGGTGTGAGGTGATCTCTCAATTTGGTTTCTCTTTGATTTTTTCTGATGATTAGTTCTGTGCTTATTACACTTAACAGACTTAAGCACCTTTTCCATACACCCTTTAGCCATTTGTATGTCTTCTTTGGAGAAATAGCTATTCAGGTCCTTTGCTTATTTTTTTTGTTTTGTTTTTGTTTTTGTGGCTCTCAGGTTGTTTGAAGCTCTTATATTATTTTGGGTATTAACTTCTTTTTTTTTTTTTTTAAAGATTTTATTTATTTATTTGAGACAGAGAGAATGAGAGACAGAGAGCATGAGAGGGAGGAGGGTCAGAGGGAGAAGCAGACTCCCTGCCGAGCAGGGAGCCCGATGCGGGACTTGATCCCGGGACTCCAGGATCATGACCTGAGCCGAAGGCAGTCGCCCAACCAACTGAGCCACTCAGGCGCCCCTTGGGTATTAACTTCTTATTAGAAGCATGGTTTGCAAATATTTTTCCCCATCTCCATCCTACTTGTCATTTTTTACTTTTGTTGCCTGTGCTTTTGATGTCATATCCAAAAAAATAATGTCCAGGCCAATGTCAGATATTTCCGTTGTCTTCTAACAGCTTCACAGTTTCAAGGTGTGTAAGTGTTTAATCCATTTTGAGTTGATTTTTGTGTATGGTGTAAGGCAAGGGTCCGGTTTCCTTCTTCTGCAGGTGGGTATTCAGTTTTTTTTTTTTTTCTCAGATTGGATAATTGTAATTAATCTATCTTCAAATTCCTTACTCTTTCTTCTCTCATCCCTTATCATTCTTTTAGCCCACTTAGTGGTTTTAAAATTTCAGTTATTGTTTTTATAGTTTTTACTTTTCATTATTTTAAAATAATTTTTATTTTTCTTCTGAGATTTCCTACTTGCTCATTCATTAGAAACATGTTTTTCCTTGTGTCCTTCCTTGAATACAGTTAAAGTAGCTGCTATAAAATCTGTCCACTGGGGTGCCTGGGTGGGTCAGTCAGTTAAGCATCTGTCTTCAGTTCAGGGTTCTGGGATGGAGCCCCACATCTGGGTCCCTGTGAGCAGGGAGCCTGCTTCTCCCTCTGCCCCTCCCCCCATTCATGCTTATTCTCTCTTTCTCTCTCAAATAAATGAATAAAATCTTTAAAAAAAAAATCTATGTCCACTAATTCAAACATCTGGCTCATCTTGGAGTCACCCTCCATTGATTGTCTTTTTTTTTTTTTTTTGAGCCTGGGTCATGTTTTTTCTATTTTTCTTGTATGTCTAATAATTTTAGATTACATACTGTACTCCAGAAATTGTGAATGCTATGTTGCAAAAACAAAACTAGATTCTGTTACAGTTTTCTGGATTAAATTTATTTTTTCAGGCAGTTTACTTGGCTGATCTCAAATTCCATCTACTTTTCTGCAGTAAGTAGCAGCTAAAATACCTCTTCAGGTCTTGTAGCTTTACTTAGATTGTATGGAGTCTTCCTCAAACATGTGTACTTTAGATATGTGGGCAGCATTTATGCATAGAATTTTCAAGCTCTTTCTTTTGTCGGTATTTCTCTTCACTTTTCAGCATACATGGTAGACTTGCATTTTCTTTTTTAAATTCCTTTCCTAGTCAACAAATTGAGCTTTTTTACAAATTTTAATTGTGTTACCTTGTACCTCTCAGTTGAAAAGACACAAAAACAGGAAACTCACCCAATGTTATTTCCTTTCTACTAAGGGCATAATCCCTTTTGGTTTCTGTTTTTGATCATTTTATGGTGCCTTCAGATTATTTTCCCTTCTCTCCTCCCTACCCATCCCCCCACATACACATGATTTTAAGTTATCTATGGGAAGGTTATTTTGATAGAATGAATTCCTCAACTACTTGAAGTTGAATCTCAATTTTGCCAGTTTGAATCTTCTTATGAATGGAATCATACAGTATGAACTTCATTGTATAAACTTTCTTTCACCTAACTTAACATTTTGTTCTTTATTCATATCATTTTATGTATCAGTGGTTTGTTCTCTTCTACTGCTGATTAATATTCATAATATTGTATGAATATATACAATCTATGCATTCTCCTGTTGAGGCTTATTTGAAGTGTTTTCAATTTTTGGATATTATGAATCAAGGTATTATGAGCATTTTTATGCAAGTCTTCTTGTGGTGGACATGTGCTTAATTCTTCTTGAGAATATACCTAAAATTTGAATTTCTTTGTTACAGGGTAGATACATATTTCATTAAGACAAGTACTAGATTTTCTTACAAAGTTGTCATACCATTTTACACACCCACCAACAATATATGAGGATTCGGATTGCCACATACCCTTGCCAACATATGAATCTGTAAGTCATCGTAATTTTAAGAGCTTTAGTGATTTTTAGTGCTATTTCATTATGATTTTAATGTGCATATTCCTGAACTCATAATGACAAGCACTTTTTCATGTGCAAATTGGCCATTCATAACTTTTCTTCATGTCTGTTCAAATCTTCCGCAATTTTAAAATTACAATGACATGTCTGTTCAAATAATTTTTCTATTTTATTTTTTTTAAAGATTTTATTTATTTAGTTGACAGAGTGAAAGAGAGAGAGCACAAGCAAGGGGAGCAGAAGAGGGAGAAGCAGGCTCCCCACTGAGCAGGGAGCCTGATGCGGGGCTCAATTCCAGGACCATGGGATTATGACCTGAGCCAGAGGCCACCCAGGGGCCCCCATTTGTCTATTTTAAAATTAGATTGTTTAGTCTTTTTTATTATTGATATGTGGATTTCCATACCGATTCTGGATATAAGTCCTTTGGCAAATATATGTTTGGTGAATATTGGACTATTTTCTCTCTGTCTTTGGCTTGCATACCCATCTTTTTTTTTTTAAAGATTGTTTATTTATTTGTCAAAGAGAGAGACCACAAGCAGGGGGAGCAGCAGGCAGAGGGAGAAGGAGAAGCAGGCTCCCCGCTGAGTAGGGAGCCCAATGTGGGACTCGATCCCAGGACCCTGAGATTATGACCTGAGCCGAAGGCAGATGCTTAACCATCTGAGCCACTCAGGGGCCCCCATACCCATCTTTTTAAAGGTGTCTGTGGTTGAGAAGAACTTTAAATTTGTTTGAAGTTTATCATTTAAAAAATCTGAATTGGAGTATTAAAAAATTTGAATTAGAGTATAGTTGACATGTAATATTATATTAGTTTCAGGTATATAACACTATGATTCAACAATTACATGCATTACAAAATGTTCTCCATAAGTGTAGTTATTATAATATTATTGATATATTATTATTATTATTATGTTAATATTATTGACTATATTCCTTATGCAATTTATCATTTTCTAAAAGTTTATTATTTCTGGTTATCTTTTGGAAAATCTTTGTGGAAAAAATGATTAACGAAGACAAATTTAAGTTGATGCAAAAGTTGGGTATTCATCCTTTCTGATGGCTGAGTAATATTCCATTGTATATATGAACTACATCTTCTTTATCCATTCATCTGTTGAAGGGCATCTTGGCTCTTTCCACAATTTGGCTACTGTGGACATTGCTGCTATGAACATTGGGGTGCATATGGCCCTTCTTTTCACTACATCTGTGTCTTTGGGGTAAATACTCAGTAGGGCAATTTCTGTGCCGTAGGGTAGCTCTATTTTTAGCTTTTTGAGGAACCACCACACTGTTTTCCAGAGTGGCTGTACCAACTTGCATTCCCACCAACAGTGTAAGAGGGTTCCCCTTTCTCCACAACCTCTCCAACATTTGTTGTTTCTTGCCTTGTCAATTTTTGCCATTCTAACAGGTGTCAGGTTATATCTTAATGTGGTTTTGATTTGAATTTCCCTGATGGCTAATGATGATGAACATTGTTTCATGTGTTTGTTAGCCTATGCTATGTGAAATAAGTCAAGCAGAAAAAGTCAATTGTATGGTTTCACTTACTTGTGGAACATAAGGAATAGCATGGAGGACATTAGGAGAAGGAAGGGAAAAATGAAGGGGGGAAAATCAGAGGCGGAGATGAACCATGAGAGACTATGGACTCCAAGAAGCAAACTGAGGGTTTTAGAGGGGAGGAGTGTGGGGGATGGGTTAGCCCAGTGATGGGTATTAAGGAGAGCACGTATTGAATGGAGCACTGGGTGTTATAGGCAAACAATTAATCATGGAACACTACATCAAAAACTAATGATGTACTGTATGGTGACTAACATAACATAATTAAAAAAAGAAAACCTCAAAAACAATTCCACATTAAAAAAAAAAAAAGAACAGTTAAAAAAAATAAAGAAGACAATTTAGTAGGGCGCCTGTGTGGCTCAGTAAGTTAAGCATCCTCCTTTGGCTTAGGTCATGATCTCAGTATTCTGGGATGGAGCACTGCATCAGGCTCCCTGCACAGCAGGGAGTCTGCTTCTCCCTCTGCCCATCCCCCTGCTTGTGCTAGCGTGTGTGTGTGTGTGTGAGTGTGTGTATGTGTGTGTGTGTGTGTCTCTCTCTCTCAAATAAATAACTAAACCTCTTTAAAAATTTTTAAAAGAAAGAAGACAATTTAATGATTATGTGTGATACACACAAGCTTTTTAAATACTTCATGAAATGGATAGTCTCCTTTCAGACAACCACAAAATGGGGCTGAACGCAAAAAGCTTTCATGGAATAAAGAATAAACAAGGAAGAGGCAAATAAAAAATATCTGACCGGCCAGGGGCCACATAATCAACCTTGTGTGCCCACAGTTGGCTTGGCTTTTGGGACCTGGCTAACTGGATATACTGTGTTTCTGGTCAAGTAGAGCATTTACAGGGACAAGAAAGTTGTCTAAGTTTCAGTTTGCTAATGTGGCAAACTGGACAGGAGCAGCTCCATCTTGGGCCTAAAAATCTTTTTCAACATCTTTAACTACTCAAGATTGTAAAATGGTCCCCTATGCTTTCTTCTAAAGAGTTTATACTTGTATTTTTTACATTTAATATCTGGTTTACTGACTTTCCTTGTAGAGTATTGACTTTTATTTTGTCATGCAGTCACATTGCTTGTGGATCTTTCAATCACATTCTCTTCATAGGAAACATAATATCTGCCTCCTAGTCTTCCCATGTTCTGACACTAAGACACCTTGACATTCTGTATTGACCTGACGTAGTTCTCAAAGAAATTGTAAGCAACTCCAAATTTGCTGAGGAAATAACAGTAGGAAGCTGAGAATTTGGCAGATGATGTCAGAGATATGATGTCCTGGAAGGCAGGGGAAGACTTTTCTGAACACTTTAACTATTCCCCTATTGCATTCCCTGCAAAGGAATCACCCTTATGGAGAAGGAGAGCTGAGAGTTTGACAGTAGTCATTTTAGAAATGAACACAGGTACTTTGTCTTTAGTCTATGAGAAGAAAATGGTACCAATGAAACTTTCTTTCTCATTTTAAAGTAATAGAAAAATGGGGAAAATAGATTAAACATTTATTTTTAGGCTCAGGGAAAATAAATATTGTGGAATTGTGATATCTAAACACTAATGACATTTTTGTGGGTCAAGGAAAAAAATAAAACAAGGATTTTGGGTCAAGGGGTTCACAAATGTATAAATATTCTGAGTTCCAGATCTAGAAAAAGGTAGTAGTAGCCTAGGAAGATATTTAGCTTTGTAAGATTTTGACCAGTTCTTTCATGTAGCAGATCAAAACTAAGGTCACTACTTGAGGCTAAGAATGAGAGATAGGGTCCCTGCTCAAAAACGTAAATTAAACACACACACATACACAAACACACACACACATCCAAAAACTGGCATCAAACCACTTTCTAGAATTACCTTTATAGAAAGTTGTTTACTTAGAGATGTGAAAGGACAGAGACACATTCTGCCCCAAGGAACTGAACCAATCTTCCTTCCGTCCCAGTAACTAGAGCTGTGATGCCCAGGAAACGATTGCTGGACCAGGATCAGAAGCCACCCACTAAGCTTTGGGTCAGGACAGAGTGCTTAGGAGCATAGGATGAGGTAACTGGAAGAATGAGCACACATAAGAAGTAAAAAAGAAAGAGAAAAGCCAGAGGGAATCTTCCACTCAGAACCATGCTGCAAACTGCCAGGACATGTGAAAACAGGCATTATATATGTATATTACAATATAGCCTCAATCTGTAAATGTTCACTAAGAAGCAAGGAGAAATGAACAAAACAAAATGAGATGTTTAAATGCATCTATTATTGTCAATATATCTAGAGATTAAATTAATCAAGAATAGTGAGTTCAACAAACATAAATTTACAAACTCTGAAGCTTCGTGTGGTTGGCAGAATAATGGCCACTCAAATGGTGTCCCCATCTTAAACCTCTGTGATTATGTTATGTCACATGGCCATGAGGGATTAAGATGACTATCAGATGAAACTCATCAGTAGACTTTAAAAATAGGGACATTATTCCAGAATATGTAGCTGGCTCAAATGTAATCACAGAGATTCTTAAAAGTGGAAGAGGAAGGCCCGAAGGGAGAAGTGGAAGGAAATTGAATACAGGAAGGAGGGCAGAAGTAATATTGCTTTCTTTGAAGATGGAGGAAAGGAGCTCCTAGGTACTAGAAAAAGCAAGGAAAGTTTCTCTTCTAGAGCTTCCAAAAAGAGAAACAGCCTTCTCAACACCTTGATTTTAGCTCAGTGAGACCTAAGCTGAACTTCGGAACTACAAAACTGTAAGATAATTACTGTGATTTGTGGCATTTTAAGCCATGGAATCTGTGGTAATTTTTTTATAATAGCTATAAAAAATATTCTGCATCCCACAAAAAAAGAGTATTTGTATTTTTAACTGAATTATAATTGACATATAACATTGTATCAGTTTCATGTGTACAACACAATGATTCAATATTTGTAAACACTGCAAATGTTCACCACAATGTCTAGTTAACAATTATAATTATAGTCACCATGCTGTACATTCTACATTACCTCTCCATGACTTGTTTATTACATAACTGGAAGTTTGTATCTTTTGACCACCTTCACCCATTTTTTCTACCCCTCACTCCCCACCTCTGGCAATCACCAGTCTGTTTTCTGTATCTATGAGCTTCTTTTTTTGTCTTATTTTGTTTTTTAAGATTCCATATATAAGTGAGGTCATATAATATTTGTCTTTCTAAGACATATTTCACTTAGCATAATGCCCTCAAGGTCCATCTGTGTTGTTACAAATGGCAGGATTTCATTATTTTTATGGCTGAATAATATTCAGTATATACTGTGGAATTGTATATATGTATACACACATATATATACATATATATATTATTTCCATATCTTGGCTGTTATAAATAATGCTGCAATGAACATGGTTATGCAGATATCTTTTCAAGTTAGTTTTTTAACCCATTATCAGGGAAATTAAAAGAAGACTACATCAATAATAGAATATATCATATTTATAATATAAAGATACAGTATTATAAACATATCAGGTATTTCTGTATTGATATACAGAGTCAATGCAATCAAAACAAAAACTCTAAGTGTGTGTGTGTTTATAAATTGAGAAAGTGCTTATAAAGTTTTTGGCAATGCAAAGTGCAAAGAATGGCTAAGAATTTTTTTTTTTTTTTTTTTTTTTTTTTTTTTTTAGCGATGGGGAGAGGGGAGAGGCTGTGGGAGAGAGAGAATCCCAACCCCCCCCACATGGGGCTCAATCTCAGGACCCTGAGATCGTGACCTGAGCCAAAATACAGAGTCGGATGCTTAACCAAGTGAACCACCCAGGCGCCCCTGGCTAAGAAATTTTTTGAAGAAAAAGTTGAAGGTCTTACATTCCAATATCAAGAGTAGAAAGCTTTGGGCGCCTGGGTGGCTCAGTTGGTTAAGCGACTGCCTTCGGCTCAGGTCATGATCCCAGGGTCCTGGGATCGAGTCCCGCATCGGGCTCCCTGCTCTGCGGGGAGCCTGCTTCTCCCTCTCCCACTCCCCCTGCTTGTGTTCCCTCTCTCGCTGTGTCTCTCTCTGTCAAATAAATAAATAAAATCTTTTAAAAAAAAAAAAAGAGTAGAAAGCTTTAATTGTAGTCATACAATATTGATGCAAGGTTATACAAATAGACTAATTAAAGAGTACCACATGTACAGAAACATTCTTAGGCCTCTCAGAATTCTGTCTCAACTGACTGTGTCTAAATTGTCTAGACTGAATCTCCTAGGGATACAATATCCACAGCCTACTGAAGCCACCAAGCTACATTCCATCTCAAGGGAAATGGTGGTACCCACATAATAGGAGTCTATCTCCTAGGAATATAAGGTAATGCATAAAAACTTCCATCTCACCTCTTATGGAACATCTCCCAGCCTAAAATTTTACTTGTTTCCTTCTGAACAGATATTTTCCACTACTCCTATAAAGCAAGAGATAGAAGACAATTTGGTGAGCTGAAAACTACCGCCAATTAGGGAAGAGAAAAACACTACTTTGGCTCTTTGGTTTTTATCAAACAATGTAACCTTGTGCTTACTCAGTCCAAGTAGGGTCTGTGTCGTAGAGGATATGACTCTGGGAGGAAGGAGTCCTGCTGACACCAATGATTCCATAAGAAGACAGCTCCTGGCAGAAAATAATTGATTTCACGTGCAGACCAACTAATGTGACCAGGAATACAGTGGGGAATCCGGAAGGAAAGGAGAGCTCTTTGGGTGAAAGAAGCAAAATCAGAATAGATTCGGACTGAAGCAGCAAACCTTGGTGCGCATGTTTTCTGCCGACCTCCTTTGTAGTTTCAATGATTCGTGGTTTACTTTGTCCCCTTCAAATGTATTCTTCCCTGGGACCCTGAGGAAATGTGCTTCTTGTCAGAGGCAGCGAGTCTGTGCTTCAAGAGACTGAGCTGCAATCTAGCCTACATTTTGGTATTTGGGGTCTTTCTCAGTCCTTTCACCTTTTATACCACAGGAGATGAGGTGGCTGTCCTTTGGGGACAATTTCATGAAGATTTCATCATTACCATTATTCTAATAAGTTCGGTGCCCACAGGCTGCTAGCCTGCCTCAGACCTGCAGACGGAACTTAGACAATACATTCTTACGGGCGTGGAGGATGAGTCTCGGTTGGGGCGGGGTGGGAGGCTGCTTTGGGACAGTAAGAACTAGTTAACATGACTCTCAGGTCAGTGCCTGTTCACTTGGACTAAGTAAGGACTCTGGCAATGACAAAATCATCCCCCGTGTGAGAGAACTCACTCTATAAAGTTTTGACCGGGATTCTGGCAGAGGTGACAAAATCCCACATGTCTTAACCCATTCCTCCCTGCTTGTCACACAACGACAGATTCCTGCCAGACACAATAATATGGAATTGTTGTGACCTGTCCTCAAGATCCACTTCCTTTCCTTCAACGCTTTTTGAATGACTTTGTAAATTTGTTGGAGAGGGTAAGAACTAAACCTCTCCCAACCTGGCCGAAGGATGACTCTGGTTGTGCTGGCCTCTTCAATGCTGCACTCCCTGCTATCACCGTTACAGGTCCCCTTTGCAAAAGTACTTTGTAAAATAGATCACACAATGGAGTTAAAACTGAAATGCAAAGGGCACTCCAAAGGCAGGCTCTATTTAGGGCAAAGATGGGGTCCAAGCACTGGCAGACCAGAAATGAAAACATTCGGGCAGCACTATTTTATTATTTTTAATTTTATCTCTAGGAGGTGAGAAATCTGCTCTGCTTGACTTGTCCCAGGCCAGGGTATCTGTTACGGAGGCATTGTCACACTCACTGGTGGGTAGAGCTCTTTCCCCTACTAAGTTAGGGAACAGAGATCCTCTAAGGTTTAGGGACTCATCCCTGAGGCCATAAATCATCCTCTGAGTTCACTGCCCTTTGCCTGAGTCAGGAGAATGCTGCTTACCTGTCCCGTGCACTTGTTGGTGGATACATTCTCTCATTTTCACATCCCAGGAAGCATCCCTCCTAATCTGAACCATATTTCAATCCCTGCGCAGCAAATCTCCTATATCACCCATAGCTCTGGAACTTGTTCTTTCTTTTCCTTCCCTTTTCATTACCTTTTCTACTACTCTATTGAAATTCTTCAGTTTATTTTATCAAAACTATTTTCAGAAACATAGTATTTGCTGTATAAAAGTCCATTATTCGCAGTTCATCCCGTTTAATAGTTGTAATATTTCCTGCTTGTCTCCTCCCCTTGCCCTCCCTCTCACTGACATACACAAACCTTCTCCTCAAATATAATATGTTTTCTTTTTTCCATTTGAGCCTGGGCCTATCCCAATAATCTACATTGAGAAAGGGACACAGTTACTTAGGTTTAATCATACGAAATTGCTGACCTACAAAAGTAACCCTTCCGTAAGGTGTATTAATAAATGTATAAAGGAAAGGAAGTGGGGCCACTGGCAAAGAAAAAGGGGCAATAACAAGCCAATTTTATAGGTGCCAACATCCAGGGGACAGAGCAAGCCCGAATGAGACCGTTGCAGTCCCCTACCACGGTCAGCCCCAGCCCATTCTGACAAATGATTTGACCTCGGGGCTCCAAAGCCGGTGGGTCCCAGACTGAAGAGACCATGTATAATTTGAGCTGTTACAATCCCAGTTCCTTTATGCTTGTGGGAATACCTGGCCTGGAGAAGTTCCACAGCTGGATTGAGAGTCCCTTTTGTGTCATCTATGTTTTGGCTATTGTGGGCAACTGCACCCTCCTCTACCTCATTGCCATTGAGCACAGCCTCAATGAGCCCATGTTTTTCTTCCTCACCATGCTGGCTACCACAGACCTCATCCTGTCCACTGCCACTGTGCCCAAATTGCTCAGTAACCTCTGGCTGGCCTCCCAGGAAATAACCTTATCTGGCTGTCTCACCCAGATGTTTTTCCTCCACTTCAGCTTTGTCGTGGACTCAGCCATCCTGTTGGCCATGGCATTTGATCACTATGTGGCCATCTGCTTCCCCTTGAGGTACATCACCATCCTGACTCCGCAGGTGATCACCAAGCTCGTGTTGAGCATCGTTGTGAGGAGCTTCTCTATCATCTTGCCAGATGTTTTTCTGCTGAAACGGTTACCCTTCTGCGGGACATGCATCATACTGCACACATACTGTGAGCACATAGGTGTTGCTCGGCTTTCCTCTGCTGAAATTTCCATCAACATCTGGTACGGATTTTCTGTGCCTCTCATGACTGTCATCTCGGATGTGATCTTTATTGCTGTTTCCTATACCTTCATCCTCCATGCTGTCTTTCAGCTCTCATCTCAGGGCGCCCGCCAAAAGGCCCTCAGCACCTGTGGTTCCCATGTCTGTGTCATCCTCATGTTTTAAACACCTGCCTTTTTCTCCATCCTTGCCCATCACTTTGGGCACATTGTCCCTCGAAATGTGCTCATCCTGTTTGCCAACCTCTATGTGGCCATCCCCCCTGCTCTAAATCCTGTTGTCTATGGAGTAAAGACCAAGCAGATCCAGGACAAATTTATTCTCCTCTTCTTTTGAAGAAGACACAGTGAGTGGGGGAGGGCCACCGAAGAAGTTTAGGTAAAATTCAATTAGGTGAAATTTTATATAACACAGGAAGACATAAAAATAAAGCTGTAACTCCTATTAACCTGAAATTTTAGAGTTCTAGCCATGTGTAAAGTATGGGAAGGGAGGAAAAGAGAGAGAGAAAATCTTCTAGACTTTCAGGAAATCAAGGGTTTTGTTGGTTCAGTTTTCTCACCACTTGTATGAAGAAGGTGATGATGGGTACACAAGAGCACTAATACTCTGGTTTACATTTTTCCTGTTGCTAATTTTGAGATATTTGAAGGCTAGATATTTCCTAACATACAACTCACCCCTGTATTTCTCAGTTCCTGAGTTAAAGACAAAGGCCTTGTGTTCCTTCTTTCAGTAGCTATCAATGCTCTCAAGTATAACTACCAAACTTATTGCTTTGAGCTTCAGTCCTGTATCCCGTGTCCTGTACTTGCTTTATTTTTTTCTTTACCCATCTTAAATTACATAGAGCTGATTATCTTTTGTATCTGTTTTCTTCAATTGCGGGCTCCAAGAAAATTTTCACCGCCCTTGGTCCATATTTTACAAGTATTAATTAATTGAATTAAAAATAATTATGATAGGGTAATATTAGTTAATTCATTTCACAGATGAGGAAATAGAGACTTACAAAGATTACAGAAAAACAATTAGTAGATTTAGGATCCAAACCTAGGTCTGTCTGATCCAGAATTCTTTATCCAATTGCTTCCTGGATATCTACTGGAATGGCTTACAAATGCCTCCAACTTAATTTCTCCAAAACTGACCTGGAAACTCACAAACTTCCTCCATAAAAAGTGCCCTTCCTTTTCAATCTTCTTTTACAGTGAGTGGTCCTACCACCCACATGAATTTCCAAGCCAGAAACCTATGGCTTGTCCTTGATTAATCCTACGTCACACTCCAACAAAATTAAGTCAATATTTGGGTTAAATATTTGATTTCAAGGTACTTATAAGTCATACCAGTAGATATATACATGACAATCTCACCTTTATCATGACCATAGAGCTTGCCTGGCCCTTTTCTATTATCTGTCCCTCTGAGAGTATTTCAGAGTCATCTTTTTTTTTTTATTATTCTTATGTTAATCCCCATACATTACATCATTAGTTTTAGATGAAGTGTTCCATGATTCATTGTTTGTGCACAACACCCAGTGCTCATGCAGAATGTGCCCTCCTCAATACCCACCACCAGGCCAACCCATCCTCCCACCCCCCTCCCCTCTAGAACCCTGTTTGTTTTTCAGAGTCCATCGTCTCTCATGGTTCGTCTACCCCTCCGATTTCCCCCGCTTCATTCTTCCCCTCCCGCTACCTTCTTCTTCTTCTTCTTCTTTTTTTTTTTCCTAACATATATTGCATTATTTGTTTCAGAGGTACAGATCTGAGATTCAACAGTCTTGCACAATTCACAGCGCTTACCAGAGCACATACCCTCCCCAGTGTCTATCACCCAGTCACCCGATCCCTCCCACCCCAACCCCCACTCCAGCAACCCTCAGTTTGTTTCCTGCAATTAAGAATTCCTCATATCAGTGAAATCATATGATACATGTCTTTCTCTGTTTGACTTATTTCGCTCAACATAATACCCTCCAGTTCCATCCACGTCGTTGCAAATGGCAAGATCTCATTTCTTTTGATGGCTGCATAATATTCCATTGTGTATATATACCACCTCTTCTTTATCCATTCATCTGTCGATGGACATCTTAGCTCTTTCCACAGTATGGCTATTGTGGACATTGCTGCTATAAACATCAGGGTGCACGTACCCCTTCGGATCCCTACTTTTGTACCTTTGGGGTAAATACCCAGTAGTGCAATTCCTGGATCATATGGTAGCTCTATTTTCAACTTTTTGAGGAACCTCCATACAGTTTTCCAGAGTGGCTGCACCAGCTTGCATTCCCACCAACAGTGTAGGAGGGTTCCCCTTTCTCTGCATCCCCGCCAACATCTGTCGTTTCCTGACTTATTACTTTTAGCCATTCTGACTGGTGTGAGGTGGTATCTCATTGAGGTTTTGATTTGGATTTCCCTGATGCTGAGCGATATTGAGCACTTTTTCATGAGTCTGTCGGCCATTTGGATGTCTTCTTTGGAAAAATGTCTGTTCATGTCTTCTGCCCATTTCTTGATTGGATTCTTTGTTCTTTGGGTGTTGAGTTTGATGAGTTCTTTATAGATTTTGGATACTAGCCCTTTATCTGATATGTCATTTGCAAATATCTTCTCCCATTCTGTTGGTTGTCTTTTGGTTTTGTTGACTGTTTCCTTTGCTTTGCAAAGCTTCTTATCTTGATGAAGTCCCAATAGTTCATTTTTGCCCTTGCTTCCCTTGCCTTTGGCGATGTTTCTAGGAAGAAGTTGCTTCGGCTGAGGTCAAAGAGGTTGCTGCCTGTGTTCTCCTTTAGGACTTTGATGGACTCCTGTCTCACATTGAGGTCTTTCTACCATTTGGAGTCTATTTTTGTGTGTGGTGTAAGGAAATGGTCCGGTTTCATTCTTCTACATGTGGCTATCCAATTTTCCCAACACCATTTGTTGAAGAGACTGTCTTTGTTCCATTGGACATTCTTTCCTGCTTTGTCGAAGATGAGTTGACCATAGAGTTGAGGGTCCATTTCTGGGCTCTCTATTCTGTTCCATTGATCTATGTGTCTGTTTTTGTGCCAGTACCATGCTGTCTTGATGATGACAGCTTTGTAATAGAGCTTGAAGTCCGGAATTGTGATGCCGCCGGCTTTGCTTTTCTTTTTCAATATTCCTCTGGCTATGCGGGGTCCTCTCTGGTTCCATACAAATTTTAGGATTATTTGTTCCATTTCTTTGAAAAAAGTGGATGGTATTTTGATGGGGATTGCATTGAATGTGTAGATTGCTCTAGGTAGCATTGACATCTTCACAATATTTGTTCTTCCAATCCATGAGCATGGAACGTTTTTTCCATTTCTTTGTGTCTTCCTCAATTTCTTTCATGAGTATTTTATAGTTTTCTGAGTACAGATCCTTTGTCTCTTTGGTTCAATTTATTCCTAGGTATCTTATGGTTTTGGGTGCAATTGTAAATGGGATCGACTCCTTAATTTCTCTTTCTTCTGTCTTGTTGTTGGTGTATAGGAATGCCACTGACTTCTGTGCATTGATTTTATATCCTGCCACTTTACTGAATTCCTGGATGAGTTCTAGCAGTTTTGGGGTGGAGTCTTTGGGGTTTTCCACATAAAGTATCATATCATCTGCAAAGAGTGAGAGTTTGACTTCTTCTTTCCCAATTTGGATGCCTTTGATTTCTTTTTGTTGTCTGATTGCTGTGGCTAGGACTTCCAATACTATGTTGAATAGCAGTGGTGATAGTGGACATCCCTGCCATGTTCCTGACCTTAGGGGGAAAGCTCTCAGTTTTTCCCCATTGAGAATAATATTTGCTGTAGGTTTTTCATAGATGGCTTCTATGATATTGAGGTATGTACCCTCTATCCCTATACTCTGAAGAGTTTTGATCAAGAAAGGATGCTGTGCTTTGTCAAAAGCTTTTTCTGCATCTATTGAGAGGATCATATGATTCTTGTTCTTTCTTTTGTTAATGTATTGTATCACATTGATTGATTTGCAGATGTTGAACCAACCTTGCAGCCCAGGGATAAATCCCACTTGGTCATGGTGAATAATCCTTTTAATGTACTGTTGGATCCTATTGGCTAGGATTTTGGTGAGAATTTTTGCATCCATGTTCATCAAGGATATTGGTCTGTAATTCTCCTTTTTGATGGGGTCTTTGTCTGGTTTTGGGATCAAGGTAATGCTGGCCTCATAAAATGAGTTTGGAAGTTTTCCTTCTGTTTCTATTTTTTGGAACAGTTTCAGAAGAATAGGTATTAATTCTTCTTGAAATGTTTGGTAGAATTCCCCTGGGAAGCCATCTGGCCCTGGGCTCTTGTTTGTTGGGAGATTTTTGATGACTGCTTCGATTTCCTTAGTGGTTATAGGTCTGTTCAGGTTTTCTATTTCATCCTGGTTCAGTTTTGGTAGTTGATACATCTCTAGGAATGCATCCATCTCTTCCAGGTTATCTAATTTGCTGGCATAGAGTTGCTCATAATATGTTCTTATAATTGTTTGTATTTCTTTGGTGTTGGTTGTGATCTCTCCTCTTTCATTCATGATTTTGTTGATTTGGGTCATTTCTCTTCTCTTTTTGATAAGTCTGGCCAGGGGTTTATCAATCTTGTTAATTCTTTCAAAGAACCAGCTCCTATATTTGTTGATCTGTTCTACTGTTCTTTTCGTTTCTATTTCATTGATTTCTGCTCTGATCTTTATGATTTCTCTTCTCCTGCTGGGTTTAGGCTTTATTTGCTGTTCTTTCTCCAGCTCCTTTAGGTGTAGGGTTAGGTTGTGTACTTGAGACCTTTCTTGTTTCTTGAGAAAGGATTGTATTGCTATATACTTTCCTCTTAGGACTGCCTTTGCTGCATCCCAAAGATTTTGAAGAGTTGTGTTTTCATTTTCATTGGTTTCCATGTATTTTTTTAATTCTTCTTTAATTTCCTGGTTGACCCATTCATTCTTCAGTAGGATGCTCTTTAGCCTCCATGTATTTGAGTTCTTTCCGACTTTCCTCTTGTGATTGAGTTCTAGTTTCAAAGCATTGTGGTCTGAAAATAGGCAGGGAATGATCCCAATCTTTTGGTACCGGTTGAGACCTGATTGATGACCTAGGATGTGATCTATTCTGGAGAATGTTCCATGGGCACTAGAGAAGAATGTGTATTCCATTGCTTTGGGATGCAATGTTCTGAATATGTCTGTGAAGTCCATTTGGTCCAGTGTGTCATTTAAAGTCTTTATTTCCTTGTTGATCTTTTGCTTAGATGATCTGTCCATTTCAGTGAGGGGGATGTTAAAGTCCCCCACTATTATTGTATTGTTGTCGGTGTGTTTCTTTGCTTTTGTTATTAATTGCCTTATATAATTGGCTGCTCCCATGTTAGGGGCATAGATATTTACAATTGTTAGATCTTCTTGTTGGATAGATCCTTTAAGTAGGATATAGTGTCATTCCTCATCTCTTATTACAGTCTTTGGTTTAAAATCTAATTTGTCTGATATAAGGATTGCCACCCCAGCTTTCTTTTGGTGTCCATTAGCATGGTAAATGGTTTTCCACCCCCTCACTTTCAATCTGGGAGTGTCTTTGGTTCTAAAATGAGTCTCTTGCAGACAGCATATCGATGGGTCTTGTTTTTTAATCCAGTCTGTTAGCCTGTGTCTTTTGATTGGGGCATTGAGCCCATTTACATTCAGGGTAACTATTGAAAGATAGGAATTTAGTGCCATTGTATTGCCTGTAAGGTGACTGTTACCGTATATTGTCTGTGTTCCTTTCTGGTCTATGTTGCTTTTAGGCTCTCTCTTTGCTTAGAGGACCCCTTTCAAGATTTCCTGTAGGGCTGGTTTTGTGTTTGCAAATTCCTTTAGTTTTTGTTTGTCCTGGAAGCTTTTGATCTCTCCTTCAATTTTCAATGACAGCCTAGCTGGATAGAGTATTCTTGGCTGCATATTTTTCTCATTTAGTGCTCTGAATATATCCTGCCAGTCCTTTCTGGCCTGCCAGGTCTCTGTGGATAGGTCTGTTGCCAATCTAATGTTTCTACCCTTGTAGGTTACGTATCTCTTCTCCCGAGCTGCTTTCAGGATTTTCTCTTTGTCTATGAGACTCGTAAGTTTTACTATTAGATGTCGGGGTGTTGACCTATTTTTATTGATTTTGAGAGGGGTTCTCTGTGCTTCCTGGATTTTGATGCCTGTTTCCTTTCCCAAATTAGGGAAGTTCTCTGCTATAATTTGCTCCATTATACCTTCTGGCCCTCTCTCTCTTTCTTCTTCTGGGATCCCAATTATTCTAATGTTGTTTCGTCTTATGGTATCGCTTATCTCTCGAATTCTGCCCTCGTGATCCAGTAGTTGTTTATCTCTCTTTTTCTCAGCTTCTTTATTTTCCATCATTTCATCTTCTATATTACTGATTCTCTCTTCTGCCTCATTTATTCTAGCACTTAGCGCCCCCATTTTTGATTGCACCTCATTAATAGCCTTTTTGATTTCTACTTGGTTGGATTTTAGCTCTTTTACTTCTCCAGAAAGGGTTTCTCTAATAACTTCCATATTTTTTTCAAGCCCAGATAGTATCTTTAAAGTGATGATTCTGAACTCTAGATCTGACATCGTACTAATGTCCGTAGTGAGTAGGTCCCTGGCAGTCGCTACTACCTCTTGTTCTTTTTGTTGAGGTGATTTTTTCTGCCTTGTCATTTTGTGCAGAGGAGAATAGATTAATGAGAGAACAAAATGCTAGCAGAGTAACCACGTCCCCAGAAAATATACTCTAAACAAATCAGAAAAGACCTGAAGCAGTGGGATAAGAAAGGGAAAGAGAAAAAAAAGAAAAAGAAAAAAAAAAGAAAAAGATAAAGATAAAAACAAAAACAAACAAAACAAAACAACAACAACAAAAGAAAAACCAGAATGTGATCCAACATGATCTATATGGTGTATAGATCAGTGCCACACACTAGATTTGGGGTGTATTTTGGTCTTTTAGAAGAAAGTGCCTCCCAAAATTTTAAAGAAAGAAAAACTTACATATGTACAAAAATAAGGGTTGATATGATGAAGGGATGGAATATGACTGTAAAAATGGAAATTATAAAAAATTTTATAAAAGGAATTGATAAGAAGTTGTTTGAAAAAAGAAAGAAGAGGATTTAAAAAAAGAAAAAAGAAAAAGAAAAAAAAGGGAGAGGATGTGATCAGGCAGGGGAATAGAAAACACCATATACTAGAGATTTAGGGTATATTTTGATCTGTTAGAAGAAACTACCTCAAAATTTTAAAGAGAGAACAACTTATATATATAAGCCAAAAATATGGGTAACTACTATGAAGGGATAGAATATGACTCTAAAAATGAAAAATAAAAATGTTTTTTTTTTAAAAAGGGATTGATAAGATGTTGGTTGAAAAAGGGAAAAAGAAAAATTCAAAAAGAAATAAAAAGACAAAAAGACAGTTAAAAAAATTAACTTTAAAAGACTAAAGAATCATGGTAAAAAAGCCATGAATTCTTTTTTTTTTTTTTTTTAATTTTTTTATTCTTATGTTAATCCCCTTACATTACAACATTAGTTTTAGATGAAGTGTTCCATGATTCATTGTTTGTGCACAACACCCAGTGCTCCATGCAGAATGTGCCCTCCTAAATACCCACCACCCGGCTAACCCATCCTCCCACCCCCCTCCCCTCTAGAACCCTGTTTGTTTTTCAGAGTCCATCGTCTTTCATGGTTCGTCTACCCCTCCGATTTCCCCCGCTTCATTCTTCCCCTCCCGCTACCTTCTTCTTCTTCTTCTTTTTTTTTTTTTCCTAACATATATTGCATTATTTGTTTCAGAGGTACAGATCTGAGATTCAACAGTCTTGCACAATTCACAGCGCTTACCAGAGCACATACACTCCCCAGTGTCTATCACCCAGTCCCCCCATCCCTCCCACCCCACCCCCCACTCCAACAACACTCAGTTTGTTTCCTGCGATTAAGAATTCCTCATATCAGTGAGATCATATGATACATGTCTTTCTCTGTTTGACTTATTTCACTCAACATAATACCCTCCAGTTCCATCCACGTCGTTGCAAATGGCAAGATCTCATTCCTTTTGATGAAAAAGCCATGAATTCTATGTGCAGTAGTCCCCTGGCGCTGGAGTTCTGCCATTCTCATTGATTGGTAAACTTGGTCTTGGCCGGCTGTTCTCGCTGATCTTCTGGGGGAGGGGCCTGTTGCCGTGGTTTCCAAATGTCTCTGCCGGAGGCGGAATTGCCCCGCCCTTGCCACCTCCCGGCTAAGTAATCTGCTCGGGTTTGCTCTCCGGGGCTTTTGTTCCCTGCGAGCTTTCCGTACAGCTTTGGAGGTGGAGAGTGCAAATGGCGGCCTCCCAATCTCCGACCCAGAGGAGCCGAGAACTCGGGGCCCGCTCCTCAGTGAGCCCCCAGAGAAAAGCAGTCAGTCACTCCCGTCTCCCCGGTCTCCGGCCGCACTCCGTGCTCACCCGGCCTGTGACCACGCGTTTCTATCTCTGGCACCCGACCCCGGGTGGAGTCTCCAAACCCAGCAGATCCCTGCGGTGCACTCCTGTGTGGCTCCTCCCAGGGGAGGAACGTGAGATCTCCCTGGATCTGCCGCTTGTTGGGTCCCTGCTGGAGGAGCAGGGGCCCGACTGTGCCGCGGATCACGGTTTATGGCCACCCCGAGCTGAGAGCCCGCACCTGGGCTCCGCCTCTGCAGCCGGCTTCCCTGCCCCGCTACCTGGGAGCTCTGCCGCACTCAGGCACCCCGGGTCTTTCTGCGACCCCGAGGGTCCTGAGACCACACTGTCCCGGAGGGTTCCACCCCCCGCTTAGCCACCCGAGTGATGTCCCTCAGCGGAGCAGACTTTTAAAAGTTCCGATTCTGTGCTCCGTGGCTCTATCACTTGCCAGAAGTGGCCGAAGGAGGCCCCTCCCCCGCCGTCTATCCTCCCGAATATCGCCTCGGATTCACTTCTCCGCACGTCCTACCTTCCAGAAAGTGGTCGCTTTTCTGATGAGAGAGTTTTGCTCTTCTTTTCTTCGATCTCCTGTTGAGTTTGTAGGTGTTCAGAATGGTTTGATCCCTATCCAGCTGAATTCCTGAGAGGAGACGAAATCCAGGTCTCCTACTCCTCCGCCATCTTTCTCCGCCCCCCCTCAGAGTCATCTTTTTAAAGGAGTTCCAACTCTTCTCCATTCAATCCACTCTCTCAATAAAAGCTAGAGTGATCGTTTTAGAATTCATATGACTGTGTCACTTTGCACCTTGCATCTCTTCAGTAATTCCATTGTCCTTAGGATCAATGCAAGGAATGGAGGAATTTAATGAAAAGATCAATCTTCCATGAAAGTAGGAGACTTACATTTAATTTACATTCATTTACACTTCATTTATGTTTCTCACACTTAATTTGCACATCCCTGAGTCTTTGAGCAATAATTCCAGAAGTGATGTTCTTTTTGTGTGTGTCATACTCAGTGTCTGGTTATTTAAAATGACAACAACAACTTGGTGTGAGTAGACTGTATTGAGTAGAGCTGGGCAGGAGTCATCTATGTTCCTCTTAAGAAACTATCCTATAAAAACGTCCATTTCCTACAATCTCCACTGAAAAAGAAGCCATAAATTTAATCAAGATGAACATATTAAATTACTTGGGAGTAAGAAGTAAAGAGTAAAATTGGTATAATGAGGTGAGATCCTCTGTGTGTGTGGGTCTGTGTGTGTGTCGACATTTTCTTTGCTGTCTGTGATGCCCTTAGGCAGTTCGGAAGATACACAGGCAGTGCTGCTTTATCCAAGCCACAATTACAAACCATCATAATTATTTGCTTGTTTATTTATCTATCCACACCTACATTATGAGCTCCTTGAAGGCAGAAACTTAGTCTTAGGCATCTTCTTATGCCCTTTTATATGAAAATATCTGACACATCATGTGTTCTCAACAAAGGTTTCATACATATTCAAACTTTATCAGAAACTCCTTCTTGGTGCCATTATCCCTAACTTTTCTTTTTTCCTTCTCTATCCAGTTTAGATTCCATAGTATATCATTGCAGCCATTGTCGTGTTTATCCTAAACTCATCTTGTTCTAAACTCAACTGTCTCTCTTACATACTCAGTTGGAAAAAAAAAGGAATCTTAATGAATCTTAATGAAATTAGCCCTGTATTTTGGGGAAGTTGGAGAAAATGATGGCACAGGACAGACTGATACTACTGTTAATGAATTAAGACAGTAAACCACTATACTTGCATAGTTTCAGCTTCTCAAATGCATCACATTTCTCCTTGTCTCTTCTACTTGTGCTTTCTCTTTATTCTTTGCCTGGCAATTCCTGTTTAGGCCTCAACTAAAAATCCCCTCAGATATTCCTTTTTTAGTCCTGTATATTAGATTAGTATCTTTCATATACATTCTCATTGCACAATGTACCTTTCATTTTAGGACTTACCACAACTTTAATAAGATGATTGCTTGTACTGTTGAATCTCAGATCTGTACCTCTGAAACAAATAATGCAATATATGTTAAGAAAAAGAAGAAGAAGGTAGCAGGAGGGGAAGAATGAAGCGGGGGAAATCGGAGGGGTAGATGAACAATGAGAGACGATGGACTCTGAAAAACAAACTGAGGGTTCTAGAGGGGAGGGGGGTGGGAGGATGGGTTAGCCTGGTGGTGGGTATTGAGGAGGGCACATTCTGCATGGAGCACTGGGTGTTATGCACAAACAATGAATCATGGAACACTACATCTAAAACTAATGATGTAGGGCACCTGGGTGGCTCAGTCGTTAAGCGTCTGCCTTTGGCTCAGGTCATGATCCCAGGGTCCTGGGATCGAGCCCCGCATTGGGCTCCCTGCTCCGCGGGAAGCCTGCTTCTCCCTCTCCCACTCCCCCTGCTTGTGTTCCCTCTCTCGCTGTGTCTCTCTCTCTGTCAAATAAATAAAATCTTTAAAAAAAAAAAAAAACTAATGATGTAATGTATGGGGATTAACATAAGAATAAAAAAAAATGATTGCTTGTATACTCAGTTGTTTAATGTCTATTCCTCCATTATATATCATCAAAGACCAGGTTCATGCCTCCTTGTTTACTGTTGCATTCCTATCATTTACAAGCTCCTAGTTTGTAATAGGTATGCAATAAATGTTTGCTGAATAAAAGAGTTGAAATGAATGAGTTTTAATGAATGAATGAAATCCCTTTTGTTTGGTGAGCATCTACCTGGATTTGTAACTCTGAATAATCAGAAAATTATGGAGAGTCATGGAAAAAGACTTATTTTCTCCACAGTAAGGTAAGAGTTGTTTCCGCACTTATTCTTCAGAGCCCTTCTTTAAATTAAGCATTTCTAAGTTATTATTCCCTTTTTATAGATGCAGAAACTGATTTCCAGAAGAGTTAAAGTATTTTGTTATAGCACAAAAGGAGGGATGAGTAGAACAGAGATAAATTCCAGATGTTTAGCCACTAGACATTGAAAGTAGACTTTCTTGTTGGTCTGATGGGAATTTGTATGTAGAGTTCTGTTGGAAGGGTGAGACTACCCTGGCTGGCTACCCTGGCTGGCTAGCTGTGATTTTCAGATTTGCATGTGCTTTGTGTTAGACATTTGCCCTAAACAAACAGATTACTAGCGTGTAGTCTAAAAAATTGACAGAACACAGAGTTAGTGATGATTCTCCACTGATGGAAGATAGAACTACCAAGCAATACTGAACATTGAAGTAAGTATCTAAGAGGAGAGGCCTCTTCACACCTGGAGAGATGCAGCCCCTGTGAGAAATATCTCCAGGGTTTTGTTATATAAGGCTAGAAACAGATGCATTTCAACCCAATAGACATGTACTGATTTTCCACTATGAAGTACTCTCAGCTAGGGATTCAGAGGAAAATGAAATAGTCTCTGCACAAGAAGTTTTAGGAGTTCTATAACTAGGCTGACACATAGTAGAATGACTCTTGCCAGACTTTCTTTATCAAATTACTGATCAAACTAGATCAAGATCCTGCTGAGGCTCAGGTATGCTATCATCATGGATTCCAAAATTTCCAAGCTACCGCTAATATGAGCAGAGGTGTAAGTTTCTAAGCTGGGAAAGTGTTGATTTGGTTGAATCCTTGTTCATGTCCCAGACTGACTTGGAGCCTTGGGACCTGAGGCCCATAGATCCCCCGGGTTCAGGGTCCTCTGTTCTAACCTGTCTCTAATCCCCAGAGATGACAAGGGAGTACATTTGTACTCCACTCTTCCAGGTTCTGTGTTAGTTCTTCCTTTTTTTTTTTTTTAAGATTTTATTTATTTATCTGAGAGAATGGGAGACAGAGAGCATGAGAGGGGAAGGGTCAGAGGGAGAAGCAGACCCCCCGCCGAGCAGGGAGCCCGATGCGGGACTCGATCCCGGGACTCCAGAATCATGACCTGAGCTGAAGGCAGTTGCTTAACCAACTGAGCCACCCAGGCGCCCCAATGTGTTAGTTCTTCCTTACTGTGAGCATGATCTCATGTCTGTCCCTTATGTCCCTGTGCTTGTCCTTACTAACCCTGGAATTGCTTCTTTTGTTCTTTGGTCTGTTTTTCACCTGCTGTGTTTCTGCACTCTCTGATCATCACCTTGTCTTTGCAAAGCAGTTCTGGGACAAGGATCTGCAAGGTATAAGCCCATGGTGAGCAATGCAGAACTATTAGGGAGTAATGGAGTAGAGTCGATGAGAAAAGGAGCTGGTGAAGAGGAAAGAGGCAGGTGGGGAAAGAGGAGGCTCCAGGAAAGAGGAAAGGACAAGATTAGAATTCTACATATAGATTATAGAGCTGACACTCATGCTAAGAGAATGGTGTGGAAGAGAGGTGTTTATTAGGAGCTTAATTCTGAGCCCCTCCCACTTATTTCCTAAAACGTTTCTAGGCTTTTCTTTTTTTTTTTTTTTCCTAGGCTTTTCTAAAGATCAAAATTTATAATGCTATGGATGTAAAAATAAACAAACAAACAAACAAATAAATAAATAAGCGAGCATGAGTGGTCATGATAGATTTAGAACTAACCACTTCAGACTGGGGCCAGGCACCTGGAGATTAAAATTTCATATGCCATCTCAGAGATATTTAGGTTATCTTATATGTGTGAGCAGTGGTTTGTATTTGTGAATGCACTTATGAGTGAGTGTCCTGTTGTTCTTTTGGGATGATAGGGGCAAACACTAAGATATCCACCCACCCTACACACAATAGAGAGACACAAATACAAAATGCAGTTGAACAGTTGTTTTCTGGAATCGGTCTTAAAATGGTCCTTCTGTGATCCATGAACCAACCATGGATATTCCTTTCCATAAAATGGGGCCGAAGAAAGATATTCACATAGACACTTAGCACAAAAAAGAGAAATAAAGTCAAGGTATGAATTATAATACTTCGTGATGAAGATATTACTGAGGGACTTGTCCTGTGTTTAGTGTTGGAAGAGATGGAGCATGTAGAGATATAGGATGTGTCATTTCAATATTCCTAGCCTTAGGAGGGAGGAGAAAAATGCTCAACAATCAGAGACCAGTAAATAAGGTGGGAGTGGAATGCTTGCTAAATGCAAAATCCTATTCAGGAATCTGTAATCAAAGGGACTGTGATCAAAGAGTACCAATACTAGTAGATTAAAGAGAATGCATAGTTAGTGATACCTGAGAAGTTTCAAGAAAGGAAATGTAAAGCCACAGACCTTTTATTGTATATAGGACTTTGAAGGTAGGTGAGGAAAGTGCTACTAATTTCCCACATCTAGCTGTGTCCTTCCTTCCAGACCATCTTTTGGTAGCATGCAAGGTCAGTGGATTCCTTAGGTTTGTTTGATGGGAGTCTTCATCCAGTTTGGAAGTACTTAAATATGGAAAGCAAGTTTTCATGCTTTTCCAGATGTTTAATTGTCCAATGTTTAGGTGGAGGAGCCTATCTTGTGTTATTATGGTAGGCTGTGAGGATATAAGACTGAGGTAGAGGTGGGTGAATGATAGGGTTTTCACAACACTATTTGGAAGTTCATTAGTGTGAAGTCCACTGGGTCCTCTGCCACTCCTTTACTCAACAAGAACTTACTGAAGACTGCGGCAGATACTGTTCCAGGGATAGAACAGTGAAATAAGCAGACACGATATCTATCCTCTTAAAATTTACCATTTCTTAAGTGAGAAAGCTAAGTAAAACAAAATGAAAATAGTGTGGTAAGTGCTCTGATTGGATAATGTGGAGTGCCAGGAGTGTACCTGGGAATATTACCTAATTTGGATATTGTTCAGGAAAGCTTGCTCTGTACTGTAGATGAGAGAAAGTTAGCTAGAGAAAGAAAGAAAATGGACCAAGCTGATGAAACTTCCAAGACCAAATGTAGGTGGAAGAGAAATCAAACAAGAGTATTCCCCAAAGCTGAAGTTTAAATCGGGAGTGACGCATTAAGTAGACTAAAGTTATCTCACTTTTGACATGGGAGAAGGCTTTGTGGCCTCTTCCACTTTAATATTCTCATCTGGGGTCTGGTGTTAGTTAACATAATACTTGTTTATGATTGGACAAGGAAAACTATTGAAAGTCTTTAAAGTGACATTGGGGTACTACATGGGTATCAGTAACACCATGGTGTTAGGTAGAGAACCATGAGTTCTTTGCAAATTCTTTTATGAGAGTATGCAGCAAGAGATCTACAGATGTGGATACTACTCACACAACCAGGTAATGTGTCTTCAAGTTAATGCCCATTTTCTTACCTTAGTAGCCAGTAAACAAATGGCCATATTTTGAATAATCTTTAAAATTATTCTCTAACGTCAGGAGACGGGGTGCCTAGGTGGCTCAGTGGGTTAAAGCATCTGCCTTCGGCTCAGGTCACGATATCTGGGTCCTGAGATCCAGCCCTGCATCGGGCTCCCTGCTCAGTGGGGAGCCTGCTTCTCCCTCTGCTGGCTGCTCCCCCTGCTTTGTGCTCTCTCTCTCTGATAAATAAATAAATAAATAAATAAATAAATAAATAAATAAATAAATAAATAAATAAATAAATAAATAAATTCTTAAAAAAAAAAATGGAGACAAATTAGAAGCCCCGAAAACAAAATAAAACACGACAAACTTAACTTCAAGTTCATAGAGATGGAAGAGTTCACTGATGTTTCAGCACCTTGACTACTCCTCTTTCCAACTTGACTACTCCTCTTTCTATACCCCTCTATTGACTGGCAAGTCCTACCAATTCTGTCTTCTCATCTTTCTGAAGTCAATTAACCTCTTCTGTTACATTAATTCAGGCTGTCTTTCTCTACCTCACCACAGTGATTATCGTACTCGGTTAGGTTTCTTATTTACAGAATGAGTTCCTATTCCATCTGGGCACATATTAGGACTTACAAATAGTGTTTGAATAAATGAATATATTTAGGTTTCACAAAATAGTTTTACTAGCTTTTAAAATAAACTTAGAACATTTTTAAGCTTCCTATATGCTCAGAAATCGATTGTATCCTACATGAATTACCTGCTCTTTAAATACAAGAAGACATATTCAATTAAATTGTCTAGTTTGGGCACCATTTGGAGGGAGATAGGTTTCTGACAACCTTTTTATTTTATATAAATTGGTTTATTTAGGTTTTATGATTATTCATCATGTTTGTTAATGTATATTTTCCTGAGTGTCATTAATTTTACTTTAATTGTCAGAGAATGAAAATTGATTTCAAAATACCATTATTGTTAAAAAGTATATCTTCTTTGTCATTAGATATTGTTTTTGTCTTCTTATCTGAATTTTAATCATTATGTTTATGTAGTTCACTTGTGACTTTAGAGACTTAATTCTACTGATCACATTTTTTACTTTTTTTCTTTTTAAAGTAATTGATTTCCACTTGTGGATATTTAATATACTTATATTAATTATTTCTTATTCAATTGATAATGTGTTCAAGACTAATATTTTGCATCTTAAAGCAGCTTCTACTACTTTTGAAGTTTTGCCACTTAGTGAGTCCTTGGTGCCATTTTCTAGTCTGTATCTACCTTTTTGTCTTTCTGCCTTATTTGATATTTGCTGGTTATTTATTCACCTAAATATGTTTCTTTTTTTTTTTTTTAAGATTTTATTTATTTGACAGAGAGAGAAACAGCAAGAGAGGAGGGAACAAAAGCAGGGGGAGTGGGAGAGGAGAAGCAGGCTTCCTGCTGAACAGGGAACCCGATGCAGGGTTCGATCCCAGGACTCTGGGATCATGACCTGAGCTGAAGGCAGATGCTTAGGACTGAGCCACCCAGGTGCCCCTCACCTAAATATGTTCCTTAAAGACCTCATTCTCATATGCATTTCAGGTGCATACACTTTTAATATAAGCTAGAGATTTTATTGTGATATGATTTACATATATCTTTTTGATTCATGAGGAATTTTATTTTACTTAGTGTGAATTATGGATCCATCTACATTTTCTTTTTTTTTTTTTTAAAGATTTTATTGATTTATTTGACAGAGAGAGACACAGCGAGAGAGGGAACACAAGCAGGCGGAGTGGGAGAGGGAGAAGCAGGCTTCCTGCTGAGCAGGGAGCCCAATGTGGGCCTCGATCCCAGGACCCTGGGATCATGACCTGAGCCAAAGGCAGACACTTAATGACTGAGCCACCCCCAGGTGCCCCTACATTTTCTTCTCTAATAAATAACAAATAATTTCCAAGTTATTTGTGGAATTATCCAGTATCTTCTTGCTGATCTTGAGTCCTCCAATTGCATATACTATTATAAAAATTACAGCCAACTTTGGGGCTATAATTTCTGCTCTTTGGGCATATTTATTCCTGAGCCAGCAATATACTATGTAATTTATTCATGTGTTTAATTTGTTTTATGTGTTCATGCATTTTATACATGTATTCAAGTTAATCATGCCATTTTATTTTTAACTCATAAATAGCATAATCCTTTTTATTATCATTTAAAACATTTTCTTTACATATTTTTTACTTTTAAAAAATATTCTGAAATTATGTTACCCTTTAATTATATTTACCAGCTAACCTTCTCTGAATCATTCCAATTTCAGTATGTGTGCTGCAGAAGCCAGCACTCTTTTGGCATCTTTTGATTCATATACACATAGCTTTACCTCATTCTTTTTGAAAGCTGTATACTCTTCCACTTGTATGACCATACTGTAAATGTTAAAATCACTTCCATGTTAAAAATTAAAGTGGTGCCAGCATTTCAGTTTTAATTTTTCATGTTATAATTTCACTCAAACTTCATATTGTAAGTGTTGCTGCTGTGAATATCTTTTTTTAAGAGATTTTATTTATTTATTTGAGAGAGAGAGAGAGTGAGAGAGAGAGAGAACACGAGTGGGATGAGGGGCAGAGGGAGAAGCAGACTCCCCACTGAGCAGGGAGCCTGATGCAGGGCTTGATCCCAGGACTCTGGGATCATGACCTGGGCTGAAGGCAGACACCTAACTGAATGAGCCACCCAGGTGCCCCTGCTGTGAATATCTTTATGCCTTTTTTTTACTATAATTGTATCTGTGGAAGCATTCCTATATTTGGAACTTCTGGGGCAATGGATATGTGAATTTTATATTTTGATATACATTGGCAAATTAGTATCTAGGAATATTATATAGCAAACCCTTCTAAAATAGTTACAACAATTTGTTTCTTCAGACCCTTCACAGGATGGATATTATCAATGATACCATTGATATTTTTAAGTCTTTCTTAATTAATAAATAATATACCTTGTCATTCATATTTATACTGAGTTTAATTATTTATGAGACTGAGAATATCCTACATATTTATTACACATTAGAGTTTCTTCTTATATGACTTCATTGTTCATATCCGTTGTCACTTTTTCCACTTTGCTTTAGTGATCTGTAAGAATACTTTAAATAAATGTTAATGGAATTATTATATATTTTTCATTTGGATTAATCTTTAATCGTAGTGCTTTTGTCGTGGAATTTATTGCTTCCTGTTTTATTATTATTTCTCTGTAATAGTTTGTCCTTCCAATTTCTATTTTGTCCTTTCTTCCTTCTTTTAGAAGTCATCTGGGTGTATATGTGGTAAGGGATATGGGATGTGAACAATGTGGCTTATACATAATTTTGTGGCAGTGAATAGGGAACCAAAATCCTGGATCCTGAAACCTAGCTGAGGCTTCTCTATACATTGGCCTCTGCTGTAACTATATCTATTTTTAATGAAATGGACTCCACCTAGATTTGAGCCCTGAGGATATTTACTGCTGCTGACTGCCAGCCTTGTCATTTCTTCCTATCTGGAATTATAGTCTTTCCATTTTTCTTTTCTTTCTAGTTGGGATAGATTTTATATCACATCTGCTTTTAATTGCTCAAGGAAAACTGGTGCATTTGAGTTAGGATGCAGAGGTCTTGGTGAGAAATGATAGCATGTGGGATAAAGCAGTTAATGCAGGGATAGCAATAAGTGGATGTAAGACAGAGATACTTAGGGAATGAGCACCTGAATGTTTGGAAGATGAGTAAGATGATTGTGTGTGAAAGAATAGGACTGAGATAATTTCAAGGTTTCTAGATTGAGAAATTGTGTTATACTATCATTTGCTGAGTTGGAAAACATTATAGAAGAAACAGATTTGGAGCAATGGAAAGAGAAATAGGGTAGTTTGGAACATGCTGAATTGGATGCACCAAAAGGATTTCTAAGAGGGCAGGCATTGGGTAACTAGTTCCAACCTGAGGAGAGAGGAATATCTTCAAAATTACAAACTTCAGAATCTTCAACATAGGAGTCACAAAGTCATGGCATTTGGGCATATCACCCAGGTGGAGTTTGTTGACCTAGAAAGCAGCAGACATAGATAGAGCACTACAGAATACCAACATTCAAGAATAGGCCAAAAGAAAAATGAGAGACTACTGAAGTTAAGAAAAAGATTTGTGTATCATGTCACAAATAGAAGAATTTTGGAAGAAGGGCCCAACTGTTTTTGATGAAGTCTCACACGAATGAGTCATTATATAGATTAGACAGGGTCAAGAATGCTGTGGTATAACTTTACCCAGAGACTGGGCTCCTCCTGCTGAGATGTCCTCCGTGAGGATAGGAGGGTTCTATTCTTTCCTTGAGACCAATCTGACATAGTAAGTTATTAGAGAATGTCTTTTCTTGGAAATTTTCAAACCTGGGAATATCTGAAGGCAGAGTAAACCACCTAAACCTTAGCCTTTAGGGAAGAATATTTGTCTCCTCTTTATGTTGGTGAACTTTGCTACAATACTGATGAGAACCAGGGCAGATGTTCCATTGCAGAGAAAGAGCAAAAAAAAAGAGACTGTGTGGTCTACTTTGGTGTTAGACATTGAGCCTGCCTTTGTTCAACCCCCTGAGACCCCATAGTTGTTGTTCCAATTCACTATGGCTGGGACTTTACATTGAACTTTGTTCCAAATCCCTAACTAGTCATTGTCTCTCCACCTAATAGTATTTTGGGCACCTATTTTCCTAGAAAACTTCCTGGTTTGCTGATAACTAGGCAGGTCCAAAATTATATGACTGGAGTTACGTGATTTGTGTCTCTGGGGAAAAAAATTATTTTGATACCACTTCTATTATGACAAAATTGTAACGAAAAGTTTGGCAGGTATTTATTAGTAAGGAGAAGAGACAAGCGATAGTTTATCACTTTACAGAGCTGAAAGTGAGGGGATAATATTCAAGAAGGCTCAGAGGTGGATGTCTGTAGATCACTATAACAATCAGCCTTGAAATTTTTATTTTCAGGCTATGAGATGTATCCAATCCAAGACCATGACGGCCACATTGAACTTGAGCAGCTTCAATCCAGGCCCATTCATCCTACTGAGAATCCCAGGGCTGGAGGAGTTCCATGTCTAGATCGGGATTCTCTTCTTTATTATCTACCTTGTGGCCCTTGCAGGCAACAGTGTCCTTCTCTATCTTATTTCCGTGGAGCGCAGCCTTCCTGAGCCCATGTTCTTTTTCCTCTCCATGCTGGCTGCTACAGATACCATCCTGTCTAATACATGTGTACCCAAAACATTCAGCATCTTCTGGCTAGGTCCTCAGGAAATCACTTTTCCTGCATGCCTTACTCAGATGTTCTTTCTCCACTACAGCTTTGCTATGGATTCTGCCATTCTCCTGGCTATAGCATTTGATCACTATGTTGTTATTTGCTTCCCCCTAAGATATACCACTATTCTTACCCGTCAGATTATTACTAAGATTGTAATGGCTATTGTCAGCAGGAGCTTTTGTATCATCTTCCCATGTGTATTCTTATTAAAGCGACTGCCTTTTTGCCGAAAACTCATCATCCCTCACACATACTGTGAGCACATAGGTGTTGCCCAACTTGCCTGTGCTGACATCTCCATCAACATCTGGTATGGCTTTGCTGTACCTATAATGACTGTTACATCAGACATGATCCTTATTGGCATCTCCTACATTCTCATCCTTCCGTGCCATCTTTAACCTTCCATCTCGAGATGCCCACCAGAAAGCCCTCAACACATGTGGTTCCCATGTTTGTGTCATTCTTATATTCTATACCCCAGCCCTGTTCTCTGTCCTCACCCACCATTTTGGTCACAATATTCCTCGCTCCTTCCACATACTGGCTGCCAACCTCTATGTAGCCATCCCTCCTGCACTCAATCCACTCATCTATGGGGTGAAGACCAAGCAGATTCAGGAAAAAATCATCCTACCCTTTTTCCCTAAAGGGAACCAGTGACATGAGACTGAGAGCTTGGGAAAGGAAACAGGTAACTATATTGACTTTAGTATGCATTTCATTTTTTCTACAGCTAAAATATCTACAATGGTGATTTAAATACCATTTAGGTATTTAAATAAATTTAAATTTAGGTGATGAAATCCTAAAAGTTTTCCATGTGTTGGAGGAATCAGTAAGACAAGGTAAGGAAGTAGATGTAAAGAAGGGCAACAAAAAAAGTTGAAGAAGGTATGTCTGATTGAAAAGATAGACCAGAGGGAAATTTCTATTTCATTTTGGGATAGATTTCCAAGACTTACAGGATAGAATACTGATCGTATATAATGTGGATGAAAAAAAATAGAATATTATTCTTAATTAACAGGTTAAAAGAGATGACTAAAGGTCTAACAATTTGAGATATCTTTGTTGGATACTTTCCAGATGAAAGTTGGTAACATTAACAGCAAATGATTACCCTCCTTAGGAATCATCCAGGAAGATTAATCATCTAAAAGCATGGTTCTCAAACACTGATGAGTATCAACATCACCTGGGGAATTTGATAGAAATGCAAAGTCCCGGGTTCTATCCTACTTCAATGGGTCTCTGTGTTCTTTGACTGTTCTCTAGGTGATTCCAATACCTAAGAAATCTTGGATCCTTCCAAATCAGAAAAGTCCTGGTCCTTTGAAATACCCATAGACTTGGTTCTTCTAGTAATTTCCTGGGCTTGGAAGTAACATAGCTCCCTTTTATGTTCCCCATAACTGCCTCTTGCTTAGTATTAGTGATCCATCTTAAAGAACTATAGAAATAATCCCTGAAAGTATAGTCTTAGTGATCCATCTTAAAATTCCATAACTGTAAGTCTCATATCATCAAAATATATTATCAATTACCTCTACTTATTGTAGTCTTTGAAGGATTTCACTTCTGGCACAAAAAATTCTTGTCATGATTGTTGGTTATTTTAATAAACACAGAGATGACACATTAATAACTCTGTGTGGTATTCTTTAAAGATAGCCACAGTACTATATTCCATCTTCCATGCTTTTCTGCAGTGTGAACTTGCCATTCCCACATTACAGTTGGAGTCTAATACTACTTATCTTGAATCTGTTGTTAAACAGAGGGGTTCCATGATAAACAGAATTCAGTGAAAGTAACATTCTGAGCCTTCTGAGGTTAGACCACAAAAATCTTTGCAGCTTCCACTTGGGTCTCTTGAAATGATTTATCTTGGTATGCTCCTTCTTGGAACCCAAATACTGAGCTACAAGTATCCCGAGCAAATGGAGAAGCCATGTCTAAATATTTTGGTGGACGACCTAAGTTGAGATCCCAGCCAACCGTCCACAACAACTACCAGTCATGTTGAGACTTCAGGTATCTGTAGGCTCAACTGGCATCTCTCTGTAATGTATGAGAGACTCAAAGAGACAACTACCCAACCAATTGAAGCTAAGTCATAGAACCACAAGAAGTAATAACTTGCTGTTTTAAGCTAATAAACTTGGGGATGGTTAGTTATGCAGCAATAGATAAATGATGCAGAAATTGGTAACAGAAAGTGAGGTGCTGGTGTAGCAAAAACCTAACACAGGTAGCATTAGCTTTGGCATAGGCAGCAAGCAAAAGCTGAAAAGACCTTGAAGAAGCTGTAAATGGAGGTCAAAGACAGTGAGAAAATTATTATTTGAGGCTGGAGAAAAAGGTATAGGTAACAGATAGTTGTAGGAAGTTTGAAAATACCATAACTTGGAAAGTAGAAAATACACCTAATTAACTAATGCATTTGGCCAAGGAGATTTTGAAGCGGAGTACTGAACATATCAACATTATTTTTATGCCACAGATGATAAGGTACAGATAGATGTAAGCTACAGTGAAATTATTCAGTGTTCAAGCATAACTTAGAGTAAATACAAAGGAGTCATAGCTGGCTGAAATCAAATAAAAAAGAAATCTCTCCCCTCCCCATCCTCTCCAAATGACAAAAGACTCTCAAAAGAAAAAAAATATGTCCTCAGGGTGTAATATCATCTCTAGGATGAGACTATAAAATCCTTTGCTAAGAGTAGAGAAATATTTAAGGGTATGCCTAATTAATTTTTTCAATTAGACAAAGAAGTTTCTAGGAATCTTAAGGAAATTGTCCCAGAGAACCATAACTTTCAGGCAAAATCAGATAGGGAGCAAACTAGAGGTATGATTTTTTTCTAATGGAATAAATCCCTAAAGGATTCATAAAGAACCACAATTTTTAAGAGAAATGTACAGAGGTAAGCACCATCAGCTTCAACTAAAAGGGACAGAGTTAATACAAAATGAAAAGGGGACTTTGGGTCTCCAACTTCATTAGGTAGGAAGCAGATGAAGAAAAGTACTCAGATGTAAACACAGGGCACTACTCAATGAGAAGCAAAGATGACACAGAATATAAAGCCAAGTGCCCAGAGGTTAGACAAAAGCCATGAAAAATCATTTCCAAGAAGCAGGATTGGGTCCTTATTAAGAAACTGGTGATATTAATCTCTGGCTGGATTTTAGAAACTCTAATGGACTAGTGACTGTAATATGACTCTCCCAATATTTTACATATGAGTATCAATTGCAGCTCTCCATCTCAGCATCATCAGAGTGTGTTGGCTGTGTAGATTGCAGATTTCTTTCTCATTTCTTTACTTCACAGGTCTTCAGATTGAAAGGAACTGCATTCAGGAATCTGCATACAAGGAACTGAACCGGAGGAGCCCTGATTTAGAGGCTGATTCACACTTGGTCCTGATTTAGAGGCTGAGATCCTGGACTTTGAACTAGTCCCATAATGGGAATGAGACCTTGGGATCTTAGGGAAGAGGTGAATGTATTTTGTTTTTATTTTTGTTTTTTTGTTTTGTTTTGTGAATGTTTTTGTATGTAAAAGGAGATTGGTGTTATTGTGGCCTAGCGTGCACTGTTGCAGGTTTTATTTTCCAAAGATGGCCTAAACAATATCATGCATCCTATACACTTTTCTGCAATATGATCTTGCTACTTCTCTAAGAGGTGTGGTGTAATTCCACTCCCCTCTTACCTGGGCTGGCCTTAGTGATGTCCTTGAAAAAAAAGAATGTAATAGATATGACATTTCAGAATATCCAAGGCTGGATTATAAGAACCCTTACTTCTTCTTCATTGGTATTTTTGGATAGATATTTGCATTTTGGGACATTCTCCCTAGAACACAGCCACCATACTGTGAGAATCCCAGACCGCATGGAGAGTTCATGTGCTTAACAGCTTGGCGGAGCTACTAGTTAACAGCCAGAATTAATTGAATTAATTGCATCAGTTACTTAGAAGTAACTGCAGGGCGCCTGGGTGGCTCAGTTGGTTAAGCGACTGCCTTCGGCTCAGGTCGTGATCCTGGAGTCCCAGGATCGAGTCCCGCATCGGGCTCCCTGCTCAGCAGGGAGCCTGCTTCTCCCTCTGACCCTCCCCCCTCTCATGTGCTCTCTGTCTCTCTCATTCTCTCTGTCTCAGATAAATAAATAAAATCTTTGAAAAAAAAAAAAGGAAGTAACTGCAGCTCCATCCACAATCTGATTGCGGCCACATGAGAGAAAGAGAGAGAAGGAGAGACGCCAAATGACAACTGCCCGTATGATCCCAGGAGATCTACAGAATCATAAGATAATAAATTGTTTGAAACCACTACTTTGGGGGGTAGTTTGTTATGCAATAATAAATAATTGGGACAATTAGACTCTCAGTATTCTGAATTTTTCTCTAAAGATCTTGACCATCCTACCTCATCTACTTAATTACTTAATTCCTTAGAAACACCTTATAATTTGTGTTTCCACAAATATATGCAAATTATTAATAATCTAAATTTTGGGTATTCAGTTCCTGATCCATCACCTTCTATTTTCACTTTACCTCAAATCCTAGTCCAATAATCTCTCTACTTCTTTTTTTTTTAAGATTTTGTTTATTTATTTGAGAGTGAGAGCACAAGAGCAGAATGAGGGGCAGAGGGAGAAGCAGACTCCCCACTGAGCAGGAAGCCCAATGCGGGGCTCGATCCCAGGACTCCGGATAACGACCTGAGCAGAAGGCAGCCGCGCGAGCAACTGAGCCACCCAGGCGCCCCAATCTCTTTCCTTCAATGCATTTATAATAAATTGATTCTTTTACCTTTTTATATTTCCTTCTTTTTCTCCTTTTTCCTTCCTCTTTACCAGCATTAATTTCTTAGAATTATTCATTCTAAGAATTACTCATTCTTAGAATTCATTCTTAGATTCATTCTTAGATTTACTGTTGATTACAAATTATTTCTCTCCTTTCACCCTCCTTCCTTTTGTAACACACACACATACACACACACACACACACTTCACTGTGCTTTTCCAGTAACTTTTTTCTACATCTAACTGCCCACTCTATGTCTGCAGCTATGGGAAAATTGTAAATGTGCTGACTCACCTTATTTTAAAACAATGTTTTTAGTTATAAAGAGACCACAATAATTTGATAATGATAGGGAAACATAATTTCACGTAGACAACAGCTACAAATTGGGACTTTCCTGGGCAAGCTGGAATATACAGCAGCTAAGGGGTTTTTTTATTGTTATGTTAATCACCATACATTACATCATTAGTTTTTGATGTAGTGTTCCACGATTCATTGTGCACAACACCCAGTGCTCCATGCAGAACGTGCCCTCTTTAATACCCATCACCAGGCTAACCCATCCTCCCGCCCCCTCCCCTCTAGAACCCTCAGTTTGTTTTTCAGAGTCCATCATCTCTCATGGTTCGTCTCCCCCTCCGATTTCCCCCCCTTCATTCTTCCCCTCCTGCTATATATCTTCTTCTTCTTTTTTTTTTTCTTAACATATATTGCATTATTTGTTTCAGAGGTACAGATCTGTGATTCAACAGTCTTGCACAATTCACAGCACTCACCATAGCACATACCCTCCCCAATGTCTATCACTCACCCACCACATCCCTTCCACCCCACCCCCCACTCCAGCAACCCCCAGTTTGTTTCCTGAGATTAAGAATTCCTCATATCAGTGAGGTCATATGATACATGTCTTTCTCTGATTGACTTATTTCGCTCAGCATAATACCCTCCAGTTCCATCCACGTCATTGCAAAAGGCAAGATCTCATTCCTTTTGGTGGCTGCATAATATTCCATTGTATATATATACCACATCTTCTTTATCCATTCATCTGTCGATGGACATCTTGGCTCTTTCCACAGTTTGGCTATTGTGGACATTGCTGCTATAAACATCGGGGTGCACGTGCCCCTTCGGATCCCTACATTTGGATCTTTGGCATAAATACCCAGTAGTACAGCACCTAAGTTTTTTAATTCATGGCAATTATATCACATTTCTCTATTTATTTTCATACTCTTTTTTTTGTTTGTTTTGTTTTGGGGTTGTTGGGTTTTTTGCCCCCTCAGACACTAAGGTTCCCCAGCAAGTAGCTGCTTCCCTGGGCTATGTGAGTGCCTTGGGCAGTTTTCTGGCTCTATGTGCTGTTTGGCCCTCCCAACTTTCAAAACCTGGAGTTATGGCATCTCAATGCCCCAGAGCCTCCCAGGCCCTGCCTGGTCCCAGACCGAGTGCCAAGTAAAATCCTTCTATTTCATTTTGCTAAGGAGCCTATGAATGAAGTACTATTATTATCCCCATTTTATAGATGAAAAAACTGAGGCCCAGAGAGGGTATCACTTTGCCCAAATTCACACAGCTAGAAAATGGAGGAGCTGGGATTTTAACCCACACAATCTAGTCTCCAAGTCCACATTCTCAACCACTAAACCTTAAGTCTTGGGGAAGACACAGGGAGGGGAGTAGATTAAGTTTTAAATTCTATGCACTATCTTAACTTTACTAAATTTAGTTTCTTGGAAAAAATATTTCCTGGCCACTGGGATGTGTGTTTGTGGGGGTGTGTGTATCCCACTAGCTTTCCTTGGCCATTGGGACTGTCCACCTCTCAGTTACAAAGGCCTGCTTGACTGGATAACTTCCAGTCCTCCCTGAAGGACCTCGGGCCACAGCCACCCACACCTACAGATCCCCACCAACCCAGAGCCATGACTGTCACACTACTAATTCATGAAATGCCCTTGCTGCCTCAGTATCCATGCCTCTGCCCATGGCCTCCTGCAAGCTCCTCTGCCCATTGCCTTCCACCCTACCTGCCACCAAGTGCCTGTGTGGATTGGTTTAGGATGTGAGTGCTGGGGGGAGAGACCTCCTGGGTTCTCCGGACACTTAAACCATTGAAGTCACCTGGGACAGGGGACCTCTGAATCTTAGCATTATCTGTAAATGGGGATGAAGAAAATACTGTAGGGATGGTTTCTAGTACCCTCTCAGAAAAAGTCTCAAAAAATGCTAGCTGTGTCACCTTTTGGCACCCTTCATCCATTTCTCATCCCCCACCAACCACCACCAGTCATCTGTTCTCTGTGTCCATGAGCTAGCTGGTTTTGTTTTTGTTTTTTGTTTTTTCTTGTATTCTACATATAAAAGAGAGAAAGATCATATGGTATTTATCTTTCTCTGAGTTATTTCATTTAGCATAATGCTCTCTAGTTCCATCCATGTTGTTGCAAATGGTGTGATTTCATTTTTATTGCTGGATAATATTCCATTATACACGCACACACACACCACAATTTCTTTGTCCATTCATCTGTTGATGGACACTTAGGTTGTTTTCTTATGTCCACAAAGTCTTACAGCAGTTGACAACTCTCAAGGGTAGTTTTTCTCCATGCAGTGACTCAGGGACCGAGGCTGCTTGTAATTTGCAGTTCAGTGATGGCAGCATGGCCTCCTTGTCACTGCAGCAGATGACGAGAAAACAGGACGTACACACTTTTTCTTAAATATTTTAGCCTGACATGACATTTGCCATTTCTATTCTAACTTCATTGGCCGTAAAAAGTCACATGGCCCCCTCTTATATAGAGAAAGGAGAGAGAAACCAGATAGATTTGAGAATGAGAAATCTCTATTACAGAATCCAACACAACCTTGACTTCTGTGCATTGCGGATCACATCTACTTCTACATTACCCTGACTTACTTGCTTTTGCCATACTTGTCTTCTTGAATCTTCTCAACTACACCAAGTACATTCCCCCTCAGAACCTTGATAATCTCTACCTGCTGTCATGCCTAGGTTTCATGCCATATCAATTAAATCAGCATGGTTGTGGGTAGGATTAAGACATCAGCATTTTTTTGAAAGCCCCCAGGAAGTCCCAGTGTACAATAGTTTGGGAACCACAGACTTATGGTGTAATTAATAGCTCTATTTTGCAGATGAAGAAACTGAGGACCTGAAAAATTAAACAATCTATTCAAAATTTCTCATCTAGTAAATGTCAGACCTGGGATTCAAATTTATATCTCTCTCATTTTAATTTGCTTTATTTTCTATAAAATAGATTCCTCTGTGTAGCTGCACTAGATTAAGGGGAATAATCTTTTACTTCCAAATTACTTTTTGAAAATCTTGAACCAATTTACACACCAACTTGCATGAAAGAAGTCACAAACAAATTATCAATATTATTGTGCTCTGAGTATGTACTTATAGTTCAATACCAATGAGTCAGATGCTTAGGGCTGGAGTGAGGGAGAAGAGAGATAACTAAGATGTTTACAGTTCTATGAGATCTGCCTGCTAAGTACAGTTGAAATGAATCTGAGTCCACTTTGTCCATTCTTCCTAGAAAGCTATCACCCATGGCTCAGATACACCCTAGTCTTGGATAGTTCCAGATGACAATCCAGTCCTGGAAGGAAATGCTATTGTTATGAGTCTCTCCTGACCCAATCAATTCAACATATATTTTGCATCTTCGTTCCAGGTTATTTAGATACTTGGCCTGAGTGAGACTTTGATGGCGAATAAAGAGAAACATTTCAAAGGGCCACCATGTCATTACCTCAGTGTGTTATAGGAGAAGAATGCATTTTACACTGGACTGTAACTAGCAGTATCTTTGAATCAGTAGCTTATCCTCTCATCTAATTAGACGAAGGAGAAAAGACAAAGAATTACCCTAATGAAGACATAAACTGTTAAAGGGAAATAAAGACTCAGGCTCAAGGTCAATGTGGAGAAATTCAGATTAAGCAGAGTGATTATTTTCTTGAGAGCAGATAATATGTGGTATTGAATTAGAAACCAAAGGAAGTCATGCAAAATCTATCTCAAGGTATATCTCCTCCCAATCTATCTTCATCCCATGTCACCTCCTTTCTCCCTGAATTTCCCTCCCCAACCATTTGACACAATTTGGCTATGTGGTTTGTTTTTGTTTTTTTTTTGTTTTGTTTGTTTTTTTGTGGGTTTTTTTTGTGTTTTTTGTTTGTTTGTTTGTTTGTTTGTTTGTTTGAAAGTTGGGCAGATACTAACTTACTGTAGGATAGTGATGACACTTCCCCTGCCTTAAAAAATGTCCAGCCTTTATGAGAAGACTCTGAAATGACTGGTGTGTCTCCCTAGGGATCTTATTTGCAAATTCACCTCTCCTTTTAGCAGTTGGGACCTTTGGTGCTCTGAGTCACACCACAGTCTCCTTGAGTCAAAAAAGCCTTCAGAAGGTGGAGATAAATGAGACCAAATCATACATCCAGGAGCTATGTTACTTGTGCTGGATCAAGATTTCTCCAGTACGGCTAACCACCAAGGCTGGGGTAAGTGTTAAATGGATGAAATGGACAGAAAATAAGGTTGAGGACAGTTCTGTAAAGCCAGGAGGAGTGGTAGGGGAAGATACAGTGGGATGACAATCATACAAAGATATTGATGTCCTTGGCCACTCTGGAGGTCATATCAGATTGTCCCCTGACTCCATTATGAGAAGTACAGTTTCCTGAATTCCTCAAGTGTTTGCATAGTCTGATTGCGTATCAAAATGTATCATCAGTAACTCCTTATTTTCTTTGCACTTCAGTCCTTTATGTTGCAGTTAGAGATTTTAGTCTCTTGCTATTTTCCTTTTGGGCTCAAAACAAGCCAGTCAGATAAATCTCTGGGAACAGTCTTTCTTAAAGCAATGATGAATTCAGAATTTCTTGATAATAGCTGTATTTTGTTCTCACTCATATCAGCTTGGCAAGAGTGAATCTATCATCTATCTATCATCTATTTATCTAATCATCTATCAGTTAGAGAGTAACCTTGTGCATGACTACCTAAAATTCTCACAGTGCCCCCAGAAAGCCTAGGGAATCAATAAACTCATCTGATTTCCAGCCTCACCAGGGTCCAAGTATAGCTGGCACCCTTTCAATCAATTCTCTAATACTTTCCAGTAACTTCACATGTAGGAAACTTAGAAGCCCACCAAACCAGGAATCTCTGCTTCAGTATCTCCAGGTTTTATTGTCTTTTCCAGGGCAAAACCAGATGACTGTCTTATTGACCAGCCTAATAGAAGTTCTTCCTTAACTCAAATAAGATACACATTTTTCTTCATCTTTACTGTCTCTTAGTGGCAGCACAGAGCATGCTCGTTCCTATTGTACTGAAGGATCCCAAATATCACAATTATTTCTTGGTCTCCAAAAGAGATTAATGAGGGGAACTCAATGACATTATCATATTGATGGGATTGGGATCATTGAGAAACCATTCTATCACAGATCTCGGGAAACTCACCAAATCCAGCTGAGAAGTGGTCTTGCATATCTCTGAAGATCTTGATTTAAAAGTGGATGAAATCACAGTGCCTTCACCCTTGGATTACAGACTCAAGAAAAGACAATATGTCTTTCAACTTGAGGAACTAAATGAAATTTCTTCTTCTGAGAGGCAATGCACTCTGACATGTGCAGAAGTATGAGAAATATCTGTGTTATAATACATGCTTATTAAATTACAGAAACTGTATTATGTTTTATATGATTTTTCTCAATTCCCTGACAACCTTATAAAGAATTATCTGAATTTTGTATTAGGAAACTGAGAACAGAGGGGAATAAGACATTCAGCAAGTAACTGCAATCAGGCCAGATTTTGAACTCAGGCAGTCTGAATTTAGTCTCTGATCTCTTATTTTGCAGACCACATAAAAAGGGTGACAATCCTAGGAAGTGAGTTGCACAAGAGATGCTTGAAGCATTTGAGGAAGACTCAGATTTGGAGACTAAATTTTATTTCCTTTGTGAAGCTTTCTCTTTTCTTCATAGCATATATCAACATAGCATTTCCACATGTATATTGGAGATTATTTGATTAATTATGTCTTCTCATTAGCAAAACTAATGTGTCATGGAACATGCATATTCTTACTATTTAGCATATACAAAACATCTAGAAGAGTGTCTGGTACATAGTAGACTATCAATAATGTGCTTTTTGACAAAGAAGCCAAATGAAAGAACAACTTTAGAAAAGATATTAATTTCATAAGATTGGAAACCTAAGACACTGAAGAGGAATAGTGCTTGTCTGATGTGGATTATTTACAAATATTGACTTAAGGAAAGGAGAAATACTCTCAGACCCAGAGGGTCTGAAATTGAAAATGGATGCTTCAAGAAAGCATAGATTTTCTGCCATTAGAGTTGTATAGGCAACTTCCAGGTGACCACTTTTCAGGATATCACATTTGGGAGCCAAGCACCATAAAATTACTGAACTATACATGCTTTGTAACTTATTTCCAAAATAGATGAAAGATTATGCTCCATTAATCTATCAATTGTTTAAAAGCCACAGGTATTCCCTGGATGGAAGTAAAAAAAATATTTATACTTTCCAAGATGGAAATTGACATGTTTATAGTCACTTGCTGTTATAACTTGATTATTGGATTTTTAAGGACATAAAAAAATTACAATAGAGTTGTAGTAAATTCTGTTTTATGGCTTAAAAAGTTAAGCAAAATCATAATTTCACTAGTAATTAAAGCTTGTAATAACATTATAACCTATGTGATTTGTAGTTATAGTAATCGTTAGCATGAAGTAATAAACTTGCAGTAGTATATGAGAAATGCATATTGCAATTAATAAAACAAACAAAATTAGTTGGTCTTTTAATAATACAGTTGGATATGAATAGGAGATTGAAGGAAGGATATTCTTTTTAATTATTATAGAATTTTTTATCTTGTCTTAGGTGTTTCCACATTCTAAATTCTTTTGAGGGGAGGACAATTGGATGAACTTAATGTTAATGTTCCTTCCAAAAAAGAGGATCTTTGAGTCCCAAACACTGGACTTCAATAAGGTAGGAATGATAACTCTGACTTCACCTACAAGGATCTCTCAAGGCAAGATGACTCCAGGAAAAGATGCCTCTCTCACTCTTTTCTGCTTGGCTATTGTCATAATCTCAATCTATAGCCCAGTCTCTCCCAGAAATCTTCCCTGATTTAATTCACCTGTGAGCCCCTGGTCTCTGACATTCTACTTCCCTTCCCATGGCATGCTTCACTTGGAGACTTCAGGGAGCACCCACCTGAGAGGCTCCTGGCCTGACCGATCATATCAGGGCTCATACTTTAAGGCAAACAAAACAGACTAAGGTAGATATATTTTACGGTCCAACTAAATAATATGGCCAATCAAGAAAGCAGGTAGGGATTTATTATATATGTAGATTAGATTACATATGTATTGAAGAGCTAAATAGGAGCACATCCTGGAATATATTGAGTGAAAAGAACATGATGGGGATCATAGATCTGGTGAGAAAAGATCTTGTCTGATCCAAAGAAACACCATTTTTCAACTGTGGTCACTTACAAAAGTCTGTTAAAAAATTCATTTGCTGTGTTCAATCTTTTATCCATTTACCTGTTAAATGTTATTTTTTGGTCTTATGTATATAAGGCATTAATGCTAGTTGTAGGGGAAAAAAATGAGACTCAAATTTCATAGTATAATGGGACAAGAGACATACACATCATCAGAAGTCGTTTATATTTCCTAAGGGAGGTATACTGAAGATGTGTGACTGTCTCACCACAACAGCAGGGATCACAGAAGGGCTTCATAAAGGGGGACATATTCCTGTGGGTTTTGAACTATTAAAGAGCAGTTCACCAGGTGACCAATGGGAATAGCTATTCTGTGCCCCCAAAAAGCAACATATGAAAAAGCATGCAGATGTGACAAAGCATGCTTTTGGACATTTCAAAACACTTAAATATGGCTGGAACATGAAGTATGTGGTGGAGTGGGATGGTGAACAATCTGAGATGTGGGAAAGAGTGGAAGGAAGAAGAGCTTTGCATGCCATATCAAGATCCTAGCAGGAAATGGAACCCACAGTTACATTAGGAACATTCAGGGCAGTGTAATACAGAAACCATTTTCAAAGATGTGGGTAAGTGTAGGGAAGTCACAAGTGCTTGTGAAGTTCCTGGATTAGTGACAGCAGGCACTGTTATTGTCTCTTGGACTGAAAGGACAAGAGGAGGACATGGTTACAAGAAGAAACCAAAGCCAGAGAAAGATATTTACAGAGAGATAAAGCCAGGTTGCAGCAATCCTGCAGGAAGGGAGCTGAAGGAATAAATCTCTCATCTGCCTTTAATCCTCTGTTGGTGTTTCTTATTGTCAAATCCATTCTGAAGTGAGAGAGCAGGGTGTCTCTGGATGTAGTCCAGTGTCCCAGGACCTAGAACATGATGGGAAGTTGTGGAGGGTAGACCAGAGGAGGGTAATACAAGGGATTCTGAACAGCACACACTAAGAAAGGTTATGTTTGTGTTATTGTTGATGAATTTCACATGATAGAATATTTCCTTAGCAATGTAGAGGCTTCACTGGAAGATGGAAATCCTAGAAGTAGGCATATTAGTTACAAAGCTATTTTAATACCCCAGGCAAGACGTGAGGAAGGCATGAATTGGAGTAGAATTGGTGGGAATGAAAGAGAGGCAAGAAATTGAATGATTATGTGGGAGGAATAAATGACATCTAGGATGATTCATTTCATTTTCTAACCACTTTCAGGGAGATAAAGCCATGTGTTCTCTTCATCATTATGCTTTCTGTGTCAGTCACCAATGACACTGCCTTCCATCCTTCCACATTTATTCTACTTGGAATCCCTGGGATGCAAGACCAGCACGTGTGGGCTGCCATCCCCTTCTGCTCTATGTATATCCTAACTCTCATTGGGAATGGCACCATCCTCTACATCATCATGACAGATAGAACTCTGCATGAGCCAATGTACCTCTTCCTGTGCCTATTTTCTATCCCTGACCTGATTCTCTTCCACCACATTGTCCAAAATGCTAACAATCTTCTGGCTTAGGTCCCACATAATTTCCTACCATGGCTGTCTCACACAGATGTTTTTTGTTCACACTGTCTTTGCCACAGAGTCGGCTGTTCTACTGGCCATGGCTTTTGACCACTTTGTGGCTATCTGCCATCCGCTTCATTATACATCCATCCTTAATGCCACAGTGATTGGAAAGATTGGTCTGGCATGTGTGGTCCATGGCCTCCTCTTTGTTTTTCCCTTTGTCATTCTCATCGAACATTTACCCTTCTGGGGACATCACATCATACCTCACACCTACTGTGAGCACATGGGCATTGCCAAGCTGGCTTGTGCCAGCATCAGGCCCAACACCATTTATGGTCTCACTATGGCACTTTCAGTCACTGGCATGGATGTGGTCCTCATCACCACCTCCTATGGCCTGATCCTGCGGGCTGTGCTACACCTGCCGTCCAAGGATGCCCAATTCCAAGCATTTAGCACTTGTGGAGCCCACGTTTGTGTGATTCTTGTTTTCTATGTACCTGCCTTTTTTTTCTTTTTCACCCACCACTTTGGTCACCAAGTACCTCCTCATGTCCACATTGTACTTGCAAATCTCTATCTCCTTGTGCCCCTGTTCTCAACCCCCTGGTCTATGGCATTAATACCAAACAGATCTGCCTGAGAATATTTGGCTTTTTTTATGGGAAGGAGGTAGCTAGAATCTCTATGTACCCCAAGGACCAATGGAAAAAGTTATAATTAATCCGTCATCTTCCTTGGACTAGAGATTTCTGTTTCTGCTAGTTCTAGCAAGTCAGTATCATGTATTATCTGAAACTTTTTGAAGTATTTAGAACAACACATTTATACCTGCTAAATCTACAGAATATTATTTTCCTGTAAGGCTATTATGTGGCTCATCAATAGGCCCGTAGGTTTTGAATCTTTGTAGGAAAATATCAGGAGGCATTGTTGTAGTACATTTGACAATAAGAGCCAGTTAAGTTACTCTATGTTCAGAAAACCCAGCGCTGGAAAGAGGAAAAGTGATCAGAAAAGATTTACTCACGTATAGCTTCAAGAAATTGAGAATAAAACACACATACATATTGATTGATTGATTGTCAGCACTTTCTTAAACCAAGAGTGTTTGCAGTAGGAGTGTCAACCCTAGATGAGAGATGGGCTGAGGCAGCCCAGGATCCTCTGGGTCTGGCATTAGATTTAAACTAATGGAGATGATTGCTAAGTGACGCTTTGTAAGAAGTCTGGAAGCACATGTATCAACGGGAAAGCCGTAACTCAAGTTTCTCAAAGAATTGCTTCAAAAAATGACACTTTGTAGCTAATATATTCACTTCATTTCTGTTGATCTTTGTATTCTTCCCTGATATTCTCTGAAATGAACTTGATTTACATGTAAATGATTTTGTGGGCCACTATGGAGGTAGTCTGACCTTTTGTTTGCCTCATCTAGTCAACGCTTTGGGTATATACAAATCCTGGGGACAAAGAGTTTCCTGCTGATGCTAGCCAGGGTAACACAGGTTAATCAGAGCTGACAAGTTGCTTTCTGCAAATAGCTGAACTTCATACTTTAGCACAGGCTTGCCTTCCATAGCTGGGGTGTTTGTTTTTGGATACCTTGAAAGGGATGAAAGCAAGTAACCAGTCTACCCTCATACACAATACATCAATCTTCTCCTGAGCCACTTTTTCTGTATGTTGTCTTTGACCAGAAATTCTCCATCTTCTAAGGCATTTGTGCCACTTTTCAACTTCAGTATCCATATCTTTCTTTTTCTAAGATCTGAGATTCAACTTATAAAGACTTGATTTAATTTGTAATGTGATGTTTGAAGCATAAGCATAAGGGTCATATAAGCAGAGATCAAAAAGAATTTTTATTGTGCTATTATAAAATATATCACATAAAATTTGCCTTTCAAACCAGTATGTTGTATAACTATCAGCACTATGTATTTCCAAACATTTTGTCACCACAAATAAAAACTTAATAACCATTAAGCAATAACTCTCCATTCCTACCTCTGCCCAGCCTTTGGACATCTCTAATCTACTAACAACAACAAAAATAGGCCTTTTGCAAGAACTTTAGAAAGACTGTTTATTTATTTATCCCTTTAGCTGAACATTCATTCAAAAGTATATATTGAAGATCAACCATGTAATTGGTACAATAGGCATTGAATTTCACAGGTGAATAAGACACAGTGTGTGACTTCAGAAAATTCACACTCTAGAGAGAGAGGAAGTAAAGTAATTCAACAGAATATGGCATTTGCAGTGACAAGGTGTAAAAGATACTATTAAAGAGGAAAATACGTACATGTTAAGATAATCCTATTTTTTCTTACAATGAAATAATCATTAATTTATGATCCATCCTAATACTAGGCCCTCTTTCCACTGGTCTGAGGCAAAAAGGTATGACCTGTCTGTATCTTGGTTTTAATCTTCTCATGGTTCCTATGCCAAATAACTAAGCCATCTCTATAAAAAATTCTATCAAAAAGTAATTGTAATAAGGTGCTTCCTATATTTTGGGGAAAGGACAATTAAGTAACTGTGATACCTATCTCCTCTGTTGAAAATTATTAAAACCAATTCAAGACTGGCAAAATATACCAAACTATGATAATATGGAAGATTAGTAATAAAGCAAATTAATAAAAGAGAACAGAGATCTCAAAAATTAATCTTGGTTTGTTTTCTTGCCTAGAGGCTGGACACTTTGTGTCATCATCTGATAAGCAGAAAATTTGGGGTGAGCTGTTGCCCTCCAAGGATTGTCTGCTTTTGGAGGAGTCTTAAGGTTCCAATATGTGGATTCCTTAATAATTTTCATTAGAGGGGCGCCTGGGTGGCTCAGTTGGTTAAGCGACTGCCTTCAGCTCAGGTCATGATCCTGGAGTCCCGGGATCGAGTCCCGCATCGGGCTCCCTGCTCAGCAGGGAGTCTGCTTCTCCCTCTGACCCTCCCCCCTCTCATGTGCTCTCTCTCTCATTCTCTCTCTCAAAATAAATAAATAAAATCTTTAAAAAAATAAAATAAAATAAAAAATAATTTTCATTAGAAAAGGGACATTGTTAGCTGGAAACATGTATTCAAGGATTATTCTTTGGGGCTTCACTGCTGTGCTGGTTATTTACAGTACCTGAGAAGTCTTCTCTTAGTGAGAATCAGGGTAATCTCTTTTTGATGGTGTTTCCAAAATATCCTATCTCTTCTTTTAAGATTGTATGGTAGAGGGTAAATAGGTGGTTGGTATGGGAAGGCGGTTGGTGATAATCTGTTGATAATCTTAAATAGCTACAGTCAGTTTATCATCTTAACTAGCATTATCAAAATGGAATTCCCAACTGATTGATAACACACAATTAACTTTTAAAGATTTTTAATCTGTGATTACCCTTTTAGTATCACATAAGTATCCTATTAGTAAGAATTAATTATGGACAGTAAAGATATTAACAAATGTTCAAGGTTCTTGTTTATTCCATAATGTATGTTACTAATATATTTTTGTATCTTTAAATATAAAAATCTGTACCTCTGAAACAAATAATACATTATACGTTAAAAAAAAAAAAGAAGAAGAAGAGAGCAGGAGGGGAAGAATGAAGGGGGGGAATCGGAGGGGGAGACGAACCATGAGAGATGATGGACTGTGAAAAACAAACTGAGGGTTCTAGAGGGGAGAGCGGTGGGAGGATGGGTTAGCCTGGTGGTGGGTATTGAGGAGGGCACGTACTGCATGGAGCACCTGGTGTTATACGCAAACAATGAATCATGGAACACTACATCAAAAACTAATGATGTAATGTATGGTGATTAACATAATAAAAATTAATTAATTTAAAAAATGAATATGTTTTATCTAATCTAAAAAGTGAACAATCATCAAAAAGTTTATCTTAATATGGATAATGAGAGAGCTCTCACAATAGAATTAAAATTTGGAGAATGCAAAAACATAAGAGACTCAACTGTAGGAAACAAGCTAAGGGTTGCTGGAGGGGAGGTATCTGGGGGGAAGGGGTAACTGATGATGAGCACTAAAGAGGGCACCTTTTGTGATGAGTACTGGGTGTTATATGCAACTGATGAATCACCAAATACCCCTGAAAGTAATAATACACTATATGGGAACTAAATTGAATATAAATTCGGGCGCCTGGGTGGCTCAGTTGGTTAAGCGACTGCCTTCGGCTCAGGTCATGATCCTGGAATCCTGGAATTGAGTCCCACATCGGGCTCCCTGCTCAGCAGGGGGTCTGCTTCTCCCTCTGCCCTCTTCCCTCTCGGGCTCTCTGTCTCTCATTCTCTCTCTCTCAAATAAATAAATAAAATCTTTAAATAAATAAATAAATAAATAAATTGAATATAAATTAAAAAATTAAAAAAAAGAGAATGTGAAACAAGCCTAATTATTTCTATTATGCTTTAAAAAAAGGAAGTATGCAAGCAAATCTTTATGATAAGTAATGGTTATTTAGACAACTCAAAGATAGTTTAAGTATCAAGACATCTTACCATTTTTCTTATTTTGAAATCAAAGCCTTACTTTGGGAAATATAAAGTCAAAGAAAATTATCAGAGAAGACAAGATATGAATATAAGACATAAATAATGCAAGATAATAAAGGTAATATACTGAGAACACAAAACCATAAGAAACTTGCTTATTAAAACCTTTACTATATATTTTTTAAAAATGAACTTTTGATAAAGCAATTGAAAGCCAAAAGAGAAAATGTTTAAAGATCTATATTTTTGAGCTGTTATATTATTTTCTTCATTATTTATGGATTTTTAAATTTTTTGATGTATATTTGTATCAATATAAATAGAATTACAGAAACATACAAATATACAAATATAAAATTATAAATTAAGGGCTATCAACTAAAGTTTTAAAACATAACCAATTATATTAAGATAATAAAACAATGTATATATTATAGAGAATTTATAATCTTAATAAATTTCAGCCATTTCCTTAAAAGAAAAAATAGGTTAATTTTATATTATACATATTAGATTTATCTGGAATAGACAATTTTAAAGTGGGCATAAACCAAAAGAACAATTTTGGGGGCCAATAATCCTTAAACTTTTTTAAAAGAGAGGAAGAAAGAGAAGGAATAAAAAGGGAAAGAGAAAGAGACAGAGAGAGAGAAAAAAAGAGAAAAAGAAGTAAGGAAGGAAGAAAGGGAGGGAAGGGGAAAGGAAGGAAAGAGGGAAGGAAGAAGGGAGAATTAGCCACAGATTAACATGTAAAAATGTTACATGTTGGAGCAGAGGGAGAGTAAGAGGTATGTTAGAAATCATATCACTTTAAATGATTTTCAGGACCATGTCAGTTAGTCTTCTGCAGTCACAGTTTTGCATCTTCTGGCTCTACCCAGACAGAATGTAGGAACTTAATAGGTCTTCAATAGGCTTTTCCCTTTTTGGAGTGACTCAGGAAGATAACAGGGAGACTTTTGAGTCTATGTTTGTAACACTACTCATGCTAGTTAAAGAAAGCAGATCATTGGCTACATTATTTACTTTTTGTTTTAGGTGCCTCACAAATGAAATATCTTGTGCACATCAAAATTTCCTCCAAAGACTAACCTTTGGGCACCTTTTATTAGAGCACAGGATTTTTTATTAGTCAGGTTTTCCAGGGAAACAGGACCAATAGGAGATAGATTGATAGATGATTACAGAGATAGGTAAATAAGTAGATTGATGGGAAGATGATAGACAGACAGATAAAAGAAGAGATTTATTGTGGGATCAATTATGTACTAGGTATGATGGGCATTGAATTTCACAGTTGAATAAGGCACAGTATGTGACTTCAGGAAACTCACGCTGTAGGGAAAGGAGAAGTTAAGTTAAAAAAAAAATGGCTCATACAATTTTAGAGTCTGTGAAGCCCCACAATCTGCTGTCTGTAAAGTGGAGTCCTGGGAAAGCCAGTGGTGTAATTCAGTCTGAGACTGAAAGTTTGAAAACTAAGGAACTGATGATGTGAGGCTCAGTATGAGACCTGAGGCCTGAGAATCAGGAATGCTGATGTTCAAGGGAAAAAGATGGATGTCCAGTTCAAACAGAAAGCAAATTCACCTTTTCTCTCCCTTTTAGTTCTATTCAGGCCCTCAGTGGATTGGATGATGCCTGCCCACATTAGGGACTACTATTACCTGGTCCACCTCCCGAACACTCTCACAGACACACCCACAAATAGTTTTACTAGCTCTTTAGGCATCTCTTAGCCCAGTCAAGTTGACACATAAAATTAACCATCACAAATTCTTAGTGGGTTTGTAATTGTGCTTGTGCTACATTATTTTTAAAAAGAATCAGGGATATAAACCCTTTATTGGATATACCATTTGCAAATATCTTCTCCTATTCAGTAGGCTGCCTTTTTGTTTTGTTGATGGTTTGCTGTGCAAAATATTTTGTATTGATATAGTCTCACTTGTTTATTTTTGGATTTGTTTCCCTTGCCTGGGAGACATATCTAGAAAAATGTTTCTACTGCTCTTGTCAGAAAAATTACTGCCTATGTTTTCTTCTAGGAGTTTTATGGTTTCAGGTCTCACATTTAGGTCTTTAATCCATCTTAAGTTTATTTTGTGTATAGTGGAAGAGGATGGTCCAGTTTCATTTTTTTGCATGCAGCACCATTTTTTGAAGAGACTGTCTTTACCCATTGTATATTCTTGCCTCCATTGTTATAGATTAGTTGACCATATAAGCATGGGTTTATTTCTGGACTCTCCATTATGTTCCATTGATCTGTGTGTCTATTTTTGTGCCAGTACCATAGTGTTTTGATTACTATAGCTTTATATTATATCTTGAAATCAGGGATTGTGATACCTCCAGCTTTGTTCTTTTTCAAGATTGCTTTGGCTATTCGGGGTCTTTTGTGGTTCCATACAAATTTTAGGATTATTTATTCTAATACTGTGACAAATGGTGTTGGTATTTTGATGGAGATTGCATTAAATCTGTAGATTGCTTTGGGTAGTATGGACATTTTAGCAATACTAATTCTTCCAATCCATGAGCATGGAATATTTTTCCATTTGTTTGTGTCATCTTTAATTTCTTTCATCATTTTTTTATAGTTTTCAGAGTCCAGGTCTTTCACCTCCTTGGTTATATAAAGAACTTATACAGCTCAATACCAAAAACCAAATCATTCAATTAAAATAAGCAGAGGACCTGAATAGACATTTTACTAAAGAAGACATACAGATAGCCAACAGATACATGAAAAGATGTTCACCATCACTCATCATCAGGGAAATGCAAATCAAAACTACAATGAGATATTGCCTCACACCTGTCAAAATGGCTAAAATTAAAAAAAAAAACCACAAGAAATATTAAGCATTGGTCAGGATGTGGAAAAAAAGGAAACCTCTTGCCCTATTGGTGAGAATGCAAATTGGTGCAGCAGTGTGGAAAAGAGTATGGTTGTTCCTCAAAAAATTAAAAATAGAAGTACCATACAATCCAGGAATTCCACTACTGGGTAGTTAGTTACCCCCTTCCCCCCAAAAAAACCCCACTAATTCAAAAAAAGAAAAATAGTAATTCCACTACTGGATATTTATCCCCCAAGAAACAAAAACACTAATTTGAAAATGTTCATTGCAGCATTATTTACCTTAGCCATGATATGGAAACAACCCAAGTATCCATCCATAGATGAATGGATAAAGATTATATATAAAATGAAATATTACTCAGCTATGAAAAAGAATGAAATCTTGCCATTTGTAACAACATGGATGGACCTAGAGGATATTATGTTAAGTGAAATAAGTCAATCAGAGAAAGATGAATACCATAAGATATTACTCATATGTGGAATTTAAGAAACAAAACAACAAAGAGACAAATGAAGAAAACAGTCTCTTAAATACAGAGAACAAACTGGTGGTTACCAGAGGGGAGGTAGGTGGGGGAATGGGTGAAATAGATAAAGGATATTAAGAGTACACTTATCTTGATGAGCACTGAGAAATGTATAGAATTGCTGAGTCATTATATTGTACACCTGAAACAAATATAACATTGTATGTTAATTATACTGTAATTAAAAAAGGAATCAGGGAAATGAAGTGAATCAGGATTGGGAATATTGGAATCTCTGTCTATATATATGTATCCAATTTGCCTTAGAAAAAATTTTAAATTTAATGATGTCCATGGCAGATGATAAAAACATAATTACACCAATGTATCCTATTCTGCATTCTTCTAATGAAATGACCTTGACGTTCCACTGAGAGATACAAGCTATGTTCCCTCCCCTTAAATATGAGTTGGCTTTAGTGTCTCAGTTCTAGTGTCAGAAGTGACAGAGTATGACTTACTTCTGAAGCCACATTATGGAAGGAAATACAGACTGGTCTCTCTCCTCTCCCCACTGTCCCCTCACCGTTGCCCTCCTTCTTCCTCTTGGTTCTTCTCTCTCATTCACATGTAAGTATTCCAGCTTCTCTGAAGTTGCCATTATATCATCTAGAAATGAAGAGAGATTCATGAGGATTCCTAGCTGTTCCAGCCGTTAGCTATTAAATCCTCCCAGCCCAGACACCAGACCCTGGAGTAAGCCAGTAGCCAGATGATTCCTGTCCCTTCTCTGATGCCAAATAGAATCAGCCTTCAATCTGTCCCCATCATCACTGGGGGAACAGAAACAAGCTGTCCCCGCTGGGCACTAAAATTTCACTTTCATGAGCAAAATAATGTTGATTTAAGCTACTAAGTCTGAAGTGATTTGTTATACAACAATAAATAACTGAAACAATGTCTAACTTAAACAATTTTCTACGTGATTAACAATCTAATAAAACTAAGAAAATGAATCTCTACCCAATGCTTATAGTTACTTAGGGTTGGCCAAATTACCAATTCTGGATTCCAAAGGCTCAAGTGAGCATCCCTGGTTGTCAATAACACTGTGTATAGTCAAAATAGTGACCAAGAGGAGGTAGCACCCATTGGGAAAAGACAACCAGAAGCTTCACACTTCAACCTTTCCTGAAAACAACCCTCAACCATCTGAGTAATAAGGAAAACGCAATAAAAATAAAAACGCAATAAAAAAATAAAAATTAATAAAAACTTAAAAAAACACCATTCAGATTGGCAAAATTAAAACAAAAATCAAATAACACTAACAATTAGTGATGATATAGAGAAATAGGAACATTTATTCATTGCTAGTGGGATATTAACTATGAATCAACCACTTCAAGGATCAATTTATAATATTTAGCAAAATTAGAGATATACATATCCTATAAAACAGAAACTTCACAAATACAAGCCTGAGAGGCACAATGCACAAGTGAATAAGGTAGACTTATATAAGAATATTATCAACAATAGAATTATAATAATTGTAAACCAACTAAATGTTTATCAAAGAAAATGAATTAAATAGATTATCTTCATTCAAATAAATCTATGAATTATATGTGGTATTGTTGAAAACAGACATCCATACTTCAGAGCCAAAATATAATGCAAAGACAGAGTTTGGGATAAAGAGGATAGTAGCTTTATTGCTTTGCTGGAGCCTGAAACAGGCTATGACCTTCAAGAAACTGCAAGTCTGCATGGAGTAAAGGGCTAGGGAATTTTATAGGGAAATGCAGGATCTAGCTGATTTTGACAGTGATTGTGTATTTGCTGTCAGCCTCCTTGGTCATGTCAAGTGTTGATACAATTCATCTCTTAAGGGAAAGGGAAATAAATGCCACAGGAATAAGCTACACAGGCAGATCTTACAATGTTTGTAACATTTTCTTCTTAATCTACATTGTGAATATATGAATATATGCTAGATTATTCTTTATAACCTTTGTGTATCCAAAATACATTAAAATAAAGAACCTAGACTTCACATTAGTAGACATCAAAACATCCTGAGTGATGTGAGATGCTAAGATTTATTTATTTCTATATAATTATATTATCTGTTATCCATCTTTTCCCTACTGTTTTTGGATATTGTCTGTATACATACTTTGGTATTTGTATTGATGCCATTCTGCTCAAATAAGTTGTCTATTTCTACACCATAGGCTCATTGTTTGCAACATTTTATAATACCTTTTAATTTTTAGGAGGGTAAGGTCCCCTCTGTTATATCATTATTATTTTCAGATACTTGTTCTTCCAGTTAAATTTCAGAATTTTGTCAAGATTCTAAAAAGAATGAATCATTGAAATTTGTTTGGATTGGCCGTGATTTATGAATTCATTGAAGAAGGCATAGCCTTCAAGTAGTTGTGTCTTTGCTTTTTATGAACACAAGAAAACAAACCATGTAAGATCTCATAAACTAGGACACACTTAATTCATATTTAAAGAATTTATTCATGGGCTTATTCATCCCCTTATTCATTTGACTCTTACTATCTGCCCAATGTGTGACAAGCATGATGCTAGTGATCAGGGTACAATACTTGGGGAGAAATCAGACCAGGGCTATTCTCCCTGACTAGTGTGATTATCCAAAGAACAAGCTTCAAACTTGTGACTGAGAGGTCACAGATATTCTGGGCAACACCATGGCACTTAGAAAACTTTGGAATATTCTACAAGAAAAGATTCTTTAGGAGTATGCAGGGAGTTCTCTGGATCATGAACGTAAAACTAAGACAGTAGGGCTAGGAAAAAAGGAGTTTTGCTGGTTACTACCTGTCATTATTATCCATCAGGATCTCCCTGGGGCAGAGAGGAAAGAATGACTGAGCCCAGAATTTTGGCATGATACTAGAACAAGCTTTCTTCAGGGGAAGCTGTGCAGATGTGTTTATGAGCAGATGCATCGCTGTTTGTCTATTTTTGTTGGTGATTCTTTCTGTTGATATATAGATTGTGTCAGGTCCTTCATTCTGCTACTCCTTCCCTCAGCCACTTCTTACCTCCAGTTGACACCTGACTCAGAACAAAGACACCCTAGAGGGCCTGTTTGTAAAAAGAACTTGCACTACACCATGATTTAGAATCTGGTCCTCTGAGTCCCACTCCTGAAATGATTTTGCATGATTTTGACAATGTATGGTGTTGGTTTATGCATTCTGCAATGGACATGGCAGAATTTTTGACAAACTTTCTTCCTCTGAGCTAATAAGAAAGAAACATGGCCACGTCTGGACCCAAAAGTTGAGGGGATGTTGGAACATGAGAGGTGGGATTGCAGAAAACACCTTGGGCACTGGGAGAGAGAGAATGTCTAGGGCAAAGCCATTGGCCAGAGAAACAAGATAGAGTAAAGAATCTGGAGGATGCTAAGGATAGATAGAACTAGAGCAGCTAACATTTTATCAGAGTGTCCAGCAACAGGCTCAGTACCTCTGGTGCCTTCAGGAGCATGACTAACCCTGCCACGGAGTAAGGCACGGCTGGGCTCCCACACCTACACACACTTGGGAAAGAGGGCTTTTGGGATACAAACTCCCAGACCCTAATCTAGTTCCAGATTCAGCTTTAACTTCAGCCTCTTTCCACAGGCTCCTCCATGACTGCCAAAGACTGCAACATGCCCAGAACCCCTGGGGTCAACCAGCCCCATCTCCTGGGAGCTCAGGGAAACCTCTAGGTTCAAGTTTGCATATAATAGCAGTGGTGCCTGGTTTGTGTGTTTTTGGGGAATGAGGGAGTGGCAAAGAGCTAATTCTGGGCACCCAGGGGGCCTTTCTTTAGGTGACTTAGATGGCCACACCAGGGCTTCTCAGTGCCCAAGAGTGAGGAGGGGGACATGCGGGGCCCTGAGTGTGTTGTCCAGGATCCATATGGCTGTGCATGTATATACAGCTACAGACAGCTGTCCACACTCAGACACACATGTTTGAAGAAGTTGTCTGGGCCCAGCTTCCCACACTCTGCCTCACATCCAGGTAAGTGGTTCCTGGTGAGCTGCGCTTCACAGTCCCATTCTGGCAGCCTAGTCTCAGGTGCCCACAAGCCTGTCACCTGATCCCTTTGTTCCTCATAGAACAGTTGTCATCAGAGGTCCCTGCAAATCCCTTATGTGCTGCAAACATGGATCCTTCAAGGTATGGTGAACAATTCTGTTAAGCACTTAAGCTATCTTATTTGTGGAAAGCTCTTTTGTTGACCTATTTCATCTTATGTTTACTGTGAGTGGTATTAAATATTCTGTCATTTTTCATGGTATATCTATCCATTTTTTGTTTCATATTCTTCAAGTTCCCTTCTTCAAGTGGAGACATATTCAAAAATTCACAAAATATATTTTCATATACTTACTGACATGCTTTATATGTGAACAATGATTAAGTGCATCCTTAATAAAAATATTCCAAATGAATATATTCTGTGAGATATTAATGTTGGAAGACCACATTATTATGGAATAGTTCAATATGTTATATAATAAAGCATATAATATTCAACTATGATATGGAAAATATATCGTCTTGATTTCAGAAAAATTTTTGTGTATCTAAGCACTCCACGTTTTGCTTTCCATTTTGAAACCCTTGATTCTTTTACGTTTGAGGCTCATGAAGGATTTTATTGTTCTTCTCAGGAACTGCACCAAGGTGACACCATGACCGTTTGCAATGCCTCCCTGGGTCATCCTCCTTTCTTCATTCTCCAAGGCATTCCAGGGATGGAGGACAAACACAGATGGATCTCTATCCCCTTCTCTTCCATGTACTTTGTCACCATTCTTGGGAATTGCACCATCATCTTCATCATCTGCACAGAGCGCTCCCTGCACAAGCCCATGTTCCTTCTCCTCTGCATGTTGGCCTTCACAGACCTGGGCATGTCCACTACCACCATTCCCAAGGTGCTGTGCATCTTCTGGTTTGGCCAGAGTGAGATCAGCTATGTGGGCTGTCTGGTCCAAATGTTCTTCATCCACTCCATATCTGCCTTGCAGTCTGCCATCCTGATGACCATGGCCTTTGACCGCTATGTGGCCATCTGTGAGCCCCTGCGCTATGCCACCATTCTTTCCAATAGTCGCATTGGGCTCATTGGCCTACTCAGTTTAGTGAGAGCCATCTTTTTCATTCTGCCCATGCCTGTTCTCCTCCAGAACATGCCTTTTCATGCAAATCATGTAATCCCAACCACCTACTGTGAGCACATGGCTGTGGTGAAGATGGTGTGTGTGGCCACCACAGTCAACCGGATATATGGCCTGGTGGTGGCCTTGTTGGTTGCAGGGCTAGACATCTCAGCTATTGCCTCCTCTTATGTGCTTATCATCCAGGCTGTCCTGCGACTGTCTTCTAAAGAAGCCCACCACAAAGCAGTCAACACCTGCACCACACACATCTGTGTTATGCTTATCTTTTACACACCTTCCCTGTTCTCTTTTCTCACTCACCGCTTTGGCAGGGGAATTCCACCCCATGTGCACACCATTCTTGGAAACCTCTACTTCCTTGTACCTCCAATGCTCAATCCTATTATTTATGCAGTGAAAACCAAGGAGTTTCAGGACAAACTGACCAAATATGGGTGCTGGAAGAAGGAGCCCATAACCATTGCCCATGGTCAGAAGCTTGTCTGATCATCCAGCACTGGTGTCTATGAGGAAAAAAATGTTAAATGGAAACAGTTTCTGGGCAAATTTTCAAGTGGCAGAAATGTGTCATGTGGTCAGATTGACTACCAGAATCCTTAGATACAGAGGCTAAGTCACAGGAGACTTCCTTGCTTTCAGTAACTCTGAAGTAAGACTATCATCCCCTTTGAAATGAAGGTAGTGATACAGTCTTTCCATACTGACATGTTGGTTGGGCGAATTGTATGTGATCATGTTTGTAAAAGGACTCCAAACAACAGCACTTGCTGAACATACGTGAAATAAGGTGGAATGTTTCCTATGCAGGCAACATAAAAGAAAGAATGACTTGCCCACCACCGTGCCATGCAAAGCCAAGGTGTGTTGGGTGTGAGTGTGCATTTGTATTTGAGTGTTTAAGGGGAAGTGGAGGTACAGATTGGGAACAGTGAGAAGGGAGAAGGAAAGTACAAGATAGTATTTGTAGTTACTATGTTATTTTCTTTGCTGGCTGCCCTTACCTGTGGGTAGAAGACTTTATTGTCTCCATGAAGAACCAAGGAATATGCACAGGAGATATAATCTACACTCAGAGACATTTCAGAGGAAAAAGAAAAAATGCAAGCTCCTGAGCCTAAAGGTTTAAAAGCATTTGACCTAATTTTATACTTGTAAAAACTCCCAGAGTCACCTCTCCTGCTCCTCTCAACTAATTCATGGTTTGGCAAGATTCTCTTACAAGGAGAACTTCTGAGAATGTCCCCTTAGTGGTTTTAGTTGTAAAAGTCTGTTTTATACTGGAACTCTTTGATTACAGACCTCTGCAAGGCAATTTCTGTGGGTGTCCAGGAAGAAGTCCTGAACAGGTACTCATGGCAGCTGTGGAGGTCAGATCCTGTGCCCAGATGTGGGAATCATTACATTCAGAGGATATTCTTTCTTCTCTGGAGAATTAATGTGGTTGTAATGGCAAGTACTAGAAGTTGCATGGAGCTTGAAAGCAGAAAGATTCTAGTGTTTTCATCCTATTGTAGAACTCGTATATGAGGCAAAATTCAGTGAAAAGATGCCTATCCTTAATGCCACATGGCCACTATTTAGATGGAACTCTTACGATACTACAACTGGAGGGAGATGAATGAAACTTCTTTAGAATGTTGTGCCTGCTGTAAGAAATAATAAATAAATGTTTCCAGTAGCCTGAACAGTTCAGTAACAAGGATTGAGAAAGGTAGGATATTTCAGTACTTGAAATAAGGGGCACAACCTTCAAGGCAAAAAAAAATGAGGATTGAATAGGAAATGTCTTTTCTATGAATGGAAGAATCAGGAGCAGAGGGTGAGGAGCAGGGTCCTGCCTGTCTGAAAGGAGTACCAAGGTCAGACATTGAATCCTCCACAAAACATAGACACAATTCAAACCAAAACAAAACCTTGAGCACAAGGTTTGATGATTAATAATTTAATTGACAAATAAGTAGCAGAGAGTGAACAGGCCTGAGGCACTCATCATCTGAGGAGCTGTGATAGCAGGAGGCTTAGGTTTTGCTGAGATCTCAGAGTGGTTTTCTTTTCATGATTTGAAAGGATTTCAGGTACAGAAGGGAATCCACCTGCTGCAAATAGTTTTCCTTCTGTTTTTTGGTGAGCTGTTCTATAAACATGAGAAGTCTTTCTCTGTTTTACTGATATTGTGGGCTAAAAATTTACTAAGTCTTGAACACCATACACTTGGGAGAATGTGTGGGGAACCCTGGCAGTAGCAGCTGACTCTGGGAAAACTTGGGAAACTAGAAAATCGAAGAAGCCACTGCAGGAAGCCTGACTATGTCTGCCTTTCTCGCTGAGCATTTTTCCTTCTTCACAAGTATTATTAATCTGTGGTTGATTGTTCTTACTTCAGGATGAGCTTGATTTCTCTCCTGTGGCCTTGCTATAAATGTGCCAGATGATGATATGGGACACAGACTGATTCCCAACTCAGGGTTTGCTGCTTGCTGCTTGGAAAATCCATACCAGAGAGACAAGTGATGGTGGAGAGAAAGGTTGCTTTTTCAGGAAGCCGGCAACTTGGGAAGTTGGTGGACTAATGTCTCAAAGACATCTTCCCTGTCCAGGTGCAACCGGAAGGTGTTAAAGGGAAGGCTTGGGGAAAAGTTGGGGCGCTCCATGTAGGAGGAGGTGTGCAGGCAGTTACTCTCATGTGGATACCTGAATGGACCCTCTGGCATCCCTGGCAGCTATTTTTGAATATAGTCAGGACTTATCTTCTGGGAGAGTTCTAGTCCTTCATTCCTCAAGGCTGCAAATTTCAAGGAGAGTAAATTTGTTCTGCTACAGAGCAAGGCCTTATGTCAGCAAGCAAGGAGTTCACAAGCTTGCAGCTAGTTAACCTTAATACTGGTTGCAGTGTTGTTATGCTCACAAACATGTCAACTGACTAGTTTACCCTTCACCCTATAGAATTGTTCCTAGCCATGCAAAAATCAGAACAATGTTCATATGTTTGTTATCTTGGTCAAGTTTAAATCACTTTGTGCTTGGCTGTCAGGTCTTTGGAGGCTGAATCAATGCTGAATCCATTTCATTTTCATTATCTTTCCTGAGGGATTTCTGCCTGGAGATGTCCTAAGCCCCCAAATAAATTACAAATTATTATAACAAAATGATTATATAATGGTTTTGTATATAATTAACTCCTAAAAAATTCTGAAGCAGGCAACAACTCTCACTGGAGTCTGAGGTACTAGGGCAGAAGAACTGGAGTTTTCACCACTGGGGAGTATATTCTGGGTGTTCCAGAAAGCAGGGCCTAAGACAAAAGCTTGCATATTAGTGCTTTATTTAGAAAAGTGATTACAGGAGGTGTGGTGTGAAAAACAGGTGGAGTGAAAACTGAAAAGAGGAAAAGCCAATACAGGGAATTTTTTATCCAGTTACACAGGACTAGTGGAGACTGGTGTCCAACCCTGCCAGGACCAGCTGAAGAGCCTTAGGAAATGCATTTCAGAATTGTCATCCCCAAGAGCTGAGAGGATTCTACCCAATGGCTCCTATGGAGCTCAAGGCTCCTGTGGGGCTCATGTCCTCAACCCCAGTAATTCGTGGTTGTGTACACATGGCAGCAGAGCTGGTGGCTGGGCTGTCCCATGCCATGGAGTTGGGGAAGTCCCATGGCAAGGAACTAGGTGTGACCTGATGTCCGCTATCTGATTACACCTGCCTGGAACTGGTCAAGCACCAGTGGCTGAATAGGAAGTGGGACCAAGGGCATTAGGAAGTGGCATGGGGATTATCTACTGAAACAGTCCACACGACTGAGGCCTCACAGGAGGCCTGTGGACTGACTTTGAGATTAACAGGGAGCTCACATCTTGCATCCATCCAACAGAATTATTATCTGAATTTTCTAACTTTTAGTAACAAAGTCATCTATCTTTATTATGATAACTCAATTTCCACAAAGTGAACTCAGGTAACCCGAGCAGATATTCCCTAAAAATAATCCTTAAAAATATTTTGGGGCGCCTGGGTGGCTCAGTCATTAGGCGTCTGCCTTCGGCTCAGGTCATGATCCCAGGGTCCTGGGATCGAGTCCCACATCGGGCTCCCTCCTCGGGGGGAAGCCTGCTTCTCCCTCTCCCCCTCCCGCTGCTTGTGTTCCTGCTCTCGCTATCTCTGTCTCTGTCAAGTAAATAAATAAAATCTTTAAAAATATATATATTTTGAAGGGCTCCTAAAAAGAGCTTCTAATGATGTGCATGGTTCTCCTCAATCCTTATTTTTCTCCGAGTTTTCTTTTTCACCCAGAACTAAATAAGAATGTTGTTTATGTTTGCTATCCCAATTTCTGTTGTTGCTGTTAAAATAATACATGTGCTCGGAAAGGCAATCAAATATGGTAGGATACACAATAGGATGTAAAATTATCCATCTACTTCAACGTGATGTCAGTTCCCAAAGTCAAGCCTTTAGACATGTGTTATGTATACTCATAATTCCCTTACATATTAAAATATTAATGCATAAATACAAGCATCTGGATATAGTTAGTTCCCTTTCTCACAATGATGACTATCCCATCCATATTCCTAGATACTTTAGCTTTCTTCTTTTACTTGCAGCAGGTTTTTTTGTTTTGTTTTTTATTTCCTTTCTCTGCTGTTGCCAGTTACAAGTTAGCTTTCCTCCCCTTTGACATCAGCCAACAGGCATATTCTTTATTTTGTTTGTTTTTTTTATTCATTCATTCCTGGATGTTTCTACTTTGTTTCTTTGGTAAATCACACTTTCCTATCCATGTGTCATCTCCTCCAACACAAACGTTGTGAAACAGACCCAGGAATAGAGACAAATGAAGCTGGCAGTGCCTTTCCTTTGATCACCCTGTCCCCCTCACTGTCTGGTAGTTCTGAGAAAGACCATGTTTCTTCTTTCACTGCAGGGCTTCTTTTCCTGTAGTGCTTTCTACTTTCTCCTTTGGTTGTGAACTTGAGCCATGTTGAGCTCATGCTCCATTTGACAGAAGTGAAAGTACCACTCCAAGCCTCTCCTGAGTGTCTCCTATGGGTGTGCAGGAGCGCAGGCATTTGTGGGAACCTTGGTCATTTTCTTTATTCTTATCTGAAGTGTCAAATGTAGCTTTGTGAGCCTGTTTAGTTTGTATGTTTAAATAGTTCCTTTCTGCTTGTGCGACACACAATTTCATATTATGAGGCTGAATACGCTTTTTCCAAACATACCTACTTTGAGTTAAAAATGGATATTTAGGTGGGGCACCTGGGTGGCTCAGTTGGTTAGGCGGCTGCCTTCCGCTTGGGTCATGATCCCAGGGTCCTGGGATCGAGCCCACGTCGGGCTCTCTGCTGGGTGGGGGCTCTGCTTCTCCCTCTCCCTCTGCCTGCCGCTCTGCCTACTTGTGCTCTCTGTCAAATAAATAAATAAAATCTTTTTTAAAAATGGATATTTAGGTGAGTTTTTCTGCTCTACTTAAAGTACCACTGCTTTGAAGTTCTGTTCTTAAAACTTCAGTCATGTGGCTGGCTGTTTTAATAGATCAATACACCTGAGAATATGCTAGCACCTTTACAACTTCTTAGCTTATTGAGTTCATACTAGCAAAGCAAAGCTATTAATCTACTGTGTGTCTCTTGTTGCATTTTGCCTGGTTGTTTTTAAAATATCATGTTGTTTGGTCTTGGAGTCTTACAAGTCAGTAACTATATCAAACAGGTCAATACTCCATTCTGTCTGTATACATATACATATATGTACACACACATATGTATATCTGTATACATATACACATATATAACTCTGAGAGTTTAATACTTGGAATATGTGCCACCAACGGAGGACCTCCTTTTCCAGTGGTCAATTCTTCAGCTTTTGACAGACATTGCTTTATTTTGTTTGTTTGTTTAAGGTTTACAGTTTAATGCAAAAAAAAAAAAAAAGTCCTGTTATCATTTGGGGGACTATTAGGAAGTTCTCAGCATTTTTATATTATAGTTCAATGGAAGAAACTACAGATTTGATACTTTCTCAAATGTACTCAGGACAGAGAACAGAAATTGAGTATTTAAATACTAATTCAAATAGTTAATAAAAGAATAGAAGTGAAGTCAAACAAGTCATGCAAAACCCTGCTGACTGCAACGGAAGGAAACTCCATCACACTTCAAGAGATTTTGCTGTGAACTGTGGGCTGTGGATACCAGTCACATGTAGCAGAGCTGTCTCAGAGGTGGTCTGATTTTAGGGAAGTTCCACTTCAGATTACTGAGCTACATGCCTACAATCTGACGAGAGAAAGTTTAAGCAATGGTTGACAGATGAAAAGAAAAATGTCAATTTGTATCAAGTCTCCTTCAACTGCATTTTATTTGAATGGTCTGCCATTTCCTTAAATGCAGTATTAAGGGCAACACCAATTATTTTTGTGTTTAGATGTTCTAAAACATATTATTTTTAATAACATATTAATAACACAATAACATTAGGACACTTTTGCCCATTCTAATATAATTAGTTCTTGTTTTCTGGATAACTTAGAATCCTGAAAAGCAGGATTGAGTCACTGATATCTAAATATATGTTATAGTTGAGTACCACAATAAATTTGATGATAGAATATTCTAATTTTTATTTAATTTCTAAGTGAACTTAAGGAAATGCATCTTTTTTTTATTGTGTTCAGTTAGCCAAATATAGTACATCATTAGTTTTTATTGTAGTGTTCAATGATTCATTAGTTCCATCTTTTTAAAAATATATTATTTATTTATTTATTTATTTGAGAGAGAGGATAGTGTGGGCACAAGTGGGCGGGGAGGGGCAGTGGGAAAGGGAGAGGGAGAAGCAGATTCCCAACTGAGCAGGGAGCGTGATGTGGGGCTCAATCCTAGGACACTGAGATCATGACCAGAGCGGAAAGCCCATGCTTAACTGACTTAGCCACCTGAGCACCCCAAGAAAATGCATCTTAAGATAGGTGTCTACATGTCTTCTATAGAAAAAGTTTCATAGTGAAAATTAAAGAAGAAATAACTTCTGTGGGCAAAATTGAATTAGTGTTTATAATTTACACATGTGAGAACACATTATAAATGTTTAAATGTGTTTACTTAGCGTTATTTCTTAGCAATTGTGTTTTATCAGCAGAAATAGACCTATTTTATTCTTTATGACTCCTGAGCACTCCTTCATATGATTGCCAACATTTATTCCAACAGTTACCTACTAATGGACTGATGTTTGTTTCTTAAAAAGGTCTTATGAGCATCTTGTTATACTGACCATTTTTCCCCTGCATATGACAAGTATTATTGAAGTAGAAATGTGATTATTAGAGGAAAGAGTATATGCATTTTTTCTTTCTTACTGTAGCTCTTTTTTGCCTGATCACCAAAATATACTACATGAAATATAAACATTAAAATAAAGATATAATATAAACATTCCAGTCAGCTAATGACTGGTAATAGTTCATATTTGCACTTGTTTCTTTGGGCTTAAAACAAATCTAGGTCACTGCAGCAATCTGCATTCTCAACAGGGCAAGAAGGTTCTCATTTCTCCACACCCTTGCCAATATCTGTTGTTTCTTCTGTTGTTGAGTTTAGCCATTCTGATAGCTGTGAGGTGGTCTCTCATTACAGTTTTGATTTGTATCTTCCTGATGATCAGTGATATTAAGTATCTTGTCATGTGTCTGTTGGCCATATGTATGTCTTCTTTGGAAACTGGTGCAGCCACTGTGGAAAACATTAGAGGTTCCTCAAAATGTTAAAAACGATGTGATGAGCACAGGGTGTTATACGCAACTAATGAATCATTGAACATTATATCAAAAACTAATAATGTACTATACTTTGGGTAATTGAATTTAAATTAAAAAAAATAGAACTACCCTATGATCCAGCAATTGCATTACTAGGTATTTACACAAAGAATACAAAAATACTAATTCAAAGGGATACATGCACCCTGATGTTTATAGCAGCATTATCTAAAATAGCCAAATTATAGAAATAGCCCAAGTGTCCATTGAATAATGAATGGATAAAGAAGATATTATATACATATATAATGGAATATTACTCAGCTATAAAAAAGAATGAAATCTTGCCATTTGCAATGATGTGGTTGGAGCCAGGGAGTAAAATGCTAAGAAAAATAAGTCAAAGAAAGACACGTACCATATGATTTCATTCATATGTGGAATTTAAGAAACAAAAAAATGAGCAAAGGGGGAAAAAGTGAAGAGAGAGCCAATCCAAGAAACAGACTCTTAACTATAGAGAACAAACTGATGGTTACCAGAGGGGAAGTGGATGGGGGGATGGGTGAAATACATGAAGGGGATTAAGAGCACACTTACAGTGATGAGCACTGACTAATGTATAGAATTGTTGAATCATGCATTGCACACCTGAAGCTAAAATATAACACTGTATGTTAACTAACTCAAATTTAAATAAAAACTTAAAACCAAAAACAAAGTAGGTCTCTTAAAACAATTTTTTTCTCTCATAGTTTTGGAAGCTATAGGTCCAAAGGGCCACATTCCCTCTGAAGACTGAAGGGGAGAGTCTTTCCTTGCCTCTCTCCTAGCTTCTGATGAGCGCTGGCAATTCCTGGTATTCCTTGGCTTGAAGACACATCACTCCAACCTCTGCCTCTTTCATCACATGGCTTTCTCCTTTCTGTTTCTTCACATCATCTTCCCTTTGTGTTTTTCTGTGTCCATATTTCCTTCTTATGAAGGCCCCAGTCACTAGATTAGGTCCTACCCTAATCCAGTATAACCCTATCTTAATTTGATTACATCTGAAAAGACCCAAACAAGGTCATATTCTGAAGTTCTCGGTGAACATGAATTTTGGCAGACATTATTCAACTAAGTAAAGCATGCATCTATTCAGACCAGTTCCTTATGTAAATAAAATTCTACAAGCATTATTACTACCTGCATAATTATGGGGAAATTATAAAGAAATTGAGCTTCTGTAACTTTATCTGCAAAATGGATATTATTACACAACTTGAGTTAGAGTAGAAATGGTTCCATGAGCTATTATATATAAAAATACCTCGAATAACTAGCACAGAGGCACTTCAACAGATGGTATGTCTGATGAAATTAATAGAATGTCAGAAACATAAGACAGGACTCTTCCATTCACTCATATTCTAGGACAGAACTACCTCAACCTTAGCTATTGCCCTGAACTTTATGGTTTCTTACTATCCAGTATCCTCACATGTTTATCCAAGGTTTGAATGTTATCATTCTTCTCTATCATTAATATTATATTGATAACAGTAGAATACTCATTCCTTTATTTGCTTAGTTTTTTAAACTCTGACATGCTGATCATGATGGTGGCCAAAAGTCAGTGTCAAACATAAATCCTCTCTCTACGTTCCACCCTTCAATGGGAAATCTGGGTTATGAAATACACAAAGGCACAGGGAAGACACCATAGACTAATTATCTGACTCTACTCTGTTTCCTTCCCCCAGGCTAAACTTCCCCCAACACATCCTTCATAAGAAAAACACTTTCATAGTTAAGAATGAATTAGGAAATTTGTTTACTAAGAGAGATAAATAGCAGAATAGACTGGAGGTAAGGGTTTCTTTCTTTTCTTATAAGGGTAATATGATATTCCCCCCTGTTTGGTAAGCCTCTTCCTATTCTGCAGGCTAGACAAGACCGGGGAAAACTAAAGGAAAAGGAATATTTAGTACAGAGGGCTCTCTCAGTCAAGGTCACATGAATTGAAGATGTTTTTAAGGTTTATAGACGGGCGAGCTGAACAGAGTAGAGAGGAGGTCAGGATTGGTCAGAAGTCCTGGCTAGGTTTAAAAAGTACATACACAACTCTTATCCCCAGTGTCATATCTTTTTAAGAATCTCAAGCACAGGGGTAGAGATTTAAGAAGGATTTAGAAATTTGGGATTCTTTTTTCTGACTTTACAGTCAATAATCAAAATTGTTTAACTTTAAAACTGTGCTAAAACTGTGACTATCTTTTTTTAAAATTATTTATTTATTTATTTGTCAGAGAGAGAGAGAGGGAGAGAGAGAGAGCACAAGCAGGGGAAGGGGTAGGCAGAGGGAGAAGCAGGCTTCCCTCTGAGCAAGGAGCCTGACACGAGGCTCGATCAGAGGACCCTGGGATCATGACCTGAGCCAAAGGCAGACGCTTAACAGACTGAGCCACCCAGGTGTCCCCAAACTGTGACTATCTTATTTTTTAGTAGTTCCTACCCCATGGATTCATTTTAACTTTTGTTAGAAATGGGGTCATTTCTGCCTATCCAAACTTTTGTCTTATTACATTATGCAATTGACCCTATGATAACTATGTATTTAAAATGATTGGATAGAAATCACTACAATGATTTAAGTAGTTGAGCATGGCAAAGCTTCATCATATAAGTTGGTCTTTGTGCATTATCTGAGTCACCGTGGAATATCACTTGAGGAACAGGTAGTGGTCTCAGAAGATTTTTAAATTAGTCATCTGGACACATGTTTTTCCTTGCAATGAAACCTTCTGTGATATGCATTTCAATAGTCCCTGCATTTTGAGTCTCTATGTCTTCTTTAAGCGCCTTCATTTTTGTTATAAGCATCTACATCATTGCAATCATGTGAATATGTTGATTTGCCATTGCATTAAAAACAATTCTTATTGAAAAGATCAATTTCCTGAAGAGTTATTACATGTTAAGGTGGTATCCAAAGATGATGAGTACGTCAGGTCCCTTTCAGTACTAAGACATTCTTTAGAAACAGACACAGAATTTAAAAAATAAGAAATACAAAACCAAAGCAAATATAAACTTTCCACCCAGACAAGGAAAGATAATTTTGGATCATTTACAGAAAAATCTTGTGTGTAGTTTATGAACATGAACACAGATGTGAAAGTCATCAGGAGACCCATGCCGTAAGAGGGCTCTTGTTAAACAGACATAGAAAGAGCCATCTTGGCCTCTTCCTTTTTAGTTCTTAGCTCAATGAAAACACAAACGTATTGGTTCTTTATTCAAGCCAAAACACAAGAAACCACACCACACAAACACTCTTCCAGATCTATTTGCTCCACATCTCATTCAGGGATACAACTGGGTCTTGGATGTTTGGGCAAAGACAATGTCAGTTGTCCTCACTCTTTATTTACTCATGGGTATATTGTCTATGCTCACAGCCTCTGCAGGTCTTCTGCAAAAGCCTTTGGCCACCTTGTGCCGTATTTCCTTCATTTTTATGCCATAGATGATAGGGTTGAGTACTGAGGGTAAAAGAAGGTAGAAGTTGGCAAGGAGAACATGAGCATGAGGTGGGATATTGTGACCTATGCGGTGGGTGAGAGATGAAAAGAGTGCAGTCACATAAGTGATAAGAATGACAAAGAGATGAGCTGAACAGGTGTTGAGGGCTTTGCAGGTAGCATCTCGAGAGTTGAGACGTACCACAGCCTGCAGAATGAGTCCATAAGGGAAGCCAATGAGCAGCAAATCAAGTCCCATCACGAGCAGAATCACAAAGAGCCCATAGATACAGTTAGGTCTGGTATGGCCACAGGCCATTTTCACCACAGCCATGTGGTCACAGTAGGTATGAGGAAGGACCATGTGGCAGAATTTCAACCCTTGAAGTAGAAGAGGCATAGGCAGAATAAGAATCACACCCTTGGCTAGAGCCACCAGTCCCAGGCATCCAACTAAGGAATGACTCAGAATTGTGTTGTAGCATAATGGCTCACACACAGCCATGAAGCAGTCAAAGGTCATTGCAACAAGTAGGGCTGATCATACCACAGATGCTCCATGGATGAAAAACATCTGGATGATAGGCATTGGCAGCTATGTCCCAATCATTGAACCAGAAGAGGCAGAGGAGCTTGGGCAACAGAGCCAGAGTAGATATGAGGTCAGCCCCCAACAATAAGGCCAAGAACAGGTACATTGGGCTGTGAAGTGTGGGCTTTGTGGCCACCAGAAAAAGGATAGCACCATTGCCAATGAGGATAGCCAAAAACATAGAGGAGAAAGGAAGAGATAACCACAAGTGCTGTGACTCTAAGCCTGGTATGTCCATCAAAGTGAAGGTCAGGAAGCTGGAATGGATGAGGATTAGCATGGTAGAAACTGTTGGTTGTTAAAGCAAGTTTAGACACCTGTCAATGAGACATGTGTGGTGGTTTGTTTATACCAGTTTGGCTTTTAATGACTTGCTGAGATGGGGCTCAGAGAAAGATAGAAAAATACCTCTGGGGTCACTGAGTCTGCAGTCTGGCTTCAAGTCATCTGTAAGCAACTCTATTGTTTTCATACTCATTTCTTTGTGAGCTGAGCTTCGGGATTCTTTTCTGTATAGAGGATGTTGTAGTGGACCTTTACTCTTACCTGTCCCAGTTCAGCAATTCTATACTTCAAAAAATTTTTCTGGAGTCCTAAGTAAGAATAGAAGAATATATATAAATATTTTTCTCCTTGATTAAAGTATGGAAAAATCCATGATCTTCTCATTGGGAAGCTTCCCAATTAGAGAAGAAATATGCTTACTCACCCCTTGTTGCAGAAGAGCTGAGCTGTTGGGGGAAATCTCCTTTGAGTTTCTTTGCTTTTTCGTGTTGTCCCTCTTTCAGGGATCCACACTCTCTGGTCATGAACCTGTTTCTCCTTCTGGGGTCCTCTGATTTTCAGACAATATATGAAGGATATATTGTCCAAATAAGGACACCATAAGATGGCTGCTTCCCACTAGCTCTCAAGTATTTATGCACTCGATGAACTGTCCTTTGAAGTTTTTTACATGAACTGTGCATCTTTCTTTCATTTACAGCTGGCCCTCATTCACGTATAGATTGAATTGCTTTTAATCATGAGGGATTTACTTCAAATTAGAGCCCACCAGCTCTTTTATTCTTCAGTTCCTATCATGAATTAGCAGAATTTCTCTTTCCTTCCAAAGACCTATAGATAACAAGCAATAAAGCAAGAACCCTTTCCACAAATACCTGCCTGCATTGTATCTATTTTTTTCATCTCCCACATGCTGTCTATTTCATCTATTTTTAGGTTATGTGTATCCAGTTTGTGCCTATAGCCTCTACTCATTGTCTCACATTTTAGGGAACTTAACATTATCACATAAAATGATATTTAGAAAGTCCCTTGAGCCGTTGTAGTCATGGAGATGATTAGTGATTCCTATAGGAAGTAGGTATGCATTATGATGGAAATTTGTATTAAACTTAGGCATCTAAAAGGAAGCTAATCTTTTTTTTTTTTTAAAGATTTTATTTATTTATTTGAGAGAGAGAGAATGAGAGAGAGCAAGCACATGAGAGGGGGGAGGGTCAGAGGGAGAAGCAGACTCCCCGCCGAGCAGGGAGCCCGATGCGGGACTCGATCCCGGGACTCCAGGATCATGACCTGAGCCGAAGGCAGTCACTTAACCAACTGAGCCACCCAGGTGCCCCTGGAAGCTAATCTTTTTAATAAAGTGGGGGGGGGGGGCGGCGGAGAGGAAACCAGGACCAATAACACAAAGAGAATCTTTGCCCAAATGAAGTTAACACTGTCACTAGCATTTGGTAGAATATACTAGATGGAATAATTCTCCCTCAAAAGTAGTCATACAGGGTGCACTTTTTTTTAAGGGGGGGAGGGGCAGAGGGAGAGGGAGAGAGAGAATCTTAAGCAGCCCCGTGTGGGACTCTGTGCTCAGTGTGGAGTCTGCTTGAGACTCTATCTCTAAATAAAAAAGAAAGAAAGAAAGAGAAAGAAAGAAAGAAAGAAAGAAAGAAAGAGAGAGAGAGAGAGAGAGAGAGAAAGAAAGAAAGAAAGAAAGAAAGAAAGAAAGAAAGAAAGAAAGAAAGAAAGAAAATATTTAAAAAGCCTGCTTATACTAAATATTTTGTGTATGATTTAAAAAACTATAGACCTGCCTCATTCTAGTTCTTGTCCTAAAATTTGAGCTCATTCATTATTAATTATTACTCTTGTTTTTATACAATCCCTGATTAGAGATTTCCTTTGCTTTTCATATAGGTATCTGACCCTAACTGACTAAAATCCTGTTCCTGCAATTACACTATTCTCTTGGCCAATTGACTTTCCCTTTTCCAGTTAGACTTCCAACTATTCTAATTTACACCACCATCATTTTAGCCAATACACATTTTGTTTTCACTTAGACCGCTAAAATAATCTCCTCACTGGTCTTTCTGCTTCTCTTTTGCCTACATATTGCTTATTGCCCATAGAGTGACCCTGTTATCTTTAAAAACATAAATAGCATGATATTATAATACTCAATAGCTTCCTATTATATAAGGAATAAAATCAAAAGTCTTTGCCATGATGGACAAGGCACTCTGAAGTACTCCAATCATGAATACTCATGATACTCATGACACACAAAGTGTGCTTTGGCCTCGGCTCACCCCTTCAGCTCCAAGTTTCTACCACTCTCTTCCCTGGCTCACTTCACTCTTGACCATTTTGCTCTTCTTAAATAAGCATGCTAAGTTTGTTCCTGCCTTAGCGTGTTTCCTCTTGCTGTTCCATCTCCCCACACACTTTCATATCACCCACTCCCTACCTTTATGTGTGTCTGTGAAGATATAATTGCTTTTTAAACTTCTATTTTTAATAATACTAAACCACATATCATCTCCTGAAACAGCCATTTTTCTTTTTTTCCCTGGTATCTTCATACTTCATAGTCAAAAGAGTGGCTCACAGTCCTGGCTGCATTTGGAAACATCTGAGGGTTTTAAAATTTGCCAATATTTGAAAGCTTAGGTATATTTTAAGTAACTGAATTAAGAAACTCAGTGTGACCTTGGTGTCAAGTGCATGGAATTCTGGAGACGGTGTCCAAAGTGGACCCCTGACTAGCAGTTCCTTTTGCCTAAATTGCTTTCCACATTCCTTTTTTCTTTTCTTAACAAATTCGTATCCTCACTTCTCTGCTCTTGCCCACATTGTGGCTCTGCCCATATCTGTGTTCTATTGCATAGCACTTTTTAAATTTCCTTTCTTAAACAATTCCTCTCATTTAACTTGCATTTATTAAGTACTCCCTATGAGCCAGGTTTTGTAAATCAACTCTATTTTGTCATATTTGACAGTGTTTCTGCATTATTTCAAAACCATCTGATTCTTGAATCTTTACTCCCTCAACCCTTACAGCCTCTGTAAACTTGCTCAATTTTCAGAAGTGGGGCAGTATTTTTAGATATCTGGGGTAGAATTGCTGGTGCTAGCAAGTTAATGCCAGTTAAATAGAATTATTGGGGACTACAGATAGAAGGCATTTAGGGAAAATAATCTAATTGAAAGAAGAGGTAGGGGTAGTTTTAATGATAAAAAACAGAACTTACCTAGAAATGTTCTACTCTATTCTTCTTAACCTTGTACTCTTCCCCTATACTCTTCTCTTTTGATAACCAGAGCCTTGTTATTCTAAGTCACAACTTGAATCTGCCTATTCATGTTTCATAGCACATTATTTTTCCTTTTTTTGCTGAGCTGATTTTAGCTCCTGGGAAGGGTCCTCCTACCCACCCCAGCTCTCGTCTTGAAATTATTCCTGGGACAGAACATATAAGCTTTCTTGTTGCAGTGGACCAAAACTCTCATACTATTTAGGGGAAATTTTGAACTCTAGTATTTCATCACCCAAGAAATCTGGGCATAGCTACGACTCTCCAGAAGCCAAGTAAGAAGAAAAGGTAAAAGAAATAGCTTATTAGGAGATCCCACTGGGCCTGATACTCAAAGAACAACAGGACCTGAAGAGTGGTTCTCAGAGGAAAAGGGACAGTTTTGACCACTCCCAGTTTTCACATAATGATGGTGTTATGTGACTTCCCTCTGTTTGGTGGATGCCTATAGATACAGCTTTAACCCTTTTCATAGGGACTTCTGAATAAAGTCATGCTTCAAATAGGTAATAGTTTATAATCCTCATACAAAACACTGCTTTTGAGGAAACTCAGGTACCTCTGTGTCATTATAAGAGGAGCACAAAGTGCTGATTTAGCAAATGGTAATTTCCTATCAAAAGTAATAGAATTCTCTGGATGGACACTAATTTTGGAAGACACAAAGACAGTCATTTTTTATCCAAATGCCTCTGTAATGAATTTCTCCGTATAACCACTGTTGAAAATAATACAGCAGCTGTTGGCAAACTTTCAAAGGGCTTTTAAAAACACAGATTGGGGATGCCTGGGTGGCTCAGTCACTTAAGCATCTGACTTCAGCTCAGATCATGATCTCAGGATCCTGGGATGGAGCCCCATGTTAGGCTCCCTGCGCAGCAGGGAGTCTGCTTGTCCCTCTACCCCTCCCCCTTCTTATGTGCTCTCTCTCTCTCTAATAAATAAAATCTTAAACACACACACAGATTGCTGGGCTTCATCCCCAGTATTTCTGTTCAGTGGGTCTGGGGTGGGACCCAGTAATTTGTGTATCTAACAAGTCCCCAAATGATGCTGATACTACTGTTCTGAAGACCCCACCTTGAGAAGCATTGGGTTAATGTATGGTCAGTTGTGTTCCAGGAACTGTACATGGACAATATTTATAAATTTTATCTGATAAAACATTCAAGGTTAGTTGCAGCTGATCACAGATTCTGAGCAAGCTCTCAAGATTTACATTTTAAACAGGTAAGTCTTCATATTTATTCAGTTGTGTTTTTTCCCATTTCTGTCAAAATAGGAACAGCTTTTGGGAATGCCTTTACCCTAAAAAGCTCAAGGTTCCTTAGAAAATTGATTTTGCAATTAAACTATTTTCCTCTTTGATAAAGATATTGAGTAATATTGTTTTTCATTTTGAGATGATGAAGGCATGGTTGTAATTCTTCGTGGAAATCTTGAAGGTGTGGAGAAGATGTTGCCCTTTTTGTATTAATGTGTGCTTTACTCTAGGGTAATGGCTCTATCCCTCTCAAACTGAACATTTCCTTAAGCAATTCTTAATTATGAATTTACATGTATATCCTCTTAATAGACCTAAAATCTGTATAATATCCCAATTGTAATACAAAGGATAAAAAATAATTTGCAATAGATGTAACAATTGTATATATGTGATACATACATATATGTGATAAGTATATGTATAATATACACAAGTATGTATGATACATATATGTAATAAAGACAAATGTCTTTTAATGTGCAATATTCAGGCATGACAAAAAATAGAAATCTAGTGAAGTTAGAAGTTAGTAACTTCTGTAAATAGGACAGTTGTATGTGGGAGAAAAATAATTTTCCCTTCACTGTACTGAGTTCTTGGCTGAGCCACCCCTGAAATAAAAAGATTCACAGGAGAAAAACAGAAGTTTGATAACATGTATATCTCTTGTATACATGGGAGAGACTGAGGAAACTGAGTAATTCTCTGAAGTGGCCCAAACCACCCACTGTCTTAAGTAATATCTCCAGCTAAAGACAAAAGAGGTTGTTGGTGGTTGGGGCGGGGGAGAGGAGAAGCAGTTATGGGAGGTTATTAGGGAAAGCACAGTCACCAAGAGCAAGGTTTTGGGGGTTTGTTTTTGTGTTTTGTTTTGTTTCGTTTTGAAGTAAACTCTGTGCCCAATATGGGGCTCAAACTCATGACCTTGAGATCAAGAGTCACATGATCTACTGCCTGAGCCAATCAGGCTCCCCAAAGAGGGTAAGGTTTTTAATGGGGATTTAAACCATTGTCTTCTCCACTGATAAGAATGTCCAGTGATGTAGGCTCCTCCTTCTCTTCCTGGAACAGAGAGGGAGACCTCAAAACAAATGGAAATTTCCCTTTTAAGTGTAAATGTCTCTTACAAAAGGATAACTTCTACTCAATTTTTAGAGCTTTTCTTTTGTCTGCTGTTTCTTAAAAATAATCAAGCTAAAATAATTCCTAGGATAAAGAGGCATATTTTAGAGTGACAAATTCTGTTCCCCTTCAGTTGCACACACAGATGGATAGAGGTCAGTGGTGTAAGGAACTCAAATACAACACGCTTTATTGCCATTAGTGACTTTACAGTTCTTGGTAAAGTCCTAAATAAATTAAGGTAGAACCAATTTTCAATTACTTCTCAGAGAAACTTAAATTTTGTGTTTGTGTGGTTGGACTTGGCACTTTGTGCGCACCTATTCTGAGAAGAGCATGCCCCAGGTGGCCTCTATCTCCTTAGCCTGGGTTCTAGGATGAAAACACTTGGAGTTGTCATGACTTCACATGAATTCAGTTCAAATCCTGAAACCAAGCTAATACAACTTGCCTCATGTACAGAGCCATCCAGCTGTGCCCAGTTTAGAATCTGCCTAACTGAAGTAGAACTGAAACAAAATTCATCTTGCTATAAACTGTATTAATTTCCTACTGCTACTGTAAGAAGTTATCACACACTAGTAGGCTGAAGACAACACAAATCTGTTACTTTATTTTTTTTTTAAGATTTTATTTATTTAATTGACAGAAAGAGAGACAGCGAGAGAGGGAACACAAGCAGGGGGAGTGGGAGAGGGAGAAGCAGGCGGGGCTCGATCCCAGGACCCTGGGATCATGACCCGAGCTGAAGGCAGTCGCTTAACCGACTGAGCCACCTAGGCGCCCCAAATCTGTTACTTTATAATTCCGGTGGTCAGGAATCCAGAACGATCTCAGTGGGTGAAAATCAAGATGTCATCAGGGCTATGTTCCTTCTGGAGGATCTAGGAGAGAATCTGTTTCCTTGATTTCTCCAGATCCTAGAGGGCACTCTCATTTCTTGGCTTTTAGCCTTCTTCCTCCATCTTCAAAGCCAGCAAAGCAGGTCCTTCTCACCCTGCAATCTCTCTGGTTCTCTCTCTCTTTGGCTTTTCTTTCACTTATAAAGACCCTTTTGATTACATTGAGTCAACTTGGATAATCTAAAATAATCTCCTCATCTCAAGGTCAGATGTTGACCAACCTTAATTCCATCTATAACTCTAATTCCCCTTTGTCATGTAACCTAAAATATTCCAGCGATTATGACTCAGACATTTTTGAAGGGTGTGGGGGCATTATTCTGCCTACCGCATAAACCATTAAGTTTTGGGTTGTTTTGTTATGCAGCATTATCATGACAAAAGATATCTAAAGCTAATATACTTTGTTTAGTATTTAAATTTTGGCCTAGATAATAATCAAGAGATTTTTATAGTTTTTCACTATGTAGGACTTCATCTCTGCCTTCTGTCAATTAAATGCCAAAAGGGCACAGTCCTCATTCTCACTTAAGATTATTAATGACATAAATTTAGCATATATTCTTTTCACACACTTTGTTTCTGAAATAATTATGAATGAGCTATTAAAATATATTATCTCACTTTATATATGTGTTTAAATATAGAAGACTTACAGTATAACATTTTCATGCAGTATTTTGCATAATCTAGCTCTATATTTTATCTGTAACATATATTCCATCCTTTTAATATAATGCAACTTTTTAAAAATTTTCATGTGAACGTTTTAACTTTTGTTATCACAGATAAAGAACATCCTTTTTATGTCTCCTTTTACAAGAAGTTTTCTGCATTAGTGTTCTAATCGACCTGCTATAATATGCCTTTTGTGATAATAAATGAGTTACAGGTATGCTGAGCTATTGATCTCAGTCCTTATGGCAGCTGGGAGTGGGGTAGGGGTGGGAGTGGGGTGGGAGTGAGAGTGGGAATGGGGTGGGGGTGGGGGTAGGAGTAAGGGGGTTAGGATTGGGGTTGGCGGTAGGAATGGAACACTATTATGGAGGCTGGACTGCCTCCAATCATAAGGAGCCTCATTTCTTTATACCATAATGTCATAATTTTTCTTTTTTTTTTTTTTGAAGTTCCATGGTATTACAATGTTGGAAATATCCTACAATATAACATATACAAAGAAACAGAGTTGCTTTACTCAAGTGTATGCATACTTTCACCTTTACTACATACTGTTAAATTTTTTTTTTAAGATTTTATTTATTTCACACAGAGAGAGAGACAGTGAGAGAGGGAACACAAGCAGGGGAAGTGGGAGAGGGAGAAGCAGGCTTCCCGCTGAGCAGGGAGCTCGATGTGGGGCTCGATCCCAGAACCCTAGGATCATGACCTGAGCCAAAGGCAGATGCTTAAAGACTGAGCCACCCAGGTGGCCCTACATACAGTTAAATTTATCTCCAAAATATTTCTGTCATCTTACACATTCATCCACAATATTTGAGAGTGTTCATTTCCCTGTATTTCTTATTAGCACTTGGTGTGGCTTATTTTTGTTAATCTGATGTATATGAAATGGCATCTAATTATTATTTACAGTTACATTTTTCTTCTAATTTATTAACCACATGAACTTTCTTTCTGTGTATTTTTCCTATTTTCTTAAATGGTTATTAGTCTCTATTTTTTTTTATTCTTATGTTAATCCCCATACATTACATCATTAGTTTTAGATGAAGTGTTCCATGATTCATTGTTTGTACACAACACCCAGTGCTCCATGCAGAATGTGCCCTCCTCAATACCCACCACCAGGCTAACCCATCCTCCCACCCCCCTCCCCTCTAGAACCCTCAGTTTGTTTTTCAGTCTATCATCTCTCATGGTTCGTCTACCCCTCCGATTTCCCCCGCTTCATTCTTCCCCTCCCGCTACCTTCTTCTTCTTCTTCTTCTTCTTTTTTTTCTTAACATATATTGCATTATTTGTTTCAGAGGTACAGATCTGAGATTCAACATTCTTGCACAATTCACAGCGCTTACCAGAGCACACACCCTCCCCAGTGTCCATCACCCCGTCACCCCATCCCTCCCACCCCACCCCCCACTCCAACAACACTCAGTTTGTTTCCTGCGATTAAGAATTCCTCATATCAGTGAGATCATATGATACATGTCTTTCTCTGTTTGACTTATTTCACTCAACATAATACCCTCCAGTTCCATCCACGTCGTTGCAAATGGCAAGATCTCATTCCTTTTGATGGCTGCATAATATTCCATTGTATATATATACCACCTCTTCTTTATCCATTCATCTGTCGATGGACATCTTGGCTCTTTCCACAGTTTGGCTATTGTGGACATTGCTGCTATAAACATCGGGGTGCATGTACCCCTTCGGATCCCTACTTTTGTACCTTTGGGGTAAATACCCAGTAGTGCAATTGCTGGATCATATGGTAGCTCTATTTTCAACTTTTTGAGGAACCTCCATACAGTTTTCCAGAGTGGTTGCACCAGCTTGCATTCCCACCAACAGTGTAGGAGGGTTCCCCTTTCTCCGCATCCCCGCCAACATCTGTCGTTTCCTGACTTGTTAATTTTAGCCATTCTGACTGGTGTGAGGTGGTATCTCATTGAGGTTTTGATTTGGATTTCCCTGATGCTGAGCGATATTGAGCACTTTTTCATGTGTCTGTTGGCCATTTGGATGTCTTCTTTGGAAAAATGTCTGTTCATGTCTTCTGCCCATTTCTTGATTGGATTCTTTGTTCTTTGGGTGTTGAGTTTGATGAGTTCTTTATAGATTTTGGATACTAGCCCTTTATCTGATATGTCATTTGCAAATATCTTCTCCCATTCTGTCGGTTGTCTTTTGGTTTTCTTGACTGTTTCCTTTGCTTTGCAAAAGCTTTTTATCTTGATGAAGTCCCAATAGTTCATTTTTGCCCTTGCTTCCCTTGCCTTTGGCAATGTTTCTAGGAAGAAGTTGCTTCGGCTGAGGTCAAAGAGGTTGCTGCCTGTGTTCTCTTTTAGGATTTTGATGGACTCCTGTCTCACATTGAGGTCTTTCAACCATTTGGAGTCTATTTTTGTGTGTGGTGTAAGGAAATGGTCCAGTTTCATTCTTCTGCATGTGGCTATCCAATTTTCCCAACACCATTTGTTGAAGAGACTGTCTTTTTTCCATTGGACATTCTTTCCTGCTTTGTCGAAGATGAGTTGACCATAGAGTTGAGGGTCCATTTCTGGGCTCTCTATTCTGTTTCATTGATCTATGTGTCTGTTTTTGTGCCAGTACCATGCTGTCTTGATGATGACAGCTTTGTAATAGAGCTTGAAGTCCGGAATTGTGATGCCGCCGGCTTTGCTTTTCTTTTTCAATATTCCTCTGGCTATGCGGGGTCTTTTCTGGTTCCATACAAATTTGAGGATTATTTGTTCCATTTCTTTGAAAAAAGTGGATGGTATTTTGATGGGGATTGCATTGAATGTATAGATTGCTCTAGGTAGCATTGACATCTTCACAATATTTGTTCTTCCAATCCATGAGCATGGAACGTTTTTCCATTTCTTTGTGTCTTCCTCAATTTCTTTCATGAGTATTTTATAGTTTTCTGAGTACAGATCCTTTGCCTCTTTGGTTCGATTTATTCCTAGGTATCTTATGGTTTTGGGTGCAATTGTAAAGGGGATCGACTCCTTAATTTCTCTTTCTTCTGTCTTGTTGTTGGTGTATAGGAATGCCACTGACTTCTGTGCATTGATTTTATATCCTGCTACTTTACGGAATTCCTGTATGAGTTCTAGCAGTTTTGGGGTGGAGTCTTTTGGGTTTTCCACATAAAGTATCATATCATCTGCAAAGAGTGAGAGTTTGACTTCTTCTTTGCCAATTTGGATGCCTTTGATTTCTTTTTGTTGTCTGATTGCTGTGGCTAGGACTTCCAACACTATGTTGAATAGCAGTGGTGATAGTGGACATCCCTGCCGCGTTCCTGACCTTAGGGGGAAAGCTCTCAGTTTTTCTCCATTGAGAATAATATTTGCTGTAGGTTTTTCATAGATGGCTCTTATGATATTGAGGTATGTACCCTCTATCCCTATACTCTGAAGAGTTTTGATCAAGAAAGGATGCTGTACTTTGTCAAAAGCTTTTTCTGCATCTATTGAGAGGATCATATGATTCTTGTTCTTTCTTTTGTTAATGTATTGTATCACATTGATTGATTTGCGGATGTTGAACCAACCTTGCAGCCCAGGGATAAATCCCACTTGGTCATGGTGAATAATCCTTTTAATGTACTGTTGGATCCTATTGGCTAGGATTTTGGTGAGAATTTTTGCATCCATGTTCATCAGGGATATTGGTCTGTAATTCTCCTTCTTGATGGGGTCTTTGTCTGGTTTTGGGATCAAGGTAATGCTGGCCTCATAAAATGAGTTTGGAAGTTTTCCTTCCATTTCTATTTTTTGGAACAGTTTCAGAAGAATAGGTATTAATTCTTCTTGAAATGTTTGGTAGAATTCCCCTGGGAAGCCATCTGGCCCTGGGCTCTTGTTTGTTGGGAGATTTTTGATGACTGCTTCGATTTCCTTAGTGGTTATAGGTCTGTTCAGGTTTTCTATTTCATCCTGGTTCAGTTTTGGTAGTTGATACATCTCTAGGAATGCATCCATCTCTTCCAGGTTATCTAATTTGCTGGCATAGAGTTGCTCATAATATGTTCTTATAATTGTTTGTATTTCTTTGGTGTTGGTTGTGATCTCTCCTCTTTCATTCATGATTTTGTTGATTTGGGTCATTTCTCTTCTCTTTTTGATAAGTCTGGCCAGGGGTTTATCCATCTTGTTAATTCTTTCAAAGAACCAGCTCCTAGTTTCATTGATCTGTTCTACTGTTCTTTTAGTTTCTATTTCATTGATTTCTGCTCTGATCTTTATGATTTCTCTTCTCCTTCTGGGTTTAGGCTTTATTTGCTGTTCTTTCTCCAGCTCCTTTAGGTGTAGGGTTAGGTTGTGTACTTGAGACCTTTCTTGTTTCTTGAGAAAGGCTTGTATTGCTATATACTTTCCTCTTAGGACTGCCTTTGCTGCATCCCAAAGATTTTGAACAGTTGTGTTTTCATTTTCATTGGTTTCCATGAATTTTTTTAATTCTTCTTTAATTTCCTGGTTGACCCATTCATTCTTCAGTAGGATGCTCTTTAGCCTCCATGTATTTGAGTTCTTTCCGACTTTCCTCTTGTGATTGAGTTCTAGTTTCAAAGCATTGTGGTCTGAAAATAGGCAGGGAATGATCCCAATCTTTTGGTACCGGTTGAGACCTGATTGATGACCTAGGATGTGATCTATTCTGGAGAATGTTCCATGGGCACTAGAGAAGAATGTGTATTCCGTTGCTTTGGGGTGGAATGTTCTGAATATGTCTGTGAAGTCCATTTGGTCCAGTGTGTCATTTAAAGTCTTTATTTCCTTGTTGATCTTTTGCTTAGACGATCTGTCCATTTCAGTGAGGGGGATGTTAAAGTCCCCCACTATTATTGTATTGTTGTTGATGTGTTTCTTTGCTTTTGTTATTAATTGCCTTATATAATTGGCTGCTCTCATGTTAGGGGCATAGATATTTACAATTGTTAGATCTTCTTGTTGGATAGATCCTTTAAGTAGGATATAGTGTCCTTCCTCATCTCTTATTACAGTCTTTGGTTTAAAATCTAATTTGTCTGATATAAGGATTGCCACCCCAGCTTTCTTTTGGTGTCCATTAGCATGGTAAATGGTTTTCCACCCCCTCACTTTCAATCTGGGGGTGTCTTTGGTTCTAAAATGAGTCTCTTGCAGACAGCATATCGATGGGTCTTGTTTTTTTATACAACCTGTTAGCCTGTGTCTTTTGATTGGGGCATTTAGCCCATTTACATTCAGGGTAACTATTGAAAGATAGGAATTTAGTGCCATTGTATTGCCTGTAAGGTGACTGTTACCGTATATTGTCTGTGTTCCTTTCTGGTCTATGTTGCTTTTAGGCTCTCTCTTTGCTTAGAGGACCCCTTTCAATATTTCTTGTAGGGCTGGTTTCGTTTTTGCAAATTCCTTTAGTTTTTGTTTGTCTTGGAAGCTTTTTATCTCTCCTTCAATTTTCAATGACAGCCTAGCTGGATAGAGTATTCTTGGCTGCATATTTTTCTCATTTAGTGTCTGAATATATCCTGCCAGTCCTTTCTGGCCTGCCAGGTCTCTGTGGATAGGTCTGTTGCCAATCTAATGTTTCTACCCTTGTAGGTTACATATCTCTTCTCCCGAGCTGCTTTCAGGATTTTCTCTTTGTCTATGAGACTCGTAAGTTTTACTATTAGATGTCAGGGAGTTGACCTATTTTTATTGATTTTGAGAGGGGTTCTCTGTGCTTCCTGGATTTTCATGCCTGTTTCTTTCCCCAAATTAGGGAAGTTCTCTGCTATAATTTGCTCCAGTATACCTTCTGCCTCTCTCTCTCTTTCTTCTTCTTCTGGGATCCCAATTATTCTAATGTTGTTTCATCTTATGGTATCGCTTATCTCTCGAATTCTGCCCTCGTGATCCAGTAGTTGTTTCTCTCTCTTTTTCTCAGCTTCTTTATTTTCCATCATTTCATCTTCTATATTACTGATTCTCTCTTCTGCCTCATTTATTCTAGCAGTTAGCGCCCCCATTTTTTATTGCACCTCATTAATAGCCTTTTTGATTTCTACTTGGTTGGATTTTAGCTCTTTTACTTCTCCAGAAAGGGTTTCTCTAATAACTTCCATGCTTTTTTCAAGCCCAGCTAGTATATTTAAAGTGATGATTCTGAACTCTAGATCTGACATCGTACTAATGTCTGTATTGAGTAGGTCCCTGGCAGTCGGTACTACCTCTTGTTCTTTTTGTTGAGGTGATTTTTTCCGTCTCTCATTTTGTGCAGAGGAGAATAGATTAATGAGAGAACAAAATGCTAGCAGAGTAACCACGTCCCCAGAAAATATACTCTAAACAAATCAGAAAAGACCTGAAGCAGTGGGATAAGAAAGGGAAAGAGAGAAAAAAGAAAAAGAAAAAAAAGATAAAGATAAAGATAAAAACAAAAACAAACAAAACAAAACAACAACAACAAAAGAAAAACCAGAATGTGATCAAATATGATCTATATGGTATATAGATCAGTGCCACACACTAGATTTGGGGTGTATTTTGGTCTTTTAGAAGAAAGTGCCTCCCAAAATTTTAAAGAAAGAAAAACTTATATATATACAAAAATAAGGGTTGATATGATGAAGGGATGGAATATGACTGTATAAATGGAAATTATAAAAAATTTTATAAAAGAAATTGATAAGAAGTTGTTTGAAAAAAGAAAGAAGAGGATTTAAAAAAAGAAAAAAGAAAAAGAAAAAAAAAGGGAGAGGATGTGATCAGGCAGGGGAAGAGAAAACACCATACACTAGAGATTTAGGGTATATTTTAATCTGTTAGAAGAAACTATCTCAAAATTTTAAAGAGAGAACAACTTATATATATAAGCCAAAAATATGGGTAACTACTATGAAGGGATAGAATATGACTCTAAAAATGAAGAATAAAAATGTTTTTTTTTTTTTTAAAAAGGGATTGATAAGATGTTGGTTGAAAAAGGGAAAAAGAAAAATTCAAAAAGAAATAAAAAGACAAAAAGACAGTTAAAAAAATTAACTTTAAAAGACTAAAGAATCATGGTAAAAAAGTCGTGAATTCTATGTGCAGTAGTCCCCTAGCGCTGGAGTTCTGCCATTCTCATTGATCGGTAAACTTGGTCTTGGCTGGCTGTTCTCGCTGATCTTCTGGGGGAGGGGCCTGTTGCCGTGGTTCCCAAATGTCTTTGCCGGAGGCGGAAGTGCCCCGCCCTTGCCCCCTCCCGGCTAAGTAATCTGCTCGGGTTTGCTCTCCGGGGCTTTTGTTCCCTGCGAGCTTTCCGTACAGCTTTGGAGGCGGAGAGTGAAAATGGCGGCCTCCCAATCTCCGCCCCGGAGGAGCTGAGAACTCGGGGCCCCGCTCCTCAGTGAGTCCCCAGAGAAAAGCCGTCAGTCACTCCCGTCTCCCCGGTCTCCGGCCGCACTCCGTGCTCACCCGGCCTGTGACCGCGCGTTTCTATCTCTGGCACCCGACCCCGGGTGGAGTCTCCAAACCCAGCAGATCCCTGCGGTGCACTCCCGCGCGGCTCCTCCCGGGGGAGGAAGGTGAGTCTCCCCGGATCTGCCACTTGTTGGGTCCCTGCTGGAGGAGCAGGGGCCCGACTGTGCCGCGGATCACGGTCTATGGCGACCCCGAGCTGAGAGCCCGCGCCTGGGCTCCGCCTCTGCAGCCGGCTTCCCTGCTCCATTACCTGGGAGCTCTGCCACACTCAGGCACCCCCGGTCTTTCTGTGACCCCGAGGGTCCTGAGACCACACTGTCCCGGAGGGTTCCACCCCCTGCTTAGCCACCCGAGTGATGTCCCTCGGCGGAGCAGACTTTTAAAAATTCCGATTTTGTGCTCCGCGGCTCTATCACTTGCCAGAAGCGGCCGGCGGAGGCCCCTCCCCTGTCGTCTATCCTCCCGAATATCGCCTCGGATTCACTTCTCCGCATGTCCCACCTTCCAGAAAGTGGTCGCTTTTCTGATGAGAGAGTTGTTGCTCTTCTTTTCTTCAATCTCCTGTTGAGTTTGTAGGTGTTCAGCATGGTTTGATCCCTATCCAGCTGAATTCCTGAGAGGAGACGAAATCCAGGTCTCCTACTCCTCTGCCATCTTGCTCCGCCCCCCTATTAGTCTCTTTATAAATTGATATAGACTTATTTTTATTTTATGTTTATAAATATATTATCACTTATATCTGTTTCAATAGTTTTCTCCTAACCTATTGAATGTTATTATTCCATATCATGGTAACATAAATTATGAAAAAGTGAACTGTATCAATTGCTTTGTAGGAGCCAAGGCAGGCTGCCCCCAAGATGCGCCGTTTATTTCAGCATGCAGATTATGCTGATCTGAAAACAATGAAAGCCTGGAAGACTCAAGGAGAAACTTTGACTACCCCCTACAACTGCCTAAAAAAATTTAGGTAGGGGACCTGCTTCAGGGAGAGATATCACCATAACTAAATTTGATTGCTCTTGTTAACCTTTTCATGACAATTTGATTCTTAGTCCAACTAGAATTCTGAAAGGCAAAGGAATTTTTTCCTCCCCCCCCACCGTCATTTATGATATGTACATTTTTGTCTTACTTTTCTTAATTGCCCAGGATCAAGATCTAAGCCTGCAATATTTTAAGAATTTAACCCATCTACAATGTTTGTTGTCTATGGATCATGAAATGATCATATTCATTATGTTTTAAAATACATTTTTTTTTAATTAAAGAGATTATTTGAGAGAGAGAGAGAGAAAACATGAGGGGGAAAGAGGAGCAGAGGGAGAAGCAGACTCCCCACTGAGCAGGAAGTCCCATGTGGGGCCAGATCCCACCACTGGAGATCATGACCTGAGCTGAAGGCAGATGTTTAACCAACCGAGCAATCCAGGGGCCCCTGTTTTAAAATATATTAATAGCCAAATCCAACTACTGATGAGTACATCCTATCCTTTCTGATTATTAATGGCATATATGTCAAATAAATGTGTGGATCTGTTTCTGGGCTTTTCATTATTTTACAATTGTTATTTAATAATTCTTTATCCAGTAAAGCAAGTCTCCTCCGTTGCTATTGCAAACTTGGCTATTATTACATTTTTATTTTTTTCATATAAATGTCACTGTTTGACAAGTTCTACAGAATTCCTTTTGGAATTTTAACTGGGCTTACATCTAATTTATGGATCCATTTGAGGAGATTAGACATCTTTAGGGTGTCAAGTCTTTCATCCAAGATCATGGCATGATATTCTCTTTAATCATATATAAATAAAATATAAATATATAACAATAAATATAAAATTCATTAATAATCTCTTACATTGCTCCATACTTTTTAAACATTTTTTTCCATCTATTTATGTTAATTTTGTAGATGTCAATCTTGTTGAACTCTCTCGATAGTCTACAAATTCTCTATAGATTCTCTTACTTTCTACACAAATGCTAATATTCACACTTCTTATTCCCCTTATTTTTTTAAGATTTTATTTATTTATTTGAGAGAGAGAGAGCACAAGTGGGAGAGAGGGGCTGAGGGAGACAAAGAGGAAGAGGCAGACTCCCTGCTGAGCAGAAAGCCTGCTGCAGGGCCCATGGGGTTCCATCCCGGGACCCTGGGATCATGACCTGAGCCCAAGGCAGATGCTTAACTGACTGAGCCACACAGGTGCCCCTCTTATTCCTTTTATTATTAGTTTTTTTTCTGATTGCATGGCTGTGACCTCCAGTACAGTGTTCAGTATGGAAGGAGTAGGGATACTAGTGGATTTCTTTGTAGTTTTCTTTAGAAGCATTTATAAATGCTTCCAAATTTTCACGATTTATTACACACTTTTAATTGTTTGACTTGTCAATACCTGACACCACTTGCTTCCCATTATATTTTATTGAAAATTGTATAGATGGTCTAAGATTTCATACCTATTTTCATTAGGTTTTTGTGGTAACATCATGTAATACTTTTATATTTGCTCTATGTGATTATGTGTTGTTTTCCATTTCTAATATTTATTTTACTTGTCCTTTTTCTTTTTCCAAACACCCCAAATTCCTGGAAGACATAATCAGTAATACAAAGAAATAAGAAAACACATTAGTTTCTGTATCGGTCAAGGTTCAATCAGAAAAACATAGCTGGAGGGGCGCCTGGGTGGCTCAGTCATTAAGCATCTGCCTTGGGCTCAGGTCATGATCCCAGGGTCCTGGGATGGAGCCCCTCATCGGGCTCCCTGCTCAGCGGGAAGCCTGCTTCTTCCTCTCCCACTCCCCCTGCTGTGTTCCCTCTCCCGCTGTGTCTCTCTCTGTCAAATTAAAAAAAAAAAAAAAAAAAAATCTTTAGGAAAAAAAAAACATAGCTGGAAACAGAAACAAACAGAAAAACATAGTGAGATTATAAATATAGCTATAGATACAGATCTAGTTCCATTCAGGAGAATGGCTTATACAGTGCTTGCACTGGCCTAGGAAGTCTGAAATCCATGAGGCGACGGTCAGGAAGGAAAGGTCACAGCAGGCTAGAGCCACCCCGGGCATGGACTGAAGGTTGTTTTCCACAGTGCAAGTTTCTCTTTCCTCTAGGAAGTCCTAAGCCCCCTTTAAGGGCTTCCAAGTGATTAAGAAAGGCCCACTCAGGTTAATTCCCCTAACTTAGAGTCAACTGATTGGGGTGTGTTGGTACATCTATGAAATCCCTTTACAGAAGCACCTATATGAGTGAATCACTGAGAGGTGCACCACAGCAGCTGCTTCCCTTCCATCTTCTTACCCTCACTACGTCTAGTGGCCCACCCCATCTGGAACATGCTAGAATGGGAATTCTGAGGGATGTAGGCCATGCTAGAATGGGAATTCTGGGGGATGTAGGCCATGCTAGAATGGGAATTCTGGGGGATGTAGGCCATGCTAGAATGGGAATTCTGGGGGATGTAGGCCATGCTAGAATGGGAATTCTGGGGGATGTAGGCCATGCTAGAATGGGAATTCTGGGGGATGTAGGCCATGCTAGAATGGGAATTCTGGGGGATGTAGGCCATGCTAGAATGGGAATTCTGGGGGATGTAGGCCCAAGTTGACACACCACAGCACTAGCATAGCCTCCACAGAATGCACCACCTGGGACTTTCCCCAGAACTTGCCGACTTGTTTGGGGGAGTGAACAAAGACATTATTTATTTCTTCCTCATTTTATTTTTATTTTTTCCTTTTACCTACAGGAGTGTGATGAATCGAAGGCTTCCGGAGGCACTTTTAGCTGTAGACAAATAAGATGTTTCAGGGAATGTTTCTGTAAAAGGAAAGTTGCTGCAAGCCTGCTCTGCTCTAGGTTTTTAAGTTGACTTATTAAAGATGTTTCTGGTAGCTATACTGTCTGATGGAACCCATCAGGAGTGCAGACCACATAGCAATTTGGGGAGAAATACCCAACTGAAATTTAAAACAAAAATTTTAATATTCTTTTTTCTTAGAGCAGTGATTCTTAAAATTGAATCTCCTAGCCCGCTGCATCAGCATTAATTGGGAAGCCATCTGCTCCAAATTAATTGAATCAGAAATTCTGGGGGTGTGGACTAGCAACCTGCGTTTTAATGAGAGCTACAGGTAATTCTGAAGCACACTGAAGTTCAAATACTGCTGGCTTAGAAAGTCTCGGGAGCTGGGATCAATAGTATGCAGCTGACCAGAATTTAGATCTGGTCCAGTTGTGGGGATTGCCCAATAGGATAGATCTATTTCAATATGGTATGGTTAGAAGAGAAAATGACCAGAGGAGTATTTTAAAAGGTCATGAGAAGACCGAGTCCTGCAGTAAATTGTGAACAGAGACCATAATTTTGCAGGCAATTTTTGGAAGTCTCCCTGCATAATTTGGGGTCCTAGATCATAGCTGGGGCTGGTTTTCTGGGAAGAGGAGTTTAAGACACTTGTTCATGATATGAAAGAGGTTTGTGATGCATGATGGAGTAAAGTATATGAGTGGTGAGGCTATACCAAATAAATTCTCTGTGTATGGAAGTCTTAGCCATGAGTGAATTAGACCAAAAAAAAAAAAAAAAAAAAAACTGAGTTATGGATTTAATGGAGTTTTTTGGTTTTTTTTTTTTAAGATTTTATTTATTTATTTGACAGAGAGAGACACAGCGAAAGAGGGAATACAAGCAGGGGGAATGGGAGAGGGAGAAGCAGGCTTCCCGTGGAGCAGGGAGCCCGATGCGGGGCTCGATCCCAGGACCCTGGGATCATGACCCGAGCCGAAGGCAGACGCTCAACGACTGAGCCACCCAGGTGCCCCGAGTTATGGATTTAATGGAAAGAAACTCTCTGACAACACAGTTTACTGAAGTAAACACAATGAATATAGATTCTCAGCAAAGGACAACAGGAGATATAGGTTTGGTAATGTTTAATGTATAAGTCTTAATATAATTACCTCATATGGTAAAAAACTCCCTTTGGCAATTCACATCTTCTACCAATGAGTGTAATTTCTTATTGAGTTCCATTACCAACTTGCTACATCTTGCATGGATAATATAAAAAAATGACAAGACATCTCACAAGGCCAGTCATTCTGCAGCTGTGTAACAATGGCCAGTCTGGGAACATATGCAGTAATAGTGGAGTCCCAGGAAGGAGTAAACATAGCAGAACAGGCCAGAGATAATCACTGAGGGCAAGAGGAAGGAAAGCATGTGCTGGGATCCTTGGCGAATGGGGCTGCATTGGAAACAGAGAGGGATTCAGATCAGATATCCACAGTCCCTATAGCCTCAGTGCTTCTAAAATATTAGATGCCCTTAGATAAATAGTGCCAGCACTAAGATGTGGAGGATTAAAACTAAAACAAAACAAAAATAGAGAAAGTGCTCCAAGAGCCTGCAAATACTTTTTTCCTGTCCCTCTGCCCTCACTTTTACATTCTCATCCGGCCAACCAAAAGACAAAAGCTTAGCTGCTCAATTTCCTAGGGAACACAGAAACTCCCCAGATGGCTGCAAGCATAAAGCCAGTGCAACCCACTGAAATCTCTGGGGGCCCTTTAAGACAGGTTTCATCAACAACCTCTCACCTCAACATTCAGATAGTTGAGGGTGGGAGACTAGTGATGCTCTTTCAGTCTTCTGAGGATGCTTCCAAACTGCTGTGCCATCTCATTTCTGCTGTTCTGGAGTCATGTGAGTTTGGGCTAGGGAAAGAGTCTGGAAAAGATATTTCTTAGCCCTCAAGAGAAGTCTATCTGTGAAACTGGTGATAGGTAGTTTACTTCAAAGCAGGGAGGATATTTAGAGGCCAGGAAAGGGGATTTTGCTGAATAACACCCCTGTGTGGTCTGAATTAGAGTTTTAGTTAAGGGGCTTCCTACAATAGAAGTTTTAGTTTGACATTAGGCCAAATAGAAAGAGGAACGGAGTGGGCAGCTGCCAGCAAAGGAAGAAGCAAGTGATATGTTAGCCAGACCAGGGAAATGGGAGGCATTGTGAAAAAAGTTCAAGACATTTACTATGATATTCCTGAAATTACTAACAAGAAATAATTACCCACTAAGCACTTGAGAGAAATGTGTGTACCTAGTGAAATAGACAATGTATCAACACCAAGAAATTGGGCAGGGACGTCAGCAGGACCTTAATGATTACCTTAAACATGTTCATGGTCTAGGGTTCTAAAATGATTGCTTTGAGCTTTTTCATGGCCCAGTGTTCTCACACTGGACAGAAGTAGACCTCGTTTACCTGTGCTCTTCTGCAGACACAGTGATAGCCTTTGGTCCGTGGTACAGCTTCAGGATCCCCAGTCTTCTTCTGGAATTGTGATGTTGGAACTTTTGTCTTACTGAGGGCATTGGCTTTAATGTCACAATAAGAATTGGATTAGAGATTGAGTCAGAGGGACAAGTTCACACTGAAGTGTAAGAATGGTCATACATGTTTATCAACATCATAAACTATTTTATACAAGAGATGCTGTGAGACTACAGACTCATTCCTGTGAATTGGATGGGGTGGTGATGAACGTGGGTGAGTTGCTAAGAGTGCAGAGCCCTATGAAGGGGTTGGTGTGTGTGTAAAGTTGGGATCCCTTAGAAAGAAACCACAAGAACTGCAAGTAATGTTCACTTACATATAGCCACTTAGGAGCCAATCTAATCAAGTGATACGTGATAATCTATGCTCAGTCCAGCTTCTATAAGAAAAAAACCATAAAACATAAGGTCTGAGACCTAACACACAGAAAGCAACCCCACTGAAGAATCAAGTTAAACCCCCTGGCTAGGAAAGTCTGGCAAAAACTAAGTGGTTGGGTGGTGTAGTGAGCAGGGCTTTGCTGCTTGTGCATCTGACTCCAGCTCCATTATTTATGTTGAGCCACTCTGCTGAGCAGAGATCCACATTAGCTCATCAAGCAAATCTGTGTCATAAAAAAAGAGTTGGGTATATCCAGGTTAGACGAGAGCAGCCAGGGAAGCTATTTTCCAATCTCCTAGTGATTGCCATGTGACCTCAGAGGGCACATAGAAAAAATTATGAAGAACATTCATTTTTTCAGCAAGCTTGCTCTACAACTGAACAGTTCTCATTACATAAATGTTCATGCTAAAACTAGAATCAATGGCTTAGGAAACTGTGTGAGGATTCTGTATTGGATATGAGATCACTTTTGTCTTAAAGGCAATGATAATAGTAGATGACATTTACTGATACCTTCTACGGGCCACAAATGGTACTAGGTACTTTTAAAGTTTTTCAACAAATATATTTTAAAAGGTAATTTTTTTTTAAAGATTTTATTTATTTATTTGACAGAGAGACACCAGTGAGAAAGGGAATACAAGCAGGGGGAATGGGAGAGGGAGAAGCAGGCTTCTCGCGGAGCAGGGAGCTCGATGCGGGGCTCGATTCCAGGACCCTGGGATCATGACCTGAGCCGAAGGCAGACACTTAACGACTGAGCCATCCAGGCGCCCCAAAAGGTAATTTTAAAAGAGTAATTTAATGAATGTGTGTGTAAATCATTCACATAATTCACATAATATCCAACTTGGTTCCCTTGGGGTCTTTGCAAAACTTCCTAGGGAAAGGAGTCAAACCTCTGGGGTAATGAAATCATTAGTTTCTATTAAAATATCTCATTTCTGGGGGCACCTGGGTGGCTCAGTTGGTTAAGCAACTGCCTTCGGCTCAGGTCATGATCCTGGAGTCCCAGGATAGAGTCCCACATTGGGCTCCCTGCTCAGCGGGGAGTCTGCTTCTCCCTCTGATCCTCCCCCTCTCGTGCACTCTGTCTCCCATTCTCTCTCTCAGATAAATAAATAAAATCTTTAAAAAAAATAAAATAAAATATCTCATTTCTGATCTATATCCAGGTATCTATCTACATGCACACACACATATTCATATATATATATATATGTATATATATATGCACATATGCATTCACACATATATACAGATACATGTTTAGATATCTGTCAATTACCATTTGGGCTCCCTGGAGGTTAGCTTGATTCCAATACCAGCAGTATATCTCTGATGTTTCGAAATGTTCCCTTGGGATATTTGGAGTATATAACATTCATTTTCCTTCAGGCTCAGGTCAACAGTCTTCATATCAAGAAGTTAAAAATTTGCCCAGAGACTGTGATGTTTAGACAACCAAGTTCCTGGGAAATAGGATGAGATATATTTTATCTCCTTGTTTTTCCTTCCCAAAACTAAGGGAAGGAAACAATATAGGGATCAGTGACAAGATAATTTCCATTTCAGACATAGAGGTAAAGAGGAAAAATGATTTAAGGTTGGTACTAACTGCTTTTTTTACACTCCAGAGATGTAAGTGTTTTATTCTATTGACCTAGGTTCAAGTCAGAAGGCGATGCAAGACAATGATGCAGAGGCTAATGGAAATATTTATCCCCCACCTTTGGCATTAAAAATTCATTTAGGTGTTCATAATGCCCATGCGTCTTTATAAACAACTGTTTTAACCGTATAGGAATATGTACTTTGGGAGTGTTGGAAACCAAGAATGGACCAATACCATGTCAGGGAATAATGGGAAATATATAAAGAACAATTCTAGTTCATGAAAGTCCATGTTCAAATTTCTCTTGCTACCTACCTGCCTTCCCTTTTTTCCTTATGAGTGTCTGATTTTACTTGAGTTAGACTCTGGAAATTCTTACTTACTTATACCAAAATATATTTTTAGGCCAATCTATATCATGTAGTTTTACTTACCAGGAGGAACCTATTGTCATGTCATAAGAATTCAGAATGGTTTCATGGGAGGAGGTAGTATGAACCCTGACAGTTGGTTTTTCATCTTTGTTATGCAAGTGAATGATTTAAGTTTTGATTGCCAAGGTATCCATTTCAGAGAGGCACCCACTTCCAAGATGCTATCTCAGATAAACACATTACCAGCCACACCCCTGACTAGATAACCCCCACACCTTCTTTGTTTTACAGGTCTTGGGTGATTCTGATAATTGACCATTTGGGCCACTTGGGTTTTTTTCTCTTGCTGTGCTTTAAATTCCCATTCTTATTTTTTTTTTTGTTTTGTACTTTTTTTTAAAGGAAGTGAAAATTTTTATTTTTTATTTTTTTTAAATTTTATTTTATTATGTTATGTTAGTCACCATACATCATTAGTTTTTGATGTAGTGATCCACGATTCATTGTTTTCGTATAACACCCAGTGCTCCATGCAGTATGTGCCCTCCTTAATACCCATTCTTAGGTTTTAAATTCACTGATAAAGAGTGAAGCTCTTTATCCTAGGCCCCACCCTCAAGCCCAATAAAAGCAGAACCCCAGGCCCCCACACACTCCCCTGCCTTCACTTCTCTGTGTGGTCCCAGATTTGCCATGTGATTTCCAGGACTTATAAGTAATAAATCTTTTCTCTTTCAAAATTTCCCAGTGGTTTCTGCTGAGGGCTGCTTGCAGTTACCACAAGAATCAAAAGGGCCAGTCCAGCCACAACATTGGTTATCCGTAGGCTGAGACCAGCACACAAGGGGGATGGGGTGGGGGCAGGGAACAGATCACTGCCTATAGATTCTGGAAATGAGGATTGACAATGAGTGGTATATCAAGTTGTACTTTATGAAAGGTCAGAGAGGTGTAGCAATATCCAGAAACACCTATCCACCTGGAACAGATTATCAGTAAATTTCTCTGGAAAGAGATATTGAATTAGACTGTGGGAAACAATTTTAAATTTGTTTTAAAACAGATTAAATTTGTGATTAATACTGTGTCACTTTGGTTTAAGCTTCTATCACCAGCAGGGCATTTGGGAAATGAATTGAATCTGTACAGAATGTAAAATTTATTGTAAGAATAAAGCCATTCCTAAATGATTAAAGCTATCTTTATGAAAAAAAGAGCATACAGAAGATTATTTTATAGTAGGTACTAAAGGGGAAATATTAAGACCTAGAATTAAGCATTGTCCAGAATTGTCAAGATTGGCTTACATTAAAGACAAGGCTGCAAACGTGGGTAAATATTTAGAGCACAGGGAGCTACAGACTGAGGCAGAGAGGTGATCATAATAGGGAAGAATTTATAAGTTTACAGACTAAATGTATTTTTTAAAAAGAGAATAATAGTGCAACAGTGCTAGAAGTTCTTTTAAAACATGACCTCTAAGGTTTATAATCCTAATATTGTAATATATTTATCTGTGCTATATATATTTAAATTTATATTTTTGTAAATGATATATGACAGTTCTTTGAAGTGTATAATGTTGTAAACTCATTTGTAAACAATTTTTTAAGTGTATGTAAAACCCTGATGAACTCAGGGTTGCAGTTTTGGTCCTAGGGGACCTTGATGTCCTTGTCTCCACATAATCAAGACTACCATATTTTGACTATTTGTTTAAACTGGAGATCAATAACAAAGCAGAAATGTTAGTTTAAAATCAAATCATTGGCATTAATTTGAAAACTGGAGCTTTCATCAGATTTAAGTGTTAATTTGGAAAGTCTTCATGTTAATACCTACTGTATACTAACAAGTTACATAAGAGGATTTCTGTGTTTTTTTCATAATTTAGGTTACGGATATTTTAACACAGATGGTGTAGAACTATCATTGCTAAAACAATCAACTTCAATTTAATCAACTTTAAAGTCATCCTATAACTTTTACCTAGAATTTCTAAAAAAAAAAAAAATTCTGACCCAATTCTTTTTTGCTTTAATTTCTACTTCATCTGAAATTAATATGTCTGCTCCAAATTTTATGTGTATTTTCTCTGAGAAGTATACATTATTTTACTTTGTTCTTTGATTTTCTTTATCATATGGCCCTCTATACTGCCTATATACATTTTTATAAAATTAACAGATTTATCTCCACTTATATAGGGCAATTTAAATTATTTATCCTAGGCCCAATCAATGCATTTTATCTGCCTTTTGTCACATTAACATTTTATTGATTTATTTAAGAATCCTTTGCTTTCTCTGTTTTGTGATGAGAATGTTTTGTTTAGTTAATATTTTATAGTGATTTATGCATTTACATTCTGTTTTTATTTAGAGGTTCTTTTTGTGTTTTCTAAATAATAGTAAACTATACTTTAATATTTTTAAAATATTCTGACAGCTGTACTTTTCAGTATGATATCTGAGAAACAAGATAACCCTCAGGCTATTTCCTTAGAAGAATCCTGCTATTCAGAGATTGATAAAGTGTGTTATGATTGGCTCCTATTTCTAGCCCTATGTCCAACTTCCTAAAGCCCACATGCAAAAGACATTACTATATTTTTTTTCTCAAGACATGATTTATTTAAAGTTCCATGATTTTTTCATGTTTATTTTTCTGGAATATGTGTATAGTTATTAATATTTAAATAATGTCATTTAATAAAAATAGCTTCAGAAAAACAATAACCAAACTTTGTCTTTTATAAATGGACACCATTTGTCTATTAAAGAACGAGGCAAATATTAAGAACTAAAAAGTATTTGTTGTCTACACTGATAAATGAATGAATAAAAAATAATACACATATAAGATAATCTATTTGGTTTAAACAATATTTATACTCATAGTCCCTGGAAGTCAGAAAAATTGGATGTTTTGCCATTGAAATGTACCTTGAGGAAAAAAGGCAAAAGAAATTAAGATAGTGACTAAGACCAAGACATTCTCTTCTTTTATCTCTATCTAGGAGGACCCACAAATGCTATAAGATGATTAATGATCATCCTAGCTTGATGATGCTAATGCTAAACCAAACAGATCTGACCCCAGTCTCATTCATTCTTAATGGGATCCCAGGACTGGAGGACATGCACATGTGGATTTCTTTCCCATTCTGCTCCATGTATGCTGTGGCTGTGGTAGGGAATTGTGGGCTCCTCTACCTCATCCACTATGAGGACTCCCTGCACAGGCCCATGTACTATTTTCTAGCTATGCTTTCCCTAACTGATCTTTTCATATGCTCTAGTACAATTCCTAAAGCTCTCTGCATCTTCTGGTTCCATTTCAAGGAAATCAGCTTTGATGGATGTCTGGTCCAGATGTCCTTCATCCATACCTTCACAGGGATGGAGTTTGGGGTGCTCATGCTTATGGCCTTGGACCGCTACATAGCCATCTGCTACCTGCTGTGCTACTCTACTATCCTCACCAATTCTGTTATTGCAAAGGCTGGGCTCTCCACCTTTCTCAGAGGGGTGTTCCTCATAATTCCCTTCACTATCCTCACCAAGCGCCTGCCCTACTGCAGAGGGAATATAATTCCCCACACCTACTGTGACCACATGTCTGTAGCCAAATTATCCTGCGGGAATATCAAGGTCAATGTCATCTATGGTCTGACGGTTGCCCTCCTGATTGGGGGCTTTGACAACCTGTGCATCACAATCTCCTACACCATGATCCTCCGGGCAGTGGTCAGCCTCTCTTCAGCAGATGCTCTGCACAAGGCCTTCAGCACCTGCACTGCCCACATATGTGCCATTGTTTTCTCTTATAGTGCAGCCTTCTTCTCCTTCTTTTCCCACCGCTTTGGGGCCCACACAATCCCTCCATCTTGTCACATCATTGTGGCCAATATTTATCTGCTCTTGTCTCCCACTATGAACCCCATTGTCTATGGGGTGAAAACCAAGCACATACGAGACTGTGTCATAAGGATCCCTTCAGGTTCTAAGGACATCAAATTCCAGAGCAAATGAAAGGGATATTTGCCCGGGTTGGGATGTGAAGGGAAAGAATGCTTCTGTCTGTCTGTTTAGGCAGGAGAATTTCCAAGAATAAGTATATAATTTTTCCAGGTAAGCATGATGAATAGTTCATTCCCATTAAATTTTCTGCAGAATACCAAATAATTTTTCATGCCACATCACCCTCCATATGAGTTTTTTACCTCCAGGTTTTCTGTGTAACTTTACCTCCAGGACTCAGTAATATTAGGTTCCAAGAAAGAAAAATACTAATGAGAAGCTGGGACAATTAACTAGAAAATTGAATCAAGTGAAACTAATGATCTGGGATTAGATGACCCAAATCGTTCTGGGTTTTTTTTTGTTTTTGTTTTTGTTTTTAATTGTAAATGGAATTTCTAGATGGATAACTATAATTTAACCCTGGAAAAAAGATATTACATATTCTCATTATCACCAAAATCCTGTTTTCTTAGCAATTTTTAAAGATGAAACTAGAATGTCTTCTGTGTGTGAGGTGTAAGACTCTGGGGTCTTATGAGAACCTTGATGACTTTGTACCTGACCAGGTCAGTCCTAGCATGAGACATTCAGGCAACTGCTTCCTTCCCAACTGGTGGGTTGTCTTTTGTCTTCAAGGTGGCTCTCAAAGAATGCACAGTTTTGAAGGAGCTGTAAATAACAGTTATGAAACTTATGAAATATATTAATGACAGTTATTAATGACCACTACAAAATAACAATAAATGTCTTTCTACAAGTACAGGGCTATGGGGAGCAATAGTTACTTTTCTTTTTTTGAGCTGAGAATTGAACTAAGAATTGCTTGAATATTTTCTGTACAATATTCAATATTCTTTCTAAATTAACATGAAGTAAGAAACTACAAATAATGATAGTTTTACAGCATTGTCACGGATAGCATAAAGAAGATTGCAAAGTTGATTTTTCCTTCCCAACTTCTAAGAACTACTTTTCTCTGATGTTGGTAATTTATGCTCATTAATTTCTGTTTCGTTAAAATGTAACCTCTAGTGTTTTTCACTTTATAAAGGCATAAAACGTACTGCATGGAGCACTGGGTGTTACATGAAAACAATGAATCGTGGATCACTCCATCAAAAGCTAATGATGTATTGTATGGTGACTAACATGACATAATAAAATTAAAAAATAAAAAAAATTAAAAAGATCACTTAACATAAAAAAAATAAATGTTCATCACAAAATCACCCTCTTTTCATATTTCTCTGTATCCTAATAGCAAAATATCTTTAAAGGTTACCAGTATTCATCATCCCTACTTATACATCTTGAAATAATTCTTACCCATTTCTTGTTTTCTTCAGAATATCTTTCATTGTTTCACTAAAATTGCTTTTGTCAATTTCACAAATGACTTTCATATTACTAAAGCCAATGGTCCTTCTCTACGCCCATCTTGCCCTACCTCTCAACAATACTGAACGTAACTGATTAGTCCCTTTGTCTAGAAACCCTCTCTTTTCTTGAATTCTGGAACACATCACACATTCTAAGTCATTCTTCATTTTCACTGAATGGTCCTTATAGTGCCATTTGCTTTCCCGTTTCCTCTGGATTTCTTTATACTAGCATATCCCTGGGTTCAACTCTCTTTTCTTTTTGCACTCATTCCCTAGGCACTCCAGTACACATAGCCATAAATGCCATTGTATGGTAATAACTGCCAGACTGATTAACTCAGTAATGAATTCATGGAAGCTCAGGTGCAAGTTCAAGGTAAAGAAAATTTCATGATACCTTTTTCTTAATGGCATTCTGTCATTTCTAGGTCCTTTTCTTGTTTTGCCTTTTGTTTTTCCTGAGACCAGATGAAATCCAGGTCTCCTACTCCTCTGCCATCTTGCTCCGCACCCCCTTGCCTTTTGTTTTTACTTTCATCTTATTTCAGTTCTAATCTTCAGTCCACTGACATTCTTCATGTGTTGGACATATATTCTTAAACATGTGACTATGAAGTCATTTACGAATGTTTATTTTAGAAACATCCATTTTATTGTACTAAAATAGTACATTCCTTACTTTTAACTCAATTATTTTTAAAAATGTATTTTTTTAATTATTTATAAATATTTATAAATAAATTGTTTAAATAAATAATTTAAATTATTATTTTATGTATACTTCACTTCTTGCTTCTGATTATTTTATAGACTTTCCTAGCATGCAGTCAACACTATTTTCTTAATCATTCCCTGATTATAAATATCTAAGTTTTTTCACTCTCTGTCACCACAGATATTACTATGCTAAACATCTTTGCTCACATGCACATAATACACACATGCAGGCCCTTATGGAACTGGGGATATTTTATCCAGACTATATACCGTGGAGTGAGTTTGCAGAGTCATAATCTCTGCACACACTACCTTTACTGAAGCAGCCTTAGACTGCTGGTCAACTTTTCAATACAAACAAACAATGGAAACCAAAAGACAATGAAATGATATTTTTGAAGTGCCTAAAAAACACTTGCAACTTAGAATCCTGATCTCATGAAGGAAGGGAAAACTGAAGGGGGGTGGAATCAGACGGGGAGACGAACCATGAGAGACTGGACTCCGGGGAACAATCTGAGGGTTTTAGAGGGGAGGGGGGAAGGGGGATGGGTTAGCCCAGTGATGGGTATTAAGGAGGGCACATGTTGCAATGAGCACTGTGTGTGGGGGGTTTTTTTTAAGTTTTTTTTTTAAAGATTTTATTTATTTATTTGACACAGAGAGAGAGACAGCAAGAGGGGGGACACAAGCAGGGGAGTGGGAGAGGGAGAAGCAGGCTTCCCGCTGAGCAGGGAGCCTGATGCAGGGCTCAATTCCAAGACCCTGGGATCATGACCTGAGCCGAAGGCAGACACTTAACGACTGAGCCACCCAGGCACGCTGGTCATCGGTGTTATATGCAGATAATGAATCATGGAACACTACATCAAAAACTAATGATGACTAACACAACATAATAAAAAAATGATAAAATAAATACCTATTCACATAAACAAATGTTGAGAGGGAATACTGAAGTAAATATGTTATTCAGAATATAGAATAATGATTACCTGATGGAAGCTCAGAACGAAATATAGGAATGCATAACAAAACTAACATTGAAGAAAAATACAATGACAATAATAACATCTATTTTATTGGTCCAAAAATGACAAGAGGAAAAAAGAATAGATGGGACATGGTAAAAAAGACAATAGGAACATGTAAACTTGACAAAAAATTATGTCAGTAATTACATTAATATGTTGACTAAGCAATTCAGTAAAAGAAAATGAAATGAAAAATATAAAATATCCTAAGAAACTGTTATTTAGAAGACAGTGTATATATATAATATAAGAATATTATATAAGAAAAAGCTTGTGTGGCTATAGCCAGCAAAGTAGATTTTAACACAATAAATATTAGGAGGGATAAAATGCAAAGTTTTGTAATGATTACAGTAGCAATCCAATAGCAAAATATACCTAACTTTGTATATGGTTAATATCATTATAGAAACATACACACACAAACATACTCACAAAAGAGGTGGAAAGAACTAGAAGGGGAAATTGATAAATCCACAGTGAAATCATAGTTGGATATTTTAACAGTCTCTCAGCAACTGAAGAGCAGAGATTTAGAAAAATCTAAATAGTATAGAATATCTGAACATAAGCAACCGACTTGTCTGCACAGTAAACAACATCCACCAGCTTTAAGTATAGTTTTATTTCTCAAACTAATATGAAACATTTACCAAAATGAACAATAAGAGGATGTCAAGAACAAATTTATCTCATACATCTGAAAATGTAGATGAGATAGACACATATTAAAAACACTACAAGCAATCTAAGAAGAAAGATGTTATAGTAGTCATACAATACCATATGATCCAATAATTCTGCTATTGGATATTCATGCAAAGAAAGTGAAAACACGAATTCTAAAATATATATGCACCAGTATGTTTATTATGCACCACTATGTTTATTGCAGCATTATTTACAATAGCTAAGATAGGAAAGCAACCTAAGTATGCATCAATAGACAGTGAATAAAGAAGTAAAGAAGATATATATATATCTCACATCTTCTTTACTTCTTTATTCATATATATATATATATATACACACACATATATATATAATGGAATATTACTCACCCATAAAGAAGAATGAGATTTGCCATCTGTGATAACATGGATGGACCTAGAAGGTATTATGAAATCAATCAATCAATCATCAATCAGACAAAGAAAAACAAATCAGAAAAAGAAAAACATATACCACATAATTTCATTTATATGTAGAATTGAAAAAAACAAATGAATAAACAAATAAAAAGCAGAATCAGACCTATAAATACAAAGAACAAAGTGATAGTTGCCAGAGGGGAGGGGAGCGAGGGGCTGGGTGAAAAAGGTGAAGGGGAGTAGGAGATACAGGCCTCCAGTTATGGAATGAGTAATATGTGGGGATAGGAGGTATGGCATAAGGAATAGAGTCAATGATACTATAATAGCACTGTATGGTGACACACAGCAGCTACACTTGTGAGCATAGCATAATGTATAGACTTGTTGAATCACCATGTTGTATACCTGAAACTAGTGTAACATTTTCTGTCAACGCTACTCAAAAAAAAGAGGGAGAAAAGAATTTTTAAGAGAAATTTAAAAAAAAATAAAAGAATTATTCTTCAGTCACATAAATGACCAATTTTACCTCCACCATAGCTTCTAAATCTATTCACTTTTCTTCATTTTTACTGCCCTGATCCTAGTTCAACACCCAGTCATCGCTCCTTTGGATTACTGCTATTCACCTGATTTACTCATATTTATTTTTGCCACGTGGAATCTGCTCTTTTCATTGCTGCTATGTCCTAATTCTCCTTAAAAACTTCAGTGGTCCCTTATTATTTTAGCATAAATTTGCTTATAAGTCTCTGGCCTCTGTTGCTAGCTCAACAGCTCCATATCACATTGTATTTCATTTTCCACCACTCCTTAGGGCTCCAGCCACATTTGTCCTCTTCTATTACCTTGAATTTAACATGATCCTCTTGTTTCAGAATCTTTTTTTTTTTTTAAGATTTATTTATTTATTTGAGAGAGCGAGAATGAGAGAGAGTACATGAGAGGGGGGAGAGTCAGAGGGAGAAGCAGGCTCCTTGCTGAGCAGGGAGCCCGATGCGGGACTCCAGGATCATGACCTGAGCCGAAGGCAGTCGCTTAATCAACTGAGCCACCCAGGCGCCCTTGTTTCAGAATCTTAAAGTTCTTGGAATCCTTTTCCTTTCTGTCATCCCCATTATCAAACAAACACCATTGTTAAGACCTACTCCAAGTGTGTCCTCAACACAAACTGGTTTTTCTTCTGGAAAACCTTCTCTGACACCAAGACTAAATTAATTCTCCCCATTATATGCTATCATATCTCTTGATGTTTTTGCTTTAAAGAACTTCTCCCAGTCTACAGGTATATATATGTAAGATTCTTTATTTAGTGTTTTATCTCCCTGTCCCAACTAGGTCACAGTTTCCATGTGAACAGGGACCATGACAGTTTATTGATCATTCTATGCCTACCATATTTTGTAAACACAGTAGGAACACTATATATATATGTACATATATATATATACACATAGGGTGAATAAATACTTTCTCCTCTAAAAGTATTTTTTTAAGCATGATATCATAACCACAGAATTTAGAATCTTCTGAAATGTAGTCAAGAACAATTTAAACACTAATAAAGTTTCCCACTTTTTATAGAGCCATTTTGGTTTCATAAGTGAATATATTTTTCTGTTTATGTAAGATCTCAGGTATTATTGATAGGAAACATATCTCTGAATTAATCTCCTCTCCAACCATTTGGGATTTAATATCCTAGGACTTCTCCTTTCTCTATGGGCTATTCTCTCTTCATGTCTCCAAGGGTAGTCTATTATCTTTAGATCACTGAGCTGTTTACTACTCCCCATAAATTCAAGAAGCTCATAATTTCTGTGCCATGTGTCAGCTGAGAACATATCCTCACTTCGTGTGTACAGCTCCTTTCTCAAAGTGTTGTGTCTTTTTTCCAGGTAGGAAAACCCTGCCATTGCTGGGACCTCAGACTGCAAGTCTCTGCTCATAACCACAGTTAAGCACTGAAACCTTGGCTAAATCCCAGGGTATCCAATGGCTCATCCTTAACCTTTTCTTATGTAGTTTTGGCAACATCTTGCACAAGAGATGGACACTTTGCTCTGCCCTAGCAGGAAATAGAGACTTGGAGAAGCTTTTTAAGGGGGTTAGAGCTAGAATTAGAGAATGGAGAATTGTCTATTTTTCTAGAAGTGACTTCATCTATAAAATAGCTACCAGATTATCTTCAGGGAGAATATATTAACTGTTTTCCATAGTAGGATCATATGCCATGTCCTGCTAATCTCTAACTGCTAAAAAATATTTAAAACACTATTTCCTTTCTGTGAACTCAAATCTGTTCCTTCTCTTAACTGGTTTGCACTAATATCAGTCAGGGGAAACATCAAAGATCCAAGGCTGTGTCTTTGGTAGGAGGATGTAGAATAATACATGAGTATTTAGCAAAGGTACCAGGCCTCATACACTCAAGTGGGTCACACACTTCCAAGCTCTCAAGATGGAGCCAGGAAGCTGAAATCCTCAGAATTCTGACCTAAAAGTTCAAAATCAAACTAGCTTCATCTCCAAGCCTGTTTGTGTTTGTTTTGTCACAATTTTCTGTGAATGCATTTAGATGACTTTAGTGTTCATCATTTTACATTACCATTAAAGAGGGATGATTTGCCCCATGATTAGGCAGTACATGTTTATCCAAACATAGAAGCAGCAAGAAATTTCTGGAAAAAAATTCATCCAATTGTGAACAGGAATCATCTTGTGTTGGGGATAACATGAGAGAATTTTAATTTCTTTCAGATATATTTTTCTATATTTAAAAATAATTATATCAAGAATAAGTCCAGGGTGTTATATGTAAGTGATGAATCACTAAATTCTACTCCTGAAGCCAAAATTACAGTATATATTAACTAACTAGAATTTAAATAAAACCTTTAAAAGAAGGAATAAATCCATAACTGCCTTATGTGCTTAAAGGAATTTAAACTTTATTTGAAAGAAAGTGTGAGGGCATGGATTATCTTAAGGAACAGAATACCAGTTTTAGGACAATCAGATTGCTGCCAAAAGGAAAGAAGCACAGAGAAAGGCAAATAAATGTGACATGTAAGGCTGCAGAAGCAGTGCTCAAGGGAAGAGCTGCCTGAGTGAAGTAAAGGGGAGGAAGCAACAGGACAAGGGAGAAGTTGTTTGCCATCAGGAAATGCTTGCTTGTTAGTTTCAAGCTTGGCTGGTTGTCTTCTGAACAGAATAAAAAGTACATGAAAAACAGGCTGATAAAAGATGAGTCTAGCTTTGAACATGAATCTGAACATACAGTGGCAGTATCCTCTATATTGTAGACAAGTAAAATAAAAATCATCTTATTACCTGTGCCTAAATCCTATATTTATATGGCTTTATAGATTCTCTAAGACTAAACCAAAAAAAAATTTCTATGATTTTCTCTATTATGTGACTCCTCAAATCAACAAATTCAGTCATAACACTTCTCCTTTCAAGCTATTCTTTTGAGACCTTCTCAAAAGTCCATAAAAAGTAGGATATAAAAAAAGTTATTCCCCTTCCAATATGCACCATATGCATGTTTGTATATCATTAAAGTCTATGATATAACATTTTTGGAGGCTATATAAAATATTGGTGGACATCTATAGCAACTGAGGATGGTGCAGCTAAAAAATTTAATCTTCCATAATTCTGCATTTAAAAAAATCTCCTTGTTAGTTAATATCTGAAGCAAGATTGAGACAAATATGAAGAAAAAAAAACACATCCACTTGATTCCACAATATTTCTGAAGAGATGAAGAAAGTTTAAAAAGCAGCAACAAAAATCATATGTATGTGATGGTCCCAAATTGAGCTGGCTAAGGACAATACAAATAGAGATTTGAGATGCATGCTGAATCCTTCCTGAATAGTCAACAGTGATAATTGCTCCTTGGAATTTTAACTTCCTCTGTCAAAGCCCCAAAACATCACTGTCATTTATCTTAAATTTCCCGTAAGGAATGGACTGCCCAATTCATTTTGTTACAGCACAAAACTATACTCTATGGAGACAGTTTAAAAATAATGTTTGATGATAATTCTGCACAGAGAAAGCAACTTTGAAAACCATTTTCTTTTTCTCTTAGGAAAAGATGTCTGCATCTCTGAAAGGCTCTAATAGCTCCAAATTCCAGGTCTCTTGAGTTCATCCTGATGGGATTCCCAGGCATTCACAGCTGGCAACACTGGCTCTCCTTACCATTGGCAATACTCTACCTCTCAGCAATTGGTGCTAACATCCTCGTCCTCATGACCATCTGCCAGGACCCTGCCCTTCAGCAGCCAATGTACTATTTCCTAGGCATTCTCTCTGTGGTGGACATGGTTTAGCCACCACCATCATGCCCCAGATCCTGGCCATCTTCTGGTTTGATGCCAAGGTCATTAGCCTCCCTGAGTGTTTTGCTCAGATTTATGCCATTCACTGCTTTGTTGGCATGGAGTCTGGTATCTTCCTCTGCATGGCTTTTGATAGATATGTAGCGATTTGTCACCCTCTTCGCTATCCATCAATTGTCACCAATGCCTTAATCTTAAAAGCTACCGTGTTCATGGTACTTAGAAATGGCTTGTTTGTCATTCCCGTGCCTGTGCTTGCAGCCCAGCGTAATTATTGCTCCAGGAATGAGATTGAGCATTGCCTGTGCTCTAACCTAGGGGTCACCAGCCTGGCTTGTGATGACTGGAGGCCAAACGGCATCTGCCAATTATTTCTGGCATGGATTGGAGTGGGGAGTGACCTAGGTCTTATAATATTGTCATATACTTTGATTCTGCGCTCTGTACTTAGACTGAACTCGGCTGAAGCTGCATCTAAAGCTCTGAGCACTGTAGCTCCCATCTGATCCTTATTCTCTTCTTCTACACAGTTGTTGTAGTGGTTTCAGTAACTCACCTGGCAGAACCCAAAGCTCCTTTGATTCCAGTTCTACTCAATGTGCTGCACAACATCATCCCCCCTTCCCTCAGCCCTATGGTTTATGCACTTAGGACTAAAGAACTTAGGGCAAGCTTCCAAAAGGTGTTTTGTTTGAGCTTAGAAAAGAACACAAGGCACCACTGATCTTCTCCATGATGTACATGATCTTCAACTTCTTTTAGAATCGATGGTAGAACTTCAAATATTATAGGGCAAGTGAATGCCTTTGAGTTATCTTTTACACATTGTAAAAGCATCTAAAAACAATAACAACAAGAAGTACAAATTCAGAGTAGCTCCAAAGTATTCATAAGAGGTGAATATATGCGGGTAAAGGAAGTACTTTCTGCCAGACCAATGAAATGGAATAAGAACTAGAGTTTATGAATTATGTCTCTCCCCTAAAATAAAAATGAATATAATAATACACATACAATCAAAGAATAAATGAGTGGGACATGAGTTACATATCATGATTATTCATTGACAGCTATAACTTAGGACCAAAGTCTATCTGCCTGAACAAGTTCATTTCAATAACATGCATGAAGAGGCAAGAAAGGAAAACACTTCAGATGAACAAAGCCAAATCAGTTTATGGTGGGTCTCTGGATAGAATAAGGCAAGATGACTAAACTTGGATAAACAGAACCAAAAGATACAGATAGATAGGTATGTAGATAAGAGGGTGAGAGAAGGCAAGAGATAGAAAAGAGAGAATGAGAGAGAAAGACTGAGAGAGACAGAAATATGAAGGCACAGAAGGATTTATCTTTTGCTCCATTTTCCTCTCCAGATCTGCTCTCTGCCCTTCCAGCACTGTTCTGTATCCTGGAGGTCTGAAGCTCATACACTGTGTACCCTGGGCTACTCTGTTTCTAGTATCCTGTTAGGTTGTTCAATGGGAGCTACTGGCAGGAGACTGGAGTGCAAGAGGAGTTTGGGTTATTTATTCTTTTCCCACCCATGAAGCACTTGCCAGGCAACCCATCTGCAATAGCTACAGCATGTATGGTTTACTCAAGAACATTTTTAAAGGTGTTTTTTTTTTTTAATTTTAGAAAGAGAAAGAAAGCACATGAGAAGTGGGGAGGGGCAAAGGGAGAGACAGAATCTTAAGCAGGTCCACAGCTTAGCACAGCTCAATCTCATGATGACCCTGGCTGGGATCATGAATCAAGCTGAAATCAAGAGTCAGAAGCTTAACAACCTGAGCCACCCAAGCACTCCCAAGAACATTCCTTCAGGACAAGGAAGTGATCAAGTCAATATATTGGTCTCTAGGTACCAAGCATCACTATTTTTTTTTCATGATTTTTGTTTCCTTAACCTCACCTACAACTCAGTTAATGGCAACTTCATGAAATTCTCCTCAGATTCATATTTGTGTGTGCCTTTCATTTCTTGCCAGGACTCTGGAGGTTCTTGAGCTTTACCTGCACCTCCACCACCTCTCCTGCAACTACTCCTCTGCTGTGCCTAAAGAGGATGTGGGCAGTGTGAGTGGGTCGGATGCAGATTCATAATGGACAGACATAAAGAAGTCTGTAGAGCAGGAGGCAGATGCAGGATATTTATCCCAGTGAAAAATCTTTCCCTGATTATATTCTTGTCTTTTCCATGATGCTAAAACCAATGAATAGCAGAAATAAGGCTTACCTTAATAGTGTCATGAATTTCATTATGATCTGGGCTGGTTTCCACTGAGCCCATGATTAGAGTACTTCATTAAGTAGTTGGCATATCCTATGAATTATCTCGGGAAAAATGAGGATTAATTTGAGGTAAAGGCCTACCACATGCTAACAGCTCTATTACCCATTGTATACTGTCACTCATCTTCCAGTTAGATATACAAGGTAAATTATATCGGTTCTAAGCTTTAATAAAAATAATGCGAAGGATCTTCCTTATTAGTTTGGCTTCCCACACAAAGGGCAGAATATATTTTTGTATTATATTGTCCTGAAATGTATCATGATTAAAGAAAGTAATTTTATGAGTCCATAGGACATTTGGTATTTTTTTCTTGTCAGCCTTTAAATGAAAATAAATACATTCAAGTTTCTGTGGTAGACCACAGATTTTCAAAATAAGCCATTCTGCTCTGTCATGGAAAAGAAAACCAAAACAGATGCCAAGATTCTGAGGACAGAAGTTGTCTGGGTGCATTGGTCACAACTCTTGGGCCAGATCAGGTCCCAGTGACATCCCACTGTGAGCAGCTCTGAAAGTGGTGTTTAGCCAGCTTACCTTCAGAGAAGTTATCCATTTCTAGTAGCATTTCAAGCCTGTATCATAGATGTTCTTTAAACGGATGACATGGCTCCCACTCAGATTTTTTTAAATTGTTATGTTAATCACCATACATTCATCATTAGTTTTTGATGTAGTGTTCCATGATTCATTGTTTGTGTATAACACCCAGTGCTCCATGCAGAATGTGCCCTCTTGAATACCCAACACCAGGCTAACCCACCCTCCCACCCCCCTCCCCTCTAGAACCCTCAGTTTGTTTTTCAGAGTCCATCGTCTCTCATAATTCATCTCCTCCTCTGATTTCCCCCCCTTCATTTTTCCCCTCTTGCTATCTTCTTCTTCTTCTTCTTTTTTTTTTTTTTTTAACATATATTGTATTATTTGTTTCAGAGGTACAGGTCTGTGATTCAACAGTCTTGCACAATTCACAGCGCTCACCATAGCACATACCCTCCCCAATGTTATCACCCAGTCACCCCATCCGTCTCACCCCCCACCACTCCAGCAACTCTCAGTTTGTTTCCTGAGATTAAGAATTCCTCATATCACTGAGGTCATATGATACATGTCTTTCTCTGATTGACTTATTTCGCTCAGCATAACACCATCCAGTTCCATCTGGGTCGTTGCAAATGGCAAGATTTCGTTCCTTTTGATGGCTGCATAATATTCCATTGTATATATATACCACCTCTTCTTTATCCATTCATCTGTCAATGGACATCTTGGCTATTTCCACAGTTTGGCTATTGTGGACATTGCTGCTATAAACATTGGGGTGCACGTACCCCTTCAGATTCCTACATTTGTGTCTTTGGGGTAAATACCCAGTAGTACAATTGCTGGATCATATGGTAGCTCTATTTTCAACTTTTTGAGGAACCTTCATACTGTTTTCCAGCGTGGCTGCACCAGCTTGCATTCCCACCAACAGCGTAAGAGGGTTCCCCTTTCTCCACATCCAACATCTGTCCTTACCTGACTTGTTAATTTTAGCCATTCTGACTGGTGTGAGGTGATATCTCATTGAGGTTTCGATTTGGATTTCCCTGATGCCAAGTGACGTTGAGTACTTTTTCATGTGTCTGCTGGCCATTTGGATGTCTTCTTTGGAAAAATGTTCATGTCTTCCGCCCATTTCTTGATTGGATTCTTTATTCTTTGGGTGTTGAGTTTCATAAGTTCTTTATAGATTTTGGATACTAGCCCTTTATCTGATATGTCATTTGCAAATATCTTCTCCCATTCTGTCGGTTGTCTTTTGGTTTTGTTGACTGTTTCTTTTGCTGTGCAAAAGCTTTTTATCTTGGTGAAGTCCCAGTAGTTCATTTTTGCCCTTGCTTCCCTTTCCCTTGGTGATGTTTCTAGGAAGAAGTTGCTGAGGCTAAGGTCGAAGAGGTTGCTGCCTCTGTTCTCCTTTAGGATGTTGATGGACTCCTGTCTCACACTGAGGTCTTTCAACCATTTTGAGTCTATTTTTGTGTGTGGTGTAAGGAAATGGTCCAGTTTCATTCTTCTGCATGTGGCTGTCCAATTTTCTTTCTTTTTTTTTTTTAAATCTTTTTTTTTTTTTTTAGATTTTTATTTACTTATTCATGAGAGACAGAGAGAGAGAGAGAGAGAAGCAGGCTCCCAAGGAGCAGGGAGCCTGATGCGGGACTCAATCCCAGGACCCTGAGATCATGACCTGAGCCGAAGGCAGACGCTTCACCATCTGAGCTACCCAGGCACCCTGTGGCTGTCCAATTTTCCCAACACCATTTGGTAAAGAGACTGACTTTTTTCCATTGGACATTCTTTCCTGCTTTGTCAAAGACTAGTTGACCATAGAGTTGAGGGTCCATTTCTGGGCTCTCTATTCTGTTCCACTGATCTATGTGTCTATTTTTGTGCCAGTACCATACTGTCTTGATGATGACAGCTTTGTAATAGAGCTTGAACTCTGGAATTGTGATGCTGCCAGCTTTGCTTTTCTTTTTCAACATTCCTCTGGCTATTCGAGGTCTTTTCTGGTACCATACAAATTTGAGGATTATTTGTTCCATTTCTTTGAAAAAAGTGGATGGTATTTTGATGGGGATTGCATTGAATGTATAGATTGCTCTAGGTAGCATTGACATCTTCACAATATTTGTTCTTCCAATCCATGAGCATGGAATGTTTTTCCATTTCTTTGTGTCTTCCTCAATTTCTTTCATGAGTATTTTATAGTTTTCTGAGTACAGATCCTTTGCCTCTTTGGTTCGATTTATTCCTAGGTATCTTATGGTTTTGGGTGCAATTGTAAATGGGATCGACTCCTTAATTTCTCTTTCTTCTGTCTTGTTGTTGGTGTATAGGAATGCCACTGACATTCTGTATAGGAATGCCACTGACTTCTGGTGTATAGGAATGCCATTGATTTTATATCCTGCCACTTTACTGAATTCCTGGATGAGTTCTAGCAGTTTTGGGGTGGAGTCTTTGGGGTTTTCCACATAAAGTATCATATCATCTGCAAAGAGCAAGAGTTTGACTTCTTCTTTGCCGATTTGGATGCCTTTTCTTTCTTTTTGTTGTCTGATTGCTGTGGCTAGGACTTCTAATACTATGTTGAATAGCAGTGGTGATAGTGGACATCCCTGCCGCATTCCTGACCTTAGGGGGAAAGCTCTCAGTTTTTCCCCATTGAGAATGCTATTTGCTGTGGGTTTTTCATAGATGGCTTTTATGATACTGAGGTATGTACCCTCTATGCCTATATTCTGAAGAGTTTTGATCAAGAAAAGATGCTGTACTTTGTCAAATGCTTTTCCTGCATCTATTGAGAGGATCATATGGTTCTTGTTCTTTCTTTTATTAATGTATTATATCACATTGATTGATTTGTGGATGTTGAACCAACCTTGCAGCCCAGGGATGAATTCCACTTGGTCGTGGTGAATAATCCTTAAAATGGACTGTTGGATCCTACTGGCTAGTATTTTGGTGAGAATTTTTGCATCCATGTTCATCAGGGATATTGGTCTGTAATTCTCCTTTTTGATGGGGTCTTTGTCTGGTTTGGGGATCAAGGTAATGGTGGCCTCATAAAATGAGTTTGGAAGTTTTCCTTCCATTTCTATTTTTTGGAACAGTTTCAGAGGAATAGGTATTAATTCTTCTTGAAATGTTTGGTAGAATTCCCCTGGGAAGCCATCTGGCCCTGGGTTCTTATTTGTTGGGAGATTTTTGATGATTGCTTCAATTTCCTTAGTGGTTATAGGTCTGTTCAGGTTTTCTATTTCTTCCTGGTTCAGTTTTGGTAGTTGATATATCTCTAGGAATGCATCCATTTCTTCCAGGTTATCTAACCTGCTAGCATAGCGTTGTTCATAATATGTTCTTAAAATTGTTTGTATTTCTTTGGTGTTGGTTGTGATCTCTCCTCTTTCATTCATGATTTTGTTGATTTGGGTCCTTTCTCTTTTCTTTTTGATAAGTCTGGCCAGGGGTTTATCAATCTTGTTAATTCTTTCAAAGAACCAGCTCCTAGTTTCATTGATCTGTTCTACTGTTCTTTTGGTTCCTATTTCATTGATTTCTGCTCTGATCTTTATTATTTCTCTTCTCTTGCTGCGTTTAGGCTTTATTTGCTGTTCTTTCTGCAGCTCCTTTAAGTGCTGGGTTAGGTTGTGTATTTGAGACCTTTCTTGTTTCTTGAGACAGGCTTGTATTGCTATATACTTTCCTCTTAGGACTGCCTTTGCTGCATCCCAAAGATTTTGAACAGTTGTGTTTTCATTTTCATTGGTTTCCATGAATTTTTTTAATTCTTCTTTAATTTCCTGGTTGGCCCATTCATTCTTTAATAGGATGCCCTTTAGCCTCCATGTATTTGAGTTCTTTCCAACTTTCCTCTTGTGATTGAGTTCTAGTTTCAAAGTATTGTGGTCTGAAAATAGGCAGGGAATGATCCTAATCTTTTGGTACCAGTTGAGACCTGATTTGTGACCTAGGATGTGATCTATTCTGGAGAATGTTCCATGGGCACTAGAGAAGAATGTGTATTCTGTTGCTTTGGGATGGAATGTTCTGAATATGTCTGTGAAGTCCATTTGGTCCAGAGTGTCATTTAAAGTCTTTCTTTCCTTGTTGATCTTTTGCTTAGGTGATCTGTCCATTTCAGTGAGGGGTGTGTTAAAGTTCCCCACTATTATTGTATTGTTGTCAATGTGTTTCTTTGCTTTTGTTATTAATTGGTTTATATAATTGGCTGCTCCCATGTTAGGGGCATAGATATTTACAACTGTTAGATCTTCTTGTTGGATAGACCCTTTAAGTAGGATACAGTGTCCTTCCTCATCTCTTATTACAGTCTTTGGTTTAAAATCTAATTTGTCTGATATAAGGATTGCCACCCCAGCTTTCTTTTGGTGTCCATTAGCATGGTAAATAGTTTCCCACCCCCTCACTTTCAATCTGGGGGTGTCTTTGGGTCTAAAATGAGTCTCTTGCAGACAGCATATTGATGGGTCTTGTTTTTTTATCCAATCTGATAGTCTGTATCTTTTGATTGGGCATTTAGCCCATTTACATTCAGGGTAACTATTGAAAGATAGGAATTTAGTGCCATGGTATTGCCTGTAAGGTGACTGTTACTGTATATTGTCTGTGTTCCTTTCTGGTCTACGTTACTTTTAGGCTCTCTCTTTGCTTAGAGGACCCCTTTCAATATTTCTTGTAGGGCTGGTTTTGTGTTTGCAAATTCCTTTAACTTTTGTTTGTCCTGGAAGCTTTTTACCTCTCCTTCTATTTTCAATGACAGCCTAGCTGAATATAGTATTCTTGGCTGCATATTTTTCTCATTTAGTGTCTGAATATATCCTGCCAGTCCTTTCTGGCCTGCCAGGTCTCTGTGGATAGGTCTGTTGCCAATCTAAAGTTTTTACCATTGTAGGTTACAGATCTCTTGTCCCGAGCTGCTTTCAGGATATTTTCTTTGTCTCTGAGACTTGTAAGTTTTACTATTAGATGTCGGGGTGTTGACCTATTTTTATTGATTTTGAGGGGGGTTCTCTGAAAACACATTGCGTTTTCATAGGAATGCTTTTTTAAGGTTCTCTTGCATTATTATCATTATAATGCAATGGTAAGAGCCATGATAAGTTAACGTCAATCCATTCGAGAGCATGGTTCAGGGGGGCTTATCTAAAAATTATGTGCAGGAAACCCATGAGAACTCCTGAGTGAGCTTATTGGACCCTTGGAAGGCACTGAGTTGCATGTGCACATGAGTGTGAAAATGGATAGATGGATATAACACGCCTACACCCAGGAGACTAACTGCCTACAAAACACACAGTCAATGTGGGACTGGATTTACAGATCTCCTTACTTTTAGAGAGAAAGAAAATCATTTCCTTCTCACACCTGCCTGCCTGTCTGTCCCAGGAGGGCATCTTAGGCCCAAGGAGTAGGGATGGAAAAGTTCCCAGAGGGCAAAGTCCCTGAGGCTCTGGAGTTATAACTACATCAGATACTTCAGGAACTAACCAGAACTCCAATATCAGTGGGGCCAGCCCCCTGCTCACATCCTCTGTAGGTGAGTCTGGTTAGAGGGTGCCTGAGAGGCAGCTATACCAAGATTAGCCAGAACATGGGATAGATGTTCCTCTTCAGTCCAGGTATGTGCTGTGTTCCATTCCTGAGTCCGTATGGCTGAAGTAGTCTGAAAATGGAGTAGTAGAGACTGCATCCTGTCTCAGGTCAGGAGGCACATGTGAGAACCTGTGCTCTGAAGACTTCCCTTTTGCCATCATTTTGCCTTTTAGGATATTTTGCTGGATGGTGCCAGAGATGCATTTCAATCCAAGATTGAAACAGGAGGGGAAGAAGGACATATACGGTCTCAGATGCTCTACTTCTAGGGCTGAGTAGGTTGTTCAATGTTTGTTGGATAAATCAGGGACTGAAGAGCAACAACACTCATGTCTGAATTGCCATTTCTTCCATTTGGCTGTACCCTCCAAAGTTCATTTCAAGATTTTCCCTCCTTCCATGCAATGAATTCCTAATTCCTCCCAAGAATACTCTGAAATGCCTGAAGAAGAGAAGATTCTTGGACATGGTGAGATTTGGGGCTCTGACTTGTCAGAATCAAATGTCAGAATTTTGCAGAGAGTAGGATCAGAGGATGCAATGAGAAAGATCAAAAGACAAAATGTAAGTGATCAAAGTGGTGATTAGAGGGAGTATTTCAAATTTAGGGGCATGAGGTTGTACATGCTGAGGGTCATTGTGGCAAGGTCTGGGCTAAGCAGATGATATTAGTTATATCTCAAATATACAAGTGAATGTATCCAACAAGAAAAATTGAAAGAAAGGAAGTTTAATGAACATAGTGCACAAGACAAGAGAAGGTCCCTTGGTCACCAACTCAAGACTAGATATTATTTTTCTATGGGTTTTTATCTTCATGACTTCCAGCATGTGCAGCATCTCCCAGTCTTTGTGAGCCACTCCACAAAAGCAAAGCATAATCACTAGACAAGAGGACCTGGATCATTATATTGAAAACAGAAAGGGAAAGAGAAAGGGGATGAAAGGACTTTAAAGGTAGACTTCATCATTCTCACACTATTGCAATGAATATAATCAACATTCAACTTGTCAATGACATGTATGGCTCCCACATACCTAGGTGCATTTGCACATTCTACTTATAAACGTATAAGTTACGGGGCGCCTGGGTGGCTCAGTTGGTTAAGCGACTGCCTTCGGCTCAGGTCATGATCCTGGAGTCCTGGGATCGAGTCCCGCGTCGGACTCCCTGCTCAGCGGGGAGTCTGCTTCTCTCTCTGACCCTCCCCCCTCTCATGCTCTCTATCTCATTCTCTCTCTCAAATAAATAAATAAATAAACAACAACAACAAAAAAAACGTATAAGTTACTTCCCTGAGTTAAGAATCCTACATATATGAAGATGTATTAGCAATTATTTGGCAGGATCCCTACCCACCAAATTAAAATGACCTTTTAGACAAAATGAAAATTAGCTAATGTTAAAGCCAGGGTATAATATTTTTAATCTGTGATTAAAGCCAGCTATAGCTGAAAACTCAGAACACTGATATCATGGAGAACTAGGAACATGTACCTGAGTTCCTAATTAGTGCTAGACTCTGCTACTTATTTCTGCATGTTATTATAGTTAAATTGTCATGTGTGAGTCTAGGTGGTCATTAAAGAACAAAATACAAAAATGAAGAAACAAATTTTGAAGTACAAATTTTGAAGTACAAATTTAGAGACTCACCTGTCACAAAGTAGTTTTCCAAGTAATTTTCTCCTTCTCTTTAGTTGCTGCAAAGACATAACAGATCTCTTAAAAACAGAACTTGAACAAATCAAAAATGTATAAATGAACCATATTACCTCACTCCTCTATACTGCTTAGTGATAGTAATATCTGAGCAGAATGGCACAAAGGGTGAACACAAGAATTCACATGGCTCTAGATGACCTGCTAGGACTCATGGGTTTCACCCAAGTGAAGCCAATTCTTCAAAATTCATGTGTCTTGAGTCAGTAGCTAATTTTTACCTTACTTTTACAGATCATTAAAACTATACAAATATATGACAAAAGATGACAGCACACCCAAATGGCAACAACTCCATTGAGGTTTCAGACTTTCTCCTGAATTGTTTTGTCAGGTCCTCCAGCTGGCAGCTTTCTTTCTCCCTGCCCCTCAGCCTCTTCTTCCTTCTGGCCATGGGGGCAAATGGTATTCTTCTGATCACCATCCAGATGGAGGCCTCTCTGCATGAGCCCATGTACTACCTGCTCAGCATCCTCTCCCTACTGGACATCGTGCTCTGCCTCACTGTCATCCCCAAGGTCCTAGCCATCTTTTGGTTTGACCTCAAGTCCATCAGTTTCTATGCCTGCTTCCTTCAGATGTACATCATGAATTGCTTCCTTGCCATGGAGTCCTGCACATTCATGGTCATGGCCTATGACCGCTATGTGGCCATCTGCCATCCACTGAGGTACCCATCCATCATCACTGACCAATTTGTAGCCAAGGCTGCCATTTTTATTTTGGCCAGGAATATTATTTCTACAGTGCCTATCCCCATTCTATCATCCCGACTCAATTACTGTGGGAGAAATGTCATTGAGAACTGCATCTGTGCCAATATGTATGTCTCCAGGCTCTCCTGTGATGATGTCACCATCAATCGCCTCTACCAGTTTGCTGTAGGCTGGACACTGCTAGGATCTGATCTCATCCTCATCTTCCTCTCCTACAGCCTCATCCTTCAAGCTGTGCTGAGACTTAAGGCAGAGGGTGCTGTGGCCAAGGCCTTGAGCACATGTGGCTCCCACTTCATCCTTATCCTCTTCTTCAGCACCATCCTTCTGGTTTTTGTGCTCACTCATGTGGTGAAGAAGAAGGTTGCCCCTGATGTGCCAGTCTTGCTCAATGTTCTCCACCATGTCATCCCTGCAGCCCTCAACCCCATTGTTTATGGAGTGCGAACTCAGGAGATCAAGCAAGGAATCCAGAGATTACTGAATAGGGGGTGGTAGTGAGGACAACTGGATCTCTGCATTCCTAATATAGGATGTTTTGAATCAACAATGGGTGAGTGGGCAGAAATTCATATCTATGAGTTACAATCTCAAAATGGGTAAATTGGATATTGTTTCTTCCTAAATAAACTTAAGTGTCATAATAATTTCCCTTTCATTTCTCCTTTAACAATATCTTTATCTCTTTTGCTTTTCCCATACATATTCTCCTGTTTTGACAAAATACTGGGGTTCCTTCAGGCAGGTTCTAAAGTGAGAAATTTATGTTCCTAAATATATAGCTGCTAATATGTCATGAATTTTAATTAGTGAATATACAAGTGTGGATACTTTGGCGTAAAGTTGTGTAATATGTAATGCATTCTTATTCTTATTTCCATGGAAGGGAACACATTGGAGACAAAGAATAGGAGTGAAATTTCAGTCCTGAATGATGGAATGTTGCTACTGGTCTGTACCTGGGTCTGCAATTGGGTGGACATTAGGAAATGGGCATGAGAAGAGGAGAGGGTTTTTGCATAGATTTCTCATTTGTGCAACAATTAACAATGAGTTTGACTAGATTCAAGAGACTCCTAAGTTCTCACCAATGGGTTTGTGCTTTGCACATTTATCTTTGGATCCAGGCTTCCATAATTTATGGTATGCACACATAGCTCTGCTAATGAGTTAAAGATTGTTTATGGATTGTAATATATGATTCAGTAATAATAATTAAAATATGGAAAACATAATCCCTGAACATTGTTTTCATATTAATTGGACCATTTTTAAGCACACTTTGTGTCCTAGGAATTCTGTTAGCTATTAAGACAAAAAAAAATAGAATATTGTTGCTGTTAGGAACCCAAAGTTTGATTGGGGGGAATACAAATATGAGAGTGAGAAATGGAATAAGGTACTTATAGGGAGTAGGGTACCTGGCAATATAAGAAACCACTAGATATAGAGTTAAAGGTCTGAACTGTAAGCCTTGCACAACTACCACAAAAAAGGTGGGTTCTAGGGAACAACTGAGGTGTTCTCATTGTGTGTCATATGACTCATCTGCTACACCTCAGAACAGTGAATAACTTGTTTTAGAAGATTCTTTCTAAATATAAGATTTTGTGCTTCAGTAACAACTTATAAGTGTGTTTCCTTGTTTGACCATGGAAGGAAAATCTCTCCACAGTCCAATACTAATAGTCTCACCAAAATCTAGGTCTTACACCCTTCACTGATTCATCCTTGAGCTAATTAAGTTTTCATTCAGCAAACCTCTGTCTCACAATGAAGAACAATAACTTGGTATTTCATTCCTCTGCTCCTGGATATCACTGTGAGCTACATTTGAGTAATAAACATATACTCATATAATTAAGAAGCAATAGCTAAAAGCACATAATCAGCATTTGAACTGGGAATACTATATATCTCAAAAGTAAAAACAGAATGTCCAGATCCAATTAGGTTCATACCATCGATACCCTTTTTCTTTGGCACCTCAAAAAGAATTCCCCAAAATCTCATTCTCTCACACATTTCAACATAAGAAAAAATGACTTGGTTTAAAGTGTGTATAATACCAACAGGAAGGCCTTATAAATATGAAGATATAATATGCTAAGGTAAATTTAAGCTACAGTCTCTTAGGGAATATTAAAAGTCTACCAGTTTTAACACTATCATATATTAACATCTACTCATCAAAAGGGACCAAAAACCTTCAGGACTAATCTCTACCATGGTCACATTGTACAACAAACCCAGATCTCCCCAGTTAGCTGTTAGAAAACTTGAACACAGAATGCACAAAAGGCTACATCAGGGGATTTAAAGCATGTACAACCCAAGACTGAGAAAATTTGACATAAGCCTTGTCTTCCAAAATAGACTGGTAAGATCTTTATATTTAAAATATATATTTTTGAAAGCTTTGCATTGTTGTGTTTATATGCAACTTTTACACATTTATGGCTCCCGTCAAAACAGTATTAACACAAAAAAGTGGTATTGACAGGTTCATTTCCTAAACAAGGTGAACAGATTAATGATGGTTTTATCCCAATAACTGATACTAATAAGGATCTCCTCTAGAACAGTGCTGTCCAATGTGAGCCACACACTTAATTTTAAATGTTTTAATAGCCACCTTAAAATATAAAAAGTTAAATTGATCCTAATGATATATTTTACTAAATCCAATATATCTAAAACATTATAATTTCAACACATAATAAATATAAGAAAATGTACTAATAACATATTTTACATTCTTTTTGTGTACTAGGTCTTCAAAATCCAGTGTGTGTTTTACACTTACAATATATTTCACTCAGGATGATCACATTTCAGGTACCTAATAGCCACATGTGGCTAATAAGTGCTGTATGGATCAGATCGGCACTAGATATATGGCTTCAAAGGTAAATGAAAAATGGGTAGGAGAGCAATTGAATTGAGGAAAAATGTATCCTTGGAAAAGAGCTAAAGCCAAATTCTTTCTTCATGGCTGTGATTTTTCTCTTTCTTATGTTCTTCCACATGGAAAAAAGGAAGACAGTGTTTTAGAGGATGAATAATAATGTCTTTGTCCTAACATGCTACATTACATGAGTGCTTATGTCCTAGACACCAATGTGAGAAGAGTAAAATAAGAGAAGTCTCATTTTTTGGCTTCTTACAACACAGAGCCCTCAAATCCTGCAGCGACAGATTTGAAATAGAGCCATGTATAAACATTGGAAGTCACAGAACCTAAGGAAAAATGTAAATAGAGACTTTACCCATGATAAGGCAGAAATATTAGTGCTAGGGGTTAGTGTCAAAGGTTTCTCAAAAGGTAGATGATAATAATTATACTTTGCAATTCTTTAAACTATTCTTAACACTATTTACATGTACATATGAATATTTATTTTGTGCTCTATTATTTTAATAAAATATATTTTAGATGGAATGTTTAATAGTGAAGGTGTTATAATTATTCAGTAAAACATATGAGTAGGAAATCAGTCTCTTCAAACCAAATAGCCATATCTAGGAAATGTTAAAGCTCAGACTTTCTTGGGAAGACTTTTCTGTTTACTCACACATTACCCATAATTGGACCCTTCCTTCAATGACCTGGTAAAGTGAGACAGATATCTGAGGGCAGACCCAACTGACACTGGATACTGGGCCAAGAGAACAATGCAGAGCACATACAGAGAATGGTCGTGACACTTCAGGCTTACAGTTAACATCATATTATCTGCAAAATATGCATTCACACCTAATACAGACAAATCCTTGTTATGGTGCTACGGTTGCAGTAGTGAACAAGATAGGCAAGGTCCATGTTTATAACTGCAAAGGGTCTGTGCCTGGGTGAGACAGAGATCCAAGAAGGACATAGCTGAAGAGAACCTAAGGTAGAGTTCTGAGAAGGTGGTCACTGGGCAGAAATTCAGGACCCAAATCTAGAATAGGATTTGAAGGTCTAGACAGAATATTGTAATAAGAACTTCAGTTTGAGCCAAAGAAGTAACACAATTGTATTAACTGAACATATTGGGTCTGTTTGTAGTCTAATAGAAATGATAACTCAATACTAAGACTTCTGCATTCCAAAAAATCAAATAATTACTTTATTATTCCAGCATGCCAAGATTAGGTGTCACATGGGGAAAAGCTGAAACAATTCACAGAAGTTGAGATCTTGCTGCATCTGGTAGAACCTAGGAAAAGAGTAGCAATCGAATTCCAGGACTCAGGACACACCACCCTTTGTCAGAGAGAGCTTTCAAATTTTCTGGTTATTAATGAAATATTTGTTTACATTTTCCTTTACATTTTACATCTTTTTACATTTTTTTTCTATGTAATTGTAAGTCTTGCTTGAATGTTCTGTGCTTAATTTTGTATATATGAAGGTGAGCTTACTGGCAATGCTCTATGATTTTAGTGAATGTTTTAATTCTCAAAAAAGAGGTACTGCCTACCAACTGCCAGGGACCTACTCAATATGGACATTAGTACGATGTTGGATCTAAAGTTCAGAATCATCACTTTAAAGATACTACCTGGGCTTGAAAAAAGCATGGAAGTTTTTAGAGAAACCCTTTCTGGAGAAGTAAAAGAACTAAAATCTAACCAAGTTGAAATCAAAAGGATATTAGTGAGGTGCAATCAAATATGGGGGTGCTAACTGCTAGGATAAATGAGGCAGAAGAGAGAATCAGTGATATAGAAGACCAAATGATGGAAAATAAAGAAGCTGAGAAAAAGAGAGATAAACAACTCCTGGATCACGAGGGCAGAATTCGAGAGATAAGCGATACCATAAGAAGAAACAACATTAGAATAATTGGGATCCCAGAAGAAGAAGAAAGAGAGAGAGGGGCAGGAGGTATATTGGAGCAAATTATAGTAGAGAACTTCCCTAATTTGGGGAAGGAAACAGGCATGAAAATCCAGGAAGCACAGAGAACCCCTCTCAAAATCAATAAAAATAGGTCAACACCCCAATATCTAATAGTAAAACTTACAAGTCTCAGAGACAAAGAGAAAATCCTGAAAGCAGCTCAGGAGAAGAAATATGTAACCTACAGTGGTAGAAACATTAGATTGGCAACAGACCTATCCACAGAGACCTGGCAGGCCAGAAAGGACTGGTAGGATATATTCAGACACTAAATGAGAAAAATATGCAGCCAAGCCATATCCAGCTAGGCTTTCATTGAAAATTGAAGGAGAGATAAAAAGCTTCCAGGACAAACAAAAGTTAAAGGAATTTGCAAACACAAAACCAGCCCTACAAGAAATATTGAAAGGGGTCCTCTAGGCAAAGAGAGAGCCTAAAAGCAACATAGACCAGAAAGGAACACAGACAATATACAGTAACAGTCACCTTACAGGCAATACCATGGCACTAAATTCCTATCTTTCAATAGTTACCCTGAATGTAAATGGGCTAAATGCCCCAATCAAAAGACACAGGCTATCAGGTTGTATAAAAAAACAAGACCCATCAATATACTGTCTGCAAGAGAATCATTTTAGACCCAAAGACACCCCCAGATTGAAAGCGAGGGGGTGGGAAACCATTTACCATGCTAATGGACACCAAAAGAAAGCTGGGGTGGCAATCCTTATATCAGACAAATTAGATTTTAAACCAAAGACTGTAATAAGAGATGAGGAAGGACACTGTATCCTACTTAAAGGGTCTATCCAACAAGAAGATCTAACAGTTGTAAATATCTATGCCCCTAACATGGGAGCAGCCAATTATATAAACCAATTAATAACAAAAGCAAAGAAACACATTGACAACAATACAATAATAGTGGGGGACTTTAACACACCCCTCACTGAAATGGACAGATCACCTAAGCAAAAGATCAACAAGGAAAGAAAGACTTTAAATGACACTCTGGACCAAATGGACTTCACAGACATATTCAGAACATTCCATCCCAAAGCAACAGAATACACATTCTTCTCTAGTGCCCATGGAACATTCTTCAGAATAGGTCACATCCTAGGTCACAAATCAGGTCTCAACTGGTACCAAAAGATTGGGATCATTCCCTGCCTATTTTCAGACCACAATACTTTGAAACTAGAACTCAATCACAAGAGGAAAGTCGGAAAGAACTCAAATACATGGAGGCTAAAGAGCATCCTATTAAAGAATGAATGGGTCAACCAGGAAATTAAAGAAGAATTTAAAAAATTCATGGAAACCAATGAGAATGAAAACACAACTGTTCAAAATCTTTGGGATGCAGCAAAGGCAGTCCTAAGAGGAAAGTATATAGCAATACAAGCCTGTCTCAAGAAACAAGAAAGGTCTCAAATACACAACCTAACCCAGCACTTAAAGGAGCTGCAGAAAGAACAGCAAATAAAGCCTAAACGCAGCAAGAGAAGAGAAATAATAAAGATCAGAGCAGAAATCAATGAAATAGGAACCAAAAGAACAGTAGAACAGATCAATGAAACTAGGAGCTGGTTCTTTGAAAGAATTAACAAGATTGATAAACCCCTGGCCAGACTTATCAAAAAGAAAAGAGAAAGGACCCAAATCAACAAAATCATGAATGAAAGAGGAGAGATCACAACCAACACCAAAGAAATACAAACAATTTTAAGAACATATTATGAACAACGCTATGCTAGCAGGTTAGATAACCTGGAAGAAATGGATGCATTCCTAGAGATATATCAACTACCAAAACTGAACCAGGAAGAAATAGAAAACCTGAACAGACCTATAACCACTAAGGAAATTGAAGCAATCATCAAAAATCTCCCAAACATTTCAAGAAGAATTAATACCTATTCCTCTGAAACTGTTCCAAAGAATAGAAATGGGGGCGCCTGGGTGGCTCAGTTGGTTAAGCGACTGCCTTCGGCTCAGGTCATGATCCTGGAGTCCCGGGATCGAGTCCCGCATCGGGCTCCCTGCTCGGCGGGGAGCCTGCTTCTGCCTCTGACCCCCCCCCCCCTCATGTGCTCTCTCTCTCATTCTCTCAGTCTCAAATAAATAAATAAAATCTTAAAAAAAAAAAAAATAGAAATGGAAGGAAAACTTCCAAACTCGTTTTATGAGGCCACCATTACCTTGATCCCCAAACCAGACAAAGACCCCATCAAAAAGGAGAATTACAGACCAATATCCCTGATGAACATGGATGCAAAAATTCTCACCAAAATACTAGCCAACAGGATCCAACAGTCCATTTTAAGGATTATTCACCACGACCAAGTGGAATTCATCCCTGGGCTGCAAGGTTGGTTCAACATCCACAAATCAATCAATGTGATATAATACATTAATAAAAGAAAGAACAAGAATCATACGATCCTCTCAATAGATGCAGGAAAAGCATTTGACAAAGTACAGCATCCTTTCTTGATCAAAACTCTTCAGAGTATAGGCATAGAGGGTACATACCTCAGTATCATAAAAGCCATCTATGAAAAACCCACAGCGAATAGCATTCTCAATGGGGAAAAACTGAGAGCTTTCCCCCTAAGGTCAGGAATGCGGCAGGGATGTCCACTATCACCACTGCTATTCAACATAGTATTAGAAGTCCTAGCCACAGCAATCAGACAACAAAAAGAAAGAAAAGGCATCCAAATTGGCAAAGAAGAAGTCAAACTCTCGCTCTTTGCAGATGATATGATACTTTATGTGGAAAACCCCAAAGACTCCACCCCAAAACTGCTAGAACTCATCCAGGAATTCAGTAAAGTGGCAGGATATAAAATCAATGCACAGAAGTCAGTGGCATTCCTATACACCAACAACAAGACAGAAGAAAGAGAAATTAAGGAGTCGATCCCCTTTACAATTGCACCCAAAACTATAAGATACCTAGGAATAAATCGAACCAAAGAGGCAAAGGATCTGTACTCAGAAAACTATAAAATACTCATGAAAGAAATTGAGGAAGACACAAAGAAATGGAAAAACATTCCATGCTCATAGATTGGAAGAACAAATATTGTGAAGATGTCAATGCTACCTAGAGCAATCTATACATTCAATGCAATCCCCATCAAAATACCATCCACTTTTTTCAAAGAAATGGAACAAATAATCCTCAAATTTGTATGGAACCAGAAAGACCTCGAATAGCCAGAGGAATTTTGAAAAAGAAAAGCAAAGCTGGTGGCATCACAATTCCAGAGTTCAAGCTCTATTACAAAGCTGTCATCTTCAAGACAGTATGGTACTGGCACAAAAACAGACACATAGATCAATGGAACAGAATAGAGCGTCCAGATATGGACCCTCAACTCTATGGTCAACTCATCTTCGACAAAGCAGGAAAGAATGTCCAATGGAAAAAAGACAGTCTCTTCAACAAATGGTGTTGGGAAAATTGGATAGCCACATGCAGAAGAATGAAACTGGACCATTTCCTTACACCACACACAAAAATAGACTCAAAATGGTTGAAAGACCTCAATGTGAGACAGGAGTCCATCAACATCCTAAAGGAGAACACAGGCAGCAACCTCTTTGACCTCAGCCGCAGCAATTTCTTCCTAGAAACATCACCAAAGGCAAGGGAAGCAAGGGCAAAAATGAACTAATGGGACCTCATCAAGATAAAAAGCGTTTGCACAGCAAAAGAAACAGTCAACAAAACCAAAAGACAACCGACAGAATGGGAGAAGATATTTGTAAATGACATATCAGATAAAGAGCTAATATCCAAAATCTATAAAGAACTTCTTAAACTCAACACCCAAAGAACAAATGATCCAATCAAGAAATGGGCAGAAGACATGAACAGACATTTTTCCAAAGAAGACATCCAAATGGCCAACAGACACATGAAAAAGTGTTCAACATCACTCGGCATGAGGGAAATCCAAATCAAAACCTCAATGAGATATCACCTCACACCAGTCAGAATGGCTAAAATTAACAAGTTAGGAAATGAGAGATGTTGGCGGGGATGAGGAGAAAGGATAAACCTCCTACACTGTTGGTGGGAATGCAAGCTGGTGCAGCCACTCTGGAAAACAGTATGGAAGTTCTTCAAAAGTTGAAAATAGAGCTACCATACGATCCAGCAATTGCACTACTGGGTATTTACCCCAAAGATACAAATGTAGGGATCTGAAGGGGTACGTGCAGCCTGATGTTTATAGCAGCAATGTCCAAATAGCCAAACTGTGGAAAGAGCCAAGATGTCCATCGACAGATGAATGGATAAAGAAGATGTGGTATGTATATACAATGGAATATTATGCAGCCATCAAAGGGAATGAAATCTTGCCATTTGCAACGATGTGGATGGATCTGGAGGGTATTATGCTGAGCGAAATAAATCAATCAGAGAAAGACATGTATCATATGACCTCAGTGACATGAGGAATTCTTAATCTCAGGAAACAAACAGAGTTGCTGGAGTAGTGGGGGGTGGGAGGGATGGGGTGGCTGGGTGATAGACATTGGGGAGGGTATGTGCTATGGTGAGCACTGTGAATTGTGCAAGACTGTTGAATCACAGATCTGTACCTCTGAAGCAAATAATAGATTAAATGTTAAAAAGAAGAAGAAGAAGAAGATTGCAGGAGGGGAAGAATGAAGGGAGGAAATCGGAGGGGGAGACGAACCATGAGAGACTATGGACTCTGAAAAACAAACTGAGGGTTCTACAGGGGAGGGGGGTGGGAGGATAGGTTAGCCTGGTGATGGGTATTAACGAGGGCACATTCTGCATGGAGCATGGGTGTTATATGCAAACAATGAATCATGGAACACTACATCAAAAACTAATGATGTAATGTATGGGGATTAACATAAGAATAAAAAAAAAAAACTAATGATGTAATGTACGGTGATTAACATAAAAAAAAAAGGATTACTCACCATGACCAAGTGGAACATATTCCTGCAGGGGTTTTTCAAAATCTGCAAATCAATCAATGTGATATACCACATTGATAAAAACAAACAAACAAACAAACAAAAACAACCAAGAACCATATGATCCTCTCAATAGATGCAGAAAAAGCATTTAACAAAATACAGCAACCATTCTTGATAAAAACTCTCCACCAATTAGGGATAGAGAAAGACCCACAGCAAATATCATCCTCAGTGGGCAAAAACTGGTCAGCAACAGGATAGGGATGTCCACTCTCACCACTGTTGTTCACCATAGTACTAGAAGTCCTATCCTCAGCAATCAGACAACAAAAAGAAATAAAAGGCATCCAAATCTGTAAAGAAGAAGTCAAACTTTCAGTCTTCACAAACAACATGATACTCTATGTAGAAAATCCAAAAGACTCCACCAAAAAATTGCTAGAACCTATGATACAGGATTTCAGCACAGTTGCAGGATATAAAATCAATGCACAGAAGTCAGTTGCGTTTCTATGCAATAAGCAGCAAAAAGAGATATTAAGGAATCAATTCCATTTACCATTACACCAAAAACCATAAGATACCTAGGAATAAACCTAACCAAACAGGTAAAGGATCTATACTCTAGAAACTACAGAACACTTATGAAAGAAATTGAGAAAGACACAAAGAAATGGAAAAACATCCCATGCTCATGGATTGGAAGAACAAATATTGTTAAAATGTCTATGCTACCCAAAGCAACCTCACATTTAATACAATCCCTATCAAAATATCAGCATTTTTCACAGAGCTAAAACAATCCTAAAATTTGTATCACACCAGAAAAGACTCTAAAGAGCCAAAGGGATGTTGAAAAAGAAAATCACAGCTGGAGGCATCACAATTTTGGGCTTCATGCTGTTTTACCAAGCTATAATCATCAAGACAGTATGGTACTGGCACAAAAACAGACACAGAGACCAAAGGAACAGAAGAGAGAACCCAGAAATGCACCCTCAACTCTATGGTCAACTAATCTTTGCAAGCAGCAATGAATATCCAATGGAAAAAAAGACAATCTCTTCAATAAATGGTGTTGGGAAAATTGGACAGCCACATGTAGAAGAATGAAACTGGACCACTTTCTTAAATCATAAACAAAAAAATAACTCAAAATTGTTGAAAGACCTAAATATGAGACAGGAATCCATCAAAATCCTAGAGAACACAGGCAGCAACCTCTCTGACCTTGGCCACAGTAACTTCTTGCAGGACAAGTCTCCAAAGACAAGGGGAACAAAAGCAAAAATGAACCTTTGGGACTTCATTAGGATAAAAAGCTTTTGCACAACAAAGGAAACACTCAACAAAACTAAAAGGCAACCTATGGAATAGGAGAGTTTTCTCCTATTCCAAATGTCAATTTGTCATCACAAATGACATATCAGATAAAGAGCTAGTATCCAAAATCTATAAAGAACTTATCAAACTCAACACCCAAAAAATAATCCAGTCAAGAAATGGGCAGGAGACATGAACAGACATTTCTCCAAAGAAGACATCCAAATGGCCAACAGACACATGAAAAAATGCTTAAATCACTTGGCATCAGGGAAATCCAAATCAAAACCACAATGAGATACCACCTCACACCAGTCAGAATGGCTAAAACTAACAAGTCAGTAAATGACAAATGTTGGCAAGGATGTGGAGAAAGGGGAACCCTCTTACACTGTTGGTGGGAATGCAAACTGGTGCAGCCACTCTGGAAGACAGTATGGAGGTTCCTCAAAAAGTTAAAGATAGAGCTACCCTACAACCCAGCAATTGTACTATTAGGTATTTATTCAAAGGATACAAACATAGTTACTGGAAGGGGCACATGCACCTCAATGTTTATAGCAGCAATGTCCACCATAGCCAAAATATGGAAAGAGCCCAGATGTCCATCAACAGATGAATGGATAAGAAGTGTGGTATATTTATATATATGGAATGGAATATTACTCAGAATAAAATGGAATATTACTCGGCCATCAAAAAGAATGAAATCTTGCCATTTGCAATGATGTGGGTAGAACTAGAGGGTATTATGCTAAGCAAAATAAGTTAGAGAAAGAAAAATACCATATGATTTCTTTTTCTTTCTTTTTTAAAAAAAGAAATGTATTAGGGATTACGGAGATCAGATTTAACATTATTTTTCCTTGTTTTTTTAAAATTAGTTAATTACATATTTTATTTTATCTTGTTATGTTAGTCACCATACAGTACCTCATTAGTTTTTGATGTAGTGTTCCATGATCATTGTTTGCATATAACACCCAGTGCACCATGCAATATGTGCCCTCCTTAATAACCATCACCGGGCCAACCCATGCCCCCCCTCCCCTCTGAAACCCTCAGTTTGTTTCCTGGAGTCCATAATCTCTCATGGTTCATCTCCCCCTCTGATTCCCCCTCTTCATTTTTCCCTTCCTTCTCCTAATGTCCTCCATGCCATTCCTTATGTTCCACAAATAAGTGAAACCATATGATAACTGACTTTCTCTGCTTGACTTATTTCATTTAGTATAATCCCCTCCTAAGTACTTTATAAATATAAACCCATCCATCCTGTTAAAAATCCTGTAAGTAGGATGATAGTAGAATGACCATATTTCCTGTTTGCCTTGAATAATTCCCATTTAAACCCTTACACACTCTTAGTAGTTTCCCAAAGAGGTTGATAAATTACGTGATCATCCTCCTTATAATAAAACACCATTGTTAGTCCAATTTTACAGATGAGGAAACAAAGGCAAAGATAAGTAAAGTCTTTATTAAAATCACAGTGGTGAAACCATGCCTTGAAATTATGAAGTCTGAATCTACAGCTATCTACAATACTACTACTACCCACTATACCAAGACACATATGCAGGCTCTGCTGCTAGAGCAGATCAACCATAGGCCCTACACAAATGCATGCCCCTGTCCCTCTTTCAAGAGATGACATCACTAGCAAAGGAGAAATCAGGACTACATGCATCACCATGAAGTACCTAAAGACTTCAATAGAGTCATGACTACCATTTATATAGGAAATAACATCTTAGAGAAGTCTAAAAAAGAATACACTTTGAGACAAGAAGGTATGAAAAAGTCTCCTAATGTCAGGCAGGTGGTTGGGATAAGAACAAGAAATTGGGGCGCCTGGGTGGCTCAGTTGGTTAAGCGACTGCCTTCGGCTCAGGTCATGATCCTGGAATCCCTGGATCGAGTCCCGCATCAGGCTCCCTGCTCGGCGGGGAGTCTGCTTCTCCCTCTGACCCTCCCCCCTCTCATGTGCTTGCTCTCTCTCATTCTCTCTCTCTCAAATAAATAAATAAAATCTTTAAAAAAAAAAAAAAAGAAGAAGAAGAAGAACAAGAAATTGCAGGAGTCAGCAATTTTGGTCCAACACTACTACAAAGGGTGAGGGATAGTAGCAACTGCCATCTTCATCTGATTCCACGTGGATTCTCCGTCAGTCACAAACCCAGACTGAGCAGATTCACATGGACTCCTGGCCTGGTACACCCTAACCAGTTATGAGAATTTAAGACACTTCTGAGATAAATTTTTATATGGCTGTCATGCTAAGGCTTATCTCAGAACATTGAGTGACATGTTCAGTGACACTTTGTTTTCCATGCTCTGAGGATGCCCAAAATAAGCCAATTTTTATCAACAATGGCAGTGGTCCTAATGAGTGTTTGGCCCTCCTAGAGCCAGCTTCCCTGTCTTTCCTGAGAGGTAAGAAGGTAAGGTAATTGTAAATATTTGAAGGCAGATTTTGAAATTGGAAGAAATAAATTTGTTCCTTTATTTTGCCTAATACATTATCAGTTTCCATATTTGCTATATAATCTATAGCAGCAATTCCAATAGAAATACATTGTGAGCCACATACATAATTTCACATTTCTAGTAGCTACCTTAAAAAAACTCAAAGGAAACACATGAAATTAATTTTAATAATATGTTATTTTCCTCAATATATCCAAAGTATTATCATTTGAAAATGTATCAATATGAAAAACTATTAAAGAGCTATTTTACATTCTTTGTTTTTGTTTTTGCATTAAGTCTTCAAAATCAAGTACATTTTACACATGCAGCACGTTCTAATTCTGACTAGCCACATTTCAAGCACTCAATAGCCACACATGGACTGGATGTATACTGTATTGCACAGCACAGGTCTAGAGTTCTGGAAAACTAAACATTCCTCTTTCTATTTTGCTTAACATGAGTTCACTTTTTGTACTGGCAAATGGTATCTATAACTTTGTTTATTTATGGAAATTCCATTCATTTGGCTCTGGGTCAGCTCAAATTTACAGTTTTTATTTTCTTTTCAATACTCCCCATCAAATTTCCTTTAGAGATTCTTTAGTAAATTGATCTTTCAAACTTCAGGATGGGAATGATTAAGGACAGAGATAATGAACACATCCAGAGTTCCCAGCTTAGGTAACATAGATGCTTCTATCAGAGACTAGGACTTTCCAGCAACCCCTACATCCCTGACTCAGGTTAGATTATCACTCTTGCTCTGACCCCTAACTTAAACCAGTGAGGTGATTTAATTTTTTTGGAGTCAATGTCACTAGTCAGCAAAGAATATCAGAATATCCAGATATCTCCAAATGTAGTCTATAAGAATACCATTCTTCCACATAAGATACATTTGGGGCCTGGAACTAGGTTTTGTTAACAAAGGGTGACAAAAGAGTGAAAGTCCAGAGGGTAGACTCAGAATTAAGTAACAGCTATAGATTCAAACATAAATCCAGGCAAAACAAATTTATCCTGTTAGTCAGACCATACAAACTTACCTGCAGCCAGATTCCAGTTACCCTAAAGAAATACATCTATTCCTATAAACTCATCTGCTTCATTTCCAGTTGGTCATTATGTTCTTTTTCCTGGATCAATGAACCAAAAATAAGGAATTGACTCCACATCCAGTCTTCTGGGGAGCATGGTAACATGAATAATAGAAAAACTATTTGTCCCAGTGAGAGAAGCAGGAAAGAGCACTGGGAGACAAGGCAGGGTGAGAGTGTATGGCCAAGAGGGAGTAATCAAGGCAATGGGGATTACTGATCCTATCCCATCTGGTGCTTCTACAGCAATCTTCTGTAGGAGGCCAGAATTGCAGTTAAGGAAATCAACTCCAGGTCTCTAGCTGCCATAAGCAATAATGAAGATGTAGATTTAATTCAAGAACACTCACCCTGATCTCAGCTTTTCTAAATGGGAAGGGTAGAACTTATAGTAGAAAAACTTTGCTCCTACATAAAAGCAGTGATACAGGGGCACCTGGGTGGCTCAGTCAGTTAAGCATCCAACTCTTGATCTCAGCTCAGGTCTTGATCTCAGGGTCATGAGTTCAAGCCCCATGGTTCAAAGCAGTGATGCACCAGATTTGGAGAAATTGGTAGAATCGGAATCTGCAGCACCAGGCCTGCTACACTTCTACCAGGAGAATTCCTTCTCCCTGCTTATATTGAATATTAAATACCTGGAGGCCGACACACTTCATCATTCCCATCTTCATGATTTTCCTGCCTCCAAACCAGACCTACCAGCTTGAGGAGGCTGCACTCTACTGTTGCTATTTATGACTATTTACTGCACTACCTATCCAAGCCCTTCAGAGGCTCCAGAGGCTATTTTTAAGGCTCTAAGGTCCACCCTGTCTCTTCCCTCCCCACACACAGAGGCTAAGACTATTTTAGCCATCTGAACCTAGAGGCTAAGGCATATATTTTCAGGAGGGAAAATGGAGAAGAAAACAGAGAAGACAAAATCTAATACAGGAGTAGCAGTGAACAAGGAGAGAGTTGAGGAAAACTTTTGGGAAAAGCGTGCTTCTAAATAAAGAGCATATACATTTGAAGAACAAATATTTCTAGACTTAGAACAGAGAGAAATTTATTCCAGGTCTTAAGTGTACTCTTAGAAAAACTATGATTAAATGAGAGTTTAATATTATCCTTAAACTAGGGTCATCTCATTATGGCCATTGTACAAAAATGGGCCACGCAGCTAGCATGTTATGGACATATCATTTCCTCTACTATCCACAGTGCAATGGCTTAATTGGAAATAGGAATGGACACTTCAAACATTTATTATTAATGACAGGGCATAATAAGAACATGAAAATCTAACTAACTCACTGGGTGAGTATAGGCTTCATCTGAGTATATGCAGCAGTAAAGGGGAAATGCTGTGGGAAGCTTCTAGGTACCAGAAGTAGGAGTAAGGGAGCTGGAGAAGAGGCTGAACACAGTTCTCTCTTTCTCACCTCACAAGGTCTGAGTCCCAGGACTGGGGTTGCCATTATGCTTCAGATGATGGGACACAGCCAGGCAAGACTCTACCTCTTTTGCTTTGAACTTGTCTCTATGTCTACCAAAGGGAATCTTGGGTTAGATATCACCCTCACCTCACTGGCCATGCTAGCACTGCCCCTGAGTATTGCCTAGGATTGAGATAATCCTGCTCTACTTTATTCTTCTAACCCTGCCCCCTCTTCCTGAACAGAAGGGAAGATCCCAGGGAGGCTCCTGCTACCATATGGTTTATGTAGTGTCCATGTGCCAGAACCAGAAGCCCTCATTCAGGAAGAGTCTAAATTAGGAAATATAATACATATAGATGAAATAGTGATAGAAAAGAGAAAGGCAGACAAAGGTGATGACACCAAAGAATGATACCATCGCTCTTTTCTTTTCTTTTTTTTTTTTTTTTAAGATTTTTTACTTATTTATTTGACAGGGAGAGAGAGCACAAGCAGGGGGAGTGGGAGAGGGAGAAGCAGACTCCCTGCTGAGCAGGGAGCCCGATGTGGGGCTCGATCCCAGGACCCTGGGACCATGACCTGAGCCGAAGGCAGACGCCCAACGACTGAGCCACCCAGGCACCCAACCATCGTTCTTTTCTACTGAGAACAATTCCGAAGCAGAGATACATAGCTTTGCAGCTTTTCTCAGATGAAGTGCCAAGTCATAGTTGGTTCTGAAAGAAATTGTAGGAGCCTTTTACCCTAAAAAAGGGAAATTGGACTAAAGTAAGGACTCCATGGGATCTGTAGAAAATAGGTGGTACAGCATTGTAGACTCTGTTTATTTCTTTGGTTATTTTATAGGTAAACTGAAAGTGATATTCCTTTCTACTGCCCTGAGCAGGGGCTGCAAAGCAATCAATCATCTGCATACCATGTGGCCACAAGTCAGTAAGATAATATACTACAGCAGCTGTCTGGGTGTGGTGAAAGCAGACTGCTGTTTCATGACTGGTGTGTCAGAGCCTGTCTTTCTCCCTTCACTGTCCCAGATGGAAATGTGGAGGCAACTTCGGGGGACAGGTGACATTGGAAGCCAAAGAGCCTCAAAGGAGGTGACCACTGGATGGTATCATAGCCACATATCACCCATGGCTGTCCTTTGCAGTTCCAGAAGGTATGCTTATGGGTAGCCTCATAGCATATCTAGATTGAAATAGATATGAATAGAATATGCCTGACTGACAGATTTATGGAGCACCAAATAGTTCGGAGTTTCAAAAGTAACCCTCACATAGGTAAAAGATTTCTCAAGGAAATGTATTAGTAATAAAATGCCTGTAGGGCTAAAGGAGGACAAAATGACATGGATACCTTCTACTTCAAGGTAAATGAGGTTTGAGACAATAATCTGCCTCATATTCAGAGGGCAACAGGGAAAGCGGTGTGCATAGGAAAATAATAATAATAATTCATTTAATATCTATGTAATTAAGGTGTGCACATTCAAGGTACTGAACAAAAATTTTCAAACTTAGTTTATTTACTCCTCAAAACAATGGTAAGAGATAAGGATCAATGTCACCACTTTCAAAGTAAGGAAACAAGTTTAGCCAAAGTTCATAAAACCTGAGTTAGCAAATTTGGCCAAATTGGTCTATCTGAGAATCAAATCCCAATTACTTTGATTATTCCAACCTTAGGGGGATTCAACATATAAATTTCATTTAGTGTTGGCTAAAAATAGTCTCTGTATTAGGAACTATAAAAACACATATTACTATAAGATTTGATCATTGTTCCCTAGTAGTTTTCAAAGGACGGGAAAGACAAGATATGCACTGAAAAATGTTCCACCTTATTCGACATATCTTTATTCTAAATTCCTCTACATAAAGAAGTGTAAAAGTAACCATTCAGAATAAAAAGATGAATACTCTCTCAATCTAAAAGAAACTCATGACACCATCAGAGAAAGACATACATATACTCAAGATGCTAGAGTAGCAATTCCAGGTGAGAGTCATGAAAAGAACTCCCCCTGTGCAACGTGCTGTTTGACTTCAGGCTCGTGGGAAATATGGGGTTCAGCAATAATGATACTAGTAAATGAAGGTTGGTGTAGAAAGGGTCAAATGATTAAAGACAGACAGCAATCACAAAGAGAGAATGTTCAGGGAAAAATAAGCAGTTTGCTTTAGCTACAGTAGGGGAAACAAAGAAAGTATGAGATAAGTCTGAAAGCCTGTTAGAGCCAAAACACTAAGGTCTCTAAGAAAAGAAAAGAGGATCACTGCTGCAAAATATATAACTTTTTAAAATAGTACAGAACTATTAAATTTAAATATAAGTCATTCATCAAAGAAAAGGGTTTTTTTTGTTGTTGTTTTGTTTTTTAAGATTTTATTTATTTATTTGACAGAGAGAGAGAAAGAGAACACAAGCAGGGGGAGTGGCAGGCAGAGGGAAAGGGAGAAGAAGGCTCCCCTCTGAGCAGGGAGCCCAATGCAGGGCTCTATCCTAGGACCCTGGGATCATGACCTGAGCCGAAGGCAGACTTAACCGACTGAGACACCCAGGTGCCCCAAGAAAAGTTTTGATACAAATGAAGTAGGATAGTCCAGTGGGAATGTTCTTCAAACGATACTTGGAAAAATAATGGACTACAAACTCTTAATTTGTAGGGGATCATTAAGGAGGAGATTGTAAAATACTGGAACACACTTATGTGAGAAAATCAAACCCTAGAACTTCTATGTCATCCTGGAAAAACTGTCAACAGCTACACAAGCCCAGGCTGAAGTATGAAGCAAACATGGCAATAGAAGGAAAGAATTGGACAGCTGAGTTGCGCCTAGGATGCACAGGTTAGAGTTGGGGAGGGATGGTGCCTGAAATGTGATGTAACATTCTAAGTTCCTTATAGGAGGTATATGGGATGAAGTGAGGATTACAGAGTCATGAAGATAATGAGGTAAAGAACATATAACAGTTCAAACAATACAAGTCTACCCCCCCCCAAAAAAAGCCCTAAAAGATCTTCTATCTCCTTTACAAATAAAAATCTGAACAAAGAATCTTGGAAGGAAGGAAGGAAGGAAGGAAGGAAGGAAGGAAGGAAGGAAGGAAGGAAGGAAGGAAGGAAGGAAGGAAAAGAAAGAAAGAAAGAAAGAAAGAAAGAAAGAAAGAAAGAAAGAAAGAAAGAAAGAAAGAAAGAAAAGAAGGGAGAGAGGGAAGGAAGGAGGGAGGGAGGAAGGAAGGAAGGAAGGGGAATGAGAGAAGGGAGAGAGGGAAGGAGGGAAGGAAGGAGGGAGGGAGGAAGAAAAGAAGGAGGGAATGAAGGAAAGAAGGAGGAAAAAGGGAAAGAAAAAAAGGAAAGAAAGGGAGAGAGGAAGGGAGGGAGGGAGGGAAGGAGGGTAGGAAAAGATGCTCCCAGAGAAGTTACACAAATGGAAAATCTTAGGGTCTGGCAGGATCTGAGGAGCCAGGAGATGACACATCTGCCACAGGTGCAAAAAAAGAGAGAGTCAGGGATGTTCACAGTAAAGCACTCGACCCCAAAAACCAAAATTCTGGGTGAATGTCCTTACTTCAGCCCAATCAACCCCTCACAACACAAAAGCCATGTCTGAAATGGGAGGCAGGAGAGTTATCTATGTTCTTTGCAAATCAGGGGACAAGCAGATTTCTTTAAGTATAAAGTTTGTTTCTTTAGGGCCAAACACTCCCACTCCAATCCAGCTCCACTTGGCTAAGGCTTGGCAAGACCCTCAGATAAGGAGTCAGTCAGGGCAAATTCCCAAGTGATCACAGAATCCAGGAAAGGGAGGTCTCCTTTGAAGCAGCAGGAAACAAGGATTCATAGAAGAATGTTGTCTGAGATAAAAAGAATCAGAAGCCATCCTGGGATTAAAAAGTAAAATCTCTTTTCCAACATAAAAATAATTCCTGACTTTTACTAACAACTCCAAAGGTGGATCTGATCCATTTTACCTCTTACAACCTTCTCAGCAGCTTCTGGATTCCCTGCTTGATCTCCTTGGTTCTCACACCATAAACAATGGGGTTCAGAGCTGGGGGGATGAGGTGGTGCAGGATGTTGAGCAATATGGGGACATCTGGGGGAAGCTTCTTCCTGGCCAGGTTAGTGATGACCAGAACCAGCAGGACTGTGCTAAAGAAGAGGATGAGCATGAAGTGGGAACCACAAGTGCCTAGAGCTTTGGCCATAGCACCCTCAGCCTTGATCCTTAGCACAGCTTTCAGGATGAAGGAGTAGGAGAGAACAATTAGGATGAGGTCAGAGCCCAGTAGAGTCCAGCCTGCCACAAACTGGTAGAGTTGATTGAAGATGATGTCATCACAGGAGAGTTTGGACACAGACAGATTAGTGCAGATACAGTTCTTGATGATGTTCTCTGCACAGTATCTGAGCCGGGAAGAAAGTACTGGAACAGGAAGAAAAAAGAAGCCATTCCGGGCCACAACAAATATGGCAGCTTTAACCACAAATTGGTTAGTGATCATGGATGGGTATCTCAGTGGGTGGCAGATGGCCACATAGCGGTCATAGGCCATGACCATGAATGTGCAGGACTCCATGGCAAGGAAGCAATTCATGATGAACATCTGGAGGAAGCAGGCTGAGAAGCTGATGGACCTGAGATCAAACCAGAAGATGGCCAGGACCTTGGGGATGACGGTCAGGCAGAGCACGATGTCCAACAGAGAGAGGAGGCTGAGCAGGTAGTACATGGGCTCGTGCAGAGAGACCTCCAGCCAGATGGTGATCAAGAGGGTGGCATTGGCTCCCATAGCTAGGAGGAAGAGGAGGCTGAGGGGCAGGGACAGCCAGTGCTGCCAACTCTGGTAGTTAGGGAAGCAGATGAGGAGGAATTCAGAGACAGGAGCAGTGGAGTAGTTGCTGGGTGAAGCCATACAAAGTATCTTGAACAAGCTAAAAATCCAGAGTCCCTTAAAAAGCAGGACAAAATACATCAACATAGAAAGTATGTGTTCTTTTTTTTTCTCTTTTTTTTCATTATGTTCATTTAGCCAACATATAGTACATCATTAGTTTTTGATGTAGTGTTCAACGAGTCATTAGTTGCATATAACACCCAGTGCTCATCACATATGTGTTCTATATGTAGTAAAACTCAGGTTTTCATTAGGGCTTTTAACCTGTCTCAGGTTTTCAAATCATCATCATCATCCCATCTCAATCATTGTTGACCTTTAACTGAGCAGTTATCGTGTGCTACACATTATGCTGAATGTTTATATTCATCATCACATTTCCTTTTATTTATTTTTTTTTAAAGATTTTATTTATTTATTTGACAGAGAAAGACACAGCGAGAGAGGGAACACAAACGGGGAGTGGGAGAGGGAGAAGCAGACTCCCCGCCGAGCAGGGAGCCCGATGCGGGACTCAATCCCGGGACTCCAGGATCATGACCTGAGCCGAAGGCAGTCGCTTAACCAACTGAGCCACCCAGGTGCCCAACTGAGCCACCCAGGCGCCCTCACATTTCCTTTTAAAAAACACTTAAGAGTAAATAATATTATCCTAATTTCCCAGATAATTAAAAGGAACAGGCAAAGAGGAGCAAAGTAGTTTATCAAAATTAGACAGCCAGTAAGTAGTGAAGCCAGGACTATGACAAAAGTCTGACTAAAGTCTCTGCTTTCAACCACTATATATTATTCAGCCTCAACAAGCACAATTGCTTAACTAAGCCCTACCTTCCTTTGGAATTTAGAAGGAATAGCTTATGGAGAGTTCTGTTTAGCAGAATACATGAAGGTCCCAGAAAAGCCCACCCCCCTACTCCATTGACTCAGACAGGGCCTGAATTAGGGTTTCTAATTTTCATTCTTTAAGAATATTGGATTAAAGGTATAGCATCCCTTGACCCCACTCAAGAGCAGTAATATCGTCTAATCCCAAACAGGATTTCACTCTTAAAAGCATAGGGTTTATCACTCCTACTGGGTTATTTGCTGTGTTTTCTCTTTGTGAGGTTCTAGAGTATTTCTTTGTTTTGGATTCTTTAGAAAAGCCTATAAATTTCATATTCTGGTGACAGAGATAGTCAGTACTGAAGGGTACACCAGTAGGTTCACCAAAGTTAGATGAGGAGCTAGCTAATGTTTCAGGTGTATAAACCTATACAGGATCCATTTATCTGGTAAGCAACATTATCTGTGATTCCTTGTGGCCAAAATCCAATTATTCTATCCATGTGGAAACTATGCTCTATAAACTCATCTGCTTTATTTAGTTATTTATTTGGTTGCATACCATCGTATTTCCCTCACTACTAAACAAAGAACAGAGTGGCCAAGTACAAAGAAGAATGACAGTAAGGGCTGTCCCAGCAAAGAACCAGAAAAGAGCCAGGGAGTCAGGGCAGACAGAGAGGGAGCCCCAGCAACAACTAATCAGTATAGGTGGGGTTACTGATTTTGCTCACCTGCCCTATCTGACAAATCTCTTCAAAAAGAGTGTAAATTGTGTAAAAGAAGGTATCAGACTATCTGTCAGAGAAGATAAGATCCAATAGATTGGATAAGATTTTCATTTTGAATATTTGAATATCCCAGACTTCCCAATTTATAGATTATAGAACACACACACACACACACACACACACACACTTCACACACTTTCTACTCATTATAGGGCTTTAAAATAAACCAAAGATTCAAGGGCTAAAATAAAGTAGGGACAATTACATATCAGCTCTGTCTTGTATTTTCATATGTGATTAGGAAATGACCCTCAATGTGAATCAGAGAAATAAAAAGCATAGAAAACATAACCACCTTTTCAGAAAAGTCTTGTCCTTTCCATAAACCTCAAGTTCTGTATCCTCAGCATGACCTGCTCCACTTGAATAAGCAAGAAAATAGTCAGTGCCTTCCTTATACCTGGTCTAAACGTTAGTCATACAAACATAGAGCATGCATTATGCAAAAACTGGTAACCTCATAAGAGACGAAAATTGACTTACAAACACTTATAAGACAGTATAGTTGTGGTGATAAAGATGATCTTACAAACAGTGGGAAAGAGACAAATACACAGATTAATGAAGCAATGTGATATGGTTGAAAAGTTGGCTTCAGACAGAAATGAAGCCTGACTCTTATACCCATTAAAGGACGCTGAGAGCCATTTAAACTATATGATACATACATTCCTCATTTGTGAAATCAATAAATGATATTTAACTTCAGATGTTATGGGGAGAAAAAAGGGCTATGATTTCCTGAGGTCCTGTTAGGCCAAGAGACACTATGAGCTGAGAGCATCAAGAAGGGTACGAAAATGAGGCCACATTCACCTGGGGGAGGAGGACTCTCTTTGTAGGCAATGGCAAGAGAATAAACATCTATGTGGATGTTCAGCACGATTGGTGAAAAGGTGTTAGGGGCTGGTAGATCCTAAGTTCTTTGGGGGAAGCAGGCAGGAGAGCAGTGTCAGGAGACATGGATAAGGTGTGAAGGCATGGCTTTGTGAGGTCCACCTGAGAGTAGGCATGATCATGTACACTGTAAGGAAGCACAGAGGACTGAGACAGGGAATTGATGTGCTGTAGATGGGACACAGGGAATCACACAGAAGGGAAGGAGTCTTCTGGAGAGTCCTGAGGAGTCCAAAGGAAAAGTGATGAAGATCTGCAGGAAGGCCATGCAGGCAGAGAGAAGGATGTATCAAAGGTGTGGGGAGACCTACAGGATTTAGCGTAAGAGAGGATGAGCAGGCAGAGAGACTGGAGTCCAAAATGTCATCAAGGACCTTTTAACTGATACAGACCTCCTGTACCACTGATATTTTCTCCTAGGTGGTAATATACATTCATCTCTGTTTTAGTAAGTTCCTTAAGAGCTGGGAGCATTCTTCCTCTCTTTCTGTATTCTCTGCAGTGAAACTGAGGCCTCCTAATCTGAGAAATGAGGACTCGTTGGCCATTTGGGGCATTGCTCCGATATTCAATATCCAGTTCCATTCATTTGTACTGGCAGACTGACATATACAAAGGGGTGACCCTTGTTCTAAGTGCTATTGAACAAACATCTCTGGCAATGATATATTGACAGTCTGGAAAGATCAGACAAGTCTTGAATAAACAAAATTACAACAGAAGACCCAAGCCCAGATGAGAAAATGGATGAATCACCTTGGCTTATAGATGAATTTAGACTAGTGCAGAAAGGAAGATTCTGACCCAGCCAGGCACAGGGTCTCGGTCTCCCAGCGTTGATATGGGTGGGGTCTTTGAGTCAATGGAAATTTGGAAACCCTGGCTGGACACAAAATGACTCAGCCTCATCTCTCATGAAATAACAGCATTAGGTCAGTTCTTGCCACTCAGCCTTATGCCAGATCTAAGCATTTTGGCAGGGTCAGCATGTACACCAGGCCCTATTGAAAGAGTTCCTTTTGCTTTACATACTAAGCTCCTGGACTCCCCTCCTCTCCTCATTATCTCCTTCCTCACAATCGTCCTGCTTGGTCCAGCTTGAGACTCACCAGCTTCAGAAGGCTGCACTGCTGCTGTTTCTGCCTGCTGGAGAAAACACTAAACTGGCCCCTGCAAGGGCTTTGGAGGCTGGTTTTATGAACTCTGCCTCCACTATGGCCCCTCGCCCCATTGCTCACAGGAGTTGGTGCCTTTGTTAAGCACTAGGTCCCTGAGGCCCAGTGGTCTATTTCCAAGAGAATATACTATAAAAGCCTTGACTGTCAATAAAATAAGGGCAGGAGAGGTCAAAGGCTCTTGGGAAGTCTAAATAAAGAAACCCTTGGAAAAGAAGGGTAATGAAATTATGTGATGAGAATCTTCTCTGGGAAAATTTATGCAGATGCACCTGTGGGGAAGAACTGACTTTGTTGAGAGCCCTGTAACTCTGTGGAGGAGGTGACAGAGGAACTGAGGAGCATAGACCTCTGCCATCAAAGGAGCATAGATCTCAGGGGAGCATGGACCATGGGCAACTGTGGGCCAGGGAGCACTTTCCCTGTGAGCCCCTCTCCTGCAGTGGGAGCATCAGTGGTCTGGACCCAAGCAAATCCCTGGGAGGGGCCCTGTTTACACACATGTGGTCTCATGTCCGAGATTTTACCTTCCTGGCTGTTCTTGGTCTAAACTGTCACCTAAGTGTGGTTGCAGAAAGTTCAACTGCTAACAGTCTTCACCTTCCACACAGCAACACCTGGCATTGTTTCCTTGGGAACAAGCAGGACTGCCACTAGCTCAGTGCACCACCTACTGATGCACAGAAGGACTTAGAAAATCACCTCTCCTGTGGACCTTCCCAGATGTGTCTTATGATAGGGATTCTCAAGCTAAATGTAGGATCTTTTGGACTTTGGGCACAGGAATTTTGGAGAGAGGAGAGCAAGTGTGAGTCTGGTTCTAGGTCTTACACTTTCTTACACACAATTGCTGGAGGAGACATCAGGGCCGGAACGTAGATAGAATATAATCTTGTTCCCTGCATATACTAACTACTCTCCTGCCCCCACCTCTGCTTTGCTACCTGGAGGTCCTGGCTGAAGTGCCAAGGACCTTGTCAGAATCAAATAGAGTTGATAGATGTGCTAAATGAAGAAAACTATTTCATAAGTGAATCATCATTCAGTGAAAGAATGTTGCTAGTGCACACAGTTTACTCTGGGCAAAACACCCTGATCCCTGTGTTTCTTATAAATGAATAATCCCTCTTCACTGTCAGATCATAGGAATATTGGGAAGAGATAATTGGAGGTTTATGTTTGAACCCTCGTTCTAGTACTCTCTCATTGCTTTTCCTTGAAGAAAGTTCATCAGCTCTCAGAACCACAATTCCCTCATCTGAAATATAGGCATAACAAACTTTCCAACACAGGTTTGTTGCAAGGATAAAATTACTTTTACTTTTTCATTGAACAAATATTTTTACCCTACTTTGACAAAGCACTACATATTTGAGATATGCACATTAAAAAATGGTTTCTGCCACCTTACAGAGACCAAAACTTTATATAAAGTCACACCAAGGATAACACAAGTAATAATAACAATAAATCTTTTTTTTAAGATTTTATTTATTTATTTATTTGACAGAGAGAGACACAGCAAGAGAGGAAACACAAGCAGGGGGAGCGGGAGAGGGAGAAGCAGGCTCTCCGCGGAGCAGGGAGCCCGATGCGGGGCTAGATTCCAGGACTCTGGGATCATGACCTGAGCCGAAGGCAGACACTTAACAACTGAGCCACCCAGGCACCCCAATAATAATAAATCTTCAGAGACTATATATATGTGTCATATTATTCTGAATATTACCTGATATTTCTTTTAATCCTCATAACAACCTAACGAGATACACATTATTAAAGGCAACAACTATAATTATGAATTCCTGATGGGAAATCCAAAAATACGTGTTTTGGATTTAAATGTGTCCCCTAAAATGATATATTGAAGTTCTAATCCCCATGTACCTGTGAGTGTGAACTCTTGTAGAAATAGGGTCTTTGCAGATATAATCAAATTAAGACCTACCATTTAACACAAAGAATGACGAACTTCAGTTCAACCATCCCCTGAGAATACATCCCAAGATCCAGGTTAGAACGTGGGCGGCGGGGTGGGGAGGATAGTGATCAGACCCTGTTCTTTTTAAAAAAAAAAAAAAAAGATTTTATTTACTTATTTATTTGAGAGAGAGTGAGAACATGAGCAGGGGGAGGGGCAGAGGAAGAGAGAAAGAAGCAGACTCCCCGCTAAGCAAGGAGCCCATGCAGGGATCCACCCCAGGAGCCCAGGATCATGACCTGGGCCAAAGGCAGACGCTTAACCAACTGAGCCCCTCACGTGCCCCTCAAACCCTATTCTTAGTGAGTCCCAGGCTTTGAGTCTTGTCTCCTCAAACCAGAAAATTGCCAAATTTTGCTCCATTCCACACTGATTTCTTCAGGATTGGCAGAAGTCCTCAGAGCAGAAGTAGCTTTAAATCCTGGCTTTATCTCTCAGTTTTTATCTTCTAGATTTTGACCTTTCCTTAACTTTTCAGTACTTTCAAAAATATGTTTGTTTCTATTTTATTAATTCAAGCAGGGTTTTTTTTTATTGACAATTGAGCTGGGTAAAAATTTGAATCTTAACAAGTGTTTTGTATATATATACGTGTGTGTACATATATATACACACACAAACTGAGTAAGATGTTATACATTTATGTCATATACTTATATAACATAAATGTATAATATGTTATATGTTCTATATGTTATATGTCACATTATATATGCTATATATATACACTATATATTATAAAAATGTGTATATATATATATATATATACATTTCCACAGCCTTCTGATATCTGCCGTTGCTATTGATAAGTATACTACCAGTCAATTGCTATTCCTTTATAAGTAATAAATCATCTCTCTTGCTCTATTCAGAACACCTCATCTCTAGGGTTCTGGAATGTTAGCATATGTGTAGATTTAAAAAAAAAAATAGATCTGAGAGCCCAGAAATAAACCCATGTTTATATGGTCAATTAATCTACAATAAAAGAAGCAAAAATATGCAACGGGAAAAGACAGTCTCTTCAATAAATGGTGTTAGGACAACTAGCAAAAAATGAAAGTGGACCACTTTCTTACATCACACACAAAAATATAATCAAAAGAGATTAAAGACCTAAATGTAAGACCTAAAAGCATAATACTACTACAAGGGAACATAGGCAGTAATCTCTTGTACATAACCTTAGCAATATTTTTCTGGATATGTCTTCCCACACCAGGGAAACAAATGCAAAAATGAACAATTGGGACTACATCAAACTAAACTCTTTTGCACAGTGAAGGAAACCATCAACAAAACAAAAAGGCAATCTACTCAATGGGAGAAGATATTTGTAAATGATATATCAGATAAGGGATTAATACCCAAAATATATAAATAACTCACACAACTCAATATCAATAAAACAATCTAATTTAAAAATGGGCAGAGGCGGAGGAAGGAAAGATGGCAGAGGAGTAGGGGACCCTATTTCAACTGGTCCCTGGAATTGAGTTGGATATCTACCAGACCACTCTTAGCACCCACGAAACCAGCCTGAGATGTAAGAAGATCTGGATCTCTACAAACAGAATATCACAGGCGGTTGGTTTCGAGGTATGAAGCAGGGAGCTGTGATTCCGCCAGCAGATATCAGAGGATAAAGGGCAGCGGGAGGGTGCCTGGCCATGGGGATCCTACACCGCCAGTGAGAAACAGCCTTGTGCGCTGGGGACAGGGCACAGACTCACAGACTGGTAGCGGCAGGGAAAGGACTTTAGGGCAGCCCCCAGGGCGGAAACCCAGAGCAGCGGGATCGCACCTGCAAACGGGCTGGCTGGCAGTTTCAGAAGCACAAAGGGCAGAGACATGCCCCGACCTGGAGGTAGGACTGGGAGCACTGCGGAGGGGCGCACAACCCAGGCCGCTGCAGTTTATAGCAGCACGGACAGAAACGGAGACGGTGTGGCCTGGAGAGCTCACTGAAGAACAGACTGTGGTCTCTCTGCTCTGAGGCAGAGGGTTGGAAATGGTCCCTTCTGCTCTGACTCGCAGAAGAGACACGGAAAGCCGCCAGGGAGAGCCGCCAGAGAACAAAAGCCCCAAAAACTGATTCCCACTGAGCCCATGGGGGGCAGGGCAACTCCGCCTGAACAGGGTTGCCTGAGTAACAGCGCAGCAGGCCCATCCCCCAGAAGACAGGCTGGGAAAACAAGAGGCCAGCAACCCTAAGGTCCCAAGAAAACAGGTGCATCTTGCTTGGGTTCTGGTCAATAATTTGGACTCTATACATTCCCTCAAACACCCATCAACAGAATGACTAGGAGGAGGAGCCCCCAAAACAGAAAAGACTCAGAGATTATGACTTATGCTGCAGATTTACAAATGGATGCAGATATAACCAAGATGTCGGAGATGGAATTCAGGCTAGCAATTGTGAAGACAATGGCTAGAATGGAGAAATCAATTAATGGCAACATAGAGTCTCTAAGGGCAGAAATGAAAGGTGAACTGGCAGAACTTAAAAATGCTATCAATGAGATCCAATCCAATCTAGATAATCTAACAGCTAGGGTAACTGAGGCAGAAGAACGAATAAGCGACCTGGAAGACAATATAATAGATAAAAAGGGAAAAGAGGAGGCCAGGGAAAAACAACTCAGAATCCATGAAAATAGAATCTGAGAAATAAGTGACACCATGAAGCGTTCCAATGTCAGAATAATTGGAATCCCGGAGGGAGTGGAGAGAGAGAGAGGACTAGAAGATGTATTTGAACAAATCATAGCTGAGAACTTCCCTAATCTGGGGAATGAAACAAACATTCGCGTCCTAGAGGCAGAGAGGACCCCTCCCAAGATCAAGGAAAACAGGCCAACACCCCGGCATGTAATAGTAAAACCTGCAAATCTTAGAACCAAGGAAACCATCTTAAGGGCAGTTTGGGGGAAGAGATTCCTTACGTACAGAGGGAGGAACAACAGAATAACGTCAGACCTATCCACAGAGACCTGGCAAGCCAGAAAGGCCTGGCAAGGCATATTCAGGGTACTAAATGAGAAGAACATGCAGCCAAGAATACTTTATCCAGCAAGGCTTTCATTTAGAATGGATGAAGAGATGCAGAGCTTCCACGACCGGCAGAAACTGAAAGAATATGTGACCTCTAAGCCGGCCCTGCAAGAAATATTAAGGGGGGTTCTATAAAAGGAGAAAGACCCCAAGAGTGATATACAACAGAAATTTAAAGGAACAATCTATAAAAACAACGTCTTCACAGGCAATGTGATGACAATTAATTCATATCTTTCAATAATCACTCTCAATGTGAATGGCCTAAATGCTCCCATAAAACGGCACAGGGTTGCAGATTGGATCAAAAGACAGGACCCATCCATATGCTGCCTACAAGAGACTCATTTTGAACCTAAAGATACATCCAGACTGAAAATGAAGGGATGGAGATCCATCTTCCATGCCAGCGGACCTCAAAAGAAAGCTGGGGTAGCAATTCTTATATCAGACAAATTAGATTTTAAACTAAAGTCTGTAATTAGAGACACAGAAGGACACTATATCATTCTTAAAGGCTCTATCCAACAAGAAGATCTAAGAATTGTAAATATCTATGCCCCCAACATGGGAGGAGCCATCTACATAAGCCAACTGTTAACCAAAATAGAGTCATATTGATAACAATACGTTAATTGTAGGAGACCTCAATACTCCACTCTCAGCAATGGACAGATTATCTAAGCAGAAAATCAACAAGGAAACAAGGGCTTTGAATGATACACTGGACCAGATGGACCTCATAGATATTTACAGAACATTCCACCCTAAAACAACAGAATACTCATTCTTCTTGAGTGCACATGGAACTTTCTCCAGAATAGACCACATACTGGGTCACAAATCAGGTCTCAACTGATACCAAAAGATTGAGATTATTCCCTGCATATTCTCAGACCACAATGCTTTAAAACTGGAACTCAATCACAAGAAAAAATTTGGCAGAAATTCAAACACTTGGAAGCTAAAGAGCACTCTGCTCAAGAATGTTTGGGTCAACCAGGAAATCAAAGATCTTAAACAATTCATGAAAATCAAGGAGAACGAAAACACATCGGTCCAAAATCTATGGGATACTGCAAAGGAGGTCCTAAGGGGTAAATACATAGCCATCCAAGCCTCACTCAAAAAAATAGAAAAATCCTGAATTCACCAACTAACTCTACACCTTAAAGAACTAGAGAAAAAGCAACAAATGATGCCTAAGCCATGCATTAGAAGAGAAATAATTAAAATTAAAGCAGAGATCAATGAATTAGAAACCAGAAACACAGTAGATCAGATCAAAGAAACTAGAAGTTGGTTCTTTGAAAGAATTAATAAGATCCATAAACCACTGGACAAACTTAACCAAAAGAAAAGAGAAAGGACCCAAATTAATACAATTATGAATGAAAGGGGAGAGATCACGACTAACACCAAGGAAATAGAAACAATTATTAGAAATTATTATCAACAACTATATGCCAATAAACTGAGCAATCTGGATGAAATGGAGGCCTTCCTGGAAACCTATAAGCTGCCAAGACTGAAATAGGAATAAATTGACAACCTGAATAGGCCAATAACCAGTAATGAGATTGAAGCAGTGATCAAAAACCTCCCAAAAAACAAGAGTCCAGGGCCTGATGGATTCCCTGGGGATTCTACCAAACATTCAAAGAAGAAATAACACCTATTCTCCTGAAGCTCTTTCAAAAAATAGAAACAGAAGGAACACTTCCAAACTCATTCTATGAGGCCAGCGTTACCTTAATCCACAAACAAGGCAAAGACCCCATCAAAAAGGAGAATTTCAGACCGATATCCCTGATGAATATGGATTCCAAAATCCTCAACAAAATCCTAGCTAATAGGATCCAACAATACATTAAAAAGATCATCCACCATGACCAAGTGGGATTTATCCCCGGGATGCAAGCGTGGTTCAACATTTGCAAATCGATCAATGTGATAGAACACATTAAGAAGAGGAAAGAGAAGAACCATATGGTCCTCTCAATGGATGCAGAAAAAGCATTTGACAAAATACAACATCCTTTCCTGATTAAAACTCTCCAGAGTACAGGGATAGAGGGAACATTCCTCAAGCTCACAAAATCCATCTATGAAAAACCCACAGCGAATATCATCCTCAATGGGGAAAAACTGAGAGCCTTTCCCTTAAGATCAGGAACACGTCAAGGGTGCCCACTCTCACCACTGTTGTTCAACATAGTACTAGAAGTCCTAGCAACAGCAATCAGACAACAAAAAGAAATAAAAGGTATTCAAATTGGCAAAGAAGTCAAACTCTCTCTTTTCGCAGATGACAGGATACTTTATGTGGAAAACCCAAAAGATTCCACCCCCAAATTACTAGAACTCATCCAGCAATTCAGTAATGTGGCAGGATACAAAATCAATGCACAGAAATCAGTTGCTTTCTTATACACTAAAAACGCGACTGTAGAAAGAGAAATTAGAGAAAAGATTCCATTTACAATAGCACCAAAAACCAAAAGATACCTCGGAATAAACCTAACCAAAGAGGTAAAGGATCTATACTCTAGGAACTACAGAACACTCATGAAAGAAATTGAAGAAGACACAAAAAGATGGAAAAATATTCCATGCTCATGGATCGGAAATAAACATTGTTAAAATGTCTATGCTACCCAGAGGAATCTATACCTTCAATGCCATACCGATCAAAATTCCAATGACATTTTTCAAAGTGCTGGAACAAACAATCCTAAAATTTGTATGGAATCAGAAAAGACCCTGAATTGCCAAGGAAATGTTGAAAAAGAAAAACAAAGCTGGGGGCATCACGTTGCCCGATTTCAAGCTATATTACAAAGCTGTGATCACCAAGACAACATGGTACTGGCACAAAAACAGACATATAGACCAATGGAACAAAATAGAGAACCCAGATATGGACCCTCAACTCTATGGTCAAATAATCTTTGACAAAGCAGGAAAAACATGCAATGGAAAAAAGACAGTCTCTTCAATAAATGGTGCTGGGAAAATTGGACAGCTATATACAGAAGAATGAAACTCGGCCATTCTCTTATACCATACACAAAGATTAAATGGATGAAAGACATCAATTTGAGACAGGAATCCATCAAAATCCTAGAGGAGAACATAGGCAGTAGCCTCTTTGACATCACCCACAGCAACTTCTTTCGAGATACATCTCCAAAAGCTAGTGAAACAAAAGCAAAAATGAACTTTTGGGATTTCATCAAGATAAAAAGCTTCTGCACAGCAAAGGAAACAGTCAACAAAACAAAGAGGCAACCCACAGAATGGGAGATGATATTTGCAAATGACACTACAGATAAAGGGCTGATATCCAATATCTATAAAGAACTTCTCAAACTCAACACCCAAAAAACAAATAATCAAGTCAAAAAGTGGGCAGAAAACATGAACAGACACTTCTCTAAAGAAGACCTACAAATGGCTAACAGACACATGAAAAAATGTTCATCATCATTAGCCATCAGGGAAATTCAAATCAAAACCACATTGAGATACCACCTTACACCAGTTAGAATGGCAAAAATTGACAAGGCAAGAAACAACAAATGTTGGAGAGGTTGTGGAGAAAGGGGAACCCTCTTACACTGTTGGTGGGAATGCAAGTTGGTACAGCCACTTTGGAAAACAGTGTGGAGTTGCCTCAAAAATTTAAAAATAGAGCTACCCTATGACCCAGCAATTGCACTCCTGGGTATTTACCCCAAAGACACAGATGTAGTGAAAAGAAGGGCCATATGCACCCCAGTGTTCATAGCAGCAATGTCCACAAGAGCCAAACTGTGGAAAGAGCCGAGATGCCCTTCAACAGATGAATGGATAAAGAAGATGTGGTCCATATATACAATGGAATATTACTCAGCCATCAGAAAGGATGACTACCCAACTGTTACATCAACATGGATGGGACTGGAGGAGATTATGCTAAGTGAAATAAGTCAAGCAGAGAAAGTCAATTATCATATGGTTTCACTTATTTGTGGAACATAAGGAATAGCATGGAGGACATGAGGAGAAGGAAGGGAAAAATGAAGAGCGGGAAATAGGAGGGAGAGATGAACCATGAGAGACTATGGACTCTGAGAAACAAAGAGGGTTTAGGAGGGGAGGGGGGGAGGGGGGATTGGTTAGCTCGGTGATGGGTATTAAGGAGGGCATGTACTGCATGGAGCACTGGGTGTTATACGAAAACAATGGATCGTGGATCACTACATCAAAAACTAATGATGTATTGTATGGTGACTAACATAACATAATAAAAATTTTAAAATAAATAAATAAATAAAAGTGGGCAGAGGCTCTGCAGACACTTTTCCAAAGAAGACATATAGATAACCAACAGACACATAAGAGATGCTCAACATCACTAATTATCAAGAAAATACAAATCAGAACCACAATGAGGTATCACCTCACACCAGCCACAATGGCTAGTATCAAAAAAGACAAGAAGTAACAAGTGTCAGAAAGAAAATGGAGAAAAAGGAACCCTCATGCACTGTTGGTGGGAATGTAAATTGGCACAGCCACTGTACAAAGGAGTATATGGAAGGTCCTCAAAAAACTTAAAATAGAAATACCATATAATCTAATAATTCCACTTCTGGGTATTTACTCAAGGAAAACAAAAACACTAATTCAAAAAGATAGATGCACCCCTATGTTTATTGCAGCATTACTTACAACGGACAAGATAGGAAGCAACCTAAATGTCCTCTGATAGACAAATGGTTAGAGAAGATGTGGTATATATCTACACAATGGAATATTACTTGGCCATAAGAAAGAATGAAATCTTGCCATTTGTGACAACACAGATGGACTTAGTATTATGCTAAGTGAAATGAGTCAAACAGGGAAAGATAAATACCATGATTTCATTCATATGTGGAATCTAAAAAAACAAAACAAATGAATGAACAAATAAGCAACAACAACAAAAGAGAAACAGACTCACATATGGAGAAAAAACTAGTGGTTGCAGGATGAGGAGGGGGATAGATGAACTATGTAATACATTTGGCTGAGAAAAAAGATGATGGTGCAAAAGGAAAGTGGAGGTGGTGATACTAACCAAAGCGGTATTTGCTCCACAACAGGAAAAAGACATGCAGAGAAGTGTGATCTTACCATCTCCAAAATATGTTTCAGTGGATAGTAGTTGGCTGGATAAACATAGTGTACAGATTTCCTCCAGATTACTCCTCCAAAGGTAGCAGCATACCTGGGAAGTCGAGGAAACTGCTCTCACCCAGCTCTGAGGAAGCACAGCACATGGACCCATAAACAGACCTCTTTTGGCTCCATTTATAGACAAATCAATATTTACTTTTTCAGGAGCAAGCATAGGTCGAAGGAAACTCACAGCCTCTTTCTCAAACAGGACACAGTTCTTAATTCTATTATAAACATCGAAGTGAAGGCAATAAATTCAGTGACTTTGTGAAGGAAATCCAACAGGGTCTGTCCTTCCCTGGAATATTAACTCATCAGGTCCCCCACCCACTGTGTCCTAACAGCAACGTCTCTTGACCACAAAAGCTCTGCACAGACGCGAGGACTGAGCAGAGAATGCACTGCTCATTTAAATCCCATGTCAGACTCCTGATGTCATCCTAGCAAATCTTAAGGCAGCCTTCAGGAATGTGTTTGGACAGTCCTGGGCTACAGACTGGGTCTGGAGGGGAGGGCATTCTGATCCCCGTACCCATCCACTAAGATGCAGCATACCAGTGTCCCTCTCTTCATCTTTACCACTGATGGGGGGATGACTAGAAAACATGGAAGGGACTCAGAAAGTCTCCTTTGCTTCTCTCTTATGAGTCTAAAATAAAACCTGATGATCTACTTAATTAGGCTTCTGAAAGAGGCAAACAAGCAGCAGGTCAGGCTGGAGGGCTCACTCTCTGGAGACCAGGAGAGCCACAAAATCTCCAGAGGTCTCCTACAACTTCTCACCCTTCCCACTGCAAAGCTTGGAGTTCAGCTGACAATCAATGTGTATAAATGACAGAGATAAGGCTAAGTTTACTAAACTGAGTTCTTCCTCTTCCTAGACACACAGATAAATTTACATTTTCCAGGCTCACCTATAGTCAGATGGGGCTATAAGACTGAGTCTGGCCAAGGAGATGGCACATACCTCTTCTAGGCAAATCTCCACAGCCTACTTGATGTCCTCTACTCTCTCTACCCACCACTCTGGCCAGTTGCACTTAATCCACTGAAGACATGAAGCCCTAGAAATGATGGAAATACACAATGGAAGAAGTTAGGTTTTTTAAAAGACAGCGTGGAGGAGAACCTCCTCTTCTACATGCATTGGATGGATATCCTCAAAACATAAAGTTGTATGTGTTAAACCCCTAACATATTGGAATTGTTTGTTTCAGCAGCCAGCAAGTTATCCTGACTAACGCTGCAGACACTGAGAAAATTAACAACAAATCTCAGAAAGATCACACAACAAGGAAAGCTGACATGTCTACTAAATAATAAGTCTAGGGGAAATGGTTGGTTACAGTTGAAAATAATTGTGTGTGTTTGTGATTGTTGATTCCATTGACAAGTTATTATGATAAGTAGATGAGCTTAGCAGAAAGTTGGCTGGTCTTCAAGCAGAAATTAATGATAATAGAGAAAGTCCATAAATGTGGGGTCTTGAAAAACTGTCCTACTGCTTGGGAGGTCAAAGGTTAAGAGAAAGTTTTAGATTGTCTTTGAAAAACACAGACTCACAGAAACCAGCCCTGAGAAGAGTAGATTATGTGTATAGTTGTCTTACTCAAGTCCAGTGGCCTTAGACACCATTACTTAAAAAGGAGTGGCATAGTGAACTGGAAAAGACAATAAAGAAACGAAAGAAAAATTCTAAAATTATGCTTAAAAACATATGTGCATGTGATTACTAGTACATGGAACTGCCCTGATACAAATAGATCAGAAACCTGTTTGGGTTTTTTTGGGTTTTTTTTTAAGATTTTATTTATTTATTTGACAGAGAGAGACACAGCGAGAGAGGGAACACAAGCAGGGGGAGTGGGAGAGGGAGAAGCAGGCCTCCCGCCGAGCAGGGAGCCCGATGTGGGACTCGATCCCAGGACCCTGGGATCATGACCTGAGCCGAAGGCAGTCGCTTAACCAACTGAGCCACCCGGGCGCCCAAACTTGTTTGGTTTTTGAGGGTGTTTATTGACAAAGACACCTGAGCTTGGCTTTTAAAGGAAGTTTTTGATTAAGGATTAAAGCAATTATTGATCTTAATATTTTATGAGCTGGAAGCAGGCTCCAAATGCAGTAATGCAAAAGAAGTCACATGTTCCAGTGTCTGCATGACATAATGTCATGGGGGACAATGAAGAAGACATACACCCCCAAAGGCAGAACAAGGGGTCATAGAAACAGTGGCAAGTTCCTCCCAGAGAACATAACCAGTGTCAGTTCAGGGAACTTCTACCACTTCAGTGGGTAAAAATGTGGCAGTGCCTGTCCCCCAGAGTATTCCAGCATTACCATGGGAAAGCTCCTGCTGAACAAATTCCATGCCTCACCTCCAAATGGGAATCTTAATGACGGATACCAGAGTCTGCTCCACCATTACCTATGCAGTGAGAGGAGAAAAATGGTCCACGAGGAATCACATCAGGACCTGACGGAGAAGACACTCACTGCTCGAGATCTTGGACTTTGTGAGAGCCTGGGTGGTCTCCCTTGGGAAGAGGGTAAGTATATTTTACATGCAAGAGTCTCTCTTGTATCATTTCTCTTAAGAAATAAATATTCAGTGACCCAGCCTCACCTGTAGGCAGCTGGATTTATGTGAGCACTGTGGCAAATGGAATGATAGAAAAAGTGACGTAAATCTCTCTCAGATTGAGCCACGAAAGTCTCCTATAAGATCTGGAACAATGGGTGTCTGGGTGGCTCAGACAGTTAAGGCTTTGGCTCAGGTCATGATCCCCGAGTCTTGGGATTGTCTCCCACATTGGGCTCCTTGCTCAGCGGTGAGCCTGCTTCTCCCTCTGCCTGCCGCTCCCCTTGTTTGTGCTTTCTCCCCCCCTCTCTCTCTCTGACAAATAAATAAATAAAATCTTTAAATGAAAAAAAATATGCTTGTACATCAGCCAGATTCAGAAATATCTGTCGGATCCCTAAGGGCTTAATACGTGGAGGATCCACATATGGAAGAAGCTTGGTTCCCTAAGAGTTGACATGAAGTAAAGCCCCCATGCACTGGAATGGGTTTGGATAAGTAAACTAGCATTGTGTAGTTACTGCAGTATCTTTGTTGTAGTAACTAACTTTACTCTTGAATTGACTAATTCAATATATGATGGGTTTTGATGTGCATTGCCTCTGCTATCTATAATCTGGAGCACAAAAACTTCAGAAAACTACAAAGCTGTCCAGGTGAAGTCTAAAAATGTACTCAATCCCTAGACAACATGATAGGAAAAATGGATTTAGTTAGCAAACATGTCTGATTTCTCTATTGATTCTGGTCTGTTGGCTGAATGACTATTAGTATTTTACCTTTTTTTTTCAATTGCCTAATCTGCAAAATTGGGAATAATGATATTTCATGGGCTATTTTGAGCATAATTTCTCTAAAAGTAGTTTATCTCTTGGTAACTGTCTATACTAATCATTAATGTGGTAACCACACATAAAGCACTCAACTAACTTTTGGTTGAGGAGATGAATAAATGAATAAACGTTATTACCAAATATAGTCCTTAGTCAACACTGCTAATGTAACATCTTATTAAATACCAAGATACATTCTACCCTTATGAATTCCAGACTCATGTCACTGATTTGATATTGATTTTGGATGTCACTGAAGAAAAGGAAATCAGAGTATAATTGTTATATCCTTTTCTTTTTTTAATTAATCATTAAATTCCCATGTGCCTTATGAGCAGGAAGTACAGTATCTTCTTGAAGTCACTCGCTACCTCTTGCCTAAGTGTTGGAGATCCCAGGAGTTTCATAACAGTTTTCATAACAGAGTTTCTGTGAGAAACTGTGAGAAGCTGAGCAAGGAGCCCGATGTGGGACTCAATCCCAAGACCCGGGGATCATGACCTGAGCCAAAGCCTTAACTGTCTGAGCCACCCAGGCAACTCTGTTATTTCGTAACAGTCACCTTTCAAGCATCAAGCAGAGGTTGAGAACTGACGTCACCCCAATATTGCTATTCCTATTAGTAGCCACAAGAGAGCAGTGTTGACTTGCCGGCTATGAAGCATTTATTTACTCTTGGCAATAACTCCAGGCTTTATAGACTCCCTGGCTGCACAGTTTGATGTCCCACACGGGGCCTCTGAGGTCACAGCTCTCATGCTAACACCCATTGGCTTAGAATATATCTGAAGAACAAGAGCATATCTGGATGACTATGTACTATAAGGCTCCCAAACTCCACTTTATTATATGTGGAAAATATAGTTTTGTTCCTTCAACAATATTGAGATCTTTGCTTTGAGCATTGGTCACCAGCATAAACTCCCTTTTTCCTCCAGATAATTTAATTCCAGGAGATTTGCTGCTCTTTCTTGCTACTGGCTCTTCATTTAAATCTGTGCTGGTCCTGAATAGCAGTGTTCAATGATATTCTTCAAAGATACTCTTTTCCAAAAGGCTCTGTGTTCCTCTTGCAAATGTGAGTAATGTGCAAACCAGGGAGTGAGGTGAATGACTATTGGCTGGCCTCTCCCTTCCCCTTCTCATATTTTTAATACACCCCCTTCCAGTACAATTGGACCACAGTCATTCTGTATTAGCAAAGTGACTCCACATATTTTCACTTAAACTGACAAAATATCTTATTTTTTTTCCAGCTTATTGAGATATAATTGACATACAGGAGGATAGAAGTCTAAGGTGTACAGCATAATGGCTTGACTTATATACATATTGTAAAATGATTACCACAACAAGTTTAGTTAATATCTAGTATCTCATATATACACAAAAAAAGAAGAAAAAAATTTTTTCCATGTGATAAGAACTTTTAGGATCTAGTCTCTTAGCAACTTTCAAATATACCATACAGCAGTGTCAACTACAGTCATCATGTTGTACATTACATCCCCAGTACTTATCTCTTAAAACTGGAGGTTTGGGGCGCCTGGGTGGCTCAGTTGGTTAAGCGACTGCCTTCGGCTCAGGTCGTGATCCTGGAGTCCCGGGATCGAGTCCCGCATCGGGCTCCCTGCTCGGCGGGGAGTCTGCTTCTCCCTCTCCCACTCCCCGTTTGTGTTCCCTCTCTCGCTGTGTCTTTTTCTGTCAAATAAATAAAAAATCTTAAAAAAAAAAAAAAAAACCTGGAGGTTTGTACTTTTAAAATGTCAATTTAAAATGCCTTTAGTTTCTGCTACTTCATTCTATCCATTCAAGACATGTTCAAAGACTGTACTAAGAGGACATTTTTTTGCAATGGGAGCTTCACGGCAAAGGTGTGCTTACCCTTCAAGATCTGGCTCTTTGGGTAATCCTGTCCCTCCATCCCCTTTATCTGTATGAGGACTCACCCCAAATCTGTCTCAGAACCACTGTGTCCAGTTTCTTGAGCCACCTGCACTGGGCTTGACAATTCTGTGAGAAACTGTCATCATCTTAATTTGTCTCCCAAGGACCAAAGTGGAGAGCCAACCTCAAGGACATGTCATGCCTGTTCTTATACTTAGGGCTCTACTACTTGGAACGAAAGATGCACTGTAGACATTACTGGTTAACTCTTAGTCACTTCAATATCATAAGCAAGGGAATGTTTGCTGAGGCCCCTGATGTGCCAGAAGCTGTGCTTGTCACTCTGAGGGATGACAACAGGCATGCTGGCCTCTACATCCCTTACAAATCCCTAACACAAGCTGTAGTTTCTACAACCATGTACTCAGCATCCCTGAGCAAGTTTGAGTCAAACTTCTCATAATTATGGTGGCTGTTTGCACTGATCTAGAGAAGCCTAATGCAGGAATTAAGATCTGAATATGACCAACTAACAGGGATTCCTCTTTGAGTCCCTTATGGATTTGCACCTGGGAGAAGCATAGCAGAGGTGGAGAAAACACTCCTAGAGAGACCAACAGAGTGGACTAAGTGCTGGGCAATATCACCTGACAATATGTATCCTATTCCTATGGATTGCATCCTTTCTGTTAGATGTTTTTGAAACTAATTTTTGTAATCATCCACACAAGGGTCTTATGAAAATTAATGTTATCGTGCACAGATACTGCTATATTGCAAGTGCTCAAAACATTTGAGCTTTTGTTTTCATTGTCATTACCATCACTGTTATCAGTATGTAAGGACATTGAGATTATTTGTATCATTTTTGGTCATCAGTGTTGAAGTTGGCCCTTCTGTCCTCTGACGGACAGGAGGAAGGTGGAGGTGGATAAACTCTTCCAGCAGCCATGAGATGGAGGGGAGCCCTGTGAGAGAATTCTCCTGTGGAAAATGACAAATGCTGAGTCGCACCTGTGGCTCTGGCTTGAGGAAATGAGAGCCAAGCCTGAGGGCAGTAAGAGCCCCTTCTTGTAGGCAAATGGATGTCATTTTCCTTTCCTGCTGTTACTGAGTGTGGCTTTGGAAGAGTCTGCCCTGGAGCCCACACAGTCCTGAGCTGCACTTACTGTGGGGAATCCCTGCAGTGTGATGTGGTCATTCTGTATTCCAGCTCAGAGCTAACTCCAGACTCTTCCATAGCTATGAAAGCTGGCCCTGTGACATTATGTTATGATGCCATGTCTCTTTGCATACCCGCACGGGAGGACTTGAGTCTGTGTCCAGTCCCTGGGAGCCAGTGTGCACTGCAGGGTGCTGCCTCAGTTGTCCCTCATGTGGTCACAAGCCCTCAGACTCAAAACTGACAGGAGCTGCATAGTCATTAACTCTTGTCTTTCAGCCCCAGACCTACCATCCAGATCCGCTTGGGATGCTGGGACTTGGACTCTGGACCTCTTCTTTGTCAGCTGGCTCCCTTTAATTTCCACCCACAGAGAACAGCTGGAAAAGACTGGAAGGCTAAAGCAGGGCAGGGGATACTTGCTTCTTCCTATCCCTGTCTTGTCAGTATCCCTGAGCAATGACTCTTCACCTGGCAGTGGAGTTGATTCTAGTCTCCGGGATTTGTTGGTTGATTGGTTGGGTGTTGTGTTTGAGTTTGATTTGGGTTTGGGTGTGGAACTCCCAGGATCCAATCAGCCTCACTGAACTTCCTCCGAGGTACCAGCAGCAGCAGGATAGAGTCCCACCCTCAGAGATCTTAGTCCCAGCTCTGAAGGCACCTCCTCTGAGCTCCAGGGACAGCAGTACCAGTTGAAGGCAGCACCAGTCCCAGTCCCATAGACCCATCTCCAACCTTCTGCGGTCCAATGACCAAATTCTTCCCAACTGTGATTCTTCCCACAGGTGCGACCTCTGCAATTACTTCAGCAACCCCTGTTTTAGTTTCAGGTTTCCATCATCCATTAAACCATTTGTTTTATATTAATCTCTGAAAATAACCAGTACAATTTCTTTTCTCTTCTCCTGACTAGACTCACTATTATCCAGAAACCTGACCCTTTGCTATGTCTTCTCACCTCCAACTAGAGCTCTTAAGCAAAGTCAACAGATCAAGTAAGACCTGATTTTCAGTTCACTGGATGTGTAGCTTAAACATTTAGGAGAAGTGGCCAAACCACTGCCCCAGTCAGTTTCCCCATTTTCTGAGAAATGGCATCTCTTCTCCCTACCTCTCTCTCAACCTATCCTCATTTCTAAGACTCTTCTCCTGAACACTCTTCTCCTGTAGGCCTGCAGATGCTTTGTCAGGCAGGAGTCTGCCTTCTCTGAGAACCTGCTGGTTCTCAAGGAAGTAGGTATAGGCGGGAAATAGATATCCAGAAAGACAAAACACAAGCAAAGTTGATAGAGGCCTGGTATCCAGCTTCAATTGCACTTGAAGGGGCATTTCTGTAGAAGGAGCCCAGGCTCTGGAGTCTGAATTTCCTTCTCTGCCACTTTCCAGAGAATGTGGTCTTTGGCATTTTCCACTCTTGAAAAACATCTTTTTTTCTACTATGTAAAATGGAAGTAATAACACCTACAGAAATGTTGCAAAAGATTAAATCTACTTAAATAAAGTTGCCTATACTCAAAGCAGTTACTCAAGAAATATGAGTTTCTTCCTCTACCTTCACCCAAACCAGGCGAGGAGAATAAAGGAAGAAATCTGGGTCAATTATGAAGTGAGCTTCAGAGTGTATAATAAATACTCACCAAGATTTTGTCCAATTCACTGCCTAGACAAAATCACTGAGGAGAAGGAAGAAAAGGAATTAGAAATCTACTTTACATATTCACATCCCTCTCCACAGTAATTTCTTAATTCCTTGTTTTATCTCTTTGGTCTGAACCCCATATACAATAGGGTTCAAGGCAGGAGGTATGAGGTGATGAAGGACATTGAGCAAGATGAGGATGTCCATGGGGACCCTCTTTCTGGCCACATTTCTCAACACAACAACCAGAGGATGGTGCTGAAGAACAAATGAGGATGAAGTGAGAGCCACATGTGCTCAGAGCTTTTACAGCAGCCCCCTCAGCCTTGAACCTAAGCACAGCTCTTAGGATGAAGGTGTAAGAGAGGAAGATGAGGATGAAATCTGACCCCAGTAGTCCAACCAGCCACAAATTGGTAGATTCTGTTAAGGGTGAAATTGTCACAGGAGAGCCTGGACATGGACAAGTTGACATAGATGCAGTTCTCAATGACATTTTTCCCACAATAATGGAGCCGGGCAGTGAGAATAGGAATAGGTGCAGTGAGAATGGCATTTTGGGTGACAATGAAGATGCTAGCCTTGGCCACAAATTGGTCAGTGATGATGGATGGGTATCATAGTGGGTGGCAGATGGCCACATAGCGGTCATAGGCCATGACCATGAATGTGCAGGACTCCATAGGGAGGAAACTGTTCATGATGAACATCTGGAGGAAGCAGGCTGAGAAGCTGATGGACCTGAGATCAAACCAGAAGATGGCCAGGACCTTGGGGATGACGGTCCGACAGAGCACGATGTCCAACAGAGAGAGGAGGCTGAGCAGGTAGTACATGGGCTCGTGCAGAGAGACCTCCAGCCAGATGGTGATCAAGAGGGTGGCATTGGCCCCCATGGCCAGGAGGAAGAGGAGGCTGAGGGGCAGGGACAGCCAGTGCTGCCAACTCTGGTAGTTAGGGAAGCAGAAGAGGAGGAATTCAGAGACTGGAGCAGTGGAGTAGTTGCTGGGTAAGGCCATGGAATGAATCTTGAGGCTTCTCTTGACTATTTGTATGGGCAGATACAAGAGGCATTTTTTTTTTTTTTTAGTTCACTTCAAAAGTGTGCTTCTCACTCTTCAGGAAGCTAATGATATATAGGAGACTCATCCCAAAAGGCAAATCCCAGTCAATATCATAAAGACAGACTGGTGAGATTTGACAAATAATGCTATGGTCTATAAAGGAAAAATGAATCCGTGAAAAAACTAAGATTTTAAAGGTGAATAATGCTAGGGGATAACCTCCCAACATTAAAAATGTGCAACAAATTATGTCAGCATGGTACTAGTAAGGAAAATAAAATGTTAATAGTATAAAAAGATAGGCCAGAAACACACCTAGTTTTTATAATCATCCAGTACTAATATGAAGGAGGCATGAGAAGAAGGATCTTTAATAGGTGTTTTTGAGATAATTATTGACATTGATGTGGGTTGGAAAACTTTTAATTAGGTACTCACCTACTATCATATCCAATATAATTTTAGATGAATGATTTTGTTATATCCCTTCCCCAAACTCATGGTATACTAGAAGAAAATGGAATACAAAATTAATTAAATCAGTCATTTGCTAAAACTCCAGTCCTATTTGAATACAACCATTCATTTTCCAGGGCCTGCACCTGGTCATACCAAGTCTTCTTAGAATAAGTCTAAAACTACAGAAATGGCTGCTTTTACTATAAGTTTATAGTTACCAACTTTAAATGAGTCCTCAATGCTGCCTGTCCATCCTACAAAGCTTGCCTGATCAACTTTCCCTTCTTCCAAAGCCTTTTTCAAGCCTTCTTCATTCTTTTCAAACCTTGAACTCCACTTCTCCTCTTGGAAGATGGCATCAAACACTACCTTGCAGAGGAAAGAAGTGTCCAGTGATATTTTCTTCAACTTCCCAAGATAAAACTTACCAACCTACTTGTACATTCTCCCATCCTTTCCTTGTTTCCAACCACTGAAACAGAATCTGCCCATCCTCAAAATGTCAAACCTTCCATCTCCTACACTGAATCGTAGCCCTCCTAGCCTTGCAGTTCCACTATCAATTATTTGTTCTAGTTCCCTAACTTGGAGTCATATTTCCTTCTTCACTGGATCTGCCTTGTCTTTCAAACATTGAAACCTTGGAAAATAGCAACACCGAAAGGGTGAAAAAAGAAAAAAAGAGACATAAATGGAGGGTCTGTAAGAGTATGAAAAAAATCAGAAGACTATGGTGACCTAGGAAAAATTGGGGGGAAAACTTCAAGGAGTATATGGCCAACTTGTCAGTTAAGCAGAAGTTCAATAACATGAGAATATGAATAGCCATTAAATTTTACAGTGACCTGGACAAGAGTAATTCACTGGACTGGTGCCAACAGAAACCAGAACGAGGGTGAAGAAGTTAGTAAGGGAGGACATGTAAACAGAGAGTGTTGACTACATAGCTAAAGAGCCTCATTTCAAGTTCATAAGTGAAGAAAAAAGCAAGACAGGAATGAGACATACTGCAGCATGCTTATTTGTTTATGGAAAGGTTAAAATTCAGAAGGAAAGTAAGATAACTGAAGTAGTTAGTTCATTGAGAAAGTTATTATTATTATTATTTTCTCTGTAACACAACACAGATTTTGTACTTCTTTGTCTCCCTCTACCCTCCTGTGAAATATTTGAAGACAGACAAATTACACTTTTCCATTTATACACACCAACATTATCTAACACCCCACAGATTCTTCATAAAAATCTGTTGAAAAGATTTTTGAATTATGGGCCTTGATGTTCTACATTGATGGAAAATTCCAAGGAGGGAAAGTGAGAGAGGAGAGTTAGCCAGAGTTTCAGTGTGCTGAAGGGGACACTGAGGAAGGGAGAGAAGTCCTGATCCATACTACAGATGGTGGTCACTGAGGGGGCAGGGCAGGATACAAAATGCATATTGGAAATTGGAGGCTTCTTCATGCCACTGTTTACAGGTGCTCCTCAAGAGCCTGCTCCTGTTAGTGGTAAAACCCTGGGCTAGGTCTCTAACTTAAGAAATCTCTTGCCCTTGCCCTAATTAATACAAACACAAAACAACCCTATTGCTCCTAACATGTTTGTTAGAATTTTCTTGAATTTCCTCCAGTCTGGTCATTACCAACTTATCCATACAAAAATCTATCTCCCTGTACCTGTCTTTCCTCTCCTCCTTGACCCTTATCCTCTCTACATCCTATTTTCTCATCCCTATTGAATGACTTTCTTAGCACTTTGTCCTCTTCTAGCATTGTTTGATATAATCTTCATACCTGTTTATGCTTCTTCTCAAAGGCCACTCACTGATCAATTCTCCTATGTCTCTGCTTCTGTTCTTCACATGTTGGTCATTAACTTGTGGAAAAGCCAAACTTCTATTGCCCAAAACTCATCAAGCCCAGGACACTTGTCTCCAGCCACCCAGTGTTACCGCTTCAGCTCAGAGTCTATTCAACTCCATTTCTTCACTGCTTAACATTGGAGAATGGGACAGGGGGAGGGAGTGAGAAATCTGGAATAGGAGAGAAGGAAAAAAGAACAGATTCCTAGATGTCCTGAATGGTAAAAGTACACATAGGAACATAAGTCAGTGATGTGGTACATAGAGTAAACATTGATTTAGGACTCTAAAACTGGATAGACAGTATTAGCTGAAAAATACCAAGTGTCTAGTATGTACCAGGCATTCTTCTAAGTGTTATGTGTGTGTGTGTGTGTGTGTGTATACACGTATATAAATTTATTTCATAGACATACAATCTCAAGAGCAAAGTAGTTGAGAATCTTTCTCAGCCCTATTCTGGTTACTTCACCTGGAGTATCCTACCCAATTCAGTACATTGTATTAAGTCGTATGAGTTACAAGATGATAAAAGTTACAGGATGATAAAAATCTACAAATTATAGATGTGTGGACTGCCAAAAATAAGAACATTAGTGATAACTTCAAAATATAGGAATGGCTATCTTGAGGGAGAGGGCAAAACTAGGACCATCAGAGAGAAATCAGAGAAATGGAGCCTGGTTGAATCTGAAAGAGAGCTTTCTATCAATCTAAAGAAAGTTAGCTCTGCAGGTTAAATTGCTCTACTGAGACAAAGTTGGGGGGAAGCTTCTTCATCAACATTTTTTCCTGAATCTCCATGCCAGGTATCTGGTGACATACTAAAGTCAGCATACCTACACCCCCTATCCCATTGTAGAATTTATAGATCTCCTTTTTTTCCTGGTCAGGCAAGATGAAGTCCAATTCTCTACATGCACTAGGTCTCCTAACCAAGCAAGGAAATGGGATCCTTTTTTAGAAAGGCAGAGGGAAGAAAGAAAACCTAGCATGCTCCTTACAGAGATGCTTAGGATTTCTGGATGCTAATGCATCCAGAGCCACATCTCCCACCACCTCATTGCCTTTTCTGCCTGCTAATTGGAGGTTGCCTATTAGAAAAGACCCCTGCCTGCCTTGTCACTCTTCCCATCTAGAGCCAATTCAGTCTGTGCTACCTACCCTCCCTTGACTCTGGAACTTACAGAAGATGTCAAAGGATGAGTCCTTTATGATGTATCAGCTGTATTGGTAACCATGCTGGGACTTAGATGAATAAATATGAAGAGTTTTATGAGCTCCTATTCCTCTCCTACCCCCCCCCCCCATTTATGGACCCAGATGGGAAAAGGTGGCTTGGGAAACAGACTTAGGGGATGAAGAGCTGAGTCCTTTGGGAACTGTCTTATGGTGCTCCTGCAGGTAGGGAGTTGGGATTAAAGAATGGAGTGGTTTGAAGTTAAGGTAAGAAATAGCCCAGAAGCCAGAAGTCAATGATCTGGTGCACAAACCTGATATGCAAACATGGTCAAATGTGTAGGAAAAGAGACTATAGAGCAACCTCCTTTATTATAATAGTAATCCTAAAGTTTTGAGGGACCTTTCTGAGAGACCTAAACTACTTAAGTTCTTTTACATTTTTTCTCATTGAATCATCTCCCTTAGATATGAATGGGCAACTCTTTTAAGTAGGAACTATTATCCCCACTCTATAGGGGATAAATAGAAAGATAAAGCCTTGCCCCAAATTCACCGCAATTAACCTACATTCATAGCCATATCAATCTGATTCCAATGTCTGTGTTCTAAATGACCCTTCTCTTTACTGATGAATGTGACCATAGTTATTGATATCCTAAACAAAATCCTAGCAAGTCGAGTTTAGCAAACTGTTAACATTTTTTAATATATTTATCTTTTGAAGAATGCAAAGAGGGTTCAATATAAGGAAATCTGTCACCTAACACATCAAAGTTGTGGATAAGGTCGTGGGAATAAAACCATTCAAATCACAAACGGATTTGAATACTAGCCCTGGCATTTGCTATTTTTTTTTAAAGATTTTATTTATTTATTTGAGAGAGAGAATGAGAGAGAGAGAGCACATGAGAGGGGGGAGAGTCAGAGGGAGAAGCAGACTCCCCGCTGAGCAGGGAGCCCGATGCGGGACTCGATCCCGGGACTCCAGGATCATGACCTGAGCCGATGGCAGTCGCTTAACCAACTGAGCCACCCAGGCGCCCCTGGCATTTGCTATTTGTGTGACCCATCCATTAAACAAATACTAACTACCACCGTATGCCCCACAAACTGTATTAGGCACTGTATACAATGATGAATAAGGCAAACATGGTTCCTATCTCACCAAGAGCTCACTCTAATTATGTGGTTGTTGAAAGAAAATAGGCATCTCTAAATGTACTTATTTGAATAATTTCTAAGATATATTATTTAGCAAAGAAGCAAGAGGCAAAAACAGTGCATAGAATGCTACACAACATTATTTTAATGCTATAAAAAGAATAAATATAAATAAGTGTATATATAAATACATACATTATCATCTATATTCTTATATATAATCAAATTACCTCTGGAAGGATATACAAGAAACTTATAAGAGTAGTTGCTTCTGGGAAAGAAAATTCTGTGCTTGGCAGATAGAATAGAATGGTATCTTAGAGATTGCTGGTTGTGTACCCAGTGCCCCATTCTTCCTTATTAACAAAAACCATAATTTTATTTGGGTACCCATCTATACTGCCAAAATACTATTCTTCTCAGATTCTGAATGTCATTTGGTGGGGTTTCCAAGAAGACTCTAACGTGAACTAACTCAGTTGAGAAATGAAGGTCATTAGCCCTCACTCCTTTCTCATGGAACAGACACAGGATTGACACCTGAATTTCTAGCTAAAAGCATCAGCAACTTTGAGGACAGAAGTCAGTTTTTAAGTATGATAAAGAATATAGAAACTGGTGAAGCTCTGGTTTCAGCCCTGGATGTCCACCTCTGAAACCCTTCTACATGAAAGGAAAAGAATTCTCTAATTTGTTGGTCACCATATTTGGAGTTTCTATTATATGCAATCAGACATACACTAACTGAAACAAAGAATGAATTACTTTTACTGAATACCTTTTTTAATTTTCAAAATTTTGAACCATGTACATAAGTTACTTTTTTTTTATTTAAATTCAATTAGCCAAGGTATAGTACATCATTGATTTTTGATATAATGTTCAGTAATTCATCAGTACTTTTTAATTAAATATTTTTAAAAGGTATTCTTTTGGTAATACAGATAAAAATATAAAACAAATAAGTGTTAAAAGTTTTGGTAATTATACAAAAGAAAATATACAAAATCCTCTCATGTACCATCATGGAGCATTACTATGGGAGCATTAGGTTAGGTAAGGGAGATCAAAAAGGTCTTAACAAAGAGAGGTATGAATAGGAAGGAAAACAAGGGTAGAAGCAGAAAAGGCAGGAGAAGACTATTATCTGGTCCAGGCAAGCGATGGTGGTGTCATGGACCAGATTGGTGGTAGAGGAAATGACTCTGAATAAACAAATTTTGGAAGAATAGTCAAGTCAATATAATGATGAATTACAAATGAGAAATGAGGTATTCAATGTAGAAATCAAATATGAATCAGGATTCTTTCTTAGACAACTTGGTGGATATGGGCTCATTTACTGTAATGACATCACACATTAAGATTTCTGGGTATTGTTGAGTGTACATCTGAAGTTTGTAATAATAAATTTAATGTGGGTTCCTGGATGGAGTTTGCCTTCAGCTCAGGTCATGATCCCAGAGTCCTGAGGTGGAGCCCTGTGTAAGGTTCCCTGCTCAGTGGGGAGTCTGCTTCTCCCTCTCCCTCTGCCCCTCCCCCCTGCTCATGCTCTCTCTCTGTCTCTCTCTTTCTCAAATAAATAAATAAAATCTTTAATTAATTAATTTAATATGAAATCAGTATGTTTATTTATGGGATTTTTTCCTAGCAAATTTCAATCTTTCACAGAGGAGATAGATATTTAGATTTAAACAGTTTGGGTTTTTTCAAGCAACGAAATGGAGGGAGAGAACAAAAGAGGTTAGATTATTTCCAAAAATATAATTAAATTATGGGCTATAGAATCTAAGGCTATACAAAAAATAAAATCAGACAAGAAAGGAATGAATGACAGTATAAAGAGGATTCCACCAATGGCTTGTGACACTAGATATTCAACAATTGTAACTTACTAAGGATAGTTGAAAATTTGAGCCTGACAGTCAAAGGTGATAGAAAGCAGATGTTTTAAGTCTATATGTTAGAGGTAGATCAACCACAAAAATGAAATAAGTCAAAATTGGAGGTGTAAACAAAAAAGTTTAAGTTTTGAGTACAGGCTGATCTAAGTACTCAAATATTTCATTTTCCCAGCAATAAGACCCCACTGAAAAATAAATGCATATACATAAAGTAATTAACAATTATAGGAGAAGATACATACAGTATAGTTACTTAAAAATACATCTGAGAGGAGTTTAGGAAAGGCTTAGACTTCAAGCAAAGAATATGTTCAAGAGAGAAATAATTTGAGATGTGAATTTTTAGCCCATAGTATCTCCCACTGATTTTAGACAAGTTAGGCAATAAATCATTTATTTAATTTTCTTGTTGTCTCATCTGAGCCACCTGTAAACATAATTCACCTGGCAGCTACCTTACATTAGAAAATGGGCAGAAACTTATCTCCTGCTGCCCTTTATAAATTTGTTTGGGATCGGTGTAATTGTAGCAGTCTGGAGCTTCCTGCTGCTTTATATTGCACAGGAGGATTGAGCCCATCTGAAATAGATACAATGAGAACAGATAACCACTCAGCTGGCAAGCAGGGCATGAGCTGTTTCTGCTGGGAATCCACTAACACAGCTCTATTCACTTGCGCTGGGAAGTACACACCCGGAACACAACAGGGCCGTGCAAAGATAACACCAGAACAGACTGATGGCCAAAACTGAAATTCAAAAGAGATGCTACAATCAAGCCAATAAAAAGTGAAAGAGCTGCTTTGTAGTTCCCACTTCTCCCACACTTATTTTTTACTGTTTCTCCACAAGTTCCTAACTAGTGACCTTTAAATGCATCCCCCTTAGTTCACTGACTTCTTACTTTTGTTTTCTACTTATGTAAACTGGTAGTTTTTCTCCCCAATCTGATACTCATCCTTTGAATTCTCACTCTGAAGAATATAGCCCACCAATGGCAGTTTTTAATCTCCTCTGATAATACACTAGCATTCTAACATTCAAATTATATAATATTGAGTATCATTTAAAGTCCAGCAAAATGTCACCCACCAGAAATAACTATATAAGCAATCTGTTGTGTATTTTTCACCTATGTTTTTCTACGTGTATATTAAAGTTATACACATGTAAATGATATTATATCATATCAATTTAACTTAAATACATGAGCCTGTTAAAAACTCTTTATTGGGGCGCCTGGGTGGCTCAGATGGTTAAGCATCTGCCTTCAGCTCGGGTCATGATCCCAGGGTCCTGGGATGGAGCCCCACATGGGGCTCCTGGCTCAGCCGGGAGTCTGCCTCTCCCTCTCCCTCTGCCTCTCCCACTGCTCATGCTCTCTCTCTCTCTCTGTATCTCTGTGTCTCAAATGAATAAATAAAATCTTTAAAAAAAAAAAAACAACTCTTTATTATAATCCCATGCTGTTGCACTAGGCACAACCATTAGATATACAATGAGTTTGTAGTATGTTTTATTATCTGGTAAGGTGTGACAAATCTTTTTAAAAACTCTCTTCCATTTGGTGAAACTTTTACCTTACATATACACTTTACATTTTAGAATAACTGCACCAAACGTCCTCTGAAAATCTTTGCTGGAATGTTTCTTGAAATTGCATTGACTTTACAAATTAATTTGAGGAGAACAGACATCTTTAAAATGCTCATGTGTCCTTTCCATGTACATGGTTTATCTCTACATTTAATCAGGTCTTCATTTAAATACTTTTAAGCATAATTTTAAAAGAGAATCCTTAAAGGTCTTGTGTATTTATTATGATGCCAATTTCTACATATTAATAAGTTTTCTATTACTGTAAGTGGTATGTTAACTTCTATTATTTTTAGATGATTTTTGTTGGTATAAAGAAAACTATTGATTTTTTGAAGTTTATTATATCTGAGCAACTAACTGAACATTAACAGCAAGTTAATTATGTTTGGCTCTAGGGAACCCAGTCGCTGTCTTTACTCTGAAGAAGAGAACCTTATGCCAATATTCCTTGAATCACCAAAGACAAAATCCACACAAGTATCAGCATGAAAATACAGTCATCTTTCTCTCCCTCCCACACAACCAACTTGATGAGGGAGCAGAAGGGCTAGCTAAAGACGAAGCATAAACTGACACCCTGCAATCTCCCCCTCTACTGCCACTCCTGGGTGGGATGTGTGACATTCTTCCAGGAATCTCCCAACTATCTTAATGTTAAAACCTTGCTAGAGGGGAAAACAACCTTAACTTGACAATGGCAAGGCCTCTGGTATCTTGTAAGTCCTCTTTAGCATTATCTTATAGGTCCTCTTTAGCATATGAAAGCTCTTTTGAAACCTCCCTTTTCCTTACTTCCCCCAACACCTGTGTATATAATCAGCCACTCCTCAAAATCCTGGTGCTGCAACTCTTTCTGCCCACGGGTCCTGTCCCCGTGATTTAATAAAACCACCATTTTGCACCAAAGACGTCTCAAGAATGCTTTCTTGGTTGTAGGCTCTGGACCTCACCCCACCAAACCTCACCTATATTCCAAAACCACATCAAACTGATAATCAAGTTCTTCTCATTGTTTAAAGACATTCCTCTAAGATACTTTTAACCACTCTTTCATACCCTTTACACTTAAAGGAATCAAGCAGCTCTCCAACTCTCCACCTTTCATCAAGTTTTTTTTTTAAATACTCTAATGCCATATAGTATATACCTTTATATCCAATATTTGCAATTTACCAGTCAAGAGATATTACAAAAACAAAGAAGATCATATTTGTTGAAAACAAGAAATTAGTACTCTCCACATTTCAAATGCCTTTATTTTTTTTTAAGATTTTTCTTTTTTTTATTCATGAGAGACAGAGAGAGAGAAAGGCAGAGGGAGAAGCAGGCTCCCCAAGGAGCAGGGAGCCCCATGTGGGACTCGATCCCAGGACCCCAGGATCATGACCTGAGCCGAAGGCAGACGCTTAACCATCTGAACCACCCAGGCACCCTCAAATAATTTTTAAAAATTTGGAATCTACTGGGGCGCCTGGGTGGCTCAGTTGTTAAGCATCTGCCTTCAGCTCAGGTCATGATCCCAGGGTCCTGGGATCAAGCCCCACATCGGGCTCCCTGCTCTGCGGGGAAGCCTGCTTCTCCCTCTCCCACTCCCCCTGCTTGTGTTCCCTCTCTTGCTGTCTCTCTCTCTGTCAAATAAATAAATAAAATCTTTAAAAAAAAAAAAAAATTTTGGAATCTACTCACCAGAATCAGTGTTTAAGGATCTCTTAAGGGAGTGGCTCTTGCTTTCACTGTATAGAATTTTGCAAATAAAAATTATATCTGACCATTGAGTAATGTTATTTGATGAGCCTGAACCCTAAATTCTCTATACCCACGTAAATAATGACATCACTCCCTACCAGCTACAATAATATATATATTTCCTCACCCATTGTTACCAGATTGTGACTTCCAGAATTTTAACAATATGCTATACTTATATTCCTCTCGTTTAAGGTTTTTGGGTGCAGCTCCAGACCACATGGGACATAGTCTTCAGTAAGCAGGATGTCCCCTATACTACCACATCAGTTTTACCATTTCTTGCATTCTGGTCTTCTCATTCCCACTTCTACCTCCACTTGGGTCCTCAGTGTCCTGGCCTTTCCACAAAGAGTTTGAAGGTGTGTGAGGATTCTGCTGGACATAAACTGGTATTATTATGAAAATTATGCTTTTATAATAGAATCTTGAACAGTCATGATCAAAAAAACATGGTAACTTTTCTGAGCTATGTGCCTCTGCTTAGTTCTTCCTGAATCTGAGGGGAACGGTCTATTGGCAACAGCAGGTTCAGAAAAATGACACAGAGGAACACCTGGGTGCTCCTGTCAGTTAAGCGTCCAACTCTTGATTTCAGCTCAGGTCATGATCTCAGGGTTGTGAGATCAAGCCTCACATCAGGCTCCATGCTGGGCATGGAACCTGCTTAAGATTCTCTCCCTCCCTCTCCCTCTGCCCCTCCCCACCCTTTCCCTCTGTACAAAAAAAAGAAAAAGAAAAAACAAAAATGACACAGAGATCATGGCCTGAACAGCAGAGCTAGAGCTTCAATTGTACCTGAGAAAGGAGTGCTGTGTCACGAAAAGTTTCTGGAGTCGGATAACCTGTACTTGAATTGATGCCCCACCACTCACCAAATGTGACCTTTGTCAATATTTCTCCATAAATTTTTTTTTTTAAGATTGTATTTATTTGCAAGAGAGAGAATGAGAGACAGAGAGCATGAGAGGGAGGAGGGTCAGAGGGAGAAGCAAACTCCCTGCCGAGCAGGGAGCCCGATGTGGGACTCGATCCCAGGACTCCAGGATCATGACCTGAGCCGAAGGCAGTCGCTTAACCAACTGAGCCACCCAGGCGCCCTCTCCATAAATTTTTATTTTCTAATGTATAACATGAGACAGTAACCTCTGTCCTGTAGAACTATTATGAAGATGAGATGATTTAAAAATATAAATGTCTACATACAAAATTAGGTACCTAAGGTTAGGTACCTGAATAGGCAAATGAACTTTGGTCAGGTACTAAGAGATCCACAGTAATTTCTGACACTAGAGGGACAGAAAGTGGGTAGGAAATATTTGCTATCCAAGCATTATTTTACTGTCTGGAATAACAAATCCCAGAATAGAAACAAAGGAAATAGTAATAGACATTTCTATAGAGGTGCCCTTCTATGTATTCAAAGCCCCTTCCACAATAACTTCTGACACCCCTGCCTTAACTCTTTGGTTCGAAATCTATATACAATAGGGTTCAAGGCAGGAGGTATGAGGTGATGAAGGACATTGAGCAAGATGAGGATGTCCATGGGGACCCTCTTTCTGGCCACATTTCTCAACACAACAACCAGAGGATGGTGCTGAAGAACAAATGAGGATGAAGTGAGAGCCACATGTGCTCAGGGCTTTTACAGCAGCCCCCTCAGCCTTGAACCTAAGCACAGCTCTTAGGATGAAGGTGTAAGAGAGGAAGATGAGGATGAAATCTGACCCCAGTAGTCCAACCAGCCACAAATTGGTAGATTCTGTTAAGGGTGAAATTGTCACAGGAGAGCCTGGACATGGACAAGTTGACATAGATGCAGTTCTCAATGACATTTTTCCCACAATAATGGAGCCGGGCAGTGAGAATAGGAATAGGTGCAGTGAGAATGGCATTTTGGGTGACAATGAAGATGCTAGCCTTGGCCACAAATTGGTCAGTGATGATGGATGGGTATCATAGTGGGTGGCAGATGGCCACATAGCGGTCATAGGCCATGACCATGAATGTGCAGGACTCCATAGGGAGGAAACTGTTCATGATGAACATCTGGAGGAAGCAGGCTGAGAAGCTGATGGACCTGAGATCAAACCAGAAGATGGCCAGGACCTTGGGGATGACGGTCAGACAGAGCACGATGTCCAACAGAGAGAGGAGGCTGAGCAGGTAGTACATGGGCTCGTGCAGAGAGACCTCCAGCCAGATGGTGATCAAGAGGGTGGCATTGGCCCCCATGGCCAGGAGGAAGAGGAGGCTGAGGGGCAGGGACAGCCAGTGCTGCCAACTCTGGTAGTTAGGGAAGCAGAAGAGGAGGAATTCAGAGACTAGAGCAGTGGAGTAGTTGCTGGGCGATGTCATGAGATAAATCCTAAACAGGATATTTCACCTGGGTTTATGTGCAGTAAGACACAGGAATTAGGTTAATAGAAAACAAAACTGTCAAAATGCTAACACTTACTCATCCAGAAAACTGTTGAATAGAGAAGAACAATCCCAAATGAAGGCAAAGTTCAGTGAAGATATATGTGAATAGGGAGGAAACTTAGCAAATTATTTCTAAAGTTAATTCGGAAAAACAAATAAGAGACTATCCACAAGGTTTGGAAGGAAAATGAAAAGAATTACCTCATTAAAACATACTGTAAAGCTACACAAATTTTTCAAGGGAGACTGACATGTGATACTGATAGAACAAATTTATTAATTATAGATCCCACAGGTCAGAAATATTCACTAGTTACAGAGTAATATAGAATAGTAAAGATGTCATAACGTCATATTTAACTGTGGGTCTTTTCAATATGTATTGCTGACATGATTTGTTAGTGGTAAATTAGTTTTTCCTCAGTTTTTATCACACATCAAAGTCAATTTGAGATGAAAAAAATTTATGATATACTTCCAACCCTATAATAAAGCAGAAAAAATAAACCTTGATTAAATATAAAGAAAGTCCCATAAAATCCTCTATCATTCTGACTTACTGTACTACAAGCACAACTCATCCTGGACATGCTTAATTCAAGCCTGCACAAATACAGTTCAATGTTCCTATAGAAAGTTATGCTCAAAGGCAGGCTGTTTTCATTAACATTTATGACCACGAACCTCAAATGAGCGCTTAATGAGCAAGTCCATTATAATAACCTCTGGTTAATTTGCTCCTTCACTCATTGCAAGCAATTTTTTACATTTTCTAAATATTTTCTAAATGGTAAATTCATCTTCTCCTCTCTTAGAAGATCACCTCCCCAACAGCATCACAAAGACAGGAGAGGCTATCAGATGCAAGTTCCTCAGTATCTATGATAGACTCATAAACTCATCAATACCTATACCTTGCTCTTTTCTTTGCATCTAGCCAACTCAAAAATCTATCCATCCTCCTAGTTACAATCCCCCCACCTCTGATATAGTGTCTATCCATCTCTGATCTTCTTAGACACTTTGACTTTTTAATTATCCATTCCATTTCCTGTGTAGTCAATCTCTCCATGGATCCTTCCTATGGATATTCAAAATGCTGAAGTCTCTTGTGTCTTAATAAATTTCTATATCTATCCCACATCCCCATTTGTTGTAAAGACCATGATTTCAGTTTTGAACAAAGATACCAAATCTCTCTTATTCCTCTTTCTTTTACACCCAAACTTAAGGAACCAGAAGAGACAAAGGACTTCTAAAAAGAGGCAACAGTTGGCTTCAGTAGTTCATTTGAGAAGTAATCACTGTGTAAATAAATGCCTCTAGAATGGCTCTAAAGATGTAGACAAGGAGCATCTTTTAGAGGTATAAATATAATGGCATAAGCAAAGATTAGACTGAGTAGTTCTATAGAAGAAGAGAGGTTAGGAATTCTTAAATTCTCCCATCTCTTCTGGATTAAATGACTGAATTTCACAAGACAGCCTGTGAAAATATTTGATGTATGTTGTAGAGGTAGAGATGATGGATCCAATTTTGAGATGTTGAATTTATAGTCTGTAAGCTATCAAAATGTACACGAGTCTGATTTCTACAGAAAAGAATTTGAATTCATTTGAAAGCTTAGAGTTAAAGGAAGAGAATACAGAATATAGTTCAAACCACTGTTACTTTTATTTCTCACCCTGTACTTACTATCTTTTCCTGCCTATTCTGCCACCTCTGAAAGACCCCTTCCTTGGCTCTTTATTCTTTTTCCTGCCCCTTATGTGTAGCCCCTATGCATGAACATGCTTCACAAATCCTAGTCTCTTATCCATCCAGCTCCCTGTCCTCATTCTTTCCTCATACTGTAAAGAATGGATCTAAATTAAGTTCATCCTTCTGCTACCTGGATTTCACTAAGAGTGTACTTAATATAAAGGATAAAAAAGGAGAAGATACAGAGGAATAGGTACAGAGAAAAAGGGTCAGATGCCTGGATATATTGCCAGATAGAAGTTTGGACATAAATATGAGTCAAAGTTTTGACATATTCAGTTAATAAAAATTATTAGAAACTGACTCTCTACTAAAGGAAGTAACAGTGATCAGAGGGAAGGTAATTATTCTTCTATTCTTCTTTGTTTTGGTTCAACCATGCTTAGAATAGTGTCCAGTTCAGTGCACCTTGATTTCAGGAATATTTTTTGAAACTTTACCACCTAGAAGAAGATGTCCAGAATAAAAAAGATCCTTAAGAACTCGTGATGAGGAACAATTTAGGAAAGTGAAGATATTTTACCTAAGCAATGCCTCCCAAATATATGACTGACTTTCAAAAAGAAGAGATAAAAACTAGGACCACTGGGAGAAAATCACAGAGAGATCCATTTCTGTTGAATATGGATCCTATATAATAACCAGAGGAGACTTGCTCTCTTGTTAATACTACTCTGCTCAAACATGCTGGGGGAAGGCAATAACCAAATTTCTTCACCAGTTTTTTCCCTGACCCTAATGGACCTGGGTGCTCAGTGTCATACTAGCACTCAAAACACTGTCCCTGTCCCAGAACCATACTTCCACTCTCTGGAACCCCTACACTGCTTTTCTGGGCAGGCCAGAAGTATTTCACTCATGTACTTGCATGAAATTTCCAGCCATATAAAATATGGGATCTGTTGTATTCAATGATATGGAATTGCTGAGACTCTATCTAGATCTTTCTCTTCTGAATGTTCATGCATCTGGTACCACCCCCATGGCCAACTTCTAGTATCATGAGAGCCAATATAAGAATGCAGAGAAGGCCTCATGTTCTGAATATTCTGGCAACTCAGCTGTTGTGGGCCCAGCACAGCATGGTTTTCTTGCCTTAGCCCTGAAACTCACCAGTGATGCAACATATTGAGTCCTGCTTAAGGAGTCAGCTGCCTGCATCCAGTAACCAGAACAAGAGCTGCTTCCTTGACTCTGATGAAAAAATCTAGAGGGTTTTATGATCTACAGTCAATTCCTCACACTGTTCCACCCCCTTCTCCACACCATCTGGGAACAGTCCTAGTTTGGGTTACTAAAACCCTGGGGCTGATGAGCTGATCTCTTGGGAACCTTCATCTCACCTTATGTTATGGTGTTATTGGGTGCCAGTAGTTGCGATGTGAAGGACAGGATTTGAAACTGACTTGAAATTCAAATCTATATCTATCAGCTTGACTCCACAGACCATCCTTCTAAACATTATACCACTTTCAATATCCTGAAATGTTATATTGAACCTTTCCAGAATTTCTTAATGACACTATCCTATTACCTGTTTTTTTTATATTATCCTGAATTCAACTCTGCTATTTGATATCTGCATGGATGTGAACAACTAATTTACCCTATGTAAATCTCAGTCATTCAATAAATATTTACTTATTATTATCAACCATATAGCCAGCACTAGAATAGTCACAGGCATAAAACAGTGAATAAAGTAGTTAAGATCATTGCCTTTATTGAGATTCCTTTACAGTTTTCACATTACATTATAGTATCAGTAGCTTCCCATTTTTCATTAAATAAAACTAGCTTTCTTAATCAGAACTACTCAACATTACACATGAACTGGGTGGACAGATCCCTGTCAGTTTTGTTCCCCATTAATGTGGTGTCTCACACAGTGTTTAGAATATAGTAAGATCAACACATTTTTACCTAATTAATGAAATCCAGGTCATACATAATCTGACCCCTTCCTACCTCTCCAGTGTATTTAGAACAACTTCTCTTGAAAGAAGTCACTGTGGCCAATGACAAAGAGGCTACTGCTTATGTTCTCTAGGATTTTGATTAATTCCTGTCTCACATTAAGGTCTTTCATCCATTTTGAGTTTATCTTTGTGTATGGTGTAAGAGAATGGTCCAGTTTCATTCTTCTGCATGGGGCTGTCCAATTTTCCCAACACCATTTGTTGAAGAGACTGTCTTTTTCCACTGGATATTCTTTCTTGCTTTGTCAAAGATTAGTTGACCATAGAGTTGAGGGTCCATTTCAGGGATCTCTATTCTGTTCCATTGGTCAATGTGTCTGTTTTTGTGCCAGTACCATGCTTTCTTGATGATCACAGTTTTGTAATATAGCTTGAAGTCAGGCATTCTTTTTCAACATTTCCCTGGTGATTCAGGGTCTTTTCTGGTTCCATACAAATTTTAGGATTGTTTGTTCCAGCTCTGTGAAAAATGTCAATGGTATTTTGATAGGGATGGCACTGAATGTGTAGATTGCTCTGGGCAGCATAGACATTTTAACAATTTTTGTCCTTCCAATCCATGAGCATGGAATGTATTTCCATCTCTTCATGTCTTCCTCATTTATTTCATTATTGTTCTGTACTTTCTAGGGTATAGATCCTTTACCTCTTTGGTTAGGTTGATTCCTAGGTATCTTATGGGTTTGGGGCTATTGTGAATGGAATCAATTCCTTAATTTCTCTTTTGTCGGTTACATTGTTAGTGTATAGAAATGCAACTGATTTTGTATCCTGCCATGTTGCTGAATTGCTGTATGAGTTCTAGCAATTTTGGAGTGAGTCTTTTGGGTTTTCCACATAAAGTATCATGTCACCTGCGAAGAGAGAGAGTTTGACTTCTTTTTTGCCAATCTGAATGCCTTTTATTTCTTTATGTTGTCTGATTGCTGAGGCTAGGACATCCAGTATTATGTTGAACAAAAATGATAAGAGTGGGGATCCCTGTCATCTTCCTGACCTTAAGGGAAAAGCTCTCAGATTTTCCCCATTGAGAATAATATTTGCAATTGCTTTTCATAGATGGCTTTTATGATATTGAGGTATGTTCCCTCTATCCCTACACTGTGAAGAATTTTAATCAGGAAAGGATGCTGTATTTTGTCAAATGCCTTTTCTGCATCAATTGAGAGGATCATATGGTTCTTGTCTCTCCTTTTGTTAATGTGATCTATCACATTAATTGATTTGCAAATGTTGAGCCACCCTTGCATCCCAGGAATAAATCCCACCTGGTCATGGTGAATAATCCTTTTAATGTACTGTTGGATCCTGTTGACTAGGATCTTATTGAGTATTTTGGCATCCATGTTCATCATCAGGGATATTGGTCTATAATTCTCCTTTTTGATGGGGTCTTTGGTTTGGGGATCAGGGTAATGCTGGCCTCATAGAACAAGTTTGGAAGTTTTCCTTCCATTTCTATTTTTTTTTGGAAGAGTTTCGGTAGAATAGGTATGATTCCTTCTTTAAATGTTTGGTAGAATTCCCCTGGGAAGCCATCTGGCCCTGGACTCTTGTTTTTTGGGACATTTCTGATTACTGTTTCAATTTCCTTCTGGTTATTGGTCTGTTCAGATTGTCTGTTTCTTCCTGTTTCAGTCTTAGTAGTTTATAAGTATCCAGGAATGCATCCATTTCTTCCAGGTTGCCTAGTTTGTTGGCAGATAGCTGCTGGTAATAATTTCTAGTAATTGTCCCTATTTCCTTGGTATTAGTCATGATTTCTCCTCTTTCATTCATGATTTTATTAATTTGGGTCCTTTCTCTTTTCTTTTTTTTTAATATTTATTTATTTGACAGAGACAGAGAGAGAGCAGAGGGGAGGAGCAGAGGGAGAAGCAGGCTCCTCACCAAGCAGAGATCCTGATGCAGGGCTAGATCCCAGGATTCCGGCATCATGACCTGAGCTGAAGGCAGATGCTTAACTGAATGAGCCACCCAGGCACCCCTCTTTTTTTTTTTTTTTTTTTTTGATGTCTGGACAGTGGTTTATCGATCTTATTAATTCTTTCAAAGAACCAGCTTCTAGTTTCATTGATCTGTTCTACTGTTCCTCTAGTTTCTATTTCAAGACACGTCTCTAAAGGCAAGGGAAGCAAAACCAAAAATGAACTTTTGGGACTTCATCAAGATGAAAAGCTTCTGCTCAGCAAAAGAAATAGTCAACAAAACTAAGAGGCAACCCACAGAATGGGAGAAGATATTTGCAAATGACGTTACAGATAAAGGTCTGATATCCAAAATCTATAAAGAACTTCTCAAACTCAACACCCAAAGAACAAATAATCCAGTCAAAGAATGGGCAGAACACGTGAACAGACATTTCTCCAAAGAAGACACACAAATGGCTAACAGACACATGAAAAAATGTTCAACATCACTAGCCACCAAGGAAATACAAATCAAAACCACAATGAGGTACCACCTTACACCAGTTAGAAAGGCAAAAATTAACAAGACAGGGAACAACAAATTTTGGTGAGGATGTGGAGAAAGGGGAAACCTCTTACACTGTTGGTAGGAATGCAAGCTGGTACAGCCACTCTGGAAAACAGTATGGAGGTTCCTCAAGACATTAAAAATAGAGCTACCCAGGGTGCCTGGGTGGCTCAGTTGTTAAGCATCTGCCTTTAGCTCAGGTCATGATCCCAGGATCCTGGAATTGAGCCCCACGTCAGGCTCCCTGCTGGGCAGAAAGCCTGCTTCTCCCTCTCCCACTCCCCCTGCTTGTGTTCCTGCTCTCATTATCTCTCTGTCAAATAAATAAGTAAAATATTAAAAAAAAAAAAGTGCTTCCCTATGACCCAGCAATTGCACTACTAAGTATTCAACCCAAAGATACAGATGTAGGGAAAAGAAGGGGCACATGCACCCCAATGTTCATAGCAGCAATGTCCACAATAGCCAAACTGTGGAAAGAGCTGAGATGCCCTTCAACAGATGAATGGATAAAGATGTGGTTCATATATACAATGAAATATTACTCATTCATCAGAAAGGTTGAGTACTTACCATTTGCATCAACATGGATGTAACTGGAGGGTATTATGCTAAGTGAAATAAGTCAGACAGAGAAAGCCAATTATCATATGGTTGTACTCATATGTGGAATATAAGGAATAGTGCAGAGGACCATAGGGGAAGGGAGGGAACACTGAATGGGAAGAAATCAGAAAGGGAGACAAACCATGAGTGACTCTGGACTCCAGGAAACAAACTGAGGGTTATAAAAGGGAGGCGGGTGGGGGAACGGGGTAACCGGGTGATAGGTATTAAGGAGGGCTGTGTTGTGATGAGCACTGGGTGTTCCATGCAACTAATGAATCACTGAACACTACATCAAAAACTAATGTTTTTGTTAGCCAACTATGTTGGCTAATTGAACATAATAATAAAAAAAAAGTGAAAGGCAAAAAAAAAAAAAAGAAAGGAAGAACAACTTTTCTGAGTGAGTGATTATTCAGTCACAGACATTGTCAAATATGGCTTGGGGGTTTGTGATGAGAAATTAAGGTAAAACCAGTCAGATTCATTTTGTGGTTTTTTTCCTCCTTTACCAAACAAGAAGAAAAAGGAAGTGAAGAAAAGACTCTGTTTAGTTTTTTTTAATCATTTGTTTGCTAATATTTCTTTGCTAATATTCTCATTTTGTTCATGCATTGTTAACCTAGTTTTATTTGGTTGTATGTCTATGTGTTCTTGTAGTTCACTGAACTTCTTTAAAAGGATTATTCTGAATTCCTTGTAAGACAATCCCTACATCACCATTTTCTTATTGTAGTTTTATTAGATTCCTTTGGTGGTGTTGTGTTTACCTGAGTCTTTGGCACCCTCGTATCCTTGCATTGCTATCTGTGCATTGGAGTAAGCAGTCTCCTTTCCATACTCTACAGGTCTGTTATTCAGCTCAGCTTGGGGTATTGAACAGGACAGCTGGTAGCAACAGTGGCAAAAGGCTTGCTATTGTGGTCAGGTGGAGCCACTGTCCAGGCTTCCTGGTTGAGTAGGTCCACAGGCTATATGTTCTTTGATTAGGCAGGGTTACTGGCTGGGCTCTCTGCATAGGCAAGGCCACGGACTGTGTTCAACAATCAGGCCAGAACTTAGGCTGACTGAGATGTAGGCTAGGCTCCAAGGTTAGACAAGATCCAGGGTCACTGTTAGGTTATGCAGGCTAGAGGCTATGCTCAACAGTTGCACAGGGTTGCTGGTTTTCAGTTTGTTTAGGGTGGAGTGTTTCTTATCATTTTTTTCTCACTTTATTATTTTATCATTTTTTGAAAATCATTTTTTATCGTTTGACCAGGACAAGGCTTCCTGGTCAAGCACAACCAGAGACTATGCTCAACAGTGAGTGGGGCTGTGAATTTGTTTCCCTGCCTGGATGGCATCATAGAATAGACTCCAAGGCTGGTAATGCCTATTGGCTGGGGACTCAAATCAGGCAGAACTGCCAACTGAGCTCACTGGCCAGATAGATCCATGAGCTCAGCTCCGCAGATGGGGTGAACCACAGGCTAAGAACTCAGGTTCTACTACAGCAGGAAGGCTGTTCTCCAGCATTTGAGCACTGGTTGTGGTAATAAAGCCCTAGCCCTGTTTTCCATCCCTATATCATTCCCAGTGCTCGAGCCATGCAGATTAACTCATGATCCCTATGAGGCAAGACCTGAGTAGGCCTCCCAGAAAGCACCCTGCAATGTTGGTGGGGCTGGATGTCCATACGAGGCTCTCCTTTCTCACTGGAGAAACTGGATAGGACCTTTCAGTGCAGTGCTGTGCTGTCCTGGGAGAGGGGCAAAGCAGGCAAAGTGAAACCTCTCCTCTTACTCTTCTAATGCAGTTTTTCTGGGTCTCTGTGGTCCAGGAGGATGCTACAGCCTCCCTCCGTGGTTATGGGATTTTCACAGTAATGTCTTATCTATGGATAGCTGCTAATTGGTCTTCTTGTGAAGGGGACTAACGTCGGGCAACTTCTGTTACCATCTTGATGATATCATCCCATTTTCTGTTTGTCCTTGGTAAGTGTTATTAGGTCTTTGTTGATTTTATTGATCTTTCCAAATAATCGACTTTAAGATTTCTTGATTTTCTTTATTCTCTATTTTATTGATCCTACTTTTATCTTAATTAATTCCTTACTTTTATTTACCTTAGGCTTAATTTATTTTTCTTTTTCTGAATTCTTGTCAACTTAGAAAATTTATACTAAATATTTCTAATATAAGCATTTAAAAGTATAATTTTTCCTCTAATTTCTCTTTACTTGCATTCCACCACTTTTACTATATGTCATTATCAATTAGTTTGAAATATTTTCTTACATTCTCTGTAATTTCTTATTTAAGCCATAAGTTATTTAGATGTGTGTTATTTAATTTCCAAGTGTTTGGAGCTTTTCATGACACCCTATTTTTACTGGTTTCCAATATAATTATGTTGGTTAGAGAATATACTCTTAAGTTTTTATTCTCTCAAAATTTATTAAGACATAATTTATGACCCAACACAAAAAGAGTGTCCTCCACCTCCCCACATTTTCCAACCCCCATGTAACATTATCAGTCTTACCCAAAGAATGTGAAAGGAGCCATCTGCAGCCTATTAGGGAAGAACTTTACTTCTTCTACTCCACTTCCATAGAGGAAGGCTTTTGCTCCTCTCACCACAAGAGGGAAATAATAGGAGTGAAACTTCAGCTCTATCTTTCCCCCTCTCCTCTCCCTTGTTTGTTTTTCCATACAGGAAGAAGGATCACTAATACAATTGAGCAGAGATGGTTGGGAGCACTGGTGGGGTTAATGCATCTCAAACGCAGGAAATATGTTCTCTCTGTTTCACTGCCTGTCTGGAGGATCTGTAAGTATAGTAGTGGACTCTATTTTGCTTTGTATCTAAGTATCATAAACTCACCTGGATAAGAGCCTATGATCAATTTCACAGAAATAAATCTGAAAAACAACCATTCTTTTTGCTTTTTTTTTTTCAAATTTTTATCGAAATTCTAGTTAGCTAACATATAGGGTAATATTGGTTTCAGAAGTAGAATTTAGTGATTCATCACTTATATATAACACCTAGTGCTCATGACAATAAGTGCCCTCCTTAATACCCATCACCCACCTAGCCCATCCCCCACCCACCTCCCCTCCATCAACCCTGTTTTTTCTCCTTAGTTAAGAGTCTCTTATGGTTTGCCTCACTCCCTTTTTCCCCCTCCTCCATATTCACCTGTGTTTTTCTTAAATTCCACATATGAGTGAAATCATATGGTATGTGTCATTCTCTGACTTATTTCACTTAGCATACATCCATGTCATTGCAAATGCCAAAATTTCATTTTTTTGATGGCTGAGTAATATTTGATTATATATATACCACATCTTCTTTATCCATTAATCAGTCAATGGACATTTGAGCTCCTTCCATAATTTGGCTACTTTTGATAATGCTGCTATAAACATCAGGGTGCATATGCCCCTTCAAATCAGTATCCTGTGTGTAAATACCTAGTAGTGCAATTGCTGGGTCATAGGGTAGTTCTATTTTAAACTTTTTGAGGAACCTCCCTACTGTTTTACATTCTGCTATAGCTCCAAATTCTCCTTACAAATTACTGAGTATTTGTATTGTAACCAAATTTTCAAACAAAATCTCACCATATCTGGGCACAGAAAGGGAGTGGGTTGTGGTTTTAAGACCTAAAATTAAGGGAATTAAATTGATGGCCTCCTCTTTGTCTTCAGATCCCACCTTCATTTTCCAATCACGACTTACCAGAGAGCCATGCATATGCAATTTCCTAGGTTCTATTTTCACTCTACTCCCTCTTTAATTCCTTGTGGGCATTCTCTACTGCTATGAATGCAGAGGGGATAAACAGTGAGAAATCTGCACTTTCGATCTCCAACAGCACTCCTGAGCTTCCTACTCTCAGGGAGGCACCCTGTCTCTCTCAGGTGAGGAGCAGCTAATCTTGGATGGAAAATCTGTTCCACTAGTCCTAAACAGAAAATCACATTAAAATTTAATAAAAAGAAAAAGAGAGCACTCACTATATCAAGTTTGTGTATTAACTGAATCTAGTATCACAAATAATTATTGAGGATGTTTGTTGTGCTGAGGAGTAAGTCAGACGCTTGGCATTGAGAAGTAAATGAAATATATAAGACTCCTGCCTTCTTGGATTCTAGTCTAGCATGGGATATATACAACAAAGTAAAATCACAAAATTTAGCTATAGTTATAATAGTTTTGATTCAAGATGCTGGACTGACAACATGATTTACTTCTCTCTCTCAAAGTTACCTTTTTTTTTACATCTTCAAAAGTTATTTAGCTTATAACTGGAAGTTTGTACCTTTCACCACCTTCACCCATTTCTCCCATCCCACTCCCATATCCTGCCTATTGAAACCACCAATTTGTTCTCTGTTTCCATGAGTTTGTTTTTGTTTTAAGATTTTACATATACGGGGCGCCTGGGTGGCTCAGTTGGTTGAGCAACTGCCTTCGGCTCAGGTCATGATCCTGGAGTCCCAGGATCAAGTCCTGCATCGGGCTCCCTGCTTGGCGAGGAGCCTGCTTCTCCCTCTGACCCTCCCCCCTCTCATGTACTCTCTCTCATTCTCGCTCTCTCAAATAAATAAATGAATCTTTAAAAAAAAAAAAAGATTTTACATATACTACTTATCTTTCTCTGACTTACTTCACTTAGCTATAATGCTCTCAAGGTCCATCCATGTTGTTGCAAATGACTGGATTTCCTTTTTTATGGATGAATAATATTCTAGTGTGTGTGTGTGTGTGTGTGTGTGTGTGTGTGGTATTGTGGAATATATGTATATATTCCATATATATGTATAAATATATAACATATATACTACATATACACACACACACACTATATATATATATACCACAGTTTGTTATTCATTCATCTGTTATTCATTCATCTGTTGAGGAACACTTAGGCTATTTCCATGTCTTGCTATTGTAAATTATGCTGCAATGAACCTAGGGATGCAGATATCTCTTTGAGATATGGATTTCACTTCCTTTGGATATATTCCTAGAAGTGGGATTGCTGAATCATATGGTAGTTCTACTTTTACAGGTTTGAGGAGCCTCTATGGTGCTTTCCATAGTCGCTGCACCAATTTACAATAGCCATTAACCAATTTACCAATTCCCATTAAGAGTCCACAAGAGTTTCCTTTTCTGGGCCACCTGGGTGGCTCAGTTGGTTAAGCATCTGTCTTCAGCTCAGGTCATGATCCAAGAGTTCTGGGATCAAGTCCTGCATCAGGTTCCTTGCTCAGCAGGAAGCCTGTTTCTCCCTCTCCTTTTGCTGCTCCCCCTGCTTGTGTTCTCTCTCTCTCTCTCTGACAAATAAATAAATAAAATCTTTTTTTTTGAAGTTTCCTTTTCTCCACATTCTCACCATCACTTGTTATCTCTTGTCTTCTTGAGGATAGCCATTCTAACAGATAAGTGATACCTCATTGTGGTTTTGATTTGCATTTCCCTGATGATCAGTGATGTTGAACACCTTTTCATGCACCTGTTGGCCATTTGTACATCTTTTATGGAAAAATGTTCAGTTCCTCTGTCCGTTTTTAATTGGACTGTTTGGTTTTATGCTATTAACTTGTGCAAGATCTTCATATAATTTGGATATTAATCCCTTTTCAGATATATGGTGTGCAAATATTTTCTCCAGTTCCATACTTGCTCTTTCACTTTGTTGATGGTTTCCGTGCTATGCAGAAGCTTCATAGTTTAATGTTCTACCACTTGTTTATTTTGGTCTTTGATGTGTTTTCTTATGATATCAAATCCAAAAAAATCATTAAGAAGACAAATGTCAAAAAGTTTACCTCCTATGTCTCCTTTGAAGAAGTTTATGGTTTCAGGTCTTACATTCATGTCTTTAATCCATTTTGAGTTGATTATTGTGTATGGTGTAAGATTAGGTCCAATTTCATTCTTCTGCATATGGATATCCAGTTTTCCCAACACTATATATTGAGGAGATAATCCTTCTCCCACTGCATATTTGTTGTTGCTTTGTCCTAATTAAATTATCCATATATGCATGAGTGTATTTCTGGGGACTCTATTTGGGTCCACTGATCTGTGTGTCAGCTTTTATGCTAATACCATACTGTTTTGATTACTATCATAACTATTATTATCACTATTACAAAACTATTAGCTTTGTAATATAGTTTGAAATCTAATGACTAAAGAGTTATAAAAATAATAATTCAATAAAATTTCTAGAATATGGGGAAATGTTCTAGAATTGGGTCGTATACTTTCAAATACTTCTGGAATTTATAAATTGACTGCATTGGCTGTATAGAAAAACCAGAATGAGGAAATCTATAAACTGATGTAGGTATGTATGTGTGGAGGGTAGAACTATAAGTCAGGGAAAGGACTGGGGAAAGTTAAAGCTTGATGCAGATGTGAGAAATGTTCTTATTAAGAGATTCAGGAAATAATCCAAGTTTAGAATCATAAGAACTGATAACAGAAATTGAAAGGAATCCTTTAGTGAATTGATGAGGGAATTGTTCTTGTATTGCCAGAGCAGCTGGGTCATACAGTCCTCTCTGTGCAAAATGTGACAAGAAAAGTTAAAGCTAAAAAGCCAGTGCTAACATTAAGTTAAATGGATATAAGTTTAAACATTTAAATATTTTCATACTATTGATAAATGTTTAACATTGATAAGCAAGGAAATCAGGGAAGGCACAAATAAACACTGCTAGGAATGAAACAGGATATATGGGATAACTATAGTCACAGTAGAAAATAAAACAGTAAGAAAATGACAAACATTTTCTGATAGTAAATTTGAATGAGAGTAAAATAAACAGATTTTTAGACAAGCAAGAACTGAAAACCTTTCAAAAGGAAATTCTAAAAGACAACCTTCAGGCAGAAGACATATCCCACCTAGATGATCTGAGATGAAAAACATCTACTCCTTAGGCTATAGGTTAGTCACCTGCAAAAAGATTCCCCCAAAACATAGTGGCTTAAACCAGATACAAGCTTCTGTCCCAGGTTTAAGTCAGGATTGGTGGCCCAGATGGCTTCAGGGACACAGGCTCTTCTACAGTGTTGCTCTGCCAGCTTCAGCACACGTTTCCATCTTGTGATCCAAGGAAGCTCTTCAGATCCCACCATCATACCCACATCCCAAGCATCAGCAAGTGGTATAAATGCGAGGAGAGAACAAAACGTACTTTGAATAACCTACCTAAACTAAGTAGCTCTAGGGCCAAGACAGTTTTCCCATGGATGTGATACAACATACACCACATCCTGGGCTTCCCCAAGACAACTCACCAGAGTTCAAGTCCTAGGCCTACAACCAAGGTGATGAGAATGTGTAATTGCTCCTGCAATAAGAGCTCACATGACTCCTCCCTAATTCACCCATGTGTGCCAACCAAACTGAAGACTTCGTACTGACTCTGTACCTGAAAATTATTTATTAGGAGAAAAATTTACCAAGAAAGAAGAAACTGGAACACTAACCCATCCATTCTCCTCTTTTAACCACTATTGAGTGGTTAGGACCCTCTCAACACCACAGCACCCTACCACAAGGCAACAGTGACTTTCTTCTTCTAGGGCTGAACAAAATGTACTACTTTTTAGGATTTTAGGGCAACATCCAACAAACAGGATGCAATATACCAATTGTGACAATCCTCTTATAAGCTTTACCCAGTTCATGTTACTAGAAATGGGGAGGATCTAATTGACATCACTCTCCATATCCACATTTCAGAAAGAGAAATTCTTTTTTCAAGTGGCATAACTAGTTCTATATTTATTAATAAATGTAATAATAATTTATAAATTCAATAAAAATTTACCAACACCAGACTAGCAAATATTATGCTTATTAGATCATAACAATTACATGGTTACTTTTGTTTTGTTAGTTAATACTTAAAAATATACATATGTTCAATACTGGGTCTTATTCCCTCTTTATCCTAAGCAAAACACATAAATAAATTAAAATATAATAAATCCAAAATCCAAATAGACCTTTTTAAAAAAGAAATTCACTATATACATATGAATTTATATTTTGAAAATAAGAATCATAACATATTATTCCTAGAGCCTATTACATTACCTGCCCCACTTAGGTCTATTTTAAATAAATGAGTAACATCCATATTATAATAAAAGGTGTTTTCTCACATAGTGGACATCTCAAATGCTTTGAGAGACACTCTCTTACTACAAGGGAACCCAGAGACCTAGAGCTCATGGAATTTTAAGGGTTTGAAGACACTCTAAAACTAAAACCATGCAAAGGTTGGGACTTCCCACTCCTTTACTAGATGATGATCCACAGTCATTGGGTGAAGGCAGGAAAAAATGGCATATCCAGAGGTATCATCTATTGATCTTATCTCCAAGTCCCATATCACAAGGAGTAGAGAAATACTGGGATCAAGAGCAAAAAAAGGATGGTAAAAATAATCACAAATCCTGCTATCTAAGTAACCCATTTACTGATGAAGCCAATTTCCCAGGTATATTTTTTGCCATGAGACTAGCAGGACTGGAAGAACTCCTCACTGTGGAATGGTCTCTATCCACATAGCCTAGACTAGCCTGGGCCTCCTGGCAGTACATTTGGCAGGTGCCTCAGAAGAAAATAACTGGGATGTGTTCAGATCTATTCTTTTAGGGAGACAACCCTAAGTACTCACTGGCGGATCTGCCGGGTCTTCATCCCATAGACAAGAGGACTGAGTGCAGGTGGCACAAGGAGGTAGAGGGTGGCCAGAAGAACATGAACATGATGGGATACATGGTGGCCAAAGCGATGAGTGAGGAAGGAGAATATTCCAGGAACATAGAAGATCAAGATGACACAAATATGAGACCCACATGTGCTAAAGGCCTTAAGTTGGGCCTCACCACCTGGTACCTTCAACACAGTCTGGAGGATGAGGGCATAGGAAATACCAATGGCCACAACATCTAGCCCAACCACAAGCAGGGCCACTACCAACCCATAAGCTCAGTTCACTGTGGTTTCTGAGCAGGCAAGTTTTACCACAGCCATATGTTCACAACAGGCATGGCCTATGATGGTGGCCTGGCAGAAGATGAGTCTCTGCAACAGGATAGGGAAGGGGAGGAGAAGGACCAACCCCCATACCAGCACTGCCAGCCCAATGCGCCCTATGATCCCTGGATGCAAGATGGTAGAATGGTACAGAGGGTGACAAATGGCTCCATAGCAATCCAGAGCCATGGCCACAAGTACACCTGACTCCATGGAAGAGAAAGCATGGATGAAGAACATCTGGATCAGGCAGACAGTGTACCCAATCTCATGGGCATGAACCAGGAGCACTGCAAGGGTTTTAGGTGCAGTGGAGGAGGCCAGCACCAGGTCAATGCCAGATAGCATGGCCAGAAAGAGGTACATAGGCTGGTGCAAGGATGGGTCAGTCCAGATGATGAAGATGATGCTGACATTGCCCATTACAGCAAGGAGATAAAGGACCAAAGAGAGACAAGAAACCAAAATCATGATCTCTCCATTCTTGGTGGGTTATCCCAGTGTCTAGATCTGGCTACCATCTTCATGAGAAGAAAGAAGCTGAAAGTGAAACACAAGCAAATAAAGTGAGACACAAAGAAGAGAAGCCCCTTTTCTTGAGATAATGTCTTTAAGGTGAGACAGCCACATGTCTGAATTGCAATAGGTCTAGTTTCATTTACAGATAAGAGTAAACATGCTGGAGGGGCGGAGCAAGATGACGGAGGAGTAGGAGACCTGGATTTCGTCTCCTCTCAGGAATTCATCTGGATAGGGATCAAACCATTCTGAACACCTACAAACTCAACAGGAGATCGAAGAAAAGAATGGCAACAACTCTCTCATCAGAAAAGCGACGACTTTCTGGAAGGTAGGACGTGCGGAGAAGTGAATCCGAGGCGATATTCGATATTCGGGAGGATAGACGGCGAGGGAGGGGCCTCCGTCGGCCGCTTCTGGCAAGTGATAGAGCCGCAGAGCACAAAATCGGGACTTTTAAAAGTCTGCTCCGCTGAGGGACGTCACTCTGGTGGCTAAACGGGGGTGGAACCCTCGTGGGACAGTGTGGTCTCAGGACCCTCAGGGTCACAGAAAGACCGGGGGTGCCTGAGTGCGGCAGAGCTCCCAGGTAACGGAGCAGGGAAGCTGGCTGCAGAGGCGGAGCCCAGGCGCGGGCACTCAGCTCGGGGTGGCCATAAACCGTGATCCGCGGCCCAGTCGGGCCCCTGCTCCTCCAGCAGGGACCCAACAAGTGGCAGATCTGGGGAGACTCACCTTCCTCCCCCGGGGGGAGCCGTGGGGGAGCGCACCACAGGGATCTGCTGGGTTTGGAGACTCCACCCGGGGTCGGGCGCCAGAGATAGAAACGCGCGGTCACAGGCCGGGTGAGCACGGAGTGCAGCCGGAGAGCGGGGAGACGGGAGTGACTGACGGCTTTTCTCTGGGGCTCACTGAGAAGTGGGGCCCTGAGTTCTCGGCTCCTCCGGGGCGGAGATTGGGAGGCCGCCATTTTCACTCTCCGCCTCCAAAGCTGTACGGAAAGCTCGCAGGGAACAAAAGCCCCGGAGAGCAAACCCGAGCAGATTACTTAGCCGGGAGGGGGCAAGGGCGGGGCAATTCTGCCTCCAGCAGAGACATTTGGAAACCACAGCAACAGGCCCCTCCCCCAGAAGATCAGCGAGAACAGCCAGCCAAGACCAAGTTTACCGATCAATGAGAACGGCAGAACTCCAGCGCTAGGGGACCACTGCACATAGAATTCACGGCTTTTTTACCATGATTCTTTAGTCTTTTAAAGTTAATTTTTTTTAACTGTCTTTTTGTCTTTTTATTTCTTTTTGAATTTTTCTTTTTCCCTTTTTCAACCAACATCTTATCAATCCCTTTTTTTAAAAAAAAAAAACATTTTTATTTTTCATTTTTACAGTCATATTCTATCCCTTCATAGTAGTTACCCATATTTTTGGCTTATATATAAAAGTTGATCTCTCTTTAAAATTCTGAGATAGTTTCTTCTAACAGATTAAAATATCCCCTAAATCTCTAGTATAAGGTGTTTTCTATTCCCCTGCCTGATCACATCCTCTCCCTTTTTTTTTCTTTTTCTTTTTTCTTTTTTTAAATCCTCTTCTTTCTTTTTTCAAACAACTTCTTATCAGTTCCTTTTATAAAATTTTTTATAATTTCCATTTTTACAGTCATATTCTATCCCTTCATCATATCAACCCTTATTTTTGTACATATATAAGTTTTTCTTTCTTTAAAACTTTGGGAGGCACTTTCTTCTAAAAGACCAAAATACAACCCAAATCTAGTGTGTGGCACTGATCTATATACCAGCCTGATCATATTTGATCACATTCTGGGTTTTGTTGTTGTTGTTGTTGTTGTTTTGTTTTGTTTGTTTTTGTTTTTATCTTTATCTTTTTCTTTTGCTTTTTTTCTTTTTCTTTTTCTCTCTTTCCCTTTCTTATCCCACTGCTTCAGGTCTTTTCTCATTTGTTTAGAGTATATTTTCTGGGGACGTGGTTACTCTGCTAGCATTTTGTTCTCTCATTAATCTATTCTTCTCTGCACAAAATGACAAGACGGAAAAAATCACCTCAACAAAAAGAACAAGAGGTAGTACCGACTGCCAGGGACCTACTCAATACGGACATTAGTACGATGTCAGATCTAGAGTTCAGAATCATCACTTTAAAGATACTATCTGGGCTTGAAAAAAATATGGAAGTTATTAGAGAAACCCTTTCTGGAAGAGTAAAAGAGCTAAAATCCAACCAAGTAGAAATCAAAAAGGCTATTAATGAGGTGCAATCAAAAATGGGGGCGCTAAGTGCTAGAATAAATGAGGCAGAAGAGAGAATCAATAATATAGAAGATGAAATGATGGAAAATAAAGAAGTTGAGACAAAGTGAGATAAACAACTACTGGATCATGAGGGCAGAATTCGAGAGATAAGCGATACCATAAGGCGAAACAACATTAGAATAATTGGGATCCCAGAAGAAGAAGAAAGAGAGAGAGGGGCAGAAGGTATAATGGAGCAAATTATAGCAGAGAACTTCCCTAATTTGGGGAAAGAAACAGGCATGAAAATCCAGGAAGCACAGAGAACCCCTCTCAAAATCAATAAAAATAGGTCAACACGCAGACCTCTAATAGTAAAACTTACGAGTCTCATAGACAAAGAGAAAATCCTGAAAGCAGCTCGGGAGAAGAGATATGTAACCTACAAGGGTAGAAACATTAGATTGGCAACAGACCTATCCACAGAGACCTGGCAGGCCAGGAAGGACTGGCAGGATATATTCAGAGCACTAAACGAGAAAAATATGCAGCCAAGAATACTATATCCAGCTAGGCTGTCATTGAAAATAGAAGGAGAGATCAAAAGCTTCCAGGACAAACAAAAACTAAAGGAATTTGCAAACACAAAACCAGCCCTACAGGAAATCTTGAAAGGGGTCCTCTAAGCAAAGAGAGAGCCTAAAAGCAACATAGACCAGAAAGGAACACAGACAATATACGGTAACAGTCACCTTACAGGCAATACAATGGCACTAAATTCCTATCTTTCAATAGTTACCCTGAATGTAAATGGGCTAAATGCCCCAATCAAAAGACACAGGCTAACAGACTGGATTAAAAAACAAAACCCATCAATATGCTGTCTGCAAGAGACTCATTTTAGAACCAAAGACACCCCCAGATTGAAAGTGAGGGGGTAGAAAACCATTTACCATGCTAATGGACACCAAAAGAAAGCTGGGGTGGCAATCCTTATATCAGACAAATTCGATTTTCAACCAAAGACTGTAATAAGAGATGAGGAAGGACACTATATCCTACTTAAAGGATCTATCCAACAAGAAGATCTAACAATTGTAAATATCTATGCCCCTAACATGGGAGCAGCCAATTATATAAGGCAATTAATAACAAAAGCAAAGAAACACATTGACAACAATACAATAATAGTGGGGACTTTAACATCCCCCTCACTGAAATGGACAGATCATCTAAGCAAAAGATCAACAAGGAAATAAGACTTTAAATGACACTCTGGACCAAATGGACTTCACAGACAGATTCAGAACATTCCACCCCAAAGCAACGGAATACACATTCTTCTCTAGTGCCCATGGAACATTCTCCAGAATAGATCACATCCTAGGTCATAAATCAGGTCTCAATGGGTACCAAAAGATTGGGATCATTCCCTGCCTATTTTCAGACCACAATGCTTTGAAACTAGAACTCAATCACAAGAGGAAAGTCGGAAAGAACTCAAATACATGGAGGCTAAAGAGCATCCTACTGAAGAATGAATGGGTCAACCAGGAAATTAAAGAAGAATTAAAGAAATACATGGAAACCAATGAAAATGAAAACACAACTGTTCAAAATCTTTGGGATGCAGCAAAGGCAGTCCTAAGAGGAAAGTATATAGCAATACAAGCCTTTCTCAAGAAACAAGAAAGGTCTCAAGTACACAACCTAACTCTACACCTAAAGGAGCTGGAGAAAGAACAGCAAATAAAGCCTAAGCCCAGCAGGAGAAGAGAAATAATAAAGATCAGAGCAGAATCAATGAAATAGAAACCAAAAGTACAGTAGAACAGATCAACGAAACTAGGAGCTGGTTCTTTGAAAGAATTAACAAGATTGATAAACCCCTGCCAGACTTATCAAAAAGAAAGGAGAAATGACCCAAATCAACAAAATCATGAATGAAAGAGGAGAGATCACAAGCAACACCAAAGAAATATAAACCATTATAAGAACATATTACGAGCGACTATATGCCAGCAAATTAGATAACCTGGGAGAAATTGATGCATTCCTAGAGATGTATCAACTACCAAAACTGAACCAGGAAGAAATAGGAAACCTGAACACCCTATAACCACTAAGGAAATTGAATCAGTCATCAAAAATCTCCCAACAAACAAGAGCCCAGGGCCAGATGGCTTCCCAGGGGAATTCTACCAAACATTTCAAGAAGAATTAATACCTATTCTTCTGAAACTGTTCCAAAAAATAGAAATGGAAGGAAAACTTCCAAACTCATTTTAGGAGGCCAACATTACCTTGATCCCCAAACCAGACAAAGACCCCATCAAAAAGGAGAATTACAGACCAATATCCCTGATGAACATGGATGCAAAAATTCTCACCAAAATACTAGCCAATAGGATCCAACAGTCCATTAAAAGGATTATTCACCATGACCAAGTGGGATTTATCCCTGGGCTGCAAGGTTGGTTCAACATCCGCAAATCAATCAATGTGATACAATCCATTAATAAAAGAAAGAACAAGAACCATATGATCCTCTCAATAGATGCAGAAAAAGCATTTGACAAAGTACAGCATCCTTTCTTGATCAAAACTCTTCAGAGTATAGGCATAGAGGGTACATACCTCAATATCATAAAAGCCATCTATGAAAAACCCACAGCAAATATCATTCTCAATGGGGAAAAACTGAGAGCTTTCTCCCTAAGGTCAGGAATGCGGCAGGGATGTCCACTATCACCACTGCTATTCAACATAGTATTAGAAGTCCTAGCCACAGCAATCAGACAACAAAAAGAAATAAAAGGCATCCAAATCGGCAAAGAAGAAGTCAAACTCTCACTCTTTGCAGATGATATGATACTTTATGTGGAAAACCCAAAGACTCCACCCCAAAACTGCTAGAACTCACACAGAAATTCAGTAAAGTGGCAGGATATAATATCAGTGCACAGAAATCAGTGGCATTCCTATACACCAAAAACAAGATAGAAGAAAGAGAAATTAAGGAGTCAATCCCATTTATAATTGCGCCCCAAACCATAAGATAACTAGGAATAAATCTAACCAGAGAGGCAAAGAGTCTGTACCCAGAAAACTATAAAATACTCATGAAAGAAATTGAGGAAGACACAAAGAAATGGAAAAATGTTCCAAGCTCATGGATTGGAAGAACAAATATTGTGAAGATGTCAATGCTACCTAGAGCAATCTACATATTCAATGCAATCCCTATCAAAATACCATCCACTTTTTTCAAAGAAATGGAACAAATAATCCTCAAATTTGTATGGAACCAGAAAAGACCCTGAATAGCCAGAGGAATGTTGAAAAGCAAAGCTGGCGGCATCACAATTCCCGAATTCCAGCTCTATTACAAAGCTGTCATCATCAAGACAGTATGGTACTGGCACAAAAACAGGCACATAAATCAATGGAACAGAATAGAGAGCCCAGAAATGGACCCTCAACTCTATGGTCAACTAGTCTTTGACAAAGCAGGAAAGAATGTCCAATGGAAAAAAGACAGTCTTTTCAACAAATGGTGTGGAAAAATTGGACAGCCACATGCAGAAGAATGAAACTGGACCATTTCCTTACACCACACACAAAAATAGACTCAAAATGGTTGAAGACTTCAATGTGAGACAGGAGTCCATCAAAATCCTAAAGGAGAACACAGGCAGTGACCTCTTCGACCTCAGCCACAGCAACTTCTTCCTAGAAACATCGCCAAAGGCAAGGGAAGCAAGGGCAAAAATGAACTATTGGGACTTCACCAAGATAAAAAGCTTTTGCACAGCAAAAGAAACAGTCAACAAAATCAAAAGACAACCGACAGAATGGGAGAAGATATTTGCAAATGACATATCAGATAAAGGGCTACTATCCAAAATCTATAAAGAACTTCTTAAACTCAACACCCAAAGAACACATGATCCAATGAAGAAATGGGCAGAAGACATGAACAGACATTTTTCCAAAGAAGACATCCAAATGGCCAACAGACACATGAAAAAGTGCTCAACACTGCGTGGCATCAGGGAAATCCAAATCAAAACCTCAGTGAGATATCACCTCACACTAGTCAGAATGGCTAAAATTAACAAGTCAGGAAATGAGAGATGTTGGTGGGGATGCGGAGAAAGGGGAACCCTCCTACACTGTTGGTGGGAATGCAAGCTGGTGCAGCCACTCTGGAAAACAGTATGGAGGTTCCTCAAAAAGTTGACAATAGAGCTACCATAGGATCCATCAATTGCACTACTGGGTATTTACCCCAAAGATACAAATGTAGTAATCCGAAGGGGTACATGCACCCCAATGTTTATAGCAGCAATGTCCACAATAGCCAAACTATGGAAAGAGCCAAGATGTCCATCAGCAGATGAATGGATAAAGAAGATGTGGTACATATATATAATGAATATTATGCAGCCATCAAAGGGAATGAAATCTTGCCATTTGCAATGACGTGGATGGAACTGGAGGGTATTATGCTGAGCAAAATAAGTCAATCAGAGATAGACATGTATCATATGACCTCACTGATATGAGGAATTCTTAATCTCAGGAAACAAACTGAGGGTTGCTGGAGTGGTGGGGGGGTGGGAGGGATGGGGTGGCTGGGTGATAGACATTGGGGAGGGTATGTGCTATGGTGAGTGCTGTGAATTGTCTAAGACTGATGAATCACAGACCTGTACCTCTGAAACAAATAATACATTATATATTAAAAAAAGAAGAAGAAGATAGCAGGAGGAGAAGAATGAAGGGAGGGACTCGGAGGGGGAGACGAACCATGAGAGACTATGGACTCTGAGAAACAAACTGAGGGTTCTAGAGGGGAGGGGGTGGGAGAATGGGTTAGCCTGGTCATGGGTATTAAAGAGGGCAGGTATTGAATGGAGCACTGGGTGTTATATGCCAACAATGAATCATGGAACACTACATCAAAAACTAATGATATAATGTATGGTGATTAACATAATAATTTAAAAAAATGCATTACATTTGAAAGTTGAGATAGTGTTCATCACAATGATAGCCGTAAAGATAGTAGTTTAATAGTGATTATGACTGCAATGCTAGTTCTGTGACAACTTATTTCATTTCTTCAATAAAAAGTTATCGAGTGCCTATGTCACAATTTGAGATTTATGTATTCATTTAATCCAAACTATGCATAAGTCAATGTGACTGATGAGGAAATATGCTAGCAATGATTCAGTCCATTAAAATAAAAAAATTTATTAACTAAACATTTATTTTTTTTAATTTTTTATTGTTATGTTAATCACCATACATTATATCATTTAACTAAACATTTATTGAGTGCCTATCATGTGCCAGGTACTATGCTAAGGATACAATGCAATTTATCATTTAGTAGAGATGGGGGACAGAGATCATTCAACCAATCATTTTATATATATATATAATTTTATATATATATAAGTATATATATATATAATTTTTAACGATTTATTTATTTATTTTAGAGAGAGAGAGCATGAGTAGGAATAGCAAGAATAAAGACAGGGAGGTGCATTCCCATTAGGTAGATCCCAGACTACCCATGTGTGGAGGAAGCATGGACTTCAGGAACTAGAGAAGGATACTTATGTATATTAGGAATACAAAGCACTCAGTCAACACTACATACATTGCAAGGATATGTAAATACTTAAGAACATATAAGAAACACATTTAAAAGGGAGTGCCAATAGTAGGAACTGGAAGAGAATGGCCAAAAGCATTACAAATGAAGACAAAGTAAACAATATTTAGAACAATAAATATTGTGTGCAATAAACTTTAACTGAAGGCTCTGCACTTGAGACTAAAAATGAAGAAATGAAAGAAAAATTATCATTACTCTCAGAGGTTAAAAATACATAATAGAGTCAGAGAAGGTCATCCATCTCAAAAACAGGATGAAAGCATGTGGACTAAAGCACTTCTAGAATCAGATGGAACATGAGTATTTTAAAGAGTTTCTCTCATGAACCTGAAACTCTAAAGAACTTTGCCACCCTTATTTCTATGATGCCAAAGTTTTACTGATAGAGAAGGCCTATCAGCTCCCACAAACTGCCTATGTGTCAGTGTCATGATGGTGGGAAGTGGCCCATGTTCTCATATGTACAAATAGGCACCCAGTTCATCTTTCCCTGATCTTCTAAGTCACTTGTTCCAGGTCCACAGATGTCCTCATTGTTTCTTAATTCCTTGATTCGTTTATCTCATCAACACAAGTAAATCATAAACTCTTAGAAGAAAGATGTATTCAAAAAATTACTTGCTTGAGATACCCCAGCACTTCTGTTTTCCATCCCAATACCTAAACACTATATAGACCTCAGAAGAGATTTCCCAACTTCCAAACACACAAGAAAACTTCATTTGCTTTCTCTTGACTGTCCCTACCAGGTAAATGACCTGGGCTGTGGGGCCCCCACCCCATAGGGGAGGACCACCGTTGCCCTGAGATCCAGCTGATGAGAACTACACTCAGGTGGGCTCAATCTGCTTGGGCCTTAACATTTTAAACAGCTGCTCCTGGATCTGCTTGGTCTTGACTCCATAGACAATGGGGTCTAGTGCAGGGGGAAAGAGCAAGTAGAGATTGACAAGGATGACCTTAGCAGCAGAGGCTGTGGGTGGGCCAAAGCGCTGCATGACCACAGAAAGAAAGCCTGGTCCATAGAAGAAGAGGATGACACAGACATGAGCCGTACATGTGCTGCCTGCTTTAGCACGTGCCTCAGGTGAAGAAAAATGAATCACAGTCCTCACAATCTGTCCATAGGAATAAACAATAAAGGCTACATCACCCACATCAAGAAAGATTGCTACAGCAAAGGCATAGAGGTTATCCACAGTGGTGGCCCCACAGGCCAACTTTACTACTGCCATATGCTCACAGTAAGTATAGGCAATTGTGTGAGAGCCACAGTAGGGCAGCCGATGGGCCAAGCTTGGGAAGGAGATGGTCAACCCCACACCTCGCAGCACCACTTGGCCTCCAATCTTGGCAACAACCGGGGTAAGAATGGTTGCATAATGTAGTGGGTTACAGATGGCCACAAAATGGTCCATGGCCATGGCCACCAGCACTCCTGACTCCATAGCAGAGAATGTATGGATGAAGAACATCTGGGGAAGACAGGAGTGGGAGCTGATAGCTGTAGCACCAAACCAGAAGATGGCCAGCATCTTAGGCAGAGCAGAGAGGGAGAGAACCAGGTCAACAAAGGAGAGCATGGCAAGAAAGAAAAACATGGGCCAATGAAGGCTGTGCTTGGTCCAGATAAGAAAAAGCAGAACACAATTCCCAGTCACTGCCAGGAAGAACATGAAGCAAAAGGGAAGTGAGATCCAAATGTGGGCAGCAGTCAGTCCTGGTATGCCAGCCAAGAAGAAAGTATGTGGGAAGTTATGAGAATTATTGGAAAGAATCATGGTGATCATCTCACTTAGAAGAGTGAAGGGCTACTGCAAAGAAAGGAGGCAGGTTAAATTCAGTGTATGTGGAGATCGGGAGCTCCAGATATATGGTCCTACTAACAACACTGTCACCATCACTCTTCCCCCATAGGTCTCAATAAACAGTCAAAAATAATTTTCAGTTTAGTTAATATTTCTGCAAGATCTTCAAATACAGAAGAGGCAAGTCAGCTTGGTCCCGTAGGAAATGCATTGGGCAAGAAGTTCAGAAACCAGGTTCCAGAATTGAATATGCTAATAAATCTATGACCTGGAGCAATTTGACATAACCAGATTTAAGTAGATGCCCAGAAACTAATGCTAAAAAAAATTCCTTCCCATCATGCTCACATTCCCAAGTTCTGAATTCTGGACTGGATTTAATCAGCACTGACCTCACATGGTCCTTTAGTCTCATATCACTAACATTTATCTGAAACTGTCAAAAATCCTAACATCTGGAAACTCCCTTAGTTTGGAGATGTCACACTCCTCCAAACTTCACTTGACTGCCATGTTACAGACTAAATGGTCCCTGATGATGCCAAAATTGATTAGGTTCTTCCTGCAATTATTCTCCAATCATTTCACAAATGTGTATCTTGTTTCTCTCCCCAGAATCTCAATCCTGTATCTCCCTCTCCTTCAAGGTAGTGGTGTACAGAGGTAGACACAAAGTTCAGATTTGTGGTGATCTGTAAAAAAACAGAAGCTCTTGGTAATAACTGTCAGGTGAAAGCCAAAGAATTTTAAATCATGCCAAATTAATGAGAACAGAAGAAAAAAATGGGCAGACATTCCCTCCAGTTCCATTTCTCATGTAATCACAAAAAGTATACAAAATTTTTCAGATCCACAATATATCCTGTGCCCAATACCATTGTTTTGTAGGTTAGAAAACTGAGGTCTAAAATGAAGTAAAATGGCCGAGGGTCACAGATCAATTTAGTGACAGAATCAGACAAGAGCTCACATCAAACCGATCCCTGATTCCCTAGCTAGGAAGTCATCACCCTCTCTGTGTGTTAGCAGTGACTGCTGCCCGGCCAAGGAAGAACATCCAGGGCTGGGTGGCCAAGGGTGTGCAGTAAAGGGATCAAATAGCAGGGCAGATAAGGAACAATTTAGGGAGTACAGGTCTTCCCAACACCCCTCAATACCTCCAGTGCCACAATTCTCTCATGTGAAAGAAAAACACAAGGAAACAGAGAGATCTAGGTCTAGGGTCTAAGAGGGCTTAGGATCATAAGATAAGTGATTCACATTCCGGGCAGAAAAGATGCAGCTGGGTTGATCTCACAATTCCAATGACAGAAATAAGTGGTCTCTAAGCATGAGGAAAAGAAGAGAAGTCAGCCAGGAGCATAATCCAAGAAAGAAGAAACAGCACAGCTTAAAGTGGCCAAGAATGTTTTGCTTTTCTCTCCAAGAGAAACTATGTGATTATTGCCCATACAGTCACCACAACCACTAAGGAGACTGTGTAACCTCAGCAGAAGGCATGAGAGCTGGGAAGATGGAGATTAGAGTAGACCAATAGTCCTCATGTCCTGGAATAAACTCTGGACCAGGAGTCAAGGTCCTGATTTGAGGTACTATTCCTGCCATATGTCAGCTCTGTGACTTGAAGGAAATCATCTAACCATTTCCAAGCCTTGGTTTCCTCACATGTGTAATGAATATACTAAAACCCATCTCACAGGATCATTGTGAGAATCCAATGAGATATAATATGTGAAAATCCTTTGTCAAGAGCTGAAAATAGTATATTATTTTCACTGAATTATAAAAAATAAATAACACATTTGGAGGAATCTGCTTACGAGCAACAGAAACTTCAGAGATTCAGAAGCAATGCATTTGATTTGATAAGGGATGATATATTCATCCAATGGGTGGCTATTATGTAGCCAGGACTAGGTTACTAACCCAAAGGCACATAGTCAAAAATACCATATCATCTCCAATATTGCTTCCCTCTTCCTTCCCAACCCCTCAGCACCCCCAGGGAACACTGCTGTGTGCGTTGGTGGTGGGGGAGGAGGGGTTGAATGGTGTCAAGAAATGTGGCTCTGACCACCTGAGCATCAGCTTCACATGATCCTCAAAGCTGCCCATCCTTAAGCCTCAGCCAGCCTTGTGGAACATGACAGTATCTTCAGAACAGTTTAAGAAATAATTACCTCTAATGCCCCTCAGGACCCAGCAAATGTCCCTCATTATAACCTTGTGCCTCATGGAAAAGTATGACCCAGTAAGCTCAGCTCCTTTACTTCCATAAGGGAAGGTTAAGGGAGGGAGGGGGTCCTGGAACCAGAAGAATCTAGGACACAGATTGAGGTGTCTCCATAAATGTTTCCCTATGACTCACTCTGTGGGTTTCAAAGAGGAACAGACTTACAAATAGCTTACCATTGAGCCAGGACTAGAAAGATGTTTGCCTGCTTGGGAGTAAGTAATTCTCACACACCTGATACTTCCCTTGCCTGTGTCTGTATAACACAAAAGGTCCAAATAGACTTTTGATGATCTACACATCATCAGTATTGGAGGTATTTCCAATTTTTCCCAGTGATATCAAGACCATGCATTTCCACCCCAGACAGTCTATCAGATTATCCAGATCTGGGAAGGTTGGTGAAAAGTTAATTTGTGGATGAAGCCTGTATGTATCTCTCTTCCTTGGGCCTACCCTTAGCCACTACTCACCAAAGAGCTGCACTGTTTAACCTACAGAAGGATGAGAAGAAGTTAAGCTACCAGTCAAGTTCCAAGAACAGGGTATTTAATGGGCATCTTTTCAGGCATTGCCTATAGGGATCCAAAATGAAGCTCCCACCACCCAGACACCAATTAGTACTTCTGCCTCTTCTTCAAACAAAGGTTCAACAAGGTCTCTTCTTCTTACTAGGACCCCAGGGAACAGCCCCAGCAGAGAATATTTTGAATACTCCAGGGTGCCATGTCAAGAGAGGCCTTGCATCCAGAAACAAGGTAAAGCTTTCTGCCATAGGGAGTGGGGACTACCTGATTTGATGGCAAGCATGATCTTATCTAGAGTGAGTGAGAAAGAAGGCAGGGATGGGGAGAGCCAACACCAGGACCAACATACAACATTACCTAAATGAACCCCCCCCTCCATGATATAGGTGGAACCATGAGAGGAAGAATGGATTAATAAGTAGAAGACTTTATGAGAAAGGATAACCTGCCCAGGGAATAAGAGTGAAGATAATGTCAAATACCTGAACTCAAAATGGTAGGTACAAGGGTATGCCAAGTCTTGTAGGTACTACCGTCCATATATTATCTCACCTTAAGTGAAATTACCTACAACTCTGTCCCTTCTTAACCAATCTCTCTACATTTGATTCTCATTTCAGCCACCAAAATCACTCTTGAAAATGGTGCCAGGTTAATCTATGGGAGGATATTCAAGATTATGAAGGATCTGATTGAGAGGGATTTGATGGATTAAGAAGGATTCAAAAAATTGAGTGTGTACAGCTTACACAAGAGAACACTTGTGGTGACATGTAAGATTTTTCATGGATTCTTCAAGTCCAGGAAGAAAGTCCCTGCAGGGGAAAAATTATTTGTTTTGTAAAGCCAAAGTAAAAAAAAACAAGAACAAACCCATGCAAATTTATGGTTCAGGACTCAGTAAGACCTGTGTCTTTAGAATGATGCTCCCTTATCAGAAAGACAAAGGGCAACATAGGCTATATGGGAAGGGAACAGCACAAGGTTTATTGGTAAGGGTCAGTACCCAAATCAGGTCATCCATTTCTGAGAGCCATGCTCTAAGGGTACCAAACCAGTTCCAGAGAGAAGAAGAAGACATAGCAGGTGTCATTTCAGGTAGAGCCAAGATTAGGAATCCTAATATGAAACACTCAGTTTCCTAACACAGAAGTCAAGTTGGATAACAGTGAGCTTAGAGCAGAAGATGCTATGATGTCTCTGAAACTGCAGAGAGGTATTATGAAGCAGAAAATACCAGCCCAGAGCCCCAGCAGAGGAGGAAGGAGTAGGCAGAACAAGTAGCAAGAGCAACATCAAGTCCAGTCTAAGAGGCACTGGTAACAGACACAGTAACTCAGGCCCAGGAAATAAAGAAAAGTCTCAGAATTAGAACTCTAGATTAGTGTGACTATGGACTGCTTGACTGAAACTCTGAACCTTCACCTAAAGTCAGAAACCGTGTAAAATATCAAGAGAATGGAACTGGTTAAAGCTCCAAAAATAGTCAAGAGGACTGGGATCAATAATTTGTATCAAAAAAATATATTTCCTGAGTTCCCCTTAAGGTTGTGGAAAGAAATTCAGAGATTTTAAACACGGTCAAGTGGAAGATACACATCAAACCAAGGCGAAGCACCACCAAAGTCAAAGCAGAGACATACACAGGGATTTGTGGCCACACCATTGAGAGATGGGAACACCTGGAGAGAGAGCACCTAATTATACCTGTGGAGATCAGGGAAGGCTTCACAAATAAGGCAACATTAAAGAGGAAAGTTGAAGGGTGGAATAGAATATTCCAGAATGACTCACTAGCCCTAAAAGGGACTCCAAACTCATAAAGTATGGAATTTTGGATAAACAGCTAAGAGATCAATATTGAGGGAACAGAGCAGAGGGATGAGGTTTGAGAGGAAGGTTGGACCCAGACTGTGGCAAGTCTTGAGTGCTCTGCCCCACAGCCCTACATGTTAATAAGAGGGCAGTGGCACAGATTGATTCATGCTTAAATAGGTTTCTTTCACAGTGTTCTAGGCATAAGAAGATAATATGATATTAGAGTGGGTAAGAATTGATGAAAATCTGGAAGAAAGCAGTGGCAATGGGGTAAAATGGAGGAAATTGGATCAAGTCTTTACTGGCAAATTCTATCAAACTTTTAAAAAAGAAACAATGACAATCCTTACAATAGAAATAGCAATGCAAACTTTTAGAAAACAAGGGAAGAGGGAACACTTCCCAACCCATTTTATGACAAAATCATATAGACAGTACAAGATAGGACAATCCAACCCAAAATCCCTCATGAACACAGATATAAAAATCCTTAACAAATGATTAGCAAATACGATCCAACAACATATAAAAAGAATATTATATCATGAATAGATTGGGCTTTCCCAAAAATGCAAGATAAATTATAATTCAAAATAAATTCTCGTCACATTAACAAAATAATGAAAAGCATACAGATCCCTCTTATTGGAGACAAAAGTAAAATCATTAGACAAAGACCAACATTCTTTTATGATAATAATAGAAAAAATGCTCATCATAATGGAAATAATAGGAAATTTCCCAAACATGATAAAAAGTATCAGTGTAAACCTTTAACATCAAACATATAGTAAAAAGTTGAGGGCTTTCTCCCTAAAATCAGGATTATCAAGGATACCCACTCTTACCACTTCTATTCACCCTTGTACTAGAGGCCCTAACCCTTGAAATAAGACCAAAAACTAAAATCTTATGGATTGGAAAGGCATAAAATGGTTATCACTTGCAGACAACATGACTATGTAGGAAAGTCTAAGATCTGTACTAATAAGTGAATTTAGCAGGGTCACAAGATACAAAGTCAATACAAAATTGATTTTCTGCATTTCTACTAACTAGCTATGAAAAAACTGTAAAATCAAATTCATAAAGTTATAATGTATAAAGGTATCAAAATATATAAAATACTCAGGTATAAATTTGATAAAATATTTCTGAGTTCCTGAAACACTACTGAGGGAAACGAGAGAAGATTTAACTTAATGGAAAGAAATGTTATATTCATGTATTTGCATCCTTGATAACCGCTCTGGCTCTGGGAAGGGTGGGCAGAACATATATTCCAAAAATGGGGTGGGGTGAGGAGCCTCTAATTACCTGGGTCAAGCTTCCAGGTCAACCAGAAGTCATGTCCTCTCAATGACCTCCAGCAATCTTAGACCTAATGTAAAAGCTAAAACTATAAATTTTCCAGAAAAAATAAATAGGGTAAAATCTTTGCAACTTTATGTTAGGCAAAGATTGTTTCAATAGGACACAAAAAGCTATAAAATTAAAACTGATAAATTTGAGTTTGCCAAAATTTAAAAATCTGCTACTTGGAAGACACTATTAAGAAATGAAAAGGCAGGGCGCCTGGGAGGTGCAGTCAGTTGGGTGGCTGACTTTGGGTTTTGGCTCAGGGTCATGAGATCGAGCAGCTCAGAGTCTGCTTCAGATTCTCTCTCCCTCTCCCTCTGCCCCTCCCACTTGTACATGCTCTCTCTCTCTCTCCCTCTCTTAAGTAAACAAATATTAAAAAAAGAAAGAAAGAAATGAAAAGGCAAGCCACAGGCTGAAAGTATTTGCATTGCATATATCTGAGAAAGGACTTGAATCCAGATTATACAAAGAACTTTTACAAAGCAGTAAGGCAAACACCCCAATTAAAAACAGTAAAAATATTTGAACAGACACTTCTCAAAGGAAGATTTATAAATGGCCAACAAACCAAAAGCATGTAAAAAGATGTTCAATGTCATTAGTCATCAAAGAAATGCTAATTAAAACCATAATGACCTACAATGATAGACATAATAGAATGGCTAAAATTAAAAGTGCTGAAGAGCATGCAGAACAACTGGGACTCTCACATATTGCAGTTGAGAATGGAGAATGCTACAACCACTTTGAAAAACAATTTGGCAAATGTGTTTTAATAAAATTAAATGTATACTTACCACGGAACCCAGCAACTCTATGCCTAAATATTTACCCAAAAGAAATGAAAGTTTTTCATTGAAAAATCATCTATTTTATTGATCATTTCCTTCAAGTAGCCAAACAACAACAGATTTTAAATAAGGTTCAGAATTGTCAATTTGATCCATGTAGACTTAGATCTTCAAAAATTGCCTCTAGACTGGACCAACAGTCTGACAAGTAAAAAATATGTCAGCGGGGATGCCTGGGTGGCTCAGTTGGTTAAGGGTCTGCCTTTGGCTCAGGTCATGATCCCAGGATCCTGGGATTGAGTCCTGCACCCGGCTCCTTCCTCATTGGGGAGCCTGCTTCTCCCTCTGCCTGCTGCTCCTCCTGCTTGTGTTCTCTCTCTCTCTCTCTCTCTCTGACAAATAAATAAAATCTTTAAAAAAATAAAAAAGTACGTCATCAATGCCTGTATCTGAGAAAGGGACATAAATCATGTATAGGAGTTTGCTAAGTAGGTGAGGCTCATGTCTTCCAACAGTAATAAAAATGGCACTAATCTGAAGTCTGAACATTTGACTGAAGGACTGTAGTAAGTAGATTTGGAATGGTTACTCCTAGTAAAGTTCAGGTAATGTTTTTCTTTGATAAACTTTGTTGTGAATCCAGTCACCAAGCTGCAAATTGTAGCTTCAGATATCAGTAGGGCTTTTGGAACCTGTGAATAAAATGCCTTGCAACAATCTCATTAGATAGTATCAGATTCATGAATATTTTGCTGATGGGCAGACACTGGGGTCTCATAAATCTGCCCATTACTATTTCATAAGAAAGAGTCCCTGTTTTCTATTGCCTATAGCTCTTGTGCCAACGAAGGCATGGATCAAGACACATAGCCATCAAATCTTAGCCAGTTTATTTTCAAATTTTCATTATACCTACTGAGTCTGAGTGATATGGATAAGGAGCTACCTTTTAATCTGTAGGGATTAGAAGCTTTCTTTATAATCTGACCTGGAGAATGTGAGCCCCATCACTCAATATCATAAATCTTGGAACAGAATATATTTCCATAGTACTCATCTAAAAAGTAAAAGAATAAGATTTTTACAAAAAGTCACTATCAGCCATAGTACCTTATCTTTAAAATTTCTTCAAGACATTATTAATCTCTGCTACGTGCTCTTAGCTTTTCTAATGGCCTGATCCTTCCTCTTTTAGAACTTGTGTCATGTTCTTCTTAATCTTCACCATCCAGCCTGAATTTGTGTTTCTAAATAACCTTAACACTTACATATGTACAAGCTTTAGTATCTGATTTCCAGCCTCATGAACAATTTTGGCCCTTCAAGGAACAAATGCATAAGGCCAACCTTCGATAAGAGAAAGAAAGTGAAAAAAATTAATATATAAATACACCTCTAACAAAGTTGTAAATGATAGTTTGGGGTTGATGTCCACTGGCAAAACCTCAGTAGTGGATATCACCCAAGAAAATAATGTAGACTATGAAGAGATCGCTTGAGACTATGAAAGAACACGGGGAAGTACAAGCATTAACCATAGGACACAAAAAGAAAATTCAGGACACTGAAAATATGCGGCACTGAAGTTGAATTAATAAGAGTTGATTAACATAGCTGGATTTGATACTGATACTTTTACTATATATTAATATACAAAATGGAGTACAGAAAGTATGGTGTTATAGCAGCAGAGAGAAAAAAGATTCGATTCAATATAACATTTGTTGAACATCTATTATCAGCCAGCTACCCTGAGAGATTTGAGGAATAAAATAATGGATAAAATAGGCACAGCCCCTGCTCTCAGAGTGTAAAGTAATGGAGAGAAGAGAAACACAATGGCAACTATAATGCTATCCAAAGATTGATAAAAGGGGAAGTTTGGGGCATTATGGTAGTACACAGGAATGGGATCTTAAAAAGACTTGGAAAATCAGGGAAGGCTTCTTAGAAGTGATACTTAGGTGAGAAGCCAAAGACTAGTAGAAATTACCCACATGAACATAAAAAAATATTCATAAAGAAAGAAGAACATCTCTGAATGCTAAAGGTGAGAGTTTAAGAAATGTATTTGAGAAACCAGGCTCAAGAAAGGGAAATACTAAAAATTTCTCATTTGATTGAATAGTGTGAAGTGAGGTAGGTACACAGGTGGACTGCACAGATCCCTCTTCAAGGAAGGACTTTCTGTCAGCTAGGAGGAGAGCAGACATCCTCCGGCTGTTACTCTCAGGGACTCCCTTGGCTATAGAAAGCCCAAGGTCACACCCACCCCTAAGAAGCCCCCATGCAGTGACACTGTGAGATGGGTATATGACAGCTGGGACACTTTGGTCTTCTGTGGATTAAACTGTGGTGGGCACTGTTCCCTCCCCCGTGTTAGTTAGCTGAAGCTTTGTCATGCATGCATTGCAGCTTGATTTTAACAGATACATTCAGAACATTCCATCCTAAAACAGGAGAATACACATTCTTCTCAAGTATTCATGGAACATTTTCCAAAATAGATCACATGTTACACAAAACAAACCTCTACAAATTCAAGAAGAATGAAATCATACCATGCATATTTTCTGACCATAATGCTATGAAACTAGAAGTCAACCATGCATATTTTCTGACCATAATGCTATGAAACTAGAAGTCAACCACAAGAAAAAATCTAGAAAGTTCACAAATACATGGAGGTTAAATAACATCTACTAAACAATGAATGGGTCAACCAGGAAATTAAAGAAGAAATTAAAAGGTACATGGAAACAAATGAAAATGAAAACACAATGATCCAAAACCTCTGGGATGCAGCAAAAGTAGTTCTAAGAGGGAAGTTTATAGCAATACATGCCTACTTCAAGAAACGAGAAAAATCTCAAACAACCTAACATTTCACCAAAAAGAACTAGAAAAATAACAAACAAAACCTAAAACCAGCTAAAGGAAGGAAATAATAAAGGATAAAAGAGAAATAAATTATACAGAGGGGTGCCTGGGTGGCTCAGTAAGTTAAGCAGCCGGCTCCTGGTTTCAGCTCAGGTCATGATCTCAGGCTCCTGGGATCAACCCTGCATTGGGCTCTGTGCTCCGCGGAGAGTCAGCTTCAGGATTCTCTCTCTCTCTCTCTCTCCCCGCCTCTCGTTGTCACTCTGCCCCTCCCCCTCTTGCTCTGTCTCTCCCTCGCTCTCCCTAAAGTAAATAAATCTTTTTTTAAAAAAAGAAATGATATAGAAACTAAAATAAATAAATAATATAACAGATCAATGAAACTAGGAGATAATTCTTTGAAAAAAAATCAATACAATTAATAAACCTCTAGCCAGACTTACCAAGAAAAAAAAAAAGGGAAAGGACTAAAATATATAAAATCACAATGAGAAAGGAGAAATAACCAACACCACAGAAATACAAACAATTATAAAAGAATATTATGAAAACTCAGCAAATTTTCTATTTGCCAGCAAATTGGACAACCTAGAAGAAATGGAGAAATTTCTAGAAACATATAGACTACCAAAACTGAAACAGGAAGAAACAGAAAATTTGAACAGACTGATAATCAGCAAAGAAACTGAGTCAGTAATCAAAAAACCCCACAAACAAAAGTCCAGGTCCAGATGGCTTCACAGGTGAATTCTACAAAACATTTAAAGAAGAGTTAATACCTATTCCTCTCAAACTATTCCAAAAAAATAGAAAAGGAAGGAAAACTTCCAAATTCATTCTATGAGGCCAGCATTACCCTGCCAGCAAACCAGATAAAGACTCCACTGAAAAAGAGAACTATATAGGTCAAAATCCCTGATGAACATAGATGCAAAAAATCCTCAAGAAAATACTAGCAAACCAAATTCAACAATGCATTAAAAAAAATCATTGACCACAATCAAGTGATTTATTCCTAAGTTGCAAGTGTGGTTCAATTCTCGCAAATCAATCAATGTAATACATCACATCAATAAGATAAAGGATAAGAACTATATGATCATTTCACTAGATGCAGAAAAAGCATTTGACAAAGTCCAACATCCATTCATGATAAAAACCCTCAACAAAGGAGGTTTAGAGGGAACGTACCTAAACATAATAAAGGCCATCTATGAGAAACCCATAGCTAACATCATCCTTAATGGGAAAAAATTGAGAGCTTTTTCCCTAAAGTCAGGAACAAAATAAGGATGTCCACTCTCACCACTTTTATCCAACATGGTACTAGAAAGTCCTAGCCACAGCAATCAGACAATGTAAAGAAATAAAAAGCATCCAAATTGGTAAGGAAGTTGTAAAACTTTCACTATTTGCAGATAACATGATACCATATACAGAAAACCTGAAAGAACAGCAACAACAACAAAAAATGAAAGACACCACCAAAAAACTGCTAGAGCTGATAAATGAATTCAGTAAACTTGCAGGATACAAAATCAATGTACAGAAATCTGTTGCATTTCTATACACCAATAATGAAGCAGCAGAAAAAGAAATTAAGAAAACAATACCATCTACAATTGCACCCAAAATAATAAAACACCTAGGAATAAATCTAACCAAAGAGGTGAAAGACCTATACTTTGAAAACTATAAAACACTGATGAAAGAAATTGAAGAGGACACAAAGAAATGGAAAGACATTCTATGCTCATGGATTGGAAGAACAAATATTGTTGAAATGTCTGTATTACCCAAAGTAGTCTATACATTTAATGTAATCTCTACCAAAATACCAACAGCATTTTTTACAGAACAAGAATAAACAATCCCAAAATTTGTATGAAACCACAAGACCCCAAACACCCAAAGCAACCCTGAAAAAGAAAAACAAGAAAGCTGGAGGCATCACAATTCTAGACTTCCAAGTTCTATTACAAAGCCATAGTGATCAAGACAGTATGGTACTAACACAAAAATAGACACATAGATCAATAGAGCAGAATGGAAAATCCATAAACAAACTCAAAATTATATGGTCAATTAATCTTCAACAAAGCAGAAAGAATATCCAATGGGAAAAAGACAGTCTCTTCACCAATGGTGTTGGGAAAACTGGAGAGCAAGATGCACAAGAATGAAACTGGATGACTTTCTAATACCAAACACAAAAATAAATTCAAAATGGATTTGAAAATGACATCTTCAATAAAGGGTTAGTATCAGGAGCGCCAAGTGGCTCAGTCATTAAGTGTCTGCCTTCAGCTCAGGTCATGATCTCGGGGTCTTGGGATCAAGCCCTGCATCAGGTTCCCTGCTCCACAGAGAGCCTGCTTCTCCCTCTCCCACTCCCACTGCTTGTGTTCCCTCTCACTCTGTCTCTCTCTGTCAAATAAATAAATAAAATCTTTAAAAAAAATAAAATAATGAAACAACAAATGTTGGAGAGGTTGTGGAGAAAGGGGAACCCTCTTACACTGTTGGTGGGAATGCAAGTTGGTACAGCCACTTTGGAAAACAGTGTGGAGTTGCCTCAAAAATTTAAAAATAGAGCTACCCTATGACCCAGTAATTGCACTCCTGGGTATTTACCCCAAAGACACAGATGTAGTGAAAAGAAGGGCCATATGCACCCCAATGTTCATAGCAGCAATGTCCACAAGAGCCAAACTGTGGAAAGAGCCGAAATGCCCTTCAACAGATGAATGGATAAAGAAGATGTGGTCCATATATACAATGGACTATTACTCAGCCATCAGAAAGGATGAATACCCAACTGTTACATCAACATGGATGGGACTGGAGGAGATTATGCTAAGTGAAATAAGTCAAGCAGAGAAAGTCAATTATCATATGGTTTCACTTATTTGTGGAACATAAGGAATAGCATGGAGGACATGAGGAGAAGGAAGGGAAAAATGAAGGGGGGTGGGAATCAGAGGGAGAGTTGAACCATGAGAGACTATGGACTCTGAGAAACAAACTGAGGTTTTAGAGGGGAGGATGGGTTAGCCAAGTGATGGGTATTAAGGAGGTGACATACTGCATGGAGCACTGGGTGTTATACGAAAACAATGGATTGTGGATCACCACATCAAAAACTAATGATGTATCGTATGGTGACTAACATAATATAATAAAATTAAATTAAATTTAAAAATAAAATAAATAAAATAAAGGGTTAGTACCCAAATTACATAAAGAACTTATAAAACTCAACATCCAAAAAACAATTAATCCAATTTAAAAAATGGGCAGAAGACATGAACAGACATTTTTCCTAAGAAGACATAAAGACGACCAACAGACACATGAAAAATGCTCAACATCACTCATCATCAGGGAAATACAAATTAAAACTACAATGAGATATCACCTCTCATCTGTCAGAATGGCTAATATCAACAATACAAGAAACAGCAAGTGTTGGTGAGGACATGGAGAAAAAGGAACTAGTGCACTTTTGGTGGGAGTGCAAACTGGTGCAGCCACTCTGGAAAACAGTATGAAGGTTCCTCAAAAAGTTAAAAATAGAGCTACCTTATGATCCAGGAATCACACTACTGGCTATTTACCCAAAGAATACAAGAACTAATTCAAGGGGATACATGCAACGCTATGTTTATAGCAGCATTATTTACAATAGTCAAGATACAGAAGCAACCCAAGCATCCTTCAATTGATGAATGGATAAAGAGGATGTGATATATATATTCTTTTTTATGGTTGAGTAATATATAATGGAATATTACTCAGCCATAAAAAAGAATGAAATCTTGCCATTTGCAACAACATGGATGGAGCTAGAGTATTATGCTAAGCAAAATAAGTCAGTCAGAGAAAGACAAATACCATATAATTTCACTCATATGTGAATTTAAGAAACAAAAGGGAAAAAATGAGAGAGAGAGAGAGAAATCAAGAAACAGACTCTTAATTATAGAGAACAAATGGATGATAACCAGAAGGGACATGCATGGGAGGATGGGTTAAATAGGTGATGGGGATTAAGGAGTGTAGTTGTCAAGTGATATATGGAAGTGTTGCATTACTATATTGTACACCTGAAATTAATATAACACTGTATGTTAACTACCTGGAATTAAAATAAAATTTAAAAAAAGAAAAAGTAAATGGCTAACCTAAAATTTTTTAAAAGACAGAGGGACCACATAATAGTACTTTCCATGGGACTGGGGGCTGAGTATTTCTATTCCCTGAACCAGGCTTGACATATGTCTAAGATCACTGGGGGCCATTTGGGGCTATGGCAAAAAGACACCATGCCTTGGTTCACACAAGAAAAAAGATTACAGAGAGCCTCATGGAGGACCTAGGGAGTAGCCAAGAAGGTCCAGGGCAACTCTGTGCTCCAATCTGTGCAACTGCTCAGGCCTCAGGGGAGAGGAGAAGGTGTACTCCCAGCAACAAAGGCATAAAAGACAGGTGTAGCCAAGCGAATAGAAGCAGCTGTAGAAAGCAGTTCCACTTGGAAAGGATCTCTACAGGACCTCCTAGCAGAGAGTAACCAGGGGTCAAGGGGAAGGAAGGGGAGGGGAGGCCACCGTTTTCTGGTTCTATGTTTCTAGCTCTGGGTTCTGGTTGCCCTGCCTCTCTTTCTCTGCATCTTTGGCTTTCTCACTTTGCTTCCTTCTTTTGATCCTTCTGACTTTGGCCCTCTTATTCCTCAAGACCTTCCCTAAAGAGACAAAAGCCTGAGGTCTGGCAAACAAGTGAGAAAAATGAGACTGAACAATTCTCTGGACAGTAGAAACCCCTGCCTAACAAAAGAGCAACCAAAGGCTGCCTCTCGGAGCCTGACATTGGGGAGGCATGCTGTCAAAGCTGAAAGAATGGTGCCAACAGGAGATCCTCCCATTTAAGTTACGGATCCAAGATCCTGAAAACAGATAGTGATTGAATTTACCCATTTCTGATTTTTCTTAACACCAAGAACTAGAAATAGGCATCAAATCATCAAAACTAATAGAGACCATTCATCAGAAAATCATTAGCCAGTGGCACACTGAAGGGAAAGTTCTAGAGATATTCTACTTCAAGTCCAGACCTAGGCACAGATATTGACTATCACTGTTCCCTTATATTGTTTAGAAATGTATAAACATTTTAATATGATGCAAAATAAAAACTTACAATAGTCAAACTTATCTAACTGTAGGAAATATATTCTTCTACCAAAAACAATGTGAAACAGAAAATTTACTAAAACACTATTAGCTTTGGAAAGCAATACTGTAAAAGAGCTATATTTTGGAAAGTGTCTTAAAAAACAATAGTCATCAGGAGTTTTCTTAGGTAACAGTAGCCAATTAGGAAATACAAAGAGGGGTGCCTGGGTGGCTCAGTCAGTTAAGCGTCTGCCTTCGGCTCAGGTTATGATCCCAGGGTCCTGGGATCAAGCCCCGCATCAGGCGCCCTGCTCGGCGGGAAGCCTTCTTCTCCCTCTGCCTGCCACTTCCCCTGCTTGTGCTCTCTCTCTCTGTCAAATAAATAAATAAAATATTAAAAAAAAAAAAAGGAAATACAAAGAGAGACAAAAGTAATAATAGTAGAAAAAATTCAAAAATACCTACGACAAAAAAGGAAAAACATATAGATTTCTGAATGGAAAGAATCAATGGATAAAGACATCAATTCTTCCATAATTAATTTGTATTTTAATATATAATATTCCAAAGAATAGCATTTAAATTAACATTAATTTAAAACATTTTTTGAAGTTATTACTAAGAATCTCCCCTATTGTGTGGTAAATACATGATTCAATTGGTAATGACACTAAGAACAGAAAAGATTGTCCTGGGAGGCAATGATCTTTGAATATAGGTTGTAATTTAATATGTGACCAAAAAAGGACGTTCAGAATAATGGGAAAAAAGAAGTCTCATTTATTGAATGATGCTGAAACAATTGTTTAACTATTAGTGGGGAGAAATTAGATACTTTTTCACTCCATGTGAAATTTCAAATTCTTTTTTTTTTTAATTTATTTATTTTAGAGAGAGAGAGAATGGGATGGGGAGGGAGAGGCAGAAAGAGGAGAGAGAAACTCTCTCAATCTCACAACCCTGAGATCAGACCTGAGCCAAAATCAAGAGTCAGACACTCATCCGACTATGCCATCCAATCGCCCCTGAAATTACAAATTTTTTTTAAAAATTAAGTTAAAATAGGGGCACCTGGGTGGCTCAGTCATTAAGCGTCTGCCTTCAGCTCAGGTCATGATCTCAGGGTGTGGGGTCAAGCCCCGCATTGGGCTCCCTGCTCGGCGGAAAGCCTGCTTCTCCCTCTCCCACTCCCCCTGCTTGTGTTCCCTCTCTCACTGTGTCTTTCTCTGTCAAATAAATAAAAAAAAATCTTTTTTAAAAAATTAAATTAAAATAAATTTTCATAAAGAATATGCTATTAAATATTTATTAAAATACTGATTTTGCAGTATTAAAAGTTTAAAAGTCACAAAATAATATAAAAACTACAATTGTTATGACTATATAAAAGTTTGTGTATGCATGTGTGTAAATCATTTTTTAGAAAAGATAGATAGAATTTAATGGAAAATGAATTGAAGGAAGTATTTCCAGAAAATTCAACAGAGGTAATATCCTTAAGATATAATGAAATTAAAAAAAAAAAGATAGAGTGAAATCCATACAAATTAATAAGGTTGTACTGTTAGACTCCACACTGAGCATTTGAAAAACATTATTTCATTTAATACTATGAGATAAGTTGCACATAAAGACAAAAGAGAAAATTAGTGAAGAAGCACATAAGTGGAAAATAAATCTTTGAAAATGTCAAAGTTCAAAAAAAAGAAAATGTCAAATGTCACTCAACAGTGAAGTGAAAACTGAACCAAAATTGAAATATCAATTTTTACTTACTCTATTAATAAAGATTTTTAAATTAAAATTCCTAATTCGGGATGTGATGAAATGGATGGATGTAGTAACATAAACACAATCCTGAGCAAACTCTGGGTATGTAAATTTCTATAGTGTATCTATGAAGCGACATTTCAGGATACATCAAGAGCATTTAAAATAGCCATATTCTCATACAGGGACAGAATAACTTCTTGAAAAACAATTTGGCAATATCAATCAAAATCTTTCTTTTTCCATTTCACCCCCCAATTCACTCTTAGAAATTTTCCTATAAGCTTATACATATGCATAAAGATATATGAACAGTACATTTAGTACATCATTTTTTACAGTAACAAAATACTTGAAACAAATTGAATGTTAGAAGTTCTCATTAAATTATCAGATATCCATGTGGTAGAAAATCATGTACTTAACAGTGAGGCATATCTAGTTTGTGATATGGAGCAGTCTCAAGATAATTAAGAAAGAAAAGGAAAGGAAACAAAGGATAAAGGGTATGATGAGTATGCTAACATTTGCTTTTGTCTTTTATAAGAAAAATATAGGTAGATTCTTGTTCATACAAAAACTATCTCTGGAAGGATTCCTAACAGACTGGGTTACTGGCTGCATCTGGGGAAAAGGAAGGAATTTAGGAGACCGAAGCACAGAAGTCTTACTGTCTGTTGTTTATATTTTTTATTTTATTTGACTTTTAACCATGTACATTTATAACACTTAAAATCAAAATATTACTGAAAATAAAATTCTAAGATGGCTATGTTCTTTGTATGTATCACTTTTGTATCATTTTAAAAACTCTACTTAAAGGAAATAATCTGAAAATAAGATAATGGTGAGTAAATTATGGTACAGCCAAATTTAGGAATATAAAGCAGTCATCAAAATTAAGATTCTACATTGCTTTTAATGATACTGGAAAGCTGTGGTTTATTTATTTATCCATGTCATAAATTTTACTGAGTGCCTATTTTATGTCCTAGAACACAATACTAAAATACAAAGGCAAGATACAACATTATCTCATATAATGATGTAAACTGCTTAAATAGAAAATAGAAAAATGGAAGGAAACCAAATATTAATATTTGTTATCTGTTGGTAAGAAGATTATTCTTGATATATACATTTGAACATGCTTACTAGATACACAGGTGGTAATGATAAATGGTTATTCCAACCTTTATGTTTAGAACAAATTTTGGCTTGTTTTATTACTCCCCTGTGGAATATTTCCAGGAGCAAAAAAAAAAGATGTTGAAGGTTATTCACACACAAAAGAAACTGGATCATTGGTGGGAGTCTGCATTATGAGGACCCCCAACTGAACTTTCAAACGCAATCTTCTTCTTATTTCAGTTTTATGGACAGACACTGAGAACGGGGCACCCACACCACGAATACCTCCACTAGTGTTACCAACAGTTCCAGGCTCCAGATTTCCCAGTTCATCCTCATGGGGCTCCCAGGCATTCACACCTGGCAGCACTGGCTCTCCCTGCCCCTGGCTCCGCTCTACCTCTTAGCTCTTGGTGCCAACATCCTCATCATGATCACCATCCAATGTGAGGTCACGCCACACATGCCTATGTACCATTTTCTGGGCATATTGGCCGTTGTGGACATGGGCCTGGCCACCACCATCATGCAGAAGATCCTGGCCATCTTCTGGTTTGATGTCAAGGCCATCAGCCTCCCTGAGTGTTGTGCTCAGATCTATGCCATCCATTGCTCCTTGTGCATGGAATCTGGTATCTTCCACTACATGGCTGTCGATAGATATGTAGCCATCTATCACCCCCTTCGGTACCCCTCCATAGTCACTGAGGCTTTTGTGATCAAAGCCACACTGTCCATGGTGCTCAGGAATGGCCTGCTGACCATCCCAGTGCCTGTCCTGGCTGCCCAGCGACACTACTGCTCCAGGAATGAACCTGACCACTGCCTGTGCTCTAACTTGGGGGTCACCAGTCTGGCCTGTGATGACATCACTGTGAACAGATTTTACCAACTGATCTTAGCTTGGATCCTGATTGGCAGTGATATGGCTCTGGTGTTTTCTTCTTACGTGTTAATCCTTCACTCTGTGCTGAGGTTGAACTTACAGAAGCATTGTCGAAGGCTTTGGGTACCTGCAGCTCCCACCTCATCCTCATTCTCTTCTTCTACACAGGTATCATTGTGCTGTCTGTCACACACTTGCAGAGAAGAAGATCCCCCTAATCCCTGTACTCCTTAATGTGCTGCACAATGTTATCCCCCCTGCACTCAATCCCATGGTCTATGCACTCAGGATGCAGGAGCTCAGATTGGGCTTCCAGAGACTGCTTGGGCTGAGTGAAGATAAGTCCACTAAGTAACTCCAGCTTTACAAGGCATGCGTGGAAAGGACAGAGGTTTTAGATCTCACTAGACCTGGGTTGTAATCTGCCTTTATCTCTCACTAGGAAAAAAAATGGCCAATAAAATCATGAAAACTGTCAGTCTCGCTGATCAAAATATGCATATGAAAATTACAATGAAATTTCCTGTTACCAAAGTAAGAATAGAAAAGTGAAATGTTCTTTCTTTTATTAATGTATTGTATCACATTGATTGATTTGCGGATGTTGAACCAACCTTGCAGCCCAGGGATAAATCCCACTTGGTCGTGGTGAATAATCCTTTTAATGTACTGTTGGATCCTATGGGCAAAAAAAAAAAAAAAAAAGGAAAAGAAAAGAAAAGTGAAATGTTGCTAACCACGGATGTGATTCTGAGACTGATACTCTTACCCAGAGCTGGTAGGAATGTCAAGTGGCCCAAGTGCACCAAAAAGCAATTTGATAAAATTTACTGAAATGTTTGTAAATGTTCATATTCTTTCATCCAGTAATCCTGTATTTAGAAAAAAATCCAAAAGAAATAGTCTAAATGTAAGCAAAAATTTATTCCAAAAAATTCACTAATAGTAATAGAAAATGAAGACTTTATAACTATTTGCATGAATTGACTCTAACTTGTACATATTTATGTGTTTTTCATGTCATTTTCATAATAAGGAAAATAAAATAAATAAATGTCTATTTTAAAAAGACAGAAAAAAATTGTATTTTCGTACCAGATAATCTCAATAATAATAATCAATTAATTAATTAATGATTAACAAGTGCTAAGTACTTCTCATAGGCCAGATAACTGATACACACACACACACACACACACAAATCTGATTTAATACTCAATAACCCTGTGAGGCACATACAATATTATTCCCAACGTACAGCTAAGGGTACTAGGGGTTACAGAACTTGCCCCGCCAACATAGTTTTCAAGTGGGGGAGATGTGATTCTACTCCTTGGAAGTCTGATTTCGTAACCTTTGCACTATTCTCCCTGTTCCTCTTGCTCTGTTCCAGAATTTCTACATGATCTTGAAGAACTTGTGAAAGTTCACTCTGCTTCCATCCTTCAAAAGTAGTAGTAATCATAGCATTTTGTTGATTCAAAGTCACAGCATGCCATGACAAGCAAAAGAGATAATAAAGAAAACAGTCTTTGAGATATGATATACACATGGAAAAACTGATCTAATTATGCAACAAAGTTTTCCTAGGAAAGGAAGAAAATTGTCCTAGAAAATGCCCTAGAAAAGTAGCTCCAAATAACCAATTAAGTCTAAATTAAATTTTATTGTTTGCACATCTAACAAAAATGTACACTTTTGAGTGCAAGAACACTGATCCATGTTCATTTTGTACTTTCTCTGAGCCTAGTACAGGAACTCTGCACATGACAGATGCTTAATACTTGATTCATGATGTGGCTGGTCAGCAGTATAAGATAGTCTGTGGACCGATGTATCAATATCCTGGACCATGATATGAAGAATGGCCTCAGAAAGTTTGCATGAGTACACCTTGGAGAACAACCTCTTAGAAGACTGCTCCAGGCTTAAGCAACACCATGAGCTCATCCTACCAGGGAAGTGAGCCCTGGGCAGCACAGCAGACCTGCAGGAAGTCAGTCCATATGTAGGACCAGCCATCCTAAGAGTAATGCTTGGACACTTACCCAAGAACATTGACTATAAACTTTCTCCAAAAGGAGCTATTACTTCACCTTTGACCGACAATGGCCACTGATTCAGACTAAAGCAATCCTCCAGTAAGAAAAGGTATGCAAGAGACAGTCACAGAAAAGGGCTTGAACTTAAGCCAACCTCCACTGTTTCTACCCCAAAGGAGTAGGGTAATAACAACATCTAACCTTGAAGAGTTCTTTACAGTTTGCAGAACACTTTCCCACAATGATCAACTAATTTCATGTAGTCTTCATAGCAGCCTTCTTAGTTAGGGAGCATTACTATTAACCCTTTTTCACAAAGAAATAGGTGCTCAGGTTGAATGATTATACAAACTCATCAGCTGGTAAATAGCAATGTTGAGCCATCCTCAAAGCTGCCTCTGAACTCTCATTCACACATTTTTTTTCATTTATGTATTCATTCATTCAAAAACACACAGCATGAGTCTATGTGTAGGACCCCAAGTGCAGACCACTTTCAACAACTCTCTGGGGATGTGTCTCTCAGTTCTTTTGAAAATATGTAAACATCTAACATCCAACCTGGAGTCTCAGCAAAAATTCTGACACAACAGAAAGATAAGAGCAGTTAATTATTCTCTCCACTCTATCTGCCATGAGTGTAAAAAGGTATGTGCCCTCTGTTTTATCTTTATAAACTATTCCTCTTTGTCATGTGCTTTATATTTACCCATTTGTTTTGTCTTATGTGATTTTAATACTGTCGCAATATTTTATTATTTATTTGCCTATTTGTCTTTTCTAGCACATTTATTTTCATATCCAGTGGACAATTTAATTTGAACATGTCTTTTCAAAACAGCATTAGCTGTGTCTTCATTACTGTACAGAACAAAACCACAATAAGATATCACTTCACACCCACTAGGATGGTTATAATTAAAAATACATATGGTAAGTGTTGGTGAAGTTATGAAGAAAATAAAACACCCACACTGTGCTGGTGGGGATATAAACTGGTGCAGCGGTTTCAGAAAACAGTCTGGGAGCTCTTTGAGTGATTAAACAAGAGTCACCACATGGCCCAGCAATTCCACTCTTAGGTACCACCCAAGAGAACTGAAAACGTGTATGTCCACATAAAAATGTGTACAGGAATATTTATAGCAGCATTATTCCTAATAGCCAAAAAATGAAAACAACTCAAATGTGCATCAACTGATGAGTGAGTTAAACAAATGTGGTGTACCCATACAATGGAAAATTATCCAGCCAGAAAAAGGAAAGGGGTACTGATACATGCTACAACATGCTTGAAAACATTAGGCTAAATGAAAGAAAGCCAAACAGAAAAAGGCACATATTGTATGATACCATTTATATGAAATATCTAAAATAGGCAAATCCATAAGGACAGAAACCAGCTAAAAAATTACCATGGGCTAAAGGAAAGGGAAAATGGGAAACTGTGTACAAAAGCATTTCTTTGGAGGATGGTGAAAATTTCTGTAATTAGAAGTGATAGTTGTACAACACTGTGAATGTAATAGAAGCCACTGAATTAAACATTTTTAAATGGTTAAAATGCTGAATTTTATGTTATTTGAATTTTACCTCACTTAAAGACAAACAAAAAAAACCTCTCTTCTTATGATGTCTCTCCAGTGCCCTCTACTGCCAAAGTTGATTCCAGTGGATAAAGGCATATTACATAAAGGACCCAAATCCATTTTCACAGAGCAGGCCAAAAAACAGGATGTGTAACTGAGGCACAATAAGTCAATTAACAGCCTAGTTCATACCTCTGACTACTCACATTTCACGCACATTTGAATTCCCATACAACAATAAAACAACTCAATATTTCTATTTTTTTATTTTATTTTATTATGTTATGTTAATCATCATACATTACATCATTAGTTTTTGATGTAGTGTTCCATGATTCATTGTTTGCATATAACACCCATTCAATACATGCCCTCTTTAATACCCATCACCAGGCTAGCCCATCCCCCCACCCCTCTCCCCTCTAGAACCCTCAGTTTGTTTCTCAGAGCCCATAGTCTCTCATGGTTCATATCTCCCCCTCTGATTTCCCCCCTTCATTTTTCCCTTCCTACTATCTTCTTTTTTTTTCTTTTAACATATAATGTATTATTTGTTTCAGAGGTACAGGTCTGTGATTTATCAGTCAAAATGAAATCTTGTCATTTGCAATGACGTGGATGGAACTAGAATGTATTATGCTAAGCGAAATAAGTCAATCAGAGAAAGACATGTATCATATGATCTCAATGATATGAGCAATTCTTAATCTCAGCAATCAATATTTCTATTTTAAAAGAGACAGCTAAAAATAATAAATAAATAATAAACATAAAAAATACAGCTATTCTTCATACAAAGAAGTTCTCATCTTTTCCCCAAAATAACAAGATGCACAATCCCAAGAGTCATTGTATACATTGCTGGAAAAATTACCCTATTCCTCAAATTCAGTCAGAGTCCAATCACATATTCTATTACCTAATAAAGACTAAACTGTAAAGTTAACTTGCAATAACTTGTATAAAGTACTAAGAGGCACCTTGGGGGATATCCTGGTTTCCCAGCACAGTCTACCTGTCCCCATTGCATACAGGCAACCTAATTTCCCCTTAGTTACTGGGTTTAATCACTCCAGATAATAGATTAATCTCTTTTTCTCCTCTGGTTCTATGGTATAAGGCAGTAAGATAGGTACCTTATTTATTTATTTATTTATTTTTAGTTTTTATTTAAATTCCAGTTAGTTAACATACTGAGTAATATTAGTTTTTAGCTGCAGGTGTACAATATAGTGAATCAACACTTTCGTACAATGCCTGTGCTCATCACAACTGCACTCCTTAATCCCCATCACCTATTTAACCCATCCCCCCTATAATAACCATCAGTTTATTCTCTATAGTTTAGAGTCTGTTTCTTGGTTTGCCTCTCTCTTTTTTTCCCCTATGGTCATTTGTTTTGTTTCTTAAATTCCACATATGAGTAAAATCACATGATATTTATCTTTCTCTAACTTATTTCGCCTAGCACATACTCTCTAGCTCCATCCACATCCTCGCAAATGGCAAGGTTAAATTCTCTTTTATTGGCTGAGTAATATTCCATTGTATTTTTTTTTTTTACCACATCTTCTTTATCCATTCATCAGTCAATGGACATTTGTGCTCTTTCCATAGTTTAGCTGTTATTGATAATGCTACTATAAAAATCAGGGTGCATGTATCCCTTCAAATCAGTATTTTTGTATCCTTTGGTTAAATACCTAATAATGCAATTGCTGGATCATAGGGTAGTTCTATTTTTACCTTTTTGAGGAACCTCCATTCTGTTTTCCACAGTGGCTGCATCAGTTTTCATTCCCACTAACAGTGAAAGAGTGTTCCCCTTTCTCAGTATCCTCACCAACACCAGTTGCTTCCTATGTTGTTAATTTTAGCCATTTCTGACCGATGCATGATGATATCTCATTATAGTTTTGATTTGTATTTCCCTGATGATGAGGGATGTTGAGCATCTTTTCACTAATCTGTTGGAAGATGGTTCCTTGATATAAGGATATATAAACAGAGGATCCAAATTAAAATACGTCCTGTTCTAATCCTCTGACGATATTTGAAGCATTTGTTTCCATGACCAGATATGCAAATTGAAATCCAGAATATGTCCCTATCACAGTCAGGAACCATCAATACCCTCCGCTTGCTAGCTACATGTCGGTCTGGTAGTGACCCATAGTGGTCTTGAGTTTCTGGTTGTCCCTGTTAACAAACAGAACAATTTTGAGCTTTAGAAGGAGTCAGTGGATTAGCCTGATTTATTTATTTACTGCCCATTATAGCATCACTAGAATAATCTCATGACCACTCATCTCAGGTAACCCAAGAAGACTCCTCCAGGAAGTGGATTAAAACATCTACTTGTTGATGCTAGGCCACTTCTGAGTTCACAAAAGGGTTTTGCTAATGAGCATCATATGCCCATCTTTACATTCTCTTTTTCCAAGTTCATAGTGTTCCATAATCTTGCACACCATACTGAGATTCGTCTTACTGTTCTGTTATCAAAGGTCCAGTTCAGACCACATTGCCAATTCATTGTCTGTGATTGAAAATATGCATAATTCCATCCTATTCTATTGTCATTATCACTTAATCCCTCTGATACTGTGAAGAAACCCACTGAGCATATTTACCTTTCCTTTGGGCAAGTTCATTAGTGAAAACTATCAGACAGCAGTCATTCCCAGAGCAACTGGCATTCTATTAGAGAAGGTAATTTTAGATATTTGTAGATTTTCTGAAATACCTTGTGATTTCAGGGTAGAGAATAAACCTAAGAAATGCTTATCAATGTTCTTCCTTTGGAAATCTATACCATTTCTCTCCATAGCATTTTCCACAGTATCCTGAACAACACATAGTTATTCCCAAGTCCTTCTTGGGTGCAACTTCATATTTTTTAATCAGTATACAAATTTATTGTTACCAAAATTAGTAATATAAATAATTGCTGTTCCACCAGAATTGCTTACTCTCCTGACCCATGCTTTTTTACAGTCCAGAAACAAATTTCCCTAATGTTCTGACAAATCTGTGACTTTCTTTGGCTATAGCTTGACAATAATAATTTATGACTTGGAATACCTTAATTTTAGCAAGCTACACCTCACTCTGCAATGTATTACAAAACCCAAACAATGTAATATTCTATTAAACAAAATTGCTAAAACATTACATATCTTTGATTATGGCAAAAAAAAATGAATTTCACACATGGATCAAAATATTGATCCATTCCAAAACTGGGTGGCAACATGCAAAAGAATGAATCTAGACCACTTTCTTATATCATACACAAAAATAAATTCAAAGTGGATTAAAGACCTAAATGTGAGACTGAAACCATAAAAATCCTAGAAGACAGCACAGACAGTAACTTGTTTGACATAAGCTTTAGCAACGTCTTTCTAGATATATCTCCTGAAACAAAGGAAACAAAAGCAAAAATAAACTATAGGGACTACATAAAAAGGAAAAGCTTTTGCACAGCAAAGGAAACAATCAACAAAACTAAAAGGCAACCTACAGAATGGAAGAAGATATTTGCAAATGACATATCCAATAAAGGGTTAGTACCCAAAATACATAAAGAACTTATAAAACTCAATATCCAAAACACAATACAATTAAAAATAGGCAGAAGAATGAACAGACATTTTTCCAAAGAAGACATAAAATGGCCAACAGACACATGAAAAGATGCTCAGCATCACTCATCATCAGGGAAATACAAATCAAAACTACAATGAGATATCATGTCTCACCTGTCAGAAGGCTAAAATCAACAACACAAGAAACAACTAATGCTGGTGAGGATGTGGAGAAAAAGGAACACTAGTGTCCTTTTGGTGGGAATGCAAACTGATACAGCCACTATGGAAAACAGTATGGACGTTCCTCAAAAAGTTAAAAATAGAACTACCTTATGATCCAGCAATCACACTACTGGGTATTTACCCAAAGAATACAAGAACAATAATTCAAAGGGATACATGAAGCCCTATGTTTATAGCAGCATTATTTACAATAGTCAAGATATGGAAGCAACCCAAGTGTCCACCAATTGATGAACGGATAAAGAAGATGCAGTGTGTATATATATATATGTATATGTATATGTATATATATATATATATATATATACACACACACACACACACAATGGAATATTATTCAGCCATAAAAGAGAATGAAATCTTGCCATTTGCACTGACATGGATGGAGCTACAGTGTATTATGCTAAGCAAAGTAAGTCCGTCAGAGAAAAACAAATACCATATAATTTCACTCATATGTGGAATTTAAGAAACAAAAGAAACACGCAAAGGGGGGAAAAATAAGAGAGAGAGAAGTCAAGAAATAGACTCTTAGTTATAGAGAATAAACTGATGGCTACCAGAGGGGAGGTGGGTAGGGGGATGGATTGAGTAAGCAGTAGGGATTAAGAGGTACACTTATCTTGATGAGCACAAAGCAATATATGGAAGTGTTGGCTTACTATATTGTACACCTGAAATTAATATAACACTGTATGTTAACTAACTGGAATTAAAATAAAAACTTAAATATATATTGATTCCATTCTATCACAATGTTACTATGTTTCAAGTAATTTTTAACTGTTAGAATCTCTGACAGCAGTCTTTAAGCAACAAAGAAGTAAATGGAAGTTTCTTAAGCTAATTTGAAAAAATTAAAATAAAAATTAAAGTTTTATTTAATAATAGTATATGTAGTTAGAATACATGTATTATTAAACGGAAAAGGGTAAAATGTCACTGTATATAAACATAAGCATCACACTTGGAAATTCCTCTAGACTGCTTCTCTATTCACTCTTCTCAATATTCATTCATCTATTTGACAAATATTCATAAAATATCTACTATATGCCAGGAACTGGTCTAGGTACCAGGGACAGAGCAGTGAACAAAAATTACAAAGAGCATGCTTTTGGGGAGCTTACATTTTAATGTGAAAAAGAAAAGAGATACAAATAAATGACTTGATAATATGACATGTCGTGATATGTGCCATAGAGATAAATAGAGCAGAGAGTTATAGAGTCAGGACTCCTATTTTAGATAAAATGACCAGAGAATGCATCTCTGATTAAGCAACATTTGATCTGAATACAAATTCTATATCACTCTTTTATTCCAGTTTAATTAACACTAAAATTACAACGTCATGAAAGACAAGAGAGGCAAGTGGCCCTAAAAAAGGAACTGATCAACACAGACAAATAGTAGAGAGGGTTCAGGTAAGATTACATTCTAAAAAATATCCAATATTTTTGGCACTTGAAGTCATTAGCAAGAGCAATTTCTATGTGATGCTAAAACAAAAGTTAAATTGAAGTAAGACAAGAAATCTATAGGAGGTGAGGATGAGGAAGCAACATAAAGAGGTTACTCATAATGTTTGTGATGCAGGAAATAGATAGGGGCAATCTCTAGAAACGATATAGAATAAAGATATATTTTGAGATAGGGAGACTTCAAAACCTTCCTAGAATGAGGAGCACTATTCATCAGACAAGAGTGAATTAATCCTTGAGGAACCTGGAGTGAAAAGCCGTCTGGTGGGCCACACTGGGATTAGAGTTGAATGGACCCAAACATCTTGTGAACTAACCCCTAAGAGCATTTGGGTTGTATTCCCATTGCAATGCCAAAAAAGCCCCTGCAGGATGCTTGTTATAAGGTAGGGAGGGCCTAGAGAGCACCACACCAGGATCAGGCATCTCACAGATCTAATTTATACAAAACCCCCAGACTCCAGGGGTGGCAAGCAAGGACAAGAATCTGTTCTGAACAACAAAAAGCTGAACACAGGCAGCTGAAGCCAGGAGAGCAGACGCAGCTACAGAAGGCATTGCAGATCTCTTCCAAGACCTTCTTGAAGTCGTAAGTAAACCAGTCAATGACCTGTACCCTGAGAGGTGAGGGGTGGACGTTTCCCACCATCCTGTAAGAAACTGTTCCTCATCTCTGAATTTGATTAGTATATGCCTTATCCTTGCCTTCTATGGCTTTCCTTATTTGATTTGTACCTCCTTCTCTCAGGCTCTTGACTTTTGTAGAGACTAAGTTCTGTGACTAGGAAACAGGAAAGAAGTGAGACTGAGTTCCAGGATTGTCAGTAAATCAATGATAAATCGATGGGCCTAGAATAATAAATTCTATATCCGAGATTCCTGGAACAAAAACAACTTTAAACAAAACACTGCTTTATTACACTCAATAAAAAGACATATGACTGTTTTTAAAAGACCTCATATTTAATATAAACTGAAGCTGAGTTCCCATTAAATCAACCAAAAAAATTGAAAATGTTTGCCATCATACTTATTTTACATTGATCATGAATTTCCAACTGTTTCAGTGAGATATGAAACAAAGATTAAGATATATTAATATTTGTAAAGAGGGAAAATAGCATTGTTTGCAAGCAACTTTTTTAAAAAGGTATTTGTTGCGCTATTTTTTTTTAAGATTTTATTTTTAAGTAATCTCTGCACCCAACATGGGACTCTAACTTGCAACCTTGAGATCAAGAGTTTCCTGCTTGGGGCGCCTGGGGGCTCAGTCGTTAAGTTTTTTCCCTTCGGCTCAGGTCATGATCCCAGCGTCCTGAGATCGAGCCCCGCATCAGGCTCCCTGCTCCGTGGGAAGCCTGTTTCTCCCTCTCCCACTCCCCTTGCTTGTGTTCCTGCTCTTGCTATCTCTCTCTCTCTCTGTCAAATAAATAAAATCTTAAAAAAAAAAAAAAAAGAGTTGCCTGCTCTATGGACTAAGCCAGCCAGATGCCCAGCAAGCAACTTTTTGCTATACATAGAAAATCAGAAAAAGAGCATTAATGGAAAAAATTTAAAAATTGACAACAGTTTAGCAAAATGGATGATGCACAAGACAGAAATAACAAAACAATAAAACTGCAATTTATAAAATAATAAACCCAAAATATTTGGTTTACCAGCAACCATTAATTGGTTGAGATAATACAGAAAAAACTCACCAAATGTTTAAAAGTAGCACAAGTTTAGCAAAATGAATGAAGGCAAAAGGAAATAACAAAAACCAATATAATAACACTAAAAAAGGTAAATTCACTGGATTTCCATAGGTCATAAATACACATTCGAATACATAATGAAAAAACTCATATGCATTCAAAATATCTCAAAATACTAATAATCATAATAAGAACAGTGCAGAAGTACAAAATTTTAGTAAAAATTTTTTAAAGATTTAAACAAAGGCAGAGAGAATCCACATTTGATGAATGAGAAGACTTGATAGTATAAGGATGTCAACTTTTTTTTTCCAAAATTAAGCTACAAATTTAGCACAATCCCAAACAAAATTGTTATTTTAGAACTCAATATAGGAAATCCAAGTTTAATCTGGAAAATAAACACATGAAAAGGACTTTAAAATTAAAGAGAATAAGTAATAAGGGAATATAGTCCTCTTGTGTATTAAATTTATTATAAACTAAAATTTTTAACTCAGTTTGATATTGGCATAAAATTAACCAGAAAAAAAAATAGAAACAATTGAGTGCCCTCCATAGAACTTATAAATATAAAAATTTATTATGTTACCAAAGAGGCATAATAATTGCTTGGTAAGACATGTAGAAACCATTGTTTAATCATGCAAAATCACTTTATTTACATATCTCTCTTTAGCAGAAAAACTAAGTCCATGTAAATAAGTTGCATCACAAAACCAGAAGGTCAACCATTAAAAATTAAAAGTCAAAGGGAAGTGAAACTTGATCAAAATTTTATGTGAAGAATGGTCTTCTGTTACTGTTTTTTGATTGAATAATGGAATATTTTGAGAATTACATGAAAGCTAAACAGTTCCTCTCCCCAGAATAATGTAAAGATAGACAAATTTTTCCATATAAATTTAAGAAATTCACAGATTCCCATGGAGACTACCCATAAATTCTTCATTAAAGAGTTCTATTTAAGTTTATAAGTCCTAGAAAGAAAACATTTAAAAATTGTGTAAGATACAATATACATATATCCAAATATATACATAATATGTATTTTAAAATTTGTAAGCAGTATGTAAAACCAAACAAAAATTGGGGAAAATGTTATAAAAGCCATATGACATCATTTAGTGGCCGTTGAAAAAAATGTTTATAAAGTTTCCCAATGCATCAGGAAATTTATATGTACTATGCTAAGAAAAAGCACGGGATGAAGAATTCCACTTACATGAAACTTCATAAAAAATTTTCTTTCAGAAAAGAAAAATGCTGAAAATGAAATATTCTAAAATGTTAAAACCATTACCTTTGCTTGTTGGGATTTTGATTTATGGTTATTTTTCTTAACTTCTGTTTTTTGTTTTCTAAAAGTGCTATTGTTTTATTTTTTCTTATTTTTCTTTTTCAATTTCATGAGTACTATATGTTTATTATAATTATAAATGGCATGGTCATTCATTGGCCTTGATCTTACACTTAACATCATCAAATGGAGCAAAGGTAGGGATTTGGAAAAGCAATATTGATACCTAAATATTTCAGAAGGGAAGGTATTATTCACAAACAAAGGTTAAAAATAAAAAAGAATTCTCAGGTATTGAAGGTTTCCAAAACCATAAAGCCTGTATGCTTTTTGATACAAACTCTTGAAAATAGTCTGCAACAGTTCAAAAGTGAACAAAACTGAGAATGTGATAATGAGAAGGACCAAGTATTTAAAGGACCAAAAATGAGCTGTGAAATTACTTAAATGAAACAGTCTAAATGTGTGTGACAAATGCCTACAGCTCTCAACCACACAAAACTCTGAAAGTGGTGGAAGTCTGGTGGTAATTTTCTCTCCTTAAATCTATTACTAAAATTGATGATTTTAGGGCACCTGGGTGGCTCAGTCGTTAAGCATCTGCCTTCGGCTCAGGTCATGATCCCAGGGTCCTGGGATCGAGTCCCACATGGGGCTCCCTGCTCGGCAGGAAGCCCACTTCTCCCTCTCCCACTCCCACTGCTTGTGTTCCTGCTCTCGCTGTCTCTCTCTGTCAAATAAATAAATAAAATCTTTAAAAATAAATAAATAAATAAATAAAATTGATGATTTTAAAATACAGTTTTATGCAAGTCCTTAACATTACTTTCATAATCAGAAGAGAAAACAAGTGATATTCCTAGAGTATGGCAGAGATTAAAATTTTGCTAAAGCTTTCTCACTTATTAGTGTTTTCAACATATGATTCTTATCTGACAAATCATTCAACCTCTGTATCCTTATATGTAAATAACAACCCCTGTTGGTTGAAGATTAAATGACATGATTTTTGTCAGAAATCATTTGTCAACCACAGGCACTGTTTAAAAGAAAAACTCGATCAGGGTTCTCCCTGTGGCTGCATGGTCTCCTCCTAAAGATCCCCAACAGTGGAGAAAACACTTCTGCCCTCTAGCTTTGGGTTCTTTATAATGTACAAGTCTTCTGCTGTGTGTCTGCATTCCTCACACACACACACACACACACACACACACACACACACACAAATCTACCCAGAATTTCCAAAAAACAAAGCCAGTAAATCTTCACTTTTATTCTGCTAAAATCTTTATCTTAGAATCTATTTTGGCTCTTCTGTTGTTCTTATCCAAACTTCTTTCAAGGGTCCAAGTGGGCTGAGGATACACAAATTTTGAGCCTCAGCTGAGCTTACCACAGCCTATTCTTATTTCCCCTTAATTCACAGATAGATGCTGAGAAGAAGACATCCCATGATATGGATACCACCCTGACTATAAGCAATAGCTCCAGGTTCCAGGTGTCTGAGTTCATCCTCATGGGGCTCCCAGGCATTCACACCTGGCAGCACTGGCTCTCCCTGCCCCTGGCTCTGCTCTACCTCTTAGCTCTCGGTGCCAACATCCTCATCTTAATCACCATCCAACATGAGCCTTCCCTGCACCAGCCCATGTATCGGCTCCTTGGTATCTCGGCTATAGTGGACATTGGCCTGGCTACCACCATCATGCCCAAGATCCTGGCCATTCTCTGGTTTGATGCCAAGGCCATCAGCCTCCCTGAGTGCTTTGCTCAGATCTATGCCATCCACTCTTTCATGGGCATGGAGTCAGGCATCTTCCTCTGCATGGCTGTCGATAGATATGTGGCCATCTGTCACCCCCTTCGGTACCCCTCCATAGTCACTGAGGCTTTTGTGATCAAAGCCACACTGTCCATGGTGCTCAGGAATGGCCTGCTGACCATCCCAGTGCCTGTCCTGGCTGCCCAGCGACACTACTGCTCCAGGAATGAAACTGACCACTGCCTGTGCTCTAACTTGGGGGTCACCAGTCTGGCCTGTGATGACATCACTGTGAACAGATTTTACCAGTTGGCCTTGGCATGGGTTATGGTTGGGAGTGACATGGGTCTGGTGTTTGCTTCCTACGCTTTGATTATTTGCTCAGTGCTGAGGCTGAACTCTGCTGAAGCAACATGGAAGGCCCTGAGCATCTGCAGCTCCCATCTCATCCTCATTCTCTTTTTCTACACAGCTGTTATTGTTGTGTCTGTCACCCAGCTGCCAGGAAGAAAAGTCCTCATCATCCCTCTTCAAGGTGCTACACAGTGTCACGCCCCCAGCCTTTAACCCCATGGTGTATGCCCTCTGGACCCAGGAGCTGAGAGTGGGCTTCCAGAAGGTGCTTGGTTTGGGTAACAATGTGTCCAGGAAGTGAGCCAACTTTAAAGGGCAGGGTTTTATAACTGGCATTACAGAAAGAGCACAGGCTTTGGAGCGCAACAGCCCTGGGTTAAAATTCCATGTCTCCCAATTGCTAGGAACAACAATTCAAATTAATTTACCTGTTTTGTACAGCATATACTATATGTCAGGCGTTGTAAACATTCCACAAATATTAACTCATATAATTGCTTAACAACCTTATGAAACAAGTACAATTGTTATTTATATTTTTGCAGATGAGGCAAGAGAGTTGAGAAACTTGCCCAAGGTCAAATGGGAAGGAAGTTGCAGAGTGAGGTTAGAACACAAGCAGTCAGGCTCCAAAGTCCCTGCTCTTAACACTTTTCTCTCTATTCAACCTTGTTACTAACTTTTAAAAACAGAAATTAAGATGACCAAAAAAAAGGGGCGGGGGGATGATACCTAACTAAATGAAATTATATATCACTTCTCCATTAACAAAAGAAAATTCCATTTAAAAGTTGGCAGCAATTTTCCTGTCTATAAGACAAGAGTTTGATAGGAATTATTTTGTCACTTTACAAACTCTTTAACAACTCTTGAGTTAATTTGCATTAAACACTAAGAAGAATATCCCAATCGCTTTTTGTTAACATTCAACATTACTTGAACTTCTCAAGTGGATTAAGAAAATCCCAGGAAGGTGCTGCAGTTCATTGGTAGTATAAAGGTCAGCAATTTGTCTAGAGTAGATCTTTCCCCATAAGAGAAATGATACAAGTTTGTGAACAGAGAGAAGAGAAAGTTGGTAAAATTATTTTTTATTTATTTTAATGCCGGAATATAAACCAGCAAGGGTGGAATTTTAGCTCCCAAGTGACATGCGAATGAGTTTGGGAAATTCCCCTGACCTAATCACATGGCATTATTGCTGACTTTGGAAAGAAAAGCCTAACATGTGCCAATAAACTTAGAAGCCTCTTCTAGGGTTCCCAGACCCAATTCCAACACAGAGATGGAGGAGAGAGGGTTCCCCCCACACACACACCCAGCAGCATGTCTGAGAATTCAACCCAATTCTAACACTATCTACAGGGAAACAGCATCAGATTCCACAGATTAAGGGTTCAGTCCTACAAGACTGCCTTTACCCTCTGCTGCAGATGCCTGTTGCAAGGCCTAGACTGTCCAACCTGTGCTCCTGACCAACCAGATACAGACTGGAGGTTCCAATGACCCTTCCTTGGGTTTCAGATACCAGTCACAAGTCCAGGTTGTTACCTGTACTTCTGACAAGATGCAGTGGGGAAAGTGGCAATGTATGTGGTCAGCGATGTGGACAACAAAGGCAAAAGAAAAAACATTAAGCTTCCTTATAACTTACAGCCCATTGACAAGTACTTGGGACAGGCAGAGTGACCTTCCTCCAGGACCTTAGCTGCCTTGATGTTAATACTTTGCTAGAGACAAAGGCAACTTTAGCTTGACATTAGCCCAGATCTCCAGGATCCTGTTAAGTCTTCTTTAACATATAAAATGCCTTTGGAAACCTCCTTTCTCTCTATGCCCCAGGATGTATGTTAGCAATCTTCTTTCAAGCATATGGCCCAATGATACACATCTGAAGGGTCTCATTACTAAAGTTTTACTAGACAGTAGTAAATGACTTTTCCTAACAACAGCTAGCTCCTCAAAGTCCTGGAAACCTTGCTTCCAAATTCCCTAGAGACATATGCTATTCCTCAATCCCCTCCCAACTTGAAACTATATAATCAACCACTCCATACAATCCCAATGCAGCTCTTTCTGCCCACAGGTCCTGTCCCCATGCTTTAATAAAACCACCTTTTTTGCACCAAAAACATCTCAAGAATATTTTCTTGACCATTCACTCCTGAACCCCAACTTTTCACATCATTAGGGCACAGAGCTTCCATGCCCTCTCCAGGTACAACACTCTCCCCACAACAACATGTGATCACCAACTGGGAAGAGATTTGAACCCAGTCCTTTTTTATGGGGATTTCATTACATAGTCATGACTGACTAAGTCATTGGCCATTTGTTGACTCAGCCTCCAGTCCCTCTCCCCTCCCCAGAGGTGGGGGGGGGGGTCTGAAAGTTCTAACCCTCAAATCATAGGGTTGGTTCTCCAGGCAAACAGCCCCCAATCCTTAGATTACATAAGGGCTTTCCAAAAGTTACCTCATTAACATAACAAAAGAGACGTTTATCTCCCTTATCACAGGAAATTCCAAGGGTTTTAGGAGCTGTGAGCTGGGAACCATGGATGAAGACCAAATACATAAGAAAAATATATATTGGTCACCTGAGTGACCAAAACATATATTTCTTACAAATCACAAAATCACAGAGCCCAAGACTGAGAAATTTAGGCCATTAAAATTCAAGGAATTATCTTTCTTTTAACAGAGTGAGTTAGAGGGGTGCCTGGGTGGCTCAGTCGTTAAGCATCTGCCTTCAGCTCAGGTCATGATCCCAGGGTCCTGGGATCGATCGATCGATCGAGCCCCACATCGGGCTCCCTCCTCCGCGGGAGGCCTGCTTCTCCCTCTCCCACTCCACCTGTTTGTGTCCCACTCCCCCTGCTTGTGTTCCCTCTCTCACTGTGTCTCTCTTTGTCAAATAAATAAAATCTTTAAAAAAAAAAAAAAAAACAGAGTGAGTAAGATAGCAGGCCTCTGTTTTATCTATAGACAAGGCAGAACTGGATCATGTGCTTTTACCTGTTTTTAACAGTGATCTTTGTAGAGGCTGCTTTTAGGCAAACAGGCTTGAGCAATGGAATGTAGAAAGGGCCCACAGCGACCACCTGGCTGAATACAGACAGATCTATCAGGCCACCCACCTCAAAATATCCACAGACCCTAACTGACCAATGGGCTATTTACAGTCAAGCACAATTACCAAAAAGGGGAGAATTCCATACATCACCATACCTCCTCATCTAACCCCTTTAAAAACAGCCCCCATCCACCGCCTCATTGCAGACAGCCTCTCCACAGCTGTCCTATCCCCTGCTCCCTTGCAGTGTGTTCAATAAACTTCTATCTCCTTTGTTCTGCCTCAGCTGAAATCTTTAACCACCTTGCCACTGGCTTCCTCCCAATCATCACCCAACATTTGGGGGCCCTGATCCAATAGGCACAGACACCCCATTTAGACCACAGTCTTGATGAGGGATAGAAGCAGAAAAATGGTCACTTTTAGACTAGAAGGCTGACTGAGAGCCTGCATAGTCCTGATAGGGACTAAATATGCACTAGTTGCTACATTCTTAAAGGGTCTCATGATTGCATATATATTCATCAATAGTTAATAGCAAACTGAATGATAAGCACCAGAGAAATCTCGTGGAAGTAGTTTTACAACTAGAAATTCTAAGAAACATTTGTGATCTAATACACCTTGCATGTCCCCTCCCTCTTGAGCACTAAGGATATAACCACCAGCTTCATACAGCAAGAAGTGCAGCTCTTTCTGCCCACAGGTCTTGTCCCTGTGCTACTCAAACTCAGAATTTGCACCAAAGTCTCAAGGATTCTTTCTTGACCCTTGCATTCGACTACCCCACAACAATCCAATATATGAAGAACAGAAGCATTGACTGCTGATAAACAGTAGTGCACTATTTGATGGGTCAAATTGCCTGTTATTCTTTCCACACAGTGGTTTGGATCCTTTGACATTTCAGGGAGAAAAAAATAAGTCCCAAGAGAAAGATACTAATCTCCTATTCTGGCCATCCAAGAGACTGGATTTCCACTTCCACTAATGGCTAATAGGATAATTCGGACAAAGACTCCTGGTGAGAACAAGTAGAAATGATAGACAAAACATCTTTAAATGGGTAGAGAGAGATTGGAAAACTAACAAATTAGTAAAAATTATGTGAGGCTTCCTTTCAGCTCCAACTTATACAGAAAGTTTAAAAGTGTCACTCCCATCCTTACATCAAGAAATAGCTGGGAAAACAACCACTTTACCTGGACCCATCAGAGAACTGAGGTCACAAGGCTAACTGACTTCCTGGAGTTAGAGGAATACCCTTCGTCTAGGTGGGATATGACTCTAATAACATCTCTTCTCCTGGAGATGAGAACTTTATAATGGAGAATGCTCTGGGATTATTTCACAATGTTAACTTTTCCCCTCCCCCTGCCAGAGCCAGGGGACCTCTTTTGGATCTTTACTGTGAGAATCTGCTGGGATTGCTGGATTTAAAGTGTGGGACCTGCCTAAGACTGAACCCCCAAATATTTCTCATTCTCATGCTAGACCACACTCACACTCAGGATTTGTCAAAATTACCTTTGAAGTACCTACCAATCTATGCCTTCAGCACCTTCTGCTCCAACTAGCCAGATTCTCTGTATTCACCTGTGTCTCCAAATTAGGGGGAGGCAGTTGCCCTGTAATGTCACTTCTTTGATGGGTCTATGAAAAGTCATTGAATTTCCTTTTTTTTTTCAGCCTTTTTTATTTTAAGAACAGGAGTGATGATTCAAAGCTCTTTACATGTCAGAAGTTCTCATATTAGATTACAACTGAAGTACAGAATAAGTACCCATGAGTACATACTCATACAAATAAGTGATCTAATAAATAAGTACATAGGGGAGAATAAACAAACCTCTCATGCAGAAAATTTCCAAATAGTTTATGTAACTACACCACCCTCAAGTAGGTGGAGCATAATTCCTCACTTCTTAAGCTCAGAGTGACTTCTTTCCAAAAGCCTGCATTGGCTCTAAGTAGGAAAAGGAAAAAAAAAAAAGTTTAACCACCAAGACATGTATTTTGGATGCCCAGGTTATAGATTTTTATACCCTCTTCCTCAGTATGCTCTGTCAATTAACTAAATGCTAACAGTTTCTCACTAGACCTTTTTTGTTGTTGTTCTTTTTCACATTACCTGCTCAGATTAAGACACTCCATACCCTGGAGAGTGAGTAAAAAGTAAACAGAAACCAGAAGTCATGACCATGGACTGGCCAGCACAATGGCACAAAACATTAAAAAGGGAAAACATGCTTCCTTACTGTTAGTAAAAAAGCTGTCAATTAGGATTGTGTTTAGCTGTATATAAAGGACAATAGAGTATAGCGGTTAGCCAAATTGGGAGTTTATTTATCTCATGACATACATGCGCACACACATGCACACACACACACAAGGAATCAGGCAATTCAGAGATATTAAGAGAGCTCTACTGTTCCATCAAGTAACCAGGCTCTTTCTACTTTCTGCTCTGCCATTCTAAATTATGCTACTATACTCCAAATTCAACTCCATATTCCAGAGAAGAAGAAAGAAATTCAAAAGGAAGTCTCAGTAGACTTTTACTCACATCTGACTGGTCAGAAATGAGTCTGATGTTCATCTCTAGTTGCAAGAAACACTCAAAAGTCAAGTCTTTTAGATTCCCAGGCTCTATGATAGGGGAAAGTTATGCAAAGGTGGGTTTGAATGGGTTCTGAATAAACTAACTCCCAGTAAAAACATAATACACATCACATTCTTTTTATGCAATATTTTCAAAATCTGATAAAGTATTGGGCCATGAAGAAAGTCTCAAAAATTCCAAAGAGTGAATAAGTTCCAAAGATCTCTGAATAATATGACAAACTCAGCACTTACTACAGCTTCCTACTCACACTCCAAAACCTAGCAATCTCTAAGAATATATGCAATAATATATCAATTAATAGCATCAACTAATAACACAAAACAAATGGAGAGCCACTGAGGAAACACACACACATACACACAAAAATGGGGAAACTCCAAAGATGAAAGGCAATTGTGATGGAATTGTGGAAAAATGAAAGCCCAAATTGTGCATGATAGATTCAGACTGAGAAATGCCTGACTAAGAGAAGCAGGGGACCATGAGAAAACCAACTCAGTGATGAATGAGTAGCACAGTAGAAGTAGCCAGGCAGGTCTCTCCTCCTGTACATATACTCCTGAACCAAGAAATAGGCCAAAAGTCAAGAAACAGTGGTGGGTGTTCCAGAACATTGGAGATTGGGTCATAAAACATAACAGTGACCCACATGACCACAAATGACCATGCCCCATGAAGCATGGGAAATGAGCTCAAGCATAAATCAAGATATTAGCATACCTCACATCTCTCTTAAAACAGGTTTCATGAAACAAATACAGCAGCAACATCCCAAGATTGCCTACCAGAAAGAAAACGAACCAGAGACAAAAATGGCTTGGTCTAAATTTTACACAGGTTTCTTCCTGGCTATAAGTCCATGGTCTCCCTTTTCTTTGGGCATTTGCTTCAGAAAACTTGTAAATTCTTTCTTTGCCCCTTTGTCATGTATATAAGTCTTCTAAACTCTTGCCAGTTTTGCAACCTAGGAAATGTCTTTCTCAAGAACCTGGGAACTATCTCCTGAGGTGTAAACATTGAAAAAGATAGCACCCCATTTCCCAGTCCCTGTAGAGGGTACCAGCCTAACTTCTAAGGGTGCCATTTGGCAAACACAGATGGCCTAATCACAGACAAAAACATTGGCAATCTCAGGAATAATTCAATGTACTCGACACATCCCATTGATCAACCTCCCTGAAGTACTCCAGTACATTTTCACTTGCTCACCCCAGGGCTTAAACTCTTTCCACCTGACACCTCAACCCTGCCTTTGTGTTAATGGAACTGCGTATCCAGATGATCTGTACTCTCTTCCCCACTGCTGGCAATCATATAAGAATAATATCAACTTTCACTTGCTCATCATGTCCAGTGCAATTTTATTTAACACTAAATACAACCAGACTCTTGAGCAAAATCAACACAAAAGAGTGGCATTAAAGTCAATAAACAAAATTCACACCTAAAGAGATAGGATAAATTCAACATCATCAATCAGAAAAGCTCCTCTCAAGGTAAATTTCTCTGTGCCAGATCTCTGCTTCAGGATTCCAGGGACCCATGCTTTCACATCCAGAGGTGGTGACAAGTGCTGTTACTAGCCCTAGGTAACTACACTATCACTTAGGATCTTACTAGTGACGTCCTTATACTAGTCCCTTTGTAAGTAAAGCCTTCTCAAATTATTCTAATCCAATTAATTTGAATTATTCTATTCAAATTGTTCTAATTTGAGAAATAATTAGTGCTGGAAAGAATGTGGAGAAAAGGGAACACTTGTGCACTGTTGGTGGGAATGTGACTTGGGCACTGTTAGTGAGAGTGTAAATTGGTACAGCCACTATCAAAAACAGTATGGAGATTCCTCAAAAAATTAAAAATAGAACTACTATATAATTCCTTAATTCCATTTCTTTGTATTTACCCAAAGAAAATGAAAACACTAATTCAAAAACGTATATGCACCGCCATATTCATTTCAGCATTATTTGCAATAGCAAAGATATGGAAACAACTTAAATGTCCATCACTGGATGAATGGATAAAGAAGATGCAACACACACACATACAAACACATACACACACGCACAGTGAAATACTATTCAGCCATAAAAACTGAAATCTTGCAATTTACCACATGATGGACTTTGAGGGCATTATGCTGAGTGAAATTAGGTCAGACAGAGAAAGACAAATACTATATAATCTCACTTATATGTAGGATTTAAACAAAAAACAAAAAACAAAAAACAAGCTCACTGATACAGAGAACAGGCAGAAGCAGTACTTGCCAGAGGCAGGAATGGGGTGGCAAAATGTGCAGGAAGGGAGTCAAAATAAAAGTTCATCTATATGGGTGAAACTAGAAGTAGTTTAAGTTAAGAACTGAGTTTTAGAAGACTATGTAAAATATGGCATTGTTTTTATAATACCCTAAAATAAGTAAAATAGTGTTTAGTTTGGAGCGCCTAGGTGGCTCAGTTGGTTAAACTTCTGCCTTCGGCTGGGGTCATGGTCCCAGGGTCCTGGGATCAAGCCCCACATATGGCTCCCTGCTCAGCGTGGGGCCTATTTCTCCCTCTCCCTCTGCTGCTCCCTGGGCTTGTGCTCTCTCTGGCTCTCTCTCTCTCCCAAATAAATAAATAAAGTCTTTAAAAAAAAAAAGGAAAGTCATCACAAGAAAAAAAAATTGTAACTATGTATAGTGATGGATGGTAACTGGATTTATTTTGGTGATCATTTCCCAATACATACAAATGTTGAATCATTATGCTATACACCTGAAACTAATATAATGTTATATGTCAATTATACTTCAATTAAAAAGTTTTTTTAATTATTCTAATTTGAGTGGGCCATCTGTTCCCTATCAGTACTCTATCTATTGCAATGCTCATTCAATTAGGCAATATGGAAGTCATTAGCAAAAGCAGTTTCAATATAGCAATAGGACAGATTTTTACAGTCATAGGTATAAAGGTGAGGAAGTGAGAGCAATACACAAAGATGACTCTTACAAGAGGCTGAGTCAGTGAAAGACAGATCCTGGGGATACAGGGTGCAACTGGGAAGAACATGGAAAGACCCAGGCTCAAGTGTGTGCGGTAGAGAGATTTTGTGAAGTTCTCAGTCCTTGGAATCTTCAAATATTGAGGTGGAAGATTCAGAAGAGTGGAAGACTGTGGACACAGGATAAGGAGGATACAGTCCCTTCTGCTCTATCACTTGGTATGAATGTACAAACATGCTCCAACACCAGTGATACATTACAAAACAGTTGGAGGATAACGGATTTCACCTTTGCCTTAGTGCAATCCAAACACAGAAAACTGCATCAAGCTGAGAGTGAGCGTCCTAGGATATACCACACACACAAACACACACACACACACACACACACACTCCTAACGCCAACCAGCTACCTTCCCTCAATCACAACTTTCTGAGTTCAAAGCTCTTTTTGTCACTTCAGCATAGCTCACAAGCTGCAGCCCTTCCATCCACTTCCACAAGCAAACTTCATGTCCTTCTCAAAGTAAAGTACTGTCTTCATTGCAGTATTTGTATTTCCTTAACCATCTAACATGTGTCAAACTCTGCTAGGTCTGTCCTAGTTTTCTCTTTTCTATGTGTCACTGATAACATTTTTGAGTACTATGCTCCTAACTCCATTTTTCCATAAATCTTGTGGTTTCTCATGTGGAGTTGTGCATATCACAGTGATTCTGAAGAACTCCTGCGTCCCATTACAATAGAACTGACTACTTGCCAGAGTGAGTGGGGAGGAAACCAAGCTTAGACAAGAAAGGCAAACACGCTTTCTTCTGACAGTTCAACCTGGCAGAGCTGTCCACCTGCTGGGCCCATGTCCTGGGACTAGGTTTGCTCCCAGAGCAGCCAAGACAGGCCTCCAAAGTCACTGGGGGCCCTTCTGCTGCAGTGAGACAACCTGCCCCTGGGGCAGTTGGGTGGTACTGAGGAGTGCCATGCCATGGGCCCAGGGACATGGGCGATGGGTCAGACCAAGACCAGGTGATTTCAGAGCTGTGATTCACATCCAAAACCCCAGGAGTGGTAGGAAAGGGACACGTCAGCTCTAAGCAACAAAAGGCCCACCATAGACAGAAACAGCCAGGAGAGGGGAAGCAGTCCAGAAGGAAGAACCAGGCTGGGGGCATCTTCATGGCCCCTCCTGCAGTAGTAAGTAAATCAGCCACTTTCATGGATACTGGGAGGGGAATCAATGGAGGCAGTCCCCCTCCAAGGATTCTGTCCCTGCCTATGAATCTGGCTCACTGTCCTTGGATTTCTCAACTTGCCTTTCTTTACCTTCCACCGATCTCTTCACCTGGGCAGGGGTTAAGAGCTTTAATCTGGGAACGAAGGCAAAGAGTTGTGGCTGAGCTCTGATATGGCCATACTGCAGACAGCGGGCCTCTCCAGCCAGGTGACTGTGCAAAGAAAACCCCTTGGCTGCCACAGTGTCAGGCACGCAGGAGGCTCTCAGTAAAACTTTGGTGAGTAAATGACCAAGCTAAGTGATTCTTGAATAATAAATTTTAAGGCAAAGATTCTCAAAATATAAGGATATAATGAATCATGAGTCTCAATTCTTCAATGATTTGGAACTTTTGCAGTACATAAAATACATTTTTTTAATGATTTTGTTTATTTATTTGACAGAGAGCGAGAGAGGGAACACAAGCAGGGGGAGTGGAAGAGGGAGAAGCAGGCTTCTTGCAGAGCAGGGACCCCGATGTGGGGCTCGATCCCAGGACCCTGGGATCATGACCTGAGCTGAAGGCAGACGCTTAATGACTGAGCCACCCAGGTGCCCCATAAAATACATTCTTAATTGGTTTTATTTGTAAAACACAAAAGTCAACATCATTCTCAATGTAAAATATTTTATTAAATCAACCAGTGGGGGCAAATGAGATTGGCTGCTAGCACTGTTGTTTTATGTTGTTCTGATTAAAACAAAGCAGAAAAACATAAATGAGAGCTGTATTTGGAAAAGAGAGCTCCAAATTAACATTTTTATAACACTAATGAGGTCTTACTAGAAAATCAAAGAGAAAAAAATGAACTAAAAAGTATTTACAGTGAACAATAAAATAGTGAAGTTAATCCAAAGCAAAATAACAGAAATCAGCAAGTTTCATATGTATTAGCAACAATTAATTAGAAAATAAACTCTAGAGGGGCACCTACGTGGCTCAGTCTGTTGCATGTCCAACTCTTGATTTCAGCTCAGGTCATGATCTCATAGGTCGTTGCATGGAGCCCTGCATCAGGCTCCCTGCACAGTAGGGAGTCTGCTTGAGATGCTCCCTCTCCCCTTATCTCTCCCCCGACTCGCTCACTCTCTCTCAATCTCTCTCAAATAAATAAATAAATAAAAGAAACTCTAGGGAAAAAAATTCCACTAATAAAACTTCAAATATAGGGTATTTTTTTTTAAGTTTGAAATGTTGGGATGCCTGGGTGGCTCAGTCAGTTAAGCGTCTACCTTCGGCTCAGGTCCTGATCCCAGGGTCCTGGGATAAAGTCCCACATCGGGCTCCTTGCTTGGCAGGAAGCCTGCTTCTCCCTCTGCTTGTGCTCTCTCTGACAAAGAAATAAAATCTTTAAAATAAATAAATAAATAAATAAATAAGTTTGAAATGTTGAGACGTATAAATGATAGCTTTTAGTGACAGATGTAAATGAAAATTTAAGTAAAGTAAGAGACAAATCAAATTGCTGAATAAAAAGGGAAAAAACTTTAACTAAAAATAGAACTACCAGGGGCTCCTGGGTGGCTCAGTCGTTAAGCATCTGCCTTCAGCTCAGGTCATGATTCTGGGATCCTGGGATTGAGCCCCGCCTCGGGCTCCCTGCTCTGTGGGAGGCCTGCTTCTCCTTCTCCCACTCCCCCTGCTTGTGTTCCCTCTCTTGCTGTGTCTCTCTCTGTCAAATAAATAAAATTTTTTAAAAAAATAGAACTACCATATGATCTATCAATTCCACTTTGGGTATTTATCCAAGAAAATAAAAACACCAATTCAAAAATACATATATAACCCCATGTTTATTTCAACATTATTTACAATAGCCAAGATATGGAATGTGTTAATTTTTATAAATTAATTTTCATATTTCATAGGATCCAAATTAAATTTGGATATTTTTGAAATCAACAAAGGAATTTAAGGTGTTGCTGGCAATCTAAACATAAGAGTTTTAAAATTTTAAATGTAAAATATTAAGTGGAAAAAAGATCTATTATATGTCAAATTGATGTGGGGAACAAAGGCAAAAGAAAAAATTTAAATTTCCTTACAACTTACAGCCCATTGACAAGTCCTTCGGATGGGCAGAGTGACCCTTGTCTAGGAACTCAACTGCCTTGATGTTAATACTTTGCCAAGGGCAAAAGACAATCTTAGCTTAACATTATCCTGACCTCCAGGATCCTGTAAGTCTACTATTACATATAAAAATTCCTTTGGGCTTTGGTCTTTTGGCTCAGAGGAGGCAAAAGTGCAACTGTCTTCAGTCGTCCTGAATCCAGGTTCATCAGACACCAGCCGCCTCTACCATGCCACCCAAGTTCGACTCCAATGAGATCAAAGTCATATTCCTGAGGTGCACCAGTGACAAAGTTGGTGCCACGTCTGCCCTGGCCCACTGGGTCTGTCTCCAAACAAGGTTGGTGATGACATCACCAAGGCAACTGGGGATGGAAGGGTCTGAGGATGACAGTGAAACTGACCATTCAGAACAGACAGGTCCAGGTTGAAGCGGTACCTTCTGCCTTGGTCCTAATTATCAAAGCCCTCAAGAACCACCAAGAGACAGAATGAAGCAGAAAAACATTAAGCACAGTGAAAATGTCACTTTTGATGAGATTGTCAATATTGCTTGACAGATGCAGCACTGATTTTTAGCCAGAGAACTCTCTGGAACCATTAAAGAGATCCTGAGAACTGCCCAGTCTGTGGGCTGCAATGTTGATGGCCACCACCCTCATGACATCATAGACGGCATTAATAGTGGTGCAATGCCCCACTAGTTAAGAACTACAAAGGAAAATATTTCAATAAAGGATTATTTGACAACCAGAAAAAAAATTCCTTTAGAAACCTCCTTTATTTCTATCCCCCAAGATATAGGTTAGTAATCATCCTCCAAGCATATGGCCCACTGATACACATCTGAAGAGTCTCATAACTAAGGTTTTATTTTTTTTTTAAGATTTTATTTATTTATTTGACAGAGAGAGACACAGCGAAAGAGGGAACACAAGCAGGGGGAGTGGGAGAGGGAGAAGCAGGCTTCCTGCCGAGCAGGGAGCCCGATGGGGGGCTTGATCCCAGGACACCAGGATCGTGACCTGAGCCGAAGGCAGACGCTTAATGAATGAGCCACCCAGGCGCTCCTCATAACTAAGGTTTTATTAGACAGTAATAAATGACCTTTTCCTAACAGTAGCTAGCCCCTCAAGGTCCTAGAAACCTTGTTCCTAAAATTCAGAGACTTACAGTATCCCTAAACCCCTCCCAATTTGAAAGTATATAATCTGCTACCCTTCCCAACTCCAATGCAGCTGCCCACGGGTCCTGTCCCCATGCTTTAAAAAAACAACACTTTTGCACTGAAGACATCTCAAAAATTCTTTCTTTTTTTTAATTTTATATATATATATTTTTAAAGATTTTATTTATTTATTTTGACAGAGAGAGACAGCGAGAAAGGGAACACAAGCAGGGGGAGTGGGAGAGGGAGAAGCAGGCTCCCCGCGGAGCAGGGAGCCCGATGCGGGGCTCGATCCCAGGACCCTGGGATCATGACCTGAGCCGAAGGCAGCCGCTTAACCGACCAAGCCACCCAGGCGCCCCATCAAAAATTCTTTCTTGATGGTTCACTCCAAACCCCAGCATTTCCACATCAAAATCTCTTAGAAATCTAGAGAAGTTTTGCTCACTAGGGTAATACCACAATGCACAGATAGAAAAATGGAACAGAATAGACAGACCTAGTGCATATAAAAACTTCACACAAAAGGAGGCATCAGTAGTCAATGGGAAAAGAAACTAAAACTATTGTTTTACTATTTGAAGAAAAATAAAACAATACAAATATATTCTTCCCACTGTAGATCAAAATCTATTGAAGATAAATGAGTTACATTTTTTGTAATGAACTATTAAGAACCAGGGGGAAAAAAACATAATGAGAATAATAATTAAATTCTGAATTGAAGATGATTTTCTAATTCACTCAAGGTATACTGCCTATTTTCCCTTGCTGTTAAAATAATTTGAAAATGTTCTATAGTGCGGTGCCTGGGTGGCTCAGTTGGCTAAGCGCCTGCCTTCAGCTCAGGTCATGATCCCAAGGTCCTGGGATCGAGCCCTGAGTCTGGCTCCCTACTCAGCGGGAAGCCTGCTTCTCTCTCTCCCTCTGCCTCTCCCCCTGCTTATGTGCGCTCTCTCTCTCTCTCTCTCTCTCTCAAATAAATAAATAAAATCTTTAAAAAAAAATTTATGAGAACACAATAATCTACATATCAACATCAGAGTCCCAACTATGATAAAAACAAAGTGATCTACATCTACACACGTAAGAGTCAACCTACTAAAGACAAAGAGAAAAATCTTGAAAGCAGCAAGAGAAAAGTAACTCATCACAAACACATGTACAATTAATAATGACTCCTAGAGGCCAGAAGAGAATAAAATGACATATCCCAAGTTCTGAAAGTTCTTGCTGTCAACCAAGAATTCTATATCCAGTAAAATTATCCCTCAAAAATAAAGGCAAAATAAAAACTCTCAGAGATAGAAAAAAAAAAAAAGGCTGAGAAAATTCACTGACAGCAGACTTGCCTTATAGGAAACACTAAAGAAAATCACTGAGGAAAGGAAGTAACACCAGCCATATGTTGAATCCATAGGAAGAAATGAAGAAAATGAAAATGTTAAATATGTAGGTAAATATAATGACTGTATAAATATATTTTTTTCCTCTCAAAAGTTCTTTAAAAGACATGACTATATAGAGCAAATAATAATAACACTTTTGTTATTTTGTTTTGGTGGGTTTGCAACACATATAATATTTATACAACAGTGAGAAAAAGGAGAAGATAATGTAGATATATTAGAACAAAATTCTTATGTTTTATCAGAATCAAGTTTTTATTCATAAAAATTGTGATAAAAAAGAGGTGTATTCATAAAACAGTATCTAAGAAAATAACTGAAACACAGTTTAAGAATCAAAGGATTAAAATGGTATATTAAAAATATTTACTTCATTCAAAATAAGTAAAATGGTAGTAGAAGAGTAAAAGAGGAACAAAAACCAGAGGAACCTGAGACACATAGAAAACAAAAAGCATACATGGGTCCTGGGATTAAACCCCGGGTCAGGCTCCGGGCTCAGCGGAGTCTGCTTGGATATTCTCTCCCTCTGCCCTTCCCCCCCACACACTCATATGCACTCTCTCTCTCTCTCATAAATAAACACATCTTTTAAAAAAAGACTTTATAACTACAAGGGGAAATTCTCATGAAATAATATTAATTTCAAAAGAAAACTATAAACTACCTTCAGTAAGTATCTCTCTCCTCTCTTCTCTCTTTCTCCCCTATTTACTATTTCATATGCTTTGGTGAAAGAATGATAGAGCTTTTGGGGTGCCTGGCTGGCTCTGTTGGTAGAGCATGTGACTCTTGATCTTGAGGTTGTGAGTTTGAGCCCCATGTTGGGTATAGTGTTCACTTAAAAAAAAAGAAGAAGAATGACAGAGCCTTTTTGATTGAGTGTGAGATACTGGAGATGAAGTAATAAACAAGGAAGACATGACCTCACCCCCATACTGTTTACAGTCTGAAAGGGACTATAGACAGTAAACACACAAATACACTTATATAACAAAGTCTCTAAAAATCAAAAGATACAGATCCTTTGCCTTTCTGCCTCTGATCTGCCACATAACTGTAGCTGACAGCTTTCAGTAACTGCTTTTCTGAAAAATGTCCTCCCTACTCATATGGTTGACAAGGAGGCACCACTCCTTCCTCACAACATTTTAGTCTAGGAGTAGGCATCTGACTTCAACTGTGCCAAGGAGATCCTTCTCCAAAATTTTTAGGCAGTCACTCTCCAGTAGACAAAATTTTTAAATGTAACCCACAGAAACTGTATTTCTAGGCTATAGAGAAAACCAACCTATAGTATGATACATAACTACTACACTGAGAAAATAGAGATGATAGTTGAACAGGGCTAGTTCCAGTTCTTTCTATGGTTTAACGTCTTTGACCTTCCTATAGTCTAGTTTTTAAATCTTTCCTTCAAGCTCATAGGTTCCAATTTTGCTTACAACCTGTGTTCTATTTTGGTCAACTGCAACCCAAAAGACATAACAGTGTCCTTTGTGACTTATGTAACTTCCCTATTTTTTTCTCATTTGTACATTGGGAATGGTCCCTGTTTCCCTATGTAACTAGGATATTGATAAAATTAAAAGATAATAGCAGACAATGTGCCTTGAATGTACAATCCACATAGAGGTATTTAAAGTTATTTTGCAATAAAACGCAAAACCTGGACAAATGATTCCACATACTCTTTGCGTAGAGATTAGATAATTGTTTTCTGTTTTTACCTCTCTAATGAAACTGTAAACAAAACAGTGTATCTAGCACAGGATTCTGCACTCCACAGCTGCCTAACAAAATCTGTGTGTCATAGGACAGTAGTAAATGTAATCTTTTCCAGTGCATCGAAAAAAAAAAATGTTCTGGACCATTCACTGAGGGGAGCCTTCAGGAAGCTTATGGATGAACTCACACTTGGGCATCAGCTCCTTAGAGGAGAGATTCTGGATGGATATGGAGCAGTGGTGGGAACCATGAGGTGATCAGCCAGAGTGGTTCAATGCAGGGCAGGACATGGAGGCTGAAAACCCACAGCAGAGCCACAAGTAATCAGCCCTTAAACTGGGATGGGTAAACATGAGAAGCAGCTGTAAGAAGAGAAGCTGCATCCTTTTTCAGCAGGTCAGGGTGATGCTTCAACCGAAGATCAGCAGTTTTAGACTCCAGAGTGTAGGAAGAGGAGAGAGGCAGTCATGGAAAAAGCCTTGCGATTAACCCAATCTTTCATGTCTCCACCTGGCAGGAGCATAAGAATAATAGCGATGCCCTATACAGAGTATTTGGCAGCTTAAAAATTGCCACAAACACAATCTCATTTAATCTTCATAACATTGTTAGTTAGATATGCTTCTTGACATCCAAAAATTCCAAGAATCAGACTAATTCAGTGACTGTATTAATAATACTTCAAATTTTCACATATTTAACACAATAAAACATTATTTGCTATTTATACAGAAATGAAAAAAATGATGATATTGCAGATTGAAAAAGACTACTAATGGCTCTCCTCCAAGCATTATTTTCCCCAGCTTTATTCAGATATAATTGACATATAACACTGTGGAAGTTTGAGGTGTACAATGTGTTGATTTGATATACTTATATATTACAGAATGATTGCCAACAATAGTGTCAGCTAACACCTCCATCACATCACATAATTATTGTTTCTTTTTAGTGGTGAGAACACTTAAGATCTACTCTATTAGCAACTTTCAAGGATATAATACAGTATTATGAACTGTAATTGCCATGTTGTGCATTAGATCCCCAGAACTTACTTCCTTATAACTAGAAGTTTGTACCCTTTGACCAACATCTCCCCATTAACCAGCCCCCATCCCCATGCCTGGTAACCACTATTGTACTGTTTCTATGAGTTTGGCTTTTTTAGATTCCACATATAAATGATGTCATACAGTATTCGTCTTTCTCTGTCTGACTTGTTTCAGTGATGCTTTACCCTTCTGCCTGCCTTTTTCATTTATGAGGGCCCTTGTGATGACATTGCCCCACACACATAATTCAGAAAATATCTGCTGATTAGCAACCTTAATCCCTCTTTGCCACATATCCTAATATAACTGCTTCTAAACAGTAAGAAATGGCTTTTTAAAGCTTCAAGCAAAATTTCTCAGTAAATTAAATTGCCTAAAGATAAAGATCATGTTATGACTGTGCTCTCCAATAAACATCTCAGATGAATAAAGCGGCTGAGCAAAGGTCAAATTAAAGGTGGCACCTTCCAACAAAGTCATCAGAATCCCAAATTAGCCTCCATTTTGTTCAGAGACATACATGGAAGTGATAAAAGGAAAAATAGAGAAAATTGGAGAATGATGTGTTTATAAGATTTGGGATGTGTTTAGTGACACATAAGTGAAACCAAATAGATAAGAAACATACTAGGTTTTTAATCAACATATATTGCCAAAAAACCAAGAGCTCAGCTGAGAAATCCCTTAACTATTTAGGAGTTAACCTAACTCTTGGGACCCAACTTTTCAGCACCAGAAAATGGACTTAGAAAACTCTGTTGTCCCCAAGAAGGATATATTCCCCAATTTCCATTTTAGATATGACCTAAGAAGATAATAGAAAAGAAAGAAGCTTCCAGAGAGATGCTTCCATGGATCAAAGTGACGAATGGACACAAGAGTTTCTGTTAGTCTACCAAAAAAACTTCTCCCACCCACCAATCCCCCCTCCAAAAGAGAAACTTCTCCCAAACCCAGGGCATAGAGCCTTCCAAGTGTCTGCCCAATGGCGACTTCAAAACTGCTATGAATTACTGACCATTGTGTGCCTCATGTTCATCAAAGGCACGGATGGATCAAGTGTACAGACAATGAGCATTCACTGCAAATCCATGAGCTCCCCTACATTTCTCACCTTCCCTTGCAGTTGAGTTGTGGCCTTGTTAAAACAACATACGCACCAAGGAAAATGTGAGCAAAAATGACAAATCACTTCAAGACCAAGGCAATTAATAACTGGAGTGTCTCACCTTTCCCTCTCTTTCCCTGCTTTTGCAACTTAGAGAAATGCATGGTGATATGACAACACTTCACAAGACAGAGGGATCCAGGATTCCGGCTACCTGATGGAGAATAGATTCTGTTGATATACACTATACATTAAATAAGAGCGGAATCAACTTTGTTTTGTTAATTAACTGAAATAAAGCATACCTTAAGCTATCCTAATACAGACATGTTTATTTTGAGATGCCTACAAGACATATAACTGGAGATGTCAAGAAACAGTTGAATATAGGAATGTGGATTTCAAAGAAAAAGTCAAGCCTGGAGATATCAATTTGGAAATCACTCCAAATGGAACGGAATAGAATTTAAAGCCATATAACTGTCTCTAATTCAGGGGGAATGTATGGATATAGAAGAAGACATAGAATCATAGAGTATTAGCTTACTTGCTCTTTTTAACATCTGAATATTTGTCTGCTGTATCGTATTCTTCTATTATCAGTGTGGACCCCCATAACTTGCCCTTCATTCATGTGTCCAACTCAGACAACTAACGCTCTAAGAGCAATGCCTGTGTCTGTGTCACTCAACCCATTTCCTGCAGGAGTTAAGAAATTTCTTTAATATAATAATGGTGATAGTTCTTTACATATAAAATGTAATCAATACCAACCTTAGTCTTTTTCAACAGTTTAATTTTTTAGAGCATTCTTTTATATCTATTACCTAAATGGATTCATACAGCAAACTTGTAGTTATGATGGCAATAATTTGGAGATGATGATGGCTATAATACAGTCTTGGGAGGTAAGCAGAAGGCAGAGCAGCCTCTGGAAATATTGGAAATCTCACATACATCAAATCTAAACCGTCTTCCTTGGGTAACAAACTTTGAGTTAGAATTATAGCTAACATTGAGAGCCCACTAAGTGCTGAGCAATGTACCAAGTAGTTTATAAATTTTAATCCTTACAAAACTCTTACAGCATAGGTACGATTGGTTCTATTTTATATGTTAGGACTAAATTTCCAAAAGGTAGGAACCTAATCATGGTCAAAAATCAGGAAGTAAATGAACCAGGATTTGAATCTACATACATTTTATTCCAAAGCCTATGTACTTTCTGCTTCAGTACACTAAAGTGCCTAAACTTGAGAACTCGGTTGCTAAGTTCTTTTTTCTCCTGCTGATAAGAGAAAACTGTGAAAGAAACATAAACTTTCTCAAGACTTCCCCACAACAGATAACATGTGAGCCATACTATCCCTGATTTGCTTGGGTTTTGCTCCATAGATGATGGGACTAAGCATGCAAGGAATTAACACATAGAGATTTGCCAGAAGGATGTGGACATCATGGGGGATATTCTTGCCAAATCGGTGGGTCAAGAAAGTAAAAAAGGATGGGATGAAAAAGAGGAGAATGAATCCAATGTGGGAACCACACGTATTGAGAGCCTTGTGCCGGACATCCTGGGAAGGAAGTCTAAACACAGCTTGGAGAATCAAAGTGTAGGAAATACCAATGAGTGCAACATCTACCAAAACTGATGCTATTAGTACTGAGAAGCCATACCAGATATTGACAGTGATGTCAGCACAGACCAATCTGGCCACCCCAATGTGCTCACAATATGAGTGGGGGATGATATTAGTTCGACAGTATGGCAGCCTCTTCATCAGGAATATGATAGGGAAAATAGTCCCAGTGCTTCGTCCCCAGATTGCCAGAGTCATTTCTCCAATTGCCATCGGAGTTAAGATGGCTGTGTATCTCAAGGGAGTACAAATGGCCACAATGCAGTCAAATGCCATGGCCAACAGGATACCTGACTCAGCCACAAAGGCAACATGGATGAAAAACACCTGAGCGATGCAGGCATCAAAGGCAATCTCCCCAGCATGAAACCACAAGATAGCCAGGGCCTTGGGAATGGTGGTGGTGGACAGCAGGATGTCAGTGCCAGCCAACATGGATAGGAAGACATACATGCGTTCATGGAGGGTGCATGCACTGAAGACAACAAGGATGAGGGTTCCATTTTCCAACACTTCAGTGATGTACATGAGGCAGAAGGGGTGAGAAAGCCAGGTGTGATAGTTCTCCAGTCCCGGATGCCAAGTAGGATGAATACAGTGGGGTGGAAGGTAGAGAAGTTAGCATCGAACATGCCTGATTTGGGAGTCTCTCTATGAAGACTATGGAAAGAGAGAGTCAGTGGGCAGAACCAACAATAAGTTTCACTAAAAGTTGAACATTAGATAATTAAGTCAATCACTAATGCTTTGACTTAGAGTATATAATATTATGCTTTTATTTCCTACGTTATCATTACAAACACAAATATAAATAAAGGTTCCTAGTTAAACCTCAGCAAAGTCTAGAAGCCATATATACCTCCCCATTCTCACATGTTCCTACTCTGGCTTTAAGCGTCCTTCACTTGTTTTGGTGCAATGGCATCTTAACTAACTGGGCTCCCCATCTCCCAGCTTCCCATCCTCAACCCCTCCATATCCATCAGCTATTTGTAGCCTGGCTGGGCTACAAATAACAGAAAATGCACAAAACAAACAAAAATCTTATTGGATTTTCACTTACAACCTTTATATAATGATTTTTTCATTATAAGATAAAGCTCAAACTTCTCAAGCATGCAAAGCTTTCCACAATCCCACTGTTACTCTCTTCTCTAGCTTTAGTCCCCTTTAGGCACTCTGACATTAAATTACATGGACATTAATAGACCATGATCTTTTGTCCACACAAAACCTGAGTTTTCCAACCTTCATGACTTTTTTCAAGCTTTTCTCTTAATCTGGAACATACTTTTCTACCTTTGATGTTTGTTAAGCCTACTGAGCTTCCAAGTCACAGCTTAAATATTTATTATCTGAGAAGTGTTCTCCAGGTTCAAATTCTGGGCTTCCAACTTTCTGATTATTTCCAAAAGGCAAGTTTTTCACATTTCAGAAATTTAGCCTAATGTGAAAATGAGCTATTCATATTTATCTTGCAAGGATTAAATCAAATGCTTTCTTTAAACTGCCTAATATAATGCCTAGCATAAAAATACTAAACAAATGCCAGTTATTATTACTCGCAGATCAATACAACCACATAGAGAGCCCAGAAACTAATATATTTGAAACTTTAAATGTAATAAAATATCATTTCAAGTTAGTAGGGAAAGGAAGGCCTAGTCAAGTAATGGCATCGGGATATTGGACAATGATATTTTTGTAAAAGAATAAAATTAGTTCCCACCTCACTCACTAAACAAATAGAAATTATAGATAAATTAAAGATGTGTATCTTAAAAATAAAATTAAAAATATTAAAAATTAAAGTGAAGATCTTAGGAGAAAACAGGAAAATATTTTTAAGTTTGGAAAGATCTCTCTGATTAAGTTAAGAAAATGGTATTTCATGGACAGTAATAATTGAATGATGTAATTATGCAAAAATGTAGACAAGAATAAATTCTAGGAAAACAAATAAAAATTCTAGGAGAAAAAATTATAAAACATAACAGACAAAAGGCTAATATCCTTAAATATTAAAAGTTAGTAGAAAAGAGGGCACGTATTGAATGGAGCACTGGGTGTTAGACGCAAACAATGAATCATGGAACACTACATCAAAAACTAATGATGTGGGGCGCCTGGGTGGCTCAGTTGGTTAAGCGACTGCCTTCAGCTCAGGTCATGATCTCAGGGTCCTGAGATCGAGCCCCACATCGGGCTCCCTGCTCGGCGGGAAGCCTGCTTCTCTCTTTCCCACTCCCCCTGCTTGTGTTCCCTCTCTCACTGTGTCTCTCTCTGTCAAATAAATAAATAAAATCTTTAAAAAAAAAAAAAACTAATGATGTAATGTATGGTGATTAACATAACATAATAAAATAAAAAAATTTAGTAGAGATGAATGAGGAAAAAACAAAAAATATGCAAAGAATCAAAATAGGCAATTCATACCACAAGAAAAATAAATAGCCAATATACACATGCATAGGTGCTCAAAACTTGAAGAAAGGAAAATCTGTCATATTGAAATATCATTGTTTTCCTATCAAATTGGAAAACATAAGAAAAACATTAGCCTCCAATGCTGGTGACACAGCATGAAAACATATAGATATTTCTATAAGGATATTCATTGCTATACTATTGCTATAATGAAAGAAATTATGGCAACTTCCATATCCATCAATAGGTCAAAAAAATAAATTATGGCATATACAGTACAATAGAATGTTTTGTTTCCATTTTTAAGAAAAAAAGTATCAGTCATGGCATATAGTTAAGTGTAAAAGCAAATTAAAAAATAAAATAATTCTTTTCTTCTCTTCTGTATCAGTTACAACACTTTACATTATAAGTAACAGAAAATCCCACCTCACTTTGGCTTGAACACATAGGGAAATGTCTTTGCTCCTGAAACTGAAACGTATGTTTCAACTATCAGGATTATGGAAAGATTCAAGTACGGGCTGCATTTCTTTGTGACTCTGGTCTGCCCTCCAGGTGCTGAGTCTCCTAAGACCAGGACTAAGGTGAAATGAGTAAGAACTTACCTCAGTACAAAATGTCAAAATATCCATGATGAACAAGATATCAAAATTTTAAATAAAAATAGGATTGCCCATGCTGTACTGAGCCACATCGGAGCCCAAGGCAAAAGGGAAAATGGGAGCACCTATATATATGTTTTTATGTGCTTTCAATGGCTAATTTTTTCCCTAATTTTATTTTGAAAGCATTATTTATGAGTTTCTCCCATTAAAGCCAGTAGAATTATAATAAATTCTAGTTTTATATAAACAGTATATGTAAACTTAATGTTGTGGGTTTTAATATACTTACTTTCCAGTATTCTTTTTTTTTTTTTTTTTTACTTTTTTTAAAAGATTTATTTATTTATTTGAGAGAGAGTGTGTGTGTGCACTCTCATGAGTGCAGGGAAGGGCAGAGGAAGAGAATCTTCAAGGAAACTCTGCTGAGTGCGGAGCCCAACATGGGGCTTGATCTTAAGACCTGGGCCAAAACCTAGAGTCAGACGCTTAACCGACTGCACCATCCAGGCACCCCCTGTGTTCAATATTGCTTAAACCACTTTAATTCTGGAAAAATATTAGTCATCCTCCCAGCCCTGCAGAGTCAAAAATGTCTGCAGCAGCTGAAGATGTCAAGATGTACACACTGGATAGTATGTACTTATTCTACACTATCCAGAGGATCTCATCTGAATCAATAGTTTATTAAGTTTATTCCAAGAAAACCTAAAATTCCTAGGAACAAAATATTTATCCCCTTCCCAGAAACTTACCCCAGTTCAAGAGAAAGTTCTTCCTCAACATGTGAAAGAAGCTGACAGATGCAGACTCAGGAGGGAAATAGGGCAGTATTTGAACCTCAACCACAGGAATCCCTTGGGCAAGGAGAGAGCTTCTACTCCACTAGGTCTTTAGGGAGCATCTGGTTTAATTAGAAAGAGGCAGACCCCAGCAGGACCAATCTCCAGAGATCACTCACTCAGGAACCAGAGAGGGCGGGCAATCTAACTATGCCCTACCTACAAAAGTCTGAACATACTGTATCTGTTAAAAACTCCATGTCTCTGGCTAAGATATGGACTGAGCAGATTTGAGCTGCTGCTAGTCAATACACAGAACACTGAAACCCTGCCTATACCTGCTAGACCTCAATGTATATAGAAACCTGTGGAGATGTAGCAGAAATAGATCAGAAGGAACTAAGTGGTGTGTATGTGTGTGTCCAAATGATTTTCAGTCATAAAATTAGATAATATTTAACAGTGAAGGGTCCAGAGTCAACCACTTCACCGACATTTCAAATTAATCAATCCATAAATATACATAGTGAATTCTATGCTAGATGTTGGAACTAGAACGATGAGTAAGATATATTCTCTGCCCTCACAGAACCCAAGCTCTGATGGTTTCATGGAGTAATTAACATTCAGTTGAAACATAAATGTCATTGCTGTGGAGAGCCAGAGGACAAGGTAATCACCTCTGACTTGGGGATTGGTGAAGACTTCAAAAAGGAATTGACGTCAATACTCTACCATTTGCCAGCTGAGTGGCCTTCATTATTCATCCTCTCTGAAACTTGGGTGCTCCTGTGTATAAAACAGATAGCAAAGGTACTATCTCATAAGGTTGTGTAAGGATTAAATAAGTTAATGCAGCAGAGCACTGAACATGGTTCCCAGCATAGATTAATCCCTTAATAAACATTAGCTATTGTTTTAAGTTATAATTATTAATATTATTATATACTAATAGATTGCTATATGGTGGTATGTTTTGAGATAGAAATGGAAAAGTAAGTTAGGACTACATTATTAAGTTAATGCTTGGCTTAGAAATTACCCTGTAGTCCTGTGATTTCTGAACAGTGGCTAAGGGAACACTAGGTTATTTTAGAAATGTACATTTGAGGTGCTATCAAAAAAGTGATACAAATATCTATGGTCACATTACTGTGGGATATGCTGCAAACTCTAGCCTTCCCTTGGAGAGCCATGTGCACAACCCACAGAGTGTCAGCATTTTTCACTTATTTGACCATGGAACATTTTTATAAAACATTTATTATGATATCTGCTATTTCTGCAGAATATTCTATGGAAAACACTTCTATAAGTAATGAAGATTACTTGAAAGTATGTGACAGAAACTCTGTCTTTTAGAATGTTTAACTTTGAGTCAATTTATAGTTTAGGTTACAGTGTAAATGACTGAAAGCAATGAAATCAATTAAGAAGCTAATGCATTATCTGAGGTGAAAGATGATAACAGACATGAGTAATTAGTAGAGCAACATTAAAAAGAAAATTAACAATACTAAGAACTTAGCATTAATGAAATATTTCCCAGATACTATGATCCAAGGATCGTATTAGGTACTATACATATGGTTTATTTCATTTCATCTTCTCAAATAGTATATATATGGTTTATTTCATGTAATCTTCTCAACAACCCTATGAGGTATTATTGCTATCCCCATTTTACAGATGAAAAAAATGAGGACTAAAAATATTAAATATGTTTCACACATTCACACAGCTAGAAAGTAATAGGGATAGGGCCTTAATCCTGACAGGACTGCAAATATTATCCACATAATTATTTAGTGGTACAATCAATATTGGTAACAATCATTAACTTCTTGAGGAACAGGACAGAGAGGAAGAAGTTGAGAAACTCCCCAGGGCTTCCAGCTCAGTGAAATTGATGGAGTCATCATAATCTAGTTCATAAGAAAAGGAATGGAACAGGGGGAAAAAGCTAGCCTGAATGGGAGCTCTGTATCTTGGAGGAGAAATCCAGTTGATAGGTATATTTATGCATCTAAAACTCAAAAATAGAGTTCTAGGATGGAGAGAGGGATGTTGGACTCATTTGTGTCGATGGTGGTTGAAGAAATGAGTGTATATGATCTCTTTTGAAAAAGCATGAAAAAAATGAGGGGCAAGACTTTAAACTCCAAGAGACTACTCCAAAGTTGCTAACCTGGCCAGGAACAATGTGCTATAATTCCTAACACTGAGAAGGGTCAGAGGCCAGGTTAGAAGAGAAAATCAAGCGTGCCCTGTTTCCTCCTACTCTAGTCTATTCCTTGGTCCCTGTGTTACAGCAAAGGTGTAAGAAGTAAGAAGCTCTGCAATCTACAGCTTATTTACCTCCCTGACGCCAAACTGACTTTGTGAGGAGCTGGTTTACTCATCACTGGTTTGTGGACTATTTAGCTGACCATTTGAGTGCATAATAGAAATGCATGTTCTAACATCAGGAGGTAATTGTGCTCTCACTCAGTTTTCGAACATTTATTATGTGCCAGGCATTTTATAAGGCACTGGAGTACAAATATGAATGACACACACTCTTCTGATTTCAAGGAGTTTACAGTCAATTAGGGGTACAAATAAATAAACAACCTATTACAATTCACTACATACATTTTGAGATTTATACAAGATGCAATCAATATACCAATATAGGAGCCTTGTATTGCTTGGAAAGTCAGGAAAGAGTTTTCAGGGAAGGTAGTTCTTTATCTGAAATTTGAAGAATGAACAGTTTTCCAGATGGCTGAAGGGCATGCGTGACTGTTTTTCAAAAACAGCTGCCATTGTAAAAGTGAGGAGAGAGCTACTTGAGTCTGTACAAAGAATCAATGCACATTTAGAGATTAAAAAAAAAAAAAACTGGAACCCCTTCAAGATGTTAAATATAAAATTATTTTCATCCATGTGCTTATAACCCACTTCATGTTGTGTTCAGTTCTCTGTGTTTCTGGAGTACGTCTGGTCTACTGAAGATACCAAATGTTCACATCAGAGGCATGTAACACTTAGTTATTATCTCTGAGTTTTGGAGGAAGGATATGAGAAGAGAAGAAGATAAAGCAAACAAAGAAACAGGAGAAGGAGGCAAAGATGAAAAGCCGGAAGAGGAAAAAATAAAAGTTGGAGGGGGATGACGACAATGAAGAAGGAAGAGAAAGAGGAAGAGAAGTAAAAGCCCTCTCAGTCCAGAAAGTCTCTGTATTTCATGCCTAGTTTCCTTGATAAAGCTTGGAGTGCAAATTCATGGGGAGCCATTAGCCCAGAGGGGAAGCACAGCACCAAGTCTTGATGTCAAAGAACCGGTGGGCTACACCCTCCCGGATCTGCTTAGTCTTCACACCATAGATGATGGGGTTGAGCATTGGTGGCACCACCACATAAAGATTGGCCAGCAGGATATGGACATGTCGAGGAATGTTACGTCCAAAGCGGTGGGTCAATAATGTAAAGAAGGATGGAACATAAAACATGAGGAGGACACACAGGTGGGAGCCGCAAGTGCTGAGGGCCTTGTGCCGGGCATCTTGGGAGGGCAAACGAAACACTGCTCGGAGGATCAGTGAGTAAGACACAGCAATGAGGATCATGTCCAAGATGACCATGACAATGGGCACTGAGAAGCCATACCAGATGTTAATGGTGATGTCAGCACAAGCCAAGCGGGCCACTCCAATATGCTCACAGTAGGAATGGGGGACGATGTTGGTCTGGCAGAAGGGCAGCCGCTTCAATAAGAAGATCACTGGGAAGATGATGCAGAAGCTTCGGGTGATAATGGCCAGAACAATCCTTCCCACAACACGCCATGTTAGCACTGTTGTATAATGCAAGGGGGCACAGATGGCCACAAAGCGGTCAAAGGCCATGGCTAATAGGATGGCTGACTCCCCCACAAACATCATATGGACAAAGAAAACTTGGGTGACACAGGCATCAAAGGCAATGTCATGGGCATGGAGCCAAAAGATGGCTAGAGCTTTGGGTACAGTAGTGGTAGACAGCAGGATGTCTGTGATGGCCAGCATAGAGAGGAAGAAGTACATGGGCTCATGAAGATTATGTTCTGTGATGATGACCACTATCAGGATGGTGTTCCCCAGGACAGCAGTGATATACATGAGGCAGAGGGGTATTGATAGCCAAATGTGGTAAGCCTCCCACCCAGGGATGCCCAGTAGAACAAAAACTGCAGGATGGAAGATGGTAAGGTTGGTGTGAGTCATGATGCACTTTAGGGTCCTCTCTATAAGAACTCAGAAGCTGAAGAGTCTGTTGAAAGTGACAGGAACAGAAAGGACCCCTGAGTGTGTGCAGAGATCATAAAAGATAGCATCAGGTTCTGAACTGTGGGACTCTCCAGCTAAGTTCTCCCAGGGAATGCTCATTTGGGTGTAAGAATGACTTCTGACCCATGGTGCCTCATTAGCATGTAGAGCTTCTATGACAATCATGCTTCAAGAACTAACAGAGGCTTCCTCTGCCTCCAGTCACCCTATTCCCAAAGTCTGGCCCCACTATACTTTCCTGACCTCATTCTACCATTTCCATGCAAGTGGCATTTGCACACTCACCTGTTTTATATTTATCCCTCCCCCCAAGATTTTGCTCCTTCTCTGTTTACTTAAATTTCCCTTCCCTTCCACTTCTACTTACACAAATTTTAACTTTAAATTACCTCCTTAAAATATACCAATTTGTAGTGGCCTATGTTCATAACAATGTGTCTCCTTCCTGGAGACCTATTAGCTCAACTATGTTCTAACTTGATTATATTTAATCACATTAAATTTATCTGGCTATTACTTTGAACATTTCACATGATACTAGCCTAATATCTTTGCACTTGTGGCTTCCTCTTCATGAAAATAGAGCACCAAGCAGATATCCAGAAGGAGTCCAAATTCAGATCTTCCCTAAAGGCAGCAAGGAATGGAGCAACCAATGAAATTGAGAAGGACCATATTCACTGCCTGCTCCTTGTGACTTCTCACGCTCCTCCCCAAACGGTTCCATAAATGTGTGTCTAGTCTAGATCTCCTTATCCTTAAGAGTCCCCCCAGGAAAACTATTCTGAGTACAAGGAATCAATACACTTCCCGGTGGCTCCATTAATATAGCCCTCCTCCTGCCCCACTTGTTTCTTACCCTCAAAAAGATTCAGATCTCCCTTCTGCTAAGAAGGGTTAAACATAAAGTCCTCTCTCCTTAGCTTTGCCCAATACTCAGGTAAGATTGGTTTCCTGCTGAATCTCTGGACCACCTGTTAGCTATTAGGACTAGAGACAGGATGATTAGGAATGAGATCTTGCCATTTGCAACAACGTGGATGGAACTGGAGGGTATTATGTTGAGCAAAATAAGTCAAACAGAGAAAGACATGTATCATATGACCTCACTGATATGAGGAATTCTTTTTTTTTTCTTTTAAAGATTTTATTTATTTATTTGAGACAGAGAGAATGAGAGAGAGCACATGAGAGTGGGGAGGGTCAGAGGGAGAAGCAGACTCCCCGCTGAGCAGGGAGCCCGATGCGGGACTCGATCCCGGGACTCCAGGATCATGACCTGAGCCGAAGGCAGTCGCTTAACCAACTGAGCCACCCAGGCGCCCAATATGAGGAATTCTTAATCGCAGGAAACAAACTGAGGGTTGCTGGAGTGGGGGGTGGGGTGGGAGGGATGGGGTGACTGGGTGATAGACACTGGGGAGGGTATGTGCTCTGGTAAGCACTGTGAATTGTGCAAGACTATTGAATCTCAGATCTGTACCTCTGAAACAAATAATGCAATATATGTTAAGAAAAAAAAAAAGAAGAAGAAGAAGAAGGTAGCAGGAGGGGAAGAATGAAGGGGGGGAAATTGGAGGGGTAGATGAACCATGAGAGACGATGGACTCTGAAAAACAAACTGAGGGTTCTAGAGGGGAGGGGGGTGGGAGGATGGGTTAGCCTGGTGATGGGTATTGAGGAGGGCACATTCTGCATGGAGCACTGGGTGTTACGCACAAACAATGAATCATGGAACACTTCATCTAACACTAATGATGTAATGTATGGGGATTAACATAAGAATAAAAAATAAAATAAAATAAAACCTCTGGAAGGGAACATGGAGAAAAGGGACCATAAAGAGAATAAGAATCAGGAGTATAAATAAATACTTACCAAATAAATACTAGATGGATCTACTGATAATCAGAGGAGCCAGGGAGGAAGACACCCAAAGGAGTGAAAGCCACAACTTATGAGTCTATCCCCCCTGCCCCTATGCAGATGCACTTGCTCAGAGCATGATGGGCTGTGTGGAGGGAGCAATGGGACTACAGGTAGGTACAGAAAAGGGAATAGGGCCAGATTCAGAGAAGTATGGTCCCCAGGTGAGCTAATAATACAACATCTTTCAAGGCAGTATATTTTAAATATTCATTCAACTTCTATTTGGGGGAGAGGCTGAGCTTTGCTGGGATAAGCACAGAGAAAGGCCACTGGTAGCATTGCTCTGCCTCTATTCTAAAGCCCAGGCCCCAAATTTATATAAATAAAAACCCCACCAAAAAACAAATTCGTTTTCCTTAGAAGAAAATTTACTGAAAATTTTCCTCATCACTTCTCCCAACCCCATTGGTTATTAATGCATCCCTTCTCAATAAAAGATACTTGATATAAGTCCTCATAAAAACACCTCTGGCTCTCTGCTATAATTCTAATGATGTTTTAAATCCTCAACAGTGACACAGCAAAGGCAGGGCAGGGAGAAGGGCAGCAAGACGTGGATGATTGTAATTGAAGTTCCAGAAAGGAGGTTACTGTGTGTGAAGAAGGACTTTAATTTCATTCAATGGCTTCTGAGGGCCCCATCTCAGCTGCACTGAGGGTTCTCAGCAGGAGAGTTCTAGGCTCATTTAGGAAGAGGGATGAGAAGAGAGGAAAGTCACAGGTACAAAGGGGCTCATCCAAAGTCTCACAGAAAGTACTTCCCAGAACCCTAAGAGAATATCTAGATGAGCGAGAAAAAAAGATTCAGAATGGTGGAGAAGGGGCAGGGAGCCATACTAAGTGGGAAGGAACAGGTGTAGTCGGTGAGGACACTGAGTTCTAGGGCCAGACTTCCTGTGTTAATTTCCCAGTTCTTTCCTGACTAGCTGCATGATCTTGGGCAAGTTACTTTACTCCTGCTACACCTCCATCTTTTCATTTGTAACATGTGGGTAACAATGAACTGCATGAGATAATCAGGAGGATTAAATGAGTTAGTTCAGATAAAGTACTCCAAAGACTAGGTTATTAGTCCTGTTATTATTATTTATAACTCTCTTTGGCTATCATCCCATTGTTTTTTTCAATAGACAAAACACCTTAATGAACATTCAGCAACATTAAAGTCTATTCTCCATCCAAATACGACCAAAGGAAATTCCTTTCCCAGGAAAAAGAAGAGTGAAAGGGATGAGAAAAACAGCCTGAGAACAGATTTCTCCAAAGGACCTGGTGTCTCAGAACCAAGACCCGAGGGCTGGGTGGTGCACCAAGCAGGTCCACCACTGACAGACTTAGCTTGGGTCACAGCTAGCTGGCAGGCTCTCCTTGAGCGCTTTGAAAAACACCCATCTGTCTCTTCAGAAACAGAGACTGTCTCCATCATTTATAGAATGCCAGGGGGCAGAGCAGAGTGATGGGAGTCAGAGCTTCAGATCTAGAACCAAGGAGAGCCAGGAGTGAGCATCAGAGGTAAGATTCAACCCAGGCTAAGGAGAAATGGAGCCTTTTCTTTCCTACCACCCCTGAGCAGACTTTACTGTCTCCTTTTCCCCCTAGTGTCTTCTTTTCTTCCTGCAAGTCCCAACCAACTCTATTTTTTTTGGTTATGCCCCTTCTCTCTTTAGGGCGTTAGGTAAAAGTCTTTTATGTCTTCATGCAGTCTTAACATTGGAAGACTCTCCTGACATCAGAACAACATGTTAAAATGCACACTCGCAAACCACATTAGGTACAATTGTTAGATAACTATAGAGGAGTTGAGTGCATTACTTTTTGGCCTAGTTGTATTTTGTAGATATTTATTTATTTAAACAAGTAGTAATTTTATTTTGCCATTTTCTTTGTACATAGGTTTCAGATCTCAAGTGTTTTTTACCACTCAGTTTCTTTAAAAGGTACAGGATCTCCACACTGAAGCCATGTCCCTAGTGGATAAAACAGCCTGCCCCTCACCCCACGTTATAAGGGTGGCCTCTCTTTGCAGCACAATATATTGGAAAGATTAGTTATGAGAAGTGTCACAAGGAATTATTTTCAGTACATAAGGTACAAAAAGCTGTGAATGTTTATCTTTTTAATAAATTGGAGCAAATGCAGATTTATATCTCTAATAACCTCACTTTTGCTCACAGGCACTTAAAACCAGCATGTAAAATGTTTTCATAATCTAAAGCCAGTGTTCTCTATACTGCGAAGGTACTGATATAGCCTTAATTCACTGACATAGCAACTCAGGTTTTTAATAAATAAACATCTCAAGAAAAATTTCCACCTACCCATTTGTTTCACTCTTAATAAGCATTTTGAAGATTTTTTAAAACTCCAAGTAAGCATCTGGTGGTGTATCATGTATAAAGATCATCCACCATATTCTTATGTTGTGATGGCAAAAACATAGAGAACCCAGCTCCAAGGCACAATCTCTTGTCCCAGTCTCTATACCTGTTCTGCAAAGTATGGGACAGGAGACTGAATAAGGACTTTCCTGGCTTATACACACCCGACACCCAGATTACCAAGAAAAGTTTTCTCAAGAGTCCTCCTCTGTTTGGGACTGGGAGTTCACAGCACTAAGCACAAAGTCTGGCACGTCATAGGTACTTAGGAAATATTTGAACAAATGAACCATGGAATTAGTGAATTAATCTTTTACCCATAGCTTTGCCTGTTTCACCAACATATTGATCAAAATCCGAGCCATTTTCATGAATAGCCCCCACTGATAAACCCTGTCTTGGCACAGTCTGATTCTGACTGCCCTCAAACATTTACCAGGGGCACCTGACTGGCTCAGTGGGTAGAACATGTGACCTGACTTCAGGGTTGTGAGTTAAGCCCTATATTGGGTGTAGAGCCTACTTAAAAATTTATCAAGAAAAGTCTCTTCCCCCGCATTCTCCGGTGCTTTTTCTGGCCCTATTCTGCATTCCCATTCCCAACCAGTGCCAACTCCTACTCCAACTGACATTTCCCCCTGTGCCCACCCTCCCCACCCTGTATTCTGTCATGCTGCAATCCCTCTCTCATCCTTTGTCTCATTCCCACATGTCTACTTCCTCTCTCCCAGCTCTAGTCTCTGTCCTTCACAGATACTCCTAAATACACACTCATACTCACACTCCTACCAATCCCTCCCCCTGCCACCCCTGATGCTCTTAAACTCACCTACTATATCACAGTATCAGCTGAAGGACTGAGAAAGTGGTAGAGCAGAGCTCAAAACATTGCTTGTTCTGAGAGAAGAGGAATGAGAAGAAAAGAGAAAGCTGGAGGCTGATCATGTTGGCATGAGGGTGTGTCACTATTCCCACTCTGTTCAGGGTGCTTATATTTAGACTAAGACACATGCTTCCTTCTTCTGCAGGCAGGTGTCAGAGTCACCCCTGAGATCATTAAGCATGGGGTCAATGAACCAAAGGAGAAAAGAAAATTCTTCCCCTAATGCCAACAGGGAGCATTAACTCTGATAATTAGTAACCCCAGACAAAATGCACAGAAAGTATTTGAAGACATAGCATAAGAGCCGTGACAGAAATCTCAGCAATAAAACAATAACATAATAACAGTTAACATCTGGTGAGCCCTTACTACATCCCCGTCACTGTGTTAGGGGTAAACATAAATTATCTCATTTAATTCTCAGAGCAATCCAATAAGATAAGGACTATTATTATATACATTTGGCAGACAAAAAGATAAAGGTTTAGAGAGACCAAGTAGCTGATAAGAGAAAACAAAAGCCCCAGGTGAGACTCAGTCTAGAAACTCTAATTAAGAGATCTGAGAGGGGTGGCTGGGCGGCTCTGTGGTGAAGCATCTGCCTTTGGCTCAGGTCATGGTCCCAGGGTCCTGGGATGGAGCCCCACATCGGGCTCCCTGCTCCCCGGGAAGCCTGCTTCTACCTCTCCCACTCCCCCTGCTTGTGCCCTCTCTCCCTCTCTCTCTCTCTCTCTCTCAGTCTCTCTGTCAAATAAAGAAATAAAATCTTAAAAAAAAAAAGAGATCTAAGAGAGATAATTTTGAAGCAACCCTGCAAGATCAATCACTCAAGGTAAGTTCAAGAAAAGAGACACCGAATAAATTAAAGATTGATTAAAATGTTTATACTATTAAAAGTAAATTTTATTTTGTGTGAGCCCTTAATTAAAGTTGGGAGGAGAGTAATTCTTCCCAACGCATCTTGTAACTTTTGAAGCAAAAAGTTGCTAGGAACCCAGTAAGGAAAAAAGAAACTGACATCAACCCAGCAATCCCACTTTCAGGTATTTACCCAAGAGAAATAAATCATAAGTTCACAAAAGCTTTGTACACAAATGTTCATAGCAGCTTTATTCATAGTAGCCAAAAACTAGAAACAACCCAAACGCCCATCAACAGAAGAATGGATAAGCAAATTGTGATATATTTATACAATGGAATCCTGTTCAGCAATTAAAATGAACAAACTACTAAAACATGCATCAACACAAATTAAACTCAAGATCATTACGTTGAGTGAAAGACGCCAGACACAAAGGCTACATACTGTATGATTCCATTTACAGGAGGTTCTACAACAGACAACAACTAGTCTGTGGTGACATAAATCAGAATGATTGCCTCTGGGGTGGGAGGAAGCAGAGAGTTTCTTTGATGAAAATATTCTACATATGGAGACATGTGAGTTTCATGTGTGTCCATATTTATCAAAAGAAGGATTTTGGGGGTGCCTGGGTGGCTCAGTCGTTAAGCGTCTGCCTTCAGCTCAGGTCATGATCCCGGGGTCCTGGGAACGAGCCCCGCATCGGGCTCCCTGCTCAGCAGGAAGCCTGCTTCTCCCTCTCCCACTCCCCCTGCTTGTGTTCCCTCTCTCGCTGTGTCTCTCTCTGTCAAATAAATAAATAAAATCTTAAAAAAAAAAAAAAAGAAGGATTTTTTTGAAGCATCAGAAACAACGAACAATGAAAGGAGCAGAAATATGGGTAAATTCTTCTCATGAGTTTTTCATTTCACATGCAATCATTAAAAATTATAATACCAGCTGATACTCAAGATAATGATATTTAAAAGTGGGAAGAGCAAAGGGACATCTAAATGGAACTGTTTTTCACACTTTACTAAAAGTGGTAAAAAGTTGATACCAGCGGACTATGAGTCACATATATACATTTTTTTTATTTTATTATGTTATGTTAATCACCATACATTACATTAGTTTTAGATGTAGTGTTCCATGATTCATTGTTTGTGCATAACACCCAGTGCTCCATGCAGTACGTGCCCTCTTTAATACCCATCACCAGGCTAACCCATCCTCCCGCCCCCCTCCCCTCTAGAACCCTCAGTTTGTTTCTCAGAGTCCATCGTCTCTCATGGTTCAGCTCCCCCTCCGATTTCCCCCCTTCATTTTTCCCTTCCTGCTCTCTTCTTTTTTTTAACCTATAATGTATTATTTGTTTCAGAGGGACAGGTATATACATATATACATTTTAACGAAACAACCACAAAGAAAACTGTACAAAATCATACACTCAAAACCCTATAAATAAATCAAGAAGGAATCCTTAAAATGTTCAAATAACCCGCAGAAAGGAAAGAAAAGAGAAACAGAAGAAAGAGACACAGGAGAAACAAACAGAAAACAATAAGATGGCAGACTTAAGCCCTTAACGTATTAACAATTACCTTAACTGTAAATGGTTTCAATATACCAATTAAAAAACAGAGACTGAATTTTAAAAAAACACAACTCAGGGGCGCCTGGGTGGTTCAGTGGTTAGGCATCTGCCTTCGGCTCAGGTCATGATCCCGGGGTCCTGGGATCGAGCCCCACATCGGGCTGACTGCTCAGTGGGAAGCCTGCTTCTCCCTCTCCCGCTCCCCCTGCTTGTGTTCCCTCTCTGTGTCTCTCTCTGTCAAATAAATAAATAAAATCTTAAAAAAATAATAAAAAAAAAACACAACTCAACTACATGCTGAAGAATATATATATCATGTAAACATCAAAAAAAGTAGGAGTAGCTATATTAATATCAGATAAAGTGGACTTCAAAGAAAATTAATAGTAACAAAGAGACACATTACATAGTGATAAAAGGATCAATTCACCAGGAAGATACAATGATCCTAAATATGTACACACCAAACAACAGAGCCTCAAAACACGTGAAGCAAAAACAGAAAGAACTGAATGGAAAAATAGACAACTCACCATTATAATTTAGAATTTCAACAGCCCTCTCAGTGTTAAAGTTCTATCTCAACAACTGATAGAACTACTAGATAAGACTATCAACAAGGAGAAAGGAAACTGACCAACACAATCAGCCAACAGGATCTGATTGAAATACATAGAACACTCCACCCAACAACAATAGAACATTTTTTTTTTTTCAAGCAACCCTGGACATTTATCAAGATAGACCTTACTTATCCTGAGCCATAAAACAAACCTCAGCAAAATTTTTTGAGTCAGATCTCTAATATATTGAGTCAGATATCTAATATTTATCATTTCAGATATGTATACAATTATACATATATAGTTAGGACAAATGCTTAAAAAAAACAAAGTGTATAGTTTGGTCTATATAGATAGATAGATTAGATAGATAGGTAGATAGATAGATAGATAAATAGATAGATAGAGATAGAGATAGATAGAGATAGATAGATAGATATAGATAGATATAGATAGATAGATAGATATCTGACATATAGTAGAAGCATGGAAATATGCATACCAAAATATTAACAATGAGTAAGTTCTTTAAAAGGTGATATTAGGAGTGCTGTTTATTTTTCTTTTTTGTTTATTCCTACATTCTAATTTTTCTACAAGAGTACATGAGTTGTATTATAAAAATTTTGAAGCTTATGTTTTAGAAACATATGTATATTCAACTGAACTTTAGTGTTAATCCAGGCTATTTTTTTTTAAGTTCTCTTTAATGTGTGTGGTGAGCCATTTGTTAAGTCAAAGGATGTGTGGTAGCCTAATAATATTGACGACTGACTTGTTCACATTATTTGAGTTGCTTCCATCACTCAGTTGGTTAAGCATCTGCCTTCTGCTCAGGTCATCTCAGCGGGGAGCCTGCTTCTCCTTCTCCCTCTGCCCTTCCCCCCACTTGGGCATGCAGTCTGTCTCTCTTTCTCTCTCTCAAAATCTTTAAAAAATAAAATAAAATAAAACAATGCTATTGGAATGGGTACTTTACCCACTTAATATTGTTATTTATTGTGGAAACTAGAAAATGTTCCCTGGGTCACAAACATGAAAAATATTAAGGATAAAAGTTATAAAATATACTACATTTTAGAGGACTCAATTTTATTTTTTAAGGAAAATGGAACTTGCTGCAGTGCCATTAATATTTTTTTAATTAGCTATCACATAACAACAACATTATCACATTCAAATACCAAAAAAGAAGCATTCTTAAATCATTGGAATCTATTGGTTTACATAAAAAGGAGGGGAGATAAAACACTATAAATTAGATTGTATTTTCTTTTGTTGAGATTATGGTGCCTCTATTTTCACCTTATTAAAATTTTGTATACTTCTAAGCATTCCCTAAAAAACTTAAAATGTACATTTCTAAAATAATATGGAAAAATTATTAAAAAGTGTGATGTTTAGGGGCATTGGGGTGGCTCAGTCAGTTAAGCACCTGACTCTTTGTTTTGGCTCAGGTAATGAGCTCAGGGTCCTGAGATAGAGCCCCATGTTGGGCTCCACACTCGGTGGGGAGTCTGCTTGGGATTCTCTTTCCTCTCCCTCTGCCCCTCCAGCTCATGCTCCCTCTCTCTATATATAAAATAAATAAGTAAATCTTTAAAAAAAAAAAAAGTGTGATGTTCAATTTTATATGTCAATGTGACTGGGCTAAGAGATGCCCAGAGAGTTTGTAAAACATTATTTCTGAGAGCACCTGGGTGGTTCATTGGTTAAGCAGCCACCTCTTGATTTCAGCTTTGGTCATGATCTCATGGGTCATGAGATCGAGTCCCACCTAGGGCTCCAAGCTCAGTGCAAAGTCTGCTTGAACCTCTTCCTCTGCTCCTCTCCCTGCTTGTGTGCTCTCTCCCTCTCTCAAATAAATAAATAAATAAATAAATAAATAAATAAATAAATAAATAAATAAAAAATAATAAAATCTTTAAAAAAATTATTTCTGGCATGTGTGTGGGGGTAAACCTGGAAGACATTCAAGATAAATATCAGACAAAGGAAGAAAAATGTGCGAGAGAGGCATTATAGAACATGACATACTCCCTGAATAAGGATATATTCATCATGATCACGGAATATTGTAAGCTTCAGTAGAGGCAGAAAATAAAGCCAGATTAAATTAGACAAATTGGGGCCACAACTCTATCAAATTAAAAGAAATGAAATCACACAGATTATGTTCTCTGACCATAATGGGATCAAACTGAAAGGCAATAACAGAGAAAACAGAAAAATCTCTAAGCAGTTGAAATTAAACAACACACTCCTAAGTAAACCATGGGTCAAAGAGGAAGTCATCAAAGAAATTTTTTAAAAACATAGAACTGAATGGAAATGAAAATATAAAATATCAGAATTTGTGGAATATTACTAAAGCAAGGCTGAGAGGGGTTATTTTTTGCATTTTTATTCAGATATAATTGACATGTCTACTCTCTTAGCAACATTCAAATATATAATACAGTAGTGTAAACTATAGTCTCCATGCTGTACATTACATCCCCAATACTCATTTATTTTAGAACTGGAAGTTTGTCACTTTTAACCACCTTCACCCATTTCACCCATCCCCTACTCTCCACCTTTGGCAACCACCAATCTGTTCTCTGTATCTATGAGTTCAGTTTTATTGTTTTGTTTTTGTTTTGTTTTGCTTTCGAATTCCACATATCACTGAGATCATAAGGTATTTGTCTTTCTCTGTCTGACTTATTTCACTTAGCATAATGCCCTCAAGATCCATCCACCCTGTCACAAATGGCAGGATTTCCTTCTTTTTTTACACTGAATATTATTCCAGTGTGTGTGTGTATCACATTTTCAATCCATTCATCCACCAACAGATGAGAGGGACTTCTATAGCATCAAATGCCTACATTTAAAAAAAAAAAAAAAAGGGGGAAGATTTCAAAATCAAGAATCTAAGTTTCTATCTCAAGAAACTAGAGGAGGAAAAGAAAAATTAACCCAAAGCAAACAGAATGAAGAAAATAACTAAGTTTAGAGCAGAAATTAATTAAATGGAAAATGAGAAAAGTAGAGAAAAACCAATGAAATTAAAAGCTGGTTCTTCAAAAACAATCCATAGAATTAAAAAATCTCTAGCAAAATCGACAAAGATACAAACTGAAAAATACAAATCACCAGTATCAGGAATGAAATGGAGAATATGTCACTATAAATTCTATTATTACTACAGATAATAAGTATTATGAACAACTTTATGCTCATAAAAGAAGAAGAAACTGACCAATTCCTCTATAACTCTTTTTAAAATTGAATTTTTTAATCTTTATTTAAATTTTAGTTAGCTAATATGCAATGCTATATTGGTTTCAGGAGTAGAATTCAGTGATTCATCAGTTACATACAACACCCAGTGCTCAACATGACAAGTGCCTTCCTTAATATCCATCACCCATCTAGCCCAGGAGGGAGAAAAAAAAAACGAAGATAGAGAAACAAACCATAAGAGACTCTTAACAATAGAGAAAATTTATTTTTTAATTAAAAATCTTTTGAAAAAGAAATCTTCAGGCCCAGATGGTTTCACTGCAAATTTCTACCGACTTTAAAGAAGAATTAACACCAATGTTTACAAAATCCTTCCCAGAAAATAAAAAAGGAGAGGACACTTCCTAACTCATTATAAGGCTGGTTTTACCCTGAATCGAAGACAGTGGAGAAAAGAAGACTGCAGATCAGTATCTCTTAAAATTCCTCAACAAAATACTAGCAAATCAAATCCAATAATATATTTTTAAAAATCATACACCACAACCAAGTAACATTTTTTCCAGATATACAAGGTTAGTTCAACATTCAATGATCATTCAGTATAATTCATCAAACCAAAAGGCTAAAAAAGAAAAATCAAATAATCATATTAACTGAAGCAGGAAAAAGCATTTCACAAAATTCAATATCCATTCATGATAAAAACTTTCAGCAACTTAAGAATGAATAGAGGGAAACAGCCTCAACTAAATAAAGGATATCTACAAAAACTGACAACTAACATCATATCAAAGCTAAAAGACTGAATGCTTTCCCTGTAGTTCAGGAACATGGCAAAGATATCTACTCTCACCAATTTTATTCACATCATACTTGAAGTTCCAGCCACTGTAATAAGACCAAAATAACTATAATAATAACTATAATAATAATAATAATAACAATAATAATGCAGATGGGAAAGGAAGAAATAAAACTGTTCCTATTTGCAGATGGCATTATCATATACATACAAAATCCCAAGGAATCTGCAAAAATATGTATACCCCTAGAATGAATAAGTGAATTCAACAGTTTTAAAATACAATATTAACACACCGAAATCAATCATATTTCTATATGCTAACAAAAAAACATGTGAAAACCAAAATTAAAGATACAATACCATTGAGATGCTAGAATAGATTTCAACCCTCAAACCCCATACAAACACCAATTTTAACAGCCATTCATAGACAAAAATACCTTTGTGGGAGCCCAGGAATCCAGCTGAAAGGTTCCAGCACCCTGTTGGAGGGAAAAAAAAGAAAAAGAAAAAGAATAAAGGCATTAAAGAGGGTAAGAATAATAGTTTCACTTTAACTACATCATTCCTTCCCCAAGACAGTACAGCTCAGTGCCAAGAGAGACCCCCTCAGTTCACAATCTCTCCCACAAGAAAAGAGAGAGTTGAAGTCAGCACACAGTTTTCCCAGCCTTGTAGGACAGTGCCCAAAAGGCCCACCTCTGCCTTGCCCCATCCAGAACATAAGGAGATCAGCTTGGATGAATAGTCTGGGGACAGCTATGAGCACAGGAAAGGGAAAGGGGCTCTTAACCACCAATTCAACAATCTCAGCCAATATTCCTACTAACTGGCTTGCAGTCTCCAACAACAGCCCATCCATGAACCCTGAAAGACACTTCACCTGTGGACTCCCCCACAGTAGCCAGTGTGTGCCCCAGCATTCCATGAGTCCCCCCATAGCCAGCACCCTGCATTCTTCTGCAGATGGTATGTAGGAGCCTCCACAGACGGCACACAAGTATCAGCAGTCAACTAGATTCTCCTGGCATGGAAGAAGTTACACAATACTTCAGGGTACAACCCTAAGAAAAATAAATGGGAGACTTTCAGCACCCAGCCTGGCTTGGCAGGATCAAGAGAAGACACACAATCCTAAGGATTTCTCCTCAACAGAGAAAAAGAAAAATGGAGCAGACACATCCTTAGAAAGGTCTTAGAGACCCTTAGAATCTCTGACCAGGCCGACTGGTGAAGATCTTCCTGAAGCCAGTCAGCAAAGACTGGAGAAGGTGACTGCTTCTTCAAATATGAAGATAGAAACTCAAGGCTTAGGACAAATTAAATGAAAACACAACATAGCAAAATTTATGGGATGCTCAGTCCTAGGAGGGAATTTTATAGCAATAAACCCCTACATCAAGAAAAAAAAAATCTCAACCTAAATTTATACCTCAAAGAACTAGAAAAAGAACTAAGTTCAAAGTTAGCAGAAATAATAAAGATTAGAGCAAAAATTAATGAAATAAAGACCAGAAAAACTATTTAAAAAGATCAACAAAACTTAGGGTTTATTTTTAGAAAAGATGAACAAAACTAACAAACCCTTAGGTACATTAAGAAAAAAAGAGAGAAGACTCAATAATAAAATCAGAAATGAAAGAGGAACCTACAAAATAAGGGGGAAAAGAGGATCTATTACAACTGATGCCACAGAAATACAAAGGGTGATGAATAATTATATGCCAACAAACTGGATAACCTACAAGAAATGGATAAATTCCTAGAAACATTCAACCTACCAAGATTGAATCATGAAGAAATAGAAAATTTGAACAGACCAATGATGAGTAAGGAGGTTGAATCAGTAACAAAAACTTCCCAGCAAAGAAAAGCCCAGGATCAGATAGCTTCACTGGTGAATTCTACCAAACATTTATAGAAGAATACCAATCCTTCTCAAACTCTTCCACAAAAATTGAAGAGAAGGGAACACTTCCAAACTCATTTACCAGCCCAACATTATCCTGATACCAAAACCACATAAGGACATTATAAGAAAAAAGAAGTACAGGCCAATATCCCTGATGAAGATAGATACCAAAAGTCCTTAACAAAATGCTAGCAAACTGAATTCAACAGCACAGTAAAAGAATGATACACTATGATGAAGTGGGATCTATTCCTGGGATGCAAGGATGTTTCAACATATGCAAATCCATAAATGTGATACACCACATGAACAGAATGAAGGATAAAAATCATGATCATCTCAATAGTTGCAGAAAAAGCATTTGACAAAATTCAACATCCATTCATGATTTTTTAAAAACTCAATAAATTACATATAGATGGAATATATCTCAACATAATAAAGGCCATATATGTTAGGCACAGGTAACATCATGCTCAACAGTGAAAAGCTGAAAGTTTTTCCTCGAAGATCAGGAAAAAGACAAGGTGCACACTCTAACCACTTCTAATCAACATAGTACTAGAAATCCTCACTGGAGCAATCAGTCAGGTAAAAGAATAAAAGACATCCAAATCAGAAAGGAAGAAGTAAAATGGCCTGTTTGCAGATGGCATGATATTATAGACAGAAAATTCTAAAGACTCCACCAAAAAAAAAAAAAACCTGATAAAAATAATAAATGCACTCAGTAAAGTTTCAGGATACAAAATCAACATAAAAATCAGTTGCATTTTGGGCGCCGGAGTGGCTCAGTTGGTTAAGTGACTGCCTTCGGCTCAGGTCATGATCCTGGAGTCCCGGAATTGAGTCCCACATCAGGCTCCCTACTCAGCAAGGAGTTTGCTTCTCCCTCTGACCCTCCCCCCACATGCTCTCTCTCTCTCATTCTCTCTCTCTCAAATAAATAAAATCTTTAAAAAAAAATCGGTTGCATTTCTATATGCTAACAGTGAACTATCCAGAAAAGAAATTGAGAAAAAAATACTATTTATAATTGCACCAAAAAGAATTAACTACTTCGGGTGCCTGGGTGGCTCAGTCGTTAAGCCTCTGCCTTCAGCTCAGGTCATGATCCCAGGGTCCTGGGATGGAGCCCCTCATCGGGCTCCCTGCTCCACAGGAAGCCTGCTTCTCCCTCTCCCACTCCCCCTGCTTGTGTTCCCTCTCTCACTGTTTCTCTCTCTGTCAAATAAATAAATAAAATCTTTAAAAAAAATTAACTACTTAATAATAAATTTAACTAAGGAGGTAAAAAATCTCTACACTAAAAACCATTAAACACTGATAAAAAAAAAATTGAAGAAGACACAAATAAATGGAAAGATATCCCATCTTCATGGATTGGAAGAATTAATATTTTAAAATATCCATACTATCCAAAGCAATCTACAGAGTCAGTGCAATCCCAATCAGAATTCCAATGGCATTTTTCACAGAAATAGAAAAAAAAATTCTAAAATTCATATGGAACCATAAAAAACTATAAAGAGCCAAAGCAATCTTGAGCAAGAACAATGCTGGAGGTGTTGCAATTGTTTCAAATTATATTATAAAGCTATAGTAATCAAACAGTATGGTACTGACATAAAAACAGACACATATACCAATGGAACAGAATAGAGACCCTAGAAATAAACCCATAAATATATACTCAACTAATCTTCCACAAAGATGCCAAAAATCCAAATTGAGAAAAGAACTTCAGTGACTGGTATTGGGAAAACTAGTTATCCAGATGCAAAAGAATGAACTTGGACCTTTATCTTACATAATAAACAAAGTCAACTCAATGTGGATTAAAGATTTAAATGTAAGACTTGAAACCACAAGCTACTCGAAGAAAACATAGGGGAAAATCTCCTTGATATTGGTCTTAGCAATGACTTTTTGGATATAACACCAAAAACAGTCAACAAATGCAAAAATTAATAAACTGGATTACATCAAATTAAAAAGCTTCTGAACAGCAAACAATCAAAACAATGAAAAAGCAATCTATGGAATGGGAGAAAATATTTGCAAACCATACAGCTGATGAAAGGTTAGTATTCAAAATACATAAGGAACTCATACAGTCAATAGCAAGAAAAGAATCAACTTAAGTAACCAATGGGCAATGGACTTGAATAGACATGTCTCTAAAGAAGACATACACAGAGGTATGTGGGTGACTCAGTCAGCTGAGCAGCTGCCAGGTCATAATCTCCGGGTCCTGGGATGGAGCCCCTCATCGGACTCCCTGCTCAGCAGGGCATCTGCTTTTCCCTCTCCCTCTGCCCCACTCCCCCACTCCTGATTTCTCTCTCTCTCTCTCTCAAATAAATAAAAAATAAAATCTTTAAAAAAGAAAAGAAGACACACACATACAAAACACAAAAGAAGACACACAAACAGCTAACGGGTGTGTGAAAAGGTTTTCAACATCACTAATCATCAGAGAAATGCAAATCAAAATCACAATGAGATATCGCTTCACACCTGTTAAGATGGATAGCATTTTAAGAACAATAACTAACTAGTGTTGGCAACAATTTGAAGAGAACCATGGTACACTGTTGGTTGCAATATAAACTGGTATAGCCATTATGAAAACTATATGGAGGCTCCAAATAAGATAAAAAATAGAACTACCATGTGATCCAGCAATCCCACTTCTAGATACTTAACCAGAGAAATTAAAACCAGGATCTTGAAGAGATAGCTATACTCCCATATTTGTTACAACATTATTCACAATAGCCAAGATGTGGAAATAACCTAAATGTTCATCAGTGGATGAATTGATAAAGAAAATGTAGTATAAACATATAATGGAATATTATTCAGCCTTAAAAAGGAAGGAAATCCTGCCATTGCAACAACATGAATGGATATTATGCTATGTGAAATAAGCCAGATACAGAAAGACAAACACCGTGTGCTCTCACTCATATGTGGAATCTAGAGTAGTCAAACTCATAGATTCAGAGTATAAAATGGTGGTTATGAATGGCTGGGGTGGGGGAAATGGGGAGGTGATGGTCAAAGGATACAAAGTTTCAGTCATGCAGATAAATAATTTCTATATATCTACTATCCAGCACAAATAATTTCTATATATCTATCATTCAGCACAGTGCCTATAGCTAACAATCTTGTCCTATGTACCTAAAATTTGCTAAGAGTGTAGATCTTATGTTAAGTGTTCTTATCACACACACAAATAATAATAAAGGGGACAAGAGAACACTATGGGAGGAAATTGATATGTCTATGACCTTGATGGTGGTGATGGTTTCATTGGTATATACTTACACCCAAACTCATCAAGTTGTATACATTAAATATGCACCACTTTTTATATGTCAACCATACCTCAAAAAACTGGTTTAAAAAATACAATTTACAATCACTCCAAAGAAAATGAAATACTTAGGTAAACTTAAAGCATGTGTAAGATCTATGTGCGGAATATTACAAAATGCTTGTTTAAATATAAAAGAAGACATAAATAAATGGAGAGACATACTGTGTTCATGAATTGGAAGATAGAATACATTAAAGCTGACAATTCTCTCCCCAAATTGGTCTAAAATTTTAATGAAATTCCTATCAAAATCTTATCCAGGATTTCTTTGTAGACATAAACAACTTATTCTAAAATTTATATGGAAAGATACAGAATCTAGAATAGTTAAAACAGTCTTGACAAAAAGGAGAAATAAAGTAAGAAAAATTACTCTGGTCATTATTAAGGCCTACTATAGTACAGTAGTAACCAAACAGGGTGGTATTGGCAGAGGAATAGACGCATAGATCAATAGACCAGAAGAGTGAACCAGAAACAGACCCACACAAATATGCCCAACTGAGTGTTCACAAAAGTGAAAAAGCAATTCAGTGGAATAGCCTTTTTACCAAATGATGCTGGAGTAATTGTATATCCATATGCAAAAAAAAAAAAAGTAACTCCACCTAAATTTCACACCTTATACAAAATTCAACTCAAAATGGATCACAGGCAAGTAAAAAACGTAAAACTATAAGAACTTTTAGGAAAAAACATGGGAGAAAATCTTAGGGATCTAGGTCTAGGCAGAGTTATTAGAGTTGACATCAAAAGCTCAGTCCATAAAAGGGGAAAAAATAAGTTGGACTTTGTCAAAATTTAAAATTTGCCCTGCAAAAGACCATGTGAAAAAAGATAAAAAGACAAGCTACAGACTGGGAGAAAAATATTTGCAACCACATGTTTAACAAAAGACTGCTATCTAGAATATATGAAGAACTCTCAAAACTCAAGAGTAAAAATAACAATCCAATTCAAAATTGGCAAAAGACAGGAAGAGATATTTCACTGAAAAGGATATACAGATGGCACATAAGCACAAAAAACATGTCTAACATCAGTAGCCATGAAGGAAATACAAAATAAGACCATGATGAGATATTCAATACCCACCTCTTAGAACAGCTAAAAATACAAAATAGTGACAACACCAAATGCTGACAAAAACGAGAAAAACTGAATCACTCATACATTGGTGGTAGGAATATAAATGGAACATCCTCTCTGGGAAACAGTCTGGCAGTTTCTTATAGAACTAGAAATGCAACTACCATATGACCCAGCAATTGAACTCTTGGGCATTTATCCCAGACAAATAAAAATTTATGTTTACACAAAAACTCACACAAGATTGTTCATAGAAACTTTATCAGTAATAGCCAAAAACTAGAAACATCCCAGATGTCCTTCAACAATGATTGGTTCAACAAACTTTGGTACATCCATACCATGAAATATCATTCAAGCAACAAATAGGAATGGACTACTGATTAGTACAACAATTTCGAGGGAATTATGCTGGGTCAAAAAAGCAATCCCAAAAGGTACTATACTATATGATGCCATTTATATAACATTGTTTAGATGACAAAGCATAGAAAATGAAGAAGAGGTAATCAGTTGCTAGGAGTTATAAGAAAGGGATGTAGGAGGGAGGGAAGGAAGTAGTGACTGTAAAAGGGCAAAAAAAAAGGGATCTTAGTGGTAATGAAATTGTTATGCATCTTGACTGTATTAATGTCAACTTCCTTTTGTGATATTGCATTATAGTTTTGCAATTTGTTACTACTGAGGGAAACTGAATAAATGTTACATAGGATTTCTCAGTATAGTTTCTTACACCTGCATATGCATACATAATTATCTCAAAATCAAAAATCTGTTGTGTTTGTATATGTGCATATACAGCTATTTTTTAAAAGATTTTATTCATTTATTTGACAGAGAGAGAGAGAGGGAGAGCACAAGCAGAGGAAGCAGCAGAGAGAGAGGGAGAAGCAGGCTCCCCGCTGAGCAGGGAACCCAATGTGGGGCTCGATCCCAGGACCCTGGGATCATGACCTGAGCTGAAGGCTGACGCTTAACTGACTGAGCCACCCAGGCGCACCGCATATACAGCTATTTAAAAAGAATATATTAGCACTGTATCTATTGACCTGAAAAATATACAATATATTACTATTAATAGTAATAATTTATTATACTATATATTAATAGTAATTAATAATAGTAAGAGTAATAGCACCTAAGGGTAGTACTTGATAAAAGTAAATGCTCCAATAAATATCTGTCAAATGAACAAAAGAAAATTACATAAAATATACTATTTGATCCCAAAATTATAAAAATTAAAAACTAAAAATCTAAGTGTTTGTGTAAGTACATATGAGCATGGAGAAAAGTATAAAAGAATGCAGAATGTTAACAAAAATTACTTAGGAGTAGAGCAGGGGTTGGAAAGAGGACAAGATGGAGAGAGATTATTAAATTTTTTCTTTATATGTCTTTATAATTCTGGTTACAGTAAGCACCTGTGAAATTTGAAGATTTAGGAAAGAGACAATTAAGAAAAAATATTTTAAAAATATTTTTAGATTTTTGTAAAAAAGCAAACAACCCAATACAATGAAAGTCAAAGAATATGAATGTATGAATATGACTGTAGGATGCTTTTAGCACACTGATATTCAAATGGTACAAAGTTTGCAAAATGAGGCAAATGCAGCTCTTATCTGCAAGGAAGTGGTGGCGAGACCCCAAGGTGAGAAGAAAGCCAGAGGTTCAGTGATGACAGACTAAGCACAAGAAGCAATAAGAACAAGGAAGAGAACTCTGACAACATATTCACCAGACTCAAGAGACAGTCCATACCCAGACTCCCTAGACTACCAGACAATTCTACGGCATTGCGCCCTCCACACAGAAAAGGAGAAAGATGGGTCAGGAACACAAACACAAAATGACTATCAAATACAGAAAGGGGCACCAGCATGGTTCATATTGCAGAGGAGACAGATTTGAGTGATGTGAAAACTGAGACAAAACTGACATTTGCAATGAATCCTCAGCCCAGATCAGTGACACACTTAGAGTGTAGCAACTTCTAGGCGGGGTTTACATGCTTTCAGTGAGCAAGGGAAGGAAGACAAAAAGGGATGCAGGCCAGGGAGTTAGGGAACATTGAGTGTGTCTTTAGGGAAGCTGGAGGGCACAGCTGCAGGTCTTTGGGGGAAAGAACTGTGTGACATAAAGTTCACAATGGCAACTACAGAGGAGGGGCAGAAAGAGCATCATGCACAGAAGCTGTAATGAAGAGAAAGAAGGCATTGATTGGGGTAAATGCAAGAATATTCAAGTAAACTTAGAGGTTAGGAGAAAAGCTATCTTATTTACCTACAGATTTTAGGCAAAGCAAGGTGTCTGGTCCTGCAACTTGAACTGGTGCATTGGTCTAGGGAAGGAAGGAGAAATGAAGGCTAAGGAGATATGGAATTACCTATGACAAGAAAATGGAAGCCAACCAGATTTAGTTTTATGAAGCCAACATAACCCTGATACTATATAGCCATTAAAAGAATCATTTTGGACTCATACTGACCTACATTCAAATCCGGACTCTTTTTTTTTTTCTCTGAATATTCTTTTTTTTAAGTTTTTTACTGTTATGTTAATCACCATACATTAGTTTTTGATGTAGTGTTACATGATTCATTGTTTGTGTATAACACCCAGTGCTCCATGCAGAAAGTGCCCTCTTTAAAACCCATCACCAGAAAAAAAAAAAAAAAAAAAAAAAAAAACCATCACCAGGCTAACCCATCCTCCCACCCCCCTCCCCTCTAGAACCCTCAGTTTGTTTTTCAGAGTCCATCATCTCTCATGGTTCGTCTCCCCCTCCAATTTCCCCCCCTTCATTCTTCCCCTCCTGCTATCTTCCCCTTTTATTTTTTTTTAACATATATTGTATTATTTGTTTCAGAGGTACAGGTCTGTGATACAACAGTCTTGCACAATTCACAGTGCTCACCATAGCACATACCCTCCCCAATGTCTATCATCCAGCTACCCCATCTCTCCCATCCCCCACCACTCCAGCAACCCTCAGTTTGTTTCCTGAGATTAAGAATTCCTCATATCAGTGAGATCATATGATACATGTCTTCCTCTGATTGACTTATTTACCTCAGCATAACACCCTCCAGTTCCATCCACATCACTGCAAATGGCAAGATCTCATTCCTTTTGATGGCTGTGTAATATTCCATTGTATATATATACCACCTCTTCTTTATCCATTCATCTGTCGATGGACATCTTGGCTCTTTCCACAGTTTGGCTACTGTGGACATTGCTGCTATAAACATCGGGGTGCACATACCCCTGTGGATCCCTACATTTGTATCTTTGGGATAAATACCCAGTAGTGCAATTACTGGATCCTATGGTAGCTCTATCTTCAACTTTTTGAGGCACCTCCATACTGTTTTCCAGAGTGGCTGCACCAGCTTGCATTCCAACCAACAGTGTAGGAGGGTTCCCCTTTCTCCACATCCCTGCCAACATCTGTCGTTCCCTGACTTGTTAATTTTAGCCATTTTGACTGGTGTGAGGTGATATCTCATTGAGGTTTTGATTTGGATTTCCCTGATGCCGAGCGGTGTTGAGCACTTTTTCATGTGTCTGTTGGCCATTTGGATGTCTTCTTTGGAAAAATGTCTGTTCATGTCTTCTGCCCATTTCTTGATTGGATTCTTTGTTCTTTGGGTGTTGAGTTTGATGAGTTCTTTATAGATTTTGGATACTAGCCCTTTATCTGATATGTCATTTGCAAATATCTTCTCCCATTCTGTCGGTTGTCTTTTGGTTTTGTTGACTGCTTCTTTTGCTGTGCAAAAGCTTTTTATCTTGATGAAGTCCCAATAGTTCATTTTTGCCCTTGCTTCCCTTGCCTTTGGTGATGTTTCTAGGAAGAAATTGCTGCGGCTGAGGTCGAAGAGGTGCTGCCTGTGTTCTCCTTTAGGATGTTGATGCACTCCTGTCTCACATGTAGGTCTTTCAACCATTTGGAGTCTATTTTTGTGTGTGGTGTAAGGAAATGGTCCAGTTTCATTCTTCTGCATGTGGCTATCCAATTTTCCCAACACCATTTGTTGAAAAGACTGTCTTTTTTCCACTGGACATTCATTCCTGCTTTGTCAAAGATTAGTTGACCATAGAGTTGAGGGTCCATTTCTGGGCTCTCTATTCTGTTCCATTGATCTATGCATCTGTTTTTGTGCCAGTACCATACTGTCTTGATGATGACAGCTTTGTAATAGAGCTGGAATTCCGGAATTGTGATGCCGCCAGCTTTGCTTTTCCTTTTCAACATTCCTCTGGCTACTCAGGGTCTTCTCTGGTTCCATACAAATTTTAGGATGATTTGTTCCATTTCTTTGAAAAAAGTGGATGGTATTTTGATGGGGATTGCATTGAATGTGTAGATTGCTCTAGGTAGCATTGACATCTTCACAATATTTGTTCTTCCAATCCATGAGCATGGAACGTTTTTCCATTTCTTTGTGTCTTCCTCAATTTCTTTCATGAGTATTTTATAGTTTTCTGAGTACAGATCCTTTGCCTCTTTGGTTAGATTTATGCCTAGGTATCTTATGGTTTTGGGTGCAATTGTAAAGGGGATCGACTCCTTAATTTCTCTTTCTTCTGTCTTGTTGTTGGTGTATAGGAATGCCACTGATTTCTGTGCATTGATTTTATATCCTGCCACTTTACTGAACTCCTGTATGAGTTCTAGCAGTTTTGGAGTGGAGTCTTTTGGATTTTCCACATAAAGTAGCATATCATCTGCAAACAGTGAGAGTTTGACTTCTTCTTTGCTGATTTGGAAGCCTTTTCTTTCTTTTTGTTGTCTGATTGCTGTGGCTAGAACTTCTAATACTATGTTGAATAGCAGTGGTGATAGTGGACATCCCTGCCGCATTCCTGACCTTAGGGAGAAAGCTCTCAGTTTTTCCCCATTGAGAATGATATTCGCTGTGGGTTTTTCATAAATGGCTTTTATGATATTGAGGTATGTACCCTCTATCCCTATACTCTGAAGAGTTTTCATCAAGAAAGGATATTGTACTTTGTCAAAAGCTTTTTCTGCATCTATTGAGAGGATCATATGATTCTTGTTCTTTCTTTTGCTAACGTATCGTATCACGTTGATTAATTTGCGGATGTTGAACTGAACTTGCAGCCCAGGAATAAATCCCACTTGGTCGTGGTGAATAATCCTTTTAATGTACTGTTGGATCCTATTGGCTAGTATTTGGTGAGAATTTTTGCATCCATGTTCATCAAGGATATTGGTCTGTAATTCTCCTTTTTGATGGGGCCTTGGTCTGGTTTGGGGATCAAGGTAATGCTGGCCTCATAAAATGAGTTTGGAAGTTTTTCTTCCATTTCTATTTTTTGGAACAGTTTCAGAAGAATAGATATTAATTCTTCTTGAAATGTTTGGTAGAATTCCCCTGGGAAGCCATCTGGCCCTGGGCTCTTGTTTGTTGGGAGATTTTTGATGACTGCTTCAGTTTCCTTAGTGGTTATAGGTCTGTTCAGGTTTTCTATTTCTTCCTGGTTCAGTTTTGGTAGTTGATACATCTCTAGGAATGCATCCATTTCTTCCAGGTTATCTAATTTGCTGGCATATAGTCCCTCATAATATGTTCTTATCATTGTTTATATTTCTTTGGTGTTGGTTGGGATCTCTCCTCTTTCATCCATGATTTTATTTATTTGGGTCATTTCTCCTTTCTTTTTGATAAGTCTGGCCAGGGGTTTATCAATCTTGTTAATTCTTTCAAATAACCAGCTCCTAGTTTCGTCGATCTGTTCTACTGTTCTTTTGGTTTCTATTTCATTGTATTTCTCTTCTCCTGCTGGGTTTAGGCTTTATTTGCTGTTCTTTCTCCAGCTCCTTTAGGTGTAGGATTAGGTTGTGTACTTGAGACCTTTCTTGTTTCTTGAGAAAGGCTTGTATTGCTATATACTTTCCTCTTAGGACCGCCTTCACTGTATCCCAAAGATTTTGAATAGTTGTGTTTTCATTTTCATTTGTTTCCATGAATTTTTTAAATTCTTCTTTAATTTCCTGGTTGACCCATTCATTCTTTAGTAGGATGCTCTTTAGCCTCCATGTATTTGAGTTCTTTCCGACTTTCCTCTTGTGATTGAGTTCTAGTTTCAAAGCATTGTGGTGTGAAAATAGGCAGGGAATGGTCCCAATCTTTTGGTACTGGTTGAGACCTGATTTGTGACCTAGGATGTGATCTATTCTGGAGAATGTTCCATGGGCACTAGAGAAGAATGTGTATTCTGTTGCTTTGGGATGGAATGTTCTGAATATATCTGTGAAGTCCATTTGGTCCAGAGTGTCATTTAAAGTCTTTATTTCCTTGTTGATCTTTTGCTTAGATGATCTGTCCATTTCAGTGAGGGGGGTGTTAAAGTCTCCCACTGCTATTGTATTGTTGTCAATGTGTTTCTTTGCTTTTGTTATTAATTGGTTTATATATTTGGCTGCTCCCATGTTAGGGGCATAGATATTTACAATTGTTAGATCTTCTTGTTGGATAGACCCTTTAAGTAGGATACAGTGTCCTTCCTCATCTCTTATTACAGTCTTTGGTTTAAAATCTAGTTTGTCTGATATAAGGATTGCCACCCTAGCTTTCTTTTGGTGTCCATTAGCATGGTAAATGGTTTTCCACCCCCTCACCTTCAATCTGGGGGTGTCTTTGGGTCTAAAATGAGTCTCTTGCAGACAGCATATTGATGGGTCTTGTTTTTTTATCCATTCTGATACCCTGTGTCTTTTGATTGGGGCATTTAGCTCATTTACATTCAGGGTAACTATTGAAAGATAGGAATTTAGTGCCATGGTATTGCCTGTAGGGTGACTGGTACTCTATATTGTCTGTGTTCTTTCTGGTCTATATTGCTTTTAGGCTCTCTCTTTGCTTAGAGGACCCCTTTCAAGATTTCTTGTAGGGCTGGTTTCGTTTTTGCAAATTCTTTTAGTTTTTGTTTGTCCTGAAAGATTTTTATCTCTCCTTCTATTTTCAATGACAGCCTAGCTGGATATAGTATTCTTGGCTGCATATTTTTCTCATTTAGTGCTCTGAAGATATCATGCCATTCCTTTCTGGCCTGCCAGGTCTCTGTGGATAGGTCTGTTGCCAATCTAAAGTTTCTACTATTGTAGGTTACATATCTCTTCTCCTGAGCTGCTTTCAGGATTTTCTTTTTGTCTCTGAGACTCGTAAGTTTTACTATTAGATGTCAGGGTGTTGACCTATTTTTATTGATTTTGAGAGGGGTTCTCTGTGCGTCCTGGATTTTATGCCTGTTTCCTTTCCCAAATGAGGGAAGTTCTCTGCTATAATTTGCTCCAATATACCTTCTGCCCCCCTCTCTCTTTCTTCTTCTTCTGGGATCCCAATTATTCTAATGTTGTTTCGTCTTATGGTATCTTATCTCTCGAATTCTGCCCTCGTGATCCAGGAGTTGTTTATCTCTCTTTTTCTCAGCTTCTTTATTTTCCATCATTTCTTCTTTTATAACGCTAATTTTCTCTTCTGCCTCATTTATCCTAGCAGTTAGAGCCCCCATTTTTGATTGCACCTCATTAATAGCCTTTTTGATTTTGACTTGGTTAGATTTTTAGTTCTTTTACTTCTCCAGAAAGGGTTTCTCTAATAACTTCCATGCTTTTTTCAAGCCCAGCTAGTATCTTTAAAGTCATGATTCTGAACTCTAGATCTGACATCGTACTAATGTCCATATTGAGTAGGTCCCTGGAAGTCGGTATTACCTCTTGTTCTTTTTGTTGAGGTGAATTTTTCCATCTTGTCATTTTGTCCAGAGAGAATAGATGAATGAGAGAACAAAATGCTAACAGGGTAACAATGTCCCCAGAAAATATACTCTAAACAAATCAGAAAAGACCTGAAGCTGGGGGAAAAGAATGGAAAGAAAGAAAAAAGAAAAAGAAAAAGATAAAAACAAACAAAAACAGAACAAAACAAAGAAAAAAAAACAGAATATGATCAAATATGATCAGGCTGGTGCATAGATCAGTGCCACACACTAGATTTTGGGTGTACTTTGGTCTATTAGAAGAAACTGCCTCCCAAAATTTTAAAGAAAGAAAAACTTATTTATATACAAAAATAAGGGTTGGTATGATGAAGGGATGGAATATGACTGTAAAGATGAAAATTATAAAAAATTTTATAAAAGGAATTGATAAGAAGTTGTTTGAAAAAAGAAAGAAGAGGATTTAAAAAAGAGAGAGAGAGAAAGGGAGAGAATATGATCAGGCAGGAGAGTAGAACAAAGCCATACACTAGAGATTTAGGGTATATTTTGATCTGTTAGAAGAAACTGTACCTCAAAATTTTAAAAAGAGGACAATTTATATATATATGCCAAAAATAAGGGTAACTACTATGAAGGGATAGAATATGACTCTAAAAATGAAAAATAAAAGTGTTTTTTAAAAAAGGGATTGATAAGATGTTGGTTGAAAAGGGGAAAAAAGAAAAATTTTTAAAAAAAAGTTAAAAAAATTAACTTTGAAAGACTAAAGAATCATGGGGAAAAAGCCATGGATTCTATGTGCAGTATTCCCCTAGCGCTGGAGTTCTGCCATTCTCATTGATCGGTAAACTTGGTCTTGGCTGGCTGTTCTCGCTGATCTTCTGGGGGAGGGGCCTGTTGCTGTGGTTCCCAAATGTCTCTGCCGTAGGCAGAATTGCCCCGCCCTTGCCCCCTCCCGGCTGAGTAATCTGCTCGGGTTTGCTCTCCCGGGCTTTTGTTCTCTGCGAGCTTTCCGTACAGCTTTGGAGGCCGAGAGTGAAAATGGCGGCCTCCCAATCTCCGCCCCGGAGGAGCCGAGAACTCAGGGCCCCACTTCTCAGTGAGCCCCAGAGAAAAGCCGTCAATCACTCCCATCTCCCTGGTCTCTGGCCGCACTCCGTGCTCGCCCGGCCTGTGACCGCGCGCCTCTGTCTCTGGCACCCGACCCCGGTCTGGAGTCTCCAAACCCAGCAGATCCCTGCGGTGCACTCCCGCGCGGCTCCTCCCGGGGGAGGAAGGTGAGTCTCCCCGGATCTGCCGCTTGTTGGGTCCCTGCTGGAGGAGCAGGGGCCCGACTGTGCCGCGGATCACGGTTTATGGCCACCCCGAGCTGAGAGCCCCCACCTGGGCTCCGCCTCTGCAGCCGGCTTCCCTGCTCTGTTACCTGGGAGCTCGGCCACACTCAGGCACCCCCGGTCTTTCTGTGACCCCGAGGGTCCTGAGACCACACTGTCCCGGAGGGTTCCACCTCCCGCTTAGCCACCAGAGTGACGTCCCTCAGCGGAGCAGACTTTTAAAAGTTCCGATTTTGTGCTCCGTGGGTCTATCACTCGCCAGAAGTGGCCGACGGAGGCCCCTCCCCCGCCGTCTATCCTCCCGAATATCGCCTCGGATTCACTTCTCCGCACGTCCTACCTTCCAGAAAGTGTTCGGTTTTCTTATGAGAGAGTTGTTGCTCTTCTTTTCTTCGATCTCCTGTTGAGTTCGTAGGTGTTCAGAATGGTTTGATCCCTATCCAGCCGAATTCCTGGGACCAGACGAAATCCAGGTCTCCTACTCCTCCGCCATCTTGCTCCGCCCCCTTCCAAATCCGGACTCATTTGAAGTTTTGTGATCAGAAGTCAACTATCCACGTCTCAGTTAGTTTATTTGTAAAATGGAAATAATGATAGTACCTACCTCAGAGGGACATTATATTGAGTGAGATGACACATGGAGAGTGCTCAGTCCAGTGCCTGACTCACAGTAAGTGTTCAATAAATCACAACTTGAGAGACAATACCAAAAGTTGGCAAGGGTGTAGAATAACTAGAAACCTCGTACAATGTTGTTGAGAGTGCAAAATAGTACAACTGCTTTGGAAAAGCATTTGTTAGTTTCTTATAAAGTTAAACATACACATACCACATGACATACCAATACCATTCCTAAGTTTCATTACCCAAGAGAAATGAAAATATTTCTACACAAAGATTTGTATGCAAGTGTTCACTATAGCTTTATTAATAATAGTTAAAAAATAAAGACAACTGAAATGTCTGTCAAATGAATAATGGATAAATAATGGTGGAATATTCATACAATGGAACACTATTCACCTATAAAAAGGAATGAGCTAATGATACCTGCAACAAAATGGATGACTCCCGAAAACATGTTAAGTGACAGAAACCATATAAAAAATAGTACATACTACACAATTCCATTTATAAAAATTCTAGAAAAAGTAAAACTAAATTATAAGAACAGAAAGTACACCATTAGCTGCCTGAGGCTGGGGCTAGGGCCAGGGGTATAGGGAATTAACTGCAAAGAGTAGCAAGGGAACATTTTGGGATGATAAAAATGTTATATTTCTTGATTGGATGGTGCTTATATGAGTGTAGACATTTGTCTAAACTCATCAAATTATACCCTTACTATGGGGGCATTTACCCCAATAAATTGATTTTTAAAACTATAAGAAACTGAGAATAAATTTTCAAAAGATGTGCATTATCATCATGGAGAAACCTTTAACTTTTATTGAATAAAATACAAGGAGACTTGAATAAATGATAAGATATAACATATTATGAATGGAAAGATTCCATACTGGAAGGATATTAATTAAGTTAATCTAAAAACTAAATTCATTCCCAACTAAGATCCCATAGGATTTTTCATGGAACTTAGCAAAGTGATTTTAATAATCATGTAAAAGAATAAAGGCACAAAAAAAGCCAAGATGTGTCTAGAAACACACACACAGAAGAATAAGAAAGAGTGACTTCCCTGCCAGATATAAAGACAATTACAGTAATTAATACTGGTGAGGAATTAGGAAATAACATTAATGTAATAAAGACATAGCCTAGATTAAATCTATTATATACAGGAACTTAGTGTGTAATAATTGTATATCATTGCAGAAAAGTACTGGAAGAACTACATTTCCTTTTAAGAAAAACAAATAAAACTAGATCCTGGTCTCATGTCATACACACAAAAATAAATTTCAGATAGATCAAAAGAATTAAACATAAAAAATATCTAAACACCATAAAATGTATAATATCTTTACAATCTCAGAATAGGAAAGAACTTATTAAATAATACACAAAAGTACATGGCCTATATGTGCTTTTTATTAAAAGTCAAATTTTCTGTAAGACAAGTGACACCATAAACAAAATTAAAAGGTAATTAACAGACTAGAAGGTTATATTTCCAATGTAAAACAAAGGATTAGTATCTAGAATACACAGAGAAAGTGTACAAAATAATATATGGGGGGAAGACAACTGAACAGAAAAATGGGCAAAAGAAATGATCAATTTATAGAAGAAGAAATATAAATGACCAATAAATATATTAAAAATATAAATTAAAATAATGAGCTAATATTTCTAATTAACCAGATTCACAAAAAGGTAAGAGTCTGATAATATAAAGTGTTGTCAAGGATGTTAAAAAAACAGGATCTTTCATAAATTGCTAGTGGGAATACAAGGTGGAACAACCATTTTGAAGAACTAATCTGCTAAAGATGAAAATATGCATATCTCATGACCCAGAAATTCCACTTCTAGATGTATAGAGAAATCTTTATACACGTGAAAAAGGAGGCATGTACAAAAATATTAAATAGCAGTATATATAGCAAAATAGCCAGAAACAATAAGTCCACCAGTAAATAAATAAATAATATTTGGCTTAACCATATGCTATAAAACTATGTAGAAATGTAAAGGAATGATAAAGATCTGTATATCTGCTTAAACAGAACTCAAAACGTAATTTCCTGTATACAGTACGAAATAATTTATGTAAATGTTTAAAAGCACCAACCATGGGCGCCTGGGTGGCTCAGTTAGTTAAGCAACTGCCTTCGGCTCAGGTCATGATCCTGGAGTCCTGGGATCGAGTCCCGCATCGGGCTCCCTGCTCAGCAGGGAGTCTGCTTCTCCCTCTGACCCTCCCCCCTCTCATGCTCTCTCTATCTCATTCTCTCTCTCAAATAAATAAATAAAATCTTTAAAAAAATAAAATAAAAAAATAAAAAATAAAAGCACCAACCAGCAAAAGCAGTAAAAACTGAATTAGAAAGATACACCAAATTCATGATAATTACTGTCCCTAAGGTGAGAATGAAACATAGGAGATAAAAGAGACTTTAATTTTATCTTTAACTTTTATTGCCTTGATTAAAAAGGAACTGAAAGCAAGTGGGACAAAACGGTAATAATGATCAGTTCTGGATGTCTTGATAACATGTGCATTTGTTATTCTTTGTACTTTTATATATATTACCCATTTCTCAAATAAAGGTATGACGAAAAAAGAAAACATAATGAAGTTAATTAGAAACAAGGGTATCAGTTGTGAGACTGCTGCAATATTCTAAAATAAGGTTGTGGGGTATACAGTGGGACATCTGCCAGTGGGGATGAAAGGAAACAGATACATGAGCTCTTAAGGAAGTGGGCCTCGGTGGCTGTGTGAATGTAATGATAAGAGAGGCTGTTTCCCCATTCATAATACTATGTTTGGCATGTAATGAGTTCTTAATAATGTTTGCTGGATTCCGTGGATGACGTTAGTACTTTCTTGGTTGTAAGAGTTTCAGCCATGCAATGTGAGCTTAGAGGAAGGGAGGTAATGGTGGAAAAGATAAAGGCGCTACCTATTACCTCAGAATAGAACTTTAGGGAATTAATTTCTCCAAAGATGGCCCCAACAAACGCAGTCAGTTCCAAAGTCCCCTCCTAAATGCTAGAGAACCTTTGGAGGGAAATACTCATCTTCTGCAAGGAAAGTCTTTGGAAGACTACCCAGCAATGGTCTCCTTAGCCACTATTGGTTAGAGAGACTTAGTCAGAAAATGCCTCTTCCATGGCTCACATTGAAGGAAAAGAATGATTGGACAAGTTAAGGCATGCGGTGGGGGAGTGTTTAGCATCATAACCCAATTTTTCTGTCTTAGTGTCACCTGGGAGACAAGGACTATGACCTCAGCATGCAAGGGAACACTAGAGTCACCACTATCTATGGTCAAAGATAGAGTCAACCCAAAGGACTGACCCCACTGCAGAGGAAGGGAAAATGGATAAGGACAGCAGATAATATTACAGGAGAACTGATAAAAAGTAGATCTGAGCTATTCCATACCCCTACCAGAACCTGATTTCTACCAGATCCTATTATAATAGGGAGAACAGTTCCCCTCACAAGTTTACAACCTTAGTGCCAGAATATCCACTATCCTAGTATTGGGGTCCCCAAGTACCCCCAGAGCTTTATGGATTATTAAAGATATTCTCATGGAAGGACTGGATGGAGGAGGGAAGTGAAGCTAGAAGACCTAGAAAACAGAGTGGTGTGGTGGTTTCATGTCATCCACATCTCCACAGGATATGGAGTGCCACCTGATCTTACCTTGGGCTTATAGAATCTCTCTATCCCTCCAGAAACTGAGGGAAAGTAAAGCCTGGGCTATTGTGGTACTAGAGGTCAGAGAGGGGTCTCATACTCAACTGGGAATTGAGACTTGACCAACTGAGAGTTTGCCTTAAGAGGTTTCTAGAAGAGGATCCAGTGTTGAGTGGCACCACTAGGACCCAAGATTTTCTGATCTGTAATCTATTGTATAAATGGGTAATTTACAGCTACATGTTGTTGCTCACTGATCACTGTAAGCAGAAAATCAGAACAAGCCTACCTGGACACAAGCTGATCTCTGGAAACCCTATTCGATAGCAAATGGTGGTGGTAGCTGCATTAGTCAAAGAAGTGAGAAATTCAGGGTCAATTCCCAAACAGAGCCCTCTTACCCTATTTCCCATACCATTCAAGAAGCAACTGAGAGGTCCAATGAGCCCCCCTCCTCCTCCCACTCTACCTTCGCCTCCCTACAGGGCTGGCATCCCACCCCTGAGGGGCAGGCTCTCGCATACAGTTCCACAAGGTCACAGGTGTAATGTCAGATCCACTCCTCCCAATGTCTCAGGGAAAGACCAGCCAGGTGACCCCAAATGTGTTCAGAAAGCTTCTATAATGTTGGACTGGGGCCTAGGAGACCAACAAAGGAACTTTTCTAGAGATAAGTCAATGATATCCCCCAGTACATCCTGGATTAATAGACAGCAACACAGAATACAGAAGATTTGCAGGAACTTAATGACTTCAATTGTGTTGAGCTTAAAGGATCTGTGATTTATCTTATGAGCAATCTTTTTTACAGTTGGTGCCCAGGACAGGCATATATCAGCCAAAAATCCCATTAGTTTGAATGTAATGGCACTCAAGGGCATTTTTTCCCAATCATCCCCTTCACGGCTCTCCACCCACTGCCCCCCAGCTCCCAAGTGCTCCTCTCCTTCTTCAGTAATCCTAGGACAACCTGAATTTTTCCTCCCAGGTACAGATCCTTTTGGCCCAAATATCCTAGAAAACTCCTATTCATGTACTAAATATCAGCAGAAATGTTTAAAGCAGTGGCTAAGAGCAAGAATGCTAGGGCCAGATCCAGTTAGTATTTAACTGCTATTTACGAACTGTGTGACCTTGGACAAGTTTGTGCCTTAGTTCTTTATCTGTAAAATGGGGTAAATCATTGTACTTACTGCAAATGCATGTGGTAGGAATAGGACTTAGAGCAGTGCCTGCGCATAGGAAACTCCATAGGATGTAGCCATTACTATAATTCAGAGAATTCCCTGACTCCCCAGGAAGAGAGAAAGGCTCCTTTCTCTGTGCTCCCACCATATCTGTACTAACCTGAATTAATGCAATTATAGCCTTCCAATAACTGTTTGCATCACTGTGTCCACTAGACAGTGAGCTCCTTGAGGGCAGCAGGGTCTTGTTATTGCCATTGTATCCTCACCATATGGTACAGGGCCAGGTACAACAGAGATTCAATCAGATCGCTATAAAGTTGGTTTTGAAAAGCAAATTTGTTCCAACCAATTGACACATTGGGGAACTGAGTATTATGTGAATTTCATGTTCTCTTATGTGTGATTCCCTCTGCCAGGAGCTAGGTGAATGCACACAACTGCATTCAAAACTGCTGAACACAGCAGCAAAGGAAAATCCAACATGCACACACCTGAAACATCTATCACCACTTAGGTTATGAACCACATCATCCATATCTGGTGTTACAACATTTCACCCAACTTCAGATTACAGTAGTCCCCAGCTATCTGCCGGTTATACATTCCAAGACCCCAGTGGATGACTGAAACCTCGGATAGTACCAAACCCTATATATACAAGCATACCTCAGAGATACTGCTGATTCAGTTCCGCACCACTGCAATAATGCAAATATAGCAATAAAGCAAGTCAAATGAATTTTTGTTTCCCAGTGCATATAAAGGTTATGTTTACACACTACTGTAGCCTATTAAGTGTGCAATAGCATTTGGTCTTTAAAAAAACAAAACAAAACATGTGAGTACCTTAATTTAAAAACTGTTGCTAGGGGCGCCTGGGTGGTTCAGTCGGTTAAGCATCTGACTCTTGATTTTGACTCAGGTTATGATCTCAGGGTCATGAGATCAAGCCCCCATGTCAGGCTCTGCGCCCAGCCGGGAATCTGCTTGAGATTCTCTCCCTCTCCCTCCATCCCTCCCCCAGCTCAATCTGTCTCTAAAATACATAAATAAATCTTTGAAAACCTTATTGCTAATAAATGCTAACCATCATCTGAGCTTTCAGTGAGTTGTGATCACTGATCACAGAGCAACATAACAAATATAATAATAATGAAAAAGTTTGAAATACTTTGAGATTTACCAAAATGTGACACAGACACGAAGTGAACAAGTGCTGTTGGGAAAGTGGCACTGATAGGCTTGCTAGAGGCAGGGTTGCCATGAATCTCCAATTTGTAAAAAACACATTATCTGTGAAGCGTAATCAAATGAGCTATGCCTGTACCGGGGTCTTCCTATACATACGTGCCTGTGATAAAGTGTAATTCATAAATCAGGCATAGCAAGAGACTCACGGTGACTGGTAATAAGAATAATGGTAACAGTATGCTGTAATAAAAGTTATGTGAACGTGGTCTCCCTCTCTCAAAATATCCTACTGCATTGTACTCACCCTTCTTCCTGTGATGATGCGAGAGGATAAAATGCCTAGTGAGGACGTGAAATGAGGGGAATGATGCAGCATTGTGACGTAGCGTTAGGCTACGGACTGACCTTCTGACGATTCGTCAGAAGGAGGATCGTCTGCTTCCCTGACAGTGGTTGAGGGCAGCAGGCAACTGAAACTGCAGAAGCGAAACCACAGATAAGGGGGACTACCGTAGTCTCCCCTTCCACCGCTTCTCCATTAATCACCTGCTGCCTCTAACACTTCTACAAGGAAAACTCCAGGTCTTTTTCAAGGTAGAGTGTCCTATTTATTGGTGTATTTATGCACTTTCTAACCAGTTAATATGTGTAAAGCAGTGCCACCATTTTTATTAGGGTCCTATCCTTTTTTTAAATGTGTCACTGACGAAGTTTTTGAATGTTGTACCCTAATGCCACCTTTCCCGCAAGCCCCATTTTTTATTACATTATCTTGCATAGTGTGGTGATTTTTAGGATATGTGTCGTTGGAGCTGAATCATATCCAGTGGTTGATGGTAAATAGCTTCCTTTCTCATCTCCACGGGTCCCGAAGGCTCCTGAAACTGTAGGAGCCGCTGTTAGTCAGCAAATGCTGCCTGGCCATCAGGACTGTCACACAATTAAAAGCAGTGAGTATTTATTCATAGACAGCGACATACTAGGCACTGAGCTGTGGAGATGCTGGCTAATAGGAAGCACTGCTAGAGAGAGACAGCAGGGAAGTAATTACAATAGAGCGGGACTGATGCTATCCAAGAATACAGCAAGGTCTTCTCTCTAGACTTCAGGGAGTCGGCAAGGACCTCCCCGAGGAAGTGTTCCTCTTTCCCAGATCTCTCCACTCCCATTAATCAGTCTCTTTCCTCGTCCCCATCTCTACTTCCTGAGTTACCGTGCCATCACACTGAGCAAGGAGGCAGCACAGGGAAGAGTTAATGTGGCACAGGTGGGAGGGGTAAGGGCCCTGAGGGAAGCAGGCGGAACAGCCTCATAAAGGGCCCCAGAGGCATCGGCCAAGGTGAAGAGAAGCTGCCAACACACAGTGCTCAGGATCTTTCTCCAGTCAAGTCTTCTGCTGGTGCTTTCCTCCTTGTTCAACTATCCATTCAATGTTTATTAATCTTCTGCCGTGAGCTAGATTCTGGGTGGAATCGGTTCTACTCACCCTGCCTCCTCCAACATCAGAGACGCTTTTTCCACAGATGGCTGTTACTCTGGGTTGAGTGCCATTTCCTCCCCCACTGGCACCTCCACTCCCTCTGGCATCCCAGGAATAAGACTTTAGTGGGACCCCTTTCTGGATCGTGAAGAAGGAAGGGAGACATCGAAGCTCCCTTTTTTGCTGCCATCTCTTTCTCTGTTCCCAACTTCAACTCTCCAGCCAGTGTTCAAGTTCACTCCTTCAGCATCAAGTTAATAATGTAAGCAGCCCAAAAATGCAGCAGGTTTCCTCCTGTCACAGCAGGCTTCCAGCTTCACTCCAGGTCCAATCTTCCTCCTCCTGTTTCTCCTTTCCTCTCTACTCTTCTTCTCCGAGGGCTGATGCCCAGAATGTTCAAGCTGGACAACGCTACAATCATTGTGTCCACCCCCCAGTGTGGAGCTGAGGAAGCTGAGGCCAGGAGCTCTACCTAAGGATATAAGTCAAGGGCAGTGCAGCCTGGGGCCTGATCCCCAACCAGCTCTGGCTTTCTCCCCACCTTACAGAGACTGAGGTGGACTCTACTTTGGATCCTGAGGAAGAAAAACATTCATCTCAGCCCCAACTCTCAGGTGACCTCCAGCTATAGCAGCCACTGCAACAGGGAGGCCCTCCTTTCTCTCAATGCCGGTGTCTCCCCATTTCTCCCCCTACAACACTCGTGCGCTTTCAGGCACAAAGGATTCTCACATCCAAGCTGGGGTAGTGGCCTTGATTATCCATCCAAAACCCCAACCAAAAGTTATAACCCTGTGATCCCCCAATTCTGCACTACCCCTACACATACCCCATGGATGGGCCTGTGCCACTGTGACACCCTCCAAAATCTCTCCCCCTCCCTCCCCTATCAGAAGTCATGCCCCCATGAGCCTTAGAGCTTCGCCCCCCACAGGATGGCAGAAGGTCCGCATCCCAACTGCACCTTCCCACGCCCAACCTTCTTCATACTGACTGGCATTCCAGGGCTAGGGGGTACCCAGGCCTGGCTGACACTGGTCTTCGGGCCCATGGATCTGCCAGCCCTGCTGGGCAAGGGAACACTACTGGCATCGGTGCAGATAGATTCCACACTGCAGCAGCCCATGTTTCTACTCCTGGCCACACTGGCAGCCACAGACCTGGGCTTAGCTACATCTACAGCCCCGGGGTTGCTTGCTGTGCTGTGGCTCGGGCCCCGGCCTGTGCCACACGCTGCCTGCCTGGCCCAGATGTTCTGACTGCTGTGGAATCTGGGACCGTGCTGTGGCGGTGGGGCGTCCCCTGCATTACCCTCTCCTGGTCACCAAAGCCCGTGTAGGCTCTGCAGCACTGGCACTGGCACTGAAAGCCGTGGCTTTCGTTGTGCCTTTCCCTCTGCTGGTGGCGCGATTGGAGCACTTCCAAGCCAAGACCATCGGTCATGCCTACTGTGCACACATGGCAGTGGTAGAGCTGGTGGTGGGCACCTCGCGGGCCAACCATTTGTATGGGCTGGCACTTTCACTGGCCGGGTCAGGTATAGCTCTCCTGGGCATCACTGCCTCTTACGGGCTCATTGCCCACGCCCTACTGAGGCTGCCTACCCGGGAGGCCCGGGCCAAGGCCTTTGGCACATGTAGTTCTCACATCTGTGTCATCTTGGCCTTCTATGTACCTGGTCTCTTCTCCTACCTCACACACCGCTTTGGTCGTCACACCGTCCCAAAGCCTGTGCACATTCTTCTAACATCTACTTGCTGCTGCCCCCTGCCCTCAACCCACTCATCTATGGGGTCCGCACCAAGCAAATCAGGGACCGCTCCTGGAAACCTTCAAGTCAGAAAAAGCCAGTTCTAATGGGCAGAAAACAATGGAGCCTGCTGGTGGAGGTGAGGGGACATACAGAAGAGTCTAGGGCCTGGAGGTGTGGATTATATCATCTTTACCTACTGTAAACACTCAACAAATATTTGCTGTGAAGTCTCTACATTATCACTAGCATCTGCAGGCTTTGGCCTATCCACGTATCTTGCTCGGGAGGCAGAAGGCAGGGGGCTACACGTTACCATGCAGGAAAATAAGATCAGGAATTACCATGGTTCATAGTACACAAGATTTAACTTAAAGAAAACTCTCCTCCCCTCCTCCATCATTTTAACCTAAGTCTCCCCATGGTGCCACACAAAAGCTCCTCTACAGATGCTAGACCTGGGGGTCTGGGAAGAGTGACGCTGCCTCAGGAGGCAAGTGTTTGTGTACTTGTCTGGGATCACAGTCCTCTCCGTTTCTACAGCCAGATTCTATTTTCAGCCTGTCCTTAAGGAAAGAGTCACAGGCTTATTCTGGATAATGTGCCCAGACTGGGGTCCCAAAGTTGGCCCGCACACTGACCTTTGCCATTCCCAGTCCAGAGAATCCTCTTGGTCTCATGTGTAATTACTATTTCCCCTACCCCCACTCTCCTGTCAATATCTCAAGAATTAATTGCTAGAACTTCTCTTCCTGGGCCTACAGCCATAGGGGTCAGAGGTCCAACTGAAAGAAATTTTGATATCCCAGGAAATCATAACCACTTCACCTGCTTGCCTGAAGTCCAGTCACTGTGGTCTCTTACCAGTTTGCTCTTCTCTGCATCCTCAGCCAAGAACGCTGAATTCCCAAATAAAATCCACATCAGCACCCCCATTTGTCCTGGTCAACATCACTAGAAGCACATGATGTTGGTGCAATATGATTAAAAAGGAATATTTTGCTCCATTGTGGCTAACAGAAAATAGAGATATTACACAATAAGTGTCATGGTGTTGCCCAACAGGGGACTGAGTTTCAGCTAAGACTCTCCACTGGAAGGGACATTGTGCAAAAGATCTTTCACACCAGCATGGAGCCAAGCATGAATATAATCTCAGGCAAAACCCAGGGATTCACCATTATACGGTCGGAGAAAGCTGCAGGCTGCACAGGCAGACCCAAGCTCTCTGGGAAAACTATCATAACCACAGGTACTGCAGTCAGCCATGAAGACCTAAGGCAAGTGCAGTGCTGACCACTCAGCACAGATAGCTGGACCAAACACCATGGGATACCACACAGAAGAGGAGGCTGCAGATCTGAAAAAGCAGGTGATATCCTCTCCAGGGCCACATGGGGTCTTACCAGGTCCTCATTAACGGGGAGCTGAAGAGACAGTGCAGAAACTTTACATGATTTTCAGAGGTGTTGTCACTCTGAGATCTACAGTTGTCCTCGAGTGTGGGCTTAGTCATTCTCAAGACTAATCTTTTTCATGAGGTTCTGAGTTAAAAAACTCCTCAGGCAATGATTTTGTGGATAACTGTGACAAAATCCTAATCCTAATTGGTCATGAGTCTTTAAGACGTCCATATCCTTCTCTCAGGGATTCCTCTTCAATAAATCTATCCTGACAAAATAATTAGAGATGTAAACAAAGATGTATGCAGTAAGATATTTATTACAACATTATTATAAAGAAATATATATGTGACGTCCTGTGTCACACATACACACACACACATTTTTTGCCTTTCCCCTCTGGTACATGAAAAGGGAAATCCTAGGCAATCAATGTTGATAAGCAATGAATTCTGTCACCTTCCCACCACAGGAAACCTCTTGTCTAAGGCACCTTCATTCCCTGGTTGTGCACAGCTCCTCAAGGCAGCTGATTCCAAAGTTGTGCATTGTTCATTGCAAGAACCTTCTTTCTTCAAGCCAAAAATCCACCCCCTTGGACATTAGTATTTTGTTTTGGATTGAGATACACACCTACCATGTGATATGCTTAGAAGACTACCAGCACTCCCTTACTCCTCACAACAACCTGAGAATAATCCCTTATCCACAATTCCAAACTAAAAATAATCTCTGAAGAAACAATAGTTTTTTTTATAACTTTGGTCCAAAACCTGACCTGAAACATCAGGATGGTATTTATAGTATTTATTTATCTTACTTGGTGTGAATATTCATACATTTAGCTTCAGAAATATTGATGTGTTTGATTATAGGGCACTGTCCTAAACCTCACTGGGGTATTCCTTTATATATGATAAAGGCACTATATTCCCTTTCTAAAATCTGGAAAAATCTGAAGTCCAAAACACATCTATCCCTAAAGGTTTCAAATAAGGGATGAGGGACTTGTACAGTTATCCCTGTAGCCTGAGAGAAGTGAAGAGACTGGTCAGGGCTCTGTATCCCTCCAAAAGCTCTGCTATCAACACTATTCTATACTACTCTGGAGGTTTTGCAGAGAACCCCATGTTCCCTAAATAACCAGCCCCTGCCTGTTTGTTCCTCTCATGCTCTCCAGTCCAGTCACCACTCAGATATGTTGCAGATCATTTGTGTCCAGGGAAACCCCAGAATGTGCCACACTGGAGGCAACCCCATGAGCAGGCTGTGGCCCAAACAGCCCAGCCTTTAGGCTCAACTCCATCCAGAACTCAGTTGTCATTTGTTTCCCTTCAGCAACTTTCAATCTGACTCTATGAGCCAAAGGGAAAGACAGTCTCATTTAGGGCAGTGTGGAATGCAGGGAGCTTAAAGAATCATCAGCAGCAGAAGAGATGAAGATATGGGCTTCTGACTGAGGAGTTCATCTATACCCAATTTCCCCCTTAGCCCCTCTATGAAAATCTGAAAGAGATCCTCCTCACATTTCACCAATAGCCCATCATCCCTGTCCCTCCCCTATTCACCCTCTTCTCATTCTGGAATCCCCTTAGGATATGGATGTACATCATTCTCTGCCTGTGTTTATCAGTAACTCTTGTCTCTGTACCTCTGCATCTCTGCCTCCTTGCACTGTCTGTTTTGCCCCACATCTGTGTCCCTTGTCCTGGTGTATGTCTCTCTCCCCCACTGCTATTTACCTCACTCAGGATTCCTTTCTGGAGGGAACAGAAATGCCAACTATACTACACCAGATGACCTCTCCTGGTGTAGGGCTAGGAGGGCACTAGAGGAAGAAATTTGGTTTTGCCTGCCCTGACAAGAATGTTTGGGGTTTCTGGTTTGGCCTATTGCAGCATTTCTCTCATCCTGCCCACTTCCTTTTCACTACACGACTTTGCATATCCACTGAGCAGGCGCCCTCCCACCATACACTCAGGAGAACAGAAGGGATACAGCAATTTCTTCCTTCACCAAAAAGAACTACCATTCAAATTTTAACTTAAAAGCTGGAATCAGGCCGACATGGATTTGAATCCCAGATCCTCCATTAACTCACTGTATTCCTTGCACTAATCTACTTAACCTCTCTGAGCCTGTTAATTCACTTGTAAAATGAGGAAATACTTCAAGAGGTTACTAAAAGGAATAACCAGGATAATGGATTCAAAGTGTTTGGCACAGCCCCTAACATACACAACTTCAACAAATATTTGATATCAATTCCTCTCCTGGAGCACAGTCCCATGCCCACTGTCAAATCTTTGCGTAAACACCTAGCACCCACACAGTTATAGTTCTGTCTACAGAGGCCTACCCTCCCCTGAGGCCACTTACATCATGTAGGACCATTCCCCGTGCCTTATTCTCATACCACTTCACCTAGCTCAGATGATGGCCAACTTCATGGGACAGCCCTACATGCTGGGCCAGGATAGGAAAGGATGCTCCCCATACAGAAGTGGTCTTCCTGAGCACGCAGGACACTCTCCATAGGGACTCAAGAGAAGACTCTTTGGACAGGTAAGAGGCAGAGTGGGAGAGTAGCTACTAGAAAGGCTCTCCAGAGTGGTGGTTCTCCAAGGAAAAACTACTTTTTTCCAGCAAACACCAGGCTGAAATCTCTGGACAGAGAGACAAGGGGAAATCACACACAGATTAGGGCTGTAGTAGGAAAGTGCCAGGTAGACGCAGATCAGCCTAGGACAGGGAGTGGCACATGAAAAAAAATTTCCTCAAATTTACCTGGGTAATTCTGGCTTCCTGAAAGTCCTCTCCAGTTACTAAGGCAACATTATCCCAATTAGATTCTTATCCTCCACATTGTCACCACTCATATGGCACCCTCCTACACACACACCTGGTTTTCATTGCAATTGTAACCCACTCATTAATAATGGGTTTCAAGCTAGGCTGCACATCAGAATTGCCTGAGGAGCTTTTAGAAATCCTGATGCCTAGGCACACTCCAAACCAATTAAATCAGAATCCCCGGGGGGTAGGATCCAGGTATCTATAGTTTTTAAAGCTCCCAGGTAATTCCAAAATATGACCAAGGTTGAGAACTACTGCTTGGTTCTCCGTCTAAGTCCTGATTTAAACTTCTCCCATGTCCTTCAAGACCCCTATCTAACCTCACAAAGAAGTCATCTGCAGCTGATAAAATAACACAGTAAATTGCTTCAGGAGGCTGCTGAAGGGGGAAGCCTGATTCTGCTTCCTTAAAGAACTCAGACCAAGAAAAAAACACATACACATGCACACATGCACTTCTGCAAGTACACACAGACATATACAAATGCACCCAAAGAGACCTGCATTCTTCTCCCCTAAGGAGGAGAATGGATAAGGACTTCTGTTCTTAAAAAGATTATGGATAAAGGGGCGCCTGGGTGGCTCAGTTGGTTAAGCGACTGCCTTCGGTTCAGGTCATGATCCTGGAGTCCCGGGATCGAGTCCCGCATCGGGCTCCCTGCTCGGCAGGGAGTCTGCCTCTCCCTCTGACCCTCCTCCCTCTCATGCTCTCTATCATTCTCTCTGTCTCAAATAAATAAATAAAATCTTTAAATAAAAAAAAAAAGATTATGGATATGGACTCGGGCTGTGGGCATAGTGAAGCTAGTAAAGTAACTGCCCTCTCCCCACCCAAGGCCCCATTATCTACAGGACCTCTATGACCTCATGCTGTAGTAGGCTTGCCTGGGGGCCTCACCTCCCTGGGCAACTTGGGGTTCCTGCAGCAGCCACTGCCCTGCCTAACCCCTCCCACACCCTACCATGTTGGTTGGTACCCCCCACCTGCTAACACTGGATGAAGCTGATGCCACCTGGACCCTCATCAAGGATAAAGTAAGAGGGCCAAAAAGAAAGTAACAAAGTGTGACCTAGATGGGTCTGAGCAACTTATGAGTAGGAAGGGGTGGGAAGCCTGAAGATAGTAACAACTAATATTTACTCAGGGCTTGCTCACATGCCAGACACTGCACTAAGTGCTTTGCATACAGTGTCCAATTTCATCACAATTGGAAAAACGGTAAGAGGTTCCTAGAAAGGCAATTGGAATCGAGGAGAACTGAAACAAGTGCTAAGTCAGGGTAGGGCTTAGGAGGGCAGGAAGGTTTCCTGGAGAGTGATATTCTAGCTAAGCAAATAGAAATTATTCTCACGTAGAGGGTAAAGGAATTCCTGACTCATAAATGGTGCTTACTAAACACCTAAATCAGTTAATGAGCAGGTGGGTGGGTGAGTAAGTGAATGGTGTCCTAATTAAAGGTAGAGCATATGCAAAAGCCAGGAGAGGAAAAAGAAAAATGCTTATTTGTGAACGGCAAATAGTCCTCTAGAACAGAGTTCAAATGGGTAGTGAAAAGAAGGTCAAAGGGGTACAGGGGCTGATCACGAAGGGCCCTTTAAACTTTCTAAAGGACCTTCGACCTCTTCACAGATACCTCCTCCACCTTTAACTTCCACAGAATGGGAAATTTGGGTTTTGAGCAAAATATGTAGATTTTTAGGAGCAGGCATATGTCAGCTGTATCTGAGTTGCAGGTACCCAACAAATCCCACCAAATCTAGATGGCTACAATTTCTGAACTTGGAGAATTTGGGGATCAGGTTCCAGTTATGTAACCTCAAGGACAGTGAATTTCAAGCACTCGTGGAAGGCAGCCCACCAAGTTTAAAACCACCATCTTAAAGTAGTGCCGACCAGACTCAAAGCAGCCTTAACAGCATGTGGCTCATGTGGCTCCCATTTGAAATGGAGCAGCAGGTCACCACGAAGGTCAGCTTCCCAGGGAAGCAGAAACAGGAGAGTCAAGGCCCTCCCAAGTATCAAAGTACCTGGATTCAGCAGTGTAAAAGGTTGGTCCGGACAAGATCAAGCATTTCATTAGGCGGAAAGTAAACGTGATCATCAACTAGTAGAAAGCTACACTATCTCTCAGCATCAGAAAAATTTACTGAGCACTTTGTAGAACATATAGCTAACAAGAATGTGGCTCAAGAGCTCCTCATTCAGAATTCAAACCAGCCAAGATACATCCAGGAAGATAGTCTTCCACCTTCATTTTCCCAGGCTGCCCCTGAGAGATCTATATTTGCAGGCCTCTATGTTCCATAGAACTTTCACCCAGAAATAAAACTGCAGTGGGAACGATAGGTAATGGTCTCAAATGATGACTCTACCAAGAATAGTCACCATAGCATAGAAATCTTATTTTCCCTATTTTAGGATAACTACTGGGAGCCTCAAGGGTAAGAAAGAGGGCCTAATAACCCTCCCCCACCCCCAAGGCAAATTCATGTCTATATTCTGGGAAAAAACCTCCAGCTAAACTAGGGATTCACCTTTTAACAGACACTTAGACCATAAGAACCAGGTATTTCTCAAAATCCTATTAGAGAGATACCTCCTGGGGACACTCCTATTTGTCTTATTTGTATAGGATCCTAGGGACCAAAGGAGCAGCTAGGGTAGGATTCTGAAGTTATACTTGGTGACTACCCTTTTTTTGTCATGGGACAGAGCATTCTATACAAAAATGTCCATCCACCAGTGCTCTGTTGTCACCCCTGGGAAACCCAAATGGACCTTCTCAGAGCCCTGTTCTTCAGCCTGATGCCCCCACCAGAAAGAAAGTATGCCATGTCTGAATAAAGCACAGGAATGATGGGAAATTCTTCCATGCACATTAAGAAAGAGCACCATTTATTTCCTTGGCTAGGTGACAAAGTGCAGACACAACTCCATCAGTTAGCTATCCTCCTCTTATGCTCTGGGGCAGCACTTCTAAAACAGCTCTATGTAGCAAAAAAACAGACTGGCCTTAAGGGATCATTGATGAATTCTACCAGAAGACCAGCAAAGTGGGCAATGTCAGCAGTAGGGAGACAGACATGTGGGAATGCAGAGCTGAGGAAGGGGAGTAGAACAGAGTATTTTCAGAATAGGTCTCAAACAGGAAAGGGACCCAAAGAGGGAATTTTATGTACTCCCTAGCAGAACACAGAGCCAGAAGTCTCGGCCAGCAATATCTTTGATGAGTCGAGATCATACCTACGTACAATTACTAGAGAGGATCTTACAAGGTTTCCCAGTTGGTCATGAAGTTAAACTTTGCCGAACTGGATTATCAAACCAAAAAAGCCAAGACAAGAAGGACAAAACCAAGAGGGAACTAGAATCCCTAAAAGCATATTAGGACAGCATTACAAAGATGAGGCCTCAAATCCCTAAAAGAACTACTCTCTGTAGCCAGGGCAGAAGATGTTGAAAAAAGGTCATTCCAAACCTATCTCTGTGTACCCATTGTAGTGAACGACATCTCCCATCTAACCAATCATCTAAGACTAACCCTTCATGATTCCTTTTCCCATACTCCTTAACTGACCAAGTTCTACTAATTCTATAACCTAACGATCTTCCCCCATTATTTTAGTTGAAGGCCTCACCATGTTTTGCTTGCAGTTATACAATACTCTTACCCGATCTTTTTCTCATTTTGTCTTGCTATTCAAAATTAACTTTCTAAAGCACCTTTCTGATCCCGTCCCTCTCACCCAGAGCCCTTCAAATGGCTTTCCATTGCCCTCAGGATTAAATTCCTGTCAGCACACTTTAGATCTTTCATCGTCTAGTTCCTGTGTGCCTGTCGCTCTTCAGACCCTGTTTAAGTACTATGAAATTATGTGTTCCGGAATGTGCCCTTCTTAGTTTATAAGTTCAGGTTTTTTAACTGGCTGTATCCTCTCCCTGGATTGACCATCCTCCTACCTAATTCCTTCAAAACTCAAGTATTACCACCTAGAAACTAGACATCTTCTGATCCTCTTCTATCAAAGACAAAGGCTACTACATCACTTCTGGTGATTTAACCTTGCTATTATTACTTAGCTGACTACTACTGTCTATATCTTCGTCTCCTCCATTAGACTGAGCTATAATAAGGCATGGTCAAAGCTTCATGCTTTTATGTACTCCCAGTATCCAGCAGGGTCTGACACATAGTAGACATTCAAGGTTTTGCTACAGGACAGAACTATAAAATAAGCAGGAAGCATAACAGCCTGAGCACGTTGTGGAGATGTAATTGCACAGTGAACAATGGGAGGGTCAATCTAGAATAGGCTACCAGGTAACTCCTGACCCTAACTCAGTCCCTGACCTGTAAACTGGCCATCTGCAGGTTATCGAAGAGCGCTTTGGGCCCAATGTAGTGGCGGTACCTTTCCTGTCGGATGCAGCGTGCTATGACCTACTGGGTGTGCTAGTGAAGCAGTCCCGCCCAGCCCACACCCGCCTGGCTCTACCAGGTCGGCAGGGTCGGCGGGCACTACAACCAGTGGGGCCACTACCAAACCTCCTGGAGCAGGCAGGGTCTGAGGGTGCCTTTGCCCACTGCACTCGGGAATACTCACCAAACGGCCGAGCAGAGATAGCCTATGAAGAAATGCGACTGTTGGATGGGCAGCCCTGCCGGATCCGCCTGCACATGGGTGGCCTGCGCAAGAAGATGGCCTTCCTGCTGCTGCCGCCAGGGCAGGTAAGCCTACAGCAAAACCTTCCCTGGCTCCGGAGCACCCACAGCATCTATGTCATCTACCAGGTCTTCTCCTGTTCCTGGCTGCAGCTGGGGCTGTTGCCTACAGCCCGTGAGCCCCAGCTGCTCCGGTTACAACGGTCACTGCCTGTTGCCTTCTCCTGCCTCAAGTTTTCACTGCACCCCAAAGGAGTGCTGGGACCACAGAAGCCTCTGACCAGAGATCCACTGCCCCATGGTGCCAACTGGGTCAGACCCAACCTCGGCATCATGCCACCTCTGGCCCCCACATCAGTCGCTGCCGATACCCCTGAAGCTGCTGATGTACCCCCGCCTGTCCCAGCCCCACCTACACCACCTCCTCAAGAAGGGCCAAAGGGCAGACCCACCAGATTCTCCTACAGGGGCCGAAACCCCTTCCGCAGGGGGCCCCAGATGTTGTCAGGTACTGCTAGGGGATATGAAGCTGAGAGGGATGAGATCGGGTAGAGGGGAGAGGGCATGGGGAATATAGGAGTGTGTGCCCAGGAATGTGTGGGGCACCCCTTACTCCACACTGGATCCCAGTGAGGGGGATGGAATGAGGGAGCCAGGGTAACGAGGGGGAAGCATGGTCCTGGTGAGGGGGTGGGCATAGCACAGAGGGCCAGGGAGGGACCAGGGAGGCAGAAAGATCAGGGCATGAGTCAAGCTGTGACTATCCCCAACCCTGGCAGAGAACTGGCTCTTCAGCCCCCGCAGCCCCCCACCAGGAGTCCAGGGTGGGGGCCCCGGGGACCCCGACCGGCACTCCATGTCCCTGCCCCTGCTGCAGGGTCTGTCCTCAGAGTTCGACAGCGACGAATGAAGCTGAAGCAAGAGATGCAGGGGGCGAGGCCCCCAAGATCTGGAATAGGGATACTGGTCCCCAATAAAACATCAGCTGCTGCTCCCCAAAACCATCCTTGGCCCATGCTGCTTCTTCCTTCTGGGGGTTGATGGAGAGTCCCTACTTTTTTCCCTAGGCTCCACGACCCCCTCACCCTTTAAGGGCATGAGAAGCACCTTGAAACCTTGGCACCAATGTCCTCACGAGAGACAAAGTACCCCTGACCTCCCCATTTATGTACAACCTTCCTGGGACCACAGCCCCTTAAAAAAGGGTGGGAAAGAAGAATGAGCACAGAATAGAGATTTCCCTTTTATACATATTGCAACAAGTTCTCCATAAAACATTCATCGGAAATAAATTAAAAAGTCCTCTTGCCACTGCCTCCAAACATAAAAAGGAGCCTACATCCCGGCCCCAGCCCAGGCCACTTGAGGCCCTGATTGTCCATGGAAGAAAGTTAAGGATTGAGGGGCCCGAAGCCTGAGACAGGAGGGCCAGATCCCTCCTCTGAAGCATCCAACAGGAAAGGCGAGGTGACAGCATGGGCCTGGGAGATGGCAGCCAACTCCTTGAGAAACTCAGGGAAAATGACTGCACAGTAGACCGCATTCTTGACTCGCAGAGCCTCACCTTGGCGCTCAGGGGCCCCACCCCGAGGGGGCAGCACCGGAGTTGAAGCCCCAGGGGAGTCCCCACCTAGGCCAAGTCCTGCACCGTCTCTCCCAGGCTGAAGAACCAACTGTGCCGCCTGCCGGGCCCTGGTTGGACTGTGTGCGTGCCGCAGGAGCAGCTCCCCCAAGGACGGCCTCCGGCTCTTCACTGGGAATAAATGGGTATTGGGGATGGTGAAGGTGCTGGGGTCAGGCACACTCTCTCGGTCTGAGAGAGATGCCTCCCTCCCTGGGTTCAGGGACATCTCAACTAGGACTCGAAAACCAAAATGCTGCCTGCCTAGCCTTCTTCCCTTTATCCAGCCTCCCCACCCAGTCAACCATTACCCTCAGTCTTCTGTCAGTCAACACTTCAGCCACTTCATTCCCAACCGAGACCCCTTCTCCACACCCTCTCACCCTGAGGGACTCTTAATATTCCTCCCTTTTCAATTGCTATTCTACCATCTCTAAGCTATGTCTCCTCAGTCTGTAACACGCCCTTACATTATGCTCATGAACTGGAGCCAACCACTTCCAGCTTCCCTCTGCCTGTCTATAATACATGACCCACATCCTCTGCTCCTTCCACACCCACAGGGCCATATATGCAATCACAGTTCAGGGGCTTTACCATCTATCTCATACTCTACTACCTTTCCAAAATCTGTTCTCCTGCGCCACCACTTTGCCTACCACCAGTCCCTCTCCTGTATCCACCAAAGCCATCCTCCTACTTCACATCAGCTTAGACAACTTCACATGGCCAGACAACTTCACCTCAGCTTAGACTCAAACGAACCATTTAAAATATTGCCCTCTCTCCTCTAATTTTTTTCCTAGATTACTGGTTCTGGATCTTTGCCCAATATGTAGGGCCTAGACTCTAGGGATTTAGTCTCTAGATCATGCTACAGTTCCCACTCTCTATCTCGAACACTGGCTACAAAAATATGCTACACAGATCTACTAAATATGGCATTCAAAACCCTTCACAACCAGGATCACATGCCCCTTCCAACCCTTCTTCCAAATTCTTTACACCCTCCTCTGCTTTTGTACCCATACCTATCTGTTCTTCCTGAAACCTTCCAGGCTCTTTTTATGCTTCTGTAGCCCTCTCTGCCTTAATTTTACTCTCCCCACTATTTTCATCCTTGGCCTAATCTCATTATCCCCACCCCTCTGAGAAACCTCCTCTGATTTGCCCTCCACTGACTTCCCATTTCACCACCTTTATCACACTGTATTGTAATGGCTTGTGTATAGGTCTTCTATCTCATACAGTATAATCTGTGAGCTCAAGGGCTCAGACTCTTATTTACCTCCACAGTGAACACAGTACCAGAACCATGGAAGTAAGATACATTCACAGTGCTGTACCATGAGGAAATCATGTTAAGGAACATCAGCTGGGTTTTCGCAGCTGTGTAATAACCATTCTGGTACTGTATTCCCAACCCACATTTCTCAAGATCCTCCATCTCACCCCTGCTCTCTTGCTCTTAGCATATTATTTTGCCTCCTACTTTGATTAGCAAATAAAGTACTTCAATTCCTGCCCTTCCCCTCTGCACCTCACAACTCCATGGATACATATCACTTCCTCCTTTGACCTACCCCTCATTTGCCTCAAAGGGGGGGAAAAAAAACCTTTCCCATCCAGTTAATCCTGTCCTGGTACACTGGATCCCACTACATCCACCACATTTTGGGACCTTGCTTTCTCAGTTAATGATACTTCTCTAGTCACTCTCTAGACTGACTGTCAGCTCTTAGAAAGCAAAGGTCTCATGTTGTACTTACTCTCTGAGTCCTTGTACTACTCCCTGAGTCCCCTGTACCAAAGACAATGGAGAGCAAATATGGCAAGTACTCAGACACTTGCTGATGGAAGATCTAGATTTAAAGCTGCATGGTCATACTTAACTTTTCCTTCATCCTTGTACCCCACAACCATTCATCAAACTCTGCCAATACTTTCTTCCCATTTCTACCTTATCCAATTCTTCCTTTCTGTTTCCACTATTCTAATTCAAGCCTTGCTGGTCACAGTTGCACTCTGTTTTCTCCTGGGTCCACATGAACTAACATGCTTATCTCTCCACTCTCATATCTAAGAACCTCCAATGGGTTCTCACTGCCTAAAAGATCACAACTTCTACCCAGCCCAACTTCTAATCTGAGCACCTAATGCTCTGGCCAAATCTTTCCAGGCTTACTATCAACTATTCCACCACCTTCTAAATCCTCTGCTCCAACTAAATAGTTCATGCGGTCCCTTGGACAAAAGAATAAAGCCACCCCACTCCTCTGCTTACCCAAGTCCTATCTTTCAAGGACCATGTCAAATACCATGTCCTTTCCCAAACTGTAACAATACCTCAACCTAGAGACTACTCTGTCCCCTTGCCTATCCTCAACTCCTAGAACAGCTTTTGCTGGTGCTGCTAATTTGGCTCTTGGTGGACATAACTGTACTTTACCCTTTGACTAGAGCCAGACTACAAACATCAAGACTCCATTTTCTGCAACTCCTCAGTTCATGGCACAAGACTTCACCCTTAATAAGAGCTAATTAACCTGGACTAATTAGCTGTCTAGGGAAGGCAGGGAGAGGGGTGGAGTGGTGGGATAGGCCTCACCTAGGGGATCGGAGCGGCGGGGGGCAGGTCCTGCTGCAGGGCCCTCGGCCCAGTCCAACTTGCCACGGGCAATGAGGTACTTCTTGGCTTTGGATAGCAGTGCTGGGAAGTCCTCCTGGGAGGCCGCAAAGCTCTCAATTTTATTCTTCACAGAACCCAGCACCTATGAAGCACAACTTCATGACATTTCTGTGTAGCTCTAGACTGACAGTCCTTTCTAGTCCCACTGGGCCTGTTCCCAGCCCCCCCAGGACCACTCCAGCTGCGGGCCTGGCCCACCACGGAGCCTGGACGCACCCATGCATGCATGCATCGCACACCTGCAGCAGGGACTTGACACTGGGCTGGAAGACCATGTTGGTGTTGAGCAGGAAAGAGCGGAGCAGGGGCTGGGGGTGACAGGCCAGCTGGGCCACCAGCCCCGTCAGCAGGAAGTTGACATAGACGGAGTTCTGCAGCATGTTCTCGAGTTTGGCAAAGAGCACAGCCATGAAGGGGCCTGGGAGGGGTGGGTACAAGGATACAAGGCCTAAACACAATGCACATCGTGCTCATTCTTTCCAAAACCAAGAGACCCCCCCCCCCCAACCACTAGATGAAAATTACTTGTAGGTCAGTCCCTGGGTATGTTTAAATATCCTGTGATCACCTACTCTGGAGATGAAATGGCAGACACCAGATGGACCCACAGGAGTCCAGATGCCAGCTTTACACACACTTCAGATGAAGAGCCAGATCATAGGCTCTGGAGTCAGAAAGACCTGGTTTCAAATTCCAGGTTTATCTTTTACTAGTTAAGTTACTGGATGAATCAAAATTCTCCAAGCATAGTTTCCTACTTGGCAAAATGAAATATACCCACCTCATAGTATTACTAAAAGGATCAAAAAGATATTCTTATAAAGCAGTTAACCCAAGATCTAGCAAATTATACGTATTCAGTAATAACTATAAGCTACATAACATCTCTCAGTTTTTTAAAAAGCTTCACCCAAGAGGCACAGAAGAAAAAAAACAAGCAAGAAAAGTAAATGGGACCAAAAGAAGAATCAGGTTACACACAAGACAGAGGATAACACTACACCTAGGTCAGAAGAAAGCAAGAATGAACTGTAGCAAAGACAAAGGTGACTAGACAGGCCAACTTCAAGATAGGGGAGAAATCTCTGGAAGCCCAAAGAAGAAATCAGCTCTGTTCGGGTACTAAGAACCAAGAAGGTAAAAAAGTTTAGTTCAGAGCCAGAGAAAATGGATTAAGCAAAGTGCTGGGAAAAACAGAAGGGATCAGAATGATCTACTAGAACCATCACACTCTGTCTGACCAGGGATCTGTGAGGAAAAGGGATTATACCTAAGAACTGCACTATGAACTAAGACAGGAGAAGAATGAAGGGAAAGAGGCAGCGAGTTCTGAAAAAGATCCTAGAACATTCTCCACTCCAGATGCACATGACTAGCCTTAGCTCCATACAACCCTAGTTTAACAGGGTCCCTAAGATACTCCATAACTTTGTCCTTCTGTTTCTCTCATTTCCTGCGACTCTCTTCCAAGAGAAAATTCAAAAAGCTCAGGTGAGTTTACAAAGAAGAAAAGGGACACTTCAACAATGTGGTAAAACCTGCATACCACCTTCTAGTGGTATTGAGCAGGAAGGAGCAAAGCCTAAACAAATGGAAAGCCATTTTCTGTAGTCTGCAAGAGGGAGCTGTCCGGACTCTAGAGCAGAAGCTTTGGTGTTGTACAAGAAGGATGGCAGAATATCCCAGGCCCAGTTAGGACATGGACTGATCAAGGCATGATAACTTGACTGCAAACAACCAGAAGATGGGTGGATACCTTGGTCAACTTTTATCTGCCATGCATTCAAGAGATGATAATCCTAGTGAAAAGCTTCCATGTGCTGAGCTCTCCCAATGCACCAGCATCACGGTGAGTTGTTTAAATGCATCAGTGATGTGAACAGACACTAATTCAAGGTATGTCTAGTCCAAAGCACTACACTGCTTCTTAGAAGTGGTTTTTTGCCCCCTAGAGTAAGGAGAGTAAGGATAAGAACCAGGTAAGAGCAGGATTGGTAAAGCTGGCTCTCAAACAAAAACCGAAGAGGAGTTAGCCCAGCCACTCAGGTCAGGTCTAGCTCCAGGGTCTTTGGAAAGACCAAAAGAACTCAGCTCGGGAGCTCGGGGCCACACTTTTGTCATTTGCCCTCAAAGAGGTATTTCACTCTATTTGCTTCAGTCCTTACTATTAACCGTAAGACGAAGAAAGTCTTACTGGGTAGTCATAGCAACCAACAAGGTACAAGGACAGAGAACAGGAAAAACCTGAAATTGAGTCCTTCTCTGAGAAGACAGGGAGAAGAAAGGAGGCCAGGGCAGAGTATGGGAAAAACACCAGAAGAGCTGATCCTGGGCAGAAAAGTTGACAGGAGACCCAACACCCAAGACAAACATGGGAACAGCATGGAACGGCATGGCTTACAGGTACCTCACATATAGAATAGCATGTACGACTCCATATATATTGTTCAGATATATTGCTGTGATTCACCAGGAAACACCAAACACAGAACATCCTGATCACAATCCCAGGAAATGGCCAGACTAGGGAAGAGGAGGAACATGCACATAGGACAGACATATAAGGCTCAGACATAAATCAATACTCAAACCAGCACAAGCATGGAAGACGTATACACAAACACAGAGACAGAAGTACAACAGAGTATGTATCTGGAATGGACCCAAGCAAAATGGATGAGGAGCTAGGCAAGTACACAGAAATGACATGGCCAAGAAGTCTCAGATATTAGCACAAACATGTCGAGTACATGCAAGGAGTACACAAAGGAGAAGGCCTAGGCTAAGTAGCTTACCAGTGAAGGGCTGGCTTGGCAGCTGGTTGAGAGTCCGCAAAGGGCTGCTGAGGAAGGGGCCAGGGGGCTCAGGGGGACAGGTGAAGCTCTCATAGGCCTCCTCCTCCTCAAGAGGTAGTGGAGGCTCTAGCAGGGGTCCTGAGCCAGCCCCCCCATTGCTCAATGCCACCTCGAGTTCCCGGAGCTCCTGCCCAAAGCCCTCTAGTCCTGCCATGGCCTCGGAGGTGCCCTCTGGCAGGTCCCCAGCTCCCTCCTGAGGCACCCGACGAACCTTCTTGGCCCCCTCAGGCCATGGTCCAGGCACCCCATTGAGCTGGGGAGGGGGCAGGAGGCCAGGGCCCTCCCCTGCACCCCCAGCAAGCCCCCCACTCCCCAGCTCTTCCTCCTCCCCTTCCCCCACATTGTCCCTGTCCTCCTCAGGCAGTAGGCTGCGTTTCTTAGTCCGGGAGCCAACAGGACTGGGCTCAGGAGGGGGCCGCTCGCCATCATAGGGGGCAGACCAGGTACGGCAGGCTCGGACACACCGGTCCACACCACGGCGTGCCTCACGCAGATACTCCAGGTAATTGTCTTCCAGCTCACCAGGCTCCTCCACAGGGCTGGGCCTTCGGCCAGGGCTGGAGGCTGGGGATGCAGCAAGCCCTGGTGAGCGAGGGGCTGGAACTGGGGATTCCGAGCCACCCAGACTCTGCTGTCGCAGGAAGAGGGCCAGTCGAGATGGTGTGGAGGGCCGGGGCACTGTCACCACAGAAGAGGAGTCAACACTTGGGCTTCCAGGGCCTATAGAGGGAAAAAACATAAGAGGGATCAAAGAGACAGAGGGCTAGGAGGAAGGATAAGACACCTACGGAGACTAATAGAGAAGGCAATGAAGCGACAAAGACATGCGACCTATTCAGGCAGCTGATTCTCCACCCTCCTAATTAAGCTTTTCAGCATCCACCACCCCCTCTCACTACCCCCAACACCAAAGAAACAATGGAAAATAGAAACAATACAGGACTGGAATGAAGAAGAGGAGCAGCTTTACTCAGAAGCTATATTTCTTTGGTGGAGTTAAGGATCCACCCTGCAAGACCCTCATCGACCTCTCCAAAGATGGAATGCCACTCATGGCCACATCCTGCCTCCCCCCACCCTAGTCCCACCTTCTTGCTAGGCTCCCCAGAACCCAGGCCATACCCGTGGTGTCCTCCCTTCTCCCTGCCTCTCTGCTAGGCCCACCTCGTGCCCATGGGGCATGCTCTGGATGGGGTGGGCTAGGGGCACGATGCCGACAACAGCGTGGGATTAGGGAGAGAAACTTGTCTGCCGCCCGTCCATATAGGTCCACATCACGTACAGCTGGCTTCTGGCTCAGCATCACATGGTTACATGGGACAAGATACCTGGGAAAGACAGCAGAAAAAGGACACAGGATAGATCAGGAAGGACAGGACCTGGGAGAACATCAAGCCAATGGAACTACATGACTAAGCCAGGCTCCAAGAGGAAACACATGAGCAACCCCAATACAACCCATTGCCCAGCAGTGCACAAGGCCTAGAGGGTTCAGGATCAGCCATCCCTCAGCCCTGCCCCCACAGGTACCTGAGAACCAGCTGCAGCAGGACATCCTCACAACTGAGGTTCAGTAGGGTCCTGAAGAGACTCAGAGAGACCATGCAGAGCTGGGGAGGTGGGGGAGGAGGGAGGGAGTCACCATAAGAGCTCTCTACCCTCCAGGATGTTTACCAAATGGGAACCCCCAGCCCCAGGCCCAACCAACCACTCCTGGAGTAACAATGTACACAGGGCCTGGCACATAATAATCACTCAATTATTAAATAAAGGCTCATATGATCTTTATAGGCAAGACTTCACTGTTCACAGATAGGAATGAACCATGTGTCAGAGTCTGTATTTCTACAGACTACACACGTCAGCAGACTCTCTGGCCATATACACTGGTCAGCAGAGTTTCCAGCAGTACTTAATGGAATGAGTACCCATAAAAAGAGACTCTAAGAAATACTGGGATTGAGTGAATGACTACTAGGAGACAACAGCAATAGGATAACTGAGTGAATGCCTGTCAGCAGAGACCACAGCAGCACAGCAACTAAATGCCACCAATAAGAAGCCAGAGGGAAACTGGAAGAATCCCAGCTGGGAAGTGGGCAGGGCTGTGAACGGGGAGTCTGAGTCACCTCTCCAACACTGTGTATCTCTGAAGGTAGAAGAAAGAGAAGCTCAAGTACAGCTGACAGGAAAAGGAAAAAATAGGTGGGTCCAGAATAGAGGAAACCATTTGTTTTAGAAAATAAGAAGGTGGTGGGGCGCCTGGGTGGCTCAGTTGGTTAAGCGACTGCCTTCGGCTCAGGTCATGATCCTGGAGTCCCAGGGTCGAGTCCCGCATCGGGCTCCCTGCTCGGCAGGGAGTCTGCTTCGCCCTCTGACCCTATCCCCTCTCATGTGTTCTTTCTCTCTCATTCTCTCTCTCTCAAATAAATAAAATCTTAAAAAAAAAAAAAGGAAATAAGAAGGTGGTTCTTCTGTGGCTAGGCGAAGAGAGGGGAAGAGAAGAGACCCGTGTAAGTACTCCCTCACTCCTCTAAATCCCCACAGCACCTTCTCTCTACTTCCCTCATGGCAAGTATACCTGGAGCTCCCTGAAGACCAACTACTGAGTCTTAGGCCAGGGCACCACTGCACAGTCTAGGTGCTCATCAGTTACTAAACGATTGTGGGAGGATTAAAAGTCAACTGCAGTGGGAAAGAGATGAGATAGCAATTCACACTTTGGACAGCACAAACGTTCAGATTTACCCTGACCATTTTAACTAGCAAGGAAAACATTCCTTGCTAGTTAAACACTCACTGAAAGGTTGTGTGGTAGGTAGAAAAATGGCCCCCCGAAGATGTCCAGATCCTAATCTCCAGAACCTGTAAGTATTTTACCTTACATGACAAAAGGTACTTTGCAGATATGATTATGGTTATGGAATCGGAGATGGGGAGAGTAGCCCGGATTACCCAGATGGGCCCAATCAAATCACATGAGTCCTTAAAAACAGAGAACCTTTTCCAGCTGGGTCAGAAAGAAAAAGGAAAAGAAATCTGAAGCATGAGAGAAACCTGATCCACCACTGATGGCTTTGAGGATGGAAGGGGTCCACGAACCAAGGAATTTGGTTGGCCTCAGAATCTGGGAATGGTCCTCTCTGCTGGGGGCTGGCAAGAAAATGGGAAACTCAGTCCTACAACTGCAAGGAAACAAATTCTACCAACAACCCCACCTAGCAAGTAAACGGATCTACTACTAGAGCCTCCAGAAAGGAACACAGCCCCACCAAACATTTTGATTTTAGCCCGATGAGATCTGTGTCATACGTATGATGTACAGAATTACAAGATAATAAATTTGTGTTGTTTTAAGCCACTATGTTTGTGGTAACTTGTTATGACAGCAATAGGAAATTACAGGTATACAGGCAGACAAACTAGCATGATTCACTTTAAGCCACAAAAGACAAGCTTAAAGAAATTCAAAGTCAGGGCAACAGAATCATGCCTAAAAAGGCCAAACAATGGAAAGAAAAGCAATTGCATGTTTAACACAGGCATCCTGAAATAAGAAGCAATCTGGTTCCTCCAAGAAGCAGGAACCAAGAAGGAATAGCCCAAGAACATGAAGGCCCCTGAGAGACCAGAGGACCAAATGCAAGACTAATAGAAACAAATGCTAAAGACTAAAGACAATGTGAGAGGATCAAAGAAGTGAGGACAAGATTAGGACAAAAGAAAGACAGATAGAGCCTGGCATAGTGGAAAAAAAAAAACAACCTCAAGAAGGAAATCAATGGTCACAAAACACGAACAGAACATTCCATCAGGCCAAACAGATATAAGACCATGGTTTAACTTTAGCATAGTGAGAAATAAACCTTTTTGGGTATCTTTGTAAGATTAAACCTTTGACACCTATTCCCTATTGGTTTTTACCAATAATACTTAATTAATTCAGGCATGTACCATAATTACTTTTTGGAATATTGTAAAGTTTCATATGCCCTGTGTCTTACAATTCAACAGAGCTAAGGCAGAGCCTAGAGTATGTTGTCGTTGTTGCCATTTTCAAATTCTGAAGTGTGCACCTGGTTCAGAAACACTGGTCTCATCCAGTGTGGAATATCTCATCCACACCCTTAGTTATTCACATACCCTTCAGATACCCTTAGTTATTCTATACCCTTCCATCATTCATAGCTCTCCTGAAACCTCACCTACCATGAGGCTGACTACAGGTATCTCAAGGTATCTCAATTATTTGAACAGTTTTCCATAATCTTTAGTAATCCAAGAACTTCTATTTTAAACACAAGGACCTAGGGAACTTCAATTATTTGTAATAAGAAGGAAACAAAAATGGTTCCAGAGCCAAATAAATGCCATAAAATCCATGACTAAACGAATGCTTTATTCCCCTAGACAGACTTTGGGTCTTCATTACTTGGAAACTACTTATTCCTATTGCCATATATATTTCTACTGGTTAAAATCCAAACTTCCCACCATGGTCTACAAGGCCATGCATGATCTGAATCTTACCTGCCTCTCAACTTTCATTTCATTTCCTTCTCCCCCTTGCTCACTACTCCTCCATTCATACTGGTCTTTCATGTCCTCAAATACATTCAGCTCACCCCCATCTCATATCCTTTGCATGTTGCTCCCCCTGCCCAGACTCTTCTTCCACTTGTTCTTCAATAGGCAAACTCCCTCATGACCTTTAGGTCTTAGCTCAATGTCACCTCCTCAGAGAGGTTTCTGACCACCCTATTATTTTATAAGCACGCTGTTTAGTTTTTTCATAACAATGACCACAATTTTTAATTATTTTATTAATGGGTTTGTATGTCTCTAAAGGAAGCTCAATGAAGTCAGCAGCCATGTCTACCCTGTTTACCATTTATCCTTAGTATGAGAAAACAGTAAGGCATGTAGTGAACATTCAGTATAAATGCTCAGGAAAAGGGAATGTTTAAGTAGGTAGGTGGGCGGATGGGTGCCCCGAGTTATAGTTCAAATGCAGCAAATCCAAAGCAGAGAAAAGCTAAGCATACCAGTAGCAGCAGGACCACCTATCAAAGCAGACACAAAACCTGGAGAAGTGATCCCGAGTCACCCACAGCAGGCCACAGAACAATACACAGCTAAAGAGAACCTCAGGCCAAGGCTACAAGTATAGCACAATGGCAAAACCTCTAGTCATGATGAGCAGCCAGCTATCCAGAAAAAGTAACTGTGTTCTAGATTCATATATTACAAAAGCAAGGGAGTAGACTAAAATCTGTACCCAAAATGGTCAAAAGTTTAATACTGGAAAGGAAATGCCACCTAACTTTGAAGTGACTGCTGGAGACAAAGGCCAAAGAAGGGCAGGCGCACCCTCCCAGAACAAAGGTCAGAGAGAGAAGATGGCTCACCCAGGTAAGCCAGGACAGAGGTAGGGGCCATACCCGGGAGTTGCTGCCAATACGGGCAACGAGGGTGTCAAGGATGGTGTGGGTGTCATGCCGGTGTAACAGCAGGAATCGCAGGAAGGTACGGAGCAAAGCAGGCTCTGAGATACTCCGTAGGAAAAGTTCCAGATAGGCGGTACTGGCGATCATCTCCTCCACAGAGGTCTGGACGAAGGGAAGGGAAAGTTTGGAGATTTAGGGCTCCCCTGCACCTATACGGAGTCATTTTCCCTGAGTTCTGAGGAGGAAGCAGGAGCAGACAGGGAAAAAGGGAGGAGTACCCAGCCCACTGCCTCCCACATTGGTCCTGGCATTCAGGTCACCACCCCTCAGCCTAATACCCTAATCTGCCTTGCCACCCATAATTCTCACCTTGTGCAGGGCAGGGCCCATGACAGGCACCAGAAACCCATTATGGATATAATCAACTAGCTGCTTCTGCACCAAAGGGTGAGCCACCTGTAGGGGTGCAAGAGAGAGGGAGGAGGAATGTGAGGTGGCCACTGCCTGGAAGGGAGCAGAATACCCTACCCCCAAGATGGCAGAATAGCAGAATTCCAGGGAATGTGCCCCCTCCCCCCATCTCCCCAGAATGACCAAAGACCAGACCTCCTGGGAACCCGAGTCCCACCTGAATGACTGCATTGCAGAATTCTAGGGAACTCATGAACAGCGCAAGGGCTGGCACGCCCAGCCAGTCCTCCCGTCGCAGGCAGTGCCAATCATCCCCTGGAACCTCAATCTTTCGGGGCAGTGAGGAGTACAGGGCACTCAGCCCTGTGGCCAGCACCTGGGGGCCATCCCCAAGGACAGGTTACCAAAAGCTCAGGCAATATAAAAAAAGGGGAGCAGGGGAGTTATTAACCCAGAGTTTTGACAGGAGTGGGAAAAGAGCTATACCCAAAGCACATATTTAGTTACCGAATGTGCTGGGAACACTGGCCCTGGGAACACTGACCCATGAAGAGCCTTAGTACCTGTGCTATCCACCTAAGCCATGTTTCATCCCCACCCCAACTCCAGGTACTGCTTTCAAACCTAGGGGGCTACTACCTAAAGGAGGACCCCATACACAGCCCCTCCACATCTTCTGGATAGCAAGGTGCTGTCCAATGTCTACACACCAGACCCCACCCCCCCATCCCAGGAGGTGCTGACCGGGCAGAAGTAAGAGTGATCTGCAATGTAGCGGCCCACAGTGGGACTCCCAGCAGACAGAGCCATGAGCAGGAGTAGGGCGTCACGAGCCTGCTGGCCCAGTGTGCCCTCTCGATGGACGAAGGGAACAAGGCGAGAAAAGAGGAGAAGACGGGGGGCAGCTCCAGGCTCAGGAGGTGGCTGTAGGAAGAACTCGAGCAATGAAGGCTCCCGGGCCAGACACACACACAGCTGGCTGAGAAGTAGCACCAGGCCTTCATCTAGTGCTGGGCTACTGGGCACAGGGCGGCCACACGCATCCAGCAAGGTCAGCAGAGCCTCACGAACCGGTCCATGTCGCAACAGCGGCTGGCGAGCTTCGCTCACTAGCATCTCAAACAGCTTCAGTTGCTCAGCTCGCCGTTCTTCAACCCCATCCCCAAGCTCATCCCACTGAAGCTGCCACACCAACACACGGGTTAGCAGGTCCTCACGCAGAGCAAACTCCAGCAAGGGCCCAGGGGCCGTGGGGGCTGAGGGGACAGCACGATCTTCTACCAGCAGTGTCAACATCTGGTAAGTGTGGTTGCGCACAGCACTGAGATCATCTGCACCCCCAGGAGCTGCCCGAGGACCTTGCCGCTCCAGGATTCGCACCGCCTAGAGGAACAGGACAGAAGATAGCAGGAATCTAAGACAATATGATGACTAAATGGGATGGTGAGAGAACACAGAAGGTTGGAAGGACTCAGGCAGCCAGTAGATCAGGCCATTTGGCATAGAATCTCCTACCTGGGACCAGTGATTCTTGAAGACCATGAGGCAGGTCTCAGGGTCAGCCATGACAGGGGTCTGCAGACTGGCCCCCTGAGGGACACGGTGTCCAGGGCCCCGGGAGGCCAGTCTGCTCAGCCAGTTCATCCTCTCCATGAGGCAGGCTGGGCAGGGCCAGCGGCCAGAGGGCCACACTCTGAGAGTCTGCCAGCTGGAGGCTTTCTCCACTTGTGTCTCTAGTCTGCTTCATCCGGTCTGCAGGAGCCAGTAGCTGGCCATGGAGCCAAAGAATACACCAGGCTGGAGAAGTGAGCCCAGAGGTCACTGCCCAGGCCAGACCTGCAAATCTAATTCAAAGAGAGAGAGAAAGGAAGAGATCAACAGGAGTTTGCCTCTCTCCACTCCCCAACAGGAGGAACCCAGAGCCACCAATCCACTGAGAATTCCACGTACACATGCACACACATAACATCTTAAATGTAATGTGTTTAAAACAGAACTCACTTCTACCACCCAACCTGTTACTCCTCCAGCCTTCTCCATCTCAAGAACTGATACCAACATTCACCTACATGCTCAGACCAAAAACTTGGGCATCATCCTTATTTCTTCTTTTCCTTAATTCCAATATCCAGTTCATCAGCAAACCCTATCACCTATACCCTCAAAGCATGTTTTACTATTGCAATAGCTTCCAATCTGGTCTCCATGCTTCCAGTCTTGCCTCCCACCCCCCTTCACAGTCTTGATCTGACTCCAACCACCTGGGAGTACTGAGGAAGAAATTTTTTTCTACCAATCACAGTCCCTCCCTAGAAGCCTACCCAGTAGGAAATAACCCAACAGACCCTTAACTAGCTGAATACACACATAAGAGGTGGAAATCTAGAGCAAACCAAAAGAGCAGAACAATTTTCATTCCCGCAAAGAACACAGGGACACATTCCCATACACACACATACACCCAACTCCTGCCAGATATATCCAACACTCACTCCTGGGGACATGACAGGACACCCTCACTAGAGAAAGGGGAAAACTACCAAAACAGCTGTTGGCCTAGACAATAACTCACAGCTCCTTCTCCAACGCACCCCTCACCCCCTCAGCATTATTATCTCTCACAAGTACAAAAACTTCAGAGGAAAGGTGTGGTTCAGTTGTCCTTCCTCTTTAAGCTCAACAAAGGCTGAAGGAACCCAGAGACCTGGCACCAGCCCCACACTTTGCCCTCGGGTTAACACCATTCCCTTCCACCCAGATACTCTCTCTCACCATTACCAACTCACAACTAAAGGAAGGTAGCAACTAGGCTTAAGGAAACCTATACAACAGGACACAGTCTTACAATAAAGGGCAGGGCCAATCCTAAACAGCAGGCAGGGCTCACTCACTGATTAACTTAAGTACATCCATACTGATAAAGTACTGAGTACTCTGCTAAATAATCAATGGAAGTACGAAGACAGATAAAAACAGTTGGATGGGGAGCATTAATAAAAACTCCAATGAATATTATAAACAGAGGTATTTACAAAAGAGTTACAGGGACATGAAAAAAAGCAACTAATTCTGCCTGAGAGATTATAACAGGATTCCAGAAAAGAGGTGATATCTGACTTAAGCCCTTAGCAATGAGATACTGGCCACAAAGAGAGCAGAGGGAAAGGCCTTCATATTAAAAACAGTATGTACAAAAATATGGCACTGTGAAAGAACATGACAAATCTGAAAATCAGTTCCAAGTTTGGGGTGGCCTAATCACAGAGTACTTAGAGAAAAAAGAAACATTATTGAGTTGAAGAGTAAACATGTGTGAAGGTTATAATTATCACTGAGTATCATGCTAAAAAGTTTAAGTTTTATCTACTGACACCCTGGAAACAAAGGAGGTTTTTAGACAAGGAAACGACAAGATCAAATTTGCTTTTAAAAAGATGTCAGATAGCAGTCTAAGGTGGAATAGAGAGAGGCAGATGACAGATAAAGTAAGGTGGTAAGAGCAAGATTAGAAAAGATAAATATGAGATTCACCTTTATCTTAACATGTCCCAGGTGATAATGAAATTATTTACACATGTAATATCCCTGCCAATAATAGCAAGCTCCTTCAAAAGGGACCATACCATTCATTCTTCTTTGCAATTACAGTGCCAACAGTGCCTGGCATTCAAAAATGCTTGTGGAACTGAATGCTAAATGAAAAATAATTATAGCTAACATATACTGAGCACTTACTACATGGCAGGCTCTACTCTAAGCACTATATGTAGTAGCTCATTTAAACCCCATTAAAACTCTAGATGTACTAGTATCTCCTTTTTACACATGAGAAAATCAAAACCTATGAGGGTCAAATAAACTGTCAAAGTTAGCCAACTGGTAAGTAGCAAGACTGGGATGCAAATGCAGATCATCTGCATTCACTTAACTTGAACAAACAAGACCTGACAAATGGCTGGAGGATAAGAGAAGACCCTAATATGAAGTAAAGAGATTCAGTAAAAGATAATGCCATTAATAGGTGAGGAACACATAACAAAGGTGTTTTAGAAAAGAGGATGAATACGCTTTGTTAAGCTTTGAGACACATTATGCTATGAGACACCTATAGGATATCCATGATGTCTAGAAAGCAAAGAGAAATATTACACTTGAGCTCGAGTGAAATCAAGACTACAGATATATATCCCAGAGTCAATAGCTTATAGGTGATAGATGAAGCTATGGAGATGGATGAAATCATCCAAAGACAACAGCAGACCTTGAAAGGAGCTGAGGGTGACATCCTGGGGAAAACCAGAAATTAGGAAAGCAAAGGAGGAGTGTCTTTGAGGACTGTGAAGCTAGCCAGAAATGGAAGGAAAAACCAAGAAATAATGATAATCTAGAAATTAAGGTAAGGAAGTTTCCAGAAAGTGGAGATTGCCATAATGTATGATCTACAAAGAGACTAAGCAGAATGAAGATTAAAAATGATCAGTCAGTTTTAGCAATCAAGTTTTACATAAACTTAGGAAAGTAATTAGTTAAAGAATGACTAAGGCAAAAAAGTGTAACATGCAATACAGGAAAGTCAGTGACACAGGAAAGGATGAAAATAGGGCAATAGCTTAAAGAAGCTAGGAGGGGTGGGAGGTAAGGAGTCAAAAGAAAGAGTTTTTATCCTTTGGTTTTGTTTTATTTTAGGATGGAGAGCCTCAAGTATGTCTGTCAAGTGAGGAAAAGTAGTATGAAGAAAGTAACAGGTTGTGGATAAATAAGATGGGGATAACTGACAGAAAAATCAGATAGATATAGGACTAATCTGAGAAAAAGAGGTATAACACTTTCTCTGAGGAAGGAGGAAAATAGTAATAAAGGATGGGTGCCAGTTCAGGTAAATCTGAAATCTGAAACAGGGACGCTAATATCTACTACCACCCTCCACCCACCTAACCTTCCCTCACTCACTCACCCAAGAGAGTGGGGGTGGCAAAGAAGAAGAGTGAGAAGGTGGTAGAGCCACAAAACGGATGCTCGGTCTTTCCACACATGGTTTCCTATAAACCATCAAATAGTCATACACTCTAGCAGCTACCAGCAGCAGGGTTGTACTGGAAAAGGTACTTATCTGTCCGCCCAAGTCCTTAAGCATGGGCTGGGGAAAGCAAAGCCAACAGTTGAGAATACTGGTAAGAAAGGTCCCCTTTTAGTAGCACTCTCACTGCTAGTAGCCCTGGAGACTGCATCTCCCCTTGCTGGTTTCCTTAAACTCTACCCATGCCTTTGTAAATATAATCCCTTTATTAAATTCTTCCCAAACCAAATGTGTGCGACCTGCCCCCTGCAAGGACCCTAACCGGTACAAGAGCATTACTGGTTAGAGAATGCTTTCTCAATCATATCTCATTTGAGGACTGAAAATAAATAGAGGACCTAAGGTCAAGTAAGAGTAACACAAAGTAGTAGGTAAAACAGGAGCTCCAGTTTGAATCTCAGTCCACCATTTTCCAGCTGTGTGACTTTAAATAAATCACTTCACACATGGGAGCCTCAGTTTCCTTATCTATAAATTCCTGATGAAGTACTGTTACTGTTTTAAAAAATAAAATAACCTATGTAGCACACCAGGCATATAAAGCAGGTGCTCTGTAAATAACATTTTCCTTTCTCCCTTCCCTCTCCCGATCCTATCTGACCAAGGTACTCTCACCTCTGACTGAGAGATCTAACCTGCTCTCACATGTCCATCCCTACCACCCCACACTCATACTCTGATGAGCTGAAGAAGAGCCAAGCATCCAGTCTCAGCAAAGTAAAGCCTTAACATGTCCAAAACTAAACTGCCTTCTGCTCCTAGAACTCAATTCCAAAGATTAACAACCAACTCCTACCTTGCAATATAACTGGGGTGCCCACTTCTGCTTCACTGCTTGACCAACAAAGGGCACTGCTCACAGACCCAAGCAGGATAGCCTCCAGGACCTTTCTTCATCCCCCCATCTCCAACTCTCAAAGACCTCAAAGAGAAGAGCCACACTGAAATCAGTGTCTCAGAACACAAAAGCTAACACTTAACCTGGGCCCCCTTCACATACTGCAAAAACACAAAAGAAGACCATAGCTTGGTGTTCCTGTCACCTACTTAAGACTCTCATTCCCTGCTAACTGTGCAAAGTTCAAAACGAGACAAAGAGAATGGAATCACCACCCTATTACTGTGCCCTTTCCTCTCATTGCAAAGTCTAGCAAAAAGAGTAGACCCCTCTTCCCAGATTTACTTTTAGGCTCAGCCACAGGGGAAAAGGGGGAAGAAAGAGTTGATCTTTAGACCCACAAACAGCCAAGGCCAGTCACTCACCTTACAGCACAAAATACAGCCTTACAGGCACTTTCAGCAAGGGTATCCACCAACCTCAGAATAGCAGGCACAGGGCAGGAAGTGGCTCAGCCTTCCTTATGAACCTTTGCCCTGGGAGAGGTAAGAGAGGGAGGGAGCTGAGAGCAGGGATACACCTGCAACACCTGCAGCAGACAGGGAGAGACCAAAATGATCTTTCAAGAACAGGTCAGTAAAGTCCTGAGGTTCTCTCCCATTGTACAATGGTTCTTCCTAGGCAAGATGACTGATTACCGACATAAGAGGTATGAATGAGCCATTACCTTAAATACTCAAGTAGAAAGATCTGATTAAAACCTCATAGGAGTACGAAAGGGCGGGGGAGGGGAGGGGAACCTCACAGGAGCCTACTAACCTAGAGCTCAGCTTACACATATCCTCCCCGCTTGTCCATCCATCAGCCTACATATATAAGACAAATGGGCTATCAATGTGTGGTCCCAACTCACTCCCTCCCCTCTCCTCAAGAACCTCTGCTTCTTGCAGGGAATCTCACCTGACTCCAGCACAGCCTTTACACAACGTGAACCTCAATCACGGTGACTCCCCTTTACAGCAGTGAATCTCCACGTCACACATGGCTCTTTCTCCACCCCTCTTGGGTGATGATGACAAAGAAGATGTCAAAAAGAGGAGGAGAGAATGAACTAGATCCTAAAGAACAAGGAAAGTTCACTGGGCAGAGAAGAAAAAATATTCTTAGTAAGGGAAACAGCTATTACAAAGATCTCAAGGCTCAAAACAGTAACATGTTCGTTAGGGAACTGTGAACAATTTATTCAAGCTAGAACACAAAGTAGGGAGTGGCAGGAGATGAGGCTGGAGAGGTGAGTTGAGGCCAAATGATGCCATATTAAGGAATTTGGATGTTGTCCTACAGAACACAAAGAGCCAAAAGTTTTTAAGCAAAGGAGCTCCATGATTACATTTGTATTTTTAGAAAGACCATTCTAGGGACAGACTAGAAAAGAGCAAGTCTGAAGGCAGGAGACTGTTGCGGGGTGGGGGGGTATCCAGATGAGAGAGGAGGCGAAGTAAACTAAAGCTTTAACAGTCGAGATGTAGCCATGGAGATGAAGAGGAAAATAATTTAGAGAGAAACATATTAAGATTTTGGTGAGTGATTAAATACAGGGGGTGAAGGAGCAGAAAGAATGAAGAGGACACTGAAGTCCTTGCCTGGACTGAGATAGAGCATGTGATACAACAGCACACTCTCAGAGCAAAGACACTGAGTGCTGTTTTGGATGTATAAATCTGTAATACCTGTGCAGATATATGGTAGACCATGGACTATATATGACACAGGGAGAGACTACATCCCCATAATATGCTTTTGTATTTCACTCTCTCTCTCTAAACTGAAATCATCTTCTCATGTATCTACCTCTCCCAACCTGACTGCGAATTCCTTGAGACCTCAGAGGACCGTGTCTTATGTATCTTGTTATCTCATAAAATGTAAGCTTCATAAGGACAGACTACATACTGAAAAAGTATGTGCTGAATGAATAAATGAATTAACATATGAATGAATGAACTTGCTCTCCCAGCACTTAGAGTGCCTGGTGTATAGCAGATATGGAATAAACGGTTACATACAGCACTCCAAACATGTTTCTATTTCTACATCACTACCCTCATTTATGTTACTTCTTCTGAGATCTACCACTGGGCTGTATGTCTAAGTCAAAATCCATTTTACTTCCTGCACTACTATTTCAACAGAGTTCAATATAGCTTACCAAACCCAGTGCTTTCTCCAGAACACCCAAGAATTTGGACAGTCCCTAACAATGCTCTGACGACTTGACTCATCCTACCACGACCACAGTGTGATCCAGGTATTAAGTATACCTGTTCCCATGTCATTGCCACAATATTAAACAGAACCCTCATCTCTATGTCACCCTCAAAGTCTCTTTAACTCTTTTGGAACCACATTAATACTACAAATCATAAAAACTGCTTTTTGCCAGTATAATGTCCTCCGAGTCATCACAACTCTTCCCATACCTAAGGTGCCATTTCGTCCACATGGCTCTCACTCTCTGCTACAAACCTTCTTTCCCCAAGTCACCCACTCTCAGGAAACCAAAGTTTGGGTTCAGCTTTGCCACTTTATCACTATGTGACCTCTGGTTTATGAATTTGATTCATCATCTATACTGCACAAAGTATGTAAACCCAGTGAAATGTGAGACTGAATGAATGCTGTTCAAATGTCAGAAGTTATCTAGAATTAGTCTAAACACAGGCTTTCTCAACCATAACAACAACAGCCACGCTTCATCACTCTAAATTTCTCCATTTCAGGAACTAGTAAAAATAATTTCTAAAAAATTTTAAAAATAGGCTTGTTACTTATTTTGGCAAATAAGACCATTTCTTTAAAACCCACCATCTACTGTCACCATTATTTCATCAGTCAGAAAGCACTTTAACACTAAAAGAATAATCTCAAAATGAACTTATCTTTATGAAAAACTCATATTTCATGTTATTTTTCTCTCCTTCCTCCTTGGATGGATGAAATCTTTATCATGAACTGGCACTATCCTTGGCCCAGTGTTTAGGAATCACTGCTCCAAACCCTGCTATGATACATGTTGGTTCTACAGGGTTCTGCCCATCAGGGTAGATGGTCAAGGGTTCCACTAGCATGAAAATGTTTGGCCTCCAGAGAGAAGCAATGAAAACATACCATGGGTCCGAACAGAGGCTGAGCCTCTAGAACAGAATGGCAACTTGGGCTTGGGCTATCCCTAATTTTCAAGAGAAGAGTCTGGATAGGAAAGGCCTAAATCTCCCTGAGGTTGGGGAAGGTATCTGGGCTCTGTGGTCGACTGTCACTAGAGAGGAAAATTTAGTGGTGGGAAAGTGAAGTGTCCATTATAACTGAGTGCTAACCCAACTGTCTAGAACTTTTAAAATGTTCTTGTGAGTGTGGGTTGGCAGAGAGAAAGGGACCTGCAAAATACTAATAAAGTAAACCCCAAAATGTGTCATGGACAGAGGAATGAGTTGCAAAGGGATAGGAGAAAACTTCTGGGGGCAGTAGAAATGTTCAGTATCTTGAAAGTGGTGATGGTTTCACAGACGTAAACATATGGCGAAACTTATGCACATTTTAAATATGAGCAGTTTATTGTATATAAATTTACCTCAATAAAGTGGAATTTTTTTTAACTGTAAGAAACTGAGGGCAAAGCCATTCTGTTTGAGAGCCTAAATATAGTGTTGTATGTAACAAACCATGTGACTCTCATGAAAGTAGAATTAGCTACTGAAAATGGTTAGGCCAATTTAGATGACAACCATAAGAGCCCCACAGCTAAGCACAGGTGAGGAGCAGCATCGGAGTAAGGCTGCCCAGAAGCAGTGGAGAGAAAACAAACATAGGCTGTCGCAGGCAAAAGAAAAAAGAAAAAAAAACCTCCATGAGAGGGACCATCTCCAAGTTTGGAGTCCCAAAGAGGAACTTGAGAAACCGGCAGTTTCAGTGATTACTCTGGTTGAAAACTAAGCCCCAAAAATAATTTTCATTATCGTAATTATTACTGCCCATGACGCCTTCATTTTTCTGTCCTCCAAAAGCCAAGTGCACAACATTTCCATCCAAGCTGTCCTACTCGGTCTGAAACTAGGCAGGACACTGGGCAGGACAGTCCATCGAAGTAGGCTCCAGAACCAACCTCAACCTCATCCGAGCCTCACAATCCTCATTCCTCCCCTCATGCCCTAGCCTCAACTCCCTCACCCATTCCCCACCAGCCCGCACGCTCCCGCCTTTGCCCTTTACTCTCCCCTCCCCGCAGAGGCCCCACTCTGGCCCCAGGGTTGCCCTCACCCCTGCCCACAGGTGCTTCAAACCCCTCACTAAACCGTGTTCACAAGTCCCTTTCCCTTGGCTCCTCGAAAAGCACCCCCAGCCCCTCTTCTTGCCCAGCTCCGCACTTGCCCGCTCACCCTTAGGCTCTGAAGCTGCTCCCCTACCTTAGACACTCACACCCGGCCCCTTACCACATGCCAGCCCCTCACCCTGTCCCCTCATAACCAGTACAGTCACCAAATCCGGTGCCGTCATTCCCCAGTCCCTCAGCCCCTCACGGGCCTCTCCGGGCCCTGCGGCCCATACTTGCCGTTCACTCACAGAACCCCGATCCTGACCAGGCCCGATCGCCGCAGCCCCGCTAGGTGAGTTCAGGCCGCCGCCATCGCTCCTCAGGCGCACCAGCCGCGCCCCGCCCCGCGCCACACGCAACCCGCGCCCCCGCGCACCCCACGTAACCGCCCAGCGACGCACCGCTGGGCAGTGGCGTGCCAGCTCATTGGCTGGACCCGGCCAGAGCCGGAGCGCCGATGCTTGTTTCCTGGCAACGGCCGAGCGCCGGGGCGGGGTCGCCGACGGCATTCCGAGCGAGGAGTACCGCCTCTTCCCTGGGTCCCGCCCCTTCGTTCTGTAAACCCCGCCCCTCCGAAGGACTCCAGCGTGTCATAGGGAAAGACTTCTGAGGAGGCGGAGGCCCGTAGGGCGGGGGCGGGGGCGGAGCCTGAGGAGGAAAGGTCGAACCAGAGGGCAGAAGGCGGGACCTAAGGAGGGACGCGACTTGAGGAGGCACGGAAAGGCCAAGAGCGGGGCTTAGGAGAGAACAGAGGCTGGAAGACTAGCGTGGGGGGCGGGGCCAATGGCCCTGGGCGGTGCTTAGGGTGGAAGAGTGGGCTGGACGGGGCGGAGCTAGCACGAAAGGTAGGTCTGAGGGGAGGAGTCAGTAGGTACGCGGGGCCTGTGGAAAAGCTGAGCCCACGAGAGGGCTGACTGCAGACTAGGTCGTTTTTGCCCCATCTGCGCGCACGGCTTGGACTGTACCCGGCCGATGACCGCCCCTTCCTAGCTTCCCCAACACCAGCTACTCCGTGATCCGCCTTGGACACCGTCTTGTTCTTTAACTCAAGGAACACGGAGTAAGCACCTCCACGCCAGGCAGGATTCCAGCCAGATCAATTAGAACCCATATCTGCCCTGCAAGACCTCAGCGCTTAAGGGAAAGAAGGGCAAAAGGGGCTTAGGGAAACCTTCAGGAGTAAATGATGTCTGAGCAGAGAAACAAGCAAGAGTGTGGTAAACTAAGAGAAATGAAAGTTTCAGATCAGTTCGGTGGTTTAGTTCAAACTATTCCCAATGTTAATTCCCTGGTTTTGATCATTGTACTCTGGTTATATAAGATGATAACAGGGGAATGTGGCTAAGAAGTTTACGGGAACTTTCTACACCTTTTTTGCAACTTTCTGTAAGCCTGAAATTCGTTTAAAATAAAAAGTATTTAAAAAGAAAAAGAAATGGATCAGCCCATACCAAGGCAAGGAAGAATGAACAACAGGGGGGAGGTGCTTTGGGAACTACAATCAGTACAGCACGTCTGGAGCCCAGGCAACATGCAAAGGAAACACTAGCGATGAGGCTGAAGACATGAACAGAGGTCAGGAATGGGAGATTTGTATGCCATGTGAAGGAGTTTAGATTTTATCCTTGGGATAACAGAGAACTATAAAGAATTTTATACATGGTCAAATTGGTAAGGCCCAAACTGAAGTAGTAAAGTTACAGAGAAATGGACATGTGGACATTAGAAGGTAGGGCACCAGGGCTTGATGCCTGGATGCATATGAAAGGAAAATCAAAGGATTAAAAACTGATGCTTAGTTTATATAAGTTCATTCACAGGCAAAACTCAACTATGGTATTAGAAGCAGGCTAGTGATTATGCTTGGAAAAGCAAGGACTGGAAGGGGGCAGAGTGGGGTTCTTATGAGTGCTGGTTACATGGGTGTGTTCACTTTATGAAATTCATCAAGCTGTATACTTAGGAAATGTGCACTTTTTTAATATATGTTTGTTCTGGCTACCATACTGCATAACAAATCATCCCAAACTTAGTAGTGTAAAACAACGACTATTTCTTTATGCTCACAGATTCTGGGAATTCAACCAAGACACAGCAAGAATGGTGTATCTCTAGTCCATGATGCCTGGGGCCTCATATAAGATACCCGAATGCCTGGGGGTGACTTGAGGCTGGTGGCTAGTGTCATCTGAGGCTTCTTCACTCTTCTTCACATGTCTGATGCCTGGGTGGTACAACTCAAAGGCTGAGCTCAGCTGGGACTGTCAAACACAGTACAGAGACATGACTAGTCTTTGTGGCTTGCACTTCTCACAATGTGGCAGCTAGGTTCCAAGAGGGAATATCCTGATGGGGAGCTTCCAGACAACGAGCATTCCCAAGTGAACCAGAAGGAAGCTGCATAGCCTTTTATGATCCAGCCTCAGAAGTCACTCCTGCTATATTCTATTGGTTGAAACAGTCACAAGGCAGGAGTGTCAAACTGCCATAATGTCATACAATGTCATACAATAATAATAATGATAGTAATAATAATAAATACTAGTGCTAGATGTTTGGCCTGAAAGACCAGAAAGAGGGATTATAAGAGAAAGAACAGATGAAGGAAGATAATGAGCTCAATTATAGACCCAATGGGCTAAAGGTGACTGTGGTATATCCAAGTAAGGATATCCAGCGAGCAGTTAGTGGTATAGATGGGTCTGCAGCTCAGAGTTTCTGGGAGTCAGTAGATGGGAAAGAAGATCCTGTGGGCAATCAAGATTGGCCAGAGAGAGCCAGGAGCATGGAAAGACAGGAAGGCCTAGGTCAGAGTCTTAAAAACGCCAACACAGAAAGGATGGACAGACAAGCTTATGAAAAGACTAAGAAAAAATAAACAGAAAACCAAGAAATTATGGTGTCACAGAAGCCATGGGAAAAGAGGATTTCAAAAAAAAATAAAATAAAATGTTGGGGACTGTAGACATTTCTTCCATGAAACTCTCCAAAAATACATATCTGACCATACCACTTAACTATGCAAAACACTTCGTAAGTTCTCCATTGTTTTAAGATAAAACCCCAGCTTTATAAAATGGCTGAGAAAGCTCTCCCTGGGCTGTCCTCTTGTCCTCCATTCAGCTTCCTCTCACACCCATAGCCCCTCATGATCTCTACAGAAACCAGTTGATGTCTCCCAGTCACCCATGTTTTTAAAGTCTCTATGCCTTTGCACACTCTATGCACTTTGCCTCTACTGCTCTTTATTCTCCCATCTCTAGACCTAACTCCTATTCATCCTACAGAACCCAGGCTCAGTTGGGACCCTTCTTATAGTGTAAGAGCCTTATGTATATCCACCTAATAGAGTACCCATCAAACTGATATGTAACTGCCTATCTACCTGACTATTTCCCCTACCAAACTCTGAATTTCTAGAGGGCAGCGAGTGTGTTTCATTCATCTTTTATCCCCAATATTGAGCATAATATTGGCTTGGCTCATAGCAGTTTTTCTGATTATGACCTGTTGACTGAGAAAAGATGATAGAAGTGAAAGGGCCATCAGGTTGAGGGATAATTTTCAGGATTTTTTTGTTTGTTTTGGTATGGGAAAGATTTAAGCATGTTCATAGAAAGGGAAAACTGAAGGAGGTTGGGGATCTAGATAACACATGGAATAGCTGATGGGATCAGGTACTAGAGGTAACAGGAAAGGAATGAGGCAAAACCTCCACAGAATGGCCCCCATCACACTCATCCAGTAAGAATGAGGTAAGGTGGGGGGTGCCTGGGTAACTCAGTCGGTTAAGCAGTCCGACTCTTGATTTCGGCTAAGGTCAGGATCTCGGGGTCATGAGATCAAGCCCCCATCAGTCTTCATGCTCAGAGAGTCTGCTTGGGATTCTCTCTCTCCTTCTCCCTCTGCTCCTCCCCTGGCCCGTGCACACACACACACACACACACACACACGACACACTCTCACTCTCTCTCTCTCTTTAAAATAAATAAATCTTTTTTTTAAAAAATGAGGTAAAGTGGGCACGGATGTAGATAAGTGTGCAGATAATGAAAACAGAGCTCACATTTGATGTGACAAGCTTTGTCCCTAGAGACTAATTCAGCACCTGACACAAATGAGCCATTCAGTAAATAGTTGTTAAATGAATAAATAATGAGGCCCAAGTGGAGAACTTACACAAAGTAAAACGGAATGACTGAGCTTATACTGGCAGGCCCCTCTCCTGACTTAGAGGACCCCTAAGTTGTGCAGCTTGGCAGGGCGGGGGAAGGAACAAGGCCCAGGCTTACTTCTGAGGTATGCACCCCCACCTTCTCCAGGGACCTCATTAGAGATGTTTAGCTGGGCAGGTGTAAGCCCAGGCCCTGGGGGACAGGGCGGGGCGCTGGGGCCACACTGCCTCTGCACCTTCAGTAGGGGCTGGCCCTGGTTGTGTTGCTAAGAGCTTCAGAAGTCGGAGCAGAGGAATCACAGCGGGAGACCAAGGGCAGCCTCTTCTAGGCAGGCAGGCAGGCAGGCAGGCACTATAGGCAGAGGCCCTGGATACCCCACCTCCAGGCACCAGGCCACGGAAGCATGAGCCAGGACAGCAAAGTGAAGACGACAGAGTCTAGCCCCTCTGCCCCATCCAAGACCAGGTGAGAGATCCTGGTCCCCTGCGTCCAATCTGTCCACCTAACTGGATGGAGCCTGATTCTTCTTGATGTCCCCGGTGACAAACTCAACAATGAATGTCTGGTGAAAAAAATGAAACCCTGCTTCTCCTCTTCCTTCCACAGGAAGTCACTGCCTGTCCTAGACCCATCTGGGGATTACTACTACTGGTGGCTGAACACAATGGTCTTCCCAGTAATGTATAACCTCATCATCATCGTGTGCAGGTTTGGCAGGACGCTGGAAGCAGGGCCTTAAGCAGAGATAAGGGCTCAAGGGTCAGGCCAAGGAAAGGGGCAGGCCCTTGGGCCAGGCCGGAAGGAGGGGCAGCACAGAAGAGAGGGCCCAGGGCAGAGTGCTGAGTGCCTTGGGGAGATGGCCTTACACAGAGGGTGCTCTTGAGCCAATCTCTTCTGTCCCCACCACACAGAGCCTGCTTTCCTGACTTGCAACACAGTTATCTGGTGGCCTGGTTAGTGCTGGACTACACAAGTGACCTGCTATACCTACTGGATATCGTGGTACGCTTCCACACAGGTCAGTGAGCCCAAGGCTGACCCTTTGTTTCATGTTACCTTCCTAAAGAGGGCCTCTTAGTCACAAGGAAGTGACCCTCTCCTTGAGAGCACTTTCACATGTCTCCATGCTTCCCAACACCCCTGTGCCCATCCCAGAAACCCTGGAGCAAGGTTATGCCCACCCCCACCCTGTCCCCATGTCTGTCTCCCTGTCCTACCCTGGCCTGCCCACCCTCACCCTTATTACAGCAGCAGGCAGGTGCCCTGATTCAGCCCCATGCCTGACCCCATCTCATGGTTGACCCCGGCCTGTCTCCACCCCCCATCCCCAGGATTCTTGGACCAAGGCATCCTGGTGGAGGACAAGGGCAGGATTTCAAGTCGCTATGTTCGCACCTGGAGCTTCTTCTTGGACCTGGTTTCCCTCATGCCCACAGATGTGGCCTACGTGCGGCTGGGCCCACACACCCCCATGCTGAGGCTGAACCGCTTTCTGCGTGTGCCCCGCCTCTTTGAGGCCTTTGACCGCACAGAGACCCGCACAGCTTACCCAAACGTCTTTCGCATCACCAAGCTGATGCTCTACATTTTTGTTGTTATCCATTGGAACAGCTGCCTGTACTTTGCCCTGTCCCGGTACCTGGGCTTCGGGCGTGACGCCTGGGTGTACCCTGACCCCGCGCAGCCTGGCTTTGAGCGTCTGCGGCGCCAGTACCTCTACAGCTTTTACTTCTCCACGCTGATCCTGACCACCGTGGGCGATACACCGTTGCCCGCGCGGGAGGAAGAGTACCTCTTCATGGTGGGCGACTTCCTGCTGGCTGTCATGGGTTTTGCCACCATCATGGGGAGCATGAGCTCTGTCATCTACAACATGAACACTGCAGATGCAGCTTTCTACCCAGACCACGCACTGGTGAAGAAGTACATGAAGCAGCAGAACGTCAACCGCCAGCTGGAGCGGCGAGTTATTGACTGGTGAGGATGCTGGGGCCCCAGACCAGGACACGGAGAGGTGTTCTGGATAAAGCCTGAGGAAAGTGGCTGGGTCCTTATTGCCTAGCGGGCCAGGCAGGGCAACTAGGGCATGGCATTCATCGGGGTGGGGGGGTCACTGGGTGGGGCTTAGAAAAGAATGTCTTCTACTAGTTGCATCTGGACTTAGGGGGCTGGGTTGGATAAGAGATTGATAGGGAGAGGAACTCATACCCAAGGAAGGATAACCTGGAATAAAAACTGCCACTGTGTGGTAGGGCTCAGAAGGCCCTGGAAGGGGTAAAGGGAGAAGAGCCACTTCCCAGGGGATGGCCAACAAGATGGTTGACTATGTCATAGGTGTCCATACGATGGGATGAACAAAAGGAAATGTCAGCAAGCTAGGAGCCAAAGCAGAGGACCGCTAGATACAGGGTTCAGTCATTGAAGTAGGTATCAGTGAGATGCTACGAGGCGTCACTGAATGGTGGGGGGTGGGGGGGGAAACTTGACAGTAGGTAAAGGGTGTCTTATTCATTGTCAACTGGTGGAGGCTTTCAGGCCCTGGGTGAGGAAGAAGAGGTATAAACATATCTGTGAAGTAATCCTGGAATGAAGATGTTCATCAGCCAACTATCCAGCGTTCCCATGACCCCTGTGAGATCTCAGGGTGATCGGGTCCTTGGCCGAAGCTTGGCTAAACCCTGATGGAAGGAATAGAGGCAGGCATGTAGGGGGCTGGTGAGGAACTACTGTTGCCCTTGCCCCCAGGTACCAGCACCTGCAGATCAACAAGAAGATGACCAACGAGGTAGCCATCTTACAGCACTTGCCTGAGCGGTTGCGGGCAGAAGTGGCCGTGTCCGTACACCTGTCTACTCTGAGCCGGGTGCAGATCTTCCAGAACTGTGAGGCCAGCCTGCTGGAGGAGCTGGTGCTAAAGCTGCAGCCCCAGACCTATTCGCCAGGCGAATACGTCTGCCGCAAGGGGGACGTTGGCCGGGAGATGTACATCATCCGTGAGGGTCAGTTGGCCGTGGTGGCAGACGATGGCATCACACAGTATGCTGTGCTTGGTGCGGGGCTCTACTTTGGGGAGATCAGCATCATCAACATCAAAGGTAGGCACCTCAGCGGGACAGCAGAACCCTCTCCTGAGACCAAATGGTACTTCAGGGCCTACAGGCTACAGAAACCTGGCCTTGACCTGAGTCACTAGAGGGCTTACAAGAGAAGCAGGACATGGAGGGCCTGTCCCCTGAGAAGAAGCTGAGCCAAGGTTAGTGTACAGCGTGGATCCTTGGGAAGAGGAGGTAGATCTGCTCTGTGGGTGTCAACCCAAGATACCAACAGATCAGTGGAAAGTGACAGAGATGATGAGAATAAGAAGAGATAATATTTATGGCACACTAACTACATGCCACGTTCAAAGTGCTTCACATGTACCAACTCACTCAATTCTCACCGTAATTCAGTACTATTATCTGTACTTTCACGGTGAGGAAATTGGGGGACAGAGATGTTTGGGAAACTGTCCAAGGTCATTGAGGTAATAAGGACACACACTTGGAGTCAGTACAAGGAACTTTCTCACAGCCAAGGGGAAAGGAGGGTAGAAGAAAGGCATTGCCATTCACTCCACCAACTCCAGGCCAGGCCGGGTGCTGCACCCTGGCTCATTGATTCCTTTATCTGCCTTTGCAGTAGGCGCTGTTGGCATGCCTCATCACAAGCAAAGGCACTGAGGCTCCAGGAGATGGAAGAACATGGCGGGGGTGGGGGGAGTGCACTGTCACTGACAGAAGCCACACAGGCTGTCAGCCTGGGGATCTCACTCTCTAGTTGTTCCAAAGGCCTCGCATCTGTCCTCCAAGGACCCTTCAAGCTCCACTTCCTGGATGCAGTCAGCTGCTGTCTCATGATTTTGGACAAGTCATTTCCCTTTTTGAGGCCTCAGTTTTCTCATCTCTCCGACAGGGGTGATTTTAAGAACCCAAAGAGTTATCTGTGAGGATCAGAGGAGTTCTGTGGGTAAGGCCTCAGGACAGTGTCTGGTGCATAGCGAGTGTTCAGTTCCTATGCCCCTTCTGAGTCCTTCTAGCTCTGAGCTTTGCAGCATTCAGCCTAATCGATCTTTCCCACAACCTCTCACCAATATCTTCCTAAAATGTGAATGATACCATACAGCTCCACCACTTAAAATATTTCAGTGTTTTCCCACTGCCCTCAGCATAAGGTCTGAACTCCCTGGCATGGCTCGCCACACGCAGCCTGCCCCGCCCTCCGCTCCTCCTTCCACTCTCCTTCCACCCTGTCCTTCAGCCACTCTGGACTGCTTACAGTTTGCTCCAGCCACCTAACTGGCTGCTGCCCCCATCCCTCTGCTGGGAGGCCACCCCGCCCCTCCCCCTGCCCTTCCCCTCTGACCGCCTGCTCAGTCAGGCATCACTTCCAAAAGTTTCTGCCAGCTTGTGAGGGGCTCTTTACCTATCTTCCCACAGCACTGGATGCATACGTCTACACCGCACCAGCTACACTGTTTTGTAACTAACCCGTTAAATGCCTATTGCCTCTAAACTATGAATTCTTGCAGGCAGATCACTATTACCCACCCAGCACAGGGCCTGCCTGGTCCCCAGACACATTACTGAATGAAAGAATTAATAGAGAGGCCCAAAAGCAGAAATATGGAGATGGGGACTTTCAGGACTGAAAAACCCCCACACCTATCCTGACTAACTGTCCTCCCATGTGTCTGCCCATGGGCCACAGGAAACATGTCTGGGAATCGCCGCACAGCCAACATCAAGAGTCTGGGGTATTCAGACCTGTTTTGCCTGAGCAAGGAGGACCTGCGGGAAGTCCTGAGCGAGTATCCCCAGGCCCAGGTCGTCATGGAGGAAAAGGGCCGTGAGATCCTGCTCAAAATGAACAAGCTGGACGTAAATGCCGAGGCAGCTGAGATTGCCCTCCAGGAAGCCACAGAGTCCCGGCTACGAGGCCTTGACGAGCAACTCGATGATCTACAGACCAAGTTCGCTCGCCTCCTGGCCGAGCTGGAGTCCAGCGCACTCAAGATCGCTTACCGCATCGAACGGCTCGAGTGGCAGACTCGAGAGTGGCCAATGCCTGAGGACCTGGCTGAAGCCGATGATGAGGGCGAGTCTGGGGAGGGAACTTCCCAGGGTGGAGAGGGCAGGACTGGTCAGGAGGGACCCCCAGACCCAGAGTGACCCATTCCTAGCCCTAGGATTCCTCCGAGGGAATCCAGAGTTGTAGGAAAACCTGCCTGCAGAAACTCTGCCATCCCGTCCGCTAGGTACAGAGATGGGAGTGAACTGGGGTGTAGATGCTCACCTAGAGGTATGGTAGTATAGCACCCATCTACCCCCACCCCCCACGAGAGCACGCATGCGCACACGCACACGCAGTTACATATATACATACTGCACCCAAGGCTGCATTCCGTATAAAATACTCTGCAGTTTCCATTTTCAGAACACATATGCTTTCTCACAAACATAGGTATGTCTTAAACCCACATAATATATACACATTCATTCATGCACCTCATAAAGACCCATATACTGAGACTCACACACCATGGACACACAGATGCCCTCCACAGGTGTGCACACACTTGTGAACACACAGAAACACACCCAGAGCCCTCTTCTTCCAGGATATCCTTTAAATGCCTCCCATATGGGAAGTTCACAAATGTAACCTGCAAGTTGCACTTCAATAAAGTATTTGCTTCCTCAATAAGCATTTATGGTAGGGACAGGAAAAGGCGAAGCCGACGATGGGCCAGGATGAATTCTGTCTGAATTCTGAGTCACAGGGGCGAGGGGCACGGGCTGTGTAGTAGCTGGTAGGTTTGATTCAAAGGGGCTGGAGTACATGATGAATTGAGAATCAGTGCTGAGCCAAGGCAGAGCTGGGTTATGCATCACACTCTTGTTACGAGTACACATGCTTTCACAGATATGTTCACATATACACACTGACGATTATATTTCATTCCAGAGTGTGTATCCTTACCTTTTTGAACTCTGGGTGATTTGACCTAGCTTAGTGGACCAGAGCAGACGCCTCTCCTCTTTCTTCCTTCCTCTGGCCCAGCCCTGGAGCCTGGGGCTCGGGCTACCCCATGCTCGGGACTGATTTCAAGGGGAGAAGAGCTTCCAGGGCCACTCACCTGGGCCTGTGCTGTCCTGTCAGTTGTTCAAGCTGGCTTTGATGCTGCCAGAAATCCAGCCCTCCCTCTATATGGTATTTCAAAATACAGAGTGGCAGATAGAGACTAGGAGTGGAACATCCTGGTTGGGACCAACTGGAGATTAGTGTTTGGGGAGTCTTTAAGTAACCTTGGCATACTTGGAGGGAGGCCTGCAGGCTTGGAGCAGAGAAAGTATTGTGGGGTCTCTGGGGAGGAATCTGATATCATCTCCGAATCACATTCACCCTGCTCACAACTTTAGCTCCTCCAGGGCCTGGCCAGTCTTTGGTCTAAGCTGTGCCAGGTGGCATTTTAAAATGTACCTTGGATTGGGGCGCCTGGGTGGCTCAGTTGGTTAAGCGACTGCCTTCGGCTCAGGTCATGATCCTGGAGTCCCTGGATCGAGTCCCGCATCGGGCTCCCTGCTCAGCGGGGAGTCTGCTTGTCCCTCTGACCCTCCCCCCCTCATGTGCTCTCTCTCTCTCTCATTCTCTCTCTCTCAAATAAATAAAATCTTAAAAATAAAATAAAATAAAATAAAATGTACCTTGGATTTAATTTATCAATATGACTGAGTGATGACACATAGAGGTCAATGCCATTGAAAGAAGAATTTATTACTGGGGCGCCTGGGTGGCTCAGTCGTTAAGCGTCTGCCTTCGGCTCAGGTCATGATCCCAGGGTCCTGGGATCGAGCCCCATATTGGACTCCCCGCTCGGCAGGAAGCCTGCTTCTCCCTCTCCCACTCCTGCTGCTTGTGTTCCTTCTCTCGCTGTCTCTCTCTGTCAAATAAATAAATAAAATCTTAAAAAAAAAAAAAAGAATGTATTACTTACGGTCCCCAAGAGGAAGGGGCACCCCCCCATGCAGGGCCACACAGGGAAGCACCATGGTGGTGAGAAAGGAGAAGGAGCAAGGGAAAAACATGGGCAAAAAAACTCTTACTACACTAGTGCTGGAAAGCTTTTAGGTGGGGACATCCCCTACTGGGCAGGAAGCAAAGATTTGGGAGCTTGTGGTTGGAGAGCTTGTAATATGATTTTCAAGAACCCATGAAAGCGAGACCACAGAGGAGATGTAAACAACTCTGGCGATCAGGTTGGCCCATGATTTCACGATGCTAAATCATCAATTACCAAATATCAAGAATGATTCTTGCAGGTAGTACAAGAGAATGAAGGGTTGGGCCCTCGGCGCTGTCAGGGCAGGATGAGTGGGAGCATCTGCTGATGTGTAGTCATGGAGACAGTCCCTCAGAACTGGTGGTGCCCTCAAAACTATCTCAGCTAGCCATAGGAACTGAGGCTGCAGCTGGAGCCCAGGTGTCAGGAGGCACCACGAGGATCATTACACATTAATTCATTTAACAAGATGTGGTTATTTGTGATCTCTTCCTCACAAAATATGAGGGCTGGCACTCAGTCTGTCTTGTTCATCTCTGTCTCCTCAGGGCCAAAACTGTGCCTGACACAGCTTGTGTCCTCAGATAGATATTTGGCAACCAAAGAGATGGGAGTTGAAACAGATAAAGGCCCAATGTTGGAGAAAGGTGTGTGTCGATTTCTTGAGAGATTTTTCTACCATCTCTGCCCTCAAATTGTGTTGAGCTAGAATGGGTGGGTATGTTATACAGGCCATTTTTGTGGTACCCGATGGATTTAGGGAGCTGAGAATAAGCTTTCCATTGACACAGTGTGCACACCTATTCCAAGAGAAGGCTCTCTTAGAAGAGGAGGCTCCTTTTATCCCTGTAGAATCCTGGTCTACAACGCAAGGCCATCTTCCCTGTCCTGGATGCAGAAACAAAACTCTTCTGGGGCCAGAGGTGTGTCTAGCTCTGCCTGTGCAGTTCCAGGATGAGGAGGCTTCCTCATGGCGGAGCCAGCTTGCCAGAAGACATCTTGAATATCAGCAACTCCATGCTGGGGTCCTCTGGCACTAGAGTGACTTCCATCCCTGCATGACAGACACTGTTTTGACAATTTGGGATCAAACTGGACAGAGTTAGGTCAGGACAGGCAGAATGGGCAGAATATTAATATTAATATTAGTTACTGTGTATTAAGTACTAAGCTAAGTACTTATATATGTGGCAGGAAACTTTATTGAGATACTCATTTAGCTTTTGTCCATTTCATCCCTCCTCCCATCATAAGAAAGCCTCTAAATCTTTGTATCTCCTAGACTCACAGTTTTGTTTTGTTTTTTAAGTAGGCCCCATGCCCAGCATGGAGCCCAACGTGGGCCTCAAACTCACAACCCCGAGATCAAGACCTGCGTTGAGATCAAGAGTCAGACACTTAGCCAACTGAGCCACACAGGTGCCCTAAAGCTTTTTGAATTATACAGTCAAAACCAGAAATTTTCAGAAACTCTCTACCCTAACTTTTGTTTGTGACAACCAGGGGTTCTAGGTGAATTGTGCCCAATTGTCTTGGAGGGCTTAGAGTTGAAGAAGCAGGAGCTTCTGAACCTGAGGAGAGGAGAGTCCCCAAGACTAAGAAAAAGAATGGATTTTTGAGTATTATATTCGTTTTCTTTTGCGGCTATAACGTGTTTCATATAAACATGAGTTTAACAGCTTAAAACAGAAACCGTTTATAATTTCACAATCCTGTGAGGCAGAAATTCCGGCACAGTGGGCACAACTGGGCCCTCTGTTCAGGGCCTCCAAGGCCAAAATCAAGGTGTTGGGTGAGCTGGCCTCTTTCCTAGAGGATCTGGGGAAGAAGCTGCTTCCAGGATCACTGAGGTTATTAGAAGAATACAATTCCTTTCAGTTGTAAAGCTAAGGCCCTTGTTTCCTTGACACATGTCACCTTTATCTTCAAGCCAATTTGTTGTGAAGTTGTTGTGAAATCTTTCTCATTCTTCATATCTCTTACTTCCCCTTCTATTACAAGGCTGAGAAAGAGCTCCTGTGGTTAGATTAGGTCCACCTAGATAATCCAGGATAATCTCTCTACTTTAAGGTCAGCTGATTATTAATCTTACTTACCTCCACAAAGTCCCTTTTTTTGCCATAATCACAGGAGTAACACCAGAGAGCAAGTAATGGGAGCCAAAATTCTACCTATCACAGGGTTTCTGGGGAGGAAAAGAGCCTGGACCCCACTTTCACAGGGGGCCCAGAATAGGGACCACTATGAATTGAGTCTTTGGAAAGGGGAGAAAGATTACCCTGGCTCAAACTCCTACAAGACCCTGCAATGGAGCCTCAGAGCAGCACCACCTAGGGGGAGCACTAGCTTGAGCAAGGTGCATATCCCATAACCCAGCATGGTTTCTAAGCCCAGGCCTTCCTCTCGCCCAGATAGTCTGTTCAACATAAAACCCACAGAGGCTTTTTGCAAGACGCTAAATTGTGGGAAAAGAGAGTGAAAGAAAGCCAGCAAACATAAAATGAGATTAAATTTTCCGTAAGGTGGGCGGTTAAAAGCTTAGATGACAATCGTCTGATTTAGGGAATCGAGGAAAGGTCCCATTTTTCCACCTACTGTTGGGGAATCGTTCATAACTGCTATCTCATATATTACCTCATTATCTCTTATAACAAGGTTAGGAAGCTTAAACTGTTATTATGCTTATTTTTCCAAATCAGAAACTGAAGTCCGTGGAACAACTAAAAATATTAGATATGACTTATTCAGAAGCTATTTTATGCCAGGTCCTGGGTTAAGTGCATTGTCTCAATCAATCCTCACAAGTACATTAGAAAGATGCTACTACTACCCCATTTTAAAATGAGGAAACCAAGGCTCTGGGAGACTAGATGATTTGCCCAATATCACAGGGGTCCCAAGTCACATGGAATAAAACCTAGGTCTGCCTTGCTGGTTCTTTTAGGGAGATAAGTAAAGGGCCTGCCTCAGCTGCGGCTGAGGCCAGGCAAGCTCCCACCTTTCTTAAGAATGACCGTTGCAAGCAGTATCGGGGGTAGCCTGGGGAGAAGAAGCTGGTGCAGAGCAAAGCTTGTGAATCACCAGCAAGCCTGCCCAGTGTGCTCAAGTGTTCATTTCAGGGCTGCAGCCAAAGACAAAGGACCACCCAGTGCTCTGGAGAAGAGCTGCCCCCATACAGCTGTGGGAGGAGGGCAGAAGTTTTGGAGGGGCTGCTAGATTCCTAGAGGGGTGAGCTGTAATTCTCCTACAAGACCCTGCTGCTGAGAGCCCAGCTGCTTCTAGCTTAGCTCTTCTCCCTCCCACAGGACCTAGGGCCTCACCCACGTCTCTTCTGGGATCACTAACATCAGGACACCTTGGCCTGGCTAAGATTGAAGATGTACACTCCTCCTCAATGTTCCCAGTTAGCTACACACACACACACACACACCCAACACACACACACATACAGAGGCTTCTCTGGCCTCCCTACTTCATCTTTTTCTTTCTCAGAGTTTGGCTGCTCGCCCAAGAGACAGATGGAAATTAAGTATCAAGCTTGGGAAGAAATCAGATTCATAGAGAGAAGGGCCATCCAACCCAAGGAAAGATCCAGTGCAAACACTAGGTGCCAGGAGCAGGAAGCAAGGTGGGTGGGTCCTAGCTTGAGGCTGAAGCTAGGGTTTGGCTTGAGGCTCAGATCAGAGAAGGATGGTTAAGCCAGGTTAGAGCGCGGGTCAGAGTCAAGACCCAAGTCAGGGCAAGTATGAGGCTGGCCTAAAAGCACAACAGATGGGAAAGAGCTTGGAGCCAATCGGAGTCAGATTTTAGTTCTTACTAGCTGGGGGACTCTCAGCCTCCTACACAATCTTTCAGGGTTGTCGAAAGAAATGCTTGGAGAATTAAAATGTAAACGAGATAATGACTGTAAACTGCCTGCCAGTGCCTGACAAGTAGCAACTGCTTAATAATGAATGGTAGCTGTGCCCGTTATTCCTGCCCCTCCGGCAGAGGTTGTGCCTTTGAGGCCGTGGGGCCCAGGGGCTGTGGCCCTGCTCAGCCCCAGGCCTCCGGCCAGCCCCGGCAATGCCAGGTCTGGCCAGCAGAGGGCGCAGGGCTCCCATTCCCGCCCCTCCTACCTCCTGCCCAGGCCATGTAAAGCTGGGAGAACAGAAATCTTCGGGACAGGGAGAAATGGAATCTTAGGGGCAGAATCGTGGTCTCAACTGGCTTGTAAAAGCTCCTGACTTTTTAACAAAGACTAAAATGCAGCAGCGATGATGCTAAAAGCCATTACAGAGGAAGCTGTGCCAAGCTAGAGCCTGAGGCAGCCCTGCTGGGGACAGCATTACCGAATGGCCGGGAGTATTCAGGACCGCCCTCCCCTAGAGCATGAAAAATCCTTGTGCTTTCCATCCGACATGCATGGCCCTCTGTGTCTGGCCTTGCCTTTCCAGTTTCACTCTCTTGGCTTGTTGTCCTTAACCTTGCTGTTCACAACAGGGGCCGCAGGGCCCCACAGGCTTGTAACTCCAGTGTGTTCGTGGAAGCCCTCCCTGGGGCTTCCTGGGTGAGGCTTCCTGCGGCTCTTTTAGCTTTCCAATGAGGCCCTGACCTGGGGGATCCAGGCCCCTCTTGGCCTACCCACGAGAGGCCATGTTTGAAGCCAAGTGTAGCTCTCAGTGAGAGCCAGCCCGTGTGTGTGTGTGTGTGTGTGCGCGCGCGCGCGCGCTCAGCTCTCCCTAGCACAAGCCCCAGGCTCTGGAAGGTGCTCCTTCCCCTGGTTGCTTTCCTCTGACCAACATCCCTGCCTGCTCTGGCTGCAGCCCGTCTGTCTTCTCAGCCTGCTCCCTCTTTAATTATCCCAAGAGAAGAGCCTCCTACGTGGGCAGGGAGTGTGTGGGCAGGAGCTCAGCACAGACACATAGCTGCACATCACAGAAATGCAGACAAGAGAGGGCCTTGAAAGATGTGGAGAGAAGGCAGCCTAATGAGCCACAGAGGGAGGGGCTGAGCCGGTGGGCGAGTGGGCGCCCCAAGGACTGCACCGTGACTGGCTCCTCTCCTAGCATTGGACCCGAGCTGTACGTGTGTGTCAGAACCAGAGGTCCCACACTCTCACACCGCTCTGTGTGTGTGTGTGTGTGTGTGTGTGTGTGTGTGTGTGTGTGTGTGAATACTGGGTTTCCTGGGGAAAGCGCTGATATTTGCTGGAGCTGCAAGATCCCTAGAAGAAGCAGTCCCTTCTAAAGCCGGTTATCTGACTGTACATTAGGCACTATATTCTCCCCTCTTTAGTTGTTTCCCCAGAACATTTACTGAAGTGTTGTTTAAACATTCCCCTCTTATCTCAATTGTGATATAGAATATTGAAAGAAGGATCATGTGCCCACACTTGAGCCAGTGTGGCAGTAGCTAGGTGATTGAGACTTCCCCGAGGGAAAGGTAAATTATTCTAGCTATAAGAGTCAAGCTAGGTGGGCCAGCACTCCCCTTCAAAACACACACACACACACACACACACAGAGAAACCAAAAAACGTGACAACCTTGGCAGGTCAAGGCTTGAATCAGAACAGCAACTTCCCTCAGAACTGAGCGTGGCCCTCTGTCAGGACATCCTGCACTTGCTTCCTTGACCTCTTAGGTTTCTGACTTGTTCTGGGACGAGGGTCAAGGTCTCTTTCCTCTGGTCACCCATACTGACTTTGCAGTTCCCTCCTTGCTTTGATCTAAAGTCCCCTGTTTCCTGATCCTGAGCAATCCCATTCTCCCTAAAGGCTGAGTTAATCCCTGGCAGAGATGGAATTTCCTGATTTTGAGAAATGATCTTCCACCATCTTAGCACTTCATTTTCATACCCTCTTCTGCCCAAAGTATTCCCCCTTCTCCACTCGACCTATTACTTGGAGTTTTTTTCCTCTTATAAACCATCTTCTTGAAACAATCTATATCCACCACCTTCTGGCCCTCACCTCACCATTGCCCATCTGCATTTAGTTAGAGGGGACAGTATGAGCAAGGTACAAGGGCAATGAACAACATGGAATGCACCGTGAAACTATAAGCAATTCAAGGTCCTTGAGCATAAAGACAGCAAACAAGTAATGAGAATAGTGTGGAGAGTGGTTTGAGAACCTGAATGACAGGAGTCAGAGCCCTGGAATATAGGTAAGCAGAAGGACAATTATAAAACATGTAACTGTAAGAATTACCATCATGAGAGATACAAGGTGTTACGGAAGTACATAGGAGAGGCACCTAACCCAGGAAAGCTTCTCAGAGGAGTTTCCCCCTCTGTAACCCCTTTCCCAACATCAGCTTCTTCGAACATTCTCCCAACTCCCATGTTAACTAAAACCAGCAGTCCTGTGAGGATAGTACACCCTCTGCAGAAAGGGGTGGCTCCTTTTCCTTTCACAGTTCAGTGCACAGATTTGGGGTCCTCTGTGCTCACCAATGCTGCTTCTTCACTCTCAATACACCCCTGCTCCTTGACCCACCTCGAAATGATCATTGCACTACTCTCTTCCCTTTCTCACTGCTGAAAGTTCCACCTTCTGAAGCCTACTCACTTTAGACTTTGTGACCTACTTCATAGCTCCGTCTTCTCCATGTCCAGCTAGGATTTCATGGCCCATTATTTTGCCCTTGTCCCTTTGTTTCTCACTCCCACCCAACTGGCAAAATCTCAGTTTTGGATGAACCAAACAATCAACAGTCTCCATGCTTGCATCCAACTATCTGAGCTCTGCTGGAGAAACTGATACCGCTAGAAATTCATGGTCACCAACTCCTAAGTGGGTCCTCAACACTTCCCTAGTTATCTTACTACATTCCTCTAGCATCCACTTCCCCTTTCCCATTTTATACAGTTTTCTTAAACCATCCTGACTACTAAAATTTCAGTCCTGTCCACTCATACACACACACACACATGCACACATACACACACACACCACTCACTGATAACCAGATCTCCAACTTCACAGAGAAAATAGAAAATATAAGATAACAGCTCCCATTAAATCTATGCACCTCTTATGTTAATTAAGATACAAAACAAGTTGCTATGACAAGAGGGGAAAATATGTAGGGCCTTCAGATTGCAGTTTCTTTTTCATACAAGAGAACCTGGGTAGTAAAACAGCTTGAGTATAGGAGACCCAGGTTCCTACTATCTTACCACTCTGCCATCCCTAGTGTGTTATCCTCATGGCATGACTGAAGGTGGCTTACCCTCACATTCACATTCAACCTGCAGGAAAGGGCAAGGAGGAAGAAACAGTCCACTCCTCTCCTATCTCACTTCTACCCACAGCCACGGTCCAGAACATGGTCATAAAGCCACATTTAGCTGCCAAGTCGTCTAGGAAATAATAGTTGCTAGCTGGTCAGCCATGACTTATTTTCATCTATAATTATTCTCTTCTAACTTCCTCTTAAAATTGAGTCTTTACTCCTATCAAAAGCTAGAACCTTCCACATGTCCTCTGGATTCCATACCTCCCTGCCTTCTCAGGAATCTTGCATTGGAAATTAATTAACTTCTCTCTCTCTCTGTCCCTCTCTCCTTTCTCTCCTTCTTTCCCTCTCTCCCTCTCCTCCCCTTCTCCTTTCTCTTTAGTTTTCCCTTTCTTTTTTTATGATGGCTTGCTCCCCTTGTTTTCCTCCCAGCTCTCTGTCTGCTCCTCTTGGTCTATTTCCCAGGCTGGCCTTTCTCTATCCAGCCTTTAAATATGGTCTATCCCAGACTTCTACCCTGGCTTCTCATTTCTTCTTATTTAACACACTCTCATTAACTCTATGGTTTGCATTACTTCCTATGCAACCTGTATATTCAGCTTCCTACTGGAATTCCTACTTAGATGTCTAATAAGCATCTGAAACTTACCATGTCCAAAATGGAACAGATTCACTGGTGGGAGTTGCTGTCTGATGGTTACTATTTTCTCTATGAGTGGGAGGCCGGGTTATTTATTGTGAGTGAGGAATGGTATGCGTGAGTGGCGGCGGGGGGAGGGGGTGGGGTGGAGAAGACATGAGAGATTTTGCAAGTCCAAAATCATTGGGAAAACTATTGTGTAAAATGAGAGAAAGAAGGTGATCAGAGAAATTTAGTAAAACTTCTTCTCATTCTTGGAAGCATCATTGTATAAGCACCTGAATTCTGATGTCCAAAATCCCTGGCTTTGAATTGTAACTTTTCCACCTAGTAGTTTTGTGGCTTTGGGCAAGTTACTTAAACTCACTCTCTCTCCCTCTCTCTCTGAGCCACAGTTTTTTTCAGCTAAAATAGTAATCAATCATATTGGACTGAAATGTATAGTTCTTGGTGAGGATTAAAAGTAATGTGCTTTGAACAGAGTAGGTGATCACCAAACAGTTCCTATCCAGTTACCAGAACATTAATTCCTTTTAATCTCATCCTTCTCCCTCACCCTCCACATGGAAGCATCCTCTAAATTCTGTCTACCTCCTGAATAGCTCCTGGATCCATCTTTTCCACTGCCTGCATGACTTTAACTCAAGCCACTATCATCTGTCACCTGTGTTATGTCAGGGACTCTCAACAGGCTCCCCCCCCCCCCCGCCACCGCCCAAGTTGCTCTCCACACCAGCTGCCATAGCAGTTACTCCAAATCTTTTTAAATCTTAACAAATTTCCAGCGTTTCCACTTCTACCTTGCGTGGCTTGCAAGGGTCTGTATTTGCTACTTCCTGTGACTGAGAGGTGTGTTAGTTACCCATTGCTACTACAACAGATTACCATGGATTTGGACGCTTAAAACAACATCCGCTTATTAGGTCGCAGGCATGTGGGCCCGAAGTCTGGTACAGTATGGCAGGGTCCTCTGCTCAGGGTGTCACCAGGCTGAGGTCAAGGTGTCAGCCAGATGAAATTCTTTTCTGGGTTCTCTGGGGGGGAAATACCCGCTTCCAAGCTCATTCCTGTCATTAGCAGAATCTAGTTCCTTGTGGTTATAAGAGTAAAGTCCCTATTTTCTGACTAGCTGTCAGCCAGAGACTGCTCTCAGCTAAAGGTAGGTCATTCTCAGGTACTTGCTCTGCGCCTTACTCCTCCCTCAAGCCAGCCACAGCCCCTTGCATTCCTTGCCCCATGGCCCCAGCCGTCTTCAAGCCAGCAACAGTGTGTCAAATCCTTCTCCTTCTTCAAATCTCTCTGACTTCCTCTTCTGTTGCCAACCGGAGTAAATTCTTGTGACTTGGTTAGGACTCGTTGGATAATCTCTTTATCTTGAGGTTAACTGATTAGTGACATTAATTACATCTGCAAAATCTCTTTTGTCATATAACATAATTGTGAAAGTAGCATCTCATCATGTTTACAGGTTCTGCCCACACTCTAGGGAAGGAGGTTGTACAAGAGCAAGAATCCTTTGGTGCCATTTCATAATTCCACCTACCACAGGAGGGGAGGCCAGGAAAAACGTCCCTGAGAAATGCTGATACCTTGAACTGAGAGGAGAAGGATGAGCAGGAGTTAATTAGATAAGGAAGGAAAATTTCCAGAGACCATGTGCAAAAGCCATGTTACTGGCTGAATATATCAAAAAAAAAAAAAAAAAAAAAAAAAAGCAGGGGGACTAAAGGTAGTTAGAGAGGTCAATAGGAGTCAGACCACACAGGCTTCAAAGATTCTGTGAAAAGGTTTTCTCTATCCCCAAAGCAAAGGTCAGAAGAGCAGCACAATCAGATTTGTGTTCTGCACATATCACTCTGGCTTTAAGGTGGAGGATGGATATAAGGAAACATCAGTAAAAGGTGGTAGACCAATGAAGAAGCTAGGAGAGCAGTGCAAGAAACTGGGATAATGTTGGTGCAGATGTAAGCAGACCGAGTCAAGGAACTCTCAGTGGCTAAAATCAACAGGACTTCATGATTGATTGACTATGGGAGGGAGGCAGTTATGTTCCCCAGGAAGCAGAGTCTAAGACAGATTACTGTGGAGGATGTTTACTAAGGAGTGCTCTCAGAGTCAACACCTATGCAAGAGCAAGGATGAAAGAAGGACAGGGTGAAGGGAGAAGCGGAGCAGTGATTCCGTCCCCACAAAGGCCTCAGTCAACCCCGTGAACAGCTGTGCACATCTTTCAGAGTTGTCCTCTGTTGGGGTGAGAAGGCTGAACCTTTGTACCTCTGTGCTGAGCAGTCACTGGATGCAGGATGCCTCAGGAAGGGAACATGACCTCGCCTGAGCAGGCTTTCCTCAGCTCAGCCAACTCCCCAAGGGGCTGGCAGTTGAGGGCTGACTTCCCAAAGCTTCTGGGCAGCTGAAGAATAAATCCCTCGTATTTGGAGAGGACGCTGGGCTTTTTGTCACAGCCTCTATTACAGGTGAAGGAGCACAAGGGAGTAAGGCAGCCAGGCTGATTCCTAAATCTGTGACTTGTGCATCTTCTCAGATGCACGTCCAACCATATGCTGCAATCGTTGGCTTACCTGTCACTGTCCCCCAGGAGAGTGGGAGCACAGAATGTATCAGACAACTAGCACACAGCCCTATAGCTGGCACATACTTTGCTGAATAAGTGAATGCCCGTCTACTCCTATTTCCACTCCTCTCTCTCTCCTACATTTCCTTTGCTCCCCGCCCCCACGCCCCACCGTCATCCAATGTGGGAAAAGTCCAGCAGGTTATCTGAGGTGCCACCTGTGCTGGAGCTGAACAAACAGCAAATCAGGCTCTTCTGGTCCAGGGCACTCTGATGGGGAAGGCAGGCAGTGCCAGGAGGAGGGGAGTGGGGGTAGACAGGTGACAACATCCCCACCCACCTCAGGCCTAAATCCTCCTTCAGTGCCCCAGCACCTATAAACTCAGTGCTAACTGGAACAGGTCCTCTCCAAAAGACAAATTGGATAGGGCTCTCTGAATTCCCCATAAACTCAGTCCTCATTCTGATCTGCTCTTTGACTGATGCCCCCACCTCCAACAGATACTGCTGGGGGCTGGAGAGTGGAATTTCAAGGTCATATGGGAGTTTCCTTGGAATGGAGAAGAATGGCTAGCCAGCAGGGCTGAAATATTAGTGGAGGCAAGTTGTGCCCAAGGAACTGAACCCACCACCTCAGTCTTGTGCATGGCATGCCCTCTTAGCTTTGCTCCCGCTGCACTCCAGTGATCTTGCCCCCTTCCGGTCCCCTCTCATGGGAACCTGACACCCCACACAGGCTGCTCCACCTGCAGGGAGAGCAAACAGGGAGCGTCAGTGTGTCGCTGAGGGTGGGCGCTGCCTGGAGACCGTGAGAGCCAGCCGCCTCCTTCCTTCTTGTGCCAGTGCTGGGCCGGTTTTGGCACCAAACCCCACCATCAGCCCACCCCTCCCCCGTTTATTCTAAGCAGTTCTCTCTGCTACCCAAGCTGCCCTCACACCCAAGTCAGACTCTTCCTCCACGCAGCCCTTTTGCGCGCCAAGATTCCTCGAGGACAAATGCTGCCCGCCGCCACCAACCCCCTCGCCATCCTTGCCCGCTGCGGAGGGTTCCTTGGGAGCTTTGGGTGGAAGCCTGGGTGTTGGGCCCCGAGGTGGGAGGTGGAGGGTGTGGGGGCAGATGCAGGGGCTACCCCAGCCCCTTGGAGAGGAGATACGGGGGACTATGTAGCGATAGTGTCGCGGTCACTGGAGCCACTGCGGCATAGTACAGTAACCCGCGGCTGATGCCACTGTGTTAAATGCCACCCCCACGTCCCCTGACCCACCAGGGGAAATGTTAGATCCCACGGCAGCCGCGCCCCACGCAACCCCTCTGACCCTCCTTCCCGCCACCCCGCAACCTCCCTCCTCGCCACCCCTCCAACCACCCGTCACCCCCACCGCTACCCTCGCCAACACACGCACACACGCGCGTGCACACACACACACACACACACTCCCAAGAATTCCGCCGAACCGGGACGGTGCTGAAGGGGAGTGGGCGGGAAGGAAATCTCTAGGAGAGGACCAGAGAGAGTAGGGAGGGGGCGAGCCTGAAGGACGTCCGGGTGGGGGGGGGGGCGTGGAAGTCCTGAGCGTGGGAGGGGGGCGCTTAGTCACCTGGCGGGACCGAGGCGGACGAGCCTGGGAGGGAGGCGAGCCTAGGCGGGGCGAACAGGGGAGGAGCGGCGGGGCAGGGGCCAAGGTTGGGGGCGGGGACCAGGCGGGGCGGGAGCCTCCGCCCGAACCGCCGCGGGAGCAGGTGGAGCCGCAGCGGGAGCCGGCCCGGCCGAGCCCAGGGAGGCGGTGGCTGGGCTGGGGCCATGGAGCTGCTAAAGCAGAACCGGAGCGCGCAGGGGTCCGGACCCGGGCCGGGGGCTTCCCTGTGCCGCCCGGGGGGGGCCCTCCTCAACAGCAGCGGTGCGGGCAACCTCAGCTGCGAGCCCCCTCGCATCCGCGGAGCCGGGACACGAGGTGGGTGCCCCCCTAAACCTCCTCCACCAGCTCCTCCTCGCTGCACCCCACACTGATAGAGGCCGCCCCTGCCTCCTCAAACGCCTACACCGTCCCCTCGCAGTACTCCCTCTCAGTCCCCAAACAGCTCCCCCCACTTCTGCCCCCCCCCCCGCCCCCACGGCTCATAAAAACTCCATCACAGCTTCACACCACCTGATCACAGCCCCTTCACACCCCGGCCTCCGGGCCGCACCCAGAGCTACTGGTCACCCCCACACAGAGCCCCCTCCCCAACACAGAGACCCCTTCTAGACACAGACGGTCAGAAAGCAAGGACCTCCTCTTGCCTATCCTCCGGGTCTCTCTTCCTTTTAAACCCAGTTCACAGAGCCACAATGGGGAAGGAAAGAGAAAAGAAGGCAAGACTGGGAAAAAGAAGAGGGCTGGTTGAGGGAGGGAGCACTATGGAAGGCTTAAATGGGAAGTTAGAGTTATAATCTCCTGTGTCCCCCACCCCAACCCTGAGCCTTCCCAAAAGAGAACCTCACACCTGAGTTAGGCTGGACCTTGAGGGCTGCTCCCTAGAGCTGCCTGTCTCCATTTCACTCCTCAAATCTTCCGGCCTCCCAAGGTCGGAATTCTAATCAAGGCACTGTCCCCTCTCTCTTTCTGTCTCCAAGTCCCTTCCAAGCCCCTTCTCCAACCTGCCTCTCCTCAGGTTTCTTCCTCTTAGAGCCTGGCTTTGCCCTTTGTCTCCTATCCCTTGTACCATCCCCACCCCCCACCCCCACTGCTTCCACTTACTCAGTCCCCAAAATGACTTTCACTCCTCCCACAGGCCAACAGCCACATTTTCTTGATAACCCAGCTCACAATATATGTTTTTCCTTCCTGCACCCTTTCTTTCCTTAAATGTCTCCTGGACACCTATTGTAGCTGGGCTATGTCCTGGGGACACAGGAATGAAACAGACCCAGTCCAGACCCTCACTGGTCCATAGTCAAGTGCAAAGGGGAGACAAACCAGTGGGAAAATAACAGTCAGCATGAGAAGTCCCAGGAGAACCCGGGAGCTGGATCTTGAAGTTGAGAGTTCAATAGGGAGTTCAGTAGGCAGAAAAGGAAGGAGGGGGATTCCAAGAGGGGGAGCAGTGCTGAGCATAAGGAAATTATTCCACATTCAAGAAGGGAAAACGGGAATACATTTTAACTTGAGTATTTACCCCACAAAATAATGTATGTTCTCTCAGACCAGTTATTACACACTCTCACTTAGATTCTTTCATTCAAGAAATATTTACTGAACCAGAGATAGTGCTAGGCACCAAAACGAACAGTTCCTATTTCATGGAGCTCACAGTTTAGTGGGAAAGACAGACAAGTAAGCAGGGAACTGCAGCACAAAGTGGGATTGTGCCTTAGGAAGGCTGTGGGAACACAGAAAAGGAGCCCTAGCCTAGGGAATCAAAGCTGGCCTCCCAAGGAGTAATTGAATAAATATTAAAAAGATGAGGGAGAGCTAGACAAGTGAAGGGGCAGGAATGGCAAAAAGCATTCTAAGTAGAGGAACAGTATGCTTAAGCACCCAAAGTTTAAATCTGGGATACTTTCCTTCAGTGTGTCAGTTTCTGAGAGCCTGAAACACACACCATAAGAGAGGAAAAAGGAACACTCAGGATGATGACCAGCCTAGAGGGTTTATGAAGAGCTTCATATACCTGGCTAAGGGGGTGGATTATTTTTTAAGATTTTATTTATTTATTTGAGAGAGCAAGCATGAGCTGGGTGGCAGGGCAGAGGGAGAGGGTGAAGCAGACTCCCCGCTGAGCAGGGAGCCCGACGACTCAGGGGCTCGATCCCAGGACCCTGAAATGAAGACGTGAGCCAAAGGCAGACGCTTAACCCACTGAGCCACCCAGGTGCCCCCAGGAGAGTGGATTTTTATCCTGAGGTCAATGGCAACTACTGAAAGGCACTGTAGTACAGCAGGATTAGTTCTATAGTGTAGAGAATGGATTGGAGTACAAGACATTAAAGGTGGGGGGTGGGGGGACGCTTTAGAAGGCTATTATATTACTCTGGTGAAAGATGAAGTGGGCTTACACTAAAGTATTCACAGTGGGGATGGAGAGAAGTGGGTGGATTTGAGAGGCACTTCTGGAAGTGGAAACAACAGAACTTGATGATTCATTAGAAACGGAGAGGGAGGAGGAGGTCAAGGGATGACGTCTAGGTATCTGGCTTGGAAAATTGGATGAATGTTGGTGCTATATCATGAGAAGGAGAACAAAGGAACAGAAACAGGTTTGAAGGAGAAGATTATAAAATCAATTTGGAACCCACTAAGTTTAAATGCTGGTGAGATACCCAGGTGGGGTTGGCCAGTGAGCTGTCAAATCTGGTGGTCAGGAACTTAGGGGAGAGGTACCAGCTGGAAATACAGACCTAAAAGGTCTTTGCCTACAGGAGGTAATGGAAGCCATGGGAATAGATAAAACCATACAAAGGCTGTGTAGGATGAAAAGAAAAGAGGTCCTGGGGCAGGATCCTGAAGAAAATTGATATTTAAAAGCCAGTGAAGGAAGGAGAGTCCATGAGGAAACCATCAGAGAGACAAGAAGGCAAGGAAATGATTTCAAGCAGGGTGGGATAAGTGATGTCAAATGCTGCTGATGTAAGTCTGAATAAGGACAGAACAGCATCCTTCAGATCCAGTAACGAGGAACTCCTGACGAGGAGGAGTTATGGGTGTTAAAGCCCGACTACAGTAGGTTGAGTTTGGGACAGTGGGGAAGGAGGTTCTGAGAAGTGAACCAGGGCGTGTAGACAAAACTTTCCAGAAGTTTGGTAGGGAAAGAGAGGCAAAGAAAAAAATAGGGTAGTGCTAGAAGTAGCGTGGGATTGAGGAATGGTGTGTGGGCTGGGGGAGTTGTCTGGGGGGGCGTGTGTGTGCAGTAGAGGCAAGAGTCTTTTTTAAATGTTGATGCAGAATGGGCCAAGAAAGAGGAAGACTGAAGGTTCAGCAGAGAGCAGGGATAGTCAACAGAGCAGAGGACCCTGAGAAAGCAGAAAATGAAGTGATTGAGAGCACAGGTGCAAGAACTGGCCTTTCTCATCTGGATGTTGTTACCCACACAGAGTTAGTTGGCTGTTACCCAGGCAGTCAGAAGTTACCCACGAAGACCGTTAGCCACACACTCAGATATTACCCCCAAAGATGCATGTTAGCCAGGCTCACTCCAGTGTTACCAGTAGAAATGTGGATTTTAGCCACATTAGCCTTTTTTTTTTCTTAAAATTTATTTATTTGAGAGAGAGAGAGTGAGAGAGCACACACGCACACAGAGGGCAAGGGGGAGGGAGAAGAAGCAGACTCCCCGCTAAGCAAGGAGCCCAATGCGGGGCTCGATCCCAGCACCCTGGGATCATGACCTGAGCCATGACGTTCAACCGACTAAGCCACCCAGGTGCCCCACCTACATTAGTCTTATATGTTATCCACACAGACCTGAGTGCTAGTGTTCACACGGCTGCTACCCACAGAAAAACAGATGTCACCCATGGTTCCTTTAACATTGCTCACAGTCATTTAGATGTCACTCATCCACCAAACACACTTGCTTTTGTTTTATTATCCACACATAGATATTGCCCGTGGTCACTTAAGCAACCTTTTCCAGATATTACTCATAAAATCACAGATGTTACTCTCACACATGCAGATATTACCCACAAAGACTCAAATGTTACCTGTGTTCGCTCAGGCACTCAGTTATTGTACTAGGTCAGATTCGTATCTCACTTAACATCTTAACATGTTAACATCTCAGGTCCATGCCCACTTAAATATTGCCCACAGAAACTTGGATACTTCTTCTGCTTACTCAGCTACTACCATCATCACTTGGATACTCCCCCATTCACATTCAGACCTCTGGATGTAATCCATGTTTCCCGAAGATATTATCTACAAAACGAGATGTTATCCACAGACATATCTACAGATATTACTCCTGTTCACTCAAATGTTACAATTGGTTTTGCTCTTGCTCACTTCAGCAGCACCTATAATAAAATTGGAACAAACGTTACAACACTTGATCAGATATTATCTAAACCTACATGTATCCCACACTCCATCAGGCATTACCTACAGACACGTAACTGTTACCTTTCTCAGACCTTGTCCACAAAAATACGTATTACTCTCACCCACCCAGGTATTATCTATCACAAAAACTAAAGTGTTACCCAATTTTCACTCTGATATTACCTACACATCCTTCCATATTATTTTTGCTCCCTCAGTTAGTATCCATTGACATTCGGATATCCCCATTTGCCCAGCTGTTATCCCCAATCAGTTGCATGCTATCCATGCTCACCACAAACATGTGGGTATTACCTTGATGTCTGTGTTCATGGGCGACCAAATCCAACATACCAGTGGAAGGCAGGATTTGAGGCATCAGTAGCTTCAGTGTTATTTCTTATAAAGTCCTGATTTTTGTTTTATGGCACATTATCTGGATTTTTGTGCTCATACGTTCTCTGCCATCATCTGGACAGAACAAATGCAGATCCTCTAGACCCCAGAAGCAGAAATGAACTGTCACGGTTCTGAGTTCTCTGGCTCAGCAGGATGATGCCCACAGGTAATCAAGGCACTAATATCTATAAGGTGCCTCTCCCACTCTCCCACCCCTGCTGTAAGTTCCTAGATGTTGAAGCCACTGTGATCACTCCTATTCCACCACACAAACGCACACGGATGCATACGTATAGGCAGAAACACACACACAAGTCTTCATCCCAATTGCTTTTTTGTGACTTTTGAGAAAACCAGTAGACAGTTATTTATTTACTGAAGTAGGTTCCATGTCTAGCATGGAGCCCAACATAGGGCTTGAAATTACCACCCTGAGATCAAGACCTGAGCTGAAATCAAAAGTTGGAGGCTTAACAGACCGAGCCACCCAGGCACCCTACTAATAGACTTTTATAGTAGTTTCAGGTTTACAGAAAAATTGAATGGAAAGCACAAGAAGTTCTCTCTCTCTCTCTCTCTCTTACAGACACACACACACACAATTTCCCCTATTTTTAATATCTTACATTAAGGCAATACATTCATCACAACTAATAACCCAATATTGATATATTATTAACTAAATTCCATAGTTTACATTAGGGTTCACTCTCTTTGTTATATTTTATATTGGTTTTAACAAATGTGAAATGTGTAATAACATCTATCCACCATAGTACCATATGAATAGTTTCACTGCCCTAAAAACCCTGTGCTCTACCTTTTTATCCCTCCCTCCCTCTCCCCAGATTCCTAGCTCTAAGATTTCTTTTTCACTAACTGTTCAACAGCAAAGACTTGGAGAGATAGTGGTGGCTGGAAATAAGGTAAATAGCTGGGAATGCCCAGCAAAACAGCAAAGCGGCAATTTTACTGGGACTCTATTTTCTGGAGACCCATGCAAACTGGGAACTTCATAACGGTGTCTCATCTTTCTGCTCCACCAAGTTCAAAAACACACACGGGACACATCAGCTGGATGAACGAATGAGAAAGGTGCTTTCTATACTTTAGAGTGCTGTACCAACTTGAGGTGTGGTTATTGATTCAAGAACTAGTTGAAGGGGCACCTGGGTGGCTCATTTGTTTAAACAACTGGTTCTTGATTTTGGCTCAGGTCATGATCTCAGGATCCTGGGATAGAGCCCAGCTTTGGCTTGGGCTCCCTGCTCAGCAGAGAGTCTCTTTAAGGATACTCTCTCCCTCTCCTTCTGCCCCTTCCCCATTCTCTCTCTCTCTCTCTCTAAAATAAATAAATAAATCCTAAAAAAAGAACTAGTTGAAAAGAGACATCCAGAGGAGGATCTGAGAAAGATGATAGAACTAGAGAGATTAAGGAACGGGGCAAGGAGGGGCGGGGTGGGAAGATCAGTGGGCTCAAGGAGACACAAAAAGTACAGGATAGACTACCAGCTCTTTTTCTGGATCCAGGGACCTCACTGACAGGGCTCTCCCTCATAAATGTTCTTTATTTACACACACAGACACACACCCGCCCCTCAAATTTGCTACACATAAGCCTTCATTGGAGAGGGTGACGTGAGTCTCTAGAGAAACAGAGGCAGAGAGAAGAGGGCGTGCTGGAGCTTTAGAGGCACGGAGGTGAAGCATGAATGGGGAAAGACAAAGCAGGTGCATTTGTGTGGAAAATGACAGATTCACTCAAAATCCATTAGCCAGCATGTGTGCACACCTCCTAAGTGCAGGACATTATGCTAAGTGCCAGGGATATGCTGAAGAACAAGATGGCCATCGCCCCCATCCTCAAGAAGCTCAGAGTCCAGTGGGGGAGATAGAGAGTTAAAGGTAATACAGCGAGCAATGCCACACTGGAGTAGAGAGAGGCGGAAAGAGGCACTGAGATTCAGATTTGATTGGGAGAAGGAGGCAGCATAATGAATGACAGAGGGGTGAGGAAGTAGGAGGAGGCAAAGCATTTTAGAGATCTAGAGACTCGGCTGCCATTCTGATTCAGCACCTTACTTAGTTGTGTGATCTGAGCAAGTAATGTTACTGCTGGGTTCTGTTCAGGGATCTCTTGTAAATAGCATGCACTCATGCCTAAAGCCATTTTTTAGTAAGTTGGTTATTGTTATGAAAACAGTTTAATTCAGAGCCTAACACAAGAGTCAATGTATGGGGCTGCAGAACGGGAACTGCCCCTCTGTGCCCTTCCTTCCCCACAACCTGGAAGGCTCTGTCCCTGCCCCCTCTCCCTTCAAGCTCTAGTCTCCCTCATGCTGAGGCCATGGATTTGAGTGACTGAGTCCAGTTTAATTCAATTCAATTTTGTTTGGGTCAGCTTGGCTCTGATATAGAGGCCCAAAGATGAATCCATCCCCCAATAGACAATGACACAAATGAATGGGGTCAGCCCTCTGTCTAGCCCAGCAACACTAGTGTCCCTCCTGTGAGCTTCCACAGCACTTTGTATATTCTTCAACTTCACTCCTTATCATGCTATGTGGCACTTATCTGTCATATATCCAAGTTTCCCTCTAGACCATGGGCTCTCACATGGCAGGGAATTTGTCATGTTCATCTCTTTGTCCCCAGCGCCTAGCATAAAGGGAGTCCTCTGTAAATGTTTGTTGAGTGAGAATGAATGTTTGGAGATAATTAAAATACAAGGCAGAAAAGAAAAAGCATTCTAATAGATATTTAAGGAACATGCATGGGTCAGAGAGGGGGAGATTAACTCCAAATGAGGCATCTAAAAAGGCCTTACAGAAGAGGGGGCAGTTAATCTGAGTCTTGAAGGGCAGTGGTGAATAGGAATTTACCAGATACAGAAAATGAGTTTGTGATGGAGGGAGGGTATTGTGAAAGAACATTCCAGGCTGAGAAACCAATGTTAGCAAGGGAGGAAGTCATGAGCGTGCATGATGCCTTCAAGAAACTGAGTCATCTAGTGGCTTAAGTGGGTGCTTTGCAAGAGGAGGTGAGAGGAGGAAGAAGACAGTTCTCAGAGGATCTGGAAGACATGCCAGAGGGTTGCAGACAGTACAGAGCAGGCGAAGGAGTTTGTGTTTTTTTTGTGTTTGTTTGTTTGTTTTGTTTTTAGGCAATAAGGACATGACCTGACCTGTGTTTCAAAAAGTAGTGGGTGGTCAACTGTGCCAAATGCTACAGGGAGATCAAGTAGAATAGGATGAAAAGAGACCTTTGGATTTGGCAGTTAAAGCTTCGTGATCTTGGGAAGAAGTGTCCAAATGGTGATGGAGGAGACAGATGGGGCATTGGACTGTGATGGACTGAGGGGTGAATGAGGAAATGCAAATAATCCTTTCAAGAAGTTTAGCTTAGGGTGCCTGGGTGGCTCAGTCGGTTGAGCGACTGCCTTCGGCTCAGGTCATGATCCCAGGGTCCTGGGATCGAGTCCCACATCGGGCTCCCTGCTCTACGGGGAGCCTGCTTCTCCCTCTCCCACTCCCCCTGCTTGTGTTCCCTCTCTCGCTGTGTCTCTCTCTGTCAAATAAATAAATAAAATCTTTAAAAAAAAAAAAAAGAAGTTTAGCTTAAAGAGAAGGGTCTCTCTCTGTCAAATAAATAAATAAAATCTTAAAAAAAAAAAGTTTAGCTTAAAGAGAAGGGAGAATTTGGAGCAAAGCTTGAGAAGAGACAGACTTTCTCAAGGAGAGGAGGAGTCAAGCCAATCTCACTAAGCCTCAAGGGGTTAGAAGCCTGAAGGATTCAAGTTCACCACCCACTGCGTGGGAGGAGGTGTTCCTGGGATGCAGAGGGATCTAGCCGGGTAGCGGAGGTGGGGAATAAGCGGGCTTGGAGGGTCTGGCTGAGTGGGAGCCAGACTCCCTGCTGCCACCTCTCCCTTTTCCTACCCCCAGAACTGGAGCTGGCCATTAGAGTCACCCTTTATGCAGTGATCTTTCTGATGAGCGTTGGAGGAAATGTGCTCATCATCGTGGTCCTGGGACTGAGCCGCCGCCTGAGGACTGTCACCAACGCCTTCCTGCTCTCACTGGCAGTCAGCGACCTCCTGCTGGCTGTGGCTTGCATGCCCTTCACCCTCCTGCCCAATCTCATGGGCACGTTCATTTTTGGCACAGTCGTCTGTAAGGCGGTTTCCTACCTCATGGGTAGGTGAGACAACCCCCACCCCCTGCCCTCCTTTCCTAAAGTCCTTGCTGTGCACAGGGGTCTTTCCCTTCGGGGCCTGAGAAAATCACGCTGGTTGAGTGTGTAATACAAGTTTCCTAAGTGACCCCTTCCTCTTCCCTTGTTTAGGGGTGTCTGTGAGTGTGTCCACACTAAGCCTCGTGGCCATCGCCCTGGAGCGATACAGTGCCATCTGCCGACCGCTGCAGGCACGCGTGTGGCAGACGCGTTCCCACGCGGCTCGTGTGATTATAGCCACGTGGATGCTCTCTGGACTGCTCATGGTGCCCTACCCGGTGTACACCGCCGTACAGCCAGCAGGAGGGGCCCGTGTGCTGCAGTGTGTGCATCGCTGGCCTAATGCGCGTGTCCGCCAAACCTGGTGAGGGGGGCCCATTACCTATTCCTGGGAATTCCCTTCTCCGTCTCCATCAGCTGCTTCCTACCAGTCCCCCAAATCCTCCTGCGGCTGCTCCGATCCTCCGATTCCCTTTCCGCACCCACCACCCTGGGATTCCCATTTGGGGCCGCTCCGCAGTTCTCTAGCCCTTCCCAGCAGCACCCCCAAATCCTACTTCTACCTCAGGGACATGGTCACCAGCCCTAGGAACAACCCCCCTGGCTCTTCTCCATCCAGGAGTCCAGGCGGACGGATACCCGTGTGATTGATCGCTCTGTCTGCAGGTCGGTCCTGCTGCTCCTGCTCTTGTTCTTCGTCCCGGGTGTGGTCATGGCTGTGGCCTACGGGCTCATCTCCCGCGAGCTCTGCTTAGGACTTCGCTTTGACGAAGACCGTGACAAGGAGAGCCAGAGCCGAGGCCCAAGCCACGGAGGGCTGCGGAGTGGGGCGGCACCAGGTACGTGAAATCCAGCCTCGCACCCCGCCCCCGGTCTTGGGAAGCTGCGGGGCCTGGAGTGGGTGGAGCAGAAAGGAGTGAGCCAGCAAGGAGGCAGGAAACAGGGTCTGGTGGGGTGGGGCCGGAAGTCGAGAGGGCTCAGCCCGCTGCTCTGACCCCCCACTCTCTGTGCCCAGGTCCTGCCCACCCCAATGGGCGTTGCCTGCCCGAGAATGGGCTGGCTGGCGAGGATGGTGATGGCTGTTACGTGCAGCTTCCGCGCTCCCGGCAGACCCTGGAGCTGTCCGCACTGACCGCGCCCACTCCTGGGCCAGGATGTGGCCCCCGGCCCTACCAGGCCAAGCTGTTGGCTAAGAAGCGCGTGGTGCGGATGTTGCTGGTGATCGTTGTGCTTTTTTTCCTGTGTTGGTTGCCACTGTATAGTGCCAACACGTGGCGTGCCTTCGACAGCTCTGGTGCACACCGCGCACTTTCAGGAGCGCCGATCTCTTTCATCCATTTGCTGAGCTACGCCTCAGCCTGTGTCAACCCGCTGGTCTACTGCTTCATGCACCGTCGCTTTCGCCAGGCCTGCCTTGAGACGTGTGCCCGCTGCTGCCCCAGGCCTCCACGAGCTCGCCCCAGGCCTCTTCCCGATGAGGACCCTCCCACCCCTTCCATTGCTTCGCTGTCCAGACTGAGCTACACCACCATCAGCACACTGGGGCCTGGCTGAGGGGTAGAGGGGGAGTGGAGGCTGAGGCGGGACACACCCATTCCTACAAGCAGGGACCCATCCAGACACACGAGAGACACACACCCACTGACATAGGAGACTGACACCCAAAAGCATGGACTAAGCCCAATGCGCCCGTGCACCCACACCCACCCCACACCACCCCCCCCCCCCCCACACACACAAGTGGCTTATCTGACACAAAAGAAACAAACCAGACCAGAAACAAACCAGACTTCCTATATGCCACACAGGAAATTAGGCACACTCTTGATATGGGACTGAGCCTGGCACATAGAAACATGGCACTGATCTTAGAGATACACACACACACAGCATCCCTAGCAATGGACTCTCCGTACATAGGGGAAACTCAGAGAGGCTGGCCTGCCTCTCATACACACATGGTAATGGCACTGATTCTTTAGGGCTCCGGAGCCTGGCAAGGTACTGACTCCTGAGATGCTCCAGGCTGCCCCCAGTTTGACCTCACAGTGCTCTTCCCCATTTTAGCACTGAAAATACCAACCAGCCTAATCTCACACTGCCCTGACCAACAGGCCGTTTTGCACTGAAAAGTCCCTTCATTCCTTTCCAGTTCAGTACTATGGCCCTGCCCCTCATCCCTCACCCAAACTCTTCAAGAAATAAAAATGACTTGGCTTCCTCCTGAACTTCCTTTCTGGACTTTTTCCGGGGGGCAGGTGAGGGGCACAGGATTTTTTTTTTTAAGATTTTATTTATTTATTTGACAGAGAGAGACACAGCGAGAGAGGGAACAGAAGCAGGGGGAGTGGGAGAGGGAGAAGCAGGCCTCCTGCTGAGCAGGGAGCCCGATGCGGGGCTTGAACCCAGGACCTGGGATCATGACCTGAGCCAAAGGCAGACGCTTAATGCTGAGCCACCCAGGCGCCCCTAGGGGCACAGGATTTTGTAGAATCCTCCCTATCGGGTCCCTCTTCCTGCTTCTCACTCCTGTGCATGACCCCTGCCAAAAAGCCCATGGTCTGCGGCTCGAAGGGGATGTGGGTATTCTCTCTGGGTTGTCATCCTGGACTCACCTAAACACCAGTGTCATACAGTGTAGCTGGGAATGGGGGTGGGATATCCATGAGACATCATGATTCCTCAGCATATTCTCCTGAAGCCGTGCCACTGCTAAGGTACTATATTAATAGATACTAAAATTTTATTTAAATGATAAGAGTTAACACTGTATAATAAGACTTGGTTTATTCAATGTGTGTTTGCAACACCAGGGTTCAGATCATGACAGGTGTACAGAAGCTAAAGAGTGGGACCTTTTTAATGCACTCTTCTCTGGCGTCAGAATCTGGCCAAGCTTCTGCCCACGGAAGCAACAAAGCGGGGAGGCAGATGCTGGATCTGAACAGGAGGAATCCCAGAGCCTGGCCCCCTTTTGATTTTAAGACTGATCCAGCCCCAGAAAGAGGCAGAGACAGCAACATCATCCCTCCACACACACGATGACAGGGAAGAACAGATGCCCTCACCAAAGAACATACATGGATAATCAGAAGTATGATATGTTGGGAGGCTTTCTTGACACTTAATCTTGGTAACAGATGGGAAAACTGAGACTCAGAGCAGGAAAGAAAGCTGTTCAAAGTCATACAATAAATTATAACAAGACAAAAAAATCCCTTGAAGTAGACACTGAGCTGGAGATGGGAAAGAAGCCATCAGGAGGCAGACCCAAGTTTTGTGAGGCCTGGAGCTTATAAAACTGGGTGCCCTTTTTTTTATGAAAAAGAATAGAAAATTGCTAGGACACTGACCAGGGCCTTGGAAGGTGCCTGTGCTGTGAGGAGCCCTGAGATTTAAGCCTCACTAACCTCACAGATAGTACCACCTCTAACTCCGCCCACTAACTGGGCTGGACCGAGGCCAGGTGGAGTGAAGGACAGTGAGAAAGGAGAGTGGTCTTCTGTTTATCAGTGCTGAGGCTGCTCTCATCCATCCTTTCTACAGGGCCCTCGGCTGCAAGAGGCAGGACGCAGGAAGAAAAGGAGGGAGAAGGCGTTCCAAGCTGTCAACGACAACAGTGCTGGTTAAAAATAGAATCCCAGCTGGTCTGACTTGCTGAAGGCAAGATATTGGGCCCTTCTCTCTCATGCCAACTTTTCCAGGGGTAGAAGTGGGGTCGCTCACAGGCTTTGCAGCACTCAAGGAGGTTGTCTTGATGACGCTGCTCTCCGGTCAGCCCCTCCAGCTGGGCTCCTGATGACCACCAGATGGCAGTGGGAAGCTCTGCCGGGTAGGGCTCTAAGTCCAGCCTCAGCCTGTGCCCCGGGGCTAGCCCAGAACCTAGCACAAAAGCACGGCCTGAATAACATCGTTTCACACACAGTGTGGCCCTTTGGTCTACAGAATACTTACACATCCGTCATCTTTCCCCCCAGGCCCTGCCTAGTGACCTGAGGTGGAATCTCAGGGACTTCCCTTCCATTTTCGATCTCTTGAAATCTGTGGAACATTTCAGGTCCCGATTTGATATCTCCGTCTCTCCAGAGTCCTTCTTGGTCATCCTCACAAAACTCATCTGCTCCCATGGTACTTCCTGTTTTCTCTCTTCTATCACTGATTTGTGTTCCTGCCTGATTTCCAATACTGGGCTGGGAACAGCATGATGTGGTGGCGGGAAGATGACAGAGCCTGGGCTGGAAAGCAGGGTGACGGATGGGAGGGTGCCACATGACAGGCATCTTACATACATCAATTCACTTCATTCTCAGAGCTCTCCTGCAGAATAGTTCTCTTAGACAGAAGAAGGTGAGGCTGAGAAAGCTTAGCAGAGTTACATGAGGTCCTGCAGTTGGAATGTAGGCAACACTGAGCTCAGGTGTCTGCTTCCAAAACCTTTGCTCTTTCCAGGCATGCTGTGTTGTCTTTGAAGCCTTAAAGACCTGCATTCCAATGGGCCTGACCTGCCTTTTTGTGTGATTTTGTACAAGTTATCTCAGTGACTGAGTCTCAGCTGTAAGCCAGGGATGATTACATTAACTTCTGTGATATGTGATTTATAGTAAGAAATACACATTCAGTCTTCATCCCCTTTCCTGGCACAGAGCTCCTAAAACCCGTGGAATTTCCTAAGTGATGAGAGCCAAAAAGTGCCTCCTGACATGTTAATGAGCTGACTTTCCCAAAGCCCCTAGGTCACTTTAAGAATGGGCTTGTTGCAATGACATACCTGATAAAAATGACACTCCACCTCGCCTCGGTCCAGCCCAGTTAGTGGGCGGAGTTAGAGGTGATACCATCTGTGAGGTTAGTGAGGCTTAAATCTCAGGGCTCCTCACAGCACATACCTGATTTAGTATCCAAAATCTGTAAAGAACTTATCAAACTCAACACCCAAAAAATAAATAATCCAGTTAAGAAATGGGCAGAACACATGAACAGACATTTTTCCAAAGAAGACATACACATGGCTAACAGACATGTGAAAAGAAGCTCAACAGCACTCAGTCATCAGGGAAATACAAATCAAAACCACAATGAGATACCACCTCACACCTGTCAGAATAGCTAAAATCAACAACACAGGAAACAACAGATGTTGGTGAGGATGTGGAGGAAGGGGAACCCTCCTACACTGTTGGTGGGAATGCAAACTGGTGCAGCCACTGTGGAAAACAGTGTGGAGGTTCCTCAGAAAGTTAAACATAGAACTACCCTATGACCCAGCAATTGCATCCTAGGTATTTATCCAAAGGATTCAAAAATACTGATTTGAAGGGGCACATGCACCCTGATGTTTATAGCAGTATTATCAATAATAGCTAAATTATGTAAAGAGCCCAAATGTCCATCGACTGATGAAAGGATAAACAAGAAGTGGTATGTTAAAACAGAATATTACTCAGCCATCAAAAAGAATAAAATCTTGCCATTTGCAATGATGCAGATGGAACTCGAGGGTATTATGTTAAGTGAAATAAATCAGTCAGATAAAGACAAATACCATATGATTTCACTCATATGTGGAATTTAAGAAACAAAACAGATGAACATAGGGGAAGGGGAAAAAAAGAGAGGGGGGGAAGCAAACCATGAGACTCTTAACTAGAGAACAAACAGGATTGATGGAGGGAGATGGGTGGGGGATGGGCTAAATGGGTGATGGGTATTAAAGAGGGCACTTGTGATGAGCACTGGGTGTATGTAAGTGATGAATATGTAAGTGATGAATCACTAAATTCTACTAAAACCAATTTTACCATGTATGTCAACTAACTAGAATTTAAATAAAAACAGGGGAAAAAAAAAAAGAATGAGCTGGTTGCCGAAAGAACCAATCAGTTGATTGGGGGTTAGAACTTACAGCCCTATTCTCTGACCTTCAAGGCGGGGGGGCTGGGAATTCAGTTACAGCACCAATGGTCAATGATTTAACCAATTATGCCTACATAATGAGGCCTCCATAAAAACCAAAAGGACAAGCTTTGGAGAGCTTCCAGGTTGGTGAACACATGGAGATTGGGGAGAGTGGCATGGAAAACTTGGAAAGGACATGGAAGCTCTGTGCACTTTGCCCAGACCCTGCCCTACGCATCTCTTCTATCTGGCTGTTCCTGAGTTATATTCTTTTATAATAAACCAGTGATCTAGTAAGCAAAATGCCTCTCTTGAGTTCTATAAATGCTCTAGGAAATTAACTGAACCCAAGGAAGGGATTTTGGAACCTCCAATCTATAGCCAGTTAGTCAGAAGCACAGGTGACAACTTGGACTTGCAATTGGCATCTGAAGAAAGAGGGCCACTGTACAACTGAGCCCTTAATGTGCGGGATCTGACACTATCTCTAGATAGATAATATAAGGATTGAGTTAAGTTGTAGGACATCCAGTTGGTATCAGAGCATTACTTGGTGGTATGGGAAAAAAAATACATGGTAATTAGTGTCAGAATCGTAATTCACACTACCACTTTGAGAATTACATAAAACAATGCTCAAAGTGCTTACCACTGTACCAGGCATATAGCATAAGAAGGGTTAGACTCAAGATTGTTTTAAGACCAACCTGCAGCGGGGCGCCTGGGTGGCTCAGTCATTAAGCGTCTGCCTTCGGCTCAGGTCATGATCCCAGGGTCCTGGGATCGAGCCCCACATCGGGCTCCCTGCTCCAGAGGAAGCCTGCTTCTCCCTCTCCCACTCCCCCCGCTTGTGTTCCCTTTCTCACTGTGTCTCTCTCTGTCAAATAAATAAATAAATAAATCTTAAAAAAAAAAAAGACCAACGTGCAGGAATAGCACCAGGAAATAAGGTCCTCTGCAGAGGCCACCCCTAACTCAGAGAAGCAGAACACTGGGTCCAATAGGAGGCTTGGGGCCTGCTAAGAAATGGTATTATATTAGAATGTGGTGGAGTCAGAATTTGAATCCTGATCTGCCTGACCCCAAAGCCCATGCTCTTTTCACCATGCATCCTGACTCTGATCTCCCAGAGGGGTCATTCAGGGCTGGGGAATTGGGAGCAATTGGGAGCCACTCAGGACTCTTCTCAGGGCTCAAAGTAGAAAAACAGGTAAGTCTATAACTCTGCAGACCTGGATCCTTCAGCAAGCCCCACTTCTAGAATCACCATCCCTGGAGGAAAGCCCCTAAAGATTCACTTCTCCAAAACAAAGGTGGGGGGACAACTGTCCTGAAAATCTTACCCCCTCAAACCTTCCAAGAAAGCATGTTTCCTGTCTAAGTCTCAGACATGGGGTCAAACCAGAGAAGAGGAAGCATCACAGTGAGCATGAACAAAGGAGGACCTTAGGCCAAAAGCTGGCCCCTTCCATAGACAACTCAAGCCAGGATCTTGGTTAGTCAGGTCTGGTTAGTCAGGTCTGACTAGTGAGAAGCAAGGGGTGTTTTATGGAAAGACATTGTTCCTTCAAGTTATTTCTGGGAGAGGACAAGTGAGAGGGGAGGAAAGCAAGTATAAAGGTTGAGGAAGAAGCAGGCCCCAGCTGAAGTCAAAGCTTTGTTGCTGGAATATAGTGCCTAAAGGAGGGACCTCCTGGAAATGGTAGCCCTTATTGTAGATTCTAGCAATGTTCCTTTAGCTGTTGACTGTTCTCTGAGGCTTATTCCCTATCCCCCAACCTAAGGAGGCACTTGGTCAGCCAGATTCTTGATCCATTGCTAGCACCATGCACAAAGATCAGCACCTTCCCCTTAGTAGGGCCACATCCTTTGGAAGCAGAATCTAGCCCAGCCATGTAGCCACATTTTGAGGGAAAGAAATAGTTTACCAATCAGGCCCATTGAAGGAGTACTTTGTCTTAACCAAACAGTTTTGAGTCCCAGAACCCACCTAGGCATATAAGTAATAAGAGATAAGACATGGAAGGGCTCCTGAGAAATACACATTTGAATGATAAGGTTGGCTTGAGTGATAAGGCTGTCCAATTTCCCAACGTGAAACAAGTAAGCTTTGAGCAACATAGGAAAGGCAGAAACACAAGACATTCCCAGTCAGATACACGATCCCATCTATGTTTCAAGAAGCAGAGCCACAACATTGTGTGTTGGCAGGGAGAGGCAGGTGCAAAGGTCCCACCTGGACAGGGGCAGAGCCTTCAAGGTGGAACACAGTTTGCTGGCAGGGGGAAAACCCCTTTTCTCAAACCAAAAGTAACTCCCCAGTCCCTCCAAATTTAGCAGTATTGGTCATCCCTGGGGTAATGAGCGACACTTCACAGCATTTGAAGGCCAGGCCCCAGGCTGCCTAGATGTGTGGACCTGTAGTTCAGCCCAGAAAAGGCAAGAGCAAGAGCAATGGGGTGGTTGAGGCAGAAAAGTCTGGCTTTAAGCATGAAATGTTTAGTTACTGCAGCCAGAGAGATGGAGGGCCCTCCACAGGTCAGGGAAGAGCTGTACCCACCAACTTGGAATGGTGATGCAGGTCCAACCAGAACTAAATGGCAAAAGTGGGGATCTGGTCAGAGGAGACCAAAAAGCAGCTACAGCGTAGGGAGCTAACGCCAGTTTCCTGGTGTGAAAACTGGTCTCCCTGGAAGGATCTGGTACCAGTCTACTTCAATGCCACTTACTAACTACAGAACGATTAGTTCTGACTGGTTACTTTCCCTTTCTCATCCTCAGTTTCCCTCCTCTGCCAGTATCCTTGACCTGGGGATATTTCATGCCTTGCTATGTAGTTGTGAGGGTCACATGAGATGGAGCAGCTATCTCCCCTGGAAAATGTACAAGCCCAGGAAGATTGTTAGTGGCCCTAACACTGAGACAATTCTAGCACCCACCTCCATACGTAGCCCAAAGTAAAAATAATACCAAATCATAACATCATGTGATGAAGTCCAATAAACCTCTGCCTTCCCCAAAAGTCCCCTTCAGAGACTTTTATTTGAAATGTCAAACACTGATTTATTTATAGTTTGTTATTAGTCATATATGTACATAAAGAGTCAACTAGTTCTACAACATTAAGACAAATAGCAGTCCCCAGGCCCCTGCCCTTGCCCCTCTCCATTACTCCTTCCCCATAAGGAATCACTCTCAAATCTTTTAGCTAATTTTTTTTAGTATTTATCCCCATATCTTTTAATAAAATGCTAACATTACTTTTTGGTTTTCCTGTTTGGCGGTATTATCTACTGACTATCCACCATGGAAGATAAGGGTTTAATTCCCATTTCTACTACCAGCCCACCTGAAATACACACTCCTATACCCCCCCTTTCCACCCAATAAAATCATAACTTTTGTTATCTTGATAACTAGACTCTAAAGTGATCTCCAATGATGCTCACTTCCTTGTGTTCATGTCCCTACGTAGTCCTGTCCCACGTAAAGTAGGGTTGACTTGTATAACCAACAAAATACCAAAATGTTTAATGAAGATGGGACGCACACTTGCACTTATATGACTTGGCCTCACTCCCCTCACCATAATCCCAGCCCTGTTGGGTCCTATCTTTATTTTACATTCTTGATATTTCATTCATCATGGATTTTTTTTGCATTCTTTTTTTTCTTGTATTGCATTAAAATATTCTTTATCCTATTCACTAAATTTTCTGGTGCCTCTTCAGATTTTGCACCCAAGGCAAAAAAAGTACCTCACTCACTTTACCTTAGTCCCAGCCATAACATATTGTAATAGCTTCTAGAGAAACGATGCATGGAAGGTAAATTTTTGGAAAACTTGCTTGTCTATATATGCCTAATTCTACCTCACACTGGATTCATAGTTTGGTCAGGTATATAATTATAGATCGGGATTTTTTTTTTTAAGATTTTATTTATTTATTTATTTATTTGTCAGAGAGCACAAGCAAGGGGAGTGGTAGACAGAAGGAGAAGAAGGCTCCTTGCTGAGCAAGGAGCCCGATGTGGGACTCAGTCCCAGGACCCTGGGATCATGACCTGAGCCAAAGGCAGAAGCTTAACAAACTGAGCCACCCAGGCGTCCCTAGGTCAGGCTTTTTTTTTACCAATATTTTGAAGATGGTGTTCTTACGAAACTCAAAGTCATCTGACTTCTGATCTTTTGCTTTACATAGTGGCTATCAATTTTAGAATTTTGTTGGCTATACATGTCAGTCCTATTCACAGTAGGACAAGATTTAATTTAATAGTGGAGGACTAAGTTCTAAGCAGTGGATGGAGCTTATCAAGTTGGAGCTTCACTGTAGAGTGATCTGGTTGGGCTGTTGGAGAGCTCCAGAAGCTGGGATATTTAAGTCTTTCCTCTTGGGCTGACCAGGTCTCCTAGAGAAAACCTTTCCTATTTCCTGGATAGAGAATATCCTATTTCCTGGATAGAGAATAAAGGCGTGGATCCCATCATCTGGGGAGCCAGTGGGAGAAGACCGCAGGGTGGAGAGGGATGGGCTACTAGGCCTTCAGTAGACTTAAGTGTCCAGGTGTTTTGTGGTATCCCTGGCCTTCAGCTGTGCCTGAAGGACCTTCAGTTTTATTTTCTCCAGACAGATCTCCTGCTTCTGCCTGGTAAAAAGACCAGTACCATCTTCTCAATAGCTTTCAACCAATCTTCTTCTTTTTTTTCTTTTTATTCTTATATTATCCCCATAAATGGCATCATTAGTTTTAGATGTAGTGTTCCATGATTCATTGTTTGTGCATAACACCCAGTGTTCCATGCAGAATGTGCCCTCCTCAATACCCATCACCAGGCTAACCCATCCTCCCACCCCCCTCCCCTCTAGAACCCTCAGTTTGTTTTTCAGAGTCCATCGTCTCTCATGGTTCGTCTACCCCTCCGATTTCCCCCCCTTCATTCTTCCCCTCCTGCTACCTTCTTCTTCTTCTTTTTTTTTTCTTAACATATACTGCATTATTTGTTTCAGAGGTATAGATCTGAGATTCAACAGTCTTGCACAATTCACAGCGCTTACCAGAGCACATATCCTCCCCAGTGTCTATCACCCAGTCACCCCATCCCTCCCACCCCACCCCCCACTCCAGCAACCCTCAGTTTGTTTCCTGCAATTAAGAATTCCTCATATCAGGACGCCTGGGTGGCTCAGTCATTGAGCGTCTGCCTTCGGCTCAGGTCATGATCTCGGGGTCCTGAGATTGGGCCCCGCATCAGGCTCTCTGCTCAGTGGGAGGCCTGCTTCTCCCTCTCCCCCACTTGTATTCCCTCTCTCGCTGTCTCTCTCTCTGTCAAATAAATAAAAATCTTTATAAAAAAAAAGAATTCCTCATATCAGTGAGGTCATATGATACATGTCTTTCTCTGTTTGACTTATTTCGCTCAACATAATACCCTCCAGTTCCATCCACATCATTGCAAATGACAAGATCTCATTCCTTTTGATGGCTGCATAATATTCCATTGTATATATATACCACCTCTTCTTTATCCATTCATCTGTCGATGGACATCTTGGCTCTTTCCACAGTTTGGCCATTGTGGACATTGCTGCTATAAACATCGGGGTGCATGTGCCCTTTCGGATCCCTACTTTTGTATCTTTGGGGTAAATACCCAGTAGTGCAATTGCTAGGTTGCAGGGTAGCTCTATTTTCAACTTTTTGAGGAACCTCCATACTGTTTTCCAGAGTGGCTGCACCAGCTTGCATTCCCACCAACAGTGTAGGAGGGTTCCCCTTTCTCCGCATCCCTGCCGACATCTGTCGTTTCCTGACTTGTTAATTTTAGCCATTCTGACTGGTGTGAGGTGGTATCTCATTGAGGTTTTGATTTGGATTTCCCTGATGCCTAGCGATGTTGAGCACTTTTTCATGTGTCTGTTGGCCATTTGGATGTCTTCTTTGGAAAAATGTCTGTTCATGTCTTCTGCCCATTTCTTGATTGGATTCTTTGTTCTTTGGGTGTTGAGTTTGATGAGTTCTTTATAGATTTTGGATACCAGTCCTTTATCTGATGTCATTTGCAAATATCTTCTCCCATTCTGTCGGTTGTCTTTTGGTTTAGTTGACTGTTTCCTTTGCTTTGCAAAATGCTTTTTATCTTGATGAAGTCCCAAAAGTTCATTTTTGCCCTTGCTTCCCTTGCCTTTGGCGATGTTTCTAGGAAGAAGTTGCTGCAGCTGAGGTCGAAGAGGTTGCTGCCTGTGTTCTCCTTTAGGATGTTGATGCACTCCTGTCTCACATGTAGGTCTTTCAACCATTTGGAGTCTATTTTTGTGTGTGGTGTAAGGAAATGGGCCAGTTTCATTCTTCTGCATGTGGCTATCCAATTTTCCCAACACCATTTGTTGAAGAGACTGTCTTTTTTCCATTGGACATTCTTTCCTGCTTTGTCAAAGATTAGTGGACCATAGAGTTGAGGGTCCATTTCTGGGCTCTCTATTCTGTTCCATTGATCTATGTGCCTGTTTTTGTGCCAGTACCATACTGTCTTGATGATGACAGCTTTGTTATACAGCTGGAAGTCCGGAATTGTGATGCCACCAGCTTTGCTTTTCTTTTTCAACATTCCTCTGGCTATGCGGGGTCTTTTCTGGTTCCATACAAATTTTAGGATTATTTGTTCCATTTCTTTGAAAAAAGTGGATGGTATTTTGATGGGGATTGCATTGAATGTGTAGATTGCTCTAGGTAGCATTGACATCTTCACAATATTTGTTCTTCCAATCCATGAGCATGGAACGTTTTTCCATTTCTTTGTGTCTTCCTCGATTTGTTTCATGAGTATTCTATAGTTTTCTGAGTACAGATCCTTTGCCTCTGGTTAGATTTATGCCTAGGTATCTTATGGTTTTGGGTGCAACTGTAAAGGGGATCGACTCCTTAATTTCTCTTTCTTCTGTCTTGTTGTTGGTGTATAGGAATGCCACTGACTTCTGTGCATTGATTTTATATCCTGCCACTTTACTGAACTCCTGTATGAGTTCTAGCAGTTTTGGGGTGGAGTCTTTGGGGTTTTTCCACATAAAGTATCATATCATCTGCAAAGAGTGAGAGTTTGACTTCTTCTTTGCCGATTTGGATGCCTTTGATTTCTTTTTGTTGTCTGATTGCTGTGGCTAGGACTTCCAATACTATGTTGAATAGCAGTGGTGATAGTGGACATCCCTGCCGCATTCCTGACCTTAGGGGGAAAGCTCTCAGTTTTTCCCAATTGAGAATGATATTCACTGTAGGTTTTTCATAGATGGCTTTTATGATACTGAGGTATGTACCCCCTATGCCTATACTCTGAAGAGTTTTGATCAAGAAAAAATGCTGTACTTTGTCAAATGCTTTTTCTGCATCTATTGAGAGGATCGTATGATTCTTGTTCTTTCTTTTGTTAATGTATTGTATCATGTTGATTGATTTGCGGATGTTGAACCAACCTTGCAGCCCAGGGATAAATCCCACTTGGTTGTGGTGAATAATCCTTGCAATGTACTGTTGGATCCTATTGGCTAGTATTTTGGTGAGAATTTTTGCATCCATGTTCATCAGGGATATTGGTCTGTAATTCTCCTTTTTGACAGGGTCTTTGTCTGGTTTTGGGATCAAGGTAATGCTGGCCTCATAAAATGAGTTTGGAAGTTTTCCTTCCATTTCTATTTTTTGGAACAGTTTCAGAAGAATAGGTATTAATTCTTCTTGAAATGTTTGGTAGAATTCCCCCGGGAAGCCATCTGGCCCTGGGCTTTTGTTTGTCGGGAGATTTTTGATGACTGCTTCAATTTCCCTAGTGGTTATAGGTCTGTTCAGGTTTTCTATTTCTTCCTGGTTCAGTTTTGGTAGTTGATACATCTCTAGGAATGCATCCATCTCTTCCAGGTTATCTAATTTGCTGGCATAGAGTTGCTCATAATATGTTCTTATAATTGTTTGTATTTCTTTGGTGTTGGTTGTGATCTCTCCTCTTTCATTCATGATTTTGTTGATTTGGGTCATTTCTCTTTTCTTTTTGATAAGTCTGGCCAGGGGTTTATCAATCTTATTAATTCTTTCAAAGAACCAGCTCCTAGTTTCGTTGATCTGTCCTACTGTTCTTTTAGTTTCTATTTCATTGATTTCTGCTCTGATCTTTATTATTTCTCTTCTCCTGCTGGGTTTAGGCTTTATTTGCTCTTCTTTCTCCAGCTCCTTTAGGTGTAGGGTTAGGTTGTGTACTTGAGACCTTTCTTGTTTCTTGAGAAAGGCTTGTATTGCTATATACTTTCCTCTTAGGACTGCCTTTGCTGCATCCCAAAGATTTTGAACAGTTGTGTTTTCATTCTCATTGGCTTCCATGAATTTTTTAAATTCTTCTTTAATTTCCTGGTTGACCCATTCATTCTTCAGTAGGATGCTCTTTAGCCTCCATGTATTTGAGTTCTTTCTGACTTTCCTCTTGTGATTGAGTTCTAGTTTCAAAGCATTGTGGTCTAAAAATAGGCAGGGAATGATCCCAATCTTTTGGTACTGGTTGAGACCTGATTTATGACCTAGGATGTGATCTATTCTGGAGAATGTTCCATGGGCACTAGAGAAGAATGTGTATTCCGTTGCTTTGGGATGCAATGTTCTGAATATGTCTGTGAAGTCCATTTGGTCCAGTGTGTCATTTAAAGTCTTTATTTCCTTGTTGATCTTTTGCTTAGACGATCTGTCCATTTCAGTGAGGGGGGTGTTAAAGTCCCCCACTATTATTGTATTGTTGTCGATGTGTTTCTTTGCTTTTGTTATTAATTGCCTTATATAATTGGCTGCTCTCATGTTAGGGGCATAGCTATTTACAATTGTTAGATCTTCTTGTTGGATAGACCCTTTAAGTAGGATATAGTGTCCTTCCTCATCTTATTACAGTCTTTGGTTTAAAATCTAATTTGTCTGATATAAGGATTGCCACCCCAGCTTTCTTTTGGTGTCCATTAGCATGGTAAATGGTTTTCCACCCCCTCACTTTCAATCTGGGGGTGTCTTTGGGTCTAAAATGAGTCTCTTGCAGACAGCATATCGATGGGTCTTGTTTTTTAATCCAATCTGATAGCCTGTGTCTTTTGATTGGGGCATTTAGCCCATTTACATTCAGGGTAACTATTGAAAGATAGGAATTTAGTGCCACTGTATTGCCTGTAAGGGGACTGTTACTGTATATTGTCTGTGTTCCTTTCTGGTCTATGTTGCTTTTAGGCTCTCTCTTTGCTTAGAGGACCCCTTTCAATATTTCTTGTAGGGCTGGTTTTGTGTTTGCAAATTCCTTTAGTTTTTGTTTGTCCTGGAAGCTTTTTATCTCTCCTTCAATTTTCAATGACAGCCTAGCTGGATAGAGTATTCTTGGCTGCATATTTTTCTCATTTAGTGCTCTGAATATATCCTGCCAGTCCTTTCTGGCCTGCCAGGTCTCTGTGGATAGGTCTGTTGCCAATCTAATGTTTCTACCATTGTAGGTTACATATCTCTTCTCCCGAGCTGCTTTCAGGATTTTCTCTTTGTCTATGAGACTCGTAAGTTTTACTATTAGATGTCGGGGTGTTGACCTATTTTTATTGATTTTGAGGGGGGTTCTCTGTACCTCCTGGATTTTGATGCCTGTTTCCTTCCCCAAATTAGGGAAGTTCTCTGCTATAATTTGCTCCATTATACCTTCTGCCCCTCTCTCTCTTTCTTCTTCTTCTGGGATCCCAATTATTCTAATGTTGTTTCGTCTTATGGTATCGCTTATCTCTCGAATTCTGCCCTCGTGATCCAGGAGTTGTTTATCTCTCTTTTTCTCAGCTTCTTTATTTTCCATCATTTGGTCTTCTATATCACTGATTCTCTCTTCTGCCTCATTTATCCTAGCAGTTAGTGCCCCCATATTTGATTGCACCTCATTAATAGCCTTTTTTATTTCAACTTGGTTAGATTTTAGTTCTTTTACTTCTCCAGAAAGGGTTTCTCTAATAACTTCCATGCTTTTCTCAAGCCCAGCTAGTATCTTTAAAGTCATGATTCTGAACTCTAGATCTGACATCGTACTAATGTCTGTATTGAGTAGGTCCCTGGCAGTTGGTACTACCTCTTGTTCTTTTTGTTGAGGTGATTTTTTTCTGTCTTGTCATTTTGTGCAGAGGAGAATAGATTAATGAGAGAACAAAATGCTAGCAGAGTAACAACGTCCCCAGAAAATATACTCTAAACAAATCAGAAAAGACCTGAAGCAGTGGGAAAAGAAATGGAAAGAGAGAAAAAAGAAAAAGAAAAAGAAAAGAAAAAGATAAAGATAAAAACAAACAAAAACAGAACAAAACAAAACAACAACAACAAAAAAAAAACAGAATGTGATCAAATATGATCAGGCTGGTATATAGATCAGTGCCACACACTAGGTTTTGGGTGTATTTTGGTCTGTTAGAAGAAAGTGCCTCCCAAAATTTTAAAGAAAGAAAAACTTATATATATACAAAAATAAAGGTTGATATGATGAAGGGATGGAATATGACTGTAGATATGGAAATCATAAAAAATTTTATAAAAGGAATTGATAAGAAGTTGTTTGAAAAAAGAAAGAAGAGGATTTAAAAAAAGAAAAAAGAAAAAAAAGGGAGAGAATGTGATCAGGCAGGGGAGTAGAAAAAAAACCATATACTAGAGATTTAGGGTATATTTTGATCTGTTAGAAGAAACTATCTCAAATTTTTAAAGAGAGAACAACTTATATATATATATGCCAAAAATATGGGTAACTACTATGAAGGGATAGAATATGACTCTAAAAATGAAAGATAAAAATGTGTTTTTAAAAAAGGGATTGATAAGATGTTGGTTGAAAAAGAGAAAAAGAAAAATTAAAAAAAAAGAAAAAAAAAGAAAAAAGACAGTTAAAAAAAAATTAACTTTGAAAGACTAAAGAATCATGGTAAAAAAGCCATGAATTCTATGTGCAGTATTCCCCTAGCGCTGGAGTTCTGCCATTCTCGTTGATCGGTAAACTTGGTCTTGGCTGGCTGTTCTCGCTAATCTTCTGGGGGAGGGGCCTGTTGCCATGGTTCTCAAATGTCTTTGCCGGAGGCGGAATTGCCCCACCCTTTCCGGTCCGAGCTAAGTAATCTGCTCGGGTTTGGTCTCCCAAGCTTTTGTTCCCTGCGAGCTTTTCGTACAGCTTTGGAGGCGGAGAGTGAAAATGGCGGCCTCCCAATCTCCGCCCCAGAGGAGCCGAGAACTTGGGGCCCCGCTCCTCAGTGAGCCCCCAGAGAAAAGCAGTCAGTCACTCCCGTCTCCCCGGTCTCCAGCCGCACTCCATGCTCACCCAGCCTGTGACCGCGCGTTTCTATCTCCGGCACTCAACCCCGTGTGGAGTCTCCAAACCCAGCAGATCCCTGCGGTGCACTCCCGCGCGGCTCCTCCCAGGGGAGGAAGGGGAGTCTCCCCGGATCTGCCGCTTGTTGGGTCCCTGCTGGAGGAGCAGGGGCCCGACTGTGCCGCGGATCACGGTTTATGGCAACCCCGAGCTGAGAGCCCGCGCCTGGGCTCTGCCTCTGCAGCCGGCTTCCCTACTCCGATACCCGGGAGCTCTGCTGCACTCAGGCACCCCTGGTCTTTCTGTGACCCCGAGGGCCCTGAGACCACACTGTCCCGCGAGGGTTCCACCCCCAGCTTAGCCACCAGAGTGACGTCCCTCAGCAGAGCCGACTTCTAAAAGTTCCCCGATTTTGTGCTCCGCGGCTCTATCACTTGCCAGTAGCGGCCGACGGAGGCCCCTCCCCCGCCGTCTATCCTCCCGAATATCGCCTCGGATTCACTTCTCCGCACGTCCTACCTTCCAGAAAGTGGTCGCTTTTCTGTTCAGAGAGTTGTTGCTATTCTTTTCTTCAATCTCCTGTTGAGTTTGTAGGTGTTCAGAATGGTTTGATCCCTATCCAGCTGAATTCCTGAAAGGAGATGAAATCCAGGTCTCCTACTCCTCCATCATCTTGCTCCACCCCCCTCAACCAATCTTCTTTTATTTTCCCTCTATTCCATTTCCAGAGATACCTTGAACATCAATTCCCAGGACTTTTGAGGGTTCTATCATTTAGTTGTGGCAGTTCTTTGCTTACCCTGTACTGTTATAGGTTCTATTAAGTCATTAGGTACCTGTCCATCTATTTTTCCAAAATGTCATCTCCTCTTGTTCTTACCATCTCTGAGGATTTATGCCTTTAAAAATCCCTTTAAAGTCAGTTAAGGGATCAGGACAATGTTCAGCATGGTGCCAGAGGGTAACAGAGCACAGGAGATGGGGATGTGTTCTACATCTTGGCCTAGGATAGATGAGGAATTCCTATTTCCTAGCTTCCTCTCAACTTTCATTCATATTGCAAATAATGCATTAGGAGAGGGGAAAAACCCCTTTACAGTAGTTTTAGTGTGATTTAAAAGGAGATCAAAATTGTATGCCTGTGTTCAAAGTGTAATCTTTCCTGGGAGGTACCCTAGGTCTCTGCTTAGTTTTTCTATGGAATTACCCAGCTTCGATGGACTGCTTCTGGAGATGAATTTTGGCCTTGAAAGGAGCAAATACTGCTGGTGCTTAAGGAGGTACAATTTCATTATCAGCATATTTAGTGTGATCCTCAAATAATCACTTTAATTTTAACAGTTATGATGTAACAGGAAAACAATGACAAAATCCGTTATTTTATGCAGATGGCCCCCACAGAGGGGTACTGGGTCCTGCTGGTCTGGTCTTTGCCTCCCTGTAAGCCCTCTCAAGGGCAGGGCCTGAAGGACAGACTGACCCAAGCCAGTTCGGGAGGAGCCGCAGAGATATGAGGTGTGCTCTGGAGAAGTGATTCGGTGCCAGGCCCTGCCACACACCTTCGGGTTCCCATTGGTACCGACCTGCGGGTCACCTGCCCTCAGCCAGCCCCAGGGATAAAGGTCCTGCGCCTTTCCCGGCCGCGGTCGCCCGCCCCCTGGGCCCCCACCCACCCGTGGGCGCCTGAAAGCGTTGAACTTCCAACGTCCGGTGGTGAGAACCCGAACCACGCGCGGGGAAACGGCTGAGGTCGGGAAGGTTAAAACGAGAGGGAGAGAGGCTGATGCACAGAAGGGTCGCTGGCTGAAATGGGCTTTCAGGACAGGGAGCAGAGAGGGGAGGAGGGTGAGCACCGGGGAGGCCCGCGAAAGGACTGGGACCCCAGGAGGGGAAGGGAGAGGAAGGGAGAAGGCGGTTTGAGTGAGTGATCCACAGGGAAGGGGGACACATGGGCAAGGAGCAGAGGAAAGCCAGAGAATGGGAAGTTCTCCTGCGGGGGGTGGGGGGGAGGTGGTAATTTAGGAGGAGAGCCAGTGTGCTCACTTACTCCAGCAGGGAGGGGCCGTCACCAGGGACAGGAAAAACATGTGTTGCTGTGAAGTCCAGAAGTAGCTGCCTGGGTAAGCCTTGATTCTAATATGTTCTGATGACTGGCAGGCCTCTCACTCAGCAGGACTTGGAAGACACTGCTGTAACTATTGGGTTAGGTTGTAATTGTTGTGAGCTGACAAAATGCAGAGAGCTGTGATCATAATCCTACCTCCTAATCATATTAGGTCTCATTAACCCCTTCAAAGTGCTTTCCTCTATTCTAATCCCCTCCCTGCAACAGCCCTGGTAATGTCAGGAAATGGTTTTGCCTTATCCTCTTTTTTATAGGCAAAGAAGTTCAAAGTCAGGTGAAATGATTTGCCCAGAGTCATAGATCAAGTAAATGACTGAGTAGAAAAGAAACAACAGCTTGGTTGAGATTTTAGTGAAGCCAAAACTGGCCAGTCTGGAATAAAGATAATTATGGCAGGATGTGACTCCGTGACAAAAGGTAACAGAGGTGATGGCTTGATGAGCCCATAAAATAAAGTCCCCAGGATCAAAAATCATTCCCTCCTCATTGGTAAAGTCTAGGAAGCAGATGTTCTTCACCCTGGGCCTGAAGTCTCCAGGTCCCTCTACGGCATCCCTGAGACCCCTCTATCTGGCCTGCCTTGACTCAGACTAATAGTCAATTTAGAAATTGGAAGACTCACTCCATTCAGGCTGCTATACTAGAATATGGTAGACTGGGTGGCTTATAAACAACAGAAATTTATTTCTTACAGTTCTGGAGGCTGGGAAGTCCAAGACCAAGGTGCTAGCTAGCAGGTTTGGTATCTGGTGAGAGCCCACTTCCTCGATGACCATCTTTTTCTGTAATGTCACATGGTGGAAGGGGCAAGGTAGCTTCCTCAGGCTTCTTTTATAAGGGCACTAATCCTACTCATGAGGGCTCTGCCCAAATTATCTAATCACCCCCAAAGACCCCCATCTCCTAATACCATCACCTCGGGGGTTAGGTTTCAGCATATGAATTTTGGGGGAACACAAACATTCAGACCACAGCAGAGTTAGAAAGGACTTGCTTTGCTTAGTGGCATCAAATACGCACAGGCGAAATGGTCACTCCTTTGTTTTCAGGAGTGAGGCAGTGCCTTCTATCTTGTGTCTTAGACTGGCTTGCCTGCCCTCCCTATTGTTTCATAACATGCTTAACCTTTCCTCTGATTGGTGTGCGGGATCTATATAAATTAGGTGTTCATTTAAACTATTGATGCTGAACCCAAGAGAGGCTTCAGGGACTTAGAGATGGTGGGTAGGAGCCAGCTACAGGAAGGTCTAGAGAAAGAGCTTTCCAGGCAGACTGAATAGAGAGGGAAAAGCTCTAGGGCAGGAATGACCTTGGTGAGTTTAGGAAACAGAGGACCCAGGAAGCTGGAACACAATAACCAGGGGAGAAAGTGGCATGGAATGAAGTCAGGGAGTAAGGCAGGGATCCAACTATGGGTGTGGGGAAGGGAGCTGGGGGTCTAGGGAATTAAATCCGGGCAAGGGTGGGCTCCTGGAAGAGATAGGAATATCCCCATCAAGGCTCCAATTAAATACTGCAGAACAGCAGAGGAGGTGAAACAAGAAAAGCCAGGCCAACCTGGCTGAGCCTCCCAAATGAAGGTGATATGGGGTGAATGGAAGGAAACACCAAGACCACTAGTTTGCAACACAGTGCCAGTGACCTCAGGAACCGTAGTAAGAACCACACCAACCTCAAAAACCTAGAAAATGAAGGGTGTCTGGAGGATATTTAAACCACAAACCCAATTCAAAGCTGCAGACTGTCTTAAGTGACTTCCCTCTGGAGAGGACTCTGTGGGACATCCACCTCTGAGGCTGGAGGTGCACCTCCCCACTGTACTCTCTACAGACAAATGGAAATTTGTCTATATATTATATTGTCCATGCAGTACATGCAGGTTTATTATTCACTAGCTCAGGGGCTGTCCTTAAAAATGTATAGCTAGACTATACAGAGAGAGTTTTAACTGGCTGTCTGATGGTAGGTATGGTTGCAGTGGAGCTGAAGGGTAAAAAAAATACTGGAATGTTACACCACCTGGTAGATTCCAGAGTCCTAATGAGCTTCTCTGTACAGCCCTCGCCTTAACTGTTAAACTTGAGAGAAAATGATGACTTAACCCCCTTAAATGTCTTTAAATGTTTGTGCTACCCCTTCTTCTGCCGCAACCTTATACCAAGCCACCACCATCACACCTGGATTTCTGAAATAACTACTTTATCTTTCTGCTTCCACACTTGCATCCTTACAAACTGTTCCCCAAACAGTCTGAGTGGATCTTCTAAACACTAAATCAGGACTTCTCAGGGTAGCCTGTAGCAAAGAAACTAAAGCCACAGATTCAAAAAAAAAAACAAAAACAAAAAACCCTGTGAATCCCAACAAATACAAAGGGAATCAACACCAAGAGTCATCATAATCAAACTAGAAAACCAAAGAAAAAGAGAAAAGCTTAAAAGATGCTAGAGAAAATGATAGATTATGTTTAAGAAAGGTACTTTGTAAATGGGAGACAATAAATATTTTTTAAATGAGTACACAATCACACATAATTTGGGAGCTTTTATGCTTACTAGCTCTGTGATTTATGTCACTTGACCTCTTTGAAACTCAGTCTCCTAATCAGCAAAATGTAGATAACACCTACCTTACAAGGACGATTGTGAGGATTACATTCCTGGTATAATTAGGTGCTCCTGTTCTGCTCAGACTCTCTCCCAGATTTGGGTTTCTGGTCTATTCTATGCAAATTTACTCTCTAATCTAGGTCTCCAGTCCAGGCTCCTTTCCCAGTTCCAAACATCCATCTTGAAATACTTCTATATCTAAAACATATTTCCTTCCTTCCCTTTTAAAGGGCTGGAGGCTTCAGAAAAACAAGTCCTATTGTAATAACATCTGTTCAGCTACACGGTGGGGGGTGGGTGGGAGGCGAGTGATCAAACATTTAGCTTAGGGTGCACCTGATAATTCCCTGACCTAAATAATACTCAGTAGTATTTTCCCAAATTCTGTCATGACAAGAATAACCTGAGGCAGTTGTTAGTAATACAACTTTTGGTTCTCTTGCCACTGAACAATATGACTCTTTAGGTTTAGGGTGGAATCCAGAAATCTGATTTTTTAACAAGCACCCAGGTGACTCTAACCCTCAGAGAGTAGTGGGAATATAGCTAGGAGGTGGGGGTTTAAAAACTGGCCAAGCTACTGATTAATCTGAGTGAACAAATATTTCCTGCTGTAGGAAAGGAGAGAAGAAAGCACAAACAAGAGGCTGGGCCTATGAAGGTATGGATATAATATGGCTCATGTCTGGACAGGCTCACTAACTTTTGGAAGACATAGGTATGCATAAAATATTATAAGGCAAACAGACTATGCTACCATTGGATGGGCAGTAATGGACAAAACAGGAACTCTGATTGTAGGGACCTGGAAAGCTTTGTGAAGGAAGTAGAAGTACACTCTGAACTAGACTACTGTCTAGACTTCCAGAATTTTTCAGGTGAATATAAATACGAAATGGAATTTCAGGAAAGAAAAATAGTTTTCAGTGAAGGAATAAAGGCAGAAAATGCCCAAGTTGGTTCTAGTAAAGGCAAGAACACTGAGCTATTCCTTCCATATGTACAGGGGAAATGCCTGGATGAGGAGGTAGAAGAAAAGGCCAGGTAGGAAATGAACAGACAGTTTGAAACCCAGTGCAGAAGATCTGCCCAGATTAGGGGTGAGAGGGTGGGTGAGTGAGAAGAGGGAGAAGAAACCTGAAGAATCTACCATGAAACTAGGAGCCTCTGAGACAGAGAAAGCCCAAGATTAGTTCCTACCTCAGGACCCTTGATCCTCGCACCTTCAGAAACCACTTTCTGACCCATCACTGACTGGCAAATCTTGAAACTTAAGCCCCCAAATGCCAGAACTCTCACTAATCTACCCCAGTAATGGGTAGAGACCCTGTGATCCCCTCCTGAGACTTTAAACATGTCCCTGCCTACTCAACTCCCTACCCACCTACCCTGCATATTTCATCTGTTGAAAGTTCCTGGAATACTTCATTTCACCAGCAATTTCCTCTGCCCAAAATGTTTTCCCTCACTTCATTTGACTAACTTATTCATTTGTCAGGTGTCTGTTTAGACACTTCTTACTCAGAGAAGCCTTTCCTACTCCCTTGATCTGCATTGTCCTCCACCCGTTACCTTGTAGACGCCCTTCGAATATTTTCTTCATAGTTCACACAAATATTGGAAGATGACATTCTTATTTGTGTTTGAGGCCCTCTTCCTTCACACAGTAAGCTCTGTGGCTCCCTCTGTTTCCCTCAGCACTTTCTGCTCAGTACCTACCCCAGGGCATTCTCCCACCATTAATACTTGTTTTAAAGAGAGGGGGAAAGGGATTGTGGCCTTTTCCAAGATACTCTGCATTCTCAAGACCCTAATGCCTTTCCTGCTTCCTTCTCCAGAGCTAGTGCTTGGGTTCAAATCCTGATGTCAGTATTCAGCTGGGTTACACTGGACAAGTGGTCTACACTGCTTAAATCTCAGTTTCCTTTTCCTGTAAACTTGAGATGATGACAGTTCCTACCTCGCAGGTTGTGAGGAGCATTATAAGAGCTTCCATGTAAAATATCTAACAAGAGTTTCTGGAAAATAGTGGTTGATAAAGGTTAGCTGCCATCATTATTGTCGCTAATAACTGATCACCTCTAAGAGTCAAGCTCTCGGGCTTTTTTCCACAAGAAAGTTCTCCTTAATATACTCAAAGAGATCTTATAAATCAAGAAATGCAGTTAGAAACATGGGTTCTAAGGATGAAAATTCACAGAAAACTTTTTAAAATTTTTAAAAAATATATTAGTAGGGAGGAGGAGAGAAAGGGGCACAGCCTGAGTCTCAGGTACTCCCACGTCTTCTTAAAGTTCTTCCCTCTAGTGTTAGGAAAGAAGGAAAAGCAAACAGGCAAGTGCCTCCTTCCTTGGGAGAGGGGGTGCCAGTGGTGGGGCGTGAGGCTGGGCTCCCTTCTCTGTGGGAGGTTTCTGCATCTCTGGCTGACACAGGCTGCCCTCCGTGAATGCTAGCTCTTGCAAAGCACACGTGTGGTTCTTTGGAGGTCACAAAGTTCCCTCTCTCTTATTATGCCCCTTAAAACCCCTCTCACCAGAAATTTATTTCTGGGACTTACCAGTGATGTCTCATGCACACAGTCCATGAATTCCCGGGTGGCTCTTGCCATTGTTTCCTCCATTCCAAACCTTGGAGTACTTCCGCTGTCCTAGGACACTATGTTGCTGCTGCTAGGGTTTCACTACCCAGGAGCCATGACATTTTCCTTCAAATGTAGGGGGAACACCCTACTCCCAACTCCATGCCACACGGATCCAAGATAAGTAAGGCGGTACTGTTCTCGTACAGTGATTCTGCAATGGGCTCCTCCAAGGAGATTTAGCTGCAGAAGAATCTAAAGGGCCTCCCCCACCCTCCCACCCCCGCCCCAAAGTGGTCTCGGAGCATGACCAAGGGTGAGTGTTGGGCTTAGGATCCTCTAGTGCACTGTCATTCCATTCTTCCCTCTTTTCTATCTTTTTTTCAATTTATTCCCTTCTTAAGGTGTCATTGGGGTCAGCATCCCCTGGAAAGTTGTTAGAAATGAAGACTCTCAGGCCCATCCCCAGATCTTCTAAATCAGAACCTGCATTTTAACAAAATCCCCAGGTAATTACACACTAAAGTTTGAGGAATACTGATACATAGGACACAATTTTTTAATTCTCCCTCTCTAGCTATTCAGATCCAAGTTCATTTTTAGCCAAAGGAGCTGCATTTCCCCCTTTTTGCATATGCTGATTATTGTACAGGCATTCCTTGGCTGCTGAACTAAGTCAGCCCCAGAGAGTCTGCCACAGTCATTCTGCAGGCATTCCATGTAAGCAGCCCCACATCTGTTCTTTAGAGATGCCCTAGGAATTAAAAAAAATCACCCAGCCCAGTACGATAGGTTATCATACATGGGTAAATGGTAGGTCTTGAAGGAATGTTGAAATCATCAGCACCTGTAACTCCATAATACCCTCTTCTTCACATATGTTTTAAGATACTTCAATATATTATGGAGGTGAAAATGATTGTAATGTACCTATTTTGTTAGTAAATGCACACATTCACTGTGCTTAGAAATAAACAGCACAGCTTACACTGAAATTGTACATGCACACGATCCTTGAAGCTAATTCTCTCCTCAACCCATAACCTGTATCAGAGATTGGTTTGAGGACATTACTGCTCTCAGAAGAGAGGTTGAAAGGGCTCTAGCTGGTGTTCACCTGCCACTCCAAGTGTTTCTAGAATTCACCCAGAGATTCTTTAACATGCTTCCTAGGATATAAGTCTCACAAAATACAAAGAACTGCCTTGTGAATGAGTTCTCAGAATTTGTTGCATCCTCTGGTTTGATTTCTGCTTGGTTCTGACCAGCTAACTGGATGAGCCAGCATTGCTGTTTTTCCTCCTCTGATAAACCTAGCTCTAGAACTTTCTGTCTGAGGAATCTCATGGAATATTCAAAACAAGAAGACCCCACAAAAGATATGAAATCATGCGATTATTTTCCTGCCTGCCTCCTTGTCCTATGTGGTTGACCAGTTTCTTAAAGCCTGCAGGGTCTTTTTCTGGCTTGGCTATGCTAGGGGTGGAAATTTCTGAAGTCCTGTAGGATACTTTTAGGGTGATAGTGGTTGGCTTACTAGAGGTTGGGCAAGAGGCTGTCTTCTTTGGAGCAACCTGGTATAGCCATTAAGTTAAAAAGGATAGCCTTGATAGGATGTGATCATAAAGCAACTTCATTTTTGTCCCTGCTCCCTCTGCGCAGAGGCTGGTTTCTCAGGTGGGTCTTTTTCCAGACACTCTTCGAAAAAAAGTCCTCCAGTCAATTCTAGTCATAAAGCAGTCTCATTTCAGTCGTTAAAATGTCCAGCCCATGTAATAGTTAAAACTCTGAATTTCATTTAAGGCAAATATTTCTCCTTCCTCCACTTCCCCAGTCCAGGTTGATTCAGGCTGGAAGCCTGACGTGAGGGAAAGGGAAGTGGGGGCCAGAGGAGCAGGGTGCCACAGCTGGCTTCTTCGCTTTGCCACCTCATGCTTCTGCTGCTCCTCTCCCATTCCCTCTAGGGTATGGGTCCTATGGGGCTTGGGGTGAGGCGGAAGGAGGAAGGAGGGGGAGGGGGGAGGGCCTTCCTTTAGGGGAACTGAAGGGCTTGGACCTCCGTGGATGTTAACTATGGACTCCTCCTCTTCTGCGGCACTTAGGTGGGGGTAGGGGGCTTGGGGATGGCTCCACTGGAAACACTGGACAACACCACCTCCTCTGCTGGCCACTTGCTCCACTGGCTTCTGCATTTGGTTCCAGCCCCCTGTTGCCTAGCAGCCTCTGGCGGGAAGCCCACTTGTGCAGGCTCTCCTTGAAAACAACCCTCACGCCCATTTTCTCCCTTCCCCCATATGACCCACGGGCCACATGCTCTTTTCTGTTCTGCATTTAGTGGTGGACACAGTCCTCCTCCTACCCCGACTCAGCCATGGCCTTCTTGCTTTTAATTTTCTCTGGCCTGCGTCCAATACCAGTTGCTTTGGCCCTCTCAATTCTAAGGGGCACGGTTTTCCAGCTAATCTGTGAAAGCCCCTTCTGAGACTTGAGCCAAGGAGGAGCTCAGCCTCCCCAAGGGGGAGTAGGTAGGAGGGGAAAGGCCACAATACTTCAACTATTTCTCCCAATGTCTCTTTTCAAATTTCTCAAACCTCAGACCTTGAGGGGTTGAGGAGTGGTATTAATCTTAGGGTCACAAAGACTATCTTCAACTAGCCCCTTTGCAGGTCCTCGCGGGTGGTCTCACAACCCGCCTTGAAGTAAGGGGAATTGTCACTTACTGTTTTCTCCTTTTCCTCTGGGCCTCGGCTGCATCCAAGACATCTCTCATTTTAACATGCGCTTTCTAGCTCCATGATGCACCCCTGGAATTTCATTTTAAAGCCCCTCGAGGAAAAGGAAGCAGCTCTATCTTTTTCAGACATTATTTTAAACATGAACGACAGGTTGCCTTCTTTTTTGTCCTTCTGTCCTTATTAACAGTTTATTACAGTATATTCTTGTGAATATTCCTTTTTTTTTTTTTTTGCCATTTAGAAATAAGATTGGACAATTCACCATGACTCTGAATTGGGCTTCAGAGAAGTAAGGGAATCCTTCTGTTTTCCTTGTTAAAAATAGTTTAAGGCAAAATGCTTTTAGATTTGTGGGTGTTTTCTTTTTACATTGGAAACTGAAGTTAGGTAGATTTTTTTAAAACAAATTCAAGTTTAAAAATATACTTTTTTAATGTTTAGCTTTTCACATCAGGATTCAGAAATATGAGAGAAAGGTTGAAATATGGGAGAAAAGTTGATTTTTTCCCCCCATGTGGGTGGCCAGGCTGGGGATAATGTGGGTGTTAGGTGGGAATGCCTGGCCTGATTGGATGAAAGCAGTGGGGTGTGCTGGTTGGGCTTGGGGGGAGGTGGTAAACATAATCCTGGATTAACGAAGCAGGCCCGGAGTGGCTGAATTATAGGCAGGTCCAGTAGGACCATATCTTTCTAGCACAGGGAGTGGCATCAGAATCTCAACCTTAATGATAACTTTACCTAGGAAAACATTTGAAATTCAATAATACTATGTATTGTCTATAATACACCCTTCCCATTATCTGATTCTGATTCTATTGGAGCTATTTTACAGCTCAGAGTTGTAGGTAATAGCAGTGCAAAACACCTGACTCTGACACCACCCCCCACTCCTCCCCCCCACACACACACAATAAACCAATTTAGGCTCCATAATGCATGTGCATTTCGGTATTCCTAATCCATGAATGTGTCTGTTCTTTGGATTCCCCTTTAAACTGGTTATAATACCTCATCTGCTTCCTCATTAATGAGTTAAATCTTTAATATGTATTTATATGTGCATGAGAGTCATGCTTTTTTCTTATTTTGAAAATGACCTCTTTACAGTTTTGGAGTTCTTTCCCCAAGATGCCCTATGGATTCATCTGACAGAGCCAGGTAAACTTTGCCACCAGAGAAGTGTACCTCCTATGGGCTGCTTAAGCGTGGGCACAGCTCTTCTTCTCCCGGAGGTGAATCCAAAGTGACACGGCATCTTTGCTATTTTTCTAATTTTAATTTTCCTCTCTGGTAATTTCATGTTTTGGTTTTGGTTCATTTATAGCCAGTACTCGTTAGTAGCAGCAATGACGGAGAATTTGCTTTTATGGTCTGACCATTTGGTGATCTTTACGAATGGATTAATGGATTATAGAGATTTATTCTCTGGTGGGTGAGAAACAACAGAGAATCTGGATCCTTAGTCCTTTTTACTTGTTTGTCTGTTTTGAGTTCTGTGTGCCCATTGGGAAGGCAACTTTCATACCAGGACTGGTGGAATTTGGGGTTTCTGGACTTACTCTTGACTGAAATTTCAGAATTGAAGCTATAAGCTCTCTTTGTCTGTCTCTGTATGTCCATGTGCCTGTAGTTTAGAAACGCTTTCATCTCTTCATTGTGTGACTAGATAATATTTTCCTACCACCAGAGGGTATTAATACATTTGATTACAAAGAATTCTTTTTTGGGCGCCTGGGTGGCTCAGTTGGTTAAGCGACTGCCTTCGGCTCAGGTCATGATCCTGGAGTCCCTGGATCGAGTCCTGCATTGGGCTCCCTGCTCGGCAGGGAGTCTGCTTCTCCCCCTCCCGCTCCCCCCTCTTGTGCTCTGTCTCTCTCTCACTCTCTCTCTCAAATAAATAAATAAAATCTTTAAAAAAAAAAAAAAAAGAATTCTTTTTTGATTGACTGATAGGGATAAATAAGTGCTTATATAAAGCAAATATTCCTAAAATTCCCAGAAAGCAGTGAAATTGAACTTCTAATACTTTAAATGTGCTGCATTTTAAAAAATATATAATAATAGAAACCAACTCAGTAACATTTTTAGACTTCAAGTACATAAATTTCAATAAATCTTCAGAAAATAAGACTAGTTTAATATCTGGGGTTTAATAATAATAGCTATGTTTCTCTGATTTACTAGTATTAAGTATAATTCCTAACAATATTCTACTTGGATATTCTTTTTTTACAGATTTTATTGACCAAAATAAGTTACCATTACTCATTATGTTTAAGATTAAACATTAAACACGAAAAAAGTGGAAATGTGCTTAACTAAATTGAATCATTATTCTTAAAAACTTCTTATTTCAATGGTAATTTTGTTTTGTACTATGTCAGTTTAAAGATAATTTCCAAGAGCTTTAGGTAACTTAAAACCTTTGTGTATGTGTATATTGGAAACCACGGGGTGGGGGTGGGGGTGGGGGGTACTTAACTATCATATTTACCATATTAGAAACTGAAATTGAGAAATGTTTATGATTCTTATTTATTGAATCACTTGAAGATAGCAACAATGAATGCACTGCATATTAATAACATCTTAAGAATATTGTACACCTAGTTTTGACATTGCAGATGCCCTGAGATGGGTCTTAAAATAACATATGAGTTCGTTCCAGAATATAAAATGAAGGACAAAACTTGGAAGTAATTTATCATTTTAACATATACAGTTCAGTAGCATTAAGTATACTCCTATTGTTGTACAACCATCATTACCATCCATCCCCAGAAAGTTTTGATCTTCCCAAGCTGAAACTCTGTACCCATTAAACAGTAACTCCCCAATCCCCCCCAGCCCCTAAGACCCTAGCAGGCACCATTCCACTTTCTGTCTGGAAATACTTTTTATTTGCCTTGGTTTATAAAACCTGACTCTGAAAAGTTATGAAATGTGCTAAGGTCTTTGCAAAGTTTGCCCAGTTTTGATGGTCTCATTTCCTTGGTTTACTGTTTGTTGCCTTCTCCTGCAATATGAAGTTCTTTCTTCTGTGTAAACTGTCCAGATTATAAGATATTGTCTTGCCAGAATAATTTTCTGTGCTTTATGTTAACTTTATTATGTTCTTGATTATTTTGCTTTTTTTTTAAACTTTTTTTTAAAGATTTTAGTTATTTATTTGACAGAGAGAGACACAGCAAGAGAGGGAACACAAGCAGGGGGAGTGGGAGAGGGAAAAGCAGGCTCCCCGCTGAGCAGGGAGCCCAAAGCAGGGCTCCATCCCAGGACCCTGGGATCATGACCTGAGCCGAAGGCAGTCGCTTAACGACTGAGTCACCCAGGTGCCCCTTCTTGTCACTTTCAAATGGAGCCAACCATTGTTTCTTAGGTACCCATGGTACTATCTTAACCGTTTAAATATCTTGACAACTTTTGGGTTTTGCCTCCCTAAAATCCAAAGATTTGTTCTTTTACCCTATAAAAGAGAGGTTTTTTTTTTAAAAATAATTAGGTTTTGTTATGTTACTATTGATGAGTTTCATGGAAAGAGTCATTCAAATCAGAAAAGATGCTCAGCCTTCCCTAGGTTAAGTTTATATAGGTAAAATATTATTAATGTAAATATTTTAGAGCCTAAATGCTTTATGGGAAGTCCCTGAAGATTTTTCAGTGTTTCTATTTATCAGCGTCCTGATGTGCTTTGCTTCATGTTAGCAACAAGAATGTGGTGTGACCAATCATAATTTCAGTTATTATTTTAAATGTTTACTTGGTTGGAACCTTACTTCTTTTATTTGGACCTCACATCTTCTAGACTACTGGTTTTCATCTGGGGATAAACATCAGACTTATCTGTAGGGTTTTATTAAAATACTGATGTTTAAGACCTACTCTGAATCTCTTTACTTGATATTGTTGATATATTTTTGGTATATTCTTAGTATAATGCATGTATGTTATACCTCAGGAATGTTGTATATCTCAAGAATATTTCCTCTGTAAAAAGTGTGCCCATCCGTTATTACAAATCAGAAGTCATATTCACTATCTTCTTTGAAAATCGAAGAGCAGTTGATCATTGTATGTATAGACATGTTGACTAAAGCTTTATTTCTATTTTTTGGATTACCTTTGTTTTGCATGACATAGAAATAACCAAAATTCGTTTGTCAGTTGCATCAGTCTTGTTATGAACACTCTTGAGTGATTGCTGCAGTCATTTTAAGTCTCTGGCATCTACAGATCCTGTTGGTATTACTCGGATGTTCCCCAAAGGCTCTGCAATCAGCTGCAGGCCAGAGTTCACATCTTATACAAAAAAGCATGATCTCAGAGCCCATGGAAAAGGACTCTACCAGGTACTTTAAACTTTAAAGAATAGATCTTGGGGACAGGCTTCTGATGTCATTGCCTAAACAACTTTAAGACTGTACAGTGAGCTAAGTCAAGATTTCTAGCACTCTTTTTTAATCAAGAAGCCAATGGGTTCATGATACTGCCAACCTAAGATCCAGCCAAACAAGACTTGATTACACAGGACTGAATGAACTGATGAGAAATGACTGTAGCTATTTGTTTGGAATGTTGTTGATGTTAATGTTCTGTTTTCTGGGTATAAAAGGAAGCCCTTTCTCTTTCTTATTAAGGTATCTATAACTCATAACAATTTAGTGGATTCTGATTATGTGAACTGAAATGGAATATTCTTAAATGATATTCTCCCTGCCTGACTCCCCCTCCCAAATTCAGAAACTTTTATTACATGTTCTTACTTCTAAATGGTACTAGAGTTATCTGCATAGGTTCGATAAGAATCTACCTACCTTTTTACTAGATATAATTGGAAAAATTGGTATGCAACCAAGGCCTTGTCTGGAATGTCATACTTGAGAATGATGCTTATTTAATTGGGTACTACCAGCCACTATTTTTTTTCCCAAGAGACTATTTTAAAATTTTGCTTTCAACTGTTCAACCCAAATTATGGAGTATGAACTAGCCATTTAAACTTTTTCCTTAGTAAAATGTCTCTCCCTACAAAATATTTTTCTTAAGAATATTGTCAACAGGTTACTCATTTCTTGTACTTCAGACACAACATTCAAAATCAGCTGTTTTCCATCTCTTGATCCTTTTGATTTCTCCAACTTTCCTCCATGCTTCTTACATAGGAAGCAAAAACCTGTTACCAAAAATACTTTTTTACATTTCAATTAGTCTGTTATTTATGAAGATTGGCTGTTCAAAGCAGTACTGTTATTCCGGTCTCCTTTCTTAATATCCTTCATTATAGACACAAAGCCCAGTTCTAAATAAAAATTCTTCCCCATCTCTGCAAACTACATCCCAGAATGGACAAGCTGGACCGAGTAGTGATTTGTGATACATGTGAAGATCTAGTCTATCAAGTGTATGTCTGGCTTAAGGCCATAACGCTTGATATGAAGAAACAGTTTGAAGAGACTGTCCTCAAAGAATACTTCAGATGTTCAATATCTTGCTGTAATCTGCCAGAAAAAAGGTCAACTGGCATGGCTTATTCATGAAACTTCCAAATGAAATGAAGGTAACTGTCTCTTCCAAATTGAGAATGGGCACTGCAAAATCAATGAGATTTTGAAGGACATCCCTTGGACGTAACCAACATCAGATCTGTAACATGAATATACTCCTAAGATACTATTTAAAACATCATGATTTGGACCGTCTTTGTGAAAGAGATAGAGATGGAAATGCATAGGATATGTCTAGCTTAATTCCAGATGGACATTTGGATCATCAACAGATACACCTTCTGTATCACGTTTAGAGAGAATGTGTTTCACTGAAGCCTTTCCGCTGTTCCTTTCCTCTGGAGAGAAATATTTCATAAAGTTCAGGGGCAACATTTGGATCACTTCCTACAGCTAGACTCTGAACTTTTACCATGAACAGTAGGGGGCAGTCCCAATACCCCAACTCTCAAACTTTTCTCTTACTATGCATTACTTCCCAATTGGTGCAGTATTTCACTGGTCCAAATTACCACTGGATTTGTAATATATTTTTTTTTCTGCTTAAATTGTTTTTCCTTTTTTTCTAATGTACTGCTTTAATTTCTCAATTTTGAGACTCAACCCAATAGTCTAATGTTCTTGTCAGTGATGTAAACCTTCCTCCACAGATTTGACAGGAAGATTTCCCTGAATTTGCAAAAATTTCATAAACAGGACATAAAAGCAATCATCAATCACATGATGGTCCACATTCAAGAATCAGAACAGTGGTAGAAAGTGGCTCAAATTCAAAATTCGCATATCCTAAAGACTGAGGTGGTGGTTTACAGGCCCTCCCTGTTCGTGTTTCATATTCCTGCTGAATGGTTTTTGGAAGTTTTCTAAAGATTCTCTCTGGGAGGGACTTTACCACATAATTTCCACCAGGAGCACTATGGACAACTGATCTGAGCTCCTTTTGTCCTTTTTGGAAAAAGTTTCAACCAGGAGCAGATGGAGGGGCGCTCTGTCTGGGCACCCTCCTCAGACCCTGGAGGGGCTGACTCCTGGCCTCTGCAAGTCTATGTGTTTGGTGTCCATAGCCACCAGGCAGCAGCTCTATGGAGGACAGGCTGCCTACACCACCAGCCACCCCTTTGCCAAGCCCCTCCAGGTGGACAAAGGAGGAGAGGCTCCTGCTGACCTGGGGAAATTGTTGCCAGCTCCTGACCAGTCACTTTTATGGAATTAAGGTTGACTTTATGGAAACTGGTTTACAAGTTCCAGCCTTAGAGCTGGTAAGGGAGGTCACTTTCATGGCAGGCCAGGGGCCTACAGGTTCTTTGAGGACTTTAAGAGAGAGGAAGTCACCCAGAATGGATGGATACTGCAGATGTAATCTGGTGGATAAAGTTTCCTGGACTTGGCCTCCTAGCCTCAGGATAGCAAGTAACAGAGGCTTTTAGAAGTCCAAGCTGATATTCCTTATGGAAACCTCCAGCACAGCAAAATTTAAAAAGGCCTTTTGGTAAACATTCTTACTGCACCTATGTAAGTAATCAGGCCAAGAATAATGAGGCCAGATTCACTTTGTGATCAAGAATCTGAGATGCTTTTTGATCAGAAGTGGGGAAACCATAGGGAAAAATTTGAGCCCAGATGGAAAATTATGTATTGTCATTCCAAAGCACAGCTGGGTTATTTGATCCTGATTCTGTAAACTGTAGATAACTAACAGCAATGCTAAAGAATTCTTGTCCATAGACATGCAAACAAATTCTGTTCAGGAAAGAAAGAACTATAAAACCAGTTTTGGATCTATTTGCACATCCCTTACAATATTCCTGACCTATAACTGTGTCTGTTCTTGGGATTCTCCTTTGACCTGGTTGTAACACATCACTAGTTTTTTCATGAATGAGTTAAATAAAATTTTCATCATTTTTTTTCCTTAATATCTGTATGAGAGTCATGATTTTACCTGCTTTTAAAAATTAACTTTTAATGTCCACTTGAAACTAAATCACCATTTAATGGTTGATCACATGTGCCTGAGTCTTTACTTCAGCTACTAAGGACCTAGAGACTTTCAGGGAAGTGTCAAGAGACTTTTGAGGCAACCCAGTTTGGTGATCTTGCAAGCAACCTAGCACAGGAACTTTCTAGAAGCTTTATGGTGGCAGTACTGTTCAGAAGCCACTTGGTGTTTTTGCTGTTCTACTAATTAAGGTGGTCTGAGACTTCTTAGCCATCATTGTCCTGGCCATTCAGCTCTTCTTCAGGGGCTGCTCACACTCCAAAAGTATACTTAAGGGGGAAAGTATAAATTAAAGATCCTCATATTCTAACTCTCAAAGACCAAGAGCAAGATAGTGCTGATGCAACAGCCACATGGGGATTTATAAGCTTGTTTAAATCAAAATCATGTAAAACTTCATTCTTGTGGGGTGCCTGGGTGGCTCAGTCAGTTAAGCGTCTGCCTTTGGCTTGGGTTATGATCCCGAAGTCTCAGGATTGAGCCCCACATCAGGCTCCCTGTCTGCTTCTCTTCTGCCCCTCACCCTGCTCATGCTGTCTCTCTCTCTCTCCAATAAATAAAATCTTTAAAAAAAAAAAAACAAACTTCATTCTTGTGTCCAGATGGCAGATAGAAGTATGGTCATATTTTCCTCAAAGAGGACTGACATATTCTTTACTACTTTTTGATGACAGAGTACCTGGTACCACTTCCCTGCACACTTTGTTAGAGGCTGGCCAAAAATCTCCTGACCTAGGGTACAGCAAAACTCAGCAGGGCCCTGGGAAACCCTCACCCATTTAGTTATCTCTTGATCATAAGGGCAACTGTCTTATTTTCCATTTTATTTACTTTTTTTTTTTTTTGAGAGAAAGAGAGTGGGGAGGAGCAGAGGGAGAGAGAAACCCAAGCAGGCTCCACCCTCAGCACGGAGCCCCATGCGGGGCTCGAGATCACGACCCTAAGATAATGACCTGAGCCAAAATCAAGAGTTAGACACTTAACTGACTGAGCCAACCAGGCGCCACTCCATTTTTTTAAAATCAACTCTTGCTCTCTCTCTAAAACACTAGCCTGGTGTATCAAAAGAGAAATATTTTCCTTCAGCAAGTGAGGACAATCTTTAAGAACCACAAGTAACACATAGCAGGGATTTTTGTTGTCATGGGGATGGTCTTATAAATAGTTCTATCTAGTAGGTCCAAGTTAACTCTACTGCAGGGCTTGACAGCAGAGTCCTGGAATATTACACCCCTCCTTCATGCTTCCCTGAGTAGATGAGATATGCATAGCCTGCAAAGCATTTGTATAAGCCGGATTCTCAGGAAATACTTGTCAGGAGAGGAATTTTTAAGCCTACTAAGAGGATATTTTGTAGGGGTTCTTAATGGTATTCTGTTTCCAGAAAAAAAAAAGATGACAGAATGGAAGTGTATCTGTTGAACCAACATGGTTATAATTAGTCATGGTAATTGTTTAAAAGAACTACTTAGAATTCACATTTATGATGTGGTTTCTCTTTCCCTGGCAGGACACATTTTGAACCATGTCTACAGAATCCTTAAGGATTCTGGAATTCTGGACATTATGGACATGGAAAGCATTGTTCAATTATACTCTGGTCATAGGCTCTGTCCATTACACACCCACAGTCATTATGTTCACACCCATAGGAATTGGTTCTTCATATAATTTTCCATAGCTGTTTTCTAATTTGGCCATTAGGTATACTGCATTGCACTCCCTGTACAATGACCACCAGAAGTGAACACTTCTAAGTACAGTTTCATAAAGAAACTTTTTTGTAATAAATACTGGGATATTAGAAGGCCCAATAAGTGACATCTCTTTTCCCTGCCTGACTTCTGAAAGAGTAAGGCAAATAGAGGTGAAAAACCACTTTCACTAACAAAGCTTGGTTGGAAGTACATGGCTTATGTGTGGCAAAAGGAGACTTCCCAATCCGAAACTCTGGAATTAGGCAGATTACCTAGTTACAGTCCATCCTGAAAATCCATGGGGTTGGGAGGTGGGTGGGAGATGGGCTAGATGGGTGATGGGTATTAGGACACTTGTTGTGATGAGCACTGGGTGGTATATATAATTGATGAATCACTGAATTCTACTCCAGAAACCAATATCGCACTGTTAACTAACTAAAATCAACAACAAAGCCCATGGAGTCAAGCACAGTCAGCAGGGATCCTACTCTCCACCAACAGGCAGGCTCCCAGAGTGAAACGGATGTCAGGGCCAGGCATACAAGCCCAAGTTCCCTCCCAGACTCAGTTAACTCACTTAAAAGGAGGAGGAAGGCCTAGGGAAAAAATTCCTTCTCATGAATACCAGAGGCATGGGAAAGACACCTTCCCCACTAACAATGTCTTTTCTCCATTTTCTGGAAGTTTATTTTCCTACTATGAAACAGCTTCATCTCACATGATCCAGAAACAAAGGACTCAGTCATGATACAGGTTGTATCGCAAACTGTTAATGACATTCTTACAGTACAAGAATGTACTGTCTTTTTTTTTCCCCCACTTATTTTGACTCACCTATTAGAGAACCCTTGTAAAAAACACAGATGCTTCAGGGGGTTTCTTTCCTGTGCTATAATTAACATCTTCCAAATTATCAAAATTGTACCAGCATGCCCTTAGCCTTGACAGTGGACTTGCCAACTGCTGACCTGCGGCTTTATAACTATCAGCCTTTACTTGCTCCCAAGGTAGCACTCACTTCTTGTTTGCTTGGTAATACGCTAATACTTAGGGACATATTAGGAGGACCCCAGAGGGTCCAACTCTCTACTGTTAGGAATGCACGTTTTGGTAATGACAATGGTCACACAGGTCCTGAAGACCCAGGAAGACACATACTGTGGTGAAATCGGTGTGTGAATTTGCAGGTGGTCTGCTGAACTGTACAGGTATTCTTTGCATTCTAACAGAAGCCTCTATCATGTCATCTATGAACTGACATAGGTCATTAGCCATCTCTAAAGTTGAATGCACACATTTCAGGGGTGTGGCTCTATTTTGTGTATGTGTTTATTAGTATAGTAGAACATGTATATAATTTGTAAATATACAGATATTGAGGTCCCATGTCCAACATTTTTCTTAATAGGATGCACAATCAAGATTAGAAAATAGGATATATCATCAAAACATGAAAACATCTTGCTAATGGGTTTCCCAGGCATCCTCACCAAATTGGTATTGGGAAGGTTTGATCATTATGCTCATTTATCCCACAATTCATTCAGAAGATGCATGCCAACCTGCCTCTGATCGTATTCCTGAAAATTTATTCTCTGAAAGGACTTTTTTCTGTTTGTTTATTTCTAATACTCAGAAAAGTGCTTGGCACATAGTAGGTACTCAGTATCTGTTGAATGAATCTCATAATGGTTTAATTCAATATCCTATTCTAAGCAATCATTCCTCACAAGATAGCCCTTCATGTTTTAGAAATGGAAGTCTCATTTTTACAGCATGGGTTGCTGATGAACACATTCACCTAGAGTTATATGGAAGTTTCTTTAAAATGCTAGCATATATATATAATGGAATATTACTCAGCCATCAAAAAGAATGAAATCTTGCCATTTGCAATGACATGGATGGAACTAGAGGGTATTACGCTAAGTGAAATAAGTCAGAGAAAGACAAATATATGATTTCACTCATATGTGGAATTTAAGAAACAAAACATGAACATAGGGGAAAGGAAGAAAAAATAAGACCAAAATAGGAAGACAACCATAAGAGACTCTTAACTATAGAAAACAAACTGAGGGTTGCTGGAGGAGAGGGGGTTTGGAGGATGGGGTAACTGGGTGATGGGCATTAAGGAGGGCACTTGATGGCATGAGCACTGGGTGTTATATGCAACTGATGAGTCACTAAATTTTACCTCTGAAACTAACAATACACTATGTGTTAATTAAGTTGAATTTAAATTTTAAAAAAATGTTTAAAAAATGCTAGAGGGGTGCCTGGGTGGCTCAGTCATTAGGCATCTGCCTTCGGCTCAGGTCATGATCCCGGAGTCCTGGGATCGAGCCCTGCATCGGGTTCCCTGCTCAGCGGGAAGCCTGCTTCTCCCTCTCCTTACTCCCCCTGCTTGTGTTCCCTCTCTCGCTGTGTCTCTCCCTGTCAAATAAATAAATAAAATCTTTAAAAAAAATAAGAATAAAAAATGCTAGACCTCATAAATCTTGTTAGTTCCATACACTTTGACCAGAGCCATATTCGGTTCTATTTATTCAGGATGGGTAACCAACCGTCCTGATTTGTCTGAGACTGAAGAGTTTCCTGGGTCAAGACTTTTGGTGTTAAAATAGGCACAGTCCTGGGCAGACCAGGATGAATCAGTCACTCCAGTTCCACTGGACGCAAAGCCTCTGTAAGAACTTACTTTTTCCATACAATAAACAAGACACAAGCAGTAGCCTGTGAACATCAGTTTTCTATGCAGCCTAGGAAGCAGGAGAAGGCAAAATAGCCCCAGAGTGGGGGGACACTTATACTTTCCTTAGTCCAAAATAGTATTGCTTAAAATCAACACTCAATTTTCACTACCCACCACAGCAATGCTGCTGCTTATTTACAGGGATACAGACTTGTGAAGACATGACTGTTTTATCCTCTCCTCAGACTGTGAATCAAGGTGTAGATAAAGCACATGTTTATGACAACCCTCCAACAAAAGAGCGTCCCAAGGGTTCCAGAGGCAATGGGCAAATGGCATACCCAAAAAAGACTGAGGCAGGAATTATCCCTTCTTGGTTATTTTTCTTTTTTTGTAACGGGTGACACCCAAATGAACAGTACACTAGAAACCTGAGGCTGTCCACATGGTAGAACGAACCAAAGGCCCATTGTGATGTTCCTCAAAAAGGTTATGGTTTTGGGCGCCTGGGTGGCTCAGATGGTTAAGAGTCTGCCTTCGGCTCAGGTCATGATCCCAGGGTCCTGGATCGCGTCCCGCATCGGGCTCCCGGCTCAGCGGGGAGCCTGCTTCTCCCTCTGACCCTCTCCCCTCGCATGCTGTTTCTCTCTCGCTCACTCTCTAAAAAATAAATAAAATCTTTAAAAAAAAAAAAAAAAAGGTTATGGTTTCCTACAGCCATAAGGGGCTGGGAGAGAACAACAGCTGATTTCAAAGGCAACCTGGTTCCTGCAATCATGGCAAAGCCATCCAAGAAGTAGTGCTTAACAAGACCCTTGGCAGGCATGGCATGTTCAATAACCCCTCAACTGTGGGCCGAAAAAGCATAGTCTTTGGTTGAGGAGGAGTGGCAATGAGGGGGATGATAGAAGACCTATTTTTCTGGTTTAAAAGCTTATATAGATCTATAAGGACGGAGCAGCATAACACAATAAAAGGGGTCAGTGTTTTATGTTTATTCTCATTGGCTCAGGGCCATCTTATTGAGAGCTGGCTCAGGATGCACATAATATTGACCCAGAGCCTTGTTAAAAGATGTGAGTCATACCCCCTTATTCACCTGAAAGGCCTTGGCTTCTGGCACCTTCAGGGAAGATTAAAGGGTCATATGCCCAATAGATTCCCACCCTAGGTCACATGGTAGCCACCCCTAGCCCCCTACTCTGAACATAGGAGGTGTCTGGTGTTCACTATCTGAGCAGAAAAATGTTTTTATTTGTCCTCTGCTTACCCCCATTCTTCCTAACAGCTCCTGCTAAGTTTGAGAACATATCTGCAGCAAGCATTGAGTTACTCTCACATGTTTGAAATGTGTGCTGGATAAGTTCCTACATGTGGCTCAACTGCCATCCCCACCATAACAATGATTTGTTTGATCCTCTCCAATCCACTGGAGCTAAATGTAATATTCAGGACTTACTGACTTTGCTTTATCTCTACCCCTCTTGGTCATCTCCTGGGAAGTTAAACAGAAACCAAATTCATAGAAATATTCAATAGCCCCAATATGATCCATAAGCCTTTTCCAATGCTTAATGCTTTCCAGAAATATACCTACCTCCAGAAATCTCTCTGGAGCCCCAGATACCAGTGAGCTTCCTCTAAGCACTTCAGTACTTCCCCATCTCAGAAGCCCTCTCTGTTCCCTCCTCTGGGTCTTGGTTGAGCTGGACAATCCAGCAAACCACACACTATGATGATGACGTGGCTGCTTTGACACAACGATGGTCATGAGAGACCTAACCCTCAGGTGGGGGCATGAGGCTCTGTCTTTTTTTTTTTTAAAGACTGTATTTATTTATTTGACAGATAGAGACAGCGAGAGAGGGAACACAAGCAGGGGGAGTGGGAGAGGGAGAAGCAGGCTTCCCGCGGAGCAGGGAGCCCGATGTGGGGCTCGATCCCAGGACCCTGGGACCATGACCTGAGCCGAAGGACTGAGCCACCCAGGCGCCCCGAGGCTCTGCTTAAAATCCACCTTGCTACAGGGGGACCTGGGTGGCTCAATCAGTTAAGCATCCAACTCTTGATTTCAGCTCAAGTCATGATCTCAGGGGGGCATGAAACTGAGCCCCACTTGGGCTCCACACTCAGCAGGGAGTCTGCTTGAGATTCTCTCTCTCCTCTGTCTGCCCCTCCCCCCCAATAAATAAATCTTAAAAAAAAACCTCATTACATTCAAACTGCTGACAAGCCTGTCACATACACTGGCCTTCATGCTCTTTTCTACATCATTAAGCCCCCTTTAACTTCCTGCTGTGATGGTGACGTGTATCTGCACTAGATTTATACTATATCTCTTTCTTCTTATTGTGTAATCACAACTTAAATCACAATAATAACATTTTTAAATAATTCTTAAATATCTCTGAAAATGCATACATATATACACATACTCTTGTTCTTTAGTTTCTTTTCCTAAAAACCACTACTTGCAAATAATCTTACGTACTTTTGCTTACTTTTATTTCACTTTGCTGGTGGTTCTGATATTGTTTGTTCATGGTGCCTTTTGGTTGACACATCCCAGAACCCTATAGCATTATAACAAAGACTCAAGTGGGTGTTTTGATAAAGGGGTACTAGAAAAAGAACAAAATTTCCCCCAAATTCCTATGAATATACCTCCACATACACCTGAGTGGTGGTGGTGGTGGTGGTGTTGTTATTGTTGTTGTTGTTAATGTAATATCACTGGTGGGGCAAAAGTTTACCCTAAATTAACTTTACATCTTTTTCCATCATGCACCATAGGCAGAGGGATAGACAATAGAGTCTTCACAACTGAAATAGCTGGTTCTGTATCACTGGATGTTAGACTGAGTGAGGGATTCATTATGACTGATGATAAAAACTGTTCAGTTAATGCTTCAACACAGTCTCTTATATTGAATGCTGTGGAGAAAGAGCCATAAGAAAAAAATAAATAAACCAAACTCTTCCTCAAACCAACAATTTATCTGAATTACAACTTATCTCATTATAATGTTTTTGTGAATTCTAGGCAATGTCTTCTCTCTGACTCAAGAATAAGTAAAACTTAAAGTTCCCCCCACCTCACCATCACCTACCAGGGGAATATTTTTCATCCAGCTTTTTAAAAAAAGATTTTATTTATTTATTTGAGAGAGGGGAGAGGGGCAGAGGGAGAAGGAGAGAGAGAATCTCAAGCAGACTCCCTGCTGAGCAGGGAGCCCGACACAGGGCTTAGTCTCACGACCCTGAGATCAGGAGCCTGTGAACATCAGTTTTCTATGCATCCTAGAAAGCAGGAGAAGGCAAAATAGCCCCAGAGTGGGGGGACACTTATACTTTCCTGAGATCACAACCTGAGCCAAAACCAAGAGTCAGACACTTAACCAACTGAGCCACCCAGGCGCCCCTCATCCAACTTTTAATTATACTATCCATGTGAGGAATAGTCTGGGTAAGGCTCACACCAGGGATTGATCAACTGTGAGGTTTATCCATCTCAGCACTACTGACACTTTGGACAGGCTAATTCCTCATTGTCGGGAGTTGTCCTGTGCAATGTAAGATGTTTAGCAGCATCCCTCACCTCTCTACCTACTATATGCCAGTTGTTACACTCAAACGTGTCTCTGGACTTTGCCAAATGTCCCCTGGGGGCAAAATCACGTATAGTTGAGAACCACGGGTCTAGAGAAAGGACTGTGATTGACCTAGCTTGGATGTAATGCTTAGTCCTAGGCCATTCATCTGTGACCAGGGGAAACAGGGATCAGTGATTAGAACATAACTCTAGCTGGATCTATGGGGCTGCCCCTTTAAAGGGTGCTGGAAAATGCAACCACTCAGCATCTACCACACCGCAGAGATTTCCTCTAGGGTTTGGCTTTTGTAGCTTTGCTCTTTGCAGATGGTGTTAAGCTCTCTAATTTATCATTATACTTATGTTTTACTTTTGTCTGTAGGTATTGAAATTTCATGTCTTGTTTTGGAAGCTTTTCTTCTGTTTTCAGGTATTTCTATTATAGTTTTAATGTTCTGCCATCTCCAAATAAGCTTTAAGTTGACTTCTGTTTAATCTAGATCAGAGCTCCATTTTTCCTATTCAACTCCCTCTCATTAGTATAACCTAAAAAGTACTAGGCAAATGTACGGGTCTTATTGTGTCTGTCCTCTAAGAAGAAAAAAAAGAGGGAGAGGTGACGGTCATAACTAAATATCGTATACTTACTTGCTTATATACCTTGGAAGTCTGGGGCCATATTAATGGCTAAAAGCAAAGGCTTAGAGGAACAACCCCCTCCCCCCCACTATGTCAATGTTTAGTATCTTTAATGGTCTGTTTGAATAATAGACTTGCAAGTCAAAGAGCCATGAGTCTATTTGAGGTACTCTATTAAGTCCTCCAACCCACTGACCTGGAGAAAAGATCAAGATCCCAGCCCTTCCCTTGAGAAAAAGGTTGCACTGAGTTTTTCATAGGACAGAAAAACCCTATAACACAGGACCTTCCTCCTGAAATAAGAATATTTGAGGGCACCTGGGTGGCTCAGATGGTTGAGCATCTGCCTTAGGCTCAGGTCATGATTCCAGGGTCCTGGGATCGAGTCCCGTATCGGGCTGTCTACTCCTTGGGGGCCTGCTTCTCCCTCTGCCTCTCTCTCTCTCTCTGTCTCTCATGAATAAATAAATAAAATCTTAAAAAAAAAAAAGAATATTTGAGGGCGCCTGAGTGGTGTCTGACTTCGGCTCAAGTCATGATCTCAGGGTCCTGGGATCGAGCCCCACTCAGTGGGGATTCTGCTTGTCCCTCTTCCCCTGCCATTCACTCTCTCCCTCTCCCTCAAATAAATAAAATATTTATAAAAAAAGAAAAAAGAAAAAAGACTACTTGACAGAGTGAGCTTCCAGGTGCATGGTGAGAGCACCCCCAGCCATGACTGGAGCAAGGGCAGAGAGGTTCAACTCTTTTGCAGAATACTGGTGCCCTGGCAATGGCAGAGTGGAAGAGAGAAAGAGGAACAGAGATTCCTAGCAACAGAGCAAAGAGCTTCTAGGAAAGTAAGCAGAGCATCCTTCATGGTGGTGATAGTGTAACAGCAGTCAGTCCAGAACTATATGCAGTTAAGAACCTGGGTCTAACAAAGTTGCTGCATCTACTTGTGCTGAGTAGTAAACACTTCATGGGCATCAATCGCCAACAGAGATGGAGGTGCTAACACTTACCAGCAAACAGGCAGTTATGGAAAAGGGATGATAACCTCAGTATTTTGGATGGACTGCACATTAATGTATTTCCACCACTGACTGAAGATACGGGAGGAAGCAGGTGCTCAGGAAGTAGTTTTTTGTGTTTTGTTTTTTGGGGGTTTTTTTTTTTTTTTTTTGGTTCAGAGAGGAAGCATCAGCCCCATTTCTTTTATCTAAAGCATGCTTTTAATAGGAGCTTCTTACATGAACAGACATCTTTCCAAAGAAGACATCCAAATGGCCAACAGACACATGAAAAAGTGCTCAACATCGCTAGGCATCAGGGAAATCCAAATCAAAACCTCAATGAGATACCACCTCACACCAGTCAGAATGGCTAAAATTAACAAGGCAGGAAATGACAGATGTTGGCGAGGATGTGGAGAAAGGGGAACCCTCCTACACTGTTGGTGGGAGTGCAAGCTGGTGCAACCACTCTGGAAAACAGTATGGAGGTTCCTCAAAAAGTTGAAGATAGAGCTACCATATGATCCAGCAATTGCACTGCTGGGTATTTACCCCAAAGATACAAATGTAGTGATCTGAAGGTGTACGTGCACCCCAATGTTTATAGCAGCAATGACCGCAATAGCCAAACTGTGGAAAGAGCCAAGATGTCCATCAACAGATGAATGGATAAAGAAGATGTGGCATATATATACAGTGGAATAGTATGCAGCCATCAAAAAAAAAATGAAATCTTGCGGTGCCTGGGTGGCTCAGTCGGTTAAGTGGCTGCCTTCGGCTCAGGTCATGGTCCCGGGGTCCTGGGATCGAGCCCCGCATCGGGCTCCCTGGTCGGCGGAGAGCCTGCTTCTCCCTTTCCCTCTGCCTGCCGCTCTACCTACTTGTGCTTTCTATCTCTCTGTCAGATAAATAAAGAAATAATATCTTTAAAAAAAATGAAATCTTACCATTTGCAACGACGTGGATGGAACTAGAGGGTATTATGCTAAGCGAAATAAGTCAATCAGAGAAAGACATGTATCATATGATCTCACTGATATGAGGAATTCTTTTTTTTTTTTTGTAAAGATTTTATTTATTTATTTGAGACAGAGAGAATGAGAGACAGAGAGCATGAGAGGGAGGAGGGTCAGAGGGAGAAGCAGACTCCCTGCCGAGCAGGGAGCCCGATGCGGGACTTGATCCTGGGACTCCAGGACCATGACCTGAGCCAAAGGCAGTCGCTTAACCAACTGAGCCACCCAGGCACCCGATATGAGGAATTCTTAATCTCAGGAAACAAACTGAGGGTTGCTGGAGTGGTGGGGGGGTGGAAGGGATGGGGTGGCTGGGTGATAGACATTGGGGAGGGTATGTGCTATGGTAAGCGCTGTGAATTGTGTAAGACTGATGAATCACGGACCTGTACCTCTGAAACAAACAATACATCATATATTAAAAGAAGAAGAAGAAGATAGTAGGAAGGGAAAAATGAAGGGGGGGAAATCAGGGGGGAGATGAACCACGAGAGACTATGGACTCTGAGAACAAACTGAAGGTTCTAGAGGGGAGGGGGGGTGGGGATGGGCTAGCCTGGTGATGGGTATTAAAGAGGGCATGTACTGAATGGAGCATTGGGTGTTACATGCAAACAATGAATCATGGAACACTACATTAAATAAATAAATAAATAAATAAATAAATAAATAAATAAATAAATAAATAAATAAATAAAAATAGGAGCTTCTTGGCATTGAGGGAAGAGAAGAGGGAAGCTAAGTTAATAATTATATACCAGGGGCCCACTAGTATATGAAACAAGCATTGTTACAACTTTAAAATACATGCAGCATTGTGAAAGGATGGAAAGATAAATTCAATATATCCTTGCCCTCAAAAAGTTTACAGTATAGTGGGTAATGAAACAATTATACAAACAAAATATAATGAGCATCACACAAGAATGCAACTTTCGCTAAGAGAAAGAGATCACAAGTTTTTGAGAAAATTAAGAATACTGTTTTGATCAACTGATTATATCACATAGATTTGAGTAGGGGCATTTAAGAGATGATTTCAAGAGCCCACGTGAGAAACAATGAGATTCTAAATGAGGATAATGGCAATGTAACAAATAAGGGACTTGATTTGTGCAATGTTGCATACCTAGCTCCTTCAAGATTTGTTGACGAATTATATATAGGAAATGATTGCAGAGGAGACAAAATGTTTGAGCATTGGTAATTGGGACAGTGGAGGTCGGGTTAACAGAAGTGTTAATAACAAACTGAAGCATACTAAAGTTTTTTTAAAGATTTGTTATTTATTTGAGAGAGAGAGAAAGAAAGAGTTGGGGGGTGGGGGCAGAGGGAAAGGAAGAGAATCTCAAGCAGAATCCGCACTGAGCATGGAGCCCTAGGCAGGGCTGTACACGGTGCTCTATATGGGGCTTTGCTCGAGGCTGGAGTCTGAGCTCTATCTCAGACCCTGAGATCTCAATCAGAGCTGAAACCAAGAGTCCCGAGCCTCAACCAACTACACCACCCAGCCACCCCAAGCATATTAAAGTTTTTAAGTTTACTTAAGCATTTATCCATTCCAACCAGATAGCACCAAATCTGTTAAGTGGCTAGGAGCACTCCATGACAGGAGCCAGGGTAACAACTTACACCAAGAGAGTCTAGAAGCAAGATAAGGAAATTATTGATTGGCTACTGCTTAAAGCCTAGCTGGCTGTTTGTCACTGGTTGTCCTTAGGTTTCAATTTTATAACCTTGAGGCATTTATAGGCTTAGGGTTTGGTTTGCTTAGGTGGGCTGCCCCAGTATTAGAGCTACCTCAGTCTAAAGGCCTCCTTCTTTATATTTTTTAAAGATTTTATTTTTTTGAGAGAGCGAGCGAGCACAAGCAGGAGGAGCAGAAGAGGGAGAGGGAGAAGCAGGCTCCCCACTGGGCAGGGAGCCTGAGGTGGGACTGGATCCCAAGACCCCGAGATCATGACCTGAGTCGAAGGCAGATGCTTAACCCGCTGAGCCACCCAGGCGCCCCTAATGGCCTCCTTCTTTAATTAACACAACAGAAGTAAGGGAGAAAAAAGGAAATGGAATGGATGATGACAAGCTTACTGTTTGAGATGCTGCTTTAAATGCAGTGTATATAAGAGGTTGCTGATCATATAGGGTGTGGCCATCTTTTCTTGGTTTTCCCCAGCAAAAACTCCTGTCTTCCCATGCTGTCTGTTCAGTTACATCCCCAGTCTGTAGACACTCTGTGCACCATAAGTATTTATGCCTTGAAAGCCATGATTAAGATCCATGCCATCACCACCCACCTCCACCCTCTCGCCTCTTTATTTAGCTTTCTCTCCCTGTGAGTAACTCAGATGCCTACAGTTTTATTTTCCTCTATGTGCTGACAAGATGGAGATGAGCCTGCTCAGCTGGACCACAGGAGCACTTCACTACTGAAGCTCTGTCAAGAGAGGAACGGCTGCCTGCAGAGATGCCGGCTCTAACCAAAGACCATCTTTCCTCTGCATGTTTTTGGCTTCTCAGCATAATCTGAAAGTCCCTGATTTAGATGCTGGACAAAGAAATGTACGCGATCAAGACACTATTCTCCATTAATCAAATGAGGCTGTCTTACTAAATAGTCTCTTCAGCTCTTCGTATTCTCCCTGTGTCAGCACAGAATTGCCTCTTATCTTCCCACCTCCGCTTCACACTCATAAATTCCATTTTCATTTCTAACATCTTTTACTCACTTGAACCTACATTTTATTGTTGTTTAACATTTTTTAAATATTTGCTTTTTCCTATTGACAGCACTAAGATGTACTCATCCAAAAATAACCTGATTTGGAAACTAAGGAACAAGTATAAAGAAGAAAATATGTGACCTGTCTTCTCAACACGGTTAACATTTTGGTCCTGTCTTCCTCCTCCTAGGCACATTTTAATTTTAAGATGTAGCTGGGATCATACTGCATAAATGATTTGGTTTTCTCATATTTTAAATCATTGTATGTTGAAATTTTTCTCATATAATCAAACTTATTTTAAGCCATCATCTTGATAGCTGCATGAAATTACATTATGGTGAATGTTGTATTTTTCTATGTGGTATTATCTTCTATGCTTAACTCTTCATAATAGAATTTTCCTGGGCTATGCATATTCCTATAGTTACAAGAGCAAAAGGAAAGAATAAAAGCCAAAATTTATATAAAGAAAAAAGTTACAGAATTCTTAATTCAAGATCTCTGTTCATACTTCTGCTGTGAAAAATATATACAGCTTGCTTAAGAAATATACAATTTTTTGACAGTGATTGTATGAAGTATTTATATATATTTAAAAGTTAGAAAAATAGAGCTATTTTACTTATAACCTGAGGACTTTTTTTTTTTTTTTTTTTTTTTTTAGAGAGGGGTGGGCAGAGGGAGAAAGAGAAAATCTTAAGTAGGCTCCACACCCAGCATGCAGTCCAATACAGGGCTCAACGTGGGGCTGGACCTCACAACCCTGAGATCATGACCTGACCCAAAATCAAGAGTTGGACGGTTAACTGACTAAGCTACCCAGGCACCCCTAGCTTAAGGATTTCTGAATTAGGTAGAGTTTTCCATTTTTTATTACCAAAATTCATACATATTCACAAGTGCAAATAATTGGGGAAGAATAGGAAATAAAAAATATAAGCATAAATTTTCCCATCCCAATGCCAAAAAGTAAATTGTTTGTCTTAAGATTTGTTTATTTGAGAGAGAGAGAGAGAAAGAGAGCATGCACCTGTGCAAGCAAGAGGAGGGGCAGAGGGAGAGGGAGAAGGACAATCAGACTCTGCACTGAGAGCACAGCCCAATGTGCAAAAGACATCATTAATGTTAACTTAGCAAATGTGTGATTCCATTAAAAATATATATGTATTTTATACATATTATTTAATATTTAAAACATTTAATTCATATTATTCTACATTTGCTAAGTTATCATTAATGTTATCTTATAATGACATCTTTTCATATTTCACACTTTTTTCTTATTTCATTACATAGGGTAGAACTCCTAGAATAATATTGAATCATAGTGGACATCTTTATCTAGATATGCAGGGGGTCCTTTCCATTAGTATGCACTACAAGGAGTTCATCTGTTCACTGAACTAACAGAAGGCTTCTTTGGTGGTGGGAAGCAGTTTCCACCCCTCTACAAATATATCTCATGCATGCCACAGTTTTCACCATGGCCTCTATTGAGTCTACATCATCATTTAGGGATCAGCAATTTCCTATTACCAAAGCTTGTTCTTGCATGAGATTGCCCAGTCTTTTACGGGCTTCCCTTAATGGATACTATTTGGTTTTTTCCCTTTTGCCAATGCCTCTATCCTCTGATCCTCTTGCGTATCCCTGGGCACATCAACTACTTGAAATCCACATAATGTTCTGCAAGTTTTAAAAGCAAATTCTACCAAATCAAGGAAGTAATTATTCCTACTTTATGTAAAATGCCCCCTACATGTCAACTTTAAAATAGAAAGGAACTGAAATAATGAAAAATTTTAACTTAGCTAAAGAAATTCAACAGAAGTCAAGGTTTTAAGATATGAGGGGGGATAACAGTGTAGATATGTATAGTCTCCAAATTCATTGACCCTCTCTAAAGGAATGGCAAAGGAAAGACTGGAAACAAGCTAAAACATTGAAATTGTACTTATGAAAAGTACTTATGCCTATGCTAATTGTAAATTGATGCTTTAACTCTGAATTATTCTATTTGGAATGTGTATATGTAACCTTTCTGTCCATGGAGGAAAGTAATAAGAGTGGGGAGACAGAGAGGGGATTCTGATCTTGAAATTATGTGACAATATTTCCAAAATACATTTGCTTGAATAGATGCCTTCTAAACAAGTGTTTAAAAATAGTTAATTGGGAACATTAAATTTCCATTCATAAATATGAGAAACTCCTTTCTGAAACTTATTTTCTGAAGAGTGTGTTTTGACCAGAATGAATGTGTGATTTATATGTGTGAGAAGTTGAGAAATTATAAGTCTTATTAATTCTGGTTAAATGTGTGATTTGCCTGTGAAAACAATTTTTAAAACTGTTAGTTTTATGGATTCCAGAATGATCTATGGTTCTCAAGTATACTGAAGTAAGGTGGAGTCCATTTAAGGCGAGTAAAATGCCATGATGAATTAAATCATTCCTAAAGTCATAACTTTTTTTCCAGAATGGCTTTATCATGAGTTTTTTCTTTCAGGAATAAGTATGATCTTTTTTTTTTTTAATTTATTTATTTATTTGAGAGAGCGAGAATGAGAGAGAGTACATGAGAGGGGGGAGGGTCAGAGGGAGAAGCAGACTCCCTGCCGAGGAGGGAGCCCGATGTGGGACTCGATCCAGGGACTCCAGGATCATGACCTGAGCCGAAGGCAGTTGCCCAACCAACTGAGCCACCCAGGCGCCCATAAGTATGATCTTGATAGACTGAATCAACTAACATATCAGGGAGAAAAACACAGGTACTTAAAATGAAATATACCTAGACAATTATCAAGATATTTCTCCCATATAAGATTCTAGAGGGAGAAACAAGGTGGGGAGGGGGGCGTGTCTTTTGAGCCGGTTAACAATTCTACCTTAAGACCTGCTTCAGAATCAAGAAGGGAAGGGAATCTATCACAACTCCTGTTTTAGTAAAATTCCTTTATGAAGTGTTTTAAATTAACTTGCACAATTCCAATTTTGGTAACTTTTATTCTAAGTGTTTTGTCTTAACCCAAAAATATAGTGGCAAAAGTATATAACATAACAGGGGGCGCCGGGGTGGCTCAGTTGGTTAAACAACTGCCTTCGGCTCAGGTCATGGTCCTGGAGTCCCGGGATCGAGTCCCACATCGGGCTCCCTGCTCGGCAGGGAGTCTGCTTCTCGCTCTGACCCTCCTCCCTCTCATGCTCTCTGTCTCTCATTCTCTCTCTCTCAAATAAATAAATAAAATCTTTTTTTTAAAAAAAGTATATAACATAACAGAACTGAAAGATGTATTATCATTCAATTTGGGTATTTATTTGATATTGCTAATTAAAACGGAAAAATTTTTATTGGTGAAATAAGTTATCTATGAACCTTAATTCTTAAAGATGGTCATATGCTTTATCTCTGTCATAGTTATGAAAATTACAGATGATGCATTTGGGGTATATGGAAAGGGCATAATTTAATCCATACGAAGAATCAGTTATTATTTATGGCAAAACTGAAGTGCCCAAAATTTTTTATGACTTAAGTTTTCTAAATGTTCTCTATTTTCTTTTATATAAAAAATTATAACATCTGGCTTGATACTTGGGAGAAATAAATGTAAATGATATCATAAGATAAAGCTGAAATGTCCTTTGTGAACTGATTTTGTGAAAATTAGCTGGACTTACAGACACTGTTTTTTTGTTTGTTTGTTTGTTTGTCTTTTTTACTGTGTTCCTTACTTGTTTTATTATTGAGGTAAAATTCACATAACAAAATTCATCATTTTAACCATTTTAAAAGTATACAATTCAGTGGCTTTTAGGACATTCATGACATTGTGTCACTATCATAACTAATTCCAGAACATTTCCATCACCCCCAAAAGGAGGCCCACAGCCATTAAGTAAACACCCCTCATTCTCCCCTCCTCCTTGCTCCTGGAACCACTCATCTGCTCTCTGTGGATTTGCCTATTCTAGACATTCATACAATGGAATCACACAATATGTGGCCTTTTGTGACTGGCATCTTTCACTTGGCATAATGTCAAGGTTCAGGTAGTTTCCTTCTTATAGGAGTAGAGGTTGCAGAGCTGAACATGGAACCCATACTTCATTCCTTTTTAAGGCTGAATCCTATCCCATTATGTGGGTGGACCACAATTTGTTTATCCACCCATCTGTTTGATGGGCATTTGGGTTGTTCTTTACATCCATGTTTTTATTTCTGTCAGTGTCCTATGTGTCCATAAACCAACAAGTCAGCAGCACTGAGTCCCACAATAATGAACGGCTGTCCTCTGCCCTCCCTCAAAGAGCCATTCTCAACCCATTTATTGGTTTCTTTTATTTCCCTCCATGTAAACCACTCATATTGCTATTTCTTGGTTTTGACTTTATTTTACTTTTCCACTATGGAAATGAGGATTTAGCTCTTAACACCACCACTCCTATGCATCCTACTCCACCTTCACGACTTAGTTACACTGTTATACACAAACTTGTTTATTTAAGTTTTCAGGAATGTAATTTTAGTTCTCTATTAATTTTCAGTATTGATTTGGTTTCATTTTATTTTTATTTATTTATTTATTTTTTAAAGATTTTATTTATTTATTTGTGATTGAGAATGAGAGACAGAGAGCACGAGAGGGAGGAGGGTCAGAGGGAGAAGCAGACTCCCTGCCGAGCAGGGAGCCCGATGTGGGACTCGATCCCGGGACTCCAGGATCATGACCTGAGCCGAAGGCAGTTGCTTAACCAACTGAGCCACCCAGGCGCCCCGATTTGGTTTCATTTTAATGTTATATTAATTTAGTTGTAACTTGCCATTCTTAACTGGTTTGGGAAATTTATGAAATATAATGAAATTAAAGAAATATTTATGAAATATTTTCTGAGGTAGAAAATATATGCATGTTTGTATGTGTGTATATGTATATATATGATATATATATATACATATACACTTACATATATGTGTGAGTGTATTCATACATACACATATGGGTATATATGTACATAGGTATATAGATAGAGAGGTTTCCAAAGGTCTTCCAGGAAATTGAATTCAACTAAGGTAAACACTGAAATGTTTTAAAGTCTATGTAGGTGTGCTGTATGTGTGTATGAAAAAGTAAGCAGGTTTAAGTTATGACACTAAGGAAAAATTAAGTCTATAATTTAATCCCCCCAAATTGTAAGGACTAGAAAATTTTAGCTAAAACTCCATCAACAAGTGTTTGTATGTATTATCTATTAATTCCTAGTCTCTATTAATTGCATGGGAATGCTGTATGAGAAACTAAGTACTCTGGTTTTTGGAGTAATTAGTAACTCTGGCTTCGTGTTCCCCAGTGTTCCCTTGGACGAGGTTATAGTTTCCTTTAATTTTCAGAAATATTTGTATTACGTTCAAATGATTCTAACACCCTCTTTGGACCTATATTCTATAAAATCAATCTTAATTTTCTTAAACTGTCAGGAGGAAGGAAATGGTACATACTTATTACACCATGCCCCATATTTGCTCTACCTGTATATTTTTCTCATCATCTTATCATCTTGGAAAATATCTTAAAGTAGGAAAGAGGAACATAAATGTAAACCCTGTCCATCTTTGATAAAACTAGGAAACGTGAAACAGCCCAAACCACAAATAAGAAGTTCTGTCAAAGGCAGTGAAGATCAAAGCAAGAATGACCCCAACTGCAAATCACAGAAGATGCACATGTACAGGGCTGGCAGAATGTACTTCTTCAAGGTGAATGGGCGCATCCTGTGCAGAAGACATAAAATTTAATATATAGCAATGAGAATAAAGTCTGTAGGCTGCTGGCCCAAGGAGCTTCCTTAAAACTAGTAGTTTCCTTCTTATAGGAGTAGAGGTTGCAGAGCTGAACATGGAATCCAACAAACAATCATTTAACAGCAAGTAACTTCAGGAATCAGAAGAGAAATTTTGCATTAATTGCTAGAGAAAAGAAAAAACTCAACACTACCAACTCTGTGTCATAAGAATTCCTGCTAGCCTGGACAATTGCCCTGGCTCATTCACCATATAGTAAACATCCTCCAAATATAGTCCACAAGAAATCACCTCCTTCAATGATAAGCAATAGTTTAAAAAATTGTACAAAACTTAAATAAAGTTACTCTGAGGGGGAAAAAAGGGAGGAAAGGAACTAGCAAAATAAATGGCAGATGAAAAATATTTTTTAAATGCTGCTATAGAGAGGATGAAAATTATGATCTAATATTTCTTCACGAATTTTAAAGCCTTGGCAGTTCAAACTACATAGAGATGCAAAACATGGGCGGGACAATGTGTTGTATATCAGGTCCTCCATTAATTTATAGGCTATCAATTATAAACATTTAAAGATCCAGAGGTTCTTGAATTGGGAATTATCTAAACAATCAAATGCAAGACATAATTTTGTGACATTAGGCCTGATTCTTTTTATTTGTAAAAGTGACATGATAATGATCCCTACTTTATAGGGCTGACATGAGAATCCAATGCAGAGCTTGGGAGAAGGTCTTAATAAATGTAACCTATTTGTGACCAATTGTTGGGAAGTGCAATCTCAGGAAAGCAAGAGTGAGGGAGAAGGACGCATTGAGACCCCACCAAAAAACGAAGTGAGGCAAAGAAGGATGGAAAACAAATACAAGATGGTACAACAGGTGAACTGGCTATAGCTTCTCAAAAAATGTTGATTGATGGGCCATATGGAACCACTTCAACATGGGAATGGTCCCTTCAGGCAGCTGCTTGGTTGGACCTGAGTGCCAGAGGTGCTGCAGATTGCTCCCACAGTGCCTGGTGCAAAGGAGCTCAAGCCAAAGCCTGGCCCTTACCCCCAGATAGCCAGGACAACAGTTAGTCTTAGGAGATGAGACAAATGTGGTAACTCTCAGGGCTTGCATCTTGATCCAGGAAGCAGGGCTAGTGGCTGAGGGCCTGAGGGCAGCATGGGTATGGCTACACGGATCAAGAAAGGACATAAAGGAAATAACATGTGTTGGCCAAGATGTGGAGAAAAAGGAACCCTAGTGCACTCTTGGTGGGAATGCAAACTGGTGCAGCCACTGTGGAAACCAGCATGGAAGTTCCTCAAAAAGTTAAAAACAGAACTACCCTATGATCTAGTAATCACACTACTTGATATTTACCCAAAAAACATAAAAACACTAATTCAAAGGGATACATGCACCCTTAAATTTATAGCGACATTATTTACAATAGCCAAATTATGGAGACAGTCCAAGTGTCCATCAATGGATGAATGGATAGAGAAGATATATATACATACAATGGAATATTAATCAGCCAATAAAAAAGAATGAAATCTTGCCATTTGCAATGACATGGAGAGAACTAGAGAATATAATGCTAAGTGAAATCAGTCAGAGAAAGACAAATATTACATGATTTTACTCATCTGTGGAATTTAAGAAACAGGAAAATAAAAAGAGACAAATCAAAAAACAAACTCTTTTTTTTTTAAAGATTTTATTTATTTATTTGACAGAGAGAGAGACAGCGATAGAGGGAACACAAGCAGGGGGAGTGGGAGAGGGAGAAGCAGGCTTCCCGCTGAGCAGGAGCCTGACGCGGGGCTTGATCCCAGGGTCCTGGGATCATGACCTGAGCTGAAGGCAGACGCTTAATGACTGAGCCACCCAGGCGCCCCCAAAAAACAAAACTCTTAAGTATAGAGAACAAACTGATGGTTACCAGAGGGGGAGTGGGTGGGGGGATGGGTGAAACAGGTGAAGGGGATTAAGAGTATACTTATTATAATGAGCACTGAGTAATGTATAGAATTGTTGAATCACTATATCGTACACCTGAAACTAATATAACACTATGTTAATTATACTGGAATTAAAATTTAATAGATCGATCAATCTCTCCCTTTTAAAAGATTTTTTTTTTTTATTCATTCGAGACACAGAGATACAGAGAGAGAGAGAGCATGAGCAGGGGGAGAAGCAGAGGGAGGGGGAGAAGCAGATTCCCCGCCAAGCAGGGAGCCCGATGTGGGGCTCGATGCGGGGCTCAATGCGGGGCTCGATCCCAGGACCCCGGGATCATGACCTGAGCCAAAGGCAGACGCTTAACCATCTGAGCCAGCCAGGTGTCCCTCTCCCTTTTAAAAAAAAAAAGGAAATGGGGTGCCTGGCTGGCTCAGTCAGTAGAGCATGCACCTCTTGATCTTGGGATTCTGATTTTGAGCCCCACACTGGTGTAGAGAACACTTAAAAATAAAATCTTTTAGGGAGAGGAAAACAAATGATAAGAGACTCCTAATGATAGAGAACAAAATGAGGGTTGATGGAGGGAGGTGGGTGGGGGATGGGCTAGAAGGGTGATGAGTATTAAGGAGGGCACTTGTGATGGGCACTGGGTGTTATGTGTAAGTGATGAATCACTGTATTCTACTCCTGAAACCAATACTGCACTGTATGTTAACTAGAATTTAAATAAAAATTTAAAAATAAAAAAAAATAATAGGGGCGCCTGGGTGGCTCATTCAGTTAAGTCTCCAATTCTTGGTTTTGGCTCAGGTAGTGATCTCAGGGTCAAGAGACTGAGACCCAAGTCAGGCTCCATGCTCAGCATGGAATCTGCTTGAGATTTTCTCCCTCTCTCTCAGCAATGCCCCCCCCACTCTTATGCTCTCTCTCTCTCTCTCATAAATAATCTTTTAAAAAACAATAAAATAAAATGTCTTAAAGTAAATAAATAAATAAGGACATAAAGTGGGCCTAGAATATTTTTAACAAAAAATATTTGAGATTAATTCTAAACAATAGCCAAAGAACATAGAAATAATGTGTCAGATCAAAGAGAAAATTAGAATCAAACTAAGGGACCGAATATGTGAGAATGAGTGTGAGAGGTAAAAAAAAAAAAAAAAAAATCATGAAAACTCCAAGGAAAAAGAAGACAAAGGACAGACAAAGGAAGCAAGACTGTATTGTGGTTTCTAGGGGCTCTAGGTACTTTTGCCCTCATGGACTCCTTCATCCATTAAAAAAAAATTGTATTTTACAACCGTGTTTGTATAAAGGCCAATATAATATTAAAACTTTTTTTTACCTAAAAGTTCATTTTTTCTTTTGATTAAAAAAAGTAAAACACTCTTATGGCCCAGAAAGGATTGTGGGCCCCAGCCACTGACTCTACTATGCCTTAATTGGCCCTGAGAGGAAACGACAGAGCTCCAAAGAAAAATAAACAGGGCTCATCCAAGAGCCAACTCCTTCAGGCAGGTTCTTATTTATCCTTGTGTTCACAGCACCTCACTGGAATAAATTTGCATATTTTCCAAATATCCAGTAAATGCCTACTCTGCACCAGGTGCTATGCTAGATGGTGGGGACACAAAGAGAAGTAAGATGTTTCCCTTGCCTTCTGTGTTGGTTCCAGCGTCCATGGGGCGGTGTCTATTAGGCATCTTTCACTTGCAGGGGAAGACCAAATACACTAAAAAAGCTAAAACCAAGGTTAAACAAAAAGTATGTTTATTAGCTCACATAAATGAAAATGTCTGTGGCAAGTGCTGGGTTCCTGCCTGACTGAATTTAGGGATCAAGTGATCATAACAAAACAACCATGAACAGGGCGCCTGAGTGGCTCAGTTGGTTAAACATCAGCCTTCAGCTCAGGTCATGATCCCAGGGTCCTGGGATCAAGCCCCACATCAGGCTCCCTGCTCAGCGGGGAGCCTGCTTCTCCCGCTCCCTCTGCCATTCCCCCTGCTTGCTCTCCGGCTCTCTCTCTCTGTCAAATAAATAAATAAATAAAATCTTTAAAAAAACAAAAACAAAAACCAATAACCATGAACATTAAGCTCTCACGGGCCTGTCACCATCCTGAGCATTTTACACATATCCACTCATTTAACTCACAACAAACCTACAAAGTAGGTAGTGGGGATTTTTTGTTCTGTTTTGTTTGGTTTGGTTTGGTTTGGTTTGGTTTGGTTTGGTATATAGCTGCATAATGGAATATCATTCAGCAGTAAAAAGGAATGAAGTTCTGATACACTCTACAATGTGGATGAACCTTGAGAACAGTGTGCTAAGTGAAAGACGCCCATCACAAAAGGGCACATATTGTATCATTCACTTTATATGAAATATCCAGAATAGACAAATCTGTAGAAACACAAAGTAGATTAGTGATTGTCAGAGAATTGAGGGAGGCAGGAACGGGGTACGGGTTTCTTCTGGAAGTGATGAAAATGTTCTAAAATCAAGAGTGTTGATGCTTGCACAATTTCGTGAATACACAAAACTCATTGAATTGTATACCTGAAAAAGGTGAATTTTATGGTACATGCATTATATCTCAATAAAGCTGTTATTAAGAAAGAAGAACGTCATTCCAACACTCTGGCAGGCTTCAGGATGGTGAGATGAGTGACAGGACCAGTGGATCCTGTGTTCATGTGCCCATGCAAACACCTCTTTTGCTATAAGGTGGGTTCCTTGATCCCATAACAAAGTAGATAGTGTTATTAACTCCATTTTGTCCACAAGCAAAGTGTGATACTCAATGCCTCTCCATTTCTCAGCTCTGCCTTCCAGTGGGCAGTGTTTCTTCTCAAGTCTTCATGGTGGCCCAAATTTATTAGTTATTTATGAGAGAAAAATTCACAAGAATTCTTAATAAAGAATCTACAGGATTTGGTAACTCATTGGATGTAGGAATTGGGGTCGGGGGGATAAGGGTCGGGTCTTTGGTTGTAACACTTTCTAAGGTAAGTACAGAAGAGAATCTTGACTTTTGAGAAAAGATGCACACAGTTTGGTATATGTTGGATTTAGTATTTTGATGAGATACTCAGACGAGTGTACTTTTGTTTTTACTATATCTCAGGTCCTTCTAAAAAGTCGCTTGAGAAACTTACATAAAAAGAAATAATACGGGGCTCCTGGGTAGCTCAGTTGGTTAAGTGTCTGACTCTTTGTTTCAGCTCAGGTCATGATCATGGGGTTGTGAGACTGAGCGCCACGTTGGGCTCCATGCTCAGCTGGGAGTCTGTTTGATATTCTCTCTCTATCCTCCCCCCCCACCCCTCCCCTCCCTCAAATAAATAAATTTTAAAAAATAAATAGAAATCAGGCTGGAGGGAAGATCATTTCTCCTCAGGAGACCTCCTCTGTAATTACCACCACCCCTGCTGGGTTAGAAGCCCCATTTGTATGCTCCCATAGCACCTATATTTTTCTCATCATAGCATTTATTTAAAACCTTAATTACAACTGCCAGTTTAATATAAGTTCTATGAAGGTTCTATTACAGTTCTATCAAGGTTCTATTACAGTTCTATCACATCCCTATCCATGTAATATATCATCCTCTCCATCACATAGTACAACAAAGTTAAAATAAATGAATGAGTAAACAAAAAATCTTATTTAATCCTTCTAAGAGAGCTGGGCAAAGGAAATTATCGTTTACCAGCAATGAAGCTCAGATGTCTTTTACTATGAAAGCCATGCCTCTTTCCATGTACCTTAACACATCCCTATTCAAAATGCATACGAGCAAACTAAAACAATCCACAAAAGAATGGCCAAGATTTGATAACAGATCACAAGGAATGGCTGAATAAGCCAGCAATGTTTGGCCTGAGGAAGATAGTGTGGAAGAGGTTTTAGACGAGGCAGTTTTGTGTGGCCTGCTGGAGTTGGACTCCAAGGACAGACACATCATAGAAATAAAGAAATTTTGTTTTACAGATGTTGCTGAAGGGAAGCCAACCACCACATAGGAAAAACCATAAAGACAGATTTTGATCTCAGTATAAAGAAGTTTCCTATCAGTCAAAGTTGCCCCAAAATAGAGTTGCCTGAGAGGTAGTGAGTTCCTTGTCACCTGGCTTTTTCAAGCACAGGCCAACTAAGGATTGGCAGCCAGATGGTAGTGGATGTTGTTTTGAAAATGCAGGTGGATTGGATGGCTTTTGGGTTCCCTTCAAAGCTGCGGTTATGTGATTCAATTCTCAATAAAGGACAGACAAAAAGATCTCTAGTACTTAACAAGAAAAGAAATTTCCTACCAGGAATGTATGTATTTTTACCCATGTAGGAGGAATACCACAGCAGAAAATGGTCATACCAGGTTGGGTAATCCTGTTGATTATCTCCATCCCATTTCCACCATTCTATTTTCTTACACTTTAAGATTGTACTTCGGCTTCCCATGCTGCAGAATGGAAAATATTCTGAATAGCCAGCTAGCTTATGCTAGTTCACTTAACCTTTGGATTTCTCCAGGATTTCTCCAGCACTTCTGAGGTCAGTTATTGCAATCAGTCTCTCTCAGCCTAATCACGCTGGAACACTTAATAAATTTGTGCTTCTGGTCTGAAGAACTGAGAACCAAACTCTGAATTTTGGTAATCCACCAGTGTGCCTCCCCCCTGCTTAAAGCAGCCACCTAAGTGCCACATATGCTGGAAGACAGGTGGGTACTCTGGGTCAGTCTCCACTCCCTTTAGTTTACAATATTAATAATCATAGCAATAGAGGTAATGACAGAGCACGTAATGAAACAAAGAGAACTATTAAGAAATTAAGCTAGCTTTGTTTTAACTCTTTATTATTTCTCCTGTAGAAGCATCAAGAAGGAATAAAAAATAACACCCGCGCCCAAGTGAGCCAAGACTTTAGCTTCCTAGAGGTCAGAGTCTAGGCTCTGAGCCTTCATGTGCTTCCCAATGAGCTATCAAGACATCTTATGTAAGAAATGTGCAGTTGGGCTCTTAATTTTGTCTATGACTTGAAAGGAGGAAATTGGAATTGGGTATATTTCCAAGGATTTGGAAAAAGAACAAGAATTTGTTTTTCCTTGGGGATAGAGAACTGAGCCTGCTCAGACCAGCCCCTCTGTGATGGCATAACCTTGAAAGGAGTGGGTGCCAGGTAGCTGATACAGTCTACAAAGCCTGCAGGGATGAGCCCTGAATTTCTCCAGAGGAAATGGAGCTATGACAGAGCCAGCCTCCATGGAAGGACCCCTCCCTAATTTAGGGGCACAGAGCTGGACAAGGAGACCTCTGGGTTGTTGAGACATCCACCAGGACATTGGTACCCCAATAGTGGCATCGTGTGGTCACAAGAAGCAATAGCAGCAGAGACATCCACGGTCTGAGAGACAAGGAGATGGTGTGAACCTCCTGGTACACCTGTACAATCTAAGGAAGGAGAGGAGCCCTAAAGTGATTGGCAATAGAATTTCTGCCAATCATGGCCAGTGGGGGCTTAGACTCTTCTAACTGAATCCATATGAAAAAAAAAATTTTAAGTCACTATTGAATTCTGCTCCCATTTTATTTTCTCTTTTTTAAACATTTTTATTCATTTATTTGAGAGAAAGAGTGTGCGCACAAGGGGGGAAGGGGAAGGGGGGAGAAGCAGACTCCCCACTGAGTGTGGAGACCTACCGTGAGCCGTTCCCAGGACCCCGAGATCATGACCCATCTGCTCCCATTTTAAATCCCCAACTTCCTCATCTAAAGTATTCCCCTGCCCTGTCATCATCTGTATCCTTACTCCTTTTTTTCCTTCAGAGCCTATAACCAGAAAGCCCTTCTAGTTCATATGTTTGCATGTTTTTATCTGTCTCATAAGTATACTCGTTTATGGCTGGTCTCCCCCTACATAATCCACAAAAGCAGGGATCTTGTCTTTTTTATGTGCCACTGTATCCCCAGTTCTTAAAACAGTGCCTGGCAGAAACTCCAGGCTCAGCAAATATTTGTTGAGTAACTGGATGAATGAAACAAGCTCTGCTCCAGGCACTGTGCTAGACACTTATGTAACTTAACCCTCACAGCAGCCCAATAGGGGCTCTCATTATCCCATTTAATAGATGAAGGAACTGAGAAGCCAAACCATAACCACTGAGCTCTCCTGCCACTCACCATTTCTGTTTCCCATCCCACTATTTACCTTTTCCAAGAACACTGCATTAAACATCCCCCCACTTCTCCTCCTGCAGGTTAGGTTGTGTCCCTTCTGTCTTTCCTCTCAAAATAACGTATGTATAACAATCACTACATTTACATCATTCATGTTTGTATCTCCCCAAACTCTGAAGTCCTTGGAAGGCCTCAGGATTGTCATCTTGGTGTTCACAAGACCTAGGAGAGGGCCTGGAATACATTAGGCACTCAAAATGTTGTTATATGACAGTAACTGAATGAATGGGCTGATGACCAGGCTCCCATCCCTAGCTAATCCCCTCACACTTCTCACTTCTCCTGGGATGCTCTTGCTTCACGAGGGCCTACTGTGGGCCAGGCATGGTATGTGGTGTGGGAAATACAGAAATTAATAAATTAACAAAACAGCAGAGGAGCCGCAGTCTAGTGTGGCGTGGGGAGAGTAATGGCAAACAATCACAGTCAGCACAGTTAGTACTGCGGCGTATAGGTGGTGCTTTGGGAGCAAGGAAGAGAAGCACCTGGGCCTGAAACAGGGTTCCCTTGCTGGATTTTGCGGGAGAGTAAAGATGAGAATGACAGCACACAGCTCAGTGTAATTCAATAGTAGAATGAGGGGAAGTGGCAAGCGGTGAGGCTACAAAAATGGGCAGAAGCCAGATAGTGAAAGGTTATGTTAAAGATGTTGAAGGAATATTCAAGAACTCACTTTATTCTGAAGGTGATGGGGAGCTACTGAAGGGTCTGAATCAGGAGGATGATGGGATCAGATTGGCAGTTCAAATAATAGTCGGGTGAAAGATAAGGTCTTTAAAAAGTGGTCAGACTGCAGAGGTCAAAGCAATAGGATAACTGTTTCCGAGAGGGAGGGGAGAGAGAGATGGAGGAGCCAGGGAGGACTCCCAGGTTTCTGTGTGGACGATGGTGCCACTCCTTGGTAAAGAAAACACAAAAGGAGGAGCAATTTCAAATGATACATAGTAAGTGCTCAATAAGTATCTATAAAATTGAAATTGGACTCAAAAGGTAGATTGCTTGCTTTGGACAGACTGAGTAGAGGTACATTTCAACTGCAACTCAGGACAGTGTGTGTGGCTGTTGGGAAAGGCCAGAGAGTAAATGTTCACAGAGGAGTACCCAGAATGAGAAGAGGGTTGAGAACAGAGGAAAACCCATTAAGAGGTGGAAGAGGAAGAAGAAACTAAGAGGAAAACCACCTGTTGACATTTACTGAGCACCGACAGCAAGAGACTATACTGGATGCTTCTCTGTGAGTAAAGTGCTCCAGACACAAGTGGCCACCAGGGTCTTTCTTTGTGCCACTAATCAGAGCCCAAGATTCACTGGGAATCTGAGAAATGACACAGTGCTCTTTTTGAAACTGAAACCACATTCCAGGTTCTAACATCTATCTTAGGCCTTGCAAGCCTTTTCCTCCCACCCCTTCACATGGAGTCCGGATTAGGTGGCATGACTTTTATTGACGGTGAGTGCAAGCAGGTGCAAGAGGCTGCTCCTTTCAGGGGACACACGCTAGCCTGAAGGAGCTGGGAAAGGCCAGAGCTGGGCTGTGGGTGCAGGATTCACTCCTTATTTGGGCGTGAAGGCTGCATTCTGAGAGGGAGATTTATTTTGGGACCAGGCACAGGAGAGGCAGGCAGCGCCAGCCCTTAGGCCGCACTCTCTATTTGCAGCACCGCGGCTTCGGCAGCTGCAGGCCTCCCGGGGTCTTCCTCGGTGTCCTGTGGAGGTTCTGATTCCAGCTTGGGCTCCAGCGCAGGCCGGGCTTCCGGCTGGCCATCAGTGCTCCGGCCAGGCCCGAGGCGCGGTGGCTTGACCGGCGTGGGCGTTGGTGCTCCAGGGCCTTTCCGGCCAGACAGGGCCCTCCGCAGGCTCTGTACCTTCTGCAACCCGGTGCGCCGCAGCCGCCGGGCCCTGGACTCCACCGGCTCCTCGTCCGAGCTCTCCTCAACTTCGGCCTCGGGCTGCTCTGGGCCGAGCTCGGACTGGTCCGCTGGGCCTAGGGGCTCAGGCGCCTTCTGGAAGGCGCTGGCTGGGATTTCAGCCTCCTCCTGCATGTGATGAACACAGCTCTGACCGTGGCAGTCCCCGACCCCGCAGCAGCCTGAGCCTCACTCCTTAATTACACCGGGGAACCCGCCCCGCCCTTGGCCTCCGCAGCCCGAGGGGCAAAGAAAAGGGAGACGTAGGAAAGTAAGGAGCAGGGGTGGAGAGGAAGGGAGAGCTACTGGGCGAACCGCAAAAGTTTGGCAAGTAGGTAGGACCTGCTTAGGCAGGATGGTAGTCGCAGGGGCAAGAATCGGAGGCAGCGAACTGTCGCGGGATGCACTCCCGCCACCGTTCGGGGATGGGCTGGGACTTGGAGCAAATTCTGTGGACGTGGCCTGAGCTCGAGCTGGGCGAACTCTGGTTGGCCAGGCTGGGTTCAGGAGCTGACGGATGGCGCAGCGTGGTGGGAAGTGGGTGCGGCTTTAGAAGTCCGTGCCATCGCGTGGGGTCAGGAATGCGGGTGTGGTAGCCGGGCGGGGGGGGGGGGACGAGGGGGGAAGGAGGCCCCGGGGGGGGGGACGCCTGAGGTCACTGACCTTGAAGAGCAGGACGTGGAGCTTCCCGCGCGCCACCAGCAGCCCGTGGTTTGCCTCCAGCCGCTGCACCTGGGTGGCGCGGCGCACGGCGCGCTCCTGCGCAGCATCCGCGTGCGAGCCCACGCGCTCCGCCTTGGCTAGCAGCTGCGCCAGCGTGTTGCTCGTCGTGTCGTGGCTGCGGCTCAGCGCGCCCAGGCCGCTCTGGATGCGGCGCACCGAGCCCGCTAGGCCGCCCTGCCTCCGAGCCAGGCCCCCCTGCCGCTCCCGCAGCGCCTCCAGCATGGTGGCCAGCTTCTCCAACAGCGTCACCACCGTCAGGGCGTGCACCGGGCCCCCCGCCGGCGCTGCGGACACAGGCCCCGGATCCAGCGCGCTCTCCCCCATGATCCCCGACCGCGCTGCCTGCTCTCCCTGCGGCCGCTGGCTGCACTCTGGGCTGGGGCCTCCTTTCCCCGGCTCCTCCCCGGCTCCAGCCGTGACTCAGGCAGGCGGAGCGGGCCCTCCCGGGAGGCGGGAAGGGGAGCAGGGGGCGGGATGGCGGCGGCGGCGGGATCCTTCGGAAGCGCTCCCCCTTCTGCTGCTCCGCCCCGGGGGCCTCTGCGGGGAAGCTGGTCAGCCTCGTATCCGCGCCCCCCCTTCCCCAAACTCTCTCCCTGTAAGTTTGAATTCCCCTCCTCCTGTCCCAGTTCCCTGGTGTGCCTCTTTCTGGAACGTACTCCCACCACCGCGGAGGGTGAGCCATGGAAAATTTTGTTGCGCACATCGAGTGGGTAGAGAAACTATGTAAATGTGGCACAAGGATAACCTGAGGGGCTCCCACAGCCACCGCCTTCGGCCTCCCACGCCCCTGAGGACTGTATTTGTGCCCCCGGGTTGGGCGCGGTAGGCAGGGAGGGATGCTACGCTACAGACCCAAGACTGTTTAGGGCGGAGTCCTCGCTTCGTGACCACACAGGCTGCTCAATGCGCACCGGCAGGCGGGGCAGCCTCTGGTATTTTCCTAATAGTGATCGCCAGGGTTTAGCCACAGGCCTCCCTTACTGCCTCTCTAGGTCTTACTGTTGGGTAGCATTGCCCTGTTTTCTTTCTTCTAGTTCTCTTACCTCCCTTTCTTTGTGCTTCAGTGGTAAAGCCCCAGCCACACCTAGCTCTTACACCCTAAGCCTGGAGGGCAGCCAAGACACCTCTTCCTTTGAAACCCTTAAAAGGGTTATTGTAGGTGCTGGTATGTCTTTGTTTCCATGGAGGTCGGCTGTGGCTCTTGCCTGATGTTTCTGGGTTGTTGGGGTTTTTTTGTTTTGTTTTTTTGTTGTTTTTTTTAATTTTCTCTAGAAATAGCTGAGAATACCTGCAGCGGGTGAAGATTTGAAATTGCTGCTGTAGAGGGGGAGAGAGTGTGTCTGGAGGGTCCAGCTACTGTGGATCATGAATTTGTAATGCCATCAGTTTGGAAAATCCCCTGTCCTGTCTTTAGCAGAACTTGGTAAACTGATTGTAGGCTCAGGAGTCCAAGCAATCCATTGATCCTGATCCCTCTCCTCACCCAATCTGTGAGGGCCACTTGATAACAACTGTGGAAAAAACTGTAACTATCACTGGGCATAGTTACATGGAAAGGACCCGCAGTCTGACACATACAGGGTATGTACATAAGTACCCCCAGAGGATGGCAGCTATTGCCAGATTTCTGGGGATGCTAAGTTGATGACTGACTTCTACAAATATGAGGTTATGGAGCCTGAGCCCTCTGCTTCACACTGAGGAAAGACTCCCTTGGAAGCCTGATGGGAATCACTCTCTCTTCCATTGGATCTTCCATTTGCTCAAACAGACCCATCAGGATGTGCCAGATAAAATGCTTTCAAATCAGGGGAATAGAAAGCCCAATTCAGGTCTTAGAAGCAAGAAATCCAATCTGAACATAACTGGAAAAGACCACTGTAGAGTGAGGATTAATTGTGGGTCAGTCACAGCTTCAAATCTAGTTCTTTACAGTTCTCTAGACTGTGCAGCTTCATTCCCAGGAGTCAGCTTCATTCCCAAACTAGGCACAAGGTGGCCACAGCAGTTTCAGGCCTCATATCAACACACAAGGTCAAGAGAAAAGAAAGGACCATCTTAAAATTTAGGACATCTATTTCCCAGAAGCCTCCCAGAATCCACTTGCCTTCCACTGGGTTACATGGCCATTCCAGAACCAAATTCTATGGCTAGGGAAGTTTCCTTTGGTAAGCTTTAGCCTGGGTTCCTTCACACATCAGTGACAAGAGAGCTGAAAATTACATTTTGACAAATTAGGCCTACTCCTTGACCTTCCCTAGAAACATGGATGGCATGGGAGGAAAAGTGGGTATCTCAGCACTGCTAGGATTAGTCAATCAAAATATCTTCTAGAGGAAGCCCATGAAAGAATCACCAGCCTTGAGGAAATATGCTAAGGGGTCCAATGAATTTGGAAGCAAGACTACATGAGTAGGTATTTTTCAAAGACCTGCTAAATCCCTCTCTGGATATATAGAGCAAGGAGGAGCATAAAACTTAGCAATAAAGCTATTGATGATTCTATGGGTCTCTCTAAAACCTTAGGTATAAAAGTATAGGAACTGACTGATGTTGGAAAAGGGAAGCCCATAAGGTAGATAAAAATAACTTGGGGTGACCCAGAAGAATGCCCTGAGTCAACAAAGCCCAGACGGACAGAAATTATGATAGTGTAACCTTGTTCATGGAGTATCCAAGAAGAAACCATATTGCAGTTTCCAATTAGGATAAGGAAAAAACAAAACAAGGATGCAGAATGAAACCCTCTAAGGCAGTGTAACCTGATCTTAAAGATTTCTGGGGTATGGCTGCAACCCACTCCCTCAAACTCCTTGGTGTGGGCATGAAAAGTGGAAACCCACTGTTGTAGGTTTATTGTGTTTCCCGAAAAAAGTATGTTCAAGTCCTAACCTTTGATGCCCATGAATATGTTCTTATTTGGAAACAGGGTCTTTGCAGATGTAATCAAGATGAGATCATACTAGAGAAGCATGGGCCCTTAATCCGATAGGACTGGTGTCCTTATAAGAAGACATGGAGCACACAGAGAGAATACCATGTACTAATGGAGGCAGAGATTGGAGTTACACTACCAGAAGCCAAGGAATGCCTGAAGTGACCAGAAGCTGAAAGAGACATGGAAACGTTCTTCCCTAGAAGCTTTGGAGGGAGCATGGCCCAGCAACACCTTGATTTCAGACTTCCAGCCTCCCGGAACTCTGAGAGAATACATTTCTGTTGTTTTAAGTCACAGTTTATGGTAATTTACTTTGATAACCCTGGAAAACTAATCTATTCACTAATTAATCACCAACATCATCACATTATCCCTTTACATAGGTTGCCCTCCTCAGTGGCCTCCCCAGTTAATTCTGTGGAAGTACGAAATTCTCTGTAGGAAAAGTTAATAGAGCCTGAAGACTCCTTGTAGATCATAGACAATTAAATTAACAGTTGCCCAAATATAACTGATCTTGCAAAAAATTAGTGGAATGCAATGGTGGTGGAGCCAACACAACCTTTAAAAAACTGAAAAAAGGTATTACTCGCTCTATTTGTCAAGGGTTCCTTTTATACACTGGCCCATCCCCTTCCTAGAACTTGGCATACTATGAGGAACGGCTGGCTTTATTAAAAAAATAAAAATCCACTACGCCTCTCAACAGGGTTAAATCTGCCTAGAATATACTGCCTAACAAAGATCTGCTCACGGATGGCCCTCTGTCTCTGTATCAAGAACAGTTGAATGTTCCCTTTACTTTTAACGAGAGAAAGGTAAAGGAAACCTCTGAGAGCGACAGACCAGGTTACAGTGCCTTAGGTGGTATCGCTCTGCATCCTTGTTTTCTTTCTTCTTTTCTCAGCCATCAGGTGCCCCACTATATGATGTTGCAAAGATCCCCTGAAACAAAGTGGCAGAGGCACTGAGGGGATGAATACGCACCATCAGTTCTGGGGACCCGCTACAAGGAATCCAGCAGACGGGTTAAGAAGTAGTGGTACTTAGGCCTGGGGCAGGTAGGGAAGCATATGGAATACCTCCCACCACAACAAAGAACAGCTGCTAATGGGGGTGTTTGGGTTTTAGAGTTGGCATATGCTCCACCTTGGAATTCTTATACATTCCATCTCTTGGATTATCCAAAAAGGCCACATACTTTGAACAGGGTTCAGAGGAGCTTTGGTGATGGCCCTGACCAGGTTACAAGTCACAGTCTGGTCAGCTCTACCCCTGGTGCCCTATAAGTCAGAAAGAAAGATAAGACTTGAGGCCTCTCTGATTTCTGCCTCTTCCCTCCCTGATTTGGGGCAGGGAGGGAAGGAGGCAGATCCAAGCAGGAAAAATATACCAGAAATATTTCAAGTTTAAATTAAGGCAATGCTTCCAGCCTTTGAGAACTATGTTGTTTTTGGAAAATTGATTGTGATTCTACCACAAAAGCTAGTGGAAAGATTCACCAGAGGTTTCAGGGTTGTTTTGTAAATTGGAATGCTCTGTCTCACGCTGCAATACAGACTAACAGTCTTTGATTATTAAATGGGGGGAAATCTAAGAAAGGATGAGGGGTGGCTATGTGAGTTAATTGTACAAGAAGCATCCCTGACCCTAAACTTCACCTTCAGCTGCCCAGACAAACTGGGGCATCCTCTAGGGACTTAACCCTTGAATCAAGAGTAACAATGTGCAACACAGGCAGAACCATGCATTTAACAGGGAATGAGCCTCAGTGGACAGGCGCTACCTTCCACCCTTTGTCATAGACATCCTGTCTACGGAAGGGGTAAGGCCATTCCACACAATGACGGAGCTCTGTGTCACTGGCAATTAAGAGAGCTATAAGTTTGGGGCAACAGGAAGTAGGAATCTGAATTGAATCCAGAAATCAAAATCACCAAATGGATGGAAGATCCTGGAATGGTTTACTATAACCAAGAGGTTTGGGGACACCTTTTTATAAAAATCAGGCATACTATTAAATTAAGCCACTATTTTTTTCTCGTATTTTTAGTGAGTTGAATAGTGTCCCCCAAAAAGCTATGTCCAAGTTCTAACCTCTGATACCTGTGAATGTTAGCTTATTTGGTAGTAGAGTCTTATTTGGTAGTAGAGTCTTACCAGTTTTATTCTCTTACAGTAGAGTAATTATGTTAAGGATATTGAGATGAGATCATCCTAGATTTAAAATGGGTCCTAAATCCAATGAATAGTGCCCATGTAAGAAAAGGACAAAACAGAGACACAGAAAAAGAAAAAGGTGATATGCAGATTGAGACAGAGATCGGAGAGCAGTCACAAGACAAGTAACACTGAGGATCACCAGCAGCCTCCAGAAGCTAGGAGAGAGGCATGGAGTGGATTCTCCTTCAGAACGCCCAGTGGTGCGTAGCCCTACCAACAGATTTGTGCTTCTGCCCTCCAGAACTGGAAGGGAGTACATTTCTGTTGTTTTAAGCCACTAAATCTGTGGTAATTTGTTATGGCGGCCCTAGGAAACCATTACACAGAAAGACACCTACCAAAAGGATTAGGGGCAGAAAAATTTTAACAATGAAGTAAATCAATATGCCATGGATGAACATTTTGGCCAAAGTACATCAGAACATCATGCACCTGAGATGAGACCGAGGTTGGCCGAAGCCCATAGTTTTGGAGTATGTAATTGCTGCTGGAGCCAATGGTCAGGACGTGGGAGTTGAGCTTTTCCTGCAGAAATGTCCTGGGACATTCCAAAAGGCAAAAAGCCTAGAACACTTACTAAATAGACCCCATTGAACCTCTTCTGTAATCTGAGGAACTCAGTGGGCTCTGACAGGGAGGGCCTTAGTCTCGCCTGGATTTGAGCTTGCATTCTTTGGGAAATAACCAAGGAGCCACCATCAAAGCCGCTGCAACCCTCTACCTTGAGCTAATATGGCATATCTCAACTACAGCCTCTGATCTGGGACCATATTTTGCCTCCCACATAATAAAGGACAGGACAAATCATTAGGGAATGGTGTGCCCTCCCTCTCATAGGGCAGCCCTCTAGAAAGAAAGATACAGTGTGGCACGGAAGACAGTCTTAACCATGATGCCATGGGCAGTGATTCCAGACCAGTGGTGACTAACAGGAAATTGTATATAGCTAGAGTCCTGCAGCCACATTCATCTTAGTACAGAGGTCCCTGTATATCTCAGGCTGGGTCCAAGGAAGGAGAAGTCATTATGAGCCACCTAGTATCTATCACAACTGGGAAATGTGGCTTATAAGATTTAGCACTGCATTAGTTGGATGGTGTTTAGTTGTAAGATTTTGTTTGAAAAATAACTCGTTTGTTTGGTGTCTAAAAAAAGAGAGAGTTGCTAATCAATTCAACTAGGGAAGTGAGAGAAGTACGCTTTACCCTGGCAGAGAACAGCTTTGGCTCTGTCATCCCATCCCACTCTAAGGCAATTGGCATGGTTTAGCAATATTGCACAACACAAAGTACCCTATTAAATATTTCTTATCCTATTTGGATGCAGTGGATTTTAAAAGCAGAAGAGAAAGCTCTCAGAGCCAGTATGAATAATCATTCACTAAGCCAGCCAGGTATGGCCGTTAGAGGCTCTGAAAAGGGTAACCATGTTTTGATAGGTCTGCAAGGTTACCCATTTAATCCAAGAGTGAGAATGATCCCCATGACTGATGGAATGGTCCTTGAGGCTGGTACCCCAGCTTTTTGGTATCAGACCCCATCCTGTCAAAGGGGATGGTATCACAGTAATCCACTGAATCTCATGGAGGTAATATACTTACAAAACGAGTGCACTGCCAACTAGTTAATTTGCCTGTTTGTGGGAGCTGCAGATTAATCATGACTCCTCCTAATTGTGGGGAGTTGGATGAAGGAAATATTAACTGAACGTCAGGACATAAGGTTTAAGACATCCTTGCTGTCACCAAGTTGCATCTAAGCCACACAATGAATGGACCAGAGAGCAATGAGCAAGGCACTCCTTCCCCACAGGAGTACACAGGGCTGCTTCAGGGCCTGGACCAAGGAGAGAGACCAGGGGGAGGAGGTGGGGCTGGTCTTGGAGGCATGAGATTCAGCCAAAGTTCAGTTTGCTTGGAAGCTAATGTAGGTGGGGGAATGCAGGAGGGGGCTGGAGCCATCCTACTGATGTGGGCTAGAGATTTATGTTAAAAAAAGAAAGAGAGAAAGAAGGGAAGGAAAGAAGAAGGATGGCCATGGAGGATGGACAGAGAGGAAAGAAGGAAGGGAGGGAGAGGGAAGGGAGGGCGGGAAAAGAGAAAGAAAAAAGAAAAGATAGATATTTACTGATTGATACTTCCACGACTGGAAAATTTGTGCAGTATATTGAGGAAACCATATACTTGCATGGCTCCAACTAGAATAAGAAAGTTTATAAAGATAGAAAACTGCAATGTCTGGATGCTGCTGTACTTATAAAAGTTGTAGAGTTACAATGCAAATCCTCCAACAAAGAATGGAAATGGCTCCTTCCAATTAAGCTAGGGGTTGAAGGATCCTTGGGAAGTCAGATTAGAGTGCCACCCGGTAAAGCCTAATACAAGCAGTGTGATCCAAAACCCATTTTCCTAAATTTGTCTCAGGACTTCTCTAGCCTGGCACTGTCCAGTATGATAGCTACTGGCCACTGGTGGCTGTTTAAATTTAAATTACAATTGAAGGGGGCACCTGGGTGCCTCAGTCGGTTAAGCATCTGACTCTTGATCTCAGCTCAGGTCTTGACCTCAGGGTGGTGAGTTTAAGCCCCACTCTCAGTATGGAGCCTACTTTAAAATAAAATTAAATTAAAATTAAAAAAATAAAATAAAATAAAATAAAAATAAAATAAATAAAATAATAAAATAAAATAAAATAAAAATAAAATAAAAATAAAATAAAATAAAATAAATAAAATAAAATAATAAAATAAAATAAATAAAAAATAAAATAATAAAATAAAATAAAATAAAATATTACAATTAAAACTAAGTCCTCAGTCACACAATCCACATTTCAAAAGCTTAACAGCTACATGTGGCAAGTGGCTACCCTACTAACCCACCCACCCCTAGTTAATACTGCCCCTAGTTAATTAACTACTCTAGTTAATACTGCAGGGGTGTATGAGCCACCCCAAATGTTACCAATACCAATAACACAGGTTTCTCTGAGAGATGAGACAAAGAAATCTTCCATTTCACCTGAGAGCCACATCTTAAGGACAGGAAATGATCAGTGTGAATGAAATCACAAAGCAATTAATGGAGAAGTGATTTCTTCCATCAGCATTGGGGACCATTTAAAACTGGTAGAGAAGGAAATAGGAGAGTAGTTTCTGAAATGCTTCAGGACCTAGATGAGCACTCTCAAAAATATATACCTTCCAACATGGTTTATCTTGATTGTGGGAATATTATTATTGTTTTTTTTTTTAAGATTTATTTATTTGAGAGAGAGAGAGCATGAGTGGGAAGGGCAGAGGGAGAGGGAGAGAGAACCTCAAGCAGACCTCAGGCTGAGTGAGGAGCCCAACTCAGGGCTCAATCTCACAACCCTGAGATCACGACCTGAGCTGAAACCAAGAGTCGGACAATTAACTGACTGTGCCACCCAGGCGCCCCTATTATTGTTGATTTTATCCTGGCGGGGGGAGGTATTGTAAGAACTGTCTGTCGAAGTTAACAAGATCCCTTCTTGTAAAAATGCTCAGGATGTTCACTGCAAGCCTGCCTCACCCTGGAAAAGGGATGTGAGGGTTATGAGAAGGATGAGCATGTTTAGATTGGAGCATGCAGTTTTGAGTAAAAACGTAAATGTAACCTTGAACCTACCCACAGCTGGTTACCACAGATATTTTAGTTCTTAGCTTTAATAAACAAATGTTAAGCACACAAGAGCCTAGAACATGAAGGCGCCCAATACAGATTTGTTAATTGAAGAAAACACAAAATTTGCTTCATTAAACAAGGTAGATCATGCTTGCAATGACAGCTTAGGAGTAAATGTGTTAATAAGAATTAAGCCCCTGCTTCTGATTGGCAACCTTGGGAGAGAGAGACCAGTGAGAAGCAGTGACGGGGTGGGGGAAACACCACTCATGGGCCGAGTTTGGTCACGGGCCAGCACTACTGTTTTTGGAGCAGTGAACCTTGCTGGTGTCAGTGATGCTCCTTGGCTTTCCCTGAAGCCAGCTCACCTGTCCAAAAGGAGTCACCATCATATTCATTGCCAGATGTGCCCACCCTGAAGGAGAGCCTGTAGACTACGGCGATATCTTGGCAACAAAAGTTGAGAAAGGAAAGGAAAGAATGCACTGCTTTGCTTTATGTCTCTTCCCTCCCCTTAAATAACCCTCTGCTTAGGCTCCTCACAGGACTTGCTTTGTTTTATCTACACAAGTGAGTGAAGGGGAGGCAGAAATAAGCTTTTTCTACAGCTGAACATTTTAAGCACCGCCTCTCCCCCCACCCCGCCCTTGATCCCAGGCTCAATCTAGGACCTAGATGCCTCAAGAGGGCAACACATTGTGTCTTGGTTGAAACCAAAAGCAGTAACCATAGGGAAACTCTTGGCTTCCCCATGTAGTGCACAAACCTTGTGGGACCTGGATCTTGAGGAAGGGGTGTGCAGAAAGACCTCCTGACACGACTCTCAGAAAGTGGCCTGCACTACCGAATCCTTGACTGAAGCTTGTGTTCGCCAGGTCAGGGACTCCCTCTCATATCCTTCCAGCCAATCAGGGACCATTAGAATGAGAGGGCAAAATAAACTGGGAAGATTTGAAATGTCAAATATTATGAGGAAGAGGGAAAGAGAGAGAGGAGAAGTTGGTTAAGACTAGAGTTAAAAGCTCAGAAAACATATTGAGTTAAACATTAAAAGGGGCACCTGGGTGGCTCAGTTGGTTAAGCGTTGGACTCTTGGTTTCGGCTCAGGTCATGATCTCAGGGTTCTGGGATCGAGCCCAGTGTCAGAAGATCATTGAGCCCAGTATCAGGAATTGAGCCGTGCTTCGGTCTTCAGGTTCAGCAGGGAGTCTGCTTCCCTCTCTCTCTGCCCCTCCCCCTGATGCTCTTTCTCTCTCTCTACAATAAATAAAATCTTAAAAAATATATACAAAATAAAAATAAGCTAAATTTAAATCAAATAAAATCCCATCCCATTTGGATGAGAAATTGACGGTTGAATTTTAGAAGTAAAACTGATCTTTATTTTGTCTGTCCTCTATAGTGCATCTCCTGTTTCCTAGGCTCTTAACCAGTACCTACACTGGTTAGGGTTTCTTTACGAGGTGAACTGACCCAAACCTTCATACTTCAGAAGAGTCTGAACCCTTGGTGAATTAGTCTAGAATTGTGCTAATATTTTAAGTAACCTTTATTACCAGATATGGCAGAATAAGAAGTCATGCCAGGGGCTCCTCATATTCTACCCATAATTCTCCAGGCCTCTATTATATTGGGTGCTACTTAGGCATCACTTTTTTGCAATAAGCAGAAGCCCACTCAAGCTGCCCAGGCTTCACCAAACTGCTCTGCCCAGGATGAAAGAATCTTTACCACTTGATAACATGCAGCAATGCTAGAGAGTATCCACATTCTTTTGAGGCTCTATTGCTTGCAAACCTAGTTGTCAGAACCACTTTCTCTTCTAGACAAGGATCAGTTGGTTGCAAGGAACAGAAACTATCTTGGTTAATTTAAATGAAGTGGGTTTATTATAAAAGAATTGGCAGCTACCCCAGCTCCCAAAGCAGACTATTGAAACAATTTATTGAGTCTCGAGCCCTTCCTGAATTACCAAAAGGGAGGAGCCATTAAAGGATAATATAACTTATTTATTCTTTCAATAGCTTCCCAGGCAGAGCAGGGAAGAAACCAGACCTCTTTTCTGAACAATAATGGGGCCCACTAACTCTGGGAAAAAGGCGAGATGTCCTTCTAATTGAGGAAATATATCCTTTTTCAATATGAGTCTAGATTGTACTCTCTAAAAATTAATGTCTGTTCCTGGGAGCAGTGGATGAGCTAATACAACAATTCTATTAATCAAACGAACTGACATGATTGCTGTTCACACATATAAGAATATGGAAAAGGAAATCTGGCCAGGAAGATCTAAATCCACAACTAATTACAGACCCAGAAGTTCTTCTTCTTCCCCTCCACCCCCGCCTCTTCCCCTATACAGTTCTGCAAGACTTGGGTGACAACAGGCATCATTTTGAACTAGCTTAACATCCTGGGGGCTCACCTCAAATTGGCACAGTGTGACTTGGGATGTTGGGGTGAGGTAAGGATGGTGAATTTGGAGAGAGAAAAGATCCAAGAAGTGAGATCCCTTCCTATGATTGGTGCGGAAACTGGCGGGGTTTCAAATGGGACAAATTTTAAAAGGAGGCCCATGAAGAAGAAAACGTTGTCCAGCTAAAATCCAGGGAGCCTGAAGGATCTAGATCTGTACATACCATCCCTCTGAGAACTAAAGAAAAAGTCTCAAAAAAAAAAAAAAGTTAAGAGCACTTTATCCTTCCCCTCTCTGACACTGAATCTCCCTTCTGAAATTGCTTCAACTCTTCAGTGAAGAAACCTGCATATAATCACTTAGGCTGTTGGTAATTTGGGAGAGACTAAAGGAAGAGACCTGCGAGGGGAAGGAAGATCTGCCCCAAACACTCTTCCTTTGATGTAGTGGAAAGAGACTTAAGTGGGCTGTAATGAGGAGCTCCTGGGGGTGACAGGCTATACTGAGGGCAGGGGGAAATAACCATAATGATAGGACAGCCTGGCACAGATGACAAATTTGAGGGGCAATATGACTGAAGCTTTGGGGTCTTTGTGTAGATTACAGGACTCTGCCCTCAAAAGAGGAAGTGAAGGAGGCTCACATTCCAAGTGACCGATATCATCCGGTTACAGTTAGTTCTAAACGTCCATTTCAAGCCCAAAGTTCTACACACTCTGATCCATTTCTACCATACACATGCATGCGCGCGCACACACACACACACACACACACACACACACACACACACTCAGGGCTCCTACACTCCCTTGGGCTGCCTTGATTCTTCCAAATGAATCTGGGTGCCAAGCACAGATGCTTCATCAACTTTCACTAAGGACATTGAAAATTTCCTATTTCAAGAGATCAGAACTCCAAAGTTTCGGAGGGTTGGTCATGGGAAATGTCACATTAATGTCACAGACTCTACTCCTCACACTCTTACTCTATTTCTTCCTTCTCTCTCCAGAGTAAGAAAATGCTTTTCCTTGCTCCAGCAGATGTTTTGTCCATACTCAGACTCCCTGGCTTCTTAGCTTCTACCTCAAGCGAGCCCGTCACGAAAGTTCTTCCAGAAAACTACAGTGCTGTCTCTTCAGCAAGTCCAGGGAGTACAGTTCCCTCCATCTCATCAACCTAGGGTGAAGTGACCATCTCACTGACTCTAAGACCCAAAATAAGCCTGTGGGACCAGAATAAGGTCAGAGAGCCCATCTTCTGACTCTGATTCTTTTTTTTTTTTTTTTAAAGGAACCAGGGCTCCTTTTTTTTTTTTTTTAAAGATTTTATTTATTTATTTGAGAGAGAGAGAATGAGAGACAGAGAGCACGAGAGGGAAGAGGGCAGAGGGAGAAGCAGACCCCCTGCTGAGCAGGGAGCCCGATGCAGGACTCGATCCCGGGACTCCAGGATCATGACCTGAGCCGAAGGAGTCGCTTAACCAACTGAGCCACCCAGGCGCCCCTGACTCTGATTCTTAAAGATCTCCTGATCGCTTATCTCCACTCCTTTCTGTGTGCCTGCTCCATGCCGCTTCCCTGAAGCTGAGTCTCTGTACCTACTTATCAGCAAGGCACAGGGACAGAAAATGTCTCTCCCAATCCAGTTCATGCACCTGCTATCAAATAATTAAAGTCACTGTGTCTTAGTAGAATTTCCTGAAAGATAAAGAGAGTGAGCATCTACCTGGTAGCTTTGGGTGAGGTCCAAACAGCTATTGCCCAGGGGTGAGGGAATGAGATGAATACAGTAAATATGGCCAACTCTTTTTTTTTTTTTTTTAAGATTTTATTTATTTATTTGAGAGAGAAAGCCCAAGCATGAGCGGGGCAGGGGCAGAGGAAGAGGGAGAACCAGACTCCCCGGTGAGCAGGGAGCCTGATGTGGGGCTCGATCCTAGGACCCCAGGATGGTGACCTGAGCTGAAGGCAGATGTTTAACCAACTGAACCACCCAGGTGCCCAATATGGCCAACTCTTAATAGGACCTGTGGGCAAGGAAGGCACAGAAGCTTCTCTAACACAAGTAGCTAGTCTATTTATCCCTGGTGGTTGTTGTAGAGTTTAGAGGCTCCAATAAATAATACCCACCCCATTCTCTGCCTGAGTTCTGAACCAATTGAGAAATAATGCAAAACAATAAGGTATATGAGAGGTCAAAATAACAACACTACTGATAAAGTTGATATTGATAGATGTGGCTTTATCATTTAGTAATTGGGCTTCTTGATCCTGAACCCCAGGATTAGGGAAACTAGCCCACTCATTCATAGATTGTGCAAGAAAACTGTAGCTCTCCCTACTCCCCACTCCATCCTCCACCCCATCCAGGGAAGACCCCTCTAAATTTTACTTCCTGGAGGAGGAAAGGAGAATGTATATATCCTGGGAGAGTCTGGCTAAAAAGAGCCAGAGGAGCTGTATTGAGCATACCCAATTCATTCTTTCCAAATTTACCAGAGAAATGACCACTTTGCCCCAAGGGGTCAAATCAAAAATCAAATCTGAATCTGATCAAATCTCTAAATCTAACTACTAATTCACCAGCAATATATGACACAAAGAAACATTTTCAATGATATCTAAACAATTCATGCCTACTGTGGGACCTTCTGCAGGATAAATGACTCAGGTTCCTCAGCCAATAAATTTCAAAGAAAAAAAAAAGATGGAAAGTAAATGTATAGATTAAAAGAGATCTAAGAAACTTATAAACTAATATTAATGATTGGATCTTATTTGGACTCTGATTCCAAAAACAAGCTGAAAAAAATTATGACATAATCTGGGAAACTTGAAGTCTAATTGAATTTTTTAAGGCTAACTGAACATTAAATAATATTAAGGAAATAAGTTTGAGTGTCATAATGGCTTTGTGGTTATGTTGGGTTTTTTTTTTAAAGCGTTTTGACTTCCCACGCAGTTGAGGGTACTGCAGTCAAAACCTGGTAGAGGTGAACTGGAATGTTCTTGGCTGTTCTCAGTAGATAAACTGATAAAGTCAACAGAATATGTCTGGCATACAAAAAAAAGTAAACTACGACTTTATAATTTGCTCACATTATGATTTCTCTCATTTTGAGAAGCTGCTTCTTACTGGGTTTCCTAAATTTAGCATCTTTGAGGGAGTCATTCCAGTCAGCTCTGAAATCTGGACTTTCTTATCTCTTTCTAGATTTATTTAGGATCTAATCACTGTTTCTGAGCTAATAAAAATTCAGACATCTTACTCTCTTCTTATACCCTCTTTAAGAGCAACTAGACCTAGATGCATCTCCTTTTCCCATTTTTATCCACCCATTCTGGTCTTCTCAACATGTAGTGAGAGGAGGTTAGTCTCTCCATGGTTCCCTCTCTTGGGTGAGGTAATTTCAAAACAGCATTATTTTGGGTCAAGTTTGGAGCAGTCTGATGAATAATACACCTGGTAAACAATTGCTCTGCACCCCCCATGTCTGAAAGGCTCCTATACAGAAGGACTCTTTTCTCCACGACGGAAGCCTTCCTGCTTCAGCTACCCCTGCTTATTAAGGCACTGCAGCCCACCCGCATCTCTGTGTGGCCCCTGCGTGGCCCATGCACAAATGCTAAGTCTAACAGCCGTGTAGTTCAAGGATAAACTGCAGCCGTTGTACCCAAGGCTCTCACTTTTACCGTGGCTATGCCTTTTCTGAGAGCAGCGTGGCCAGTACGGGCTTGCTAGATTCTGTGCAGCAGGCACCTGCTGAGGCCAGTGTCAGCTGAGCCATTCCCACCTGCCCCACCCCTCGGACCCTGGCCCAGGGTGGTATCTGCCTAAATAAATCTTGAGGCCATCCACATGCACTGAGACAGAGTAATTTTGGCTGAAGGCAGGACGGCCTGCCCCTGTATCTTAAAGCCAACCCACCGCCCTGCCTCTATAAAAACAGATCCTCACCAGTTGATAAAGTCCCAAGTCGTGGGGACCCACCAAGGAGAAAACCCCACACACCTGGCACCAAAAACCTGAAGCCACCATCCAGTTACAACAGATAAGAACCAACTCCACCCATAAACAATCCATCCACGTGGCTGCATGTAAGCGACCACAGACCACACAGTCACAAATACACGCTTACTAAAGTCTATACGTACCTAAAGCTATGCATCCTAGCCTCACCAGAAGCCTCTTCACATGTTGGTTGGATCCCTAAATTCTACTCCTTGTTTATTTCTTAAGTCTCGTTTTTTTGTGTTTTTTTTTAAGATTTTATTTATTTATTTGGCAGAGAGAGACAGCGAGAGAGGGAACACAAGCAGGGGGAGTGCGAGAGGGAGAAACAGGCCTCCCACTGAGCAGGGAGCCCGATGTGGGGCTCGATCCCAGGACCCTGGGATCATGACCTGAGCTTAAGTCAGACGCTTAACAACTGAGCCACCCAGGAGCCCCTATTTCTTAAGGCTTCTGATCCAGTGAAATTGGATCTTGAAGTTCTATGGATCCTCAGTAAATAGTCCCCTCTTTCCCTCTCCTCAGTTCAAAACCAATTAAAAGGTAGAAGTCAACATACTACTTTTATTATTGATAAAGCTCATATTGGAGAAGGTGATTTATATAACTGGATAAACTTTCTAATAGTGAGTCCCAGAAATAAAGAGAGGTTTACCTACCGAGTTACAGATCAGCCTGGAAAACGAAGGTCTCCCCGCTGGGGCAAGTCCTTTGAAAACGTCCTACGGAACGCATGCTTCTGTAGCCAGTCCGACTGCCAAAGAAAGACATGGAAGAGCTGAACCAGTGTGCTACCCTTGTGCTTCTCAAATTTTCTGGTAAGTTACCAACTTCTCTTCTGGGGAGAGAGGCCAAGAGTGTCACTCCAGGGGAACTCCCTCTGTATGAAACAAACCCCTGAAAGGGAGGGAAAACCACTTTTCTCCAAGAATAATGTTAAAAAGAAAACCATCGGCACACACCGCTTGCCTGAGGACCTCCACCCCAGTCCACCTGCTCCTTCCACACTATCATCAGTGATTGTATACTGGGGAGCACCCTCTGCTCAGCCTCTAGTTCACCTTTCCTGCTGGCTGACCAACCGGGAATGTTCTATATCGTGACAGAAGTATAGCTTACATAGGTGTGTGCATTTGTGCAAATGCACTGAACTATACACAAAAGACCATTGTTCATGTGTGGATCATGTTCAATCACACTGTGTTGATGTTCACACCATCCTATGGATTTGCCAAAACCTATGTAACTGTATACCACAAAGAGTAAATATTACTGTAAATTAGAAGGGAAAAATTAATACCCCAGGTAGCGGGGGGAATGCAAAATAAAATACAAACTATAGCAAATGAGCCTACCTGCTTGACAAATGAATAACATAACTACAATGAAGGAGGTGAGAAGGAAACCAAATTTACTTTGGAAAACTATATTTTGAACTGAATATAAAAGTACTGTCCATAAATTATTCGGTATTTCTTTTTTTTTTAAGATTTTACTTATTTATTTGAGAGAGAAAGAGACAGGATGAGTATGGGGGGGTGGAGGATAAGGGGGAGAGGGGCAGAGGGAGGGTGAGAAGCAGACTCCCCACTGAGGAGGGAGCCTGACAACAACTGGACAATGACACGGGGCTCAATCCCAGGACCCTGGGATCATGAGCCAAGCCAAAGGCAGATGCTCAACTAACTGAGCCACCTGGGGGCCCTATTCTGTATTTCAAAGATGTGTTCCTCATAATGATACTGATTACCAGTTCTGAAATGATGTGTATACTAGGGTTGATCAACTATATATATATAATATAGTTTATGAGAGCCAGTTTCTCCTGTCAAAGAAATATGTTACAAACAAGGAAAAAGAGAAGGGTGGGATAAACACTGTGGTGTTAGATTGGAAAAGAAAAAAAAGAAAAGAAAAGAAAACCACAGGACCAAAATGGAGTCACTTAAGCCAAGTCACCAAACCAGGTCTTAATAGTAACTTAATTGTGTTAACCAGGATGCAACGGGAAGTTACTCAAATAAGAGGGCTGAAAGCTATCAGCAGAAGGGAGGAGGGGAAGGGACAAAAGCAGGGAAGGAACTATTTTGTTTTGAAGAACCTACAGTTGCCCCCAAGGAGACACCCAACTAGGTGTTTCACCTGATAGCCCCTTGCTAAGTGTGTCTTGCCTGGTATCTCCTTACTGAGCCAGTTTGAGCCGGACTGGAGCTGAGGACCTGCGCAGAAGCCCCCCTGAGTTGTCCTGAAGTTACCTTTAGTTCATTATAATACCAAGCTCTCCTTCTACGGCAGTTTTCTGCCATTGTTAGAACATATGATGTATGCACTAGCATGTTGCCATGCTAGGCATGCCCAACTGAACCAGAAGTGCCTAAACTCCCTGCCCCGCCCACTAATACACTAAATCAAAGCTTCCTGTGCTAACCCCACAGGGAGACAGTGCTTTGAGAGCTATTTCCCTGTCTCCTTACTTGTACCAAGTAATAAAAAGCTCTTGGCTTACAAATTTCCTTGGGTTGTGTTCAGTTTGATACCCCCAAGTGGCAAACCCCTGGAGTTCAGTTACAATTGCAATTTCAATCTCCCATAGAAATGTAATCTAAACCAGTCAGTCAGAACTGTTCTGGTCAGCACCAATGAAGCCATCTGTCACATGGGCCCTGTCCATCCCCTGACCCCCAGAGGAAGATGAGCTAATCTGCATGGTAAGACCCCCTGCCATTTCCCCAAGGGAAGGTGACTCTGCCTGAAACAATCCTTTCTTTTCCTTCTGCTAATAATGTCTTGCCACACCCTCCTTCCTAAAAAAATCTTGTATTTTTGTACAACTTCTCAGAGCATCCCTCTACACCCACTAGATGGGGTGCTACGGGATTCACAAATCACTTAATAAAGCCAATTAGATCTTCAGATTCACTCAGTTGAACTTTTGTCCTTTAATAGTCATCAAGATTAATCATCCTAGACAACACTAGGACACCTTTTGTTCCCTTTCTGTTGTGTGTCATGAGAAATGTAAAATGACCAGTTTCCAATTTAGTGGAATCATTACTACAGCCCCCTAGTGGAAATGTTCCTGAGTTGGGTAGTAAAAGAATCTTGGTGTCAGGAAGCCAACATTTTGAGAATGGTTACTAAAGTATAATTATGAGTAAGGACACTCCCATCTTCCAAAGAACATCTGTGTCTTTTGCAGAGCTTTCTGCCAATCGGGCATTTTTGTTGTTACAAAAAAGCTGCAATGAATATCCTCAGGGCCCTTCTGTCAAAGAGCCCGAGAGTCTAGTGGAAGAGACTAATATTAAGTCAATAGTTATGAAAATAATTACTTAATTATCATCGTGGTAAATGTTAGGAAATGCTGGGACAGGGCATTATGCAAAGGTCTAACCACATGGGGTTGAGGGTGAGTCACAAAAGGCTGAGGAAGTCACATTTAAGGAAGTCACTAAGAAAGTGACATTTAAGCTGACACTTGAAGGATGAGTAGGAGCTGGTCAGGCAACAGGGTAGAGATAGGTGTACAGACGAGGCAGAAGGGTCAGCATGTGTGAGGGCTTCCTGGAGGGTTGTGCACCACGAGCACACCACATATACAAGTGCATACAGGCAAGAGAGGTGGGCCCTTTAGGGAATTAGTTGCTAGCGAACCTGTCTGCCTGATCCTTAGAATGGGGCGGGGAAAGGTGGAGGGGTGGCAGGGACTGGACAGCCAAGGACTTTATGTGCAACTGGGAAGTGCTTTGTATTTAATTTGTCCCCTACACGGTAGAGGGCGATTAGAAGGTCTTCAGGAAGGATTTTCGGAAGCTCTAGCTTGTGGCAGTGTGGAGGATGGTCTAGAGAGGGATAGGCTGAAGACAGGAAAACCAGGTTGGGGACAGAACCAGCTGTGTGACCTTTGTTTGGCAAGTCACATAGCCTGGCTGAGCTCCAGTTTCCCCATCTGAAAATGGGGATGATAATTCCTACTTTATAGAGCATTGTCATGGTGGCTGAGATAAAGTGTTACAGACGTTAAATGCTCAGTAAATATTCACATTTATTATTTGCCTAAATTCTTCATTCTTCCTAACTTTTCACATCTACTTTGGTACAAAATCCTATTCATCCTCCCTCCTAAATACCCCTAAATCTGTTTTCTCCTCCCTATCTCCCTTCTTTACTTAATGCTCATAAATTATAATTTGGCTGCCCACCGGGGTTCCTGCATGCAATCTGTTCCTCCCCTAAGCCACCCCACACCTTGGCTACTGGCAAATTAAACAGAACCCTGAATTTCATCTGCCTACCTGAAAACCCCCCTGATTCTTCATGCATTAAACAGCCATAACCAAATCCCCAAATATGGGTTATAAGATTCTTAATGATCCCCCCCACCTGTGTATCTGTCATCCCTACTCCTTACCACCCTCCCAGCCCATCCCCAGCCAGTTCCCTCTACTGCAGACATTTGGAGTGCACAATGATCCCTCAACACCCCATGCTCTTTCACACCCCACATCTTTATTCACACTTTTGCTTCTACTCCGGGAAAGTTCCTCACAAACAAAAACCCTGATCATACTTGGAGACCCTGGGTCAGTGTCAACTCTTTCTTCCTTTATGTTCACAAACTCTCCAAATTCTTTTTTTTTTTTTTTTAAGATTTTATTTATTTATTTGACAGAGAAAGACACAGCGAGAGAGGGAACACAAGCAGGGGGAGTGGGAGAAGGAGAAGCAGGCTTCCCACAGAGCCGGGAGCCCGATGCGGGGCTCGATCCCAGGACCCTGGGATCATGACCTGAGCCGAAGGCAGACGCCTAACGACTGAGCCACCCAGGCGCCCCAAACTCTCCAAATTCTATATTTCTTCCTTCCCTAGACTTCTACAGCATTGGATACATCCTTATAGTCCTTATCACATGTATTATAATTATTTTGTTTATATTAATGTTTCACCTCCAAGACTATGGATTTCTCAACAACAGCCACCTTCTTTAATCACCCTTGTATCCTCCCTCAGCACCTCTCTATCAGGTACTAGACCTGCTGAACAACTCAAGGTATGAATGAATCAAATGTAAAAAGTCATACTGCATTTAGTCGGCCTGGCAATTAAGAGGACTTGGCCTCTAGGCGGCCTATGTTTAGGGGATCTGCTTGGGCCATCGTAGCCTGGTTCCTCCCTGCCTCCAGGGAATCTGGTTAGAGGACCAACTAATTCCCTTTCTCTTGTCTCACCTGCTTGTACCTGGACCCCACCTTGGGAAGCCAGCCAGCAGCCCTGTCCTCCTGTGAGACTGCAGTGCCATCTACTGGTGACTGGAAGACCTGCAGATCAGGCTGAAGGAGGAAGGGGAGGAGGAATTAAGGGCCACTTCAGCTTAATCTGGCCATAGAATCTCAGTTATTAGACCCCACACTGGACAGTTTTCCCCACCTATATGAGCCCAGACTTGATGGAGGCCTTATTTGTATTTCCCATTGACCAAAGACCCTCAGCCATATCTCAGTGGTCAGAGCTCTTTCTTCAAACCTCTCAAAGCCAGGACCCCCAACCCACAGTCCCCTTAGAAGGTAGAGACCCTAAACATCCTCCTTGGTCCTCTCAGGGAGTAGAGCCTCTCACTTAGGGCCTGCTGACCACACTTGAGAATCTGTGACAGAAGCCTCTTCTTTAGACTGGTTAAGCAGATGCCTCCATCAAAAGCTTCAGTAAGCAGGGCTACCGACAGATACCTCAGTGATGAGGTACACTTCCTCAGGTCCTCCATGACCAGAGCACCTTGTTAGGCCCCTCACTGACCAGAGCCTACCCTCAGCAATGTCAGTGACTGGGGACCCTCACTCAGACCTCAGTAATGACATCCCAGGTCAACCCCCTCAGTGACCAGGAGCCTCACATAGACCCCTCACTCAGTTATCCAAGCTTTTCCCTCCATTCCCCCAGCCCCTCACTCAGCCTCTCAGTGAGCCAGTTCTTACTCAGGTCTCAGTGACAGGGCGTCTACCTCAGACCCCTCCTCAGGCATGGCATTACTGAAGTAGAACCACCAAAACAAAACTGAAAAAAAAAGTTTTTAAAAAGAATTTGATATTTGCAGAAAAGCATCAATGTAACCATCACAGGATAAAACTGAACTGTATTACTGAACTAAACTTATTTTGTGGTTTGTTTTACTTTGAATGACATATGGAGACCGACCACAATCTTTAACATGTTTAGACCTTTCAGAGTCTGGATCCAGCCCCATTCCCTCAGGGACCTAGTGCCCATCACTTAGGGCTCAGAGATCAAGGGGCCTTCATTAAGGTCTAGTGAGCATAACAAGAGCTAGACAGTCCCTCCAGACCGCCCATCTCCTTTCTGCTTCCCTCTGGTCCCCGAAGAAGCTGCCAAAGCCCCTTGCCTCCAAGACTTCTGCCTCCTGCTTTATCCCTGGGCCTCTTGTCCAGACAGGGGCCACAGCTGGGCCCAGGTCTCATGAGAACGAGTGAGCCTGCTGGGCTAATTGGTAAATCCCAGGGATAATCTCCCAAAAGGCCAGCTTTGGCCACCTCTGCCCCAGCCCACATGCATCAGAAGTGATTAGCAATAACCCTCCTTGAAACGTTGCTGCCAAACAGTAATCCACGTGAACAATATAACAGACAAACAAACCAACTTCTACTTTTACCCCAGGTCCCCTGGGAACATAGTACAAGGTCCAAAGTAAATATGATCATGGAAGAAACTGGTGGGATGGATGTAGGAAATTGTGACTCACCATCCCCACTCCCATTCCCAGTCCTCCCAGAACCTTTTGTTCCCTCTATTTTGGCCCAAGCAGGCTCCCCTGCACTTGACCAGACTGCCCATGGAGTCCCTTTAAGCATTAACCACTGCTGTTGGTCGCCAACCTCCCCAAGGCCTATTTTCCCCTTTCACAAACAGATCTTTCAGCATTAAGGCTTCTTTTCAAAAAAACAAAACCATCCCCTACTTATCAAAATCATTGTGGGTCAATCATTCAATTCATTCGTTCGTTCGTTCATTCATTCCTATCACACACCTTTATTGAACTCTACTATGTGCTGGGCCCTGGGCTAGATGTTGGGGATACAGCAGTGAATAAAACAGTCAGAATCCCTGTCCTTGTGGAATTTACCTCCAAATGGGAGACACGGATGTTAGATAAACTACACAGTTACTTATTTAATAAACAGTATGATGCAAAGGAGTGAGTCTAGCATATATCTAGGCCTGTGCTATATGCTCTGGGTGATTATAAAAGAAGTGGATAAGACATAAGTATACTGTCAAAGAGTTAAATCTAGGTGGAGAGCCAACCTAGAGCTCCTGCTAGGGGAAGGAGAAGGTTGGAGAAATCTTGCACTCTAAATAAAGTCCTTGAGAGCATCTCAAGGGCTCCTGATGACTGGAAAAAATGAAATGTGGGTAGAGGAGCCCAGGAAAGAGGGCCAACAAGTCAGGGCTGGGATGCTAAACTAGCACCAACAGGCCAAACAAGAAAGCAAACTCAGTTTAGAAAATGTAGCCTCAGAGAGCTACTGGAAGTACCAGCTGGGTGGGGAGAGAGGCAAAAAGGGAAGGCAGGGTTTCTTAGAGTCAGGGTAAGAGGCGTGCAGGCTTCCCTCATCTGTTCAGTCAGTCTGCACCAATCAATGTCTGGCATTGTGCTGGGCACTAGGGATACAACAACTAACAGAAAAGTTTAATGGAGGAAATACACACACAACGCAATAATTGCTATAAAATATATGCATGAGGCTCAGTGGTGACCCACTACTAAGCTTATCCCTATAATAATGTCACCCTCACTAATTCGGGAGGGAAAGGGGTTGTGTCACACCCAGTACTCAGGAATTGCTTCTCCAAAGCCTGAGCCACACACACAGTGGCCAGGAGTAAGCAGATTGCTAACACACCAAGAGGCATGCCAATTTCAAGTCATCCTATTGCACTGAGATGTAATAGTTATTTTTACCACCAACTTTCATTTCCTGCAAAAATCCTGACCAGGTTTAGATAAAATTGGGTTTAACCTTTGAGAGCGTGTATGAATATGGATGTCATCCATCACACGTGGTGGGTGGAGAAAAGATTGAGAATGGCTGATGCACAAGGCTGAAAATGAGTCCAGTTCCTTAGACCAGGGAGACAGCTGAGTAGGAGGCCAGAGGGAAGGAGCAGCAAGTATGAATCAGGGTTTTGTGTCCTGGAGGCATCCAGTGACATCAGGAGACCTCTCCCATGTGAAGGAATGGAGGGGCCCAGACCTCACAGGTCTGGAACTGGCAGGAGAGAAAGCCTCTCTTTCCAGGTGCCTGGAAAGCCTCGTGGCAGAGCAGTGTCTCCTGACTATGGGATCCACATGCTGTCCTTGGAAATCTGACTGGTGGTGAACTATTTCTGTTTTCTATTTTCTCTTCCTCTCTCTCCTCCAGAAAAACGCTCAGAAATGCCAGCTATATTTGTACTTTCTCCAATGAATATGTATTGCCTGCATAATTTTTTAAAAGATATTTATTAAAAGTCATATAAAGAAAAGACTCTCAAATGATAACGCTAGTTGAGCTCTAACTCAGAAGAATTAAAGCAAGTTTTGCTACATTCCCAGAAGAGTTGTAAAAAAAAAAAAAAATGAGCAGTTCAACCCCAGCGAGGAGTTGGGGGTAGGGGTGGGCAAGCAGCTGGTTTTTAGGTCAGAAAACTCCGAGGTTGCAGGGAGTGTGGGACAGGGAAGTCAGGGTCCTTAGCTAGCTCCCTACCCTCATGGCCACAGCATTCTTCCAGAACACCCCTCTGCCAGACCTCACTGAGGTTCCACAATGGTTTGTCCCCATGAAGAAAGCTATTTCCATTACAGACAGATAATGGTGGCTGGAGAGACACGAAGGAGACTCTCCAGCTCTAGGCCTCAAAAGCCTTGCAAATTCAGAGGGAAGCCAGGAGAGTCTCGTGAACAGGAAATGCCACCCAAATGTGTGGCATCTCTTCCCTCCATCTCTGTCAGTCCATATCTGCGAGAACAAGTTCACACTCCACCTCCCCTGTGGAATTTTCCCTGACACTTTTGGCCACCATGGACCTCTCCTTCCTGGGGTTGGTTATCTTTAATTATCAAGATTAAGCACCCTTCTGTCCTTCCTCTTTTGGAAACTATCTGCTATATACTCTGCCTGTTTATTCATTGGGGCCTCAGTGTATTCTTTTAAAGGAAATTTATGGAAGTTCTTGTGGCAGCTGACTGCGAATATTTCCCTAGTTTGTTTGCTTTTTTATTTGGGTTGCCTTTTATTTTTTTTTTAACATGCAAAAGTTTAAAATACTTCTATAGTCAAGTCAGTTAACCTTCCCCTTGCTATCTGCTTCTGTTGCTTCTTTTTGCTATATGGAAATCTACTTCCTTCCAGAGATGTGATAAACAGTTTAGTGTTTCCAAGGTTTTTAAAGCTCCTCAGTTCATCTGGAAAATTCTTGGTATACAATGTGAGGAGAAGATGTTAATTGTTTTTTTCCTTGATGGTAGCCAGTTTTCCCAGACCATGTACAGAATAAATCTGTTCCTTTACCAGTAATTCCTGATTCCACCTTTATCGTCTATTGAACCCATGTGTATCTGGGCCATCTTTTTTCCAGGCAAAGTTTTCAGTTCCAAGCAACCACTATTTTGACACTTGACGGTACATTCTGTCTTTCTGTTAACTGCCCTTGAAATTGTTTAAAGAAAGAAATCACATATTTTCCTTCCAATTTTTCACTCAACAAATATTGGTTAAATGTCGACTATGGGCCAGGCACTTGCTGGGTGCTGGAAACCGAGTGGGGAATAAGACAGGCACGGTTTCTGCCATTGCTGTTCTCACAAATACACTATGATGATGAAGTGTGGAAAGTGTTTAGCAGCACCACGTGTATCTTAGAGGTGATGGAGGGAAGGCACAGAGAAGGCCCCCGGAGGCTTCCTCCAGACGCCCAGGAGGTGAGCAGCACCAATACAAAGAGGAGGAGGCTGGCAGAATCTGGGATGTGATGTGACCTGGGCTAGACCACCCCCACTAGAACCTTGGCCCCAGCTCCTACAGGAAAAGGAAGAGGTGAAGACAGGAAATTGATGACTCCAGCTGGCTGTCTCGAGCGGGAGGGGGGTAAGGGGGAAGAGTTCCAGCTCCATGCAGGTGTCATGACAACATTTCCATGTGGTTCTCCTTTCGTTCTCAGAACCCTCCCGGAGGTTGCAGTATTTATCCCACTGCCTACATGGGGAGACAAATGCTCAAAGTGTTTACATTACACACCTGCTGGGGGCCCAGATCCCAACATACTCAGGATGAAGGGAGGCCCTGAAGCATGGGCGCAGCCACATTGTCCTGGTGTCTTCCTTCCTCGGGGGAAACACTGCCATCCCCGGACCTTTGTGCTTCCTGTTCTCCTGTCATACGATCCTACACCTAAGTCGTCCCTACACTGTGCAGACTGACCACAGTCCATGGACTGGCAGGGGCCTGGGTCAGACCCTGGAATCTCTGGGCCCATACCCATTGTTGTCTTTTCAAGTCCTACGTTCTCCACCCCGACACACTTAGAGGTCAGTGAGCACACACGTAGTCCTCAGCACCTGCTGCTTGTTGCAGGTATTTACACTGACGCTTCAGTGCGATGCACACAAATGCAGAACCGCAGCCTTACCGGCTGTCTTCTGGGACTGCTTTCCCAAAAGCTTCCCATTCCCACCATCTCATTCTAAGCAGGCCATGCCCAAGGCCCACCGTATGGCTACCATCTTCCTTAGCATGCTGTGCTCTAGCTTCACACCATTTGCCTCCTACCCTCTCACCCCCTTGCTGTCCTGCTGTAAATAGAGTCACTATTCTTCCTACCAGTGCTACTCAAGGTGTGGCCTGTGGACCAGTGCCAGGCCACAAATTCTTTGTGCCAGTCCACGATGAGATAAGTTCGTAAATCAAGAGTAAGTGCTTAGAGGGCGCCTGGGTGGCTCAGTTGGTTAAGCGACTGCCTTCGGCTCAGGTCATGATCCTGGAGTCCCAGGATCGAGTCCCGCATCGGGCTCCCTGCTCGGCAGGGAGTCTGCTTCTCCCTCTGACCCTCCCCTTCTCATGCTCTCTCTCTCTCTCATTCTCTCTCTCAAATAAATAAATAAAATCTTTAAAAAAAAAAAAGAAATGTAGTCTGCTTCTCCCTCTGCCCTTCCCCCACCACTCGTGCGCTCTCTCTCTCTCTCTCTCTCTCTCTCTCTCTCTCTCCCCCTCTCTCAGTTGCTCTCTATCTCAAATAAATAAATAAGATTTTTAAGAAAAAAAGAAAAGTAAGATCTGGTAGTTGAGATAAGAAATAAATACTGGATAGAGGATGTTGAGTGGGTTAGAAGATTAGGGGCCGGGCGCCTGGGTGGCTCAGTTGGTTAAGCGACTGCCTTCGGCTCAGGTCATGATCCTGGAGTCCCAGGATCGAGTCCCGCATCGGGCTCCCTGCTCGGCAGGGAGTCTGCTTCTCCCTGTCCCACTCCCCCCTCTTGTGCTCTTTCTCTCTCTCTCTCTCAAATAAATAAATAAAATCTTTAAAAAAAAAAAAAAAGAGTAAGTGCTTAGAAACTTGTATAGCAATTTGACAGAATGATTACGTGATATGAATCCAGGAATAAGAAGTGCGCTAAATGCAGTCGGTAGTGCACTGGCTTGGATCCTGAAACAGAAAAAGGACATTAGCAGGAAAACTGCTAAAATCCGAAGAGTCCATAATTTAGTTAATTGTATTATACTGATATTAATTTGTTACCTTTGGCAAGTGTACCTTGTTTATCTAAGATGGTGATGTTAGGGGAAGCTGGGCGCTGGCCATATAGCATCTCTGCTCTCTTGGCAACTTTTCTGAAAATCTAAAATCATTCCAAAATGAAACTTGTATTTTTTTAAAATATGGGCTTATGTTTTGTATGTTTTTTCTTCAATTTCATTTTTTGAGCAATTTAACTGCATTTTACAAAAGTGTCAGTCTGCAATGGATCCAAAATGTAAATTTTAAAAATAAAACTGGTCTTTCCCCACAGATAGCTGGAAGAGAACTGCTTTATCTGTGTCTCCTATGTCACCATGATCATTATGGATGCTGATCATGAATACTTGCTAAAGGCACCTAGGTGGCTCAGTCGGCTAAGCGTCTGCCTTCGGCTCAGGCCATGATCCCGGGGTCCTGGGATCGAGCCCCACATGGGGCTCCCTGCTCAGCGGGGAGTCTGCTTCTCTCTCTGCCTGTGCCCCTCTCCCCCACTCATGCTCTCTCTCTTGCTTGCTCTCTCTCTGTGTCAAGTAAATAGATAAAATCTTAAAAAAATAAATGAATACTTGCTGATAATGGCCAACTCACAGGTGCAAGTTTGTGGACCTGTTACTGCACACTGTGGATATAGTCAGAGGCCAGGGCTCTGTATCACTCAAATTCAGGCCCATCTCAGGGCTCAGTCACATACCCAGTACGGTCACAGCTCAGAGCCAAGCATGGGCTGTGACAGGACCCTGGGAAGTACTGACAGCACAGGCTCTGGATTGCTGACAGGGTCCTAGGATATTCCTTTATTCAAAGGATGACAAGCCCTGCTCTGTGACTGTATCTGAGGTACAACAAAGCCCTGACATGTGACATGGTTCTGGAAAGTGACCGGGCCCTGGGATGTGTGGTATCGATGAGTGCTGGGCTGTGACAAGTTCTGGCTATGGCAAGGAACAGACTCCAATTCTCTCTGGGTTTCACAGGGCACCGGATGTTCTGTGAAACAAGAGCTCTAATGTTCAGGGTGGATCCCAGTTTGTCTTGGATCTGTGGACTGGGACAGCTGAACCAACCCAGAGATGAAAGTGCATCTGGTGTATTAGGCCAGATTTCGGGTTCTTGTTCTGTGCTCCAGAACTACTGAGCAAGCCTGTCCTGGTTCCTGGGGTATGGAACAGACACAGGACTCCTAACCCACAGCACAGAATTCTCCGCTTCCAGGGGAGAGGCCTGGGGCCATCACCCCAGGGAGTTTGGTTGGAGTCCACCTAATGCCCCCCCTACCCTCCAGGCCTTGCAGCTCCCAAAGCTGGTGGAGGGTCCACTGAGCCTGTCCCAGCTGATCTTCACCCCCAAGGACTGCTCACCAGCTGCCCCTCTGAGAGTCCAGGCTGCATGGGGCCACAGTGCCATCTGCTGGCTGTTGTGAGCCATGCTGGTCAGACCCAGAACTTGCAGTGTTCTGGGCAGACTGAGGGCACAGGGAAGCCCTCCCCAGGCACCTCAGCTCAGGATTAATGGAGTGGCCTCCCCGTCAAGAACCCAGCTACCAAGGCCCTCACTAAGACTGCAGTGATCAGAGGACCCTGCTCATGTCCCTTACTGGCCATGGCCCCCAGGTCCCAGGGATCGAGCCCTTCACTCAGCCCCTAATTCCAGTCCCCAGTAACCAGGACCTTTCACTCAGGTCCCATCATGACCAGAAACTTTCACTTGGGCTTCAGTGACCAGAACCCCTCACTCAGGTCCAACAAGTGACCAGGGCCTCTCACTTAGGCCGAATGACCTGGCCTTACATTCAGGCCACTCAATGACCAGGACCTATAGCTTATGACTCCTAGAAACCAGGACCCCTCAGTGACCTGGAGCGCCTCATTCAGGACCCTCTGCACCCCAGTAACTAGAGACCCTTACTCAGAGCCCAGTGGGCATATGGAGTGGCATTTTGGGGAGCTCTTGCCTCCCCAAAAGCCAGGCAAGTCCCATCTGGTTCCCCCATCTATCTTCCACCTTCTCTCCAGTATCCAAAACAGAGGCTTCTGGTCCCCAGGACTTTCCATCTTTTTTTGCCGTTGCTCCTGGCCCCTGCTTCAGATGGGGCCACAGCTGTGCCCTGGTCTCATGAGGAAATTGGGCTCTGCAGGGGGAATTAATCCCATCCCAGGAACTCTGGCCTGAGAAGACTAGATTCCATAGCACGGCAGCCTACCCATTACCACCTGGAGCTCACTTCTGCTGGCCCCCCAACACCAGGCCACACACGTACGTGTCACCTCACACACACACACACACACACACAGATCCACCACAGACAAGGCCTCCGTCACATCATGGTCTTGCCATACAAAGGCTGAATGCTCCTCAGACCCAACATCCCACCAGGCCCGACACCCACCCCAGGCCCTGGTGCTGACTCTTCCATTCTCCCTTTCTTCCAGACCCCAGCATGAGTCAGGCCCTTCCCTCCCTGGTCTTTATCCCACTCAAGTTCATCTATTCCTTCAAACAAGCACTAAATGAGCCTTTACATGTGTTGGGAATCACCTAAACGGGGGCTTGGGGGCTTGCATGCAGCGTACAGCAGCAGAGAAGGGGCATTCGGGCTGAGATGCAGAGGATGAATAGGAATCTGCCAGAGGGTCAAAGGATGGGAAGGTATTTGAAAAAGGAACTGATGCATACAATGCCCAGAGGGCCAGGCTGTTGAGAGAACTCCATACCCATCTGGCAGGGCACAACATGAAAAGCAGGCAAGGAGGGAGGGAGAAGACAGACTTGGACAGAGTCGGCTATGGAAAGTAGACTATGAGGTTGAGGGCAAGGGTGGGTGTGGGGAAACCGGTTAGGATTAACTAAAGCCATCTACACAACAGATGACACGGCTTTGGCTAAGACAGTAGCTGCAGAGGTGATCAACAGCAGCAGGATTTAGGATAGATTTCGGAGGAGAAATAGATGTGACTTGGTGATGAATAAAATTTAGAGATAAGAGAGCTGAATGCCAAAGATGACTTCAAGTCTCTAGTACAAATAATTACGTAGATTGAGGCACCTAATCCCTAGCTGGGAAGACTGGAGCAGCATCAGATTCAGGAAGAAAGATTCCAAATTCCATTTTAGAGATAGTTAAGTTAGAGATACCTGCGCTCAGAGGTGGGGACTGGAGAAATAAACCTGGAACTCATCAACACATAAGAAGTGTGTGAGGCTGTGGGTGTGGACAAGATCACTGGGCTCTCAGGAGAAGCAGGGACGCCTGGTTCTGGGTCAAGCTGACCCAAAAAAGTTCCCAGAATAGCCAGCAGATCTTCCTTATCACTTTATAGACAGCTAGATTCCCCTTATCTTATGTTTTCCCCCTTGGTCAGAAGTGAATCTCTGCATTCCAGCAAGGCCTTTAGACTCCTGTAAGCAAGGCCCCTGCTCTGACCCCATCACTTGGATCAAAGTTTTCTGTGTCCTGTGATGCCTGGGACTGGCTGGGGCCGGCAGTGCTGCTGGTGGGTCTGGGTCCGGACTCATGTGGCCATGGTCCCTATTTCCTCCCTTCAGAAGAAGCAAGCACAGGATTTTTGTAAAAGGGGATCTTGGAGGATGGAAGATCTTTCCAGGTATGTTCCAAAACTCATAACCCATAAAAGAAAAGATCAAAATTTTAACAACGGAAAATTGAGATTCTGCATTGAAAAAAAACTACCATGAAAGAAAAGACAAACTGGAAAAAAACTGATACTCGTATTAGGGACAAATGCCTAATTTCCCTAATATGAAAAAACTCCTAGAAATCAATCATAATACTACCAACAGAATAATAATCCAACAGAAAAAATGGGCAAAGGAAAGAGTTCCAATAAAAGAATATATGGATGGCCCTAAATATGAAATGATCACCTTTACTTATGAAAAGAAAAAGCACAAACTAAAACAACTCTGAAATATCATTTTTTATCTGATCCTATTAGCAAATATAATGCTTTGCTAGGTGAAATTGTTAGGAGACAGGCAATCCGAGTATTTATTTTTATATGCACAGAAGATCTCTAGAAAGACACCAAAGAAACTGGTAATAATGTTTGCCTCTGGGAAGGGGAGCTGATGCGGACAGGAGATAGGGATGTGACACAGATTTGTTTTCATTTTATGTTCCTTTGTACCTTTTGAATTTTGAACCATGCAAATGTGTCACGTTTTTAAAAATTTTTAATAAAGTTCTTCTAATCAATAAAAGGATATAAACTGAAATAAATGAATGTGCTTATTGCCTGAGCCCAAATCTATGTCTTCAACCTTGCTTGGAATGTGCTGTCCCTCTGGTTGGCCCATCCAAATCCTATACAAACTGTAGGACCCAGTTCAGGTACTAGGTTCCTCTGGAGCCTTTCTTGATCACCTTAGCCCTCTCTCCCTCCCCTGAAGAGTCACCTTCAATCTGAGTCAAGTAAATACAGGTGGTAAGAGAACACCAAACTAAAAATTGGAATGCTTGAATTCTTATCTAAGCTCTAGCACTAAGTCATTCAACAACTCCACACAGTCTCTGAGCTTGTATGGGTGAAGAAGGTGAGAGCACTGAGCAGGTGAGAGAATGCAAGGAGGGAATGTCAAGGTAAGTTTAATTAGCCCTGGCACTGAAGGGTTACACGTTGCAACAGAGGCTACTGTGCTGTGCAAGATCCCTGTTCTCCTCTCCTTCTTTGGCCCACAGAATCCCCGGGCCTCCTCCTTGCCCCACTTCCTGCCAAGGGAATCCGAGCAGTAGCATCAGGTACTACTGCAGGCCCAGGGCTTCATGGAAACTGCTTCCAAGCCTGGATCACCTGTCTCTCTCTCTTCCCACCGCCAACCGCACCCACACCTGCTGCCTGGATTTCAACATCCAGGCAATTCCAGGAGTCATGAGCTGAAGGTGATAGAACCTCTGTGTCCACCTGTGTCCCCCTCACTGCTCTTTCACCGCAGACCCACACTGGACAGTGACAAGAGCCACAGGTAAATCCATATTGGGTTAAGTCGCTGATATTTTAGGACTGTTTCTTGAAGCAGCTCATGTTACTTATCCTGACTGATACATAAGAATGGAAATAGAGGGGCGCCTGGGTGGCTCAGTCGTTAAGTAACTGCCTTCGGTTCAGGTCATGATCCCAAGGTCCTGGGATCAAGCCCCGCATCGGGCTCCCTGCTCCGCGGGAAGCCTGCTTCTCCCTCTCCCACTCCCCCTGCTCGTGTTCCCTCTCTCGCTGTGTCTCTCTCTGTCAAATAAATGAATAAAATCTTTAAAAAAAAAAAAAAAAAAAGAATGGAAATAGAATAATAGTCCTATAAATCCAATATTGTCCCACAGTATTAACTGTGTTTCCCTAATCAATTGGCTTTTGTGCTGTCCATAGCACAACTTTCTCATTTTCCTCAAATCACCAACTTCGCATCCACACTCTTCATGCATGCCTTCATACTACGGCGCTACGGATCTGTCTGGCCAAGGACAGAAAACCAAAGCTCCATTCGTAAGCTAAGGAAGCAGACCACCTCCTTAGTCATTTATTGCAACGCCAGCTATCTTCTTACCCAGCCAAGGACCAGAAAATAGACCCTTTTTGTTTGCTTGTGTTAACGTTACTCATTATGTTCTTGATAGACACTGGAATGCCACACGCATTTCCCACTTTTTCAAGGATGTCCAGTCCCTGCGGCACACTTGCTCAGAGATTTACATGGCATCCTGGTATCTATAGCTTTTCCTAAATTGGAGGAAAGCTTGACATTTTATAGGCCTGTCTCTAGCTGGCAAGACTTTCACAATGGAATGTGGACAGAGAGAGGCATGCATTGGAATTTTGAGAGCATGGCCTGGAAGCAAGTCCCAAGTCTTGATTCTACTGATCAGTCATTTAATCTCTCGAAGCCTCAGTTTCTTGGACACTGGGGATGACAACAGTACCTGTCTCAGGGTCATGTTGTCATAATTTGATTAAATTCTCTACTTCCTGGCTTCCTCCTCCCTTTCTTAGCTGCTGAGATACTAAAGCCCAGCTCCAGAATCTGATTTTACTCCCCACTCCCTCCAGACTGTGTGCATTACATTCTGACTGCAGTAAAAGAAAATAAGAATTTGAATATTTTCAATCCAAAGAAATGGTGAGAGGGACAAACAAGATTTCAACATAAAGGATACGACAGGCTTGGCAAGTTCTAGAAGGTCACCTGCCCTGCCCATACTGTACAGTTGCCCAGGACTTGGAAAGCAGCCAATTTTCCAGTGAGGTGGGACCTACAGACCTCAGCCCCAGTAATTTCCATGCATCTTTGAGTAGTTGAAGTGTCTACTTTGGCACATAAAAGTTAAAGCAGGAGGCTTGCTTTTGGCTAGAGCTCTGCAGCAGATAAAAAGCAAAAGAAAGCCCATTATTGGCTACTGGTAACACTGCATACAGTGTCAGAAGGGAGGAATAGATAAGAGATATTTTTAAGAGGAAAGCGCTAAAAAAAAAAGAAAAGAAAACTGTTGCAGAAAATAATATACTTGCCTTGCCTCTTGGCTTGGATTTAAGCAAGGCAAGAAAGATAAGGGAAATAACAAGGTTCTGAGCCAGGCAGGCAGGAGGCCCGGTTATGGGATATGTCCTTATGTTAGACAATGACTTCACATACTTTTAGGTGATAAAGGCTGAAATTAGCTGCCGTGGTTAAGAGGAAGCTCCCTCTCCCACCCCCACCAAGGGCAAAGTGCAAGTATATTACAGGTTGTTCATGCCAGAGTTGAGTGTTCTAAGGGGAAAGGGCATAAAGCCAAGAAGGGCAAAGGGCAATACTGGGAACTGAGTGTCACAGATAGGATCTAGAGTTTTTGATGCTATTTGAAGATAAGAGCAGAACCGTGATTTTGCTTATCAGCCCAGATGACTTGCCTTGCATCTTGAACTCTCCACTGATGCTAGGCTGGTTTAGCAGGTAGCTTGTAAAACCAAGATCCTTAATCCCTCAATAATATCAGATAATGGGTGAAGAGCACATGTCACCTTGTCACCTTGTGTTTGCAGCATCCCCAGGAAGTCAACGTTGCAAGGGACTGAGAAGGAACAGAAGGGTTGGGGGAGGTGGGAAAGAACAGCCAAAACTGAGGTGTCCGAGAAGCAGAGAAGATAGAGTAATCAAATATGTACAGATCCAGAAGAGAAAGACTGAACAGTGTCCACTAGATCTATTCATGTAGAGGTCATAATTGCCTCAGCTGTTCTGGTAGATTGGTGGAGTCAAGATGAGATGGGAGGGTTTTGAAGGACAAACAGGTGAGGAAGTGGAGACAGCACATGTGGAGAGCTCTTTCGAGATGCTGCTCCCTAAGAAAGCAGAGAAATTGGGACAGTTGGAGGTCAGGTTAGGTCAGGAGAGGGGATTACATTTGTTTTGTCTTGCTTATGTTTGCTTCATTTTTAAAGAGGGAGTGTCAGTTGGATTTTCAAGTTGAATGGGAGAGGTTGAAGATGCCCGAGAGGTAGACTACGCTGAGACTGTCAATGTCCTCCAATAGCCTTTCTCCTATATTCCATGGCAGTTGAATCTCCGAACTTCATCTGGGTATAGAGCCTCCTGATGGTGTGGGGCAGACTGCTCAGCCACTTGATGGTGACCCTGGCATAACAGTTCCTCCGGTCTGACCTTCTCCTCCAGACTCCCAGCCCACCTCTTACCACCAAGTCCTTGCTACCAGAGGTCCCAAAGGTCCTTTTCTAGTTTCTCCAGGGCAAGAAGGGGGGGATTAAATTATCTGCTTTGTTCTGTTCTCTATTGCCGTACTGACACAAAGTCTATGTCTTGATTCCCCTTTCCTTTTCATTCTCAAAAACTTATTTGAAAACAAACATACATATCAGCTACCAACACACCACTCTTAACGTTCTTACTACTACAACAATCCTAATTTTCCTTGAAATAATACGGATATTCCCACAGTCTAGAGCAGGGCTCAGCAAACATTTCCTGTAAAAGGCCAGATGGCAAACACTTTGGGTTTGAGGGTCAGAGGGTTTCTGTGGCGATGACTCAGCTCTACCATTCTGGGGGAACAGCAGCTACACAGAACAGATAAATAAGGGTGGCTGTGTTCCAATAAAACTTTATGGATACTGAAATTTGAATTTCCTGTAATTTTCATATGTCCTGATATACCATTCTTCCATTGGTTTTTAATCATTTAAAAATGTAAAAACCATTCTTGGCTCGTAGACTGTCCCACCCCCCCCCACCCCCCGCCAAAAAAAAAAAGGCAACAGGTCAGATGTGCCCACCCCAGTCTAGACCTGGAACATGCAGAAAGGGGAAAAAAAACAGGCACACAAAAATATTCCAAGATATCTTATGGTAGTGGAATACTGTTCTGATTTTAAGTCTTAAAGTAGGAGGAGCTGCTTATCACTTCCTTAAGTTTTCATGGAGGGGAAGGATTCTGCTCCATTCTCCAGGAGAAACTCTACTGGAAGAATACTTCTGGTCTCTTTTCTCCTCTCACTGAACGAGTAATTCAGATGCTGAGATGAGGCAAAGTATTTGCCAAACCACAGCCCAGTCTCCTGGCTCCTGCTCTCTCGTAGGACCTGAAGGCCAACATGGAGCACACGGTTCCCCTACTTCGGTTCTCCAGTCAGACCTAGATTCTCCTTCTAGGACAGCAGGGCATGCCCGTCACAGGCGGTGCATAACCCAATCCACTCAGGTGCAAGGATAAAACATTAGATAATTAGAGCTGTTATTTATTTTTATTTCATTCTCAAATTTATATTTTAATAAGTTGCTAAAGAAAAACAGTCTGACTGTAAATTTATTACGTAATTTGTAAATGAGGGACATCCTCATTTGAGGATGAGTGCTCAAAAATCATTTATTCATAGGGATTTGTAAATAAAAAGTTTGGATATTATTATTTGAGAGACAGTAATGAAACTGTGTTGCTCTCCTCTCCCAGGTAGATGGGCCAGGTGCCAGGCTATGATCCTGGATGAGGACCCATGCCAGAGTCTAAATCTAGCCGAAAGGTCTCGCTCTGGCCTCAGGCCCAAGCATCCTTCTCCAGTACAGTACCAGGTTGAAGCAGATGGTGCCCCTCAATCCTCATATGCCTCTGGGCATTTACCCTCCATTCAGAATCCAGTGAGGAGCCCATGTGATTCACTGGCTCCCTGGAACTCTCCAGAAGTTAGCTCTCTGCCCGTTGATATGAAAAAGATACTTTGCTAAGCAAAAGAAACAATGTACTGTTTACTCCTTTGTGTATTTTGCACGACAGCCTATAAATACAGATGTAATGGATTTATTTGGCGAACTGAATTCAGTGAAGCACAAATACTCCTCAGCTTTCCTCCTGAACACAGCGTTCACACATGCTACACTGAAACCCCTTCTCACACCACCCCTCCCATGATGTCGAGCTAATCCCACAGATGGACAGAAAAACGGTTTCAAGTTGATCATTACAACTAAGCTCACATTCTCCAGGAGCTCACGTCTGTGTATTAAATGATTCAGTCCTGCCTAAATCAAAACAGAAACGTTTCCAATTCAAAATGTCCCTCACCAGCCCTGTACTTCCAGCTCAGGCTAGCTCTGTGGCTTGGGAACTTGTACTAATAAAAGGAGATGTGAACAGTACTTTCATTTCCCATCCACCCTCCTTCACCTCCAGCAACTGGCTCCTCCGGAGTCCACATGGGGTGTCTGGGTGCGAGTTTATACGTGTGGCACTGGCCTGTTGGAACTGAGCTCTGGAGAGTATAGAGGTATAGAGGTGTCTACATTTGCCTCTCTCCTGGGGACATGTGTGGATCTCAGAGGCCCTGTAGGGATATGGACGATGTACGGTTCCCTGACCTGGGGGCTGGGGAAGAGTGGGCAGGAAGGGATCTGCACCCTCCAGCTAATCTCCTGAGTCCCCATCTCCTCAGTTCCTTTCCACTGAAGTATACTCCATAGTCTCTTATTGCCAGTACCAAGGATCCCCTTGGACAAGGTTCCTTCACGTTCAGCTCTCTTCTTTGATCTTCACTTGACTTAGACACATCATACTCTGAGCACATGGACTACCCCACTGCTGCCTTCTCTCCTCGCTCTAACACTGAGGGCTACTCCAGCCAGCCTCCACCTGAAACTTAGACAGGTGGAAAGGAAGCAACAGAGCCCATGTCACATATGAAGCTCTTCCAAGAACTGTCTCACCATACTTTGCTCTGGTAGCTATACTGGGATTGTGTTGGGTACACGTTTCTGCAACTTCCCAAGCCTTTCTCCCCAAGAAAGATACCAAATTCCCAAGCACTCTTGGTGGTTTTCTTAGCAGCGTACCCCCAGGCCCCCCAAACATTTACACAAACATACACACACTTAGAAAAATCATAGCACTTGCCCCTATGCTTTAAATGTCATAGAATTTGGGGCGCCTGGGTGGCTCAGTCGTTAAGCGTCTGCGTTCGGCTCAGGTCATGATCCCAGGGTCCTGGGATCGAGCCCTGCATCGGGCTCCCTACTACTCCACAGGAAGCCTGCTTCTCCCTCTCCCACTCCCCCTGCTTGTGTTCCCTCTCTCACTGTGTCTCTCTCTGTCAAACAAATAAATAAAATCTTTAAAAAAAAAAAAAAGAAAGAAAGAAAACCACCTTTTAAAATGAAACACTTTAGGGGTGCCTGGGTGGCTCAGTCGTTAAGCGTCTGCCTTCGGCTCAGGTCGTGATCCCAGGGTCCTGGGATCGAGCCCCACATTGGGCTCCCTGCTCCGCAGGAAGCCTGCTTCTCCCTCTCCCACTCCCCCTGCTTGTGTTCCCTCTCTCGCTGTGTCTGTCTCTGTCAAATAAATAAATAAAATCTTTAAAAAAATAAATAAATAAAACACTTTATTGGGGTGTGGCTCTCACACTGATGTAACAGAACAGTGTGGGTGTTATTACTCACATAAAGCAAAGCAAGGGCTTTGTTAAGGCAACTTGGACAAGTTGATTTGAAGCAAGGGTTAAAGTTTTATTTCAAACTTCCCCTCAAGGAACCTAAGCTTCCAAGAAACACAGTTGAAAAGATTTCTTTGGGGGAATGACATTTTATAAGAAAACCACTCCTTTCTCTTTGAACAAATAAACAGTGACAGTGAGCCTTTACCATGCCCCAGGCACCATGCCAGGGAATGGGGGTAAAATGGAGACACTGAGTCTTGCCCCACAGCCCGAGCCCCATCACTCATGGCGCCTCAGTGGAGAAACCACTGAGTGAGTGTCTAGTGTTGGGTGCTGGATGAGTGTGCTATAGGTGGAGCACAGGGAGGGCGCCCTGTGTGTGACGGAGTCGCTAAACTGAAACTTGATAGACAAGAAGTCAGGCAGATGGGGAAAGAAGCAGGTCACCAGGGCCTGCGTGACCTCGATTCCTGACAGATCACCTGACTTTGAAATCCTGCTTTCTCTCCTCCTCCTACCCCTACCGTCAGCATCAGAGGAAGCTATATCCCTTTTCTTGTGCCAGTCTAACTCTTAACATGCGTACTCCATTTCCTATCAGCTAAACCAGAAAGAAACCTTGGTGTCTTTAATTCAAGTGTTCCCTCTGTTCATCTGTTTACTTACAGATCTGAGGTGGCCCCTTGGCAGGTATTAAGAGCCCTTCAAGGTGGTTCTATGGATGTTGCTTTTCCTGTAACTCTTCTATCTATTTCCCCTGCTGAACACCACCCTTCTTCAATCCCACCTTTCAGAATTCATCTCTAACCTCACCCATTACCAGCTGATCTCTCTGGCTCTCCTCACTAAAGCTCCATAGCCTATCAGGACAAACTCTAATAAAATCCTTTAATGACTCAGTTGCCCAGATTTGCAAACAAACTCTTCAAGACCTAGGCCCTGCCTACCTCCCTGCTTCTCTTCTCACAACTAGCCTTCACTTAAACTTTTGGAAATTTCCCCTTTTGCATAGTGCTTCATGCCTTTGGCCCTTTGCTTACTCTCACTTCTAATTTATTCAAGCAACCAATCTTAAGGAGGCACTGGCAGATATTGTGGTAAGTACTGGGGACACAATAGGAGCAAAACCAGACACGGTCCCCACCTTCACGAAGTCTACAGTCTACTGGAAGGCAGGCATTAATTAAATAAGCACATAAACAAACACAAAATTATAACTGCAATTAGAACTATGGTGGAGGATGAAGAAGGAGGGGGGGGAGAGGAGGAGGAAAGGAAGATGAGGAGGCGGAAAGGAGAAGGAGGAGGAGAAAGAGGGGAAGGGGAAAGAGGAAGAAAAAGAAAAAACAGATCAGGGAACGCATCCCCAAGGAAATCAGAATTGAGCTAAAGAATGAGTAGCAGCTAATTAAGTGAAAGGAGAGGGAAGATATTTTTAGGTAGAAGGAACAGCAGGTACAAAGGCCCTGAGAAAGCCAGGAGCATGTTGTATAGGCTCTGAAAGAACATTAGTGCATATCAAGCAGTGAAAACGAAGGAGAAACCCCTTCCCAGTCTTGTCCTTCAGGCAAATACTAACTCATATTTCAAGACTGGCCTCCTGGAAAAATTTTTCTCCGTCCCCATCAACCTTTACTCTCAGGTCAGCAGGAATCAACCACTTCTTCCTTTGACCCCTACAGTACCAAGTAAACCTGTCACCAAAAGCCCTTTCTTGTAGGTCTATGCTTCATGTCTGTTTCTTCCCACAGGTCCATGAGCTGTCTGAGGGAAGTGCTGGTGCACGGTCATCTCTGTGTTTCAGGATCTTTAGCACAACACCTGGCACAGAATAGACTTCTAAGTGTGAATGGCTGGCTGGATGGATAAATGAACAAAATTAATAACAAATGCACCCATTCCTTTGGGGATTAAGACTAAACTCTGATGTAATCCTCCTCCTCAGGTGCTAGTGCCAGTCTCCAGCCTCAGCCTTGCACATGCTCCAACTCCCTCCCAGGGCTTGAGTGGTCATACTGTCTTCTTCCTCAGTTCCCAAACTTGCCAGCCCTTCCCTGCCACACGACTGTATATGCAGTTCCCTCTGCGGGGGCATTAGTCTCACCCCACCTGGGCACTGTTCAGGCCTAGTATAGACATAACTCACTTCCTGGGGAACCTGCATGAAGGCCCTCAGCTCCAGCTGACATGCCTCCCCTCTGCTCCCACAACTCCCCGTACATCCCTCATGGAAGCTCCTATTGGACTGATTAGAATTGCTCGGTTACTAGTATAACAATAGAGGGAAATTTCTAAATCATATTTCTCTTAGATGCAAAATCTCTCTCTCTGCCCTCTGAAGGGAATTGTTGTTACTGAAAGAATCCTTTCATAAGGAATTTCGGGTGGGGAGAGTGAGGCTGCATGAATAACAGTAGATGACTATAGGGCTTTTCTAGGGACGCTGAATTCTGTGAGGCTTTTGTTTAGACAAATCAGTGTGTGTGTGTGTGTGTGTGTGTGTGTGTGTGTGTGTGTGTTGAGCGAATAAATGTATGACTGCCTGGCAATAAAAGGAGCCAAGTCACCGTCTGTTAAGTTAATGCTCCGCACATCTTCCATGGGTGATTAAGGGAGGTGAGTCAGGGAAAGGCTTTTTTCAAAGTTTCCCACATTCTTTCCTTTGGCCTTCACCTCACCACAGTGAGTTCTTCTCCCCTGGCGATGGACCCTATGAATGGGGAGTGGGGAGCCGGGAGTCCTGGGAGCTGGAACTCATTAAATCAGTGATGGTCAATACAGATGGGAGACGCAGTTTAAAAGGAGGGCATTAGATACTCAACACTTCCTCCACACTACATAATGCTCTGAGCACCCTGGATCTCGCCAAATCCTCACAACAACCTTGTACCATTATTATCTCTGTGTCATCTGGGAAGAAATCGAAGCTCAGAAAGTGATGTGTTTTGTCTAGGTCACACAACCAGTGAGCGGCAGAGCCAGGATTCTAACGCAGGAGACTGAATCTGAAGCCCATCCCCTTAGCCACTGTCCCTGCCACTGAGGGTTTTGGACACACTGTTGGAATTCCGTCAGAAGACTCCATTTCTTCAGGGTCCATGCCCTTAAATTCATCGATTCCTAGGTCTCTGGTACTCCCTAAAAAATCCACAAGAGGGGGACCTCTTTCTATCAGTTCTAGGCTGCTGTGGGAAATTATGGATTTAATTAGCAGTTTCACAGGCAGCCGGAGAGTTGGCTGGTTACCTGTGGAGAGAATTTGAACAGGTTTCTTGACACAATGGAGCATACCCTAAGTGGGTGCCTGATCCAATTAGCCCAAATTAATTAGGAAGTTCTCTGTCCCAACCAGGCAGCCCATATTATCCCTCTGCCAATCACTCTCCACACCTGGCACCCAATTTGCTTTGGAAGCAGGAGCTGTGTGAGCTTAGATCTTTAAACACTAGGCTCCTCTCCCCTTCCCCAAGTTTTACCCATCATCTAGTAGCCTGAGAGCCTCCAAAATAGGTTTCAGAGGTTCTAAAATTCAGAGAACATAAGAAAGAATAAAGTTGCTTTTGCCACTCTCACTCCTAGCCCCACAGAGCTCTGCTCATAGTAACTCTTAGGCCAGAGGATGTCCGAATTGTATCTATGCCCTTTCTTAAGGATCCTGGGAACAAGAGTGCAGTGCACACTGCTATGGGTCACCCAGTTTCCCCCTTAGGAATGAAAGACAGTCTCCGAGCTGCCAAGGGTGCTGCTAGAATATGGCCCTCAATGATGTGCCCACCCAGGAGCCTCCACCTAGGAAATCCACCTCACCCAAGGTCATACCCTCTTCCTGAGGCATCCTGTGACTGATCAGTTTGGGAGGGAACAAAGGTCCAGTCCCCTTGATTCAGTCTAGAACACTTCTGAAAGGTCATCTCAGCTTCAGAACTCACTGTAGGGTCAGCTGAGGCCTCTGTAGAGACTGCACCAAGGTTCATCCTCTGCCTCTGCCCAATTCTACTTGCTTCCTTTCCTTCACAGGTGGCGATCCTGAGAGTGCTCCCTAATAAACCTCAGGCAAGTTCATCTCCATCTTAGGGTCTGCTATTGGGTCACCCAACCTGTAGAAGTTGGTGCCAGGATGCTCCGAGAAAGCAGATGGCAAGATGGGATTTTGGAGCTGGATCCCTCGCCACCCAGCCAACCAGGATGCCAGCACCGGTTAGGTGGAGTTCGAGAGTCCCCGGTGAACTGGGATGGTATGCCTGACACTGGCTGGGTCAGGCCATCAGGCTTTTGAGAAACACGAGGGAAATGGTAACTACAAGAATAAGGGAATTGAGTGTAGTTAAGCTCAAGTGATGCTCTAGAAAAAAGTAATGAAAAGTTTAAAATAATTAATCAACAATTAAAAGCATGGAAAAAGTGATGGCCTGCCCCAAGTGCGGCAGAAACGCCATCACTGACAGGAAGGATAAAAAGGCTCAGAAAGTGGCTGTCAAGAATGGATATATTATATGAGGTTGGAAAAATCATGAAATAACTGTGTTCCGTGGGATACACAATTTTCCAAAGAAATAAGGAATGTTTAGTAAGAGGGGCACCAGCATCACTAAGAAAGTCCATAATGGCTCCCCTATACAGGCCAAGGCTGATGGTAGGAAACACCACTGCTGAGCTGGGCTCGCTCACAGCAATAGAAATGATAGGACTTTCCACCCAAAATAGAGGCTAGGGGGCAGCATATAATCATTAGAAACTCATTACCATAGGCCCAGTAGTGTGGGCTCCCACTTACCAAAGCTGATATAGGTTTCTGACACATGTCAAATGTCTAACCTGCTAGCAGCAAAAACAGAAGGCAAATCTCCAATATGGCACCATACCTTGAAGAGACCAACTAGCCTCTTAATGGCAAGTTGACGACACTGGATTCCTTCTGCTCCAAAAGGTGAAGCACTTTGTTTTGTCAGGAATAAATACATATTTCATGCATGGTTTTGCCTTTACTGCCCACTGAGACTCAACCATCACCATGGTCCAAGAGCTTACAGTGTCTGAACAACAGGCATGGGATCCCATCACATCAGACCAAGGACCCGGTCTTTAGCAAAGGAGGTGTAAAGTGAGCACATGACTAGGGGACCCACTGGTCACATTACATATCACATCACCCAGAAACCGCCAGCCTGATACAGTGATAGAATGGGCTGGTGAAGGCACAGCGAAAGCATAAACTTGAAAGTAACACCTACAGAAGACAGGGTGCCATCTTCCAGCATGCAATGTCCACTTTAAAATAGCAACCTTCATATAGTGCTGTGTGCCCAACAGATAGAACTCATGAGTCCAGAAACAAGGAAGGAAGCAGGAATGGCCTTCTTACCATTACTCCTGCGATCTACCTGGGGAATTTGCACTTCCTGCCCCTACAACTCTAGGCTCCACAGGTTTAGAGACCTTGATTCCCAAAGGGAAAATGTGTCCAACAGGAGACAGAGTGTAGCTGCCACCCAGGAACTTGGGGCTCCTTGTGTGAAGGAACCAGCAGGCAAAAAGAGGCATCACTATCTTGGCCATAGAGTGGATCCTGGTTACAAGAACAGAAGAGGCAGGGCAGCTGCTACACAAAGGAGATGTAGGCTGTCCTGATACCAGCTACAGTAGCTGTAATTCTTCTCACTAGCTTTCATTTTCTAAGCTTCCATCATGAAGGGAAACTCACCAGAATGTTGAAGGAGCTGCTCCTAGACCTTATATGAAGAAATGGATCCAAGTGGCACACGATCCAAGTGGACAGACTGTGATGGACAGTGTCATTGTTGACTGGTCTCCCTTCAGGAACGAAGGACTCATTCTCCCAGGTGTTAGGAGTGCTCTCAAGAGAAAGCCTTCAGCCATCAGCTATCAGCTCCCTACAGGTCTATGCTACCCCCTAGTTTCCCCAATGAAGCAAGCCCCCTCTCGCCATTTCAGTACAATTCTGAAGGGTCATGCCAGCTTCAGAGCTCCATAGGAAGATCTCTACTGAGACAGCATCAAAGCTCAACTTGTCCCTCTGCCCAATCCTGCTCCATTTCCCTTCCTTCCACAACTGTAGATTCCAAGAGCACTTCCTAAGAAATCTATTGTACGTTCATCTCTGTCTCAGAATCTAATTCCTGAAGAACAATGTCATCCACGTCAGGAGAAGAGGGGCTTCTGATCACCTACCCAGAAGGATAAGGGTGTGTGATATGTAGCAACGATGGTGCCACCAAAAGCAACTATATGAAACACTGTTAGAAAGGGAACTGGGCAAATGAGCAAGGAGGGAGTGAGCAAGAAAGATGTTGTGAAGGAGACGGGATGTGAGCAAAGGAAAGGACCTCCTGGGATAAGGTCTTGGAGAACAGATGGAATTCGGGCCCTAAGAGTCATCAATGTCCTCTTACATAGGAAGGACAGAGACTGAGAGCAGTAACAGTTAAGGAGAAATGGGCTATCTGAAGTCCCCTCCTTAATAACCATCTAAAGATATCCATCCTGCTGTCCATCAAGATGGACCTTGACCGTCCCCTTTGTGTCTCCCCATTCTCTAGTTAATCTAATGGTTTTATTAGTATCTATAAGACCCATATGGGGAAACTTAGACAACAAATTTGATTAAGACTTCTTAGACTGTTGCTTGATTTTGCGGCAAAAAGTTACATGGAGGGCCCATGCAGAAGTGGCCTGCTTAACCACAGTGTTTACCATGACCTGGGTAATAGGCATATTCAATGGGTGAGTATAAAGCCAGGGTCATCATAAAGCCAGTCCCACATGGCTTGCATATGAAGCAGATCACCTGCTTGATGTAGGGCATTCCACTTGGCATTTATAGGGATTGTTTATAGTCTCCCTTGTCAGGGTAAACAGACCTCACAGTGGCTTTTATCCAATCCAGCGGGATAGCCATTTCCTCAGGAATAATCCTCTGTGTATCTGGATCATGTATAGCCATCTGGATTGTTCCACAGAAAGCTATGGGTCCTGTAACAACCCAAACATGCTCTTCCATTCTGAAGCATATAAAAACAAAGATACTGCCCCTAAATTAGTCACACTCAGAGTCCATTTCAGGAAAGGTTCTTCAGAAAGTTGATGATACTAATCTACAAAATAAAACAACTCTCTCATATTATACCTCCTGATTTCAGTAGTTTCTTGGTTTTGTCTTCTTCCCATGTGGCCTATCTTCCTGTGACCAGAGTCTTAAAGGTACTCTGTTTTCCCCACATAATTTTTCCCTTTGGGGGTAGATCTGAGACTAGTGGCAAAAACTCAGACCAACAGAATCTGAGCTTGGTCCAGCATCAAGGTCTCACCCAGCACTCTCCCTTCCTTTCATTTTAGGTATTACAGGTAACAATAACCAAAAGATTATATAGTTTGCTTTTTTCGTATTAGTTTCCATTGCCTTAAGCATCCAATTAATCAATTCCCCAGAAGCTGGATCTACCTCTAAATTCCATTGGTAAATTTTACCTCTAGTAATTGATTATAGCACAGCTGCTGTTCCATACTTTGGGTGACTATATGGCCATGGCCACCCTGGAATCAAAGGTTCCTCATCCTCTCCTCCACTCTTTCATCCTCTTTTCCCAAACCACATGTTTCCATGAGCTAGGGCCTGGCTAGCAAATCCTACTTCTTTTTTTTTTTTTTTTTTTTTAAGCAAATCCTACTCCTGACACCACTTCTAGTGACACCACGCAATTCTCCAATTCTCCAAAACCAACTGGCTATACAACAACTCAATTAAATTCTGACACTACCTGGAGTTAACATCAGATCCCACACATTAAAGGACTCAGTCCCAAAAGATTGCCCAGCTTCAGATGCCAGTTGCAAGCTCCAGGTTGCCACCAGTGCTTCTGATCAACCAGTTACAAATTCTGGGGTTCCATGACACTCTCGTCAGGTTTGATATTTTGCTGGAACAGCTCACAGAACTCAGAAAACGCCTTACCTACATTTATCAGTTTATTATAAAAGGTACAAGTCAGGAATAGCCAAATGGAAAAAATGCACAGGACAAGGCATAAAGGGGAGTGATGTCATGGAGCTGCCATGTGCTCTCCAGGTGTGCCCCGTCCTAGCAACTCAGTACGTTCACCAACAGGGAACTCTCAAAGAGATAGAGAGCTCATTCTCCAGTCCTCCTCCCTTCCCTACAGGTTGAGGGTAGAGCTGAAATTTCTCACCCTCTAATCATTTTAAGTCACCAGCCCCATCCTGAGGCTATCTAGGGGGCCCACAGGAAGTCACCCCTCATTAGCATAAATTTAGGTGTGATTGAAAAGGACTTGTATAAATAACAAGGATATTTAAAAGATTTTAGGGGCTCTGTGCCAGGAACAAACAGGAACGGGAGACAAAGACCAAATATATTTCTTATTATACCACAGTTACTCTGAGATGATGAGGAAGAGTCACTTGAAAGAAATTCTCAAAGGAAAGAATTGACAGGACGTGGTAGTTCTGGGCCTTTTGGAGAAGAACGCTAGGAATTAAAGAGCTCACAGGTTTTAATTGCTGTTCTGCCACTTAACTTCCCCATGCTTCATTTTCTGCATCTGTAAAATGGAAGTAATAATAGTATCATACTTACTTCTTAGGATTGTTCCAATTGAAGATAGGATTATAAAGTGTCTGGATCCATGCGGGGAACATGTATAGAGCTCAATAAATGTTAGGTTTCACCATCGTGGATACACGGGGATGGAACACCCAAGTTCTAGTCCATGTTCCTGGCTCTCCTGGCTGCACGCTCTGTACCCCTCCTTAGTTCACCATCTCTGCACCAGTTTCCTCATCTGTAAAGTGAATGTGTGGGTGTCCCCACGAGGTCAGGGTCCCTTCCTCAGGAAAAGTCTGCATCAAATGTGACTCAAAGATTCTCAGTCAGGGGCGCCTGGGTGGCTCAGTTGGTTAAGCGACTGCCTTCGGCTCAGGTCATGATCCCGGAGTCCTGGGATCGAGTCCCACATCGGGCTCCCGGCTCAGCAGGGAGCCTGCTTCTCCCTCTGACCCTATCCCCTCTCATGCTGTTTCTCTCTCTCTCTCTCTCTCAAATAAATAAATAAATAAAATCTTTAAAAAAAAATCATTAAAAAAAAAAAAAGATTCTCAGTCAGGGTAACTCAAGGGTGCTGGTGCGAGTGGCAGAACATGGGAGACGAACGGGAGGCGCTCTCTGGCCAGAGGCAACACACTCGGCGACCTGCTTGGTCGTGCTCTCCCCCCGCCTCCCTTCCCGAGTGGGCGGCCAGGTGGAGAGCCAAGTAGGCCTGGCAGTTAGGAATTTAGTCCAAGTTTGGCGAGAGGAGGCGCCTAGGAGCCCCGGCGAGCCTTTCACCTGCCGCACCAGATCGGCTTCACAACAGGTGGGTGGGAGGCTGCAGCACCCTTCCGCCGTTCAGACCGCAGCGACCTTTCCTCCTCCCAGCGGCCCGCGCAGGCGCAGGCGGGGCGGGGGCGGGGCGGGGGCGGGGCGGGGGCGGGGCCCGGGCGCGCTCGGTTCTCTCCACCTCCCCGCCTCTGACAGGACTCCTGGCAGCCGCGGCCATCAGCTGCTGGGGAACAGAGGAAGAGGAAGGGGTGGAGTTGTCTTGCGGCTGGACGCGGAGCAGTCAGCCGGCTGCAGCCGGGCTAGTCAGCTGTTCCTGGCGCTGCCCGGCTCCTTGAGAGCTAGCGCCTAGACCGGCGGGACCCGGACAGGCGAAGAAGCCTGTCTAGGAACGCGGGCAATGCCCCGCCACGGAATATCTCCCGGCGAGGGCCACCCCAGGTCCAGCTGGGAGACGGAATCGGACCGGTCCCGGGGTTCCCCCAGACTGAGGCTTCTGTGGATAGGCCTGGCTGTGGCGCTGGCCCTGCCCGACTCCCTCGTCCTCTGGGCCCCAGCTGGGGCCCACCCTCTTCCCGCCCAAAGCCATCCTGCCAGGTTCGGTCGCTTAGTGCCCCAGCTCCGCAACGCCTTTGGGTGGTGGAATCTCACCTGCCCAGTCTGCAAAGGCTTGTTCACCGCCATCGACTTGGGGCTGAAGGTGAGCGCTTAAAGGGGCTGCGATGGAGCAGCCAAGGGGAGCGCTGGCGGGGGCAGGGGCAAGAACGGGGCTGGGCCTGGGGTCCTGAAGAGCAAACCTGTTGGGGAGGCTGGCATCTACAGGGCTTCACTGGGTTTTCTGTCCTTTAGGGACACCCATGACTACACGCCGCCGCCACCTCCACTGTGACCTTGTGAAGTAAGGAAAGAGTGCACTTTGTACGCCCGGCACTGTGCTAGCCATTTTGTACAGGCTAAATCAAACCTGTGAGGTGTTTCATTACAGTTGTTATCTTCATTTTACAAATGAATGGAGTCTGGGAGAGATGAAATCACTTGCCTAAGGACACACAGCTGGCGGCTAGGGGAAGGGCTGAGACTCCTTTCCTTGTACATCTGACATTGAATCCCCTGTGCCTTAAACTTGGCATCTCTAATCCAGAGCACCAGGCCTTGTACCAGTTACTCAAAAGGGACTTAAATTCAGAAACATCCAAGGGTGTGGGACTAGACCGGGATGCCTTGACCCTGATGGGATTATGATGAGTGCCAGTTGATAGGTGAGCTTTGCAGTGCTCTCCAGGACCTGCCCCAAACTATGGACAGCCATACTACCCAGCCCCAGTTTCAGGGCACTCTGCAGACAGTGCCTGAGGAAGCCAGCCGGGCGAGCAAAAGGCCTGAAATGCAACTGCCTGCTGAGGGGAAGAGGAAGTACTGGCCTGGTGCCACTGAGTCCAGGGCAGTATCTGTGGGAGGCAGGGAGTGCGTTGAGGTCTCTTCACTGTGGTGGCACTGAGTCCAACCTGGCCCCAGTTCGGAGATGAAGGTGCAAAGGGTGGTAGCCAGGGCTTGGCCTGGTCCCTGTGCTGTCTCTGACCTCTGATCACTGGTTCTTCCCACTACAGAAGGAGCCTGGTGTGGCCTGGGTGGGCTCCATGGCCACCAAGCTCTGCAAACTGCTGAAGATAGCACCACCCACTGTGTGCGAGTCCACCATCCAGCTCTTTGAAGATGACATGGTGGAAGTGTGGACACGCTCAGTGCTGAGCCCATCTGAGGCCTGTGGTCTGCTCCTGGGCTCCACCTGTGGGCACTGGGACATCTTCTCATCTTGGAACGTCTCTTTGCCAGCCGTACCAAAGCCTTCCCCACAACCACCCAAGCCCCCAGCCCCAGGCGCCCCTGTCAGTCGCATCCTCTTCCTCACTGACCTGCACTGGGATCATGGTTACCTGGAGGGCACAGACCCTGACTGTGAGAACCCACTGTGTTGCCGTCAGGATTCTGGCCTGCCACCTGCCTCCCGCCCAGGTGCTGGATACTGGGGCGAGTACAGCAAGTGTGACCTGCCCCTGCGGACCCTGGAGAGCCTGTTGAGCGGGCTGGGCCCTGCTGGCCCCTTTGATATGGTGTACTGGACAGGAGACATCCCCGCCCACAACGTCTGGCACCAGTCACGTCAGGACCAGCTTCGGGCCCTGACCACCATCACAGCCCTTGTGAAGAAGTTCTTGGGCCCAGTGCCTGTGTACCCTGCTGTGGGCAACCACGAAAGCACACCTGTCAATGGCTTCCCTCCCCCCTTCATAGAGGGCAATTACTCGTCCAGCTGGCTCTATGAGGCAATGGCCAAGGCATGGGAGTCCTGGCTGCCTGCTGAAGCCCTTCACACCCTCAGGTAGTTGAGGTCCAGGGAAACCCAGGAAGGGAAAATGTGGATGATAGTGAAGGGAACAGAGTACCTGGGCATTATCTATGACTGTTTTAGCATGAGTCAGCTCTTCTCACTGGCCCTCCTGATCTGACCCCAACTTCCACCTCCACCCTTATATCCAGACACCCTCCCTCACAGGGCTGACAGCATACCCTCTCCATGCTGGTCTGTGTCCTTGCTCATGTTGGTCCTCTCTAAAATGCACCCCCACTTTAACATCCCAACTTTCCTAGGCCCAGATCATATTCCTTGTGAAGGGCCTTTCCTTCCCACTCTAGCTTACTTTTCTCTCTCCCCTGAACTCCTAGAGCCCTTAGCCTCTGAGCCCCTTCACCTCAGTCACATGGGCCCTACAATCAGTCTGTTTTTTGGTCTCCAGCTGGACTGTGAGCTCCTTGGTGGATGTCCTGTGTGCCTCGCGAATGCTTCGCACAGGGCTGGGCGCACAGGACCTGGATTATGAATGAGTGTTGACCCTTCGTGTTCACTTTGTTTCAGAATTGGGGGGTTCTATGCCCTCTCCCCACATCCTGGCCTCCGTCTCATCTCTCTCAATATGAATTTTTGTTCCCGTGAGAACTTCTGGCTCTTGATCAACTCCACAGATCCTGCTGGACAGCTCCAGTGGCTAGTCGGGGAGCTTCAGGCTGCTGAGGATCGAGGAGACAAGGTGAGGGAAAGCAGTGAGAACATGGGGGAGTAGGTGCTGACAGGGGTTGGGGGAGAAGCAGACCCTTTGTGACCAGACTCCTATCTAGAGCCAGAGCACCTCTGAGCAGAGAAGCTTGGTTTTCGGACGCTCCCAACAACAGTGTTCCCTAGGAGTTTGGCTCCTGGTGCCCCTTAGAAGCCCTTTCATTCACTCCCCCTCTCTGGCCAGCAACGCTGGCCATTGTAGATGAATACTGACTCTTCCTGGCCAGGGCTGCCTGGACCCCTGCTTGCTTTGATAATTAATTAATTAATTAATTACTTTGAAGATCTAATTGGCTTTATTGAACAATTCATGAATCAGACAGCATCCCATCTAGCAAATAGAGGGGGCATTCTCCCTGATAACCTTCCTTAACTCTCCCTGCAGGTACATATAATTGGCCACATTCCCCCAGGGCACTGCCTGAAGAGCTGGAGCTGGAATTATTACCGAATTGTAGCCAGGTAGGGGGGAGGTGGGGAGAGGGGTGGAGGAAGAGTCTGAAGGTTGGAAATTCCTTTGAGCATCTTATCATTCCTGCTGCCCCACTGGGGTAGAGAGGCCACTTACTTCAATGTGTGGAGAAAGAAGCATCCCATCTCCCCAAATCTCCTCCCCCTCCCTAGAACCTTCTGAATATAATTAGTGTCTTCTGGCCAGGTATGAGAACACCTTGGCTGGTCAGTTCTTTGGCCACACCCACATGGATGAGTTTGAGGTCTTCTATGACGAGGAGACCCTGAGCCGACCGCTATCTGTGGCCTTCCTGGCACCCAGTGCCACCACCTACATCGGCCTTAATCCCGGTGAGTGGGGGGGGAGGGAGGGAGTTGTTGGGATAGAGGATGTTGGTGGGATGCAGGAAGCAGAAACAGACTCGGAGCCAGGGCTGGCAAGGGGCAGGTGGGACATGTGACCCCTCCCTGGGGCGGCCTCGGCTCCTTGACTCTCCAGTCAGCCCGCCCTCCTTGCAGGTTACCGGGTCTACCAAATAGATGGCAACTACCCGGGGAGCTCTCATGTGGTCCTGGATCATGAGACCTTCATCCTGAACCTGACAGAGGCTAATGAACCAGGAGCCACGCCACAATGGCAGCGTCTCTACAGGGCTCGAGAAACCTACGGGCTGCCCAGTGCGCTGCCTGCCGCCTGGCATGACTTAGTGTACCGCATGCGGGGTGACACGCAACTATTCCAGACCTTCTGGTTTCTCTACCATAAGGGCCACCCGCCCTCAGAGCCCTGTGGCATGCCCTGCCGCCTGACCACTCTGTGCGCCCAGCTCTCAGCTCGCTCTGACAGCCCTGCTCTATGTCGCCATCTGGTGCCGGATGGAAGCCTCCCTGATGTCCAGAGCCTGCAGCCAAGGCCACCTTTCTGCTAGCACCCCCAGGGCCCAGAGTTGGGAAGGTGGAATTTGTAGGAGAGGAGCAAACCCCCCAGATGACAGCTGTGGTAAGAAGAGCATCCGGGCCCCGAGCACACCAGGGAAACAGGACCTTCTTTCATGGAGCTGGTGTGGCTAAATACAGGAGGGGGCAGCTGCTCTGCCTGTGCCCAGCATCTAAGCTGCCCTGGGACTGCTGCCTTTCATGGCTGTGGAGCAAAGGCCTACGTTGGCACTGCCCCAGCGGACCCGACAGGAGCTGGGCTGGCCAGCCAGGAACCCTGCACTGCTGCTGTTGTCAGGTTGCCAGGCTGTTAAAATAAAGATAAAAGACTTGGATTCCAGACCCCTGTGACTGTCCCAGTTTCTTCTTTGAAAGCTGGGAGGGCAGGGCGCCTGAGTGGCTCCGTCGGTTAAGCCTCTGGACTCTTGGTTTCAGCTGGGGTCATGATCTCAGGGCCGTGGGACTGAGCCTCGAGTGGGGCTCTGCTCTCAGATCAGAGTCTGCTTGGAATTCCCTCTCTGCCCCTCCCCCTGTGCGCACGCCCTCTCTCACTCTCTCTCTCTCTCTAAAATAAATTAATAAAATTTTTTTTAAATAATAATAATAAAAAAAATAAAGTGGGGAGGGCAAGGTGGCTTTGGGACTATGATCCTAACTGAGGGATGAGGGTACTGCAGGTGATGGTGTAATGCAGGCACAGGAAGGCACACGGCTTAGCAGGGCAGACAGACTTTATTAGTGGTATCAGTACAGCAGAGGTGCCATGGAACAGGGGGGAAGGGACCCATGCCTGAACCAGTCCCCTCCTGCCCCTGCCGGACCCTACCAAGATGGGGCCTGGCCTACACCAGTTCCTCCTGCTCCACCTGAAATGTGGGGGTGGAGAGCCCGGGGCTGGCCTTGCTTCTTGCTCCCCTTATCAATCCAGTATTGTCACTTCCTTGCAGGGATTAGGTCTCTCTCTCCCCAGCCCCTAGGCAGGGAACCCCAGCTACTGGGGAGGGGCAACTTTGGGGGGGGGGCCTGAGGCCTAACAATAGCCTCTAGGGCCCCTCCCTGCCCCATACCCTTGAGTTCCCTGGGACCCAATGCAAGCAGGTGGAAGGAGGACTGAGGGCTTCAGGGGGTATGGGCCCCCAGGCGTTTGGGTTTGAGGGAACCCCACAGCGACTGAACGCCCCTGCGGACAGTCCACCCTACACGCCGGGCAACAGACTCAGCAGGGGGTGCTGGGAGGCAGGAGGTGGAGGCCTGGGAGCGTGCATCCAGACACTTCTGGTAGCGGAGCTGCAAAGAGGCAGGTGGAGCAGTCACTCTCCAGCCTGCCCCCTGTGAGGTGGGCGTCATCACTGCACCACCCTACCCGCTTACCATGCACGCAGCCTGCACGGCCTCTGAGAGGCTGGCGGCATTGGGCTCGCACCAGAACATGTGGCAGCAGAAGGAGGCTGGGCCGGCAGCCATGATGAATGCAAATGTGTGGACATCTCTGCCCACAGCCAGGAAGGAGAGGAAACGCACCCGACATTCCCCCAGCACTGCTTCCGTCTAGAGGGATGGAATCCAGTTAGAAAGGAACAGCCCAACCCTCTCTTCCACTGGGCACATCCACCTTACTGGCAGCTCTTCCTCAACCCCCCAGGCTCCCCTCCATGGCAAGGCTCAGCCAGGCCTTCTCCCACCGCAGTCTTTACCTGCTGATGCAAGATGGTAAGGGTAGCAGGGGCCACGCTGACGTGACTTGGGGTCCACTGCTCACGGCTACTGGAGGCCAGGACTGACTCCAGGGCCCCATTTATCACATCTACCCCTGGAAGATAAGGACACAAACATGACACCACTAGGGGTGGGGAGAGGATACCCCAGGGCCTTTGCTCCATCCCCACTTCACCAGTCAACAGCCCTAGATGATGCTGCACAGGTCTCCCTTCCTTGGTGCCCTCCTCCTTGGCTTCAGTGATTTAGCACTTTTCTGGTTTCTTCCATATTGAATCCTAGGCTTGGTTTTCTTCACTTGACTCTGCCTCTTCCTTCAGCCTCCAAAATGAACTGACTCCCTGAAGCTCTGACCCCCCCTTATCTTGGCTCTCAGTGTTCACCCACATTCAGACATCATACTGCATCATACCACAAGGACTCCCAAATCAGCCCCTATAAGCCCCTCCTCTCCCAAGACCCAACCTTTGTTTTATATCCACTTGAGGTGTGTTGACTTGTGTCCTGCCGTGCATGCCATCCATTACAGTGCACAACCCCACGTACACCTTACAACAATCTCTCAACTGATTCTTTTATCACCATTTTACAGATAAGGAAACTGAAGTTTACAGTTCCCCTGCTCCTTCTCTTTATTTCTAGTTTTCAGAACTTGAAGGACTGTCAAATCTTAGTTGGATTCAGTAATTTCAGTAATTTCTAGAATGTGCTAAAAGGACAAGTAATGCCAGGTTCCTAGCTTTTAGATCAATCAACATCCCCCTGTAACACAGTGGTTCCCTCCACCTCAGACTGCTATTAAACACTTCACTCTTGCTGGCACTCAGCAGAGAACCGGGGCAGAAGCAGGACATGGGGCATGGTGGGGGTATGGGCTCCGGTCCCTGCACTACTCATGAATGGGCTGTGCGATCTACTGAGTCTTTACCTTCGCAGAGAAGAGGTTAGAGGAAACCATGCCAACGTGGAAGCATGCAGCTTTGTGGCCCACTCCTGGGTCCTCTCGCCCCTTTCAGTGCCTCTGGGCTCCCACAGGAGCAGACCACATGGACCCTTTGTGGGCAGAGGACAAGGAAGAGGACAAATGTCTTCCTCGAAAGTCCTCTCTCTTCTTGGCCTTGCTCATCTTACCTCTGGCTGGATCAAGGCCAAATTCCTCTCCCAAGCATGCAAGTCCTCCAAAAACTGGCCTCATCTGAGCTGTCAAGCCTCATATTTTATAGCTCCCTGAGCTTCAAATGATTTATGTAGCATTTATTAACATTTAATCTTGGCAAATGCCCTGGTAGGCAGATGGGGAATACAAAGTAAGAGAAGAGGATGCCCTCAAGGGACACAGGCTGTAACTGTGGAAAAGCCTCTGTCTGGAGTGCCCTCTCCCTCTTGACTATGTGAGAACTCCCAATTCTCATCCTTCAGGGATCACCCAGGCCCCACCCAGGAACCCTTCCCTGCTGCAGGGCAGAGAGGGAATGTTGCTGGGACAACTCTTAGCACATCTCAAGGACAGAAGGCAAGTTTATTTCATCTGTGTCCCCAGTCCCAGCACAGGGCTTATCTACTTAAGGAATTCCAGATGCATGAGCAAGACACCCTCAAGGCAACATGGGCCAGTGCATCCAAACTGGTATAACCAAGTAAGCTAGGAGCCCATAGAAGGGTGAACACACAGGCAGTTCCTGAGTGGGTCAGGTCCGATTGCCAAGGGCTGTGGTGTGTTTGACATTTATGTCAGTCAGTGGAAAATCTCGAAGACCGTAAGTGTGGACAAGGTATCAAAGTCAAACAACTTAATAAGCTCTTAGGGCCATGGGGGTGGGGTTTGGCCTTGGAGCATGGGGAGGATCAGCATAGAGGTGGGTAAAGTAGTGGAGCAATGTGGCCTAGAAACAGTCTGCCGTATTTGGTGACAACTCAGGATTAAAACCTATACCCTGACCCCCAGCCCTGCACTCCCAAACCCCCTTATACTACTGTGCATTTTTTTTTCCACATCAATTGTTGCCTTCCAACATACTACATAATTTGGTTATTGTCTGTCTCTCCCGGCTAGAAGGTCAGCTACCTGAAGGCAAGAATCTGTCAGTTTTGTTCATTAATGTGTACCAAGAACCTAGAATAGTGCCTGGAACAATCAGGCATCCAATAGTCACTTGTTGAATAAATGAATGATTTACGAATATTGCAGCTTCAGGAGGAGCCAATGTTAAACTCCTGGAGGTTAAAAAGGGAGCATAAGACAAAGCAGGAAGTGAGTTTAGGGACTCAATAGAGCAGACCCATGGAAGTGACGGGCAGCAGAGGGGGCAATCAAGGATCGCAGACAGTTGCTTCATCACAGTGAGAACCTGTGTAAGGTGGTGGGTAGATAGGGGATTGGGGTAATAACTGGAAGAGGCAACAAGGGTTTGAAAGCTGAGGGCAAAAGGCAGAAAGAAATGAAAGCAAACGTGCAGAGGTCAGCCAACCTTCCTTCCTGCTCCCTGAGCATGATTTTCTCACCTCCAGCTCCATGTCTGTGGCACTGCCATTGAATCCAACTGGTATACCAACTCCCCTTTGCAAGTCCAGGCCTTCTTTCGAACCCCACCTCAATCCCCATCCTTTCTAAGAAGGGTTCCCTTATAGGATATAAGGTGCTGGTCATTAAAGTCAGCGTGGTTTGAGGGGAAGAGCAGAGAATTGAGGATGACCAGGTTTGAGTCCTACGCCTACCATCTCCTGGCCATGTCATTTGAGGCAAGTCTCATTCATTGTTTCATTTGTTTGTTCATTTATCCATCCACCAAACAGCTGAGTTCTTCCTAAGTATCTTTTGATATGACACCTGACCACTTCTTAAAGCACTCTCCTTTTTGCCTCCCTCCCCTCTCCTTCTGCTCCCACAATCTTTATCAATTTCATCCTCCTCTGTCCATTAAATGCTGGGGGATCTAAAAGCTAGGCCTACCCTCATTTCTCTTTTCACTGTGGGCTGCCACACTCATGGTTTTGATTACCTCTATAACCCAATAATGCCACATTTGAATCTGCAACCCAGACCTCTCCTCTGTGAATCCAACTGCCAACCTGAGTTTGTCACTCAGCTTCCCCGTCAAACTCGGCATGTCCGAAACTGAACTCCAATCTCCATACCAAAACTGGCCTCTTCCAATATCTGCTACCTTTAAAGAATGGCATCACCATCCGTTAATTCCCAAAACCAGGAAGTCAGGGGTCAGCCTGAATGCCTGTCCCTCATCCCACATCCAGTCAATCACCAAGACCTGTTGATTTTAATTATCTAAACACCTCTTGAATCTGCACGCTCTTCCTCAGTTCCACCATAGTCCATGATACTCTTCTTATCCCATAACTACCCAAGATCCCCCTAATTGATTCCTCACATCCACATCCACCTGCTAAACATCTTTTTCCATGGTACAGCCAAAGCCAACTTTTACAAAATTCAAATCTGATTATACCAAGTGCTTTCCTGAAAACTCAGCTATAGCTCCTTGCTGCTCTCAGGATGAAGAACAAATGGTTAATGTGGCCTCTGAGGTCCCATAAGGTCTGACTGCCACCCAGCTCCCAGCCTCATCTGGCTCCAGTGGCCTTCTCTCCATGCATTTGAAGTACCAAAGTACTTCCACAGTGGGTCCTCTTCTACACTGTTCACCCTGCCTGGAATTGTCTTCCCCTGCTTTATTCCTATCTCCACCCCACTTTACCACATTAGCTCCCATTCAGTTTTTGATCTCAGTTCAAATGTCAATTTCTCAAGGAAGTCTTTTCCAACATAGTTTTATAGCACCTTGCAGCTTTCTTTCAATGAATGACTCAATTCATAATTACACATTTATTATTAATATGATTATTTGACTAATTCTTGTTTTGTTTTGTTTTTTCTGCTGTAACCTTCCGTAACCTCCACGAAAGCTGTGGTCATTGTTCGCCCAGGACCCAGCACATGGTGGGCTTCATAGGTATTTGTTAAGTGAATGAACACATAAATAACAGTACCGTGAAAGCACTAGAAATAAAAGAGAGAACCAGATAGTCTCTACTCTCAGTTTCCTTATCTACAAAATGGGTATTACCATAATCCCAACCTCACAGGATCGTCAAGACTTGAATGACATATAAGGAAGTACTTCACAAGCAATAAAGCATGTCACAGTTATGCTCACTGCTTCCTCTCTGGATGCTCACAGCTCATTGTTAGTGCTGCAACACCAAACCCAGCTCCCAGTATTTCCAGTCATCTAAGACCTGCCTCCCAACCCAATCAAAGCTTTTCCGTGGAATCCAAGAGTGCATCTCCCGATGTGCCTGGTTCATTGGTTCAAACTCAATGAAGGCCAACTGCTGCTATAGGCAGGACACAGAATGCAGATGGGACAGAGGTACACGAGGCGGGATGCATTTTAAAGAGCGGGGTGACATCAAGCATGAGGAAGTTCTGGTAAAAAAAGGCATTGGGAAGCAGAGGGTGGGCAGTGGTCCCTGGGAGAAGAAGAACACACATACCAACAGGTTTAGCAACAGGCACATTCCCCAGGTAATAGACTTGGAACTTTTGTACCAACTCATTCTTAGGCGCTGGAAATTCCACTGTGGGAAAGAAAAGGAGGATCAGTCGTGGTGGCAGACCTTGCTCACTCTCAGTCCCCACCACCAGGGCATAAGCTGGGTATGCACCCAGCCAAAGCCCTACCTACCTCCACTCCTTCCCCATCTCCCTTTAACTTATTTGATCCAAAGAATTTAGTCTCCATGTGCCCATTTTTTTTATCATGTCCATGTAGTAGCTTGTGCCTCTTCTTGAGTCACCTCACCTTTGCCAACAAAGCTGAGCTGGACCTGGCAGGGTTGTGGCACTGACCTTGGAAAGGGACATCCACCAGTTTAGAGTGGTCCAGGGAGAGTCCATTTACCAAGCAGCGGGCATTACGCCTTTCGGCCATGATCTGAGGAGAGGAGGGGAGGAGCAAGGGAGAGTCTGTTAGGGCTTCATTGCCCTGGAGTCCCCCACCCCCACTCAATGACCCCACCCACATCCTTGTAGAGCAAAGGTGGCAGCTAGTCCAGGGAGCGGAGGGGGCCGTGCCTTAGAGCAGATCTCATGCAGGCTGGTGGCGATGTTCTTGGCAGGTGCCTCACAGCGAAACACGTGGCACTTGAGCATCTGGGTCAGCTTATCACGAGCTACGTAGGCAAAGTCCCTGTTGGGGAAGGAGCACCTCAGTGTCTCCCAGTGCCATCCAGTGTGAGGCGTCATCCCTACCCCATCCATGCCCTCCCTATCCATTGCAGCTCCTTCAGGGCTTCTGCCCTTGGGATGGTGTCCTGTGGGTGCTGCCTTCTGGCTGGAGGGTAGACAGGCAAGCATGCCAAGGTGGGGGAAAATGGGAGAGCACAGCGGGCAGGAAGGGGAAGGGCAGAATAGGGGAACTTGGGTGCTTTGAGGCATCTGGTCCAGGTGTGGGAGGAGGAACAGTCAAGGTAAATAGACATAAGTACCTCTCTCTGGGTCCAGCAGCACAAGAGAGGCAAAGAATAGAGTTAGGAAGGAGGGCCCCCACCCTGACTGCTGGATGAGCCCCCACCCTAGGATCCCAGGCCCAGCTCCCACCTTCCGCTGTCCCGCCCGACGCCCCAAACGCGAATGCTGACGATGGGCTGGGCATGCAGTAGGGCCTGACTCTGCGGCTCCACCAGCTTTAGTGTCTCGTCCTCCAGCTGTAGCAGCAGGTCCTTTCCCTGCGGGCCCAGGAAGCAGGCACTCAGTGGAGCCCCAGCTGGGGAGGTGGCTGATCTCTGCCACCTCCAGCTCAGGGGAGGTCAGCCACAGCTCTGAGGCCCCGGCCTTGGTGTTGGACCACCCACCCTGCAGGCCTCGCTCTACTAGAGTCACATCTGCCATCTCTAACGTGACTCCCTTTATCGTCTGGTCACTGTGAGAAGCCACGTCCCCAGGCCCCCACCTGGGATCGCACACCCATCTCCCTGGGCTGTCACTTGCGGGGTTGACCCCTCCCTCCCCCAGTCGTTGCTCCAGCAGCCCAGCTCCCTTTCTTTCTCTCAAGCCCCCTCCCCTTCTCCGCTGAACCATAACGGCCAACTCAGCCCTCACCTCCCCCCAGCCCCCAGACATGGGGTCGTGCAAATTGTTCTTGTGGTAGGAGAGCTGACGGATGCAGCTGTTGACGGCCACGCTGCTGCGTCCAGGGGCCAGCTCCTCCTCGGTCATCTCCACCCAGCCTAGGGAACGCACGGCGAAACACTGCCAGACACAGAAGAGGGGGTGGGAGGTAGCGGGTCTGAGCTAGGACTGGAGGGCCCCCAACACAGGACGCTCTCTCTGCTAGGAGCAGAGGAGTTCCTGACTCAGAACTTGGCAGCTGGGAGGGTGTTCTGAGCTAAGACTGAAAAGCTCCCCAAACAGGATACAGTTGGCGGGAGGGGGATGGTCTCAGAGGAGACCCCTGCCAGTACAAGGAGGCATCTGAGCCAAGCCCGATGGACCCCCTGGCAAGGCACTGGATTGGCTGAATTAAACACTGACGTGCCTCTGGCTCAGACATGGGGATCTGTGCTAAGACTGGAAGAGCTCCTAACTCAGGACCGGGAGAGCTTCCTGAGACCAGAGATGCCCCTCCAGAACACAACACAGGGGGTCTCCTGCACACAGAGGAGTCCCAGCCTGGGGAATGGGCATTGGTCTTGAACAAACCTTGATCCCTGGGTTGGCATTCCGTGGGGGCAGCTTCTCCTCCTCTTGGGGTAATGGTTCTGGGCTGGAGGAAGATGGTAACACTTGGTACAAATCCCCGAACATGGAGCTGTCCTAAGGCCCCTCCCAGAGTGATCCATCCCTTGCCAGCCCACTGTATCATGCCTTCCCACTCACCTGAGGCCCTGAGCTGGGAAGGGCAACGTCCCCTCCTCAGGGTCCTTCAGTCCCAAATCCATAGGAGCCTCCTCACTGGGTTCATCCTTGGGAAGGGAAGAGAGGAGTCAGGGCCAAAATGATGCCCCTTCTCCAGCTCCCCCATTATAAAGCAGGTCCCCTCACCTTCCAAAATTCTCCATCCTCAAAGCCTTCTCGGTGGGCAAAGCCTGTCCAAGTGAGCTAGGAAGAGGGATGGGAGTAGTAAGTGGGTGGCTCACATCACTCCAGCAGCACCACCCCTCCACCCCTGGACAAAAGAACAACAGGCCTGTGAGCTCACCTGAGACTCCTCTTGGGGGCTGCTCCCCTGTGAGAGAGAGGCCCGGCCCGGGGGCTCCCACTGGGTGGTCCCTGTTGGGATGTGCCAGTAGTAGGTCCCTGAGGTATCCTGGACCCTCATCCATCCAGCCGGCAGGTCGGAATCCGTCTCGAAGGCGTTGGGGTTCCAAAAGGAATCTGCTGAGCGGGGGGACTGATGAGGGTCTGCCCACCCAACAAGCAGACAGTGGGTACTTATGCCCAGCCCCCTCATGGAGACCCCATGGTGGAGAGGAAGGGATGGGGGAAGGGCTCCAGCACAAGGTTCCTGCTTCCTCCTAGAGCTTGCAGTCTGGAGTCATAACATGGGGGACCACCAGCAGGGGACATGACTCGGGTCTCCTCCTGGACCCTGCTCCTGACTAATGTGCCCACATAGAGGGAAGGAGGAAGGCAGAGAGTAGGGAAGGAGGTTGGGTGACCCCAACTGACCTCCTATCATACATATCCATATCTCAGGTGCACACACTTATCAGCAGCTCCTGCACACACATGTGCACTCAGACACACAACACATATAAGCCCTACTACACACCTGTGCAGCCACCACCAACACAAGGGGGTGCACACACAGAAAATACCAGCAGAGATGGCGGGTACCACAGGGGCACACACGTGTACGGGGGCAAACATACACACACGTACCCCAACTCCAGCCATACCCTAAGGCAGACACCATACACAGACGTATGCACACAGACGGTTATATGTATCAGCTCCCACCACACGTGTGCAGAAGCCACACCCACAACAACCCCCTACACATGTGCGGGTACCACCCAGAGAGTGAATGCACACTCAGTCAACCTCTGCCACATGTGTGCAAATGCCACACTCACACCCTGACCCTTGCCACACACACATGCAGGCAAACGTTTTCTGCACATGCACACATACCTGTGACATACACCCCTCTTCTTCCAGCAGAGCCACACCACTCCAGCTCCGTAACCCAGCTTCTGCCTCTTCTACCTCTCCTCCCCACCCAGCCCCACCCCACATCATGCCCCCTCACCTGGGCTGCTGTCCTGCAGGATGATGGCCAGGAAAAAGTCCTGGGAGAACATGGCGCTGGTTCCCAGCCCCTCCTGCCTCCACCCTCCCTCCTCACAGCCCCTCCAGCCCAGCCAGCTGGGCTCACAGCCTGGTGCTGGGCTGCAGAGAAAAGCTCATCCCGCCCCCTTCTCACCAGGGCAGAGCGCCTGCCAGGCAAGATCCTCCCCCGCCTGGCGCTCACTAAGGAGGGGCCAGGACCACCATGGGAGGGGACCTCCTTGGGGTTGGGATGGAGGCTCCTCATAAGACCCCAGCCCTTCCTGCTCACAACTCTTCTTTCGAATCCTGGCTCCCCTCCCCCAATCCTGAATCTCCATCCCACCCCGCAACGGGCACCACAGTACCACAGTCAAATGTAGTCTTAGGGACACCAGGAAGCTCAGCCCCTTGGGAATACCTTAGCCACCTGGGGCCCTGCAAAGCCTGTAGCTCTCAGCACAAAAAGGGTGTGGCTTCAGGGCTCCCAGGGATCCCTCCCCTGCCCAGAACCTGTCCTGCAGTTTGAGCCCAAAAGTGGGCCTTAAGGGCTGGGCCCCAGCAAGCTTGAGGTTGGGCTTGGGGCTTCCCAGCACAGCCCCCCTCACCTGCCAGGGCCCAGCTAGGCTGCAGCGTCTCCTCGGCAACCGCAGCACCAGGATGGCTGGGAGTGCCCAGACTGCTGACGTGCTTCCCGTTACCAGGGAAACCAGGAATCCTGACTGGTCCAAGAGACAGCACTGAGGATACAGGCAGTCCCCAGACCCAGGCTGCTGGGCAACCAGGCACAGAGGGGCTGGGAGCAGGTGTGGTTACCCAAGGTGGCTGCACACCTGATGGGAGAGTTATTTGAGCAAGATGTCTCACTACCCTGTTTGCAAATGAGGTGGGCCCACAGAGGAGGGGCTCTTCTTGCCTGTCCAGCCTTCTAGGTAGCCATTACCACCTCATCTTCCTCCACCCTCCCCTCCCCTCACGCCCCAGGGAATTAGAATACCCGCTCTTCCCCAGGGACCCTCCATCACCTTCAGGGCTCTCCTGTCAAACCTTTCAGGAACACCGGCACCCAGGGCAACCGTGCCCTCCACAGCCACACCCTTATTCATGAAGGGTCGTACACCTCTTGAATCTGGGGACCAATTCACCATCTTCTGACTGAGTCACGCACACCAATCCATCTGCCATCCCTGGTAGCTTGTACCTTCCTGCTTCAAAGAGCTTCATCCTTCCAATCTGTCCTGGAAGGGGCTGCTCTACCCCCTCTGACCATCTGGGAGGCCCTTCTGGAGCCTGGCATATCTCCCTCCAAGCAAAGCCCTGCTCAGGTCTTTGTGCCACATGCACACATTTATTCAGGAATGTACATCTTCACTCTTGCATCAACTCATTCAGGTGTTCATGCACAAATTCAAAGGTTTGTGTATCATTCATTCATCCATCCATGCATGCCTTCATGGTGAAACCAGGTGTAGCCATTTGCTCAGGAGTCAGTGAATCACGTAATGTTCTCTCCTCTTCTCCATCCCCATGTCAGTACAGTAGTCCAAGCTACTACCTGCAACTCTTACCTGGATCACTGCAACAGCCTCACAGGTGGGCTCCCTCCTCCAGCCTAGTCTCCTCCAATCTGGACTGCACACTACAGCCCACATGATTGTTCCAAAATGCTGAACTATTCTCCACTTTAATACTCTTAATTGTTTTCTCTTGCCCTCAGAATAGAACTCAAACTCCTCCCAGGTGTGTGTGCTGTTCTGATCCCCTAACCTTCTGCCTCGCAGCCTTATCTCTGATCACCCTCCACCCCCCTTGTCTCTCCCTGCTTGGCAGGCCCCTCATCCTTTCCAAGCCCACCCTCCCTCCCTCAATCTTCACCTGACTATCACCCACTCCTCCTTCAGGCATACATGTAAAGGCCATGTCTCAAAACTGACCCACCCCCTCTCCCCCACCATACACACAGGCAGGGCTGGGTGCCCCTCCTGCACCTCCCCATCCCAGTGCTCACCACAATGATCAGAGCTGCCTGTCTATCTCTGTCTCCCCCACTAGACTGTGAGTGCCCTAAGGGCAGGAACCTCTGTCCCCTGTAGTATGCCTTCTCAGCATTTAGGACAAGCCTGGCACCGAGTATGAACCCAACACACGTAGTAAATTTCATTCACTCATTCACTCATTCATACATTCATTCAGGCACTTATGCATTCAGTCAACAACTTTGTGGCTGGGAAGGAGAAAATAATTTTTGCTCAATTCTACTCCATTCCTACAGGAGCCCAGACTTCCTCCGTGGCCTTCATGATCTTGGCACAACAATTACAAAAGAGTAAGCAGTGACTCGGCCCCTTCCCTAGGCTGGCCCCACACCACTCCCTCCACTTTCCAGAGCCTCCACCAGAGCTTGATCCTTGGCCATCCTCTCTCACTGAGGTCGATGCCCATGCCCAGCAGGCCCTTCCCACATCTTCAGCAGCACCAGCCTCCTCCCAGAAGGCTCACAGGTACAGCTACTGCACTGACCATCCCGGCAGGCCCTCCAATATTTGGCCTCTGACTCAAACCACCCCCCCACTAGAGCAGAGGCTGCAAACTAGCAACCTATAGACCAATACAAGACTCAGATTTTGTATGGCCTGCATGGTGCTTTAAAAAAAAAAACAGAATTGGTTGCTAACATTTAGAAATTGGGATATTTCACATCAATGTCCAGTTTTCAGTTTACCTTGAAAAGTGGCGTGAACTGGCCCCATTGCAACTGCATTCCCCCGCCCAACCCTATAAATAATCAGCTGGCGTGAAGCAGCAGCTGCTCCCTTTAAAGGATGTCCAAGCAATGACCATCGAAAGCCACTAACATCACAGAAAAGAGAGGCAATCAGACTTTGCCTTTGATAGATGTACTCAATACCACCTACGAGGTGTCCTTGCAAAAAGCAAAACACAAAAAACTCTCAAATCCAAATCTGATCAAGTCTCTAGAACACACTACCAAATTTGCAGGACATCTAGGGGAAGAGAAACCTGCTCAATGCCACCACAGGGAGAGAGTCTGCAAATCCAGACCATGGAAAACCCAAGCCAAATAACCCTGTGTCTCCAATTTAAAACAACAACCTGCAAGCAAAAATAAAGAGACCATGGGATGGAAGCATAACATACAGCTCAAAAGAAACTTTAAGATACACACCCACCATCAAAAGGTCTAGGACTATTTGATTATTGATTCAAATAATCAAAATTTTTTTAAATTGCAGAGTGAGGGGTCATTTATTAAACAACTGGGAAATTGTAAACACTGGATATTTGATAATATTAAGGAATTATTGTTAAATTTTTGTACTCATGATAATGGTATTGTGCATTGTTTTAAGAGTTTTGTTTTCTAGAAATGCATGGGTAAACACTTATGGATTTGATTGTTTGCTTCAAAATAACCTAGGCTAGGGCCCAGGAGTAGATCAGGGTATAGATGCAGCAAGATTAGTCATGTGTTGATAATTGTTGAAACTGGGTCATGGGTAAATTGGGCTCACTATTCTATTCTCTCTACTTTTGTAGATGTTTGAAAATGTCCATAATAAGTTTCTGGCATGCCCTTGACTCCATGGCTTCATGAACTGCATGCTCCCCTGCAAAGGCTCCCCAGTCTGGGGTCTGGTAGAGTGCCTGCTGCCAGGTGCTCACCAGTCTTTCCTAGTCTCTGCTTACACTCCAATCCACAGAACTCCGGGCTTGTAGCTACAACCCAGTATCTCTGTCCTCTGTTCCTCAACTCTGCATCTCTATGTGACATCAGCAAATATGGAGACTCAATGTATTTAAATGGGACACATTCATTGATCAATCCTTGGAGGCCTAATACCTACTTTCTCCTCCTGCCCACCCCATGAACAAGGATCTATTTATTCTTCCTTTATTTCCCAACTTTTAGGCAGTATTCTATTCCTGATACTAAGAATACAAAACAGTATCCTTGCAATGCCCAGAGTGGTGCTCTGCACACAAGCCCCGACCTCAGTCTTTCCAAGTAGATGTGTGTGGGGAGGTAATGCTGCCCCCAGATCCAGCCTGTTAAAAGCCGGCTCACGGGCACCCGGCTTACCGTGCTGTGCGCTTCAGTGGCAGGGTAAGCAGGGCCGAGAGCTCAGGTCTAGACTCAGTTCTTTTTTTTTTTTTTTTTTAATTTTTTTTTTAAAGATTTTATTTATTTGACAGAGACATAGCAAGAGAGGGAACACAAGCAGGGGGAGTGGGAGAGGGAGAAGCAGGCTTCCCGCCGAGCAGGGAGCCCGATGCGGGGCTCGATCCCAGGACCCTGGGATCAGGACCTGAGCCGAAGGCAGATGCTTAACGACTGAGCCACCCAGGCGCCCCTAGACTCAGTTCTACTGTGATCCCAGCCTGTCTGTGACTATGGGAAAGCTACCTCACCTCTCCAGGCCTACTTTTCATCACCTTTACTATGGGCATCATAATAGTATCTACCTCACAACATTATTGTGAGGATTCAATACGATAATGCTGAGCATAGGGCAGTACCTGGTAATGCTCCATAAATGCAAAGAGCCCACTGTCCATCAGCGTCCATGATGCATGGACCTATCAGTTTGTGCAAGCATTCTGAATATAGGAATGGTTTCATTCAGGAAAACCTGGTTACAGCCTGCTGAGGACTGAGGACATGGGCTCTGTAGCTCACACGCTGGCTCAGGCCCTGGCCTTGATTTGGAGAGGCCTGACCTCTGCCCTCTTGCCCTCCCATCTTCCCCATGTCAAGTTCCATAAGGTACCTGTGTCCTCTGGGGAGCCGTAGGAGGGACTGCCCTGGGATAAGGTAGCCCAGCTTGAGTCCTCGTCACTGGCCGCACTGTTCCGCATGCCAAACAGGAGGCTGGCACTCTTGCTGTGCTCTCGGGGACCATCTGCAAGGGCCTGGGGTCTGGGGGGCACCTCCACACTCTCCGGGGGCTCAGGCAGCCCTTGGGGAGAAGACAAGTCCTCCTCCTCCTCCTCCTCATCCTCTTCCTCATCATCCTCCTCGGCCTCCCCTGCCGCCTTCTCCTCTCCTTCATCTGGCCCCTGCTCTTGGGTGCTGATGATCAGGCCGGATCCTCGGAGCCCTCTGTTGGCCGCATTGTGGGCGGAGAGCTCCAGCTCAGAGTACAGGTGCATCAGGCCTTTGGGGCCCAAGGGTGCCATCTCAGGCTCCTGACTGGCCTCCTCTGCCAGGGTCAAGGTCACGTTGCGGTTCTGGTCACGATGAGCTGTGGCAGCCCGCCGGAGCTGGTTCTGGCCCTCCTTTAGCCACTTGGCATTGGCAGGGCCTGGCTCAGGCCCACCACCCTCCCCCATGGCACTGCGCAGGTCCTTGGGTCCCACAGCCGTGGCCTGCAGCTTGGAGTTGAGCAGCTGGTTGTGGGCAGCGTGCAGGGGCAGGGGTAGGCTCAGGCCGGGGCCTCCGTGGCTATTGGCATTAATGGCCGACTGGCTCAGTGACGATGGAACAGACATGGCCTTGGCAGATCCTGTGGGGTGAGGAGAGGAGACCGTGTTGAGCCTCCAGGTCAGAACAGCAGCACCCCTGCTTCTGCCCGGGGCTGTGCTCTGCACCTCCTCATCTCCCTTATGCTCAGCAGACCAGCACCCACTGCTCTGTGTCCTGTGAGCTATTTTCCCATGACAACAACTCGGCTCAACTCCTGTCCCCCCTCACCACCACCCACTCAACCACCATCTCCACCAAAGGCTAGGGCCACGCCTACAGTCCACCCTGGCCCCAAATCCCCAGCCCTGAGCTCTCTGAGACAGCACAGCCAGCCCTGCTCTGCCCTCACTCCCAACGGCAGAGCCTCCAAACAGTGGCTCTCTGTGCATCCCCACCCCCAGCCGATCCGACCGGGGCTTACTGTGCCAGGGACCCAGCTGGTGTGGGACTGGCTCATGTGTTCTGGACACTGGACACGGACTACCCCCTTCCTCTCAGCACGTTGCTATCCACAGCCTCCTACTGTGAGCTCCCCAGGCAGCGTTCCTATCATCATAAATCACTGGGCCCAACCAGCCCCAAAGCCCAGCCCTACTAGGGACTGTGAGAATAGGAGAGAATGAGCTACAGACCCATCCTTCAAGGGCATGGACCTGGGAAGGAAGGTCACAGAGGAAGGGCGGTCAGCTCCAATCCATGGCTCCTTTGGCCAGCTGAAGCTACATTCTGATGGGTGTATCTATAAAGTATTTCACTTGGGGCACCACTCCATCTGCCAGCCCCTATCATGCCCCATGCCTGGCTCACTGCAGGGGCTTTTGCCCTGTACCCCCCAGCCCTTCAGGTCTTGATCCAAACACCACCTTCTCAGTGAGGCTTTCCCCGACACTGTTTTAAAACTGCAGGCCACCATGCCCTCTCTCAGCAACACCCAAACCTTCCCTAGTGCCTAGCACCATCTGTCAAGCTATTTACCAATATTATTATTACTATTTGTTTAATGATTGTCTCCTCATGACTATAATTTCGGTTTCATGGTGGAGGATTTTGTCTTTTTTTTTTTTTTCAATGCCGTATGCCTAGAGCCTCACACAGTCCTGGTGCAGAACAGGAATTCAATAAGTATTTGTTGAATGAATGTATAACTCTGCCCTCCTATCTCCTCGAGGCCTGATTTTAGCAGCTTCAGAAAACACACTTTGGCCATGTTACTGTGCCTCAACCACTGCTCGTGGTGGCCCAACCAAATCCCATCTTCCCTTCAGGTGAGGGCATCTCCTGTTCCACAGTGAGAGCCCCCTCCCACTTCCTGTCCCCTTGGACCGCCTCACTACAAGCCCTTTGTGGATCACCTTCTCCGCCTACCTATCCTTCCAGCCACATCACCCAATGATCCCACCATCAAGGCCTCATTCCATCTTCCCCATCTGCCTCACCTTCCACTGCTCTACTGCTCTCCTTCCCTGACCCCCACTGTAAAGTGCTTACTCCCTGGGCCCTCACTGCCACCACCTCGCAGGCCATTCTCTCTGACCAACCACTACCCAATTCTCCCTTATCCTGGCCCTCTTAGCTCCTACTGCGTTACCTTCCACTTCCCCCCATGCCCTCCCTGAGTCCCCCCTCCCTCCTTGACCCTTGTCCCCATCACACAACTCTCCCTCACTGACTGCCCCTCACTACTCACCTCTCTCTCTGACTCCCACTGTATGGTTCTCTCTCCCCCATTTCTCCCCTGGCCCCACCGAGGAGTTCTCTCTCCCCTGACCCCCTGCCCTGGCCCTCTCTGCACCTCAGCGTAGCTCTCAGCCCTGAGCACAGGTGGCCAGTGCGGGGCTTTAGGCTGCCTGAGCAAGGCTCTGCTGTCTCTCAGGCGCAGTGCACAATGCCTTTCCATCACGCCTCCCCCCTCAGACCCTAGCACAACTCTGTGCACACATCTGTGACATGGGTGAAAAAAATGCTGTCTGGGTGTCTGCCTCACGCGGAACTGCTGGGCTGCTTGGTGTAGCTCCACCTGGGCAATAAGCAAACTCATGGTCACTGGCATAAACGAGAAAAATAAACAGCTCCGCCACTACCTAGAACCACAGTAATCTTCCAAAAATGGAAACCAGATTGTGTCACTCCCCAGTTGGAAAACTTAGATGGCTCACTGCTGCCTGTAGGATAGAGTCTGTGCTCACTAGCAGGACACTGAGAGCCTCCTTGAGCCAATCCCTATGACCTCTCAGACCTCCCCCATTCCCTGCCTCCTTCACACCTTACATTCCAGTCTCACAAAGTATGGAAGATTCTAGAAGATGTCACACCCTGACAGCCCTGGCTCTTTGTTTACAGTGCTCCCCCGGCTTGGAATCCTGTCTCCCCATGTCAGAACCTCTGCTCGTGTTTCAAAACTTGACTTGGCAGGCACGACTCCTAAGCAGTGTGCCTTTCCTGTTTAGTCCTCTCTCTTCATGCTCAGGGGACCATCCCCTCCTCCGTGTCTCACGATACCCAGTGCCCCATTCCAACCAAACGCCTGAGACTGTGTCTTATTCAACTTCACATTCCCATTACCAAGGAGCGTGCACTATGCGTGTGCCACAAAGTGGGCCCTCGGTGTGGACAGAAGGGAAGGATGGAGGGGACAGATGTCACGTAAGAGGAATTCAGAGGCTCAGAACTCAGAATTCGGAGGTGGGAGCAGACACCGAGATAAGCTTGTGTGGCCCCGTGGGCTGAGAGTGGGCAACGGGATTGTTAGGGAGGGTGCTGGAGAATGATGAACTGTACCCAAGAAGGCAGGGGTCCCAGAGCAGTGAGGACCAAGATCTGGGAAAAGGGAGGGAGGGAGTTAGTGTGAACCAATATCCTGGCCCGAAGGCTGTTCCACGGTGGCATCTCCATGAGTGTCAGGATGTGGAAGACCTATGACTCCGGCAAGCTCAGAGGATCACGGAGATGACGAGCCCTTCTCTGAAGCAGCAGTGTATGCAGCCAGGTTTTTAAGAGGTCAGGATAGGACCCACCTCCTTAGCACTTGGAGGTGTGATCTGGGAAAGGCACATACACTGTGAGTCTGGGACAGTGAAGAACCAGGTCATCTCCAGGGCAGTCCTGTCCCCCCTGGTCACCAGGGCAAAAAGTATTGGGGGAGAAATGAGGAAGCTCTGTTGTGAACAGCACTGAAGCCTAAGCACCTGGCTCAAGGCACTGTGTGGCACCATCACCTAATTTTTTGAGGTCAAAGGATGACCAGTGGCCCAGTATCCTCAAGAAGGGGCACATTTTGGGGTTAGGTGTACCTGAAGCCTCTCAAAGGATGGAAAGAGCCACACGGATTCTGGCTCAAGGCCGGGAGCTGGGCGAAGCCCTCAAGTCAAGGAGCTAAAAGAGTGGCCACTAAGCCTGAAGGAGCTGGGGTGGGGGTGCATCCTACTCAAGGTCAAGACTCCTCTAACCTAAAAAAAAAAAAAAAAAAGGCTCCTCTAACCTGCAGCTTATTATTTGTGAGGCACTGTGCTGGGCATGGGGAAGAGTGATGAGTTATAAAGCAATGGTCCCTCCCTAGTGGAGCACACAGTTTAGCAGGGAAACCACCCCTTACCATGCAGAGCAGTGCCAGTGTCTGACCAGTCCCTGGCACCGATGTGCACTCCCTGTTTGTTGAATAAATGATGGAGTATTGTGATGGGGGAGGAACAAGGCACTACAGGAGTAGGAGGCTGAGTCTTACTCCAGCCCAGACATCAGCAAAGAGCTGCTTAAGGAAAGGACTTTTAAGTTGAGACAAGACAACTCTCCTTGGACCACCCCCTGCACCATGTCTCCCTCCCAGAGGAGGACCTCCCACTCCTCCTTCACAGAGGAAATGGAAGCCAGGAGTTGAGGAATGTCCAGAAACACAAATTGGCTGACTTCAGCACCTATCCTTTTCTCCTTCTTCCTAAGACCAACTGCTTCATCTGTTGCTTGGTTCCTTCCTTTCATGCCTTTCCAGGAATTTTATACCACTGTGTATCCATTTTCTCTTCTACATAATCAACCTCTCCTTCTCAATGGGATCCACTATCTACCAACTTGCAAGCAGAATGTTTCTTGACCAACGCTCCTCCAGTGCCACTAGCTGCCTTCCCTCTCTCTCTCTCTCCCCAGCTCAAGCAAACTTCTTGAAAGATCTCTCTCTACTCACTCTTGTCATTTCCTCACCTTGCACTCACTGCTCAACCCTCTCTAATCCTGCTTCCACTCCCAGCATGTCTCAGTAACAGCTCTTGCCAAGGTCAGCAGGACCCTATGTCATCTAATGTGACCCTATGTCACATCATCTTGGTTGTACTCTCAGCATCCCTCGACACTCCGCCTCTCACCCAACTTTCACCCACGGCTTCCTCATGCCACATCTCTCAGTTTTCTGCCTACACCCTAGTTCCTGTCCGGTGGCTTCTTAGACCCTTATGCCGGCTTCTTAGACACCTTCCTCTACAGGCTGTTACACAACTGGGATTTCTCATGGTTTGTTCTTGCGCCCTTTCCTCTTTCTCATCAAATATTCAATGTAAGTATTTATTTGTGCCCAGAGCTTCAGGTGCCACCTATACACTGCTCATTTCCAAATTTACATCTCCATTTCAGACCCCTCATCCGAGCTCCAGACATGTACATTCAACTTCCTACTCAACATCTCTGTTGGGATGTCTCAAAGGCCTCTCAAACAAACATGCCTGCTTATGTTTCTCTCTCCCACACCCTTATTGGTCCTCTTTCAGGATCCTGGTTCATGGAGGGATATAACCACCCATTCTGTTGTGCAAATCAGAAGCAGGGGTACCATCCTTAACACTACCATCTGCCTCACTCCCCACATTCAATCCATCCCCAGATACTGATAATTTTCTCTCTGAGGAAAATTTCTGGACTTCATCTACTCTCTGCATCCATTACCATCACAATCCACACCAAGGACAAAGACCTTAAGATCAAAATCATTAACGGGGCCTAAACTGTCCTGCTCAGTGTGGCCTCTGCCTTCCACTCTGGCTTTAGCACTCTGCTCTCCAGCCTCACTGGCCTTCTTTCGATTCCTTGAAAACATCATGCTCTCTCCTTCCACAAGGTGTTTGCATGTGATTGTTCCCTTCTGCCTGGAACCTCCTTTTGCTAACCCTCAGCCTAACTAACTCGAGCTCATCCTTTACAACTGAGTTCAAATGTCATGTTCTCAGAGAAGCCTTCCTTGGTCCTCTCTCTCTACCTCCCAGACCAATTTAGCTTGTGCTCTTATGTATTCTCAAGGCACCATCCACCACCGCTTCATGGTATTTATTACACTTGTCATTTTATTCTTATCTGATTCCCTCCTGGATTGTGGGACAAGATCAAAGTCCATTTTGTTCATAATTATATCTTCAGTGCCTAACACTACCTAATATATAAAAGGTGCTCAAAGTTTATTTGTTGAATGAATAAATGATCAGATAGATGCAATTTTTTTAAAGGATCACACTGTGTTGAGAGTATTTAATGGGAGGTAGGCAAGAGGGTATATTATTAGAGCAATGAGGGGGCGGAAAAAAGAGTTTTGGCCTAGATTAAATTGGGTAGCAGTGAGGATGGAGTGAAACGAATGGATTTGAAAAATATTTAGGTAGTGGATGTGACAGAATTTGGTGACATTAGATGCAGAGGGTGAGGGAGAGAGGTTAATCTAAAATGTTGCCCAGGATTCCAGCTTGGATAACTCATTGGAAAGTAGCCATTTCTGGGAGCTGAAAGAAGAACAGATTTGGAAGAAGGGTAGAGAGGGAACACATGGGAAGATAATTCAGCTTGGATCTGTAGGTAAGGAATTTCTGTTGAACTTCAATGGGGATGTCATGAGGGCAGCTGGATATGGAGTGCAGAAAAGAGGTCTGGGCCAGATACACACATCTGAGAATCATCAGCATATATAGATGAAATCTGAAGGCTTGGCAGTGAATAAAATACCAGAAGAGAAAGTACAGAATGAAAGAACACAGCTCAGGACAGAACCAAGAGCTTTACCAACATCTAAAGGGATGGGAGGGACGTAGCAAATGAGACCACCAAGGAGCAGACAATGCCAGACAAGAGAAACCAGAAAAATGCTTCCAGGACAGTTAACACACACCACTGAATATTACTAAAAGGTAGAGGGGGATAACAGAAAAGTGTCCATTCTAGTCGGCCACATGGAGGTCTCTAGTGACCTTGGCTCCAGCAGTTTCAGTGGGTGTCAGCGACAGAGACCAAATGAAGTGGTTTTAAGAATGAATGGGGGGCGCCTGGGTGGCTCAGTTGGTTAAGCGACTGCCTTCGGCTCAGGTCATGATCCTGGAGTCCCTGGATCGAGTCCCGCATCGGGCTCCCTGCTCGGCAGGGAGTCTGCTTCTCCCTCTGACCCTCCCCCCTCTCATGTGCTTGCTCTCTCTTATTCTCTCTCTCTCAAATAAATAAATAAAATCTTTAAAAAAAAAAAAGAATGAATGGAAAGTGAGAAAACGAAACGAAGACAGCAAATGTAGTCAAGGTTTTGGCTTTGAAAGAGTAGAGAGAGATGGGACTACGCTGGAGGAGCTGGGAATGCAAGAAATGCACAGGCAGATGCAAATAGGTTCGGAATAACCTCTGAATTGGCGGTAGGAAAACTGCTCTTAATGAGTGCTTCTGCGAGTGCTAGGCCTCCCGCTGAGCTGGGGACACAGCCGGCCCCAGGGCACACCCCTCGGTCGCCGAGGGCAACTGAATGCCGCTTGAGAGATTCCAGACCTGGGACCCTGCAGAAATCCGTGAAGGCTCTGCCTATCTCACCCCACGTCCCGTTCCCTGCCCTTGACCTCCCCTCCCCCATCCCCCTCCCCCATCGCCCCCTCGCTTCGTGTCCCCCACTCTCGCCCCTCTCCAGACCCGAGGGACACGAGGTAAAGGTTGGGGAGGGGACCCTGTGAGGACCGAGGTGGAACCTACAAGGGGGGACAGGACGGAGGTCGGAATGCGTGCGGCGGGAGGAACGCCCGCGGGGATGGGGCCTGACCGAGGGACCCAGGCCGCCGCGGGGAAGGGGCTGCGGGGTCCGCCGACCGCTGGGGGTCGGGATCCAACCTCCAGGGCTGGGCCCGGGCAGGGGCAGCTCCTACCTGCGCGGGGAGGCCCCAGGCCCAGGTGGCGGAGGTGGCTCAGGCTGCGGGGCTCCGACTCCGCGGCGGCTTCTCCATCACAACATCCCCCGCCCTGGAGCGCGCGGGCCGCGGGGCCGCGCCCCGAGCGGCGGAGGCGCGCGCGGGGCGGGAGGGCGGGGGGCGCGGAGAGGCGCCATCTTGGGCCGCGAGCGGGCACGGGCGCGCGAGCCCGTCGCGGGCGACACTTGCCGCAGCCTCCCGAGGGCCGCGCCCTGCGGGACCCTTGGGCCTCAGTGCGCCCCACCGCCCAGCCGCCCTGGCCAGCCGCCAGCCCTGGGCCCGGGTCCCAGAGCTCTGCCCCTGCCTCGGCCGACCCCTGCCCAGCCCGGCACCGCCCTCCGCGGCGAGGCCCCGGACTCACCCAGCGCGCCCCGCAGGGCCCTGGGCGCACCCCCCCGCGCGCGCCGCACCGACGAGGCTGGCGCGGGAGCGGCTGTGGCGGTGGCCGGGCCGAGGCCGCGTGGGGAGGGGCTCCGAGGAGTCCGCCTGCTCCAGTCTTACGGCAGCAGTCCCTGACGTCCTGGTGGAGAGGCGATGAGGACACCGCGTTGGTAATAATAGTAATAGATCGTGTTGATTGACCGCTTACACTGTGCCAGGCTCCGTGTGAAACCTTTTTCGGGCATTCATCCTCACATCAGACATGCGAAGATGCCACTGTTATCCTTATTTTTCAGAGACAGATGCTGAGATGGAGAAAGGTAAAGCGACTTGCCTGCAGTCACAAGTGATGAAATCAGACTGAAAACTAGATGTTTCTTAACACTCTAGCCCTGCTGTGAAGGTAAAAGCTGTGACACCTAGGTCTCTAGCAGATACACAAAATAAATCCTCCCCCGGTAGAAATTCGTAAGAGGGAAGGAAAAAGGGAGAATGTGGGTGAAAAGTATGAAGGAAGGAATGGAGGGGTGCCATGCTGCGCAGATGGTGGGATAGTATCCAGTGGTCAGGTCCGTGGCCAAGAGGCCATCAAGGATATGAGGGGAAATGTTACTATCCAGAAACCTTCTCTTGGTCCATTCCTCTAAGGCAGAGGTTTCAATTTATTGTAAATGCTAACTGTGGAGCAACTGACTGGAGAAGCCCTCAAGGTAAAACCTAAAACTAAAGGTGTCCAAATCTAAACTCATTATCTCATCCCTTTTATTGGCCCCTAAGAAGTTTCACTGGGGTGAGAAAGGACCCTCCCCAACACACACACACACACACACACACGCCTAGATGCAGGTACACTTTGTCCATCCCTGTGAATGGCACCACCATCTACTGGATTACCCAAGCCAGAAGCCTCAAGCTCATCCTTGACTACACTTTCACTTAACATGAGGTGAACACAAATGTTTTAAGTTTACTTATGGAATATTTCAAATATATACAAAAGGAGACTTAACAGTATAATGAGCCTTCATATACCCATCATTTGGTTTCAATAATTATCATCTCCTGGCCAAGAGTTTATTATGATTTGACAAACATCTATGATATAAGAACCATGTACCAGATCCCAACCTAGAACCTAAGGATCCAAAAATGAATCAGATTTAAATGTAACCCAACCTGAGGGATATAACGTCTGACCTTGGTTCTTGAAAGACAAGTAATTACCCATAAGAGGAAAGGTGTCCTCATTCATTCATTCATTCATTCTCTTTCAACAAATAGTTATTAAGTGTGAGGCACTGTCCTTGGTACTAGGAACATATAAACAAACAAGATTCAGTCCCCATCTTCATGAAGCTTGAATTAACACAGGAATGAGACATTAAACTTGTGGTTAGAAATGTGATGAGTATCTTGAAGGAGATGTACAGGATGCTATGAGTGGACTAAATTTGGCCTGGGAGGTTTGGGAAGGCTTTCATAAGGAAGTGACACATATGTGAGGGGAAGGGGTAAAGGAGATGGGAGGTCAGCCAGAAGAGAAAATTATTCCAAGTCCAAGGAGAAGTACAAAAAGGCCAGTATGGATGTAATAATGGTGAAGTATTCTTATTAGAAGTATTCTCGTCTTATTAGATGAGTGGAAAGGGTGGGTACGTACCAAGTCAAAAAGGGCCTATTAGGCTGAGGGTTTTGGACATTATTTTAAGGGGAATGGAAAATCATCAAAGTGTTTGAGGCAGGAGAGTGGCATGTCCACCCTTGCATTTTAGAAGATCACTTCCAGCTGCTAAGTGGAGAATAGATAGAGCAAAATTGGCAGTGTGGGGACCAGTTAGGAGGCAATTGATGTTCTAGGTAGCAGATGATTATAGTGGTAGGAGTAGGAATGGAGAAAGTTGCATAGGTTTAATAAATATTCAGTAGGTATAATTCACAAAAAGTGATCAATCAATTGATTGGCTATGGAATAAAGAGATGACATCCAGATTTCTGCTGGAGCAAATGAAAAAATCCAGAAATATCACCAGTTTACAAAGCAGAACACTTGTCTTCCCAACCCCATTGAATAGGGTGGCTGCAATATTCAGGAAAATCTCTTCTGTTAACCAGAGGCACACAGATAGTCGGGGGGTGGGGAAGGGTGGAGAAAGGAGTCTAATTAGCTAAGATGTAAAAAGGAAATTGTACAGTTCACATGTAATGCATGCGAAGACACACACAGTCTTCATGAATCCCTGATCTCTTCCTAGGTTTGCAGAGCTTCCTGATCAATGGGGAGTCAACCTGTGTCCTTCATTCATCCTCTCTCTATTGTATCTCTTCCCCACTTCTGATGTTCTCCACTACCTAGGAGCAACCGGTAGCCTATGAATTGCCTTAGATGCTCAGTGTGTGGTTCTGACCAATGTGGGTCCCTCTGAGGCAGCAATCTTTTAAAATCATTACCTTGGATCTATTTAGGAAAAACTTGAATTAGAAGCAGATCTATCCAGAGTCACTTATCAAGAGTACTGACTTTATCCTATTTGGATTAATAGACCAACCATTTAGCATTACCAGGCAGTTGGCACCATATATGAGAGAATAGATCTTTCATCTCTATTAGCAGCAGCAAAAACACTTAATGAAGCAAAGGCAGCCTTTTCTACCACTACATATAAGTATTGCTTTGATATTGCAATCTTTCTTGTAGTTGATTCAATAAACCCTCTTTCTTCTGGGTGTTGTTATCATTTGAAAATCTATAAGGAGTAAAATCTTTCCAGATTAATGGAATTCATAAGTCACATGCTAGGCCTGGCAAGGGCTTGCTCGATACCCTTCTTCAAGAGGACTATTCTAATACATTCCCAGGAAGAGCATATAGGGTGAGAAGAGAAAAGGATCCAGGCCTGAATCCTAGGAGGACCAGTATTTGGGGAGCCAGCAGAGGAGAAAAAGGCTAAGAAGAAAACAGAAGAAACAGTAAGAGAAGAATCAGCAGAGAGTAATGTCATGGAAGAAATCCAAGGGAGGAAAGACTTTCAAGAAGGAAGAAGTGGTCAACAGCATCAAATGCAGCAAAGATTTCCAATAAGTTCAAGGCAAAAAAGTATCCTTTGAATTTGGCAACATTGAAGGCCTGGATCCCCATGATACGATCTGTGTCAGCAGAAAATGAGGGCAGAAGCCACAATGCAGTGAACTGAACAAATGAAAATGAGGAAGTAGAATAAGTGCAGACCTTCCTTTTGAGAAATTTGTAAGGAAGAATAGACTGTCGTGAAGAGTGATCTGAAGTTAAAGATTCTGGTTTTGTCTCTTTTTTTTAAGATGATAGAGACTTAAACATAGATATCAACTACAAAAAGATACCAGTAGAGAAGATGAATTTGAAAATAAAAAAGATGATGAGAGATGGAGGGAGATCCTGGAGGCAACAAGAGGAGGTAGGATCAAGGGCTTATGGAGAAGAATCAGACACCTTAACTTTATAAGCTGACAGGAAAGGGGAGAGGGCAAGGGTATAGGTAGGGTAATTAATAAAGTGGAGCAGGAAAGAGGTTGAGGGGTATCGTGCCCAGTGATACCAACATTTTCAAAGACTTTAGCTGAGGAAGGGAAGAAGTTTGGATGGAGAACAAGAAAAACCATACAAGGTAATTATTATCCTGTAGTGAACATGTCATTTTTGTTGTTAATCTGCACAGCATGCGCACCCCCCCCCTTCTTATTGGTAATAGCACGTAAGTGTTCTTTAAAGATCCATCCCGCCCCACTCTAAGTCTATGTGGTTCAGACAGGAATCACCCCAGTCTCATACACACGTCAGTGGCTAGGTTCCTAACCCATCATCAGGTCAAAGTGATCAGTTCAGAAATGAGCACATGATGAAATCAGATCCAGGAATTTTCCTGCAACCGTTGGGCAAGAGGTGCTCATAGAAGGCAAACCTGGTGGACATCTTGCCACCGGGAAAGAGCCTGCCTGAGAACAAAACCAACTCAAAGAAAGCAGAGCTAAGGGGTGGAGAGAGACAAATGCCTGGTAACATCATTTTAACATATATATTTACCTCTGCCTAAATTCACATAAGTCAGTAAATTTCCTTTGTACTTAACATTAATTTGAGTTGGGTTTTATTACTTGCAGCCAAGAGTTATGCTGAATCTGTGTGGCAGATATTGCCTGCCGGAACTCATCCCCACACCCACTCTTCTCTAACCTCCCCTGGAAAGGGCTGGAAATCTGAAAACCACATTTCTCAGATGCCTTTGTCACTTCGTTCCGGTTAGGTTCCGCCAGTGGGAACCATCACATGAGGAAGGGAGGGGTCCTCCTGCTCTTGGTGGTGCCTCTGGCAACAGCAGCAGCAGTGCTTGCTGCCTAGCAAAAGCGGAAGTGGTTCCAGGAGCGTCAGCATACAAACTGCAGGTGCATTAGCAGCTAGTGCAGATTTGTGGGTTCCGGCTCCTTGATCTTTGGGCTCCCCTCTTCTCCCTTTTGCTCCTCGAAACCAAGATTAGTGGTAGTTTCCTGGTCTCTGGGTAACTCTGCTTTCCTTTTTATGTTTCTCCAGACTTCCCTTACAACTTTGTTGTTGTTGTTGTTGTTGTTGTTTTTAAGTAAGCTCTGCACCCAGCGTGGGGCTTGAACTTACGATCCTGAGATGGCGAGTTGCATGCTCTACGGACTGAGTCAGCCAGGCACCCCCCTCCCTTACGACTTTGTAACAAATTCTTTGCATTAAATCCTTCTCTACTTGGAATATCTGGAGTGATTTCTGTATACTCACTGAACAGGCATTGATACAATACACATTTCTATTTGGCATACACACACATACACCACTCACAAGGCTCAGAGAGGCTGTTTCTCAAATATACAGAATTAGTAATTGGCCTACCTAGCTGGGATTGGAATTCGGACATGTCTGATTCTAAAGTTCTCACTCTTTCTCTACCTAACGTTGGCTTTTGTATTTCTTTTGTTTTCCTTTTTTATGGCTTGATTAAATAGACATTAAAGGGGACAGAAGTAAAAGTATTGTGCGTTTTTTTTAAAGATTTTATTTATTTATTTGGCAGAGAGAGACACAGCAAGAGAGGGAACACAAGCAGGGGGAGTGGGAGAGGGAGAAACAGATTCCCCGCTGAGCAGGGAGCCCGATGCGGGGCTCAATCCCAGGACCTGGGATCATGACCTGAGCCGAAGGCAGATGCTTAACGACTAAGCCACCCAGGCGCCCCGAAATAAAAGTATTATTAAGAAAGTTGTTCAGGTGATTGACCTTGATGTTCAATTTGGGTAGGAAAAGAATGGCTTTGTGACAATGGAGGACTGGGAGATAATAAAGGGCTCAAACATCTCTAAAGGCAAGGAGCTGGAGGAGAATGAAGTTGTGCAGGAGGCAGAAGGATAAAGATAAGAAGTTGTGGTTACAAGTGGGATGGAACTTAAGGAAATTTTTCACAGGTGGAGCAGTTGTGAATAATCACTAGGGTTAGAGTTTGGTCATACTAATTGGATGGCTTCACCAACTGAGAGAACATAGTCAAGAGGTTGGTAGATGATGGCCGTAAGAATTGTATGGCTCATTTGCATGATGCCAAAGAAGGAGAAATTTAACCTGCTTAGAAAGAGGAAGAGAAATGGTACAGATGTGTATGGGAGTCATGCTAAAGCTAATACCGTTGCCCATCTATTGGGACAGCTATAGGGAAAGGAGGAGGGACCCTCGTGCAGAGCTTGATCTCAGTTAAAGCTGGAGATAGATAGAGCGTGTAAAGAATATAGAGAAGCTTATTAACCATGGAGTGAATTACAAGAGGTACCATGGGAAGTTTGGGAAGGAGAGGTGCAATTATGAATGGGGAAAGGAGCCGTGGAGCCATTTGGAGGTGAGGTTTCTCACTTTCCCTCACCCCTCTATCCAGTCTATCAGCAAGTCCTATAGACTGTCTTCTAAATATTTTTTGGTGCAATTTCTTTATTTTTTAATTTAAATTTAGTTAATTAACATATAGTGTATTATTAGTTTCAGAGGTAGAGTTCAGTGATTCATATACATTCATTGTATATAACACCCAGTGCTCATTATATCACGTGCCCTCCTTAATACCCATCACCCAGTTACCCCATCCTCCCACCCCCCACCCTCCACAACCCTCAGTTTGTTTCCTATGGTTAAGAGTCTCTTAAGGTTTGTCTCCCTCTCTGATTACGTCTTCTAAATATTTTTAATCTGCCTTTTTCTCTTCATCTCCATTGCCACCCAGTGCCCAGGCCTATGTGGTTTACCACCTGGGCCACAGTGCCAACCTCCTCAGTGGTCTCCTCACATCCACTGTGGCCTCCTTTCACTCAGTATCCTCTCTGCCACAGTCAGAGTAATCTCTAAAATGCAAACCTCAGCATGCCATGCCCATGTCTAAAATCCCTTAGTAGGTCTTCATTGCCCCAAATACAGACAAAATCCATGCTTCTCAGCCTGACATGAGCTGACAAGCCCCTGCCTCCTTCTCCAACCTCATCTCCCACCAGCCCCTCATTCAGCCCTCCTAAGTAACTGTGGTTCCCAATCCTGGCTATTTCATCTACTCTGGCTTTTTTTTGCTCAGGTCGCTTCCTCTGCCTATAATGTTCCTGGCATGGTAGTGCATAGTAGGTAGTGAATATATATTTGCTAAAGGACTTCCATACATTCTACTCATCTTTTAAAATTCAGATTAAGTGTTATGTGTGAAGCCTTTCCTAACTCCTCCATCCCAGGTATTGCTGATTCAACTTTCCTTTGTATATAGGCTCTTCCACCTTAATATCTATCTCACTTTATTGCATTTATGTAATGCCTTGTCTGGGGTCCCCTCTTGACTCTAATGTAGAGTTGGAGATTCTTGAGGGCAGGGATTGTGTGATTCATTGAATGACCTATTGTTCTGCACCTAGGAGGTGCTGAGTGGATGAAAGAAGCATGAGTGGGACCTTTTCTGGGAGTTCCTTGGAAACAAACTAGAGGCTTCCCTGTAACAGAGCAGGTAGGAGAAGAGAAGAAAGAAGAGACTTAAATTTCCTCTTTCGATAGGAGGAAGTTAATCTTGAGTACCAGAGTTGCTGGATAACTGTTTAGACACCTCCAAGCTCTCTGGCATGATGCAGTGATGGCCCCAGATGTAGCACATTGACTGAATAAGGCCCAGACCTGAGACTCTGGCCTTATCCCCACCTCTCAGACTGAAGGAGGAACACCCAGCCCTATGATAATCATCTAGACTCCATCAGGGATGAAGGGGAAAGCTCAAGATACTTCTTGGGAGTGGACCCCACAACTCTGGCGCTTCACCCCTAACCTCTATCCCCAGCCATAGCCAACCTCAAGCCCTGGGTGCATCCTGATCTAAGAAGCCCAGATTCATCTTCTGTCCTCTCTCCCAGCCACTGAGGCTGGTGAAGGAACCTTAGGCAGTTCTCCTGGTCCAGTGGGACCTGGTGCCTGTCAGAAACCACTCTATGGCCTGGCCTCCCAGTACAAAGCCCTGTGTAGCATTCGGAGCTGGTCAGTCTACTCTTCTACCCACCAAATTCCCACAAAGCAAGGGGCCACCAGGTCAGGAAGGGTTGGCCTTAAACCAGATAAGGCCGTGGTCCAGAGTGTGAGTCTACTTCTGGGAATTTTCCCCTCAGCCCTTCCCTCCCTTGCTTCCCACAGCCTCATTTGAACTTGAGAGCCCCCAAAGAGATATTACTAGCTTCTCAATTCAAAGAAAGAAATGAGATTGTCCCAAAACCAGGGCCCCTTGAGTCCAGCAAAGAAGCACTCTGGCTTTATTGTGAGGAAAACAGGGAGAAGGAGCTGGGCCAGACTCATCTCAAGAGACTTCCTCTCAATGATTGCAACCCAGGATGCTCCCCACTTTCTGGGGCTGGGGAAGGGTCTTGGCTGTGCTCAGTTTCTCTGCATCACTGTAGCAGTACAGATCGGAGCCATGGATGAGGTACAAGCCAGGACCATTGGCAGAACATGAATGGGGGCCGAGGGACTTCTCCACACACAGGGCCCCGTCAACCTTCTCATGGGGCCAAGGAAGCTCTGTCCACGTGGCTTGAGGTCCTAACTTCAGGTCCAGCCACCACAGCTTCCGTCCTGGAAAGAAGGCACCAGACAAAACATAGCTTCCACATCATGGGATCCTCACCTTACCCTTCCCCAAGCCCTGACGGGGATCTATGCCATGGAGAAGTACCAGAACAAGCCACCATGCAGTATCCAGATGCCCCTCACCTGCCATAATGTGGAGCCGAGAAGTCCCAGGACAAGTAAAGGCTGCATCCACAGCCTCAAGGTTGATCCCATGAGGGCTCCCAAATTCCTTCTCCAGCCTCTTTGGATAACCATCTACTAGAGTATAGCCTCCCTTTGTCAGGAAGATATATACCTGAGTGCCCTGGAGGACAAAGGACGTTAATCAGCATAGAGCTGGATACGCTCCCAGTCCCCATTTCAAGCCTCTCTCCCAACACATACCTGGATTAGGTAGACTTTATCGTCCCAGGAAAAGGCAGCATCCACTGTTGAAGGACCCTGGGGCCACTGATGGACAATGGGCCAAATGTGCCACCCATCCCGGCTAGTGTCCAGACGCCAGTAGTGGGACCCTGTGGGGTATCAGAGGTACCTCTAGTGCTGATGGGATAGGCAAGTAACAGGTGCAGGGATAGGTCCTGAGAGGGAGGACAGAATACATCCAGAGGCCAAGAGGGAAGAGGCCAGGTGAGAGGAGATAGAGCAGGACTTGATCAGCAAAGTTGGGCCTGGTGACCTGATTGGAGCTGGAGTCACTAGGGCCTGACAGAAGGGCAAGCATGGAGAACAGTGGCTAAGGTGCCAAGTGAGGCCAATGTCATGGGGTTTGGCAGTGGCTCCCTATGCATCTCAGACATCCATGTACAGAGATACTATAGACAATGAGGGACAGTGACCAAAAATTAAAAGAGAAGCACCACAGCATGCTCCCACCAAGTGTTCTCATTCTGGCTGTGTTCTCTAATCCCTTGAGGTGGCAGGAGAATGAGGGAGTAGCCAGACATGCCCTAATTTTCTTCTCCCCTTCTCATAACAATTTATTAATGGAATTGTCTAAGTTCCCATTTACCTTTCCTTCCTTAACCACTTCACTTATACTTGTTTCCTCCTCCATTGAAACTGTACTTTTCAAGGTCGTCAGTGTCCTCCAACTTGCAAATCTAATCGTCACTTCTCTGTCTCCATCCTGCTCCACCTCTCAGTAGCATTTGACTGCTCACGACTCTCTTCTTGAAATATCTTTTTTTGGATCTTGGCTTCTGTGATACCAGCCTCTTCCAGTGTTCCTCTTATTTTTTTTTTACTATCCTTCTCTTTAGCCTGATATCTTATATTGGAATCCTCTAGTTTGGGCCTCTTCACTACCTACACTCACTTTTTTGGTGATTTCACCTAGTCTAGGGCTTTAAATACCATCTATATGCTGATGACTTTGGATCTGTTCTTTTCAGCTTTCATGGACCTCTCCTTTGGGCATCAGGCTCAAACTTAACTGCCTACCCAATATGTCCATTTGGGGCCATTAGGCACCAAAACCCCACAATGTCCAAGCTGATGTCTGCTCCCTGCCAAACATACATACATACACACACACACACACACACACACACACCTACTCTTTCCCTAATCTTTCCCAATTTTAGAAAAAGGAACTACCAGTCACCCAGTTCCAAAAAGCTAAGTCATTCTTTTTTTTTTTTTAAGATTTTATTTATTCATTTGAGAGAGAATGAGATAGAGCATGAGAGGGGGGAGGGTCAGAGGGAGAAGCAGACTCCCTGCCGAGCAGGGAGCCCGATGCGGGACTCGATGCGGGACTCGATCCTGGGACTCCAGGATCATGACCTGAGCCGAAGGCAGTCGCTTAACCAACTGAGCCACCCAGGCGCCCCAAAGCTAAGTCATTCTTAAGACCTCTCTTTTTCGTTCCCCACTCCAACCAATATTCAATCCATTGGTTAATGCTGTCACCTCGACCTCGATCTCCAAGATGACTCCTCACCACCTCTGTTTGCTTTAATCCCAGTCCAAGCTGTCATTGCCTCTAAGCCAGACAACTGCAAGAACTGCTATACTTACTGGATGCCCCGCTTACACCATTGTATCTCTTATGACTTGTGTGCTCCAGGATGATCTTTAAAAAATAAGTGAGAACATATCACAGCCCTGCTCAAGACCCCCTCCTGGCTTTCTTTCATAGTTGAAAATCCTTACCAGGCATATGTAATCTGGCCCCTGTCTCCCTTTTTCAAGCCACTCGCCTGCTCTTTCATTGTTCTCTAGCCACTCTGGCCTTCTTTCCTGATTCCTCAAAGTATTTGCTATCTATCCTCTCTAAAATGCTTTTCCCCTAGTGCTTTATGTACCTAATGCTTTAAAAAAAAAAGTTTTTATTTAAATTCAATTTAGTTAATGTACATTGTGTTATTAGTTTCAGGGGTAGAATTTAGTGATTCATCAGTTGCATACAACACTCAGTGCTCATTACATCAAGTGCCCTCCTTAATGCCCATCACCCAGTTATTCTATCCCCCTCATCCCCCTCCCCTCCAGCAACCCTCAGTTTGTTTCCTATAGTTAAGAGTCTCTTGGGACACCTGGGTGGCTCAGTCAGTTAAGCATCTGCCTTCAGCTCAAGTCATGATTCCAGAGTCCTGGGATCAAGTCCCTCATCGGGCTCCTTGCTCAGCGGGGAGCCTGCTTCTTGCTCTTGTGCTTCCCCCTGCTTGTGCTCTCTCTCTCTTGCTCTCTCTCTCTCTGACAAATAAATAAATAAAATCTCAAATTGCTTGCCTCCAAAAAAAAAAAAAAAAGAGAGAGTCTCTTATGGTTTGCCTCCCTCTCTGATTTCATCTTATTTACCTAATGCCTTTTTATTACTGAAATCTCAGCTCAAAAAGCATCTCTTCAAAGAAGGGGCCCCTCACTTTCCTCAACTCTATCTCATTATCTTGTCTTAATTTCTTCACAGCTTTTTTTGACACCTAACATTTTTTATTTTATATTTCAAAACATCAACAATTTTTAAAATCCATTTATACCAGCTCCAAATGGTATTTGAGGATAAGAAACATCCTGATGTTCCCAGAACACTTCACAACTACCTAAAAGTATCTCTTCTTTCTCTTTCTTTTTTTTTTTTTTCTGAGACGTTTCATTTTTTACTCACACATTTAAAAGCAGTAAGAAATATTTTAAAATATCTCAGTGCAGATACATTTTCGACTTCAAATCACCTTACTGCGTTCACATCAGCCTCCCAACTCTTCTTTCTCTTTCTTATTATCCTCTCTCCCTCTATCAGGCTCTATGAGGGCATGTCTGCCATTGTTGGCTACTGTATCCCAGTGCTTAGAACTACGCCCAGTGCTTCTCAGGTGCTCAATAAATATTTGTTGCATAAATAGCTGATGTTCTCACTATAGCCACAAGTTCCCTTTATAGCTGTTTACTGGGCATATCATAGTGACCACATATCCACCTTCACCTCCTCTTGAAACTACGCCTCTTTTGAGAATGAGCTGTGGTGCTCTTTGTGCAGAGGAAATAAGTGATGAACCCCTGATGCATCACCAGGTAAGGCACAGACTGACCAGTAACCACTTCAGTGTGGTGTAGAATAAAAATATGGGCTGGGTCAGTCAGATTTCCTCTCTGACAACCCGACTAGGAAAAGAGAGCAACAGAGGCAGTTCCCAGTTGGACCTGAGGCTGAAAGAGATGAGGGATAAAAAACTGCGTGCCAAGGATGCTAAGGATGGGATTCAAGGGGACAAAATAAGGCATGCAGTGATGAAAATGGAGGAAGTCTATCAGCGATGGGGGACACATGGAAGAGACAGGAGGGATGGAGGGCAGAAGTGGGGGTGTCAGGAGGCATCTCTCACCACTGAAGGCATATGTGGCACCATGGTTGTCAGTCAGCAGTGCAGACAAGGCTAGATACGGGCTACAGCGCATATCCCCACGGCCATGATGGGTGTCATTCCCATGGCCCGTCCCATTCCTGTGTCCATGGCCTGGGGAGAGAAATAGGTGAGGGGGAACACAGAGGGAGGCCAGAGGTCAGAATGAAGTCCGAGGTGGGAGAGACGGCTAGGGTAGTGGGGATGTATACTTCTTCCATAGCAGGACAACTGGGAAGGTCCAGAATGGAGACTGGGCTAGGGCAAGGGCCAAGTGCTATACCACAGAATTAAGGTAGGAGCTAGGGTATGTGGGGTCTGCAAACTCAGGGAAGGTAGATGAATTCCAGCAGATTTCAGGGGCCGGGGCTTTCTCACCTCTGCCAGGGCAGGGTATGAAGTAGTCTCGAACATCCAGAGGGTACTTGGGAAGCACCTCTCCCGTGATGGGGTGGAAGCGCAGGAACTGGTTACCCCGGAAGCAGTAATAGTGGCTGAGCCACTGCAGGGCAGAGGAGCATTCCCCAACAGCTGGCCAAGAGCGCTCCTTTTTGGTTCCCGTAGCAAAGTCCCAGAACCACGTTTGGTTACCTTTGTCCAGTCAATCAACAAACATTCAGTGAGGCCAGGCTATGCCCTCCCTTATGCTAGCATTGGGCCCCACAATGGGCCAGATATGGTCCTGGCCCCATGGAACTCACAGCCCAGCAGGGAAACAGCTGAAGAGAGTGATCATATAATAAAATTCAGCAGGAAAATGCATATGATTGGCTCAGCAAGTGCAGTGAGGAGAGACAGGGAAAGGTTTCCAGAGGTGATAGTTAAACTAATACCTGAAGCAGGAATCACAAGGCAGAGAAGAGGAGGAGATGGAACTCTGAAGGAGGAGAGGAAAGTCTGAAGCTTGAAGCAAATGAGGTGTACAGGGAACAGCATAGAGTCTCTGGAACTTCATACTCAAGGTAAAGGCATGATGAGTGTCAAGGCTGGAGGGTCAGTAGGAACTTGGTCATGGAGAACCTTGTACATAAGACTAAGGAACATAGATTTATCCTAAGGACCATGGGGAACAGTGAAGAACTTTTAGCAGAATTACACCCAGCTACCTCACCCAGGGTGACTTCCTCTCCTTTCCCTATTTGACCTCTAGACCATAACCAGCTTCTCTATTTCTTCCCTTCCTTGGGAAGCCACATGGTGCTCCAACGCCACCACCATCCCTGCCACGACCTCAATCACCACCAACCCAGCATCACTCCAGGCTCTCTTATTCCAGCCTGTGCTGACCTTTGAAGAAGAGGACACCCTCTGCTTTGCATTCCCCACGGTGACATTCCACAGCTGCATCCACCGGTGATGGGATTCCAGGAAACTCTTCTTGGAGCAACTTCGGATAGCCTTTCTCCTTCTCAGGAGGATACACCCAGATTTTGTCTCCCTGCATACAAGTTACTCTATTTTTAGCCGTGGACCCCACATACTGCCACCTGCATTCACACATAACATCTTTGATCTATTGCGTTTATACAGTATCCTCCCCCCCACCCCCACCCCGCGGCCCTACACACTTTCAATCCACCTGTGCATGACAATGTGCTGCCCCTTGTACAAACACATACTCTTAGTTTGTGCAAAACCTGCCACTGTTGCTATAGCACATGCACACATCTGACCACTCCCGTGACACGCTTATCTGTAATACCGTTAGTCTTGGCAAACACATCCACAAATAGTCATCCTGCAATCATCCATCCATTCATATATTCATTTGTTCGTCTATTTATCCATCCATTCACTCAAGAAACAGTTGCTGAGTGACGACTATATGCCAGATATTTGAAAGGCACTGGAGATAAAGGGATGACAAGACTGTCTCTGCCTTCAAGGAGTTCACTATAGAAAAGCAGAAAGGTTCCTACAATCCTAGCCATGCAACCACCAAAGTGGAAACATGTGAAGTGCATTGGGAATGTAAGGGGAGTGCTTAAGCCTACACAGAGAATTCCTGGAAGGCTTCACACAGGAGGAAGCATTGGGGCCAAGAGTTGAAAACTGAGTAGGAATTCAGTGGGACAATTGTGGAAAGGGTGTTACCAGCAGAGGGAGCAGCAGGTGCAGAGCATGCTCAGAGAATTACAGGTAGTCTCCTGTAGGTGGCACATAGTGAATGTGCTGGGGGAGGAGATAAGACTGGAAAGACAACCAAAGGCCAGATCTCAAGACCCACGCGTACCTGACTTGCAGGAATTAGCACAGGGTGGTGCCACTTAATGAAATAGGGGACACAGCATAAAGGGTGGGTTTGTAAGAAAGATACTAAACTCAGTTTGGGGGATACTGAATTTGAGGTACGCACAGAACATCTAAGCCAAAGATATCTGCCAGGAAATTGGAAAGCGATAGCTGGAGCTCTGGGAGAGATCCAGATCTGGTGCCCACGGCATAGGAAGTCCTCAGAGCCGTGGCAGCGGTTGAGATCATGCAGAGAGGGTGTTTTGAAGGGCTGGGACAGATCTCCAAGGAACATTCAGGGACTGGCTGAGGACGGGAAGCTGGAAAACAGCAGGAAAGAGGCAGGAGGGGACAGAAAGCTGGCAGTGAGGGCTGCCCTAAGCACACAGAGCCTTGTACAAATTAGGAGAAGGCGCGCTTCCTCTACGCAGACACAGCCTGGGCCAGGACATGGGACTTGGTGAGCACAGCAGGCTGGACTTCATCTTCCCCTCACCCCTCGGCCAGGTGCCATTGTTATGAACAGCCTGGTCACCATACGAAGAGTCCATGAGGCAGAGTCATGGAGACCAAGGGAAAAAATTACCAGGAAGGAAAGGATGGCCAACAGCATGAGGAGTAGCAGAGAGGTCTGGACAAAGACTGGGCCCGAAGGATAGCCACTGGGTGCTGTGCTTGCCAGGCCCACATACACATACACTCCCTCAGCTTGAGGTTTTTCAGGAAAGGAAGGCACAGGGGGAGGAAGCCTGGAACCTGCTACTGTAAGGAGTCCATGTTAGGGTCACCTGAGGGAGGGTCTCTAGTGTCCATTCCAGCACTTCCCGGCCCAGCCCTGACCTCGGCCCAGCAGTACCTTGATCAGGAAGACGCTGTTGTGACCACGGCGGAATGCGGCATCCACGGGGCTGGTGAAATTCTTCCACCTCTCTGAGATTAACTCCCGGACCCATGTGTGACTCCTCCACACAAACTCCCCTGAAAAACACACACTCACTGAAGGACGCAGAACAAACTTTCGGCCGCTGAGATAGTTACAGAGAAGCTGTGGGTGATGCCCTCAGATAATTCCTGAGGTCTCCCACGGACAGATACACCCTCGGAGAATAGGACAGGTCTGCCGTCCCAAACGCCCCAGCCCAGCCCCTCCTACCTTTGAAGAACAGCATGGCCCCATGTCCATCCAGGGTGGTAGCATCAAAGCTCCCGCCAAACAAGCAGAGTTCTGGGGTGGGGGTGGGGACATGCAAGTAGAAGCCCAGTCAGGTAACAGAACGCAGAGACACAGCCCAACAGACAGACTCAGGGAGTCAGGGCCTCACCGGTCACGTCTGGTTTCACTCTGGTCTCATTCCCACCTTTGGGCCTGTTCCCAGGGGTACCGTCCCTAGAGAGAAGACGGATGGTTGTCGGATCCACTGGGCCCAATCCCCCTCCCTTAGCTCCTGTCTTCAAACTTGCCCCGGCCTAAAAACTGGCCCTATGCTACTCTAGCCCAGTCCCCAGTCCTTCCCCAGCTCCAGCTTTACTCACGGAGGAAGAGGGTGGGCAATAGCCAGAGACCACCACAGGCCCAACAACCCCAGTGCAATGGGTGTTCCCCATGCCCGAGCCATGCCGAGATGCCACAGGACAGCTCTGGGCACCTGGCTCAGTTCCCTATATAGAGATGGTGGCAGCACCACCCCCACCACGAGCCTGCTGATCGTCCAAGTCCTGTCTCTCAGAACTATGCCAATATTGGATGATTACGTCAGTGCAAATAAGGTCAGGGTCTGGACAGAAATCTGAGTCCAGGACTAACTCTTCCCGGCAAGAGGCCCCATCCCCCTTCAATGACTTTTGAGCGGTAACTAGCCCATGCCACTGAAGCCCACCTGTGACTCTCATCGCCTTGAGGACGGGTCAAGGAAGGATGTAGATTAATTGAGGATCACCTTTCTGTGGTTGGATTTACCTCTACAATGTGGGAGGAGAGAAGCAGAGGAAACTACCATTTTTGTGTACTAAGTGTCGAGCCATGCTCTAAGACAGCTAAAGTCACTGATACTTACATCTATTTAGCAAACACACTTAGAAATACTCAGAGGACAGCTTTTTCCAAGCTTCATCAAGGGTCTTTCTGGGGCATTCCCAAACCCCTTCAGCTTTGCCCTTGATGGGTCAATTATATTTCACTGTCGCCAAATGTCCAAGTCCCACCCCCGGCCCCAGCCCTGCTAGCAAAGTACTTAGAAAAATCACCTGGGAGGGAAGGGCTGAATGGGGCAGAAAGAGGTGTCTCTCTCTCGCATATTGCATTTCTAGTAATTACTCTTTCTTGGTAATTTCCACCTTAAGGGAAAAGTGCTTTATTTACCCATCCCAGAATAAACAGAACTGTAACTGGGGTTTCACAATATTTACTGCTGAGTCTTGCCTAAATGCTTTCTCAATGAAGCCTTTCTTGACCACCTTATCTAGCCATTTCCAACACTTGCATAATTCCTTCATGTCACTTATTAAAGTGTGAAATTATTTCATCTACTTATTTGTTGCTTTTTTTTTCTTTGTTTTGCCCATCTTGTTTACCATAACATTCTCTCCACCTAAAATAGTACCTGGTGCATAATAGGTGCTCAATAACTGTTGAATGAAAAAAAAAAATGGATTTCACCTACTGACTAGTGTTGCTAATGTTGCAGCCGAATTCCTAACAACTGTCTTTCCTTCTGGGGTGAGGGGAATATCAGGAATTGAGGGTGTGTTAATGATGGGAGGCATATTGTGATCCAGAGGTCACAGGTCCCCTTGTCACTGCCCTTCATCTGATGGTCTTCTTTCTCTCTCCAGTGTCCCACTCCCACATCCCTCTCTTCCTCCAGCCCTGGGATCCGACTTGTTATTTCTAGCATCTGCTATCTTCAGTACTCCTTGGGGCCACTCCCAGATGGGGCCTGCCCCATCTCCATCTAAGACTTGGCTGCTGAATCAAAAGACAAATATGGGCAGTCAGCTATGGGCCAGGCTGAGGTTCCAGGACCCCTGTTCCCTAGTCCAGCCTGAAAGGGCCCTGATCCATCTCAGATGGCTCCATGTCCCTGACATTCCCCTATATAACCTTAGCAAAGATCTCAGATTCCTTTTCTACTCTGCAATGTTTCCTCCCAACAGGAAAACAAAGATTTGTGGGGCCTCTGGAACATGTCACTAGGCCTCTGCCATCAGGCTCAATGTTCTCGCTTGACTTATAAATGAAAATGTGCCTTTTAACATCATTCCTCCCTGCTAGTTAGTGGGCAAAGCTGGACCCCACAAGCCTTTGGCAGCATGGGCAAATGCCAGGGCTCCTATGGCAGATACCTGACACCCACCTTCTCCCTACTGCAGGGCATCCCTGGTTGGACCTGCTCCACCCCAGTTTCTGGGCACAAGGCACAGGGAGTACCACCCTAACTCACTCTCACCTGTTTTTTTGCTCCTCAGTCTCTAAAACCTCATATAACGTTCCTGGGGTTCTTCCTACTGAGCATCCAGTAGCCCTTCATCAGCAACCCCCTCAACCACTGTCTCTAGCTCCAGACCTGTGCCTACATGTCCTACAGATTTCACTGAGCCTGCCAGGGAAGAGGGAGGTTTTCACACTGAGTCACAAACACCCCTCAGAAAATCCACAGTGAGGGGGTCTCAACAGTTATATTATCAGGATGCTGCATAGCCCTGCTGGTCCAAGGGAGCAGCTAGCAGCCTCCTTTGCCCTAGCAGGACTCTGAGAACATATACCGGATGGGATTTTTCAGCTTAGCGTCTTTTTCCCCCACCCAGCACTGGTTCCCTTCACAGCACCCCTGGGTCTATCTATCCAGAAGAGTGATTTGTGGCACTTTTTCACTACTGTTTCCTAATTCTCTTTTCTACCTTAAGGGGGCTTAGGTAGCATTATAGGAGCCTTCGCCTGCCCTCCCTGCTCCCCAGCCTCCCCATCATGCCCTCCCCGTGCCCCTGCCCTTCTCCCCGGCCCCACCTTCACAGGGACTAGACAAGCAGAGTCGTCTGCATAGGCAGGCAGTTCTGCTGAAGCTCAAGTTCTGAGCAGGAGCTAAGAGGTGGAGTTTGGGAACCGAGGCTGTGGCTATGTTGGCCATTCTGGTGTCAGTCACAGGGCACAAGGCAACTCTTCTCAGAGGACCCACATAGGGCTGGCCCTGCTTCTCTGCTCACTCGAGGCGGCCATTTCTGCTTCTCCAGAGTCCCTCCCAGCCCTCTGGCCTGGGCTGAGAAAGTGCTTGTCCATACTTGGTCCTGAGCGCCCCCTGGAGGCCACAGGGTTCAGTGCACACCCACCCTTCAACCAGAGGCCAGAGGCTTGGAAACCGGCTCTCCATAGCCTTCTTGCCTCACTCCTCTCAGCCTGGCTATGGGGCCTTAGCAGTACCCCTTCCTCTGCAAACCTCTGCTGCCCAGAGCAGGTTTGGGGGGACCTCAGTCTCTTGCTTGATTTCCTGGGGAATTCAAGCCCAGAAAAAGCCAACCATCCCTTTTCCTTGTGGTCTTCCCAATCCTATCCAGCAACTTTCGGCTTCCCCTGAAGGGCGTCTGAATGTGGGCCTGCAAATGTCTTCATGGGCAGAGCTTCCCCTTACATTGCACGGGCTACATTTAAACTGGACACTGACCCACTGTCCCTTGGAATGACTGTGTCCAGTCTGCCCCACCCCTGGTCTGAGTTCTCTGATCTCAGTCATTTCTCCTGGGGCCCACTGAGGGCTGCATGTGCTGGGCCTGCAGTCTGTGGCTGTGTACTCCCAGGAGCAGCGCCTGGATTCCTTTTCTGTGATTTAGAGGGCTTGGGATAAAGCTCCAGGCACCAAAAAGAGCTAGCTGCTCCCTCCAACCATGCACGTCTGCTCTTGTTCTGCCTATAACGGGCCTCCCTGCATAGTCCATTCTTGCTTCTCTATGAATAAATATACTGATAATTTGCCTATATCTCTTCGGCACATGTATGTGCCTGGCACTGTGCTTCATATGGATTGTTTCATTAAATCATAAATATGAGATATATATATATAATCTCATATATATATGATACTATCTGTCCCATTTTACAAATGAGGGAACTGATATTAGGTATCATAGCCAAATCCCATTGTTCGCAAGTGGTAGAGCTACGATGAAGTGCTGGCTGCCGGACTTTTCGGGCTGTGCTCGTTACTCTATCAAAGGAGGTGCTGATATATGTGTTAACAGCCAGCTCTCCAGAAGGGAGAAAGCCCTGATTTGTAGCATGCGCTAATTTCTGTGGGTAAATCTCCTATTATGGCCATCGTCAAGCTACAAATAAGACATCACCAAAGTAGAATTAAGAAGAAATGCACAGTAATGTACTACTTACTATACGGTGTTTCCACCAGGCAGATACAATAGATGTAAATAACCTGAAGAACACAGGTAATAGTAAAATGCAGTAAAATAATTAGGAAGTGATGAGTTTCGAGTATGATATTGGACTTCAAATTTACATAACTTAATTTTTAATAATGGCTGGGTTTCAACAACCAGCTGTCAAAATTCCTGAAGATTTAACCCTGAGTCCTGTGAGCCGGTATGAACCAGCTCCAGCACCCCACTGCCCACCAGACTGCCTTAGTAGACAGGACAAGGATGTCATCTGCCCTATTCCCCACTATTTCTTCAGTTCTTAGAGCAGGGCCTGAAATGTTGTATGTGTTAGTATTGAATTCTATTGTTCCTACCTTCTGGTCAGACCTAAAATTTATCCACTTCTCTCTGCCTCCCTCAAAATGCAAACACCATCTCTTGTTTGACCACTGAAATAGCCCCTCTTGTTTGACTGCTGAAATAGCCCCTCCCTCCCTGCTTCTCCTGCCCCTCTAGGGTACATTCTTCATGGCAAGCACAATCTTCAAAAACATGCCTAAAAACACCTTAATGCTCCTGCTTAAAAGTTTTTTTCTTCCTTGAAGACAAAAATCAACTTTAATTCTACTAATCAGAGAACACCACTATGAACATTTTATCTATTCCAGCCTTTCTCTATTCTTCCAACATCCCTTCTGAAACAAAGATGTAATTTTATAAAACCTTTTTCTTCCTTAGTGTACCTCAGACATTGGCATTTTTAAAAGGATGCATATAATTCCACCATATATTTAAGCAAAACTTATATATAGCTATTCCCTGCTGAGGGACACTTCAGTTTTTCTAGGATTATTTTTTTCCTATTATAAATAAAGCTGTGATAAACATTGGTGCTTACACCTCTTTGTGCCTTTGCCCAATTTTTTCTTAGAAAACTTCTTTTTCTTAGAAAACTGGAAGACTCTAGATGATTTTAAGGTGTCTATGGTCTTCAAGGGGAGCAGTTTAGAGAGGTTGAATTTTGTTCTGTTTTTTATTCTCACTTTTCTTTCCACCCCACGGAACCGCTGTCCAGCTGCCTGTTCATTCCATAAGGCATCCTCTCATCTCTGGCACTTAAACCTTTCTGTGGTTTACTAGGATACTCCAGATCAAATCCAAACTCCATCTGACTTAAATAATCCAACACAGGCATGACTCTCAAAACTTGTTCCTTTCCTCTCTTCCTCCACCTTCCTTCCTCCCCGTCACCCAGGCCTCCTTTCAGGTCCTCCAATACACTGAAATCTTGACCCCTCAGGACATTTGTACCTGTTCTTCCTTTGTCTGGAAATCTCTACCTTCTCTTCTTAACACAGGTGGTTCCCTACCCCCCACCCCCACCCCAGCCTGCAGGTCACTGCGGCCTTCCTTGCCCACCCGATTTAACATCGTATTCTTCTAGGTATTGCATTCTATTCATTTCCATCACAGCTTTAACAGACTGCCGTTACACATTTACGCCCTTGTGTTTACTTGTTTGCCTGCCTTCCCCAATAAACTTTGCCTCTGTAAGGGCAAAGAACATTTCTGTCTGTATTCCCAGGGCCCACCACTCTGACCAATAGTAAGTGCACAGAAGTACTTGTTGAATGAATAAATGAACCCGCTGGCCATATATGGCCAGAGGGCTGTTCTGATTACCTGACTGCCCTATATAAGACAGGTGTGATCCCTCGTGGGACCACAAAATAACTTTCTGACCTGGCCCAGCGGGGGCTCTGCAGCAATGCCCAAGTCTGTGAAGATGATTTAAGGCTTATGCCAACTAAGTCAAGGCTTCGCCGCTACTGCCAGGCACTCCTTCCAGCTACTTCTGGGCCCAAGGCCTAAACTTGGGGGGGAAATGCCCACCGTGATCAGGCCAAGAGGAAGTGAGTAACCCCACCTTGAGATACTGTCTGCATGGCTTAGGCAGACAACCTAAATTGGTATCTATGGAAATCAGCCCCAGCAGCCTGTTCTCCGTCTGGTAGGAAAGCCATCTGGGGCTTCCCACCCAAGGAAGTTCATTTTTATTGCCATTTTATCCCCCTGCTTTTAGATGTCGAGAATATGAGTGTGTGACAAGTTTGGGAACTTGGAGCTTGCATCCTCAGTACCGTTGGTGCTTTGTCACAGAGGGCGTACGTACACCCGAAACCAGTGTGACATTCTGTGTCAGCCATACTTCAGAAGGGAGTGCGGGGGAGGGATAGACTATCCACCTGTGAACTCCAGGGACGACCCCACTGGTGCTGAGTGACCTATGATTGAGCACACCCATCTCTGCTGGCCAGGCAATCCTACTCATAACTGGAGCCAGAAGTGCAGGCCCTATAAGACCACCTGCCCCAGAACTTCAGGGAGTTCATCTGTCCCTATACCTGCCTACCAGGTCCCAACCAGTGAGACAAAGAGGATCAGAGAGGTGAAGATAACCAGGACTTCCATGTGGTTCACACGGTGCCCCCTTGATCTCGGCAAAGTCCCCATGGTCTTCCACAGGTCCCTGGACAGGCCCGCCCATCCTCGCTCCAGGAATCAAGCCACATAAGGACAATGTCTTGAGCTTTCCCAGGACCTCTCATAACTAACCTATCAAGATCCATCGTTCCCCAAATCTTGTTGAGTGCCTTCTCTGCCAGTTATCATGCCAGATGCAAGGGGCGTAATGAGTAAGGTGCTACTTTCAGGTTAGAGTATGACAGCTGTAGATTTAAGTCCAGGCTCTGCTCTTCATCAGCCATATGCCCTACTCCTCTGAGCCTCAGCCTTTTGTAGAGGGAGAAGTCATAGTCCCTGCCTCCCAAATCATTGAGTGCTGGTTGTAATTATCTCTGGAACTGGCAGCCAAACCCTGGCCCACAAGAGCTCAGGATGCTAGGACCCCCATTCCACCAAGGAGAATGGGCAACAACCGTAGAATGGAGAACAAGCAGGGCTCCAGGCCTTCAGCACTGAGCTCTAAGACTGGCTCTGGAGTCTCTCACATGCTGCTTCCACGTGGGCTTAGCCCCAAGGTCCAGGTTGTCCCGAGCTTCCAGGATTACTAGCATAGCCTCACACTGTTCTCCCTGCAGCTGCTGGCTGTGTTCTGGTCAAGGGTCATTTTCTCCCAGGCTCCTTCTCAGCTGTAGGGCAGACAGCCAAAGGACTTACTATTTCTGCAGGAGATGTGGGCCTAGGGACAGGGATTTGGCAGGTGGCTAAGAGCCCCACAGATTCACCCTCTCTTGCGCTCCACTCCCGAAACTGTAAAATATCAGGACTCTTTGGGAATCTGGATCCTCTGCCTACCTGCTTGTCCATCCTTTAGTTCAGAACGAGTCCCAACCTCCTGTACCCTCACAGCCCCACCCCACAAGAAAGCAACAAAACCATCTTGGTGAACACATTTACTTAATATGGGGGGTGGGGTATTGCTGTCTCTGTCAGTGTGTACAGGGTGGTAGGGAGACAACCAAAGGGACTTCTGCCCTGGAGTAAGAGGCTGTTCTGGCCCCAGGCTGGGGGGTGTGGAGCAGACTGAGGGGGACAGGGCAGGTGTGTAAGGGATGGAGGGTAGGGTGAAGCTCTGCACACATCCTTGGGACCACAGTCCAGGCCCACCCAGTCACCAAAGCAAGAACCGAATAAATAAAGTGCAACCGTGGGGTTGGGAGAGGGGGAGAGGGAGGGCACCGGGCGCACCCACGCCCACAGCCCACATTCAGTGCTGCCAGGTCCGGCCCACCTCCTGGCCAGACCCTCTTGTCCAATCCCCCCATGACTGTCCCTCCACGAGCCAGGCAGGGCCCCTGTGCAGCTACTGGAGGTAGCGATAAGCTTTAAAGCAGTGGTTGCCAGCATCGGCCACCACCACGTGTCCATCTGAGGTCAGTGCCAGGCCCTGCGGGCCATACAGTGGCTCTGCAGACGTGTTGATGTAGGACAGGAAGGAGCCAGAGCTGTCGAATACCTGGGGAATGAGTGGACAATGGAGGGAGAGGTGAGAGCAGGCGGGTGGGAGGCATTTGCAGGGGGATGGGGAGGGGTGCATGGAGCACAGCAGGAAGCCTCACCCTCATGCCATCCCCAGGCCTCACCTGGATGCGGCTGTTGCCCCAATCAGCCACGATAATGTTCCCGTTGGAGTCCACTGCTACTCCCGTGGGGGCATTGAACTGCCCATTGCCCTCGCCGTGGGAGCCAAACTTGAAGAGGAACTCGCCGTCGGCACTGTACACCTGGCAGGGGAAAGGGCTGGGGGCTGGGGACCTGGCCTCAGGCAGAGGGCAGGGCCTTAGAGGAGGTGGGGTGAAGCCCCAGGGCTGAGGACCCCCAGGTCTGCAGCTCCAGCCCAGTTCTTCCCACACCTCACGGCCATGCTTCCCACTGCCTACTGACTATCTCCAGCTAGTGTCCCTCGGGCATATCAAATCCAACAGCTCAACTTCCCCATGCTCTCTTTCTCAGGGAACGGCAATACCCATTTGGCCAAGATTCATTCTCAACTCCGCCTTCTCCTCTGCTTGACAACCAGGGAATTCACACAACGGGCTGATTCTATCTCAGATCTGCACCCTAGTGTATGTATTGCTACTAGGGTGGTCCTCAACATTTCTCATCTAGATTACTACAAAAGACTGATCTTCCTGACACTTGTCTCGCCCCAGCCAGAGTGATCTTTCTAAGACCCAGGACTGCATTGCCCTGTGGCCTGCAAGCCCTCAGTGACTCCCCACAGCTCTTGGGAACAGAGCACACGGGACTCGTCGGCACCTGAACCACTCCCCTCTTCAAACTCAGTCTGAACTACTTGTGGTGTTTTGAGCACACTGAAGGGTTCCTGCCTCCAGTTCTTGGCTCCTCCTGTCCCCTTTGCCTCAAATCCTCTCCTCCTTCTCTCCCTCCTGGTGAATTCCCCTGCTGCTTTAGGTGGTTCTCTGTCTCACCTGAATCAAATGCTTCTGCTATGCCCTCACACAGTTCCTTGCACTTCCCTACTACATAACTGTAACATAATAATACACTGTAATATGCGGCTTTACCTCTTCCCTACTAGACCATTACCAAGAAGACAGAGCGTATTTGCCTTGTTCATCACTGTATCCCCAGCTTCTAGCATAGTGCCCGGGACAAAGTCGCCATGCCATAAATGCTTATTGTTCAAAGAAATGATCTCAAGGTGGTGGGGGCGGTGGGGAGGTGAGGGAGAGAGGGGTCTTGTGAAAGAGGAAAGGATGTTGGGACAGCGGTCATAGAGGGAGGGAGGACACTGACCTTCACTGAATGGTTATGGAAATCCGTCACTACAATCTCATTCTTGTTGTTCACAGCCACAAAATGGGGCCCTGAAAATACAAAGTGGTTTCTAGGGCAGTGAGCTGGGATACTGAGTGGGATGAATTAAGGGTATCTGGGATGACAAAGCTGGGCTGCTGGAAAAGGGCGGTGCCTCAGAGGCTGACAGGTGCCTTGGGATGATGGTACTAGGGTACAGTCAAGGGAGGGGGGTCTTCTAAGGCCAAGATATAGGAGGAGGGGTGGTTAAATCTGGGGTAACCAGGGTAGTTCTCTGGGGCTGGGGTATCAGAATTGTTCCACAATACCTGCAAAGTGGCGATCAGTGGCCCCACGGCCCCCAAAACGGCCAACCAGCTTGCCATTGGGCTGGAAGGTAAAGACGCAGCAAGACTTGTTGTCGACCACAATGATATGTCCATTCCGGTCTACGGCCACTCCTTTGGGGCCCATGAGACGGCCAGCTCCAATCTTGGTCTGGAGGAAGGGGATACCATTCGGGGCTTTATCCTGCCTTGTGGGGAGAGTAGTGCCAGCCCAACACTAAAGGAAAACCTTGGGCTGGGGATGGACCATTCCAGGCCCTGACTACCAGGAGGCACTAGAATGGTCACCTCAGCCGGCCATCAGAAGTGCAGAACACTTGGCCATCAGAAGTGCAGAACACCGTGACAGTAGGCCTCTTACCTTGAATTTGCCCTCAGGGGAGAAGATGCTGACCCAACGGTTGTCATAGTCCGCCACAATAATGTCTCCATTGGTGTCCACTGCCACACCTGTGGGGCGCTGCAGCTGCCCGGGTGAGCGCCCTCGGACCCCAAAGCGGAATTTGAACTGGCCTTCATTGGAGAAAACCTGGAGCAGAGGAGCAAGGGAAGGAGCGGGGAGGAGGGGAGAGACTGTGGGCACAGAGGGAAGGGAGCGAGATCCTGAGGGAGGAGACCCCCCATTCATTCAGCCATTCAACCAGCACTTACTCACACCATGCTGGGGGGTACACAGAAGAATCAGACACAGCTGCAGACCTGAGGTGACACGCAGCACAGGTATGAATGAGAGAGACTGTAGGAATATGGGGGGGGGGGGGGATGGTCAGGAAAGGCTTTGAGAGAGAGCTATCTGAGTTAACAGCCTAATAAGGATGCCAAGAGACAAACCACGTTGGCCAGTAAAGGACGAGGAAAGGCATTTAAGCAGAGTGAACAGTATGTAAAAGGCACAGGGTCCAGTATGGGCATTGCTCGCCCAGGGGAGCTGGATTGCGGGGAGCACTCCCATGAACAGCAGAAAGAGTAGGGTTTTATCCTGGGTGTAATGAGGATTCACTGAAAATTTCTGGGCAGGGGAGTGACAAGATGAGATTTGCTTTTGTGGTATAACAAGAAATATACTTGGTCTTTGTCCCCAGTGCCTGGTGCAGAGCTCCTCAAAACCTTGGAATTTCCTGATTAATAGGAGTGTCTTTGTCATTCACAAGGAGCCCCTTTTGAGCTTATGCTGATGAGGTGACTTATGATGGGGCTGGAACCTAGAAAGACCAAATCATTAAAGGGCTGAAACTTTCAGCCCTACCCACCAACCTCTGGGCAGAAGAGGCGAAGGTACAGATTTGATGTGCTCCCAAGTTGGTGCTGGGAGGGTGGTGTGCCCCAGTTCTACAGGGAGCAAAGTTCCCACACTAGAAACTCTTCTAGACCTTGCCCTATGTACTTTTCCATCTGGCTGTTCATCTGTATCCTTTACAGTAAACTGGTAGACCTAATTAAATGTTCCTCTGAATTCTATGAGCGACTGTAGCAAATTCATCGAACCTGAAGAGGTGGTTGTATGACCCTCCAATTTATAGCTGGTCAGTCAGAAGCATAAGTAACAACCTGGACGTGTGACTGGCATCTGACATGGGGACAGTCTTATGGGAAGTGATGCTATCTCTAGGTAAATAGTGTCAAAATTCAGTTACATTTGCAGGACACCTGGTCAGGGTCCACTGAGAGTTGCTTGCTGGTGTTGGAAAAAACACATGGGAGCTTTGAAGAAAGAGTACTCTGGCTGCAGGCAGGAGTCCAAAGTGGGCGCTTGCTGGGCAGTCAGGGGTGCTACACTAGTCCAGGGGAGGAGGGATGATGGCTTGTTCCAGGGTACTTGCTGGAGCAAAGATGGACTCAGGACACATGGGAGGAAGACAGTAAGACTTGGTAGTGACAAGAAAGGGTGGGGTGTTGAACAAGGATGAGGATGTCCAGGCTAAGAGGCTGGCAAAGTAACCTTCCTCCTGGACAGGTTTTTCCCCTCTCCTACCTCCTCCCTTAGCCACCCAACATGCTCAGGTCTCCCCATCCTAAAAACACCTCCTTTAATGCTCTTTCCCTTTACAGCCAAGCCAGGACCAGCCTCGGGGAACTCAAGTTCTGGGTCTTGGCCTTGCTCTTCCATCCAGACATGCTCCTTCCTTAGTGGACTAGGCCCCCTGCTCCTGCCCCATCCCCATCTCTTGGGCCTGCAGGGCTGTTTGAACTGGTCCCACCAGCAGACATCAATCCCTCCTGATGTGGACTTCCAGCATGTCCTCAGCTGGGTGGCCAACCCAGCGGCTGGGGTCTGCCCTGGTCCCCTGTGGCAGGCCAGCACAAGCCAGCATGAGAGGGAGGCACCCTGAGCAGAAGAGCTGATGTCAGAGTGACTAAAAGTTCCTGCCAGATCAGCAGTGAGGCTGTGTGGCTGCCCCCCACCCACCCACCCACCCACCCACCCCCAGTCTGAGCAGCTCAGTTTCCAGCTCAACACTGAGGCTTTAGGGCGGGGGGTGTCTCGCTCTTCCCTTCCTATCCTATCCCACCTCCGACAGCTGGTAACTCCATTCATCTTGTGAATCTCAGAAAATTCCAGGTCACTTTTTCAGAGAAGGTCTTCAGGACCAACTCCAGCCCCTGAATCAATACACACACATAAAGGCAGGCCTCCATGACCTATGCTTTACAGTTCTCCCGCTAACAACGGTCACTCCTGTAACTAACTGCTGCACACCCTCATCTCCCAAGAAGGTAAGCGTCAGGTGGCACAGGGACTGCCTGCCTGGTTTGCCCCTGCATTCGCACTGCTGGCACGGCAATGGGCACACGGCAGGCAGTCAACAAATGCATGAATTCCTCCGCTCAAGCTCACACAGAACTGGTCACCTCCACTCAGCTGCCGCACAGCCGTCGCATGCTCAACATGTGCAGAAGGGAAATCATCAACTGATACCCAGGCCTGCTCCTGAACAGCAGCACCAGCGGCCCAGTGCCCCAAGTCCTGCCATTCTTGATCCCGCCTTCTCCCTTGACCTCTGAAGGCTCAGCAAAACCTGCCATCTTTGCTTTCTTAACATCTCCAGAATCTGCTGGTGCCTTCGTTTGGTCCTTGACACCTCTCTCCTTTACCATGGGAGCACTAAGTAACTTCAGGATCTGAGTCCAGTTGGGGGTGGGGGGAGCAGAGAGACTAAAAAAAATAACACAATAAACCAGTGACTCTGATAAAGAATGAAGAGTGTTATAGCAAAGGCTGAGGGAACTCAGAGAAGAATGTGATTAATATTCTGCCTGAAGGAAATGAGGAAGTCTTCACAGAAGAGCTGATAAAACTTCTGGACCAAGACTATTACACAAGGATATAATATATACAAATCAAATTCTTCATTCAAAATCACAAAATGTTTTTTCTCTTCTGTCAGCTGATGCTGATTCGGCACAACAAAGGGATTTGCCTCAGCTATCATCATAGACAGTCCAAAGGAGGAGAAGTTCACAAGGTCAGCAAACCTCATGAACGGGGTGGGGAGGCAACATCGATCTGGGAGCCTGGCCCATATCAAACTGGAGGACCCCAAAATAAGGGAAGCAGGAACTCAGCTCTGGAATCCAAGAGCCCAGCTCCTAGCAGTTATGAAATTAGGATGCAGGTGGAGTAGGAGCAAGAAGGAGGGCTGCTGTAGGAGCAGCAGGTATCTGGAGAGGACAGGGGGCTGCCCCAGGCCCTCCCTCTCAATTCCCCAGTCCCTCATCAGGGAGACAAAGCAGCAAACATCTTTATGTGCATGTGAGCACCCATGTGTGTGCACACCGGGGACAGGTTCCCAAATCTCAGCCTTTGGGCCAGAAGGCATCCCTGGCATAAGAAGGAGAAAAAGAGTTGGAAGGTGGAGGGTGGGACTGAGGAGGGCCTCGGCGCCACCCTCTCCCACCTGATCCCTCCCTCACTGTCCAGGCTGGACCCAAATGCTTCCACGTGCTGCCCCACGCCTCTCCATTCCTCTGCCCTTTGGAATAGGCTAGGAGTAAAAGCAGGCTGGACAGGACCAGGAATATGGCCATGGAAGAGTTCCTGGCACCTTCAGCCTGCTAACATGGAAAGCAAGGGGTGGGGGCAGCTGACGTTGAGGGGACAGACCTGTGGCAGGGGTACTCAGGTAGGGTCAGAAAGAACTTTATAGGTGTTGTGAAGTGAGGATCTTCAAGAAAAGTTTTGCAACCTGATAAAATGTTTCCAAGAATTGAAGTGCATGGTAGTTAGAAACAATCCTGCACAGGATAAAATCAAAATTCCACAGCATCCTCTCCAAAACTGTTTACAATGTGCCCTCCGCTACTCGGCTCCTAATAGTAATCTACCTCCAGCTGGCTGGGATCCTTCCAGTTCCCTGAACAACCCCCTCCAGCACTTTCCTACCTCTTGGCTTTTGTTTACATTTCTCCACCTGGACAATGATATTTTTAACAATACCTAACATTAGAAGGTTCACCAGGTGTCAGGCACAGTGCATTATGTCATTTTAATGCTCCCAGCAACTCCATGAGGTATTCTTTTCCTAATTTTACATGAGTTAACTAAAGCTCAGAGAGTCACATGACTTGTCAGTAAGTGGCAGAGCTAGGATTCAAGCCCGGGTGTCTGGTTTCAGAGCCTGAGCTTTTAACTGCGATACTTTTTAACTGCTGGTGCCTGTCACTAGTCTCTGGGCTCGCTACAAGAAAAACAGAAAGAAAAGCATGCTTCCTGGATTTAAGGAGCTCAAAGTGCAGTGAGGCCACGTCCGTTTGTGTTCTGTGGCAGACGCTTCCATCAGGTGTGCGAGAGGGGTGCCTGGGTGACTCAGTCCTTGGGCGTCTGCCTTCGGCTGGGGTCATGATCCCGGGGTCCTGGGATTGGCCCCGCATCGGGCTCCCTGCTTGGCGGGAAGCCTGCTTCTCCCTCTCCCACTCCCCCTGCTTGTGTTCCCTCTCTCGCTGTCTCTCTCTCTCTGTCAAGTAAGTAAATAAAATCTTTAAAAAAAATCAGGTGTGTGAGGGACGGGGAGCACCAGGGCAGGACCACCTGTGAGGTTGCACTATAGTTTAGCCTCTGGAAGACACCTCTTTTCCCAAGTTACCCCCATTTGACTGTCTTAGCCAGCCAGATGTTTGCAGAGACCAGCACCAACAAGAAACTGAGAGCCAGCTACTCTGGAGCCAGGCTGGTATGATGAAAGAAAGCAGGGGAGCCTGCATCCTAACCACGTGGGGACAGGGGAGAAAGGAAGCCAGTCAGGTGGAGGCTCAGAGAGAGAAAGGTATGAAGAATGAACCAGATCTTTGGGGTCCAGGAGCTCGTGTGGCCTGAGGCCCAGCCTCGGAGGTAGAGGCTGCGAGCACAGTAAAACCCCGGTGCCTAACTGTGAAGGTGCAGGATGGTGTCGTGGCCAGTGGGAGTGGATGGCAAGCAGGTGGATGAGGGATGGTGCTATGATTCATTGCTCTTTAAGGACCGGTACTATCTTCAAGGACTGGTTCATCTTTCAAGAGGTGATCTGTACACTCTTGTTCTTTCAGGAGGCTCTAGTTTGAGGACCTTTATTGGCGTCACGGGAGAGCAGGAAAGGCGCTTACCTGGATACATTGGTTGTTACTGTCTGCTACCACTATGCGGCCGCTGCAAGCTGCCGACACTCCCTGTAAATTGGTGAATTCGCCCTTCTCCCTTCCCCGGCTGCCTGTGGGGAAGGCAGGGAAGGAAAACAAAACAATTCGCCGAGGTCCTTTAGAGTCGCCCTCCCGATCCGCCCTGCCCCCGGCCTGAGCCCGCCCCCCTCTGGCTCCGCCCGCAGCCATCTGTACCGACTCGGAAGACAAGCTCGTCCTCAATGGGGTTGTCCTTCCGTTTGCCGCCCGTGCTGTACATGGAGCTGGGCCTACGCACTGCCTTCTGGCGCACGTGGCTGCCCGGGCCGCCGGGGGACTTGACGCGGCGCTTGACGTCGTCCGGGGAAGGTGGCAGGTCCCCAGGACGCAGGGCTCGCACGCGGAAGGGGCTGCCGCGCACCGGCTGTCCGTAGAGCAGCACTGAGAGGAGCAGCTCGCCTTCCGTGCGCGCCGTGTACACTAGCTCGTACGTGCCGTTCTTGTGGTCCACCACTGGCACGGGAAGGCGCGTGCCGTCGGGGCCGGTGATCTCGGCGCGCAGCTCGGCGCTGCCCGTGCGCACCAGCCTCCCATCCTTGTCTTTGGTGGTGACGGTGAGCGAGGCTGGCTGGCCCACAAGCGCTTGGCGCAGGCCCTCACCTGTGGCCACGGTCTCGTGTGCGGTGGCGCTCGTGGTGAGCAGCGCGCCGAGATTGAGCACCGACCGCCGCAGCCCGTCGACCTCGAGGACCAGTTCCAGCTGCGCGTTCTCGTGGGGCCGCTCCGGGAAGGCCTGAGCCGCCAACGCAGCCAGCCGCTCCCGCATGTGCTTGCGCACTAGCAACACCTCCGGGGCAGAGCCCAGGCGCAGCGCCTGCTCCGCGAAGCTGCAGCTGCTGCCGATGTGTTCCTGACCCTGGCGCAGTGTGTCTAACTGGGTCTGCAACACCTGAGGAGGAGGTGGGGGAGGTTTGGGGGCGCACACTGGCACAGAAAGGGTCTCTGTGATTGCTTAGGACCTTACGGTACCATAGCATGAAAGAAATGCGAGAGGGTGAGTATGGACAAGGGACACAGATACCGCGGTACCTATGGGGCCAGGTCGGGAGGCAGAAAGTATAGTCTGGGGAAGGGGTGCCCAGGTATGGGAAAGCAGGAAAAGCATGGTGGCGATAAGGCCATCCCACAATGCACGGTGGTAGGCAAGGGTGAACAGACGCACCTTCTGCTTGGCCCCACAAATGGCCTCCAGGTCGCTGACCAGAGCCTGCTTGCGCTGCTGCAGCGCTTGCTCCAGGTCCTCGAAGGCCGCGCTGATCTGGGCCAGGGCCTCGGCTTTGCGCTCCTGCAGCTGCTGGCTGATGCCGCCCACTAAGGCGATAGCTGCGGACAGCTGTGGCAGGCTGGGGGGCGGAGGGGGGACATCGCATACTGGGGTTGCCTGAGGATGCCTTCACCAAACCACTCCTTCTCAGGGGGGAATCTACTGTGCCCCTAGGAGGTCCCCTACCTGAGACCTCCCTGCCCTCCCGAAGAATTTTATTTCTAGCCTCCCCAGGGCCCCTCCCCTGTCCGTCCCTCTCCCTGACGGCCCCACCAGCCCAGGTTCCCACCGGGCTCCTACCGGCCGCGCACCGCCTCCAGCTGGCGCTGCAGGGCCGCCTTGTGCTGCTCCACCACGTCCCGCAGCAGCACGGTGCCGTGCTCCCGGTGCTCCCCCGCGCGGCACTCGCCGCACATGGCCGTCTCGCAGGCCTCACAGTAAAACTCCATCGTCTGGCGGCGTAAGCGCTCCAGTCAAGCAATGACTAGACACCTAACTTCTTCGTCTCCTCCCCTCCCGCTCTGCCCTCCTGGCCCCTCACCTTCCAGGTGTGCCCCTACCTGGCCCACTTATCCAGAGAAACACCCTCTTACCCGCAGCCACTTGGCCCCTCCCCCAACCGCTCCTCGCCCTCCACCCCAAGTCCTGGCCTCACTGGGCCTGCTTGGGCCCACCTTGCCTTCATGGTTGGGGCAGGAGAGGGGGCGGCCAGCCACTGCGCTGAGGGGGTGGGGGTCCTCGGGGTCGTGGGCCCCATCCGGTGCCTGCTGCATCGCCTCCATGAGGCTGCTGATGAAGAAGTTGTTCTGCAGCGCTGAGACGCCCTGCTCCGGGAGGATGGACGTCTGCCGACACACCGGACATGACAGCGTCAGGCTCTGGGCAGGGATGTAGTTCTGGAGGCATCTGGCCAGGGAGGAGGGGGAGTCAAAGGAAGGAGGGGTGGGCAAAATCAGTGCACCCCTCCTCACGACTTGCAGGGATGCCAGTTCTTCTCACAGATGTACACTTCATTCTGAAATCTCTCTGGTTGGCACACACGTCTTGTCCTGCCAACAGGTGTAAAAGGCCTCACCTTTCACAACTGAGTAAAACACATCCCTGATCCCTCTCAGAAGAGCAGACGGATCTGCATTCCTCACACTGTGTACAAACACAGACTCACCTTTCACAGGTGTTTACAAACCGTTCTCATAGAAAATTGTGCATCTAGCCCCTCCCTCCATTAACTCATTAAACATTTACCGGCTGCCTATTCTTGCCAAATCTGTGCCAAGCTCTGGCAATAAACAGATAAACCACAATGCCCATCTCTAAAGTATTTCCAAGTCAACAGAGAAAAAAAGTCACAGAAAGAGTTTATAGAAGTAAAATAATATAATGATAAGGGCATGGGTCTGGAGTTAGGCTGCTGGGTTCAATTCCGAGATCAGTCATCGATGTGACCCCTGATAAGTTACATAACTTTTATGAGCCAAGGATCCTTCCTTTGTAAAATGGAGACAGCACAGACTTCGCAGGGTGTTGGAGGGAGGGTTAAATGTGAAGTGCTCACATGCCAACTCACAGCACTATATATTGTAGGGTATTAGTATTATTTATTAAAAACAAGGAATACTTTTCATGCAATGATAAGGAAATGTGTAGAAAGGGCATCTGGCCCCCCGGGGAGGGGTGCGCGGGTGGTGGAGAGAAAAGCCAGAAAAGGCTTCAGAGGATGTAAGCTAAATCTTCCTGGATAAATCATTGTTAGCCTAACCAAAGAAAAGTGCAGGGAGAAGAGGAAGGGTGTTCCAGACACAGCATCGTGTAAGTAGGAAGCAGTCTGAGGTGGCTGGAGATCAAGTCCAAGGAAAGAAAGGGTAAAAGAAGTCTGGAGAGAGAGACAGGGGCCAGTCATGGAAGGTCACATGGGCCACACTAGAAGTTTAGAAATTATCCCAGGAGCACCTGGGTGGTTCAGTCAGTTAAGCATCTGCCTTCAGCTCAGGTCATGATCCCAGCGTCTGGGATACTGGGATCGAGCCCTGCTTTGGGCTCCTCTTTGGGCCCTCTCCCTCTGCCTCTGCCCCTTCCCCCACTCATGCACGTGCTCTCTCTAATAAATAAAATCTTTTAAAAAAAGAAAAGAAAAGAAAAAGAAATTATCCCAATAGCAAGAGGGAACACCAGGAGCATGGTACAGCCAGGTTTACATTTTATCCTCTTCATTGCCTCTGTGTGAAGGATGAATTTGAACGTGATGAGGTGGCAGACAGCAGCATCATCATCGTCATCCAGTCACTGTTTATTAAGTACTATGCGCCAGGCGCTGTGCTTTGCACTTTATGTTTATGTTAATGGACTCAAAAAGGGAAAGTCATCCAAGGTAACAAAGCCAGCGAGCACTGGAGCCTGGATTCAAATCCAAGGCAAAACATGAGCTTAGCCAAGATACTCTTGCAATAGTCTTGTAAGAGATCTTGCAGTAGATGAGAAAAACCCGGAATTAGGCAGTAGCAGTGTAGACTATGAGCTGGAACAAATTTGAGAAGTATTTAAGAAGTACAGCAGTGGGAGGTGTTAGGTCTGAGTGGATATGGGGAGTGAGAGATGAGTCTTGGTTGACTCCCAGATTCCTAGCTTAGATGACTGAGTGGATGGTGGTGACAGTCACTAGGATGAGAAACACAGAAAGAGGAGTGGTTTATAAAGGCGTTCAGCTTTGATCTGGCTGAGTTTACTGGAACAGTCGGACATCCAGGTAGTGGGGCACAGGAGACAGCTGGGGAAAAGGCAGAGAGAGATGGGATGCCGTCGACATCGAGGTAGCCTCTATAGCCATGGGAGAGGATGAGATGAGCCCAAAAGGTATATTCAGTGACAAGAGCAGAACAGCAAATACTGAATGAGAACAAAGAGGAACCAGCGGAGGGGTAGGAGGAGAGACACTGACAAGGCAGTGAAGTGGGTAGTGCACTTCCAGAAGGAGGGAAGGAGCAGTGATCAGTGTCAAAAGTGGCTGAGGAGTCAGGGGAGGTAAGGCCTGAAAAAGGCCCCCTGAATTTGGCCAGTGTGAGAGTGCTTTCATCTATAAGGAAAATGAGGGGAGGGGGGAGTGCCAGGGAAAGGAAATGTGGGGAGGGTGGGAGTTTGAGAAAGAAGGTGCTTGAGGGACTGCATGGCAGCTAGCTGGGGGACAAAGGGACAAAGAAGAGTTCTTATCTGTTTGTAATGGGAGCCTTGAGCATATTTATGAGTTGCAGAGCCAGGAGAGAAGGAGATGTAGAAGAGACAAGACAAAGCATGGACAGGTCTCTGGGAGGGGGTAATGGCTCTGGGTGGCCTGAGCAGGAGGAGTGGACCCCATTCTCTGAGTGGGGGAAAGGGGAAAGAGAGAGTGCAGGGGTGAAGTTAGAGAGGATGCCTCACTTGCCTCAGGCAAGATCAGCTGCTGAGAGTGAAGGAGGGGTTCAGGAGACTGGTGAGGGCTGGGATTAGTCACTGAAGGGAGGAGGAGAGGAAGCTTTCTAGAAACACAGCCCCAGGCTGTGTTTGGAGACCATGAATCTGTGGAGGGAAGATCTGCATGGTGCACACTTTCCCATGTCCCCAGTCTCTTCTCTTAATGTTCTCTATACCTCTGGATCTGCATTAATTAATTTTTATTTATTTAATAAACACTATGTGCCAGGCACAATTCTAAGTGCTTCACAAATATTAACTTGTGACCTAGTTTTCCCAGCAGTTGTCTCAAGTAGAGAGTGGTTTTGTCTCATACTCCACATTCCTTAGGGCCAGAAGGTGGGGTTGAGTCCTCCCCACCCGCCCTACAGCTGGAACATTTCTATTCTCCAGCTCCTTGGAAGTTCATGCCTTCTGTCGATACCACCCTCCTGTGATTATCTCCACTTGCTATCATGGCTGCTTCCCCAATGGCTAAGTCTTTCTTCCAGCTCACTCTCTCCTGTTCCTGCTGCCCCCCTCCCCCCATATACACACACTCCTGCCATCACTCTCAGGGGCTCTGACATCCACGAGGTGACCCATCCAGCATCAGGATCTCAATTCCTTGACCTCCTCACACCCAGTGATCTCTTCCTCCATTTCACCTCTGCTGTCCCCTCTCATGCTCCCCCTACTTCCCATTTCTCATCGCCAGTCACTGCATCAACCCTGAAATCTGAATTTCAGCCATTAAAATCTGTCCCCTGCAGCTCTCTGCCCAGTTCACTGAATCTGGGGTTTCCCCTTCAAAATTTCTGTGAACTCATCAAGACCTCATTCCTATGTGTTGAGCATACCTGGCTTACACTACCTTCCTAACTGGTTACCTCTTTCCATTCTTGCTCCTCTGTAATCCATTCTCCACACAACAGGCAGAGGGAGCTTTAAAACCTAATTTATGTCATGTTAATTCCCAGCCTAAAACAAAAACAAAAACAAAAAACCTCCTCCAATGGTTTCCCATTGCATTTAGAATAAAATCTAAACACTTTCCTAAAACCACCAAGTTCCTCCATGAACTGCCCTGGTGCTTTTGGACCTCACTTCATTCTCCTCATTCAGCCACACTCACCTTTTTTGATCTCCGAACATGCCCAGTCTACAGCTTTCTGAAGGCCTTGGCATGGGTTCTTCTCATTGCCTGGAACAATCTGCAAGTCTGCCTCCTCATCCTCAGGCCTCAGGTCAAATGTCACCTCCTCAGGGAAGCCTTCCCTGATGACTCTATGCAGAATAGCCCCTGACTCAACCACCCCCATTCAATCCTTGTTTATTTCCTACAAAGCACTTTAGCACAGGCTGCGACTGTTCGATTATTTGCTTGCTTACTGTCAGTCACCCCCTACTAGAGCATAAGCTCTTGGAGAGCAAGGACCAAGGGATAAATGAATGAGTAGCAGTGAACAGTGAAGGCCCTGCAGTCAAACCTGGATTCAGACCTCAGACCTCAGCTTACTGTGGAGCCTCAGAAACAGTTCTTAATTACTCGGTGACTCTGAGCCCTAGTTCACTCCCCTCTAAAATGGGGATAATACAGTATCTATTGTGAGGATTAAGTAATTCAACACACGTATATCACGTAGCCAGTCCCTGGCAAATAGTAAGCAATCGATACATTGTAGCTACTAGTATCATAATTTCTCGGGCACTGATTTTCTCCAGGACTGCTCAGTGATCTGGGCGGAGGAGGAGGTGCAGAGATGTCCAATTACAGTTGTGATCCAGGGTTGAGCATCTGCTGCACGGGTTCAGAAAAGAACCAAGCCCTGAGGGAATTAATTGTGGCACCCAGTCAGATGTTCAGCCATTGGGGCTGGCATGGGTAGGAAAGGATGGAGCTGGAGGCTGGACATCTATACCTAGTCAAAGCTGGTAGAGTGGGAATGGAGTGATGGGAGCCAGGAATGGGATACCCAAGTTTATGACCACAGAAGTGATATTGGGTGATGGGTGATGGCAAGATCCAGGCATCTGGAGGTGGTATGGAGGACGTTTCCGGAGAAACAGTCGAGAACCAGAGGCCTAAGTGAGTAGTGAAGTCACCCAGGTTGATGAAAGAGCCTGCAATAGGCCAGAAGGCTGAGACTGTTTCCAGTTGATGACAGGGTGAGAGCAGCAGAGCTGACCTCTTAAAGAGCGATGGGATTGGAAAGGAAGCGTGTCCCCATGGCAGACACAGCTTTCTATGAAGGCGGAAGGCAGCGGGAAGGCTTGGGTGGACACAATGGTGAGAGGACCCAGGGACCAAAGGCTTCCTGGGGCCCTCCGGGTAAAGGCAACAGTCTCTAACAGGTCTACAAAGCCCCCTGTGGTGTGGGCCCCACCTGTCTCTCTAGCTTCACCCCCACCTCTGCTCCCGCCTCACCAGGCTTCCTCCAGGCCCCCTTACCTGACACATTCCCTCAGGCCACATGCCTTTCCCCATGTTCTTCCTTCTGCCTAGAATGCTCCTACCACTCCCTTCGCTAGTTAACTCACTAACTTCACTTAGTGCATCCTCCGGGTCGCCCCTCTGGGAAGCCATTCCCTCTCCAAACTGTTAACAGATCCTAGCTAAACTCTTGTCGCTTAGCACTTTATTTGCAGCCTTATGAAGGGGGTAATATTTTTCTGTAGTCTGGCTATATGATCATTTGATTACTATCTTTCTCCTTTAACTACACTGAAAGCTCTTTAAGAGCAAGTATTAGATCTGTCTGCTTATCATACCCCATGCCTGGGATAGTCTGGCACATAGTAGATGCTCAATAAATGAGTATTTGCTGAATGAATAAATAATGGATAAAAGCCTAAAGGCTGGAAGTGGTTGCCTTTCACTCAGTGCCTCAGGACAACCATGAAGACAAGCAGGGAAGGACAGACCTTCAACCATCCTCCCACTGGTGACAAATTCTTCTGGTGCCACCACTCGTGGAGAGTCCCAGTTTTGTCTGATGTCTCTGGCAGTGTTGAAAGCTGCCTTGAGGTTTGGGAAGGGGCAGGGACCATGACCCAGTGTTAGCAGCCTCCGGTCCTCTCACACATTCTTGCACCGAAACCTCATCGCCTGCAGGTTGGGGTACATCTGCTGCCCTCTGTGTGTCTACATTTCCCTCCCCTCCTACAGGTTTACACATGCCACCCCCGTCTCCGGGGGGCCTGCAAGCTCCTCATCCCTCCCTGGTACACACACACCCTCACCTCTCACAAAAGGTATGCAGGCAAGGCAGAACCTTGGGGCACCGGTACCGATCCAGGCAGATGCTGCACACCAGGAACTGCTTGTCCATCGGCTGGACCTCTGGGCCAGGGCTGTCCTCCCTCTTCGCCATAGTGCCCACAGATGGTTCCCGCCACTCACACCAGCCTGTGTACAGAGAGATGGTCAGCCCCAGGGAAGCCCACACTCCCTCTCCCTACCTGAGCCCCACCAATCAAATCCCCTGCAGAGAACTAACCCCATTTCTTCCCTGCCAGAGGCAGGACGGGCAGTGACCGGGGCGGGAACAGGGTGAAGTTAGGTGGGCTGAGAGACCTCTGAGCATGGTGCTCTGGTTAACCACAGACTTAGGGTTAGACTGGGTTTCAAGCCTAGCTCAGCCTCTTACCAAGTATGTGACCTCAGACAATTCATATGACCTCTCTGAGCCTCGGTTTCCTAATTTGCAATTATGGGAATAATCCGTACCTTGAATGGTTGTTTTAAGAATGTGAGATAGTGCATGTTCAGTGCACAGTACAGGGATGCCCACTTTCAGTGAAACACCCATCCTTCACTTCCTCTGCCTTCCCCAAATCCTCCTCCAGGCAACCCTCTTCATGGAGGGTCTCTCCTGACTACCTGCGGCTCTTCTACCTATGCTCCGATCCACCTCTCAGCACACCTGTCTGCGATCATACTCAATCAGTATCCACATCCAGTCAGTATCAGGTCTGGTGGAGCCTGCCTCCCAAATATCTTCTCCCCTTTTCTCCAAGCACACAGCTACTGCCCTCGGTTCAGGTTGCCACCAAGTCTCTCCTGTGATATAGCAGCAGCCTCCTAATTGGTATCTTTGTCTCCTCCCTTGTGCCTCTCATCCATCACCCTCACAGCTAGACTGACGCTCCTAAAACAGAGGTTCCATCTTGTCACCTACTCCCCATTAAAATCCTTCAATGGTTCTCCACTGTCCAGAGGACAAAGTCAAAACTCCTTAGCGTGGCCAACAAGGCTTAGCTTTGTCTGGCCCATACCTCCCTCTACTACCTCATGTCCCATGATTCTATGATCAGTCACATTGGTTTCTTTTCAGTTCCTGGAAAACTTCTTGTTCTCTTTTACTTCTGGGCAGTCACACATTCTGTTCTCTTTGTCTGAGATCCTCTTCCAAGTCCCCCTTTGCCTGGCTGGCTCCCACTTATCTTTCAGGTCTCCACATAAATGTCACTTTCTCCAGAAGGCCCTCCCTGATTTCCTGAAGTCTGGGTTAGGTATTCCACCTTTAGGTCCCTCCATGCCCTGTATTTCCTCCATTCTAGCCTGGATATGCTATACTGTAATTTTCTTCTCTGCTTCCTCCACTGCATGCAGAGTTCTTAAAGGCAGGCATTATATCTTTTTTTTTTTTTTTTATTCCTAACACTTAGCACAGAGCCTGACATAAGGCTTGATCTATATTTATTGAATTAATTCAGTAATTCAACAAATATTTATTAAGTGCCTACTTTGCAGAGGCACTGGGGATAGAGTGATAAACAAAACAGATCTGGTCACTGTCCTTGTGGTGGGGAGTGGTGACATAAATTTTATTTTATTGTTTATTTATTTTTTTAAAGATTTAGTTATCTTAGAGAAAGCGTGTGCACCAGCAGGAGGGGCAGAGGGAGAGGGAGAGAGAGAATCCCAAGCAGACTCCATTCTGAATGAGGAGCCAGATGTGGGGCTCGATCCCACAACCATGAGATCACAACCTGAGCTGAAACCAAGTGTCAGACACTTAACTGACTGTGCCACCCAGGTGCCCTGACATATATATTTAAAATAAATAGACAAATATATACTTACAAATTGTGCGGGAGGAGAATGCTATAAAGAAGAAAGGATCCTATAAGAAAGAACACTTTTTTGTTTGGGTGATCAGAGAGGGTCTCTCCAAACAGGCAACTTTTAAGCTGAGCTCTGAAGAATGGAAGGAAAATGGTAGGGATGAGGGTGGGGGCATCAAAGAGTGAGGGATGGAAGGGCACCTGGGTGGCTCAGTCGTTAAGTGTCTGCCTTCGGCTCAGGTCATGATCCCAGAGTCCTGGGATCAAGCCCCACATTGGGCTCCCTACTCTGCAGGGACCCTGCTTCTCCCTCTCCCACCCCCCTGCTTGTGTTCCCTCTCTCGCTGTGTCTCTCTCTGTCAAATAAATAAAATATTTAAAAAAAAAACAAAAAACAGTGAGGGATGGAAATCATTCTGGGCTGAAGGAACAGCAGGAAGGAAAGTTCTTAGGCAGAAGGCTCACTGAGAACCTGAAAGGACCATGTGGTCAGTGCAAAGTGAATAAAAGGCAAAAGATGAGTCTGGGAAGGTAGGATGAAATGAGATCACCAAGAACCTTGATGTTAAGAATTGGCATTTTGGGCGCCTGGGTGGCTCAGTTGGTTAAGCGACTGCCTTCAGCTCAGGTCATGATCCCAGGGTCCTGGGATCGAGTCCCGCATCTGGCTCCCTGCTCGGCGGGAGGCCTGCTTCTCCCTCTCCCACTCCCCCTGCTTGTGTTCCCTCTCTCGCTGTGTCTCTCTCTGTCAAATAAATAAATAAAATCTTTAAAAAAAAAAAAGAATTGGCATTTTATCCTAATTGGGGGTGGGGAGAAAGGATGGTGTAATTTACAAAAAAATAAAAATAAATTAAAAAGCTCTTCTGATAGCTATGGGGATTGAGGAGGAACCAGAGTGGAGGCAGGGAGACCAGTTAGGAAGCTACTTCAGTTCTTCCCGTCAGATGATGTTGGGTATTAGCAGAGATATAGGCAAAAAGGTAGACTGATTGGAGAAATACTCAAGAGGCTGAATCAAAAAGACATCACAATGGATTGGGTGTGAGAGGGAAAAGGGAATGCCGATAATGACTCCCAGGTTCCTCACTTGAGGACATGTGGACCATGACAGAGACAGTGAAAGCTGAGGAACTGATGTGGGGCATTCCGTTTTCGGCAAGGGAAGTTTGAGGCACTGTAGGATATCCAGGTGGAGATTCAAGTAAGGAATAGAATATAAGCTGGGTAGAATAGAATCTGGCTGGTTACCGATTTGGAAGCACTGGTCTATTAATGGCACTTAAAGCACTGAGACTGGATGAGTCCCCCTAGGGACAGAGAGTGCAGAGTGAAGGAGAACCCAAACGGGTGGAAGAAAACCAAGAGACCGTGGAACCAAATAGACCTAAGGAAGAGAGTGATTCAAGAAGGAAGGGCTGATGAAGGCAGATGAAGACTGGAATGCCCACCAGGTTTGGCAGTGGGGGCACAGCCGGGGCAGCAGCGGGGCGAGAGTGGCTGAGTGATAAACGGACGTGAAGACGTTCACAATAGTAGCTGTAGACAGTTCGTGAGAGAAATGAGGCCATGAAGGGAGGCAGAAAGACAGCTGGACTACTTCAAAACAGGCAGTGGCTAAAATCAGGTAACCACTATCTGTGCCCAGCTAGATGTGTCACAGGTTCTGTAAAGAGAATGAATGAATGAATGAATGAATGAACGAAGGCATGCACGCACGCACTCCATGGGGGCCAGTCCAGAACCCTCTCTAGGTTTGGGCTGAACTGCATGTGTCTTATGTTTGTGTAAGAGTGGGCATGAGTAGGAATAGGATAGGAAGGGCATCCCTGAGAGCATCCTCTCCTGATTCGGGCACTGGGATTCTGAGATTCTCTCTCTAGAGAAACCTAACACCAGGACACCATAGCAGGAGGAGGACAGACTGAGGGCTGGTGGAAGGAACAGGAGGTGGGAGCCAAGCTGAAGCTTCTGTCTGGTGAAGGGGAGGGCTTGGAAGGAAGAGTAGGAGTGGTCTATACTGGGCCCTGCTGGGGCCGCTGGATATCAGGCTCCGCCTCTCCAAGCCCAAGGGGCTCTCCCAGCATGTCACACAGGGGCGGGGACTGGGCTACGTCCAAGGACGGACAGCTCCTCCCTCCCTTCCCCTTCCTGCTTCAGTTCCCCACCCAGACTTGCTGGGCATGTAACCGCTGGGGCCAACCCCCAGCCTGAATCACTAAGATTCCCTTCTCCTCTTGGGCTCCTACTCCCACCTCTCCCATCCCACCGTGTCCTAGAGATCTGCCTCCAAGGTCCTTCCTATAGGTGATGGTTTAGGTGGACTGATTTTCACAGCAGAAATTTGGAGGATCTTGAACTCAGAGCTGAGAGTTCACCTCCTTCCTCAGGATGCCCACTGCCATCCCCACATCCCTTATCCCACCCATCTTTTATGGCTCAGTTCTAAAAGCAACTCATTTCCTCATGCTGCATTCACTCAACACCTCTGCTCGGACTGGGAATACAAAGATAAACAGTCATAGTGCGGTCCTCATGGTTCCACAGTCTAATAAATAGATTACTGCAATGCAACACGGAAGGCTCTGTGGGGAAGCACGAGTTGCTACAGAGCACAGAGGTCATCTAACCTAGAGCTGGGGCAGGGGAAGGGGTTACTGAAGATTGGGGGTCAAGAGAGTTCTCCTGAAGAAAGTGCCATTCACACTGAGAGTTACAGAGCATGGTACCTTCTGCACCAGGAGACTGAATCACACACTGTGACAGAGGAGGGCTAAGAAATGAAATGGAGTGATGGGCAGGAGCTAGATCACACAATGCTTTGTTGGCCTTATTAAGGAGTTTAGGCTTTACTCTTCTCTGCTTGGGGATTAAGGCTTTATCCAAAGAGCATGGGAAACCTTGGGATGGGGTGTGGGAGGGTAGGGGAGTGGAGGCAGGTGGGTAGAAAGGGTTTAAGTATAATCTAATAGAGCCCCAAGAGTCACTTTTTGACAGCTGTGTGAAAAACAGTTTAGAAGGGTCACCAGGGGGAAGGTGAGACTACATGATATTCCACAGGAGGGGTGATGGTGGCCTTGACTAGGGGAGTAGCAAAGGGGAGGTAGAGAGAAGTAGATTTCATAGGGAAGAATCAACAGAACTTGATGACTGTTTGGTGGAATGTCAAGAGTAGACAGAGAAGAAAGAATTGGAGATGATCCCTTGTTTTCTGGCTTGGAAACTCTGGAAGAGGAGCAGCTGGATGAAACGATGAAAAGTTTGGTGTTTTCCTAAGACAAATCTGAGGTGGCTATGGGACATGTGAATGGAGAGGTCTGGCTGGCAGTGGGAAAGACAGGCCGGAGCCTCGGAAAGTGGTCGGCCTGGAGGCAGTGATTTGGGAGTCATTGGTGTAGAGATGGTGCCTGAAGCCATGGAATTGGCTGACATCACTCAGACAGAGTGTAAGGAGAGAAAGGAGAGCCTGTGACTGTGCCCCGAGGAACCTCAACATTTAAGGGATAGGCCAGGAAACAAAGCTTGCTTGTAAAGAAATTGAAAAGGTGTGGCGAGAGGCAGGAGAAACCAGGAAGGTGAGACATCGTGAAGACCAAGGGAGAAGAAGCTTCATGAATAAGGGAACAACCTTCATTGTGAAATGCGGCAGGGAGGCCCTAGGATCTAAAGCCGAAAAGAAGCTGTCATTAGCTTTAGGGAGTATGGTTTCCAGAGGCTGGAAGAGAGGAAGCCAGATCCAGAGGGCTGAGAAGGAAGTTGATTGTGAGCAAATGAAGAAAGCCAGTGCTGACTCCACTAGATCCTTGGCATCTACAAAGGATATATTTCAAGGCTTTTCAGTTTCTCCAAATTCTCAAACAGCTTCCAATTTCCCCCACGACTTCCTTCTACAACCTCAGAGTCCCAGGACACATGATTTACACAGCTGTGGCTAGAGGTAGGTGACCAAGGCATTGTTAAAAAATGATGCAAGAGGCCAGCTCACTTGCTTCTTAAAATGACTCACTCCTGTACACTAACCCCCAAGTGCATTTGATCATTTGAGACCTCAGCAAAATGACAATGACTGCAGGTTACAGTTTTGGGGGGTTTCTCTGGAACAGAAAAATCCCTGGAGGAGGTAAAGTCCTGAAAGCCCAGGAATCCTTTCAGTAAGATTGACAGGGAAGGAAAGTGATGAAATTCACAGGGCCATCTCCCCCACCACTGCCAGACTGAGCAGGTGGATGAAGCATCCAATCAGCTGATCAACCTAGCAAACAATCTGACTGCCCCAGGCATACTCTGGACCAGGTTCTTAACCTGGGAACTGGAGACACAAAGCTGAAACTGATGCACTCCCTGACCCTCACAAGTTCTCAGACTAGTGTGGGAAAGAGACATGGAAATACATAACTATAATGTGCTAAGTGTCATGATACTGACATATTCAAACTGTTGTGCCCGAAACAAGGAGGAAGTCTCTAACTCTGAAGGTGGTGGAGGAGAATAAAGAAGGCTTCCAGAGGAAGGGATAGATGAGCTGAGTCTTGCAGGAGCTTGATAGGTACATTGGGAAAACAGTGCGTAAAGGAAAAGAAGCATGAAAAATTAAGAAACATGGACCAGTTGGGGCAAGAGAGCAAGACTCAAAAGGGCAGAGGTTGTACTAGATGTTTTCATGATCCGCTTGATATGGATTCTCCACCTGCCTCTCTGGCTGTGCCTTCACTGCCCATTCCTTAAACGTCTAACTCCCCAGGGCTTTATACTCTGCAGGCTTTCATACTCTGCCTGGGAAATCTCATCATCTCCCATGGTTTCAGTTACCATCCACTCAACTCCCAAAGCCTTATCTCCTGTGCAGAAAACTTTCTGGAACACCAGGCCCATATATCCAACCATATCTTGGACATCTCTACATGGATGATGCATAGAGATTAGCCTAAAACTGAATTCATTTTCCCTTAACCTACTCTTCCTGCTGGTGTTTCTCATCTCAATAAAAGGTACCACCATCCACCTGGCCACACGAGCCAGAACCCTGGGAATCTTCCCAATTCTTCCTGTTCTTTTACCTTTCAGATACTAGCTATGACTATATCCTTGATTCTGCCTCTAAAATGTAACCAAGTTAAAAGGAGCTAGTCTTGACTCTATCACTAATCTCACTAATGCAAGTAAGACTCTGGGCAAGTTTCTACTCCATCCTCTTACTTGTAAATTGGGATTGGAGGGGGGTCTTTTTGTTCCCCAAATCTGTGATTCCCAAAGTTCTCTTTCCAGCCAAAGGTCCCTACAGACTGTATTATGTGCCATGATTAAATCCCACCTTGAGGATTTGATTGCTGGTTTCCACAGTAAGGCTAGGTGTGTTAGAGGGTATTTGCAGTTGCCTCCACCTCCCCTCCAAAATAAATGTTTGCTAAGTTTAGGGCACCCATGACACTCCCTCTGGGCACCCTCTACTCTAACCATATGGTTTTGCTCTGTTTTTCTGAACACGGGCTGTACTATCACAACTATGGGCCTTTGCTCAAGCTTTTCTCTCAGCAAGAATGCCATTGTCCCCTAAGTGGCTGAGGCAGCACCTGGCACACAGAGGGTGCTCAGTATATGCTGGTGACAGGAGGGCCATGTTTAAATCACTGCAGTTCCCTCTCACCAGACAGAGAGGCAAAAGCACAGGCAATAACAAGACAAGTAAACAAAGTTCCAAGGAAAAAGACCTCTACTTAACATAAAAAAGCTCTTCCAAAGCATAAGGTAGTAAGTGCTCTGTCACTGGAGGCATGCAAACCAAGAGAGGCAGGGCACCTGTCAGGCCTGCAGCTCTGATTCCAATTTTGCAGCAAATCAGAGCCCTACTTAGGGGATGAATGGGCATTGGTGAGCTGGACAGACAAACAGGGAAAGACCTGTGAAAAAGACCTCTGCACCCACTTCAACCTCCCAGATCTCATCTTCCTACTGGGGCTAGTCCTGGGTTTATGCTGTCCACATCAGAGACCCCCACACCAGGAAAAAGCCCAGGACCTGCCTTCAGTCAGACCGACCTCCCTGGGGTGCAGCCTGCCCTTCCAACCTGCAACCATCTGTCCCTGCAGGTTTGCAGCCCAGGATCTGAAGCCAAGTCCAGAAGGGAGGAGGCTAGAACCAGGGAGGGGCCTGGGGTCTTCCACACAGGGCCCAGGCTGAAGGAGAATCAGAGGGGTCCTTTCCTACAACAAGCAGCCTCCGGATGAGGCTCCCTGTCAAGGGAGCAGGACTGGAGGAGGAAAAGAGTGTCCTCCACCCTGGCTGGTGGGTTTCTGGGTGCCTTAAGAGGATGGAGGGGGGAGCCAGGGGTGGAAGTGTCTGCATCAGGGAGAAAGGAACCCTTCAGACAAGCTGGGCCACAAGATTCCGGAGTCCCATTCAGCAACCCCACCCGCCACACCACCACCACCCTCGGCCGCAGCGTTCGACACCCTCCGCCTACATACACAAGCTCCCAAACCCCGCGCTCCTCCAAGGAACCATCACCCATCCACCCGCGCCTCCCCCCTCAAACATGGACCTCACGTGAGCAGCCACAGCCCGAAGAATCCCCCCACTGCTCTCAGGGACACGGACACGCCTCACGTGGACAGAGACAGACACAGCTTTTGAAAAGCAGCTGTGCCCCCACCCACAGACACTCGGACAGACACACCGCTGTTCGGACTTGGACCCGCAGCCGGGCAGACAGGGACACAAATGCACCCTGGGGGCCGCCCGTCGCACTCACCGCGGCGGAGCAGGATGGGAGCACCAAGGCCCAGACTGCGGCCACTCGGAGCGGCCCGCGGCGCTGCCCCCGCTGCCAGCGCCCGTCCGCCCGGCCCTGCCCGCGGCGCCGCCCCACGTCCCGCGCCTCCGCCTGTCCCCGCGCCGGCGCCGCTGCCGGACCCGCCGCACAGGCCGGAGGGAGGGGCCGGGGCGGGGCTGCGGACCAGCCGCGGGAGGGGGCGGCTCGGGTGCTGAAGACCCACCCACGCCCCGCCCACCGCCGCGGAGGCCCCGCCCGCCTCTACCCTACCCGCCCTGCTCTCCCAACTCCCTGGAGGCTCCTGCGGGAGCTGCCTCCGCCGGCCGGCCCGCCGGGCAGCCGCGTGAACCGGATCCCGGGTCCCCGATCCCTGCCAGCGGCTTCTGGCTCCCGACCGCTCTGGGGCAGGGCGGCGTAGTAGGTCTCTGGGACTGGGCTGAGGCTCCGTCCAGAAAACGCAGCTGGGCAGCAGAGATTTCGGACTCTGGGAGCCGGTCCGGGCCCTCCAGGAGGTGCACTTCCCGTCTTTCTTGGGGGCACCTTCGGAATATGCTAGTGTGCTCTCTACTGAGGAGGGGGACACGGATATAGTCTGTACCTCGGCACGGATCCCTGGGCGGCGTAAGGCCCCCCAGGTGGAAGGGCAGTACCCAGAGCGCTAGGAGAAGGGGCGGACGGGGTGAAAGGTTGGGGGACTGGATTTGGCTGTGTGCCTGGCCCTCCCTCAGGAGCCCCCTCGCGAGGAGATTACGGTTCGGACCATCCAGTGATTCCCTTCCACACTCCAAAAACCAGAGCAATTCAGAATCATTGCATTGTGGAAAAGAAGCCCCAGTGGAAAATAATAAAAACTATAATAAAGTTAACAGGGACCGAGTGCTTATTATGTGCCAGAAACATAACGAATCACTTTACATATAGTGTCTCCTTTAATACTCATAATCGTAATAGGCATCTTCTCTTATTAGCTGTGTTTTACAGGGGAAGAAACTGAGGGCCCTTGGCTCAGTTTGAGCTCTGCTTTAGAGCCTGCCTCCAGTCACCCGGAGATTCAGTACCGTATTTCATGTTGGAAGTCCCCAATGGCCACAAAGTGGGGCTTTGTATGTGAAGCACCCAACCTAATAATCAAGTCCCAGTCAGACGGCTGCAGGCTGAGTCAACCCCAGAAAGGCTGCCTGGGAGCTGCAGTATCTGTGGCAAAGAACAAAATCAGGCTGCATGGATCTCAGTGCTGTGAGAACCTGCTGACTGGGTTGTCTTCTTCCTTCAGCCCTCCAGAGAGGTAGTGGACAATGTTGAAAAATTCTGGGGCTCTCCTGGGTCAAGGAGCACAGAAGTGATGGTACCTGGGCACTGACTGAATCAAAGTGCCATTGGGGAGATTTCTTGCCTCAAACAAGCTTGATATGGGCTCAACACCTGGGTGCACCCTCAACCTCTCATCCGCGTGTTGACTTCTGGCACCCAGCACAGGTACTCCAATGCTTGTGAATGAGCCTCAGGATTCATGCTTGCTTTTGGGTTTGGGGCCAGGGTTACTAGACTACCCGGTGTGAGGGGGCTTGGGTCTGTATAACACTATTTCAAGCCTCATGAGGACTACTTTCCTCAACTTTAGATTTCCCCCATGTCATCAAACTCGTGCTTGAAAAAGCTTGACAGCTCCCTTTCTCCTAAGGACAAAAGTCCTTAATCATAAGCCTGAACAGGCCCAGTGTGACCCCTCACTGCCTCACCTCTGTAGTCCTTCTCTAGCCACTCCCCTTCCACTTTTCATTCCAAACTGAATTCCTCCCAAGTCCTATCAGGGCCTTCACATATGCTGGCCTCTTTGCTTAGGTTGCTCTTCTATTCTTTGCCTGACTGTGTCTACTTGCTGTTCAGGTCTTAGTTTTCAAGGTGATAGCCCATCTCCACTCCAGTCTTGGCTAGACGCCCCTCCTCTGCACTCCCACAGCTCCCTGAACTTCTGTATCCTAGTACTCATCACTGCATTGTAGTTGCTTGGTTACATGTCTCTATCCCCCACTAGGCCTTAAGCAATGCGGGAAGGGACTGTGTTTTATTCACTGATGTATCCCCAGGGTCTAGAGCAGTGCCTGGCAAATAAAAGCACTCAGTAAATATTTGCTCTATGAACGAATGGCTGATGAAGGTCAGTGGGCCCAACCCCCTCTAGGCCCTGTGCTCTTAAGACCATAGCTATCTCAGTGCTGGTCTGAAGAGCAAATAAAACTTTGGCTCCAGCTGGGGCTGGGGGAGGAGTAGGCTCTCAGACTGTTCCTGAAACCTGTGACTTCCAGCTATCTGGCCTCTGCTCTTCTGGCTTGACAGGATTTTGGTGTATTAGACTGAGCATTTCTCCACCCAGCCCACCCTCCTAGAGTCCCCCCACAAATTGACCTCACTGGGCCTGCTTTTATGAAAGGTTTATTCCTAGTGCTAGGTCCCAATCTTCCAGGGCTCTAAGCACAATTAAACTGGGTGGGTAGGTGAGGGGAAGCCCATTCAGATGCAGGGCCAGAAATGGGGCTCCCCATTATCCCCACCCCTTTGGTCCCAGTCCCCTTCTCTGCAATGGGGGACGCATAGAGGAGGGACAAAGGGTACTGGAGGCAACATCATGGCCCAGGGGAGCCCAAGAAGAGCTGCCATTGGCTGACAGGGCCTTTTGAGGCTCTGCCATTGGTCAGGGGGCACACCCCAGGATCTGGGGACAGGCCTGAGGAGTAATGCCATTGGCCAGGGAGTGGTTCTGTCATAGCCTTTGGCTGTGGAGTGGAAGGAAAAGATCTGGGAATGAAGCCCAGTGGCCAGGAAGATAAAGGACAGGACAGCAGCTGCTAGGCCTGCAAGCCCCCACCCTACCCACAGCAGTGTGGGCAAAACTGGTGTCAGGCCCCAGCCAGGGAAAGGGAACCCAAGCCAGAGGGCAGGTGGCAAGGGATGTCCCATGTCCAATCTCCCCCACCCTGGGACTGCCTCTCCCAATGTCCTTCTTGATAGCCAGGTTTGGTTAGGAGCAGCTCACTGCTCCTCTAGCCAGGAGGGCTTCTCAGCTCCTGGAGGCCGCAGCTTGATGTTGAACTGCTGCAGGGTCTGCTCCAGCTGTTTCTGGTTCCCAGCAAAGTAGGCGGACACGGCATTGTGGAAGAGCAGCAGCTGCTTGTGCATCACCTTGATCTGGGGGTCCAGCAGGGTCAGCTGAGACTGGACTCAGATGCCCTTCTTGAGCCTGAGCCCAGACCAGGGGTACATGGATTCTGCTCTGATGGTGCTTTTAGGGTGGGGGCTGACCTCCACTAAGGGAGTCAAAGGATAAGGGTCAGTCTGATGGGAGAAACCTGACTTGATTTGCTGGGCTTGGGGTTCTGGTACCCCAGCTCAGGGGATGATTTTTCCCAGTTATGTTCCTGGGATCAGCAGCCAAATCCTCCAATAGAAAAGGGCCAGGGATTGGAGGGTGGGTGACTAGGAAGGTCCAGGGGGTGAAGGGGCTGGGGGAAGATCCCACCCCTTAGCCAGGCTGCATTTCCCCCATCCAGTACTGGGGAGGGTCTCAGGGATAGAAGGTCAGTGTTACAGATGGGAAGTTGGGCTGGGATTAAAGGGGTGGGGTTGGCACCTTGTTTTCTTCCAGGAACTTGAGCTTGATGGCCACATCTCCCCGCAGCTTCTCATATTTGTCCCGATGGGCCTGGAAAGTTGCCTGGGCACTCTCGAGTCGACCACGCGTCCCTGCATCCCGGGGGCCTAGGCTCAGCTCCTCTAAGTCTGTTCGGTAGGCATCATATTCCAGCCTGGGGAAGGGGTGATACAGGCTGGTCTCCACCCCAGTGTCCTCCACACATACTCTCCTTTCCTTCCTCAGTTCTTATGACCCCAAAGCTCAAACTTCCACCCATGCCAGCCAACTCCCAGAACTCTAGGCCCTGCTGGTGCCCACACCTGGCAGCCTCATACTGTTTGACAGTCATGAGCGTGTCTTCCATGGTCTTGGTGACCAATGTGTTGATGCTAGAGACAAAGAAGTTCACAGCCCCTAGCAGTGTCTCTCCATTCTTGCACAGCAGCTTCTGTGTTTCTGCATTGTAGCCAAATTCCTCCTGAGGGCGGAAGGGAGGACAGGCCTTGAGCAACAGTTCCTACCTGACTAAAGCTATAGGGCCCTCATTCCCCTCCTTCCCAGGGAGGAAACAGCCATGGAAACTGGCAAAGGCTCTCTTAGCCAGAAAGTTAGTGGGGCCACCCCAGGGATGGCTGGGGTAGGAATGTGGGAGTGGGGTTCTCAGATAAGTTCACAGGACTAGAACAGGGAAAGCTAGTGCAGCAGGCAAGGGAGGGGCTCTGATTAGGCCGAGCACTGATGCAGAGAAGGGTTACTTGTGAGGCATCTAGTGTGCCGCCTCCCCCACCCCTCCAACTTCTGAACCTCTGTACAAACCCTTAGGCTGCCTCCACGAGTGAGTGCTGCTGGGGGTAGGGCTGGGCCTACCCTGGAGGGGTTCTCCCTCTGGGCTGCAGGAGGGAGGGAGGGAGGCTGAGGGCTGACTGCCTGGGAGGGCCCGGGCCCAGTCCCCCCACCCTCTTTGGCCTGACCAAGGCACCTGAAGCTCTGGGGACTTCTGGCTGAGGTCAGCAAAGGCGTCACCTAGTGCATGCTGGGTCTGCAGCAGGCTGTAGAGGTGGGCTGTCAGTGCCCGGCCCAGCTGCAGGACACTTTCATACTTGCGCTTCGTCTCACGCAGCAACTCAATCTGCAGCTCTAGCTCCAGGTCCACAGTCCGGGAGCCTCGGCCAAATCGCTCTGATAACAGCTGCTTTGTGCACTGATTGGGAAGTGGGGGAATAGGTCAGAGACCCTAGCACTCTGCCCCCCAAACAGGTATTGACCCTATCATCCCCACACTCCTAGTCTCAGCCATAGATGGGATAGTGGCATCTGGAAGATGGGGAAAAGGTACCCAGGGGAAGTTTGGGGGAAGGGAAAAGTGCTTAAATCCCACCTTATATGTGTTGATGCCCCATTTCTTGACAATGTCAAACTTCTCTCCAGCGATGCCCCGAGCCACCTCATCTCCAGGTCCAGCAGGAGTGGTACTGTGAGATGGATGGCGGCCAGACCCTAAAGAACCAAGTTCTCTGACACCAGCCTCTCTCAGATAGGACCAGACATCTCTGTAGCTCCACCCATACCTCCCACCCAGCATATGAAAATGACTTCCCTGAAGTAGCAGAAACTAGAGACAATGAGATTCTCCTACTCACTAGGAAGAACTCATACTTTGTGCCCTGAGACCCAAATCCCAATATATAACTGGCCTCCTTCTGAGGTGGTGATGGGGGCTGGAGTGGGGGGAGGGAGTTGCTGATGTACAGGGGCAGAGAAAATGGAAGAAAATATGCTGAGAATGGAATGGCAGATCAAGGATGGTGGGTGCTGATAACAGGAAACCTCACTGACATTCTCATGTGGAATCCTAGTCAGTGTGAGATTCAAGGATATTTGCTTCTCTAAACTTTAGAGTCTAAAGCAAAACTCTGAGAAGCTTCAGAGATCCAAATCAGTCTCAAGCTCCAGAGCAGGGAGAACTTCTTTGAAACAGAGTTCTTAATATGATTCGAGTGGTAGCAGCAGAGAAAGGACAAATGGTCACATCTCAGGGGCTAAATGGCAAGTGGGAGCAGTTGGACAACCCTGCTCATACTAGCAGAAGTTCCCAAGATCTCTAGACATAATTCAAGCTATCTTAGACATATCCTATACTCCCCAGAACCATTCCCCTCCCTCTCTCCACTCAAACTTCCTGTCCTGTTCTGATCATTCATACCTGTGGGGATGAGTCCATCACCAGAGCCCCCATAGCCACCAGACACAATGCTGGTTTCATTGAGGTTGGGTCCTGATACCATCACCTGCTGGAGGTCCTATAGGCCAGAGAAGAGGGGGGCTTCAGGAACATTGGGGCAGCTGAAGCATTTGGGGGGTGAGAACAAGCTTGGATTGAAGCATCACAGAGAGAGCACACAAGGGAAGTCTGCATAGAATCAGAATGAAGATTTGTAAAAAGATTGGAGGGAGTTAGACAAGTTAGGGGAAAACTAATGGAATGGGGTGAGAGCCCAGGGCTTTTGATTTAGGATTCCTAAATTGAAACAATATGGAGAAGAATCAAACAGAAGCACCTGCTCCAGCCCATCATCCTCAGGAAGCTGCCCAGCTTCACCGTTCCCATGGATGGGGATCTCCATTGTGGCTGCCTTCCCTAGGATCCCGTCCGTCATGGCTAGGGAAGGGACTGGAGTCAAAGTCTCCACCCCAGCGCCCTGCAAAGCCCAACACAGACAGTTCTGGAAACTGGCCAGTACTCCAGAAAGAAAGGTCTCCCCCACCATTTCAGAGATTTTGGGGGTTGTCCCAAGACTTGAGTATTCTGGGGTTGGGACACCACTCCTCTTCTCATGGATATGTATTTCTCCCCTCCAAGGTGCGTATCTTTCCACATGCACACCCAGGCCCCAGATGTCTTCTCATGAACCCCCAACCCCACCAGGATTCAGGTGATCATTCATGCATTCAATCATTCAACAGACATTGAATAAGTGCCTACTATGTGTCATGCATTATTTGAGGTCACAGCAGTGACCAAGAGAGATAAGGTCTGTGCTGGCTTGGAACTTATCCCCATGCAGCTGTTTCCCCCCATCAGATTAACCCCTTTCCAAGGCTCAGGAGCCTACTCCTCCCATTCAGGTATGCTCTCCATTGCTTGGCCTTTCACACTCCCTTAGTGTTTCTTCCCCTTTCCTTCAGGTGGTCTCCCCCTCCTCCATCCCATGCACCTTGGGCCCTCCCCCCCAGGCCTTAGTTGAATCAGTTGGTGTATGTTCTCGGCCTCTGGGAAAAGCCTCTTTTTCCCAGAACATAGTGATCCCTTCCAAAGTCAGTTATGTCCCCCAGGTGTGTCAGTCCCCGCCCCCCCCATACACCTGGGCATCAGGTGTGTCCTCATCCTTTCCCCAGGGCTCAGTGGCATCTTTCCCTCAGGGCAGTTTCGTGCGTTCAACTTCCCCTCGCCCAAGTATGTCCTTCTCACCTCGGGCCGGGCCGCTCTTCCCCTCAGGGCGCCAGGCCCGGGCCGCGCGGGGACCTCGGGCTCCAGTTCCCGTCGCGATCCTAGCAGCAGGTCAGGGACTCGGCGGAAGTGACGTCCCCTCCCGGGCAGAAGAAGCCGGCCACGTCGCAGATTCTAAGGGCGGAAATGACGTTTGCCGGGGGCCGGGCGATCCTTGAGCCAACCCCTCAGTCCCTGGGGAGCCAGGAGAGAGCACTTCCGGGGCGTTTCCAAGACGCTGTAGGGAAGTGACGTACTGTGCGCGGTGGCGCGATGGAGCCCCAGCAGCAGCAGCAGCAGCTGAGAAACGTGAGTGCTAAGTCGCTGCAGGGCTATAAGTTCAGCTAGCACCCTTGTCCATTTGGCTGGATATCCGAGGGCTGGGAACGTCGGGTTGTGGCGTGCGGTCCTGGGAAACCTCGAGCGACGCGGCCTCGAGGTGCCCCTGTATCGCTGAGTTCTTCGTCCCCTTTTCTCCTAGTTGCGGGACTTCCTTTTGGTCTACAATCGGATGACGGAACTCTGCTTCCAGCGCTGCGTGCCCAGCCTGCACCACCGAGCTCTGGATGCTGAGGAGGTTAGGTGGGGAACTCTGTAGGGAGGTTCTCCGTAGACTGTTCCCCACCCCGACTTCCCCTGCCTCTGGCCCTGGCCTTTCCACGACCCTCGCCCCTAGGCTAGGGATGGGAAGGAAGGAGACGGACCCGACAGGACACCTTTGGCCTCTGCTTCACCCTGTCTTCCTTCCAGGAAGCCTGTTTGCACAGCTGTGCTGGGAAGCTGATCCATTCCAACCACCGCCTCATGGCCGCTTATGTGCAGCTCATGCCTGCTCTGGTACAACGCCGCATCGCAGACTACGAGGCTGCCTCAGCTGGGCCAGGTGTTGCTGCTGAACAGTCCGGATCCTCACCATCAGGCAGCTAGCCCTCCCCAGCCCCAGGAAGGGAGGCACTGGATGGACCCTCAAATTGAAGGAGCCAGTGGACCTTGGGCTGGATGCAGCCTGTATATAGAGCGAGGGGTTTCCTGAGAGCTGGGTACTATTGCTCCTTTTCCTGGAGCCAATAAACCCGCTTTTACTCTCTTTGGTTTATGTTCTGGGCGGGGAAGCTTTGCCCATTGTATTGGCACCATCCTTTATTCTGTCAGTTAGTGCATATCTGTTGGCTTCAGCCCTGGCAGTGGAGAAATTGCCTTCTCTGTGTAGAAGGAAAACCTTAACATTCCCAGGCACCTGGTTAAAGCAAGGTCTGTGGGTACAGTTTTAATGTTAGTAACATCAACAGGAAGTTGATTCCTGCCCAGATGGCAGAGAAAAATGAGACCTCTTTCTAGCTGTCCTTCACTTAAATCTGTCTGACTTAAATGGCTCATTTGTGAGCCAGGTGTACATTGATTCATAACTCTTTTTTTTTTTTTTTTTCCATTCATAACTCTTTTTGTGGACTCTAAGGAATTCTGCTAGATGTAGGTAAAGGAGATAACCAAGGACAACAGATAAAGAAATCACAGACAGAAGAAAAAAAAAAAAGAAATAACGGACAAGGTATTTAGGCACTGCCTCCTGGGAAGTCAGTAGCCCCAGAACAGAGATGAAACCTCTAAGAATTTTGGGGTGTTCTGGAACTTCAACCATTTCCCAAGTTGTTACTTTCTTACTATTTTCTCTCTACCCCAGGATGAGTGGTAAAGCCTTTACACCAAGGTCTGTGTGCTTTTCTTCAGGAGCAGTCAGAAAGGGGAAACTTGGGGGACCATATTCTGCAATATAGCCAGACCTGAGGGACAGAAGCCCAAGGGAGAAGTAGACGATGGTGGTTATGGGGAAAAAGGGATAAAGCAAATCCTTGGGACCGCTTTATCATTACCTGCATGTCTATAATTTCAGCTCTTCCATCCTCTACCCTACATTGTTCCCGCTGTCCCTGTTATTTCCATATTGAGTCTCTCCATTTTTCTCTCATTATTCCCCTCCTTGTGAAATTTACTTCTGTATTCAGCAGTCTGAATGGCCTATTGCTCCATCACCGCATTTTCTTGCCTCCCTTAATGTCCTTTTTGTATCATTCCAGCTGTTTTTATCTCTTCTGTTCCTCCATTCAGACTGCTAGAGAAAAACACAGCTGTGTAATGAACGGCACTAAATATTCAAGGTCTCCCAATTTCAACCAAGCCCTCACTACCAACAAGCAACCCTTTGTGGCTTCCTGGTGTATTTCATCTCCTAATCACCATGGCAATTATTTTACACCTTCACTGTTCTCCTTATCCCCCACTTCACGTCCAGCTATTCCCCATCAGGTGACCATGTTTCATTTTTTACAGAGGAAATGGAAGCTCTTAAACATTGGCTCCCACAATAATAAAAAAAACTCTTTACAACCACCCACAGAGCAGACATTTTCCCCCCCTGTGTGGATCAGGAAGTTGAAATTGTCTAGTAGCAGACCCTTACAGATACAGATCTGACTTTAAAATCCATGTACTTTTTACTACACCAGGCTGCCTCTCAAAATATCCATTGAGCCACCCAGTTTGTATGGGTCCTGATACTGATAAATGTCCTGCTTTAATCTTTATAGCAAAACTACAAGTAAGAGATATTATCTCCACTTAATGGATGAGGAAGCAAGAATCCAGAATGTACCAGAACCCTGTCTTATACATAGTTAACCTCTTGAGAAAATTGGCTCCAAACAGCTTTTTGCCTCTTTAGCTCCTAAATCTTGAACAGAAGGTTTTGCTAGGAACATATAAGTTGCTGACCAGAAACTTCCCTACTGAGTAGCTTTGTGTCTACCCAATAAAGTTCTCTCCTTGGAAAGCATAACTACAGCTAAAACAGCTTGTGAACTTAACCAATCTAAGATGGTAATGGGGACCTGGAATACTGTGGTGCTGGTGGAAGGACTCTTCCACATGGACAATTGTGTGTATCCTTGCAGTAAATTTCCATTGTGAATTGTCTGTGTTTCCATGTCACATAATTACTACTTGCTGGAGAAGGGCTAAGAACAAGAACTGTCTTGACTCTAGAGGCTATGTTCTTTGAATTTCTAGAGTTTATCTTTGCTTGCTCTTCTGCACCCAGCCTGTCCCTAGGCTTGGAAAAACAAGTATCCTTCAGTGTAATCCATTAGTTAATCCCTTAAGTTTTTAACCTCTTCTTTTCTCTCTGTTCATAAACATGTTCAGTACTTAGGAGAAAAACCCTACTCCTGTTATCCATCTTTTATAATCACTGACATCTCCCTCAGGTCTTGCCATAAAGTGGTATCATTGGTGTAATGAGAGCAGTGTGACGTTTTAAGCACAACACAAGAATAAAGTTAACAGAGCTCTCTTAACACAAATACATATTGGAGACAGAGTTGGTATTGCCATTGTGGCTTCAGGACTTAACGGCCTACTTTGTAAAGTCTGGTTCCTTTGAGCCTATTCAACTATACCACCCTCTCTCATTACTTGTCCTTAGTAACCGCAGCTCTCCTACTTTCCTCAAAATAGCTAGCCCTTGGTCTTCCTGTAACAACCCCTTGATACTTTAATGTTACCAGACAGTCCATTCAGTATTTTGGTTTCTTAGTTCCTTGCCTCAGTCTCCAATGATTTCCACTCTTGTCTTAGCCACCCACTCCCTTAGTTATGTCCTGGCCATTGTCATTACCCCAAACTGCTCCATCTTTAAAACACTATTACTAGCATCTTATTTACTGACTGTATTCCTTTTACTTTGTTTATTGATATATTCCTTTACTATTGTTCTTTGATTTCACTGGAGCATTCAAGCCATTGATTCTACTTTCCATTAACACCTCTGTCTTTAGATTCTTGTCCAGCTTAAATTCCAGTTAATTCTCTTGGAACAGACTAAATTTCTTTGTCATCTCTTTGTTGGACTCAGATAAAATGAGACATTTGTCTGTCTCTGCATTTGGACAGCTAGCTAAAAGCCCAAGGAAATCACTATAGAGCAGATTTATATCACTATGAATTCATGGTTACCAGCATCAAATGGAGACTCAACCCCTATAATCCCACTAGATTTTTCCAGTCACTGCTCCCTGCAATGACTACTTCAAATCAGTATTCTTAAGCCTCTTATTACCCTCACTATTCTCTTCAGTGTTCTGCAAGTAACCTTATTTTTTAATTCATAGGTAAAAGTAGAAGCTATCAGGAGTTCCCACAAAATCTCACAACACAACTTGGTCACCCACCTATACCTGCATCATTCTTTCCCTCCATCTAAATAGGGCAAACGTGCCTCAAAGCCAGTGCCTATTTCTGCTCTGAATCCTAGTCCTTTCTTTGGGAATCTCTAACTTTTTCCTATTTTACTATATTGTCACCATTGTTCAAACATGCTAAAGACTCTCCTGTTAAAACAAACCACTACCTTATTTCCCCTCCAGCTATCATCCTATTGTTTTCCACTTTACAGCTTAACTTCTTAAAACATTTGGATACTGTGGCTCTCTCCATTCCCATTCCTCCACCCGGTCTATTTTGACTTCTACAATCTTTATTCTATTGAAATTGTTCTTGATGAGGTCACCCTGGCCCACCAAATGACTCATATCCCTGATTTCCCAGTCCTCAGTTTACTTCACTTCTCAGTAGCATCTGGAACTATTGACTAGTTCCTCACCATTGGCAGTCTTTCATTGGTGTCTGTGACCCACTCATGGTTCTACTACTACTTTCACCACGCTTTATAGCCTCCTTTGAGGCTCACCTGCTTCTAGCCTTTACATCTAAAGGTTTCTCTAGGGCCTCTTCTTTCTCATTTTTCTAGGATTGTGTCCTCCGCACTCAGCTTCAGTTACTCCTAGATCTCTCCTCTGAGCTACTTGATTGACATTCCCACTTAGGTGTCTCAAAAATATCCCCAACTCAGCATGTTTTCCTCATCAGCTTTCCTCCTATAGCTAGTACTCCTCCAGTTGCAGAAGATAGAAACCTCACTCAGTTGCCAAATCCCATCTGTTTACGTTTTACGTTTCTAAATATCCCTTGATTCTATCTGCTTCTCCCGATTTTTACATTCTTCCAACAGTGTTACTGCAATTGCTACTTTACCTCATATCTACTTCTGCATCCCTCCAATCTCTTCTCCACTTATAGGCCAGAAAACACAAACTGAGGCTTAAAACCTCACAATAGCTTCCCATTCTTAGGATAAGAACGCATTCTACATGTGACCTCTGAGACCGTGCACGATCCCATCCCTGCCCACCTCAGCTTTATCTTATGGACTATCAAACACTGGACTGTCAGTATTGTTTGTTGAACTGAATTGAGCTGCACCTCACTTGCTGCCTCTCTGTGCTCTCACCACACTGCCGTCTCCATTCTTCTAACCTGTCAGGTACCATTCCATCTCGGGGCCTTTGCACCATTTCCTGGCTTGCAGTGCTTTCCCCTCACTTTACCTACTCATTCTTGAGTACTTAGTGTGAATGCTATTTCCTCACATAACTCTTCCCAGACTCCAGCTCCATAATTCCTCATGTTTGTGGCATGTAGCACTTCTAACAGTTGGTAATTACATGCACCATGAGATCACAGTCCATGGCTGTATTGCTCACCATTGTACCCTTATCACAGTCCCTGGCACATAATACGTGCTTGGTAAATATTTGTTGAATGAACATTTTGCAGTTTCCTCCCAGCTCAGTCTACTATTTACGTAGAAAGGGAAAGGCTGAATATCGGAAGAGACAGAAACAAGTCTGCATTTAACTTTTGATGTTTTGCCAGTGATTTAGAGGTGTTTTTCATGCCTAATCTCACTGGTTGGTATCTTCTGCCCTTAATAGTCACAGATCAGTCAACACCTGAAAGCTTCCATCTGGAGCAAATCAGTCATTCTAAGTTTTCCACTCAGTTCCTAAGCATTATAATTCTGCTTAAATATTTCTTGAACGCTTGCTTTTCTCTCCATGTCCTTTGTCACTACCTTGATCAAACTTTCGCCTATGGCACTAGCGGCCTGATGGCAGCGCATCTCTTCTGCTCTCGGAACCTTGATCGAACTTTCTTCAGCTCTTGTATAGATTACAGCAGCAGTCACCTAACAGCTTCTTCCTTGAGCCTGGACCCCTTTGATTAGTTAGCATTTAGCTAAGGTATATGTAACAGAGACTAAAAATGACAGTGGCTCACAAACTTTTCTCTTTCAAGTAAAAATCTAATCCAAGACTGGTGTGACATCAGTCATCCGAGAACCAAGCTACTCCTAAGCTTTCTGCTTGTTGTATCAAAGGTATGACTCTCAATCATGTGACCCAGGATGGAGCTTTACTTTGCACACAAACATTCCAAGGGGAAGAATGGAGCAGGGAGTGGGTGAAGGGGCATATCCTCCTCCCTTTAAGACACATCTGAAAAGTTGCACATCAGAAATTTGTCATGTGGTCAGGCCTTGTTACAAGGGAGGCTGGGAAATGTCATTTTATTCTTACCAGTCATTTTTTTACCCAGTTAAAAATTGGGAGTTCTGTTACTAAGGAAGAGGAGGAGAATGGCTATTAGGAGACACCTACCAATCCATTTTCCATACTGGTCGAGAGTGATTCTTGCAAAATACGAAAATAATGGTACTCAGCTACCTAACACCTGTCACCTTCAGACTCTAGCGTCACAACTGAGGCTTTCTGTGATCAGGTCCCAGAAGATCTCTCTGGCCTCATCTTCAACCCTCTTTCCTCAGTTTTTGATTCTCATACCCTTGGTATAAAAGGATCAATTTATTTGTGGTGCTCAGACACATTATGCTAATTCTGGACTCTGTTTTTCCTTTTTTGGGTATGTCCCACTTTAGTCCATATATTCAGTACTTCACAAATACCTGAGTGAGTGTATTTACCAACACTGTTAAGCCCTGCAGATGCAGAGGTGAATGAAAGAGATGCAATCCTTGTTCTCTTGGAACTTAACACAGATATGGTGAAGGTGAATATAGAACAAGTACTCACAACTGTGGTGAATGTCACAAGGAAGAAATATGTGTTGTAATGGGAACATACAGTAGTACTAACTGTGTGGGGGATGAAGGAGAGCTTCCCAGAGGAGTGATTTGGAACCTAAGATCTGAAGGATGAAATAGAATTTACCAAGCAAAAGACAGGGGGAGGGCTACCCTCCTTTCCTTCATGTCTTTGCTTAGATGTCTCATTTTTATTAAGGCTTATTCTGATTACGCTATTTAAAATTGCAACCTATCCTCCCTTCAGACACTCCTGATCCTCTTTATTCTGTTTTTTCCATAGCACTGTCATTTCTCACATACTATATAATTAACTTATTTTGTTTTTTTTTAATTCTGGATCAAGATTCTAATAAAATTTGTTCTATATACTACCATGATTATACAAAATTATTTATATTGGCATTGTCTCCTGCAGTGTTTTACACACATTACTGTATTTTTTTCTTTCCTGCAAGACTTTTAGACTGTTATCACGCATAAACAGTAAATAGTGTAGACTTTTGGAATAGGCTTGTATTATCATCTAATCTAAACAGGTAATTTTGCAGGTAATTCTCTTCCTTCAGATTCAAGATATTATTTTCTTTCCCAAGATTAGTGATTTAAGTTCTCTAAATGTGATTCTACTGAAGAGGTTGAAGATTAAGATCACTAATATGTCTATGGAAATTGAGACTTTTAAATCATATCCTATGTGTTTGTTGGCCAGTCCGTGATTCATAATTATACTCTGCCTAGGTTCTATTTATTTTTATTTTTATTTACCTTTTGGTCCCCTTCACCCATTGGTGAAATGGTAAAGGGGCTCATTTTTATTATTTATCACTTGTAACTCCCACTAGAATTTACATTCTCTAAGTCATAAATCAGGAATTTTGTCAATGTTATTGCTCTGTAGACTGATATAACCAAACATCTAAAATAGTACCCAACACAGTTGATGCTCAATAAATATTTGTTGAGTAAGTGAAGGCAGGAGAGAGGGTTCCAGAGCAAAGGTCTAGAGCTTGGCTTTAGAGAGAGGAGGAACATCTCTTATTGGTAACAGGAAGGATGGAGGAATGGATAAAGCAGATCTAAGTTTTTTTTATTGGTATTGAGAGAGTTTCTTTTAAATATCATGTGTGATGGTTAGTGTTATGTGTCAACTCGGCTAGATTATAGTACCGTTATTTAATCAAACACTAATCTAGGTGTTGCGGTGAAGGTATTTGATAGATGTGGTTAACATCTACAATTGGTTAACTTTAAGTAACAAAACTACTCTTAATAATGAGGGTGGGATTCATTCAATCAGTTGGAGACCATAAGAGCAGAAAGTGAGATTTCTCAAAGAAGAAATTCTGCCTCAAGACTGCAGCATTAATCCCTGCCTGAGTTTCTAGCAACCTATCCTACAGATTTTGGACTTGCTAGCCCCCACAATCATGTGAGCCAGTTCTTTAAAATAAATCTATCTACCTACTTACCTATCTATCTATATATTGTGTGTGTATCCTCTTGTTTCTGTTTCCTCTAATTTTTTTTAATAGGAGTGGAAGTGAAGTTATCATTGGAGAGTAAAACAAAAAAATGGAAGATGAGAGAGTACAGGTTTGAAATAGTATTTGCACAGAATGGAAGAGTGGACTGACGCAAAAAATATAATTCAATTTTTAAGTGGTATTGAGGGTTCAGTAGAGGCTACTGAACAGATTCCCTTCTGTCCTTGTCTGTCTAGAGAACCGTTGTTTTAGGGCCATAAACTTCAAGACCTGCTGTGACTCTTTGCCCTTTCCAGAAAGGGCTGCCCTTATTCCTGCCCTCACTGAGCACTACTATTCACTGAGCACTTGTTCACCTTTATGTAAACAGCATTTGGTAGGGTGCCACAAACAGCAAAAACACATAGCTTACACATATCAACTATATCAAGTGTTTATTATTGACCAGGCTCTATTCTAAGCATTTTACAGGCATTAACTCATTTAATCCTTACAGCAACCCTGCAAGGTAGATACTATTACTTTCATTTTACAAAAAGAAAGAAAGAAGAAAGAAAGGAAAGAAAGAAAGAAAGAAAGAAAGAAAAGAAGGAAAGAAAGAAAGAAAGAAAAGAAGGAAAGAAAGAAAGGAAAAGAAAAGGAAGAAAGAAAGAAAGAAAGAGAAAAAGAAAGAAAGAAAGAAAGAAAGAAAGAAAGAAAGAAAGAGAAAGAAAGAAAAGAAAGAAAGAAAGAAAGAAGAAAGAAAGAAAGAAAGAAAGAAAGAAAGAAAGAAAGAAAGAAAGAAAGAAAGAAAGAAAGAAAGAAAGAAAGAAAAACTGAGGCAAAATACCCTACAACTAGTGAGTGGTGGAGTCAGGTTTTTAATCCAGACAGTCTGACTCCAGAGGTGATCCCCTTTCTCATCAATGAAGATTGCTATACATTTATGCATTTGTTCCACAAATATTTTCTAATTACCTACTCTTGGTGCCAGCACTAGGGGATGGGGATAGAGCAGAGAGCAATCAGAATCTCTGCCACCATGGAGCTTATGTTTCTAGTCAGGGGAAATAGACAATAAGCAAATAAAGATTTATATGAGATGGCATTAAATGCTGTGGAGAAAAATAATGCAGGGTAGGAAGGATGAGGAAGGTGGGAACAGTGTTGTTATTTTATGCTGGGTAGTCAGAGAAGTCATTTATGAGGTCTCTTTGAGCAGAGACTTGAAATGAGGGAATAAGGCTTGTGGACATCTGGAAGAAGAGTGTTCGCTGTGGTATAAGCCTCTAGTTGTCCCTCAGTATCCATTGTTCCCTTCTTCCTTTACTAATAGAACCCCTTACTTTTATCTGGCCACATGGCCACTGAAAATAAAGATTAGATTTTGCAGCTTTCCTTTCAGCTAGGTGTGTACGTGTGATAGAATAATGTGTGCATTGCCAGATTGTGCCCTTAAGAGTAAGGCTGTGCCTCCCCGTCTTTCCTCCACTGACTGGGATGGGACCTAGCAGACCTAGCCTGCCTGGACATTGAAGATACAGAACTTCCTTGGAGAAGGCAGAACAACTAAAAGGCTGCTGTATTAGCCCTCAAGCATTTCTACTTGGACAGTTATGTAAGAGGAAAAAAGAACTTCTATCAGGTTCAAACCACTGTATTTTGGGATCCTTTTGTTATTACAACATATGTGGTAGGCAGAATTTCAAGATGGTCCTGAATTTCTCACTCCCTGTGTGCATATCCTACATAATCCCTAGGACTATGAGTATGATAGATTTTACTTATGTGATCAGCTTATATTATATGGCATACCTGACTATAAGAAAGGGATATTATCTGGGTGGGTCTGACCTAACCACATGCACTTTTTAAAAGCAGGGAGATTTCTCTGGCTGGATGCAGAAAGATTCCAAGCTTGAGAAGGGGTTGAGGCACTGTTGCTGGCCTGAAGATGAATGGGCCATAAGGCAAGGAAGGTGGGTAGCTTCTAGGACCTGAGCATGGCCCCCAGCTGATGGCCAGGAAGGAAACCAGGACCTAGTCCTACAACTGCAATGATCTGAATCCTGTCAACAAGAATGAGCTTGGAAGGGGATTTCTCCCCAGAGCCTCCAGATGAGAACTCAACCCAGCCAACATCTTGATTTCAGGTTTATGATACCCTGAGCAGAGAACCCAGCCAAGCCATGCTGGACATCGATCTACAGAACTGTGACATACTAAATGGGTGTTTGTCTTTAAGCTGCTTAGTTTATGGTAATTTGTTACACAAGCACAGAAAACTTGTACATGTCCTAATTGGTACACAGTAGAGATGTACATATGTACATATGCTCTGGGGTGGGAGCATGCTTGGTGTGATCCAAGCACATCTCAAGTGGAGTGAATAATGAGAGTGTAGAAAGAGAAGGTCCCAAAGGTAATAGGCAGCTGATCACATAGCAACTTGGAGACCATCTGGGGCTTTGGCTTTCACCTGAGGGAATGAGATGATAAGGCATTAGTGAGTTTTGAGCAGAGGAGTGACGAGCTGCCTGTATTTGAAAAGGGTCACTGGCTACTCTGGAAAGAACAGATAGTAGGGGCAAGGGTGGAAGGAGGGAGTCCCATTAAGAAGGCTCTGGAATAATCCAGGTGAGAAGAGAGAGTGACATAGGCTAAGGTTGTAGCACTTAAGGTGGTGAGAAATAGTTGGATTCTGGATAGATTTTGAAGCTATAGCCAATAGAATTTGCTAAAGGAGTCAACAAGGGATGTAGAGTGAAGTGGGAAGGGAGGGAGGGAGAGGGAAAAATCAAAGGTGACTCCAAGGTTTTGACCCAAGTAACCGGAAAAAATGGACGTCATTTTGGGGAAGGCAGTGAAAAGAGCAGGTTTCTTTTGCCCTTGGGAGAGGGGTGGTAGTTAGGAGGCTGGTTTGGACATTTTAAGATTTTAAGTTTGAGATCTTTATCAGATATCTAAGTAGAGCCAGTAACTAAGCAGATGGATGTACAAATCTGGATTGCAAAACAGAGATGGGACTCTATCATATGCTGAATTTCTTTCCCTTTCTCTCTTTCTTCTTTCTTTTCTTTTTTTTCTCCCTCTTTCCCTTTCCTTCCTTCCTTCCTTCCTTCCTTCCTTCCTCCCTCCCTTCTCCCTTCCTTCCTTCCCTCCTTCCTTCCTTCCTTCCTTCCTTCCTCCATCCCTCCCTTCCTCCCTCCCTCCCTCCCTTCCTTCCTTCCTTCCTTCCTTCCTTCCTTCCTTCCTTCCTTCCTTCCTTCCTCTTTCTCTCCCTCGCTCTCTTTCTTTCATCATTCAGAACTTCCCACCCTCGATTTTGGGCTTGCTATGATCAAAGATTTTGTCTTATTATGGGTTTTCTTGAGGGGGTCGGTGAGGTGGGGTTGGTGGATATATGGATGGTGTTCGGGTAGGGTCCCAAAGACATAGCTTTTTGGTACCTGGCGCTAGCTTAGACGCTCAGTGAATGGTTAAATAGGCACACGGATTACACCTTCCCACGATTCCCTCAGGGTTGCTACTTCCCCAGATCAACCGCGTCATTCGTTTTCATACCCAGCCAGGCTGATCGCCTATTCCCAAGGTATATATATATATGGGCAGCCAGCAGGTTAGACCTGGGCCGAAGGCAGCCCTTCCCTGCCTTCCTTCTAGCCCCTCGCCCCGCCCTTGTGCGACCCTGGCCCAACACGGACGCCGACCCCTCCCCTTTCCGGCTCCTCGGCTGTTCCGCCGGCGTTCTGGGGTGGGGGCTCAGGCCTCTTGGGACCGTGTAACCGTTTAACAGCTGGAAAGGGATGGAGCTGCGGGTCAGGCCACAGCTTGCAATCCGCTGCCCTTTGCCCCTAGACCACCCTCTCCACTGCCCCCAGGAAGATCCCCTCCTCCCGCACTCCCGTGGACCTCCCCACTCCCCTTCCCCCTCTCCTCCTCCCCTTCCCTTTCTTCCTCCTCCCTTTCCTCCTTCCGTTCCTCCTACCCTTCCTCCTCCTCCTCCGCGCTTGGTCCTTTGCCACTTTTTCCTCTCCACAATCCCCCCAACCTCATCCCGACCAAGTAGTGCTCTGTGCTTTCTGCCCTCAACAGCCCCCGACAGCCCATGGGCAGATGGGACTGGGGCTTTGCGGCCGCTGAGTGACGACCTGTCTCTCCCCTTCAGGCCATTGCCAGGCTCCACTCCCAGTGACGGTTCCTTGCTGTTACCACGGTTCTCTGAGTGAGCCCTCTACCGGTGTGTCAGTTTGCCTCTGCAAGTGATCACTCCTGTGTGTGCCAGTCTCTCTGTGTGGGCAGCTGTGAGTAGCGTGAGCCTGTGCTTGGGACCCAAGTCCCAGTTCACCAATTTCTCCAACAGGCAATTGGGATGGAACCTCACCAGCACATAAGTCTCTCTTCCCTTCCATTGCTTCCTGTACCCCTTACAGGTGAGGGGAACTGTACCCTGGGTGGTGGGAAGGAACTCTTGTGCAAAGAGGGCCCCCGCCTGTTTTGGGCCTGCTTCTTACCAGAGGCTTTTGGGAAGCTGTAGGGAGAGTTGTCTTCTGCTGTTCTGGCTCTGCCTGCAGCTCCATCCATTTCCCTGTCCTAACTCTTTCCCCTTCCCCCAGCACCTTAGACCCTGACCATCCCTGGCCCAGAGCCTAAGGCCCCTTCTCTTGCTCCTCTCCTGGGCTGGGCCAAGCAGGTGAGACCCAGCAGCCAGGAGCCTGGAACTGGCAATCAGAGCCTGAACAGTGGGCGAGGTCAGTTCGACAGCAGTTGAATGCCCAGCTCCTCTTGGTCTCAGAGCAGAAGGCAGGTCCGTCTCCTGAAGACGCGGCATCTGAAGACCATGAATCCCAGCACTCCGTCTGTGTTCCAGAAGCAGAAGAGCAGCCCCAGGACCATCAGAGGCAGCAGAGGAAGTTCCTGAAGGCAGTGAGCCAGTCACAGCAGCCCACGGTGCTGGAGCTCCTGGTGGCGGAGCTCCAAACTCTGTTCTCAGCTGTGCTGCAGGACGGCAGCCCCGCAGCTTGGCACTACCTGCATGCCGTGCTGCGTCTGCTGCCTCCATATCGTGCACTGCTTGTCGGTCGCCTTGATCTGCTGCCCTTCCTGGAGCAGCTGTCCCACCGGGCCCCCTGGGTCCAATCCCAGTTCCAGCTGGACCTGCTAGATGCCATTGAGCAGGCCTTCCCCCCAGATACCTCTTTGTTAGAGGGTGCCTCCCATATTGAGTGCTGTCCCCAGAAGCAGAAGTTCCATCGTGGGCCCCCACGCCCAGCCTGCCCTTTTGTGCAGGCCCGGTGGGGTGGGCAGCAAGTAGGGGAGGAGTTGGCTACATGGCTGCGACCACTGACACTGCCTGAGCTACAGCACAGCCTGGGTATTGTTGGTGCTCAGGTGGCCCTGAGAGAGGCCTGGTGGCTAGATGGCCTTAGCCTCCTGCCCTTGGCACTGGCGACAGACATCCCCATACAGTATGAATGCAGGGGCACTGACAATGCAGTGGAGGAACCTGTTGGAAGAGCAGAGACTAAGTAAGTGAGGGACCCAGACTGGGGCTTTGAGCGGACGAGAAAAAGAAGCTAGTTTATGGGTTCCTCTAGGGTCACTTGGATGTCTAGAGCCAGATCGCTATTGACTTTAGGCATTAGCCTGACCCCAAGCCATGCTGGTCGAAGCTGCTTCTCTCTTCCTTTTTGTCTGCAAATAAATTGAGTGGTCTTACTGTTCATCCCCATTGGGCAGTGCAGAAATTCATGAAAATCAAGAGTCAGCTATAAGGAAGCCAAAGCTTCAGAAAACAGCTTGAGTTTCCAGAGTGTCCATTCTTTCTCAGATGGTGCTAGAAGCTTCCTTAGTTCTTTTTCTTACTCATTCATAATCCCTGAGCCTCGCCTCTGGGCCTACCCAGGACTGGGTGCTGGATGTTGGGTACAGGTCCTTCCCTCAGGGTGTTCCTAGGTGAGTGCATGTCTGAGGGACCTTCCCACTCATGTCTATGTGAGCTAAGCCAGCCCCAGAGCAGATCAGAGTTGGCAGCACTGCCAAATGGGACTTTCATTCTGACCCTTCCAGAGTCTCTTCCTGCCCTGCCGGTGTGGGTATCCTGGCCCCTTGAGTGCTGATTGTTCCCCCCACCCCCCCACCTGGTTCTCATTGCTTCTTTCAGGATTTCACAATACCTACAGAGACCTCCTCTTCTGAGAGTTCTCTAACTCTAGTCTAAGAATTTCCCCCCATCCTCTGGCCTGATTTTCTAAGTGCTTTGCAGCTTGTCTAGGACATATTCACTGTGTGGGAAGAATAGTAGCTTTACCTTTAATCTAGGTTGGCTTCCTCAGTTTTTGCTGTAAGTTTATGGCTGGGTCAAAGTTTTTCCTAAAAACTTAGAGCCATATGGTGGACAGATAGATAGGCTCCTGGGGCCCTGATGGAAGGGGCCAGTGCCAACAATTTATGTCTTCAATACCCCCAGGAGACTCTTTTTCAAAGACCTGCCCTGTGCTCTGAGTAGGTTTCCTTTCCTGGGAAATATAATGGAAGTGAGAATGGGCTGAGATGTTAGGAAGGGGTCAAGTTCTATGCCTTCTCATTGAACCTGGTGATAAACCCCTGAGGCCTAGCTAATGTGACTTAATTTGCATGAAGTTCTCCAGGCCTTTTGCCCTAGGCATCCATTCATTCAATAAGTATTATTGGATATCCAAAATGTATCAGGAACTGCTAGATGCTGGAGATACAGAAGTGAACAAAACAGACTCAAATCTCTTTCTTTGGAGTTTTACAGTTAGGAGAGTAGGTATTAAATAAGTTGATACTAGTAAAATATAATTACAAATTGTGGTAAGTGCTAAAAAATCAGAGAATACTGCCTTTCTCTTGGCTGTTCCTCTGTGTGTGTGTGTGTGTGTGTGTGTATACAGGTAGGGGAAAGCACATCAGAGGGGTTTGGGTTTAGATTGGAGTTATTAACAAAATATCTTGCAGGTTATGAGGGGAAATAAGAGGAGAGTTTCAATGAGGAGGAAGCAGTTAGTAGAATTAAATGCTACTGAGGCAAGTAAGAAAAATCTGAAAAATATTCATTGGTTTTAGTAACAAGGAGGAAGTTGGTGAGTGTGATTTATTTCAGGGGAGTTTTGTGAGGAGGAAGCCAGATTTTAGTGCATTCAGGAGCAAATGGGAGATGAGAAAGTAGAAATAACATTTTACTATTCTTTCATGAAGCTTGGTTTGAAAGGGAGAGAGAAATAATAGGACAGAGGGAAATAAAAGTGTCTGGATAGGACTCTTAAAAAAAAAAGATGGAGAGATGTTCATAGCCCTTCAGGCAGTGCTTGAGCAGTGGGCATTTAATAACTATCTGTACAGTGAATGAGTAAATATAGGCTAACGGTAAGAAAAGGAAGAGCCTGAAGATACATCACGAAGAAGCAATCAGGGATCCATAGCACAAATGGAGGAATTAGTTTTGCAGAGAAGAAAGGACATTGCTTCCTCTCAAGTTGATTAGGAGGGGATTAGGATGGGAGTCTGTGCAGACTCCCTGTGTGGGAAGGCAGCTGAACTAGAGGAAGTTAGTTCATGGCTGAGAGCCCCAGTTTTCTCTGGGCAGAGAAGGAGGCCGAGAAGGGGATGGGACGGGGGCCTGGCAGGGCTGGGCATAGGGGTAGGTGGAGGCCTGTGGAATAGCAGCTGAAGAGTCTGAAAGAGAGAGCCGCTTGAGGACTTGTATGAAGATATCAGAGCAGAGTGAGCCCATAGTTGAGATTAGATACCAGAAATCCATAGAGGAGCTGATATTCCTGGTTCTGCAATCTTCTGAACCAATTTAGATCATGTAGGACATTAATTGTTGAGGAAATGAAACTTTAAACTGTTACACCATTAAGATATCCTGATCCAACATCAAAGTTACAAACCCTATTGTTGATACGAATTTTAGAATAGGATTGCACTGTTATCCCTGGGGTACCTTGTTCTGTTTATCTAGGTTTGGGTCAATTAATGACGTTAGTATACTTGACAGATTAAATCTAAGTTTAATTATTCAGATTTTTTGTTTGTTTGGCTCGTGCTCTGAGGTCACTCCAACCAGAATTATTAGTCCAGGTGATTAGTTTTTGGTGTCTTGGATAATTAATTTTCATATCAATTTTGTTGGCTGGTGTTCTGGAAAGGTGAGAAGATTGAGAGCACCAGTGCAGGCTTGAGGGGGACGAAGGATGCACCATTGGATCCTGACTGGAAAGGAAAGGCTGTGAAACTAGAAGTTGGGTGGTGATGGGGGAAGAGCAAGAGTCACAGGCAAAGAGATCATGCAGAGTTGGAAAGCAGGCATAATGGGGCAAAGATAGATCTAGAACCTTAGGAAGGTTCCTATGGAGGAGAAATCCAGGACTGTGGGCTTGCAAGGTGATGAGTTGGGAAAACAAAGTTTTCCTATTACTTTTATTCAGTATTCTGTAATACTGACTTCATAGTAATCACATTAAGTCCAGAATGGTTATTCATGTATCAGAAAGGGAGGGGTTGTTCATACATAGGTCTGTGTGAATATAGCTGTTTGACTATATTTGCCCAGTATGTGAGTACTGTGGGTATAGGTGGTAGACAGGCTCTGGCAAGACCACATCACGCCCTCCTAGGCACCTGATCTAGCTTCTCCTTTCACTGGCTAACAGTGCCAACCTGACCTCCTGCTTGGTCTCTTTTCTCCTGATTTTTTATTGTATAGGCCTCAGCTTGATTCAGAAGTTCCTGGCAAGGAGACCTTCCAGAAGAGAAGCACTAGCTTCTCACCTCAGACTTCCCTCCTGGGTAGCCAGGTGAAGACCATTCTGAAGACAGAGAGATACCTGAAGAAGATCCACTTCCTCTATCTCAATGTAGCTCCCAGCCGGTACTTTAGGTAAGAGGTGTGTCCTGACCCCTTCTACTCTGACCACTCCCTGGTTTCCATCCATGCTGTCTCCTGTCCTTCCTCCTCTCTAGCTGCCTCTCCTCTGTCTTCCAGTTTCCCTCCCTCTTCGCTTCTCAGCCTCCTCCTTTCCATTCTGCACCTCTGTTTTGCTCCCCTTTGCTCTCACAACCTTTGGTTTTAGTCGTCCTCTTCTACTTTTGGTTCTGTCTTCTTTATTCTCTCCTAAGAGGATAGAAACATGTGGTCATAGCCTCAGAAGGGAATTTAATGGTTGTCTCTCCCAACTCCAATACAGGAGTCAGGTGTTTGAATCTTTATAGTGAGACAAAGCTTTGAGTTTGCCAGGGTATCCCCTTCCTTAGACTGAACCAAAATCTGCTTTCTTTTAACTTCTACCTTCTGGTCCTAGTTTTATCCCTGGGGCTATAAAAACAAGTCTCTCCTCCTTCCACATGACTCAGGAGGCTTTCATTTTCTTCTTTTAGCTCTAAAGTTTACATATTTTTTAAAGCCTGATTCAAGTCCCATCTCTTCCCAGAAATAACAACAATTACCATTAATTAAGTTTTTCCAGGCATTGTGCTAATAATAATAAACACATGACGTGTTACTTAACCTTCACCTACCAGGTAGGTGCTATTATTATTTCCATATATGAGATGAGTGCCCTGATGCATAAAGAGGTTAAGTAACTTGTCACAAAGTAAGTGGTAGAAACAGACAAACCTAGGACTGTCTTAACTCAGAAGTCCATGCTCTTAAGACGTACATCGTATATCCTCCCAGAAAGCCTTATTTCCTGCATACACTGCTCTCTTTCTCCTGAGTTTATGTAGCCCTACTGATCCGTATTATCCATGCATTCATTAATCAGTTCATTAACATATTTTCACTGAGAGCATTGTGCCAGTTGTTAAGCAATTGTCTTTTGGCTCTAACTTTCCTCTCCTCTCCCTGCTTCGAGATACTGGGGCTGAGACTCTGCAAACTTTATTCCTCCTTTTTCAGCTGACCACCTGTTTAGGTTTGATTAATAGAGGGTGTTAGAAGGAGACTGGACAGCAAGATAAGAGAAGGGTATTTCTCTTTCCCTCGCTTGCTCTTTCTGTCAGTACCGGTCCTTCACCCTGGCGACAGTAGGCACTTCTGAATTAGCTTCTTCATGATTCTGAGCTGGGGGGCACCTACCCATCAGAGTTCTGCATCTTGACTGCATGGCCCCTCCTCCAAACTCCTTCGGTACCAGTAGGAGCCCAGCAGCATCTCCTTACAAATCCAGATCCCAACTCCACAAGCCCCTCCTCCAGGCCCAGAGCTTCTGAGAATCCAGTTCCTTCCCTTTGTTCCTCTAGTTCTAGAGTTGGCATCGATTCCTGTGGTTATTGTATCTGTGCTATCTCAGTGTTCCCTTTTTGCTTTTCATTTCTTCAACCCATTAAAAAAAAAATGCTGTCTGTTAAATTCACTTTGTTGAAATGCCGAGTTTGGTTTCTGTTTTCCTGATTGGACCCTTACTGATCTCATGAAAGGAAATGAACTTCAAATATGGAATTCTGAGATTGATTTCTCAATGTCTTTGACCTTGAACAGTACTGAACTCTGTGCTAATGGGATATAGGATACTAGGAATCCATGACATGTAGTGACATCAAGACTAATTAAATTATCACTTGTGGCTGAATGTGATGAACTACCTACTGATACCCAGGCGCCACCACACTTGACTGACTGGAGGTAATGGTAATGGTGTCAATGTGGGATGGGGTGCTTACTGGCTGTGGCAGAGAGCTTACACAAGAGAAAATTACAAGCTTAGAACGTGAAACTATCAGCTCCATCATAATCAGAGAAGCAGCACCATCAAAGATAATTAGACATAGAGAGACAAGAAACCATGAGCAAGAGAACTAAAAAGGCAGTGGATAATTATAGGACCAACATCTGCCAAAGAAGGAAACCCAGTGAAGTGTCTTTAGCATTTGGTGGTGCTTTTCCCCAAACAGAGATGCCTGTCGATTCCAGTATCAGCAATTGTGTGTCAGTTTCACTATCTGTTCCTGAAAGACTGAGAAGAGGAGTTGAGCTTTGCACAGGCACAGACAGCCAAAGATCAGAGGCTGCAGCTTGGGGCCCACACCCAGGAGGGATGTGTTTTCTGCTTCAACCTATAATGTCACCAGGGTCCCAACCCAGAGCCCAGGGCATTTAGCTTCGAGTTCTCTGTTGTGTTCATACAGATGATTTTCATATTTTATTCACTTATTTTGCCTTTTTCTAGTTGTTCTCAAGTGAGGGTGTTAGTTCCAAATTTCTAGTTGTACCATCAGTAAAAGCAGAACCTTGGCATTTATTGTTTCGTTTTGTTTATTTGTCGAGTATCAGGGTTTTTTTCAATGTGTTTGAATTTGCCCAATTTTTCTTGTATTTGCCCTAGATTTTTTTATTACATTTTTTATTTCAATTGTAATATATTTAAGATTCAATGTTATATTGGTATTTTTCCTAGATGTTGATTCATACTCAGAAAGGAATTTATTCCTTTACTTCCTTAGAGCCTTTGCTCAACTGTCCCATCTTCACCCTCCACCTTCCCCTGGCACTGCCAACCTCCTTTGCCTCTGCTTTTCTTCCCCTCTCATTTATTACATTTATCATCAGGGCAGGGATTTTTGTTTGTTGTGTTTAACAATGTATCCTGAGTTTAGAACAGTTTGGCATAGAGTAGAGACCCAGTAACATTTGTTGAATGAATAAATGAATGAATGATCCAGAGTAGGAACAGATTTAAAGGCAGTAAATGATGAGTTCAGTATAGAACTTGCTGTGTTTCATTAAGGCATAGAGTTTGCAATGTTTTGGAAGCAGGTGAATAGTCTCTAGCATCGCTTAATACTCTAACTGATCTGAGCCCTTTGAGGGCAAGGACTATGTAGTAGTTATTTCTCTGTCCTCATCTCCAACACAGTGCTTGGACAGAAGGGAAACTTGATAAATGGTTTAACTAAACTCTATAAAATCATAAATGAGAAGAAGAGGAAAAAAGCAACTTTAAAAAAGGAAAAAAGAAGGAGTAGTGTTCATTAGAAAGGTCATAGGGGAAGGATCCCTTGGGAGAGCCTGGGATCAGTTGGGATAGGAGGCTATCCTGTGGGAATCGAAGAAGCCCAGTGGTTAAGAGGGGTGGCTTGAGTCAGGTAGATTTGGTTTTAAGTCCTATATTTTTCCCTTAACTACCTTGGACAAAGTTCTAACTCCTCTTTACTTCAGAAGAAATAGTTTGGGGGAAAGGGTACTTGGGAAAATCTAGTCACTTTGTCAGAAAGGAAACAAAGCTTTTATATGACTTGATTTAGTGAGTTCATTCTGGTATCTATCTAAACGCTCTTTTTTTTTTTTTTTTAAGATTTTATTTATTTATTTTGAGAGAGAGAGTGCATGAGAGAGCATGAGCCGGGGGATAGGCAAAGGGAAAGGGAGAGAATCCTCAGGCAGACTCCCCGCAAAGCTGGGAGCCTGACGCAGGGCTCAATCTCACAACCCTGAGTGAGATCATGACCTGAGTCGAAATCAACAGTCGGACGCTTAACTGACTGAGCCACCCAGGCACCTCTCTATCTAAATTCTCTTAAGTCATTTGCTTAATAATGTATTCTAGAAAGTTGAGAGAAGAGATAGAGGAGGGCCATTTTATCTCTTAGGCATTATAGGCATAGGACCTGAGACATAATAGCTTTTAAAGGGCTCTAAAATATACTTAATACTTAAAAATATTATTGGTTCCAAGTTATGAAAATAAAACTGCAAAATAAAAATGGATAAATTTGCTTTATTGAATGTGCCCAAACATAGCATTATGCTAACTAGTCTCCTGCAACTAGATACTATTGTATAGCTGCATATAAATGCCACTTAGTGTGGGATGTAGGTGCATTGTGCCGAAGTAAGAGAACTTAGTAGGATTTTAAGATGGCTCTGGAGGCACTTGTCTGGTTCTCTAGGGTGCAGTTTTCCTCTTGATTTGTGTGTGTCTAGCCTTCTAGTCACCCCCTGCTTTTCCTCATTCTCATTTACTCCAAAGAGCACCCCCTAATGATCTCTGTGTGTTATTTCAGTACCTAGAGATATACATATTTTATCATTTCTAAGATGTACTTTTTCTCACATTTTAACATCTCTGAAATTGTGATGCATCTTACGAATTGGTGGAATCACATTGGCAGCATTTTAAATTTTAGTGTTTCATTAAAAAAGAATGCTGCAGCTTACAACTGATGGCATCTTAGATTTGATAAGATGTAAAGTATCTGGATCTGGAGATACGAATGCCTTAGAACTGGCTAGGTGCCTTTTTCTTTTTTCTCCTCTATCTTTGGCTTCCATTTATTCTTTTTTTTTTTTTTTAAGATTTATTTATTTGAGAGAGAGAGAGAGGAAGAGAAAGCACACACAAGTGTGTGAGTGCGCAGAGGCTGGGGCAGAGGGAGAGAGAAACTCAAGCCGACTACACTGAGCAAGAAGCCCACACTACGGCTTAACACTGGGGCTCAGTGTCACGACCCGGAGATCACGACCTGAGCTGAAACCAAGAATCGGGCGCTTAACTGACTGTGCCATCCAGGTACCCCTGGCTTCCATTTATTCTTAATAATATTTGTTTCCTCAAACAAATATTTAAATATTTAAATATTTAACCTCAGTCGGTTAAGCGGCTGCCTTTGGCTCAGGTCATGACCCCAGTACCAGGCTCCCTGCTTGGTGGGGAGTATGCTTCTCCCTCTGCCTCTCCCCCTGTTCGTGCTCTCTCTCTTGCACGCACGCTCTCTCTCTCAAATAAATAAATAAAATCTTTAACAAAATATCTGTTTCCTTTTTTTAGTTTGAACATCATTCTGCTCTCTTTCCCCTCTTGCAACTCTCCTCTGCCTTCATCCCTGCCTCCGTGTTTCTGCTCTCTCTTCTTTGGTCCCTTCCTGAAGCCTGCACAAGTTCCCAGGGCTCCTGCTGATCAGAGCTCTTTTTTTAAAGGCCCTATAGCCTGATGGTGGTGCCACCAAAGAAGGTGAACCCTGAGCACTACATCTTCTCTCCCTTTGGGATCCTGCATGTGCATCCTGTGGAGGGCAGTGAGACAATGACGCTGGGCACCTGGCACCGCCACTCTGTCCTCTGGCAGCAGCTCCAGTCCATTCCATTCTTCAAATATTGCCTCTTATACAAGGCCTTGACCCGGTAGGTGGTGCTGGTATGGGGTTTGGGGACAAGGGCTGCAGGGAGCAATAGCATGTCCCTGCCCTCTGATCTGTAGTTGGAAGAGGAGCGTGACGTTACAGGGGCTCCACCGGTGCCGGACTTTCCTCGGGAAGCACCTGCTCTTGGCTGTGCCCCACTTTGGAGCTGGGCTTCTGCATATTAGCAGGTAGGGTCTTCAAAACGCACTGCCAATGGATGTTTTAAAATTATTTTGACAAAAAGTATTAACGTGCTCCTTGTAGAAATTTTGGAAAACACAAAAAAGCATGAAGGAAAAAAAATCTTTAATCTTAACCACACATAACTAACCACGACAGACATTTTGTTGCAAATCCTTCTAGTCTTTTTTTCTATCACCTATATACAAATGTGGTCATACTTGACATATTGTTAAGTAACCAGGTTTGGTTTTTTTTCTGAATAATGTATTCTGAGCATATCTTCTTGCAATTGTGTATTCCCCACATCAACTTGCCCCAGATCATACAATTATTAACTATTGGATCTGGGGATATACCTTCAGTGTGTGAATCCAAAGTCTCTACTTTTTCCATGTATCTTTTGGATTCTTTTGGGGGGGTGGGGGACTTAGTTATTCCTATTTTCAGTACTTTTTTTTTACTTTTCCTATGCTCCTCAGCCACTTCTAATTATCTTCTCTGACAGAAGATGCAAACTCAAATGTCTATGGGGCCTGTGCGGGAGCTCTGGAAGAAATGCAGTGGGTTAGGTGCAGTACATTAGGGACTGTGGGGAATGCAATCTGGAGGCTACATGTAAGTAGGACAGTCACTACTCAGTTCCAGCTGACTGTTACCACTGGGAATATGGGTACAGCTTGCCAGCTGCCTTATTTTTTTTTTCAGGATTTCCTGGAAATATGCATTTTGTTTTAAAGTGCTTTAATTTTACCTAGTTAACTCAAATTTTTATTAAAACAGTGGGTTGGACAACTCTTAGTGGAACATATGAAAACATTTTCAATCTGAATTTGACCCACAGCCTACCAGTTTGCAACCTTTGCTCTAGGGATCCTCCAGTCTAGCCTAATCATCATGGTATAATTAAAGGCATGAGGGCTTGAAGGCTGGACAGATCTGAATTTAAATCCTGAATACTAGCAAGGGATTTTGCTCTTTGAGCCTCATTTCCTGATATGAAAACTAGGGATGAAGATTTCTACTACACAGCTATGGTGAGAATAAAGTGAGATTGTAAATATAAAATACCATGTTAAATGCCTCTTAATAGGTACCGAATAAAATGACACCCATTATGATCATCCTCTGCTTATTTGGGGTCTTTCGTCTTCTTCAGGTATTTTTAGAGATGTAGAGTTCTCGGAGAGGGTGGGGTGGTAGTGGATAACAGAGGCAGATTTTCTCAGGGATAGCCCATGGAGAAGTTGGAGGTTCACCACCTTTAATCCTAAAACTCATCTGTCCACCTAGACTTTTAGGGCCCTTAGCTTCCTCTATTCCAAGGAAGAAGCCTGTGTAGTCTCTCCTTCTAAGTCAGACTTTGGGATCATTTGACCCTCTCCTAGCAGAAAGGTCACTTAGTATTAACATTTGCACATACCCCAGGCCTTTCCCAAAGAATTCCCCAGCCAGCAACTTCCTCAGCTTGAATTCTTCCAAAGAGCTCTCCAAGAGGAAGCTGTCACTGGAGGTCACTAGGAATATTATGACCCTTCCTGACCTTTGCTTATTCTGAGGTGAGCTGGGCTAGAAAGAGGTCAAAGGTATTCAAGGAAAGAAGGCTGAGATGCCGGCTCTGATGAGCTTCGCCCTTGATCCCAGGCTTTTGCAGGAGCTGCGCTCTGTATCCTGGCTCCCCCAAGAGTCGGATCGATGCTATGAGCTGCTGGACTTGCAGCGGGCTCTAGCCAAGGAGAACCACAAGGCTCTGCGGCTGCTCAGTCGCTGCCTGCACCTCTGCACATCCATCCTGCAACTGGTAAGACGCTCCAGCTTATCGTGACCCTGTTCTCCAAGGTGAGCTTGCCAGAGTTCCAGTGTCCTCTTGGCTTAAGCTTCTCCTGGGATCCCCTGTGTGGTCTGGATGCTGCAGTTGGCTCGCAGCCAGGGTCCTGCGCAGCAACAGCAGTTTCTGTTGTGGAGTGGATGGATCGATTATAGATGGGCAGAGGCTTGGACTCAACCTTTTCCCTAAGGGTTGGTCGTGGCCTTGAGCAGGGAGGAGAAGAAACATAACAATACTTTTTCTTCAGTTGTTTGTGCCGAGGGCATTAGGGAATTTGAAAGTTGGAATCTGGATCTTTTATGCTGCTGGGCTTATCTTTGAACCTATTTGAACCTTTGGCAGGCCACTGTGGCTGGTAGAAGCATCCAGTGATGGCGTCCTTCCTAATTATGCCTACTTTGCATCTGTAGTACATGCCCCCTGCCTAGGGTTCCTGGAGGCCCTGCTGTGTGTTCGTTTCTGTCGCTATCATTTGTTGTCTGTCAGGTAGGGCTGGATATTTACACAGTTGTCTGGCTGATCACCATCTGCAGGGATCATCTAGTTCCAAGAGAGGGGACCCACCCAGATTTTGTGAACATGAGAAATAACGTAGAAGAGGCTCCTTGTGGCTCCTTTAGCCTCCAGACAGTAACAGCTGGACCTGCCATTGCACTGAGCTAAACAGGGCAGAAGGTGGGGGCAAGCTCTTCTACGGCCTTTCTCTACCTCCTAGTTCCTAAATCCCACTTTTGTTTTAATGTTACAAAACTCGTTATAATTTTTTAACAGTCAGTAGTTTATTTTGTTAATTAAGGTATAATTTATATGCAGTAAACAAATTTTAACTGTGCAGTTTGTTGAAATATTTGCATATATATACATCCATGTAACCACCACCCAGATCGAGATACAGAACATTTCCAATATCTCAGCAAGCTCCCTTGTACCTCTCCTGTCAGTACCCCCACAAAGGTAACCAATACTCTGGTCTTTGTCACCATAGATTTATTTAGTCTGGTTTTGAATTTCATATAAATGGAATCAGCATGGCTGGCCTTTTTTTTCCCACTCAACATAATGTTAGTGAGATTTATCCATAATCTTCTAAGTAGTGATGGTTCACTTTTTTGTATGCTATGTAGTATTTCCCTCTCTGAATGTACCACAATTTATTTATTCTCCTGTTGATGGACATTTGAGTTTGTTCCAGTTTTTGCTATTATGAATAATACTGATATGAACATTATTATTTTTTTTTAAGATTTTATTTATTTACTTGACAGAGACAGAGAGACAGCTAGAGAGGGAACACAAGCGGGGGAGTGGGAAAGGGAGAAGCAGGCTTCCCGGCCAAGCAGGGAGCCAGATGTGGGGCTCGATCCCAGGACCCCGGGATCACAACCCGAGCGGAAGGCAGATGCTCAACGACTGAGCCACCCAGGCGCCCCTGATATGAACATTCTTGTACAAGTCTTTTGGTGGATATAAACACTCATTTGTTTGGAGTATATGTTCTAGGAGTGAAATTGCTGGAATAGGGTATATGTATATTTTGCAGTGCCAAACAGTTTTCTAGAGTGGTTGTACCAGGTTTATATTACTCTAGCAATGTAGGAGATTTCCAGTTGCCCTATGTTCTCACCAACACTTGTATTGTCAGGGTTTTTAATTTTAGCCAAACTGGTATACAGTGGTATCTCATTATCATTTTAATTTGTGTTTCTATGATCACCAAGGTTGTTGAGCATCTTTTCATATGTTTATTGGCTGTTTTGGTATCCTCTTCTGTGAAATGTCTTACTCTCTCGCTCATTTTTAACTGGGCCATCTGTTTTTTTTCCTATTAATATGTAGGAATTCTTTATATATTCTAGATATGAGTCCTATGTCAAATATATGTATTATAGATATTTTCTCCCAGTCTGTGGCTTACCCTTTTACTATTTTAATGGGTAAAATTTTACCATTTTTACTATTTTATTTTAATGGTGTCTTTTGATTAACAGTTCTTAATTTTCTTGAAGTTCATTTTATCAACCTTTTCTAGTTGGTGCCTTTTGAGTCCTGGTTTAAGAAAACTTTGCCTATCCCAAAGTCATGTAGCTATTTTCCAGTTTTCTTCTAGAACTTTTATTACTTTTTCTTTCATATTTAGGTCTATGAGACATTTCAGATTAATTTTTATGTATGGTGTGAGGTAAGAGTCAAGTTTTATTTTTCCTATTTATTGAAAAAAACCCATCTTTTCCCCACTTAATTACAGTGGTGTCTTTTTCTTAAATCAGATGACTATACGTGTGGGTCTGTTTCTGGACTCTCTTCTGTTCCATTAGTCTATTTATCTGTTTTTTTAAAAAAATTTTAGTTAAGTTCAATTTAGTTAACATAAACTGTATTATTAGTTTCAGGAGTAGAATTTAGCGATTCATCTGTTGCATATAATATTACAGTGCTCATTACATCAAGTGCCCTACTTAATGCCCATCACCCAGTTACCCCATCCCCCCACCCATCTCCCCTCTAGCAACCCTCAGTTTGTTTCCTATAGTTAAGAGTGTTTTATAGTTTGCCTCCCTCTCTGTTTTCATTTTATTTTGTTTTTCCTTCCCTTCCCCTATGTGTATCTATTTTGTTTCTTAAAGTCCACATATGGGTGAAATCAAATGGTATTTGTCTTTCTCTGACTGACTTATTTCGCTTAGCATAATACATTCTAGTTCCATCCACATCGTTGCAAGTGTCTTTTTGTCAGTGTTACACCATCTTAATTATAGTAGCTTTATGGTATGTCTTGATATCTGGTATTATAAGTCCTATAACTTTTTGTTATACAAGTTTTTTATTATACATTTATTATACAACCTATGCTAGGTTCTTTGAATTTCCATATAAGGTTTAGAATCAGCTTGTTAATTTCCACAAAATAATTTTACTGGGATTTTTTATTGGCTTGCTTTAAATTTGTAAATCAGTTTGAAGGAGCATTGATATCTTAATAATATTTCACTTTCTAATTATAAACATGGATCTCTTCATTTATTTTGATTTCTTTAATTTCTCCTACTAAGGTTTTATAGGTTTCCTGTAGAGGTCTTGAATATATTTCATTGGATTTATTACTAGATATTTGATATTTTTTTGTTGCTATTATAAATGGTATTTTAAAATGTTATTGTTTTCTAAAAAATTTTTTTAAAGATTTTATTTATTTATTTGACAGAGAGAGACACAGCGAGAGAGGGAACACAAGCAGGGGGAGTGGGAGAGGGAGAAACAGGCTCTCTGCCAAGCAGAGAGCCCCATGCAGGGCTCCATCCCAGGACCCTGAGATCATGACCTGAGCTGAAGGCAGACACTTAATGACTGAGCCACCCAGGCACCCTAAAATGTTACTGTTTTCTAATAGTTGCTGTACCCTATACAAAAATTAGTTCATGATGGATAAAAGACATAAGTGTGAAAAGAAAATCCAAAAAGCTTCCAGAAGACAGTGTAACATTTTTATTATCTCAAGGTTTCTTAAACAAAATATAAAAAATATAAACCATAAAAAAATCAAGACATTTATCTATACTACAATTAACTTTTTAAAAAGCACCACAGAGTGAAAAGACAAGCAAAGGCAACATGTAGAGCCACTTTCTATGCTGTTGTGTGGGATGGAATGGAACTTGTCCCTGTTGGCAGTCACCCCAGAAGTTGGGGGTGATGTAGGGGAAGGAGAGGATTGGTCATCATCCCACCTGGTAACTGAATTGTTACAGAACCAAGTTTGTACTCTGTGCCCAATAAAAGCTGCCCATTAAACTGTAGCATTACTAAATAACTAAAATTTGAAACATTAAATAAATAATGATATAAAAATGTAAGCATTTGGTAGATAACCTTTATCAATTTTTAAGGATATTTCCATCAATTCTTAGTTTGCTAAGAGGTTTTATCATGAATGAATGTTGAAATTTGTCCAGTGATTTATTTTCTGCTTCTATTTAAATGATTATGGGAATTTTTCTCCTTTAATCTAATATGGTGAACTGTCGGTGTTAGACCACTTTTGCATTACTGGGATAAACCCATTTTCTTTCTTTCTTGTATAACTTTTTATTTTTATATAAGTTCAGATTTATTAGGAGAGTTGCAAGGATAGTATAATAAATTTTCATCTACCTTTTACCCAGATAGTTCGTTTGTCTCCTTTATCATTCATGCTTATTCTTCCTCTATGTATGTATACATTATTTTCCTCAACCATTTGAAAGGTTTAAGTTGCAGATATTAAATTCATTTACCCTTAAATATGCCAGTGTGTTTCTCTTAAGAACAAGGGCACTTTCTTCCATAATTCTAGTATAATTATCAAAAATTAGGAAATTTCACTTTGATACAATTTTTATCTAACTCACAGTCCTTATTAAAACTTTGCAAGTTATTCCAAGAATGTCCTTTATTTCTGTTTTTTTTTCTTGTTTTTTCTTGTTTTCTTGTTTCCAGTCCAGAATCCTGCATTGCATTTAGTGGTCACTTCTCCTTATTCTCTTTCCTATGTCACAGTTCCTCTGCCTTCTTTTTGGTTCCTTGTTTCATCATGGGACAGCTCTACAATAGGGTCTTCATTTCAAGGCCACCTCCCTCACCACATCAGACCAAGAACAGCCTTAGCTGAGCTCTTGCTTGGCAATTTCCCCTTTCCTGTTTTGCTTCCTGCTCTCCCTTAGAGGCTTGTTTCCTGAAGACCATGCCTTCAATAAATCACATTTCCCCAAATTTGTGGGGAATCCAGTCTAAGAAAATTATATTAGACCAAGTTCATTCATTGTTTTATGCAAATATTCTACAGCCACAGTAACTTTAAAAAAAAATTTTTTTTAAACTGGGTATTATTTGTTTCAGGGGTAGAGGTCTGTGATTCTTCAGTCTTATATAATACCCAGTGTTCATTACAACACATGCCCTCCCCAATGTCCATCACCCAGTTACCCCGTCCCTCCACCCCTCTCCCCTCCAGCAACCCTCAGTTTGTTTCCGGAGATTAAGAGTCTCTTATGGTTTGTCTCCCTCTCTGGTTTTGTCTTGTTTCATTTTTTCCTCTCTTCCCCTGTGATAACTTTTCTTATCCACTTTATCTTTCAGTTTCTGAGAGATATATGTTAAAAAGCCCCTCTTTTAACTATAGATTTATTAATTTCTCCTTGCTATTCTTTCATTTTGCAACATGTGTTTATTTATTTATTTATTTATTTATTTATTTATTTATTAAAAGATTTTATTTATTCATTTACTTGAGAGAGAGAGAGAGAAACAGCATGAAAGCGGAGAGGGTCAGAGGGAGAAGCAGGCTCCCCGCCGAGCCGGGAGCCCGATGCGGGCCTTGATCCCAGGACTCCGGGATCATGACCTGAGCTGAAGGCAGTCGCTTAACCAACTGAGCCACCCAGGCGCCCTGCAACATGTATTTAAAAATCATGTGTGCATCCTCAGTGGTGAGCCAGTTTATCATAGGTGATAAAGAGTCAATTACCTTTGGAACAGTTTCAGAAGAATAGGTATTAATTCTTCTTTAAATGTTTGGTAGAATTCCCCTGGGAAGCCATCTGGCCCTGGGCTTTTGTTTGTTGGGAGATTTTTGATGACTGCCTCAATTTCTTTAGTGGTTATAGGTCTGGTCAGGTTTTCTATTTCTTCCTGGTTCAGTTTTGGTCATTGATACATCTCTAGGAATGCATCCATTTCTTCCAGATTATCTAGTTTGCTGGCATATAGTTGCTCATAATATATTCTTATAATTGTTTGTATTTCTTTGGTGTTGGTTGTGATCTCTCCTCTTTCATGCATGATTTTGTTGATTTGGGTCATTTCTCTTTTCTTTTTGATAAGTCTGGCCAGGGGTTTATCCATCTTGTTAATTCTTTCAAAGAACCAGCTCCTAGTTTCGTTGATCTGTCCTACTGTTCTTTTGGTTTCTATTTCATTGATTTCTGCTATGTTCTTTATTATTTCTTTTCTCCCACTGGGTTTAGGCTTTATTTGCTGTTCTTTCTCCAGCTCCTTTAGGTGTAGGGTTAGGTTGTGTATTTGAGACCTTTCTTGTTTCTTTAACAAGAATAAAATCTTTAAAAAAAAATTTATTTATTTATTTGAGACAGAGAGAATGAGAGACAGAGAGCATGAGAGGGAGGAGGGTTAGAGGGAGAAGCAGACTCCCCACTGAGCAGGGAGCCCGATGCGGGACTCGATCCCGGGACTCCAGGATCATGACATGAGCCGAAGGCAGTCGCTTAACCAACTGAGCCACCCAGGCGCCCGAGACCTTTCTTGTTTCTTGAGAAAGACTTGTATTGCTATATACTTTCCTCTTAGGACTGCCTTTGCTGCATCCCAAAGATTTTGAACAGTGTGTTTTTTCATTGGTTTCCATGAATTTTTAAAAATTCTTCTTTAATTTCCTGGTTGACGCATTCATTCTTTAGTAGGATGCTCTTTAGCCTCCATGTATTTGAGTTCTTTCTGACTTTCCTCTTGTGATTGAGTTCTAGTTTCAAAGCATTGTGGTCTGAAAATACGCAAGGAATGATTCCATTCTTTTGGTACCGGTTGAGACCTGATTTGTGACCTAGGATGTGATCTATTCTGGAGAATGTTCCATGGGCACTAGAGAAGAATGTGTATTCTGTTGCCTTGGGATGGAATGTTCTGAATATATCTGTGATGTCCATTTGGTCCGGTGTGTCATTTAAAGTCTTTATTTCCTTGTTGATCTTTTGCTTAGACGATCTGTCCATTTCAGTGAGGGGGGTGTTAAAGTCCCCCACTATTATTGTATTGTTGTCGATGTGTTTCTTTGCCTTTGTTATTAACTGCCTTATATAATTGGCTGCTCCCATGTTAGGGGCATAGATATTTACAATTGTTAGATCTTCTTGTTGGATAGACCCTTTAAGTAGGATACAGTGTCCTTCCTCATCTCTTATTACAGCCTTTGGTTTAAAATCTAGTTTGTCTGATATAAGGATTGCCACCTCAGCTTTCTTTTGGTGTCCATTAGCATGGTAAATGGTTTTTCACCCCCTCACTTTCAATCTGGGGGTGTCTTTGGGTCTAAAATGAGTCTCTTGCAGATAGCATATTGATGGGTCTTGTTTTTTAATCCAATCTGATAGCCTGTGTCTTTTGATTGGGGCATTTAGCCCATTTACATTCAGGGTAACTATTGAAAGATATGAATTTAGTGCCATTGTATTGCCTGTAAGGGGACTGTTACTGTATATAGTCTGTGTTCCTTTCTGGTCTATGTTACTTTTAGGCTCTCTCTTTGCTTAGAGGACCCCTTTCAATATATCTTGTAGGTCTAGTTTTGTGTTTGCAAATTCTTTCAGTTTTTGTTTGTCCTGGAAGCTTTTTATCTCTCCTTCTATTTTCAATGACAGCCTAGCTGGATATAGTATTCTTGGCTGCATATTTTTCTCATTTAGTGCTCTGAAGATATCATGCCAGTCCTTTCTGGCCTGCCAGGTCTCTGTGGATAGGTCTGTTGCCAATCTAATGTTTCTACCATTGTAGGTTACAGATCTCTTGTCCCGAGCTGCTTTCAGGATTTTCTCTTTGTCTCTGAGACTCGTAAGTTTTACTATTAGATGTCAGGGTGCTGACCTATTTTTATTGATTTTGAGAGGGGTTCTCTGTGCCTCCTGGATTTTGATACCTGTTTCCTTCCCCAAATGAGGGAAGTTCTCTGCTATAATTTGCTCCAATATACCTTCTGTCCCTCTCTTTCTTCTTCTTCTGGGATTCCAATTATTCTAATGGTTTGTCTTACGGTATCACTTATCTCTCGAATTCTGCCCTCGTGATCCAGTAGTTGTTTATCTCTCTTTTTCTCAGGTTCTTTATTTTCCATCATTTGGTCTTCTATATCACTAATTCTCTCTTCTGCCTCATTGATCCTAGCAGTTAGTGCCCCGATATTTGATTGCACCTCATTAATAGCCTTTTTTATTTCTACCTGGTTAGATTTTAGTTCTTTTACTTCTCCAGAAAGGGTTTCTCTAATAACTTCCATGCCTTTTTCAAGCCCAGCTAGTATCTTTAAAATCATCATTCTGAACTCTAGTTCTGACATCTTACTAATGTCCATATTGATTAGGTCCCTGGCAGTCGGTACTGCCTCTTGTTCTTTTTGTTGAGGTGACTTTTTCTGTCTTGTCATTTTGTCCAGAGGAGAACAGATGAAAGAGAGAACAAAATGTTAACGGGGTAACAACGTCCCCAGAAAATATACTCTAAACAAATCAGAAAAGACCTGAAGCCAGGGGAAAAGAAAGGGAAAGAAAGAAAAAAGAAAAAAAAAGAAAAAGATAAAAACAAACAAAAACAAAACAAAACAAAAATAGAATATGATCAAATATGATCAGGCTGGTGCATAGATCAGTGCCACACACTAGATTTTGGGCATATTTTGGTCTGTTAGAGAAAGTGCCTCCCAAAATTGTAAAGAAAGAAAAACTTATATATGTACAAAAATAAGGGTTAATATGATGAAGGGATGGAATATGACTGTAAAGATGAAAGTTATAAAAGATTTTATAAAAGGAATTGATAAGAAGTTGGTTGAAAAAAGAAAGAAGAGGATTTTAAAAAAGAGGGGGGGAGAGAATGTGATCAGGCAGGTGACTAGAACAAAGCCATACACTAGAGATTTAGGGTATATTTTGATCTGTTAGAAGAAACTGTATCCCAAAATTTTAAGAGAGAACAATATATATATATATATATATATATATATACCAAAAATAAGGTTAACTACTATGAAGGGATAGAATGTGACTCTAAAAATGAAAAATAGAAAAGATTTTTTTAAAAAAAGGATTGATAAGATGTTGTTTGAAAAAGGGAATAAGAAAAGTTCAAAATAAAACAAAGAAAGAAAAAGAAAAAAGAGAAAATTTAAAAAATTAACTTTGAAAGACTAAAGAATCATGGTAAAAAACCCATGAATTTTATGTGCAGTATTCCCCTAGCCCTGGAGTTCTGCCATTCTCGTTGATCGGTAAACTTGGTCTTGGCTGGCTGTTCTCGCTGATCTTCTGGGGGAGGGGCCTGTTGCCGTGGTTCCCAAATGTCTTTGCCAGAGGTGGAATTGCCCTGCCCTTGCCCGGTTAGGGCTAAGTAATCTGCTCAGGTTTGCTCTCGGGTGCTTTTGTTCTCTGCAAGCTTTCTGTACAGCTTTGGAGGTGGAGAGTGAAAATGGGGGCCTCCCAATCTCAGTCCTGGAGGAGCCGAGAACTCGGGCCCCACTCCTCAGTGCGCCCCCAGAGAAAAGCAGTCAGTCACTCCAGTCTCCCCGGCCTCTGGCCGCACTCCATGCTCACCTGGCCTGTGACCAAGCGTTTTTTATCTCTGGCACCCGACCCCCATGTGGAGTCTTCAAACCCAGCAGATCCCTGCGCTGTGCTCCCGTGCTGCTCCTCCCTGGGGAGGAAGGGGAGTCTCCCCTGATCTGCCACTTGTTGGGTCCCTGCTGGAGGAACAGTGGCCCGACTGTGCTGCGGATCACAGTTTATGGCAACCCCGAGCTGAGAGCCCGCGCCTCGGCTCCCTCTCTGCAGCGGGCTTCCCCGCTCCGATACCTGGGAGCTCTGCTGCCCTCAGGCACCCCCAGTCTTTCTGTGACCCCGAGGGTCCTGAGACCACACTGTCCCAGCGAGTGTTCCACCCCCACTTAGCCACTGGAGCGACGTCCCTCAGCGGAGCTGACTTCTAAAAGTTCTGATTTTGTGCTCTGCGGCTCTATCACTTGCCAGAAGTGGCCCACGGAGGCCCCTCCCCCGCCGTCTATTCTCCGAATATCGCCTCAGATTCACTTCTCCGTCCGTCCTACCTTCCAGAAAGTGGTCGCTTTTCTGTTCAGAGAGTTGCTGCTATTCCTTTCTTCGATCTCCTGTTGAGTTCGTAGGTGTTCAGAATGGTTTGATCCCCATCCAGCTGAAATCCTGGGACCAGACGAAATCCAGATCTCCTACTCCTCCGCTATCTTGCTCCCCCCGCCCACGTTCCACTTATATTTTTATAACAATGTCTCTTTCATCTCTTTTTCTAAAAGCCCTAATTGCAAACCCACACTGTCACCAGCATTCCTGATCTCTCTTTCCCTACTCTGTTTTCTTTTCATAGCCCTATCACCTTTTTACATATAGTATAAATTACTTACTTATTTTGTTTATTGTATCTCTCCCCCTGCCTCCAAAAGGGTAGGGACTTTTATTTGTTTCATTCACTCCTATACCTCTAGTGCTCCTCATAGGTTATGCCATAGAGTAGTAGGTGCTCAGTGAGTGTTTTGAGTGAATGAATGTCAAGTGTGGATTTGTATCCACGTCTTTCTCCCAAGCACAATAAGAACTTTAGTGCTCTTCTGGTTTCCTTTCTCACCTCTCATCCTCTCCTCACCCTCCATCCTTCCTAGTATGCTTTATGCTTATGTTAAGATTCCCTGGAATTTAATTCCGGATGGTTGTGAGGATTCTTGTTTTGCAGCCTACTCATTTAGACTTGGCAATATGTTTTACAAATGTCTTTGCTCATCAAAGCTTCTTGTAGCTCTTGTATTCATTTTCCTCTCTCAGAAATATACTTTTGTATATTTTTTTTCAGAGAGAATCTGTAGATGGTAAATTTGGGGGGTCTTTGTATATCTAGAAATGTCTTTATTCATCTCCAATCTTCAGTGATACTGTGGCTACATACAGAATTCCAGGTTTAAAAAATTTCCTCGGGGCGCCTGGGTGGCTCAGTTGGTTAAGTGACTGCCTTCGGCTCAGGTCATGATCCTGGAGTCCCTGGATCGAGTCCTGCATCGGGCTCCCTGCTCGGCAGGGAGTCTGCTTCTCCCTCTGACCCTCCCCCCGCTCATGTACTCACTCTCTCTCATTCTCTCTCTCTCAAATAAATAAATAAAATCTTTAAAAAAAAAATTTCCTCATAACTTTGAAGGTATTGAAGATGTTACCCCTCAGTGGTGAGGTTTTAAAAATGTATACTAATTATGATCTGGTATAGTAATTATTGTTGTTGTTTGTGTGGTTTTATCCTAATTGGTGCTCAGTAAGCCCTTTCAGTGTGAGTGCTACATTCTTTTTATAGTTAACTTTGGAAGTAGCTGTGCCAGGCACTGGGTTAAGCAAAGAGAAATGAAATAAGATGTGACGAAGGCCTTCCTCGAAGAATTTGCAGTGTAGTGGACAAATCACACGAGTAACTAGATAGTGGTGATGCACTGGACTAAGGGCTACGAAGTGGGAAGCACTTAGTACAGAGGGTATTTCTAGAGCATGGAAGAGAACATCTCACCAAGTCAGAGGGCACGTTTGTGCATGATGTGTAGCTTAGGCCTCGAGTGCCTTATGTCTGGGTCTCCAAAGACTGGGATTTGAACTCAGGGTGAGTGTAGAATACAATCCACACACACCAGTTAGTTCTAATCACAGGCTCTACCAGACATCAAAAAGGACAGGAGAGCGTCAGGGACAGTCGGTCCATCTGGCCAAGCATATCTTGCTGGTGTCTCCCCTCTGTCCAGAGAGGTGGCAACTGTCAGCGGCTGTGTAGGCCAAGAAACCTCCCAGATGTGAGAAGGACCCATAAAGAGGCTCTTAGACTTTTACCCCACATTTCCCACCCCCAGTGGAAAGTCTCAGGAGCCAGAGACCCCTTCCACTGTCACACAAAGGAGTGTTATGCTAGCCAGCAGGCCACACCTCCCAGGCCATGTGATTGGAATCCATGTCCTGGAATTATTGCTGAGCCTTACTTATCCAGTCTTTCTCCTTCTCTATGTAATTTGTGCGTTGTAAACCCCTCTGTTTACACATGCACAAATTCTATTTGAGGTCTACCCCAGGGGCTTTTTAGTAGACAGGCCTGGCCTATCAAATTAGCAGTGTGACCTCTTAATGTATGTTCTTCATTTTGCATCTTTTCTGGTCACTGAAAGATTTTGGGGGCTACTCTCTATTAAAAAGCAGCCCTCCTTGGGAATATGTAGGTGCTAGGTTTCAGGCTCTGAGACCCGCGAGTTTTGCAGAGGCCAGTGGGTAGCCCGTTTGTCCTCCATCCTCCTTCAGTTCGTTGCCCACTCTCTATGCTGACAGGTTCACGAGGATACGTATCACATGCAACAGGGCCTGCAGGAGCGAGTGAAAAACTGCAAGAGGATCAGGACGGACCAACGCTCCGTATACCTTCAGAGGGTAGAGTGCCAACAGCTGGAGCAGAAGCTGAAGCAGGCAGAGGCCTGGTTGCTGCGGCTGGGACAGCTGGCCCGCCTAGTAGACTACATGATTTGCCAGAGCCTTGTGTCTATCGTAGAGGAGGAGATAACCTCCTTTGTGGCCAACATGCTGCAAGTGAGGTGGTGGGTGGCATGTGGGGAGGTGGGCAGAGGCAGGCAGCAGACACTGACATGTAGCCCCCTGACCTCTCCTGGCCCTTCCTTACAGGCCCCAAGGAAGAAACCCTTTCTCTCAGCCCAGCTGGTCTTTGACAATCATGGCCAGCTGTCTCATGAGCCGTGTATTGAAAATATGATCCAGATTTTAAATGTGGGCCTGCAGTCTGTCAAGGCCTCTGTCCTGAAGGTATTCTGGATTGGGCAGGGGGCTGGCTGTAGGAATTCCCAATTCCTATCCTCTGTGTAATTAGAAGCTCTCAGCCTGGTCTGAACCCTCACTGGTTTCCATTTCTGCCCCCTCTACATACCTTGGCATGAAGGTAATGCAATCTCCAGACCTGAAGACCCCCTGCGACTCCTTGTATTCTGAAGGTATTTAAGTAAGGAGACTTAGGCAGGGGGCAGGGAGGGTGGAAGGAGGGGGACAGGCACATGCACAGTATCAAGGGCATGGCCATAGAATCAGACCTTGGGTGTGGATGGAACAGCTGTATCTGGGTAGTGCACACAGGTGTTGGGGGGGCATGTTTTTGCTCACTCAGGTGTGTGCTTGTGTGTATGTGTGTGCATGCAGTCGAGTGGAATGAGAGGTGTATGAAAGAATGTGAGTGAGTACATTGTCCTTCCTCTGGTTCATCCAAACTCTGTGAGGCTTTTCTCTAATGTTGTAATGGCATTTTGTTTCCTGTTAAATTTGATTGCTAAGTTAATTTGTACTTACTTGAACTCTGCTTGTTCAATATTTGCTTTATTTCATACAGCTCTTTTTTATTTCATATAGGATAATCCATTAATATTATTGAGCCATTATGGTTACCAGTTATTACTGGTTATCAGTCCTCAAACTTGTGAACCACCAGGGAGGAAATACATCTTCACACTTCCTTTATTTGGAATACTAACCCAGTTACAAATAAAATCAATACAGGCATTCAGTCACATCTGACATGTAGGTGCTCCCCCCGCCCTTAATTCAACTAGTATGTTTTCATGAAGATGATTTAAAGACATGAAGTTAATTTTAGGAAATAGGTGACAGGGGAGGAAAAGGTTCATTGAAAGGAGTCCATGTCTTTTACGGATGACACCAATTTGGGCACATTCTTTTCTCAAGTGAATCTAGGATAATGGGTAGAGACAACTGATGTTTGTTTACATGATACAGTGGGACCAAACATGTTAGTTTACTAACCTATAACATGGGAATAAGAAGAATACCTAACTTGCAGGATTAAAAGAGGTAATATGTCTAGTGTAGTGCTCAGCACGTAGTGATACATGCTATAGATAGTAATTTCTTACTGTTACTAGTATTAAAGATAGAAATAAACCAGATATTTCACATTATTCTCCCATTTAATACTAATTCGTATTTTGGCATACTGTAGTAATTTTCTTTGAATGGCAAAACAGATAAAAACCTTAAAAATTTTATTCTAAGTTCTAATGAAAGTGAAAATGTTTACTTGCAGTGTCTTGGGTTACCCCTTCTACTTTTTTTTTCTTCGTGGGCAGCAAAGCAAAGTTTACTGGGCGATAGGCCAAAGCTCCCAAAGAGGGAGGGGACCCGAGAGGTTTGCCCACCCCTTCTACTTTTAAAAGAACACCATAGACTGATATATTTAGGGGTTAAATGTCCTGATGCTTGTTATCTTACGTTCACATGTTTTAGGGGAAAGAGAGGAGGAAAAACAAACAAAGCAATGTGACAAAATGTTAATAACTGTTGAATCAAAGTGGATGGATAAAGGGATTTGTAGTACCTTTAAACTTCTCTACATATTTGAGATTTTTCGGAATCAAAATTTGAAGGAAAAAAAAAAAAGATCAGCATGGAAAATCGAAGTAATAACATGGAGGAACCAGAACCAAAGTTCTGATTTAGGGATTTTCTTAAGTTCTTTATGAAAATTGGAGTAGCATTTAATAAAAGTAAATACTGAGTAGTTAAAACACAACTAGTAGTCTTTAAGAAATGTACATCTATCTGAGAAATCTTTTACTTAAGTGAGGCAAAATTTGCATGGCATTTTAACCAAATTACAAAATGATTTTGGTGCCTCTGTGTATATTTTCAAAAATATGAAAAATCAGCCCCTTACAGTAGAAACTTACACACTGACTAGGTTCTGGTCCCTAGAAGAAGACCCAGCCTATTACTAATAAAACAGGTGCAGCATATCCTGCAGTCTTAGGCTGCATTCTCCAACATTTTCCAGAGAACAGTCTTAGTACTGGAACATTTTGCAACTAAAAAGAGATGATCAATATTGTTATCTGATGTCCTTACAATCTTATCAGGAATTTTCTGCAATTTAAAACTGGGAAATTACAACTGGATAAGATTTTTCTCATCTGGCAGGTGTCAAGTTCAGGAACTTAAAGTTTTTATATTAACTTTACCAAGATCAGTGTATCTTTTTGATATTTTATGATAAACTTTTTTGTATATGTTTTGGTTGGGATGGCTTTGAAGTTAGCTGAGAGATATAATGCAAAGAATGAACCGGTCATTATTGTATTTTTTTGCCAGGGGGCTGCATGTGGCTGGGGGCGGGGGGCGGGTGTCTTGGGTGTGTGAGGTATGAACAGTATGACCAGCAAGAGAAAGAATAGAGGTAAGCAGTGTAGCAGTGAGTGGATTGATCATTGAAAGAGAAGAGAGACTTTTTTCTTGCCACTCTGTGACTAAGAAATTCTGAAGAGATGAAGAGTTGTATAAATATGCTTGACAAGCCGCTTTGCTGCTGTGTGTAAAATGTCTGAGTGACTCATTCAAAGGAACCTACAGTGAACGTCTATATTATTTGGTTTTTCACCGTTGGATTGACATTTTAAAATGCAGCTCCATGTTGACTTTTGTGTTTCTTTGATTTAGTTGATATCAGACTTCTTATCATAAGCAAGCTTTATTTTACTCTTATGTTGGCTATGAAGTAAGTTATTAGTGATTTCCGTTTTGTTTTGTTGGGATATCGCAGTCACCAAGTTGTGTTAAAAATACACTAGCTTTTCTTCCCATTGCTCAGAATCACACATGAATCGACTGTATCGCACCATATTGCTTGAGCGCTCTCGTGGGTCTTGGCACCTTGAATCACAGTTCTTCAACCTCGTCTTGTGTTTTGGAGCTCACAAAACGGAAAGTGACCAAATTCAAAGACAGAAAAGCTGTGGCAGCACCATGCTTCACAGAAATGGAAAAACTAGGTTGTCAGGAAGAGAGCCCTGTCTCTCAAGTTGCTGCTTATCCTTTTATCTCAACTTCTCTCTGTGCTTCTTCCCAGTTCCCCTGACTCTCCCCTAAAACGAGCTGTCTCTGCCTCCTTTGAACTTTCTGCTCCCTTATAACTTGCTTCCAAATGACTTGGGCTTTCTATGGTACCAACTCCATCCTTGACTCGATACGGTCTTTCAGTTTTCCTGGATGTGTGACTGACTTATTTCAAATTTTCAAGACCAGGAATATATTGATTCAGCCTATCCTATAGAGAGAACCACATATCCATAAGCTCTGGCAAAGGGGAATTGGGTTATGGTACAAATTAATTGGTTTTAGCTATAAGGAAAAGCAGATCCTCTAAGAAGGGTGTGTTTGGTGGAGGCTCCAATCTTCAGCTATGCTTGTATTGGCTACAAACATTCATTATGTAGGCCTAAATGTGCACATTGGTTTTGGGTAACATATTTCTGACTTAGAACTCGGTAAGCAAAAAGGGGAATTTATTGACTCCCATAACTAAGAAATACCTGGATGCAGCTAAATTCAGGCTCAGCTGGATTCAAGGCCCAGGCAATGTCATCAAGGCTTTATTTCTCTTTCTTAGTCTTTTGACTTTGCTTGTGTGTTCAAATTCTGAGTCACTGAGAATGCTTTCAGTGGAAGTAACAGAAGACCTAAGAGTAGCCTAACAATAACAACAATTATCTCACATAGCAAGAAGTCTCTAGGTAGATGCTCCCAGGGTTGGTTCAGTGGCTCAAAGATGTCATCAAGAGTCAGGCTCCTTATATCCTTCCCCTACTCCTTTCTGAGGTCAGCTGTAGGTAAGGGCAAATTCTCTTAGAGGGGTGTGTGTGGCAGGGGAGGCTGAATTAGAAACGTTTTCATCCCAAGGCCTCATAGTTGCAAGACAAGCTCCAGCTCCAAGCATCCCATTCTTATGCAAGATCAGGGGAAAAGGGGAGGAACATTGGAGGGAGATCTCTCCTTGCCTGACTCTCACATTTTATCAGGAAAGGAAATCTTCCAGAAACTCCCCAGCAGACTCACTTTTATATCTCATTGTAAAAATCTAGGTCATGTGGCTACCTCCAGCAGCAAGAAGGGCTGGGAAATCAAATGGCTGACATTTCTAGTTTCTCACAGAAGATGGGCTCTTCCACTGCAGAAGAAGGGAGAAGGGAGTAGCTCTTGGGTAGTCAGCCAGTATGCCTTCCAAGGTTCCATTCTTCCATTCTCAAAACGTGGCAAGCAAGAGAGTTACCAGCATTCTCTATAGCATCATTTCATACTGTATTATTTCCCTCCTAATAATTTATATTTAATAAAACCTTATTTAATTTTAGTTCTACAAGTAACAATATATTTAAGCTAACCAGCAGTCTTTATGTTGATTGGTCTCTCAGTAATTGTGTGAAGCTCATTCTCTATTTAGATTCCTTAGGAAGGGTTTGTGGGAGCAAAAATTTATTTTCCTTTTTTCCTGGATACCTGGACATTTTTTTTTCTTGAAATTCAGTAATTTTAGTAGAATATGTCTTGTTGTTGAACATTCTGAGGCAGTGTCCTCAATTATGCTCTTTCAAAATGTAGTTTCTGCTTTTGTTTTTTAAAGATTTATTTATTTATTTGAGAGAGAGTACTGGGCATCTAATTTCTGAACATTTCGATGCTTTTCCCCCCTTTTTGCACAAAGTTTTAACACAAATACTGAAATTGGCAATTAACCAGTTTCTAAGAAGTTAAAGGAGAAGCCAGGCTCAAGGATATTCCTTAAGACAGATACTAAGGACAGCCATGTTCAACAGCTTTATCCACTCCTCCTCTGTTCTACAGAGGCTGGAGTTCTACGAACTACATTTCCCAGATCTCCTTGCAGCGAGGTGTTGTATGTGATTTAGGTGTGCATGGGACTTCAGTTCACACAGAACTGAGGTAAGAGTGGGAGAGAGGCAGCGCCTATGCCTTCCATTCTGCTGGAGGCGATCGTGACAGAGGTAGTGTGCTTCTGTGGCTGGTGGTGTGGAAGGGACATCCCAATTTGCCAGGCAGCACTGAGCCATGGATGCTTAGCCTAGAGTGTTTGTTTTTCAGTTCTTCCAACTATCTGCAAACCATTTAATATTCTATAATAATTCCCTTACTGCTTATACTAAATAAATTCTGTTTTCCAAACCTGAACCCTAAATAATAAATTCCCTCAGTGGGTCTGTGTTTGTGATATAGATGTATGTGTAAACTCACTCAGGAGCAAGGAGTGTGTGTGTGTGTGTGTGTGTGTGTGTGTGTGTGTAGAGACAGAGGTTGTGTGGGGACCCTGCAGGGTACTCAATGGACAATTATGGCATGTGCCCCACTAGAAGAAGATGAAGAGGAAGATTCGAACACGGAATTGGTGATGCCCAAGCTCCAGGGCCAGCCCAGCGATGCTGTGCACATCTTCTGTGGCCCGAATATAGGGTTGGTGTGGCCCTGGAAATCTCACACTATTACCGAAGCCCTAGAGGTCCGTGGGTACCGGCTACGGGGCCAGTACTTGCCCCCCAATTATAAGCAGCTGCAAGAGGATCTGGACAACAATCCTCGGATCCAGCAAGCACTGACTACGCAACAGGCCTTGCTGGAGGTGAGAAGAGAGGTTTAAGGCGGGGGGTGATGCCCACTAATTCCTGTCATAAGCACCTTGTCTGTGCCTAGGGCATGCTGTGGGAGGTGAAGGAATTCTGCAGGGAACATCACTGGATGACAGGCATTCATCAGTTCCTGCAAGCCTGGGGGCCTCAGAAGCTGGAGTCCATGAGAGGTTGTCCTCTCAAGAACTACGTGATGCTGGTGGGCTGCCTGAACATTTGGCAGACCCATGTCTCCAATATACCTGACAAGTTGGTCACAAAAGGCAGATTGATGCTGCTGAAATGCCATCACATACAGTCAGAGATGGGTGAGTGCTGCTTATCCTCTTTCCTTTCCTTCTGCCTTCCTTGTCTCATCCGCTTGGCCCTCCTCTGGCCTGGAATGTCCTCCAAGTGCTTTTGGTGAAGGCCCCTCATTGGACCTGTAGAGCCTCCCAAAGGCCCAGGTCCCAGGCCCTTCCCTTTGCAATGAAAGGTGTGACCATTACAGAGGATAGCCTCTCTATCTGCTTTGGCCCTGCTCACTCCCCATACTCTTCAGGAGTCATGTTTCTGTCACCTGACACTTTCTATTTTTCTGACCTGGAAGTAGTTTAAATCAAATGTGACTGAGAAAAATCTTAACGTACTCCTTAGGCTCGTGAGCTCAGTTTCTTTGCAGATATTCTCAGGAATCAGGAGTGCCCCTCCCCACGGATGCAGCGGAGTCAAAATTGACAGTATAATTTGCATGTATAAAAAGTTATTCTCTTTAACTGTTATGGTCTTACTCTGTAGTCATAACTTCTGCAGATGCTGAGAGAATGTATTCCAATTGAACGTGAAAGCATTTTTCATTTAAAGCAGCACTTAGGGTCTAATTCAGACTATTTTGGGTATTTGATCAATTCAAAATTCATTCTACAGTTCTGGGTTGTTTTTATTCTCAAGTGCCCTCTGTTCTTCTTCTCCCGCAAGGTGGCATCTGGCATTAGAGAGGGCTGCTGGGCTGTGTGCTCTTCTTTGCTGGCTTCTGTCTGCCCTTACCAAGTGTAATACATCTCTGCCTGGCCTCTGCCCTCCTTCTAACTAGCTGCTTCTGGTGCAGCTGTGGCCTGAGCTGGTGTAACTATATATGTTCTCTTGGCTGGTGGAGCCCATAGTGTCTACCTTTGCTGACTTGGGCCTCCATTAGCTCCTGCTGGCTTTGCAGGCCCTTGGGATTTTAGTGAACCCTTCATCTAGTCTTCGTCTTAGGCTGGCTAGCCCCATAGCTTCTGCTTTAGGGTCCCTCACCCCGCTGCATGGAACCCATCCAGGCCCACTGGTTATTAACTTTCCATTGTCTTCTGTGTCTCCTGCCATTTGGGACTTGTGGGGGACTTGGGAGCAATGTATTTGGCCCTCTCTTTGCCACAAGGCACCACACTGTGATTTCTACGCTGGCATGACTATCTCATGTTGGCACATGGGTACTCTGCAGTGGTAACTTCCTGAAGTTCCACATGGAAAGCGGAGCTCAAGCCCACTCTGTCATCTGTTTCCTCTTCAACCCATCTGGGTTTCCTTCTTGTCTTGGTTTCCCTCTGTCCCCTGAGTAGGCCAAGGCCCAGCTGTCGGGTCTCCCTGGGTCTCTGAGAAATCCTCTTTAAGACTTCATTTTGTTCCTGTTTTTTTCCTCCCTTCCAACAGGAAGGATGTCTCGTGCTATTGTTTACTAGCTAAAGTGTCTCTGCCTAGAAGCTGGTCTTAGAAAGGCTCACAGTGGGGTAGACCGGAAGCCACTGATTTGTTCTTCTAGGGAACAGGAGGTGGTTCTGTTTTCTCACCTAGCTCCCAATAACCAATAGTGTCTGCTTCCTGCAAAGAGTAGATACTGTCAGACCCATGGCCTGCATGCGTGCTTTCTTTATGAAGGTGGGTGGCCTTGGGGGACCCTGAAAGAGCTTGCTTGAAAATGCTTGCCTGCCTTGCCCTTTGTCTTTGCTCTTCAACAGATGAAAACGCATGCCTAATTATGCATCTTTTGGGCCACAAAAATTCCCCACTCTTCCCTCCCTCCACCCCACCTAAATGTACAGGGGGTTCAGGCTGGCATGGCAGGAACAGGGAGGGCCTGTGGCTGGCCTGCTTTGTTTCTGACCCCGTTTTGGGAAGGCTTTCTCCAGTGTTGTTCGGGAAGTCTCTGTTCTTCCTCGTTGGTTAGATTCTTGGTCCTTAGTCCAAGATCAACTGGCCTCTTCAAAAACAACAGATGGAGAGAGAAAAACATGGGGTTCAGAATCCTGGGTCTGCTTTTCACTGGTTTGTGTGACCTCAGGTCCCTGGGCTTCATTCAGTTTATTTGTTTGTAACAGGGATATAATAATGCAGTCACTCACAGGGTTCTGACAAGGAAGAGTAAATGAGATATTATTTGCAATGTTTCTAGCATTGAGACAGGCATGCAGTAGGTGCTTAATTTTTTCACTTAACCTTATCCCCTTCTCTCTACCCTTATCCTTCTTGTGATCTAGTTTTGTCTGCTTATCCTCCAACTCTGTTCCTCTTCTGCCTGGGCTTCCTTGAACTGTGAATGACGTAGTCACTCTTGTGAGTTAGCGCCCATCCTTTATTCTTCCCTCTCCCGGACTCCACCACATCCAGGCTGTCACCAAATCCCTCCCATTTTCTGCCTGCTAAATCTCTCTTAAGTCTGTTTCCCATCCGTCTCCAATTTCTAACCCCCAGCAGCCCTGGTATTTCCAGCCTATCGCTGATTTAGACCGTCCCATGTCACTGTTGAGCTCCTCTCTGCCCTCACCTGTCTGCCCCTGTGGCTCTTAAAAGCAGCACCAGCCCAGCTACTGTGATGGGCCCCAGGGATCATTTGTAAAAGGTTAAGTTCTCTTCTTGGTGTTCTCTTCAACCTCACGTGCCCCTCCAGGTGTTCCCCCCCTCTCAGTTTTCTCAGTCTCAGTTCTTGGTATTGAGTCCCATTGGTTACTCCCTTCAAGGCTCCAGAAGGGTCATACCCAGTGCGTTTCAATTCTCTGTCCCTGGAACTCACTATCTCACTCTCCAGTTGCGGATGCTCATAGAGGATAAGTCAGTTTATTTTCACCCCTCACAACATAGAACAGAGTGCAGCAAGGCTGCCTGAGTTTGAATCTTTGCTCGGCCACTGTGTGATTTTTTTTTTAAGTTTTTGTTTGTTTGTTTGTTTGTTTGTTTAAAAGATTTTTAATTTATTTATTTGACAGAGACACAGCGAGAGAGGAAACACAAGCAGGGGGAGCGGGAGAGGGAGAAGCAGGCTTCCCGGGGAGCAGGGAGCCTGATGCGGGGCTCGATCCCAGGACCCTGGGATCATGACCTGAGCCGAAGGCAGACGCTTAACGACTGAGCCACCCAGGCGCCTCTTTTTTAAGTTTTTATTTAAATTCCAGTCAGTTAACATAGAGCATAATATTAGTTTCAGGTGTACAATATAGTAACTCAACACTTCCATACAACACCCTGTGCTCATCACAGCAAGTGCCCCCCATAGTCCCCATCATCTATTTCACCTATCCCCCCACCAACCTCCCCTCTGGTAACCATCAGATTGTTCTCTACAGTTAGGAGTCTGTTTTTTGGTTTGCCCCCCCTCCTCTTTTTTCCCCTTTGCTCTTTTGTTTTGTTTCTTAAATTCTACATATGAATGAAAGCATATGGTAATTGTCTGTCTCAGACTGACTTATTTTGCTTAACCTAATACTCTCCAGCTCCATCCATGTTGTTGCAAATGACAAGATTTTATTCTTTTTATGGCTGAATAATATTCCATTGTGTATATATACCACATCTTTATCCATTCATTAATCGATGGATACCTGGGCTGCTTCCATAATTTGGCTATTGTACATAATGCTGCTATAAACATCTGGGTGAATGTATCCCTCTGAATTAGTATCTTTGTATTCTATGGGTAAATACCTGGTAGTGCAATTGCTAGATCTTAGGGTAGTTCTATTTTTAACTTTTTGAGGAATCTCCATACTGTTTTCCAGAGTGGCTGTACCCAGTCTGCATTCCCACCAACAATGCAAGAGGGTTCCTCTTTCTCCACATCCTTGCCAACACTGTTGTTTCTTGGGTGCCTGGGTGGCTCAGTTGGTGAAGCCTCTGCCTTCAGCTCGGGTCATGATCCCAGGGTCCTAGGATGGAGTTTTGCATCTGGCTCCCTGTTCAGCGGGGAGTTGGCTTCTCCCTCTACCCCTCCCCCCTGCTCGTGATCTCTCTCTCTCTCTCTCTCACTCTTGCTCTCTCAAATAAATAAATAAAATCTTAAAAAAAAAGAAATTGAGAAAAAAAAAGACTTGTTGTTTCTTTTTTTTTTTTTTTTTTTTTAAAGATTTTATTTATTTATTTGAGAGAGAGAGAATGAGAGACAGAGAGCATGAGAGGGAGGAGGGTCAGGGAGAGAAGCAGACTCCCTGCTAAACAGGGAGCCCGATGCGGGACTCGATCCCGGGACTCCAGGATCATGACCTGAGCCGAAGGCAGTCGCTTAACCAACTGAGCCACTCAGGCTCCCCAAGACTTGTTGTTTCTTGTGGCATTAATTTTAGCCATTCTAACAGGTGTGAGCTGATATCTTATTGTGGTTTTGATTTGCCTTTCCCTGATGATGAGTGATGTTGAGCATCTTTTCATGTGTCTGTTGGCCATCTATCTGTATGTCTTATTTGGAAACATGTCTCTTCATATCTGCTGCCCATTTCTCAATTGGATTATTCATTTTTGGAGTGTTGAGTTTTATAAGTTCTTTATATATTTTGGATACTAACCCTTTATCAGATATATCACTTGCAAATATTTTCTTCCATTCTATAGGTTGCCATTTACTTTTGTTGATTGTTTCCTTTGCTGTGCAGAAGTTTTTTATTTTGATGAAATCCCAATAGTTCATTTTTGCTTTTGTTTCTTCTGCCTCAGGAGTCATATCTAGTAAGAAGTTGCTCTGGCCCATGTCAGAGAGGTTATTGCCTGTGTTCTCATCTAGGATTTTGATGGTTTTCTGTCTCACATTTAGGTCTTTAATCCATTTTGAATTTATTTTTGTGTGTGGTGTAAAAAGTGGTCAACTTTCATTCTTTTGCACATAGATGTCCAGTTTTCCCAATACCACTTGTTGAAGAGACAGTCTTTTTCCCATTGGATATTCTTTTCTGCTTTGTTGAAGATTAATTGACCATGTAATTGTGAGTTTGTATCTGTTTTTTGTGCCAGTACCATACTGTCTTGATCACTACAGCTTTGTAATATAACTTGAAGTCTGGAATTGTGATGCCTCCAGCTTTTCGTTTCTTTTTCAAGATTGCTTTGGCTATTCAGGGCCTTCTGTGGTTCCATACAAATTTTAGGATTGTTTGTTTTAGCTCTGTGAAAAATGCTGTTGGTATTTTGATAGGGATTGCATTAAATGTGTAGATTGCTTTGGGTAGTATAGACATTTTAACAATATTTGTTCTTCCAATCCTTAAGCATGGAATGTCTTTCCATTTCTTTGTGTCCTTTTTAATTTCTTTCATCAGTGTTTATAGTTTTCAGAGTACAGGTCTTTCATGTCTTAGGTTAAATCTATTCCTAGGTGTCTTTTTGTTCTCGGTGCAGTTGTAAATGGGATTCATTCCTTAATTTTTCTATCTGCTGTTTCATTATTGGTGTAGAGAAATGTAATGTCTGCACGTTTATTTTGTATTTATTTTGTATCCTGCAACTTCACTGAATTTGTTTATTAGTTCTAGCAGCTTTTTGGTGGTCTTTTGGGTTTTCTATATATAGTATCATGTCATCTACAAATAATGAATGTTTGACTTCTTCCTTGCTGATCTGGATGCCTTTTATTTCTTTTTGTTGTCTGATTACTGTGGCTAGGACTTCCAGTACTATCTTTTTCTTTTTTTTGAGATTTTATTTATTTGAGAGAGAGTGCACAAGGAGGGGGAGGGACAGAGGGAGAAGCAGACTCCCCATTGAGTGGAGAGCCCAATGCAGGGCTCAATCCCAGGATGCTGGGATCATGACCTGAGACGAAGGCAGACGTTTAACTGACTGAGCCACCCAGGTTGTCCCTACAGTACTATCTTGAATAAAAATGGTGAGAGTGGACATCCCTGTCTTGTTCCTGACTGTAGTGGAAAGGTCTCAGTTTTTCCCCCATTTAGGATAATATTAGTTGTGGGTTTTTCATAAATGGCCCTTATTATGTTGAAGTATGTTCCCTCTAAACCTACTTTGTTGAGGGTTTTTATCATGAATGGATGTTGTACTTTGTCAAGTGCTTTTTCTGCATCTACTGAAAAGATCATGATTCTTATCCTTTCTTTTATTAATGTGATGTATCACATTGATTCATTTGCAAATATTGAACCATTCTTGCAGCCCAGGAATAAATCCCACTTGATCATGGTGAATGATTGTTTTAATGTATTATTGGATTCGGTTTGCTAGTATTTTATTGAGAATTTTTGCATCTGTGATCATCAGGGATATTGGCCTGAAGTTCTCTTTTTTAGTGGTGTCTTTATCTGGCTTTGGTGTCAGGGTAGTGCGGCCACATAGAATGAATGTAGTTTTCCTTCCTTTTCTATTTTTTGGAATAGCTTGAGAAGAATAGGTATTAACTCTTCTTTAAGTGTTTGGTAGATAACACCCAGTGCTCCATTCAGTACGTGCCCTCTTTAATACCCACCACCAGGCTAACCCATCCCCCACCCCCCTCCCCTCTAGAACCCTCAGTTTGTTTTTCAGAGTCCATCATCTCTCATGGTTCATCTCCCTCTCTGATTTTCCCCCCTTCATTCTTCCCCTCCTGCTATCTTCTTCTTTTTTTCTTAACATATATTGCATTATTTGTTTCAGAGGTACAGATCTGTGATTCAACAGTCTTGCACAATTCACAGCGCTCACCATAGCACATACCCTCCCCAATGTCTATCACCCAGCCACCCCATCCCTCCCACCCCACCCCCCACTCCAGCAACCCTCAGTTTGTTTCCTGAGATTAAGAATTCCTCATATCAGTGAGGTCATATGATACATGTCTTTCTCTGATTGACTTATTTCGCTCAGCATAACACCCTCCAGTTCCGTCCACATCGTTGCAAATGGCAAGATCTCATTCCTTTTGATGGCTGCATAATATCCCATTGTATATATATACCACATCTTCTTTATCCATTCATCTGTCGATGGACATCTTGGCTCTTTCCACAGTTTGGCTATTGTGGACATTGCTGCTATAAACATCGGGGTGCACATATCCCTTCAGATCACTACATTTGTATCTTTGGGGTAAATACCCAGTAGTGCAATTGCTGGATCGTATGGTAGCTCTATTTTCAACTTTTTGAGGAACCTCCATACTGTTTTCCAGAGTGGCTGCACCAGCTTGCACACGTACTGAATGGAACACTGGGTGTTATACGCAAACAATGAATCACGGAACACTACATCAGAAACTAATGATGTAATGTATGGTGATTAACATAACATAATACAATTTAAAAAAAAAGAACAAGGCATTTGTACTCTGCAAAAAAAAAAAAAAAGTAAATAAATAAATGTTTGGTAGAATTTGCCTGTGAAGCCATGTGGTCCTGGAGTTTTGTTGCCATTGTGTGATGTTGATAATGTCGTTAAACCCCTCTGAGGCTCAGTTTATTAATCTGTAAAACAGGGACAATAATATTATCTACTTCAAAGAGTTTTTGTGAGGATTTAAAGGGTTAATACAGGTAAAGTAGTTGATATTGTATATGGCATGTAGTAAGCAAGCACTCTATGCTGTATTTTGTGGTATACTGCATTTCATATTTATTTTTTCTTTGTCTCCTTCTTCTTCTTCTTCTTCTTCTTCTTCTTCTTCTTCTTCTTCTTCTTCTTCTTCTTCTGCTTCTTCTTCTTCTTCTTCTTCTTTCTTCTTCTTCTCTTCTTCTTCTTCTTCTTCTTCTTTTTTTTTTTTGTAAGTAGGCTCCACGTCCAGTGTGGAGCCCAGTGTAGGGCTTGAACTCATGATCCTGAGATCAAGACCTGAGCTGAGATCAAGAATCAGATGCTTAACTGACTGAGCCACTCAGGCGCCCCTGCATATCATATTTCTATATTGTATTTTGCTCTCCTGTGCATATTTTAACATCTCTGAACTTAAGAGGTGTATTATAAGTGATGGAATGTCAGATTTTAAATGGCATCAATTTTTTCTTTTTGTGTGGTATATAAAATAAATGGTGTTTATTATAATCAGTGGTATCTTGGTGCTGTCAGTGATTTGGTGAGGCCTCATGCCAATGTTACTCCTGCCCTTGGAAACGGTGGAGTTGTTCATATCACCAAAGGCAGCCTCTAAGATTACCTTCTAGCCCCATATCCACCTGACAGCTTCTTCTTTTAATCCTTAAAAACAAAGAGCAGATTACACATTCTTCTTGGTACCTCTTCTACTGGAGCAAAGCCACTAAGGCTCCGCAAACAGAAAGCTTTCATCGCAATAGGGCATTCTGCTATTCACGAACATGTCATTCCCGTGCCTTTGCACGTGCTATTTCATCTGCTTGGCGTGGCTTTGCTCTTTGGAGCATTAGCTACTCGACACATTCAGCTCCAGTGTTCCCTCCCAGGGGAGGCCTTTCCCAGCCTCCACAGGCCTCCTCTCCTTTCACTATATCAGGCTCAGGACTTGCAGAGCATTTATCACACTGGTTTGTGATTGTCCATGTGTTTGTCTCTGCCACCATACTGTGAACTTCTGAGGGTGGGAACACTTTCTGTCCCACCCAGTCACTCTGGTCTCCTGGTGCCTGGCACAGCCTTTAGTAGCCGTGGACAGCTGTGGACAGCACCAGTGAAGAGCCGCTGACCAGACACTGGGCGGGGGTCCAGTAAGTGTTCACTGAGTGAAGGAATGAATTCATGGTCTGGCTTCCCCATTACTCCTTCCCCACTCTGGACCCACAGCACTTCCCCAGCACCCCTTCTCTTTCATATAGCCCCCTACCATCTGACCCTCTCCTGTCTTCAGAATCCAAGCTGGATAGCATCAGGAAGGACATTCTTACACATGTGCAGAATGAGTGCTGGACCCTCAGTCAGCAACTAATAACAGAGCTCATGGATTTCACGGAGGTCTTCCAAACCATCAACTCAGACATTCATACCATTGCACGGTGCTCCCAGAAGGTAGGCTCTTCCTGCCTTTCCTTCCCAGCTTATCCAGGGGCCCATTTTGCTCACATGCTCAGCACACTCTTCTTCAGGTCTCTGGTGAGCTCCCAATGGGGCTTGATGCTTTTAAACTAGGCTCACGTATGTGATCTGCCCTTACTAACTCTCACCCTGTTCTCATGGCCCTCAGTTTCCTCACGTCAGGAAAAGGCCGTGGCAAGATGAGAACCACAGTCCTGCTTTCAGAGATAGTCCTGCTCTCTGTGACAGTCAGCTAGGGATCTATTGCCCTGTCATGATTTGGTGTGGGCGGAGCTGCACTGTCTTCACAGAGACCTGGGTCAGATGGGATCTGATCCCACAGTGCCCCTGATCCCAGTTGGGTTAATGGTGGCTGCTGGGGTCTGGAGCCTCTAGAAGGTGGGAGTGCCCCTCAGGGGTGAGCCCAGACTGGTGCGCAGGGTTGTGGGGGTGCTGGTCTCATGCTGTGGCCCCTGCAGTTGAACGAGGCCAATGAGCAGTACAACATGCTGGAGGAGCGAATGGAATACATACGGTCACTCCACGAACTCATCCGGAACCACTTTAGCCTCTTTAGTGCTGAGAACGAGGCACTGGACATCTCGGTGAGAAGGCAATTCCCGAAGTCACCCATGCCTCCCAGCCCCCCTCCCCCCCACACGCTTCTGCTTGACCGCATTCTGCTTGCCCCACAGCTCCTGGATGTGTGGGAGGCATTTCAATTTGAGAAAAGCCAGGCCTCAGAGTTCCTGCTCAGCAAGCGGCATGCCATCGTGCCCAAGCTACAGCAGCTGATAGCCGCGTCACTGGTGGAGCTGGAAGGCCTGATTGACAAGGCCCTCTCCGGCCCCTTCATGGACCCTGCACAAGAGCAGAGGAGCACTGAGCGCCAGCTCATCTCCCTGGAGCGTCAGTTCCAGAACACAGCCAGCCACCTCAGTGAGCTGCACCATGCCTATGCCACCTTCACTGGTACTGAGGATCCCTGCCCCCCACACCATCCTGTGATAGACCCTGCAACTGAGATAAGGGTCCTGTGTCCTGAGTGTCCCTAAGCAAGTCTCGGGAATCACATAGCTTCCTTTTAGTCTCTTCTATAAATGAAAATTGCAGGATAAAATCTTGCATTGGCTATGTCAAGGGTTGTGCTTAGGGTGGGGAGACGGGGGCTCACAGGACGTCACAGGAAGGCAAATAGGTGAATGTTCCATTAGTATGTGATGGGGTTAGAGGGCTGAAAGCCCGTGCAGGAGAAATGAAAAGGTGCCCTCCTTGTAATTCTTAGCCTATTCAACCCAGTTCCAGGCTGCAGGGCCTAGATAAAAATAGGTCTTGATAAGCCGTAGCCACTGCTCCCAGCCAATGTGGTGTAGATGGGCAGCTGCTGTGGGTCTCCCTGACCCATAGGCTGAGACCAACAGAACTGTTGAGCCCTCCGTACAATGGTGCAGCTAGGCTGGTTCCCTTCTGCACATAAAGAACTTTGTGGGCTCAAGTTTCTTTTCTCAGGTGCAGTCACTTCTATTGGTTACTTTTATCCCCTGGAAGGTCACATTGCTTCTGAGTTGCCTCTTGGTCAACTACCAACTATTGCCAACTCTGCCTGTGGGCATCCCCAGTCCCAGGGCCATTGGGCCAGATGTAAGGTGGAGGACACCCTGGACCTTCCTCAAGCAAGGAACTTTTTCTTTGGCCAAGTATGGAGAGACCCTTGTCCCATACTCTAACTGACATAGACGACAGAGCTTGAACTTTCTTCTAGGGATTGGGGATGTTTGTGGAAAAGAGATTGGGAACCCAGGCCCTGTGATGCTAGGCCCAGGAAACCCCACAGTACTGCTTTTAGCTCCTTCTTCCATCCCCGGCTCTTCACCAGACTCCCAGTGTTTGTTAAAAGAATCCAGGATCTTAGAGCTAGATTATTAATACTATTCTTTATTGTTCATTACATATCTTTTATTTTACTCAATACTTTTGACATTTGCTTGGTTTTATAACCACGTTAACAACTATTTTGACATCTAAGGTTTACTGATTTTGTTTACCCACTACCAATTTTTTTTTTTTTTTGAGATTTTATTTATTTATTTGACAGAGACACAGCGAGAGAGGGAACACAAGCAGGAGGAGTGGGGGAGGGAGAAACAGGCTTCCCATGGAGCAGGGAGCCCGATGTGGGGCTTGATCCCAGGACCCTGGGATCATGACCTGAACCGAAGGCAGACACTTAATGACTGAGCCACCCAGGCGCCCCACCCACTACCATTTTTTTAAATTGAAGTATAGTCGACAATGAATGTTACAGTAGTTTCAGGTGTATAACATAGTGATTTGACAAATGATTCTATATATTATGCTGTGTGGACCACAAGTGCAGCTACCATCTGTCCCCATATAATTCTATTACAGTACTGTTGACTATATCCCTATGCTGTCTCTTTCATCCCAATGACTTCTTCATTCCATAACGAGAGCTATATCCCCCTCCCCTTCACCCATTGTGCCCAACCCCCACCCCCTTCCCTCTGGCAAATCTGAGTTCTCTGTATTTAGGGGTCTGTCTCTGCTTTTTGTTTATTCTTTTTTTTTTTTAGATTCCATATATAAGTGAAATTGTATGGAATTTGTCTTTGTCTGACTTATTTCACTTAGCATAATACCCTCTAGGTCCATCCGTGTTGTCACACTACCATTTTTAGAAATACCACATCTTTTCATTATTTTCATTCTTTCCTTAAATGGCTATAATATTTCTTTGATACTTTGAGTATTTATTTTTTCTAAGAAGGGAGTTAGAGATGTTAAAATTTCTAAGATCTTTATGCCTAGAATGACTTTATAATGTCCTTACATCACAGCTTGGCTAAATACTGAATTCTGAATTCACAAATTTTTTTCCCCAAACTTAGGCTATTGCATCACTGCCTTCTGATAGTTGGCATTGTGGGCAAATTTGATACCAATCTAATTTTTTTTCCTGGATAGGTAATCTGTTTATCAGTTATTTGATAATGGCTGTTATTATATTTGCTCTGGTCTCCTTTCAGAATTCATACTTATATTTTGGATTTTCTGGATCTCTTCTCCATTTCTTTTATCTTCATCATGAGTCATTCCTTTATTCTGAATCCTGGAGAAATATCATGAGCTTGTCTTATAAACTTCCACTCTCTGTAATTTCCATTGCATTTTAAAATGCGCACACATATTGTATGTGTATGCATGCTTATGTGCACATATATATGTATGTAAGTGAATGTGTATGTGTATATAAACCTGAATGGATCTTGGTTGCTAAGATCATTCCCTACCAGGGCTCCTCAGAGAGTGGATGATTCCAGGGCTATCACAGGGTAGGTACAAGATGAGCCTAGAATATTTTTTTAACCCAGAAGGTAAGAGAGTAATAAATTCCTTTAATAAGTGATGGGAGCATGTCACAAGGACACAGAAGGGATGCCACTGGCCAAAACTGGGACAATTTAAGCACCAAAGTACAAAGTAAACTATTGGAAAAATAGGAATTGATTATCCACACTAATAATAAATAGATAAATAAATCAATGAGGGAGAAATGAGGACTTGCACTTATAGTAGAGTGCCAAGAGTCAACTGGAGAAAATCTGTAGGGAAAAATCATCATTTTGCAAACATTCTAATAAATATTGGATCAGGTAAGGATCATTAGTGGATGTCAAATCTGGGGGCAAATTTGATGAGGAGTAGAACATTTGCACAGTCTTAGAGATTCTCCTACAGAGACTACTTATTAATTGCAAGGGAGGGGAAAAAACACCTTAGCAATTATTTAGTAGAGAAACTGGGCAACATTTTGACCAGGTGATCAAAGATTAACATCACCAATGAGGGACAGATGATCATGTACCTCCAGACATGATACCCAGAGGACACAAAAACTATTCAGTAGTCCAGCTGAAAATTAATAACTTCAGTCATGAAAGTCATACAGAACATGAACTTTCTGTTAACAAAAAAAAAGAGACAAGGGGGTCAGTATACTTCAAAAATGTCTGTTAGAAAAGATAAAGGCTGTGAGGCATGTTCTAGATTAAAAGAAGTTAAAGGGACATGACAAGTAAATGTGGTACTTGATCCTGGGCTGGATGCTGTACTTGAGGGGAAAAATGCTATATAGGACATTATTAGGTCAGCTGACAACATTGGAACACAGACTGTAGATTAAAGAATTCTATCAATGTAATATATGAAGTTGATCACTATACTATAGTTATATAAGAGAATATCCCTCTTCTTAGGAAATACTCATTTGAGTTTTCGGATAATAGGGCCATGAAATATGTAACTTACCCTTCAGTAGTTCAGAAAAGAATTATGTGTTTGTGTATACATATGCCCATACACACACAGAGCATGGAAACACAACTGATAAAGAAAACGGGTAAAATGTTAACAAAAAGTGAATCTCAGGAAATGGTATATAGATATTCTTGTTACCGCTTTTGCTTGCAACTTTAAAAGATTTGAAATCACAGGGCGCCTGGGTAGCTCAGTTGGTTAAGTGTCCAACTCTTGATTTGGGCTTGGGTTGTGATCTCAGGGTTGTTGAGATTGACCCCCTCAGCGGCCTCTGCACTCAGGGCGGAGTCTGCTTAAGATTCTCTCCCTCTCCCACTCCCCCGCCCCATCTCCACTCGCGTGTGTGCTCTCTCTTTAAAAAAAAAAAAAAAAGTGAAATCACTTCCAAATAAAGTTTTAAAATGCAGTGGAATTTACTGAGTAGATACCACAGCAAATGTCTGTCAGAGGATATTTGCTGTTAATCCTCAAGTTTGTCTTTCTCCTCTCATGTGTCTGGAGATATAATGCCTGTTCTTTCTTACAGAGGAAGTTCCTCATTTGTCCACTATTTGATGTTGAGACAACTGCTACCAAAGATTATATGAGTCTGTAGCCAGATCTTTTGAGTTCAGACAAAGAAAGATTGGAAGAGTTTAAATTCACTATCATTTTTTGGGGGGGCCTGCATCAGATGAGAGCTCTGTTAGCGTGATAGTGATTCTAAGCCTTTCAGTATTCTGCTCTCCATGATGGATGATGTTTACACATGTAAGATGCATGATTCCCAGCATCTGGGCTTTATTTTATCACTTTTTCTCTCACTCAAGAAAGTATACTGGAACTCAAATGAATGAGAATGACAATTTTACTGCAATATCCTTAAATCTGGTCTGATAGCTTTTAATTGCAAATCTCAGGACTATAATAATAATAATTATTATTTTTAAAGATTTATTTATTTGAGAGAGAGAGCATGCACACATGCATGCCCAGCAGGGAGGGGCTGGGGGAGAGAAACCTCAAGCAGACTCCCCACTGAGTGTGGAGCTGACGTGGGGCTCTCTCTCACTACCCATGAGATCATGACCTGAGCTGAAACCAAGAGTTGGACAACCAACTGAGCCACCCAGGTGCCCCCTCAGAACTACAATTAATATTACCTGTAAATTACTTTTGACACATACCTCACAACCGAATATAAATTATTGGTCAAGAACTAATGCAGCAGCTTATGAGATGAAGGGAGGGAATGATGACCCGAAGTACACAAAATAGGAAGCATCTCCATTTACATTTTACGGCCTTCTCTGTGGGCCCAATCTTTAGCATATGCATCTCTGTGGATTTGTCCATCTGTCTAACAGATATTTGTTGAGTGCCTGTGCTGTGCACGGGGCTTGCAGTGTATCAGTGGACAAATCACAGACCTCCTGCCCTCACAGGCCCAATATTGTAGCTGGGAGAGAAAGACAACAAATTATAAACGTAAAATATAACCAAATTATATGGGGTATTTTAGAAAGGGCGAAGTGGCCCAGAGAAAAGAAGAGAGCAGGTAAGAGGTGTCGGGGATGGCGGGGAGGGTAGCAGTTCGTAACAGCTCGGGCTCCACGGGTCTCATGCAGAAGGACTTGGATTTGGTGAGAGAGTGAGGTATATGGTTCTCTGAGGGGAGAGAGTTCCAGAAGAGTGACCTCCAGTCAGAAGCCCTCAGCAGGAGAGAGCATGCCTGGTGCATCCGAGCAACAGGAAAAACTGTCCCTTGGATGGTCCCCACCCACATTGTACTGGACAATTGTGGCTTTCAGACCATTGTTTCTGCCATTATGGGCTCTTGACTGACCATTCCCCACCACGCCCCTCCCCGCGCAGCCCCCCCCCCCCGCCCCCCCGCCCAGGCCTCATCCTGCCCTACCCCACAGGGGACGAGAGTCCTGTGCCCTTGCCAGTCCGCGGGACCCGTCCGATTGTCCTGCAGCAGCGCATCTGGCATCTGTACCGGGTCATCTCTGAGAGCATCAGCGAATGGAAGTGCGTGGCTTTTGCCAAGGTTCTGACACCGCCCTCGGAGCCCCTGCCTGAGTGGAGAGTCTGCCGGCGGGCGCGGGGGAAGGTGGGGAAGGGGCTCCGGCTGACATGAACCTTTGTTGCTCCAGTTCAGCATGACTATGGCCCAGGAGAAGACAGACGGCTGGCTGACGGAGGCAGCCCGGATGAGTACAAGCCTGGGGCTGCACAGCCCAGTCCTGCAGTGCTGCGTGCGCATCCTGGAGGAGTTTCGCAGCTACCTGCCATTACTGACCAAGCTGGGCAGCCTCCAGCTGCAGAGCCTCCAAGCCCTTCTCAGAGGTGTGTTTTGGGTAGAGTCAGGGGGAGGGGAAGGAAAGGACGTGGGGATTAGAACGATGTAACAACTCGGTTCCCTGCTCCTCCTATAGGCAACATCTTTCCTCCCTGGGTTGCTCCCTGCCTTGCTCCCACAGGGACCAACATTTCTGAACCTCTGCACCATCATGTGGGTCCTCTCTGCTGACTTGGGCTAGACTCAGGCTCGAGTCTTAGCTGTGGGCTCTGTGTTGTGCTCTGGACCCTATGTTCTGAGTTCTTGGCTCTGTGTTGTGCTTTCAGATCTGCTCTCTGGGGGCTGGGCTGGGCTGGGCTCAGGGCTGCAGATCTGGGGCTCTGGGATATGGGCCGGGCTCTGCCATGCACTGGGTGTTGCTCCGACTTGTCCCCTCTACCTCCAGCCTTAGGGCTAGACAGTCTCTACAACATGGAACTCCTAACACTGGGCCAGCTGCTCACTTTTCCGCTGCTGGATTTTGCAGATCGAATCAATCAGGTGGGGCCCTCCAGAGAGAAGGAGTTGGTCCAAACCCAGGACCTATTTGCTAAGCTGTAATAGATCCAGTTAAGTTCTAGCAACCGCTCGCGACAGGGGGTCGTAGATACTGGCTTGTGGGTGGGAAGGTGGGAAGTTGAGTTTGCTGTCTTGCCTGGAGGTTGTGGGGGTCTGATGGGTGGTTTCAGACTCTGAGAGTATGCCCCACTCCCAAAGTTGTGGGCACACAGGATTGCAGATGTCCCCCAACACCTGCCCAGTTCCAACATGAACTGATTAAGGTAGCGTCCCCAGCTGAAACCTTGCAAAAGAGTGGGTTTCAAGGCAGCAGTTTTAGGTCAACGCCTGCTGCGGATGGCATGTCTGAAGCCAAATGGTCCTACTCTCAATCTCTGACACTTCCACTCCCTTGAGCCCTGGCCCTTGAGTCCCAGCTTCAGGGGTATCCCCTGAGCCATCACCCAGTGCTGGTCCCTGAGACCCAGCTGTTCCAGATCTGGCAGGGTGAAAATGAACGAGTCCACGCCCAAGAAACCCTACGGCGGCTGCAGCGGGTCTGGGAGTCACGCCAGCTTCGCCTCATCAACTTCATCCTGCATGTGCCCTACGAGCCCCCAGCCTTGGAGCGCTCCAAGAAGCAAGTGATCCGTAGCCCCCAGTGGGAGGTGGTGGCCAAGGACAGCGGCACCTTCATCCTTTCAGGTGAGACCCAGCCCTTGCGGCCCAGTTGATAGGCCGCTGCCAGGGGCCACATTTGTCCACTGTGTCCACCAAGCCCTGTGGGATCTAGCTTCTCCAGCAGGGCCCCATCCTTACTGGACAGGAGGAGACATCAGTCTGTCCTGAGACAGTGTCTTTCATGTAGCTCCTATTAAGTCTTAATCTTGGGAGCTCCCTCCTCCTGCCCAGTGCCTGCCTCTTCAGCAAAGGTCCTTCCCTTTCTGGGTGTACTAAGAAATCCCTCACCGTCATGTCTCTCCATTTTCCAGTGCTCCTTCCTCCAGATTGCATCCTGCTGTCTGATCTTCTGCCCACTCATTTCCTCTTTTGTCGTTCCTACATGAAACCTACCTGCCTTCTCTGAGCCAAATACAGGAGGTGTGGGGGTTCACAGACCGAAGTCCTGTCCCTCAGGAGCTCCCAGTCCAGTGAAAGAGGACAATAGAATAGAGATGAGTGCATGGTGGAGAACCTAACCGAGGGCAGTAGAATCTCAGAAAGAGGACCAGCTTCAAAGGACCAGGGAGAGTCAGAGGAATCTTCTCTTCCCACAGGCAAAGGCCTCATGCTGACCCCTGAAGGAGTAGGAGTTTGCCAAACTTACAGGGAGAGAAGAGCATGCCAGGCAGAGGGAACAACATATGTACAGGCCCCGAGATGGCATAGTTAGGGAATTGCCAGTAGGAGAGAAATTCTCTTATCCAGCCCACTTGAAACCCAACCGGCAAATTCAAAGTTAAATAGGAAGATCATAAAATATGATGTATATATGGCTTAAGATTTTTACTTTAGCTTAAAACATATAAACATACATTGATTTACTAACCTTTTATCCAAAGGATAAGAGCTTTACTTTGATTTGTCGTTGACTGATAGAAGTTCCTCATCGCCTTTCCTGCATTAATGCATTGTCCACCATTTCCGCTTTCAATTTCTGTAAAGTTGGGCAGTGACATGAAGACACTTGTGAAGTTGCTAGAGTCCAGAATTTTTCTAGATTTTTATTATAATTTCCCAAGTTTTAAAAATTGACTGGCCTATACCTAATTTAATATCATGTTTTTATCAACTCACCTTTACTGAAGGCTTTCCATAGTTTCTGTAGAACCAGCAACTCCTTCCCCACCCATATTTCAGTGCTTAACATATTAGATCAAATTCTGTACTTAAGATTATAACTCACATGAACAGGCTTGCAGACACATTCTGACTCTCGGTGAGCATACTTTTCACCTAGTGGAAGAAGACATGTTTGGGTCTTCTAGAGAATAGCTTGAGAACTGTGAGTTTCAGTGTAATTTGGGTAATAGTCATCCCTGCCCTTGCCCCATCTGACTGCCAGCTCAGCTGAGCTGGAACCCACTCTTCCTTAGATTACAGCAGCCTGCAGGATTCTATCCAGGAAAGTCTTCAGGTGTTGTTCAAGATCCTGGCCATCCAAAAGTCAGGAGACTTAAACAAAGTAGCTTTGGAGTGGGTAACCATCATGCATAGCCTGAGTGAGTGCCGGCCTCTAGCTGGGTGAGTGGGCGGGACCTGAGGTGGGACAGCCTGGAGGGATGGGGTAAGAGGTGGGGTTTGGGTGGCGGGGGAGATCAGAAGGACAGAGTGAGGACCCCCTTCAGAGCCACTTCTTGGGCTGAGGTGACCAGGCGAAAGTTTATTCACGGCGGAAGTTTGCTGTCTTCCAAGCAAGATCCCTGGGTCCTGCTGAGTGTTTTGGGGGGGCATCCTGAGAGGTCAGGACCAGCTGGACCCCCTCGCAGAAGCTAAACCCTAGTCTCCATCCAGTGTTCCTCTGGCTGCTCACACAGGTGCCCTGCTGGAGGTGTGGGTGACTTTCCAGCAGCAGTGGATTTTTCTGAATAAAGTTCTGCACGAGATGAAGATCGAGTTTCCTAGTCCTGACCTGGTAGGGAAAAAGAGTGAGGCAGGTGGACAAGGGCTACTGCGCTGTGGGGCTCAGGTGGGGAGGGAGAGCTGCCCTCACTTTTACCCCCTCTCTCACCGCAGAACTCCCGGTTCAAGGCCACGGATGATCAGTATCGGACCCTGATGCAGATCTCTGTAGATGACCCCCTGGTTCTGTCACTTATAGTGCCCAGTGTCAAGCGGAGCCCTCATTTCCAAGGGCAGCAGCTGCAGCAGCTGCTGCAAGCAGGCTCCGTGGAGCTGGAGGGCATCATTATGGCTCTGAAGAACGTGCTCTATAGTGTGTGTGCTCATTTCCCCCGCCTCTTCTTCCTCAGTGATAGTGAGCTGGTGGCCCTGCTGGCTGCCCCACTGGAGTCCTGTGAGGCTCAGCTGTGGGTAAGACGCTGCTTTCCTCATGTGCACGCCGTGAGCTTCACGTCCAGCCCACCTGACGAACACATGGGTGACCGGGAGGCAAGCCCCAACACATCGACTCAGGTGGAGGCCCTGGCAGTGCTGGGGGCAGGTGGGGAGCAGGTGAAGCTGCAGAGGTCCATTCCCCTGCATCCAGATCTCCCCAAGTGGCTGGCCTCCCTGGAGAAGTGCCTGCGTTCGGCACTGGTGCACAAGTTGCAGGGCTGTGTGGCCTCCCGCCTTGCTCTGGGCCCACCGATGGATGAGGCCTTCAAGCAGCTGCCCCAGGAAGACCAGCTGCCCCCACAGCTGTTCGCCCACCACTGGTTCCACCTGGTCCAGGCCTTCCCTTGGCAGTGTGTGCTGGTGGCTGAGGAAGTGCTGTGGCGGGCAGAGGTGGAGGAGGCTCTGCTCGGGGGGAGGGCCTCGGCCATGGTCCCCATGCATGTGTGCAAGCTCGAGACCCTGGTGCACTTTATACGGGCCCAGAGGGCCTCCCAGGGCGAGCAGCCCCTGGCTTCTGTCCGCCAGACCAGCCTGCTCAGTGCCCTGCTGGTCATGGCAGTGACTCACCGGGATATAGCACAGCTCCTGCAGGAGCACCAGGTCAGCGATCTGACAGATTTCCACTGGGCTCGCCAACTCAAATACCACCTGGGTTCACCTCACATCGTTCCCCAAAGCCCCCTGCAGAGTCTCAAGACGATTGCATCGGCTGCGACTTCTCCGTCGCCAGCGGCGTGCTGGGTAGACGTGCTAGGCCGGTCCTTCCTGTACAATTATGAGTACCTGGGTCCCAGACTGGGGTCTCTGCCCAGCCTGTTGCCTGAGCGGCCAGCCCTGGTACTGCTGCTGGCCCTGGAGGAGGTGGCCTGTGGGACTCTGCTGGGCCCCGAGGGAGTAGGCAAGGCAGCCACGGCGAAGAGCCTGGCACGGGCCCTGGGGCGCCAGCTGGTGACGATGCCTTGCCTGCCTCAGATGGAGGCCCAGAGCCTAAGCAACTACCTGCATGGGGCCTTGCAGGGCGGTGCCTGGTTGCTGTTGGAAGCCGCCCAGCGCCTGCCCCCTGGCTTGCTCTCCGCCCTGGGCCGGCGCCTGGCTGACCTGCACCACCTCTATGCCCCGCTGTACCAGGAGGCCTCCCGCAGCATCAGCACCATGGACCCCACGCAACCCCAGCTCCTCGGCAGTGGCTTCTTTGAGAAACACCACGTATACGTGCGCCTTGGCTATGGCTCTCTCCTGACGCTGCGCTCCCTGAGCCCTGCCGTGCCTGCCAACCTGCGCTTGCTGCTGCGGCCTGTGGCCTTGACTCTGCCTGACCTGCAGCGAGTGGCAGAGCTGACCCTGCTGGGTGCAGGGATGCGGGATGCCTCCCGCATGGCTTCCTGCCTATCGAGATTCTTCGCCCTGGAGCTCGAGCTGGTGTCTGCGCCCCTGCCTTGCCGCTTGGCCCTGCTCCAGCACGTACTGGAAGACATGATACAGGATTTAAACACAACCAAGGAGGAGCCCAGGTCCCAGCAGGCCCACAGCCTGGCTGTGACCGAAGAGGCTGCCCTACTGCGTGCCCTGCTACGCTCACCGCTGTTCAGCATCCTCACTGGTATCCGCCTGCACAACCTCCAAGAGCTGCTCTATGGGCTCTTCCCTAATGCCAGGCAGCTGTTGGCACAGCCTGTGGCCCACGCGCCGAGGAAGCCACTGCTGGTGGAGGAACTGCAGCAGATGGGCATTCATCCCAGCCCTGACAGTCTGGGGTCCCTGGAGCAGCTGAGCCAGGCTCTGGGCCGGGCTCTGGGTGTTTTGCTCCTGGGCCCTGCCGGCAGTGGCAAAACCACTTGTTGGCACAGCTTATTTAAGATCCAGAATCGGCTGGCGGCCAGGGAGGACGCCTCAAGCCAGGGCTGCCAGCCGGTGGAGATCACACACCTGTACCCCAATGTCCTCAGCCCCCAGGAGTTCCTGGGATGGCTAGAGGGCCCCTGCTGGCACCACGGCGTCTTCCCTAGGCTGCTGCGTGCAGCCAGTCCGGGTAAGACTGTGGGCCCAAAGGGGCCACCACAGGAATCAGTGGGGACCCAGCACTGGATAATATGTGATGGGGTCGCCAGTGCGGCTTGGCTGGACTCCATCACCTGCCTCCTGAAAGACGCCCCCCAGCTCAGCCTCCCCAACGGTCAGCAGATAGCACGACCCCCAGGTACTTTTCTCCTGATGGAGGTGGGAGATGCAACAGGCGTGTCCCCCACAGTGGTGAGCCAGTGTGCCCTGGTCTGGTGTGGTGGGGAGCAGACGTGGCAGGGGATGCTTAGCGTCCTGATGGCAGCCCTGCCCCACGAGTACCGCCTGCAGCAACACACGGTCACCGAGCTCAACCACCTGGCCAAAGTGCTGGTGCCAGCGACGTTCCAGTTCCTCACCCGCCAGGGCGCCAGCTCTCTGCTGCATGTACATGGGCAGCAGGCCGTTTGCCCAGGTGTGGCTGAAGTCACCAGCCTGGCCCGTATCTTACGCTGTCTGCTGGACCCCTACCTACGCATAGATGAGGGGCAGAAGGCACATGTCTCAGGTGAAGGGAAGGGAAAGGGAAGGGACGGTTTGGAGATGAGGGGCCTTGAGGAGAGCTGGCAGAGAGCTGGTGCCTGGAGCATGGGCTCTTCGGTGGGCTTGGGCCAGGGGACCGGAAGTGGACAGTGACAGCCAATCTCTACTCTCTCCCCACCCCCCACCCCCACTTTTCCTACCCGGGCTCCCATTCTGGCCATGGGGACCTTTGCAGAAGACCTCAGCTTTAGCGAGGTGGCCCAAAGCTTCAAGTCCTCAAAAAGCAGCTCTCTGAACTGGTCCCAGGTTGACAGTGATGATGTACCTAATCAGCGCAAGGAACATTTGCTGGCTATCAGCAGCTTTCTTTTCGCGTTGATCTGGGGCTTTGGAGGCCACCTTCCCTCCAGGTATCTGCAGGGGCGGGGCTGGGGGGTGACGCGGAGGGCTGAGATGGACTGGCGCATGGGAGTTAAAAACCCAGGTGACATCACTGTCGGGGGGCGGGTGGAGTGTGTGTCACAAATGGTACTGTGGTAACTGACCCTTTTGCTCGTACACCCATCTGAACAGGCTCTGGCCCCTCTTTGATTCCTTCTTGAGGGGTTCTATCAGTTGCCTCTCCAACTATCCTGAGCCACCGCCTTCAGCCTTGGTGTTTGATCTACATGTGTGCCCTGATAATGGGACCCTGGTCCCCTTCGCTGGCCATTACCTGGGCAGCTGCATCAGGGGAACTCTGGGCACCTTCCACCCTTCTCCGCAGGTGTGAAGACAGTGGGGCAGCAGCTGGGGTTGGGGCTCAAGGAGATATCCTGGGGGAGTCCATGTTCTCGGCCCAGCTAAGGCCCACCTGCTCCCGTTCTTTGATATGTTCTCACAATCACGAGAACATGTGAAGTGTTCTGCGAGTGCAGCTCTAAGCCGAGACCCCTAGACTTCGCTTTCAGCTAAATTACTCTCCTAAACTGGTGCTGCCCCAGTAAAGCCCTGCTCCTGTCCCACAGACTGAACGGCTCTTGTATGTGGTGGACCTGCTTCTGTCAGAGGGACACCCCGTGCTGCTGGCTGGAGAGGCGGCAACCGGGAAGTCCACCTTTGTGGAGGTGCTTGTGGGGCCCCAGCATCCGTACGTGCGCAGCCCCATCCACCCTGCCTTCACTCCCATCCACCTTCGCCTGCTGCTGAGTCGAGGGGCCCAGGGCCAAGCACAAGCTGCCCCATGGCCTGGGCAGCACCTGGATTCTAAGGGCTCCCTCCTCTTCCTGCTGGAGGATCTGCACCTGGCCGCTTCTGGTAAGGAGCTGGGTGGAGGGAAGGAAGGAGTCGTTGTGATCTCTTAAGGCTGTAAAATCCCTAATAATACTTGCTGACTCCCAATTAGACACCTACAGACCAAATCTCAGCATCCCATTCTTCGTATCTGCTCATATCTGCTCATTGTTCATGTGCTCCCCGAACAATCACACCATCTCTGTGTTTGGCTGCTAAATCTTCATCCCCAGGTCAGGCTTTTCTTCTAAGCACTAGACCTGTTTATCCAACTCCTTACTGTGTATCTCTACCTTGTTGTCCCATTGGCACTTCAGACTCAACTCATCATCTTACCCCTAAAACCTGCTCCTGTCCTCTAAGTAACTAGTACAACCATCCATCCAGTCACCTAAGCTAGAAATCTTGTTGGCATCTCCCCCTTTCTTACCAAAGTCCATTCACTGTGTCTCTCAATTTGGCATTCTAAATATCTCTCAAATCTTTCCACTTATTTCCAGTCCATCTTCCCTGGTTCAGACAGTCATTACCCGGACCATTGGGAATGCTCTTGCAAGGCTCCTTACAGTGAGGCTTTCTTCTCTAGGCTCTTACACTCTGTACTCTAACTGGACTCATCTATGTACAGGCATTCAGTAAGTCAAGCTTCCTCTAGCCTCTGGGATTGCTGTCCTCTCTGCCTTCCCTACTCTATTTATCTGGCTAGGTCCTTGTTCTTTACAAATAATCTTAGTCACTATCTTCTTCAGGAAACCTGAGCCTCCTGGCTAGGTTAGATACTCACCTTGTGTTCTGTACAAAAGTCTGTGACAACCATGGTTTTATGATTATATGTTCACTTGTTGATCCTTCCAGTACACTCTGAGCTTCATGAGAAGAGAGATTTGTCTTACTCATTTTGATAGACTCAACAGGAAGCAAGTGCTCAGTAAGAGTTTGTAGAAGCAAAGATTAGAAAGGAAAGGGGAAATTGTGGTAAAAGTTTGGAATATTGAAGTTTAAAGTTTCTAAAGTGGTGTGCTTCTAGATGGTGACAGGTTTGAATATGGCCATGGGAATGGGCAGAAATGGAGTCAGGGAAGTGAGTGGACTAAAGCATTAGCTGGATTGTCCAGTTAGACACTGAAGTCTTTTATGGGATGTAGAAAACTTGAATCAGGTGGTATACAATTTATTGAGGGCTATGTTCTGCACATTTTATCTAGATCATCTTTAGTGTTTATAAAAGCCCATTAAGGTGGAGATTTGTTTGGGTGCCCGGGTGGCTCAGATGGTTAAGGGTCTGCTTTTGGCTCAGGTCCTGATCTCTAGGTCCTAGGATCGAGCCCCCATGGGGCTCCCTGGTCGGCGGGGAGTCTGCATTTCCCTCTCCCTCTGCCTCTCCCCCTGCTTGTGCTCTTTCTATCTCTCTCTCTCAAACGAATAAATAAAATCTTTAAAAAAGATGAAGATTTGTTATGATCATTTTAAAGATGAAGAAACTGAAAGATTTTATAACTTGCCCAAGACACTCTAGCCAGTAAGTGTCAGAACCAAGATTAAAATTTAAGTCTGTGTAGCACCAAAACCTGTAATTTTCTACAACTCTATTATTTGGGCCTTTCAGTGAATTTGCACAAATAATTTGTTATTGTCAGTGGAAAATAGAAAGAGTAAATTCAGATCTGTGGATAGCAACTGAGAAGAGATTTCAACAGGAAGGTTGAAAACATTGCAAGTAGTGTTGTGGAGTGAAGTATATTACAGCCGGCAGCGTAAAAGATATCCCAGGGTGACAGCCACTAAAACATCTAGTATAAAATAAAAAATTAATAAATGTACAACAAAACAAAAAACTGTGACCCACTGTCTGGAAAAAACAGTCAATAAAAACTGACCTTGAAATGGTCAAGAAGTTGAATCCAGCAAATATTTATAGCAGCTATTACAGCTATTATAAAAGTCCTCAGGTACTTAAAGGAAAATATGACCTGAATGAATGAACACATAGGTAATCTCTGCAAAGAAATGGAAACTACTAAAAATAACTAAACAGAAATTTTAGAAGTGGAAAATACAGTAACTGAAATGAAAAATTCACTGTATGGTTTAATAGCAGATTGGAGCTAGCAAAAGAAAGTCAGTGAATCCTGAAAAACAAAAAAATATTGAATATGAATAGAGCTCCATACACACACACAACTGGAGCTCCAGAAGGAAAGGGGAGAGAATAGGGCAGAAAAAAAAAACCTGTGAGGAAATAATGATCAAAACTTCCCCAAATTTCTTGGAAAATACTGACTTTTCAGATATAGAAAGCTCAGTTATCCCCAAGTAAAATAATAAAAAGAAAACCATCCCTAGGCACATCATAGTCATGACCTGAGCCGAAGACAGAAGCTTAACCCACTGGGCCACCAGGCGCCCCATCCCACAGATTTTGATAACTTTTTTTTCATTATTTTTCAGTTCAAAATATTTTCTAGTTTACCCTGTGGTTTCTTGGATGCATGAGTTATTTAGAAGTGTGGTTTTTATTTTATTTTATTTTATTTTATTTTATTTTATTTTATTTTATTTGTTTTTTAGAGAGTGTGAGAGCGAGGGGTGAGGAGGGGCAGAGGAAGAGGGAGAGAGAGGATCTAAAGCAGGCTCCACACCCAGCACAGAGTCTGATGCAGGGCTCGATCTCATGACCCTGAGATCATGACCTGAACTGAAATCAAGAACCAGACGCTTAGCTGACTATGGCACCCAGGCACCCCTAGGAATGTGTTGTTTAATTTCAAAGAATTTGGGAATTTTCTAGGTATATTATTGTTACTGAGTTTTATTGTTGTAGTCAGAGAAAATATTCTATAAATTTTAATCCTTTGAAATTTGTTGACAGCATATCATCTCTCTCTTTCAAATAAATAAATAAAATCTTTAGGAAAAAAAAATAAAAATGCTAAAAGGGACACCTGGGTGGCTCAGTCAGTTAAACAGCCGACTCGATTTCGGCTCAGGTCATGATTTCAGGGTCTTGTAAGATCAAGGCCTGCGATGGGCTCCACGCTGGGTGGGGAGCCTGCTTAAGATTCTCTCTCTCCCTCTCCCTCTGAACTGCATGCCCACCCCCCTACCCTGGCTCCCTGCCCCTCGTGCTCTCTCTCTCTTAAAAAACAAATGCCTAAAAGATGTTCTTCAGGTAGAAGGGAAATAGTATCATATGGAAACTCAGATCTACAGAAAAGAATGAAGAGCACCAGAAATGGTAAATATGTGGGTGCATATAAATAGCTATCTTTTTCATCTCTTAATTTCCTTAAAACAAAGTCAACAGTTTAAAAATTTTTATTTAAATTCCAGTTAGTTAACTTACAGTGCAATATTGGTTTCAGGAGTAGAATTCAGTGATTCATCACTTACACATAACACCCAGTGCCCATCACAAGTGCCCTCCTCCATACCCATCACCCACCTAGCCCATCCCCCACCCACCTCCCTCCATCAACCCTCAGTTCCTTATCTTGAAGAGTCTCTTATGGTTTGCTTCCCTCTCTCTCCCCCTCCCCATATGTTCATCTGTCATTGGCAATGGTGTGGATGGAGCTAGAATGTATTATGCTAAGCAAAATACATCAGAGAAAAACAATACCATATGATTTTACTCATATGTGAAATTTAAGTAATAACGTTTCTAGATGGAGTTGGTAATGTAGACAGAGGTAGAAAATAAATTGGGACACTAGTAAAAGGATAGGGTAGGGAGCAGGGAGTAAAAATTATACTATTGTAAGGTTCTTACATTCGTGCAATATGAGATAGGAAGTGGGAAAGGTCAGGTATGAAGTGTGAAGTGGCATGATATTACTTAAAAGTATCAAATCATTAGGGAGGCATAATATTACCCTGGAAAAATCACTAAATAGGGGTGCCTGGGTGGTTCAGTCGTTAGGCGTCTGCCTTCGGCTCAGGTCGTGATCCCAGGGTCCTGGGATTGAGCCCTGCATCAGGCTCCCTGCTCTTGGGAAGCCTGCTTCTCCCTCTCCCACTCCCTCTGTTTGTGTTCCCTCTCTTGCTGTGTCTCTGTCTGTCAAATAAATAAATAAAATCTTTAAAAAAAATCACTAATAATAGCAAAGAATATAATTTAAAATATATAATATTTTAAATATACAAATACTTAAGTTTTGTAAAAGGAAGCAGAAAATGAGCAATAGAGAAATTAAAAATAAAAGAGACAATTAGAAGACAAATGATAGTATGATGGACTTTAAACCAACCATATGAATAATGACATTGAATGTAAACTCCTAAGCACTCCAAAAAGTCCTTCAAGACAAAGGGTATTACCAGAGAGAGAGAACTGGATATCTCCTCCTTAAAAGATTTAATTAATAAAAAAGACATCAAAGTTCTAAATGTGAATGCACCTGAAACAGCTTCAAAATATATAAAGAAAAAAATGGATAGAAACGAGAAAGAAATAGCAGGTACAAAAATCATAGTAGGAGATTTAACACTCCTCTCAATAATTGATAGAACAGGAGAGAGGAAAAGGAAATAAGGTATAGATCTACATAACACTATCAACTGTATGTACATTTACAGAACGTCATACCCACCAACTGCAAAATGCATTTTCCTTTCAAGAGTACATGGGGGGCGCCTGGGTGGCTCAGTCGGTTAAGCGACTGCCTTCGGCTCAGGTCATGATCCTGGAGTCCCTGGATCGAGTCCCGCATCGGGCTTCCTGCTCGGCAGGGAGCCTGCTTCTCCCTCTGACCCTCCCCCCTCTCATGTGCTCTCTCTCTCTCTCTCATTCTGTCTCAAATAAATAAATAAAATCTTAAAAAAAAAAAAAAGAGTACATGGAACATTCTCCAAGATAGATGATATACTGGGCTATAAAATAAGTCTCAACAAATTTCAAAGGATTAAAATTTATAGAATATTTTCTCTGACTACAGCAATAAAACTCAGTAACAATAATATACCTAGAAAATTCCCAAATTCTTTAAAATTAAACAACACACTTTTAGGGGTGCCTGGGTACCATAGTCAGCTAAGCATCTGGTTCTTGATTTCAGCTCAGGTCATGATCTCAGGGTCATGAGATCGAGCCCCACGTCAGGCTCTGTGCTGGGCCTGCTTAAAATCCTCTCTCTCCCTCTTCCTCTGCCCCTCCTCACCGCCCCCTCACACTCTCTAAAAAATAAATAAAATAAAATAAAATAAAATAAATAAAATAAAATAAAAACCACACTTCTAAATAACTCATGCATCCAAGAAACCACAGGGTAAACTAGAAAATATTTTGAACTGAAAAATAATGAAAAAAAAAGTTATCAAAATCTGTGGCCTGGTGGCCCAGTGGGTTAAGTTTCTGTCTTCGGCTCAGGTCATGATCCCAGGGTCCTGGGATCGAGTCCCACATCAGGCTCCTTGCTCAGCGGGGAGCCTGCTTCTCCCTCTGCCTGCCACTCCCCTTCTCGTGCTCACTCTCTGTCAAATAAATAAATAAAATCTTAAAAAAAAAAAAATCTGTGGGATGTAGCTTAAGCAGTATATCCCCAGAATGCAAAGGTGACTCAACATTCAAAAATCAGTATAATTCATGACGTTAACAGAATGAGGAAAAGTTTAAGATCATCACAATAGATAAAGAGAAAGCACTTGATAAAATTCAACTCTGTTCATGGTTGCAAACTAGGAATAGAAGGGAACTTTCACAGTTTGATGAAGGGCATCTATTAAAACCTATAGCTAATTATATACTTAATGGTGAAATATTGAACACTTTCAAAGATCAGTCACAAGGCAACAACGTCCACTTTCACTGCTTCTATTCAATATTGCACCAGAGACCCACATCAGTGCAATAAGAAAAAGAAATAAAAGCCTTTAAAATTGGAAAAGACAAAGTAATACTGTCTCTGCTGACATATAATATGATTTTCTACCTAGAGAATCCTAAGGAATCTACAACAACAAAAACAAACCCTACAAAACTGCTAGAATAAATAAGTGAATTTAATTTAGCAGGGTCAGGGCGCCTGGGTGGCTCAGTCGGTTAAGCATCTGCCTTTGGCTCTGGTCATGATCCCGGGGTCCTGGGATCGAGCCCCGTGTAGGGCTTCCCTGTTCAGCGGAGAGTCTGCTATTCTCCCTCTGCCTCTCCCCTCCACTTGTGTGCTCTCTCTCTTTCTCAAATAAATAAAATCTTTAAAAAAAATTTAGCAGCGTCATAGGATACATAGTCAATCTATTGAAATCGTTAGTATTTCTATATCCTAGTAACGAGCAAAAATTTTAAATATAGTTAAAATATCATCTGAAAGCTTAAAATATTTAGGAATAAACTTAGAGATGTACACTGAAAATTACTAAATATTGCTGAGATAAAGGAAACTTAAATTAATGGAGAGATATACCATGTTCATGGGTCAGAGGAGTCAATATCATTAAGGTGCTCATTCTTCCCAAATTGATCTATAGATTCAATGCAATGCCAATCTAAATCTGAGCAGACTTTTTTTTTTTGTAGAAAATGACAGGATTGATAAACTCATTCTGAGACTTATAGAAATGCAAAAGGCCTAGAAGAAACAAAACGACTTTGAAAAAGGGGAACAAAGTAGAAGGGCTTACACTAGTTATTTCAAGGCTTCCTATACAGCTATAGTAATCAAGAGAGTAGGGTACTGGTATAAGGACATGGATACAAACAGACTAATGGAACAGAATAGAGAATCTGATATATGAACATATATGGTCAACTGGTTTTCAACAATTGTGCCAAGATAATTCAAAAGGGGAAAGGATAGTCCTTTCAAGGAATGGAGTTGAAACAACTACATATCTGTGTGGGTGAAAGGGAACCGTACATCCTACCCCATGACATACACAAAAATTAATTATAAATCAATTCAAGACCTAAATGTAAAAGCTAAAACTATAAAACTTTACAAAAAAATGTTAGAGAAAAATCTGTGTGACCTTGGTTAGATGAAATGATTTCTTAAATAGGACACAAAAATTGAATTTTAGGAAAATTAAAAACCTATGCCCTTCAAAAGACACTGTTAAGAAAATGAAAAATGGGCCATACACAGAAATATGATACACATATCTGACAAAGGACCTGCCCAGAATACATAAAAAAGCTCTTACAACTCAATAAGAAAACAAACTCCATTTTTTAAAAAATGGATAAAAGAATAGATACTTCACAAAGGTAAGATTTGTGAGTGGCCAATAGCACATGTTGCAGTATTATTCTGCAGAGTCAAAACATGGAAACAACCTAAATGCCCATCAGTGTGTCACTGGATCTACAATTCTGGTATTTTTATACTGGAATACTACTATTCCAATAAAATGCAACACACTGATGCACACAAAACATGGGTGAATCCCAGAATCATGCTGAGTAAGAGAAGCCAGACGTGGCAAACTACATACTATATGATTCCCTTTATATGAAGCTTTAGAACAGGCAAAGCTATGGGGCTCCTGGGTGGCTCAGCATCCAACTCTTGGTTTCGGCCCGGGTCGTGGTCTCAAGGTCATGGGATTGAGCCCTGCTCAGGCTCTGGGCTCGGCTTGGCGCAGAGTCGGCTTGGGATTCTCCCTCTCCCTCTGCCCCAACCCCTGCTCGTGCTCACTCTCTAAAATAAGTAAAATCTTAAAAAAAAAAAAAAAGAACAGGCAAAGCTAATCGATAGTGATAGAAATCAGATCAGATGGAAGTTCCTGGGACAATGTGGTAGGGGGACTGACTGCAAAGGATCATGAGGTAACTTTCTGAGATGATGAAAATGTTCTAAATATCATTGGGGTAGCAGTTACATAGATGTATACATTCGTCAAAACTCACTGAACTATACATTTAAAATGTATACATTTTATTTTATATAAATCATATCTTAACATTGACTTTACAGAAAAGCACATGTGCTAACTCCCACCTCTGCGTGTGATGGTTGCACTTTCCCCCTCTTGTGGTCAGATCAGGTTTCCATCCATCTCAGCTTCCAAACCTTCCTACCGTTAACGAATAATTGGTCACAGAAGTGGGATTTGCGGGGAGAAGAAAGAAGAAATTACTTATGTGTAGGGAGAGTGTGGGGGAGAGAGATCAATTTACTCAGACATGACCGAGTCCCAACGCACCAGGTGTACAAAATTCCTTTAGAACCCTGTGTGCGCCAGAAGTAAAGCCAGTGATGCAGGGACAGGAAGAAGAGAGTGACACTGTCATGTGCACCCCTGCATGTCCTCACTGTTGGTCTTCATGTCCCACAGACCCAGAGAAGAGCTGCCAGCCAGTGTTGGAGACTCTGCGCCAGGCCATAGATGGCACGGTGTACGCCCACAGCACCTTGGAATTGCAGACGCTGCAGCCTGTGGTCAACTTCCTGGCCACGGCCACAGTACCAGGCTTCTGTGAGCGCCCACTGTGCCCACGCCTCTTTCGACTCTTCACAGTGCTGGCCCTGGGGAGCGTGACCCAGGCCATGCTGCTGAGCAGGCACACACCGAGCATCCAGGCCTGGCTTGAGCGCTTTCCCTCTGTGGAACGGGAGGGGCTTCTAGCAAAAGCCTTGGTCCGGGCCTCGGTGGAGGCCTGGGAGGCCGTGGGCAACTGCTTTCTGCCTTCCCCCCTCCACCCACATTACCGCTTCTCCCTGCACTCTGTGAGCCAACTACTGGGCAGCTTACAGCTGCTGCCCACCAGGATGGGCTCCCGGGGCTTTCTGGACTGTCCCAGCCATCAGGAGCACTTGCGCCGGGTGTCAGGCTTGCGTGGCACCCGCCTGACGATTATGGTGGCCATGCGCAACATGGTGCGTCTCTGGTTGCACGAGGCCCAGAGAACCTTTTGTGACCGGCTGGACAGCCCTAGGGAACGCTCTCACTGCGCCAAGCTGCTCCTAGAAGTAGCTCAGAGTGTGTTCTGCTGTGGGCCAGCACCCCAGAATGGGGCCAAGGGCTCTGAGGAGGAGGAGGAGGAAGAGGAGGAGGAGGAGAGGGTGCCTGAAGTGGAATCCGAAGGGGAGCTGGCCCAGTGGGAAGACTTAAGCAACAGCGACAGTGAGACAGAGGAGGAGGAGGACCCTTATGGCCTGCAGGTCACCACCAGCTCACCCTCCTGTGATTCGGGTCTAGCACCTTCCATAGCACCAGTAAGGAGGGAGACCATAGAAAGCCTAAGTCCGAAGATAAGCCAGCAGGAGGGCACAAAGGCTTCTGGCTACAGACTCCAGTTAAACAGAAGCAAGAATAGGTGGCAGAAAACCTCCCGGAGGGACACGGCCTCACCCCTTCTGCTACCAGTGCTGCTACTCCGCCCCCAGGAAAAGCCCTCAGACCTGGTGTTCAGTCAGGAGCTGATCCTGGGGTCCAGCTCTGAGAGCCCCAGCTTGTACCTGGAACGGCAGTGGGAGAGCCTGGAGGAGCAGCTGTCCACTGCAGCTGCTCAGTTGAAGCTGAACGCCCACCTTGCCCGGTGCCACTCCATGGCCAAGCACGTGGCCCGCCTGGTCCGGGTGCTGGCCAGGCCCCGGCAGCACGGCCTGTTGTTCTCAAGGGCTCTGGGTACTGGGCGCCGTACGGCCATCACTCTGGCAGCTAGCATCTGCCAGGCCCGCCTCTTCCATCTGCCGTCTGGCGCAGAGGACGCCGTCCTCCAGTGCCTACGGGAGGCCAGTTGGCATGCTGGCGTGTTAGGCCAGCCGGTGGCCCTGCTGGTGCCCAAGGGTGTGGATCTTACCACCCTTCATCGTCTGCTGGCCCTGGCAACCTTGGGCAGTTTCCCTGACCAGTATACAGAGGCAGATCTGGACAGCATTGAAGAACATCTCCCCAGGGAGAACCTTAGTGTCAAGCAGAACAGCAAGAAGGAAACGCTGTTGCAGAGGTGAGGTCAGGAACCCCATGGGAGGGGCTGCTCTGCTCTCGCTCTACACTGGCCAAAAGGCCAAAAAGAAATCTAAGAGCTGCTGTGAGGGCTCAGAAGATGAGGGCTAAGGGGTCAGGTTTGGGACTGGGGCCTAGATGGGCAAACAGGGATAAAGGGGAGGATGGTATCTGAGCCCCTGGCCCGCAGGTTCTATCAGCAAGTCTGCAACCACCTGCATATGTTCATCCTGCTTGGAGATGACCAGGCCCACAGACAGCTGCCCTCCACCCTTTTCCTGAGGCTTCTTCAACTGGCCATTGCTAGCATTGACCGCTATGAACCCTGGGACCAAGACTCCCTGATCAGTGTGGTCCGGTACTACCTGGAAAGCACTCAGAATCTATCCATTGATGATGGTGAGCCCTTTCTACCTGTTCTCACTACTCCTCTCAACCAGGTGTTAGTGAGGACTCAGGTCAGTCTCTCTCTCTCTCTCTATATATATATCTCTCTCTCCCTAGAACCTAGTGATCCCCTTCACCTTTTCTGCCTTCCTTCCTGAATCAGAAGAGGGTCCCTTTACTTTCCCATTCTCCTATAAACTCACAAGCTAAATTCATGCCCATTTCAGACTCCTTGAAGTGCCCAGACCTCCAGGCGTCAATTCCCAGGGTGGCCAAAGCCATGGCTCTCATTCACCTTTCGGCTGTCAGCTACTATGGACACCTATGCCCTGAGTTACCACTCGTCACCCCCAAGACTTTCCTAGACTTTCTGGACGCCTTCATGCTGCTGCAGCAACAGATGACCCTGCAGATTAAGAACAAGTTCCAGCGGTGAGTGCTCCCATTTCCCGCACTGTACCTCCTTCTGCTTCCTTGGGCCCACTTTATTGGTACATCGTATCTCCAGGATCCAGAATGCCTTAGAAAATTTGAGAATGCTGATCGAGAAGCACAATGCCTACACCAACTTTGTCTTCAACTTGGAACAGCTGCTGAAAGACTCCCGCAAGGTAAAGGGGGAGAAGATTATGAGGTATGCACAGGAGGGCAAAGCAGGAGCCCCCAGGGGGCTTTGGAGGAACCAACCAGAGTGAACCTTAGCTCTTATCTCCTGAGAGTACCCCTTTCCCCAGGGGATCTCTTTAATCCCTGCTGCCTCCTCCTCTAGAGTTCAGGCTCAAAGTTCCCCATGGCACAGCTGAGACCAGGCTGATTCTTCTAAACACAGGAAACCCCAGTCTGCTTCTGCTGTCCTTAGTGTGTACTTTGACGATGGGAAGTCCAGTATACTGTCCAAGATCTGAATAGATTCCCATCAGGGATGAGGCAGAGATTACATTCTCACGGTTGCCTCTACTCTTACCCCTTCTTCTGGATTCTCTATCCTGGCTCATTGGCACACCTCTTATGGCCATCCTCCTTTCCCACACAGCTTTGTCCCTGTACCCTCTTCCTTCCACAAAAGCACCAACTACACAAGGCTCACATGCACACTGGGGAAATGTGGATGGGTGATGGCAGCAGAGCAATTTACATTTTTAGACCAGAACCAGAAAGAGATTGGAATGGTACACTAGACCTCACTGTCCTGAACTTCTTTAGTCACCCTCCTCTACAGGGTATCTCCCAGTCACCAGCTCTTCTCCTCACCTCTCCCGGTGCCCACTCCACAGTGTTATTCAGTGCTCCACCTTTCCTTTAGAGCTCGTCCAATATAATTCTCATGTAACAAGAGAGAATTTTTCTAGTCCAAATCTAAATCCCATTTTTTTTAAAGATTTTATTTATTTATTTGAGAGAGAGAGAGTGAGAGAGAGAGCACATGAGAGGGGGGAGGGTCAGAGGGAGAAGCGGACTCCCTGCCGAGCAGGGAGCCCGATGTGGGACTCGATCCAGGGACTCCAGGATCATGACCTGAGCCGAAGGCAGTCGCTTAACCAACTGAGCCACCCAGGCGCCCAATCCCATTTTGTTTTTAATAAGAGAAATTCTGAAATAGCTTTTTTTTTTTTTCCTTCCTGCTACACAAGGCTTTGGTGAAGGTTCAGGGATAACTTCCAGAGAAGTAAACTAGTGGTCAACCCACACACAGACAAATGCTTCCCCTCTACTGGGCTCTCAGGCCATAAGCTCCCAATGCCTAGCCTGTCTCTTTTGATGGGTGCCTCAGGGCCATCACCCAGTGCTGCACAACTCTAGTAGGAGTATGTATTCCATTGTATCTACATGCATGGTTGTCATCGTGTTCTCTGTAAACGATGCTCCCTAGAGTTCTCACAGTACTGGTGCCCTCCTACCATCCACCACCAAGGATCACTAGCTTAGATGAAACCTCAAGACTCATTGAGATTAAAAAAAAAAAAAAAAAGTTCACATAGGGACAGGAATGGCCTCCCGCATGTTTTCCAAATTCCAGTTTCTTGTCTTGGGTCCTACCATTTCCCAAGATTATTAATACCAGGAATTATTAATCTGGTTTAAAGGTGCTATTATTCTTTGATCCCTGGGTCAGTTATATCAAAGGACAACATAAGAAGCCCAAAATCTGGATAAGAGATGTTCATAGTGGAGGTGCCTGGTTGGCTCAGTCTGAAGAGCATGCAACTCTTGATCTCAGGGTTGTGAGTTCAAGCCCTGTGTTGGGTGTAGAGATTACTTAAAAATAAAGTCTTAAGAAAAGAGAGAGCGAGCGAGAGAGAGATGTTCATAGTGTCAGAGGCATTCAGTGTCAGATCCCTTGGCCATTCATTCAACAACCATAATAGTGTGTACTTCTTTCAGAGTTCCCCACCCCAGGAAACGGCATCACCATCCACTTAGTTAAGCCAAATCCCAGGAGTCATTCTGGAGCCCTTCGTCTCTATTCTCTCTCATATTCAGCTGGTTCATTATTCATTACTGTACTCTACAAAAATTAATTGAACTCCACTCTTCTTGTCCATCCACTTATTAATACTTATGTCCGTGTCTACATCTATGTCTACATCTAGATCTAGGTCAATAGAATCCTTGCTACAACTTTTTGAGGTGGCTATCCTTTTTCCCATTTTACAGATGAGAAAACTAAGATCCAGAGAGGTTAGGATGGGGATTAAATGAGATTGCACATGGACAGCATTTGAATGTCCTGGCACATAGTAAGAGCTCAATAAATGATAGCTCCTCCTAATAAGAAAGATAAGGTACCATCCTTGCCTTCATGGTACCTAGTTTACTGGAACATATAGACTCATCCAGGCAATTACAAGACAGTGTGCTATGACAGAGAAAGTCCATGGTGCTCTGAAGTATCAAGACTTTTCTAGAGAAAGCAAAGTGCCACAATGAGTTATGTGTAGAACATGGCAAGCACTGAAAACATTCCTTAAATATGGAAACAAATGAATGAAGTGCACAACGTTGATACCTGGAGGTTAGCTAAGATCTGGGTGGGGAGGATGTCACAGGCTGAAGGAAAAGCATGGGCAGATGCCCAGAGGCGAGAGAACGCATGCCACATTGGAGGAGCTGAAAGTCAGGAATGGCTGGAGAGTGGGGTGCTGGGGGAGGAGAGACATGAGGTTGGAAAGTGGAGTCGAGGCCTCCTGGGCACAGAGGCCTCATAAACCAACTGGGAGAGTGGGGAGTGTTCGGGAATGTGAGGATGATGGTCTTTGGCTGCAGCAAGGAGAGCAGAGTAGAGCAGAAACTAAGACAGCAGTGAGGAAGCACGGGCCCAGGCAGGGGAGCACACAGGACAGACAGGTAGGAGGCAGACCTGAACAGCCTTAAAGACGGGCTGGGGTCAGGGGAATAGAAGAGATGGAGTCAGGGGAACAATGAGGTTTTCTTCCTTAGGAAACTTGGGTGTGTTTTGCCACAGTTCTCTGAGAAAAAGAACAGGTGAGGAGGCAAATAAGATTGCAAGAGACCTGATGGGGCGTAGCCAAGACATTGTTCCTTTGGGGACATGTGGAGTCCGGGGAGCATGCAAGGCATCCAAGAGGAGACTGCCACTAGGCAGATGGATATGTGGATGTGGGGCTCAGGAAAAAATCGGGCTTGAGACAGCGATTTGAGAGTTGTTAAAATAGAAGTGGTAATCAAAGCCATGAGATTAGGGAGGACACATAGAAGTGTAGAATGAGAAGATACAGAGGCCCTGAAACATTGCTGAGGAATATTTAAGGGATGGTAGAGGAAGAGACTGAGAAAGAGCAACCAAAGAAGCTGAAGAAAGCCAAAGGATACCATGGGGTCATGAAAGTCAAAGGAAGACAATGCTTCAAGAGCGAGGGAACTGTCTTCTGTGACAAATGCCACTAATGGGTCAAGTAAGATGAAGAGTGTGGCATAAGCACATAGGCTTTGGAGTCAGACTGCCGGGGCCTGTGTGGCAGATCAGGAGAAGCAATCACCCACTTGGAGCTGCGTTACCAGGTGTGTGACTCACACATCAGCAAGTGACAGTTTCAGGGCTCAGTCCAGGGCTCTGGGCCTATATGGAGTTCAACTTGGTCATCCTGACTATCAAGCGAGGAGTATGCTGGAGTCCCAAGCCCCCGGGGCTCCCTCTGGGGTATTCCCAACTGGCCCAGGATCTGGAGCTGCAGAGCCTGGATCTCTGTTTGCAGACCGTCAGCATACATCAGCAGCAGCTAGAGAAGGGCAAGCTGCTGTTCAGGCAGCAGCTAGGAGAGTGTCAGCAGCAGGAGAACCTCATCGGGAACCTGACCAAGCAGCGGGATGCCCTGCAGGCTCAGCATGAGGCTTTCCTGGAGCAGGTGGGTTTTCCTGCTGCCTGCCCTGCACTGGTCCTCTCTTGGGAGGGGACAGCCTTTCACAGGATGCCCAGAGGAGAGAATGGGGTGACTTGTCATGGAGTCTTTGGGGTGAGGGGCAAAGGTAATAGGATGGCTTGAGGAACTGTCCCTCATGGGAACCCCTAGGAAGAAATGATCCCTCCTGGCAGCACCTTGAAGGAAGAGGACACTCTGGGAACTCACTTCAGGGGTGCATCTCTCCTCATTTAGATGGGCAAGGCCTTCCTGGGACCTCTGAGCCAGCTGCAGGTGGCTGACTTTGAGGAGATACGGAGCTATCGAGCGCCACCAGAATCGGTGGTCCAGGTGACCGATGCACTGTGCGACCTGTTCCACTGTGAAAGAGGCTGGGCCAGTGCCAAGCAACTCTTAGGCACCGAGGATTTTTATCAGGTAGGAATGTGGAGCACAATGGAGGAGGAGAGTGGAGGCCTAAGCGGGGCGGGGGGGGACCTGGCAGAGTGAGGCAGTTGGGGCAAAGTCCAGAGCACCTATGTCTGCCCCTACCCCTCTTAACACACTTTCCCAGGAGCTGGTGTTCTTCCCCAAGGAGAAGATGACGGACTCAGAGATGATAAAGTTAACCCAAGCTCTGAAGGCTCCAGGTATGAGTGACGCAGCTCTGCGGGCAGTAAGCATACCCGCAGCAAACCTGGCCGCCTGGCTCTGGGCTGTTCTGCGCTATGGGCTGGCCCAGCGCCGAGGACTGCCCACGGGCCTCCTGCTGCGGCAGATCGAGGCCACGCTGGCTCGGGAGCAGGCCCGCCTGGGCCACTGCCAGTTTCAGGCCCAGGAGACCCTAGAGCACAATTTGGATCTGGCCAAGACACTGGAAGAGGCTCGGGCTTCGAACAACCGTATGATAGAGAAACTCAGTCAGGCTCAGTGTGGCCAATATCACAAGTGGCCCATCAAGGCTGCACTGCTCACACCCATGCACTCCTGGACTACAGAGCTCCAGGTAACCAGCCCCTCCCGCGGTTCCCCTCAAAGCTCATTTCTGCACCACTGCCCCCAACCCCTCGGCTCCTCCCTGGGCTCTCCCTGCCATGCTTTCCTGCACCCCTTGCCTCGCTCCCTCTCTGCCTGTACCCTCCTCGCTGGCCCACATGCCTTCTGCTCTTCCTTCCCGTGCCAGAAGTTGAAGGGGCACTGCCTGACTGTGTTCGGAGACGCCCTCCTGTGTTCAGCTGCCATCATCTACCTGGGTCCTTTCCCACCAGTGCGGCGCCAGGAGCTACTAGACAAGTGGCTGGCTCTGTGTAGGGGCTTTCAGGAGACCCTGGGCCCAGATGATGTGGCACAAGCCCTGAAGCAGAAGCAGAAATCTGTCGTCGTGCCACCAAAGAAACCCCTGCTCTCCGTACGCTCTCCCTTCAGCCTTCTGTCCTTGCTGAGCTCCGAATCCGAACAGTTCCAGTGGGACCGAGACCTGAAGCCCCAGGCGAAGTCAGCCCGCCTGGCAGGCCTGCTTCTACGAAGCAACACCCACTACTCCAGTTGCCGTTGGCCTCTGGTGCTTGACCCCGGCAACCAGGCCCTCATCTGGCTGAACCCACTGCCTCTGCAAGAGACTAGATGCTTGGCCCCAGGCCCCACAGAGTACAGAGGTAAAGCCAGGGATGAGGAACATAACGCTTCTCGGGTATCTGAACTGCCAACACTCTCGGCCACATGTGGTCTTCCCTTTCATAATGAAGACACTAAATTTTTGTGGCCAGGGTATCCTAGACTTCATCAGTCCATATGATATTAGTCAACTAGTCACATTTACATCTTGGGGCCTACATTGCGATGATTCTGAATCTACATGGCTGACCAGTCCATGATCTTCTACTTCCCTGGTCTGCCCAGCATTCTTAGAAACTTGGCCTACAACTCAGAGCCTTCCTTATTATCCAAGTTTATCCCATGTTCAGGAATTCTGGGGAAGTATTTCTATTAGCTCTGCTTGGAGCAGAGACCCATCTGGGTAGAGTGTCAGAAGGAGGTGTTTTCCAGGGGAAGGAAGCAAGGGTGTTGTGTAGGGGAAGGAAAAAAGGGTGTTTATATTCCAGAAGAAAGGGTTGGGAATTGCACTGGGGAGAATAATAGACATCTACAATGGACTAGGTATGTAATAAAGTGGTCTGTAACACGGGCTCTGTAATCAGACTGTCTGGGTCAAATATCTGTTCTTTACTAGCTGTGCAAATAGGGCAAGGTACTTAATCGCTCTAAGCCTAAATTTATTTGCCAATAAAATGAACATCTTAATTATACCCATCTCATAAAACGTTGTATTAAGCAAGAGAATTCATGTAAAAGGGGTTTACACAGTGCCTAAAAATAATAAGTTCCGAAAAATGTTAGTATCACTACTAATGTATTACTACTACCATTATTCCACTCCATCCCTTGGCTGTCCAGCACAACCCTTCCATTGTGCCCATACCCCATTACAAAAATGCCCATGACACAACTATCTCATGTGTAACTATAAGTGAATTTACCCCCCTCTAGTAAGAGTCCCCTGAAGAAACCTCCAGCTGCAGCATCCAATTCTGAGTCCTCGAACTGTGAACGATGTTCACTGTTCTTGATCAGACCTAGATGTAGCTCTTTGTGATTCTATAACCTATGATAGAGTGCAAGCTAAATCTCACCCTAGTAATACACCTGATAGGCAGAGTGAAGCAAAATCAAATCAAGATAACTACAGTAAACTTCCTGTTTAGAGACCAGGTAAGGGTAAGAAACACACACTTGTATGTTAATCTTCCATCATGTGCTGTGTGACGCCAAACAGGGATAGTAAGGCGAATGATTAGCATCACTTCACTGGCTATAGAGTGAGTTCTTGGACAGCCACTTTGGCTGTCCTGGGTTCTGATGAACAGTATAATTTTCCTTGTCCATTGTCCCCACGGCTATCTATGAAAGGAACATTGGGCAAGAGTCCCCTGTTTGTAGCTGTTCTGCCTTACATATCCACTTCGTATTAGAATGGGATGGGGGCTTAGGATTTGCCTTAAAATTAAGCAAACATTGATCACTTGTTACCAGACAGGGGATTTTCTAGCTAATTCCTTTAAATCTCTCATCATTTCCCTGCAGATTTCATTTGTCAGGACTCTATTAGCTATTAACCAATGCCAGAAATCTTGGTATGTTCTCATTCTTGAATTTAAACCCCATTTTTTTTGTCTTCTCTCTTAACATTGGTTCTGGGGCTCTAGCAATCCCACTAAGCCTTAATGTAATTGTCATCCATCTAAACCTTGGCCTTCACCTCAGAGCTGTGGTAATAAAATAGTCTGAGTAGTGAGGTTAGGCTAATTGCCCATGGAATGTAGCCCCTATTACCTGGGGCTGTATCCAAATCAAAAGTGGGAGGGAGACTATTAGGTTTGTCAAGCAGGGAATGCTTAAAGAGAAGTGCTTGGGATGGACCTGGAGAATTAGACTTCCCTGATTTTCCAGGCTCTTCCAATAGCCAAATTTCCTATTCCATGCAACATTAGGTAGAAAATCATTTTTACAAATCAACAAGATGCATGAGTATCTGATAATCTGTGGTCTGAAATTGCTTGATATGAGCAGAAAGGAATTTTCTTTTTTTGGGAGGTTGTTCCTCTTATCTAAGAGAGAAGTAGCCAACGTGCCTTCTGCTAAATCCACTGAAGTTCAGTGAGCATATGGTCCAAGTCCCATGAGATAAACCAACTTCTTACCTACCACATAACATAGGAGGGAAAACAAAAATCCTCATTGCCCCTCCCCACCACTAACTCCCTGTATCAGCTAGGAATTCTATCATGATCAGTAACAAAAGCCCAACTTACCATGGCTTAAGAAATAAGGATTTATTGGGGCATCTGGATGGCTCAGTTGGTTAAGTTGACTCTTGCTTGACCTCAGCTCAGGTTTGGATCTCAGGGTCATGAGTTCAGGCCCTGCATTGGGTTCCACGCTGGGTGTGGAGACTACTTCAAAAGAGAGACAGAGACAGAGACAGAGACTAGAAAGAAGGATTTATTTATCTCACACTATAAGAAGTACTGAGATAAGCAGGCACAGGGCTTCAGTATTGACTTCAAGTACCCAGATTCTTCTACCTTTCTGCTCAATGATCCTTAGCATGTTGGCTTATCACATTATAGTGGGTTGAATCCTAACCCACAGAACCTATTCATAGGAACTTATTTGGAAAAAGAGTCTTGTAGGTATAACTAAGTTAAGGACCTTCAAATGAGATCACCCTAGATTATCTGGGTTGGCCCTAAATCCAGTGACAATTGTCCTTATAAGAGAAAAAAGAGAAGGCATAGGTACACAGAGGGAAGGCCTCATGAAGATGCAGACAGATAGTGCTGTCAGGTAGCCACGAGCCAAGGAACTCCTGGAACCAACAGAAGCTGGAGAAGGCAAGGAAGGAGTCTTTCTTAAAGCCTCCAAAAGGAGTGCAGCTTTCCCAGCACCTTGATTTTGGACTTCTGGCCTCTAGAGCTACAAGGAAATAAGTTTTTGGTTTTTTTTTTTTTTCCCAGCCACCATATTTGTGGTAATTTGTTACCATATTGGCTGCTATCCCCCCGAAGCATCATGTCAGAGTTGCTGCTTGCCATTTCTCTCCCTTTTATCAGGAAAGCAAAAGATCGTCCAGAAGTCTGAATAGCCAAATGTGGTAGGCAGAGTTTTGGCCCCCATCACCTTTGTCCTCCATTGTTACTCCTATAACTATGTTCCATGGCAGGAAAGACTATGCAGATGTAATTAAGATTACTAACCAATTGACCTTAAGATAGAGATATCCTGGATTATCTGGGTGTGCCCAATGTAATCACATGTGCCCTTCAAAGAAGCAAGGCGGAAAGAAAAGACAGGAAGATTTGAAACATGAGAAGAATTCAAGAAACTGTTGCTGGCTTGAAGATGGAGTGGGCTACTGGGAAAGTGTGAGGTAGAAATGAATTCTGTCAAAAACCAGTAAGCCTGAAAGAGGACCCTAGCCCCTGATGAGAACTGCAGCCCCAGTTGATGCCTGATTAGCACTGTGTAACCCCGAGCGGAGCATCCAGTCATGCTGTGTGGCGTTTCTAACCTTCTGAGCTCAAACATAATAAATGGGTGCTGGGCGCCTGGGTGGCTCAGTTGGTTAAGCGACTGCCTTCGGCTCAGGTCATGATCCTGGAGTCCCGGGATCAAGTCCCGCATCGGGCTCCCTGCTCAGCGGGGGGTCTGCTTCTCCCTCTGACCCTCCTCCCTCTCATGCTCTCTGTCTCTCATTCTCTCTCAAATAAATAAATAAAATCTTAAAAAAAATTAAAAAAAAATGGATGTCGTTTTAAGCTGCTAAGCGGTAATTTGTGGTAATTTGTTAAGCAATAGGAAATGAATCCACTAAACTGTGGACCAGGCAACCTCCATTCGCCTACTTCATAATGCTTAATACTTCTTAAAAAAAGATTTTATTTATTTATTTGAGAGACAGCACAAGCAGGGGGAAGAGGCAGAGGGAGAGGGAGAAGCAGACTCCCCGCTGAGCAGGGAGCCTGATGCGGGGCTCGATCCCAGGACCCTGGGATCATGACCTGAGCTGAAGGCAGACGCTTAACCAACTGAGTCACCCAGGTGCCCCAGTGCTTAATACTTTAAAAAAATTCTTAAAATTCTTAAATTTCTTAATACTTAAAAAAATATATTATTTTTCTTTTCCAGTTCCTGCAGTAGAGGCGGCAAAGGAGGAGACTAGGGAGGGAGCCATCAGGGTCCACCATATACCCCATGACTTGGCTAATTCCAGTTTATGGCCTTTCACTTACAAGTTGCTACTTCCAGGCACTGATTTCTATATTAGCAACAATTTGTTTCATTGTGATGGAAAATTAGCTTAGGCAAAAAGAGAAATACACAGACTCTTCTAACCAGTCTGGTGAAAGGCAGAAATGGAACTGATTTCAGGGATACCTAGAACCCCTCTCTGGAGTTCTAGAGAAACAGTAATGGCAGCTACCATTTGTGGAGTGCTTCCTGGGTCCAGCAGAGTGCTTTCTATGTTATCATTTCATGTCTTCTGCCCCTTGTAACCCTGGGAGGTACTCATTAATATCAATCCCATGTTGCAGACGAGTTGCAGATAAGGAAATTGAGTCGGAAGGAGCTTAAGTGACTCCTAAGTTGTCTTCCTGTGGGCCTTCCCTCATGAGATGGAGCCCTTGGGTGAACGATGCTCCCTAGGAGCCTGGCTCATCCTCTGAGAGGAGTTCCTCTGCATCTTTCTGCCACAGAGAAGGGCTTTGTGAGAAATCAAGAAGAAGAGGAGGAAGACGACAGTCGTGAAGAGTGTGATAAGGCTAAGGACAAGACAAAAGAGCGGAAGACAGAGGACAGGGAAAATGAGGAGGAGGAGGGAGAAAAGGAAGAGGAGCAAGAACACGAGGAGGAGGATGAGACAGAGAGGCAGAGGTCAAGGCCAGCCTCTGACACTGGGTCTCTGCCCCTTCCCTACCTTCGTGTACTCTCAGGCACTGACCCAGAGTTGGGTCCTCAGCTCTGGGAGGCAGCTGCCAGTGGTGAGAATGGGTCCCCATCCACCGTGTCCCCCTCTGTGGCCCCACAAGCCTCTCACCCCCAGCCTGACCTCAGCTCCCATCCCTAAGCCAGGCACTAACTGCGTGGAAGAGCCCTGAGGGAATCCTCCCATTAGCCAGCGGGGAGCTGGTCAGAGCCAGATTTTGGGGGGGTGGGTGGGAGGGGCGCGGTGCTGGCATGGTGGGTAGGGTGTCCTTGTCGCCCCCTCATAGGCCTGCCCGTGCTACTGACCAACATGGAGCTGGGCCTAGGGTGCCAAGAACTGCAGTGGCTACTGCAGCGGGAGGAGCTGAGCCCTTCCCAGGTGCAGCCGGGCTTCTGTCTCTATCTGAGCACTAGTCTCCCCCTCAGTGCCTTGGAAAAAGGTGAGTCCCAGTGGGTAAGTTGCCACCACAGCTTTGTGGACACACTAGGTCTCCCGCTTCACTCAGTCTGGCCCCGAGCAAGCTCAGGACTGTGGTCGGGACATGTGCCTGGTGTACCCCAGCCACTGGCTTTGCCAAGGGGGAAGGGTTAAGCATCTCCCATGTGACCCCAAGTGCTAGGTTATGAACTGCTGAAGGGGCTGAATGTGCTGGATCTGAGCCTGAACATGGATATCCTAGAAGACCAGATGCTGCATGAAATCTTGGGCATAGAGTGTCCCGAGCTCAAGAGCCGTTGGCGGGACCTAAAGACCAGAGCCCTGGACAGCTGTGCAGCTGTGGAGGCTGCTGAGGTGCCTGGGGGTCCTGGCTATGGGTGGGGGTGAGCTTTGGAGGGGCCCGGGTGTGGGGGCAGAGGTGGGTGTGAATGGCTGAGGACTATGGGAAAGGATCAGACCCACGGAATGGGTGGCTGTTTGCAGGAGCGGCTGCTGCTGATGCTACTCCAGAACCCAAAACATCAGAAACCAGCTAAATTCCTACGGGACATGGTGAGGGCGCAGGCAGAGCTATGTCAGCTGCGCGCTCACTGCGAGGATCTAGAAGAGCTGAGACTGCAGGAGGTGGCATTGTGGGCGCCCTATAGGCGTGTGGTCTGGCACGCGATGGCCATAATAAAGGCCCTTAGCCCGCTGCAGAACCTGCTGCCCCTTTTCCGCATGAGCCCCGACAACTGGCTAGCGGCCACCAAGCGGGCTCTGAACAGCATGAAGCAGTGTGAGATTCACCAGGGGGAGGACCTGCCCAGCCATCTGCTGCATCTGAGAACACAGCTGACCCGCCAGCTACTGGGCAGCACCGTGGCTGCCCTGGGCCCGATCCACGTACCACTGGTGGGAGCCTTGGGTGCTTTGGCGCTGCTGCGAGCGGCAAGGAAAGCACCAGAGCTGGAGAGGCTAGCCTTTGTGCCTGGCCTGGCAGCCTCCCCTAGCACGGGCTACAGCAAGCCAGGGGTGGCTCGGCCGGCCTGGCTGGGGCTGAGAGCCTGGCATGAATGTGGCCTGTTGGAGATGTTGCCCCCATTTCCGGGGCTGTGTGCATCCCTGGCAGGCCAGTCCAGTGTTTGGCAGGCTTACCTGTCATTGTCATCCACAGTGCTGGGTCCTGCACCTGGGCCTGGGCCTGGACCCGATCCACTCAGCCTCCTCCAGAAGCTGATTCTGTGGCGTGTGCTGCGACCTGAGTGCCTGGCAGGAGCCCTGGCAGACTTTACCACCAGCCTCCTGGGCCGGCCCCTGGACGAAAACCTGGGTGCCTCCACCATACCCTTCGAACACAGCCAGGCTACTCAGCCTGTGCTGATCTTGTTGCCACCACCTGGTCACCCCACAGCCACCATGCATCCCCTGACTGTCATCCAGAAACTGGCTGCCAGGCATGAGCAGGTTTGAGCCTAGTCCCTTGGCCACAGAGACACCAGACCCCTGTGGGCCAAGATGGGGTGTGGTGGCCCCATCCCAGTATTCTTATAGATCTTTCTGGCTAACTCAGGGATTTCTGGGGTCATTTGTGGCATTCCTTTGGGTCCCTTGGGTCACCCCAGGATCACTTTGAGTTCTCTGCCACCTCTCTGTTGGTCTTCAGGGGCAGAAGCATCTGGAGGTGATCGCCCTAGGCTCTGAAGCCTGGGACCCAGTGTCAGCAGTGGTCAGCACGCTATGCCAGGCTATGCACAGAGGGCACTGGCTGGTGTTGGAGAACTGTCATCTGATGCCTCGCTGGCCAAAGGAGCTGCTACAGCCCTTGCTGGGGCTGTTGGATGGAGCCAGGGGTGTGTCTGCTACCTAATCCAGTACTGGGCCTGAGCTTGATCCCCTCACCCCTGGATCTCACTCCTGACCCCAGAGCCTCAAGTCTGACCCCTAAACTTGTGTCTGACCCTTTACCCAGTGATTGATCTCAGCCCCATATCTGACCCCTAGTGGTCTCGGACCTGGAGTTAGAACCGCTTCTAGCCCAACCTGCAAGCAGGAGTGTGACGACCGTCCACAGAGATTTCCGTCTTTGGCTTATTTTGTCTGCAGAGGCTATTGCTTCCTTACCAGGTGAGGAGTCCCCGCTATAGGCTCTCAGATTGAAGGAGGAGGGCAACTGTGCTGTGCTGACCCAGCACTCTCCTTCTGCCCCAGCTGCGCTGACTCAGCACTCCATGCCTGTTTTCTGGGAGCAGTCTCTGGAGCTGGGCCACGTCTTGATGGACAGCTTGGAGCTAGCCCAGCAAGAACTCTCTGTGCAACCCCCAGCAAGGGTGCTGCCTCTGCTTCTCTTACATGGCCTCCTGCTACACCGGCAGCAATATGGAATGAAGCTGCAGGCACACAGGGGGCGCTGGTGAGGGACCCCTGTCCATCTTGTTCAGTCAGTCATTCAGCAAACACTGAGCATTTTCCATATCCCTGAGGAGTACGACTAATTACTGCCTGGGCAGCACCAAAGTGTGCGGGCAAGGGCAAGTCAAGAAAGGCTCCTCCAAGGACTTTGAAATCTTGCTTTGAATTGAGTCTTGGAAGCAGAGGCAGATCAGGTGGAGATGGGGCTTTTCTGCGCAGAGGGAACTAAGCTCAGCAGGAGGAAAAATATTTCAATGTGGCTAAGATGGACATGCTGGGGGTTGGGTGGGGACAGGCGAGGCTTATGGTAAAGGGCCTATAAGACCATGGCAAGAGGCCTGATTTTATCCTGAGGATAGTGGGAAGCCACTGGAGAGTTTTAAGTAGAAGAAGTGTGATCCTAATTATCTGCTGGAAAGATCACTCTGGCTGCAGTGTGGAGAATGGACCAGATGGGACAGGGCTGGAGGCAAGCAGAGCCGTTTTAGGAGGCTCTGGCAGTCTGAAGGGACAAGACCATGGTATGGGTGGTAGGGACTAGGGTAGTCCCAGCACGGATAGAAAGTAAATATGGAGTGAGGAAGAAAGAGGAGTCAAGGGTGGCTCCCAGATTTCTGCCTAGGACAACTGGGGGCTGGTATAGGAGGAAATGATGATTTCAGTTGAAAGCAAGTTGAATTTGAAGTGCTAAGTGGCAATGACTAGTGAACCGTCGTGAGTCTGGAGCTTGGGAGCTTGGGCTAGAAAGACCAGAGTCCTCAGCATATAGATGGTTCTGAAAGCCTACTTCCTGCTCCCCTCCCCCAGGAGTACAGTGACCCTGACGCAGGTCCTTCAGATCCAAGAGCAGCTGTGGGCCGGCCTTAGCAATCCCAGTGCTGCCATGCAGGAGCTAGCGGGTGAGGCCCTTCCTGTCCCATGTGGTCATCAGCCCCCAGGACAGCCCTGAAAGGGCAGGAGTGGGAGTACTGGGATAGGGGCATGATTCCCAGCTTTGGTTTTGGTTTGGGAGGTGGTGGAAACTGCAGGGGCTAAAACTGAGGGACTCTGACCTTATTCTCAGCTTCCGTTTTCTATGGGGGTCCTGTGGGAGACAAGAAGGACAGGGAGGCCCTGATTAGCCTAACACAGGCCTGCCTGAGCCCCAACAGCCGGAGCTGGGCTCAACCACACACACCCCAGTATCTGCTGTCTACTCTGTTGCCCAGCCCAGGTAAGCTGCAGCCAGGTACCTGTGTTGGGCTGGGGCACAGTCTGTGTAATGCCCCCCTCAGGAATGTGAACCGCGGTACCAACAAAGGTGTAGGATGGGGCAATATTCACACAGTTATGGGATGGTGGCTTAAAGTGTCACCCCTCCCCTTCACCTCCAAGAGCTAGGGGAGCTGGATGCTTTGGAAGAGTGCAAGGCCCAGATGCACCTCTTGCCCACACCTCCTGAACCCCAGAGCTGCGGACTGAGCGCTGGCCCCCAGGCCTGGCTGTTACGACGCCAGAGCCGCACTCTCTTGAACGCGCTGCAGCGGAGTTTACCCACTTGGGTTTTTGCGTCTCGAGGAGGCTCCCGACACGCTGAAAGGCGGCTGCGGCAGCGCCTAGTGCAAGCCAAGTGGAGGCTGGAGTCGCTGCAGGCTCTGCTGGCGGAGACCGCCCGTCAGGAAGAGTCTGGCGCCGGGTGGCTGGTGCTGGGACTGAGCTCGCAGCGGCCTCTGCAGGCCTTCCTCCAGACAGAGGTGCTGGAGCTGAGCCAGCTGGCGGGTGCACTGCATCGGGACCTGGATTGCCTGTTGCAGCAGCTGCAGGGCGCGCCCCCGTGCGCCTCCCCGCGCTGTGCGGCCGTGGCCCAAGCTCTCTGGACTGGCCGCCTACCCCCGCCTTGGCGTCCCCATGTGCCTGCTGGCCCCCAGCCACCCTGGCACTGGCTGCGACAGCTGTCACGCCGTGGGCAGCTGTTGGTTCGCTACCTGGGCGTGGACACCAAAGTACCAGAGCGCATCTTTCACCTCTCAGCCTTTCGCCACCCACGCCGCCTGCTGCTGTCACTGCGTTGGGAGGCTACCTTTGCTACCACCACCCTGAACCAGCGTGCGCCTAGCTCGAATTTCTCTGGTTGCCAAGGCTCCAGCTCCAGTGGGCTCCCCCATGAACATCAGGAGCTGAACAGCAACCCTTTGCACCTCCAGGTATCTTCATGCCGCCCCTCAAATCCCTGATTACACCTTACAATTACCCCACCTTGCCTCTTGGTGATCTTGCCTCCTCAGGAGCCCCATATGCACTGATACCCCTCCACTAGGAACCCTCAGCTTCCTAGCCTTGCCTGATCAGCTTCTGGCACCTCTAGGTGGTGAATGGTCCAAATCCTACCGTTCCAGAGATGGGGCTGCTGCTGATTGGGCTCCAGCTCCAGAATGCCGAGTGGGACCCGTTAGCAGGGGCCCTGCAGGACAGCACCTGCAGCCAGCCCAGCCCTCTGCCTCCGATCAGCGTCAGTGCCCAGGCCCTGGGCCCCAGTGACTTGCCACCCCCACCTGGCCTGGCTGTGTATTCCTGTCCTGTGTACCTGGAAGGGCCCCTAGGTATCACTAGGCTGCACAGCAGGCACATTCTGATGCACCTGCCCCTGCCCACGAAGCTCAGCCCCGCCACCTGTGACCAACGGAGGGTCCATGTGTGCAGCCCACCTTTGCTGTGAGCCCTCAAACAAAATAAAGTTGGGGTGATTCAATGAAGGATTTCTGAGATTTAGCAGTGCAGGGGGTCTGCACATGGAGAATTGCCCTGCTGAGGGGAAGACCCAGTGTGCACAACTGAGAGGGGAATGTTGGTATCCTGTGGGAGATGGGCCTGGTGTTGGTCATGCATCCCAGGGGCTTGGTAGATGGGGATGGGTAATACACAGGATCCCGAATCCTCACCCAGCTTTCTACTGGGGTCTGAGTACTTGTGTTAAATCCACAAGAGATATATTTTTTTATCACAAGCGATATTTTTGAAGAGATAACATTAGAACTGAAAATTATTTTTTTAAAGCTTTCATTGTATTATCGAGAATGCCTCCATCTTTCCCTACCAGTCATCAACCTCCGCTGTGATAGATTCTCCAAGTGAGTCATATACATAAAAAACAAAAGCCAAATAAGATACAAGGTTTTATGTGCATTCAACAATTATTTTTTTTAAAGATTTATTTATTTTTTGAGAGAGAGAGCGCATGCGGGAGAGCATGCAGGCTACTGGGGGGAGGGGCAGAGGGAGAAAGACTCTCAAACAGACTCCCCACTGAGCAGGGAGCCCCAGCCTGGGCTTGATCTCATGACCCTGAGCTGAAATCAAGTCAGACGCTTAACCAACTGAGCCCTTCAACAATTATTTATTGAGCACTCCTCTGAACCAGATGCTCTTCCTGGCACTGATGAGGTTGTTCCAGAGCAGGGAGACAGACAAGAAAAGGTCAGTGTATAGGGAAGTTAAATTTGATCTGTATGTGCTATAAAGAAAATAAAGGAGGCTGATGTGTTAGAGCACGACTAGAATGGAGCAGTTAGTATCGTTTAGGTGGTCAGGCGATGCTTCCTGAATATGAGAAAGAGAGCTATTTGAAGATGTTGGAGGAGTGTTTCTTTTTTTTTTTTAAAGATTTTTATTTATTTATTTAACAGAGATAGAGAGAGAGCACAAGTAGGCAGAGCGGCAGACAGAGGGAGAGGGAGAAGCAGGCTCTCCGCCGAGCAGGGAGCCCGATGCGGTGCTCGATCCCAGGACTCTGGGATCATGACCCGAGCTGAAGGCAGACGCTTAACGACTGAGCCACCCAGGCGCCCCTGGAGGAGTGTTTCTGGGTAGAGCCCTCAGTAGGCGCAAAGGTCTTGAGGCAGGACAGAACATGTAGCTGGAGTATGGTGAATGAGGGGTAGGGTGATTAAAAATGATGGAAAGATATAGACAGGGGTAGATCACATAGAGCCTTTTCATGATAATCACCTTGTATTTTATTTTTAAAAGCATAAGGAGGAATCTAGTGCAGAGTATTAGGTATGAGAGGACATGATGCAAAGATCACTCTGGCTGTTCTCTATGGCGAATGGGTGGAAGAAAATCCAGAGTAACAAGGAACATTTGTTTGGAGGCTTGAAGTAATTCTAGTGGGAGATGATGGAGTTTGGATAGGGTCCCAACAGCAGGGATGGAGAATTGATGGATTTAGGAAATATTTTAGAGGCAAAGCCAGCAGGACTTGCTGATGGGTTGTATGTGAAGAGTGAACAAAGAGGACAAATCTAGGATGACTCCGAGATTTTAGGCTTGAGCAACTGAGTGGATCATGGTGTCATTAACTGAGATGAGAAATTTGAGAGAGGGACTTGCTAAGGGTAGGGAATCAAGAGTTCTGCCTTGATATGTTCAGTTATTATTAGGTCTTTGCATGCTATCCCAGGACAAACTTCTCTGACAAAAATTGGGTTAGCATGTAACTGAGCTAAAAGGCCTACATGGGCTCCTCTCCTTACCCCTAAGCACCAAAACTTACTAGGTACAACCTACGTCCCCCGCTGTATGGCTAGGTGTGAACTGTGTGGTGGGAGGTAATGCAAAGGGCAGTGTATACTGAGCGCTGACACACAACCTCTTGAGCCACCCGCCTCACCAGTGAATGTGGTGTAACCGATGTCCTTTAACAAAAGGCTGAGCAGAGGGGCAAAAAGTTCTACTTTCCTCAGAAACCCTTTCCTTTTCTTTTCCATGGTCAATCAGGGACAGGGCTGTTCCTTTAGGAGAGGAATAAGCAGATTATTAAAGAAGTCCGTTTGGATAAATGAACCGTACCCTCTATCCACATATACCATCGCTACTACCTATCCTCCAGTGGAAGCAGGGAGCAACAGTGCAGTACCTGTAAAACCACCTAAAATTGGTTAGAACAGAACATTTTCTACAAATCCACACTGTTTTCTAGACTGAAATTCATTCTTTTTCTCTTTTATGTAGGATTTTCTTCTTTTATTTTTGTAACTTCAGCTTTATTGAGGTATTAAACTTTTAATCAGAGACTATAAATAAGTACCATATGACTATCTGGCTCAAATACAATGACTGCCATGTGAAAATATTCCAGACCAGACAATTTCACTATTGTCTATCAGATAAATTAAAATCCCATTAGGAAATCAAAGTCCCAAACAATGAAAGGAAGGAAGAAGTAAGACACACGACAAAAGGGAGCAGCAGGTCCCATCCTGTCCTGATGGATGGCGGTAAATGAAGTAGAGACAGGAGGGACAAGTATGACAAAATCAACCTCATCTGGGACTTGGGATGCAGCAGTAAACTGAGGTACTGTGGAGAAAATGCTTTTGCCCTTTTCCCTACTAAGATTTTAAAAGGAAACTGCTCTGCAGCATGGACCTACTGTGGCCCCAAGAGCATTAAGAGGGCAGACTGGCATGGCCAGGAAGAAGTCCCTTGACCCCTTTATGGTATGGATACTGAGCAGAGACCCTTTTGGCCTGATGGATATGAGGCAGAGAATCACTGGGGTCTGCAGTACCAAAAAGGGTTGTTGAGAGGAGGCCAAATTGACAGGGAAGGGCACAAGGGCCTGACAGTGGAGAGAGACAAGACCACCAATTTATCAGCTTTAGAAGCAAATGTTGGTAGAATGCCTAGGTATGGGACGGGGCCAGCCATGCCCAGAAGATTCCAGCTTTTGCACACCCAAGAACCAGTATTAAGCCAGGCAAGCCCTTCCTTCTGATATCAAAATGCCACATAAGTCCTCCTGTCTATACCCAGATGCCACTTTGGAGAGGAGCAAAGGTAGAATGCTCAGACTTTTCTGAGCATTTATTTTAAAAAGAATGCATGAAACCTGAAGAGACTGAATTTATTTCTAGACTCTACTACTATCCAGTGGAGTGGAGGAGGGAGTGAGACTTGTGAGGAAAATCAGAACAGTAATTGAGAAAGGAGCTAAATTGTATTTGCATATCCAAATTTGTAAGGAAATTTGTGATCCTGCTCTGTATATTGCATGCACTAATAATCCCAAGACCAAAAATCTCATTGAATTCTGCTCTGTAACTCACCTGAAACTCATTTATTTTTGTAGTTTTTCAGTCTAATTTGAAATCCTCACTCAGAAATAGGATAAATAGGGGGAAATGTCTGAAATAGGGGGGAAAAAAAAAAGTGCCAGTTTCACCCACTAATGCCTAAGAAGCTCCGGTATCTAAAAGATACTGTTACCATTCCATTTTACATATTCAATAAATTATCCAAGGTCACAAAGTCAGAAAATGGTACAGCCAGTTTTGGAATCCAGACATTTGTCCCCAGAATCCATTCTCCATATGGCTTTCTATTGTCTCTTCCCTACCAAATGTTGAGGATATAGTGAAAAACAAGCATTCTCATGCACTGTTGGTAGGTGGTTATCCTGGTATAGTTATTCTGGGGAGCAATCTGGCAGCGCTTGGTGAAATTAATTAAATATACTATGTTCTAAGGGAAACAAAGGCAAAAATAAACTATTGGGACTACATCAAAATAAAAAGCTTCTGTAGAGTGAAGGAAACAATCAACAAAACTAAAAGACAACCTTCGGAATGGGAGAAGATATATGCAAATGACATGTGATAAAGAGTTAGCATCCAAAATATATAAAGAATTTATAAAACTCAACCCCCCAAAAAAAAATCCAATTAAAAAATGGGCAAAAGACATGAACAGACATTTCTCCAAAGAAGACCTACAGATGGCTAACAGACACATGAAAAGATGCTCATCATGACTTATCAGGGAAATGCAAATCAAAACTACAATGAGGTTATCACCTCATACCTGTCAGAATGGCTAAAATCAGCAACACAAGTAACAACAAGACTTGGCGAGGATGTGGAGAAAAAGGAACCCTCTTGCACTGTTGGTGGGAATGCGAAGTGGTGCAGCCACTGTGGAAAACAGCATGGAGGTTCCTCAAAAAGTTAAAAATAGAACTACCCTATGACCCAGCAATTGCATTATGAGATATTCACTCAAAGAATACAAAAACATTAATTCAATAGGATACATGCATCCTGATGTTTATAACAGCATTATCTACAACAGCCAAATTATGGAAGCAGCCCAAGTGTCCACTGATACATGAATGGATAAAGAAAAGGTGGATTGTGTAAGAACTGATGAATCACAGACCTGTACCTCTGAAACAAATAATACATTATATGTTAAAAAAAAAAAAAAGAAGAAGAAGAAGAAGGTAGTAGGAAGGGAAAAATGAGGAGGGGGAAATCAGAGGGGGAGATGAACGATGAGAGACTATGGACTCTGAGAAACAAATTGAGGGTTCTAGAGGGGAGGGGAGTGGGGGGATGGGTTAGCCTGGTGATGGGTATTAAAGAGGGCACACATTGAATGGAGCACTGGGTGTTATATGCAAACAATGGATCATGGAACACTACATCAAAAACTAATGATATAATTTATGGTGATTAACATAACATAATAAAATTAAATTTAAAAAAAAGGTGGGATATGCGCAATGGAATATTCAGCCATAAAAAAGAATGAAATCTTGCCATTTGCAATAACATGGATCGATCTAGAGGGTATAATGTTAAGCAAAAGAAGTCAGAGAAAGACAAATACCATATGATTTCACTCATATGTGAAATTTAAGAAACAAACAAGCAAAGGGAAAAAAAGAGAAAGATAAACCAAGAAACAGACTCTTAACTATAGAGAACAAACTGATGGTTACCAGAGGGGAGGTTGGGTGGGGGGATGGATTAAATAGGCAATGAGGATAAAGGAGTGTACTTGACATGATGAATGCTGGGTGATTAAAATAAAAACGTAAAAAAATATATTTACTATGTTCTAGCAATTCTGCTCCCAGGTTTACGTCTTAGTGGGTCACACACAAAGTGAGTTGGGACATGTTCTCTCCTACTCTACTTTCTAAAAGAATTTGTGTTGGATTGACATTTATTTCTTCCTTAAATGATTCATAGAATTTGCCAGTAAAATCATCTGGGCCTAGAGTTTTTAGTTTTGTTTTTGTGGGGGAAGTCTTAAATTAAAAATTCAATTTCTTTAGTAGATTTAAGGCTAGGTTTTTTACTCGTGAATTTTGAGAGTTCTTTGTATATTCTAGCTACTAATCCTTTGTCAGATATGTAGTTGGCAAATATTTACTCCCAGTCTAAAGCATTCTCTTAACTGGATCTCTTTCATAGAGCAAAGGTTTTTAGGTTTGATGAAGTCCAGTTTATCAGTTTTCTTTTATGGATCATGCTTTTGATGTCATGTTTAAAACTTTTTGCCTCATTATAGATTTTTCTCCTGTGTTTCTTTTCTAAAGTTCTTTTATTGTTTTGTACTTTACATTTAAGTCCATGATCTATTTTGAGTTAATTTTTGTCTAAGGTGTGAGACTAGGTCAAGGTTCATTTTTTTTTTTTTTTTTTTGCCTAAGGATGTCCAAGGTCTCCAGCTCCATTTGTTGAAAAGGCTTTCTCCCACCCAGTTACTTTTGCACCTTCGTCAAAAATCAGTTGGGCATAGTTGTGTGGGTCTATTCTGGGTTTTCTATTCTGTTCTACTGATTTATGTATCTATCCCTCCCTCCACCAATACCACTATAGTCTTGATTATTGTAGCTGTATAGTAAGTCTTGAAACTGCGTAGATTGATTCCTTCTACTTTATTTTTTCAAAACTCTCTTCCTATTCTAGTTCCCTTGCCTTTCCATACAAATTTTAGAATGATCTTGCCTATATCTACATAAAATCATGCTGGGATTTTGATAGGAATTGTGTTAAGCCCTCCTCTGTGGTTTACATGTGTACACAAATGACATCTTTACCATGTTATGTTTTGCAATCTGTGAACATGGTATGTTTCTACCTTTACTTAGATCTTTGATTACTTTCATCAGCATTGTATAGTTTTTACCATACAAGTCCTACAAATGTATTTTAGGTTTCCAACTAAATATTTCTTTGTGAGCAAGTATAAATGGTATTTTTAATTTCAGTGTCTACATGTTCATTTTTAGTGTACAAAACCATGGTTTTTTTTTTTTTTTTTTTTGTATGTTTATTCTGTACCTTGTAACCCTGCTGGGGTTTTGTAGATCCTTTGGGATTTTCTATATAGACAAACATGTCAACTGTAAATAGCAACAGTTTGAGTCTTCTTTTCTGATCTGTATGCCTTTTATTTCCTTTTCTTCCATACCACATTAGCTAGAACTTCTAGCACTATTCTGAATAAGAATGGAAATCCTTGCATTCTTTTCAATTTTAGGAAAAAAGCATACAATTTTTTCACCATTAAGTGTAATGTTAGCTATAGATTTTTAAGAGATTTTTTCTGAAGTTGAGGAAATTCCTCTCTATTCCTAGTTTTCTGAGTTTTTATCATGAATGGGTGCTGAATTTTGTCAAATGTCTTTTCTTATCAATTGATGTAATCCTATGACTTTTTTCTTTAGCCTTTAAATATGGTGAATTACATTGATTTTCTACTATTGAACCAGTCTTTGTATTCCTGGAATAAATTTCATCTGGCCATGGCATATAATTCTTTTTTATATATTGCTGGATTCTATTTGCTAATATTTTGTTGAAGATTTTTGTGCCTATATTCATCAGGGATATTGGTCTGTAGTTTTGTTTATACCATCTCTTCCTGGTTTTGATATCAGAGTAATATTAGCTCCATAAACTGAATTGGGAAGTGTTCCTTTCTATTTTCTGAAAAAGGTTGTGCAGAATTAGTGTTATTCTTTAAACAGTCGGTAGAATTCCTCAGTGAGACAGATAATCAGGGTCTAGAAATTTCTTTCTTGGGAGTTTTAAAATTGTAAGTTTAATTTCCTTAATAGTTTATAGGGTTAGTTATTTATTTCATATTGCATGAGTTGTAATACTCGTGGGGTTTTTTGGAGGAATTGTTCCATCCTAACTACGCTGTCAAATATGTGTCTATCCAGTTATTTGTAGTATTACTTTATATAGTATGTCTGTAAGATCTGTAGTAATATTTTACTCCTGATGTTGATAATTTGTGTCTTTTCTGTTAGTCTTGTTAGAGGTTTGTAATTTTATCCATCTTTTCAAAGAAATGGCCCTTTGTTTCATTGGTTTTGTTCCACAGTTTTTCTGTTGTCAATTTCATGGATTTCTGCTCTTACCTTTATTATTTCCTTTCTTCTGTTTGCTTTGGATTTATTTTGCTCTTTTTCACCCCTAGATTATCAAGGTGGGAGTTTTGATTATTCATTTGAGACTCTCTTTTCTAATGTATGCTTTTAGTGCTATAAACTTCCCTCTCACCATCGCTTTAGCTGCACGAATTTCGATATGTTGTATTTTCATTTTCATTACATGCAATGTAACTTTTAATTTCCCTGTCTCTTTGACCCATGGATTATTTGTAAGTACATTGTTTAGCTTCTGAACGTTTGAAGATTCTCCTGTTACTGATTTCTAGTTTGATTTTGTTGTGGCCAGAGAACACACTCTATATGATTTCAGTTCTTCTAAATTTTTCAAAATTTATCTTATGGCCCAAGATAGAGCCTTTCTTGGTATATGTTCCATGAGTACTTGAAAATAATGTGTATTTTCTTGGGTGAAGTATTCTATAAATGTCAATTAGATTATACTGGTGGAAGAAGTGTTGAGTCCTTCTGTATACTTGTTGATTTTCTGTCTTAGTTGTTTTCCAATTTTTGAGAGGGGTGTTGAAGTCCCCAACTGCAATTGTGGTTTGGTTTTATTTCTCCTTTCTGTTCTATCAGTTTTACTTCATATATTTTGCACAATATTATTTGGTATATACACATTTACATTGTTTTATGTCTTCTGGATGCATTGATACATTTATCATTATATAATGTCCTTCCCTGTCTTTGTCAAATTCTCCTTCTCTACTTTATCTGGTATTAATATAGCTACTCCTGCTTTAATTAATTTTTGCAGAAGTTGTTTTCACCCTTTCTGTTCAAATAACTTTATTCCAATAAAGAATAACCAAATAAAGAATAACCAAAAGAATGGTTATTCTTTTAGGGTAAGTCTGCTGGTGACAAATTCTCCTACATCTGAGAATGTCCAAATTTCCCCTTCATTCCTGAAGAGTATTTTCACTGGGTATAATATTCTGAGTTAATAGTTCTTTTCTTTCAAAACCTGAAAAATATCATACTACTCCCTATAGTTTCCATGGTTCATGAGAAATCTCCTGTCATTCAAATTGTTTTCTTTTAGGTAAGGTGTCATTTTTTTAAGCCACTTTCAATATATATTTTTTTAATTTAGTTTTCAGAAGCTTCATTATATGTTTGATATTGATTTTTTTTTCATGTTTATCATTTGGGGTTCACTCTGCTTGTCTCTTGTCAAAATCTGGGGAATTTTCAAGTATTTTTCATCAAGTGCTTTTTCAGCTCCTTCTGGGATTTTGATGACACAATGTTAGATCTTTTGTTATAATCCCACAGGTTCCTGAGGCCCTGTCCATTTCTTTCAGTCTATCTTCTCTGTTATTCAAATTGAGTGATTGATATTGTTCTTCTCTTACCCCTTTTTAAAAAGTTTATACTTTTCAGTTCTAGAATTTCCATTTGGTTCCTTTTTGTAGTTCCTGTCTCTGGCAAGGTTCCCTATCTGTAATATTCACTCAAGCCATACTTTCCTTTAGTTTCTTATACATATTTTCCTTTCATTGCTTGAGCACACTAATAACAGCTACTTTGAAGTATTTGACAGCTAAATCCAATATCTGAGCCCCCCAGAGTCAATTTCTATTGAGTGTCCTTTACCCTGAGTATAAATTACTGTTTATAATTTCATGTTTTTCTAACAGGGTTATAATTTCCTGTTTATTTGCATGTCTGGTAATTTTGTTTGAAAGCTGGTTGTTGTGGATAATATGTAGTAAGTTTTCCTTCTCTTATATTCTGAAGATTTATTGGTGGTGTAGTTATAGCAGGCGATCTGGGGTGAGGGTAGGCTTAAATTGCAAATCTTTTATTTCCTGTGTTATGTAACAGTAGATAGTTGTGCTTATTTCTTCCATCTTCTAGCAGCAGCTTGCTTTTTTTTTTTTTTTTAAAGCCTGGTCTCAGGGCATCTCCCATATATATAGTTTAGTCACTGGCCCAAGATGTGAGCAGACTTTGGCTCAGATTTTGGGGCTCACTTCCACTACAGTCATTTTGCTTCTGGGGTTTTCCATTTAAATTTCCAGCTGTTCTCCATTACCAAACCCTGACCTCTGACACTTCAGTTGCTACCCAAGCTGGACATGAATTGAGGAATGCACTCAGTCAAAAAAGTAGCAAATTTGCACATCTTGGCCAGTGCACTTCTGTCATTCAAAGGAAGACTCTTCACTGGACTCTGCCCGCTTTATTTGGTAGGTCCCGAGTCTCCTCCGTGCATGTGTACTTTAGCAGTCACACAAAGACTTGGGCAGAGTTTATGTTCATATTTTGGTCTTACCCCTCATGCCACTCTCTCACTTCCAGGATTTCTGCTCTTAAGTTTCCAGCTGCTTTACTAGCCCTGAACTCTGTTCTCTGTTATTTTGAGCCAGTAAGGCTGTGGTTTTCTGCCTTTGGAACTGGTAGATGGGGTGGGGTTGGGAAGAACCTTTAGGCAAAGACCACAAAATCACATTTTACCCACTGCAGTTGAAGTCTTTTAAGGGTAAATTCTCCTCTAGTTTTTGCCTGCTTTTGTTCACTTTTCAGTGTCTTCAAATAGTTGCTTTTTGGCTTACATTTTGTTTAGATTTTATAGTTGTTAATTTTGTTATATTTTATTTTTATTATTTTTTTAAAGATTTTATTTATTTGACAGAGAGAGACAAAGTGAAAGAAGGAACACAGGCACGGGGAGTGGGAGAGGGAGAAGCAGGCTTCCCGCTGAGCAGGGAGCCCGATGCAGGGCTCGATCCCAGGACTCTGGGATCATGACCTGAGCCGAAGGCAGATGCCTAACGACTGAGCCACCCAGGTGCCCCAATTTTGTTATATTTTATAAGGGAATAAAGGCCTGACAAATTAACTTGAAATCTGGAAGCAAGACTCAACATACGTTTTTAAGAGAACATTTATAAGAAAATTCTCTACCCAATTTTTTGTGGTCACAAGATTTGCATAATCTAAATGTCCTTTACTAGGGGTATGGATATGTTAAAAGTTCTAAACAGACACTCTGGAACACTACACAGACATTGGAGGCAAGTAAGTCCTAGATCCTAGGAGTACAGTACTGAATAAAATAGATCAAGTCCCTGCTGCCTTGGAATTTACATTCTAATGTGGAGAAATACACAGTAATCATATAAACAAATGAATGTATAACTTAAAAGGTGATGATAAGTTCCTTGAAGAAAAACTAAGCATGGTAAGGCCAGTAGAGGGGGGGGGGACTATAAAAACTGACATTTGAACAGAGACCTGAATAAAGTGCATAGTGAGCCATGTAGATATCGTGGAAATAACAATCCACATAGAAGGAATATTAAGTACAATGACCCCGTGGCAGGGGCATGCCTAGCATTTTCAATAAATAGCATGGTGGATTGTGTAGCTGAAAAGACATGAGTAGAGGGAGTGAGTATTAGATAACTGGAATCCAGAAAATACAGGGCCTTTTTTTAACTTAAAAAAAAATTTTTTTTTTAAGATTTTATTTATTTGACAGAGAGAGACACAGCGAGAGAGGGAACACAAGCAGGGGGAGTGGGAGAGGGAGAAGCAGGCTTCCCGCTGAGCAAGGAGCCTGATGTGGGGCTTGATCCCATGACCCTGGGATCATGACCTGAGCTGAAGGCAAACGCTTGATGACTGAGCCACCTAGGCATCACAAATGCAGGGCCTTTTAGGCCACAGTAAGAACTCTGGACTATGTTATTTGAGTGAGATGGGAAGCCATTAGAGCATTTGAAGAGGAAAAGTGAGTTAAAGGTACATATAGCAACAATGTATAGCACTTAATTAAAAGCACTGTATTGAGAAAAAAAGATTTATAGGAAAATATGTTCACTCATGAGCATAGCTGTAAAAGTCCTATGCAAAATATTACCAAATTGATTTCAGCAATATATTAAAAAGGATAATAATCAACTAAGGTGATTATATTCTAAAAATTCAAGGTTGATTTCACATATGGAAATGAATCTATTACTTGCTACATTGACAGAATTTTTTTTTTAAAGATTTCTTTTTTTGAGAGAGAGAGAATGTGTGTGTGACAGGGGGCGGGGGGTGAGGGAGAGTTTCAAAGTGCAGGGCTTAATCTCATGACCCTGAGATCACGACCTGAGCCAAACCAAGAGTCAGATGTAACTGACTGGGCCACCCAAACACCCTTACACTGACAGAACTTTTAAAAAATATGTATGATATCTCAATTCAAAAGCAGCATTTGGCAAAATTTGAAATCCAATTCATGATAAAAATAATAGCAAACAGAAAGGCACATCATTAATCTGACAACCATTAATCAGAACCTCACTGCAAATATCATACCCAATGATGAAATACTGAAAGCTTTTCTTTCAAGTTTGAGAATGAGACAAGCACTTCCACCAACATCACTTCTCTTGAACACAGTAACAGATCTCCTGGCCAGTGAAGTAAAGCAAGAAAAAGAAATAAATGGTACAAAATTGGAAAGAATGAAATAAAATTGATAACTTCAGAAATAATGAGTATGTTTGTAGAAAAGTAAAAAATACAGATATATTATTGAATTAATTAGTAAATGAGGTTATTTATATTTAGTAAAGGTGCTGCTCCATGGTCAACACATAAAAAATAGTAATGTATTTCTATGTATAAGCAAGGAGAAAATGAAATTTTAAAAGATCCCATTTGTAAGTCATTAAAAAAAAAACAACGAGTAAATGCCAAGGAATAAATCTAACAAAAGAGATGCAGAACTCTGGGGCACCTGGGTGGCTCAGTCGTTAAGCGTCTGCCTTCGGCTCAGCTCATGATCCCAGGGTCCTGGGATCAAGCCCCGCATTGGGCTCCCTGCTCGGCGGGAAGCCTGCTTCTCGCTCTCCCACTCCCCCTGCTTGTGTTCCTGCTCTCGCTATCTCTCTCTCTGTCAAATAAATAAAATCTTTAAAAAAAAAAAAAAGAGATGCAGAACTCTGTACATCAATCTATAAAATATTATTGACAGCAATTAAAGAAATGGAGCATATAGGCCACAGACTTGAAGACTCACTATTGTAATTCACCCCAAACTGATCCAGTGTAAGAAAATCCCATCAGGGTGTCTGGGGAGCTCGACAATCATGAAAATGCAAAGGGTCAACAACAGTCCTTTCGGAAAAGAAAAATTGTGTGGGACATGCTGTACCAACCATGAGGACTAATATTAGAAAACTATTGCAATGAAAACAGTGAGGTACTGGTGCCAAGATAGACATATAGATCTAGGAATGGATTAGGATCAGAAAACAGGCTCACATATACAGAGAAAAATATGGAAAGGAGGCAATGCATAGCAATGGGAAGGTTTTTTCAGTGAACAGTTTTGGATTAATTAGATATCCAGATGGAAATAAAATTAAACTCAGGTTCCTCTTCTAACCACACATAAAAATCAGTTGCACATGGGTTGCTGGCAAAATACAAATACTTCCAAAAGATAATTTAGTAGAATATCTTCACCATTAGGGGGTAGGAATGACTCCTTAAATAGGTACACACAGCATTAATCATAAGGGAATGATCGATAAACTAGACTATATTAAAATTAAGACTTCTATTCATCAATAAACACCCATGAAGAGTGATAAGGCAAACTGCAGAATGGGAGAGGATACTTGTAATACATATAACTTAAAGGGGTTATATTCGGTATATAGCCAAAGAACTCCAAAAACAGTAAGAAAAAGATAATCCAATAGTAATGGGCAAGGGACTTGAACAGGCACTTTATAGAAGAGTATTTTCAAATAGCCAGTAGAATCATGAAAAGATCAATCCCATTAGTAATCAGGGAAATGCAAAGTAAAACCAAATGACATTAACATTACACATACAACTGGGGGGAAATGCCACAAGATAGCAGAGATATGAAATAAAGTGAATTCTCATATGGATTAAACTCTCATATTCTTTTTTTTTATTCTTATGTTAATCCCCATACATTACATCATTAGTTTTAGATGAAGTGTTCCATGATTCATTGTTTGTGCATAACACCCAGTGCTCCATGCAGAACGTGCCCTCTTTAAAACCCATCACCAGAAAAAAAAAAAAAAAAAAAAAAAAAAACCATCACCAGGCTAACCCATCCCCCCACCCCCCTCCCCTCTAGAACCCTCAGTTTGTTTTTCAGAGTCCATCGTCTCTCATGGTTCGTCTACCCCTCCGATTTCCCTCGCTTCATTCTTCCCCTCCCGCTACAAACTCTCATATTCTTGATGAAGAGTATAAATTGAAAAATTTGGAGCAGTTTGGCATTATCTGCTAAAGTTTAAGGATATTCATACTTTACAACCAAACAGTTCTACTCCTAGTTATATTCCCAACCTAAATGTGTACACACGCACAAGAGGCATTTGCAAGATTATTCATAACATTATTTGCAGGAATCAGAAACTGGTTATTAGGTGGTTCACAAATCTTGTTTGTCTTCCCCCTGGGTACATGGTGGGAGTGTACTTACTTTCTTTCTTTTTTTTTTTTCCTTAAAGATTTTATTTATTTATTTGAGAGAGAGAGACTGAGAGAGAGAGCACATGAGAGGGGGGAGAGTTGGGAGGGTCAGAGGGAGAAGCAGACTCCCTGCCGAGCAGGGATCCCGATGCGGGACTTGATCCAGGGACTCCAGGATCATGACCTGAGCCGAAGGCAGTCGCTTAACCAACTGAGCTACCCAGGCGCCCTCTTTTTTTTTTTTTTTACCTTGAACTATATATATATATATATATTTTTACTATGTTACGCTAATCACCATATATCAGTTTTTGATGTAGTGTTCCATGATTCATTGTTTGCATACAACACCCAGTGCTCCGCGCAGTATGTGCCCTCAATACTCATTCACCAGGCTAACCCTTCCCTCCACCGCCCCCTCCCCTCTAGAACCCTCAGTTTGTTTCTCAGAGTCCATAGTCTCTCATGGTTCGTCTCCCCCTCCGATTTCCCCCCTTCATTCTTCCCCTCCTGCTATCTTTTTTTTTTTTTTTAACATATAATGTATTATTTGTTTCAGAGGTACAGGTCTGTAATGCAACAGTCTTACACAATTCACAGCACTCACCATAGCACATACCCTCCCCAATGTCTATCACCCAGCCACCCCATCCCTCCTGCCCCCCACCACTCCAGCAACCCTCAGTTTGTTCCCTGAGATTAAAAATTCCTCGTATCAGTGAGATCATCTAATACATGTCTTTCTCTGATTGACTTATTTTGGTCAGCGTAATACCCTCCAGGTTCCATCCCCATCGTTGCAAATGGCAAGATTTCATTCCTTTTGATGGCTGAATATTGAATTGTGTGTGTGTGTGTGTGTGTCTACACACACACAACATCTTCTTTATCCATTCATCTGTCGATGGACATCTTGGCTCTTTCCATAGTTTGGCCATTGTGGACATTGCTGCTATAAACATTGGGGTGCACATACCCCTTCAGATCCCTACATTTGTATCTTTGGGGTAAATACCCAGTAGTGCAATTGCTGGATCGTATGGTAGCTCTATTTTCAACTTTTTGAGGAACTTCCATACTGTGCACTTTCTTATCAACTATGGAGTTATACATGGCAAGGAGACTTGTTTTGGCCAATTACATAGAGGGAAAAAGGGCATGTGTTACTTCTGGGCTGAAACTTCTGGTGCCAGGGAGTGATGTGCCTTGTTCCCTTTTCTTTCCTTTTGGAAGCATGTACTGCATTGGCTAGGGACCCTGAGTGACTATGAGTAGTCCCTGCCTCTTCTGTGGTGTTAAGCCATTAACATTTTGGATTTTTATTTCCTGCAGCATGGCCCAGCCCATTCTAATTGATATACCACTCAAAAGTGTACATGAATAGTTGAATCAATCAACTGTGGTTTACAGTTGTAATTTACTCACAGAACAGGATAATTCTACAGTAATAACAGTGAAAGAAATTCATTTGTACTCAACAACATGGATGAATCCCATAAACTTAATGTTGAGTAAAAGAAGCCAGACACATGGAAATATATACTATTTAGGTATAGGTACTTAAAAAGGGGTCTGAGCACTGAATTCCACCATGGGGGGGGTCCCCCATACCAACAAGTAATTCTCTGAGACACCAGCAGGTTGTCCTACAACTCACCTTAATTCTGACACTATCTGCCTAGAGACAGCATCAGATTGCACAGATTTAGGGCTCAGTCCTACAAGACTGCCCTCCTCCCTCATATCAGACACTAGTTGAAAATCCAGGTTTCAACTGGTGCTTCTAACTGCCTACAGATTGGAGATTCCAATGACCGCCCCACTCCTGGGATTCAATTAATTTCCTAGAATGGCTCACAGTTTATTTACATTTACTGGTTTCTTATAAAAGAATACAATAAAGAATGCAGCTTAACATCCAGGTGGAAAAGATGCTTAGGACAAAGCATGTGGGAAGGCAAACCTTCCATCCCAGGTGACTTGGGGCATTACAAAAGTTGTCTCATTAACACAAAAGACAGTTTCCCAGCTCTCATCACTAGGAAATTCCAATGGTTTTAGAAGCTCTGTGTTAGAAATGGGAGGAAGCCCAAATACGTTTTTTTTTTTTTTTAAGATTTTTTATTTATTTATTTGACAGACAGAGACATAGTGAGAGAGGGAACACAAGCAGGGGGAGTGGGAGAGGGAGAAGCAGGCTTCCCGCCGAGCAGGGAGCCCGATGCGGGGCTTGATCCCAGGACCCTGGGATCATGACCTGAGCCGAAGGCAGACGCTTAACGACTGAGCCACCCAGGCGCCCCTGTATTTTTTATTATAAATCACAGTATCACAAGGCTTAACTAGTAAGACTATACAGAAAAGCAGGGAAATTAATGTCATGAGAGTCAGGATGATGGTAACTTTGTATGGCTGAGAGAAGAAAGTGGTTAATGTTTGGGAGGTAGCATAAAAGGCTTTCAGGTGCTGAGGCTTTCTCAATTTGGATGGTGGTTACAATGGTGCTGGCCTGTGACAAACAATGGGCTAAACATTTTTGTTTCATTTACTTTTCTATACGGATGTGTGTTTTGTTTACTTTTCTGATGTGTTTAACTAAAAGGGATTTGAAAAAAAAGATCAATAGTTGCTTTAACAACAAACCTTCAAGGGTGTAATGGTTGAACCATAAAGAAAATGATTTCTCACTCATGTGAAGTCCAAAACAGGTGTTCCTAATGATGTGGAGAACAAAGGCAAAAGAAAAATTAAATTTCCTTACTACTTACAGTCCACTGACAAATCCTTGAAATAGGAAGAGTGACATTCCTCTAGGAACTCAGCTGCCTCGATGTTAACACTTTGCTAACGGCAAAAGGCAATCTTAGCCCGACCCCCCAGGATCCTGTCAGTCAATTTCAACATTTAAAAACTACTTTGGAAATTTCCTTTATCTCTAAACTCCCCCAAGATACACGTTGACAAGCATCCTCCCAGCATCTGGCCCACTGATATCTGGGGCTTCTCTCAGCCATACAAAACAAAGTTACCATCATCCTGACTCTCATGACATTAACTTCCCTGCTTTTCTGTATAGTCTTACTAGTTAAGCCTGTGATACTGTGATTTATAATAAAAAATACATATTTGGTCTTCCTCCCATTTCTAACACAGAGCTTCTAAAACCATTGGAATTTCCTAAGTGATGAGAGCTGGGAAACTGTCTTAACCTAAACAGTAATAAATGACCTTTTCCCAACAAGAGCTAGCCTCCTCAAGGTACTAGGAACCTGTGCTATCCCTAAATACCTCAAAGCCTGTGCTATCCCTCACCCCCTCCCAACTTGAAAGTATATAATCGGCCACTCCTCATGACCCCAGTGCAGTTTTCTGCCCATAGGTCCTGTCCCCGTGCTTTCATAAAACCATCTTTTTGCACCAAAGACATCTCAAGAATTCTTTCTTGGCCATCAGCTCTGAACCCCACCATTTCCTACATCACTAATTGGTGGGTGGCTCTTCTCTAAGTGATGTTTCAGGGATCTAGGCTCCCTCCATCTTTTGGTTCCAGCATCTTCAGCATGTAGCTTTCAAGGTCACATGTGCAAATGCATGAAGGTGGCCATAGTGGATAACAGAGGACTATGCATAGGAAAATATAAGGATCCAAATCTGCAAGTAGCACACATTAGTTCTGCTATCATCCAACTGGCTAGATTTAATCCTGTGGCCACACTTAAGCATGAGGGGAGCTGGGAAACAGAGTCCGGCTGATTTCCCAGGAAGAAGAACATGGGTGTGAGGAACACCTGGCAGGTTTCTGCCACAACACATATATACCAAAACCATGTATCTGCCCAAAGATACATATGTATCTAGGGACATGCAACAAACACCTTTGGGTGAGGAACAGAAGAGTGAGAATCAGGAATAAAGGAAACAAAGAACAGAAGAGGGGGCTTTCATGAGCCAATCCTAAAACAGGACCACAAAGAGGCTTAACTCAATTCTCAGCATCAATCGATGCAGCAATGAAAGAGACAAGAAGTCCAGCAGCAACGGTGCCAGAAGCGCCATCCTAACCGGATTGACTCTGAATTGTGACCCTAGTCTTTACAGCTTTCCATCCTCTCCTGGTCCAGTCTGTTTTCTAAGCCTCACTCCTTGGACTTCTCACAAGTTCTTATTACTTACTGATGTCCTCCCAGGACTTTCTCTTCTTAACCACACTTTGTTATAGCCAAACTCTGTACGTGTCACAGAGTAGATGGGATTTTACCTGTTGAACCTCCGTCCCATGTGGAACTTCAGCCATTACAGTAAGCATCCTTACTTCATCCTTGGCGTCAGTGGGAAGGTGGCTACAGAGAGCCCAACATCTAGATAAACCTGCTTTCCAGCAGCAACAGCCAAGCAGCAGGAGGATGACCCTGGCCTCCCAAATCCCGTGAGTGCATCTAATTGATGGAACATAATTTTTATAAGAACGCTAGCTCCAAGGATTTTAATTTCTCCAGGTAGCAAAGAATTTGAAGCAACAAGGTGAATGGAGGCATATTACTATGTGGCTGACAGAAATGACAAAGTCATCAGAAACGACATGGGTTATATCCCTTGTTTACCTATTTTCTTTGGGCTCCTAAACCACTACATTATCTCCGCCCACCCCCTTAACACACTCTGGTTGTGTTGCAGCAGCTGAGATTCTGCAAACTCTTATTTCCCAGAATCTACTGCCAGCTGGTTCCATTAGGTCCTGTCAATGGGACATCCTAAAGGGAAACTGAAAGTGAAAGTCAGGAGGAAGGCCCTTCATTCCTGTTTTCCAGATGCTGTCACCCTACTTCAGGGGCAGGCAGCTGTTTCCAGCTACTAGCCGCTTCTGCATTTAGCAGCAGCTTCGCCACACTTGTCAAGAGATTTTAGCAGCAGACAAGCCATCATGCCCTTCCTCAGATGTCCAAGCACTAGGTACGTGGAAGGAGCTTCCCCCACAAAGCTCTGAGTATCAGCCAAAAGGGGCCCCTTCTCTGAGCTCCTAGTTTCCGGTGATTATACCACTTCTTCCTGTTTGTTGTCCCAGGACTTGGGATGTTCTCGGATATCTCCAGTTATTAATTTCCGAAATACATCAGCAACTTCTTCCTACTCTTTCATTCAGCCTTCTGACACTTGGAATCAATTCTCCGTATTAAATGCCGTCACTTGAAATACTTAGTGTGGTTTGCATTTTCCTGACAGGGCCCTGATTGATAGGTGAATGGATATTAAAAACACAGCTGAGTGAGGGAGGGGGGTGGGAAAGTAAGAATATGTGGTCAGTAACACTCTATATAAATAAAGCGTACACACACAAACAGTTCACACTTCCTAAGAATATGTACATAAGAACGAGGACATTAAATGAGGTTTTCAGTTGTCTAAGATCTTTGGGTAATACACCAAAATTGAACACAATAGGTAACAGGTACTGACACATTCTAATGAAGGTGCTGGGTATATCCACATAGGATTTACTCCTAAGATAATAAAGCTGATCCAGAGCCCCCCAACCTTCTACTGTATGAGAAGTGGGAAATGAAAGATGCACTGATGGGAATTTTTAGGAATAGAGAACTTTTCCTCCCTGAAAGGAAAAGGTGCAGTGCTGTTCCCTCCATCCTAAATCAAGTGAGGAGGGCTCCAAAGAACCATCTGTAGTCATTTTGTGTTTCCACAAGGGACAGGCTTTATATTCATTCCAATTACATTCTCTAGCTAGAGGTCTGCCACACCCAGAAACTTAACAGAGCCATCTCCATATGACCACTGAGGTGGAGCCTGGGGCAAAGGCTTCTTGGGAGAATAGAACCTGAATCACTTATGAAGGTTTGGAGTCCTATGACTGTAGAGACTGGTGCTTTATTTCTCATATGGAGAAGTCAGTCGGGCTGGCAGGGGCAAGCAGGGAGAGAGGAGTCAGCTGCTGGGTGGCCTGCACTTTCACTGTCTGGTGGGACAAATATGCATGAGTTTCCAGTGGGCTTCTTGAAAGAAAACCAGTCTTGAGGTGTTTGCTGGAACCGCTCCCAGGAGGGCTGCCCGGGGGTGGGGGGGGGTGGGGGGGGGTATTAGTATTAGGAGGCTGTGGATTCACGGACAGGGGCAGGAGCTGAAGGGGAGTGTGGGCTGTGTATTATAAGGAGGGAAGCAAAGCCAGTCAGTGCACAAGTCCCCATGGGGCCTCCAGAGAACCCCAATAGCTCACACAGAGGCAACATTTAAATGCCTGTCTTAGTAGAGCACACTGATGGGAGTTTAGCTTTTTCTCCTCCAATGTGCCCTCCCCATCCCAATCCTAAGTAACAGAGGAGGTAAAGAATGAGTGAAAGCAACAGACCATGTTTCCCCACCCCACTGAGCGGGAGGAAGAACAGCTCTGAATTGGATAAGTTGCTCACAGGTCACTGAGGTGTGGGAAGAGATGAGGGAGACAAATATATTTAAAATGCTAATATTTTAGATTGGCCTCAGTTATGTTGTAGAGAATAATGAAACATATTTACACCAGAGTATTAACAATGTAGAAAGACCCTTGAAGTAAGGTCAAAAAGGTAAGGGCTGTGGCAATCAGCGAGACTCCCAAGAAGTAAAAAAGTAGGGTGTCCCTGCCCAATCAAGAACACATCACCTTGTGACCATCAGAATCAAGAGACCAAGAGTAACAAAGATCTAATAACATCCTTGAGTTCCTAAACCAATGTCACCAGCCACCTACCTTTGGGTTTCTAATAATATTAGAATAAAAATCTAATTTGTTTAGGACATTCTTCAGTGGGATATTTTCTTCTGGTCACAATCAAAATGCAACTGACAGGGGCGCCTGGGTGGCTCAGTCGGTTAAGCATCTGCCTTCGGCTCAGGTCATGATCCCAGGGTCCTGGGATCTCCCTGCTTCTCCCTCTCCCTTTGCCTGCCGCTCCCCCTGCTTGTGTTCTCTGTCAAATAAATGAATAAAATCTTAAAAAAAAAAAATGCAACTGATAAAATGAGTATCTCAACTTCCTCATGTGAGCATTTTTTCTCTCAATTAAGATTCAAAGTTATGGGACAGGTAGGAGTGTTGATTGGCACCTGGTAAACGGTATGTTTGAAGCACCCTGAAGGAAACAAAAAGGGTTTTGTGATCTAGAGTAAGGTGGACAGGGTGCCCAGAAAACATATATTAGCCAGGGTATATAATGCTAACTTCTGTAACGTTCCCAAAACTCAGTAACTTAATGTAACAGAGGTTTCTTTTTGTTTAAAGTCCAATGTGGATGTTCTTGGTCAGACAGCTTTCCTCCCAGCAGCGACTCAGACTCTATGTTCTGACTCCACTGTCTTCAAAACATGTGCTTCAAGATTACTGAGGAAGGCAGGAGGGGGTGTGGGAATGTGGAGAAGACGCATCCACTCTGTAGCTGCCTTGGTCTGGTAGTAAAACACCACTTCTACTCACTTTCCATTGGTGAGGACTATTCACAGAGCCCCACCTTGATGCAAGGAGCTGGGAAACGGAGTTTAACTGTGTGTCCATGAATAGGACATTTTGGTGAGCATCTAGCCAGTTTCTTCTACGGAAGAAATGCAGATACTGGCGTGAAGATCTGGAAGATGAAAATGAGCTCATCACGAAAAGTACTGTAGAAAGATGGGGCAGCATGTGTAAAGAGCCAGCAGGAGCAGCTTGGAATGCTTGAGGAAAGAAAAGCAAGCCTGTGTGGCTGGAGCCTCAGGAGGAAGCAGTGGGTTAAGATGCAGTTGGAGAGTGAGGCCTGGGCAGATCACACAGGGCCTGAGAACGAGTCTACGTCTTTTGTTCTCAGAACACTGAGAACCCATTGAAGGATTTTAAAAAGAGAAATGACATATCTGACATACATTTTAAAAATCACTTGGCTGTGTGGGAAATGAATGGCTTTGGGGGCAGGAATGGAAGCAATCAGACCATTAAGGCAGTTGCTACAGTGGTCAAATGTCCCAGAACCAGGGGGCCAGTCTGAGAAGTCACCTGGGAAGGAGGACGACCTGTGGATAGAGAGCTCTACTTGCAGGTCTGTGTCTGTGAAAAGCTGTGAAGGGCTTTGTGCAATTATGTAAATGCTTGCGTGTTTGGAGCTGAGCTGCGTGTCTGCCAAGATCATGCTGCTTCCTTTGGAACGGTGTTCCCGCAGGACTGAGTTACAGGAACAAAAGCTGGAGCACACCAAAAACTGCAGCAGCAAGAAAGCTCTCAAAGCACGCTGAACAAGCACAAGGCACAGGCTGCCATCCAAACCCAACCTTATTCCTACCCCCCTCCAAACTTTTCTCATTTGCGGGCACTGTTCCCTGCTGTGGAGAGAAGCCGCAGCAAGCCTATGACTTTTCAGCTCATTCTTAGTTAACAATCTTACCATCTCAAGCAATTAGAATGTCTAACCCTATGTAACAATAACTAACCTGCACCTACTGTAGCTTTAGCTACTTTCCCCTCCCGGCCCTGCCCCACTTACGTCTAGTCTCCAGGAGCCTGAGCTGGGGAGGGGAAGAATCATCTGTATGCTCTCTGCTCTTCTTACCTCCAATCTACCTAACAGCTGCTGACTGCTCTGGGCCCAGCTGCGCAGAAATAAGGGGGTAAGAAAGGAAAGAAGGTTCTTGCTGGACTGGGTGGTTCTGTGCCCTGTGGGCCTGACAGATATTAAAGGGGACATCCCAGCTGCCCCCGACCCTGGTGGATGCAGCTGTGGTGGGTGGTCTCCTGCAACTCCCTCCTCAGCCCACATGGCACACTCCTAGCTGCTCTGTGCTGAGGTCTCCCTGCTTCCTCAAATGGTCCTACTGGAAAGGACCCAAGACCACCCCACACTTCCTTCTCTCCTGCAAGATGCACAGGATACACACATGCCTCAACTGCCACGGCAAAGTGTGGGAATGCAGGCCAATGCAAAAGCAGCGGCACTCCCCCGGCTTCACCACTGAACAGTTAGTGAGCCTCTGCTTGCCCTCTACATGCCCAGGGCGGGAGTCAGACTCCAGGCTCATCACTCCTCGGCCGTAGGAATATAAATACCTCAAGCTTCCTGAATGGTCCCAGTGGAGTCCGCAGTTAGATCTGAGGTGAGGGGGGTGGGCCCTCACAGTCCAGCTGTGCTGTCTCACAACAGCAAGCTCTCTACAGAGATCCTACACTGTCTCTCCCCATGCATCCTCTTTCCGACCTTGAACCTCAAGCATGCTATTAATACCACCAGCAATCATACTCCATTTCCCTCATTCGTTCATTCCCTCTTAATTCTCGTAAGGACGTTTACTCTCTCCTCGCCTCAAAACTCCAACCCCTTCCCTGCTACTCTCTCAACCCTGCTTCCTGCTTCACTGTGAGAAACCAAAGCAACCAGAATAGAACTTTTCAAACCCTAGCCTGATCTCCTGAATTAGAAACTGGGGGAAGGCTCGGTAATCACTGGGTGATTATAATGCACTGCCTTGCATGGTAGAGCAACCCCCTCCCACTTACCGCTTACTACTCTTGCCCTTCCTTCAATCTTTTCTCCAATTGTTCTTTAAACTAGGTTGCTGTTTGAGCAGCTGGCATGCGGTTATTTCCTAAGGAAATATACTGTTCCCTCTCCAGCCTCGGCTCTCAGCATTAAACACTGAAGTCCAAGAGTCTGGGCTTGCCCAAGAGTCTGTCCTGAAGCTGATGATAGAGCCAGGAGGCCCCAGAGCAGGCTCAGGGGAGTCCTGCTTTCAGAATCAGAGCAACTGATGGAGACACTAGTGGGGCTGGGCTGAGTTACGGGGAGTCCAAGGCCTGAGTCAAACCCAGAGAGATATTTACTTGGGTGGATGGAGCCAGAATAGGCATAGGAAAAATCCAAATTATAAGTGAGGAGGACAAAAAAAAGGAGAAAAGCAGACCGCAGCTGTCTTGCTGAGAATTAAAAAAAACAGGGAAAATAACCAAGACCTACAGAATATAAACATTTGCAAAAGAACAGAGATAGGGAGCTATCAAAGGTAATGTGTGTCCCACAGTGAGATGCCTGCTACTCCAACACTTTCCTTGGACTTTGTGGCCTGCCTCCCCTTACCCCTGGAGGCTCCTGTCCCGTGCAGCTGCTGTAATAATCATTTCCCCAGAAATCCCCAGTGAATCCTGAGAAGCTGGAGAGGACTGTGAGGGTATTTTATCTTGGCTGCCTAGCAGCCAGCTCCTCACCAGCCTCACATCGCTCCCACAATGGAGGTCTCTCTAGTAGGCAGTCCAAACCCCCTGCACTTCTGAAATTCATGCCATCTAGCTTCCCCGTCACTTTGTCTGCAGATCTCCTGGATCCGCCCCCTCCCTTGAGAGGTTAGCACCTGTTCCATGCCAATTTCTACCATCATCCTGGAGAACGTCAGAGTCCATTCAGACAAGACCTCCCCATAATACCTGAGCCCTCAGTCCATTACCCAACGTATGGGCAACCTCTCTCGCACGCCTCTCAGGCACTAACCCCTGTGGCTTCACTCTAGACGCAGCCATCGCCTGGAGCTGCTGTGCTTCCAACACTAATAATTAAAGCACTCCAAATGCTGACCACCACCTCTCACCTGCCCAGGTCGCTTGTTTAACGATTCCCAGTGCAACAACCTACCCCTCTGTCTTCACTCTCCTACCTCTTCTACAATAGTGCATGATCTAGCAGTGATCAGTTACTTCTGAATGGTGTGAAATGCCTCCTTTCATTTCCACTGCATGGCAAGACTCCAACTCTGGATGATTCCTTAGTGCTCATTTTCCCCACAGCTACATTTAGATTCCTGAGTAGGCAGAGAAAACCACACCACTGGGCTGGCTGGTGTAACCATAAAGTCATGAATAATACCACTATAAATTCAAACAGGCCCTCAAGAGTATTCAGCAACCTTCACTCACTGCAGTCTGACTTCACTGTAAATTTTAACAGACCTTGCAACAGCGTTTGACAGCTGACAACTTCCCCATCCCTTCCTTCCATATTGAAAGCATCCATTCTCCCAGTTTTACTCCTCCATTTTTGGCCCAACCTTCTCACCTTGTCACCTTGACTGGTCCATTTGCCTTTGCCCATCCATCAAATGGTCCTCAGTTTTATTCAGAGCCATTTTCTCTTCTCACTACCTTACTCTGGATATCTTATCTATTCCCATGACTTGAATGACTACCTCTAGACTACTGATTCCCAAATCCTAGCACAGGTCTCTCCTGGCACGTTTACGTCCCTCTTCCAAATGAACATGGAACAGGTACCTACAACCCAACGTTCTAAACGGCAGCACCAGCCCAACCTGTTGCTCAAGTGAGAAACCAGACTCACTGAAGATTCCTCTCTCTCACAACCCTCATCAATCCCACCTGTTCTACCTGCTCAAGTTCTCCTATCTGCTTACTTCTTCCATCATCTCTAGTCCTCAGTGCCCACATCTTGTACCCTGAGCCTGGGTTCCTCCCAATACCCTGTTCTCATCAGTCCCACCCAACTAGACCCTGTTATTCCACCACCTAAGTGACAAGCTCTGGGAATACAAAGATAAATATGACTTGAAAAGACCACAGCCTAATGCACAAAGCAATCACAATGCAGTTTGGAGAATGCAGATGAAGAATTAATTCTGCTTTAGGAGAGGTGGAGTAGGGAACAACTAAGCTAGGACGAGTAAGACTTCATCAGTCAGATGAGTATTCCACAGACAGAACACATGCGAAGACACTGCGGTACACTGCCAAGCCTCCAAACATGCCCTCCGGCCTACAGCCTACCTCAAAATCTCCATTCCCTCACTGGAGGCATCTGACTGGCTCAGAGCCCTGGAAGCTGTGCCCCAGCGGGCACTCTCAGTTTTTGCCCTTCCAAATAGGTAAGATGCTGCATCTTTATACCTGGACATGGCAGATACCTTCCAGGAGAGGCCAAGGGTCTATCATCCCAGTTCATCTTTTTCCAACACCAGCCTTCCTTGCCTGTAGCTTTCCCAGGACATGCTGATCTGGGCCCACTGCAAGGTGGAAACAACAGACACTTGTGCCAATGGACAGCCCAATCCCCCAGCCTACCATGGCATCAACCAGTTGTTATTTATGAAGAGACCCAGCTCCCTTACCATGCTCCTCCAAGAACAGCTCAGAGTCTTATCAACAATCTCTAAATACCCTGAAATGAAGCCCGTTGAAAGGCCTATCTTGAGCTCTCCCAGAGTATTCCTCAGTCAACAAATCCATTCTTCACTCTTCAACCTCCAACCCTACCTAGGGAAGGACTGTAGAAAATAGTAAGGCTTACAACACATCACAGCCATAGCTACAGTTTATTGAGCACCTCTTATGCCCCCCCAGCCCTGGCTGTAGATTTTCTCAGCAGACGGAGATGAGAAGAGAGGAGAGATGCCAGGGCAGAAAGTCCACGTGACTCCTGATAGATGGAAAGAGGAGCCAAACCCAGAGATGCCTTGAATTCCAAACCAGCTAGTTCCCACATCTGGAGGACCCATAATTCCCAGATACCCTTGTATTTTCACAATAAACTCCTTATTCTTTAGCTAGCCTGAGTTACTTTATGCTTCTCACAAACAAGAAGGCTTCGTGAGAGCAGGGCTGAGCCAGGGGGTTTCATCACACTTTGGTCTTAAGACGGCGAAAGTGATGTTATCAGTTCCTGGGTCAGAGACTGGCTGGATACAGTCTTCAGAGTTCTGAGCCTGGAGTTCAAGACTTGCATCCCCTTTCAAGGCAGGCCCAGGGGTCACCTGCGCTTGTAGAGACATGGCTGAAGCTTCAGGCCTGTGAGTTGAGCCTTGGGCCCTACCCGAGGAGGCCCAGTCTTTTCAAAGTCAAACAAGAAGAAGTGGCTGTTGGTAAGATCCTAGGGGTGGAAAAAACCTAGTGAGCTCCAAATCCTCACCCCAGCTCCTCAAAACACCTCTGCTCCATGTCCCGCCCTTGCTCAGAAAGCTCCCCAGGGCTCTCCCATGCGTCATGCCTTCAAAGAGCAAATATCTGTGTCTGTGCCTATGGCCTCCTTCCTAAACACCATTACCCTAAAAAAGACCACATGAGACAAAAATAGGGAGACTTCTTGAGGCCCTCACCTTGGAGATGACCTTGAAGCCCAGTTTGGTCACAGCCCCCAGAAAGGTCCGAACATCTTCAAACCGGCTACTGACTTCAGCCACTTTCAAGAGACCCCTGAGAAGAATGAGAAGTTCTGTGTATATACACAGACATACATCTGTGCACATATACACATATCTGTGTCCCGGGAACTCCTACCCTTGCTTCAGCACTCGATTTGCCTCCTCTAGGAAGTCCCTGATGTTGGTTCCCATCAGCGAAAGGCAGAACACAGCCACATCCACAGACTCATCCTCCAGAGGCACCTGTAGAGAGTAGGAGTACTGTATAAAGCACACAACATGGGAAGCAGAAATCCAGCACTGAGGGGCACCTGGGTGGCTCAGTCGGTTAAGCAGCTGCCTTCGGCTCGGGTCATGATCCCAGGGTCCTGGGATCGAGCCCCACATTGGGCTCCCTGCTCAACGGGGAGCCTGCCTCTCCCTTTCCCTCTGCCACTCCCCCTGCTTGTGCTCTCTCTCCCAAATAAAATCCTAAAAAAAAACAAAACAAAAAAGAAAGAAATCCAGCACTGACTGCTAGCGCCAGACACCAGGATGGGGGTGCAGAGGGAGGGAGCATTAGAGATTGGCACATAGAGGCTGGGTCTAGAGCACAGGCCAGAGACACAGAGAGATAGAAGGGTTTACCTGGGCCATGTCACACACAGTGACCCTGGGGTCCAGAGAGGCCAAGTCAAAGCAGTGCACAGGGTTCCGGATACTTGAAGCCAGGCGGCAGTCCCCGCAGCCGAAGTCAGCCACCACCAGGGACGCAGGCCTGGGAGTGGAGGGGAGGGATCACTCACTGGTCTAGTCTGAGCCATGACTGACCCACATCGATTCTCAGTGCCCAACCCCCATTCACCGCTGGCGAAGATCCCTGGCGATGCGGTCCACTGGCTGTAGTGGCCACTTCTTGACTTGGCTCTGGAAGCCGCGGTGATAGAGAAGAAAGGCTTCAGGATCTTCCTGGAAGAGACGCTGTGCGGCACTGCTAGGCCCTGAGTATAGCTGTTCGTTGAGGTAGCGAAATCGGGCACCATCCAGCCGCTGTGCCATGCGGGCTCGCAGAGCCCCTGCCCGATCCTCACAGTTATCTGGGCTAGGGGCAGGAGGCATCTCTGTCTCCTCTTTGGGGGCTGTGGCTGGAGCCTGGTCTGGTGGCTGAGGTGGCCGAAACTTGTTCTTATGTCTACGTTTGTTCTTCTGTCGGTTCCGCCACTGCTTGCGACTCAAGGTTTGCAGGGGGTTGGCAGAAGTGGACCCAGGACTTTGCTTGGATTGGTCATTTGTCGCACTACTCTTCCAAGCTTTGGGACCTGAAGAGAGGGAGATAAGAAAGCGTATTTGGGGCAAGAGCCCCTGAATTCAGAGGTTTGGCAATCATCCTGGCCATACCCCTGTCCTTGAGAAAGACACTATGGCCTGGATGAACACACTTCTTATTGCCTAACCCCAAACCTAATGGTGGCAGGTAACCTCTGTCATGTACAGGATCAGCTGATCCGCCTCCCTGTTCCACACATATATACACAGCTACTAGTACCTGTTTGGTTATCATTGTCCTGGTGCTGGGCGGGGTTTGAGGGGACCTGTTTCTGGCATTTCCTCTTTCTTTTCTGTTCTTCAGCAGAGTCACTGGCACTGAGAACCCCTTTGAGGCACTTTTTGCTCCTTTTTACTTCCTTTTCTTCATAGTCACTGCCAGGTGGGCCCTGTTGTTGACATTTCTTCTTCCTCTTCTTCTCTACTTCAATAGAAGCACTGGCAGATGAGGTCTTTTTTGGGTGTTTCTTCTTCCTTTCCACCACATCCTCCTCAGAGTCACTGCCAGGCAGGCTAGGGGGTTGCTGGGGAAGAGATGCGGCCTCTAGGGCCCGTAATGTGGCCAAGAGCTGACGGTGCTTGGAGCCCTGAGGAAAAACAAGGGAAGAGAAAAGGGGTGAGGTGAATAGATGGGGCCTGGAGAATAAGAAGGCAGAAATGGAGACCTGATTCAGATGCTGGCAGAAGCATCTGGATTATTCTTAGTTAACTTCACTAGCTTGTCATGAAGCCTGCCAGACCCTGAACAACTTTTAAGTCACCATCTCAACCTTTGGGAGGCTGGAGAGCAGAGAAACCACCCATCTCACTTCTTCAATTTGCAGATGAGAAAATGGAGTTCCCCAGAGGACTGTGGTAAGGCCACAAGCAACAGGACCAAGGTCAGAGAATAGGAGTTCAACCCTCAATCTCAGCCTTTTGCCTGCAGCTTTCTATATCTTTCTGTAAAAGCTAGGGAGGTTTCTGAAAATAAGAGTGACAGGATCACAGGTGTGTACTTAAGATGAGTCTAGCCGTAGTGTAGAAAATAAATGGAAAGGGACAAGCTGCCGACGGAAAGACCTGTGGCATTGATTATAGCTGTAGGTTGAGGGGATGAAGAGGAGGGAATAAAGCAGGCAGATTTCATGTTGGATGCTCACTAAAAGGCAGGAAGAGCCTAAGGAGGTACAGCAGCCTTCACATCTGCAAAGGCTTAAAGGAGAAGGTCTCTTGTCTGGGAGGCCTTCTGGATTGAAGTCCTACTGGGAGGTCCCAGGCCAGGTACTTAACCTGGTGGTTTTCAGTACCCACTCTGCACCACTCCTTTAGAATGGTAGTGCTGGTAAAATCCTTCATTGTCATTCACCCTTTCTCTCTCTAATCCAAGCTCCACACTGAAACCAATGACTTTTTCAAAATGCAAATCTTAAAAAATCATTCCCCTGCTGAAACCGCTTCATTGGCTTCTATCGGTAAAATATGCAACACTTCTCCTCTACCTCTCCAACTTCAATGGCATACCCTCTCACTCTCTGTGCTCCAACCACACGGATTACTGTGTGTGTGACCCTAACAACAGGACATGTTTTCTTGCTCCAGAGCCCCTGCACGTGCTTTTCCTGTCCAAAATGCGTCTTCACTAACTTCTACTCAACAGCTCTCACTTAGTCGGGTCTTCTATTGGCCGCAGCCCCCCCCACCCAACATTCTGTTGGCCGCAAGCGCCCCCCCAACACACACACACACACACACACACACACATTCTGTTGGCCGCAAGCGCCCCCCAACACACACACACATTCTGTTGGCCGCAAGCGCCCCCCCAACACACACACACACACACACACACATTCTGTTGGCGGCAAGCGCCCCCCCAACACACACACACACACACACACACATTCTGTTGGTGGCAAGCGCCCCCCCAACACACACACACACACACACATTCTGTTGGTGGCAAGCGCCCCCCCAACACACACACACACACACACACATTCTGTTGGCCGCAAGCGCCCCCCCAACACACACACACACACACACACACACATTCTGTTGGTGGCAAGCGCCCCCCCAACACACACACACACACACACACATTCTGTTGGCCGCAAGCGCCCCCCCAACACACACACACACACACACACATTCTGTTGGTGGCAAGCGCCCCCCCAACACACACACACACACACACACACATTCTGTTGGCCGCAAGCGCCCCCCCAACACACACACACACACACACACACATTCTGTTGGTGGCAAGCGCCCCCCCAACACACACACACACACACACACATTCTGTTGGTGGCAAGCGCCCCCCCCAACACACACACACACTGCGTGCCCACACGCTCAGATCCCCCAGGGTAAGCTCGGCTTGAAACAGCTCCCTGCAGGGCCGCTCACCTTGATTTGCGAAGCTGAGGCGGGCCGAGGCCGCGAGGCTACAGGCGGGAGACCCGCGGCTACTGGGGCCTCCTCGGCCCACTCCGGCTCCTCAAACATGCCGGTGGGGTGGATGAAGTCGCGGGGTCCACACAGCTCTCCACGTGCAGAGCGCGTCTCTAGTGAACCGAAGGCCCGGAGCCGCCGGAACTGAGCCGGAAACCAAAGAGTGAAGCATGGGTAGCTAGAGCGGTCGGCGCGGCGCCGGAAACCATCGAGTTTAGGCACTGCTGGCTAGAAAGGCAAGGGAGGCGAGAGGGAGGGAGGAATGGGGGCCCGCGCTGGCCAGAGAGGGCCAGGGGCGGGGCCGGGCGGCGGGCGCGGCCGGACGGGAGTTCCCCGAAGAAGGCTCCTCCGGTCCGAGTCCCGGTGAGTGCGGGAGCACCCGTGCCCTTCCCCAAGGCTCGACCCCTGCCAACCCGTCAGCCTTCACTCGGCCCGAATACCGAGTAGGGAACGAGAGCCACCCCTCGGGAAGGACCCCCGATCGCCTCTCCCAGGGTTTAGGGTGCCTGAACTCCCCCCTCCCCCCCAGGTCTGTTCGCGGGTAGGGTCCCCGAGCTTGTTCGCCGACACCCCTTCAGGAGACTCTACTTCCTAATCACCCCCCACCTCGCGCGGACCCGCTTTCCCTCGCGCCCAGGGGACACGGTCAGGGATAATCCCGACTTCCCGAACTCCTTCCCAGACCTCCACTAGCTGGGGAGGCAGCAGGAGACCCTCACCCCCTTCACGAACACTTATCTCCAGTAGGGGACAAAGCTCGGGGTTCATCACCCTTCTCTGGATCCCTCCACAGTCCGCAGGCTTCCCCAATCTAGGGGACTCAGCGCCGGGACGCTGCTATGGACGACATTTTCACTCAGTGCCGGGAGGGCAACGCAGTGGCCGTTCGCTTGTGGCTGGACAACACGGAGAACGACCTCAACCAGGGGTGAGTTGAGGTGGCTGGTGGGTGAGAACGGCAAAGACATACTCCTCTCCGCGATGTGGGGTGCTCACGTTGGCTGGGGGCGGCTGACTTTCCTACCCAGTAGGACTAGTGCGAAGCACAGCCTGTGGGGGGCAGAGGGTCTCCACAGAGGAAGCTGTGTTTCGGCTGAATCTTGACTGCTCAACAAGAGTTTCACAGGCACAGGCTGCAGAGAGGCTTTCCAGCCTCAGTGAACTGCATGGGCGAAAGCTAGGAGGCAAGAGAGAGAGCGGAGTGTCTGGAAATTGTCTACAGGTCCATGTGGCTGGAGGATAGACTTCTATGAGCTTCAGTGGGCTGAAGCATTGGGTACAAGTGGTAAACCACAGGAGATAAGACTGGAGAAGTCTGCTGCAAGGGTCAGCCAGATCATGCAAGGGTATTTATGCTATAATAAGGTCATTATTCTAAGAACAAGGGTTTAAAGCCCTGCTGTGATATGATGAGATTGTCCATTTAAGTGTCATCTTGGATACCTTCTGAAGAGCAGGTGGCCATGTGGAGAAGCAATTGCTTAGTCTGTCCCAGAAGTGGTGACTAGAATGGGAGCAGATGAAAAAGAAAGAAGTGATCAGATTCCTGAAATCTTTAGGATAAAGAATTGATGAGACTTGGTGTGGGAAGTGAGGAAGCAAAGATGATGACCAGGGTTCTGGCTCACACTCTTGGGTAGATGGTGGTTGCTTTTACTGAGTTGGACAAGGCTGAAGGATGATGACTGCCGCTGTGACATGTTAAAGTGACTGTACAGTAGAGTAGAAATGTCATGTAGGTTGTTGGTTATGCAGATTCGGATTTCAGGAGAGCTGACTTGGAAAGACAGATTGGGAGGTGTTAGCATATCGATGATACCTGAAGACACGGGTGTGACAGAGACAGAAGCCTGCAAGACTAAAAAGGTGCAGCTGGAGGTTGCAGGAAACAGGAAAATGTTAGTAAAGCTCAGAGAAGTGAATGTTTCAATGAAGGGGGAGTGGTCAACAGTAGTATAGGCTGTTGAGAAGTCAAAGAACTTGAGCACTTTAAAGTAACTATTGAACTTACAATTAATAGTGTATTTGATGATCTTTGTGAAGGCTGCCGTAGAGGAAAATGGATGAAGAAACCAGACAACAGCGGGTTCCTTCACTTAACGTACTATGAACACCTCCTGTGCTAAAGGCCCAGAATCAGACATAATGCCAGCCCTCACGGCAGCAGCCTGGTGGCAGGTTCAATGGGAGGTGAGGAAATAGAGTGAATGTAGACAAGTTCTTCAGGGTTGGCTGAGACAGGCAAGAAAAGCAATAGTGATGTTGATGATTCAGGGTGGTGGGTTTTAGGGGTTTTTTGTTTTAAAATTTTATTTCTTCAGTTTTTAGGTTTGAGAGGTAAGGATCACCTATAATCTTTATCTAGGCTTCACAGGTTCTCATTAGGCTTTATGCTCTTCCTCCATAATTCCTGGTCACTTTTTCCCATTTTTCGTACTCTTTTATAATTTCCATAATTCTTTCATAATTCTTCAAAGGGTGCTCAGATAAAGACACTGAGTACTCTATTTTTGTTGGTAGGGTTATAAAGGCTTAGGTAAAGTTGTCCTGGGGAACTTGCATTTTATAAAACTCTTTAGTGCCAAAAGGTGAAGGGGTGGCATTAGTGAAACTGGAAGGCTTTGGGGGCCCAAGCAGGCTATATGCTGGATATGAGGTGGGGTGAACTCCCTGCAGGGCTCTTCGGGATTATAGTCTGTGGCCCTGAGGTGACAGGCATTCTGACAGTGAGTGGAACCTTTGTGCTCATATTTTGCCCTGAGGCTCTGGCCTGCTCGTGCCACAGACTGCAGGAGGCTGATAAACCAGGGCACAAATTAAAGATCTGGGAGGCAAAACTCACTGATAAGTAGGGAATGGCTGCTTCAGAGAGGGGGAGGAGGGAGTAATCCACCTCCCAGGAAAGCTTTTGGCTATCTCTAAGTGAGCAGATGAGGGCAGCTGTGGAGGGAAGTCATTAAAGGCCACACACACCCCATTCCCCTGGGGGAGGGGGACATCTGGATGGCCTGCAGTGGCCAGACCCCTGATCTGTTTCAGGCCACGCGTAGAGCCCCCACAAGGGAAGTGACCGCAGCACTAAGGCATCCGGAGGCTGCGGTCTCAGACCAGGGACCGCCCCCTGCCCCGCCCCTTGGATCTTCATACACAGGACTGGAGGGAATTTCCTTTTATGGCCCCAGGCTGTCAGGCAGGCCCAGCTCCCACCAAGTGTTTTCTTTTTTTTTTTTGTACAGTTCTTTTACTTTAGAAAATACATGTCCTTGGGGGTGGGGGTGGGGGAGTTAGATAGTTTTCTTTCTAAAGAAGCCATTCTCATTTTCCTGTTTTCTGGGACCAGGACTGCTTGAGTAGAGGAATCCTGTTTTACCAAATCCTGGTTTGATATCTGCCTCATTAGTAATGACTTATCAAAAGCATTTCTCTCTTTCGTTATAAACCCTTCCAAAACATTAATTCCAGTCCATTTTTAGGTCTTATGTTTCAGTACCAGAGCCAATCAGTAAGCTTGCTTCTTCTCCCATGAGTTGTGGCTTTCCTTCTCCAAGACACCTCTCCCTTGTATTAACATGCACTAAACACCTGCTGTCAATCCATTCTGTCAAGAAGCTCAGTCTAGCAGACAAGACAGCTCATTAAGATTTTTACAATCCGGGGCGCCTGGGTGGCTCAGTTGGTTGGGCAACTGCCTTCGGCTCAGGTCATGATCCTGGAGTCCCGGGATCGAGTCCCGCATCGGGCTCCCTGCTCGGCGGGGAGTCTGCTTCTCCCTCTGATCCTCCCCCTCTCATGCTCTCTGTCTCCCATTCTCTCTCTCAGATAAATAAATAAAATCTTTAAAAAAAAAAAAAAAAGATTTTTACAATCCAGTGCCACAAGTAGTATACCAGAGGGATGTGAAATGCAGTGGAAACAAAAAGGACCAACAGATGTTGCAAAAGGAATGCAGAGGAAACCAGATGAAAAATGCTACCATTTAATGAGATAGGGCATGCCAAGGAAGAAAGGCTAGTGGGAGATGGTGATGAAGACAGTGAATCATACGGATTTGTTGAGATTTCAGGTGGTGGTTGGATAGGTTTGAAGCTCAGGGGAAAGTCTTAATTGGATGGCTTTGGGAGTTGCTGGCATGAATGAGAATCAGAGTCCTGGACAGGTACGGTTTTCCAGGGAGATTATTCAGAATAACTATCACTTTTTCCCATATCAAAGCCTTTGCCCCCATCCCACCTCCAGATCAATGACCATTGTCCCTTCCTCAAAGGGATGATCATGGCTTCTCCCCCTTGCACTGGGCCTGCCGAGAGGGCCGTTCTGCTGTGGTTGAGATGCTTATCATGCGGGGGGCACGAATCAATGTGATGAATCGTGGGGATGACACTCCCCTGCACCTGGCAGCCAGTCATGGACACCGTGATATTGTGCAGAAGGTAGGCATGAATGCTCCCTCTCACCTACATTACATACATGTCTGGAAGTCAGTCACAAGCAATATAACACATGTGTACTCTTCTCCCTCCTTGCACGCCTCAACTCCCATCTCTCATTTGTCTTCTGCCTCTTCTACTTGGCCATGGGGACCAGCTGCTGCAGTATAAAGCTGACATCAATGCAGTGAATGAGCATGGAAATGTGCCCTTGCACTATGCTTGTTTTTGGGGCCAAGATCAGGTTGCAGAGGTGAGTACTAAGGCCCTGAGCCCTGGGATGGGTAGGAAGCAAAGTCTGAGCCTGAATGGAAGAGTCTAGAACCTTCAATCCATCCTGTAAGTACTGCTGAATATGTGACACTCAGAGTTGGTACACCACTTGTATTGACGGTTGGTTGTGACTGCCAGGGAGGTGGCAGAGCCCCTCATCACAACCCCTTTTCATTCCAGGACCTGGTGGCTAATGGGGCCCTTGTTAGCATTTGTAACAAGTATGGAGAGATGCCTGTGGACAAAGCCAAGGCACCTCTGAGAGAGCTCCTCCGAGGTCTGTCCCCCAACTCCAGTTTGTATCCTCTTGTCTTGTCCCTGCCTATCTCCTCGCTCCGTACTACAACTGGGACCAAAGCTGTTTTTCTTCCCCAGAGCGGGCAGAGAAGATGGGCCAAAACCTTAACCGTATTCCATACAAGGACACATTCTGGAAGGGAACCACCCGCACTCGGCCCCGTGAGTCAGTTGTAAGGGGAGGGGTGGTCAAGGGAATAACCCTGGGCTGCTGGAGCTGGGTTATGGTGAAGCTTGGGTACCTGACCTGCCCACACTCTCAGGAAATGGGACTCTGAACAAACACTCCGGCATTGACTTCAAACAGCTCAACTTTCTGGCGAAGCTCAACGAGAATCACTCTGGAGAGGTGACCCTGCCTTTCTTGCCCCTCCCTCCCCAATCTCCTACAAATTACCTGCTCTGCACCTGTTTTTAAGTTTTTCTTCCAGTTAGTGGACAAGAAAGCAGTGACCTTAGTTAAAGCTTCCTAACCCTTACCTGTCTCTCAGCTATGGAAGGGCCGTTGGCAGGGTAATGACATCGTTGTGAAGGTGTTAAAGGTTCGAGACTGGAGTACAAGGAAGAGCAGGGACTTCAACGAGGAGTGTCCCCGTCTCAGGTGGGGCAAAGCCTAAACAGGAAGCTGCTGGTTCCAAGGAACCCTGACTAGCACCCAAAGGGAGATCTTTTATGCTGATCTCAGCTAGGGATACTGTCCTTCTTCCAGGATTTTCTCGCATCCAAATGTGCTCCCAGTGCTAGGTGCCTGTCAGTCTCCACCTGCTCCTCACCCCACCCTCATCACACATTGGATGCCATATGGATCCCTGTACAATGTATTACACGAAGGCACCAGTAAGTAGTGGATACCAAATCTCATGGGATGGGGGGCAGGGTGTGTGAGCCTCCCCAAACTATTTGACTCTTGCCTCCTTAGATTTCGTTGTGGACCAGAGCCAGGCTGTGAAGTTTGCATTGGACATGGCAAGGGGCATGGCCTTCCTACATACATTAGAGCCCCTCATCCCACGACATGCACTCAATAGCCGTAGTGTAATGGTGAGGTCACACTTCACTCCTGGCCCAGGCCCCCAGAGCCCTTTCCCTGTCTAGAATAGGACTTACCTCCTTCCACATATCTATCTTCTCTTCCTCAGATTGATGAGGACATGACTGCCCGAATCAGCATGGCCGACGTCAAGTTTTCCTTCCAGTGCCCTGGGCGTATGTATGCACCTGCCTGGGTGGCCCCTGAAGGTGAGTGAGGGCATCATGTTGGGAGGTAGAGGAGGGCCAGCTCAGTAGTAATGGAAGGGGCAGAGACAGGATAGGCAGCTGGAACAGTTAAGTCCTGTTCCTCCAGCTCTGCAGAAGAAGCCTGAAGATACAAACAGACGCTCAGCAGACATGTGGAGTTTTGCAGTGCTTCTGTGGGAACTGGTGACACGGGAGGTACCATTTGCTGACCTCTCCAACATGGAGATTGGAATGAAGGTGAGAGCACAACTGTATGCACTTGTGTTGGGGGAATGGTGGTGGTGGTGACAATAACTATAGCAGGGCTGGGCTCTTCCCATATTTGTTCAAATATACAGTAATACTGTCCTGAGGACTAAGAGGCCTCTCCCTGCAGGATATTCAAGTTCTGAGACCCATTTTGTTTTTTCCTGTATTTGCAGGTGGCACTGGAAGGCCTTCGGCCTACCATCCCACCAGGCATTTCCCCCCATGTGTGTAAGCTTATGAAGATATGCATGAATGAAGACCCTGCTAAGCGGCCCAAGTTTGACATGATTGTGCCTATCCTGGAGAAGATGCAGGACAAGTAGAGCTGGAAAGCCCTTGCCTAAACTCCAGAGGTGTCAGGACACGGTTAGGGGAGTATGTCTCCCCAAAGCAGCAGGCCTCTGGTTGCCTCCCCTGCCTCCAGTCATGGTACTACCCCAGCCATGGGGCCCATCCCCTGCCCCCATCCCTACCACTGCAGCCCCCAAAGGGGCTAGGCTCAGAGCTTTGTCACTTGCCACACGGTATCTCCCAGCATGGGAGGGACCAGCCCTGCCTGTCACAATAAAGTTTATTATGAAAACAGGCTGGTGTGGGGACAAGGGGACAGACAAGTACATTTAGGTTGGGTGGCTCAGGTGAAGTAGTGCGGCTTCTTCACATTGATGCCATACTCGCTGAGGGCAGGGGTCAAGTCCTCCATGGTTAGAGTGTACTTGCGGTCCTGAGGGAAGAGGGAAGAGCACCAGCTGAGCACAGGAATCCCAGATTTCAATCCCAGGTGGGTGACCCTGAGTAGGTCTTTCACCTCCCCTAGGGCTTAGTTTCCCCAAAGGGATTTCAGAACAAATTAAGCCTCTGATGCTGTGGGAGGTAATTACTGATTCAATGAGCCTCCCCTCACACCTTGCTCTTGCTTCGGGAGCTGCCAGAAGCTGTGCCCTTCATTTTGCAGTGCTGTAGGGCATCGTTGGCAATATCTGAGATGAATTTCTGGGCAGCTAGGGAGATGAGCCGAATTCTAGAGAGAAAAAACTGGTGTGAGAAGATGGGACAATAAACTCCACACAAGCACTCAAGACTCTTAACCTACCCACCCAGACTGTACTCACATGCGTGGGTCCGAGGCCTCAAAGCCAGCACGGTTCAGGTAGTAGCCAGTCACTGCGTCTGGGATCTGAGAGATCAATGAGATGACTGTCAGTAGTATTTGCCCTGGGCGCTGCGGGGCTGAGAGGGTGAGGGAAATGGAGGGCAGGCCTGGCTTTTAGGAAGCTCACAGTTTGGGTGGGCAGAGGGGATAAATCAAAGAGCTAGTAGGGGAGCAAGTACAAAAGGAAGCTGGAAATCCACGCGGTGTAGCAGAAAGTTGGCCTGACAGCGCGCCAATAGCCTTGTTCAGGCAGGAAGCCCACCGTAGGCGTGTAATCCTCCAGCTGCATCAGGAAATCCACCAGAGGCGTGCTGGACACCACCGGCTTCACGTCTCCGTTGGCCGCGCTCGGCAGTACATAAACCCCGTTAGACATGGCCCCCTCCGGGGGCGCCGCGCCTCCCGCCGACACCGGAGCTGGAGGAGAACCAGCAAACAGACATGGAGGTGGGAGATGCGGGGCCCCGGCTAGGTCGGCCTCAAACCCTCTGCCCTCACCCGCCACTGGACCCAGCCCTAGGCGCTGCCCTCACCCTCACCCGTCCCTCACCCGCCCCACGCCGCTCGGCCGGCTCCCCGGCCCGCGCCGCCACGGGTCCCGTGCCCCCTGCCGCAGCTCCAGCCCCAGGTCCCCCTGCTGTCCCCGCGGGGCTGGCCTTATTCTCCGCAGCGGTGCCAGCGGGCAACGCTGCGGGGGCCGAGACCGCGGGCGCCGGGCCCGGGGCCGAGGCGGCGGAGCCCGGCGCCGCCTCGGGGTCCGCGCCGGAGCCGCTGCAGCTCATCGGGCCGGTGGGAGAGGCGGCGAACAGAGCCGCTTCCGCTTCCGCTCACGTTACGCACACACCAAGGGTGACGTCACACGCCCCGCGCTTTGCCCCTCCCATGCCATGTTTGCTGTCTCTCGGGTCTCCCGCCTCCCGGTTGTTTACCAGCCAGTGAGACGCTTCCGACAGGCCGCCTCCCACCCGCCCGTACTCCTAGGCCCTTTCGCCGGGATGTCAACCATCAATGTCTAGCACGCTTTTCCGCGGGTCTGGGACCCCTCTGGGAACCTGGCGCTTAAAGACCTCGTTTTGGGACACCCCTCAACCACAGGTTGCCTGCCAGTCTGCATCCTTTCTAGTTCCCTTACTCAGCCTTTTAAGGGTTGGAAAGCCCCACTCCCCTCCAGCTGCCAGAAGTGAGGACAGCAGGGGAGCGAATAGTGCTGCTGTAGCTAGGAAGGGAGGTATTTCAGCTTGAGTATGCAAAATCACGTATGTTTGCAATATATGCAAAATCACGAGTGAGGGTGGGGTTTTCAAGCAACAAACATTTATTTAATTCCTATTTGCCAATCCTGAGCTAGGGCCTGGGAGTACAAAGTTCGGTAGGACAAGACTCTAGTCCTCTAGGCACCAACAGTCTTCAAAGGGAGGCAAAGAGGTAAACTGGCATTTTCAATACTATGCTGGAGTTACAATACTAGAGGTAGACACAGAGTATGCAGTGCAAAGGAGAAAGGGAACTAACATCTGCTGCCTACTTCTTTGTGTCAGGCACTCTATCAATTTTATTCCATTTAATTATTCCCTGATTATTGTTAGAGGCAGGTACTGATATCCCCACTTAACAGAGGAGGGAAAAGACTCAGGGAGATGGACTTGTCCAAGGCTCTCTCCCAGTCTACATCAGAACCAAGAATCAAACAATGTTTGGTTTGAAAAAAAATCTGGGATTTTTCTGCTATACCAAATCATTTTCTGCTATACCAAAATCAACTAGCTTCAGAGAGCCAAAGGTTCACTGGAGAAGACTTCTGAGCTGGGTCTTCAAAGAATCCTGGAAACCAACCAGGCAAAGGGAGTCAGGGGTCATGTTAAGGGCACAGAATATCTTGAGCAAAAGTGAAAGGGGGGAAGTGGAGGAAGGGGGAAGGAGAACACGGGAGGATAAACAATTTGTTACTCAGGAAAAATAGCAAGGAAAGGATCAGGTTTGTGAGTCAGAGCAAAAAGCCAGAACTTCATCAGTAATCTTTGAAGGGTCTTAAGTAAATGACCTGATGGGATTTGCATTTTACTCTGGAAAAATGGTTTTATGGACAGGCAGGAAGTAAGGACATCTTTTTCAAGAGCCTCCTAGAATTCAGAGGAGAGAAAATATGGTTCTAAGCTAATTTAGTAGCAGTAGAGATGGAGAGAAGTAAATGAGTTCTAGATATTCTTAGGAAATGTTAGGCAGGACTTGTGGATTGATAAAAATATATTTAAGAGGTGAAATCAGTAGAACTTATTGACAGTGGTAATAGGGAGTGGGAGGTGGAGGAAAGGGGAGTCTAAGATAATACTTAGGCTTCTGGCTTGCTTGGAAGAAGCATAGTCTCATCTACCAAGAAGGAACACAAGAGAATGGTCTGGAATTGGGAAGGAGGGAGATGAAGTATTGAGTGTCATACACCTTGCATTTGAGGTATCAATCATCGTCTGATAGAAAGTCTGATTTACGGAGGGGTAGACGAACCATGAGAGATGATGGACTCTGAAAAACAAACTGAGGGTTCTAGAGGGGAGGGGGGTGGGAGGATGGGTTAGCCTGGTGGTGGGTATTGAGGAGGGCACATTCTGCATGGAGCACTGGGTGTCATGCACAAACAATGAATCATGGAACACTACATCTAAAACTAATGATGTAATGTATGGGGATTAACATAAGAATAAAAAAATAAAAATTAAAAAAAAAAAAGTCTGATTTAGTGAGATGGTGACAGCTGTGGATACAGGTGACTAACTTGTTCCAGGGAACACTGGGTAGATTGAGAAGAGCAAAAGAGTAAAGATGAAGCAATCAAGTATACCAACATTCAATGAGGAAGAAGAGAAAGAGAAGGAAGAAGAGGGAATGGTCAGAAAAGAAGTTAAGCCCTGAAGGCTAAAGAAGGAGAGGCAGTGGACAGCTGTGACAGAGAGCCCATAAAGCAAAGGCTGGGAAGAGTGCACTGGATGAAGCAGCAGGACGGCCATTGCTATCATTGTCAGGGGAGGAAAGAGGGAAAAAGTGAGAGCAGAGGTCTCACTGCACTGAACTGAGGAGAGAACATGAAGTGAAACAGTGTACACAGAGAGCATAGACAACTCTTCGAAAAAGCCTGGTTGAAAAGAGGAAGAAGAAATGGGGGGGAGTGAAATAGGGGGGTTCGGGGGCGCCTGGGTGGCTCAGTCGTTAAGCGTCTGCCTTCGGCTCAGGTCATGATCCCAGGGTCCTGGGATTGAGTCCCACATCGGGCTCCCTCCTTGGCGGGAAGCCTGCTCTCCCTCTCCCACTCCCGCTACTTGTGTTCCTGCTCTCGCTATCTCTGTCTCTGTCAAATAAATAAATAAAATATTTAAAAAAAAATAGGGGGGTTTGGGGGGTCCCAAACAATACTAGTTATAGCATCTATAGAGAAACATGAGGCAGGAGTAGGGAGACGTGAGCGTGATAGAGTAGGGTAGGGTTGGGAGTCAAGTCAAGCTCACAAAATTTCAGGGTTAGGGAGATAAGCTGTCTGCAGCAGTCTATGGTTGAGGGTTCAGCAGGGCTTCCAACAGTGCAGAATAAGGGACCAAGCCAGCAGCTATGGGGCAGGGGATAGGTTCACTCTCCAGCAGGAAAGGGTCACGGGTTGATTAGTGTCTTCAGCAGAGCTGGGAAGTTGGGTGTTCCCCAGCCTGTCACAGGATCCCAGCCAGGGCCAGAGCAGAAACCCTGACCCTGCACCTCTTCATTCAGACAGGACTCATGGCAGCCATGGGTTACCTAGGGAGAAGGTGGATATCAGATCTGGGCCTGTCTGTACCAGTACTAACAGACTAAGCCCCCTTACCTTGTATTTACATTTCAGGACCCCGTCAGAACTGCCCTCAAGTTCATCTTTGCACTCCCCATATTCATGAAAATGTCCACACCCTTCCCTTCCATACTCACATCAAAGAGTCCTGCTCCACGCTGCTGGTAGAGCCTTGGGTTGAGAAAGCCAAGAGGGGGGTGGCCACTGAGGATTCTATGTTCATTTATCAGGGACAGGACCCCACCAAATACTGGAGTAGAGGCCTATAAGAGTGAGGGTGTAAGTAGAAGTTAGGGGTTCAGAGTGATTGGATTTGGGGGAGGGATGTTTGAAAGGATCAGAGGTCTCTGAGGAGACAGGGGTTCTGGGTGCAAGGTCTTAGTAGAGGGTGAGCATAGTTCCTGAGTGGGGGCTTGGAGCCAGGCTGATTCTTACCGAGGTGCCAGACACCCATGGAATGGGCACGCTGTTGCTGACCACCCAGTAGCCATCGGAGAGTGCAGCCACATCTGGATAGGCACGGCCACTGGCATTGAAATAACTGGATGGTGGTAAGTGGGGACTGGAGCTCAGGAACTGGGCTACAGCTTCCTCCTGAAAGATGTTGTTGAGTGAGTACTGTCTGCTGAACTGAGGATCCCTCCCACCCATCCATCCATCCAGACACATACACATACCTGGTATGAAGGCTGTGGGAACACATTGCTGAAGCCACCACCACTGATGTAGTCAACGATCTCATTTGTGACTCGGAATGGATTCTGGAAGGATGTGCCTCCCACTGTGGTGACATAGGGGCTGAAAGCAGAAAACAGCACTCACACTGTATGGGTTCCAAGGGGACTTCCAAAATGTGTGGAGATGGGTAAGTGTGGGCTCGCTTTGCTAGAGGGGCTGGACTCTGTGGGGAAGCAGGTACATGAGAAAGACTAAGAGATTTTGAGCCCTCAAGGCATGGCCTGAGGTGACAGTGCACACTTTTGTCTACAGAACATTCACCAAATCTTCTACTAAAATGCCTGGGAACTGAGAAGAGGAATACTGGGAACTGCATTCCACCCAGAAGCCATGGGGCCTAGACATGTAGGAAGAAGGGAATGCAGCAACCAGAGCTGGTTAAACTGAGGTCTTAGCTACAGGAGCACCTGGTGGGGTCAAAGCAAAGTTCTAGATCATGCAGCCATAGATGAAGATTGGTGGTCACAGGTAAGTAGTGGGCTGGGGTGCTTACCTGGAGGCAGGGAAACTGGGACGGAACTGGTGTCTTCCAGAGACAGACCAACACCCAGCCCCACTGTCACCTGGGAGAAAGACCAAGTTTAGCACTCAGATTAATTGGTCAGAGCTTGATATGTGGGTTCAGATGTCAGAGAAGAAATTCAAGAGTTAGTCATTACTGCAAGAGGTCTGAGTTTAGAGGTCAGATCAATGGTCCCTACTGAGTTCAGATTGTAAGTCAGCGATCACAAGGGTCCCCGTGGGGTCAAAACTCCTGAGTTGAGGTAGGGTCTAAGTTTAGAGTAGGAGGTCACCTGAGGCAAAGAGCAGGGTAAGACCCCGAGCGGCTGCCTTCATGAGCTCCGTGTTGACCCGCTGGGTGTAGGCGCTGCTGAGGGAGTCCTCGTCATCCCCATAGCTCACGGTGTGCACATGCGGCAGGGCTGACTCATTACTCAGCAGCAGGAGCCACTGCAGGAAGGGCTCCTGTGACTCATGTCGGCCTGGATTTGGGGGGAGGGGAGGAGCACAAGGGCGGTCCTTTGGGAGGTTGTCACGGTCTCCCTCTAGCTCATGGGATTCCCTTGAGGGAGCAGTGAGCACCACTCACGACCACCCCTCTCCCCACCCACCAGTCCCCTTGGCAGTACCAGGGCTACTGTAGACCCAGGTGGAGATGTTGGCGCCGGCACTCATCAGGTATTCCACGTCTAGACTGGCCTCGATCCCAGCCCGGCCCCAGCCCTGCTGTCCAACCACACGGGCTACTGATGCCTGGTGTGCAAATTTCCCACCGAAGAGGCGCATGAACTCAGCCAGGTCCGAGTCATGGAAATACTGCTCCAGGAACTACAGAAGGATTCAGATCAGGTATCATGGGTCAGAGGATGCAGCCCCAAGGTCAGGCCAGGGGACACCATTCCAGATAGGGGGTGAGGACCCAGGGGAGGAGTGAGAAAGCAAGCCCCAGCCTGGGGAGGCATCTTGGGTAGGGTGTCAGGACCCTGGAGCTCTCTGTCCGGCTCACCTGGGCACAGGCTTGGCTGTTGTTGGTTGTGCCAGAGCCCACGTCTTGTGCTGTCAAGTTGTATCGCTGACGGATCACGGATGGGGTCACCCCCAGGTGCAGGCCAACAGTCCCTGACACCTGTGGCTCTGGGCGTTGCCTCAGGGATGATGTGGGGGGAAAGCGGTGCAGCCCGCCCACTGTGGGGAGGGGTCAGGCTTGAGGAGGAGATCTTTTAGACTCCAACCCCCACTTTACCACAGATCCCACCTCAAACCCCCCCATGGCACCTAAACTTTTCCAGCCCCTGGTTCTGCCTGCTTCAAACCCCACCGACCCCACTGGGTGTTACCAAAGTCCACATGAGGGGCCAAGGCCTTCGGCAGGTGGTATGGACGTGGGGACCTTATAACATGGATCTCTGCAGGTCCCCCCACATAGCGATGAAACTCAGCCCCAGGGAGCAGCAGTTCTGCCTGTCTGGAGGTCAGAGATCAGAGAACAGAGGTCAGAAAGCAGCACAGACCAGAGCAGAGGAGGCTACCTGAGCATTACTGCTCATTCTTGTCTCCCTGTGTGTTAGCTCTCACCCACAAGCTCCCACCAGCTTCTCAGCTCTCTCCCATTGGGGTGACTCATCTCCCTGATGGGATGATTGGTACCCTCCACGGGGCAATCCTTCCCTCTCACCGGACACTCAGCCAGCAAGTCAGAAAGTCCTGTGTGGTCACTGAGTGGCAGTTCCGGGCTCCAGCTGCCAAGAGCCATTTTTGGACTGTGCGGAAGGTCAGTGGTGATGGCCGGACCAGTTCAGCCACATCCTCTAGGGTCAGGTATTTTCCTGCAGGGATTCAGTAGAGGATCTTGACTTCATTCATTGCTTTTCCAAGTTGCCCATTTTGGACCTCAGCCAGGACATTGGGACTTCCCAGGGAACCTGGTACAGGGTCTTGAGGGATAGGTGGGAACTTTCTAGCAAAAAGGCAGGCTGTGCAGGTACAAGCTATATTTGGGAGCCAGGAGAAGAAAAGGCTAGGGAGACTTGGAATGCCATGGCCAGAAATATGGATTTACCCTAAAGGCCAGAAGGTTGCAAATGCTGCATCAGAACATGTATTGCCATAATCATAAACAACAAATGAGATTAAAAATTAAAATTTCCCATATTAAGTTTATTTCCAGTAAAAGTTCTCAAAACTTTCAGAACCAATTATAAAGTGACATCTAATTCAGTTACAGTCTTCGTACTTGTTGATTTTAAGCTTAACGTGATGGTGAGTCACTGTTTTCCTACAGAGTGCCATGTACACAGCTCCAGGGTGAATCTGAGCCTTCCCCCTCACACACATACCACTGCCACCCAACCATGAAGGGCTTCATGCAGGGGAGGGACACTATCCAGCATGACCACTGGAACAGAACACTGTTTGGGAGCAGAGTAGGGGGCAGGGTGGGGAGTGGGGTGAACCACTCCAGACTGGGCAGCAGTCTGGGTGCAAGAATAAACAAATGGGTGGGCGGTAACAAGCAATGGTAGAAAGCAGAGGACTCCAAAGGCTCTTTCAGAACCAGAACTGGAGATGATAGCTCTAGAGTCTGACTGGAGGAGGAAACAGGCATGGGTTTGAGGGTGGGGAAAGAATTTGAGTTGATGAGCACCTATCTGTACTGGATACTACGTCCCATGTGTCTGGTAAGTAGTAGCAGAATTTGAGTCCAGATTTGATCACACAGCTTGTGCTCTTAACTTTCAGGTTTCTAGCCTGATAAACATAGGTGGGGAGTTTTGGGGGAAGGAATTTGAGTGAGTTTTGGACAGTTTATTTCCTGTTCACTTTTTTTTAATTCAGAAACTCTTCAATGAGGGCCACTGCCATTCAACTGTCCTATATCACCACCTCCCTAGGCACCAAGGGCATGACCCTGACGTTATGTGCGCCATCCCACACTCAGCCCAGCCCTGGAGTCCCTTCACTGCATCCCACTTCCCAGCCCCAGTCCCTATTTCAATAGGCACCATAACGAGGAGAGCCAGGATCCGACACAGCCTGCACCAGCTCGGACAACGTTTCCACGTTCTGCTGTCTCAGGGCAAAGGTGAGACTCAGCTCTTCCTCGTAGTCTACACGGCCCAGGGACACCCAGCCTGGGGGCAACCTGCAGGGTCAGAGGTCAGGAACATGGCCTTTGTTAGTGTGGGGATGGGAAATATTAGTCATGGAAGGTTCAGGATTAGGGGCTGAGACCTGGGGTAGGATCCCAGGGGCAGATACGGCTCACAGGAGGTGAATGATTGGGGACTGAGCCTGGGAACCTGGGGATAAGACTATGGAGTGGGTACCAGGAGCTGGTAAGGGGGTGAGGGAGGCTGGGCCAAGACAGTGGGCATAGGACAGGGCATAGGAAAGGGGGCGGTCTGTGCTAAGTCAACTCACGTCCGCTGCTGGTCCGGCTCCGGGCTATAACTGCATTGGCCAGCGACTAAGAGGGCAAGGAGCCCGACGAGGCTGCAGAGGCGGCAGGCGGGTTTCAGCAGGGGCCGGGCTGCCACTGTATTCCCACCCTCCAACCTGACCCCCTCCTCCCGGGGCCCCCTAATTTCTTACCAGGTTCGGAGTCTCATTCTGCCTTTCTGGAGATCCGCTGTCATGTGACAGATCACATGAGCCTTATAGTCTACCGCGAGCACCAACACCACGCGGCTGCGGGGAAACTCGTGCCCGTGCTGGCTCCTCCTTCAAATGGGTGGTCCTAAATGCTGGAGATGGGTGGGGTTGCCGCCCGATCCTTCCTCTGCGGCCCCGCCAGCACTGGGTTCGTCCGGGCTCCAGACGCCCTCCCCGACCCCCGCCCGCACTGGGTTCGTCCCGGGCTCCAAACCCCACCCCACCCCACCACCGCCCCCCACCCCCGCCCCGGCTGCCGGAGTCCAGCTGGCACCCACCAAAGGGTGTAGGGCAGTGCTTAAGGAAGGGGCCCTGGGGCACACAGACCCACAGACCAGGGTTCCTCCTTAGCTGTATGTTACCGGGAAAGCACCCAACCTCTCGGAGCCTAGGTTTCATTTAGAATACGGAAGCGGCTGTATTTAAAGTGCTCTGCCTCACAGAATTGCAGTGAACATGTACAGAGATAAAGCAGGCACACCGCTCAGCAGAGAGCCTGGTGTGGCAAAGGCTCAAGAGACGTGAGCTCTTGTTCTATGTGGACCCTCAGGCCTAGAGCTGGCCATCCCCAAGATCTTTCCTCACCCAGCCAATCCCTCTCTATGTCAGTGCCTTAAGGAAGCCCCTGCTGTCTGCCTTCTGTCTGGCTTCCCAGCCCTTGTGAGTCGGAAAGGCCAACTGCAGACATGTGACACTCAGCCTCAGGCTCGGCTTGGGCTCCCAGTGCCATCCCCACCCTAGATGCCTGTGTCCACCACCCCTCTGTGCCCCCTGAGGTGTCCACAATGTATCAGATGCCTGGCAATCATCCCCCGGCCCCACGGCCCCCACAGAATACAGCCGGACACTGGATACAAACTGCAGTTTATTAAGGCTCCAGAGTGAGAATTGGCACTTGGTTCTGTGCAGGGGCAGGGGTGTCAGTGGAACCCAAAGGAGCTGGGCCCAAATAGGTTGGAGGGACCTCCCCCATCCCCCTACCCCCCAATAAATAAAGTCTCAGCTCCACCTCAGGGTGCTGGTGCAGGGCAGGAAGCCCTCACTGAGGAGAACCCAGGGCTGCTGCCTCCTTCATATTTCTCCCCGCATTGGACCTGGCCCCAGGTCAGTGCCCAACAGAGCCTCTGTGGCACTGTGCTCTGATGGGGCAGGGTGAGATGTGGGACCTACCCTCACTGGAGGGGTTTAGGATGGGGAGCTGGCCTCCCCCGTGGTCAATCATGGTCCGAGGCTGCCCAGGGCAGGCTCAGATGGGGCCTGCATTGGGGACGCTGTGCGCATCCCAGGTCGGGGCCCAGCCTGGGCCACAGCTAGATGTGCAGCTCTGTGTCATCGGGTGGCTCCAGGCCGGACTCTGCGCTGAGTGCTGAGGCTGAGGGGCCCTGGGCCACCCCAAATGGCGAGACAACGGGTGAGCGAGCAGCCAGAGGAGACAGTGAGGGTGAGAAGCTGGGAGACATGGCAGCTGAGGATAGGGAGCCTTCGTGGCTGATGGGGGAGCGGTGAGAGGCTGGTGGGAAGATGGCCCGGGTTGCTGCCGTGCTGGCTGGCTTAGGGGGCACAGACTTGGCTCCTGGGTGGGCCACAGCAGTGATGAGGGGTGGTGGGTCAATACGGGGAGCCGGGGGGCATGGCCGAGCTTCATCCTTGAGCCGGGCAATCTCTGTGAAGACACTGGCCAGTGGCTGGAACTGAGGGCACCAGCTCAGCAGGTAGTCCCAGTTATAGCTGCCACGGAGCTCCTCCTCACCAGCCACAATGGCTGTCAGTGCACCTGCCACACATGGCTTGCCATCTGCTGGGAAGCCATAGTCCCCGGTGGGTGCAGGGCTCAGGCCACAGCCCCCCAGGAAGGCTGTGGCAGGGGCTGGTGGGCCCTCTTCTCGGTACAGAGTGGCTCCTGCACCTGGCAGCAGCAGCCCTGCCTTGCGGCCCTTATACCAGGTGTCAGGGGCAGGTGGCTCGCAGGATGTGTCACTCAGTCCATCTGCATCCTGCTGGATGCCTGAGTCGGGGCCACGGGCAGCCAAGGAAGAAGCCACACTGGCCACACGCGGGAATTCATTGATCATGCGGATCTCGTCATCCTCTGCAGCCTCTGCTGAGCCTCGACCACTGGAGTGTGAAGGGTCCAAGGAGCCACCTCGGGGGTAGGGTCCTCCAGCTCCTGGCCCACCATAGCTGGGGAGAGTCTGGTGATAGAGGTGCTCTGAGGGTGGTGGGCTGGGTGGCTCTCGGCCTAGCTTCTGCAGAGAGCCACTGGCCAGGGGCGCTGCCTGTGACATCGGACCAGGTGCTGCCTCAGCCTTGCGGCTACGGGCCCGCACCAGCCCTAGGACCAGGGCTGCTAGTGCAAGCACCACCACAACTCCCAGGGAGGCCGCCACAGCCCCCACCAATAGCAGGTTGAGGTCGGGTGCCAGGCCTAGTGCAGTGTGGGTGATATCCACAGTCACGGGCACTGTGGCACTCCGGGAACCAGGCAGAGGCCCCCGTGCCACCACCTCCAGCCTCAGCTCCCGTGGTGCCTCACGCCGTGTCCGGCCTCCACTCCCAGAAGTGCCTGTTCCGCTGCCTGGTGCCCGGCTGTCCACTCGAAGGTACAGGGCACCTGTAGTCTGGTTGATACCAAAATAGGGGGAAGAGGTGGCAAGGGAATAGAGCACCAGGCCATCGGCACCTCCATCCTCATCTGTGGCCTGCACATGACCCAGGCTGTAGCCACGCCGGGCACCTTCTGGCACCTGGAAGTGGAAAGCCGGAGCCAGGAATACTGGGTCATACTCATCCTCCCCTGTCACCAGTACGGACACAGTGACCGAGGCTGAGAGATTCCCAGCATCCACAGCACCCACCAGCAGCTGGAAGCTTCCTGTGTGCTCATAGTCAAAGGCCACTCGTGCCCGCAACTCCCCTGTTGAGCTGTTCAGTGCAAATGCTTCACGGCCCTCAGGCCCTGGCCCGGCCTCCAACAGGCTGTAGCGGAGCCTCCCAAAAGCCCCAGCATCCCCATCAATCGCATGCAGAGTGGTCACAAGAGTGCCTGGAGGCTGGTTCTCTGACAGGCTGGTGCTGAGCAAGCTCAGTGGGAAGACTGGGCCATGGTCATTCACATCCTGGACCTCGATGGTCACTGGTGCCAGAGCAAAGTGTGCCCCAGCAGGGTCGGCAGCCTGCACTACAAGCTGATGTCGAGCCTGGGTCTCACAGTCCAAGGGGCGGGCGAGTCGCAAGGCACCTGAGCTCTCATCCAGTTCAAAGAGCCCAGAAGGGTCACCTGAGCTAAGGGTGAAACGCACAAGGCCATGAGGACCCGGGTCAGCGTCAGAGGCCTCCACATGCAGCAGCTCAGTTCCAACAGGTGTGTCCTCGGGAACCGCCATGCGGTAGGACGCTCGAGTGAAGACAGGGGGGTTGTCATTGACATCCAGCACAGTGACGGTGACAGGCACGGCTGAACTGCGAGAAGGCTGCCCCCGGTCAGCTGCAGCCACAGTTAAGTTGTACTGGGTTAGGCTTTCAAAGTCTAGAGGCTCAAGCAACACCAGGCAGCCCAGTGCCCGGGGGCCTAGTCCATTACCTTCCTCAGTCTCAGCCAGCCGGGGTTCCAGCTGGAAGACTCGGCCCCGGTTGCCACTGACAATGCTATAGTCCACGGTGGCATGGGTGCGGCTTCCATCGGCATCCGTGGCCTCCAGGGTGAGCAGGGTGGAACCAGGGGGCAGATCCTCAGTCACAGCCACACGGTAGTGTGGCAATGTGAAGCTGGGGGTGTGGTCATTCTGGTCCTGCAGCTGCACATGCACTGTGGCTCTTGCTGCCCGTCCTGGCATCCCATGATCTCGTGCTTCCAGCACCACGTCCACCACTCCTGGCCCCTCCTGGCCCAAGGCCACTGTCCCCACTGTTGTGAACAAAGTCCCTGAGATGAGAAGGGAATGGAGAGAAATATGCATTCAGCAGACGCTGTAGGTGAGTACAGGGGTGATCCTTTGGGGGGCCTAAGAAATGGCTTTGGAAGTCAGACTCCAGGGAATGGCCTATGTGCTGGGAATTTATGGAATGGTCTCCAGGATTCACGAAATGGCTTCTGGACATGCAGTCAGGACAGAGCTTAAAACAGAGACAAAGGAGGGAAAATGTTCTCACTGGGTCAGAGATCCAGGAGTTAAGAATTCAGGCAAATTCTAGGAATGGAGTGAAAATATGGCCAATCATGGTCAAAGATAAGGGGTCAGATCCTGGGAAGGACGTACCATTGTTGGAGTCAACACTGAAGCCCTCAGCAGGGGAAGCTAGGTGGTAGGAAATGTGACCATTGGCACCTGAATCCCGGTCAGTGGCAGAGACGGAGAGAATGGCACTGCCTGGAGGTGTGTGTTCAAGCAGTGTCACCTGAGGAGTGAGGACAAGTGTTTATGGCTGTTTCCCAGCTGCCCTATTGTCCACTCAGCCTATGTTCTGGAGCTTGGTCCCATGAGCCCTGCTTGGCATCCATGCCAGCTTGAAGCCCATACTCAGTGTTCAAACTGCCCACCTTCCTCCATTTCTGGGCACAGGATGAAGAACCTGGACATAGCTCCTAGGACTTGGAAGGCTGGTTTGAGATGGGACCCTCCCATCCCCAGGGCTCCATCCTCAGGTCAGTTCCAACATCCAGCCCACCTCAGACACTTCTAGCCTTGCCACTTCCTTCCAACATGAACAACCCTGGGCCCAGGTGTGGGGTCAGCTGGGGACATCAGTACCTGGTAGAGGCTCTGTGAGAAAGCAGGTGCATTGTCATTGACATCCTCCACAAATACTGTGAGGTTAGCATGGCCCTCATGAGGTCCATCATGTGCCAGCAGCTGCAGGTGATAGCAGTCACGTTGCTCAAAGTCCAGGGGGCCCGTGAGGGAGAGGCGGCCTCCATAGCGACCTACACTGAAGGGATCCTGGGGTCCAGATGGGCTCAGCACGTACCACAGCACCGGTCCTGAGTCCACATCATTCCCTGTTACCTGTGCAATCTCTGAGCCCAAAAGTGCATCTGCAATACATGGGACAAGTGTGTTTGGCATGGTCCAAGACACCCCTGGAGCCCCAGGGTGGGGTAAAGTGCTGCCCTACCACCCTCTCTACCTCTCACTTTCCCGAGCCCTCACCTTCTGACACTCGGAGCTCCCAGGGCTGGGGAATGGTGGGGCGATTATCATTGGTGTCGATGACCATCACCGTCAGGGTAGCTGAGCCCACCAGGGCTGGGCTTCCTCTGTCTGTGGCCATCAGTACCAGCCTGGACACAGAGCACAATCAGAGGTGGGGTCTGGGGATAAGGGAAAACCCTGGGCAGGGCTAGGAGGACTCACGACAGCCTGGGGGCCTGGGGGCCTCAGGATGTGGCCTAGAGATTGAGAGGGATTCAGGGCAGGGCTTGAAACTGGATGGAGCCAGGATGGGGTCTTGGAACCTACAGGGCCAGGCCTTACCGTGTTTCAGCCCAGATCTCACGGTCCAGGATGGCTGTGGTAGTAATAGTGCCTGTGCCTGGGTCTACATGGAACAAACCCCGTGCTGGTTGGGATGCGGCCAGGCTGTAGGAGATCTGTCCACTGGGGCCTTGGTCCAGGTCATCTGCCTCCACCTGGTGGGAGGAGGAGGCTGCTGGCACTGGGCTGGCCACAGACAAGTCTAGCCAGCCCTGCCCCCCATCTTCCCATCACATCCCACACCTGCAGCAGAGGTCCCTCCAAGGGCCGGGACTCAGGCAGGAAGGCCACGTAGTGGGGCCGCAGGAAGCGGGGAGCATTGTCATTGGCATCTTGCAGGGTTAGGGTCAGCACGGAGAAGGCAAAGACTCCCCCACTCTCCGCTTGCAACACCAGTCGCAGTCGTGGGCTGGTCTCGAAGTCCAGCCCCTCTGCCGAGCGAACTGTGATGGCTCCTGGGGGGAGGCAGAAAGCATCAGACAGCCCTTGCTTGCCCTGGAGCCTCCCTCTCTGATGCCCCTTCCTCAAGGGCAGCCCCTCCCCAACCAGGGCCTTCTCGGGCCCAAGGAGGAGCACCCCCAGGAGCCTGTCCTCTCACAGAGCCCCTGCTCCTGCCCCCTACCTGTACTCGGCTGGATGGAAAATGTCCCTTTCTCATTCCCACTGAGAATGCTGTAGGTGATTGGTCCACTTGAGCCCCCTGCATGGACAGCCTTAGGGGAGACAATGGGAGTCCCTGCAGAGAAGATGGTATTGGTTGGACCGTGAGCACTGAGGGAGTTTACCAGACATTTTTAGTGAGTAACCCCAGCCCATCCAGGGATACAAAGCTGGGAGGCATGGTTGAGGACCCACCTGGGGGCGCATTCTCACGGAGCATGGCTTCACTACTAGCCCGAGGAAAGCGGGGTCCACGCTCAGACTCCCCCTGCAGCCCAACAATGACCACACCAGTGGCAGAGCGAGCTGGACGGCCAAGGTCGGTGGCCACGACGAAGAGGACACGATCCCGGGGGCCCAGGGCTACAGGTGAGCGGGCCACACGTATTTCACCAGTGTAAGAGTCCACGGTGGTGCCAGGAGGTGGCGTGCCTGCCAGCCGGTATAGGATGGAGGCATTAGCACCAGCATCACGGTCTTCAGCTCGCAGAGTGGCCAGAGCCAGGGTCGGGGTGCTAAGGCTGGGGCCTGGGCGGGGCAGGTGCAGCCTCAGGGGACTGGTGGGGAAGGTGGGTGCATGGTCATTGACATCACGCACGGTGATGGTGACAGGTACCGTGGTGCTCAGGGGCCCAGCAGCTGCACCATCCACCGCACTCACAGAAAAGGCATAGCTGGGACACTGCTCTCTGTCTAGGGCTGTGGCTGTGCGTAATTCCCCAGAGCTGGGCTCCAGCAGGAAGGCTCCTGCTGCACCTGTACCCAGGTAGTAGGTCACACGGCCGTTGGCCCCAGCATCAGGGTCATGAGCCTGTAGCTGCAGCAACAGGGTCCCTGCAGGTGCATCCTCAGGCACCTCCACAGAGTAGGCAGGCACAGGGAAGGCTGGGGCATGGTCATTGGCATCCAGCACTGTCACTGTCACAAGCAGAGTAGCACTGAGAGCTGGCTGGCCTCCATCCCGGGCCTCTATCCGCAGCTGGAATGCTGGCTCCACCTCTCGGTCTAGTGGCCTCATGGTGCCAAACTCCCCAGAAGCTAGGCCTAGGACAAAGGCTCCTGATGGGTCCCCATCTGCAGAGAAGTACATGTGCACATAGACAAAGATGTGTCAGCCCATGGGAGTGAGGGTGATATATAGGCAACAGCAAATGGGAAGGGGTGGAGGGGAGAGAAACTGGGAGAAAGGAAGAGAGGAGAACCACAGATGGTAAAGGAAGATACTATAAAGCAGCTGTTCTCAGAGTGTGGTCTGGGAACTCCTTTCAGGGAGTATATAATCAAAACTAGTTTCATAGCAATACTAAAACATTATGTGCCTTTTTAAATTCTTAGTATCTCACAAATGTAGAGTCAAAATGCTTCCATGACAAGTGATGACATCACTTGTATAGTAATGGAATGTGTGCTTACGAATTCTTATGTCTTCTAGAACATAGATACAAAGTTTAGAGCATAAACGTGTATTTTCAAAGACTTATTCAGTTTTTTGTTGCTGTTGTTGTTTTAAAGATTTTATTTATTTATTTGACAGAGAGAGAGGAAACACAAGCAGGGGGAGCAGCAGGGAGAGGGACAGGGAGAAGCCGGCCCGCTGAGCGAAGAGCTCGATGACGTGGGGCTCATGGGGTTCGATCCCAGGACTCCAGGATCATGACCTGAGCTGAAGGCAGACGCTTAACCAACTGAGCCACCCAGGTGCCCTGACTCATTCAGTTTTTACTGGCTTACTTTTAGTTACACCTGCTATAATCTTTGCAATCTCACTGCCGTCCAACAAACTATTTGAACTCCTAATATTTCTTTGTGCCTATGAAGAAATACAGTAAGCAGGATACTTCACTGGCTGTTTTACAATGGTGTTTTAAGATTTTTCTCAGCTTTAATATCTAATATACTAAATATTGATGTAATGTGTTTATTATACATACATATTTGTATTATGTTTGTTATAATATCATATTATTATATCAATAAGTACTGATATCATATAAACAAAAACTCTTCAGGGTTCTCAAAAATTAAAAATATTAAGGGTTACTGAGACCAAAAAGTTTGAGAACAAGTGCTCCACAGGGAGAAACAAGAAAGAAAAAGAAAAGAAACAGGAAATAAAAACAGAGACACAGAGAGACATAAAGAGCTGAAGAGGCATAGAAAGAGACACTTAGAAACACATATATGCATGATTGAAAAGGTAGAAGACCAAGGAAAGGGAAAGGAAACCCAGACACACTGAGGCTGACATAAGCCCACAAGGAGTAAATCTGGGCAAGTGGTGCTAGATTAGCAAATGTGGGACATTTCTCACCCAGGATGTGGTACTGCAGCTGCCCATTGGCTCCCACGTCTGGGTCAGAGGCCCGCAGCACCGTAAGGGTCTGGGGGTCCTGGCCCTCTGGCACCTCCAGGGAGAGGTGGGCACTCCCAAAGGTTGGGGCATGGTCATTCTCATCCTCCACGGCCACTCGCACTGTGACATGGGTCAGCAGCGGGGGTGAGCCCCTGTCCCGGGCATACACTGTGGGGAAGCAAAATCAGTAATATGTAGCCTGCTCCCATCCATGGATAAACCCACACCACACAGCATTCACACATGTTCACCAGGTGCACATATGAACCAGAAAATGTCCATCTCTCCACACTCTGCAAGCACATGGGTGCCTACATGTGTACATGCACACATAAACATACATGTCAGAAGACTTTTTTTTTCCCCACTTCCCATACTTAGTGCAAGAAAGATGTATCTTGGATTAGTGGTAATGTGACAGAAAAGGCACTAAATAAGGTATCAAAAGATGTGGGTTCAAGTCCCAGCTCTACCGCTTCCAAGCTGTGTTAGCTTGCATAGGTCACTTAACCTCTATGGTCCTCATTATCAATATGCTTTTCTGTTAGATGGCCACAGTATAATCTGAGGGAATCCTAAAGGACAGAGCTGTGGCATTATGTATTTAAGAGTTTGTGAGATCACAACGGTAACAGCCTAAAAGTCAGATCACCTTGCAATCTGCCCAACTCTTGCCTCCCCAAAAGGATCCAAAAATATAACAAGCTGTGCTATAATAGGTGGAAGCTTCTAGAGGGTAGTTTGGAGGTTCTGCTCATGTAACACTGGTGCTCACAACACCTCAGGCTTTTGGGGTCCTGTCAATGTGTACCTGTCAGGTTGATCTCCTCCTGCTCCTCGCGATCCAGAGCCTGAAGAGTCGTGAGAACTCCAGTGTCTGGATCCAGGGAGAAGCTTTCGCCAGAGATGCCTCCATAAGTCACTTGCCCATTGGCCCCTGAGGAGGGGCAGCATGGAAGGAGATCAGAGGGTAAATATACCCTTTCTTGCCCAGTGACCCTCTCCACTCATCCCCTCAGGTCTTACCCAGGTCTGGGTCGGTTGCCCGCAGAGTGAGCAGAGAAGTGCCAGGCGGGCTGTTCTCACGCAAGAGGACGCTGTACTCCTGCTGCTGGAAAGCGGGTGCCTCGTCGTTGACGTCAGCGACACTGACAGTCAGGAGCTGCGTGGCTGAGCGCGGCGGGGAGCCGTGGTCGGCGGCCACCACTGTCAGTACGTGCTCAGCTCGCTGTTCCCGGTCCAGGGACCGCACCACGGACAGCGCTCCTAGGTGAGCGGTAGGGCAGGTTGGAAGGAAACCTCAACACTCTCTTCCCATCAGCACCCTCCCTCGCCCCAACCTCCTCCGGGCCCAACTCACCGGTGCTGGAGTGTAGCCGGAAGTAGCCGTCCCCGCCAGCTGCCAGGCGATAGGACACGCGTGCGGCTTCGCCCAAGTCCGGGTCCCTTGCTACCACGTGCAGCGCCACCGGCCCGGGCGGCTGATCCTCGGGGATGCGCACACGTGAGGGCGAGGCGAAGACGGGCGCGTTGTCATTCTCATCCGTGACAAAGACGCGCGCCGAGACGCGCGCTGCGCGCCGGCGGCTGGCGTTGGCGGGCCGGTCGGAGGCTTCCACGAGCAGCAGCAGGGCGGGTGTGGTCTCCCGGTCCAGGCCTCGCGGTGCGCTGAGCGCCCCGGTGCGCGCGTCCAGGCGAAGCGCGGGCACCGGCGGCTCCTGGCGCAGCAGGCGGTAGCGCACGTCGCTGTTAGGGCCCGGGCCGTCGGCGTCCGACGCGCGGAAGGTGTACAGCGCCGCGCCAGGATCCGGGTTCTCCGGCAGCGCCAACGCCAGCGGATCGCGCGCGAAGGCCGGCGCGTGCTCGTTCTCGTCCTGCACGCGCACCTGCACGCGCAGCAGCCGCGCCCCCGCGCCTCCCGGGCCCTCAGCGCGCACAGTGAGAGCGCGCCACGCCGGGCCCGCCTCGAAGTCCAGGGGCCGCGCCAGGTACAAGCGCCCTGAGGCCGCGTCCAGCGCGAAGGTGCCCTCTGGGTCGGCGCCGCCCACCAATGTGTAGGTGAGTGCGCCCACCCCCGCCGGCTCCGGCGACGCCACAGAGCCCAACAGGGAGCCCGGCTGCAGCCCTTCGGCCGCTGTCACCGTCAACACGACGGGCACTGGAGCCGCTGGGTCTGGCTCTGAGGGATCTGCTGGGGGCTCAGCGGAGCGAACTGAGGGAAGCACCTGTTGTGGACGGAAGAGGAAGGACAGAATCAGTGGGACCCGTGTAAAAGGGGTCTGGGCTGGCCGACTGGGTAGCTGAAAGGGTAGTCAGAGTAGCCCGACTAGAGGACATAAGGATTCTGTGAAGGTGTAGCTCTTGGAGAAGCCCATAGCGGTGGCCAAAGAGAAGTGGACAGATTTAAGGAAGGGCAGCCGTACCTGCACCAGCAGCTGGAGGCTGGAGCTCCGAGGGGGGCTGCCTTGGTCGTGAGCACTCAAAGTCAGCACGTAGTGTGGCCGCTCTGCTCGGATCAGGGGTGCTGCAGTGAGCAGCTCCCCCGAGTGAGGGTGAAGAGTGAAGAGCTCTGAGCCAGGACCTGGGAACAGTAGAGGAAGAAGGGTGAGAGCTCAGCAGGTCATGCCATCACCACCAACTCCCTTCTCTCCACACCACCCCCCATACCAGTTAGTGTGTACAGGATGGTGCCGTTCTCCCCCTCATCTGGATCCTTGGCCTGCAGAGTCGTCACCAGTGTCCCTGGAGGCACTCGATCTGGTACCTGTGGGGACACACAACTCACCTACAGCTGTGTCCTTCCTGTTCTTGAGTTATCTCAGGGTCAAGTTCCCCTCACTTGAATGCAGGCAGAGCCCCTTTCTTGCTCTCACACCTGTTCCAAGAGCCAGTCTCTCTTACCTATACCTACAGCTCTGTGGGGAGCCCCACTGCCTCTCACACTTTTTCAGGGCAGAGTCCTGCCACTTCACATACCTGTATAGGGAGGCCCCCGCCAGCAGCCCCGGAAGCTTGCAGGAAGCTGGGGCTGTTGTCGTTGAGGTCGAGTACTGCGATGTGCACGGTGCCTGTGGTACTACGGGGTGGGCTCCCCCCATCCTGCACCTGCACCAGGAGCTGGTAGCTGCTCTGCCGCTCTCGGTCCAGGGTTTGGAGTGTGGTCATCTCTCCTGGGAGTGCAGGATAGGGATCATGTATGGGGTAGCTAGGGATGTACAGCCTGAGGCCTGCAGCTAAGAAGCTGGGGTTTAGGGAGTGTGGGAGGGAATGCCAGGGTGAAAGTCCAGGCTCAGTCCTGGTCCTCATGGCAGGGGTCTGGGGATTCTGTCTGGGTATTCACCAGTCTGAGGATGAGGCTATGAGGTCTCAGAATTTGGGCCCCAGTGCTCACCAGTCTGGGGGTGGATGCGGAAGGCCTTGCTGTCTTCTGACAGCGGTCGCAGGCTGTAGGTCAGACGTCCATTGGGTCCTGAGTCTCGGTCAGTGGCAAAGACCCGGCCCACGCTGGTCCCTGGGGGCTGGTTCTCAGCCACAGCCAGGAAGGTGGGCTCCTCAGACAAGCGGGGACTGTGGTCATTCTGGTTGAGGATGCTGACCCTCACGGTGGCTGTGCCTGTCTGCTGCCCCAACTCAGCTTTGGACCCAGACACTGCCAGTACCTTCAGTGTGTACAACTCCTGGGCCTCACGGTCCAGTGCTGCTCGCACCCATAGCCAACCACTCTGTGGTTCCAGGCCAAAGGGGTTACTTGGCCCATCTGCTGCAAGATGGTAGGTGATGGGGCCCCCATCTGGTGCTTGAGCTTGCACTTGCAGGACCTTAGTTCCAGGGGTGGTGCCTGAGGGCAGGTCCACACGGTAGGAAGGGCTGTCAAAATGAGGAGCCAGCCCACGGGTCCCCAAATCCTGTACCACCACCCGTAGTCGAAAGTGGCTGGTGCGGGGTGGGGAGCCTCCATCTCGGGCCTCCAACTCCAGCTCATGGGCTGGCCCCCCTGGGGGCCCCAGAGGTCCCATAAGCCGTACATGGCCTGTAGTGGGGTCCACAGTGAAGGCCCCACCACCCCCAGCAAGCAGGGTAAAGGTGACTCGACTGTTAACACCTGCATCAGGGTCCAGAGCCCGAAGTGTATAGATGGGGGTCCCTGGGGCAGTGTTTGGCGGCAGCAACACTGTGTCTTCAGGTGCAGGGAAGGCAGGGGAGTTATCATTCACATCATCCAGCAGCACACGCACCCGAGCTACAGCAAAAGCCGGGGGCACTCCACTGCCTGCCCGCACCTCCAGCTCCAGCACTGGTCCCAGCAGCTCCCGGTCCAGAGGGCGAAGTGTTTGTAACAGCCCTGAGGCCCCATCTAAGGAGAAGAGTCCTCGGGGATCCCCACCTGATAGGGCAAGGGTCACAGACCCCAAGCGACCTAGGAGAAGGAGAGAGGAATCAAGAAAGAGATGGGGGCACCTATTGAGTTGGGGACCTAGACTCTGATCTCAAGGAGGGCTAAGCACCATCCACACCTGTGTCTTTCAAACTATTAAGGGGAGGGGCAGGTGGTGGCAGAGATGCTGGGTGGCACTACGGTGATACTTCATGTGCCTGGGGATGAAGCAGAGTGCCTGCACTGTGCCCAGGGGTGTGTTGGGGATTTGAACCTGCACGTTTTGTACTGGGGCTATCTATGGTGTGATACTGTAGGGTGCTTTGAGATGGGTTATGTTGGGGTGGCTGGGTAGAGCACCAAATGGGTATAATGATAAATAATACCTGGTGGATTGCGTGCCTGGACTATGCCCACACTGGTGCCTGGTGCCACATCCTCTGGTACAGAAAAGACATACTGTAGTTGCTCAAATACTGGTGGCACAGGGGTTCCAGGCACAATGCTGACGTTGACTCGGGCACTGGGCTCTGCCTGCAGGCCACCTCCATCCTGAGCCCCAATCTCCAGCTGCACCACAGAGTTGGCCCGTCTGGCCAAGGGCCAGGCTACTGTCAACAGCCCTGGGAGAAGGGACAGAAGCAGAGATGTATAAGGAAACAGCACAGAGGTAGAAAGGTTATGGGAAGGGGGGGCAGTACTTCATTTAAGTAGGTGGGAAGAGGGGTCTGGGGACAAGCCCTGAGAATGGGAGGGTCCTCACCTGAGTGCTCATCCAAGGCAAAGAGTGGGGGGTTATTGCCAGCCAGGATGTGGTAGGAGAGTCGCCCGTGGGGCCCCTGATCAGGGTCATGGGCACGCACCCTCAGCACAGCTGTGCCTGGTGTACTATGTGCACTCAGACTGGCAGCATACTCCCGTGGGTAAAACTGCGGTGGGTTGTCATTCTCGTCTGACACAAACACCTTCACGTATACCATGGACTTGAGGCCTCCCTAGGGAGACAGGCAGCCATAAGACAGATGGGCCTTGTCTGGCTCTGGTGAATGCCCTATCCCAACACCCCAACCTGCCCACGGTCTGCCCACTCACCCCATCCACAGCCGTCACTGTGAAGTCAAAGCTTGAGGGTCCCTGATCTCGGTCCAGGGTCCGGGTTGTGCACACATCACCACTGTGGGCATCGATGCGGAACGGGGGAGACCCTGAGGCGCCAAGTCCGGCCCCCAAGGAATAGGAGAGGAGGCCAAATGGACCACTGTCTGCATCTGTGGCCGTCACCTAGGGAGAGGCTGGGGTGAGTGATGCCCCGTCTTTTTGACAGAAGAGCCAGAGCTAAGTGGCAGTTAGAAGGGGCAGGCCCTGGGCCAACTGGGTGCCAGAGTCTCTGGATGGTGACACTGAGAGGGGACCAGTAGGACGTGGGCCAAAACCCAACCTCACCACCTCAGACCTCACCACCTGGTTTAGGTTCCTGTGAGCTTCTGGTCACAACATTTTTGTCAGCTGGTCAATAGGTCAATACATAAACCTTGTTTTATGTGTGTTTCTGTTTAAAGACACCTAATATATTGTTGATTCATTAACATTGAATCCACAGCTGATGGCACTATAAATCATATCTGAATGAAGCTTATCTAACACATATATTGTCTTCACAAGGCACTTCATAAGGTTCCCCTTAGGAACACTAGGCAGCACTTTAGTACTACACTTAGGGACCATAGTAAAGAGCAAAATCACCAAACAAAAGGGACAAAAATGCGAAAAATGTGGCACCAAATAGACCGCAGAAAGGACCCTTGTTTACAGTACGAGCTGAAACATGAAGGCAGAGTGTTGCCTGGAATGTGCACATCAGTCCACTTGAATTTTTCATCATTCTGCACATGTGCTGGAATGACTGCAAAAGCTCCATGAGTATTGATTCGGGGGTTACAAATACATTTTAGAGAGTCGGCAAATTTACAAATACAGAATCTGCACATGATGAGGACCACCTGCACTGGTAGAGGAGCGTGCTTGGGGCTGTGACTGCAAGTTCCAGGTGGGCCACAGGGGGTTAGTGACCATCACCAAGTCTCATAATCACTCTGAGCAGAGAACTAGATGACCAATGGAATTACTGGGGCTGATGTTCTAGCCCTGCTTTTTCCTGAGTCTGGCCATTCCAGAGTGGGGTCTGATTGATTTGGGGATCTAATCACTGGAGTGATCGGGGTCTGCTCTGTGAATTTATGGATGTGGCTCCTGTACCTGTGCCGTTCCTTGCCTCTCAAGCCAACCTCACTGGAAGTGAGAGAGGGAGAATGGCAAGTCTATGGGATGTCAAGGTCATTAAGTCCAGGGGGCTCCTCAAAACTAAGAAGTAGGGGAAGGATTTCCTGGTTAATTCTTGGGTATCCCCCAGACTGGCTCAGGAAAAGTTGAACTATCAGACACCAATGTTAGGAGCCTCTGAACATTTCAGAACCAGAGCAGAGGAGACATCATTCTGAAAGCTTCTGAGTCTAGGACAGGGCCAGGCACACAGCAGGTACTCTATGTGTATTTGTTGAATAAGTGGACATTCTGATTACCCTGACAACAAAACCTTCCTTCAAACTACATTTTATACGTTGGGTGCACATTAGACCCCTGACAGTGTGTTAGCTGGTGTTGACTGCTGTAGACTGTGACAAAGTACTCTCTATGGATACAGGGGTCCTAGGGTCATGTCATGCTGTAAGAGGAGGCTGGAGAGTTCCCTCTTCTTAGCCAGAAAACGTTCCTCCGAGAGAAGGCTAGCCAAGGACTTCGGATTGTTGCCCAGGTCCTTGACAGAAGTGATTTGTGGCACTGTTTACCCTCCAGAGAGACACTAAGACCCTGCCATGGCTGAACCCTGGAAACCGATCCTGCTCCAACTCTACTATGGCTGTGGGCCCAGATATCCCAGGAGACAAACATCCCCCCACATCAATTCAGGCAGGCAGCAGCACAGCTGCGGCACCATCTCCAAAAGCTGTTAAAGACCTTTGCCCTCTGACTTGCTGCAGGAAGAAAGCAATAAATAGTGGTCAGGGGAAGTTGTCAGGAAGTGACCCCAAAAGGCATAGGGGCCGCTGACTGGAAATGACCAAGGCAGAAGTGAATTTCCCGCCCTGTGCAGCTCCTGCTAGAGGTTCCACTGCAAATGCACAGTCTCCCTTTCCAGCAGGCTCTCAGACCTGCTGCCCAGGCCAACCCTGGTCAGCTCCCTCTCCCACTCATCTCTCTCCTCCTGTCCCCACCCACCTCTAGCTCTCATCGAATGCACTATTTCAGGGAGGAAATAAAGACCCTTATCTGTGAATTTGCTAAAGTTCCTACCAGGCCACAAACTTACTGCATCCACCCCGTCCTGACCTCCTTCCCAGGTGTCTCCTGCTTCTCCCGCTGCCAACCCCCTCCACAGATTCCTCCGCCTCCCTTTCTCCTGCCTGTTCTCATACACTGTTGCTCCCTGGAATCTCGCCTTGGCCTCGTCTCACTCTGCATGCTCCCTCAGGACCTTCTCTTCCACTTCCGTGGCTTTGACCATCGTCTGCACTTTGACCTAGACCACTCCTCTGAGATCCAAACCTGTACATCCAGATGCCTGCTCAACATCTCCAATTGGATGTCCCACAGGCACCTTAAATCCAACCTGTCCAAAACTAAACTTATGATCATTCCAACCCCCTCTAATGACTCTTCCATCCACGCAGTTGCTCAAGCCAGAAATCTGTTCTTCCCTTTTCCTCTCCCGGTATATCAATCAACTGGGGACTAAGTAAATCCTCACTATCTCTCCTATTTGTCTATTCCTCTCCATCACCATTATCACTGTCCTGATTTAGGCCTGAGTCATCTCTCCCCTGGACTATTGTGATTCCTTTCTCATAGGTGTCTGACCCTCCAATCTGTCCTCTACCCCAGGATTTCTGATCCTTGGTATGACTGACAGTTTGGACCAGATAATTCTTTGTTGTGGTGTTGTCATGTGCATTATGGGATGTTTGACAGCATCCCTGGCCCCTATGCACTAGATGCCAGTAGCAACCCACCAGTTGTGACTATCAGAAGTCTCTAGACATTGCCTAATGTCCCTCAGGGGCAAAATCACTCCCAGTCATGAACCACTGCTCTAGACTACCAAAAGCATCTTTTGAGAAAGGAAATATGATCATATTACCCTTCTACTAGAAAATCTTCAACATTCTCTAAAGAAAAGTGCTCAAAGGCCTTGGCTTGGCTTGACTCCTCGCTGTGTGACCTACCTGCACATCTCACCTCCCACTCTCCCACTGCACACCTTAAACTCCAGAGGCAGATACTGAGCCACTTATAGCCCTGAACAAATCAGGCTCTCCCACTGCTCTGTGCCTGGAGCCCCCCTCCCCACCGTCTGGCCCCCTCACAAACTCCTGCTCAGCCTGTGAGTCTCAGCTTAAGGGTCACCTCTTTGGGGATGCATTCGTACTGCCTATCTGTACCTCACATAAGTCCCCATTATGGAAGTTCTTTTTATTGCAGTACAACAATTTTTTTGTACAAGAATCTCCCCTTTAGACTATAAACTCCATGAAGTAGGGGGTAATGACTCATTCATTACTGTATTCTCTGTCCCTAAGACAATGACTAGCACTTGGTAGATACTTGATAAATGTATACTGAATGAATCCAATATTAAGACTTCTTCTAACAGGTATGAACACCCAGTGCTCATTTTTACTCCTGCTTCCCTATAGTTACTAAGAGTAAAAACTCCAGGAAACCCCCTGGAGAGTTACTCTCTTTCTTCAGGCACTAGTGAGGAAGAAATTTGGAAGCCATCACCCATTGGTCCTGGGCCAAGAGGGAGAGTAAACACATGGGAGAGTGGGTGGGAGCTGGACAGCAGCAGGCAGGCAAATACCCTAGCCAGAAGGCAAGGCGTCAGCTGGGCCTAGGCACTGCCTAAAGTCTAGGCCAACAGGCAGCCTCTGAGAAGATGCTCAGGCATCTGGTGGACTTCTGAGAAGTAAAGACTTTAAGCACTAGTCTCCTAAAAGGCCTCCCTACCTCCTGTTTTCTGTCCTGCATCCATACTCCATGATGCAGCCAAAGCAATCTTCCCAAAAGACATATCAGCTTTGCCCAGAGCCCCTCACTGGCCCACTGTGATTTTTTTAAATTATCTTTAAAAAAAAAAGATTTATTTATTTGACAGAAAAGAGAGAGAGAGCGGGCACAAGCAGGGGAGCAGGAGAGGGAGAAGCAGGCTCCCCGCTGAGCAGGGAGCCCAACGTGGAACTTGATCCCAGGACCCTGGATCATGACCAGAGCCGACCATAGATGCTTAACCGACTCAGCCACCCAGGCGCCCCAGCCCCCTGTGATTTTTTTTTTTTTAAAGATTTTATTTATTTATTTGAGAGAGAGAGAATGAGAGACAGAGAGCAGGAGAGGGAGGAGGGTCAGAGGGAGAAGCAGACTCCCCACTGAGCAGGGAGCCCGATGCGGGACTCGATCCAGGGACTCCAGGATCATGACCTGAGCCGAAGGCAGTCGCTTAATCAACTGAGCCACCCAGGCGCCCCCCTTTTTTTTTTTTTTAAGATTTCATTTATTTATTTGAGAGAGAGAGAATGAGAGACAGAGAGCACGAGAGGGAAGAGGGCAGAGGGAGAAGCAGACCCCCTGCTGAGCAGAGAGCCCGATGTGGGACTCAATCCCGGGACTCCAGGATCATGACCTGAGCCGAAGGTAGTCGCTTAACCAACTGAGCCACCCAGGCGCCCACCCCCTGTGATTTTTAAGACAAAGAGGTGGTTCACAACTGGGAGTGATTTTGTCCTCTGGAGGGGACATTAGGCAATGTCTAGACCAGCTTGTAAATCTGGTCCATGTCTACTATTTTGTCTCAGCTCTCTGCAGTTCTTCGCAGCACAGTTGAGGCCAATCTGAACAATGCAGTCACCTAACACATCATGGGGTTCTGCAGCTCTGTCTGAAGGCCTGGAATCCCCATCCATATACTCTATATAATCCATTTGGCAAAGTCTCATTGGTTCTTCAAAGGTGCCCTCCTCCAGACTCCCACAGCACCTCATATGCCATCTGATGCAGCACTAGTAACTGATGTGTCTCCCTGTCTAGACTGGGACCTGCCTGGGAATAAGACCGTGTCCTTTCTTTGTTCCCTGGGACCAGAAGAGTGCCAAGCTCATAGTGGGTAAGTTAATTCTTGAATATATCACTTATCCACTGATCTAATCCATCCTTCACCCTTAAAGCAAGTTAGCTTCCCCAAAAAACAATCTGTAGAAAGGAGGGAGGGATGAATAGGTAGAGCACAGAGGATTTTTAGGATGGTGAAACTACTCTGTATAATACTGTAATGCATGTCATTATATATATCCATTATACATTTGTCCAAACCTATACAATGTACAACATCAGGAGTGAACCCTAATGTAAACTATTTTGGGGGGTTTGGGGTGATTATGTGTCATTGTAGTTTCATCAGTTGAAACAAATGAACCACTCTGGTGGGGATGCTGATAATGCGGGGAGCGGGTACATGAATGGGGACAGGGGATATATGGGAAATCTTTGTCCTCAACTCAATTTTGCTGTGAATCTAAAACTTTTCAAAAAATTGAGACAGTCTGATCATGCCCTTTTCTGGCTCAAAGAAGTTCAGTGACCACCTGTGCCTTCCAAGTAAAGACCTAACCCCCTTAAAGCTTGGTGTCCAAGGACTTCTGTAATCTGACCTCAGCCTGACTCTTCAATTTCATGCCCCCTCTGTCTCCTCCAGGCCTGACTTGCAGGCACTCTGTGGCTCCCAGAGTCTGTCCAGGGCTCCCACCTCCTCCTCAGAGAGGCCTTCCTGCTCTGGACATGGGCATGTGATCTCACTAATAGTTCTTGTTATCTCTCATCCTTGTGCCTGAGCACAAATGTCTCATCAAGGCTCAGCTCCATGGAGGGAGATGGGGGTTTCTTCCAGCAGAGCCGAGCAATGGGATGAAGGCTCCGTAAATGCTGGCATCTCTCTTGGAGAGCAGGAGCCACATGGGTGCACAGAATCTCCATCTCTGCCTTTCAGAACAGCTTTGAGATTTTGTAGAGTCTCTCTCCCTTCTTGACACCACAGGACACTTTTTCCTCTAGATCCAATCTTAATTCCCTCAACTGCCTTACCTGGCCCACCTCTTGCACCTGCTTTCTCATCTTGTCATGAGCCCTCACCCTCTGTACAGACTTTGGAGCTCACAGGATAGGATCAAACCCCCTCACATAAGTCACCATAAACATACACCTGCAAGGCTTGGTTTCTGTTCTGAAGTCCCCTGTGACCTCTAATTCACTCCTGCCCGCAGCAGCATCCTGCTGTGTGCAGGACTTACCCACCTGCAGGAAGCAGGTTCCAGGCTGGGTGCCCTCAGGCAGTGAGGCATTGTAGAAAGTTCTCTGGAACTGGGGCTCATTATCATTCACATCTTGCAGGGCCACACTGACTGTGGCAGACGAGGCAAGAGGAGGCAAGCCCCCATCTGTGGCCACCACAATCAGCTGTGGCTGAGGTTCCAATTCATAGTCCAGCGAGGCAGCCGTGGTAATGATGCCTGAAGTGGGGTCGATGGAGAACCAGCGGGTGTGGGCACCAGGGGCCAGGCTATAGGTGACTTGACCATTACTGCCCTGGTCAGGATCCCGGGCCATCACTCGCACCACGAAGCTGCCAGGCAGTGCAACTTCAGGAAGGGGCTCAGGTCTGTAGAGCTGACGGTCAAAGGTAGGCGCATTGTCATTGACATCAGTGACATGTAGTACAAAGGTAGCCTCAGCCCGCAGTGGGGGTGAGCCTGAGTCTGTGGCGGTAACCCGCAAGTTATAGGCATCCCGCTCCTCCCGATCCAGCTGCCGAGCCACACACACTAGGTAGATGACACTGTCCTGAGTGCTGAGGGCAAAATGGCCCTCTCCACCCTCCAGGGAAACGTTGACATGAGCAAAGTCGCCATCATCTGGGTCTGACACAGAGATGCGAGCAACAAGCTGGCCAGGTGGGGCAGCCTCGGACACTCGCGGGGAGCCATCTGCACTCAGAAAGATGACAGTCATGGAGGGCTGATTGTCGTTGGCATCTCGCACGTTCACAGTCACAAAGGCTGAGCCCAGCTCAGGGTGAGCCCCACCGTCCCGCGCCTGCACCACCAGTTCATGGACCCGCCGTTGCTCAAAGTCCAGTGGCCGCTCCAGCCGCAGCAGTCCTGTGTGTGCGTCAATGGAGAAGGGCCCATCACCCTCACTCTGCCTCCGGTTGATCTCATAGGTCACAGCTCCATTGGCACCAGCATCGGCATCAGATGCATACACCTGCAAGACAGGACTGCCAGGGGCCAGGCTCTCAGACACCACAGCATGATAGCGGCTCTGATTGAAAGCTGGGGCATGGTCATTGATGTCCAGCAGTGTCACATCCAGCAGGGCCTGGGCCCTCCGCGGGGGTGAACCACCATCGTAGGCCTCCAGTTGCAGCATGTAGTGTGAGCGGTTCTCTCGGTCCAGCTCCCCGGTAACTACCAGTTCTGGCACGGGAGCCCCATCTGGACCAGGACGTGTCTCCAGCTGGAAGGTCTCTCCAGCCCCATCACCAGACAGTGCATAGCCCTGGGTTCCTAGGCGGCCAGCATCTGCATCACGGGCAGGCTCCAGCGGGTAGCGGGTGCCGAGAGCTGTATGCTCGGGTATCTGCAGGGCAGCCCGAGCCTGTGGGAAAGCCGGAGCATGGTCATTGATGTCAGCCACTCGCACGGTCACTTCTACGGTGGCGCCATCAGGAGTGACTGCAGTGAATCGGTAGCGATCTCGCCGCTCACGGTCCAAGACGCGGGCTGTACGGACCACTCCGCTGTGCTCATCGATGGCCAGGTCTGTGCCCACCCCACTGCCCTCTTGGGCGGAGATGAAGTACATGGGAGGCGCTGCTGTGCCTGGAGGGAGCCCTGCACTGATGTCCCCAATCAGGGTGCCTGCTGGCTGCTCCTCATCGATCTGTAGGTCCAAGCTCCCGGCCTGACCCCAGGCACCTGACACCCCAGCCCCCAGCAGCAGCAGCAGCAGTGGTAGCAGGGGGAGGGGCCTGCAGCTCTGCATGCCAGTGCAGGAAGGCGCAATGCCCTCCTCCTTCTGCATGACAGGGGCAGTCCAGTTATGACTTGGGTTCCAGCTCTGGCCCAGGCTCCAGGCCCAGCTTGATTTCAGGCTTTGGATCAGGTCCAGCTCGGGCCCTGGCTCCAGCTCGGGCTCCCTGACCTGGGAGAAAAGCAGAAGGAAAAAGGTCATGATGGTAGTGGGGTGGGGTGGGGGGAGGGGAGGGGAGTGGAATCAATGATCCAGGGAGACTGGTATCTAAGCCACAGTAAGACTCCAGCATGTTCAGCCCCTCCATAGGGCATTTGTGCTGCCATATATCCATTTCAGACCCAAGAAGCTCCTGCTTCAGAACTCCTCAGGACCTATTCCAGTCTTTCCCTGGCAGGTCCCCATCCCACCCTAACCACACCCTACCCCCAGCAGATTGTTTTTTTCCTATTGTTCAGGTCTCAATGCCCTTGGACTCCCTTCCTTTCATGTCTGGACTTAAAAATATGGCCAATCCTTTCTCATTTTTCTTCTTATTCAGGACTAATATCTCAACAACCATGTGCTTTTGGTAACCTCACCTGAATCATCAAACTTCACCTTGAACCATCATGTTCTTGAGCTTTCTATCAGCATAGAAATATACAGGAATTCCTATATATAGGAATATATATGTATTCCCTTAGCCCCACTTCCCTCTCCATTCAACAAGGGATTGGGAACACATCAGTGACTAAAGGAAACAGTCCCTGGCTTCAGGGATGTCACAGTCCAGGGATTGGACAAGTAATTACAAGTATGATAAGGGCTGTAAGAAGTGCAAGCAGCTCTGAGGGCATATATAGAAGAGGGGTTTGTCATAGTCAGGGAGTCAGGGAGAAATTCTCTGAGGATGTGACCTTCAAGTCAGGATCTACCTAATGAGTAGGTATTGGCTAGGCAGTGGTGGGCAGAAAAGGGGGTTATAGAAAGGAGAGAACATTCAGAAGAGGGAACAGACAGAGGGAAGGCTTAGGGTCTACAGTGAAGAAAAGGCTGAGAGTGTTTGGGGGTGAGTAGGGACAATGTGTGTGAGATGTAGAGGTGTAGAGTGCTAGGGGGAGGGGATATGAAATGGGGCGGGGACTCATAAGCCATATGGATGATTTGGATTTATTTCTAGGGGTAAGGGAAAAAGCATTTTAAGAAGAGGTGTCATGATATGACTTACATTTTGTGATGATCACTATAGATAGGTGCCCTTTGGAAAACAGAAGGTATGCACATGGGACCGTTATCTTAGGACAGCCCCTATAATACATTTGTGGGAGTCCAGGTGATGGTGGTGCTTTGATGGTGACTTGATGAGTGTTAGCAATAAAAATGGTGAGAAGTGGATAGGTCTGCAGGAGGCTTAGGAGGTAGAACAGGCAGGGTTTGATGACAGCTTGAAGGGATTGTGAGCAGTCAAGGATGATGGGCAAATTTCTGGCCTTAACCATCAACTGGAGAAAGGTATCCTTAACTGGCCAGAGAGGGAGACAAAAAGAAACCCAGAGAGGGACAGTGCCTCTGAGGCTAAGGGGAGCCAGGATTTCAAACACTGCATAAGTTCAAGAGGGAAGAGGCCTCAAGCCCCATATGAAGGCCTTAGTGATGGAGGGAGAGCAGAATCATTGGAGAGGTTGCCCTGTCTGAAAGGTTGGTTCATTTCCCCCAGTTTCTCACTTCTCACATCCTCCTCCCTCCATGCCATGGGGCTTCCCCTCCTGTGACAATGCTCTCACTAGGCTTCCGATCATCTCCATGCTCTACATCCAATGAACACTTTTTTCTTATCTTCCTCTTACTGGATCTTTCTGGAACACTGGATCACTGATCATTGGCTTCTTGGAGCCTACTCCTCCTGGCTTCACATGGTGATACCCCACCTCTTGCTTCCATTGTACTTCTCTGTCCACCCCTCAATTTCCTACACAAATTCTTCTTCCTCTGCCCATCCCTTAAAAATTGGTGCTCTTCAGGCCTCAATCCTGGGCCACATCTTTTTCAAGTCTCCTCCCTATTCTGCCTGGGTGATCTTTCTTATCCATTCCTGTGCCTTCAATTCAATTGCATCAATTATTTTTTATGCACTGTCTAATTGTTGACGCCTTTCCAGTTTCCTTCCATCTCCAGCTCTGGAGACACATGGCTGGCTATATACTGGACTTCCTTAACAACATATCCCTAACCCTCTCCTCAAGCTGATTTTCTTCCTCCAATCTCTTTCCTGTGAGCAGCACCACCACTCAGAAACTCTCCTTGCTTCCTTGCTTTTCTTAGGTCTGATTTCCAGTTAGTTATCAAAACCTGACAATCTCAATGAGACATGTCTCAAGTCTGCCCTTTCCTCTCTCTTTGCACTGCTACTGTCCCAGTCTGAGCACTATCATCTCTCCTTTTGATTCCTACAATAGCCTCTAACTGCTCCCCCTGCTCCTGGCTTGGATCGTCTGACCCATCTCCACCTGACCAGAGCTATCCACATAGCTTTCACCAAATCACTCCTGAAGAGAGGCTTCCATGGGTTCCCCATTACTGACAGCAGAAAACTGCTGTCCCTCTCTGCAGATACACATACACACAAACCGTGTCGGCAGTTTCAGGGGGTTCATGGACACTAGGTGTAAAACTTCTAGCCCAAAAGATAAAGTACAGCTTCCTTAATATATCTTCCTGATCTGAGCCCTGCTGCCTCTCTAGTGCACCCGACCTTTACTGTCTTCCACTACACCCTGCATCCCAACACTAAAGCCATCCCCAAGTTCCTTCCCACTCCTTGCCCTGTATGTACTACTCTCTCGTCCTGAGATATCCTTTAAACATCCTTTCCAAGTGGCCATCTCCACTCAGACTTCAAGATCTGGTTCAAATGTCCTGTCTGCTGTGGAATTTTCTGCGACATCTTTCTCCCCTGGGGTCCTCCTACCATCTCCTCCTACCCTCTCCTGGGCTCCCACTGCCATTGGTCACACTGACAATAAATTGCATGGCAGCCCTGAATTGCAGCCCCCTTGAGGGCAGTGAGTTCAGGGTCTTAGTTGGTTTCTGTCCAGCACAGTATGAGAGGCCATCAGGGCTGAATGCATATTCAGAGCCTTTTAATTTTATGCCACCGCACTCACATGCTGACACAGACAGAAACGTCTGTGGACATGCCAACTCAGATGACATACACAAACACAATGACAGCCTGTGTCCCTGAGGCACCGTGGTCAGTCCTGTGGCTACAGAAGTGTGTCCTCGGGTTTTATGTATTAGCTCTGCTTTAGGACTTCCTGTCCTCCCAAGGGAGTTCTGACCTCTCGCTTACACTTCCAACCTCCAACTCTCCCACCTGTGTGAGGCAATAAAAAGAGCAGGGATTCTAGAGTTTGAGTTATTTTCCTAATCCATATGATTCTGTGAGAATTCGAGACAATGGAAGCAAAGAGCCTAGAGCTGAGCATCTGGTAGATGGATCCCTTCATCCTGGCTTCAGAGTTCTGGAGTTCTCTGTGTGCACTAAGACCCCTGTCCTTGGGGACTCAAGTCTGAGGAGCTCATGGAACTGCCACATGGGATAAACAGGTCAGAGGAATTCAGAACAAGGAGGTCTGAGTGAACATAGGTCTGACTCAGTGGGGGGAGAGGCTGAGTGTACGGGGATGGCCCAGAGGCCCAGGTCAGGAATGTAGGCCTAGAACTGAGTTAGGGGTCAAGGGTTTAGAGGTGGTCCTATTCATTTAATCAATCAATGGAGAGCAAGCAGTTATGGTTGGTGGGGAGAGAGGATAATGGACAATGAGGTCAATGTATTTATTACTGTATTAAAGTTTTCTGTCTGCACATCCAGAGACAGAATGCCAGCTATATGAGGGCCAGGATTATCTCTCATTCACCTTTGTGTGTAGCACAGAGTATGGTACATGATCAGTATGTTTTCTGAACGAAAGGATGTATGAATGGTATGAGATAAAAGCTCAGGTGAATGAGCAGCCTTGAAGAAAAGGGATCCAGGCCCAGACAGATGCCCCTTCTCCAACCTGTGTAGACCCTGCCCTCCTCATCACCCAAGTGGGGTTCCTCTCCACTGAAGACTCCCCCAGTACAGTCTCACAGTGGACGCACATCGGTGCATACTCACAGTCACAGACCCACACACAGCCAGATACACAGATGCACAGACTCACATACAGACAGGCACAGTCCACACACATACATACACGAGCAGGGGCTACTTCAACATATATGCAGTCAGTGCACGTACGTAGATACCCCTCCTTACAGAGAAGCGTATTTTCACACACACAGATGGGGATGTTCATTCCCATGGATCCTGTCCCCCCCCACACACATACAGGCATACACAGAGACCCACACATGCATGCCTTGTGCACACAGAAAGGCAAGCTTCTCACAGGCCTCACGTGGACAGGCACACTCCCATGATACCCTCCCCCACACATACACACAGGCATCCTCACGCACACCCTCCCTCCCACGTACACAGACAGATGAACTTCCACGTGCGCACACAGTGGCAGGCACGCGCGCACACACTTGAAGACCCGCCCACACACAGGCATGCTCTCACACATGCTGCCGGGGCACTCGTGGTCAGCTCTGTGGCTGCAGCTGTGACCTTTCGGTCCCTGGGGCCTCTGTCTGGACTGTGCCTCATCACTTCCTGCTCCAGGGCTTCTAGTTCCAGACTCTCTCCAGAGACCGTCTCATCCTCTCTCCAGCTCTCCTCTCAGCACCATCTCCCCATCTGTCCAATGCTTCTCACAGCCTCTTCCCCAGCACTTGTTCCTCCTCCCTGTTCCTGTCTCTTTCCCTTTCCAGGTCTGTCCTGTCCCTTCCCCCCAGATCTGGCCTCAGCTGTCCACCTGTCTCCTGCCCAGACCTGTCTTCTTTCTGCCCTCAGATCAGTCACTTCTCTCCCATCCAGTTCTGCCTTGCTGCATGCCCTCACTGTCCTGGTCCTGTTGCTCTGTCCTCTGGCTCCATCCTGCTCTCCCCCTCTAGCCCCACATCTGGGCCTCTGGAACCACAGCTGGTTCTCATTAGGAGGGGGAGGGGCGAGGCTGTTCATTGGGGCCTGCAATGTGATGTCAATCCTCCCCTCCACCCCACCACAGCCTGTGTGTCTACAGGACCTGGGAGCAGGGGGAGCATGGGAGAGGAAAGAGAGGTGGGTTGGGGAGGAGAAGTAGGGGGAACATAAGGGAAGGGGGTGCTCCAGGAGGAAGTAGAGGAGTGGCGGAGGTACAGACGGGAAGCAGGCTGGGGGAGCTGGCACCGCCCAGGCCTCCTCCCTCAACTTCCTGTCCTAGGGCCAGGGAGGGGCAGGGACCAGAAAGACAACAGGGTGGGTGTGCAGTGGGGGGGGGGGGGGGGGGCTGGAAAGGCAGATTGGAGCAGAAGTGGCAGAAGAGGGTAGCCTTGGTAAGCAAAGGGAGGGCCAGGCATAAAGGGGAGAGGAAGAGACTGAGAATGCTGGTGGGGGTGGTCGGGGGCAAGACTGCGGGAGAGTGAGCTAGTGTGACAAAGGAGAGAGCATGTGTGGCAAAGGGCAAAGGAGAGAACAAGCCAGTTACTACAGAGAGGGGAGCTAAGTCAGAGTTGGCTACAGCTAGCCCGGAAAGGTGTAGGGAGGTAAATAGAGGCGGGAGGCAGAGCTGTGCTGGGGGACAGAGAGGAGAGGAGAATGAAGAAGAGAGGGAGGGGGAGGGAGGAGAAGAAAGGCAAACTGGCCTCCCAGGGTATCCCTGACAACCCATGGGAGGGCTGCATCCCTCCAGAGGACTGGTGCCCAGGAGCCACTTCAGGGAGAGGCTAGGGACAGATATGAGCGGAGGGAAAGCCTCTTTTCTGAACATAGTGTGCTGGGCTCTACGCCAGGCAGTTCACAGACAGTATCTCATTTAATCACATCAACCCTATGAGGAAGGTGTCCTGCCTTCCACTGAGGAAACAGGCTTAGCATGAAACAACTTTCCTGAATTAACACAGCCCCAGTTTGATCCCAAGACTATACACTCCCTGCTGCCTGGGATGCAGGGTGAAGGGAGAGATGGAGAAAGGGAGAAATGATAGGGGAGTTGAAGGGAGGGAATCCTAGCAAGACAATGGAGGCCTGAAGAAGAGAACCCATGGGAGGAGGGGGACCAGGTATGAGCAGTCTGTGACAGCCCAGGTCAGTAGCAGTGGGATCAAGAAGACACAGATAAAAGTGGTGAGGTTGACAACACTTGGCCACTGACCCTTCGGGAAGGGTGGTGGAATGCAAGCGTCCAGATTGACTTCCAGGGTTTTGGCCTGGTTACTAAAGTGGTGCCATTAGGACACCCCAGAGGAGAGAAGCCATTTCTCAGATGCCCATTGGGAACTCCACGTGGCAATGTCCCAGGCACACTTGGATTTGCAGGTCTACAGGTTAGAAGAGAGGTCTGGGTTGGAGATAGGGATTTGGACAAATCCAGGGGTAACAGAAAACCATGGGCATGGAGACCCATCAGCAAGGATGTGCAGAGGGAGAAGAGGGTCTAGGATAGTACCCTGAGGAGGAGTCACATTTAAGGGGCAGACTGAGGAGACCTTTATTCTTCTTGGAGGAGAAAGAAAAAAAAAGAGTCAGTATCACAGAAGTTAAGGGAGGAAATATTTCAACAAGAAGGGAGGGATCGATAGTGTCCAAGGCTGCAGAGACTTCAAATAGGATGAGAGCTGAGAAGTGGCCATTGATTTTAGCAGTAAGGAGTTTGCTGGAGATCTGGGGAGAATAGTTTCAGGAGAGTCCGAAGGGTGCACACCTCCTGCAGTGGGGAATGATAGAGGATAAATCAACTAAACAACTCACCATAGACCAGACATCAGCATAGAGTGATTGATCAATACACACTGCACTTCTACAATAGGGAGGCAATATATCACAGTAGGGTAGGACAGGATGAAGTGGTGAAGACGTGGACTTGGCCAAACCAAATGTGTTTTGCCCAGCTTCACACTTTCTAGCTGTGTAACCTCTGGCAAGCCACTCAATTTCTCAATGCTTCTAGTTCTTCCTTTATAAAATAGGGACAATAATAGTACTTACTACACTGTGTTTGTGGTTAGAACGGTGTCTGGCACACAGTTCTTGTTTTGTAAGCACACAGGTGTGATTAGAAGATGGGCTCTGCTGTGAGGCAGACTTCAGTGGCACTTACAGTGTAGCCCCAGGTGAGTTGTTCAGCCTTTCTTAGTTGCCTCCTCTATAATGTGGGGATTAAAGTGCCCACTTTATATGGTTGACAGGAGTGTTAAATGAAAGAATGTTACCAAAAACTTAGCACATCACCTAGCACACAGTGAGGGCTCAATAAATATCAGCTGCTGTTCTTGTATGCCAGACACACAAAATAACCCTCAGACAAGTGTTAGTTCACAGATGAGGAAACTGAGGTTCAGCGGGTGGCAGAGAAATGTGGGACCCAGCTCTGATGGACTCCAAAGCTAGTGCATTGTTACCCTATATTGCTTCTCTGCTGGAAGGCTTGGAATGCTCTGATGAAGGGTCATGTCACTGGCCAGGCAACACAACAGGGAAGGAGAGCAAGCAGAATTCTGTTACAGGAGAATAACTCAGGCAAAGTGCACAAGGTGGGTTAGAGGAGATCAGTGATGAGGATACTGCCAGGCCAGGCAGAGGGTCAGGTAGGCATGGACCCAGGTGGTGAGATAGGAGAAGGGACCAGAGGATGCTTGGAGGTCTCTAGGAGACCAAGAGAAAATGAGAAGAGGCAAACTCAGGGCATGCATGTGAAATGATTCATTAATTGATTTATTCAACAAATATCTATTGAAGATGGGCCAACCATCATACTAAGCAGTAGAGATAAAGCAGTGACTTGGACAGATGGGAGTCCCTGCCTTTGTGGTGTTCACACGTAGGCAGGGCAGGGTGAGGGAGAAGGGGTGGTGGTGATGGGCAGCAAGGGCCTCTTCCTAAGGTCTGACCCTGACAATCAGAGTCTGGGCTGCAGAGGAGGCCAGCGAGGCTGGAGCAAGCAGAGGAGGTGAGAATATAGCAGCAACCCAGAGATACCAAGAGGGAAGAACAAATGTAGGGAAGTGAGAGGTTGAGGGGCAGGAGAATACAGTAGAGGGACGGAGATGTCGGAAGGAAAATTAGCTAAGTTAAGAGTTGAATCCTTAAGAGTTGTTTTCTTTCTGAATTCTCAAACAACTCTCTTAATATTACCTCCATTGTCACCAAAGGAAAGTGGAGTTCAGAGAAGCTAAGGTCACCCAGGTGGCAGATGATGTGGCTGGAAGGTCAGAGGGGGAGCCTCCACCCCCTCTTTTCCTCCCTTTCCTTCTCCTCCTCCTTCCTCACCAACCAAAAGGGTGGTGCCGTCTGGGCTCTGATAGATAACAGCTCCTTCTATGAGCAGCTTAGAGAGAAACATAAACAAGGACATTCTAGTGTGCCAAGGGAACACAGAGGGGCATCCTGACTCACACTTGGGGGTTACAGGCTGACTGATGGGAGGAGGAGCTCTCTCACCAGGGGACACAGGAACTGAGTAGTATCCCCTCCTAAGTGTCAGTAGTTGAAAATTCTTGGAAGTCAGAGGGTTACCCAGGAAACATGGGCCCTAGAGCCGAAAGATGGGGCAGGCAGCAGGAAGCCAGGAAGAAGATGGGATCCAACAGCCTGAACACCTGGAAGGGGCTTTTGCTTGCAGGTCGCAAGGCATCAGAGAGTCCAGTCTTGCTTCTGTTGCCACTGATAGGCTGGACAGGGAAGAGGAAGAGGGCACAAGTGTCTGGGAACCTGATATGGGGAGGAGCAGGACAAAGGGTGCCAGGATTTGGGAGGGCCCAGAGTGGGTGTGTGTGAGGGGTGTTGGAGAAAGGAGCAGCCGACAGCACCTCCCAGGAAGGGGACTTGGTGGAGCGAAGTGGATGGTGGGCATATAGGGCCTTGTGGCCTAATGGCAGGTCACAGCTTCCTCATTTTCCTCTCCCTCCAGGAACCCAAATGGGCACCTGGTGCAATATATTTGAATCTGCAAACTTCTGGTGCTCCTTAAATAATTTGCCAAACTGAATGAAAGAGAGATAAAGTACAGAGAAGGAAAGCAAGAGGATCCAGGAAAAGAGAAGCCCAGGTAAAAGGCAGAGAGGAGGGCATAGGGTGAGGAAGGATAGTTTGTGTGGGAGGGGAGCAGCAGTGTCTCCAGTGGGATACATGGGTATGTGTGGAAATGTCTCAATTGTGTAGGCTGCTGAGACCAGATGTCAGTCTTCTGAAGAGTGAGTGAGGGTGAGGTATGTGTAGTGAGGGGCCTCATTTATTCATTCATTTGTTCATTGTCATGAATGTGAATGTGGAGGGCCCCTGGGGACATGACAAATATAATATGTAACCCTGCCATCAAGAGGCCCCAGCCCAAAGATACAGAACAGGGAAGAGGCAATGACAAGAGTGAGAGAAGAGGATCTCAAGCCTGCATGCTGAGTTTGAGAGTCTCCTAACTTGTCCTATAATTCCTAGGTTTGAGACTAGATCTGAGGATGGGAAGGGGCTAGCCAGAAGAAGAGGGGAGTGAAGGGCTTTTCTGGGCAGAGAGCAGTATGAGCTAAGGTCCAGAGCATGGAAGAATACCGTGTCTCTGAGGAACTACAAGGAATTCAGTATGGCTAGAACTTCCAGTGTGAGGAAGGTAGGGAAATAAGACAGATGATGAGGCTGGGGAGGCTGAGGAGAGTCAGATCCTGAGGGATCTCATAAGCCTCAATAAAGTAGAGAGTTCACCCAAGATAATGGAAAGACACTGCAGGGGGCGCCTGGGTGGCTCAGTCGTTGAGCGGCTGCCTTCGGCTCAGGTCATGATCCCAGAGTCCTGGGATGGAGTCCCACATCGGGCTCCCTGCTCAGCGGGAAGCCTGCTTCTCCCTCTCCCACTCCCCCTGCTTGTGTTCCTGCTCTCGCTGTTTCTGTCAAATAAATAAATAAAATCTTAAAAAAAAAAAAAGAAAGAAAGAAAGACACTGCAGAATACCGAGCAGGGAATGCATGGCTAGACTTGCACTTTAGAGAGATCCCTCTTGCTGCAATGAAAAGAATGGACTGGAAGAAGGAAAAGTAGAAGTCTAGGGAGACAAGTTAGGAGACTCTTGCAGTAATTTGTGTGGAAGGATGGTGAGGTGAGTGCTGTAACTGGGGCCATGGAGCAAAGGGGATGGGATGCCAGAGAGAGCTGGAAAGGAGGTAGGACCAGCAGGTTCCGGTGACTTTCTGGGTTGGAAAAAGACATGTGGAGAAGGAATTGGCTGCAGTTAATTTCTGGATGTGTAGCTTGATAACTGAGTAGAGATGGTGGTTTGGGGGAGGAAGGAATGAGTTCAGGTTTGGACATTTAGGGGCTTGTGAGCTATTCAGCAAAGATCAGGTAGGAAGCAGATATGGAGGTCTGAAGGTCAGAAGAGAGGTCTGGAAGAGGTAGATATTTGGGAGTCATCAGCCTATACAGGTGATAAAGCCCTGGAAATGAATGAGATGGATCATCTAGAGGAGTGTATTCAGTGAGAAAATGAGAAGATCCAAGTCAGAATCCTAAGGAATGGTAACATTTAAGGGCTCCCCAAAGGAGCCCTCAAAGCAGAGTGGGAAGGAAGGGTAAGTAGGAGCTCTGGGGAGAGAGATGCATGGACCTCATCCTATGGTAATCATCTGTTTATCTGCCTGTCTCCTCCACTGAGGTTTAAACTTCCTGAGGGTAGGAATAGTGTCTTCTCTCACAGTGTTCCTATCATCTAGCAGTGTGGTTGGCACTAGAGAGCTCACTAAATGTGGACAGACTAAAATGGTGGCTCAGAAGCCATAAGACAAGAGTGGCTCAAAGGGAAAAGAATGATCAACAATGTCAGACCATGCCAAGGGGTCAAGCAGTTGAGGACTTTTGAAAAGAACCTCTAGTTTTGGCAGGTGAGAAGTCACTTTCTCTTAGGAGAGCCATTATACTGGAAGGTTGGGAAAGGGGAAGTGGGAACAGCTCCATGCAGAAGACCCTTTCACAGTGAAGCAAAGTGAGAGATCACTTTTCAGACACTCCTTGGCCACTCTTTGTCCCATTGTTCTTGAGCCCACCCATCCCACAAAGTCTCAACCTAAATTCTCAACCACACCAAGTGGTCGGTAATTTCCAATAAGCTAAGCTTAGCTTAGTTTAACTCATTGGGGATTACCAAGTTAAGGGAGGCAGGGGAGACTGGAGGCTCTGTGTGTGCTCACAGGAGGAAGGGGTATAAAGGGAAAAACTGGAGACATGGATAAGACATGGCATAATTAGTTGAGTTAGGTCCCCATGGAGGCGGGAGGGGATGGATGAAGTAGTCTTAAATAGAAGAGACACCTCTTCATAATTATAGGAAAGGAGAAAAGATTGAGGAGAATGCAGATAAAAATTTGAGGAAGGAGGCAGGAAGCTGAGGGAATTCATACTGGATGGCCTCACTTTTCTCAGTGAGTGAGACCAGCTTAACTACTCTTACTGCATCCCTTTCCTTCAACCTCCACCTCCATTCTGCCACTGAGCCCTGCTGACCCCGCTGCCTACACAACTCTTGAAACCATCTACTTTCTCCTTCTCTGCTGCCCCCACTCCAGTTCAGGCCAGGGTTCTCTCCTGGCTTCCTGCAAGAGCAAACCATCCTCCTTTTCAGAGCCTGCCCTTCAGTCTTCACACTGTCAGACTGGTAGTTCTAAACCAGATCTGATCATATCACACTATAGCCTCAAATAATTAAGTGACTCTCCATTATTTTTGGATTAGATAATCTTTTTCCTATGACCTACAAGAACTGCATGATCTAACTAACTGTCTGTCCACCTCTCCCAGACTTTCTCACCTCTCCTCACATCATGCTATTAGTGCCAGGCTCACTGGGTTGCTTTCTCGCTCAGATATACAATGCTTTCTGCAAGTGGACTTTTCCATGCTTGCTCCCGTGGCTTTGAATATTCCCCACCCAGCCCATCTCATCGCCGCCTCTCCTCTGCTGACTCCTTATTTATCCATCAATCTTAAGCACCCACACTCACCTGATAACCTGTAAGCTCCATAAGGGCAAGGACCATGTCCATTTCATTCACCCTTGTAATGCCAGCACCCACCACACTGCCTGGCACAGGGGAGGTAATTAATATGGGTTTGCTGAATGAATGAACCAGTGGTTTGACTACTTAATCTGCTGTAAACAATGGGGTGAGGGATGTGAAGTTAAGGAGTAGGAAGAAAATAGAAAAAATTTTTATTTATTTATTTATGGAGGGCCAGTTGAGGGTGGAATTTATAGAAGCATCACCTGGTGTGGTTGAGAATTTGGGTTGAAGCTTTGTGGGATGGTGGGTGGGTTCAAGGACAATGGGACAGAGTGGCCAGGGAGTGTCTAAAGGGATAGTCCTGGGTGTGTAAACTGGAAGGAAAGTACAAAGCCAGAAAGGGGCAGATCAGGAGAAAGCAAAGATGTCAAGGGCAAGAGGTCCTTATGAGGTTAAAGAGTAAGTGTAATGGGAGTGAGGGCATCTGAGAGCTGGAAGGACATAGGAAGCTACTGGCAGAGAGTGGAATGGAAGAGTTTACAACTTTAGAGATGGACCAGTTCTACAAAGTGGTCCTGGAAGGGAAGTAGAACATAACTGGAGCTAAGGAGCTCAAGAAACTGTGAGGCTGGGATATTAGAAGGACACTTAGCATCATGGCAGGATATAGGGTGAGGGGAAGACTGATCCAGGTCTCCAGTTTTCAGGGAACAAGAGGTTAAGCCTGGGACGTCTATGGATGAGAAGGAGTAATGGTGTGAGCATCATAAGTTAATGGGAACTTGTTTAGCAATTGGGACAGCTCACTCCTGGTGTATTCATGTCACCTGACAGTGTGCCTCCTGTGGGTTGTACAAGCGAGTGTGTGGTAAGGGTGATTGTAACACAGCCTCCTGTTAGTGTCAGGTCCCTGGGGCACCTGCTATGTATAGGCAGCTGTGATGAAGTATAACCTAGATGATGGGTTGGCTGTGCCAGTGTCTGCAGGGAAGTGCTGGCAGTAATAGTGTCTCCCGTGGTATGTGTTGGCCTTGACAATGAACCTGTGGGAATGTGTTGGCTGCACCAGTTCTGCAGTGGGTGTGTGTTGTCCTGAGAGCATCATCTGTAGGTGTGTGTTGTTAGCTCTGACACTGCTTCCTGGGGGGGGTGGGGGGGTGTGATGGCTGTGAAGGCATTTCTTGTGGATGTGTGTTTCCTAGGACTGTGTCCCTTGTGGGTTGAGTAGGGCTATGACTGTGTCCCCTGTGAGTATTTGAGGAGTTGACATAAGTAACAATATTTTTCTGGCCTATGACCCCATGGCTGTGGGCCCAACCCACGCCACACTGAGTTCATTGTGCTTCTAGACCTCCCTCTCCCCACCCCCTCCACGTGGGACCAGGCCTGCAGTGACCTCCCTCTGTCCCCTGAACAAGATTCTGATGTAGGCGTCATGGACACAAACTCAGAGCACCAGTCTGGGTGACCCACCTCCACTTCAGGCTTTGCCTGTATCTCCTCTGTTTCCCTTTACTTCTCCCCCTTAGTTTCTTTGTCTCTGTCTCACTTGTCTCTGTCACACACCCATCCTCCACATTCTGACACATGGTTCCCACAGAGGTAGACAACACAGACACACACACACACACACACTCTCACTGGGACTTGCTCACCATGACACACACTCATTCTGACCCCCACACCCTCGGAGTGACACGCACATACACACACAACCAGACAGATACACACGGACACACAACCTCCCAGTGACACGCACTGACTCACACTCTGCAGATGCACTCACACCCGGAGTAGCACACACACACCCTGCCCGCACCCCGCACCCACACCCCCCTCACACTTTCGCCGCCGCACACCCGACTCGATGACACACGCACACAAAGACCCCCAGGCCCTGCCCCCGCGCTCACGTTCACGCTCGCCCCAGTCCCGCAGGCCCAGGCCCCCCCTCCCCCATTGTCTCCGGCTCAGAACAAAGCCCCCGGCTCCACCGCCGCCGCCGCCGCCGCCCGGGAGAGGCCAGCGGGCCGGGCGGGCGCGGCCGGACGGGCCGGGCGGGCGCGGGCACTGACCTCCGCGCGGCGCGGGCTCCCTCGCCCGGTCCTGGGGCGCAGTCCGGCCGCGGTCAGCCCCCCGGGCAGCGCCCGCCCGCGCGGGGCCTGGGGCCGCGCATCGTCCGCCGCCGCTGTCTCCGGGCCCGCGATCAGCTCTGGGCAGCCGGCCGTCGGTCCGTGCGCCCCTGGCCGTCGGTCCGTCTTTTCCCCGCCGCCGCCGCCGGGGCGCCGCCTCCTCCACAGCAGCCCCGCGGAGGATGCGAGATTCGCCGCCGCGGCCCCGCGCCCCCTCCCCTCCCCTCTCCTCCCCTCCCCCGCCCTCCGCGCGGTAACCCGAGCCCCCGCCCCTCCGCCCGCGGAGCCCCCGCCCCCGCCCCCACCCGCGCTCCGCGCCGCCGCCCCCCCACCGCCAGCCCGTCCTCCCTCCGCCCCTCGACTTCCCGGCCCCAGTCCCCGGCGCCGGATCCGGCCCCAGCGCCGCGCGGTCCTCACGTCCCCGTTCTCGGTCACTTCGCCCGGCCCCCTCCTCCCAGCCCGATCTCGACATCCTCTCCCACATTCCCTTCTTCCATCTTCTTTCCCAGCCCCTATTCCCCCACCGTCCCCTCTTCTCCCTCACCGTCCTGTTCTCCTTCTTGCCCAGCCCTTCTCCCTTCCACCCTTTTCTCTCCACCTCCTCTCCCTTTCTCCCCATCCCCTTCTTCTCACCCCTTCTCCTCACCCTTTTCTCTCCACCCCCTTTTTCCCATCCCCTGCCCTCGGTCCTCTCTCCCCAGCGTCTTTTCTATTATCAAATTCTCCTCATCTCCTTTCTCAACCCTTCTCTTACACCCGGCTTCCTTCCCCATCGCCCCATCCTTCTCTTCTCTTCCCCTCTCTCCCCAGCCCCTTCTCACTTCCCTTTCTCCTTGTCTCCTCCTCATCCCCGTTTCCTCTCACCTCTCCCCATTCCCTTCTGCCTTCGTCTTTTCTCTATCCTTCTCTTTCCCCATCCTCTTCTTCCATCTTAATCTTTCCATACCCTCCTAGTCACTTCTGTTTATCTCATGCTCTATCCCTTGTCCCTTCTTCGTTGCTTAGCCCTCTTTCCCTCCCCTCTTCTCTCATCCCAAATTTGAGGCTAGAGATTGGAATGAAGGTATTGGAAGGAGGAGATTTGCGGCTGCTGGTCTAACTCAGGGTATAGTCCCCAGAAAAGAAAAATGAGATGGAAGCTGGGCAGGGAGTGGGGAAGGGGCTTGAGGGTCAACTTGGGAGAGAAAATGGGAAGATGTGAAATCAGACAGAGCTGGAGAGTATCAAAGAACTGGAAGAGTTTGGCCCTTTCCCTCCTGTCCTTCCTTTTGACTGTGAGTAGGTTGAGTCCAAAGGTATTCTGGATTTGAGAGGTGTACAAATGGTACAAAGAAATCAGGAACTTCTGGGAGAAGAAAACAAAGTTTCAGTTAAAGCAGAAGGGGGTGTAATTTTGAAAGGGAAGACTGAAGGAGAAGCTGGAATCCTTGAAAATATCCAGGTTTCTGGCTTGGGCAGCTGGGTGGATGGCAGTGACTTTCCTGTGCTAGACAAAAGGAGCAGGAGTAGCTTGCAGGGGGTTTATATAGAAAGATGATGACTTTTGCTTTGGGCTGCTGACTTTGAAGCGCCTGTTGGGTAGGCAGGTTTGTAGCTTAGAAGAGTGGTCTGGGGCGCCTGGGTGGCTCAGTTGGTTAAGCGACTGCCTTCGGCTCAGGTCATGGTCCCGGAGTCCTGGGATCGAGTCCCACATCAGGCTCCCGGCTCAGTGGGGAGCCTGCTTCTCCCTCTGACCCTCTCCCCTCTCATGCTGTTTCTCTCTCTCTCTCTCTCTCTCAAATAAATAAATAAATAAAATCTTTAAAAAAAAAAAAAAAAAAAAAAAAAAAAAAAAAAAAAAAAAAAAAAAGAAGAGTGGTCTGGGATGGGCATAAATATTTGGGAGTCATATGCAAATACCTTATAAGCTTGAATATAGGGTGAGGTTTTGCGTTTTTGTTTTTCCAAAATCTTCCCTCAGGAAAGAGGGAGTAACCTTACATTTGAGTTCTTAGGAAGTCTCTCATATTACAGGGTTTGCTCTCATTTATTTTGAACAACAAACCACTGGATAGGGCAGTATGGTATGGTGACTAAGCTTGTGGACTTGAGCCAGACTGTTTGGCTTGGGGTCCAGACTCTGCCATTTACAAGCTTTGTGGCTTTTGAAAAACTACTTAACTTGTCTCTGCCTCAGTTTTCTCATCTATAAAGTGGGGCTAAAGGATTAAATTATTTAATATATATAAAGTACTATATGTACCTGGCACATAGTAAGTGCTCAATAAGTGCTATTTTTACTGTTTGGGCAAGATGGATTAACCTGAAATATCCTCAACAATGCTATCTTGGATGCTTGTGTAGGTCACTTGCCACAGAATCCATTGTCAAAGAAATTTAACACGGCTTTGGTAACTATTCCTGGTAGTATGACCTCACAACTGCATGTGTTGGATGTCTCTAAATATGCTTTTTAAAGATTGCTTTAAAAAGTAATACAGTAGTACTTGGGAGGGGCTTCTGGGGTGCTGGAAGTGTTCTATTTCTTGACCTTAGTGATGCTATATGGGTGTTTCACTTTATGAAAATTTATTGAGCTGAACACTTATGACTTGTGTCCTTTTCTGTATGAATGTTATACTTCAATAAAAAATTAACAATTAAAATTATTTTTAAAAGGCAATAATACATTAAGGGATTTTTAGAGGTCATGAACACACTCTTGCTGGATGTAGGCCAAAAACCAACTGCCTTAGTGTGAGGGGTGAGGGACTGAAGACTTGGAGTACAGCCTGCTCTTTAAAGAGGCTTGACTGCAGGCAAGGAGAGAGACCGATAGCAGGGGGCGGGTAGACAGGTATTTTAGGAGGCCAGAATTTTTCAAATGGGAGAACCTAAATGTATTCCTTGCTTCCTTTATCTACCAAAGACACATGCAAATGCCCACTATGTGCCAGCTTTATACTTCAGATACATAGCTAAGATATGACTAAAGAGTAAGCTGTGAAGACAGATCTGCAAATTGGCACTGGGGAGTATAATGATAGAGGATAGTATGGGATTGTGGACATAGAGGGGATTCCTCATCCAGCCCAGGATTGGGATGTCAGCCAGTGGTGTCACAAAGATGATACTGGAACTGGATCTAGTAGGATGAGTAGAAGCATAGCAAATGGAGAGGTTGGAGAAAAGACTTTTGGGCAGAGTAAACAGCAGCACCATGTTCAAAATCACAACAGCATGAAAGAAAATAGTTTCTGATCATGGAGGTTGGTGCATAGGTGGTAGTAGTGGTGGTCCTGAGCAGACTGAGTGAGCTGGCGTGTGGGGCATATGGGCTAGTGTGAAAGGAGAAACCAAGGAAAGTAAATGGGGCCAAATCATGGAGGATATTATATGTCATACAAAGGGTCCAGGCTCTGAGGAGCCATGGAAAGCTTTATTTAATACAGGAAATGAAATGATTAAGTTATGTGACATCAACTTCATTAGGGCTGTAATACTGAGGATCAAAGGAGACCAAATAAGAGTTAGTTTCAGTTGCCTAGCTTATCCTGTAACGAGAGTCTAAACTAAATGGTAATAGGATTAGAAAAGAAGAGTAAGACATGAGAGAAATTACAGACTGACTAGAAGGAGTAGTGACATAGGAAGATTCTAAGATGCTTTCCATGTTCTTGGGTCATATAGTAGTGATGTTATTCATAAAGTTGGGAAAACAAAGGAAGAGCAGGTTTGTGAGGAGAGAGAGAAGATAATAATGAATTTGGTTTTGGAAATGATGAGTTTAAGATATATGTGAAATGGCCAAATGAAGATGTCTAGCAGGTGGTTGAATATAAAATTTGGAACTCAGAAGAGACTGCTGAGCTGAGGATAAATATTTCAGAGCCACCAGACTAAGGGTGGTTATGTGGAACCATGAGAATGGATGTGGTCACCTATGGAGAACATGTAGTGAGAAGAGTGTCTGTTAAGGGGTGGGTGAAGATTCACAGAAAGATTGGGAAGAAGCAACCGACAAGGTCAGAATTGAACAAGAGAGCAGTGTCCAATGTATTATCATACAAGTCAAGGAAAGAAGCAGCTATAAGAATGAGAATTGTCAGGCACCTGGGTGGCTCAGTTGGTTAAGTGTCTGCCTTAAGGGCTCAGGTCGTGATCCCAGGGTCCTGGGATGGAGTCCTGTGTTGGGCTCCTTGCTTGGCGGGAAGTCTCCTTCTCCCTCTGCCCCTTCCCCCAGCTCATGTGCTCCCTCTCTCTCAAAAATAAATAAATAAAATATTTTTTTTAAAAAAGAATAAGAATTGTCAACAGAGTAAAAATACCACAATAAGATGAGGTATGGCAGGTTTCTATTAGATTTTGAAATTAGGGTATAGCTGATGATCTCAGTGATCAAAAGAGAAGAAGTGAAGAACAAACCTGGAAGCATGACACTTCCTGAATTCAAACTATACTACAAAGTTTAGTAATCAAAACAGTAAGGTATTGACATGAAAACAGGCACATAGAACAATGGACAGAATAAGGAGCCTAGAAATAAACCCATTTGTATATTGTCAATTAATTTTCAACAAAGAATATACAATGAGGAAAGGATAGTGTCTTCAATAAATGGTATTGGGGAAGCTGGATATCCACATGCAAGAGAGTGAAACTGGATCACTAGCTTACACCATACACAAAAATCAACTCAAAATGGACTAAATTCTTGAATGTAAGACCTGAAACCATAAACTCCTAGAAGAACTTCAACATAGAGAGCAAGCTCCTTGACATTGGTCTCGGCAATGATCTGGATTTGATGCCAAAAGCAACAAAAGCAAAAACAAACAGCAAAGGGAACCATCAACTAAATGAAAAAACAGCCTATGGAATGGGAGAAAATATTTGCAAACCACATATCTGTTAAGCAATCAATATCCAAAACATACAAGAAACTCATACAACTTAAAGGCAAAAAACCCATAACCTAATTTAAAAATGGGCAAAGGACCTTAACAGATATTTTTCCAAAGAAGACATACAAATGACCACCAGGTATGGGAAAAGATGCTCGGCATCATTAATCATCAGAGAAATGCAAATCAAAATCACAATGAAGTATCACCTCACACCTGTTAGGATGTCTGTTATCAAAAAACAAAAGAAAAAAAAAAAAAAACCCAAGAGATAGCAAATGCTGGTGAGGATGTGGAGAAACAATGAACCCTTGTGCAATGTTGGTGAGAATGTAAACTGGTATGACCACTATGGAAAATATATGGAGGTTCCTCAAGAAATCAAAAATAGAACTGCCACATTATCCAGCAATCCTACTTCTGGGTATATATCTGAAGGAAATGACATCATTATTTCAAGGAAATATTTGCACCCTGTGTTCATTGCAGCAATATAAGCAAAGACATGGAGACAATCTAAGTGTCCGTCGACAGATAAGTAGATAAAGAAAATGTGGTATAGATAGATAGATAATAGGGGCGGCTGGGTGGCTCAGTTGGTTAAGCGACAGCCTTCAGCTCAGGTCATGATCCTGGAGTCCTGGGATCGAGTTCCGCATTGGGCTCCCTGCTCAGCAGGGAGTCTGCTTCTCCCTCTGGGCCTCCCGCATCTTGTGCTCTCTCTTTCTCATTCTCTCTCTCTCAAATAAATAAAAATATTTTTTAAAAAAGATAGATAGATAATAGAACAATATTATTTAGCTTTAAAAATGACAGGAATCCTGCAGTCATGACAACATAGCTGAAACTGGAGGGCATAGTTCTAAATGAAATAGCCCATATGGAGAAAGACAAATACTGCATTGTATCACTTACATGTGGAATCTTAAAAAAAAAAAAAAAAAAAAAATTGAGCTCATAGAAACTTGTAGGATGATGGTTACCAGGGGGTGGGGGAATGGGAGAAATGGGGAGAGATTGGTAAAAGGTGCAAACTTTCAGTTAGAGGACAAGTAAGTTCTGAGGATCTAATGTTCAACATGGTAACTATGGTTGATAATACTGTATTGTATAAGTGAAATTTGTTAAGAGAAAGACAGGGGCACCTGGGTGGCTCAGTCGGTTAAGCTGCTGCCTTCTGCTTGCTCAGGTCATGATCCCAGGGTCCTGGGATGGAGCCCCACGTCAGTCTCTGTTCAATGGGGAGCCTGCTTCTCCCTCTGCCTCCTCCCCCCCACTCATGCTCTGTCTCTCTCTCAAATAAATAAAATCTTAAAAAAAAAAAAAAAAAGGAAAGAAAGAAGAGGCGGAAGAATCCAGGCCACAGAGAGAGGAGGAGGGAGCAGAGGTAAACTGTAGTGATAGTGTGAGAGTAAAAATGGAATGGTATGTGAAAGAAACCACTGAGGAAAGAAGGGCAGAGTTTTTGGCCCACGGTACCAAACCTGGGAGACAACTGGCAGATGGAACAGGAACTCAAATACTATCAAGGCTTACTTTGTGTCTCTAGTTTTTGTTTTTCATTTTATTTTATTTTGCTTCATTTTTGCTTACGATTTAATTTTTTTTAATTTTGGAGTAATTTTAGATTTATAGAAAAGTTGCAAAGATAGTATTGAGAGTTCCCATACACCCTTCATCCTCTAATGATGATACCCCTCATTCCTCTAATGATAACATCTTATATAATTATGATACATTTGTCAAAAATGAGAGGTTAACATTGGTACATCGCTGTTCACTGAACTCCAGACTTTATTCTGATTTCATCAGTTTTTTCACTAATGTTCTTTTTCTATCCCAAGATTCAATTCAGGATACCACATTACATTTAATCTTCATGTTTAGTTAGTCTCCTCTCGTCTGTGACAGTTTCTCTGTCTTTGTTTTTGTTTTGTTTTGCTTTTTTTTTTTTTCATGACTTTGACAGTTTTGAAGAGTACTGGCCAGGCATTTTGAGGAACATCCCTCAGTTTGGGTTTCTCTGATGCTTTCCTTATGATTAAACTGGGAAGGAGTACCACGGAGTTGAAGTGCCCTGCTCATTCCATTATTATCAGGGAGTACATGATAGCAACATGGATTATCACAGGTGATGTTAACTTTGATCACTTGGCTAAGGTTGTGTCTGTCAGCTCTTTCTACTGTAAAGCTGCTTTTTTTTTTCTCTCTTTCCATAGTCTGTTCTTTGAAAGTGAGTTTCTTTTTCTTTTCTTTTCCTTCTTTTTTTTTTCTTTTTGAAAGATTTGTTTATTTATTTTAGGGAGAGAGTGAGTGCTAAGTGGTGGGGGGGTTGTTGGGGGGAGGGGCAGAGGGAGAGGGCGAGAGAATCTTAAGCAGATTCCACACGAGGGGCTCGATGCCGGGGCTGGATGTGGGGCTCGATCCCACCACCCTGAAATCATGATTTGAGCCGAAACCAAGAATTGGACACTTAACCAACTGTGTCACCCAGGCACCCCTGAAAGTGAGTTTCTAAGTCCCATAATCAGGGAAGGGGGGATTAAGCTCCACTTCCTGGAGGGGGGGGAACATATGATATATGCTATAATATGTAGTAATTATTTGGAATTAATTGTTTGGAAGATGCGTTTCTTCTCCTTCTTGATGTTTTAAACTAATTTTAAAATTAAAATTATATATGACTAGTCCAAAAAATAGGTAGGCCTTATTAAACACCGAAAAATTCAGAAATCCTGAAGAAAGACTCCAGATGGCCTGGGCTGACTCACATGCCCATCTAGATCAATCTTAGGAGCAGAGGCAAGAACACTTAAGAGGATTGCAGCTCCTATTTAGACTGATTGTTAAAAATGCTTTGGCATAAACTTGTCCATTTGCCTGGGGCATGCTTTGGTTCTTTTCTTGGTTAAGTGACCTCTCATTTAACCTTCAGATCTCAGCTGAAGCATCACTCAGTCACAGACCTCTTTCCTGACTTCTCTGACTAGGTCAGTCCATATGATGGATTCCCATGGTGCCTGGTACTCCTCCTTGGTGGTGGTTATCACAGTTGCAAGTTTCTGGTGTGTGAATACTTGATTAAATGTCTAAAGACTCCCCTAAACAGTCAATCTGGTGTATTCACCATTGTAGCACATACATGCTATACCTGCACATAGGTGATGTTCTGTCTGTATTTGTTAAGTGTATGCCTGACATGACATGTTGCTATTCCACAATTAAGAAAGGATATTACTGAGGTAGCAGAATCAGGGACCACTACTCAGTGGGTGAGTGCAGTAAGGAGAGAGAGGCAGGTAACAGGAGGCTGGCAGAAAGAGTGGGGAAGGGAAGGACTAAGGGACAGTTGCTTGGAAGAAAGCAACAGGACCATGTTTGACACTGTAGGTGAGGAACTAATGGAGAGGCAATGGCTGGTTAGCAGGTTCCAGAGGAGAGAGGAGGGACTGGAGAAATAACCATGAGTACAAGCAGAAGTTGGTCTTTAACAGAAGAGACAGGAAGGGAAGATGGGGAGGATGCAGAATGTGCATGTGTGAGGGAATGATGGCAGTGGGAGGAGGGTGGACAGGGCAGGAATTGAGGCCATCAAATGATCTCATTCTCTCTGGAGGGCAGTTGGGGCATGAGGGAGGCAAGCTGTTAGAGACCTTCAGGAGAGTATTAAAGGAGTGGAGGCACTGTTAAAGGGACTGACGGCTGGTGGCCTTATAGGCCTAAAGGATGAAGGAATTGAGGATGCTGGTGAAAGGGCAGAGGATACAGGCACAGCCACACTAAAGTCCTTGCTGGAAAAGAGGGGAGGTCATTTTGTGACAACAGTGAGGAGGGTAGAGTCTTGTATGACAAGATGGTATGATTCGCAAAGATTGGTGTGTGTGTGAAGTGGTTGCCTGCATTTGGACCTTGGGGACCCCTGAGACTGGAGACTCCTTCCCTCTTCCCCCCAGACACGTGGAAGGATTTGCAGAAGTGAAGAAGTGCTTAAGTAAAGCCAGCCTCTTGCACAGGAAGTGGAGGCTCAGAGATATATAAAGGGGCTGAGAATTTAAGGGGTTGTCATCATGAAATGGAGGTTTCAGAACAGAAAAGCTTGGGAAGTAGGTCCACCATGGAAAGGGTTAAACAGCAGGGAAGCAGTGGAACAAAAAGTTAACTAGGGGCAAGGAAGGACAGATCAGTGTGGGGATGGCGAAATGAGAAAGGGAAGATGACCCAGAAGACCTGCCTTGTGAGTGATGATTCTGAATGACAGAATGGGAGGCTGACAATTCCTGCTGGCTCTGTTATTCATTTGTTTCTTCTTAATGCCAGAAGAGGCACTGGGTAGCATCATTGTTGGTTTCAGACTGCTCCAAGCCTTAGCCCCCTGTTCAAATGCTCCTGAGAAGCTGCAATCATCAGAGCTCTTCAGTACAGCCCAGCCCTGGAGAAACTGAGCAGGGTTATTAAAAACTGGCCAGAGTCCAGGGTAGTCTGAGTTGGGATCTTCCAAGACCAAGTGTATTTTCCAGGCTCTGAAGGACTTCAATTCCCAATAGAGACACTAGGAAAGAAAAAAGGAAACTCCTGATTCCCTCCACAGAGCAAGAGCCAGAGGAAGCAGAAGGGGATGGGATCTAGAACACAGGTGGAGGGATCCAGTGTGAAGAGGAGGGCTGCCTCTCCTCTGGAATGGAAAGTAAAGAAAGCCAGTTCTCTGAATTTCAATTCACAGTGATCAATTTGCTGAAATTTACCAGTTTTGTCAGTTAAACAAAATTTTGTTTCTTTTAAAGTTATTTGTATGGTTTACAACAACTTGCATGGTTGGGCAGATTTTAACTACTTTTGAAGATGTCTACAAAGTGTCAGTTGACTCATTTGAAGTTTAGTTGAGCTTAGTTTTAGTTTTAATTTATTTGCAGCTGTTTCACTGAAGTCATTTTGGCATGGCTGGCCAAAGTTCAGTATATTCTAAGTTTTTCCTTCAAATCTGTGACTTTTGGGAATGAGAACTTCTTGTGTATTTTGCTCTGCAAGTGTTATGCAATGACTCAAATGTAAAAAATTTTATAAACAATCATGGTGGAGGGGTTCTATCTTCCAAAATATTTTCAACCCAATAATTTGCCTTTTTAAAAACTTTTTTTGTTTATTGCAATTTTATAGATATGGGCTGAAATATGACCATACTGTATTTTCATACTAGTTGGTAGATGGTATTAATAGTTACTATAATAAGTGATAAAATTAATTATATAAATTCTACTATAAACTTATTAGTTCAAGATAATTATTCTGAGATATCATGATGACCATTGATAAATGGGCCTCATGCTATAGTGACATCTAAGAAACAGTTGTAGGATTTCTGCCAGTTCCATTCATATCACAATAGGAAGACTACACTTTAGAAGGATTTCTGCTTATCCTCATCCTTGAGTATATAGTTGTTACTACCTCTAAATAGTTTTAGCTTTGATTTTATCTTTTATGTTTAAGTAGTTTTATTGCAATATGATTTATATGCCATAAAGTTCATCTTTTTAAAGTGTATAATTCACAGTGGTTTTTAGTATATTCATGGAGTTGTTTAGTATATTCACAGTGAATTTAGTAATTCACAGAGTATATTCATCACCATATATTCCAGAGTATTTTCATTGACCCAAATGAAACCCCATACCCACTAGGAGTTACTCCCCATTCTTTCCTCCCCTCAAGCCCAAGCAACCAGTAATTTATTTTCTATATCTGTGGATTGGCCTATTCTGGATAGTTCATATAAATGGAACTATACAATATGTAGTCTTTTGTTTCTGGCTTCTTTCACTTAGCATGTTTTCAAGGTTCATCTATGTTTTAGCATGTTTCAGTACTTCATTCCTTTTTATGACTGAATAATATTCCATGGTATGGGTATATCATATTTTGTTTATTCACTCATCAGTTGATGGACATTTGGATTTTTTCCACTTTTTGGCTATTAAGAATAATGGTATGAACATTTATATACAAGTTTGGTGTGTACATGGCTTTTCAGTTCCCTTGGGTATATACCTAGTTGTGAATTGCTGGTATGGCACATATTGTAAACTAAATGGTTAACGTTTTGAGGAAGTACTTGAGGAAATATTGCCAAACTTTTCTACAGCAACTGCACTACTTTACATTTCCACTATGTATGAGGGTTCCAATTTCTCTACATCCTCTCCAACACTTATTATTGTTCATATTTTTTATTATAATCACCCTAGTGGGTGTGAAGTGGTATCTCATTGTGGTTTTGATTTGCATTCCTCTAATGACTAATGATGTTCAATATCTTTTTGTATGCTATTGGCTATTTGTATATCTTCTGTGGATTCTTTCAAATTTTCCTCTGTCTTTGATTTTCTGTGGTTTATTTTTCTGTAGTTTGAATGTTCTATAGTTTCCTACAACTAGGCGTAGATTTTTTTTTCAGTATTTATCCTGCTTGGTGTTCTCTGAGCTTTCTGGATCTCTGGTTTGGTGTCTGCCATTAATTCAGAAAGTTCTTGGCCACTAGTACTTCAATATTTCTTCTGTGCCTTTTTCTTTCTTTTTCTCTGGTATTCCCATTTTACATACTTTCTTATTGTTCCAGTTCTTGTTATTTTTGTTATTGTCCCATGGTTCTTGAATATTCTGTTCTTTTTACCCCCACTCTTTTTTCTCTTTACTTTTCAGTTTGGGAAATTTGTATTAAACATATCTTCAAGCTCATTGATTCTTCCCTTGGCTGTGTCCTGTCTACTGATAAGCCCATCAAAGGCATTCTTCATTTCCATTATGATGTCTTAAATTTCTAGCATTTCCTTTCAATTCTGTCTCAGAGTTTCCTTCTATTTGCTTACATCATTCATTTCTTCTTTCATTCTGCCCTCTTTTTCCATTAGCATCCTTAGCACATAACCATAGTTATTTAAAATTTCCAGTCCCATAATTCCAAAATCTGTGCCATAATTGAGTGTAGTTCTGATGCTTGCTTCATCTTTTCAAACTTTGTTGCCTTTTATCATGCCTTGTAATTTTTTGTCGAAACTGGACATGATGTAGAAGGAACTGAGATAGATAGGTCCTTCATGTGAGATTTTATGTTTATTTGGCTAGGAGTTAGGCAGTGTTTACCGTGTGCTGTAGCTGTGGTATTGGAGGTTAAAATTTCCTCTAGTGCTCTTGTTTTTGTCCTCCCTGTTGTCTTTGGATTTCCCTAGAGACTCCTTCTTAAATAGGGCCTGAGGCTTGCAGTTCTTTTAGCTCTGATTCCTGTTATTATAGAGGAGCTCTATTGATGTGATGACAACGTGTGGGGGAAGAACTATTCTATAGTCTTTTAAGGAGCTTGTGTCCTTGGGCTGTGACTTTCACAAATGCCTCTGAACTTTTCTTCCCCACTTCCCACCTTAGCCTTAGGACAGGAAGGCTAGATATAGCTGAAGTTGGATATTTCCCTTCCTCCATGTCAGTTAGGCTTTGGTAAACCCGAGTTGGTTAGGCTCTAGGAAAACAGTTTCCCTGGAGGGCAAGACTTGCTAAGGAGAACAGAGAGACAGCTCTGTGCATCATTCAAATTGGTTATGTTTTCTGTCCTCCTGCTGGAAGCATGAGGAAATTTTCTCTGATCTTCACAGTGAGAACCTGGTGGGGCTCCTAATTCTTGTCAAATGAGAAAGTGGATATATACCTTCTTTGGAGAAATATCTGTTCAAATACTTTCTCCATTTTAAAATTGGGTTGTCTTTTTATTTTTGAGTTGGTGAGAATTCTTGATATAGTCTGGGTACAAGTTCCTTATCAGCTATATGATTTTCTCCCATTCTGTGGATTGTCTTTGCATTTTCTTAATGGTGTGCTTTGGATCATGACAATTTTACATTTTGATGAAGTCTAAGTTTCCTTTTGTTGTGTATGCTTTTGGCATCATATCTAAGAAACCATTGTCTAATCCAAGGACAAATTTACTTCTATGTTTTCTTCTAATAGTTTTATAGTTTTAGCTCTTATATTTAGGTCTACAATCATTTTAGTTAGCTTTCATATGTGGTGTACGGTAGGGGTCAACTTTATTCTTTTACATATGAATATCTAGTCCTAGCATCATTTGTTGAAAAGACTTATCTTTCCTCATTTAATTTTCTTGCCGTCCTTGTCAAAAAATAAATCTACCCTAAATGTAGGTTTACTTCTGGCCTCTCATTTCTCTTCCATTGAACTATATATTCTTATGCCAGTACCACACAGACTTGATTACATTGTAGAATTTTTAAAATCAGGAAGTAAAGTCCTCCAGCTTTTCAAGATGATTTTGGCTATTCTGAGTTTCTTAAATCAGTTAGAGCAGTATTTGCATCTTAACAATATTAAGTCTTCAAATTCATGAATATGTGATATCTTTATATTTATTTAGGCATTTTTAGATTTCTCTCAATGTTTTGTATTTTTCAGTATATAAGTCTTATACTTTTTTTTTTAAAGATTTTATTTATTTATTTATTTGACAGAGAGAGACACAGCGAGAGAGGGAACACAAGCAGGGGGAGTGGGAGAGGGAGAAGCAGGCTTCCCGCTGAGCAGGGAGCCCAATGTGGGGCTCGAACCCAGGACCCTGGGATCACGACCTGAGTTGAAGGCAGACACTTAATGACTGAGCCACCCAGGTGCCCCAGTCTTATACTTCTTTTGTTAAATCTATTTCTAAGCATTTTTTTCTTTTCAATGCTATTGTAAACAGAATTGTTTTCTTAATTTCTTATTTAGAGTTTTTCTTGATAGTGCATAGAAATACAACTGATTTTTGTATACAATTAATTTTTTTAAAGATTTTATTTATTTATTTATTTGTCAGAGAGAGAGAGAGCACACACAAGCAGGAGGAGCAGCAGACAGAGGGAGAAGCAGGCTCCCCACTGAGCAAGGAGTCTGATGCGGGACTGGATCCCAGCACCTTGGGACCACAACCTGAGCCAAAGGCAGAAACTTAACTGACTGAGCCACCCAGGCATCCCTACAATTAAATTTTGTATACCAATCTTGTATCTTGTAATCTTGCTCTACTCATTTATTAGTTTTAATTTTTTTTTGGTGGATTCCTTGGTAATTTCTATATATATAAGATCATGTTACTGCAAATAGAGATAGTTTTCTTCTTCCTTTCCAATACAGATGTCTTTTATTTCTTTTTCTTGTCTAATTACTCTGGTGGAACCTCCAATGCAATGTTGAATAGAAGTAGTAAGAATAGACATTCTTGTCCTGTTCCTGTTTTTAGAGACAAAGCATCCAGTCTTTTACTTTATTTTTTAAAGATTTATTTGAGAAAGAGAGAGAGGGAGAGAGAACGAATGGGAGGGGCAGAAGGAGAGGGAGAGAGAAACCCAAGCAGACTCCATGCTGAGTGTGGAGCCTGACATGGGGCTTGACCCCAAGACCCCAAGATCATGACCTGAGCTGAAACCAAGAGTCAGAAGCCCAACCCACTGTGCCACCCAGGTACCTCGCATCCAGTCTTTTAATATTAAGTATGATTTAAGCTTGAGGTTTTTTTTTTTTTTAAGATTTTATTTATTTGACAGAGAGAGACACAGCAAGAGAGGGAACACAAGCAGGGGGAGTGGGAGAGGGAGAAGCAGGCTTCCTGCTGAGCAGGGAACCCGACGAGGGGCTCGAACCCAGGACCCTGGGATCATGACCTGAGCTGAAGGCAGATGCCTAACGACTGAGCCACCCAGGTGCCCCAGCTTGAGTTTTTCATACATGTCATTTATTATGTTGAGAAAATTCCCATTATTCCTACTTTATTGAATGTTTTTGTAATGAAAATATGTCAGATTTTGTCTAATGCTTTTTGTGTGTCTAATGAGATTACCATGTGGCTTTGTTTTTTATTTTATTGATATGATATGTTGTATTACATTTACTTGCTTTTAGAATGACAAACCAACCTTATATTCTTGGGATAAATACCACTTGGTAATAGTGTATGGTTCTTTTTCTGTGTTGTTGGATACAGTTTGCTAGTATTTTGTTGAGGAATTTTGCATCTCAATTCTAAGGGATATTGATTTGTGTTTTTTTTTTTTCTTGTGAGGTCTTTTTCTGGTTTTAGTATCAGGGATAATAATGGCCTAGATAATACTGAGTTAGAAAGTGCTGTTTTTAACTGTCTTAATTCATAGATTGGTTTATCAGCTTGATCAAATGGGTATTATCTACTTGTTTTAGGTATCTGAATCCTAAGTGCCTGATATGAGTACCACATAAAAGTGACATTCAACAGTTTGATTGAAATCTGGTACAGAACAGATCTAATAAAAAGACTTCGGTAAAACTAAAAGTAAACTAAGTCAAACTGAAACGAATTGAAACTTTAAAAAAGAGACAGAATTCACAAAGCTATTAAACCTTTCCATGTAACACAATTTCTATAAATTCTATAAATTTTATAATTATATTTTATTAAGAAAGAACACATTTTTGGTGAATTGATAATTTTATCAAATTGGATTTTGGTGTCAAGCTGCAAGTTTGATAAATTTGAAAAATTTGATGAATTGACTTTTGGGTACCTTGGTTGTTGGATGAATTGTCTTCAGTAAATAGGTTTTCAACTAATTGCCTAGTGCCTGGATGCAGATAAAGGTCAGGAGGGTAGAAATTGAGAAGACCATGCCTGCAGCCTCCATCTTTTTTTTTTTTCCTTCGGTAAGTATGAGGTGAAGTTAAGTGCTATTAGCAAGAGATGAAGGTTACACAAAGAGTTTAAGAAAAGCAGAGAAAGTCTGCAGGAGTGAAAGAGATGACAGGATTGAGCAATCCAGGTTTGTTGTGTTCATGGTGTAGCTCTGTTGGTTCCAGTTCCAACAGTTGTATGATATTTTTTCCTAAGAGCTCTCAGTGATGAGGGCACAGAAGAGAAATCTGGGATTAGTAGGTAGGTAGGAAAGAAAGACATGGGATTGTATAGGAACTGTCATGAGAACTGATGAAGTATTGGATCATGACATCCAGGCTGGGCTGAAAAGGAAGAAAGTCCTGTTACACAAAGGAAGAGAGAGCTCAAAGGACTAGAGCTACAAGATGTTGAAAGTTTGATATATGTGCAAGGGGATGAGAGCCAGAGGCAAGAAGCTGGATTTAGAGAGCGAGCTTCTGGAGGGTAAAATATCAGGGGTAAAGTAGATCTGGTCATGAAAGGGTCAAAGGCCTGATAAAGAGAGTGGGCTGGAAGGATGAATTTCAGGAGAGAACAATGAAGAACTGTGGGGTCAGAGTCTTGGATGGGGTATCCAAATGGATAGAATGGTAGTAGGTCTTGGGATGGTGAGCAAGACTCTGGACCTAAGACTTCACTGAATGTGTGAGTGATCAGAAGGTGTCTTCCCCCCTCTATACCCCCAATCAGCCCAGCATGAATGACCCAGCCTGTTATAAAAAAAAGTTTGGGGGTAGCTGGTTCTCAATGTTTGCAGAACTCCTCCAGAGGTGCTTTTGACCACGCTGTATTTGCTTCTATCTCTGCTACTTCCATGTTGACTTCTGAGTCATGTTTGAATTCATGATATTCTGTCTGTCTGCTCTAGCCCATCATGTTAGGTCTCTGACTGATTGAATTTAATAATTCATTTGTACTAGCATATTTTCTCCTCAAAGGCAGACATAGTCAAACCTCAAGCTTGCCAACTGACTTCATTTAGGTTGTTGGGTCAGCAGATGCTCTAGGCATGCTTTAGTAGCTTAGGCCAAGACCATCAGAAGACCATCAGGAGAAGGTGGTACAACCAATGCTTTGAGTCCCAAAAGAGAAAGAGCTTTCAATAAAGGTAGAAGAGCCAAGGAAGCCACAATGGGGAATGAGAAAGCTCTTCCCCCCCCTTTGCCCTCAACCCAAGATTTTTTACTTTTCTCTCAATTTATATATACTCTTATGTGTCACCATACCTAAGACTTGGCAATAGTACTTATCATAAAATTGTCTTAGTCTGTTCATAATAAAATACCACAGACTGGGTAGTTTATAAAAAACAGAAATTTATTTTTCACAGTCCTGGAGGGTGGGAAGTCCAAGATCAAGGTGCTAGCACAGTCAGGTTCTGGGGAGGATCCTCTTCCTGGTTCATAGCTGGTGCCTTCTCAGTGTGTTCTCACATGGTGGAAGGAGCAAGGGATCTCTGTGGGGTCTTCTTTATAAGAACACTAATCTCATTCATAAGGGCTTCAACATAACCTAAGCACCTCTCAAAGGCTCCATACCCTAATAATACCATATGAGCTTTAGGATTTCAACACACAAATTTGGGGGGACACAAACATTCAGACCATAGCAAGAAATGAATACATTAACCTTCAAATTTTACTTTTTAAATCTGCTTTCTTCTCAAGTTGCTGGTATATCTCTGCCCCATTTCCCCTTTTCATTGTCACACTTCTCAAGTTATCTTTAGGGTTTTTGCTTTTGCCTCTCTCAAGAGACTGCTCTATCAGAGGTCAACAGTGAACACCCTAATTTCCTAGTTCAATGGCCAAAGATACTCATTAGTCCATTTTTCTGGAGCCTGGCCAACTTTAGGTTCTGAGAATACAAAAATTATCTAGTGTCTGCCCCCAAGAACTCAATCTACTGAGGGAGATAGACACAAATGGGTATTTTTGACACCCTCTTTGTCTGGATTTTGACACACCAATGTTCTAGTTGTAGTCCTTCTTATTACCCTCCTCAGACGGTTTCTCTTTCTCTCTGTCCAGCCTTTGAATGTCAGCTCTCTCAGGTCTTCTTTCTTTCTTTTTCTTAAACATTTATTTATTTTAGAGAGAGAGCGAGCAGGGGGAGGTGTAGAAGAGGGAGAGAATCTCTAGTAGACTGCCTGCTGAATGTGGAACCCGATGCAGGGCTTGATGTGGGGCTCAATGCCAGGCTGACATGGAGCTCCATCTCATGACCCTGAGATCATGACCTGAGCTGAAACTAAGAGTCAGACGCTTAACTGACTGAGCCACCCAGGGGTCCCTCTCCTAGGCCTTCTTTCTCTTACTGTGTATTTTTTGACTGGGAAATCTCATCTGGTATAATTGCTTCAACTCCCATGTTTGTGGGTGACTTTCACATGTGTATTGTTAGCTTACACATATCCTCTGATCTCCAGAATAACTGTTCAAGAGACAGCTCCTTAACAGAAATATGTCTACAACGAAGTTCAGCACAGTGATCTCAAATCCGCTTTTCCTCTGCTATCCTTGTTCTCTGTGAATGTAATTACTCTACCCAATTGCCCAGGTAGAAACCTGGTATCATCCTGGATTCTTATTGTCTTTCCTCGTGTAATCACGCACAATGTCTAGTCTGTTCTGTCTCCTCTAAAGCTGCCTGGTCTGTCAGCTTCTCTCCATCTCCCCTGCCTCTGGCCTCATCTAGTCTTCCATCAACTCCCTCTGGATTCCTTAACTAGCCTCCTATTTGGTTTCCTTGCTTCTAGTCTTGCCCCTCTAACCCATCTTCCACTCTGATGCACGAATGATCTTTCTGAAATGTAAATCTGATCCCTTTTCTCCCCATTTGAAAATCCTTCAGTGGCTTTCCCTGGTCTTCAGTATAAAAACTAAGCACTTTATCATGTCTTACAGGGCCCTTTGTAACCTGATCTTGCTTGGCTTTCCTGCTTCATTTCCTCCACTTCTTCCTCAAATACTAAATCCCAGCTGTACCAAATTACTTATTTGGAATTTCTCAACCACTCTATGTTGTTTCATAATTCAGTGCACTTATACCTGCAGATCTTGCTGCCTGTAATATCCTCCCAGCTGATTTCTCTCCCCCATGCTTAATGAATACCTATTCATTCTTTAAAATTTAGCCCTTGCATTGTTCCTCTGAAAAGTTCCACACGCACCTTCTTTCTTGGTACTTGGTATGCCTGTGTGCATCACTTTCGTAATACCTGTCTTAACTATGTTATACTTATTTGTTTATGATCTTGTCCCTCCAGTTGGCCTGTTGGGTCCCTTATTTTCTATATTCCCATAGTGCTTTGAATGAGAAAGATTATGCTTGCTAAATGGATTTGATAATTATTTTTTGAGTGATTCCTATGCACAAAGAAGACACTGTACTAGGTACTGTGTTGAATTTTGCAGGTTTTCTTGCCTCTCTTAAAGGCAATTTCTCAGTCTTCTTCATAGTTTCTGTATCCTGTCTGTCCCATAATGTCTGATCTCAGCCTCCTTTCCTTCTACGTATACACTCTGAGTCACCCCATCCATTTCCTTAGCTTTAATTGCCAACAACTCCCAAAATCTGTTCTCCCAGTGAAGAACTCTTGCCCAAGCTCCAGATGCTCTCAGGCATCTCAAACTCAGCACAGACAAAAACTAAATTTTTCCTTCTGGTACAAAAGAAAAAGATAAATGTAAGAAAGACTCTGAGATCATATAAAGGAAAAGCAAATAGAAATTAACCCAGAACAATGGCAGACAGTTTTCAGTGATTTCTTTAGGTACAGCTTTTGTATTTTGTATTTCTCCTTGAAGGTAATAGCAGTAAAACTTTAATGCTGTGCTTCTTGTGCTGGGCTACACAGTAGTGTGTCAAGGTCTATGTGAAGCTACAGTGTGAACAAGCTCAGCTTCCTAGAGTATCGACTTTGACAGAAAGCTTGTATGTGTGTAATTTACAATATTTAACTTGTAAGAATGAAAACCATTTTTTTTTATATTAAACACATATAATGGGACAGAGAGAAAATGTCAGAAAAGTTTAAACTTTTTTTCCTCCAAATATAAGCACACAGACCATTTCTATTAAGGCAGCTCAAATTTAACTACTAAATTCATGTCCCAGGGTCAGAGGAGAGCTATAATATGCCCACGCATTTAAGGGCATAGAGAGGAAAAGCCTAAGGGTACAGACATTACCCAGCAGTGAACAATGGACAACCAGCATTGCAGGAAGTTCTTTTTCAGATGAAGTGGGAGGAAACCGGGGCAGGGAGGAATTACTGAGCCCAACCAAAATGCAGAGCGAGGCTGACAAACTTAGTACAACACACTGATTCAGTCAATAGACATTTATAGATGCCCATATTGTCCCACATTCTCTATTGTGTGGCACCAGAGTAAATTAGATGTGTCCCCCCACCCCCAAGGAGTTCACTCTCTAGTAATGGGTGCTGAACAATGTAATTGTGCCATTGCTACAATGAAGGATGTACAGCATGAAACTGGACCATGGGAAACATGCCTAGCTTCGATTGGGGGAATTCAGAGAATACTTCACAAAAGAGGCATCATTTCAGCTTTTGGCTAAAACTTGGAAAATGTATAGGTGTCTTCTGCCTGTAGGTTGGCTAGAAATATTTCAGGAAGTTGGGATATGAAATGTGTGGGAAATGAATTAGACACACACATTCTTGACAGTCATCATGAGCATGTAAATCCCTGGAGAGCCCATTTCTTTCGTCTTGGTATACTCAGCAGTATAGCTGAGCACTGTCACTGTATAGTACCATAGTTATTGGTTTTGTAAAGTTCAGCTAGAGTTGAATATGGACATGGCTTACTCCTCCTCACTTAATAAACATATATTGAGCACCTATGATGAATTTGGTCCTTTGGTAGGAATAGAGTTATCCAGAAGATTGAGTCCTCGGTTCCTGGCTTTGGGAGCTCAGCTGAATGGAGTCGGTGAAGCAGACAAGCACTTGCAGGACAGTGTGATGAATGCTCTAATAGGCATATGCCCAGAGGACTGTAACTGCACTCAGGTGGGGACCTAGCCCTGTTTGGAGGGTTGTGTGAAGTTTCGAGGTAGCCTCAAAAAAGTGACTTCTGAGGAGAGAATCGAAAGATAAGTAAGAGGTTTTGTGACATAGGGCAAGCTATACTAGAGGCAACCTCACGTACAAAGGTCTGATATGTTTAGAGAACAAGTAGTTTCCTATGAAGGGTGGCAGCAAATAATGGTGGAAGAGGCTGAGTGGTGGCTGTGCCAGGCCATAGAATGCCTTTGTGTCATGAGAAAAATCTGGATTTTATACAGCAAAGGCAACGGTGAGTCACTGTAATAATGGTTCAGATCAGTGTTTTTCAAAGAGCAGGTTGTAATCCATTAGTCAGTTGTACAATTATTTTGGTGAATTGGGATTGGCATTTAAAAAATAGTAACTAGAGAAGAGTTGACAGTATTAGTGTGCATCATATTTGTTAAGGTAAACAATGTTTTGTGATGCCTTTGTTTCAATTACATATATGTGAACAGTGTTCTAATGTAAAGAATTTTTTGATCTGTGGGTTTTGAGAAACACTAGTCTAAAGGTTCAGTGGCACAAATTAATACCTCAAATTACTTTTGTAGCAATTAACAGAAAACCCGTGCAAGTGGGAATAATCACTAAAGATTATTACTGTATAAGAGTTTCTTCTAGTTATTCTGACCTGACATTCTGTCATCTTCAGACTAAAGCCAGTTCCCCATGGCTCTCAGAATAACATGCTACCTTATTCTTATCCACTCAAGTAGAGACCAGATTCTTATTGCTTCAAATTAGTTTAGGCCCGTCCATCCCTGAACCCATTAAGGGCAAGGGGATGGAAATACTAGGACTCCCTTAGACTAATGAATGTTTGGGAACCAATTGCTGTAGCTGTAGGGAACTATGATGCAATGTGGCAAATTCAGTGCATTATGGAAATACTGTAGCAGGACCCCGGTTTACAAAGTAATGAATTTAGGTGCGGGGATGGTCAGAGGAGCCACCCAGATGCCAAGAGTCTGTGTACAAGTTAGGTAGGTGAAAGGGGGAGAGTTCTCTGGGTGATAGAGACTGCATGAACAAAAGGTGGTAAGGGGAGCTGTGTATAGGAAAAGTCAAAATAAGGACTTCCGCACTTCCTGAGCATAAAATTAGAGGCAGGGAAGTAAATGGAGTAGTGAACAGATGCCTAGTCACCAAGGGGATCATGGTAAGGAACCAGAATTTTTTCCCCATAGGAAAGGAGGATGCACTGGAGATCATCAAGCAGAGAATTAAGACATCAGATTTCTATTACTTCATCTGCAGTGCGGAGGGAGGAAAATTAGGAGGCTTTTGCAGTAATCCAGGATAGAGATGTCTTGGATTTCAGGCTAGGAAGAGGTGACTGCAGATTTGAGAAACATTATGGAAAGAAAACCAAGGCTTGCTCATTTGACTGTAGAGTAAGTGTAAGTAAACAGTGCCTGGCTTTTGCAGTTGTGTCTCCTTTGGATATTGGGCTTATATTGTGTCACTGATTTGTTGAGGCTGGAGTAAATTTGTTATTTTTTGAAGGAAGTGGACATAGCTGTCAACCTTGCCATAAAGAACCAGAGCCCAAGTCAGAGAACCTTTGGAACTCCAGTGTATCTGGGCCCCTCTTGTGGGGGGTTGGAATTTCTTAAAGAGGTGCTTAGATGGATTTGAGGGCATAGTGCACTCAAGTGAAAAGTTACCATTTATAGGCCAGATTAGAAAACTGATACATTGTTGTTTATTTCCCTTATGCTATCCCTGAGCCTCTAGTAAACATTTTAGGACTCATGTAGTCTTTTATGGGCCAAAATATTAAAGATGCAGTGTCCCATGAGGCCATTGTGGCAGGAGAAGTGGCGCTTTAGATTGTGAGCTCCTTAATGGCAAAGGTTGTTTCTTCTCATCTCTAGATCCTTAGTATCTAGCCTAGGGCCTGACATACGCCAAACACTTGATAAAGATTGTATTCCTAGTGACTAAAATGATGCTAGATACTAGCAGATGCTTATTAAGCATTTAAGGAACTGTTGAAAGCCCCAAAGGGAGGTCTGTTTCTGGGGACTAAGAGGAAAAGCTATGCGAGTTGAGCCATAACCCACCTATGGTAATACTTAACAGATGTGGTTTTAATTTTAAAGAAAGTACTTTCTCGGGGCGCCTGGGTGGCTCAGTCAGTTATGACCCCTTTGGCTTGTGTCATGATCCCAGGGTCCTGGGATCGAGCCCTGCATTGGGCTCCTTGCTCTGCGGGGAGCCAGTTTCTCCCTCTCCTCCCCGCTTGTACTCTCTCGCTGTCTCTCCTCTCTCTCTCTCAAATAAATAAATAAAATGTTAAAAAAAAAAAAAAAAAGAATCAGGGATGACTCCCGAGATATCTAGCTGAGGTGAATGTTCATGCCAAGAGGACAGGAAGGAGGTGAATTTTGGGGAAGCATTCAGAATTGTAGGTTTTGGGAATAAATGCTTTGAGTGTCTACTATATGTCACTCAAAATATGTCAGAAAGAGCTTTCTGGCAATAGCGTGAAAGACAAATTAGAGGGAAAGAGATGGGAGAATCCTGTTGGGAGCAGATGAATCTTAAGACTCAAGCAGCTGCAGGGAAAGAGAACAGAACAGCTCTGTCCCTGAAGCTAATATCTACCTGCTAAACCAGTGACCCCTTCCATCCTCACCCTTACTTTCTGACAATGGTTGGGTTTAGCAGGCCAAATAAACTCTGAAGGTCCAGCCTAAGATAAAATCTCTTCTTTTCACTGTACTAGAGATATGGGAACTGTCAGGCCTTGCTGCCAAGTGTTCAGGCAGGGATGATAGTTCCAAGTCTTCCATGACTACTATCCTAGTCAAACCTCTGAGCCTGAGGCATGGGCCGCCTGGCTGGGCTAAGTCTGGCTTCACAATAATTAGTGGATATCAAGGAGCTTCCTACTTCTCATATGCTCTGGCCATTCTGAAGCCGGATTTCCCTTTTCTGAGTTCCCAGAGAAGCCCAGTTTTGACAACAATAAAAACTTCCAGGAAATTCCCAGCACATTTAACTTCCTAACCCTCCTCCCACCTCAACTCTCTCTTTATTACCCCACCCCCAACGCCCACTCCAAGAGGAAGGATCTTATCCTTTACTGAATACTTCCACCCCCTTGGCCAGGAAGGTGGTACATCTGAGTTCTCAGATCCTCTCTTCTGAGACCTATTTGGGGCTGAGGCGAGCACATGAGGGTAATATGTGATCCTGCCTAGAAACAGAGGAATAGTTGTAGTGTTCCTTGAAGTTTCCTAAGGCACCAGATTATTATGGAAGATTCAATTCTAGATGTTCACTCTCCTAGCCTGTCAGGAAGTAATCTTTCTCTAAGAAATCCCAGGGGCTCAGTCTCTATGCTAGATGTCAAAAATCAATCACCTTTGGAGGCCAGTTTGGAATTATAGGATATAAGCCCCATAAAAACTGACATTAAGAAAAACAAAACTGCTAACCAAACACAACTCAGAATAAGAGCCAGAAACATAAGCAGTGAATTTACTAACCCACGGAGACTGAGCATTTGGATAGTTCTCATTCTCCAGAAATCCCAAGGGTAGGAAAAAAAAAAACACCCATATACATACATATATTCATACAAAGAATTTTATCTACTGCAAAGAGATGATTATCTGGCTCCCCAGAAGCTTCTTGTCTCCATTAAAACTGTCCATTAACAACTCTAGCTCCAGTTCTTCTTAGAGATTAAAAGAGCTCCAAAGACCTGTGATCATGGGCATTGATGAGCGGGCCACACACCCTCTGGCTCCAGTCAAATCCCTGGTGTTTGAGCTGTGTGGGAGCCGTGGATGCTTGCTTTCTGGTCCTGCCGCAACCCTTGAAGCAGCTGGTTTAGAAGTGTAAGGTCGCTGTCTCTGCGAGGCAGGGGCAGGGGTGGGAGGCAGTTCCCTTTATACTCGATCACTGCCATCTTGGCCCGATCCTGCTTATTCCGATTTGGGATCTGCAGCATTCTCGTGTAGCCCCCATTCTGACCTTGGTACCGAGGGGCCAGTACTTGAAACAACTTTGGGATCAAGTCTTTCTCCTAGAGCGGGAGAGTTATCCAGGAGAGAGCAGAGTCAGGCACTACTGCGGAGACACATTTAACTTTCAGCACTTCCAAAAACAGGGTCCAAACACATTCACACAGAACTCTTCCATCCCCTAACGTGGTAGTGTCAAAGTTACACAGAGGGGTTACAGGCAATTGTGCAGTTTGGTTCACGTAACATTCAACTAACTTAAGTCACACGTTTCTAATTTAGTTTACAACATCTGTCTGTGAGTGTCTTAGCTTAATTCTGCCCAGTTCCCCCTTCCTCTAACAATCCCCTCCCCCACAGGGAGCAAAAGATGAGATTTGGGAGGGAGATACGATGCACTCACCGTAAGCCAGAAGTCAGCCATGCGCATGGCTTGTTCGTTGGTGTCTCCCAGCTTTCCATAGTCGATGAGCTGAGGGGACATAACATCACTGATTCAACCCGAGTGAGAAAGGAGGCGCAATCTTACTTCTCTAATGCGGGACCGCAACCCATTCATTCCACCAGCAAAGCATCCCTCTAATTCAGGCCACTCCTAACTCCGCAGCTCTAACTAGTCGTCCATTTGAGGGGCCGGAGGAGAGGGGTCAACTCAGGGTACCAGGGGATTCAGACTTTGGGCGGGGATTGCCAGGGCTATCCCACTCGTCCCCCAAGTCCAGCCGCATCTCAGGCCTGATGCTCCTGGAGGACAGAAGGGTCCCGCCCCCAACTCACTCGCCTTGCGTGGCCCCGCCCCTCACCTTCTCGGCGTAGCCCCTCATTTCGTCCACGCGCGCCCATGACGCCTCGATGCGTTCGTGTCGCACCAGGCCGGTAAGCAAGTTCCGCAACAGGTGGATGCGGGACTCCGGACCAAGGCCCAGACGGCGGAATACACGGCCATGGGAGATGGCGGCGGCGACGGACAGCCGCATTTTTCCTGACTTCTCTCCGCCCCTGTGAGGCCGGAACTGGAAACTCGAAGGGAGACGCCGAGGAGACGGTTTTGGGAGGACGCATGCGCCGTACCTAGGTGCGTGGTGGACGTGTTTGCGCATGAGTATCAGAGCCTGCCTCGTTGGCAACCTGGGGGAGGGCGGAGAAGAGGTGTTGGCTTCTTCCAGAGGAGGAGAGCGAGGCGGGCCTCGGGCACTCCTTGTCGCTCCGGGGAACCAGGCGCCCCCTAGTGTGGGACGAAGCGGCCGTCGAGTTTCTCCTGGGCTGCGTCAGTCATCTTGTGGCCTCTAGGGCGACAGGAAGCGCCGCGGAGCCTGCTGGGAAAGTGAGTATCTGAGGGGAAGGCCGCCCCCCCGGAGGAGTCGGGGCGCTGTAGCCGGTGGCCCAGCCAAGTCCGAGCGGTGGCGAGCCCGCGTGTCTGACACCCCGAGCGTGTCTTTTTGTCACAAAATTATTTTCCGCAATAATGGGGAGATGAAACGAATAACAGTGATGCTCAGAAAAGAAGCGCAGTTAACTGAACATTTTCTTTTGTTGAAGTACATATAGTAACCATCCCAGTTAGGAAGTACAGCAAAGGAAAAGTAATGGGTTAATACTTTTTAATTACATCCGTGTATTTTTTTTAAAAGGTGAGAAACATACCTATGCATTTGTGTTAATGTGTAGTAGCGTTCTAGTTTCTGTTTTTGAGTCTTAATGTCTGCAAATTGGCAGACACTTTGCAGTCACTTTGTCAAAATTACTCCTTGTTGTGGGTTGAATTGTCTTCCCCTGCCCCGCCCCCAGAAAGATTAAGCCCAAACCCCTCCCAACCTCCACCGCACTCCCCTCAGAATATGACCTTATTTGGAAATAGGATTATTGCAGTTGCAATTAATTATTAAGATGAGGTCATACCGGAGTAGAGTGGGCATCTAATCCAAATGACTGGTGTCCTCAAAAAAAACAAAAAACAAAAAAACCACAAGTGGAGAGACAGACACACAGAGTGAAGACAACCATGTGAAGACTAGAGACACACAGGGAGAATGCCACGTGACCAAGAAGCCAGAGATCCCAGTTAGGCAGTTGGGAGCCAAGGATCGGCAAGGATTTCTGGCAGACACCTGAAACTAAGAGAAAGACATCGAACAAAATTTTCCCAAGATTCTTGAAAGAATTCATGGCCCAGGTGTCACACTGATTTTGGACTTCCAGCCTTCAGGACTATGAGACAATAAATTGTAGAGCAGTGTATTAGTCTCCTAGGGTTTTAGGAGACTAATAACATGTTCATGTTCAGTAGATAGCACACTTAGATTTGTCACTCTGTCCTCGCTCATAGGTGACCAGAGAACACTTCTTGTTAATTTTAATTTTGAAAAGTTTTTTTTTGTCTGAAGTAGTTAGGAAAAGTCTTAAACATATGGATATGTTGGCATAGATTTATACAAATCCTGTTTCACAATAAATTCCAGAAATTATTATATTGTCTGTGCCTTATTTCTTTGGGATCAATTCTTGCAGCTTTCAGGATTTCCACAATTGAAAATTCATCATAAATTCCTAGTGGTAAAATCTTGTGAAGATTTTCTTCAGCAAAAGTCAAGAGGATGAACTGACACTGTGACATTATTTTATGCATTGCTTTAGAAGAAATGTCCACTTTGTGAAAACGTACAGCACCAGACATTGTCCTTAATTATTTTATTTTATTTTTTTTTTAAATTTATTTATTAGAGAGAGAGAGAGCGCAAGAGGGCTAAGGGCTAGAGGGAGAAGCAGACTCCCCGCCCAGCAGGGAGCCCGATGCGGGACTCGATCCCGGGATCTGGGATCATGACCTGAGCCGAAGGCAGTCGCTTAACCAACTGAGCCACCCAGGCGCCCCTGTCCTTAATTATTTTTGTCCGTGAAAGCCATCATCTCTTGTCTCTTCTGGCAGTCCTCAAATTTTGATTCTTTTTTCTGTCAATTTCCTTATATTTTGTTGTTGCATAGTTATAGCTTTCTCCACAATTTCTGTGAGCTGGTATTCATGGAACAATTTTAAACCTTGGTGTTTTACTGTGTGTTGTTCAAGGCTTATTCTTGTGGTTTGCAGATATTTTTGTGTCTGATTGACCTCATCTGATACATTACCTTAATAAAAAAAATAACTTGGAAAAGAAAAATCTTTTGCAACTAAAATTGTTTATTTTAAATTTACTGTTTTAAAAGTAGGGCTATGTTCTGCTAAAAGGTTAGAGTCCAAAATGCACCAGAAGTGAATTTGGAAGATCACAAATTCTTATGAATTTACTGTGAAAAGTAACATATGTGGCCGAATTTGTGAAATTGGTATTTCCTCAAATTAACTTTTCAGGTAGAATAAAATATTTGTTAGTGAATTAGTTTAAAAAGTGATAATTTGAAGCCTACATAGATAATATAACTCAGCAGTAAGCATAACAACTAGAATTTAGACCAAAAAAAGATTTTTTTTTTTAAAGATTTTATTTATTTATTTATTTGAGACAGAATGAGAGAGAGAGAGCACATGAGAGGGGGGAGGGTCAGAGGGAGAAGCAGGCTCCCTGCCGAGCAGGGAGCCCGATGCGGGACTTGATCCCGGGACTCCAGGATCATGACCTGAGCTGAAGGCAGTTGCTTAACCAACTGAGCCACCCAGGCGCCCCCAAAAAAGATTTTTATGTGAGGGTTATTGTATCACTAACACTGTTTAGCATTGTGTAACGTGATAAAAATCAGGTTGACTTTTGGTTAGTTTTATTGTTTGTTTGTTTGTTTTAAGATTTTATTTATTTATTTGAGAGAGCACGCACACGGGTGGGGGAGGGATAGAGGGAGAAGCAGTCTCCCTGCTTAGCAGGGAGCCAGACCTGGGGCTTGATCCCAAGGTCCTAGGGTCATGACCTGAGCCGAAGGCAGATGCTTAACCCACTGAGCCACCTAGGCGCCCCTAGCTTTGTTACTATTTTAAAATCCTTTACAGATAGTTCACCTCCTTATGGTTTCAGAAGGGCAGATTGCTGCTACCTCCCCACCAGATACCAGATGGCTCTGAGTATCCAGCTGAGCCTCCAAGGAAGGTACTCAGATGAATCTGAGTATTCTGGGGGAGCCAGGACTTGGAGTAACTCTGTTGACAGTCCAAGTTGAGCCCCTGAGGCAGTGTTGGTAGTGACTGTAGCTAGTCGGGCAGAGGTGAGGAAAGTGGTCCTAAGCAGTGTTGTGCAGCAGCTGAAGAAGAAAGACCCCAGTCTATAGAAAATTGTTACACATGAAATTTCATAGCTTCTGCTGGAAGAAGGGGGTTGGACTTGGCCCACACTACTGCAGAGAACCCCAGTGTGATGTTGTGATATAATGTGTGTGTGTGTGTGTGTGTGTGTAGTCTTTGTCCAGGTTCCTGTCACAGAGTGAAAATTTCCTGAGTGATGGGAATGAGAGGGTCTTTTGTTATCATAAAAGCCCCTTTCAACCATACCTGAGTTTATGCTAATGAGGTGTCTCTTGGAGGAGGGGGGCTGGTTAACAGAGGAACTAACCACATGATTAGAGTAATTAGAGGGTTGGTGCTTTCCCTTCCTCTGGGGAGGTTGGAGATTGACCTAATCACCAGTGTCCAATGATTTAGTCAATTGTGCCTGCATAAGACCCCTAAACAATGGGGTTTGGGGAGCTTCTGGGTTGGTGAGCGCATTGAAGTGCCTGGAAGTTTAGCATGTGCCTAGAGAGGGAATGGAAGCTCTGCACCCCTTCCTACATACCTTGCTCTATGCATCTCTTCCATTTGGCTCTTCCTTAGTTGTACTTTTTATATAAACCAGTAATAATAAGTAAAAGTGCTTTCCTGCCATTCTAGCAAATTATCAAATTTGAGGAGGTGATCATGGGAACCCCCGTTTTATAGGTGACAACCTGGGACTTGCAATTGGCCTTGAAATGGGGGACTGAGACCTTAACCTGTGAGGTCTATGCTAATTCCAGGTAGTTAGTATCAGAATTGGCTTGTAGGACCCCCAGTCAGTGTCTTTAAAGAATTAGAGAATTGCCTGGTGTGGAAAACCCGCATATTTGGTGTCAGAAGTGTTTGAAGTAGAGAAGTAATCTTTTTCCTGTACTCTGAATGACTGCATCCTATTCTGTTGAAGCTTCCATGAAGCAATGTCCTGGGAGCCAGTACAGGGAGTTCAGCAAGGGATGTGGTGATGACGGTGGGAAGCAATTGTCAGATCCTAAGCCAACTTGTGGTTCTATCCCTGGAATCCTGATTGTCTAGAAGTATCATAGGTCCTGATTCTTCATGTGTTTTACTTTCAGGTCAGGGTCTTAAAACCTCTTTGGACCCAATGTTCTGGGAAGGATTAGACAAAGATAGAGCCCATGTCTGGTATCAGATAGAATTGTGATCATATTAGAATCAGTTAAAATGAGTTTTCCACAATTAGAGTCATTAGGATATTGAGGATAACTATAAGTCAAACATCCCAGTTGGAAACAAGACACCTTGTAAGCAGTTGAATTTAGGAAAAGAAGTTACTGATATATAGGCATCTAAAGTTGGTGGTGGTCCAGGGCTGTAGAGAGACATAGAATTTGGACAGAAATCAGCATAACTGTCTGTGGGGATATTTCCCTTTGGAAATGATGACTAGCTGTTTCCAGCTTGGCTTACTCTCTTCATGTGGTGTTCTTTCCCCTCCTTGCTTCATTTCCTTGTATTATTAGTGAGATGAACTGCCTCCTGTTGGGATTATAAGGTCCTTCAAGGTCAGGGAAGGACTCTGACTCAGGCATCTCCTCTCCCACTCCTGCTCCTTTACCTCCAGCCTAGTGCTGTGCTTTTTTTTTTTTTTTTTTTTTAAGATTTTATTTATTTAGGGCGCCTGGGTGGCTCAGTTGGTTAAGCGACTGCCTTCGGCTCAGGTCATGATCCTGGAGTCCCTGGATCGAGTCCCGCATCGGGCTCCCTGCTCGGCAGGGAGTCTGCTTCGTCCTCTGACCCTATCCCCTCTCATGTGTTCTCTCTCTCTCATTCTCTCTCTCTCAAATAAATAAATAAAATCTTTAAAAAAAAAAGATTTTATTTATTTATTTGACAGAGAGAGAGAGAGTGAGAGAGGGAACACAAGCAGGGGGAGTGGGAGATGGAGAAGCAGACTCCCTGCCGAGCAGGGAGCCCGATGCGGGCCTCGATCCCAGGACCCTGGGATCATGACCTGAGCCGAAGGCAGACGCTTAACGACTGAGCCACCCAGGCGCCCCTGTGCTTTTTTTTTTTTTTTAAAGTCTTTTTAATATAAGTTTAAAAAAGAGAATTTTGATTTTGTTTTGTTTGTTTGTTTGTTTTTTGGTCTGTGTCCTGGAAGATTTCACCTTTACTTGGAACAATTATTTATCCCTCCCTTTGTCTTTCACTTGATAGATACTTATTGAGGATTTACTATGTGCCTAGGTACATTGCTTGTGTTAAAAAACAAAATTCAGTTGAGTAAACTTGAAGATCCAATTGGCTTTATTCAATAATTCATGAATATAGCAGGTCCCATCTAGCAAATAGAAAGGAGCTCTGAGGAGTTGTATAAAATAGAAGGTTTTTATAGGCAGAAAGAGGGTGAGACAAGGAAGTTAAAAAAAGGATTATTTTAGGCAAGAAGCCCAGTGTCAGGATATATAGACTGGGACAGAGAAGGATGGAAGGTATATCTAGGGAGGCAAACAGAAAGTATCCAACACAAGCAGTGGGAAAAAAAAATCACGCCCAGTTCTTGCATTCATAGCATTTATATTATAGGAAAGCTATTTTTTTTTAAGATTTTATTTATTAATTTGACAGAGAGAGAGATAACGAGAGCAGGAACACAAGCAGGGGGAGTGGGAGAGGGAGAAGCAGGCTTCCCGCAGAGCAGGGAGCCCGATGTGGGACTCGATCCCAGGACCCTGGGATCATGACCTGAGCCGAAGGCAGACGCTTAATGACTGAGCCACCCAGGCGCCCAGGAAAGCTATTTTTAAAAGGAGTTATGTATACCCCTGGGGGTACACATGACTCTGCAGGAGATACACATGTATGGATAATTTTTTAAAAAGATTTTATTTATTTATTTGAGAGGGAGAGAACGAGCAGGGGTGCATGGCAGAAGGAGAGGGAGAAGCAGGGAGGCCAGCATGGGGCTTGCGGCTTCATCTCAGGACTCTGAGATCATGACCTGAGCTGAAGGCAGATGTTTAACCGACTGAGCCACCCAGGCGCCCCCTTGTATGGATAATTTTAAGGTAATTTTTACCAGGTCCTAAACCTCCATATGTCTCTTCTAAAATTGATTTGCCTAGGAATATGTCTGTAGTAGAAATAGCATTTTGGTTCTTTTTTCCCATCTCACTTTTCATGTCGACTCTTATCTCATTTTTAAAAAATAAAGCCGTTCCTTTTGCCCATTTTGAATCTTATTATGGTACACTGTTCCCTGAGTAAAAAGTCTATCTATCTAATCTATCTTAGAATTAGAATATTCAAGACTTATAAAAATCATGCTGGGGGGCGCCTGGGTGGCTCAGTCGGTTAAGCGTCAGACTCTTGATTTCAGCTCAGGTCATGATCTCAGGGTCATGAGATAAAGCCCCGCATTGGGCTCCGTGCTGAGTGTAGAGCCTTCTTGATTCTCTTCCCCCCGCTCTCCCTCTGCCCCTCCCCCTGCTCGTGCATGTATGCATGCACTCGCTGTCTCTCTCTCTCTCTCACACACACACACACACACACAAAATCATGCTGGGAAATAACCTACAAAATGTGTTCTGTGTTTTCATTAATTTCAGTAATGAAAAAAATGAGTATCTTTATTCACTTAAGTCTCAGTTGTGAAGGTGTTCAGGACAGTCACCCCCGTCCCCCATATGCCACTTTGGCATGTGGCTTGTTTTTGGCTGAAGTCATTGAGACCCTGTGGGCTCAAGAGAAAGTTTTGTCCCTTCCTTAATCATGCAGAAAAATCTAAATGGGGGTCTTTCACAGAATAAGAATTATTAACATAAATTTTATCTGAGTTACCCATCTGTATGGTAGGGCAAACATCTCATTACCAAACATTCTACTCTTCTTATTTTACTTTTTATTTTATTTTAATTCCAGTATAGTTAACATACAGTGTTATATTAGGTTTGGGTGTGCAATATAGTGATTCAGTGATTCTATCTGCTGAAAAATCGGCTGATAGCCTTATGGGGTTTCCCTTATATGTAACTATCTTTTGTCTTGCTGCTTTAAAATTTTTTTCTTCTATCACTACATTTTGCCATTTAATTATAATATGTCTTGGTGTGGATCTGCTTTTGTTGATTTTATTGGGGGTTCTCTGTGCCTCCTGGATCTGGATATCTGTTTCCTTTCTCAGATTAGGGAAGTTTTCAGTTATTATCTCTTCAAATAAATTTTCTGCGCTCTTTTCTCTCTCTTCTCCTGGGACTCCTATAATAGGAATGTTATTACATTTGATGGAGTCGCTGAGTTAGTTCCCTGAGTCTATTCTCATTTTGCATAATTCTTTTTTCTCTCTTTTGTTCAGCTTGATTACTTTCCATTACTCTGTCTTCTAGGTCATTAATTTGTTCCTCTGCTTCTTCCAGCCTGCTGTTCATTCTATCAAGCATGTTTCTCATTTCGCTTATTGAGCCTTTTATCTCCGCTATGTTATTCTGTATCTCTGTGTTAATGGTCTCACTGATGTCCTCCACACTTGTCTCAAATCCAGTGAGTAGCCTTATGATCATGCTTTAAATTCTCCATTAGGCATGTTACTTATATCTGTTTCACTTAGATCTCTGGCTATGGCCTTATCCTGTTCTTTCATTTGGGACAAATTCCTCTGTCTTCTCATTTTGTCTAAGTCTCTGTGCCTGTTTCTGTGTGTTAGGAAAATCAGCTACATCTCCTTTTCTTGAGGGAAATGGCTTTATGAAGAAGGCCTGTAGTGCCCTGCAGTGTAGTGTACCCTGTTCCCTAGGGCCTGGTGCTTCCAGGAACATCCCCAGTGTGTGCCCAGCATGCTGTGTTCTGCTGCTCTTGTGTTCTGGTTGCTCTATCCTGCAGGCCAGTCATCTACAGAGTCTCTCCTTGCTGCTGGGGGCAGTGTTTGATCCCTGGCCTGAATGTGATGAGTTTTAACTGGGTGTGTTCTGGTCTGCTTGTGAAATGAGACCTGTCACTGGTGCTGCCACAGGAACCAAGGCCTCACAAAACTCCCATGTTGGGAGACGAGGTGTTGGCAGGGGTTGGGCCCATTTTATGAGGGAGTCCCCTCCCTCCCACTGGTACTGAGGCAAGCATCCTGGGAGGGACAGTTCCACTAGAATGCAAGGGGCCAGGCCTGATGTAAGCAAGTTAGGTGCTATGCTGGTTTCCGCAGGTGGCCCTGTGCTAATGCTGAAGGCTGGGGGAGGGAAAGGGCAGCTGCCAGTTCCTTTGTTCCTGGAGAGGCCTCTCTGTTAACACTGCCTCTCTGGGACATGCTTGGAGATAAGCAAATAATCCCACTATGTGCCCTAGGCACTCTTTAGATTGCTGTTTCCAGGCTGAATGTCTGCAGGCTGTTTGCCTGCCTTCTAAGAGCAGTCCCAATGCCTCTGCGCTCTTCTGAACCAAGCCCGGTGACCTTTACAACTTCAGGCTTTAGGGACACCTGGGTGGCTCAGTTGGTTGGGCATCTGCCTTCGGCTCAGGTCATGATCCTTGGGTCCTGGGATCAAGTCCAGCATCAGGCTCCTTGCTCGGTGGGGAGCCTGCTTCTCCCTCTGCCTGCCACTTCCCCTGTTTGTGTGTGTGTGCTCTCTTTCTCTCCTCATGCGCATGCGTGCGCTCTCTCCCTGTCTCTGACAAATGAATAAAATTTAAAAAATAAATACATAAACAGCTTTAGGCTTTAAGCCCCACCAGTTGCTAGAAGTCACAAAATTCAGCCCCTCTCACTTTCCTAGCCGTTGCTATGGGAATTTATTTTCCCCGTGCACCCCCCACCCCCCATGTGTTAGTCTGTCTCTTGCCCTTCTCTGTGACCCTGGCTCTCTCCCCACTGCAGCAGCCACAATCTGTTTCTCTCCCAAACCATGTCTCTGCACTTTCTACCTTCTTCAGTGTTTCCTCTTCTCTACCTTTGGTTGTGGAGTTTGTTCTGCCAGTCTTCAGGTTGATTTCTGGGGCATTTAGGATGATTTGGTAGAGTCTAGGGTCCTCCTACTCTGCTGCCATCTTCCCAACTACCCATCTGCTCTTCTTATCACCCTGTGAAGTGCATTCCTTTCCTCTGAAATCCCAGATTCCTACCCCTTTCTCCTCAGTTCAGAATGATATATATACACACCTCATTTTGCTTGACTGTCTTTGGAATTTCCATGTCTGTGTGGATTCCCTGTATATACACTATTTTTTTAAATTTTATTTTTTAAAAGATTTTTATTTATTTATTTGACAGAGAGAGAGGCAGCGAAAAAGGGAACACAAGCAGAGGGGGAGTGGGAGAGGGAGAAGCAGGCTTCCCACTGAGCAGGGAGCCTGACATGGGGCTCAATCCCAGGACCCTGGGATCATGACCTGAGCCGAAGGCAGACACTTAATGACTGAGCCACTCAGGCGCCGCCCCCCCATATATACACTATTAAATTTGATTTTCTCCTGTTAATATGTCTCATGTTATTTGATTCTTAATCCAGCTAGAAGAACCTTTGAGGGACAGGAATTCTTGCTCCCTGACAGTTGCGTATTTCATATAATTTCAGGAATTAGGAGATGAAAATTGTTTATTTCTGATAGTTTAATGTTGCATCTAAAAGAAAAAGCAATATATATTAAAGGTAAGTGAATCAAGAACATTTATTCGGACTCATGGAAGAAATGTTTTAATTGGCTTTTTATTTTTTAAAAAAGTTTTATTTGAGAGAGCACGTGCATGCATGGGTTGGGGGAATGGGGCAGAGGGAGAGGAAGAGAGGAACTTGAGCAGACTCCATGCTGATGTGGGACTCAACTTTACAACCCTGAGATCATGACTTGGGCAGAAACCAAGAGTCAGAGGCTCAACTGACTCTACCACCCAGGCCCCCCTTAATTGGCTTAAAAAAAAAAAACAGCTTTATTGAGGTAAAATTTGCATACCATAAAGTTCTTTCGTTGCCTTTTGACTAAAGTTTGGGTACTGTGAACGCATATCATTTTAGTTCTGGCTAATGTGTTCTTGCTGTCACTTTTCAACTAATTCTCTGGTCATTTATTCATTCCTACCATCTACTTAAGAGATTTAGATTTACTTAAATGTGTTATTAATTCTGTAAACAATGCCCTAAACAATAACAATTAATATACCTTCTTACACCCTGCACTTCCAAGTGGCCCAATATCTTTTTTGACTTCTTTTGTTTTTGCTGTTAATCTCCACTGAACCCAGTATCACTTTAGCATTGGGTATTATTTGTCTAAGAATACATGAACTAATTTAAAAAATCCTGCCCATCCATTTCTTTGGGTGATGTATTTTCAGTAACAATTTATTCTTTATGTTTAAGACTTATTTATCACAGATTTGTGAAATATTTTGTTGTATACTAACAAAAAATGGAAATGATAATCCATAAGAAATCAATTGATATTTAAATTTTAATTTTATATACGTATTTTTGTGGCAGAGAAGTGAAGGGAAAGAAGAATTCTTCTCTATCTTTTCGAAGTCTTCCAGATGGACTAAGGATTAAATTTACATGCAATAAGGGACGCCTGGGTGGCTCAGTCAGTTAAACATTTGTCTTTGGCTCCGGTCATGATCCCAGAGTCCTGGGATCGAGTCCTGCGATCGAGTCCCACGTCAGGCTCCCTGCTCAGAGGGGAGTCTGCTTCTCCCTCTCCCTTTGCCCCTCCCCCTGCTCCTTCTCTCTCTCTTGCTTTCGAATAAATAAATAAAATCTTTTTTAAAAGTTGACATGTGATAGATCAATAGAACAAAAAAATCCAAAATTTTATTACATGTGCATGGAAGCCCACTAATGCAGTTGAAACCTAAAGAAATGATCAAGGCAGGCAGTTTGTATCATTTTTAAGACAGACAACAAATCTGCGAGAAATTGACAGGACAAAGAAAACTTAACTTTAGGAACTTCAATTAAGGGAATTCTAAACAGAATTTGGGCTGGGATAGTAAATTAGTAAAAAGTAACAAGGGTTGTTTATATAGCCTTGTCAGTTCCAAATTTCCCATCTCTGGTGATAAGGATGTCCCTTTACTTCCTGGTACAGGGAGGCACCCTTCATATGGGAGATGTATTTTCTGCTTTCAACAGAACAGAGTAGAGTCTGAGTGTTTTTCTTGCACAGGCTCTCAAGTAACTTTTTAAAATAATCAATATGCCAAAATGGCCCATCTTGGGGCAGCCTGCCCTTGGCCCTACAGAAGCCATGTATGCAACACATATAACTGACAAAGGGCTTGTGTGTAGAATATGTAAAACAAACAAAAAAACTCCTATAAAATCCTCACAAATAAAAATAGACAAAAGACTTGAGCAGGCACTTTATAAAAGTGAATAAATAACCAAATAGTCAACAAAGCATGAGAAGATGCACAATCTTATGGTAATCAGGGAAATGCATATCAAAATTAAATTGAGATAGTATTACATACCCAGAATGACTAAAATTAAAAAGACTGATAATACTTCATTTTCCCTGTGCACTCCCCTGTAAGTGTTGTAAATATGAAAAGCAACTGGAATTCTCTTGTACATGGCTATTAAGGATATAAATTCGCACAGCGACTTAAAAAATTGTTTGGTGTTCTCTACTGAAGTTGAAGCTATATCTAGGATATAGATAGGTAGATCTCTACTATGACCTAGCAATTCTACGCCTAGTATATATCTAATGTAAATGTGAACAGATAGACAATAAAAGACATCTACAAGAATGCTTATAGCAGTACTATTAAAAATATACCCGAGCTGGAAACAACCCTAATGTCCATCAATAGTATAATGAGTAAACAAATTGCATTATTGTCATATAATGGGATATTATACAATGATGAAAATGAACTACCTACAGTTCCATTTAGCAACATAGATAAATCTCACAATGTTGAGTGAAGGAAGTTAGGCACAGAACATATACACTATATCATTCCAGTTGCCTATTCAAAACCAGTACTAAAATATGGTTGAACCTCTGGAGTAGAGAGAGTATACTGATTAGAAGAGGGCATGATTAAGGGTAATTGAGTGGATGGGGATGGATTCTGGGGTGTTGGTAATGTTCCATAACTTGACCTGGGTGGACCTAGATGGCAGTTACCTGAGTGTTTTGTGATAATTCATTGAGCTGTACACATGTAAACTGTGTGGTTTTTTTAGTATAACTTACATTTTAGTTAAAAAAAAAGAAAGGCAGAAAAGCTATATTCTTTTATAGCCTTCCGACTCACTAAGAGTTATTTCTCCCTGGTAGGTGTCATATTGATGAATAAAGGCCCCCCAAACATGTCCATACCTTAATCCCCAGAACCTGCAAACATGTTAACTTACATGACAGAAAGAATTTTGCAGATATGATTAAAGATTTTGAGGTAGGGAGAGTAGCTTGGATTATCCAGATAGGCCCAATGTAATCACAGGGTCCTTATAAGAGGGAGGCAGGAGGGTCAAAGGTAGAATGATGCACCATGAGAAAAACTTGCCTGGCCATTGCTGGCTTTGATGATGGAAATGGGTAATAAGGCTAGGAATGTGGGCAGCCTCTAGAAGTTGGAAAATGCAAGAAAATGGACTTTCCCTGGAACGTTCAAAAGGAAAGTGGCCCTGTCACTAACTCATCCCCAGTAAATCAGCCCCATAAGACTCATTTCTATACCTTATACCTCCAGAACTTTAAGAGAATTGATGTGTTGTTTTAAGCCACCAAGTCTGTGATAATCTGTCACAGCGGCAATCAGAAAGTTACAGTGGGTTATACATTGTCAGAGTACGTTGCACATAGTAGGTGCTCTGTAAATGTGTATTGAATGAATGCTCAAGCTTCCAAAATGTCTGATTCTTAATTACAGTAAAGGATTTTAACAATAAATATGGATGTTTCTGTGAGAATTCAAGACCAGTATGATGATGTGATGTGACCAGGCAGTTTTCTTCCAGTCTGTCTCCTCTTAATTTTCAAACCGCCTTAAACTTTCTGGTCTAAAGGTCTGGAGGTGAAGTTAAAAGATCACAGGGTTTGTAGTAATTAGACGCAACAGAATTGGGGATGAGGATGTGGATGAAGGTGGCGTGATTAGGGCTTTTCTTTAGTCCATCAGAGGCATTCATTTGTCAGGAGGGAGATTAGGATTTTTTACAAAAGAAATACAGAAAGAAATAAGCCTGAAGTAATATTAGTCTTTGATGTCCAAAATGAATTTTGCCATGTATTAACTTAAGACTCAGTCACAGAAATGGAGTATGCAGTCACATGGTCAGGTAGAGGGAGGCCCTGGGGTTTAACTTTATAAACTTTATAAAGATGCCCTGAGATGTCTCACTGAGACAGTGAGAGAGGGAACACAAGCAGTGGGGAGCTGGAGAGGGAGAAGCAGTCTCCCCACTGAGCAGGAAGCCTGACATGCTAGACACACTAACCCTAACACTAACCCTAACCCTAACCCAGAACACTGGGATCATGACCCAAGCCGAAGGCAGATGCCCAACGACTGAGCCACCCAGGCGCCCCTAGATGCCCTGAGTTTTTATGTGCTGTGGATGCTTAGTTGAAGCCCAGTGGGCTGCCATATGCCTATGATAACAGAGTGAGTTGACTCAACCCTGAACTGGACTGCTGGGCCAACTTTTGAGGTGGACGATGTGAAATTAACTACATGTTCTGCAAACAGAAGAATCCTTGGTACAGCATCAGTAGCTCAGGAACGTTGTCCGTGCCAAAAGTCTAGACTCTATGTTAACTAGCCAATTCAGCAGCAGCCTCCTGCAAAATGTTCAGCAGTTAGGTGCACAAAGGACAGTGCTCCAGATACCAGTAGGTGGCAGCCACCACAAGAAAAACCAGCATGAGGCTAGAGTCTCTTCTCAATGCCAGGAGATGAGAGAAGCGTACATTCTTAACACCATAATTTTGGGGGAGAGATGCAGAGAAAGGAGAGGCTCTCTAAGTGATCAAGCATTATTTTATCCAATAAAGATCAAATGCTTCTTAAGAGTATATTTAAAATGTCAGATTGGATTAAGTTTAAACTAGATTGAAACTAATTAATTATTTTCTCCTGGTAACAAGTGAATGGGGATTTGGGAGGGATATTAGATTACAGAATAAAATAAGGAGAGTAAAGTATTTCTCTACATCATTTGAGTTGTAGTATATGAGTTAGGATTCATCCCAAATTGCCCTTTTGCAAGGCCATTCAGATTTCTTCTTGGATAAGCTTTTCAGAAGAGGAAAGAGCACCAGAGAAGTGCACACCAATTTATCTTTCTTTTTTTCCCCTTGTTTTTCCCCATCCCTTTTTCCTGGTCTGTCTTTGAGTTTGGGAAATTGGGAGGGAATTTAAACTTATATTCGTAGCCCACTTGCTCCTATATAATTCTTCCTTCTCTTTAGAAGAATGCTCTTCAGGCAGGAAATTAAAAAAAATATATATCCCCATTCAATAAAACTTTACTTAAGCTTGAATAAGTATGAGGCTCTGATAAATACAGGGTATGTACAGAAGAAAAAGGGAGCAGGGGAAATAGGGAAATAGATATTTATTTATGTATTTATTTATTTTATTTTATTTGACACAGAGAGAGAGAGCACAAGCAGGGGGAGCCGCAGAGGGAGAAGCAGGCTCCCTGCTGAGCAAAGAGCCTGATGCAGGACTCTATCCCAAGACCCTAAGATCATAACCTGAGCCGAAGGCAGATGCTTAACCAACTGAGCCACCCAGGCATCCCAGGAAATAGACATTTAAACAAATGGTTGTTATAAACAAGCACTTGAAAAACAAGCTGAAACTATTTTTTATTAAGTCTTAAATTTTAATTCCAACATAGTTAACATACAATGTTATGTTGGTTTCAGGTATACAACATAGTGATTCGGCAATTCTATACATTACTTAGTGCTTATCACGATTAGTGTACTCTTTATTCCTCATCATCTATTTCACCCCCCCCCCACCTTCCCTCTGGTAACCATCAATTTGTTCTCTGTAGTTAAGAGTCTCTTTCTTGGTTTCTCTCTCTCTTTTTCCCTTTTGCTCATTTGTCTCATTTCTTAAATGCTACATATGAGTGAAATCATATGGTATTTGTCTTTCTGACTGGCTTATTTCTCTTAGCATTATTCTCTCTAGCTCCATCCATGTTGTTGTGAATGGCAAGATTTCATTCTTTTTTATGGCTGAATAATATTCCATTGTGTGTGTGTGTGTGCATATATATATACACACACACACACATCTTCTTATTCCATTCGTCTGTTGATGGACAGTTGAACTACTTCCATAATGCAGCTATTATAAATAAAGCTGCTATAAACATTGGGATGCTTGTATCCCTTTGAATTAGTGTTTTTGTATTTTTTGGGTAAATGCTCAGTAGTGTGATTGCTCCATCGTAGGGTAGTTCTATTTTTAACTTTTTGAGGAACCTCCATACTGTTTTCCATAGTGGCTGCAACAGTTTGCATTCCCACCAGCAATGCACAAGTGTACCTTTTTCTCCACATCCTCGCCAATACTTGTTTCTTGAGTTGTTGATTTTAGCCATCTGACAGGTGTGAGGTGGTATCTCATTGTAGTTTTGATTTGCAGTTCCCTGATGAGTGATGTTGAGCATCTTTTCATGTGTCTGTTGCCCATCTGTATATCTTCTTCAGAGAAATGTCTGTTCATGTCTTCTGCCCATTTTTAATTAGATTATTTATTTTGGGGGTATTGAGTTTAATAAGTTCTTTGTATATTTTGGAACTAACCCTTTATTGGACATATCACTTGCAAATATCTTCTCCCACTCAGTAGGTTGTTTTTTGGTTTTGTTCATTGTTTCCTTTGCTGTACAGAAGCTCTTTATTTTGATGTAGAGTTTATTTCTGTGTATTGTGAAAGAAAGTGGTCCAATTTCATTCTTTTGCATGGTGCTGTCCAATTTTCCCAACATCATGTGTGATTGTTGTGTGTGACTGTCTTTTTCTCATTGTATATTTATTCCACTTTTGTTGAAGATTAATTGACCGTATAATTGTGTGTTTATTTCTGGGTTTTCTATTCTGTCCCATTGATCTATGTGTCTGTTTTTTTGCCAGGACCATACTGTCTTGATGCCTGCAGCTTTGTAATATAGCTTAAAGTCCAGAATTATGATGCCTCCGGCTTTGTTTTTCTTTTTCAAGGTTGCTTTTGCTATTCACAGTCTTTCGTGCTTCATACGGATTTTAGGATTGTTTGTTCTAGTTCTGTGAAAAATGCTGTTGGTATTTTGATAGGGATTGCATTAAATATGTAGATTGTTTTGGGTAGTATAGACATTTTAACAATAATTGTTTTTCCAGCCTATGAGAATGGACTGTCTTTCCATTTTTTTGTGTCATCTTGAATTTCTTTCATCAGTGTTTTATAGTTTTCAGAGTTTAGGTCTTTCACCTCTTTGGTTCAGTTTATTCCTAAATATTTTATTGTTTTTGGTACAGTTATAAATGGGATTGCTTTCTTAATTTCACTTTTTGTTGCTTCATTATTAGTGTATAGGAATGCAACAGATATCTGTACATTGATTTTGTATCCTGTGACTTTACTGAATTCATTTATCAGTTCTAATAGTTTTTGGTGGAGTCTTTAGGGTTTTCTAAATATAATATTGAGAGACTGAGACTGACTTTTATACTGACTTTCCAGGCCCATGTCTGTAAAACCATCCCAGATGCACAATTAATTATATTCTCTTCATTTTTGTCAACATTTCCACCTTGCATTTCCATCCCATTTATCACATTTTATTTTGTACTATGTTCATTTTTCCCTACCAGTCTGTGTACATCCTTGGAATGAGATCTATGTGTAATTCACTTTGTAAAGCTCTGGGTCCTGGCAAAATTCTAGATACACAGAAATGTTGAATGTGAAACTGTCAATCTCAGGCTGTACAAAGATATGTATGTTCACGGATATTAATTACAATGGTATTTATAATAGTGAATATTTAGGAACCTGGTTGCCTACCAGTAGAGACGTGGTTAATTATATACAAAGGAATATTACACAGGCATTAAAATATGCCATATCGTTGATCTTGAAAGGTGTCTATTGTAGATTTTGAGTGGAAAAGGAGATTATAGGAGAGTGTGTGTACTATACATTACCATGCATGACAAATTGTATGTATTTAAATATGTGTCCATACGCTTTGAAGGATGGTCATTTAAATGTTCACAGAAGTTAATTTGAGTGGTGGGATTTTGCGTTTTAAATTCCCCTTTTAAATATTTTTCCACATTTTTGTAATTTTTTCAATGAATAAATGTTATTTTTAAAAAATCAACAAAGCTGGGGCACCTGGTTGGCTCAGTCGTTAAGTGTCTGCCTTTGGCTCAGGTCATGATCCTGGGGTCCTGGGATTGGCTTTGCATCAGGCTCCCTGCTCGGTGGGAAGCCTGCTTCTCTCCCTCTCCCACTCTCCCTGCTGTGTTCCCTCTCTTCTGTCATTCCCTGTCAAATAGATGGATAAAATCTTTAAAAAGAAAAAAATCAACAAAGCTAACTGATAGTAATAATAATAACAATATAACAAAAAAAAATTTCATCAAAATCTGATTCTCTTTCTCTCTTTTATTCTTTTGTTCAAAACTCTTCAGGGTCCTATTGCATAGTGGTTCTCAACCAAAGAATCCAAATATTCCAGGGACATTTGGCAATGTCTGAACAAATATTTGGTTGTCATGATTGTAGGGAGTGCTACTAGCATCTAAGGGGTAAAGGCCAAGGATGCTGCTAAACATTCTATAATGCATAGGACAGATCCCCACCTCCCAACAAAGAATTAACTGGCCGTGAAGGTCAACCGTGTAGAAGTTGAGAAATGATCAGAATTATCCTGATAAGGCTCTTTACCACCATCTGGTGGTAAGCAGGGCCTACAACTTCTATGTAGTTTCAGCAGGAATTCGCATGATTGAACTCTAGGGCCTCAGAAATAAGATGGGAGGCTGTAAGAAGGATATTTATAGTTAGAATGGGAATCAAGGGAAGAGCAAGGAAAATTCATGGTTTAAAGTGTCTGTGATGTTCTTACTAAGACCAGTAGTTGCTTCTGAGATGGGTATAGTGTATTTGTGAACCCCATATTAAGATTCCCAATTTCATTGTGACTCCAGAGACCCCAAATAACTAGGTCCTGAGGCAAGAAAGGCATTGGGTGATGTTTATAGATTTTTTTAACTTGACAGATAGAAGGGAGCTGGAGTGATGATGGGAGTCTGCAGTTGGACCAGTAGGTGCCTCCCCAGTACACAGGATAATAAATCTGTTCTTCCAGGAATAATTCCAGCCCAGAGCACATGAAGCCAAGGTAGGGCTCCTTGTTTTGGCTCAATTTAGCTATCACCTCTGATTCCTTCTCAGGAATCCATTTTCAAGACCTAGGTTTCTTTATTTGACCCTACTCTTCTCACCCCCACCTCCAACAATATGTAGAAAAAGTATCTATTCTTGCTCTGCTCATCAATTTTACCCTCCCTCTCTATCCTCTAGTTTTTTGTTTTCTAATTATCATTTACTAATGAGCTGCTCACCTGGCAGCTATTTCTCATACTACTCTCCACTGCTCTCAACAGTGCTGTGGGCCACTGTTTATTTTCCTGCCTGCTGGTCACTCCTGGAAAGCCTGCATTCTCTCACCCTTTGAAAGGATGCTGCTCTCTTCTGACCAGTGTAGGAATATCATGCAGCCCTTATTTCTTTTTGGCACTGTTGCTTTATTTTCTACAACTTCATTATTCAAATCGGTTTAGAGGTAGCAATCTTTACCATGGCCTTAAATGGTGTTGCAGGGGGTGCCTGGGCGGCTCAGTTAAGCATCCCACATTTGATTTTGGCTCAAGTCATGATCTCAGGGTCATGAGATTGAGCCCCTCCGCTTGCGTGCTCTCTCTCTCAAAAAAAGGATGTTACAGATTGGTTTCTTCAGAAGCAGATGCTGAAGCAGTGTGTTTATTAGGGATGATCACCCAGAAAGGGGACAGAAGAAAAAGTTAAACTGTGATGCAAGTCCCACAGACCTTCATCAGCCAGGTGGGGAGCTCTGGAGCTAATGTAGCCCATCAGAGCATCCTCTGTCAGGCTACACTGGCCAGATATTTTATATATTCTGTTTCACTTAGTCACTGGATGCAGGCTGCCCCAGGAAGGTTATGACCTCAGGTGAAGGGACTCTGTGGGTGAGGCAGATTTGGAGGATCTGGCAGCTGAAGAATAGCTGCTTGCTCCCCTCTATTCCCCTCAGCTACAAGTGCTTCCTTGAAGGAAGATCTGGGGGGCACATTTCTGTGTTTACCACAGTGGAATTGATGGGACTCACAATGTAAACTACAAGATAAACACTATTGTTCTCCGGGGTCAAAGGAAAAGCACTAAAGATAATTAAACTAGTAGGGAGGTTGTTCGGGGCGGGGGGGGGGGGGGGGAGGCGGGGAACATGCCCTGGTTCATAACTTTTCCAACCTTGAATGAATGCACATCTCTTAGATGAGTAATTTTGACATGACCCTAGTAGTCTTTCTGGTATGCATAGAATTTCTAGGCCCTTCTGTATGTTTTCTGCTCCAGACTTGGAATCAGATTATTTCCTGAAAAATTCCTAGTATCTTTTAGTGGAAGTTTGTATTATAAGAGCACAATCCAGATGTTACAGAATATGAACCTGTCCTATGGTGCTGGTACTAGAAAAGTGTATTAGTGAAGGAGAAACAAGATTTGAAATACAACAAGATTGGCTTTGGGCGCTGTTAGGGAGCTGTTGCCAAGGACCCTAACAATGCTCTGATTCTGCCCTGGCCTAGCCACCTTCACCCCACACCTCCAACACTCATCCCCCTTTTATATCTTTAATCTTTACAGGTTTATATCTTTAATTCTATTTTATTTTTAAAATATTATTTAGAGGAAATAAAATACAAACACAGGAGCCAATAAGGCAAACACATTTGTGACCACTGCTATGTCAAACTGTAAAACTCACTAGCTACCTCTCTGTGCTTCTCTTAAGTGCCGCTTCCCAATTTTAATCCTTAATCTTCCTTTCCTCAATAGTAATTACTCTCTTGACTTTTATAGTAATTGCTTTAATTAGTTTTATATTAATTGCTTGCTTTTTTTTTCTTTAAAGTTTTATCTCCCAAGTGTTCATCTCTAGTCCCTGTGGTTTAATCCTGCCTATTAAAAAACAATGTGATATGTCTTCTAATTTTTTATTACTCTACAAGATTTCCCCTCTTTTCCTTTCTTTTCTTTACAGTTTTTCTTATGAACTTCCTTATGAATACTTGACCTGTTCCTACAGCCTGCATTTTGCTGGGTGCATACTGTTGGTGCAGTTCAACATGCTCCTATCTTTTGTATTTTCTATAAATTGGCAGCTTGATCGAGAGACTGGATAGATTTATGTATGCTCCTTTTGGTGTTTTATGTTCTTTCAGTGAGGAGGCATGTAGTCTGATTGTCTCTCTTTTTGTTTTGTTTGTTTTAAAGATTTTATTTATTTATTTGTCAGAGAGAGAGAGAGAGAGAGCACAAGCAGGGGGAGTGGCAGGCAGAGGGAGAAGGAGGTTCCCTGCTGAGCAAGGAGCCCAAGGCAGGACTAGATCCCAGGTTGCTGGGATCATGACCTGAGCCGAAGAGATGCTCAACTGACTGAGCCACCCAGGTGTCCTGTCTCTTGTGATAGTGGCTGTTGATGCTCAAAGCTCGGACGCAGTAATTCATTGGAGGATGCAAAATGGGAAAATTCTAATTTTCATTTATTTATAATCGAAAATCCTTTCATAAAGAAACACTTCCCCTCATCTACTATTCTGTAGCCCAGTGGTGGAGATCAAATAGGAAAGGAAGGATAATTGGTTGATTCTTTTTCTTCATTTACCTTATTAATTAATAATTTAATTATTAGTTTATTGTGATGTTTTCAAAACAGTGAATTGGTTCCCTGATATTTTCTGAAATGATCAATTTTATTTATTTATTTTATTTATTTGACAGAGAGAGAGAGCGAGAGCAGGAACACAAGCAGTGGGGAGTGGGAGAGGGAGAAGGAGGCCTCCTGCAGAGCAGGGAGGCCGATGCAGGGCTCAATCCCAGGACCCTGGGATCATGACCTGAGCCGAAGGCAGACGCTTAATGACTGAGCCACCCAGGTGCCCCGAAAGTGACCAATTTTAAACATATTTGGTGGATTTCAATAAATTATAATTTTTATTCTTTTGAAGCTCAGATTGTCCCATCTTTAATTAGTGAGAGCCCTTTCTAATTGGCTCCTGAGTAATTTTGACATGACCCTAGTAGTCTTTCTGGTATGCATAGAATTTCTAGGCCCTTCTGTATGTTTTCTGCTCCAGACTTGGAATCAGATATTTCCTGAAAAATTCCTAGTATCTTTTAGTGGAAGTTTGTATTATAAGAGCACAATCCAGATGTTACAGAATATGAACCTGTCCTATGGTGCTGGTACTAGAAAAGTGTATTAGTGAAGGAGAAACAAGATTTGAAATATATGGAGCCAGAAACTGATCTCTGGAGAATTCTTCCAGTGTGCAAGATCTGTAAGCCAGGACTTGGTTTTCATTGATACTTGAGTCAAAATGGAAGTTCTCTACTGTCACAAATGTACTTGATAAAGTATCATATACCATCTTAAATGCATCAAACTTTTCCCCTCCCTTTTTTGGTGGGAATTATGTGAAAGAGAATTCTTTAGGGCGCCTGGGTGGCTCAGTTGGTTAAGCCACTGCCTTCGGCTCAGGTCATGATCCTGGAGTTCCAGAATCGAGTCCTGCATCAGGCTCCCTGCTCGGCAGGGAGTCTGCTTCTCCCTCTGACCCTCCTCCCTCTCATGCTCTCTGTCTCTCATTCTCTCTCTCTCAAATAAATAAAATAAAATCTTTAAAAAAAAAAAGAATTCTTTAGTATTTTTGTGTTTATATTTTTTATTTATTTTATTTTATTTATTTTATTTTATTTATTTAAAAAAATATTTTTTTAAATAAAATAAATTTAAAAAATTGATCATTTCAGAAAATTATAGGGCACACACATGTAAGCACTACAGATAGTATCCTTACTACAAGAGAACAATAGAAAGTCACTGACCTATGAAAAGTATACTGCCAAAAACAAAGGAAAAAAGTTTTAGAGGCATATCAATCAGCTAATTAATACAAATATGTTGCTTTTGGATTTTGTGGTTTATAGTTGTTAACTTTTAACATGTAATTTGTTACATTTCTTCTAAAAGTTTTCATGTTTTTAAAATTCCTTTTGCACCTACTTTTGGATTTATAATCATGTTTTCTTTTTCTTTTTCTTTTTTTAAAAATTTTATTTGAGAGAGAGTGAGTGAGCGAGCATGAGTTAGGGGGAGGGGTAGAGAGAGGGGGAAGAGGACTCTCCGCTGAGCATGGAGCCTGATGCTGATGCCGATGCTGGCCTTGATCCCATTCCCAGGACCCTGGGACCATGACCTGAGCTGAAGGCAGACCCTTAACCGACTGAGCCACCCTGGTGCCCATGTTTTCTTTTTCTTTTAGAGAGCTTTCCAAATCGTATAAACTTCAGGCACCTGTATCTACTCCCACACAGAGGCCTAAGTCTTGGCATCTCAACCTTTTCTCCCATTATCTTTGCCTATATCTGCAGCCTTATCTCTTTTCCCTGCTGCTCCTATGTTCCTGTGACACTGAATTCTTTGTCATTCCTGACCTGTAACTATCTGGCTGCTTCATGACCTTCCTTAACTGCCCCTCTTAGCCTGGAAACCATTTCATACCTGTTATCCTTCTCAACTCCCTCATCTTTTAGGTCCTGTCAGTCACTTCTCCCTTTGGGTCCCCAATGTCCCTTCTCATTCTTCAGTCACAACACTTGTTAATACTACATCAAACTTACATATGGGTTGGTATAAAACCCTTGAAGATGATGGCAGTAGCTGCTGCTTCTCCTTCTACTCTTCTTCCTCCTTCCAAATTATCTATTACTGACCTCTACTTCAGACCCAGGAACTCTTCTACTTGATTTTACAGGTTTTATCTAATTTAATTTTCCTAACAACTTGCTATTATAATCCCCAATTGATAGTTGAGGAAATAATAGAGTTAAAGATACAACTTTGCCCATATCACAAGACTGGTAAGTGGAAGATCCAGAATTCAATCCCAGACAACTTGACACCAGATTTTCTGCTTTTAACCACTACCATGCTGCTGCTTTTTCTTAATAAATGTTGACTGAATAAATACCAGGCACTGGAATAGGTGTTTCAGCTTTATTTCATTTTCTTGAAAGAGAACACTTACCCATAATTTTATTTTGATTAGAAGGGACTAATAATGATCATTATTATTTTGTTTTTGTTTTTATTTTAGATTTTTCTTTTTTAATTTGAGAGAGAGAGAGAGCAGGGGGACAGAGCAGAGGGAAAGGGAGAAGCAGACTCTTCCGAGCAGGGATCCTGATGTGGGGCTCCATCCCAAGACCCTGGGATCATGACCTGAGCCCAAGGCAGGCAAAAAACAGACTGAGCCACCCAGGTACCCCTGATCATTATTATTATTAAGATCTGCTTCTACCCACAAAACACTTCTGACCCCAAATGTGTGGATTTTTCCATACCAAGCAATTCTCTAATTCTTTGCAGACACCAACTAGGTGTCCTTTAATTTAATTTTATTCTGACACTAAGTACTTGAGTTACTGCAGACCACACAGTTTAAGGGTTCAGTCCCACAAGACTGCCTCCCATTTCAGATGCCAATCATAAGTAGTAGGTCCCTGATTACCTACACATCTGTCCAACTTGGCTTCAAATTGGGTATTCCCACGACCCCATTCTCAGGTTCGATAATTTGCTATAATGGCTCACAGAATTCAGGGTTTTTACTTACTTACCAGTTCATTATAAATGATACTAGAAAGGATACAAATGAACAGTCAGATGAAGAGTCCTATAGGGCAAGGTTTGGAAGAATCCCAAATACAGGAGCTTCTGTCTCTGTGGAGTTTGGGATGCACCACCATCGTAACCTGTGAATATGTTCACCAAGCCAGAAACTCTCTGAACCCCTTCATTTAGGGTTTTTTTATGGAGGTTCCACGACATAGGCATGATTGATTAACTCCAGTCCTTTTCCTCTCCCAGGAGGTGGGGAGGGGCCAGTGGGCCTGAAAGTTCCAACCCTTTAATCATGTGGGTAGTTTCTCTGGAGACTAGCCGCTATCCTGGAGCTATGGAGCGGTCCATCCAGAGTTACCTCATTAGCATAAATGTGTTTGAAAGGACTTATTATGAATAACAAAGGGTACTGCTCTCACTCCTATAGCTCATGAAATTGCAAGACTTTTAGGAGCACTCTGCCAGGAACCTGGTCAAAGACCCAAGATCTATTTCTTATTATGTCACAGTATCTAACTAGTTAATAGTCAGAAATAATTGGAAACTTCTCCTGAGAGGAGCCTATGAGGCACCTCAAATGCCCCCTCCTATTTCTGGAGGGGATTCATTTATGTTGTCAGTCTTGTCCCTCTTCTTTTCTTTCTTCAACTGTGTAGAGGCTACTTTTAGGGAAACAGGGTTGAGCAATGGAATGTAGAAAGGGCCACAGTGACCACCTGGCTGAATACAGATAGATCTATCAGGCAACCAACCTCAAAATATCCATAGCCCCTATCTGACTAATGGGCTACTTATAACTAGGCACAGTTACCAAAAAGGGAATTCACCATACCTCCTCACCTTCCCTCTTTACGAATGGCCCCCACTCACTGCCTCCTGGCAGAAAGCCTTTCTTCTGCAGTCCAGCCTGCAGCTCTCCTACAGTGTATTCAGTAAACTTCTATCTCCTTTGTTCTGCTTCACGTGAATTCTTTCACCACCTTGCCACTGGCCTCCATCCTATCACCCAAATTTGGGTCCCCCACCCGATCAGATGGACACCACAATCTGTGTATAACTTATTCATTGAATGAGCTGGACTCAGTGGTGTATAATCAGTCTATTCCTTTATTTCTCTCCAGCATTTGCCTGCTACCATTTTATTCCCGATCTCCCTTTTCCATTCCTGAAACTATTCTTGGGAAGTGGCAATAACTTTTCTAGTCACTTTTGGGTATTAGAATATCTGATGTCTTAGGTATTAAAGAGTACAGTCCAATCTAAAATCAAAATGTACATCTCTCATCAAATCCTAAGCTGCTCTTCTTGGCTACCCGTCAGTCATCAAATTCAGGCCTGATTCATAATTTCGTAGGGCAGAGAGGGGAAGGATGTCATGGCCTGTTTTTCTTTTTCTCATTGCTCTATTTCCTTTCATCTTCCCAGTCTTATTATTTGGTTAGAGGAATGAGAGGTAAAGGGTCACTAGTGCTATTTATGATTTTCTCTTAGCTGACAAATACTCTGTGCCATGGATATTTATTAATTTATTATTATTATTATTTTTCAATTTTATTGTTATGTTAGTCACCATACAATACATCATTGGTTTTTGATGTGGTGATCCACGATCCATTGTTTTCGTATAACACCCAGTGCTCCATGCAGTACATGCCCTCCTTAATACCCATCACCGGGCTAACCCATCCCCCCACCCCTCCCCTCTAGAACCCTGTTTGTTTCTCAGAGTCCATAGTCTCTCATGGTTCATCTCTCCCTCCTATTTCCCTCCCTTCATTTTTCCCTTCCTTCTAATGTCCTCCATGCTATTCCTTATGTTCCACAAATAAGTGAAACCATATGATAATTGACTTTCTCGGCTTGACTTATTTCACTTAGCATAATCTCCTCAAGTCCCATCCATGTTGATGTAAAAGTTGGGTATTCATCCTTTCTGATGGCTGAGTAATATTCCATTGTATATATGGACCACATCTTCTTTATCCATTCATCTGTTAAGGGGCATCTCGGCTCTTTCCACAGTTTGGCTATTGCGGACATTGCTGCTATGAACGCTGGGGTGCATATGGCCCTTCTTTTCACTACATCTATGTCTTTGGGGTAAATACCCAGGAGTGCAATTGCTGGGTCATAGGGTAGCTCTATTTTTAAATTTTTGATTCATTATTTATTCATATTTATTCTTCCAATCCATGAGCATGGAATGCTTTTCCATCTTTTTGTGTCTTCTTCAATTTATTTCATAAGTGTTCTGTAGTTCCTAGAGTATAGATCCTTTACCCTTTGGTTAGGTTTATTCCGAGGTATCTTATGGTTTTTGGTACTATTGTAAATGGAATCGATTCTCTAATTTCTCTTTCTACAGTTACATTGTTAGTGTATAAGAAAGCAACTGATTTCTGTGCATTGATTTTGTGTCCTGTCACATTGCTGAATTTCTGTATGAGTTCTGGTTAATTTGGGGGCGGAGTCTTTTGGATTTTCCACATAAAGTATCATGTCATCTGCAAAGAGAGAGAGTTTGACTTCTTCTTTGTCAATTTGAATACCTTTTATTTCTTTTGTTGTCTGATTGCTGTTGCTAGGACTTCTAATACTATGTTGAACAATAGTGGCGAGAGTGGGCATCCTTGACGTGTTCCTGATCTTAAGGGAAAGGCTCTCATCTTTTCCCCATTGAAGATGATATTAGCTGTGGGTTTTTCATAGATGGATTTTATGAACTTGAGAAATGTTCCCTCTATCCCTATATTCTGAAGAGTTTTAATTAGGACAGGATGCTGTATTTTGTCAAATGCTTTTTCTACATCAACTGAAAGGACCATATGGTTCTTCTATCTCCTCTTATTAATGTGTTCTATCACATTGATTGATTTGCGAATGTTGAACCACCTTTGCATCCTGGGGATAAATCCCACTTGGTCGTGGTGGATGATCCTTTTAATGTATTGTTGGATCCTATTAGCTAGGATTTTGTTGAGGATTTTGGAATCCATATTCATCAGGGATGTCAGTCTGAAATTCTCCTTTTTGATGGGGTCTTTGCCTAGTTTGGGGATTAAGGTAATGCTGGCCTCATAGAATGAGTCTGGAAGCTTTCCTTCTGTTTCTATTTTTTGAAACAGCTTCAGGAGAATAGATATTATTTCTTCTTTGAATGTTTGGTAGAATTGCCCAGGGAATCCATCAGGCCCTGGACTCTTGTTTTTTGGGAGGTTTTTGATCACTGCTTCAATCTCGTTACTGGTTATTGGCCTATTCAGGTTGTCAATTTCTTCCTGTTTCAGTCTTGGCAGCCTATAGGTTTCCAGGAAGGCCTCCATTTCATCCAGATTGCTCAGTTTATTGGCATATAGTTGTTGATAATAATTTCTAGTAATTGTTTCTATTTCCTTGATGTTAGTCATGATCTCTCCCCATTCATTCATAAATTTATGAATTTGGGTCCTTTCTTTTTTCTTTTGGATAAGTCTGGCCAGTGGTTTATTGATCTTATTAAGCATAATGATAGATTCAAAAATTTCCCTGCATATCTGGTGTCTACCTGATTCATTCCAATTCTTTCTGTATAATAGCCTTTCTAATTAATATTAGGTCTGCATAGCATTGGACCTCCAGCAGTTCACCTTAATATTCCAAATGCCTTCAAACTACTAATTTAGGGCATATATATAATACATTATTTAATTTTGACATTCTCTTGTGAGGGCTATTTTGAGAGCTCTTTCAGGAGTCAGCAAACACCAGGGAGACTTTGGGTTCTCAGGAAACAACAATCCCATACAACATATGCGAAATGATATCCAAGCCTGACAATATTAATACAACATAAAAATTTGCCACTCAGTCAATGTTCAAAAAGCATTTATATTTGTCTAGTGAAATATAGGTTTGGTGCCTAGTGGTAACCTAGTACTTTGATGAGCAAAAATTTTTGATCACTATTCTTAAGAATTTCACAGTCTAAAAGTAAAGACATATCCTTAATAAACAGATATTCACAATACAATGTGAAGGAGGTATAAGTAAAGGATAGAGACTTTGTAGACATCTAAACCCACAGGGCAGGAAAGAAAAGTGAAGAAATATTTCACCCACTGGAATGGGTGACTTAAATTATCTAAACATGTAAGTTATTTGAGTTTTAAAACTATGGAACTAAAATGAATCATTCCTATGGACACTAAAATCATCCAAAATAGTGACAACTAGGGAATGAAAAGAAGGCTATGATCTAAGTCCTTGGGGTAACACTGAGGATGGATTTTAAATTTATATATATCGTTGACAAAGAGAACTGAGAGGAAGTCATGACCTCAAGGTCACCTAACTTACTAGGCTTCTCCCTGGATTCAGTTTTATCTCCTGCAATTCATTTCTGCACTGTTATAGAAATCTTAATATTACAACTTTGATGTTACTCTGTTACTTAACATACTTTCATGACTGCCCTCAAGATCCACTCCAACCTTCTTGGCATATTATGCAACATAGTTCATAATCTTGGGGCGCCTGAGTGGCTCAGTTGTTTAAGTGTCTGCTTTCGGCTCAAGTCATGATCCCAGGGTCCTGGGATCAAGTCCCTCTTCGGGCTCCTTGCTCAGCGGGGAGCCTGCTGCTCCCCCTGCTTGTTCTCTCTCCCTCTCAAACTCTTGTCCTATCTCAAATAAATAAATAAATAAAATCTTTAAAAAAAAGTTCATAATCTGGCTAGGCTGATCTGTTCTGCCTCATTTCTTTTTTTTAAATTAATTTTATTTTATTATGTTATGTTAATCACCATACATTACATCATTAGTTTTTGATGTAGTGTTCCACGATTCATTGTTTTCATATAACACCCAGTGCTCCATGCAATACGTGCCCTCTTTAATACCCATCACTGGGCTAACCCATCCCTGCACCCCCCTCCCCTCTAGAACCCTCAGTTTGTTTCTCAGAGTCCATCATCTCTCATGGTTTGTCTCCCCCTCTGATTTGTCCTGCCTCATTTCTTACAGTGACCCCAGCCTCCCCTCACTCCTCCATCCCTATCCAAACCCCACTTCCCTCCATAGTGATCAATTTGGAATTCCCCAAGAAACTGTTTTCTCTTGTCTCTAGGCCTTAGCACCTGCATGTCCCTCTGCCTAGAATGCTTCATTTCTTTCCTCTCATCCCATCCTTCATACCTTTGATCATTTTTTCTTGGCTACAGCTTCCTGGTTACTCCAGAACATTAGCTGCCACTACCTCCTAGAAACTTGACTTTCTTCTCGCAGAGTGAGCAGCTACCTTGACTATTATATTTAAATATTCTTATGTTGATCCTTAAATACAGGGTTTGTGTCTTATTTACAGTGTTTGTTCAACATACAGCACAGAGTCTGAATTATAGAATATCTTAAATGATTATTAGTTAAATGAATGAATGAATGAAGAGACCAACATTACTGCGGTGTTCATTACCGAGACTAACATTACTGAGATGGTCAAAGAGACAGGTATTGGTTCCTAACCAGCCACATTTCCTAACTGGATCCTGCCTAATTCCTAATCATTCACAGACACATACTTCATAATATCCCCTCAAACAGAGATAAAATCATTACCTCAGATGGATTGGAGACACTGCTGGTAGATTTTACTGTAAGATGTAGTAGCTTGTTTGAGGGAGCCAAGGAGTGCAAATAGAAATTGATGAAAAAGATGGATTTGCCAGTATTGGGGAAGGTACCAGCTGTGAGGAGGTATGTGAGATCAGTGATTCAAGGCCCTCCCATTCTTCTGGCTTTGCAGACCCCTCTGGGAATGGGCAGCCTTGTCTCTGAATGGCCAGCACTACTGAGAGACGACTCACATAGGAACAAGAGGTTGCCTGTCTCCTCTTATGTAAGAGTTAGGATAGACTGCTTCTCTGACCCAGTTACCCTTTGGAGGAATTTTTCTAGTCACTGAGGAATTGTCAGGCTGAGATCACTGCTTAGACTTTTTAAAAAATTATTATGTTATGTTAGTCACCATACAGTACATCATTAGTTTTTGATGTAGTGTTCCATGATTCATTATTTGCGTAAAATACCCAGTGCTCATTGCAATACGTGCCCTCCTTAATACCCATCACTGGACTAACCCATCCCCCATCCCCTCCCCTCTGAAATCCTCAGTTTGTTTCCCAGAGTCCATAGTCTCGTGGTTCTTCTCCCCCTCTGATTTCCCCTCATTCATTTTTCCCTTCATTCTCCTAATGTCCTCCATGCTATTCCTTATGTTCCACATATAAGTGAAACCATATGATAATTGTCTTTCTCTGCTTGACTTATTTCACTTAGCATAATCCCCCATCCATGTTGATGCAAATGGTAGGTATTCATCCTTTCTGATGGCTGAGTAATATTCCATTGTATATATGAACCACATCTTCTTTATCCATTCATCTGTTGAAGGGCATCTCAGCTCCTTCCACAGTTTGACTCTTGCGGACATTGCTGCTATGATCGTTGGGGTGCATATGGCCCTTCTTTTCACTACATCTGTATCTTTGGGGTAAATACCCAGTAGTGCAATTGCTGGGTCATAGGTAGCTCTATTTTTAATTTTTTGAGGAACCTCCACACTTTTCCAAAGTGGCTGTACCAAATTGCATTCCCACCAACAGTGTAAAAGGGTTCCCCTTTCTCCACAACCTCTCCAATATTTGTTGTTTCTTGCCTTGTCAATTTTTGCCATTCTAACTGGTGTAAGGTGGTATCCCAGTGTGGTTTTGATTTGAATTTCCCTGATGGCTAATGATGATGAACATTTTTTCATGTGTCTGTTAACTGCTTAGACTTTTAAAAACACTTTCACTCCTACTGCACTCTGAAGGAAAAGTGAATAAAAGAAAAATCCAAGAAAGAGGATATGAGAGGAAGACCCAAAAGTAGAACTTACAATGCCTGGCCTCACTTTCCTTGGGAGCCACAGTGAGCCAGGGCTCTGTCTTTTTTTTTTTTTTTTTTTTAAGATTTTATTTGTTTATTTGAGAGAGAGTGCATGCACAAACAGGGGGAGCAGCAGGCAGAGGGAGAAGCAGGCAGGGAGCCAGATGCAGGGCTCGATCCCAGGACCCTGAGATCATGACCTGAGCCAAAGGCAGATGCTTAACTGACTGAGCTATGCAGCTGCCTCCAGGACCCTGTCTTTGAGGATGGCTCTTCTGCCTTCCTGTGTGATGACAATGACTTTGACCTTTTTTATTTAAAGGGAAATCTCTCCCCAGCTGACATGTTCCCTCACTGGAAATGGTAGTCTAGGAGACAGGATTTTAATAAATCCCCTAGGTGTGATTCCTGACCTTCCACCTCTGCTTTCTCCTCCCAGTAAATGAGCTCTGCTGGCCCAGAGGGAACCCTCCACCTGTAAAGGAAACATGGAGGGCCATTTTCACATCTCTGTGCACTTAGTGACCATGCCTTGGGCTAGTACTACCAATCTGCTCCAAGTCCCAGGGTATAGTGAAGATCCCACATGTTCTCAGAAAAGCTGTGGAAGCAAGGCTATCTTAATCTTTCCCCAAGAGGTAGTCCTTTCACTGAACTTAAATAAGTATCTCAGTAAATTAACTAGAACAAATGCATACAGAGTTTTCTGCTTTGTTTTCCCTCCATAGATCTGTTTTCTTTTTAAATTTTCTCATTCAATATTTATTGAACTCCTATGTGCTAGATGCAAGATGCTAAATTATATAGCAATGAAAAAAATAGACAACTATCCCTCTGTCATGGATCTTACATTGGAACACTTGTAACATGGAAGGGGCAGCACTATGTTCTCGCTGGAAGAGACACTAACCCTGGATATAGATTTGCCTTTCCTAAATGCAGTGCTTCTGTCAAGACTACCATCTGTGGACTTACAAAATGACCTTATACACTGTCATGCTATTTCACATAGCATTGCTCCTGATCAATAAATGAAGTATACTTCATAGTAAATGAACTATAGCAATAGGCCCATCCTCATGGAATTCATTGATCTTAACATGTTCTCCACCATCACTGAAGTAGCTGGTTAGATCGTATGGTAGAAAAACCTTTTAAAGATGCAGTTACAGTACCAGCTAGCTGGCAATACTTTGTAGGCCTGGAGTAATGTCCTCCAGGATGCTGTCTATGCTCTGAATCAGCATCCAATATATAATGCTGTTTCTCCTAATACCAATATTCATATGTCCAGGAATCAAGGGGTTAAAATGGGAGTGACTCCATTCCTTATTACCCCTAGTGAGTCTTAGTAAAATTTTTGCTTCCTGTCCCTGTGACTTTTCTGGTCTAGAGGTCTTAGTTCCAAAAGAAGGGATGTTTCCACTAGGAGATACACTAATTTCATTGAACTGTCATTTGAGACTGCCACCTGGCCACTTTGGTCTCTCGGGTCTCTAAATCAATAGGTGATTGATTCTGATCCAAGGGGAAATTGATTGCTACTATGTAATGGAGGTAAGGAAGAATATGGGATACAAGAGATCTCTTGAGTATCTCTTAGAACTACCATGACTGTGATTATAGTTAATGGAAAATTATAACAATCTAATTCAGGCAGTACTTCTAATGGCTCAGACCTTTCAGAAATGAAGTCTTGGGTTACCCTACCTGGCAAAGAACTATGAACCACTGAGGTGCTTTTTTTTTTTTAACTATGTTATGTTAATCACCATACATTACATCATTAGTTTTTGATGTAGTGTTCCATGATTCATTGTTTGCATATAACACCCAGTGCTCCATTCAATACGTGCCCTCTTATCAGCAGGCTAAACCATCCCCCCACCCTCCTCCCCTCTAGAACCCTCAGTTTGTTTCTCAGAGTCCACAGTCTCTCACAGTTCACTGAGGTGCTTTTTGAGAACAAAAAGAATATGGCATGGATGGTTGAAGAAGTCAATCACAAATACTACTTAAGACCCTGTGAGCAGTTGCAGAAATGAAATGAGATTTGTAATAGTTTAATAGTTATTAGTATTTCTTCTATTATGAATTATTCACACATAATATTTGGTATATAAATATACATATATCTATATATATCACAAATATGTTTTCATTTTCTTATCTTCTTTATCCCTGTGCCACCTAAGATATATTAATAAATTAACTTTATATCACAATATTTAAGTTATAGGATATCAAAGGAGAAGAGCAAACATTCTCCAAGGACTTTGCATCTTCTGGAGCAAGGGTTAGCATATTTTCAGTTTTACACAGGATAGTTGTATTGTGGTAGGTGGAAGTGTGACTTTGTATTTGTCTTGATTTGGAGATTGTGTGGTTTAAAGAGATGTGTATGAGTGCCAGGTTGACAAGAGATGGACTGTGGTGGTCAGTGTTTGTGTCAACTTGGCTAGGCTTTAGTCCCCAGTTTTTCCATCAAACATTAATCTAGGTGTTGCTGTGAAGGCATTTTGTAGATGTGATTAAAGTCTATAATCAGTTGACTTTAAGTATGGAAGATTATTCTAGATAATCTAGAGGAGCCTGATTCAATCAGTTGAAAGGCTATAAGAGCAGAACTGAGACTTCCCTGAGGAAAAAGAAATTTCACCTGTGGGGAAGCAGCTTCAGCTCATGCCTGAGACTTCCAGGCTGCCCTTTCTGACAGCCTGACCTATACATTTCAGATTTGCCTTGCCAGCCCCCACAACTGGATAAGCCAGCTCCACATAATAAATCTCTTAATTTATATCTCCTACTGGTTCTGTTTGGTTGAAGTCTTACTTGTACATCCAATACAAACTTTTCTGCAATAAAGGGAAAATTTTACCAATTTAGTCATCTGGAAAACTTCCTGCTACTCTCAGTTTTGACAATTTATCTATTACTTTCTTGCTGGTTCACTGTCTGATGGTTGTCCAGGAAAATCATAGCCTTTTCCTATCCATCTCTGTCTCTGCAGATTTCTACTCAGCTACAGGTCATTCTGTCTTCCCTTTTTGAATGCTACTCTTCCAGTTTGAATAAAGTAATATAACTGGAGTACAACATTAAATATGTAGCATAATTATAAAATCTAATTACATACAGCTTTTGATCTTTAATTTTTAAAATCTGAGTTGTGGATGAAGTTGTTAATTTTACTATTTTTCTACTTTCTGAATGTTTTAAACATTTGAAAGTAAAGTATTTTAAATATTAAAGTAAAAGAAATATGAAAAGCAAACACATCATAAATGGAGAAAACAATGCACTGTATGGAAATAGTAAGTTAACTTTCTTGGAAATCAAATTCATCAAATAAAGTAGAAAATAAGTAAGTTCACAGAGGATTTGTATAACAAATGATCTAATGGCTATATAGAAAACTTGAAAATCAGACAGTCTAGACTAGAAAAGGAATGTCAGGTTAGAAATATAGATGATACTTGAGGTTATAACAATAAATGACCACAGGGCTGCTTAACCAGAGTTGAAATGAATTTTAAGAATAAAAAATAATCTTGTGAGATTTCAAAATAGCATTAATTGTCTATTAGGAATTAACAAATGATTTTTGAGCAGAAATATATATAGCATAACACTGCTCTCTTTTGATAAAAAGACTAGAAAATTCTAACATTGGGTTAAGAAATTCTATGATTCAAAATAGAGCATCTTGTATTATTTTTAGTACCTGTGTGAAGGCCATGGCCCATAACCCTTCTTTTTGACTAAAGAAAAATGGTATATATCATTATGAATATACAGTTGTTAGGCTAAAGTAATGATGGCCAGGAGACTGTAACAGGTTTAGATAAATTGGAAACTACCACAGTCTATAAAATATAATAATCTATATAAAATAAATTAAAACAATCTCATGTGACCATATACAAAAAATACAAAATGGGAAGACCACATAGTTACAATGTAAATAAAGTCAAAACAAAGCAAATAGGGTATTTAAATCAATAACCCAATTAAAACTTATGAAATGTGGTTTCCAAAGGGTTGGGGTAAAATAGTATGCCTGCAATCCTTAAACTCTTGGCAGACTATATTTCATTAATTCACTCATCCAGTATTGTTGCTGAGCCAGACAGAATCCATCTCTCCTATCATTTTATAATGGCTGAATGAAAGCATATACTAAGATATTGCATCCACCCTTCTAAAATCAAAAGGAAAACAAATGAGAAGAGGGAAAATCCTGCACATCCAGGCCAAGTACCATCTAAGCAAAAGCACTTTTATGACCTCTTGTCAATGTCAATGCTTCCTTTACTTGAAAAGGAATGGGCTTTAATGAATTGCTACTAGTTTTTCTGCTAGCTGCTGACTCTATTACATCTAAAAAAATTATATATGTAGAAATTCCAACGAGGGAAGAAAATTTAAGCATGAAATTATATATTATACATACAATTTGTTGGAACTTCTACATTATGTATACATTTTTGTATTACAAAATTATATATTTTATATATAAATATTGTATATAATAATATATAACTACACACACAAACACACACACACACATATATATATACACACATATGTATATTAATCTTGTTTTCTCTCTGCCATGTTTTCTATCTTATGGTGTTTCTATTACATCCTAAAAGGAGTTATCTTTTATATTTCCTTAAATTCAAAAAAGTAATTACAGTGAGATATCATCAAATATTATAAAAGGAACCAGGCCCCTAGCCTTCTAGGAAGCAATAAACAGATCCTAACCATAAAATTGATGATTGCAGAACCTCTTTTTGTGTACTCCTCCTAAGACAGAGAGGGCTTTTAAAACAAAACAAAATCAAAATGGAGAAATCTCACCAATAGAACTCTAAAAACTAGTTGGATAATGACTGATTATTTCTTAGCATCTTCATAAAAATAAAATTATTTTATAACTCCAATACCAATGCATGTCTCATAAAATTCTGGTTATTTCACTCACTGCATTATAAAAGGAAGCATTTAATTAAATCCTGAATGTAAAGGAGATTTTCTTTGATATCTGGCCTCTTATCCTTTAATTGTGTACTAAGTCAGTATGTTTAAAAATGCAGACTTTCACCTAATGTAAGTGTGTTTTGAGGTTAAGTCAAATGAAAAGAGAAGGAATGTCTAAGTCTCTTTAGCAAAGAGAATCTTTCAAGAAAAGGGCTTGGCCACTTGACATGCTTTGTTCCTCAGGCAGTAGATAAGAGGGTTGAGCATTGGAGTAAAGACTACGTATATGGCTGAGATCAATTTGTTAGAATTGAATGAAGCAATGGCCCGAGGTCGGACATACATGAAGATCACAGCTGTATAGAAGATGACCACCACTGTAAGGTGAGAGGCACAGGTAGAGAAGGCTTTCCACTGCCTAGTGGCTGAGGGAATGTGCAGAATGGTAGAGACAATGAAGCCATAGGAAAGGACAGTGGCCGAGAGAGGAAACACAAGGATGAGAATGGCTAGCACAAAGTCTGCCATCACAGCCATAGAAAAGTCCATGCAGGCCAGTTTGAGGATGGGGGAAACATCACAGAAAAAATGGTTCAAGGTATTATTGCCACAGAAAGCAACTTGGGAGATGAAGTATACCTTTGCCATGGAGATGGTGAAGCCACTCACCCAGGAACTGATTGTCAGCTGCACACAAAATCCTGTGGTCATCATGGCTGGATAACAAAGAGGACAACATATAGCCACGTAATGGTCATAGGCCATGGCAGCCAAGAGCACACATTCAGTACAGGCAAGTGAGATGAAGAAATAGAGTTGGATCATGCATCCCAGGAATGAGATGGTATTGGGACTAAGTAGGAATCCAGCCAACATCTTGGGGACTATGACAGATACATACCAAGTCTCCAGAAAGGACATGGTGCCCAGAAAATAGTACATGGGCTGTGCAGGGACCCAGTGATCCATACAGTGAGAATGATGACCAAATTCTCCAACAGCACAAACAGGTAGGTGATGAGGAAGAGGAGGAAAAGCAGAACTTGTAGCCAAGGGGAAGTAGGGAAGCCCACCAGGATGAATTCACTAATATGGGTGATATTTTCCTTTGACATGGCCAGGACACCAAAAGACAAAGGATTTAATGAAAATAGCGCTAGTGAGATCCACATTAGCAGCAAGGTGCCCTCGGACTACAGGTACTTTATCATTAAACTTAACCCTAGTGCCACAATCTGGTTCTGGAGTGTGATTTGAGAGTCACGAGAGGCCACAAGATCCTCTCCAGACATTAGAACAGGACCTGAAAATAAATCCACCAAAGACACAAAGTTAAGAATCTCAAAGCAGAATCATGAAGTCAGATTCAGGATTTAGGCCTTCAGATCTCAGTCAGAAGGTCTTCAGGTAGTACTAGGAGTAAATACTTTCCTTATCAGCGTGTTTCCAGATTTCACAAGCAGCTATAAGGCAGGAAACCATCATGATCAGAATAAGTGCCAAGGATGGTCTAGGGCAAGGCAAGGAAGCAGAGTAGTTCAAATTCTGGAGAAAATGAAAGCAGAATACTAACTGGAAAACACCCTCCTTATAGGAGAATTTCTGACTTTGGCCTACTCCTTGGCTATATAGTATGTCTCTTGAAAATGCTGGCAAAACTATTTAACAATTAGTTGCCTATTTTTAGGCCCATGGCTTAAAAAATTGAATGAAGGGGCGCCTGGGTGGCTCAGACGGTTAAGCGTCTGCCTTTGGCTCAGGTCATGATCCCAGGGTCCTGGGATCGAGCCCCGCATCAGGCTCCCTGCTTAGTGGGGAGCCTGCTTCTCCCTCTCTGCTGCTCCCCCTGCTTGTGCTCTATCCCTCTCTCAGATTTATCTTAAAAAAAAAATTTTAAAAAAATTGAATGAAGAAATGTCTGCTCTATTAAGTAATTAAATATATTTTGATTTTTTAGATGGCTCCTCATAGTATAATGATAGTTATATATATATATATAGTTGTATATATACATATAAAATAGTTCACGTTTGATCTCAAATTAATTTGTACATTTCATCTATACCCTCTCCAAAGACTCGTTCAAAATTTTTATACTGCCAGAAGTGTTACCTGATTAATTCTATCTTACTCCTTGACTCTGAAACTTCTCCTCAATATGGACACTGCTGAGCACAAGTTGCATTTAAGGAGCCGCCTTGAGAGTGGAGAGTAAGGAACTTCAACAACTCAGAAGAGTCCTGGGTTTCCTAGGGCACAATAGGATCTGAAGAGAGAATTGAAATTTAAAAATACTTTCTTCACAAGTGGGGATAGAAGAAAGAGAAAAGTAGAGATAAAAGTTTAAACACTGGGTGTTACATGTAACTAATGAATCATTGAACACTACATCAAAAACTAATGATGTACTATACGTTGGCTAATTGAATTTAAAATTTTTAAAAAGGGGAAAAAAAGAACCCAATAAAAAAAATTTGCTTGACATTACAAATAAAATTAATCTGAAAAGAGAAACATATTTTTCAAGGACACCAATAGAAATGACCTGGAAAGGGAAAGGCAGAATTTAGGGACCTGAAAAGCACAAGATATGGAATTTTCTAGATGTTTAGTAGTGACTTCTGATTTGTTATATACTGTGTGGGCCAAAGCCCCTAGATCTCCAATAAAGTAGTTGGTTATATGTGTTGAAAAATTACCACAGTAAAATAGAACTCAAATTTGACTTCTTTCTCCACTAAAAATAATTTTCCTTTAATTAATTTTAACAACTCTCTCGGGGAGGTCATTTTTGCCCATTGTGAGGCAGTATGGAAGACCTAGCCTAAATTGGAACAATTACAAAACAAGACTGTGAAGGAATTTTTACATGTGAATGCATACTCATTCATGTCTGATATTCTAGGAATCATAGAAAACAAAAGAGTAACATAATAAGTGACTTGCCATGGACAAAAGGAGCCCCAATACTCAAAGTGTACTAAAGCATGAAGAAAACTTCAAGGGAGGAGGAGCAAGATGGCGGAGGAGTAGGAGACCTAAATTTCATCTGGTCCCTGGAATTCAGCTAGATAGGGATCAAACCATTCTGAACACCTATGAACTCAACAGGAGATCGAAGAAAAGAATAGCAACAACTCTCTGAACAGAAAAGCAACCACTTTCTGGAAGGTAGGATGTATGCGGAGAAGTGAATCTGAGGCGATATTCAGGAAGACAGAGGGCAGGAGAGGGAGCCTCCTTCAGCCACTACCGGCAAGTGATAGAGCAGCGGAGCACAAAATTGTAACTTTTAGAAGTTGGCTCCACTGAGGGACGTTGCTCCAGTGGCTAAGCAGGGGGGGATGGAACCCTCGTGAGACAGTGTGGTCTCAGGACCCTCAGGGTCACAGGAAGACCGGGGGTGCCTGAGTGCAGCAGAGCTCCCAGGTATTGGAGCGGGGAAGCTGGCTGCAGAGATGGAGCTGAGGCGCGGGCTCTCAGCTCGGGGTTGCCATAAACCGTGATCCATGGCACAGTCAGGTCACTGCTCCTCCAGCAGAGACCCAACAAGTGGCAGATCTGGGGAGACTCCCCTTCCTCCCCCGGGAGGAGCGGCATGGGAGCGCACCACAGGGATCTGCTGAGTTTGGAGACTCCACACCAAGTTGGGTGCCAGAGATAGAAACACTCAGTCACAGGCCAGGTGAGCAGGGAGTGCGGTCGGAGACCGGGGAGATGGGAGTGATTGACTGCTTTTCTCTGGGGCTCACTGAGGAGTAGGGCCCCAAGTTCTCGGCTTCTCCAGGGTGGAGAATGGGAGGCCGCCATTTTCTTTTCCGTCCTCCAAAGCTGTACAGAAAGCTTGCAGGGAACAAAAGCTCCCGAGAGCAAACCCAAGCAGATTACTTAGCCCGGACCTGCAAGGGTGGGACAATTCCGCCTCCAGCAAAGACATTTGGGAACCACGGCAACAGGCCCCTCCCTCAGAAGATCAGCGAGAACAGCCAGCCAAGATCAAATTTACCACAATGAGAATGGCAGAACTCCAGCGCTAAGGGAATACTGCACATAGAATTCATGGCTTTTTTCCCATGATTCTTTAGTCTTTCAAAGTTAATTTTTTTAATTTTCTTTTTTTTAAAATTTTTCTTTTTCCCTTTTTCAACCAACATCTTATCAATCCTTTTTTTTTTTTTAAAGATTTTTTATTAATTTATTTGACAGAGAGAGACACAGCGAGAGAGGGAACACAAGCAGGGGGAGTGGGAGAGGGAGAAGCAGGCTCCCTGCAGAGCAGGGAGCCCAATGCGGGACTCAATCCCAGGACCCTGGGATCATGACCTGAGCTGAAGGCAGTCGCTTAACCAACTGAGCCACCCAGGTGCCCCAATCCCTTTTTTAAAAAAATCTTTTTTTTTTTTTCATTTTTAGTCATATTCTATCCCTTCATAGCAGTTAACCTTATTTTTGGTGTGTATTATTCTTTCTTTAAAATTTTGGCATCCAGTTTTTTCTAACAGACCAAAATATACCCTAATATCTACTGTATGGCTTTGTTCTAGTCTTCTGCCTGATGACATTCTCTCCCCATTTTTTTTTTTTAAATTCCTCTTCTTTCTTTTTTCAACCAACTTATCTTATCAATTCCTTTTATAAAATCTTTTATAATTTTCATCTGTACAGTCATATTCCATCCCTTTATCATATTTACCCTTATTATTGTACATATATAAGTTTTTCTTTCTTTAAAATTTTGGGAGGCACTTTCTTCTAATAAAGCAAAATATGCCTGAAATCTAGTGTGTGGCACTGATCTATGCACCAGCCTGATCATATTTGATCATATTCTGTTTTTTTATCTTTTTCTTTTTTTTTCTTTTTTCTTTCTTTCTCTCTCTTTTCCCCCGGTTTCAGGTCTCTTCTGATTTATTTAGTGTATATTTTTCTGGGATCGTTGTTACCCTGTTAGCATTTTGTTCTCTCATTCATCTATTCTCCTCTGGACAAAATGACAAGATGGAAAAAATCACCTCAAAAAAAAGAACAAGAAGCAGTACCGACTGCCAGGGACCTAATCAATATGGACATTAGTAAGATGTCGGAACTAGAGTTCAGAATGATGATTTTAAAGATACTAGCTGGGCTTGAGAAAAGCATGGAAGTTATTAGAGAAACCCTTTCTAGAGAAGTAAAAGAACTAAAATCTAACCAAGCCAAAATCAAAAAGGCTATTAATGAGATGCAATAAAATATGGAGGCTCTAACTGCTAGGATAAATGAGGCAGAAGAGAGAATCAGTGATATAGAAGACCAAATGATGGAAAATAAAGAAGCTGAGAAAAAGAGAGAAACAACTACTGGATCACGAGGGCAGAATTCGAGAGATAAGTGATACCATAAGATGAAACAATATTAGAATAATTGGGATCCCAGAAGAAGAAGAAAGAGAGAGAGGAGCAGAAGGTATATTGGAGCAAATTATAGCAGAGCATTTCCCTAATTTGGGGAAGGAAACAGGCATCAAAATCCAGGAGGCACAGAGAACCCCCCTCAAAATCAATAAAAATAGGTCAACACCCTGACATCTAATAGTAAAATTTACAAGTCTCAGAGACAAAGAGAAAATCTTGAAAGCAGCTCAGGACAAGATGTGTGTAACCTACAATGGTAGAAACATTAGATTGGCAACAGACCTATCCACAGAGACCTGGCAGGCCAGAAAGGACTGGCATGATATCTTCAGAGCACTAAATGAGAAAAATATGCAGCCAAGAATACTATATCCAGCTAGGCTGTCCTTGAAAATAGAAAGAGAGATAAAAAGCTTCCAGGACAAACAAAAACTAAAGGAATTTGCAAACACAAAACCAGCCCTACAAGAAATATTGAAAGGGGTCCTCTAAGCAAAGAGAGACCCTAAAAGCAACATAGACCAGAAAGGAACACAGACAATATACAGTAACAGTCCCCTTACAGGCAATACAATGGCACTAAATTCCTATCTTTCAATAGTTACCCTGAATGTAAATGGGCTAAATGCCCAATCAAAAGGGTCTCAGATTGGATTAAAAAAACAAGACCCAACAAATAATGCAATATATGTTAAGAAAAAAAAAAGAAGAAGAAGGTAGCGGGAGGGGAAGAATGAAGCGGGGGAAATTGGAGGGGTAGACGAACCATGAGAGACGATGGACTCTGAAAAACAAACAGGGTTCTAGAGGGGAGGGGGGTAGGAGGATGGGTTAGCCTGGTGGTGGGTATTGAGGAGGGCACATTCTGCATGGAGCACTGGGTGTTGTGCACAAACAATGAATCATGGAACACTTCATCTAAAACTAATGATGTAATGTATGGGGATTAACATAAGAATAAAAAAAAACCCAAAAAAACAAAACCAAGACCCATCAATATGCTGTCTGCAAGAGACTCATTTGAGACCCAAAGACATCTTTAGACAGATTGAAAGTGAGGGGGTGGAAAACGACTTACCATGCTAATGGATACCAAAAGAAAGCTGGGGTAGCAATCCTTATATCAGACAAATTAGATTTTAAACCAAAGACTGTAATAAGAGATGAGGAAGGGCACTATATCCTACTTAAAGGGTCTATCCAACAAGAAGATCTAACAATTGTAAATATGCCCCTAACATGGGAGCAGCCAATTATATAAGCCAATTAATAACAAAAGCAAAGAAACACATTGACAACAATACAATAGTAGTGGGGGACTTTAACACCCCCCTCACTGAAATGGACAGATCACCTAAGCAAAAGATCAACAAGGAAATAAAGACTTTAAATGACACACTGGACCAAATGGACTTCACAGATATATTCAGAACATTCCATCCCAAAGCAACAGAATACACATTCTTCTCTAGTGCCCATGGAACATTCTCCAGAATAGATCACATCTTAGGTCACAAATCAGGTCTCAACCGGTACCAAAAGATTGGGATCATTCCCTGCATATTTTCAGACCACAGTCCTTTGGAACTAGAACTCAATCACAAGAGGAAGTTGGAAAGAACTCAAATACATGGAGACTAAAGAGCATCCTACTAAAGACTGAATGGGTCAACCAGGAAATTAAAGAAGAATTTAAAAAATTCATGGAAACAAATGAAAATGAAAACACAACTGTTCAAAATCTTTGGGATACAGCAAAGACAGTCCTAAGAGGAAAGTATATAGCAATACAAGCCTTTCTCAAGAAACAAGAAAGGTCTCAAGTACACAACCTAACCCTACACCTAAAGGAGCTGGAGAAACAACAGCAAATAAAGCCTAAACCCAGCAGGAGAAGAGAAATAATGAAGATCAGAGCAGAAATCAATGAAATAGAAACCAAAAGAACAGTAGGACAGATCAATGAAACTAGGAGCTGGTTCTTTGAAAGAATTAATAAGATTGAAAAATCCCTGGCCAGACTTATCAAAAAGAAAAGAAAAATGACCCAAATAAATAAAATCATGAATGAAAGAGGAGAGATCACAACCAACACCAAAGAAATATAAACAATTATAAGAACATATTATGAGCAACTCTATGCCAGCAAATTAAATAATCTGGAAGAAATGAATGTGTTCCTAGAGATGTATGAACTACCAAAACTGAATCAGGAAGAAATAGAAAACCTGAACAGACCTATAACCACTAAGGAAATTGAAGCAGTCATCAAAAATCTCCCAACAAACAAAAGCCCAGGGCCAGATGGCTTCCCAGGGGAATTCTACCAAACATTTCAAGAAGAATTAATACCTATTCTTCTGAAACTGTTCCAAAAAATAGAAATGGAAGGAAAACTTCCAAACTCATTTTATGAGGCCACCATTACCTTGATCCCAAAACCAGACAAAGACCCCATCAAAAAGGAGAATTACAGACCAATATCCTTGATGAACATGGATGCAAAAATTCTCACCAAAATACTAGCCAATAGGATCCAACAGTACATTACAAGGATTATTCACCACGACCAAGTGGGATTTATCCCTGGGCTGCAAAGTTGGTTCAGCATCTGCAAATCAATCAATGTGATACAATCCACTAATAAAAGAAAGAACAAGAACCATATGATCCTCTCAATAAATGCAGAAAAAGCATTTGGCAAAGTACAACATTTTTTCTTGATCAAAACTCTTCAGAGTATAGGGATAGAGGGTACATACCTCAATATCATAAAAGTCATTTATGAAAAACCCACAGCGAATATTATTCCCAATGGGGAAAAACTGAGAGCTTTCCCCCCAAGGTCAGGAACACAGCAGGGATGTCCACTATCACCACTGTTATTCAACATAGTACTAGAAGTCCTAACCACAGCAATCAGACAACAAAAAGAAATAAAAAGCATCCAAATCAGCAAAGAAGAAGTCAAATTCTCACTCCCTGCAAATGATATGATACTTTATGTGGAAAACCCAAAAGACTCCACCCCAAAATTGCTAGAACTCATACAGGAATTCAGTAAAGTGGCAGGATATAAAATCAATGCACAGAAATCAGTGGCATTCCTATAAACCAACAACAAGACAGAAGAAAGAGAAATTAAGGAGCTGATCCCATTTACAATCACACCCAAAAACCTAAGATGCCTAGGAATAAATCTAACCTAAGAGGCAAATAATCTGTATTCAGAAACCTATCAAATACTCATGAAAGAAATTGAGTAAGACACAAAGAAATGGAAAAACGTTCCATGCTCATGGATTGGAAGAACAAATATTGTGAAGATGTCAATGCTACCTGGATCAATCTACACATTCAATGCAATCTCCATCAAAATACCATCCACTTTTTTCAAAGAATGGAACAAATAATCCTAAAATTTGTATGGAACCAGAAAAGACTTCAAATAGCCAGAGGAATGTTGAAAAAGAAAAGCAAAGCTGGCAGCATCACAATTCCAGAGTTCAAGCTCTATTACAAAGCTGTCATCATCAAGACAGTATGGTACTGGCACTAAAACAGACACATAGATCAATGGAACAGAATAGGGAGCCCAGAAATGGACCCTCAACTCTATGGTCAACTTATCTTCGACAAAACAGCAAAGAATGTCCAATGGAAAAAAGACAGTCTCTTCAACAAATGGTGTTGGGAAAATTGGATAGCCACATGCAGAAGAATGAAACTGGACCATTTCCTTACACCACACACAAAAATAGACTCAAAATGGTTGAAAGACCTAAATGTGAGACCGGAGTCCATTAAAATCCTAAAGGAGAACACAGGCAGCAACCTCTTCGACCTCAGCCGCAGCAACTTCTTCCTAGAAACATCGCCAAAGGTAAGGGAAGCAAGGGCAAAAATGAACTATTAGGACTTCATCAAGATAAAAAGCTTTTGCACGGCAAAAGAAACAGTTCACAAAACCAAAAGACAACCGACAGAATGGGAGAAGATATTTGCAAATGACATATCAGATAAAGGGCTAGTATCCAAAATCTATAAAGAACTTATCAAACTCAACACCCAAAGAACAAATGATCTAATCAAGAAATGGGCAGAAGACATGAAGAGACATTTTTCCAAAGAAGACATCCAAATGGCCAACAGACACATGAAAAAGTGCTCAACATCGTCCGGCATCAGGGAAATCCAAATCAAAACCTCAATGAGATACCACTTCACAGCAGTCAGAATGGCTAAAATTAATAAGTCAGGAACTGACAGATTTTGGCAGGGATGCAGAGAAAGGGGAACCCTCCTACACTGTTGATGGGAATGCAAGCTGGTGCAGCCACTCTGGAAAACAGTATGGAGGTGCCTCAAAAAGTTGAAAATAGAGCTACCCTATGACCCAGCAATTGCACTACTGGGTATTTACCCCAAAGATACAAATGGAGGGATCTGAAGGGGTACGTGCACCCTGATGTTTATAGCAGCAATGTCCACAATAGCCAAACTGAGGAAAGAGCCAAGATGTCCATTGACAGATGAATGGATAAAGAAGATGGGGTATATATATACAATGGAATATTATGCAGCATCAAAAAAATGAAATCTTGCCATTTGCAATGACGTGGATGGAACTGGAGGGTATTATGCTGAGCAAAATAAGTCAATCAGAAAAACATGTATCATATGACCTCACTGATGTGAGGAATTCTTAATCTCAGGAAACAAACTGAGGGTTGCTGGAGTGGTGGGGGGTGGAAGGGATGGGGTGGCTGGGTGATAGACATTGGGGAGGGTACATGCTATGGTGAGCGCTGTGAATTGTGTAAGACTGTTGAATCACAGACCTGTACCTCTGAAACAAATAATACATTAAATGTTAAAAAAAAAAAAAAAAAGAAGAAGAAGAAGATAGTAGGAAGGGAAAAATGAAGGGGGGGGAATCGGAAGGGGAGACCAACCATGAGAGACTATGGACTCTGAGAAACAAACTGAGGGTTCTGGAGGGGAGGGTGGTCGGGGGATGGGTTAGCCTGGTGATGGGTATTAAAGAGGGCATGTACTGAATAGAGCACTAGGTGTTATACGCAAACAATCAATCATGGAACACTACATCAAAAACTAATGATGTAATGCATGGTGATTAACATAATATATTAAAAAAAAAACCTTCAGACCACTGGAACAAATAATTTTAAGAGCTGAATTCTAGTCCATGATCTATCTCTTACCAACTTTGCAATCTGAATCAAACCTCAGATTATCTAAATTTTAATTCCCTTGAGAGTGAAAAAAGGATATAATCTTAAAAAATTCAACAAATCATGAATGCAGACATTTTATAGCCTTGTTAGTGGTTAAGAGAAAGATCTATTGAATATGTATTGGGGACCTGGTCCCACAATGCACTTTGAAAATATAAAGATGAAAAAGTCAGATTTCCCTTTTTCAAAATCTTGACAAATAGATAACACAAGTAAGCAAGCCATTATAGTCCAATGTGTTACACCCATAAGAAAGATACATATTCAAGTAGCCCATATGAGGAAGGTCCTAATAGTGCCTTTAGAAGTGGCCTTCAAAGAAAGCAATGGATGGAACTGGAGGGTATTATCCTGAGCGAAAAAAGTCAATCAGAGAAAGACAATTACCATATGACTTCTCTCATACATGTAATATAAGAAACAGGGGACCTTTGGGGAAGAGAGGGAAAACTAATGGGAAGTCATCAGAGAGGGAGAAAAACCATGAGAGACCCTTAACTATAGGAAACAAACTGAGGGTTGCTGGAGGGGAGGTGGGGATGGGGTAATTGGGTGATGGGCATTAAGGAGGGCACGTGATGTCATAAGGACTGGGTGTTATACGTGACTGATAAATTGTTGAACACTACATCTGAAATCAATGATGTACTGTAAGTTGGCTAATTGAATTTAAATTAAAAAAAAAGACAGAAAGCAATGGGGTTTTCTTTATCTACACCTGGGCAGCTGAGCCCTGCTAGAGAAAAATCACAAAAGAAGACAGATGATACTGCCACAAAAGAAGACAGATGATACTGCCATAATTTATGGTCATGGAGCTCAACTGATTCACAAATAATGGCTGGCTATCCTACACTATGTTTTAAATCAATTCACTCTCCACGCTTCCCAAAGTCTCTTGCCTCTGATCTCCAATCTGCCACCCTTACTCACTTCTCTGACTCTCAGCAGACAATTTTACCTTTTATTTTACAAATGAGGCTATAGGATGCATATTTATTCAACTTCCCACTATCAAATCATTATGCTCACCTTCTCACATCTTTGCCCATTCCTTCTTTATTTCTTATCTAAGACCAGTCCCTCCATCTGCTCTACACATCCCATTTTCAGGAAAATCATCTATCAGAGATCCCCTCTCTTTCTGTATATTAAAATCATTCTTCTCACAAATATTCATTGAGTACCTACTATGTGACAGGCACTGTTCTAGATACTTGAAATAGCTCACTGAACAAAACAGACAACAAGCCCTAATATTAAGAAGTTACATCCTAGTGGAGGGATATAGGTAGTAAACACAGTTCTTCTCAAGACTTTGAATAAATACAATAAGGATATAAATGTGAGAATTGATGAGCTCTGTGGAGAAAATAGAGCAAGGAAGGTAAAGAAAATCAGGAGTGTAGAGAGTTGAGCAGATTCATATTTCAAATAGGATGATCAGGATAAGCCTCATTGAGCAGAATCATGAAGGTGACAGCCATTTGGCTGTCTGATTGGAAGAGCTTTCCAGACAAAGGAACAGGTAGTTCAAAGACTTTAAAGTGAAATAAAATGTGAGAACAGCAAGTCCAGTTGCTTGGAGCAGAGTGAGTGGAAGGGAGAAATGAAATCAGAGAAATAAGGGGTAGGAGAAGTGATGATGAGCAGATCACCACAGGCTTTCTAAGCAGTTGTAATCATGTTGGCCTTTACTCTGAGTAGATAGGGGACACTTAGAAAGGGTTAGATCAGTTGAATGACTTGATCTTATTGATGTTTTAAGAATTCTTCTGGCCTGGGGCACTTGGGTGGCTCAGTGCAGTTGGGTGGCTCAGTGCAGTTAAATGGCTGCCTTTGACTCAGGTCATGAGCTCAGAGTCCCTGAGATCAAGTCCCGCAGCAGGCTCCCTGCTGAGCTCCCTCTAGCTTCCCCTGCTCCTGATCAATCTCTCTCTCTCTCTGACAAATAAATAAAATCTTAAAAAAAAAAAAAAGTTCTTCTGGCAGGTTCTTCTTATCTAAATCATTTCCTACAACTTTTTAATGGTTAATGAATTATCTCTTTCTAAAAACAGTCCTTCTTTACTGGTCATATTTTTGCATCTGCCTGAAAAAATTGTGCAATTAATTAATCCCTCTCTTTCCTCTCCTTTGATTGCCTACTTTCTACTGCTACTACCTCTCTGGTAATATTACCTTTTTAAAAATGTTAGCTTTAGTTTCCCACTCCCTAACTCCTCACCTAACCTTAGCCCCTACACCTTCAATCTTACCATGACAGTTCCATGTACTGAGAACACTAAGACAAATAGACGTTGGAGCTATTTAGTAAAGGAGAAAGAGAAGGGAACAGAGAATTAGAATATAATGTAATAAGCATTGAAATAGAATATTGAGTGTTCTAATTCTCAATAAAATACTAAGTATTGGGAACCCAGGGTAAAGAATAACTCTTTGTCAGAGGAGCCCAGAAAGCCCCTTCACAAAGGAGGTGCCATTTGAACTGAAATGAAGCTTGTAGAGTTTTGGAGAGGAGGAGAAATATCAAGGAGACAATAGCAAATGCAAAGGCACAAAGTAAAAATAAGTTAATGATGGAATGATTTGCATTTTGATTAGAAAGAATTGGTGGCATGGAGGAGGGAAATGGATCAAGATAAGACTGGAGCATGATGATTGTATATGATTAGTCCTCTTCACACTTTTTCCTATAATTTTTTACTAATTCCCTCCCCATTTCCACACACTGCGTCCTACAACATCTGACAAAATACCTCTTGTCACACTGACCACATGTGGAAAACAAGATGAGTCTCATTTGCATATTCTCTGATTTTAGCCTGGACTCCCTTGATTTTTAAGATTAGTATTTTATTCTTGAAACTTTGAGGAAGTTGATATTACTGTATTTCCTCCAGCATGACCTAGATCTCTGCATATACCCCACCATTCTGAGTACATGAATGAGGGCCACATGGAACTACTCTCCTTCACTTTCTCCCAGTTTTCCCACTTGGCCTTCATCATCTTCACTCCTCATCTCTGCCTTCCCCAATATAATCTATCCAATAATAAAAATATTCATCCTTTATTGGGTGTCTATCATATGGCAGAATTTGTACTAGGTTCTTTCCATATTTTAACTTACTTAATTCTCACCACAACCTAATAAGGTAGATATTATTGGTCCCACATTACAGATAATGGGGTGAATACTTTGGCCAAATTCATACAAGTAAGAAGTGGTGGAGATGGAATTATAACCTAATACTGTTAGTGCCCAAAGCCTATGCTCTTTCTACTAAGCCATAATCCTCCCTCTTTAAGTATTGCTTCTCAACTCTCTCTCTTCCCACTGCCATGCTTCCAGTTCATACCCCAATATTGTGTATCCACAGTCTGTTCTTTCCTTATTTCTTTACCATCTCACCCACTCTCCTGATCTTCAGTCCTGATCCTCAAACTGAAACCAATTTTCCTTTTAATTCAAGTCTTTCATGTCCAAGCTCCTCATAGCTTTTATACCAATGTGAGCCTTGGTTCTAAAGTTCCAAAACCTGATTTATCTAGTCATTTTCCATAGTAACTTGCCTCCCAAACATGTATAACATTCAAGACCTCCTAGTACTCATGATGCTTTTCACCCCATCCCTAGTTAGACCTCCATACATGTCTGAATCTATATGGCCTTTCCCACTGCACATTGACCTCTAATCCAGCCACTGACTGACCTGGTGTGTTCCACCTAGTCACCATTTCCTAACTCTGAAGGTCTTTATTAGGAAAAGAGTGTTGGCTTAGAGGAGGCTCACTGACTGAGTCAAAGGAATAGATTCATGTGTATTTTTAAAAAGATTTTATTTATTTATTGGAGGGAGAGAGTGGGTGAGAGACATGAGCTGGGCGTGGGGGGGCAGTGTGGGGGAAGGGCAGATGGAGAGAGAGAAGCAGACTCCCCTCGGAGCAAAGAGCCTGATGTGGGCCTCAATCCCAGGATCCTGGGATCATGACCTGAGCTGAAGGCAGACTCTTAACAGACCTAGCCACCGAGGTACCCCTAGATTGATGTGTATTACTTGGAAGATGCTATAGGTGGGAAATAGAAGGAAGGGGAAGTTAGGTGAGAACTAGGGGAATAGTGAAATAAAGGAATGTAGTTTGTATAATTTGGGTGAAAGTAGGATGGAAAGAAAACTTGAAAGTTCAAGTCTCAGCAGAGGTAGAGTGGGCATGCATTACAAGAGGCTAGAACCCATACAGAGGCTAGCAAAAAAGACTATTGTCCACTTAAGACAACACATATAGATACTAAACAGTATTCCTTTTTCCAGACTGAGTGATTTTGCTAAAATAAATATGATCATGGACTCTCCAGTTCAAATCCTGTAGTGACAACTGTACATCTGAACTCCTTACATTGCATAGCAGGTCTCTCATGATCTGACCCCCTACATTCTTCATATCTTAATCTTCCTTTGTTAGATACTCAACTGAAGCTCAAGCCACACTGAAGAATTTTTAGTTTTCAGGGCAACATCCTTCTTCAAGACTGTGCAGTTGTGCATACTCTGTCCTCTACCTGAAATTCTTCTTAGCTCTTGCCATCTGGCAAATGCCTACTCAGATTCATCCTCTTTATAAACTCCCTACGCACCCCCTACTATCACCTACCTCCCGCCCATCATCCCCAGCTATCTGGTTTTGTAACATGTAACATCCCCAGAGCATCATATCATGACAACATGTATCATTTTTTTTGAAGATTTTATTTATTTGACAGAGAGAGACACAGCAAAGAGAGGGAACACAAGCAGGGGGAGTGGGAGAGGGAGAAGCAGGCTTCCTGCTGAGCAGGGAGCCCAATGCGGGGCTCGATCCCAGGACCCTGGGATCATGACCTGAGCTGAAGGCAGACGCTTAACAACTGAGCCACCCAGGCACCCCAACATGTATCATTTTGCTTACCTTTCACCACTACTAGATTTGTGAACTCCTTGAAAATACCAGTTTTATCCTGTTTTCATCTTGTTCATCTTTTTAGCTCTAGTGTCCAACATAGTTCCTGATGCATGGTTGGCCCTCAATAAGCAAATAATTTGTGATATTCAATCAAGGATAGGTGTCTCGCCATAGTGCATGCTGTTTACTTCTCTTTAGGGATCTGGGAAGTAGGTTGTCTTGGTTGAGTCTGGTGTGGAGACCGTGGTTCAGTTGCCCAGTGACCAGATCTGTGGAGAGCTACTCACAGGGAATATGGCCTGTTTTGCCTCTCCACCTGAAAAGATTTACAGATAAGTTATAGAAAGGAAAATGGAAAAGGAAATAAAAAAGAGCCTTTGGAATAGCCTGATCTAAATCCTGGAAAATTGTTTCTCTGTGAAACTCAAGAGTTCCATGACTTTGTGATTTTCTTTGCCTGGGAAAGACTCTGGGGTCCAGATGGATTATAAGGAAATGAAAAATTACTCTGCTATTGATTCAAAGAAAATGCAGCATAGCCAAAATGCAAAGGTTATTTCTGGGCCTGTTGAATGCTCCTGTTGGATGATAGCCCAAATGAGAAGAAATTTTTCTGTTTTGTGTGTTTTTTTTCTGTAGCTGTTCGATGTGTATCTTTTCCCATTCCTCTCTCTTGCTCTCATCCTGTTTCTCTGCCACTGAACTTGGGCTGGCTTTGCATGTTGACTCTTCCCCCAGACCTCATTCAGGCAGAACCTGGATAGGAATAGGTCAAGGATGCAACAAGCCCACTGCTCAGTAGAGACAACCATTCTTTAAAAGACACATCCTTGGGGATCTGGTTCACAAGTGCTATAGGATTTTCAAGAGCAACAGTGACAAAGAAATTAGAGAAATTTCCCTAGTGATCTCTGAAGGTCAACAAACAGAGAAGATGCTAGATGATTATCAATGGAGAAACAGAGAACAGCAACAGCTTCATAGCAAATCAGCCTGGGATTGATCCTAATCCTGATCCCAAGCCTTGATTTTCCTTCCTCTCTCTGGTTGTCTGGGAAGTAACTATTACTCGTGATCTAGGACTTTAAGGCATTAATATTACTGAGAGAAGTGCTGGTGAGAGGCTGAAAATACAGAAAAGATGATTGAATAGTGTTAATAATACAAGCTAAACTCTAGGGAGAAGCACAACTTTCTCTCTATTCCCTTCACTCAAGAGTGCTCCCAAGCATCAAAGACAAACAACTGTACATAGAGCTAGGGATCAAGCTTTGATGGGTAAAGCAAATTTAGAAGTAGCAAGTTTTGTCTCTTATCTTTTAAGGAAACTTCTCTTATCTTGGCTCTTCCTTTGGGAATGTTTTACATTACTCTTCTCTTCTGTGTTTCATGTGAATAGTTATTGAGAGTAACCCAAGGAAGCGGTTTTAGAAGGAGGAATATCCATTTCCAGAGACCCAAGAAGAAAATAACCTGGGATTCCAAGCAAAGGAGGGCCAGGAGGCAAGGCAAAGGGCACATGAAACAGGCAGCTGATGGCATCTCTGCTCTAAACCTTAAGATTGAAACCTTCTCTTTGCCCATTTAATCTTTTCATGTCTCCTTTAACCATCAAAGTGTTAAGACCTTGAGGGCTATGATTAGACTATGGGTCTAGGGGAAAGTACAAGAGACTGCTCAGACTTTTAAAGTCTAGGAGTTAGATCAGTAGAACAAGAAATGACCTTGTGTCTCAGATCTGGTCCAGGCCTGCTCACCAATTAAGAGACTGAGGACACGTAATCTAACATGCAACAGAATGTGTCTTTGCCTGCAATATCCCTTTTGCATATAACTCTCTTTGAAAACAGCAGGTGTGGTAGCAGCAGCTGAAGGCTACTGTCCAATATTTGAAATTTTTCTTAGTTCCCTGTTAAATACTTTTGATTAGAGGTAAGACTATCAAACATAAGTAGAATTTTGGTGCCATCTATATAGCATTCATGTGAACATATTTTTTGGACTAAAATTCATGAGCAAGAACAGAGATCATTTTTTATGTGTGGATTTATTTTTATACAAACACATAGTTATATGTCAATTTATATAATAACATATCAATTTATCCATTCAATTAATATCCTTTACTAAAAATAAATTTAGGTGAAATAATTATGAAATTCAACAGGAAAATAGTTATTATTATATTTATGTGATTATTTTCATCATTCATTTAATGTGGGGGCTTACATGGTATTTTTCCATTTATGCTTATAAGGAACTCTGCTTCGGTCAATATTCATAAAGTTTATTGATTTGGTTAATTTGATTATCAATAGCTGAAACACTGGAATTCTAGGATAATTCCAGATACCTTAGAAAGTAATTAAACTATCCATTCAAGCTCTCATGCCAGAAACCGTTGAATTATTCTAAACTTTAATTCCTTTACCCCAAAACACCCCATCAATCAAATGACTAAGGTCATCTCTATTTAAAAATTCAGACTACCATCAGTTGGGACTTAAGGACATCTGTGAATACATAAGAGCAAGAGCAACTCTTTACAGAAAGCTGAGACTAACTAATCAATAATTAACAATTTTCCCATGGTGATTGTATCATCAGTGTTCTGTTATATGTAACGGAAATCACCTTAGCTAGTTTAGGTAGAAAGAGAATTTGGTTCTTTAAAATCATTGAGAGAGCTGGCATAGGGGGCTTTAGGTTGAACCCCAGGAACAACATTCAGCCTCCAGAAATTCCCTCATCTCAGTCACAATAAAGTTGCTGCTGTTGTTGTGGCTTCCTCTTCAGGGCTGATGGATCAGAATCTACTGGCTCCAGAACTTTGACCATAATTTACATCAGCCAAATCAATGTCCCACACTCTCCCTCCCTCTGCATATGATTTATGTGTGAACCAGGGTCCTATATAAGCACACTAGAGAGGATCCTAAACATGAATGAAAACCTGAGAACTGTAGTTTTAGGTTTTCCAGCCTCAGCATGTTAGAAAGTATTGAAATGGATATGAAGAACTAATACATGATATTTACCTCAGTCTAAAAACTGGAAGAGTTTGAAAGAATAGGGTATTTAAAAATTAGAACTACGCCAGAAGATTTGGAAGGTATGGGCACTGTGGCTTTCGACAGAGAGTAGACATACATTCACACAGGGATTTACTCATCAAATATCTATTGACTATTGAATAGATAATAAATAGAAATAATTTTTAGTAATTGCGAGTCATACCGAAATGTCTATGATATAAGAAACTTATAATCTAGTATGAGAAATAATATGTATATTTGAATCATTATCAGTATAAGACAGAGTCTGGAAGAATGTTATAACCAAGATATTGTCACACTAAATAGGAGTTAAGTGCAGCTAGAGATCATTTCTTTCTAATAGTGTGGGGATAAATAACCAAAAGCTGGAAGTTGGAAAAAATGAAGGAAGCTTCATGGAAGACTTGGGACTCCAGCCCAAGTTTTAAAGATATTATGAGCAATCCTGTTTATCTTGTATTTTGATGAATAATTTAGAATAATATGTGTCAAACACTGTGCCAGATGTTTTCACATATATCCATTACAATTTTTTTTTAGTATAGTTGACACACAATGTTACATTAGTTTCAGGTGTGCAACATAGTGATTCAGCAAGTTCATAGGTTATGCTATGGTCACCACAAGTATATCTAACATCTGTCACCATACAATGCTATTACATTATCATCATTGACTGTGTTCCCAATGTGGTGACTTTTATTTCCATGACATTCATTCCATAACTGGAAGCCTGTATCTACCATACCCCCTAACCCATTTTGCGCCTACTCCCCTCCCCCTGACAACAATCAGTTGGTTCTTGTATTTACAGGTCTGATTCTGTTTTTTGTTCGCTTGTTTATTTGTTTTGTTATTTAGATTTCACATATGAATGAAATCATATGGTATTTGTCTTTCTCTGACTGACTTATTTCACTTAGCATAATACCCAGCCATGTTGCAAATGCATGATCCCATCCTTTTTTATGGCTGGTATTATTCCATTGTGTGTATATATATATATATATATATATATATATAATGTATATATATATATCACAACTTCTTTATCTATTCTTCTATTGATGGACACTTCAGTTGCTTTCATATCATGGTTATTGTGAATAATACTTCAATATACATAGGGGTGCACATATCTTTTTGAAATACTGTTTTTGTTTCCTTTGGGTAAATACCCAGTAGTGGAATTATTGGATCATATGGTATTTCTTTTTTAAAATTTTTGAGGAACCTCCATACTGTTTTCCACAGTGGCTATACCAGTTTACACTGCCGCCAACAGTGTATAAGGGTTCCTTTTTCTCCACATCCTTACCAACACTTATTATTTCTTGTCTTTTTCATTTTAGCCCTTTAGATAAGTGTAAGGTGATATCTCATTGTGGTTTTGATTTGCATTTCTCTGATGATTAGTGATGTTGAGCATCTTCTTATGTGTCTGTTGGCCATCTGTATGTCTTCATTGGAATAATGTCTATTCAGGTCTTCTGCCCATTTTTTTCCCCTTAAGATTTATTTGAGAGAGAGAGCAAGAGAGAGCAAGAGAGCATGGTGGGGAGGGACAGAGGGAGAGGGAGAAAGAATCCCAAGCAAACTCCATGCTAAGCATAGAGCCCCACATGGGACTCATCCCCCAACCCTGAGATCTCGGCCTGAGCTGAAACCAAGAACCATTCACTCAACCAACTATGCCCCAAGTCTTCTGCCCATTTTTTAATCAAATATTTGAGGTTTTGTTTTAGTGTTGAGTTGTATAAGTTCTTTGTGTAGTTTGGCTATTAACCTCTTACTGGATATATTATTTACAAATATCTTATTCCGTTCAGTCGGTTGCCTTTTTGTTTTGTTGACTGTTTCCTTCATTGTGCAAAAGCTTTTTATTTTGGTGTAGTCCCAAGAGTTTAGTTTTGCTTCTGTTTCCCTTGCCTGAGGAGACATATACAGAAAAATGTTTCTGTGGCCAATGTCAAAGAAATTACCACCTATGTTTTCTATGAGTGTATGGTTTCAATCCTCACATTTAGGTCTGTAATCCAATTTGAGCTTATTTTTGTGTATGTTGTAAGAAAGGGTTCAGTTTCATTCTTTTACATGTAGCTGTCCAGTTTTTCCAAGAGACTGTCTTTTTCCAATTATATATTCTTGCCTCCTTTGTCATAGATTAACATGTAAATGTGGGTTTATTTCTGGGCTCTTTATTCTGTTCTATTGATACATTTTTGTGCCAGTACCACATTTTTATTACTACACTTTGTAGTCTATCTTGAAATCTGGAATAGTGATAACTCCAGCTTTGTTTTTCTTTCTCAAGATTGCTTTGGCTATTTGAAGTCTTTTGTGGTTCCATAAAAATTTTAGGATTATTTGCTCTAATAGTTTTGTGAAAAATGCTGTTAGTATTTTGCTAGGGATTGCACTGAATCTGTAAGATTGCTTTTGATAGTATGGACATTTTAACAATATTAATTCTTCCAATTCATGAGCATGGAATATCTTTCCTTTTGTTTGTGTTATCTTCAGTTTCTTTCATCAGTGTTTTATAGTTTTAGGGATATAAGTTTTCCACCTCCTTGGTTAAGTTTATTGCTAGGTATTTTATTCTTTCTGGTGCAATTGTAAATAGAATTGTTTTCTTAATGTCTCTTTCTGCTAATTTATTATTCATGTACAGAAATGCTACTAATTTCTGGGTATTAATTTTGTGTCCTGCAATTTTATTGAATTCATTTATTACTTATAGTAGTTTTTTGGTGGAGTCTTTAGGATTTTCTATGTATAATATATTATCTGCAAATAGTGACAGATTAACTTCTTATTTACCAATATAGATGACTCTCTCTTCATTCTTGTCTGATTGCTGTGGCTATGACTTCCAGTATTATGTTGAATAAAAGTGGTGAGAGTGGATATCCTTGTCTTGTTTCTGATTTTAGATGAAAAGCTCTCAGTTTTTCACCATTGAGTATGATGTTAGTTGTGGGTTTTTCATATATGGCTTTTAATATGTTGAATTATGTTCCGTCTAAACCTACTTTTGTTGAGAGTTTTGATCATGAATGGATGTGGAATTTTTTCAAATGCTTTTTCTGCATCTATTGAGATGATCATATGATTTTTATTCTTCAACAAATATATTCATTTTTATTTAATTTTCATGCCAACTTTTGAAGGTAGGTATTATGACCCACATTTCACAAATGAGGAAACTGAAGCTCAAAGAAATCAAAGTTCTAATAACCTAAGGAATACTCAACGATAACAGTTGGTAATGTCAGAGGCTGAAGCAAAATATTTGCCTCCCAATTATTTTCCCAGGTACCTAATTGTCAGTGAGGCTGTTTTAAAAGCCTGATTATGTTATTTATTAGTAAACCTGAGTGAATGAATTAGAAGCACCTAGAAAAATATATTGAGGAAATTCTTTTATAGATCCTAAAGTATGGTCTGACTTACTCTGATAAGGAAAGAAGTACAACCTAAGAAGGAAAGAGTAAGGGATTCGTTCTGTGCAGTAAACTAACTTATGCTAATTCTAAGAGGAATTAAGTGTTTCTTAATGGCATACACACTCTTACAATAAATGGCAGAAAACCTGGGCATGATATATTCAATACCTGAGTTTAAATTTGCTGAATGTGTTACTCAGAACTCTCAGAATCAATTCAGTTTGGCAGTGGCATCATGTGAATGGAAGAAAAGTAGAAGGTATTTATGGAGAAATACTTGAAAAATTTAAGTGTGGAACAAATGGTTTTACATTTTAATTCAAGTTCTGTCATATATCATACTTAAGTAGAAAATGAGGTTTGCCTGTGTTATGTTATTGATTTCAAAATCTAAACATATGGGATTTTTAGAGTGTTATTTTATTCCAAGCATTCCCACTGAGATTTATTTCAATTTGACTAACATTTATCAAGTGCCATATCAGTCAGGATTCCAGTAAGAAACAGAAAGTAATGTTTGCTGAAATTTTTGAGTAGAATTAAATGTCATGACTAATTCACTGAGGTTGGGCAAGATAATGACAACTGACAAAGGATGTTGAGCCCCATAAGGATTAGCAGTGTAGAAACCCAGTGATGGCTGCAGCCTCAGAAGCGACACCCTTGTTGTAGGAGCTGTAGTTATGGCCAGTCACCCACCCAGGAAAGCAGAAATGAATCCCTTGCCATCTCTTGCCTGGTATCATTCAATTTCCTACTGATGCCTCCTACCGGCTCAATGAAATTGGAAGCCAGAGGCCAACAGAGCCAGAGTGTACAGTCAAGAGAATCAACTCCTCCCACCCCCTCAGAGTTGGGGTACACAAAGGGTTAAAGGAGAGCAAAGAATAGATAATGGGGCAAGGGGATAGAGAACTAACACCACAGTTGCCTACTACTGTGTCAGGGACTGTGGCTGATATTGTGGACTCAAGGATGAATAAGGTTAGTTTCTGCCCTAGAGGAACTCACAATCTAGTGAGGAGTCAAACACAAACTGTCATCTGCCAATCAGAATGAAAAGTTGTTGTAGTTGAGGCCTTGTTCCCGCTTCACTCTCTCAGTGACTACCATTCATCTAGTAGAAGTGTTACAAGCTAAAGATCTAGTACTTGCAGGAACTGAAAACGACTCTATAGAACTTATTATATGTTTATAAACCTATATAGTAAGAAAATCCACAAATTGGTAAAATCTGGATAGGTAAGCATGAATCTATTTCCTCATGTGACCCCTTTCTTCCTCATGTCACTTTGTGCTAATCATCTTTCAGGTCTTTGAGTATGCTGCTATTTATTTCTCTTGCCACTCAGCCTTTCCTATCTCTGCAACACCCGACCTTCACTCCTGCCCACTATTTTTCATTTAATTCCTTCAAGTGTTAGCCTAAATGCTACCTCTGCTGGAACATTTTCCCTTACTTGCATCATCACAGTTCTAACACTGAAGGTAATTGTGCCTTTATCTTCCCTACTCACCTCCGAGCTGTTTGAAGGAAGATTCTGTGTTTATTTTTGTTGTTGTTGTTGTTGACTAGTATATTCTCATGGGCTATCACAGTCCAAAGAATAGGAGCACAAAAAATACTGAATGAATGAGTGAATAAATGAAGGAACGAGGTTAAGCAAGATAATTTAGTATATTGTAAGCATTGAGTACATTAAGGTGACTAATATCATCAAAATGGATGTTTCATTTTGAGGATTAGTAAAAAACAAGGTGGAGTTGGTGTAGGTGGGAAAAGACTAGATATTATTGAGGTTCATGAATGCTAGAGTGATTCTAAAGTAATAATAATAAGTAGAATGAGTAGGTCCTATTTAATTCAAATTGAGAATTCTTAAGTGGTAAAGTAACATTGTAAGAGCAATATACATATGAGAAAGATTAGTCCACACATGTTGAATAACATTCAACATTCAGGAGACCAATTTTAGATGCCTACTTAAAGTGAATAGGATATAGAGAGGAAAGGTAGCTCTTTCTGATTTTTTTTTCATATTTTAGTTTCTGTTTTTTCTCAATTTCACTTTCAATTCTGTAGAATTCTCCCTGGTACATTTCTTTTTCTAATCAGCAGATCCCTCAATGGTATCTAACAATCTCATTTGTCTTAGAAAATTTTGTATTCATTTTTCACTTTATTTATGTGTAGGACATATTTTATATTGATATATTGAGGCTTTCAGCTCAAACATATATTGATGTAATGGTATTCCATTTGTTTGCTGATAATAGTCATATTACAGCATGGGAAGGCCATAAGAATTCAAGAGCCCAAAAGACAATTTCTCAAAAGACATATAACAACTGCAAAAGTTGCAGTAATACAAATTATCTCATCTCTCATGAAACTATTGATCCCATCCGTAGAATGAGAAATGAGCTATTATAGTCCTGGAAGGAGGCAACAATTGGAAAAAATTGTGAAATGATCAACAATATTATTTTTTTTTAAAGATTTTATTTATTTATTTGAGAGAGAGAGAATGAGAGAGAACACATGAGAGAGGATAGGGTCAGAGGGCAAAGCAGACTCCCTGCCGAGCAGGGAGCCCGATGCGGGACTCGATCCCAGGACTCCAGGATCATGACCTGAGCCGAAGGCAGTCGCTTAACCAACTGAGCCACCCAGGCACCCTCAACAATATTATTAATATCAGTGGTAGTTGGTCATCATTAACCCAATGCAATTATAAACATCATTATCACCACCATCCCTACGACCACCACCACTACCATACCATTATCAATTATCATAACATCTACACATATCTTACTGGCTGGATTGCTTCTTCCTTCCAGGCATCAATGTTTGTTAAATAATGTGCCCCTAGAGCTACTATCACAGACTCTTATATATAGAGAGAATCTAATACAGTGGATTGTGGAACTAGACTCCACAAGTTCAAATAATGGCTTTGATATTTATTAACGATGCAATGTTGATCAACTTATTTAACCTCTCCATGTATGTTTCAGTTTCCTGATCCATAAGATCAGGCAAATAATCATAACTAACTCATAGAGGTGTTATGAGAATAAAAGCGTTTATTATATGTAAAATGCCAATAACACCAACTTATATATGTCAAATATTTATTATTATTACTCTGCATGTCAAAGTAATTTTTAAATATATACAGTGTGTATTAAAAATAATTCAAAATTAAAGAAATACATAATGTGTCCTGTTTCTAGTTTTAATTTTTTCCTCTTTTCCCATGTGATTTCTTTAAGAATGTAGATTTATAGAATAACACTAATAAGCAGAACCATGAAGTGTCACAGGAATGACATCCTTGCCAAGACACTGTCTCCTCCTCAAGACAGCAGGGCTTAGCTGAGCAGGAGGCACTGTCCAACCCTCATGGTCTTTTTGATAGCATTTTTTACTTCCTGGTTCCTAAGGCAGTAGATGAACGGATTTAGCATGGGTGTGAGGACTGCATACACAGCTGAGATTAGTTTGTTGGAATTAAATGATGCAATAGCTCTGGGCCGAACATACATAAAAATCATGGCTGTATAATAAATTACGACTACAGTGAGGTGTGATGCACAGGTGGAGAAGGCTTTCTTCCTTCCCTGGGTGGAGGGTATCCTCAGAATGGTGGAGACTATGTAGACATAAGAAAGGACAGTGGTGATGAGTGGGAAGACAAGAATGACAATAGCCAAAGCAAAGTCCACTAGCTCAGCTGTGGACATGTCTTTGCAAGCCAGCTTGAGAATTGGTGAAATGTCACAGAAAAAGTGGTTCATGACATTAGAACCACAAAAGGCAACATGTGAAATGAAATAAACCTTGATGACAGAGACCATGAAACCACTCACATAGGAGAAAGCCACCAGCTGTACGCAATAACCTGTGGTCATAATGACTGGGTATTGGAGAGGGTGGCAGATGGCCACATAGCGGTCATAGGCCATGGCTGCCAGAAGCACACACTCAGTGCAGGCGAGTGCGATAAAGAAGTAGAGTTGAGTCATGCAACCGGTGAAGGAGATGCGCCATCTCTGTAGAAGGAATCCATCCAGCATCTTGGGGACAGTGACGGAGACATACCAGACCTCCAGAAAGGACAAGCTACTCAGGAAATAGTACATGGGTTTATGGAGGGAGCCAGTGATCCAAACAGTGAGCATGATGATAAGATTCTCTACTACCACCAGCAGGTAGACCACAAGGAAAAGGAAGAAGAGCAGGACTTGTAGCCATGGGGCAGTGGGGAAGCCCACCAGGATGAATTCACTGACCAGAGTGATATTTTTCCCCAGCATGACTAAAAGCACTGAGAGGTATTGAAGTCTTATATAACAGCACTACAAATAATGAAGATGATTATGCTACCAGACAAGAGACCAAAAGAAGTTAGTAAATCAGACTTTCCTGCAAATGACTCATAAAATAACTTCATCAACACAAAGTAATCTTTAAATGTGAAAGCACATATTTCCATCAAAGTTTTTTGTTGTTCTTTTTGTGTTTGTTTTTTATGAAAGTCTCCCAGAATCAAAATGCACTCCCAGAAACCAATATTGAACTGTATGTTAACTACCTAAAATTTAAATTAAAAAAAAATGCACTCCCACCCTTAATTCTCACTCCCCTGATTAAATATTTGAATGTCACTACCCATGTCATTCCCAGGTCCTTTGTCAATAAACATAGATAGTCTCTCCCTTGTTGGTTCCAGATCTCTGTTTAATTAGGAACTTATTGCCTGAAGATTTCTTTCCTCCCTAAAGGAAATGTGAGGGATAACCTCATGTCAGAAAAAGTTTCAAAGTTTAATATTTGGGTGATCCATTGGCTGTAGTCCTTTGATCAGCACAGTTTCTTCAGACTTTATTTGTGGAAATAAGAGATAGTAATTCTTGGAAAGTTCCTTAGTGACTCTCCAGTTGCTTTCAGATAAAAATGGAAATGTTTTCGATATCACACATAGGAGGCACTTCATATATTGATCCAGCCATGTATTTCTTCTGCCTCATCACTCATGACCCTCTAAATGGTTTCCATGATCCAGACATGCTCAACTAGTTTTTGCCCCCCAAACACACTAATCACCCTCACGCTTTGCTTACACTCTTCCCTCTTCTTATTGTGCCCATCCCCCAATCTTTATTGGCTGATTCAAGATTCAAGATTCCACTTAGAAGACATCTCACCAAAACTCAGTCAAGAGCTTCAAAAACATTTGCTCCCAGTGCACAACCCCTTCACATGTTGAGATTTCTCTCCATTACACTGCAGTTTTCTAAAACTCAGGGAGATGTTGGTAAAAGGGTATAAATTTCCAGTTACAAAATGAGTAAGCTCTGGGGATCTGATGTGCAGCAAGGTGACTGTAGTTAACAATACTGTATTACGTACTTGAAAGTTACTGAGAGTATATCTTAAGTATATCTTCTCACCATACACAAAAAGTGATAATTATGTGATATGATGGAGATACCACTTAACCTTATTGTGATAATAACTTCACAACATATGCATGTATCAAATCCTCACACTGTACACCTTAAACTTGCCCTTATATCTCAATAAAACTGGGGGAAAAAAACTTTGCCTTCATGACTGTGAACCCAATGCCTAGGATAGTGATTAGAAAATACATGAATATTAAATGAATATGGATTAACAAGTGAATTAATGAATCCCTTGGAGCTTTGGGATCCATAGGAAATAGATCAGTGGCAGAGGAATGTGAATTCAGGGTACTTTGCTGGCAGAAGGCATCTATCTATCAGGCTGCAGATCTTAAGCATAGCCTCAGCTTGCATATCCAGGGTATTGTCACAGCAAACATATCCACAGGGTCTGAAAACAGTGGATATGATCCCTGGTCTCAGGTTACTTGGTAGATTGGGTCTGAAAATATCATCCAGTGTCTCAGGTCTCCTAGAGGAGTAAGGAGAAAGGAGGCAGGAAGGCATGTGAATATAGTGTAAGGATAGGTAGCTCTTATAATGCTGGAAGAAAGCATATTTGTGAGGTAGCCCAACTATTTTAACCTGTGGTCCACAGGGTATCTTTTGAAAACACATGAATGAATGTGTCTCTCTGTTAAATATCACACTCATCCATAAAGATCCATAAAGACTGAGGTCAGGTCCTGCCTTTAGAACATTGCTCACTCCTGCCAAACACTTTGTCTGTCATACTCTTCACTTGACACACAGAAGGTGGGAGGCTGATCAGGGACTCATTGGACTAGAGATCTTCTGGCCATAGCTCATAACAAGGGACAGAAGAATGAGGCACTGAAATACATATTACTGACTCACTACCTCCTCTCCACAGCAGCATCTATCAGCAGAGCTCAGCCCTGCTTGCTGGATGGAAAGGGATTGTATTTTACCTCCAAGCCTCCTCCAACACCTTCAACCTGAAGTAGTTCATTAGTAAGCCATTTCTGGCCTAGTTTTTCAGTGCCTTTCACCTAATAATTTTCCTTGGGAAAAGCAACTGGTTCTGGGAGCAGAAAATAGTGAGCTTTCCCATGTTCTTGTCTCAGTGGGAAGAAGAAGAGACTTTTCTTCAGGGCATGTATAACATTCCACATTCTCACCATCAGCCACACAATTTCCCACACATTTACCTTTGTCTACTAGTTAAGAGCATTGACTTTAGAGTCAGAACAAGGCTATTAGGTGTGTCATCCCGAACAGAATATTCAACAATTATGGACTTAAAGATCCATTGCTGTGAAATAGAATAATGTTAATAATGCCTATCTTACTTGTTTGCTGTGAAAATAAATGTAATAATGCACGGAAATCACTTAACATAGGAATTGGTCCATGGTTTTTCTCTATAAGTGTTAGCTATTACTATATTATGTCACATTAGACTCACACATGCTAGTCACTCACATGTGTTCATATAAACACACAGACATTCATTCTCTCTCTCTTTTACTCATCTTTTTTCTGTTACATTCTGGGGGAAAAGGGAAGCCAAATTTCCCGAAAGGACTATAGCATCTTTGAAGAGCTCTGAGTTACAATCACTCATGCCTCTTTCTTATCCTCTCTCTAGAATATTGCTTTCATATATTCAAGCATACCCCTGTTACTTCATATTTTCCTCCACTTTTTGGCCATGGATGTACCTCTCAGCTGGTTTTATTTTGTATCATAGAGAAATGAAGAATTCTATCTTAACTATATTCTTTGTTTTCAGAACTGAAAGCACTAAGCTCTGGGGTCTCTTTTATGGTATCTGAGGAAATAAATCCTTTCGTTGTACTATAAAACCTTTTTTCCAGTCTTGTATGTGCTTATTTCCAAGAGACAACATGGACACCAACAGACTTCTTCTAGAATAAGAAACATATCTTTTGGGCCTGGTCCAACACCCAAAAGATCCCACAGCTGCCCACATTTCCCCAACCTTGGGTAAAGAAATAGTGAATCTTCATTTTCCCATTAATTCTCCACAATACCCTTTCTCCTGTCCATTCATGGTGCTTGTAGCCACTTCCCCCAAGTCCCTCTTCATCTTCCTTGGAACTTTCTTGAATCAAGATATCGGATCAACCAATCTCACCTGCAACTTTCAACCACTCACCATGGTCCACCTGCCCTCTCTTCAAGAGTGGAAAATTTTGCAGACATTTGCAACTAAACATGGAAAAGCAGACTGGCTTGCATATTTTTATACTTCACCTGGAGATCCACATCTGGTCTCTGCTTAGACTGCATGATAGGTATTGCAGCATTAAGACAAGTCTGGAGCTGAGGCAGGAGAATATATTTAACACTCACCTACAGCTTGCCCATGTCTTCTTCCCAGGAGGCTCACTGACAGTCTCTCCTGGCTCTAGGGAAACTCTGTATGTGCTGCTAAGACTATGTCCAGAGGATTTTGACAGGGAAGCTGAATCTCCATTTACCTACTAGTTCCTGTTTATACCTGGACCAAGTTTATTTATATCTGTGGGTGGGATGTGGCCCTTTTCTCTTACTACTATATGTAATTTAATGCAACACTAAGTTACTCAAAACCAGGATAAGAAACCTAACTAGGTTAATAAGATAACCAATACATCCATTTGCTTATTCACAAAATCACAATCAGCTTTTATTGAGCTTTTATCATGTGTAGGGTGCTGTGCTATATGTTATTTGGAATAAAAATATATAAGTCATGGTTTCTGTCCTTCAGGAACTTGTAGTATTCTAAGTAAAATAATAAATACACACTATAATGAGCATAGAATGTGACATGTACCAAAAGAGAGGTATAGCCATGCTCTAGGAACTCCAATGAGGGAGTAACTTAGGAATTTAGAAAAAGATTCAAGAGGTGTCATTCCAGACTCATACAGGAAGATAGTGTGGAAGTAGTGTGATGGGAAATAATTTAGGTTCAGCAGTCAGAAGATCCAGTTCCTAATCTAGGTTCTACCATTTTTAAGACCTTTGACCTTATAAAATTGTTTTTATTTCCCAGTTTATTCACCCATAAAATGGGATAACAATAATTCACTTGTTAACATCATATCATTAATGTTAATTTCAAAAGTAATATGTATATGAAAGCAATTTTTAAAAAAGATTTTATTTATTTATTGGACAGAGAGAGAGCACAAGCAGGGGGAGTGGCAGGCAGTGGGAGAGGGAGAAGCAAGCTTCCCGCTGAGCAGGGAGCCCGATGCAGGCTCGATCCCAGGACCCTGGGATCATGACCTGAGCTGAAGGCAAACGCTTAACAAACTGAGTCACCCAGGTACCCCTATGAGAGCAATTCTAAAACAGCTTTGTGATAACTACACAAATGTAAGATATTACCTGCGTTGGAATGTGAACCACAGCCATGAGTCGATCAGAAGAAATGAGGTGAGAGGGCTTTCAGTGTAGACAGACTAGCACAGGAAAGAGTACAGTGAGAAGTGAGACAATGTAATAATGAGGCCCCTGCAGTGTCTAGTGGTCACACCCACCAAACTTAGACTCCAGGAACTATTCAGTCATTTGATCAATGTTTGCGAAGCATGTGCTGTGAGCTAAGAGCAGTGTGAAATGACAACTCCTGTCTGTCAAGTTATTCACAGCTGAGTTAGCCCATAGACTCTGTTATTAATTGTTGTCTGTAACCATAAAATTAAGAATCAAGTGCTAGAAGTTTTGTTGTAATGAAGGCCTGGGAAATATACTTGTGTCTCTGTGAGTAACCAAAGGTGGAGTAAGGGAGTGAAGCAGGGGTTTAAAAAATGAGAAATCCTAGAGAAACTTTAGATCCTAGAAGGAACCTAAAGGTCTATGTGTGACTAATTAGAATTTTATGGAGAAGGATGGATCTAGCTCTTTCCCTACCCTCCCATATTCTTTGTCTAAAGGCATGTGGTGAGTTGGCACTAATTCTGGGAAGGCTGGGACCACTGGGTCCTCATGAAATGAGACTATGGAACATGAAAATCAGGGAGGGTAATTATCCCCTGAGGAATGACTCTAAGAGAAAATGAAAACACCTATAAGCCTTCTCTTCTCTGCAGGCATGAAACTGTCCACTCACATTTGCCAGCACCAAATGGTGCTGTCTGAAAGAACGGGTACAGTTTTGTTAGGGCTGCTAAATGTAAAGCAAGAACTATTTGTCAAATATACTCCAACTCTCTCTTATCAATCAGCAAAAGAAAACAGCATCAATATATGAATTTCATGAGACTTAAAAATCCAGTAAAATTTGAAAAAGAGGTTTTCAACATAACACATAAAAGCCAAATATTTGCTGTACATATTGCCATAAGCAAAAAGGGACAGCTTACTTTTAGTATTATGAAGTCACTGAAATCAATCAAGGTCTATTAAATTATTTGGTATAAAGAGGCCAATAATTTATTTCTCTTTTAAATAAAATTTTTAGGATAATATTCGTTTTACAGAAAAGTTTTAAAGATAGTAAAGAGAGTTCTCATACTCTTCTCCCCCAGTCTCAGTTTCCCCTAATATTGTCACATTACATTGCCCTGTACACTTTCAAAAGTAAGAAACCAAAACTGGTATATTATTGTTAACTAAACTCCTGGTCTTATTCAGATTTTACCAGTTTTTCCTTATCCTTTTTATGTCACAGGATCCACTCTAAGGTATCACATTCCATTTAAATATTTTGTCTCTTAAGTACCCTCTGATAATTTCGCAGTCTTTACTTATAAGGGCTTTTTAAGCAAAATAGGGTTTTCAGTGCTATAGAAGAACTGTTATTTCTAAAATGCTCTTTTCCAGAAAGGTTTTTGGATATTTTCTGACTTTGTTCAGTGTGAAATGTTAGCAAATTATAAAGGGATTTGATTTTAAAGTTCAAGTAAAAAAAAAAAATCACAATCTAAAATTCATCTGTGCAAGGTTTTATTGGGCAAGAAATTAAAATAAAGACCAAAAGGGGGGAAAAAAAGACCAAAAGGAAAACAGATCATATTGTGAAGAAACTTGAAAGGCAGACTAAGAAACTTGAAGTTTATAAAAGTTGATGGGAACCAGTAGATATTTTTGAGCATGGAAGCCCTCTATGTTGATCCTCACTTATTCTGTAGATGTGAGTTACCCTGGCCACTCTGAGTATCTGTCCTACCTGAAACACCCAGTCTGGATCAGTACTCTTATCTCTTGTAATGATGAAGGAGACTGGAGACATCCCCAGACACTGCTCTGGCAAAAGAGAACTATAAAAGAGTCACAGTATCTATGCAATATATATATATATTTTATTATTATGTTTAGTTAGCCAGTGTATAGTACATCATTAGTTTTTGATGTGGTGTTCAGTGATTTATTAGTTACATATAACACCCAGTGCATATCACAACACGTGCCCTCCTTAATACCCATCACCCTGTGCAATATTTTTAAAGAATGGCAGGCTATAAAAACGGTCTGAAACAAACAAGATCAAATGTAACAGGGATAAAATAAAGTCTTCTATGTAGGTTGAGGGCAGAATTAATTAATTAATGGAGGATGAGTGACACTTCATCTGACAATTAATAGTTTACTTGAAAAATCTTAGGTTTTGTGACATCAAATTCATTATGACCTATTAGGATCACCACACAACTATGAAAATGCAGTCCGAGTCAAGAGAAGTTTTGATCTTGCTGTAATTCACATGGACTCAAGCATCTTTTCATTCATTGTTATAGAAAAATGAATATATGCAGGAAACTGTGCTAAACACTTTTCCTATACCTGAAATAATTGGTTTTAAATTTTGAATTCAGAATTAGAGGTGTTTTTTAAAACTCAAAAAAATAATGCATCTCACTATAAAAAGCCTGGAAAATAAAGAAGAGCACAATGAAGGAAATCAATGTCATGTTTTTACTTCCTACTAATTGGAGTTAACCTATAAGGAGGTTCATATAATAGCTACAACAATGATGCCCAGAGGATGACACTCCAATCCCAGACGGTAACCCCATTTCAGAAATTTATTCTGTGGAGATAGTTGGGAGATGTGTTTTTGATGAACTTTTATCTAGTCATTATAAATATACATTATAATATAAATTATAATAACAATAAAATATAGAACATAAATTATAAAAATACTTATAAGGTTATGTAATTGTTTTGGCACAAAAAGATATGAATATTATTTTAGAATTTTAATAAGTAGCAACTAGCAAATAATGCTCGATTTCCTTGCTAGTAGCCTTTCATACTTTATTAAGCAGCAGAAAACTATGGAAAGACAGGCTGCAACAACAAAAGGTTCCCACATCTGGAGAGAGAAGCTTAATGTCAGCTGTTGTCTTCAGGGTTCTGGGTCTTGGGTAACTGTAGAGAGCTAAATTTCTAAAAATCATACTGAGATACCCTGTCACCATTTCTCTGTCCAGATGAATAAAGTTGTGTATCTTATTGGGTACGAAATGCTTATTTAAATAAATATGTTGGCAACAATACCTTTGCCACAGATTTCAGTTTATAAGAGTAACGGCTACATTGCATAGTTACAGCTAACATTTCAGTTAATTTCCTTCTAGTCTAATTTAAACTAATAAATAAGACTGATATTTTTTCTTTTTTTGAGATGGTCAGATTTTAGATATGTTTTTGCAGGTAGAACCAGCGTCCGCTTCAATGATATAACATCTGTGCTATCTCACAATATTCTTTGCTCAGAAAAGCCTATGCTTTGGCGTGCCTCGGTGGCTCAGTTGGTTATGTGTCCAACTCTTGATCTAAGCTCAGGTCATGACCTCAGGGTCATGAGTTCAAGCCAGGAGATGCTGGGCGTGGAGCCTACTTAAAAAAAATTTTTTTTTGAAAGCCTATGCTTGGTTTTATGCTGGGCTGTCATAAGCTTTTTTTTTTTTTTTTAAGATTTTATTTATTTATTGGACAGAGAGAGAGCACAAGCAGGGGGGGTGGGAGAGGGAGAAGCAGGCTTCCCGCTGAGCAGGGAGCCCGATGCGGGCTCGATCCCAGGACCCTGGGATCATGACCTGAGCCGAAGGCAGATGCTTAACCGACTGAGTCATGCAGGTGCCCCTGTCATTAGCTTTTTAAAATTAATTTTATTTATTTTTTATTTTTTTATTTTTTAAGATTTTATTTATTTATTTGAGAGAGAGCAAACTAGAGAGAGAGAGAGAGAGCACAAACAGGGGGAGGGGCAGAGGGAGAAGCAGACTCCCCACTGAGCAGGGAGCCCAAGGTGGGCTCTATCCCAGGACCCTGAGATCATGACCTGAGTTGAAGGCAGATGCTTAACTGACTGAGCCACCCAGGTGCCCCTTAAATTAATTTTAAAAACATGAGTACAGGTGACATACAATGGTAATTAGTTTCAGATGTACGACACAATAATTCGACTTCTCTATATGTTATGCTACATTCACCACAAGTGTAGCTACCATCAGCCTCACTACATTACTACTATAATAATATCATCAACTGTATTCCTTATGCTGTGTTTTTTATTCCTGTGACTTATTCATTCCGTAACTGAAAGCCTGTATCTCCCACTCCTCTTCACCCATTTTGTCCATCCTATACCTTCTTCCCCTTTGGCAACCATCAATTTGTTCTCTGTACTTATAAGTCTAATTCTGCTTTTATTTGTTTATTCATTTGGTTTTTTAGATTCCACTTATGAGTGAAATCATGCTATTTTTCTTCCTTAAGAAGTGACTTATTTCACTTAGTGTAATGCCCTCTAGATCCATCCATATTGTTGCAAATGGTACATCTCATCCTTTTTTACAGCTGAGTAATATTTCAGTATGTGTGTGTGTGTGTGTGTGTATAAATCTATATCACATCTTCCTTATCCATTTGTAAGCCTGATACTTTTGATGCTGTTACATAACCTAATATTTGCATTTATTATGTTAGGAATATTTTTTCTGTCATTAGCTCTGTGTAGATCATGTTATTTTAAGACCTACGTAGGATTCCATTTAATATATAAACTATAAGTTTATGGGATAATAATTCCTTAATTATGGAGACAGAAGATTAAATAAACAACTGTACTCAGTCACTAGCTCCATGTGAGTAAATCAGGAAATGAAGCTAGAAATCTCTGTAGTCCAGGAGGTGATATGTTGCCTACACAAAAATTCTCAGTTTCCTATCTGCTTGCCTTGTAATTCATACTAGAATAATCACCTGGGTCCCTGCTACCTCATAGGCTACAATCAGTGGCTTGTGGCTAGAAGAGATCTCACCAGAAGTCTTCTAATGCTATCCCATAATGAAGTCTGTGCTTCCTTGAATGGCTTCCTCCTTCTGCTTTCCTTTTCTACACTTTCAGCGTCAGAACTAAAACAAAGAGCAAATCCAGGAAAGGCCATTTAGAGAGATACTAGTTCTGCATTTGTTTGCTTATTTAAATATTGAAGTGCAATCAGCCTTCTGCGCAGTCAATCCTTTCTGCCCCACCAGATTGCATGATACATGAACCTGTTCTATGTAAATTACACTAGAGCAGATGACATGAGAACTTCTAGCATGTATTTACAATGTTGTCCAGAAATCCAGTTGCCAGCTTGCAATCCATCCCTCTTCTTTCTCCTGGATTAGTTCCTTGTTGGTGTTTTTGAACCCTAGTTCCTAATTTAGGCCATAAGAGCTTCTCTGGACTTAAAAGAAGATATAGATCCCAAGTTTAAGAGCATTTTCTACCTATCTTGGCTAGCTTTCCCCTGCTTAGCATCCTGGCCCTAGAATAGGTGCAGAGTACGGCATAGGGCTCTCTTGACCTCTTGATTGCACAAGCAGTAAATGATAGGGTTAAGCAATGGTACAATGACAGCATAGAGTACAGAAACCAGCTTGTTGGTGTCAAAAGCTGAGAGTGCCTTTGGCCGGGCATAGATGAAGATACTGGCAGCGTAGAAGATGATCACAACAGTGAGGTGAGAGGCACAGGTGGAAAAGGCTTTATGGCACCCAGCAGCTGAAGGAATGCGCACCAGAGCACCAGTGATGGCCATGTAGGAGGCCCCAGTGACAGAGAGGGGCCCCAGCAGGATAAAAATGGCCAGAACAAAGTCTGTAAGCTCTGCTGTTGACATGTCAGTGCATGAAAGATTGAGCAATGGGGAGACATCACAGAAAAAGTGGTTGATGATGTTGGGTCCACAGTAGGAGAGGCGAGAAATGAGTAAAACCTTGACCATGGAGATGCTAAAACCTCCAGCCCAGGAGCCAGCTGCCAGCTGTACACACAGTCGGCCACTGACAATGACAGCATAGTGGGGAGGGTGGCCGATGGCCACATAGCGGTCATAGGCCATAACAGCAAGAAGGACACACTCAGTGCAGCCCAGTCCCAGGAAAAAGTAGAGCTGTGTCATGCAGCCCTCAAAGGAGATCAGCTGTCCATGGCTCTGTTTGGACCCAACAAAGCCAGCTAACTTTGGGAATAGTGACAGTAACATACCAGATCCCCAAGAAGGACATATTAGCCAGAAAGAAGTACATGGGTTTGTGAAGGGTGGGGTGGTTCCTAATTGCCATAATGATGAGTGTATTTTCAGTTAGCACCAACACATAGGCCAGCAGAGAAAGGGCAAATAAAAGTGCCCGCACTGGTGGAGGAGCTGGGAAGCCCAGCAACACAAACTCACTTATCCTCCCACTCTGGTTCCTCTGCTCCATGGTGTCAGTCTTGCCCACTGCTCTTTAGGAGAGAGAACAGAGGATCTTCAGGAGCCAACAGCAACAACCCAGCCTTTCTCTTGGTGGGTTTATATTGACAGAATGCATGTAATGCATGTCATTCATCACTGAACTGAGGCCATCACTTTCTTCTGTAATCTTGAAATGAGCTAAGACAAAAGTGGACAAAAATAAACCGCTTCATATTGGTGATAGGATAAAAATCTGTTATGGCCCTTGGAGAAGCATATACCGATAAAGTGACTACTAGTTGGTCCCTGAAGAATATAGATCAAAACCACAAATAGTAAGAGAGTCTAGGCTGCCCTAAAGTAAGAGTTTGTTTGTGAGCTAGATTGTGACTCTGTTTTGAAGAAATAAGTTACATAGTGGAGGAATAACAATAATGTATAACACAATTGAGTACTTACTAGGCATTGATAGTGTGGGCACTGTTTCAAAATATTTGCAGATATTAATACACTTAATCTTCTGAAGAATGCAGTGAGTTCGTACTATTATTAACCCCACTTAACACCTAAGAAAACTGAGGCATAAAGAGATTAAGTAACTTGTTCCAGGTCACACAGATAGTAAGAGATGGAACCAGGAAGTCAGGACCTCAGAGCGTCAAAAATATTCAGGCAACACAAAGAAGGGACTATAAGATACATCCTGGATTTACATCTAGGGTAGAGAATCTTTAGAGCTCAGCTACAGAAGTGACTCCATACTACAAGAAAGAGGGAACAAAGTAGAACCCAAGAAAGTCACAGCATTTATAGAAAGAAAGTTCTACATAACCTAGCACTTAAGAGGAGGACTTGGGACCCACCTAGAAATTATATTAGGAAGTGGATTCTAGATGGTAGAAGAGCTGAGAATCCCATCAGTTCTAAAAGTTGTGCTCCCTTGGAATGAGAGTAGAACACCTTCCTTTAGCATTGTTAAAAATTAAACTGAGGCATATTAAAATTTTCAAGAGTTTATTTGAGCAAAATTGATTTAAAATGGGCGGCACCAAGCTGAAAGTGGTAAAGTGTGCTCTACAGACAGAAGCTAGTGGAAAGGCTTTTATAGAGCCGACTCAAAAACAAAGCAAGGGCATTATTTGATTGGCTACAGTTTAAGTGGTTGCCTTATTTGGGAAAGTCTCACTGGCTGTTTGTGATTGGTTATTCTTAAATTTTGTTTTCTTGGTTATGAGCACATTTACAATTGACTCTAGCTTAAGTTTTGGTTTGCTTAAGCAGGCAACCAAGGCATGAGAGCCATCTCAATCTAATGGCTTCCTTTTAAAAAATATTTTACCAGGAACAAGACCAGTATAAAAGTATACATGAAGTAGAGGACTGTCTTTGTTTATCTTGGTATTGAAAATAAAATTTGCCCTTTCAGAACTTCAAGCCTCTTCTGAATTTGATGTGAAACAGAAGTGGACATATTCACATGGAAGTTGGTGCGAAGAAAGGGTTACTGTCTCCCTAGTGTCTCTATCTGGTCATACACTGGAAGGGAGTACAGAGATTAGAAAGGAGACTAGGAGAGAATCAGCTTAATACCAGGGTGCTATGTCCCCTCAGGAGTTTCCTTACTTTTTAGTCTCAGGCCTGTTCCTTTGAGGTTAGCAGGGGCAGAATGTGCTCACATACCAAACTTCAACCTGATAATGATTTTTTCTAGCTTTATTGAGATATAATTGACATATAACATATAAGCTATACTATGTGACAATTTGATACAAGTATATATTGTGAAATGTTTACCGTAATATTTACCTCACACAATTATCATTTTGTTGCTGTTATGACGAGAACACTAAAGCTGTACTCTCATAGCAACCTTCAAGCAAACAATACAGTATTGTTAATTATAGTCGCCATGCTATACATTAAATCCCCAGAACTTATTCATCTTATAACTGAAATTTTGTACCCATTGACCAGCATCTCCCCATTTCCTCCACTCCCCAGCCCCTGAAAACCACCATTATAACTCTATTCTCTGTTTCTTTTTTTTTATTATGTTCAATTAGCCAACATATAATACATCATTAGTTTTTGATGTAGTGTTTGATTCGTTAGTTGAGTCTAATAACCAGGGCTGTGTTTCTATGAATAGCCAAGATACAGAAACAACCTAAGTGACTATCAATGGATGAATGGATAAAGAAAATGATATATATATGTATATGTATATAATATACATGTATATTGTGATATATATGTACATACTTGTATATAATATACATGCAAAATGTGATATATATGTATATAACATACACACACATATATATATTTATATATAATGCAATATTATTCTGTCATAAAAAAGAAGGAAATCCTGACATTTGTGACAATATGGATGGACCTTGAGGGCATTATGAGAGGTGAAATAAGCAAGACAGAAAAAGACAAATACTGCATGTCTCACTTATATATGGAATCTAAAAATATTGAATTTGCTAATGATTTTATACCTGAGTTTCTCTTCTCTTTATGCTTTGCCATCAGTACTTGACCATTACTAAATACTTGAGCCCCTTGCATTTCTCGCAGTACTAAAGTACTTTAATGCAATTACAAAATGCCCATATCCCTGGCTTGCATTTCTCATCACTCCCTTCCTTAACATTCACACGCAAAGTTTTATTTATTTCAAAATTCATGGTGCATCAACTATGCTCCTTCAGAGATTTGATACATAAAAAGTAAATAAGATACTAAGTCTTTAAATAGTTTATAATCTAGTGGGGGGGACATATCTTCATCTTCTCATCCCTGAAAGTTTAAACTGCCATGCCTATCCCTATACTACATACCAGCTTCATAAAAGGGAACCTTAAAATTACAATTGTTATTCGTATCCTTACCCTTGATTCTTTCTCCTCAGTAACTGCCTCATATACCATTTATTGTGCATTTGACCCTCTTGGCCTCAGACCTTTTGCTCATCCTTTAATTTTCTCTATCATGTTTGATGCTCTGCATGCTAAAGAAAAAAAAAAGAAAGAAAAATTAGCCTCTCACATGTGGACTCCTAATTGGTTTCACTGCTTATAGTCTCTCCCTGAAGCTCAAATCTGACCATTTCACTTCCTACTTAAAATTCTTCCATAATACCGCACTGCCTACACAATAATGTTCAAGTTATTTAATAGGGCATATAAGTATTTCATGATATGCCACTACTATTACCAAAACCTTATTTCTTGCTAAAGCATACATTGTATTTTATACCTTGCAACTCTTGGCATACAACACGCTTATCACCTCTGTACCTTTGCTCATGCTGCAATCTCCATGAGGGTAGCTTACTCCTAATTAACCTTTAGATCTTGGCTTGTGGGGCATCTCCACATAGAGACATTAACTGTCCTTCTTTCTTTCCTTTCCCTGACACTGGTTTGGTGAAGCTCCTCTCATTACTGTTTCCGCTGGAGCCTGTGAAAGCCCAGGTATTATTTTACTAGCTATGTCACTGCTGCTATTACTTAGGTGGACATAAAGGAGGAACTTTATGCCAAAGTGCCCTATATGTCCTTAATGGTATAGCAAGGAGTGGACATAATTCTCTTGATATCACACGAGTCCCTCAAATACAAAATGTCTAGAAAAATATTTCCTAAGCCTGTTATTCCTTTATCACAATCAATAACATTAGTTTCCGTGCAGTCACCTATACCAGAGATCTGAAAATTTCCTGTCTTCCATACCTATTCTTCCTACCCAAACCCACATCTCACCCACAACTAATACAAGTTCTGTCTCAGCTTCCTCTTTAATTATCTCTCATGTCTGTTCCTTTCTCCTGTCCTATTTCTACTGCCTTCCCCCTAGTCCCTTATGTCCACCAGCTCCTTGTTATTTCTTAATTTAGCTATTTCAATAGCTAGGAGTTTCATAGGATAGGAGTTTGGGTTTTATTAGGTGTAGAGAGTAACAGGAAGAGGGATGTATTGGACAGAAAGAAAACATGGGGAAATTGACCACTTGAAGAGGAATGAAGCAGGTAATAGAATACACTCACTTTATTCAGATGCCTTTGATTCAGGGTCTTCCTAAGATGACCAGGCTAGTTAGGAAAAGACTTAGGGAATGTGTATAAAAGAAAGTTGATGCATCACTACAAAGAAAGATGGTATAGAAACTCCATCTTCTCTTTCTCCCATGATCAGAGAACACAAACAAATCAGGCAAGATTCTTTTATCTTGCACCTCCCTCCTATCATCTCCCTTTTGCCCTCCTCCTTCTGATGCTTTGGGATGGCTTTGATGCAGGAGCCCAAGAGACCAAAAGAAATACAAGAGAAAAAAAAAAAAAAAAGACTGGGACAGACTAAAAGGATATGTTTGGGAAATTTAGGAAATAGAAATTTATCCGGAAAGCTACATGAAGGAGAAGGTGTCACAATACCCTACAACCTCGTAATTTCTCCCCCTGCCTTCTTCCTTTTCAGTCTCTACTTCTTTCTATCATGCCACATTCCTGTTCAAGGGAAACCTTTCAGCTTTGAGCCAGCCCCGTCTGGGTTTATATCCTAGCTGACTCATGAAATCTTGGGTAATTTATTTAACATCTTTGAGCCTTAGATTCCTAATCTATAAGGTGGGATTAATGTACCTCACAGAGCTGCTGAGAAGAGTAAATGTTATGAGATATATAGAGTGCTTGGAACATGATAGGGGCTCAACAATGCTAGACTGTTTCTTCCTTTATCTTCCAATACCATGTGGGTAACATTTCTTAATTCCATGATGTCATAGAAGGAGCACTGAATTGAGAGTTAAGGTTTCTGGGTTTTAGTTTCATGTTTGTAGTTGATATTTTGTTTAATCCAGGGTTTGTTAAAAATCAGTTTATTTTCCATAAAATGACAACATATATTATGGGTGTTTTGGAGACTAAATGAAATAAAGTTTGTGAGAAGACTTGGCACAGTCTCGGTCCATAGTAATCAGTATAAGTAGAGGTTAATAATGTGGGCTCCAAGGGCACCTGGGTGGCTCAGTCAGTTAAGCATCTGCCTTCAGGGCGCCTGGGTGGCTCAGTTGGTTAAGCGACTGCCTTCGGCTCAGGTTGTGATCTTGGAGTCCCGGGATGGAGTCCCGCATCGGGATCCCCGCTCGGCGGGGAGTCTGCTTCTTCTCCCTCTGACCCTCCCCCCTCTCATGTGCTCTCTCTCTCTCTCAAATAAATAAATAAAATCTTAAAAAAAAAAGCATCTGCCTTCAGCTCAGGTTATGATCTCAGGGTCCTGGGATTGAGCCCTGCATTGGGCTCCCTGCTCAGCAGGGAGCCTGCTTCTCCCTCTCCCTCTGCCCCTCCCAACTGCTCATGCTCTCTCTTTCTCAAGTAAATAAATAAATACCTTTAAAAAAAAAGATAGTGTGGGCTCCACAGTCATACCACTTCTGTTTAACTATGTGATCTTGGGGAAATTATTTAACCTCTCTGTGCCTCCATTTTCTTGTCTGTAAAATGGAAATAGTTCTAATAATCTCACAGAGTTGTAAAGATTAAATAAAGATTAAACATATGGATGGGAGTTTTTTTTTTTTATGTTCCAGTAAACATTTATTTACAAAAATAGGCAACAGGATGAACTTGTTCCATGGGCCATGTTTTGCCAATGTTTGCCCTAAGTGTTGGAAGCAATCATATTCCTATTTTATGGGAGTAGTGTCATTGTGATATTCTGGAAATAGTGAGTAGTCCAGTTGTTCAGCAACCAAAATCATAGATACTTAGTTTGACAGTAACGAAAAACTTAACTTTACTTGTCTAAACTGTGTTTTGTTTTGTTTTTATTAACACATAATGTATTATTTGTTTCAGGTGTACAGGTCTGTGATTCATCAGTCTTACACAATTCACAGTGCTCACCATAGCACATATCCTCCCCAGTGTCTATTACCCAGCCACCCCATCCTTCCCACCCCCCTCCACTCCAGCAACTCTGTTTGTTTCCTGAGATTAAGAGTCTTTGGGGCACCTGGGTGGCTCAGTCGTTAAGCGTCTGCCTTTGGCTCTGGTCATGGTCCCAGCCCCGCATCGGGCTCCCTGCTCTGCAGGAGGCCTGCTTCTCCCTCTCCCACTCCCCCTGCTTGTGTTCCTGCTCTCGCTATCTCTCTCTCTGTCAAATAAATAAATAAATAAAATCTTTTTAAAAAAAGAGTTTTTTATGGTTTGTCTCCCTCTCTGGTTTCGTCTTGTTTCATTTTTCCCTCCCTTCCCCTATGATCCTCTGCCTTGTTTCTCAAATTCCACATATCAGTGAGATCATATGGTAATTGTCTTTCTCTGATTGACTTATTTCACTTAGCATAATACCCTCTAGCTCTGGATGGGAGTTTTTTAGAAAAATACCAGGAGTGTGGTATTTTTCAATAAAGTTAGCTAGAGTTTAAGAAATATTTGTTAAATTTGAGTCTGTTGAGACTGGAGAGAAATTATTAGTGGGAATAGTAAAGATAAAAGAGAAGAATCTTTGATTTGGGAGGAAACAGTTCTCAGATTTTAAATAACCAATACAAAATAAGTATGATTGGGCAGTTATCATTGTCTGGATCAATGTGTTATTCATAAGCCTCAACTGATCCCATGATAGGAACAAAGCTCAGTGCTCCAGAAAGTGAAATGGCTCAATTTCCAAAGCTTCTTGGATTTTGGAATTGCAGGTAAGGGCTTATGGAATCTATACCTACTTAAAAATATTTAAAAATAAATGCATATACCAAATGGGGAAATACTAGATACATTCTTATTAAAATGGAAGATGTCAAAAATATTCTTTGTACCCATTATTTCATATTGCTTTGGCAGTTTTTGTCAATACAATACAACATGAGAGAAATGAATAATACATATTTAAAGATATATGCAGAAATATTTTCATATATGATTATGCTCATGAAAAATAAGAGTACTAAACTAAAACCTATCTGATAGTTGTAAGAAATACTTCATAAATATTCCATGTACCCTTTGCCCAGTTTCCCACAATGGTAACATGTTACAAACTATAGTACGCTAATCATGTGTTGACATGGTCGCAGGCAGGATATAGAATAACTTCATCACAAGGATCCTCATGTTGCTCTTTTATAGGTAAACCCATTTCGCTCCTGCTCTTATCCTTCCCTTAAGTCTTGGCAACCACCGTCTGTTCTCCATTTCTATAATTTGTCATTTCAGAAGTGCAATATAACTGGAATCATTAGGAATTGGCTTTTTTCACTGAACATCATTCTCTGGAGGTTCATCGAGGTTGTTGTCTGTATCAATAGTTCCGACTTTTGTTTTTTATTGCTGAACAGTATTCCGTGCTATGGATGTTCCTCTGTTTGTTTAAACATGCACCAGTTGAAGGACATCTGTGTTGATTCCACTTTAGGCTACTATGAATAAAGCTGCTATAAACATGTATATATAAGTTTTCATTTCTTGAGGATAAAAGCACAGAAATGCGATTACTGAGTCATATATTAATTGCATGTTTAGGGTTTTTGTTGTTTTTTGTTTTGTTTTGTATTTTTAGGGGGAGACGAAGGGGAGGGGCAGAGGGAAAGGGAAAGAGATAATCTTTTTTTTTTTTTAAGATTTATTTATTTATTAGAGAGCGAGTGAGAGAGAAACAGCATGAGAGGGGAGAGGGTCAGAGGGAGAAGCAGGCTCCCCGCTGAGCCAGGAGCCCAATGTGGGACTCGATCCCAAGACTCCGGGATCATGACTTGAGCCGAAGGCAGTCGCTTAACCAACTGAACCACCCAGGGGCCCTGGGAAAGAGATAATCTTAAGCAGGCTCCATGTCCAGTGCAGAGCCTGATGAGGGGTTCAATGTCACATCCCTGAGATCATGACCTGAGCTGAAATCAAGAGTCCCACCCACGCTTAACTAACAGCCACCCCCAGATGCCCAAGCATGTTTAGTTTTTTGTTTTTTTTTTAAGATTTTATTTTTTACTTATTTGAGAGAGAGAATGGAAGAGAGAGCATGAGAGAGGGGAGGGTCAGAGGGAGAAGCAGACTCCCTGCTGAGCAGGGAGCCCGATGCGGGACTCGATCCTGGGACTCCAGGATCATGACCTGAACTGAAGGCAGTCGCTTAACCAACTGATCCACCCAGGCGCCTGTATGTTTAGTTTTTTAAGAAACTGTAGACTAGTTTCCAGAGTAGATGTATCACTTTACATCACAACAGAAATGTATGAGTGTTAGTTTCTCTGCGTCCTTGCCATCATTTGGTGCTGTCACTGTTTTTCATTTTAGTGTTTTTGATAGATATGTAGTGATATAGTATTGTGATTCAATTTGAATTTCTCTAATGGCTAATGAAATTAAACATCTTTCATGTGTGTATTTGCCACCAGTATATTGCCTCAATGAAATGTCTCTTTGTATCTTTTGCCCATTTTCTACTTGGATTGATGTTACTGTTTTTAAACTGGTGTTTTGAGAGTTCCTTATACGTTCTAGACCCTAGTACTGTTTACAAAGATATTATCCCAATTCACTGCTTCTCTCTTGAGCCTCTTTTTTTAATTTAAATTCAATTAGCCAACAAATAGTATATCATTAGCTGCAGATGTAGAGTTCAGTTATTCATCAGTTGCATATAACACCCAGTGCTCATTACATCACGTGCCCTCCTTAATGTCCATCACCCAGTTACCCCATCCCCCCCACCCACCTCCCCTCCTGCAACCTTCAGTTTCTTTCCTCATAGTTAAGAGTCTCTCATGGTTTGTCTCCCTCTCTGATTTCTTCCCATTCAGTTTTCCCTCCCTTCCTCTATGATCCTCTGCACTGTTTCTTATATTCCACATATGAGTGAAACCGTATCATTGTCTTTCTCTGATAGACTTTTTTCACTCAGCATAACACCCTCCAGTTCCATCCATGTTGATGTAAATGGTAAGATTTCATCCTTTCTGATGGCTGAGTAATATTCCATTGTGTGTGTGTGTGTGTGTGTGTGTATACCACATCTTCTTTATCTATTCATCTGTCGATGAACATCTCGGCTCTTTCCACAGTTTGGCTATTGTGGACATTGCTGCTATAAACATTGGAGTGCAGGTGCCCCTTTGGATCACTACATTTGTATCTTTGGGGTAAATACCTAGTAATGCTTTTGCTTGGTCCTAGGGTAGCTATATTTTTAACTTCTTGAGGACTCTCCATACTGTTTTCCAGAGTGGCTGTACCAGCTTGCATTCCCACCGACAGTTTAAGAGGGAATTCTCTTTGAGCCCCTAATAGAGAAAACCTTTTTAATTTTGATAAAGTCTGCTTTATCAATTTTTTCTTTTATGAATTTTTTGGGGGTGTGAATTCTAAGGATGTTTTGCTTTACCATAGTTTCCAAAGATTTTCTCCTATGTTTTTCCTCAGAGTTTTATAGTTTTATATTTTACATTTAAGTCCATGTTCCATCTTGAGTTAATTTTTGTATAAGGTGTGAGACTTGGGTCAATGTTAATTTTTTTCATCCATGGATGCTCAAATGTTCCAGCACCATCTGGTTGAAAGTCCTTCTTTTCTCCATTGAATTACTTTTGCACATTTTTCAGAAATCAATAAACTTATTTTTATGGGTCTATTTTTAGATTCTTTTTTCTGTTTCATTGATCTATATGTCTATGCCTCCATAAATTACACACAGCCTTGATTACTGAAGCTTAAGTGATAGAGGTTTTAGCTAATGCTATGATGGTAATCATGGTGCAATATATAAATGTATCAAATCAACATATTGTACACCTGAAACTAAATGTTATATGTCAATTATAAAACTGAAATTCTTTTATATTTACCCATGCTTTTGCTTACTGTGTTCTTACTTCATAATTCCAAACTTCTTTTATCATTTCCTTTCAGTTTAGAGAACTTCTTATACCCATTATTTAAGGGTATGTCTGCTGGTAACGTATTCTTTTAGTTTCCCTTCGTCTGAGAATGTCTAAATTTCCCCCTCATTCTTGAAAGATATTTTCACTGGGTATTGGGTTCAAAGTTGACTGTTTTTCTTCAGCATTTGAAAACTAGGGTGCTCCTTCTTTCTAGCCACCATAGTTTCTAATGAGAAATTTGCTGTCATTCAAATTGTTTTCCCTTATAAACAAGGCGTTTCTTCCTTACTGCTTTCAAATAAATTTTTTCTTAATCTTAAGTTTTCAGAAATTTGTCTCTGGTATGGCTTGTGGATTTCATTGGGCTTATTCTGTTCAGAGTTCACTCAACTTATTGAAATCTGTAGATTTGTCTTTTGCCAAATTAAGGGATTTTCAGCCACTACTTGAGTACTTTTTCAGCCCCAATCAAGAGATTGCTCCTCTCCTTCCTGGACTCTGATAACCTGAATATCAAGAGCTTCTGTTATAATCTCACCAGTCTCCTCCATTCTTTCCTTTTCCCCCTTCATTCCAATGTTGAGCCCATCACTGAACTTTTTTATTTCCTTATTTTGCTTTTTAACTCTAAGATTTCAATCTGTATCTTCTCTACATGTTCTATTTATTTGCTGAGATTCTATTTTTTTTCATTTGTTTTAAGTGTGCTCATAATTCTTCATTATAATGGCTACTTTAAAATCTTTTTCCATAATTCTAACATTTCTATAATCTTAGAATTGGAATCCTTGATTGTTTTTATCATTCAGTTTGATGGTTCTTGGTATGATGACTAATTTTCTATTGATACCAGAATATATTGGGTATTCTCTTATGAGATTTGCATCTGATTTAAACATGTTTTTGCTGTTTTTTTCTGACATTTCTCCTACATGAGAGGGAGAGACATGGCCCTATTATTGCCAGGTGTGGGTAGAATTCTCAATTCATTATTTACCTTCCATTGACATCCAATGTGGAGCTTCTCATTACTGCTGGGCAAGGATGAGTGTTCTAGCTACCTATTACTCCACTGACACCTTCCCAGGAAGAGTAAGGGTGCTTTAGTTACTGCTCCCTATATGGCCTCTACTGATACTACATGGGTGGCCTCATTACTGCTGGATGGTGGCCAAAGCCCTGACTCTCCTCTAGGCATCTTCTGACATAACTTTCAGATGAAGGGAGGACATCATATTACTGCTGGGTGGGAGGAGAAGTCCAAACTCTCCAATGACACCTGGTGGCAATGGAGCAGAGGAGCTCATCACCTTCCAGTGGAGGTGAAATTCCAGGCTTCTCACCCAGCCTAGTGAGGGTGGAAGTCTAGACTCCCCACTCAACCTTTGCTAGTATGGGTAGGGCTAGGACCACAGTTTTTTCTATTGTATTTGGCCGAAGTAGAAAGGTCATTGTCTAAAACATTCTGTCTTGCTAGTTTGCCCCTTTCCTGGTTATTTAGTTAGGAAAGAACACACTTTGGTTGGAGCTTTTGTGTTTGTATCTACTCGCATGTCTAGATTTCTGGCTTCTCCAGTATCAGGTCTGGAATATATAATGTCAAATACAAACCCAGAGAACTCACTACAGTTTCATTCCTTGGGCCACAAGATCCCTAGCTAGTCAGCCTTTCCTCCACCTTTCAGAGGCTTATGTTTTATATATAATGTCCAGGGTGTTTAGTAAGTGGACAGAATCAGTAAAAGTGGAAAATCAGTTTTAATAGCAAAATAATAACAATGTGTTGTGAAATTTATAAAATATATATAAGTAAAATGTGTGACAGTAGTAGCACAAAAGAAAGAGAGGTAAATGGAAGCTTGCTTTTAGAAAAAATGTTGATTTACATGAGAATAGTTATATTACTTCAGGGTGGATTGCTAAATGTTAAGGATGCACATGGTCATCCCTAGAGCAAACACATAAACAAACATTAATTCTATAAGCATAGTTAAAATACCAAAACAGAAGAAAAATGCTCAATTTAAAAGAAGGCAGGAAAGGATGGCAGATACAAACCCAACCATTTCAAAATTAGTTGTAAGTTTAGTCTGTTTTAACAGAAATTGATTTTTGTACTGACAAATTTCACAATAAGCAATTACTTTAATATAATTTGGGAGTCATCATGTAGTAATCTTTATGTCTATAAAATTTACTCTGTGGATTATTCATGATAAATGAATAGTAGTATTACATTATGATGCCTATCATGATAAAAATAGTTAAGGATTAAAGTTGGAGAATAAATATTCCCCATATTTACCCTAATTATTTCTATTTAATTGGAGTAGACTAGATATTCCCATTAAGAGGCAGAGATTATCACCCTGGGTTAAAAAGTATGACCCAAATATATTCTGTCAACAAGAAACGCCTTTTATTTATTTATTTATTTATTTATTTGACAGAGAGAGACACAGCGAGAGAGGGAACACAAGCAGGGGGAGTGGGAGAGAGAGAGAAGCAGGCTTCCCGCGGAGCAGGGAGCCCGATGTGGGGCTCGATCCCAGGAACCTGGGATCGTGACCTGAGCCGAAGGCAGACGCTTAACGACTGAGCCACCCAGGCGCCCCGAAACGCCTTTTAAATATAAAGACACAAATAAGCTATAAAAAAAGAATGAAGAAGTGGTATATAAAGCAAACACTAATTATAAGAAAATTGGAGCAGGTGAGTTAATAAACTGTATCAAGAATTTTCAGAAAAATAAATACTACCAAAGAAAAAAGAATTTCCTAATACTAAAAAGATCAATTCATCACATTGATATAATAATCCTAAATTTGAATGTCTCTAATAACAGAACTTCAAAATGTGTGAAACCAAAATGACAGAATTTAAAAGATAAATAGGCAAGTTTACAATTATAGGAGGAGCTTTCACCAATCCTTTCCCAGTAATTCATATAACAACTAAACAAAAATTCAGTAAGGATGTGAAAGACTTGAACATAATGTGTTTCTTTTCTGGCCTATGTACAAATAAGTGAGTATACTAAAATAAAAAATAAAAGTTTCTATTAGTATTACTTGGCTGGCCAAATTTAGCATTTCGTGTTATGGTTCATATTATTTTCCTTCTGTTTAAGAATGGATTGCTTAGTTTCCAATTTTAATCTATAAGTAGTTTTATCATGACAGACATCATAATGTAAAATTACTATTCAATTATCATCAGTAACCCACAGAGTAAATTCTGTAGACATAAGGATCTCTTCATAATGATTCCCTAATTACATTAAAGTAATTGCTTATTGTTGTGAATTTTTGTCTGTATAAAAACCAATTTTTGTTAAATTTGTTAAAATTTGTTACTTGTCACATATATATTATTTTTATATGTGACTTATCACACATATATATTTTAATAATATATATATTTAATAATATTTTTATTTTAAGTGTTATAATTCAAAATTCAAAAATAAAATACTAAATATATTTATTGATAGACATTGGAAATTAATTCTTCAAAAGTATCAGTATTTGAAAAGAGATTTTTTTTTCCTGGAGCAAATGAAAAAATCGGATTGTCAAATACATTTTTAGAGAAAATAGATGGAATGCTTTAAAAAAGAAAAGAAAAAGACATCAGACCTACTAGTTTCAAAAGAATGTGACACAAATACATCATTGGTGTGACAATATTTTCTACCCCTCTGTAAACCCTTAAGTGATGAATTTCAGTAAAAAATAAAAAACTGGCAAGTGAAACAACTTCAAGAATCTGTTCCAAATAAATGTACTTTCTGCCAGTCTCATTACATGGCTATATTATTTGAATATTAAACAGGATATTTGTTGAAAATTATCCACTTCAATTATGAAGTTTTAACTTTCCAAAAGATAATATAGACAGTGGGATGTATTATGTTACTGTTTACAGTTCTTTTCTCTCTAGGGTAATTATGTATCCCTGCAATACTGAAATCCAGCATGGCCATGTGACTTGCTGTACCTCTCCTTGGTACAAGAATTTTATATCTCTTCCTGATAAATTCAGATTTAGCCATGTGACTTCCTTTGGTCCATGAAATGTGGGTGGAAGTCTATGTCCTTTCTGAGTTGAAGTTTTAACAGTTTTCTTGTAGTTTACCACCTTTCTATTCTTCCTCAGTCATGAGACAATGAGATAGAGGATGCTCCATTTGCCCATGTCCTCCAGTAAGAAAACACGGAGCAACATTGCAATAAATCCACACTGCAAATGTAACATAAGTAAAATATAAACCATTGTTGGGATGCCTGGGTAGCTGAGTTGGTTAAGTGTCTGCCTTCAACTCATGTCATGACCCAGGATCGTGGGTTCAAGTCCTGCATTGGGCTCCTTGCTCAGCGGGGAGCCTGCTTCTTCCTCTGCCTTCCATTTGGGCAAAATGGCTCAGGGAAAATATAACAAAGATGCTGCTCTTCAATAGATGACCCTGAACAATACTTCCAATTGAATCTAAAGAAAGAAAAGCATGGGAGTTCCAGTTGAAGATGGCACCATAGGAGGATCCTGAATTTACCTTCTCCCACAGACACACTGAACCCACAGTCACATATGGAAAAATTTCCTCTGAAAGAAACCCAAAACCAGATGAGCAACTCCTACATATTGGGAGAATGAGAGGAAAAAAAAAAAACAAACCCTACATTGAAATACATGGAGAAGCTGAGACTCAATGTTAGCATAAACTGCATCCCCAGCACTGCAGCCCACAATCAGGAGGGAGCTCACAACTCCAAGCTTCTCACTGAAAAGCAAAGTTTTGCAGTCAAATGCTCTACCACTGAGCTATACCCCCAGAGCAAAGGTTTTGAATCCCCAATCTGGCACCCAATTTTTAAGACTTGCCTCTGAGAGACAAGCCTCCCAAACATCTAGCTTTGAAACCAGCAGAGCTGTATCCATGAGACCCACAAGATTATAGTGAGCTGAGAAACAGTTCTTAAAGAGCTTGTGCAGAGTCACCCACCCTAGGGCCCAGCACAGAGGCGGCCAACTGAAAAGCACTCAGACTTTCTGTGAAATAGGCCTTATTTGCTTATCTTAAAGCTTGGCCTGAAGGGTGGGCATCTAATTGAACACATTGGCAGCCTACTGAAATACTCTCCTAAGACAAATGCTAGTGGATACCATCTCTGCACTCTCCCTCTGCCTCACTCCAGGTTGCCAGTATCTCCTGGAAAGGAGCTTATGCACTCATCTGGCACCCTCATTTTTGTGGCTGGGGAGACACCCTTTGATCGCCTGGCTCTGGTGGCCAGCCAGGCTTATGCTTACAGGTCCCATAGGCCTATAACAAATGAAGAAAGAATACTTAACTGGCTACACCCTAGGCCACAGAGGAGAGACAACAGGCTGAGGCACCAGTCTGTCTGTGAAAGAGGCCTATTAGCTTATCTTCATAGCTGTGGCCTGAGGGGCAGGCTTCCAATTAAACACACATCTAGGGGCCAGCTATAGTACTCTCCAGAAAAAGGAAAAGCTGACAGGTGCCATCTTCACACCCACCCTCTGTCCTACCCCAGCATGTCAGTGTCTCCAAGAGAGGTGCTGTTGTATGTCTGGCACACTGGCTTTTGTGGCTGCCACCCAGAGAACACATCCCTTGATAGTCTGGCTCGGGTGGTCAGTGGTACTTGTGTTCACAGATTTAATGGGATGATAGCAAACAAATGAATAGTTCTTAACTGGCTGTCATGCCAGGGCTCAATACAGAAAGAGGATATGGAAACACCCATATTCCACTCTTCCCCTGAAAGAGGTACATTTGCATATTTTAAAGCTGCTGCCTGAAGGTCTGGCTTCTGATAGCCTGAATCTAGCTGCTGACATCTAAGTGGGACATCAAAGGTCTTAGCACACCCTTAACTACTGGAAGCCACTAAAAATAAAGTAGAAAGCTTGGACAGTCACAAAGGTTTGAGATACAATCAAGAGCTAGGGCAGGGTTGATCAATAAATTTCATCTCTACAAAGGCCACTCTTTCAGACTGGGACAGGTGGCTGTTTTATCTAATAGAGAAATAGAGTAATATATTCCAAATGAAAGAACAAGCTAAAACCCCAGGAAAAGATCTTAATGAAATGGATATAAGTGATTTACCCAATAAAGAGTTCAAAATAATGGTCATAAAGGTGCTAACTGAGTTAAAGAAAACAATAGATGAACAAAGTGAGAATTTCAACAAAGCGATAGAAAATATAAGCAACAAATGAAGGTACGGAGCTGAAGAATAATATAATTGAACTGAAAAATACAATTGAGGGATTCAACAGCACACTAGATGAAGCAGAAGAAAGAATTAGTGAACTCAAAGACAGGATAGTGGACCTCACCCAAACAGAGCAGTAAAAAGTAAAAAAGAATGAAAAAGAGTGATGATAGTTTTTAAGGGACTTATGACAGTAAGTGGAATAATATTCACATTATAGGTATCCCAGAAGGAGAAAGGGGCAGGAAATTTAATTGAAGAAAATAATGGCTGAAAATTTCCTAACCTGGGAAAGGAAACAGACATCTAGATCCAGGAAGCCCAGAGAGTTCTCAAATAAGATGAACCCAATTCCCAATTCTTCACACCAAGACACATTTTAATTAAAGTATCAAAATTCAAAGACAAGGAGAAAATCTTAAAAGCAGCAAGAGAAAAACAATTTGTTACATATACAGGAACCCCCATAACACTATCAGCAGATTTTTCAGCAGAAACTTTACATGCCAGAAGAGAGTTACACATTATATTCAAAATGCTGAAAGAAAAAAAACAAAACTCCCAACCAAAATACTATACCAGGCAAAGGAATTTACCACTGCTAGACTGACTTTAAAAGAAATGTTAAAGTGACTTCTTTAAGCTGAAATGCTGAAATGAAAGGACACTAATTAGTAACAAGAAAACATATGAAAGTATAAATCTCACTGGTAAAGGTAAGTATAAAGTAAAATTCAGAATAATCTAATGTTGTAAAGGTTGTGGGTTAAGCACTTATATAGCTAGTATGAAGGTTAAAAGACAAAAGTAGTAAAAATAACTATAACTACAATAATTTGTTAAGGAATACACAGATAAAAAGATGTAAATTGTGACACCAAAAACATAAAACATGGTGGGGGGGGGTATAAAAATGTAGAGCTTTAGGATGGGATCAAACTTATGTTGTTATAATAAAAAAATTAAAAAAAAAAAAAGAAACAAAGGCATAAGGAGGTTAAATAACTTGGCCAAGGTTTTTAGCCATGAAGAAGTGGATATTTGAATCCTCCATATTGTTCTCATCTCTAATTTTATCATCTGTTCCTTGTTCTTTTTTATTCATATTTGCATGAGATATTCTTATACATGTGTATGTTCATGTGAATTGTGAACTAGCATTTCAAATTTCATGTTAAAAAATTTTTTATGTTAAGTTAGCCACCATACAGTACATCACTAGTTTTTGATGTAGTGTTCAATGATTCATTCATTGCATTAAAATTTTTATCAGGTTTAAAAAAAAACAAAACCAAAAAACTTATGTTGTTATCAATTTATAATAGACTGTTATAACTTGTTTTATATAAGCATCATGGTAACCACAAGGCAAAAACCTTAAGTAGATACACAGAAGATAAAGAGAAAGGAATATAAACATACCACTACAGAAAAATCATCAAATTACAAAGGAAGAAAACAAAAGAAGAAGAAACGGACAAAGGAATTACAAAACAACCAGAATACAATGAGCAAAATGGAAATAACTAACAACCTGCTTATCAAGAACCACATTACATGTAAATAAACTAAATTCTTCAATCAGAAGACACAGAGTGGCTGAAGGGATAAAAACAAAATGAAACAAAACAAAAACAATGCATCTATATGCTGCCTATAAGAGACTCCTTTCAGATGTAAGAACACACACAAACTGGAAATGAGGGGATGGAAAAAGATGTTCTATGCAAATGGAAACCACAAGGAAGCTGGGGTAGCTATACTAATATCAGACAAAATAAACTTTAAAATAAATACTGTACTAAGAAACATAGAAGGTCATGACATGATGATAAAGGAGTCAATCCAACAAGAGGATATAACATTTGTTATGAACCCATGGGAGTACCTAAATATATAAAGTAAATATTAACAGATCTAAAGGGAGAAAGAGACAACATATAACAGGAGGGGACTTTAATGCCTCAATTTTATCAACAGATATATTATCCAGACAGAAAATCAGTAAGGAAACATTAGCCTTAAACAACATGTAGACCATACACAGAACATTCCACCCAAAAACAATAGAATACACATTCTACTCAAGTGCACATGGAACATTCTCCAGTATAGATCATATATCAGGGCACAAAACAAGTCTTAATAAATTTAAGAAGATTGAAATAATTTCAAGCATCTCTTTCAACCACAATGGTATGAAACTAGAAATCAAATACAAGAATAAAACTAGAAAATTCACAAATATGTGGAGATTAAACAACATGCTACTGAACAAATGGGTGAAAGCAGAAACCAATAGGTAAATAAAAAAAATACTTTGAGACAAATAAAATTTGAAATACAATATAACAAAACTCACAGGATACAGCAAAAGCAGCTCTGAGAGAGTAGTTGATAGCAATAATGCCTATATCAAGAAATAAGAAATATCTCAAATAAATAACCTAACTTTACACCTCAAAGAACTAGAAAAAGAAGAACAAATGAAGTGCAAAGTTAGTACAAGGAAGGAAATAAAGGTCAGAACAGAGATAAATGAAATTCAGACAAAAAAAAAAAAACAACCCAAGATAAATGAATGAAACAGAGTTAGGGTTGTTTTTTGTTGTTGTTGTTGTTTTTAAAATTAACAAAATTGACATTTAGTTATACTTATGAAGAAAAAATATAGTGGACCCAAAGAAATAAAATCAGAAATGATAGCGGACATTGTATAACCACTACAAGAAATACAAAGGATTATATGAACAATTACATGGCAACAAACTAGACAACCTAGAAGAAATAGATGAATTCTTAGAAACATACAATCTATCAAGACTGAATCATAGAAGAAATAGAAAAACTGAACAAATTGATTATTAGTAAGTAGATCGAATCAACTACCAAAAACTTTCCACAATCAAAAGTCCAGGACTAGATGATTTCACTTGTCAATTCTATCAAACTTTTAAAGAAGAATGAATACCAACCCTTTTCAAACTCTTCCAAAAAATAGAAGAGAAGAGAACACTTCCAAGCTCATTTTATGAGGCCAGCATTACCCTGATACCAAAACAAGACAAGGATACCACAAGAAAAGAAAATTAGAGGCCAATATTCCTGATGAATATCGATGCAAAAATCCTGAACAAAATATTAGCAAACTAATTCAGCAATATAGTAAAAGGATCATACACCATGATGAAGTGGGATTTATTCCAGGGATGCAAATATGGTTGAACTTCCACAAATCAATCAGTGTGACTTACCACATAACAGAATAAAGAATAAAAATCACATGAGCATCTCAGTAGATGCAGAAGCATCTGACAGTATTCAACTGACAATGTTCATATCCATTCATAATAAAAACTCTTAACAAAGTAGGTATAGAGAGAATGCATTTCAACATAATAAGGTCCATATATGAGAAGCCCACAGCTAACATCATTTTCAAAGATAAAAATTGACAACTTTTTCTCTAAGAGTAGGCAAAAGATGATGATGCCCACTCTCACCACTTTTATTCAAGACAGTATTGGAAGCCCTGGCTGGAGCAATTAGGCAAGAAAAAGAAATAAAAGGCATCCAAATTGGAAAGGAAGAAGTAAAACTATCACACAATATAAAAACCTAAAGATTTCAGGCGCCTGGGTGGCTCAGTTGGTTAAGCAACTGCCTTCGGCTCAGGTCATGATCCTGGAGTCCCTGGATCGAGTCCCGCATTGGGCTCCCTGCTTGGCAGGGAGTCTGCTTCTCCCTCTGACCCTCTCCCCTCTCATGTGCTTGCTCTCTCTCATTCTCTCTCTCTCAAATAAATAAATAAAATCTTTAAAAAAAAAACAACCTAAAGATTTCACCAAAAAACTATTAAAACTAATAAATGAATTCAGTGAAGTTGCAGGATACAACGTCACATAAAAAATCGGTTGTATTTCTATACTCTAAAAACAAACTATTACAAAGAGAAATTAAGGAACAAATCCCACTTACAATTGCATCAAAAAACACAAAATATTTAGGCATAAACTTAAACAAGGAGTTTAAAGACCTGTATACTGAAAATTATAAGACATTGATGGAAGAAATTGAGGAAGACACAGTAAATGGGAAGATATTCCATGCTCATGCATTGGAAGAATTAATATTGTCAAAATACCCATATTGCTCAAAGCAATCTGCTGGATTTAATAGTCAAAAACCTTCCCACAAACAAAAGCCCAAAGCCAGATGGCTTCATTGCTCAATTCTACCATGCTTTTAAAGATGAATTAACACCAATCTTTCACAAACTGTTAGAAAAAATTAAAAAGGAAGGAAGACTTCCCAACATACCCATCAGTATTACCATGATATCAAAACTAGGGAAAAATCTACTTGGCTGAAATGTGTGAATAAGGATAAGAGAAGTAAAAATTGATTGTATAGGTAAAAAAATGCCAGACTATACAGAGGTGTTTTGAACATGTTACAGATTTTGGGTTTAATCTAAGTGTAATGGAAAACTCTTGAAGCATTTTGAACAAGGGGTAATTTCTTTTTAGAGATAAATATGTCTACTGGGTGGATAATTTATTGTAAGTGGCAAGAATATAAAGAGAGAGACTAGCAGGAATGACAGTAGACTAGGTGAGAGCAGATGCTAATTTACCTTTGGGTAGGTATGAAAGACTCCACTTATATTTCTGGGATAAACAACATTATTAGAGTTCCTTTGAGATTGAAAAGGAGAGAGGATGAGCATGCAGTAGAAGCATGGTAGCAAGAGAAAGGTCAAGAATTTAGTTTCTAGTTTCTCAAAGCAGATACAGTGTTGTGTATGTTAAAACTAATATAATAAATAGTGAGGTATTCAGTAAAACCATAAAAATAGTTACTGAACCCAACTCAATCCTTGGTGTACAAGAACTTTCAGACCAGTGGGGAGACAGACATATAAACATCAGGACTCTGGATAATAATATATGCATAATGATTGGAAGTAGTAGCAAAGCAAGAAGTTTTAAAAGGAATGGGAGCCATTAAGATTATATGTGAGATAAGACATTCCAAGACAAGGGGCGCCTGGGTGGCTCAGTCTGTTGGACGGCTGCCTTTGGCTCGGGTCGTGATCCCGGGGTCCTGAGATCGAGTCCTGTGTCAGGCTCCCTGCTCAGCGGGAGTTTGCTTCTCCCTCCTACTCTCCCTCTGTTCTCTCTCTCTCTCTCTCAAATAAATAAATAAATAAATAAAATCTTATAAAAAAAAAAGACATTCCAAGACAAATAAGTAGTAAATGCAAAAGGTGTAGAAGTCTAAACCTTCAAATGGGTAAGAGGGTAAACTCTGAAGCCAAAATGCCTAGGCTCATAATTCTGGCTCCGTCTTTCTGAGTAGCGATGACATTGGGCAAGGGGAGCCTGGGGTGGTTCAACTGATTAAGCGTCTGCCTTTGGCTCAGGTCATGATCTCTGGGTCATGGGATCTAGCCCCTCATCAGGCTCTCTGCTCAGCTGGGAGTGTACTTCTCCCTCTTATTCTCCCTCTGTGCTCTCTCTCTCTCTCAAATAAATAAATAAATAAATAATACAATCTTTAAAAAAGACATTAGACATGTTACACAGCATCTCTCTTTTTTTTAAATTTTATTATGTTATGTTAGTCACCATACAATTCATCATTAGTTTTTGATGTGGTGATCCACGATCCATTGTTTTCATATAATACCCAGTTATATAGCATCTCTTGACTGAGAGATATCTATAAAATGGAGAAGCCTACAACACCTACTTCATTGAGTTGTTGTGAAGTTTAAATGATTAATATATGTAAAATGCTGCAGGATACATAAGAACTATAGAAATATTAATTACAATGATGATGAGAGTGGTGGTAATAGTAATGAAAATGATACCTATGGAAAAGAAAGTCTGGAGATCAGGGTAGGGAGATAGACAGGAGTCAAATATTCAAAGCACTACCGTGTGGAAGACTTTGAATTTATTTTGTGAACTATTTCTATTTTTTTCTTGAGCAGTCTAGTTAAACATTTGTCAATTTTGTAGATGTTTTCCAAGAACTGACTTCTGGTTATACTGATTCTCTGTATTTTAATTCTATATTTCATTTCTGTATAAAATTTTATTTCTATTAAAAGATTTTAAGGGGCACCTGGGTGGCTCAGTCAGTTGAGCGGCTGCCTTCGGCTCAGGTTATGATCCCAGCGTCCTGGGATTGAGCCCCATGTCGGGCTCCTGCTCAGCTGGGATTCTGCTTTTCCCTCTCCCTCTGCTTGCCTCTCTGCCTACTTGTGTTCTCTCTTTATCTCTCTGTCAAATAAATAAATAAAAAATCTTTAAAAAAAAGATTTTTAAGCATGAAATAATAAAGCTATGTGTTTGAAAATCTGTCTTGGCAGTAGTATGGAGAATGTGTGGCATGGGACAAAGCTTGTGGGATAGAGACCATTCAAAACGCTTATATACTTGTTCATGAGCCACAGACTTATAACACAAAACCACTTCTTAATCTCAGAATTTGAAGTCCTCCATCAAAATGGGTCAGCAGGGTAGGCATTCAGCAGAGCTGACAGATCAGAATAAAATCACTGCTGCCCTGGACTGCATCCACTGTCCTGTTAGCCTGCAGGACAGCAGGGATTTGAGCTTCAAAGCTGGCCTGCTTGCCAAGATGAGTCATTGGGAGGTGTGGCTCTGCAGCCTGAGTTCATTAGCCCTCTCCCCAGATCTGATCCTATTCACCTAAGCTTTCCCTTCAGGCGCCAGGATAGGCCACTGGGAGCCTCAGTCAACTGTACTCCCTGAGCGGCAGTGTGCCTCATTAACAACTTTTTAATGAGGTCACAGGCTGTGACTGCTCATTAATAGGCTGGTTAGTCTGCAACCCCAGGGATGGAGGAGAATGAGGATAGAAGCCAGTGAGAACAGAGCTCAGGCTGCATCAGAACTGTGTCAGAGGGAGAGAGAACAATCCCCCATTAGCAGAGACTCCTAGGCATTCACTCTCAGGTCCCCAGGCTCTGTTCTGACCCTCAGAGACTGATTCTGCTGGTAGAGGTCTGGAGGGACTAAGGCCTTAAGAGGGGAGCAGTGATCCCACACTCGGGCCAGAGATTCTTGAGGAAATCAAACGCTCTTCAGGTTTTCTTTGATGCTTGAGTAAATGGGATATTGCTCTTGGAACTTTTTGTCCCCTTGCTTTCCATAACCATGAATTTCCTTGCTATTCCCCCCCACACATCCAAGTGCAGATTCTTTTGTATTATTTCTCAAGTCTTTTTGAACTATACTTATCATGGGAGTTTAGAGGTTGGCCCTCATCTTCTGTCTTCCTTGTGTACTATCTCTTAGAGATCCCATCCATTGCCAGGGTTTCAACAAATCCTGTGGAGATGAAGCCTGCTTGTGGAGGTGAAACTTGGGTATTGGCTTATATCTCCCATCAGGATTACTGGTAGAGCCTCCTAACTGATCTCCCAGCCACGAGTCATATTGCAGACTTACATGTGCCTCTCATTCTAATTCATCCTCCTTACCATCTCGAGTTCTAAGTGTGCATGTGAAAATCTGTCATTTTCATACTTAAAATCCCAACAATTCACCCTCATCTTCAGGATGAAATTAATGTTCATATATTATACAAAACCCCCTCTATTTCAGTTCTATGTAGTTCAGCTCTAGTTTATTTTTCCAATTTTGGTTCTTACCATTCCTCAACCATATAGTTGAATAGATAGTCAACTATTGCCCTTGGGAACTATTTTCTTTCCCCCTACACCATACATCTCTACTTTCTCTAAATATAGTCCTTTTTATTCCACTCAACAATTTATAATCTGAGAGACATGGGTTTAAATTCCATGTCTAGTACTAAGAACTATGCAAGTTCATAGAAATTACTCTAAATTTTATCCTTACATATCCCAATCTATGAGAATAATATAATAATGTAATTATATAACATATGTATAATATTTAATGCATAATTATATATAATAAATTTAAAATTACATAAACCAACTATTTTCACTTGTTGAGCTCTGTGAGCTTTTCTATAGTGTCTCTGTCAATTCAAAGTGGGAGATCAGTTATGCAGAATTCCCAAGGATGTTTGCTGTGTAAAGTCCACCTCCTCCCAGAGAATAAGATGAATAGGTTGAATATCACCAATCAAAACATGAATGATGTAACCATGAGTCCATAGGATGGGAGAAAGGTGCACTTGAACACCCAGGCACCCTACTTAGCATAAAAGTCCAAACCTTGCAAAACATGGGTTAAGAATCAGAGACCATCAGGAGTGTGCTGAGCTGGTTAGCTGAGGGTCATATACGGACCATAAAGCAACTCTAACCCCTTGTGTGGTATGCTTACATGATGACATCCTGAATTCAAGGTTTACTTAGAATAAAACACGAACATGTTTTTCTAATCACCAAACCTGAACAATTTTTTTCTTATTAATTACCTCTCTTTTTTGATTCAATTCTTCATTGATTTATTGTTACAATCCACCAAGGAACATTTATAAACTGAATTCTGAGACTACAGTGGTGAATGAGGTGCTGCTATTTAGTTGGTGCTCTTTCAATAAATGGGTCAGAGAAGTAATTATAAAATGAAAATGTTATTTAGTGTACTTTACTCTGTTATAATACCATAACTTGATCATTGCTATCATAGAAGTATTTATTTAATTTTTTTTAAGATTTTATTTATTTATTTGACAGAGATAGATAACAAGAGCAGGAGCACAAGCAGGGGGAGTGGGAGAGAGAGAAGCAGGCTTTCCGCCGAGCAGGGACCCCAATGTGGGGCTCAATCCCAGGACCCTGGGATCAAGACCTGAGCCGAAGGCAGACGCTTAATGACTGAGCCACCCAGGCGCCCCTGTCATAGAAGTATTTAACCAGTCTTCAACTACTGTACAATGTTTCTTGGCAACACACTTTTTACTCATCCATTAGTGTTAATTCCCACTAGGGTTGCCATTGCCATTGGCCCTTTTCCTTATTCTTCTTTTTGACTCCACCTTTCATTGACATATTCTTTCACTTAATCAGTGAACATTTATGTGCTGAGTTCTGATCCTACACTAATGAACAAGGTACTGCCCTCTAGGAGCTCTTAGCTCCTTAAGTGAGACAGACAACTAAATAAATAGCTACAGAACAAAAAGTGCCATTCAAAGTGGTTGACTATGTTATAATTCTACATTTAATTCTGCCATCAGAATTAGTATTCAACCGGTCTCTAAGTGTTAATTCTTAATGGCAAAATTCTTCCTCATTCTTTGTTTCAACTCCCATTTTCCTATTTGCCACTGCCTTTGGCCTGGCCCGGCCTCCATTCCTGAATTATTATTATATAAGTCTTTTCACTGTTCTCACAGCTTTGTGCTTACTTCCCAATCCTCACTTTTACACTCACTATTAAGTACTGGATTTACAGAGTCCCTACCCTCAAGGACATTACAGTCCAATTAAAGGAGAAGTAACAAAGACTTCATAGATAAGTATATAATTATATAATGCTATTACTGCTGTGAAGTAAAAGAACAAAATTTTTGCAGAATAATACAAGGGGACTGTGAGGGAACTCCTTTCTGAATAAGTAACATCAGGAAATCAAAAAGTCATACCAGAAAATCACCAGGTGAAGTTGAAGAGGAAAACATTAGAAACAAATAGATTAATCCATGCAAAGATCCTAATGCAGGAAAGAGTTTGGTGTATTTCATGCAAGAAAAAGAAAGCAGCCAATCTGCAACAATTAAGTGTAATGCAGAAATAGTGTTGGTAGCAATAATAGCAGCGATGTTCACCATCCTATAGTCAATTAGAATGCCTCTTCCCCTCCTTGCTAGCAACCTTCAAGTCTCAGGTCAAATAATATATATATATTTTAAATTTTATTATGTTATGTTAGTCACCATCCAATACAACATTAGTTTTTGATGTGGTGATCCATGATCCATTGTTTTCGTATAACACCCAGTGCTCCATGCAGTACATGCCCTCCTTAATACCCATCATCGGGCTAACCAATCCCCCCTAACCCTGCCCTCTAAAACCCTGTTTGTTTCTCAGAGTCCATAGTCTCTCATGGTTCATCTCTCCCTCCAATTCCGCCGCCCCATTTTCCCTTCCTTCTCCTAATGTCCTCCATGCTATTCCTTATGTTCCACAAATAAGTGAAACCATATGATAATTGACTTTCTCTACTTGACTTATTTCACTTAGCATAATCTCCTCCAGTCCCATCCATGTTGATGTAAAAGTTGGGTATTCATCCTTTCTGATGGCTGAGTAATATTCCATTGTATATATGGACCACATCTTCTTTATCCATTCATCTGTTGAAGGGCATCTCGGCTCTTTCCACAGTTTGGCTATTGTGGACATTGCTGCTATGAACATTGGGGCGCATGTGGCCCTTCTTTTCACTACATCTGTGTCTTTGGGGTAAATATCCAGTAGTGCAATTGCTGGGTCATAGGGTAGCTCTATTTTTAAATTTTTGAGGAACCTCCACACTGTTTTCCAAAGTGGCTGTACCAACTTGCATTCCCACCAACAGTGTAAGAGGGTTCCCCATTCTCCACAACATCCCCAACATTTGTTTTCTTTCCCTGTCCATTTTTGCCATTCTAACTGGTGTAAGGTGGTATCTCAATGTGGTTTTGATTTGAATTTCCCTGATGGCTAATGATGATGAACATTTTTTCATGTGTCTGTTAGCCATTTGTATGTCTTCTTCAGAGAAGTGTCTTTTCATAACTTCTGCCCACTTTTTGACTGGATTATTTGTTTTTTGGGTGTTGAGTTTGAGAAGTTCTTTATAGATCTTGGATACCAGCCCTTTATCTGTAGTGTCATTTGCAAATATCTTCTCCCATTCTGTGGGTTGCCTCTTTGTTTTGTTGACTGTTTCCTTTGCTGTGCAGAAGCTTTTTATCTTGATGAAGTCCCAAAAGTTCATTTTTGCTTTTGTTTCACTAGCTTTTGGAGATGTATCTTGAAAGAAATTGCTGTGGCCGATGTCAAAGAGGTTACTGCCTATGTTCTCCTCTAGGATTTTGATGGATTCCTGTCTCACATTGAGGTCTTTCATCCACTTTGAGCTTATCTTTGTGAATGGTGTTAGAGAATGGTCAAGTTTCATTCTTCTGCATGTGGCTGTCCAATTTTCCCAGCACGATTTATTGAAGAGACTGTCTTTTTTCCATTGCATGTTTTTTCCTGCTTTGTCAAAGATTATTAGGTCAAACAGTATCTTTTTTTTTTTTAAAGATTTTATTTATTTATTTGACAGAGAGAGAGACAGCGAGAGAGGGAACACAAGCAGGGGGAGTGGGAGGGGGAGAAGCAGGCTTCCCACCGAGCAGGGAGCCCGATGCGGGGCTTGATCCCAGGACCCTGAGATCATGACCTGAGCCGAAGGCAGTCGCTTAACCAACTGAGCCACCCAGGCGCCCCAGTCAAACAGTATCTTGATGAAAGCTTGTCTTATATGACATTCACCAGGGCTTGGCATGTTTTCTGTACTTTATTTCATTTCCTTCTCACAACAGTATTGGGACATGGAGTAATTTTAATATCTTTCTCTAGGTCATAAGGCTAGAAATTCATAGGGGAAGAACCAGAATAGAAGTGTTATTTTCTTTCAATGTCTTTCGTTTTTATTAAAAAATTAATAAATGTACGTGATAAAATTAGTGAAGAATAAAATAACATGCAATCAAAAGATTTCCCTCTCGATCCTGACCAATGTGATTCCCCAGTTTTTCTGTCCCAAAGGCAATGACTATTATCAATTTCTTGTGTATCTTACCAGAATTATACTAGACACCTATTTTATATACCTGTGTGCATATTTATTTCTATAAAATATATGTATAAAATTTGTGTAATGTGTGTATAATATCCTTCATCTATTTTTTCAAATAAAATCTATCTGGGAGTTTATTCCATGTTAATATAATATAGCCACAGTTACATAGTAGTCCAACAGAATATCTGTAATTTTAAATCAGCTCCCTATTGATGAAATTGAAATAATTTACTCATAAATTTACTGGTAAAGATTGTGCTGCAATGAAATAGTTATAATCTTTCTCATGCTGAAAAGTGTATGATTGAATCACTGTCTCTAATACAGCTCACTAGCCTTTTCAAAAGTGAATAGCCTCAATGCACTTGATCAATGTTTGGACAAGGGCTTATGTCTTCATTTTATACATCTTCCTTAACAAGCCTAGTATTAGCAAAAAACCATAAACAAAAAGATCTTATATTACCAGAAATCTAAAATAAATAAAAAAATAAAGGAAGTCTACTTGACTGAATCCTTTCTTTCAGCAGTTTCCTAATTCTTCTCTCCTGGATTTTGTTTACAGCAAGTAGTTAGTCTTATGTGCTTAATTGTTTATTTGTTCAATGCCTGGCAGCCCCATTCCAATGAAAGTTTTATGAGCATAGAGACTTTGTTTTGTTCATGTCTCTTTCTCAGGGTCTAAAACAATTCCTGACATGCAGTAGTTGCTCAGTACATATTTGTTGATGAATAACTATTGACTATACGATAGGATATTGTAACATTATATTCATATGAGATATGAATATACATGCTGTAATATAATATATTAACACCAAGGCTGAATGATATATCCCATCTAATCATATTAATGCTAGAAAATCAACATATTATCTTGTCTCAGCAATATGGAAAGTGAAACTCAGAGAGTTTAACAACATTGCTAAGCATCACAATTCAGAGCTCCAGTGCTGGAATTAAACTGAAGTCCCTCAGAATCCAAAAACTTTTGTGTTTTTCTCTACACAATGCCACATTCCTAGAGTATGGGTTTTGTTTCTTGAACTTCATCCTATTGGCATCTGATATTCCTTAGGGCCCCAAAGGACAGTGGATCCAAGAGAGGTCAGATACCCTTGAGGAAGGGAAGGAAGAGGAGCTAAAGTGGGCCCAATTATACCTGGGGGCAAAAATAGATGCCAGCGCTTCCACTGGCCCTGAGGACAAATGAGACACAGCTGGGAATAACTCTCCTAAGTCAGGACTGGGAGCATGGCCAACCCATATAGTGTGCTCACATGTGTCTGACAAAGGAGGCAGCAGGGACCTGGCTTCAGGTCCAGCCATTAATGGCTCCTCCAGGCTAGAGAGTAAGACTTCCCTCGTTCCTCTTCTGGCTATTCTGACAACAGAGCCAGAGGTCTTCAAATACTCAAGGACAAGCATGAAGTATAGGTGTCAGGCAGAGCTGAGCAAGGCAGATCTCACTATTGGGCGCAGGTAAGCCTCCCTGCGAGGGCCAGTTCAGCCAAGGGCTCCTCTTCAGGCTCAGATGCTCAACTGGACCAGGTTTGGCAGGCTTTGGAGGGACACCTCATTCTATTCCTGTGTCTGCACTGGTAAGATCTCAACAATTCCTCTCATGCATACGCCTCAGTTTCCTGTTTCTACTTCATCAGTTAAGTGAGATCTGAGACCACAAAAACATTGAGTTTACCAGCTTTCCAAATCTGTCCTCCAAAGTTTTCTGGGTCAGAAAACTTCCAAGCCCTGCAGCCTCCCCAGGACATATACTTCCTCTAAGTTTGACTCTCCTCTGATTAACTCAAGGAAGACTTGCCTCAATGGAACATTCATGAAGCAGAGCACATTAGAGTACATTACTTCTTTAGGGCAATATTATGGGTGCCGAAGACCTAGAAGAGTGGGTTCCTATTCCTGGGGCAGTCAGTCAAATGTTTAGCGGAGAGATGTTCCTGCAGAAGTTCTGGAGGGACTGGGTGGGAAGGGCCTGTGGGCTGGCCATGAGCCACCAGGTTCTGTGATGCCTCCCACTCTTGAGCCAGGGTGCCATCTCTTTTTCCCCAGTAGATTCTTGAAGTTCTATGGGAATCCAGTGGGCCATTCCATCTCTCCTCCCTCTGCCTTTCCAATCCTCTTCACCAGCCCCAAACACTACACTTTTGTCCTGAAATGGAGCTTCTCATGAAGGTGGTTTTAGGAGAGAGTATGAGTAGATGTGGAATCCAATGGAAACTCCAGGAATAATAAACTTCCTGAAACTCTTGTATGCATTTTTCCACCCATTTTATCCAAAAGTACATATAAATAGCTAAATCTGGATATGCTTTGGGCCTACTCCTGTAAATAATAAACAGATCCTGGCCTAAAGGAACTTGCAGATTAAATTGGGAAATTCTGATACCAATAGATAATTAAAACATAACTGAATAAGTATTTTATTTTATTTTTTTAGTTTTATTTTATTATGTTATGTTACTCACCATACAATACATCATTAGTTTTTGATGTGGTGATCCACGATTCATTGTTTTCATATAATACCCAGTGCTCCATGCAGTACGTGCCCTCCTTAATACCCATCACTGGGCTATATAACTAAGTATTTTTAAAAAGTACCCAGGAATAACCACATCTGGAAGCATCACAGAGGAAACATATCTGGGTTTTGAAAATGGGAAGGAAGACGTCAGCTAGGTAGAGGAGAAACCATGTACAAACACAGATGATGTTATATGCAAAGATAATAGAGCAGAGATTGGCCAACTACAGCCCATGGGTGAAATCCAGCAAGTCCCCTGTTTTATGGCCCAGAGCTAAAATGGACTTTTACATTTTTAAAATGGTTAAATAAATCAAACAAAGAATAATGCATAGTATCTGAAAATTACATGAAATTCAAATTTTGATGTCTATAAATAAAATTTTATTGGAACTCAGCCATGCTCATTTGTTTGGGTATTGCATATATCTGTATTCCTAATGTTTATTTGTTTATCTGTACATTAGGTGTTTTAAGAGTGTGTGTGTGTGTGTGTATGCATTTGTTTAGATACCAAGCAGTTGCCACAGAGATCACATGATCCACAAAGTCTAAAATATTTTCTATCTCACCTTTTACAGAAAAACTTTGTTGACCTCTGGTATAGAATCATAAAGCAAAGTAATTATCAATAAATGGTGAGAAACTCAGCATTGGTGGAGATTAAGGTACCCGGATGATGAGGAGACAAAAGATAAGAACTAAGAACTATTCTGTATTCATATTGTGTGTCTTGCTGAAAACCCACCCAAGTGTTGCTTTTATTATATTTTTTCTGGTTATGCTTCTGAGTGCAGTCTCTGCTTTGTACTGCCCATGCAGACAAGTTACCAAATTCCTTAAACTACTAAATTAATCTCTCTAAACGTCAGGTCATCCATTGGCAACTTGGGGAGAGATAATAATAGCATCTAAGCCAGACAGTTGTGAGAAGAATAAAAAATAAAAATAAAAAAAGTAAAAGTAAAAATACACAGCATAATTCTATTATGTCCTCAAGTAACTACTACCAGCATGTGGTCATCATTTTCATTTCTATTGTGATTGCTTTTATGGCTGCTATATAACAAATGTAGCTCACTGTAAAATGTTTAGAAAGCCAGAAAATGAAGTTGTAAATGAGATAACCCCATCCCTTTTCCAATTACTTAAAGGTAATTACTGCTAAAATTTTGCACATCGTCTTAGTCTATTTTTCTCTGTGCACATATTTATGAAGTTGGAAGCTTACATGTGCACATGTGTATTGTTGTTTTCTCATTTACTATTATATTATGGATATTATTCAAGAGCAGTAAATGTCCTTCAAAAAAGACTTGGATGATTACATGTTATTTTCTTAATTGTTTGATTCTTGGTTGACTTGGTCATTCATGGATCAGTGGTTTTTTCCAATTTTGACATGATAATGATACCACACGGAGTACATTTGTATGTAAAATCATTGTCTATGGTTCTGATTATTGGCCTAGATTAGAAACCCTGAGGAAATTCTTGAAGCAAAATGTATGAAACTTTAAGGGACTTCATACACATCTTCTAAATTGCTTTTCAGAAAAATTATGTTGGGGCACCTGGGTGGCTCAGATGGTTAAGCGTCTGCCTTCAGCTCAGGTCATGATCCCAGGGTCCTGGGATGGAGCCCCACATCGGGCTCCTGGCTCAGCCGGGAGTCTGCTTCTCCCTCTCCCTCTGCCTCTCCCACTGCTCATGCTCTCTCTCTCTCTCTGTATCTCTGTGTCTCAAATGAATAAATAAAATCTTTTTTAAAAAGTATGTTGATTTACAGTCAAAATCTACACCGTTCCTCTCATTAGCACTGAGCCTTGGGATTTTTAATTTTGATGAGAAAAGTTGAACTTCTGTGTTATTTACAGATTTGTTTAGTTTTTGCTTATTTCTACTACTGGGAAAATTGAATAATTTTATTTTTTAATTTAATTTTTTTAAAGATTTTATTTATTTATTTGACAGAGAGAAACACAGTGAGAGCAGGATCACAAGCAGGGGGAGAGGGAGAGGGAGAAACAGGCTTCCCGTGGAGCAGGGAGCCCGATGCGGGGCTTGATCCCAGGACCCTGGGATCATGACCTGAGCCGAAGGCAGACGCTTAACGACTGAGCCACCCAGGTGCCCCCAAAATTGAATAATTTTATATGCTTATTCCTTATTGGCATTTTTGGCAGACTGAATCTTTGTGGCCTCTGGTTTTTGCGGGCAGAGGTAATGTTTTTCCTTAATTAGGTGGATGACCTCTTCACAAATCATTAGATGCTTTTAATTGTTTGTTGAATAACTACAAATACTATTCCAAGTTTACCATTTGCATTCAAAATTTTTAAGAGTTTTTTTGAGTTACAGGGGCACTTGGGTGGCTCAGTTGGAAGAGCATGTGACTCTTGATCTTGGGGTCATGAGTTCAAGCCCCATGTTGGGCATAGAGTGTACTTAAAAAAAAAAAAGAAACCTAAAGAAAAAGTTGTTTGAGTTACAAACGTATTGTATTCTTAATAATATATGTATTTATCTCAATACAAAGTAATACATTGTCAAGATGAATAATGTAGAATATATGAAACACAAAGAAGAAATTTAAAACACTTATATTCACACCAGTAAGATTGTGACATTTAAAGGAATACAACTGCAATTTTTCTATGTACGGATATAATTTAATATTTTAAAATAAATGTCTTCATACTGAATATTCTATTTTGTAACATATACCATCCACTTAGCTAAATATATTGATTATTTCTCATGCCATTAAGTGTTCGTCTATAACATAATTCGAAATCCCTGCAGAATTCCATAGCAGAGATAACACTAACTAATTCTTATTTTTATTCTTTTTGTTTATTTGTTTGCTACTACATTGCCATATCTAAAGTTAAGAGGAGCATTCAAATACAATTTGCACTCAAACTCAACCTAAAATTGTATATTGGTTATCTTTGATATATTTTGTGAAATCTATGAGTCACTTTCACTTATCGTGTTTATTTCACTTCACTTTTAACATAAATGAGCACTACAATTTTTTAAAATCTTTTTTTTTTTTAAGATTTTATTTATTTATTTGACAGATAGAGACACAGCGAGAGAGGGAACACAAGCAGGGGGAGTGGGAGAGGGAGAAGCAGGCTTCCTGCGGAGCAGGGAGCCCGATGTGGGGCTCGATCCCAGGACCCGGGGATCGTGACCTGAGCCGAAGGCAGACGCTTAACGACTGAGCCACCCAGGCACCCCTTTCTTTTTTTTATAATTGAGTATAGTTGACACACAATGTTACATTAGTTTCAGGTGTATAACTTAGTGATTTGACAGGTTTATACATTATGCTATATTCACCACAAGTATAGCTACCATCTGTCCTAATACATTGCTATTACAGTATCACTGACTGTATTCCTCATGCTCTGCCTTTTTTCCCCATGTCTTACTCATTCCACAACTGGAAGCCTGTATCTCCCTCTCCCCTTTATCCATTTTGCCCAACATCCCATCCCCTCCCATCTGGCAACCATCAGTTTGTCTTTGATTTTATAGTTCTGATTCTGCTTTTTCTTTGTTTGTTCTTTTTTTTTTAGGTATAGAACCTATTATGAGGGAAATCATATGTTATTTGTCTCTCTGTGTGTCTAAAAATCTTATTTTTAATTTCCATTTACTTCCTGGTAACTCTTACATTTTTTTCCATGTTTAATAGCCATTTTGATTTCAAATGTATGATTATATCCATTGCCTACTTTTCTTTTTTTTCCCCAGGCCTTAAAAAAAATTTTTTTATTGTGGTAAGAACAGTTAAGATGAGCTATACCTCTTAAATTTTTAATAACACAATACAGTATTGTTAACTACAAGCACAACATTGTATAGCAGATGTCTAGAACCATTACTCTAATATTATACTATTAAGCTCAGAATTGGTTGTTGTTTTATATAAATATTCAGGTTGCATTAAGAAAGTAGTCTCCTATTTATGAGTTAGTAAAATTTTCTAGATTGGTTTTCTTACTTAATCAGAGGTAAATGTTGAATTCACCAAATATTTTGTGATCTACTGAGATTAACATATTTTTCTAAATTGTATTTTTGATGAGATTAATTATATTTGATTATTTTAAATTACAAAGCATGTTTGCATTTTGCATTCCTAGAACAAATCCTACTTGGGGGCGCCTGGGTGGCTCAGTTGGTTAAGCGACTGCCTTCGGCTCAGGTCATGATCCTGGAGTCCCGGGATCGAGTCCCGCATCGGGCTCCCTGCTCGGCAGGGAGCCTGCTTCTCCCTCGGACCCTCCCCCCTCTCATGTGCTCTCTCTCAAATAAATAAATAAAATCTTTAAAAAAAAAAAAAAAAAACAAAAAAACCCCATAAATCCTACTTGGCCCTACAGATGATTTTAGATTAACAAAAGTCTCAATTTATTTGATATTGTTGCACTTGTTTTCCCAAATAAGATTGATCTTTGGTGTTTTTTATGTGTATTATATTTGCAACTTTTGAGAAGAGGTATATGAAATTGTCATGATGTTAACTGGAAAACATTGCATCTTTTTTTTTGTTCTGAATCACAAGATTTATCCATTCTTGAAGTACTGAATTACTACATCCATTAAACTATTCCAGCTAATAGCCCTTTTGGTAAATTTTTGATAAAATTACTCTAAGACACCCATATTTTATCTTGATTTGTTGTATGTTTGTTTTTTTCCAAGAGATAGGGAGAGAGAGAGAGTGAGTTAGCAGCGGTGCGGGGCAAGACAGACAGGGAGAGAGAGAATCCGAAACAGGCCACACCCTGTGGAACCTGATGTCAGACTCCATCCAATGACCCTGAGATCACAACCTCAGTGGAAATCAAGAGTGGGAGACTTAATCTAATGAGCCACCCAGGTGCCCTGTATTTATCTTTTATTAAATCAAAGTGAACTTTACCTATTAGTAGAAAATGACATATTTCACTTCAAATATCACACATTTATTAATGTAATTGTATTCTCTTACAATTTAAAATTTTAAATTCTGTTTCTAAGGTTATTTTCCGTGTCTTTTTTTTAAATTTTATTTTACTACGTTATGTTAACCACCATACATTACATCATTAGTTTTTGATGGAGTGGTCTATGATTCATTGTTTGCATATAACATCCAGTGCTCTATTCAATACGTGCCCTTTTTAATACCCATCACCAGGCTAACTCATCCCCGCACGCCCCTCCCTTCTAGAACCCTCAGTTTGTTTCTCAGAGTCCATAGCCTCTCATGGTTATTTTCCATTTCTAATTTCTAATATTGCATATTCTTCTTTTCTCTATTACTTTATTAGATTTTCCAACAATTTATCTCCACTTTTTAACTTTTCAAAGGACAAATTTGGATATATTTACCAATTTTACAATGTATAAATTAATTTCTTTTTTAAAATTTAATTTAATTTTATTATGTTATGTTAGTCACAATACATCATTTGTTTTTGATGTAGTGATCCATGATTCATTGTTTTCATATAACACCCAGTGCTCCATAAAGTATATGCCCTCCTTAATACCCATCACCAGATAACCCATCCTATAAGTTAATTTCTACTTTTTGTTCTATTTCCTCTTTTCTGTGTCTATTTTGCTTTCTAGTTGATTTGAAAACCCAGTTGATTTAATTATTTCTTATGGTGTTATGATGTCTTAATTCTCCCCTCCAAAGTTTTTAACCTGAATATACTATGTTTTGTCATGTTTGTTGTCAGCAGAAATCCGTTGTTCTTCCAAATTCCTTTATTTATGGTTTTATTGGGATATAATTGATAGTTAACACTGTGTAAGGTATACAATGAGATGATTAGATATGTGAATGTATTGTGAAATAATTACCACATTAAAATTACTTAACATATCCTTCACCTCACATAATTACCTTGTGTGTATGTATGTGTGTGTGGTAAAGACATTTAAAATCTACTCTTTGCAACTTTCAAGAATTTAATACAATATTGTTAAGTACAGTCACCATGCTGTACATTATATCCCATTATTTGTCTTATAACTGGAAGTTTGTACCCTTTAACCCACACATCTCCATTTCGCCCAACTCCCAGGCCCTGGCCACCAGGAGTCCATTCTCTGTTTCCATGAGTTTGGCTCTTTTAGACTCCACATAGAAGTGAGATCATATAGTATTTGTCTTTGTCTGTCTGACTTATTTTACATAGCTTAATGCCCTCAAGGTCCATCCATGTTGTTTGTTGCAAATGGCAACCTTACCTGCTTTGTTATGGCTGAATAATATTCCTGTGTGCATGTGTGTGTGTGTGTGTGTGTGTGTGTGTGTGTGTGTGTGACATTTTCTTTACCATTCATCCACTGATGGACATTTAGATTGTTTCCATATCTTAGCTATGGTGAATAACGGCACAATGAACACGGGAGAGTAGATAGCTCTTAACCCCACCTCAAAGGTATTATGTGTGCAGCAGTAAAAGGGTGTGGTAGATATGATCTGATTTGTCTTAGTAAATATGGTAAAAAAAAAAAAAAGATCATAAAAAAGAGTAACAGTAGGGAATGATGAACTATTACCCATTCCAGAGCTCAGGCTCTGGGCATTCTTCCTTATGTCTTTATTCTTAGACAATACAAGGCCCTTCCTCTTCCAACTGAGATCTTGACCTGGCCTTTTTTCCTGACACCAAATAGGAATCTGAAAAACAAATCCAGAGTCTGACTCTTCCAATCAAGAATCTCTCTCCATGACCACAGCTGGGGATTCATTTCTATATCTATGGCTAGAGGAAACTGGACAAGAGTTGAGGAGTTTATCCTCATGAGCTTCTCTTCCCTACCTACAGAAATACAGTCATTACTCTTCCTGACATTTCTAATCATCTATCTGGTCACCCTGATGGGAAACAGCCTCATCATTCTGGTTACTTTGGCTGACCCCATGCTGCACAGTCCCATGTACTTCTTCCTCAGGAACTTGTCCTTCTTGGAGATTGGCTTCAACCTAGTCATTGTGCCCAAAATGCTGGGGACCCTGCTGGCCTGGGACACAACCATCTCCTTCCTCGGCTGTGCCACACAGATGTATTTCTTCTTCTTCTTTGGAGTTGATGAGTGCTTCCTCCTGGCCACCATGGCATATGACCGCTATGTAGCCATCTGCAGTCCCTTGCACTATGCAGTCATCATGAACCAAAGGACACGTGCCAAACTGGCTATTGCCTCCTGGTTTCCAGGTTTTCCCGTAGCTACTGTGCAGACCACGTGGCTCTTCAGCTTTCCATTCTGTGGCACCAACAAGGTGAATCACTTCTTCTGTGACAGCCCACCTGTGCTGAGGCTGGTCTGTGCAGACACAGCACTGTTTGAGATCTATGCAATTGTTGGAACCATTCTTGTTGTCATGATACCCTGTTTGCTGATCCTGTGTTCCTACACTTGCATTGCTGCTGCCATCCTTAAGATTCCATCAGCTAAAGGGAAGCATAAAGCCTTCTCTACCTGCTCCTCCCACCTCCTTGTTGTCTCCCTGTTCTATGTATCTTCGAGCCTCACCTACTTCCGGCCTAAATCCAATAATTCTCCTGAGAGCAAAAAGCTGCTGTCATTATCCTACACTGTTGTGACTCCCATGTTGAACCCCATCATTTATAGCCTGAGAAATAATGAGGTAAAGAATGCCTTTGGTCGGACCTTCCAAAAGGCTTTAGGCCTTAGAAGTTGCATCCCATAGACATTAAGAAGAGTAAAGTGTACTGAATGGGGAGCAATTAGTTTACTATTTGGGATTCATCTGCCTCTCTTCCCATCTCTGTTGAGATGAAACCCAGCTGCTGAAATGACTTTTGGGAAGCTCAGTGCAGGGAAAAGAGCACAGAAGTAGATTAGACCTATTGCTACCACCTGGAAACTTCTCTGCTCATTGTAGGCTCACATTATTTTTCTTATTGGTACAGTGGCATTTTGACAATTCTACGACCTATCCATTCCAGGTATTTACTTTTTTCATGTGTGCCAATGTGACAAACACTGGGACAATATGAAACTGCTTGTAGGATGAACTTGGAGACACAAAAGCCATCTTGGCACTTAATCCTGTTTTGGATAAGTCTAACTTCATTCAATTGGTAAAAAGCCTATAATCCCTGTTTACATAATTTATTCATTTCATTTTTGTATGCTCCTGAGGCAGTACTGGCTCTTAAGTTAGTTGGTATTTAACATGGATAGAGGAAAGGAACATTCATGAAGCAGAGCACATCAGAGTAAACTACTTCTTTAGGGCAATATTATGGGTGCTGGAGGCCTAGAAGAGTGGGTTCCTATTCCTGGGGCAGTCAGTCAAATGTTTAGCAGAGAGATGTTCCTGCAGAAGTTCTGGAGGGACTGGGTGGAAAGGGCCTGTGGGCTGGCCATGAGCCACCAGGTTCTGTGATGCCTCCCACTCTTGAGCCAGGGTGCCATCTCTTTTTCCCCAGTAGATTCCAGAAGTTCTATGAGAATCCAACGGGCCATTCCATCTCTCCTCCCTCTACCTTTCCAATCCTCTTCAGCAGCCCCAAACACTACACTTTGTCCTGAAAAGGAGCTTCTCATAAAAGTGGTTTTAGGAGAGAGTATGAGTGATGACACCTGTAGTGTCTATAAATAAAATTTTATTGGAACTCAGCCATGCTCATTTGTTTGAATATTGCATATATTTGTATTCCTAATGTTTATTTGTTTACCTGTGCATTAGGTATTTTAAGTGTGTGTGTGTGTGTATGCATTTGTTTAGATACCAAGCAGTTGCCACAGAGATCACATGATCCACAAAGTCTAAAATATTTTCTATCTCACCTTTTACAGAAAAACTTTGTTGACCTCTGGTATAGAATCATAAAGCAAAGTAATTATCAATAAATGGTGAGAAACTCAGCATTGGTGGAGATTAAGGTACCTGGATGATGAGGAGACAAAAGATAAGAACTAAGAACTATTCTGTATTCATATTGTGTGTCTTGCTGAAAACCCACCCAAGTGTTGCTTTTATTATATTTTTTCTGGTTATGCTTCTGAGTGCAGTCTCTGCTTTGTATTGCCCATGCAGACAAGTTACCAAATTCCTTAAACTACCAAATTAATCTCTCTAAACGTCAGGTCATCCATTGGCAACTTGGGGAGAGATAATAATAGCATCTAAGCCAGACAGTTGTGAGAAGAATAAAAAATAAAAATAAAAAAAGTAAAAGTAAAAATACACAGCATAATTCTATTATGTCCTCAAGTAACTACTACCAGCATGTGGTCATCATTTTCATTTCTATTGTGATTGCTTTTATGGCTGCTATATAACAAATGTAGCTCACTGTAAAATGTTTAGAAAGCCAGAAAATGAAGTTGTAAATGAGATAACCCCATCCCTTTTCCAATTACTTAAAGGTAATTACTGCTAAAATTTTGCACATCGTCTTAGTCTATTTTTCTCTGTGCACATATTTATGAAGTTGGAAGCTTACATGTGCACATGTGTATTGTTGTTTTCTCATTTACTATTATATTATGGATATTATTCAAGAGCAGTAAATGTCCTTCAAAAAAGACTTGGATGGTAAAATGAAGTGGGGGAAATCAGAGGGGGAGATGAACCATGGGAGACTATGGACTCTGAGAAACAAACTGAGGGTTCTAGAGGGGAGGGGGTGGGTGGATGGGTTAGCCTGGTGATGGGTATTAAAGAGGGCACGTTCTGCATGGAGCACTGGGTGTTATATGCAAACAATGAATCATGGAACACTACTTCTAAAACTAATGATGTAATGTATGGTGATTAACATAACATAATAATAAAAAAAAATTTTTAAACCCTAATGATGTAATGTATGGTGATTAACATAATAAAATTTAAAAAAATAAAGAAAAGACTTGGATGATTACATGTTATTTTCTTAATTGTTTGATTCATAGTTGTTTTGGTCATTCATGGATCAGTGGTTTTTTCCAATTTTGACATGATAATGATGCAAGACAGAGTACATTTGTATGTAAAATCATTGTCTATGGTTCTGATTATTGGCCTAGATTAGAAACCCTGAGGAAATTCTTGAAGCAAAATGTATGAAACTTTAAGGGACTTCATACACATCTTCTATATTGCTTTTCAGAAAAATTATGTTGATTTACAGTAAAAATCTACAGCATCCCTCTCATTAGCACTGAACCTTAGGATTATTTTCAATTTTCTAATTTTGATGAGAAAAGTTGATCTTCTGTGTTATTTATAGATTTGTTTAGTTTTGCTTATTTCTACTACTGGGAAAATTGAATAATTTTATATACTTATTCCTTATTGGCATTTTTGGCAAACTGAATCTTTGTGTCCTCTGGTTTTTGTGGGCAGAGGTAATGTTTTTCCTTAATGAGGTGTATGACTTCTTTACAAATCATTAGATGCTTTTAATTGTTTGTTGAATAACTACAAATACTATTCCAAGTTTATCATTTGCATTCAAAATTTTTAAGAGTTGTTTTGAAGTAATAGATTGAAGTCAACATGACCTATTTTTCTTTCTTTTACTAAAACTGATATTATATATGATATATGATCAGATATTCTGAAACCACTGGAGATTTGATATGTGTTTAATGGATCATACTTTATAAATCGATTTTTACAGTTAATAACTTTTATTTAGAAGAGAATGCTTGAGAAGACATAGTAAATATGTGTTGAACTGAAAATTCTTTACATAGTTCTTGAACTGTAACTTGGTATAAGAATAGAATTGGGATGTCTTTTCTATATTGTAGATGGAAAAGAGATTTAATGGCAGAGCATGTGTTGGGGTTTGGGGGGAACTTAGAGCTTGTGGAGCAGTTTTTAGGGTAGGAGAGCAGAGGCTTTGTGTTGAGAAGATAACAGGTCAGTCAGGTTGATGAAGAGACTAGTTTATTACAGAGGATTATCTGTTTGTGTTTTGCTAAATAATTTACTGTATAGCTTAAAAACTCAAATATATATTGATAAAAGCATGTTTGTTTTGTGTTAGCAGTTACATACTGTCAAATAGTGTAAAGATTTTGACGGCAAATAGATATAAACATCACTTGAAATTCTGGGTGATTAGAAAGATTTAGGCAACAAAGACAGCTTTAGAAAATGACAGGACTGACTGAGCAAATTAATAAATGGTTGTAAACATGAATGTTCAAGATCTAATGTACCTCTAAGTAAGAGGGTTTGTTTCATTAATTATAATCAACCCTTTACAACAATAAAACTGAAGATATTTAAAAAAAAAGTTGTTTTCAGTTACAGGGGCACTTGGGTGGCTCAGTTGGAAGAGCATGTGACTCTTGATCTTGGGGTCATGAGTTCAAGCCCCATGTTGGGCATAGAGTGTACTTTAAAAAAAAAGAGAGAAAGAAACCTAGAGAGAGTTGTTTTGAGTTAAAAAAGTATTGTATTCTTAATAATATATGTGTATCTCAATACAAAGTAATACATTGTCAAGATGAATAATGTAGAATATATGAAACGCAAAGAAGAAATTTAAAACACTTGTATTCACACCAGTAAGATTGTGGCATTTAAATGAATCCAACTGCAGTTTTTCTATGTACGGATATAATTTAATATTTTAAAATAAATGTCTTCACACTGAACATACTATTTTGTAACATATACTATCCACTTAGCTAAATATATTGATTATTTCTCATGCCATTAAGTGTTCTTCTATAACATAATTCTAAATCCCTGCAGAATTCCATAGCAGAGATAACGCTATTTAACTAATTCCTATTTTTATTCTTTTTGTTAATTTGTTTGCTGCTACATTATCATAAATAAAGTTGAGAGGAACATTCTGGTAAATGCAATTTGCACTCAGTCTAAAATTGTAGATTGGGTATTGTTAATTTAAAGTATCTTTAATATACTTTGTGAAATCTATGTGTCATTTTGACTTACTGTGTTTATTTCCCTTCACTTTTTTTTCTCCTTCACTTTTAACATAAGTGAGTACTACAGTTTTTTAAAAGTCTTATTTTTTAAAAAGTTTTTTGTTTATTGGGGTGCCTGGGTGGCTTAGTTGGTTAAGCGTCTGCCTTAGGCTCAGGTCGTGATCCTGGTGTGTCCTGGGATTGAGCTCCACATTGGGCTCTCTACTCAGCAGGGAGTTTGCTTCTCCCTTTGTCCTTCACCCTGCTCTTGTGCGCTCTCTCTCTCTCAGATAAATAAGTAAAATTTTAAAAAATCCAAAAAGATATTTATTTATTTATTTGAGAGAGAGAGTGAGCAGGAACACAAGCGGGACCAGGACGACCGGGACCACCGGGACCGGTGGGGCAGAGGAAGAAACAGACTTCCCACTGCGCTGGACCCACCCCCTTGACATGGGGTTCAATCCCAGGACCCCAGGATGATGACCTAAGCTGAAGAAGATGCTTAACTGACTGAGCCACCCAGGCACTCCTAAAATCTTATTTTTAAAATTTGAGTATAGGGCGCCTGGGTGGCTCAGTTGGTTAAGCGACTGCCTTCGGCTCAGGTCATGATCCTGGAGTCCCGGGATCGAGTCCCACATCGGGCTCCCTGCTCAGCAGGGAGTCTGCTTCTCCCTCTGACCCTCCTCCCTCTCCTGCTCTCTGTCTCTCATTCTCTCTCTCTCAAATAAATAAATAAAATCTTAAAAAAAATAAATTAATTAAAAAATAAATAAATAAATAAAATTTGAGTATAGCTGACACACAGTATTACATTAGTTTCAGATGTACAACTTAGTGACTTGACAAGTTTATATTATACATTATGCTATCTTCACCACGAATATAACTACCATCTGTCCCATTACCTCATTATTACAATATCACTGACTGTATTCCTCATGCTCTGCTTTTTATGCCCATGACTTACTCGTTCCATAACTGGAAGCCTGTATCTTTCTCTCCCCTTCACCCATTTTGCCCAATGCCCCATCCCCTCCCCTCTGGCAACATCAGTTTGTTCTCTGTATTTATAGTTCTGATTCTGGTTTTTGTTTGTTTATTCATTTTTTAGACTCCTTTTATTAATGGAATCATATTGTATTTGCCTTTCTCAGTCTGACTAAAAATCTTGTTTTTAATTTCCATTTACTTTCTGGTAACTTCTTACATTTTTACCATGTTTTATAGTCATTCTGATTTCAAATGTATGATTATATCCATTGCCTACTTTTCGTTTTTTCCCCATGTCTTAAAAAAATTTTTTATTGTTGTAAAAACACTTAAGATGAGTTATTCCTCTTAAATTTTTAATTTCACAATACAGTATTGTAAACTACAAATACAACATTGTACAGCAGATGTCTAGAACCATCACTCTAGTATTATACTGTTAAGCTCAGAATTGGCTATTATTTTATAAAAATATTCAGGTTGCATTAAGAAAGTAGTCTTCTATTTATGGTTAGTAAAATTTACTGGATTGTTTTTTTTTCGTAATCAGAAGTAAATGTTGAAATCATCAAACATTTTCAGGATCTACTGAAATTAATATATTTTTCTCAATTGAATTTTGATGAGATTAATCATATTTGATTATTTTAAAATTACAAACCATAATTGCATTTTTGCATTCCTAGAATAAATCCTACTTGGCCCTACAGATAATTTTTGATTAACAAAGATATCTATTTAGTTGATATTGTTGCACTAGTATTCCCAAATAATATTGATCTTTGGGGATTTTTGTGTGCATTATATTTGCAACTTTTGAAAACAGGTATATGTAATTGTCATAATGTTAATAGGAAAATATTGTATCTTTTCCTTTGTTCTGATATGTCACAATATTTATCTGTTCTTGAGGACTAAATTACTACATCCAATAAACTATCCCAGCTCGTGGTCTTTTTCTAAATCTTTGATAAAATTACTTTAACCCACTCATATTTTATCTTTTTTTTTTTTAATCAAAGTGAACCTTACTTATTAGTAGAAAACCATCAATTTCATTTAAAAACTCACACATTTATGAGACAGGAGTCCATCAAAATCCTAAAAGGAGAACACAGGCAGCAACCTCTTTGACCTCAGTCGAAGCAACTTCTTCCTAGAAACATCGCCAAAGGCAAGGGAAGCAAGGGCAAAAATGAACTATTGGGACTTCATCAAGATAAAAAGCTTTTGCAAAGCAAAGGAAACAGTCAACAAAACCAAAAGACAACCGACAGAATGGGAGAAGATATTTGCAAATGACATATCAGATAAAGGGCTAGTATCCAAAATCTATAAAGAACTCATCAAACGCAACACCCAAAGAACAAAGAATCCAATCAAGAAATGGGCAGAAGACATGAACAGACATTTTTCCAAAGAAGACATCCAAATGGCCAACAGACACATGAAAAAGTGCTCAATATCGCTCAGCATCAGGGAAATCCAAATCAAAACCTCAATGAGATACCACCTCACACCAGTCAGAATGGCTAAAATTAACAAGTCAGGAAATGACAGATGTTGGCGGGGATGCGGAGAAAGGGGAACCCTCCTCCACTGTTGGTGGGAATGCAAGCTGGTGCAGCCACTCTGGAAAACTGTATGGAGGTTCCTCAAAAAGTTGAAAATAGAGCTACTGTACAACCCAGCAATTGCACTACTGGGTATTTACCCCAAAGATACAAAAGTAGGGATCCGAAGGGGTACGTGCACCCTGATGTTTATAGCAGCAATGTCCACAATAGCCAAACTGTGGAAAGAGCCAAGATGTCCATCAACAGATGAATGGATAAAGAAGAAGTGGTATATATATACAATGGAATATTATGCAGCCATCAAAAGGAATGAGATCTTGCCATTTGCAACGACGTGGATGGAACTGGAGGGTATTATGTTGAGTGAAATAAGTCAAAAAGAGAAAGACATGTATCATATAATCTCACTGATATGAGGAATTCTTAATCGCAGGAATCAAACTGAGGGTTGTTGGAGTGGGGGGTGGGGTTGGAGGGATGGGGTGACTGGGTGATAGACACTGGGGAGGGTATGTGCTCTGGTAAGCGCTGTGAATTGTGCAAGACTGTTGAATCTCAGATCTGTACCTCTGAAACAAATAATGCAATATATGTTAAGAAAAAAGAAAAAAAAGAAGAAGAAGAAGAAGAAGGTAGCGGGAGGGGAAGAATGAAGCGGGGGAAATCGGAGGGGTAGACGAACCATGAGAGATGATGGACTCTGAAAAACAAACAGGGTTCTAGAGGGGAGGGGGGTGGGAGGATGGGTTAGCCTGGTGGTGGGTATTGAGGAGGGCACATTCTGCATGGAGCACTGGTGTTGTGCACAAACAATGAATCATGGAACACTTCATCTAAAACTAATGATGTAATGTATGGGGATTAACATAAGAATAAAAAAAAATAAAAACTCACACATTTATTAATGTAATTGAATTCTCTTATAATCTAAAAACTGTTATTCTATTTCTAAGGTTATTTTCCATTTCTTATTCTTAATATTGTATATTTTTGTTTTCTCTATTTTTTTTTTTTTTAAGATTTTATTTATTTATTTGACAGAGAGAGACATAGCGAGAGCAGGAACACAGGCAGGGGGAATGGGAGAGGGAGAAGCAGGCTTCCCGCGGAGCAGGGAGCCCGATGTGGGACTCGATCCCAGGACCCTGGGATCATGACCTGAGCCGAAGGCAGACGCTTAACGACTGAGCCACCCAGGCGCCCTTCTCTATTTCTTTATTAGATTTTCCAACAATTTATCTCCACTTTTTAACTTTTCAAAGGACAAATTGGATATATTTACTAATTTTACAATGTTTAAATTAATTTCTGCTTTTAATTCTATCTCATCTTTTCAGGGTCCATTTGCTTTCTAGTTAATTTGAAAACCCAGTTGATTTATTTTAATTATTTTTTATGGTATAATAATAAGTCTTAATTCTCCCCTTCAAAAAATTTTAACCTGCATATACTGTGTTTTGTTATGTTTATTGTCAGCGGAAATCTGTTGTTCTTCCAAATTCCTTTATTTATGACTTTATTGGGATATAATTAATAGTTAACATTGTGTAAGGTATACAATGTGATGATTAGATATGTGAATGTATTGTGAAATGATTACCACATTAAGGTTAGTTAACATCCTTCACCTCACATAATTACCATGTATATATGTGTGTGTGTGTGGTAAAGACATTTAAAATCTACTCTTTGCAACTTTCAAGAATTTAATACAATATTATTAACTACAGTCGCCATGCTATACATTATATCCCATTATTTGTCTTATAACTGGAAGTTTGTACCCTTTAACCCACACATCTCCATTTCGCCCAACTCCCAGGCCCTGGCCACCAGGAGTCCATTCTCTGTTTCCATGAGTTTGGCTCTTTTAGACTCCACATAGAAGTGAGATCATATAGTATTTGTCTTTGTCTGTCTGACTTATTTTACATAGCTTAATGCCCTCAAGGTCCATCCATGTTGTTTGTTGCAAATGGCAACCTTACCTGCTTTGTTATGGCTGAATAATATTCCTGTGTGTGTGTGTGTACGTGTGACATATTCTTTTTTTTTTTTTTTTTTCGTGTGACATATTCTTTACCATTCATCCACTGATGGACATTTAGATTGTTTCCGTATCTTAGCTATGGTGAATAACGGCACAATGAACACGGGAGAGTAGATAGCTCTTAACCCCACCTCAAAGGTATTATGTGTGCAGCAGTAAAAGGGTGTGGTAGATATGATCTGATTTGTCTTAGTAAATATGGTAAAAAAAAAAAAAGATCATAAAAAAGAGTAACAGTAGGGAATGATGAACTATTACCCATTCCAGAGCTCAGGCTCTGGGCATTCTTCCTTATGTCTTTATTCTTAGACAATACAAGGCCCTTCCTCTTCCAACTGAGATCTTGACCTGGCCTTTTTTCCTGACACCAAAAAGGAATCTGAAAAACAAATCCAGAGTCTGACTCTTCCAATCAAGAATCTCTCTCCATGACCACAGCTGGGGATTCATTTCTATATCTATGGCTAGAGGAAACTGGACAAGAGTTGAGGAGTTTATCCTCATGAGCTTCTCTTCCCTACCTACAGAAATACAGTCATTACTCTTCCTGACATTTCTAATTATCTATCTGGTCACCCTGATGGGAAACAGCCTCATCATTCTGGTTACTTTGGCTGACCCCATGCTGCACAGTCCCATGTACATCTTCCTCAACTTGTCCTTCTTGGAGATTGGCTTCAACCTAGTCATTGTGCCCAAAATGCTGGGGACCCTGCTGGCCTGGGACACAACCATCTCCTTCCTTGGCTGTGCCACACAGATGTATTTCTCCTTTTTCTTTGGAGGTGCTGAATGCTTCCTCCTGGCCACCATGACATAGGACCGCTATGTAGCCATCTGCAGTCCCTTGCACTATACAGTCATCATGAACCAAAGGACACGTGCCAAACTGGCTATTGCCTCCTGGTTTCCAGGTTTTCCCGTAGCTACTGTGCAGACCACGTGGCTCTTCAGCTTTCCATTCTGTGGCACCAACGAGGTGAATCACTTCTTCTGTGACAGCCCACCTGTGCTGAGGCTGGTCTGTGCAGACACAGCACTGTTTGAGATCTATGCAATTGTTGGAACCATTCTTGTTGTCATGATACCCTGTTTGCTGATCCTGTGTTCCTACACTTGCATTGCTGCTGCCATCCTTAAGATTCCATCAGCTAAAGGGAAGCATAAAGCCTTCTCTACCTGCTCCTCCCACCTCCTTGTTGTCTCCCTGTTCTATGTATCTTCGAGCCTCACCTACTTCCGGCCTAAATCCAATAATTCTCCTGAGAGCAAAAAGCTGCTGTCATTATCCTACACTGTTGTGACTCCCATGTTGAACCCCATCATCTATAGCCTAAGAAATAATGAGGTGAAGAATGCTCTTGGCCGGACCTTCTGCAAGGCTTTAGACCTTAGAAATTGCATTCCATAGACATTAAGAAGAGTAAAGTGTACTGAATGGGGAGCAATTAGTTTCCTATTTAGCCTTACTCTGCCTCTCTTCCCATCTCTGAGCAGATGTAACCCAGCTGCTGAAATGAATTTTGGGAAGCTCAGTGCAGGGAAAAGAGCACAGAAGTAGATTAGACCTATTGCTACCACCTGGAAAACTTCTCTGCTCATTGTAGGCTCACATTATTTTTCTTATTGGTACAGTGGCATTTTGACAATTCTACGACCTATCCATTCCAGGTATTTATTTTTTTCATGTGTGCCAATGTGACAAACACTGGGACAACATGAAACTACTTGTAGGATGAACTTGGAGACACAAAAGCCATCTTGGCACTTAATCCTGTTTTGGATAAATCTAACTTCATTCAATTGGTAAAAAGCCTATAATCCCTGTTTACATAATTTATTCATTTCATTTTTGTATGCTCCTGAGGCAGTACTGGCTCTTAAGTTAGTTGGTATTTAATATGGATGAAGGAAATTGGAACCTTAATCTCCATGCATATTCCTTTATAACCCCAAGAGCCTTAATCAATTCCTTTGTCAGGCTTTTTTCCCAGGTAATATTGTATTACAAAAAATTATACTCAATATTATCAACTCATCACCAGTAAAGACTTTCCTTGTTTGGCTAACAAATATGTCACTTAGAAACTTACTTTGTTGGCAGCTTCATTAACATTTTTAATTTTTGTGAAGAAATTTACTTGAGTTATTCCATTTAAAATTTTCAGATTTCTCTGTTGTTTTCTATGAGTTGGAAATAATTTCAATAAGTATTTAACCTAGAGATGTCTACATATGCTCTATTCTTTAGTATTGAGTATCATTAGATAATAAACACAATGATTTACCATCTAATTCGATAACAGAATAATCTACACTCCACTGTACTGTTTTTAAGGATTTATTTTCATTCCAGTTAGTTAACATGCAGTGGTATATTTAGTTTCAGGTGTACAATATAGCGATTCAACAATTCCATACATCACCTGGTGCTCATCACAACAAATGTGCTTCTTAATCCGCATCACCTGTTTAACCCATCACTCTCCTTCCTCTCTGGAAACCATCAATTTGTTTCCTATAATTAAAAGTCTGTTTCTTGGTTTGGGTATCTTTCTCTTTTTTCCCCTTTGCCCATTTTTGTTTCTTAAATTCAACATATGGGTGAAATCATATGGTATTTGTCTGTCTATCTGACTGACTTTTTAACTTAGCATTATATTCTCTAGCTCCATCCATGTCATTGCAAATGGCAAGCTTTCCTTCTTTTTTATGGCTTAATAATATTCCACTATATATATATATATATATATATATATATATATATATATATATATATATATATATATATATAAATAACCACATCTTCTTTATCCATTCATCAATTGATGGACACTTGGACTGCTTCCATAATTTGGTTATTGTAAATAATGCTGCTGTAAATGTAGAGGTACATATATCCATATGAATTAGTGTTTTTGTATTCTTTGGGTAAGTACTCGGTAACACTTCACTCTACTTTAAAATGTGACATTTGAGGGGCGCCTGGGTGGCTCAGTCAGTTAAGTGACTGACTCTTGATTTCAGATCAAGTCACAGTCTCAGGGTTATGAGATGAAGCCTCATGTCAGGCTCCACACTCAACACAGAGTCGCTTGAGATTCTCTCTTTCCATCTCCCTCTCCCCTCCCCCTTCTTGTGTGCATGCTCTAAATAAATAAATAAATAAATAAATAATAAAATCTTTAACAAAAAAAAGGATTCTCTCTTTCCCTCTCCCTCCACCCCTGCCCCCTGATTGCACGCTTGCTCTCTCTTTTAAAAAAATTAATAAAAAAAATAAAATAAAATGTGACACACCTGGGTGGCTCAATTGTTTGGACATTGACTCTTGATTTTGAGTCAGGTCGTGATCTCAGGGTCATGAGATTGAACCCCCCCATCAGGCTCCATGCTCAACGTAGAGCTTGTTTGAGATTCTCTCTCTTCTTCTGCCTCTACTCCTCCCCCTGCTTGTACTCTGTCAAAATAAATAAATAAAATCTTTAAAAAATAAAATAAAATGTGCCGTTTGAAGTTTAGGTCCTTTTCTCATTTTGACATGATAAGCCTACACTGGTAATAAAATAAGTAAATAAAATGTTGATGTGCAGAGATACCCATGGCACTCCAATTGCTATCAAGTAATAACTGCATCACTCTAACATTTTTTAACTTAATATTTATTCTTAGCAGCAGGCAAGGCCATGATCACACTGATCATGAGTTTCACGTGTACAATGTAATAACTCAATATATGTATACATTGCAAAATAATTACCACAATAACTTCAGTTACCTTCCATTACCTCACATAGTTAAATTTTTTTTTCTTGGGCACCACTGTGATTTTTAATACCCCAAATAGCAGATGATAATACCACTATGTATGAGTTCTACACAGCTGCTTAGCTTTGCTGTTGTGGTATGAAAGCAGCCATAATATATAAATGAATTTGCATTGCTGTATTTCAATAAAACATTTCTGGATATTGGAATTTGAATTTCATATATTTTTCATGTGTCAAGAAATATTCTTCTGATTTTTTTCTAACCATTTAAAAATGTAAAAATCATTCTTAACTCATGAGCTATATAAAGATCAGTGGAGGGTAGGATTTGGCCTATAGGCTATAGTTTGCCAACAGCTGGGTAAAAGCATGAACTCTGAAACCAAAATGCCTAGGTTTTATGCTGGTTCTGTCACTTGATAGCTTGCTGATATAAGCAGGTTATTTTGCACCTCTGTGTTTCAGTTTTTTCTTCTATAAAGTGAAGATAAGCATAGCACCAATTTCTCCTTTTTCATCTAGGTTGAGAGGATTAAATGAGTTAATATATGTAAATGGCTAAGGAACAGTACTGGGCATACAGTAATTTCTATAGAAAGGTTAGCCATTATAATGATCTGATTACTGGGCAGGGTAGTGATGATGATGGTGAGAATAATAGACATTATAACATGAAGGGACAATTGGAGAAAGATGAGGGTGAAGGTGTTGGTAGGAATCAATTCTTGAAAGGCTTTCCATGCCAAAGAGTTTGAACACTATTTTGTGCACAATATAGATCAGTTGAATGGTTTTCAGCATGAAGAGACAATCAACTCTGTATTTTGGAAATGTTAGTTGGCGATGGTAAGAAAAATGTGTGGTAAAGGAACACAACCTACGAAAGAGACACCAGTCAAAAGACCTTTGTAATTGGGCAGTTAAGAGATTATTAGACCAAAATTCAGTGCAAGGAAAACCACTTCTTAATCTCAGAATTTGAAGTCCTCCATCAAAATGGGTCAGCAGAGTAGGCATTCAGCAGAGCTGACAGATCAGAATAAAATCACTGCTGCCCTGGACTGCATCCACTGTCCTGTTAGCCTGCAGGACAGCAGGGATTTGAGCTTCAAAGCTGGCCTGCTTGCCAAGATGAGTCATTGGGAGGTGTGGCTCTGCAGCCTGAGTTCATTAGCCCTCTCCCCAGATCTGATCCTATTCACCTAAGCTTTCCCTTCAGGCGCCAGGATAGGCCACTGGGAGCCTCAGTCAACTGTACTCCCTGAGCGGCAGTGTGCCTCATTAACAACTTTTTAATGAGGTCACAGGCTGTGACTGCTCATTAATAGGCTGGTTAGTCTGCAACCCCAGGGATGGAGGAGAATGAGGATAGAAGCCAGTGAGAACAGAGCTCAGGCTGCATCAGAACTGTGTCAGAGGGAGAGAGAACAATCCCCCATTAGCAGAGACTCCTAGGCATTCACTCTCAGGTCCCCAGGCTCTGTTCTGACCCTCAGAGACTGATTCTGCTGGTAGAGGTCTGGAGGGACTAAGGCCTTAAGAGGGGAGCAGTGATCCCACACTCGGGCCAGAGATTCTTGAGGAAATCAAACGCTCTTCAGGTTTTCTTTGATGCTTGAGTAAATGGGATATTGCCCTTGGAACTTTTTGTCCCCTTGCTTTCCATAACCATGAATTTCCTTGCTATTCCCCCCCACACATCCAAGTGCAGATTCTTTTGTATTATTTCTCAAGTCTTTTTGAACTATACTTATCATGGGAGTTTAGAGGTTGGCCCTCATCTTCTGTCTTCCTTGTGTACTATCTCTTAGAGATCCCATCCATTGCCAGGGTTTCAACAAATCCTATGGAGATGAAGCCTGCTTGTGGAGGTGAAACTTGGGTATTGGCTTATATCTCCCATCAGGATTACTGGTAGAGCCTCCTAACTGATCTCCCAGCCACGAGTCATATTGCAGACTTACATGTGCCTCTCATTCTAATTCATCCTCCTTACCATCTCGAGTTCTAAGTGTGCATGTGAAAATCTGTCATTTTCATACTTAAAATCCCAACAATTCACCCTCATCTTCAGGATGAAATTAATGTTCATATATTATACAAACCCCCTTCTATTTCAGCTCCATGTACTTCAGCTCTAGTTTATTTTTCTAATTTTGGTTCTTAACCATTCCTCAACCATATAGTTGAATAGATAGTCAACTATTGCCCTTGGGAACTATTTTCTTTCCCCCTACACCATACGTCTCTACTTCCTCTAAATATAGTCTTTTTTATTCCCTTCAACAATTTGCATTCTGAAAAACCTGAGTTCAAATTTCGTGTCTGCTATTTACCAGCTATGTATGTTTATGCAAAGTACTCTAAATTTCTAGCCCTAGGTTTCCACATCTGTGAATGAGGTGATAATACCTACCTCAGGGAGTTGATATAAAGATGAAAATGAAGGGGCGCCTGGGTGGCTCAGTCGTTAAGTGTCTGCCTTCGGCTCAGGTCATGATCCCAGGGTCCTGGGATCAAGCCCCACATCAGGCTCCCTGCTCAGCGGGAAGCCTGCTTCTCCCTCTCCCACTCCCCCTGCTTGTGTTCCCTCTCTCATTGTGTCTCTCTCTGTCAAATAAATAAAATCTTTTTTAAAAAAGGATGAAAATTAGAACAGTGGAACCTCCTGTGAAGGTGTTAACACCAATCATCCTGTGGCAGTGGGGGCGCCATGCAGGGAACCACTTCCACTTGTATAATTTTGTGAGTCTAATCTTTAGTATTTCTTGGAATTTAAAGTAGGATATCAATTATTAAGAATTCTCAATTAGATTGCTACTAATTGTAACATAGATAAATTACTAGGTTCCCTCCTTTTCCCAGAGAGCAGGGTAAAGAAAGGAATAACATGTATTTACTGTCAAATATGAGTTATTTATTTATAAATAAAATATCATTCACTCTTCACAGGTATTATCAGGATGTATAGAATAGCACAAAGGTACAACTGATAAGTGTCAGAGCTTATGTTTGAATCCAGGTCTACCTGAACCCAAAATGTCATGTTCTTTTATAGGCACATAGCATATGCCTTTTCCAAAATATAAAGGCAGACACTGTAAAGAAGTTAGAAGGAAAAGAAAAGAATAATATGTAACATGGAAAGCCAAGAGGCTTCAGGAAGATCATAAGAGAAAAAAAAGTCTTCAAGGAAAGGTAGATATTATTATTAAATCTTTGTATCTCTACTCATTTTCTCTGTCTACAATTCCTGCTCCTCAGCCCCTGTTTCCCATACCAAGTTAACTTCTGGGTATCATTTAAGATTCAACTTGAAGGGGTGCCTGGGTGGCTCAGATGGTTAAGCATCTGCCTTCGGCTCAGGTCATGATCCCAGGGTCCTGGAATCAAGCCCCACATCAGGCTCCTGGCTCAGCGAGGAGCCTGCTTCTCCCTCTCTGTCTGCCTCTCCCCCCTGCTCATGTTCTCTCCTTCTGTCTGTATCTCTGTGTCTCAAATGAATAAATAAAATCTTAAAAAAAAAAAAAGATTCAACTTGAACTTTTTCTCTTCTATGACTCTCTCCCTGATTCCTATAGGCAAATCTGAGTTCACTCCCCTTTGTACATGTATGGTGTCTTGCACTTATCACTGTTAAGCATTAAAGGCATTGCAATTGTATTTTCCACAGTAAAGAGAGTTTATCATTCATGTTTGTATTTCTGATGCCTAATTCAGTGCCTGGTGTACAGTAAGTGCAAAATAAATGAATACATGAATGGATAACCCCTAAATTATTTCCTTAACCCTCACCTCTCACTGAAATGTGAGTTCCATATTTCCAACTGCTTCTAAGACATTTCTGCTTATTTGTCAAGGCATATGTCTAGCACTGTGCTTCCAGACAAACTTACTCTCCCAATCTCCAATCTTGAAAAAAAAAATTCCTGTTACTTCTTTTTTTCCCTCTTCAGATCTTTTTTTTAATGTTCAGTTAGCCACTGTATAGTATACCATTAGTTTTTGATGTAATGTTCCATGATTCATTAGTTGCATATAATACCCAGTGCACAATGCGTGCCCTCCTTAATACCCATCACCCTGATCCCCCATCACCCCAACATCCTCCCCTCTGAACTCCTCAGTTTGTTTCCTGGGGTCCATAGTCTCTCATGGTTCCTCTCCCTCTCTGCTTTCTCCCCGTTCAGATTTCCCTCCCTTCCCCTATGATCCTTAGTATGTACCACATATGAGTGAAACCATATGATAATTGTCTTTCTCTGCTTGACTTACTTCACTTAGCATAATCCCCTCCAGTTCCATCCATGTCAATGCAAATAGTGGGTATTCATCCTTTATGATGGCTGAATAATATTCCAACTTCTTTTTTTTAACCCCACCATTCATTGACATAGTCTTTCATTTAACCAGTGAATATTTACATACTGAATCTTGAGAGTATAAGAATGAACAAGGTGCTGCCCTCAGGGAGTTCTTGGCAACTACACAATACAATTATACAGAAGTAGACAAGTACACAAACAGCTGTAGAACAAAAAGACAGCCATGCAAAGTGCTGTACTATGTCATAATTCTTCACTTTGATAAATGCTATCATAGAAATGTTCCACCAGTCTCCTAATCCTACTCATTCTTTCTTGGCAAAATTCTTACTCAAACTTTGGCTCAATTCCTATGTTCACTGGCCCTGCCATTACACACCACAAGCCAGGCCCTGAATTCTAAACTATTATTATAAGAGCCTCCTCACTGTTCTCAGTTGCTCCCCTGCTCACTTCCCAATCCTCCTTTACACTCACTGCTAAGTACAGGATGTACAAGGATGAGCAAAACAGAGTCCTTGCCCTTGCGGACACTGTAATCCAATGGAGATGAGAGATATTAAACAAAGAATTGCACAAATAAATATATAATTACAAATCGATATCATTGCTATGAAGGAAAAGAACATAGTACTCTGAGAAAGAATTAAAGGAGGGACTAACATAACATAATAAAAAAAATAAAAAAATAAAAAAGATGTATCAAATTAAAAAAATAAAATTAAAAATTAAAAAAAATAAAGGAGGGATTCCTAATTTGCATTTAAAGATTTTTTTTTAATTTATTTATTAGAGAGAGAGTGAGAGAGAGAGCGCAAGAGGGGGAAGGGCTAGAGGGAGAAGCAGACTCCCCGCCGAGCAGGGAGCCCGATGCGGGACTCGATCCTGGGACTCCGGGATCATGACCTGAGCCGAAGGCAGTCGCTTAACCAACTGAGCCACCCAGGCGCCCCCTAATTTGCATTTAGATCAGAGAAGACCTCACCAAGAAAGTAACTTTTTAAAAAGTTTTTATGTTAATTCCAGTTAGTTAATATATAGTGTAATATTAGATTTTGGTGTGCAGTATAGTAAATCAACACCTCCATACAACACCCAGTGCTCATCACAAATGCACTCTTTAATCCCCATCACCTATTTAACACATCCTCTCTCTCCCTTCCCTCTGGTAACCATTGATGTGTTCTCTATAGTTAAAAGTCTGTTTCTTCATTGGCCTCTGTCCCTTTTTTTCCCCTTTGCTCATTTGTTTCTTAAATCCCACATGTGAGTGAAATCGTATGGTATTTGTCTTTCTCTGACAGACTTATTCTGCTGAGAATGATACTCTCTAGCTCCATCTATGTCATTGCAAATGGCAAGATTTCATTCTTTTTATAGCTAAGTAATATTCCATTGTATATATATATATTTTTTTCCTCAGATCTAGGATTAGGGTTCAATTTAGGGCTAGAATAAGGGTTAGGGTTAGGGTTATTACCAGTGTGAGGGTATGCGTCTATTATCCTGCAGTTCAGAGACCTCTCCAGAGGGATATGTTTAGGGTGAGTGTTATGGTCAAGGTGAGGGATTAGGGTTAAGGGTTAGTGGCTACCCATTAGTGGTTAGCAGTTAGGGTTTAGGTTAAGATAAGGTTTTGAATTAGAAGAATACTCTCTACTTCCATCCATGTTATCACACACGGCAAGACTTCTTTCTTCTCAAGGAAGTAACATTTGAACTGGTATCAGAAGAGTGTGTAGGAGTTAACCAAGTAAAAATAAAGAGGAATAATATACAAAGCAAAGAGATTTGTAAATACAAAGATCTAAGTTAGTAATTGCAGAAATGGTGTTAGTGGCAGTATTAGTAGTGATGTTGGTCATCATAGAGTCAACTGGAATGCTCCTTCCCTCTGTGATGGCAACTTTCAAGTCCCAGGTCAAATAGCATCTTAATGGAACCTTTCCATATATGACATTTGTCAGGACCTAGCATGTTTTCTATACTTTATCTCATTTCCTTTTTGAGATGTCTTTACTGGGCATCTTATACATATGAAACTGAGACATGGAATAATTTTTTCCAGGTCACAAGGTTATTAATCAGTGGAGGAAACCAGAATGTTAGTTTTTTGTTTCAAATATCTCTTTTCTATCAACAAAAACAAAAACAAAAACCCCACAAATACTTGCACAGGATAAAAATTCAGCGAGATTCCTTCCTTTTGGAGGTGGAGATAAATTTCCCTTCTTGCATGTGGGTTGGACTTAGCAACTCACTTCTAAGGAATAGAATGTGGAAAGGGGGTAGTGATAAGTCATGTTTATATCGTGCACATTCCAATGTGATGTGATGAGAAGGGCACTTACTTTGTGGTATTATTCCCCCCTTTCTAAATCAAACGAAACCAAACCAAACCAGACCAAATCAAACTAATAAACCAGACTAAATCAAACCAAACCAAATAACAAAAAACAAAAAACCCATCTTATCATGAAAAACCAAGAGACAAGAATATCACGGATTGGAGAAAAGTAAGGATATATGAAAACTAAATGCAATGCAGTGCCCTGTAATGAATCCTGGTAAAGAAAGGAAACATTTGTGGGAAACTGATCAAATTCAAATAAGGCCTGCAGTCTACTTAATAGTATTATACTAATGTTAATTTTTTAAGTTCTGAGAAATGAACTTTAAGATGTTAAAACTAGGGAAATCTGTACAGATGTTAAAACTAGGGAAACCTGTACAGAGTATAAAAAGGACTTCTTACTCTATCTTTGCAACTCTTTAAGTCAAAAATTCAACCAGTATAAAATTATATACAATCAAAAGTAGATATCTGTCTCAATTCTGACCTCTGGTACCCTATTTCCCTGCTGAGAGGCAACTACTAACAATTATCTATATATCTTTATAGAAAATTTCTATAATAAACTTTATTTATATATTTGAAATTTTCTTTTTATAAAATATATGCAGTTGTATGATGTGTATATGATATTCTTCATGTTGATTTTTAAAATAAACTTTAAAAATTGCTAAGCATCAGACTGGCTGGCTGTCTGTAGAGCCTGCTACTCTTGATCTCAAGGTTGTGGATTCGAGTCCCAAGCTGGGTGTAGAGGTTGGGTGTAAAATAAATAAATTTAGGGGGCACCTGGGTGGCTCAGTCATTAAGCGTCTGCCTTTGGCTCAGGTCATGCTCCCAGGGTCCTGGGATTGAGCCCTGCATCGGGCTCCCTTCTCCGTGGGGAGCCTGCTTCTCCCTCTCCCACTCCCCCTGCTTGTGTTCCCTTTCTTGCTGTGTCTCTCTCTCTGTCAATTAAACAAATAAAATCTTTAAAAATAAATAAATAAAAATAAAAATAAATAAATTTTTAAAAATTGCTAAGCATCACAAACCAGACAGATCCAGTTCTAGAATTAAATTTAGGTCACTCTGACTTCAAATTTAGTGCTTTATTCTACAAAATGCTACTTCCCCTTAGCCAAGAGGGTTTTTGTTTTTATTTTTGTTTTCTTTTCTTTTCTTGAAATTCATCCTATTGTCATCTGAAATTCATTGTGGTCTTAAAGGACAATAGATTCAAGAAAGGTCAGGCACCATTGAGGAAGGGAAGAAAGAGGAGCTAAGGTAAGCCCAATAACACCTGGGGGAAAATACAAGTGCCAGCCCTTTAGCTCGCTCTGAGGACAAAAGAGGCATAGCTGGGAATAACTCTCCTAAGTCAGGACTGGGAGCATGGCCAGCCCATGTAGTGTGCTCACTCATGCCCGACAAAGGAGGCAGCAGGGACCTGGCTTTGAGTCCAGCCACTAATGGCTCATGCAGGATAGAAAGTAAGACTTTCTGGTTCCTCTTTTGGTTCTTCTGACAACAGAGCCAGAGCTCTTCAAACACTCAAGGGCAAGCATGAAGTATGGGTGTCAGGCAGAGCTGAACAAGGCAGATTTCCCTGCTGGGCACAGGTAAGGTTTCTGTTAATGGCCAGATTAGCCAAGGGCTCCTCTCCAAGTTCCAGTGCTCAACTGGACCAGGTTTGGCAGGATTTGGAGGGACACCCCATTCTATTCCTGTGTCCATACTGGGAAGATCTCATCAGTTCCTCTCTTGCTATGTCATAAGTGAGATCTGAGACCACAAAAAGATTGAGATTTCTAGTTTTTTTTTTTTTTTTCCCAGTTCTATCCTCTAAAGCTTTCTGACCCAGACCTGCAGCCTCCACAGACATATACTTCCTCCAAGTTCAACTTTCCTCTAATTAACTCGGGGAAGACTTGCCTCAATGGAACATTCATGAAGGAGAGCACATCAGAGTACACTACTTCTTTAGGACAACTTTATGGGTGCAGAAGGCCTAGAAGAGTGTGTTCCTACTCCTGGGACAGTCGGTCAAATGATTAGCAGAGAAACGTTCTGCAGAAGTTCTGGAGGGACTAGATGGAAAGGGCCTGTGGGCTGGCCATGAGCCACCAGGATCTGTGATGCCTCCCACTCTTGAGCCAGGGTGCCATCTCTTCTTCCAGAAGTTCTATGGGAATCCAACAGGCCATTCCATCTCTCCTCCCTCTACCTTTCCAATCCTCTTCACCAGCACCAAACACTACACTTTGTCCTGAAATGGAGCGTCTCATGAAAGTGGAGTTCTGACTAAAGGGAGAGCAGTCATTGAGAAAAGTAAGAATTCCAGTGATGAATGGAAACTCTGGGGAGAATGAACTGTGTCAAGTTCATGTTTTCATTCATCCAGTCATCCTAAAGCCCATATTAATAGCTTATCTGACTAGACACTGGACTTCCTCCTGTAACGATGACTGAGACAGTTAATTTTCTGAAGGAGCTTACAGATCTAGATGTAAATAGGCAATTATAATATCTGAATACTTGAAATATTTTTAAAGGGTGTAGGAAAGTAGAGAAGATGACTAGTCCCTTTGGAAGCACCACACAAAGACAGAGATGAATTTGAAAATCAGAAGGAAGTTTAGCCAGGTGGAGAAGGGAGTATGTGTAGGCAGAAATGATGTCACATGCAAAGGCACAGAAACAAAGGAAACTGACCTGTCAAATAAATGGTAAGAAGCTCAACAGTGAAGCAGAGGAAGGACCAAAGGTGACACTTAAAGTTTAGGTTATGTTCATTTTGTATGCTTTGTTGAAAACCTCATAATTGCTCTTACTGTAAATTTTTCTGATTGTGGCTCTGTCACTTAATTTCCATGCAATTACAAAGTTTCTTAACTACAAAATTATTTATCTGCTTTAAATTTTTTTACTCATCTCTGATATAGAAAGGATAATGATGGCATTTAAATCATAGCTGTAAGAAGAAAATGAGAGAATGAATGTAAAGCACAAAGCATAAGTCTATTAGATACTCAGAATTGCTGGCTTGGTCATCATATGATTATAAACACTTTCATTCATAAGGTTTTTATTGCTATTATATAACAAAGGTAGCTCACTGTAGAAAATTTAGAAATATAGGAAATAAAAATAAGAAAATAAATCTCCACTTTTTACCAGTTGAAGTAGATCACTTTTAAATTTTGCATATACCCTTTCAGCCTCTTTCTATAAGCATATATTTACAAAATTAGAAATTAATCATATGTGTGCAAGGTTGCATCTTATTTTTTCATTTAATATTATATGGTGATTATTGCACTACAGCATTAAATATTCTTCAAAATCACTTAAATGATTGCATGATATCTCCTTAAATTCATGCTTTGTAATTGAACCATTCATTCATTTATCTATTAATGATTATTTTCAAGTTATCACTAATGGTTGGCACTGAACAAACTTACATGTAAAATCATTGCCTCCATCTCTTCTACAAGAGAGGTTCTTGCATCAAAATGTATGAACAGTGAAGAATCCTCACACAAATGTGCCAAATTGATTTTTAGAGAGATTATACTAATTTACACAGCCCTAAACAAAATAATATATTGCTTACTACACCACCCCTAACACTGAATATTTTTCAATTTTTCAAGTTTTATGAAGAAACTGAATTTCTATATTAATTTTTAATTTTATTACTAGCAAAATAGAACAATTTTTATATGCTTACTGGCCATTGGCACTTTCTGGTGGAATAAAATTTTGCATCTTCTATTTCTCTTTTGGGGAGATCATGTCTTTTAAAAAATTATTTATATGACTCATTACTTATCAGATAGACAAATGCTTTTTATTTGTTGCCATTATTGCAAATATTTTTCCTGTTTGTCATTTATCTTTCCCTTTTACTTATGGGTTTTTTTGTGTTGTAAGTATTTTATTCCTTATTATGTCCAAGTATTTGTTCTTCAAATAAAAACCAATATATTTCACTGTAGATAGTACAAAAAATATAAAATGCAAAGAAGAAATTTAAAGCACTTGTAATTATATCACTAAGATATTAACAAAGGAATAGAACTGAAGGTTTCTATATGTATATTTATGCATGCATGTATGCATATATATAAATTTTCATTTCGAAATAAATGTCTTACATTGAACCTACTATTTTGTAGCCTAACTTACCAACTTTGCAAAACATATTAAATATTTTCCCATGTTATTTGATATTCTTACAACATACTTTAAAATTAGTTCATACCATATGATTTCACTCATACGTGGAATTTAAGAAACAAAACAGATGAACATAGGGGAAGAGAAGGAAAAAGAAAATAAGATGAAAATTGAGAGGGAGGTGAACCATAAGAGATTCTGAACTCTAGGAAACAAACAGGGTTGCTGGAGGGGAGGTGGGTGAGGGGAAGGGATAATTGGGTGGTGGGCATTAAGTACGGCACTTGATGTAATGAGCACTGGGTGTTATATGCAACTGATGAATCACTAAATTCTACCTCTGAAACTAATAAAAAAAAGTTACTTCATAGCATTCCATAGTACAGATGTAGTACAATTTATTTCACTGATCTATTTTTACATATTTAGACTATCCTTTATTGTTTGTTTCAATTATTCTATTGTAAATAGAGTTGAGAGGAGAATTCTACTAGATAAAATTTACACATAATCTTAATCTAAAGTTGTAGACATGGGGGCGTCTGGGTGGCTCAGTCGTTAAGCATCTGCCTTCGGCTCAGGTCATGATCCTAGAGTCCTGGGATCAAGCCCTGCATCGGGTTCCCTGCTCGCAGGAAGCCTGCTTCTCCCTCTCCCACTCCCCCTGCTTGTGTTCCCTCTCTTGCTGTCCCTCTCTCTGTCAAATAAATAAGTAAAATCTTTAAAAATAAATAAATAAATAAAGTTGTAGATATGTAATTGCTAGTTCAAAGGGTCTCTGATACATACTGTGAAATACACCTATCATTTGGACCTACAGTGTTCAAATGTCTATATTCTTTCACTTTTACCCCAAATAAATAATTAATATTTTAAATTTTTGAGAAAGATAATCTCTGTTTTAAAAAAATTGCATTTGATTTCTGATGACTTTGAACATTTTTCATGTTTTTTTGGCATTTGATTTCTGATTATGTGAATTGAATGATTATAGCTTTACCTAATTTTCTTTTGGATAAACTGCAACAATCTCTTGAAATTTATCTCATATATATTTTCTCTATTTGGAATTTATCTTTAATTTCTGTTAGGCTTTTAATGTTCAAACATTTAATTTTATATGTTCAAATCAATGAATCTTATCTTTTTTAGATTCTGTTTTAGAATTTATGCTGAGAAAGACCTTCAGAAAGCTAATGTAAATATTAACTTACATTTCTTTTCAAATTCAACTATGGCTTACTATTTACACTTAAATCATCCATATTTGATGTATTTTGGTGTATTGTTTAAGGTGAGACTGTAACATTTATCTTCCCTTCAAGTTGCCCCAAAGCTGTTTATTGAATTTGTCTTATATATGCACTGCTGCTGGGAGTCATTCTGTTTCAATTATTTGCCTAAAGTACAATTCTTCAAAGCATGAACAGATAAACATAACAAAACATTTTAATATTAAGAGAGAATATAATAAAACATTGTGAAATAGTATTATAATATGTTTTAATATCTTTTTTTAAGATTTTTTAATTTATTTATTTGACAGAGAGAGACACAGCGAGAGAGGGAACACAAGCAGGGGGAGCGGGAGAGGGAAAAGCAGACTCCCCCAGACTCCAATTTCATGAATATTGGAAAACCCCTTATTTGATAGATCAATCTTGAAACTGGCCAACCAATTGTATTTCTTAATATTGATAGTTTTTCATCTTCCTCTAATAATAACGTTATCTTTTCCTTTCTAATATTTACTTCTTATTTATTTTCCTGGTCTAATTGCACTGGCCAAAATCTCCAAAACTTTTTGTGAAACTAAGTTGGGAGTCTCCAGAAGGACTTAAGGAGATCTCAGACTTCCTCCAAAATACATATAATATTATATATTTTTTTGAAGGAGAGAGATTCCATAGTTTTTGTCAGATTCTCAGAAGATTGCATGATCCCCCGAATTTAAGAATCTCTGCTCTAATGTTTTACTTGTAAGTTGGCTGTTATTTTTACAGATATTCAAATTATATTGAGAAAGTAGTCTGGGTTATATGAGGTAAAATGAAATCCCAATGGACTTACTACCATGACCTTCCTTGGGTTCTGAGATACCTAGCTCCTCTGACTTCTGTCCATCTTTCAGAATCTTCTTATGCTCCTTTCACATATAATGTCTAGGGGTTTTAGTTTTAGTTATGCTCCTTTCACATATAATGTCTAGAAAGAATAAGGAAAAGCACATCTCTCCCATTTTCCTAGAAACAGAGTTCTCTGATTTTTTTTTTTTTTTTTTTTTTTTGCCTTTGCAGTTGGGCTAAAGTTTTTGTTTGGTTGTGGTTTATAGGGGTCTTTAAAATTAATTTTGTTTTATTTTTATCATTTTCTAGTCTAGTTACTTAACAGAATTTTTCCCTATCTTCAAATTTAAAAAAAAAAACTTTCACTAATAATAAAGAAATGTTTGTGTAAACCTTTTAAAATTTATTTTGTTTTGAACCTAGAGATTCTTTCATTTAAAAGTCATGCCTTCCTTTAGCTCAGAGATGTTTGTTCTTCCCCTGGTACTTTTTTGAGTATTGTTTCTCTTTTCTTTGTCATGTCATTCTGGAATGCCTATCAGATTTATTTTATTTCCTGTGCTTTACTTCATTATTCTTCTCATTATTTTCCTATTTTCAAAATTTTTCTCAGTAATGTGAGTATAATTTCTCAAACTTGTATTCTAATTCACCAATTCAGTTTTCTTAGTTTCTAACACAGCCTTTTAATCTGATAATCATGGTCACCATCCTCACCCCCACTCCACCCCAGCCACCATGGTCTTTTCTGACATAAGACCGTCATTTTTATAACTACTTACTCAATACTTAATATCTCATAGGGCTTTTTTGAGAATACATATTGAAAACAATTCAATATGTCTTCAGTTTCTTTCAGATTCTTTTTTAAGAAAGGGAACAACTATTCTGTTCTTGGATTCATCCCGTTAATTTGAATTATTGTTGTCATACCTCTCATGTCTTTCTCTATTTACTTATTCTGAAAAGCACAGGGCTGCATTGTATTAAATGACAGTAGGAGTTTCTAATTAAAATCCTCTGTTTGCTGCATCAGTGATCCTTTTATTATTTTTTTTTGAAACTTGTATTTTAGTTGAGCTCAAAACTGTAGACATTGCTTCATTTAATTTTTAGTGTTTCAGAGAAATCTTAGAGTGGTCTGATCATTATCCTTTGTCAAAAATGATTTTCTTTTCCTGAATAGATGTTTTGGAGTTTTAAATACAACCTTGAAACTCAAATTACTCACCATGACCGGACTAATATTGAGCTTCTCTTCATTAGTTTGTCTACTGCTTAAAAATGGATTATATATGAAATAGAAGGATGAGCATACCATCTGGTCGTCTTGATCCCAGGTATAGAGATTTGATCCCTCCAATAATTCCACCCTATACCATCCATTCTCAATGCCAGAGTGATCTTTCTACATGGCATATATAACAATGTCACTCCTGGGCTTCAAATATTCAGGTGGCTCTCTTTATGGAATAAGGTCCAAATTGCTGAGCATAGAATAAAAGTCTGTTGGATGGAATGTATCCAAAACAAGGACCACATGTTTGTTTCTCTTCTACTTTGTTTCAATTCTGGTTTCTACTGCTCTTTTTTTTTTTTTTTTTAAGATTTTTATTTACTTATTTGAGAGAGAGAGTGAGTGAGAGAGAGCACAAGCAGGGTAAAGGGCAGAGGGAGAAGCAGACTCCCCGCTGAGCAGGAAGCCTGATGTGGGACTCGATCTTAGGACTCTGGGATCATGACCTGAGTTGAAGGCAGAGGACTAACCAACTGAGCCACCCAGGCGCCCTCTACTGCTCTTAAGAAATGTTTTTATTTCTGTTTTTAAGCTTGTATTTTTTTGTACAGTAGTTCCCTAACCACGTCCAATTCTTTTTTTATTTATTTTCCCATTTCAACTAATAATTTCTCCATTTTAGAATTCAATATTCTAGATTACCAAGATAACAAGAAAAGAAGAGCATATGATAGTAAGTTGCAAATTAGAAACAAATAATACAAAATGTAACTTTGCAGAAATTCCTATTTTGATTTTCTTAAGCATTAATGAGTTAGTCTTCAGATCAAGGCAGAGCAGTCCAATGATGCATGGTCCAGCGAAAATCTGAGAACTCTGGAATCCAACAAATGTGGTTTGGATTTGAGATTTACCACTTTAATTGCTGTTCTTTAACTTCTCTGGGATCAGTTCCTCACCTATAAAATGCACATATAAAAGGACAAAACACAGGCATGTGTTAACTGTCCTCAATACATGCTAGCCCCTCACTTACCCCCCAAATTTCAGCCAGCAAAAAAAGATTCATGAAGAGTAGAAAAATTATTAGATGCATTATTCTGCTTATATTATAAATATATTTCTAAAGCTTTGATAAATGCATGTAGATTTGGGGTTTGTTTAAAGATTTTATTTATTTATTGGTCAGATAGAGGGAGAGAGCACACAAGAGGGGAGTGACAGGCAGAGTAAGAAGCAGTCAGAGAGAGAAGCAGGCTCCCCGCTGAGCAAGTAGCCCAATGCAGGACTCAATCTCATGACCCTGGGATCATGACCTGAGCCGAAGGCAGATGCTTAACCAACTGAGCCACCCAGGCATCCCAACATGTATGTGTTTTTAACGAAATCATGAACATTGGGCTTGTTTCTCAAAAGGTTATGTGCTTTCAGGAATATCACTTCTCCCAAAATGTGCCCTTTGGTGACCCCTTCAGAGACTTAAGTTTCTGATTTGGTATAACTTTTCTGTACACCTTAATGTACAAATAGGGAAATATGAAATCCTCCAGAAGCTGGCCCAGGCCCATCTCTGAGTTTAAGCTCTGGCCATTCTTCCTTATGTCTTTTTTCTTAGACAATACAAGGCCCTTCCTCTTCCAACTGAGATCTTGACCTGGCCTTTTTTCCTGACACCAAAAAGGAATCTGAAAAACAAATCCAGAGTCTGACTCTTCCAATCAAGAATCTCTCTCCATGATCACAACTGGGGATTCATTTCTATATCTATGGCTAGAGGAAACTGGACAAGAGTTGAGGAGTTTATCCTCATGAGCTTCTCTTCCCTACCTACAGAAATACAGTCATTACTCTTCCTGACATTTCTAATCATCTACCTGGTCACCCTGATGGGAAACAGCCTCATCATTCTGGTTACTTTGGCTGACCCCATGCTGCACAGTCCCATGTACTTCTTCCTCAGGAACTTGTCCTTCTTGGAGATTGGCTTCAACCTAGTCATTGTGCCCAAAATGCTGGGGACCCTGCTGGCCTGGGACACAACCATCTCCTTCCTTGGCTGTGCCACACAGATGTATTTCTTCTTCTTCTTTGGAGGTGCTGAATGCTTCCTCCTGGCCACCATGGCATATGACCGCTATGTAGCCATCTGCAGTCCCTTGCACTATACAGTCATCATGAGCCAAAGGACACGTGCCAAATTGGCTATTGCCTCCCGGTTTCCAGGTTTTCCCGTAGCTACTGTGCAGACCACGTGGCTCTTCAGCTTTCCATTCTGTGGCACCAACAAGGTGAATCACTTCTTCTGTGACAGCCCACCTGTGCTGAGGCTGGTCTGTGCAGACACAGCACTGTTTGAGATCTATGCGATTGTTGGAACCATTCTTGTTGTCATGATACCCTGTTTGCCGATCCTGCCGATCCTACACTTGCATTGCTGCTGCCATTCTTAAGATTCCATTCCATAAAGCCTTCTCTACCTGCTCCTCCCACCTCCTTGTTGTCTCCCTGTTCTATGTATCTTTGAGCCTCACCTACTTCCGGCCTAAATCCAAAAATTCTCCTGAGAGCAACAAGCTGCTGTCATTATCCTACACTGTTGTGACTCCCATGTTGAACCCCATCATCTATAGCCTGAGAAAAAATGAGGTGAAGAATGCTCTTGGCCGGACCTTCCGCAAGGCTTTAGACCTTAGAAATTGCATCCCATAGACATTAGGAAGAGTAAGTGTATTGAATGGGGAGTAGTCAGTTTCCTATTTGGGATCATCTGCCTCTCTTCCCATCTCTGTTGGGATGAACCCAGCTGCTGAAGCTCAGTGCAGGGAAAAGAGCGCAGAAGTAGATAAGACCTATTGCTGCCACCTGGAAAACTCCTCTGCTCTTTGTAGGCTTATTTTATTTTTCTTATTGGTATTTGAACAATTCTGTGCCAAGTAATTCCAGATATTCACATTCCTGTGTCCACACTGTGAACAGTATAAAACTGCTTATAATCCTGATGTGTGAACACATTTAATAACAGGACAAAATCAGTAAAAATCATCATGTCACTTTCTCTTCCTTTTGGCAGATCTGACTCCATTCATCAGATAGAAAAACCTATGACCCCTCCCAATGCATAACTTTCATCACTGTCTTACTTCAGTTCGCATGTCCTTGAAGCAGTTCTCCTAAGCTCACTGGTATGTGTTATGAATATAGGAAAGTGTATTGATAATCCCCATACTTACACCTTTATAACCCCACCATCATTTTATTCCTTACCCTATTTTTCCCATGAAGAATGAGCTGAGCTTCCATGGGCTGTCTCTCTATCCCATATTCAGGTTCTTAAATCTTGTTGAAGTAATGTTATAAATTTCTATTGTGATTCTGTTTTTTGAAATTTAAATTCAATTAATTAACATATAATGTATTATTAGTTTCAGAGGTAGAGGTCAGTGATTCATCATTCTTATATAATACCCAGTACTCATTACATCACGTGCCCTCCTTAATGTCTTGTGATTCTGTTTTCATCGAAGTTTAAAATGGATCTAGCTAACTGCAACATAGCTCTTCTTTAACCACAATATTACTCATTCTTTTTATAATTTCATAGTATTCGGTCTTCTAGATATACCATGGTTTACTTAACGAATCTTTTACAGTTACAAATCATGCTGTAAAAAATAGTTTTATATAAACACTTTCATATTTTTGCCAGTATATCTGACAGATGGAAATCTAGAAATTTCTGTGTATCATGTATCAACAAATGTATCATGTTGTTATATATTGGCAAATTTCCCTGGAAATTGATTGTACCATTTTACACTCCCACCAGCAGTTTACAAGGGTTCTTGTTTCCCCACAGCCACATCAATAACATTTGTCATCAAAAATTTGGAATTTTGCTTATATAATAGGTAAAAAATAACTCAAATTTTAATTGGAAGGAAATAAACTTTGAAGAATATGGAAGAAAATTTGAGTAAATTAGAGAAAATGGTGAATTTAATTCAGACTTCTGAATTAATAGTTTAGGTGATTAGCAGCTAGTGATGTTTGATACTCTATTTTCTCTACTTAAAAGATTCTTTCCATCTTTATTTTAGACAGATCCATCTCATCTTTCAAGGTCCCACTGTGATCCCTCAAGCAGCATAAATTATTCTCTCCTACATGCATCTACTCCAATTTTATCAACAGATAAGTTAAATTTTTGTTATACTTTGGTATACTTGTTTTTACACGTTTGTCTTCCCCCAGTGTACCTGTAACTCTTTGAAAATGAAAGCAGCACAAGTATTTCTGTTTTATATGACATGGGCATTCCTGAAAAACTTATGTTCTGAAAAACTCTACACTGAAAATACTATGGAAAAGTGGGATTAGGGCAGACCACTCAGAATAATGCAACTCTGAAGCCAGAGTTTTAACAGAAACACAGCTGGTATTTGGAGAGACAACACAGACTGCTCAGACATTCAGTTCAGTGATACTGGAGGTTGCCACAGTAGATATTTAACATGCATAGTAACAATAGGATGAAAATGTCAGTGATGGTTTATTTAGTAGAAGGGTATTTGGTGCCAAGATAATGCAGATGATGTGATGCTGAGAACCAGTGGGCAGCCCTTACACAGTCATGAGAGTCAGTGCCACTTTCCAGGAACCAAAAGCTGCACAAAAGAAGAGATGCTCCTCTTTGTGAATGAAGCCTCAAGTACAGGCCTACTTTTAAAATTTTCTTTAGAACAGCTAAGAGATGCCAAGGTCTCATGACATTTACTTCAGTGTTGAAGGTTATCACTTTATCTGTTCTGGTTTGCTTTGCCCAATACAAACTTTACATTATAATGAAATTATTCTCCAATTTTTCAATAGTGTATGAAGGATGAATAAATAAATGGGTAATCTGGTTGAGAAGTGGTGGTGACTTGGAATAGAGAATGGAATTTATCAGGTATCAGTAGAAATTAATTCTAAATAATTTTTAGAGGAAGAATTGACAGGATTTGATGGTGGATTGCATGTGAGGAAATACAGTGGTCAAGAGAGAGAATTTGATTCTAGGCCAAGACCAATTCCTGCGGTAGAGTATAGGTTTTCTGAGAGTCTGGAGGAGAACCATAAAAGAAGCATGAAAGAGACTTTTTCCAGAACAGTCAAGCCTTTTCCTTCATATCCCTGTTACGAATCTCCTTTCAACTTTTAGAAACATCTTCCCCAAACTTGCAGTAACTGATCTTGCCTTGGGACCAGTTGCTTTCATTGGGTTATCCCAGAACCAGATATGGAGCCAAGGACTCAAGTGCAAGTGAGTTATTAAGGAGAAACCATTAAATGAGTGGGGGAAATAGAGTATGAATGGAGAAGAAGCTAAGAAAAATATAATTTTGGGTGCAATCCCAGACCCAGCCTAATCCAGCAGGGAATTCCAGAGCATAAATAAAGCTTAGTTTGTTCTGCTTCATGTCATAAGAAGTAGGCTTTTGTACTTCCATTCCAGTCATCCACTGACTACTGGCAGACTGGGGCATGGGGAAGAGTGAGAATTAAAGCTCCCAGACACCACTCTCTCCCAGTGCCCTCGGGCATTCTTAAGGGCTCAGGTACAAGCTACTAGAAGTAAAGCTTACAGAAGCTGACAAAGGATGCTCAGAGCTAGTCAAAATAACCGAGGAGGATTGAAGAGAAACTCCAGCAGTGTCTACTACAGTCTGCCCTTCCGAAGTGCTATTCATCATCTGAGTGTTTTGGTCAAGAAAAAACTCCAAAGTCTCTAATCAGAACATTAAAAAATGGTCATTGAAAAAAATAACTACTGAAATGCTAAATCTAGAGCTCAGTTCAACATACAGCAACCTCTCCAAGTTCAACATCTATCCAGCAGTGTGAATTCTGATACATTTATTTTTTCCAAATGAGTAGTTTGAATCAAACACGCAAATCCAAACTCATCTCCCAAGATATGCATTGGTCATCAGAAACAATGGAGTCAAACACATATGTGTGAAATAAATATTTTCTTATTTAATTCATCATTTTCAAGGCATCTTTATTTTTCACAATAGACTCAGACCCCCACATCATTATATAGGGCAATGATAGTTCCTTTTACTTCATCTTCCACTTTTACAGAGGCCCCTTTGGGATTGCTGGCACTGAGAAAATAGTTCGTGATGATTAATTTATATTTGAAAGGCTTTTGCCTTAGGTGAAGACATGGCTGAAACTTTGGGATTGCTGCTCATAACTTTATTAAATTGTAATCCAAGTCCCTACTCGAGTTATGTCCAGGGAAATGGGAAATGGTCATGCTATTTTTGTAGCTACATCATTTTCTCCTAGTTACATATCCATCACAGTTATAATTTCACATTTTTATATGGTTCTTTAATATTTGTCTTCCCATTTAAACTATATGTTCCATGAGGACAAGAACAATGTTTATAAAATTTCCTACTGAAATTTCACTGCCTGGTTCATGTTAGGCGTCCAAGAATTATTTGTTGAATGAATGAACAAACATTCAAAGTAGACCTTGTGCATTTGCTCATTGGCCATTGGAGCCTGTAATACAATTTTTCCTCCTCCAAATGCAAGTACTCAGGATTTGAGAAGAGAGAAAGGATGAGAGGAAGAATGGCAGAGAGAAGTCATGTAGCTATTTCCATTCTCACACTACTTTTGGTTGTAATTCCAAGTAAACATGGGAACTAACATGAATTTATGTTATATCCTAGACAAGGAGAAAGGTTATCAGGGGGAAGAATAAATAGCTATTCTTTTTTATCCATTGAGTCACCTTTGTTATCACTTTTGTTGGAAATATGCTATACTTCCCTACAGCAAAGTGCAAGATGAACGTGCCAGCCTAATTAATTGAAATGGAAAATCTCAGTTCATATAGGTGAAGGCCGATGAAGAAGGTCAGTGTTTTAAATATGGCTTGTACAAAAATTCAAGCACATATTTGCAGACACTAAGCTAAATACTAAGCAAATAATAATGAAGAAGTCAGATATGGTTACTGCTTTCAGTAAGAAACACACAATAAAATTTCTGTTTCAGAAGCACTATAAGAAATGTTCAGCTATGCATTAAAGTCTTTGGATGAAGCCCTAATCAGCTTGGGGAAACTTTATCTCAAAGCATGGACATCATATTACTAACTCAACTTCAATTCTTATTCCAGAAGGATTAGGATTTTAAGACTGTTAGTCAGACTTTCTTCTTTTCATCTTAACCAGGAGTTAATAGCTCCTCAACCAACAGCACCCCCAACCAACTGCTTATGGTTTTCATTAATATTCTCCACTATGGCTTAGACAATGATTATAGTTCTCCTCTCCATGCCTGGAAACTTCTGAATCCAGGTCAGAAACACTCCCAAAGAACCAGCCCAGTGAGAATCAAAGTGAGGGGAGATATAAAAGAATACTGGCATGATAAAAATGAAATCACTGTTTTAAAGAGATGCCTGCACTCGCATGTTCATTGTAGCATTTTCACAATAGCCAAGACATGGGAACAAACTAAGTGTCCATTTACAGATGAAAGGATAAAGAAAATGTGGCATTTGTATAGATATATACAATGGGATATTAATCAGACATAACAAAGAAGGAAATCCTGCCATTTGGACAACATGGTTGGACCTCAAGGGCATTATGCTAAGTGAAATAAGTCAGACAAAGAAAGAAAAATACTGTATGATCTCACTTATATGTGGAATCTGAAAAAGCCAAACTCAAAGGAAAAGAGAGTAGAAGAGTGGTCATCAGGGGTTGGGGTAGGGTGATGTTGGTCAAAGGGTACAAACTCAGTTATAAGATGAATGAGTTGTGGGGATCAAATGTACAGCATAGTGTCTATCATTAACATTACTGTATTATATACTCGAAAGTTGCTAAGAGAGTAGGTCTTAAATGTTTTCACCACACACATATACAAAAAGGTAATTATGTGAAGTAATGGACATGTTAACTAACTCTATTGTGTTAATCATTTCAATATAAATACATGTATTAAGTCATCACATTATATACCTTAAACTTATACAATGTTATATGTCAATCTGTCTCAATAAAGCTGAGGGGAAAAAAGAACACTGGCATGCTCTTCTAATCTCTCTCTGGTGCAAACCTTGGAGAATAGACAGACCCTTAAGGTTTTTCCCTTTGCTCTCTTGTAGCCTCATGAGTGCAGGAAAAGTTGGAGTTGCCGCAAAGATCTTCCTCCATTTATGAGATTTTGCAGAATCTTTATGAATTTTTGCACTCCTGGGAATTCCTCAAAATTCACACCTGTCAAAAAGTGAACCTACGACTTGACCTGAGGAAGAGGAAGCATTGGGGGAATCACTCTATTACAGTAAACAGCAGGGACAAAAATAGTCCTGAGACCCAGCCTGGAATCCTCTAGAGTGATTGACACAGGCCCAGATCAGAGCTTCTTTGGAATGACTAATGCTGCACAACTCAGGGCTTCTTTATAGGGACTGACTCAGCCACAGCCCAGGATTTACCTGGGGTGTCTGACACAGCCCTGGACAAAGCTTCTTTGAGAATGTGACGTGGCAGAACCCCAGAGCTCACCAGCAATGAGGACTGAGACAAGTACAACCCAAAGCACCTTTGAAATGATTGGCACAGACACAATCCAGGGCTTTTCTGAAATGATTTGCACAGATGTCACAGCCATATTTTAGGACTCCCCCAGAGTTGCTCATTTGGATATAGTCTCAGGGTACTCTAGAGCAGCTGAGAGGGACCAGGGGTTCTCTGGAATGTGATACGAATTTCACTCAGGAGGTAAGTAAAGAGCGAAGTGGACAGAGCACAGACTTGAACTCTTGTAAAGAGGATGATGGCTTATTATCAAGAAAATGTATCTTCTTTGACATATTCCTAGGAAACAAGAAGGAAGATCAGAGGTCTCAGGTAAAAAAACATGGAGTTTTACAAGACTCGACAAATGAAGTAATCTGGGAAAAGATGTAAAACACTGATAATATATGTATTGGGCTTTAGAATGGTTGAAGCATTTGCCCATATATTATCTAATTTCACATAGTTAGGGCATCTATAATAATAGTCATTTTACAGTTGGGAAGACTATAATTCAGAAAATGTCATGTCAATAGCTCTGTGTCTCACAGCTAAAAAACAACAACCAGAACTTTAACTCTGAATTTATGACTCTAAAGTCCTTGCTGTTGTAACTATGTGGCCTCAAACTATCATTTATGTGGGAGTTTCACAAGGCTTTTTACTTATTTATTTGTTTGTTTGTTTGTTTGTTTATGAGAGAGAGAAGGCAGGGTGAGGAGAGGCAGAGGGAGAAACAGTCTTTTTTTTTTTTTTAAGGTTTCATTTATTTATTTGACAGAGAGAGACACAGTGAGAGAGGGAACACGAGCAGGGGGAGTGGGAGAGGGAGAAGCAGGCTTCCCACGGAGCAGGGAGCCCGATGCAGGGCTTGATCCCAGGACCCCGGGATCATGACCTGAGCTGAAGGCAGACGCTTAACGACTGAGCCACCCAGGCGCCCTGAGGGAGAAACAGTCTTAAGCAGACTCCCCGCTGAGCAGGGAGCCTGAGGTGGGGCTCAATCCCAGGACTCTGAGATCACCACCTGAGCTGAAACCAAGAGTCAGAAGCTCAACCGACTGTGCCACCCAGGCTCCCCAGTTTCACAAAGTTTTCTCAAGTATGTTATCTAGTTCTCTCTTGTTCAAATAGTGCAGGAATCTCCAAGATGTTACCACAGAAAGGAGACACTCTGGATAGAAGTGTAGCTGGCCAGACCACCTCAGCTAAGTTTCTGTATAACTTCCCCCTTCCATACGGTTCTCTCTCCCTCTGATGGCTGTAAACACAACTACATTTATCCAAGGGTTTGTGCTTGCAAGACCAGTAGTAAAACAGTAGCTGGATTATACTTCATTGATAACATCCTGACAACCACAATTGCATGCATGCAGCTACAGGAAGATCGGTTCTTCAGAGTATTGTCCCAGCAACCTCCCCTCCACCATCTCTTCCCTGCTTAGTAGAGGAAAACAGATCAAAATGTAAAAACTGAAGAGAAAGGTGAGAGAAATGGAAGAGAAAGAAAGGAAAAGCTAGATCAAAAGAAGGCAATATAAAGGGATGTTTAGAGACGGATCAAGACAGATGAAGGAAAATATGGAATTACAACTGTGGGAGGGAGGCAAATGCAAAATTTGGAATCATGCGTTCATATTGTTTTGTGCAGCTGTAGGGCCCTAAGAAGAAACATGAAGGGGTTGTTTCAGGGGACAGGAGAAAAGTGAAAGCCAAGCAAGTGGGGTTCTGAGCCCCTGCCCCTGCCTCTGCCCTTATTCATCCTCATTGGACTTAAGTGTGGAGATTCTCTGTAGGATGTGGTTTGAAAGAAAAGGGAAGGTCATCTCTGCTTCCTTAACTGAGACTTTCTTTGATAATATCTGAACTTTTGGCCTGAGAACCTTTTCTGAGAACCTTTCTAGCCTTTTGTTACATGGTAACCAGTGTCTAAGTAGTATCATCTGGTTGTGTGTCATTAGGAAATTCTCAAACAACTCAATAACTGTTTATTTATACCCAACTCATGTCTGAAATGATTTAAAGTCACTGATAGAAAAAAAATAGATCACTTTGCTAAATAACCCAAAAAGTAGAAATTAAAAAATTGATGCCAACTCATTTTGGGATATAGCTTAAGTGATGTGCCCCAGAGTCGTGGTTCTGTCCTAGGAAACATTTTGATTAAATATTTGAGGGGAGTGGACATCTGTGGCACAGTGAGTGAGGCAAAGCTGTTATAATAAAGCTTTTAAAATAACTTCTCAGAGCATAGCAAAACATTTAAAATAAATATATATTGGAAGACAAAACTGAATGTACCACCTATAACACACACACACACACACACATTCAGAGGTCTTAACTGTAAGTTCAACTAGAGATGTTATAGCATCATTAAACTGCTCTAAAAGTAATTAAATCTTAGGCTACATTAATTACCAAGCACTTAGAGTTAAGCACTCTGTTAGGTGCAAAAATATGATGATGACTGAATACATTTTCCTCCTGGCATTAACAATTAGATAATATAAATATATGCACACATATGCAATTGTATAGTGCTCTAATAGAGTTTTACACAAAGCATTATAAAAAAGTAGAAGAATAATCCTTTCTTTTTCGAGAGAGAGAGAGTGAGTGTGAGCGGGGTGGGGGGGCGTCATGGGGGAGGCAGAGGGAGAGGGAGAGAGAGAATCCCAAGCAGGCTCCATGCTCAGCATGGAGCCCAAATCAGGGCTAGATCTCACAACCCTGAGATCATGACCTGAGCCGAAATCAAGAGGCAGACACTCAACTGACTGAGCCACCCAGGTGCTCCAAGAATAATCCCTTGATTACGTCAAGGGAGCACAGGGAAACTTCACAAAGAAAATGGTGTTTCAGCTGAGACTTGCAAGATGAGAAGAAATTATACATAATTGCAGGAAGAGGTTTCCAAAAGCAGAGAGCCATATGCACAAGTACAAGGAGTGAGAGAACATGATGTATGCACAGAACAGAAAGTACTTTTGTGCAACCAGAGCATCAGCTGTGTAGGGAAACATACAGCTGAAACTGGAAAAATAAAGCAGATACCAGAGAAAAAGGCCTTGTTAAAGGGTTTGTACTTATCCCAGGGACAGTAGGCAGTGATTGAAAGACATTAAGCAGGTGAGTAACTTAATTGGAGTTGCTATCAGATCACACACAAGTCAAGGATGGTTTGAAGAGAACCAGAATCGGGTTCCTGCAATATTACAGGCCAGAGAAAATAAGAGCCAGAATCTATAGGCAGTTGTGGTGGGGATGTAGAAGATGACACTGAATTGGTGTTTAGGAGGAAAAATAATCAAGTTTGGGGGATGAATTAAAGGATTTTTGTCCCAATTCCTGGGTCATGCAGCCAGGTGTGTCATTTCCTGAAATGAGGTAGATAAAAGGAGGTGGGGGTAGGGGAAGATGATGAGTGTAATTTAGAACCCTTATCACTCTTTAAATCTGTGTAAGTTGTATGAGGCTGTATCATTGATGTATATAGTCTAAGTTCCTTCTGAATGGGGCTCACTGTGCCTACATTCTGTCTATACAAATATTTCCATGATCATTTTCCACATTTTGTTCATTGTTCATTCATGTATTCAATAACAACTTATTGGGCCTCTCTCTACCTTGCTAGGAATTGGGATGAAAAGTTGAATAACACAATTTGTACTGTTAAGTAGTACGCCATCTACAGTATGAAGATGGAGATATAAATTAACTATTATTCTAGTATTAGAACTATGAAAGTAGTATTCCAGCTCTCCAGTGTTGCTAATACCTTTCTGATGTTCTCTAGAAATTGTCTTCCTTTTTGCTCTATTACTACCATCCTATGCCCAAAACTCCTGCTTTCCCTCACCTGTGAGCTTAGACTCATATCTATTCTGAGAGTGGGTGAGTCACCTGGTGGGTAAAGCCATTACTCAGAGTCGGACTGCCCAGGAGGCATGTTCTGATACCAACACTTGCTGGCTGTCTAACCTTGGAAACATTATTCAACTTTTATGTGTCTCTTCAGCTGTAAAGTGGGCCTAATAAAAATCCCCATATCTTCAGTTTGTTGTGAGACTTAACATAATGCATGCAAAACAGAATAGTGTCTGGCACTTATTTGGTGCTCATTAAATGTTAACTCTTATTTGAAAATTGACAAAGTATCAAAGAATTCATTAAAAAAAGCAATGCCAAGGTTGAGTTTTTTTTTTTAAATGAATAGGAATCAGCAAAAATTCTAAAATAGCATTTTCTCACTGTTTTTGCTCTTTAACTCCCTCCTTCTTTTACCACCCTGACTAAATGTCCTGCATCTGCTGAGTACTTTACTCAAACATCTGCTCAGGGAAGCCTTCTCTGGCACTCCCCACACCCCAAATGCTTATCTCCTTCTCCACTGTTTTATTCTCCTCCACTGTTCTTACCACCACCTAACATATTTTACATCCTATTTACATAATTTGCATATAATCTCTTTTCTCTGCTAGAAGGTGAGGGCAGAGGTGGTTTTTTTTTTTTTAATTTTCTTATTATGTTATTCACCATATAGTACTTCATTAGTCCCGTACATGTTGATGCAAAAGTTGGGTATTCATCCTTTCTGATGGCTGAGTAATATTCCATTATATATATGGACCACATCTTTATCCATTCATCTGTTGAAGGGCATCTTGGCTCTTTCCACAGTTTGCTGCTATGAACATTGGGGTGCATGTGGCCCTTCTTTTCACTACATCTGTACTTTGGGGTAAATACCCAGAAGTGCAATTGGTGGGTCATAGGGTAGCTCTATTTTTAATTTTTTGAGGAACCTCTATACTGTTTTCCAAAGTGGCTGTACCAACTTGCATTCCCACCAACAGTGTAAGAGGGTTCCCCTTTCTCCACATCCACTCCAACATTTGTTGTTTCCTGCCTTGTCAATTTTTGCCATTCTAACTGGTGTAAGGTGGTATCTTGATGTGGTTTTGATTTGAATTTCCCTGATGGCTAATGATGTTGAACATTTTTTCATGTGTCTGTTAGCCATTTGTATATCTTCTTTGGAGAAGTGTCTGTTCATGTCTTCTGCCCATTTTTTGACTTGGTTATTTGTTTTTTGCATGTTGAGTTTGAGAAGTTCTTTATAGATCTTGGATACCAGCCCTTTATCTGTAATATCATTTGCAAATATCTTCTCCCATTCTGTGAGTTGCTCTTTGTTTTGTTGACTGTTTCCTTTGCTGTGCAGAAGCTTTTTATCTTGATGAAGTCCCAGAAGTTCATTTTTGCTTTTGTTTCCCTTGCCTTTGGAGGCGTGTCATGAAAGAAGTTGCTGTGGTTGATGTCGAAGAGGTTACTGCCTATGTTCTCCTCTAGGATTTTGAAGGATTCCTGTCTCACATTGTCTTTCATCCATTTTGAATTTATCTTTGTGTATGCTGTAAGGGAATGGCCTAGTTTCATTCTTTTGTATATAGCTGTCCAATTTTCCCAGTACCATTTATTGAAGAGACTGTCTTTTTTCCATTGCATATTTTTTCCTGCTTTGTCAAAGATTATTTGACAATAGAGTTGAGGGTCCAAATCTGGGCTTTCTATTCTGTTCCATTGATCTATGTGTCTGTTTTTGTGCCAGTACCATGCTGTCTTAGTGATCACAGCTTTGTAATATGGCTTGAAATCAGACAACGTGATGCTCCCAGCTTTGTTTTTCTTTTTCAACATTTCCTTGGTGATTTGGGGTCTTTCCTGGTTCCATACAAATTTTAGGATTGTTTTTTCCAGCACTTTGAAAAATGCCATTGGAATTTTGATCGGGGTGGCATTGAAGGTATAGATTGCTCTGGGCAACATAGATATTTAACAATGTTTATTCTTCCAATCCATGAGCATGGAATATTTTTCCATTTTTGGGGGTCTTCTTCAATTTCTTTTATAAGTGTTCTGTAGTTCCTAGAGTATAGATCATTTACCTGTTTGGTTAGGTTTATTCCTAGGTATCATGGTTTTTGGTGCTATTGTAAATGGAATCGATTCCCTAATTTCTCTTTCTACAGTTACATTGTTAGTGTGTAGAAAAGCAACTGGTTTCTGTGTTTTGATTTTGTATCCTGCCACATTACTGAATTGCTTTATGAGTTCTAGTAATTTGGGGGTGGAGTCTTTTGGGTTTTCCACATAAATTATCATGTCACCTGTGAAGAGAGAGAGTTTGACTTCTTCTTTGCCAATTTGAATACCTTTTATTTCTTTTTGTTGTCTGATTACTGTTGCTAGGACTTCAAGTACTATGTTGAACAGTAATGGCGAGAATGGACATCCTTGTCGTGTTCCTGATCTTAAGAGAAAAGCTCTCAGGTTTTCTCCACTGAAAATGATATTCACTGTGGGCTTTTCATAGATGGTTTTTATGAAATTGAGGAATGTTCCCTCTATCCCTATACTCTAAAGAGTTTTAATCAGGAAAGGATGCTGTATTTTGAAAAAGTGCTTTTTTCTGCATCAATTGAGGGGATCATATGGTTCTTGTCTCTTTTATTAATGTGTTTTATCACGCTGATTGATTTGCGAAAGTTGAATCACCCTTGCATCCCAGGAATAAATCCCACCTGGTCATGATGGATAATCCTTTTAATGTATTGTTGAATCCTATCTGCTAGGCTCTTGTTGACAATTTTGGCATCCATTTATTAGGGATATTGATATGTAATTCTCCTTTTTAATGGGGTCTTTGCCTGGTTTTGGGATCAAGGTAATGCTGGCCTCATAGAACGAGTTTGGAAGTTTTCCTTCTGTTTCTATTATTTGAAAGAGCTTCAGGAAAATAGGTATTATTTCTTCTTTAAATGTTTGGTAGAATTCACCTGGGAATCCATCAGGCCCTGGACTCCTGTTTTTTGGGAGGTTTTTGATCACTGCTTCAATTTCGTTACTGGCTATTGGTCTATTCAGATTGTCAATTTCTTCCTGTTTCACTCTTGGTAGTTTACAGGTTTCCCAGAAGGCATCCATTTCTTCCAGGTTGCTTAATTTATTGGCATATAGTTGCTGGATAATAATTTCTTTTTTTTTCTTTTTTGGATAATAATTTCTAATAATTGTTTCTATTTCCTTGGTGTTAGTCATGATCTCTCCCCTCTCATTCATAATTTTATTAATTTGGGTCCTTTCTCTTTTCTTTTGATAAGTCTGGCCAGAAGTTTATTGATCTTATTAATTCTTTCAAAGAGCCAGCTTCTAGTTTCATTGATCTGCTCTACTGTTTTCTGGTTTCTATGTCATTGATCTCTGCTCTAATCTTTATTATTTCTCTTCTCCTGTTTATTTTAGGTTTTATTTGTTTTCTTTCTCCAGTTCCCTTAGGTGTAAGGTTAGCTTGTGCATTTGGGATTTTTCTACTTTTTTGAGTGAGGCTTAGATGGCTATGTATTTCCCCCTTTGCAGTATCCTATAGGTTTTGGATCGATGTGTTTTCGTTCTCATTGGTTTCCATGAATAATTTAAGTTCTTCTTTAATTTCCTTGTTGACCCAAACATTCTTGAGCAGAGTGGTCTTTAGCTTCCAAGTGTTTGAATTCCTTCCAAATTTTTTCTTGTGATTGAGTTCCAGTTTCAAAGCACTGTGGTCTGAGAGTATGCAAGGAATAATCTCAGTCTTTTGGTATTGGGTGAGACTTGATTTGTGACCCTGTATGTGGTCTATTCTGGAGAAAGTTCCATGTGCTTTTGAGAAGAATGAGTATTCTGTTGTTCTGGGATGGAATGTTCTGTATGTAACTATGAAGTCCATCTGGTCAAGTGTGTCATTTAAAGCTCTTGTTTCTTTGTTGATCTGCTTAGGTGATCTGTCTGTTGCTGAGAGTGGAGTATTGAGGTCTCCTACTATTAAAGTATTATTATCAATGTTTCTTTATTTTGGTTCTTTTCTTTTATTTGGTTAACAGTTGGCTTATGTAGCTGACTGCTCCCATGTTGAGGGCATAGATATTTACAATTGTTAGATCTTCTTGTTGGATAGACCCTTTAAGAATGATATAGTGTCCCTCTGTATCTCTCACTATAGTCTTTAGCTTAAAATCTAATTTGTCTGATATGAGAATTGCTACTCCAGCTTTCTTTTGAGATCCATTGGCATGAAAAATAGTTCTCCATCCCCTCATTTTCAGTCTGGATGTATCTTTAGGTTCAAAATGAGTCTCTTGTAGACAGCATATGGATGGTTCATGTCTTTTTATCCAATCTGCAACCCTGTGCCATTTCACGGGAGCATTTAGGCTGTTCACATTGGGAGTGATTATTGAAAGATATGATTTTATTGTCATCATGTTGCCTGTGAGGTCCTTGTTTCTACAGATTGTCTCTGTAAATTTCTGTTCTATATTACTCTTGGGGTCTTTCTTCCTTTATAGAACCCCCCTTAATATTTCTTGCGGGGCTGGCTTGGTGGTCACATATTCCTTCAGTTTCTGATGGTCTTGGAAACTCCTTTTCTCTCCATACTTTCTGAATGACAGTCTTGCTGGATAAAGTATCCTTGGCTGCATGTTCTTCTCATTTAGTACCCTGAATTTGTCTTGCCAGCCCTTTCTGGCTTGCCAAGTCTCTGTGGACAGGTCTGACATTATCTGATGTTCCTCCCTCTGTATGTAAGAAATCTCTTCCCCGGGCACCTGGGTGGCTCAGTTGGTTAGGCGACTGCCTTCGGCTCAGGTCATGATCCTGGAGTCCCGGGATCGAGTCCCACATCGGGCTCCCTGCTCAGCGGGGAATCTGCTTCTCCCTCTGACCCTCCCCCCTCTCATGTGCTCTCTCTCTCCTCTCATCCTCTCTCTCAAATAAATAAATAAAATCTTAAAAAAAAAAAAAAAGAAATCTCTTCCCCTTAGCCGCTTTCAGGATTATATCCTTGAATCTAAGATTTGTAAGTTGTACTATTATATGTCGGGGCGTTGGTCTGTTCTCATTGATCTTGGGAGGGGTCCTCTAGGGCAGAGATTTTGTTCATTTTATTTACAGATATATTATCTTCAGTATCTAGAACAGTGCCTGGAACACAGAAGATAATCAATATTAATGAATTATGCTTTTCTTCTAGCGATTGAAAAGTAAGGACTATAGTGAGTTTGAGTTTGGGAAATAGGTTAGACAAGAAGTAGATTTTGAGGGGCGCCTGGGTGGCTCAGTTGGTTAAGCGACTGCCTTCAGCTCAGGTCATGATCCTGGAGCCTCGGGATCGAGTCCTGCATCGGGCTCCCTGCTCGGCGGGGAGTCTGCTTCTCCCTCTGACCCTCCCCGCTCTCATGCTCTCTCTCTCATTCTCTCTCTCTCTCTAATAAATAAATAAATAAAATCTTAAAAAACAAAAGGAGTAGATTTTGAAAGCTAGATCTAGCATTATATCATAATAACTATAATGGTTAGCATTTATGGTTAGCATGTGTTATGTACCAGTCACCATGCAAGTGCTTTAGATATATTCCTTCATGTAAGTTTATAATCATCAGAATTTCAGGGTCCCAATTTTCAATTTGTATTGATTAAACCTTCTGCTTCTTTCTCACAGGATTTAATATTATTAGTCTATTTTTTGAGTTGGTCTTTATTAACATGTAACACTTGAGCTCATATTTCTTGAAATTCAAGACACAAGGCAAACAAAAGCTGATGAAGGGGTTTATATGTAGTACATCTGGATTCTTTCTATGGTCTGACACTATCTTGAGTCTGTGTTCCCTTTTCTGATCACATACAGCCACATCAAGTATATTTAACCCAGGAATCAAAATAAACCACAGTCTCTATATTCCATGTCTCCTTGTGTAAACTGTCATATTCTGAGTTTGGAAATGAAGAAATACTCTAATATATTGAAGATTCCTCCAGTATACTGAAATCATTGTGAGTGTGGGCTGATTGAGATTAGGACACATTCAAGTCTCCTCCTCATGGATCATTGGTAACTGCTGGTTCACTTTCCTTGACTTTTTCTTTCCTACTCTCATTTTGCAGAAAATATACCCTGGATGACCTCACCACCTTTCATTGTGCATTAAGACCCCTCTCTTCAGAAATTCTTGGCCTGGCTTCTTAGGAACCCCAAAGGGAAGCTGTGATTTTGAACTCTGTAGAGCAAAGAAAAATCAAGGACTGTATAGATATATATGGTGTGCCTCAGTTCACTCTGAAAACAGGTTAGGATTCTTCCAAAATATCGTGAATCTAAAGAACAGACTTATCTTTTTACATTGTGGAAGGTACAGTTTTTTTAAAAAAATTTTATTTTATTATGTTATGTTAGTCACCATACAATACATCATTAGTTTTTGATGTAGTGATCCATGATTCATTGTTTTCTTATAACACCCAGTGCTCCATGCAGTATGTGCCCTCCTTAATACCCATCACTGGGTTAACCCATCCCCCCACTCCCCTCCCCTCTCAAACCCTCAGTTTCTTTCTTGGAGTCCATAGTCTCTCATGGTTCATCTCTCCCTCCAATTTCCCCCCTTTCATTTTTCCCTTCCTTCTCCTAATGACCTCCATGCAATTCTTTATGTTCCACAAATAAGTGAAACCATATGATAATTAACTTTCTCTGCTTGACTTATTTCACTTAGCATAATCTCCTCCAGAAGGTACAGCTTTTGATTTGAACCACCATTTGAACCAGCTTTTTGATTGAACCATTTGAACAAGAGAGGTGGAGAATGAGGCCACGGGAGATTTTCTTTTTAAGGGTATAATAGAGGTCTAAATAACATATGGAGACTTCTAACTTCTGAAGCATGAATTCCCAATGAAATCCTAGGCAGAAGAATGACGTGGGAAAACTGGACAATTGTCAATGAGTTCATTCTTGTGAGCTTTTCAACCTTGTCCTCTGAGCTACAAGCTCTATTGTTTCTCCTTTTTTTGACTATTTACCTGATTACCCTAATGGGCAATGTTCTCATCATCCTGGTCACTACAACTGACTCTTCTCTACAAAATCCTATGTACTTCTTCCTCAGGAATTTGTCCTTCCTGGAGATAGGCTTCAACTTGGTCATTGTGCCCAAGATGCTGGGGACTCTGATCATCCAAGACACAGCCATCTCCTTCTTTGGCTGTGCCACTCAGATGTATTTCTTCTTCTTCTTTGGGGCTGCTGAGTGCTGCCTCCTGGCCACAATGGCATATGACCGCTATGTGGCCATCTGTGACCCTTTGCACTACCCAATCATTATGAGCTGCAGGGCCTGTGCCCAGCTAGCAGCTGCCTGCTGGTTCTCAGGGTTTCCAGTGGCCACTGTGCAAACCACATGGATTTTCAGCTTCCCTTTTTGTGGCCCCAACAGAGTGAACCACTTTTTCTGTGACAGCCCACCTGTCATTGCCCTGGTGTGTGCTGATACCTCTCTGTTTGAACTGGAGGCTCTGACAGCCACTGTCTTATTCATTCTCTTCCCTTTCTTGCTGATCCTGGGGTCTTATGTCTGGATCCTCTCCACTGTCTTCAGGATGCCCTCAGCTGAGGGGAAACACAAGGCCTTCTCCACCTGCTCCTCCCAACTCCTGGTTGTCTCCGTCTTCTATAGCACTGCGATCCTCACATACTTCCGACCCCGATCCAGCACCTCTCCTGAGAGCAAGAAACTCTCTCCTACACAGTGGTGACTCCCATGTTGAACCCTATCATCTACAGCTTAAGGAATAGTGAAGTGAAGGCTGCACTGAGGCGAATCATCCACAGGACCCTGGGCCCTCAGAAACTATGACTGACTGAGATGCAAACCAAAGGGGTAGAATGCAAGGACAAGGGAAAGAAAAAAGAACTGCTCAAATGGGTTTTGGTCCCTACTCATTCTAAGAGCCATGATATACACCCCAGGATTTTGGACTTCACAAGTACCTGTTTCTGAATGAAAGAACATGAGTGATGAAGGAGAACTTCTGTAGGCCCAGGATTCTGTAGGACTGTGGGACCAACATATCTGAGGATGCTGCTAGTTTACACAGATTGGGAGCTAATGTGAAGGTTGACAATTGTAGTGACAATACTACAATTTGCCATTCTTTACTTGTTTTAACTTTTCTTGAACTTCTTCATCCATTTTTTTTATAATCTCCTGCTTTACATTTTCTATTTGTCCAAAAATTCTCCTGCAACTTTCAAGGATCTTTTTGCTTACAAGATAAACTTATGACAATGGTGATAATAAATAGTAGAGTTTTGTGTCATTCTTCCACTCATTTTTTTGAACTCACAATTTCAATACATTTTTATTCAGCATTCAGCATGTGTCAGACCCTGTTTAGGCCCGGAAGACACAGTGCTGAATAAAATACACAAATTTCTTACCTTGTGGAATTTTATTCTAGTGAGAAAGAAAACAATAAAACAATACTTAAAAACTTCCACTGGCCTATAAAGTACCCATGTACTACTAGGCTAGCAAATGAGGACTTCTTCCTCTGCTACCATAATTGGTCTGTGCCTCATCTGGAGAAAGACTACTCCACACAGACACTGCCTCAATCTCAGATTATTCACCTTGGATATGAGAATTGTTTGATGGAAAGGGTGTTAGGCATCCCAATTTAAGTGGACAAAATTCTAGGAAACTGCTGTGAATAACCCAAAGATTCGTTGTTAACTAGATTTTTATGTAATCATATTCGGGTTAGATGAAATCAACTGTCTTTCTTAAACTTGCCTAGTACTCAACCAGCGTAGCAGCCCATCTTTATGATTTTGTCCAGTGAACATAGGCCAACTGTGGATTCTTGAAAAATAGCAAACTTGGGGTGTGGACACCATAGATATGTATAAATTATTCGTAAGAATTTATTGATAATTAACAATAAAAAAGCATTTACTGCATAGGCATGTCCTCTCCACAAACTATAAATAACTCTAACTCTGTGTCCCATGGAGGTACGAGGACCAGTTCAATCTCCCACACAGTGTACCCTTCACCTTTCATGTAGCAGGGGCTCTAGAAAGTCAGCACATTCTGAATTATCACTATAAGAATTTGCAAATGAAAATGTAGCTCCTGGGGTTCTGTTTGATGATAGCAATCACATAACTAAGTAGATTGGCACCATTATACATTTATAATCTCCAATTTTAGCCAAACTTTAATCATTCCTTCACATGTACTTTACTTGTTCTTTTATGGTAGGCAGAATAATGGTCCCCCAAGATGTCCATGTACTAAACCCCAGAACCTATAAACATGTTACTTAACCAGGAAAAGGACTTTGTAGACAGAATTTTCAGATGGGGAGGTTATCCTAGATTTTATTTGGAATACAGTAACAGGATATCAGAAGGTAAGTAGAGAATGAGCTTGAAATATTTATTCCTGTGGCTTTCCCGCTTCCATACACCTAAGTCCACAACTCCTGTCTCATGGCTTTCTATATACAGCTACCCTCTCCAAGTCCAGGTTGTCCTTCAGGCCCAGGGTTGGTACCAGCTTCTTTCTCATTCTTGCTAGCCTTCCAATGTCACTATTTCTTGTTAGTTTCCGAAATCCTGTCTTTACCTTTATCTGAGATATAAAATATCCATGTCCCTAATAAGAGTGTGAGAAGGACAGCAGAACTCATATATGCTCTTCATTGTACCCATGCTCTTCACACCCACTTCAAACACACATACAGACACGTGTGCTGGCACACATACATCTAGCACCTAGCTCATAGTAAGTGAATAAGTAATGCTTGTTAATATATTGATTATGTGATGATGCAAAGAGATTCAGAAATGCCAAAGAAAAAAGAATTGGAGTAGGATCTGGGATAGATTAATAGTAATATATAACATGGTAAAAAAAAAAAAAAGAAAGAAAAAAAGATGGATTTTAGAGGTTCCAGCGTTCATAAAGTGTGAATGTATTTTGCAGGATTTCCTAACTCTTAGATGCCAAAAAAACAACAAGAAAAAACCAGACCCTCCTTCTATTGGTCTGTGAATTACTGTCCTTCTTTTACAAAGAAAGTGCTTGATGAAGGATGGAGGGTAGGTCCACAAGGCCCAAGGATAAGAATCTTACAATATTCCAATCTTGCTAAGGCAACTACTTTGCAAGTCTTATAAGTAGGGAGCCAAGAGGTTCTCACAGTCAGTGGCAGATTTCAAGCCTGCATGGGAAATTCCTTGTGGCTACTTTCTTCAGAGCTCCCTTCACATCCTTGTTCCTCAGGCTATAGATGAGGGGATTAAGCATGGGTGTCACCACAGCATAGAACACAGACACCAGTTTTTCCTGTTCTTTGGAAGAATTTGGTGTCATGTAGGTGACAATTGCTGATCCATAAAAAAGGATGACCACCATGAGGTGGGAGCCACAGGTGGAGAATGCCTTGAGCCTCCCCACAGCCGACTTCATCTTGATCACAGTTACTATGATGTGGCTATAGGACACCAGAATTAGGGAAACAGGTATGAGGAGAATCATGACACCCACAAGGAAAATGGCCGTCTCTGAAGTGTGGGTGTCTGTGGATGCCAGGATCAACAGTGCAGGGGCCTCACAAAAGAAATGAGCAATACTATTGCTGCCTCGGTAGGGTAGCCTTAGTGTAAAAGTGGTATCCACCACAGACACCAGAATGCCGCTGGTCCATGATCCTGCAGCCAGCTGGGCACACACCTTCCAAGTCATGATGCTAGGGTAATGCAAGGGGTTGCAGATGGCCACATACCGATCATAGGACATCACAGCCAGAAAGGCACACTGTGTACATCCAAAAATGAGGAAGAGTATAAGTTGAGCTGCACAACGTGTGAATGAAATGAACTTCTTCTTGGATAGCAGGTGGACTAGGGCCTGAGGAATGATGTTGGTAGAAAAACAGAGGTCAGCCAGAGATAAGTTGCAGAGGAAAAAATACATGGGTGTGTGAAGCCGGGAGTCACCCTGAACAAGGCACATAAGAAGCAGATTTGTAAGCACAGTGACCAGGTAGATGCCCAGGAATAAAATGAATAGCAGCTTCTTGGTGTGGGGGTCATCAGAGAGTCCCAGAAGGAGGAATTCCATCACCTGTGTCTGATTTGTTTGTCTCATAGTTTGTCTCCTTTTTTCAATAAGAAGTCACCTCATGCTAAATATAGGTCCATATCAACTGTAAGATTATATAAATCAGATTTGGAGGGCTTTGGAATTGCCCTCAATCACTACCAACCATTCCAAGAATCCCCTTTATGTAGAAGAGGATCATGATGCTTTAGTTGGAACATTTTCAGTGTTGGAAAACTTAATATTTTAAGGATGGGTGCATTCATTTTTAGTGTCATCTGCAAATGTAGAGTAGATCAAAAGAATCATCTTTATTTGGAATATGAAACATCTAATAATAAAAAAGATTCAATTAATCTATAAAATATTGGCATTTAATTTCATTTTATTATCAACCAAAACCCTTGAGTCTTATGCTGCTATTGCCACACTCCCCTGTCTTATGATGGTATAGTTGTTGTTTTTTTAATTCTTTGGGGATATGACTGTTGTCTCTTCCTTCAAAATATAGTCACTAAGATATAAGAAATTTTAAAAAGCCAAAGTACTTTGAAGAACTGACATTTTGTTTGGAGAAAATAACCTGTTTTTGAAAGAGCTGGGAAGCCAAGGAGTAATTGGGTAGTATGCCATCATCTCTTTGGCAACCCCATCCCCAGCTTCGGCTGGAACTCCCAAATATCAATCTTAACCATCAATAAACTTCCAAAATAGGAGACACACCACCACAATATTTCCATCTGATGCCACCAGGTTGACTAGTTTTCTGTGTTCAGACTAAACAGCACTAATCCACCATCTCTAGCCCATCATCTCTCACTGCCTTGCATCATCAGTCTGTATCTCCCAGAGATGAAAAACTCCTATGAAAACTATATCTTTTTCATTTTTGTGCCTTTTTATAGACATGGAATAGGGATTTATTTGATCAATTATCATTAATTAAATAAGGTACATAATAATAATTTGATCATATGGTTTAGTAGGCTGGGCTGGTAGACGGGCTTTGCAGCTTCCAGTGTGCTCAGGTTAGATTCTTTGGCTGGACAGCTGAAGGCTGTATTCAGTGATGAGTGCAGCTACAAATTAGATTTCTTGCCTGAGCACAGTGGGAGAGCAGCTCTAAAGCTGGCTAAGCTCTTTGTTGTCTTTTTTTTTATGTTCAGTTAGCCAACCCAATTACAATAGCATCAAAAACAATAAAATATTTAGGAATAAATTTAACTGAAAAAGTGAAAGTTCTCTACTATGAAAACTATAAGATATTGATGAAAGAGATCAAAGACACAAATAAATGGAAAGCTAACTCATGTTCATGACTGGAAGAATTAACACTGTTAATATGTCAATACTAGCAAAAGCTATCTATAGATTCAATGCAATCCTTATGGAGAATGCAATGACATTTTTACAGAAGTAGATAAAACACTCCTAAAATTTATATGGAGCCACAAAAGACCCCAAATAGCCAAAGAAATGCTGAGAAAGAACAAAGCAGGCAGCATCACACTTCATGATTTCAAGCTATATTATAAAGCTATAGTCATCAAAACAGTATGGTACTGGCATAAATACAGACAAATAAACCAATGAAACAGAATTGAGAACCTAGAAATAAACCCAAACATATAGGGACAACTAATATTGGACAAGGGAACAAAGAGTGCTCAAGGAAGGAAAGACAGTCTCTTCAATCAATGGTTTTGGGATAATTGGATATTCACATGTGTTAGAATGAAACTAGACTCACAAAAATTAACTTCAAATGAATTAGACTTAAATGTAAGTCCTGAGACAAGGAAACTCCTAGAAGAAAACATAGGAATAAGGCTCCTTGTGATGAGTCTTGATAATGAATTTTTGGATATGACACCTACAGCATAAGCAACAAACTAAAGAATAAACAAATGGGACTACATCAAACTAATAAGCTGCTGCACAGCAAAAGAAACTACCAACAAAGTGAAAACCAACCTATGGAATGGGAATAAATATTTGCAAACCATATATCTGACGAAGAGTTAGTATATAGAATATATGAAGAACTTAAAAACTCATTAGTCATTAGGGAAACCACAAGGACACGTATCACTGCATGCCCATTAGAATAGCCATCATAGCTTTCAGCCCATGGATGCCACCAAGTAAGGAACATTAAAGTCTCCCCGCCCACCACTGTCATATCTAAGTCAGAGTCTCCCAAAGAGCTTGAACAGCTGAGGAAGCTCTTCATCAGAGGTTTGAGCTTTGAAACAACTGATGAGAGTCTGAGGAGCCATTTTGAGCACTGGGGAACACTTACGGACTGTGTGGTAATGAGAGGTCCAAACACCAAGCACTCCAGAGGCTTTGGGTTTGTCACGTATGCCACCGTGGAGGAGGTGGATGCAGCCATGAATGCAAAGCCACACAAGGTGGATGGAAGAGCTGTGGAACCAAAGAGGGCTGTCTCAAGAAAAGATTCTCAAAGACCTGGTGCCCACTTAACTGTGAAAAAGATTTTTGTCGGCGGCATTAAAGAAGACACTGAAGAACATCATCTAAGAGATTATTTTGAACAGTATGGGAAAATTGAAGTGATTGAGATCATGACCGACCAAGGCAGTGGCAAAAAGAGAGGTTTTGTTTTTGTAACATTTGATGACTCTGTAGACCAGATTGTCATTCAAAAATATCATACTGTGAATGGCCACAACTGTGAAGTAAGGAAAGCCCTATCTAAGCAAGAGATGGCTAGTGCTTCATCCAGCCAAAGAGGTCGAAGTGGTTCTGGAAACTTTGGTGGTGGTTGTAGAGGTGGTTTTGGTGGGAATGACAACTTTGGTGGTCAACTTCAGTGGTCGAGGTGGCTTTGGTGGCAGTCGAGGTGGTGGTGGATATGGTGGCAGTGGGGATGGCTATAACAGATTTGGTAATGATGGAAGCAACTTTGGGGGTGGCAGAAGCTATAATGATTTGGCAATTACAACAATCAGTCCTCAAATTCTGGACCCATGAAAGGAGGAAATTTTGGAGGCAGAAGCTCTGGCCCCTATGGTGGTGGAGGCCAATACTTTGCCAAATCATGAAACCAGGGTGGCTGTGGTGGTTCCAGCAGAAGCAGTAGCTATGGTAGCAGCAGAAGGTTTTAATTACTGCCAGGAAACAAAGCTTAGCAGGAGAGGAGAGCCAGAGAAGTGACAGGGAAGCTACAGGTTACAACAGATTTGTGAACTCAGCCAAGCACAGTGGTGGTAGGGCCTAGCTGCTACAAAGAAGACATGTTTTAGACAATACTCATGTGTATGGGCAAAAAACTCGAGGACTGTATTTGTGACTAATGGTGTAACAGGTTATTTTAGTTTTTGTTCTGTGGAAAGTGTAAAGCATTCCAACAAAGGGTTTTAATGTAGATTTTTTTTTTTGCACCCATGCTGTTGATTGCTAAATGTAATAGTCTGATCATGACGCTGAATAAATGTGTCTTTAAAAAAAAAAAAAAAAGAATGGCCATCACAGGCCTGGGTGGCTCAGTTGGTTAAGCGTCTGCCTTAGGCTCAGGTTATGATCCCAGGGTACTGGGATCGAGTCCCGCATCAGACTCCTTGCTTGGTGGGGAGATTGCTTCTCCCTCTGCCTGCCCCCTCCCTGCTTGTGCATGTGCACTCTCTCTCTCTCTCTCTGACAAATAAATAAACAAAAAAATTTTTGAAAGAAAAGAATGTCCATCATAAAAAGAGAAAAGATAACAAATGCTGGCATGGATATGAAGAAGGGAACCCTTGCACTGTCGGTAGGATTGCAAATTGGTACAGCCACTATGGAAAAGAATATGAAGGATCCTAGGAAAAATAAATAGAACTACCACATGAGCCAGCAATTCCATCTCTGGGAATATATCCAAAGGAAATGAAAACACTGACTTGAAAAGATATCTGCATCCCCATGTTCATAGCAGCGTTATTTACAATAGCCAAAACATGGAAACAACCTAAGTGTCCCTCGATGGATAAATGAATAAAGATATTGTGGTATATATATAAGGGAATATTATTCATCCATGAAAAACTAGGAAATCATACCGCTTGCAGCAACATGGATGGAACTTGAAGGAATTAGGCTAAGTGACATTAAGTCAGACAAAGACAAATACTGTATGATCTCACTTTTATGTGGAATCTAAAAACAAAAACAAACCAAATGATAGAAAAAGAGATCAGACTTGTTACCAGTGGCGGAGGATGGGAGGAGGACAATATGCAGGAAGGTAACCAAAAGGTACAAATTTCCAGTTATAAGATAAATAAGTCCTAGGGATGGAATGGACAACACGGTAGCTATAGTTAATACAGCTTTATAGTATACACAAAAGTTGTTAAGGGAGTTCATTCTAAGAACTGTCACCACGAGGAGAAATTTTTATTTTTCCTTTTTTTTCTTTTCTTTATTAATTGTATCTATAGGAAAAGATGGATGTTAGTTGAACATACTGTGGTAATCATGTCACACAATATATGGAAATCAGGTCATCATGCTATATTCCTTAAACTTATACAGTGATATATGTCCATTATTTCCCAATAAAACTGGGAGGGTTGGGGTGTGGAGTGTCATTATTCCTAGAGAGATTTGCAAGACTTTGGGAGCAATAATAAAATTTCATGGAACTGTTCAAAAAGAAAGGAGGGAAATTTAAAGTCTGAAGTTTAAGGTACTATGCAAAGTTTAGGCTTTCAACCCTTTATCTATTTGGTAAAGGTGCCTCAAAATAATGTCTTAAATGCATCACATAGAATGTATAGGATTACCAAGGAAACCATTCATATCAAAGTACTGTTTTTCAAAAAAGTTTTAGAAAGCAAATATGTAATATAGTAATACATGTGTTTCTCCATTAACACATTAAATTTCAAAGTGTTGTGGCAGGTCTAATAACCACCTTAATTTCTGAATAATGAGCTTAAAGGAGATATAACTGCAATGTGATATAAAAATACCTGTGATTTCTGTTGGTGATAAAGTCATAGATAACTGCTAATAATACTTTGGCTTAGTTACCAACATTCAAACAAGAAAGAAATTTTGAGTTCCAGTTAAAAAAGTAGAAATAAAGAAGTAGCATTCACATCTTAATTGAGGAACACTCTGAAATTCAAGTGAAGAAGTCCTAAGCTAAAAAAATGCCCAGTTTTCTCAAAAAGACATGATCACATTCTATGTAATAGATGGTGGAGTCTTAGGCATCTGGATAGATCTGTGAGTCAAAGTGATGAAAGGTTCCAATTCATCATTGAAAGAATACATGAATAAATAAAACATTAATGTGAACAATTACATCTCTGCTGGATGATTGTTTATGGTTCCCTTATCAGACCACAGGCCATGTTTCCAGCCATTTTCCTTGCCACATACCTAGGACACACTGTATTTTTATACCCCACTGATTTTTGCTGGACATAATCCCTTTATTCAGAGGTATACCCACTACTAGAGTTAGCATCACTTTCCTTGAACATTCATCACACTTTGAATATTCAGGAACCTTATTTGTAGATCAAATGTCATTGGCCAAGCACATGGTTGGTACTAGAGGTACAGAAAAAAGACCCAGCTCCTGAGGCCAAAGAATCTCAGATAGGGGGGACCAAACTATAGTCACAGTTCATTCTCAGTGTCAGGGTGGTCCCGGAAACATCATAGATTCACAGCAAATAATAGTTTAATGAATGCATGTACTGGGCCAAGTGAGTCTGTATGACCTAACAATTATTTAAATCTAGCTAATAAAGAATTGCTTCTAAAGAAAAATGTAGTCTACTGTATAAATAGCTGACATAAAGTAAATTTTGAGACCAGTACTATTTTGTTAGGTACCTTCAGAATTACCATCCATCTAGTGGAAGGTGTTACCTGGTTAGTTCTTAGAGTCTCCCCAGGTCCTTCAGACTTTGCTTCTCTCTCCACCACAGTTCACACCCCTCACAGAATAGAAATTAATGCATGTCTCTAATCTCAGGGAAAATTAAATGGTAAGTAAACATTCTCAGTTTTGATGAAAAGAGAGAAAGAGAGAGAACATACAACTAAACACTTCTCACAAAGTTTTATGTGATGCTTATAATCAGTGGTTAACTTGATGGAAAGGCAGCTACAGGATATTGCTGATTTCTATACCTTCATCTTGCTAATAACTACAGGTTTTTAAAGATTCCATTTAGTAAAAGTATTATCCAGGAACAGCTTCCATTCTAATCCACACGTTTCCCATTCCCACCCCCACTCTCTCCCAACACATGCAGACATACAGAAATAAACACACTCACAAATATCTAGAAACTAGATAGATTAGTGTACCTTCAGCATCATGTACTTACTGCCATCATAGTTAAAAACATTACATTGATATTTGTTTCCCTGTGACAATAAGATGTTGAATGGCAGGGACCTCATCTGACTCCTCTTTATTCACAGCAAATACAATAAGCTGGTACAGACTAAGTGTACAACACATGGTTTTTGAGGTGATTTTACTTGAGCCAAAACACTGGGAGACCGAGAGGTCAGAGTGAGTCAGAGATGAGTGTGACTTGTGATCTGTCAGATGATAGGAGCTCTCACTGACCCTGGTACAACAGTAGAAGGCTATACCCCTGAACTCTCCTGATTTGTTTTTAAAAGCATATTATTTTCTAATGCAAATTTGGAGGAGAAAATATTCCCCCAGTTGACTGTGAATCTGCCCCCAGGGTCAGGAAGCTTCTGAATGGAAATCATGTGTACTGTCAAACTTTCTCTCCTATTATTCTGCCTTATCCTTAGACTTAACATCAACTTTTAAGTTCATTTCTCTAAAAATGACATATATTATGAATTAAACAAGATGATAGGGTCAGGGAGCCATGCGTTGTCTAATCTGACATTTCTTGTAGGAAGAAGATAGTGAGGGAATCCATAGGAACCAAGAGAAAATACTAAATTTCAGTTCTGATTCTAAGATCTTTTGTGCTCAAGATCACCCATTCCCTACCCTCCATACCCACTTACTGTCTTCCAAGCCCAGCTCAACAGAGGCATAAAACTCCCACTCAAAAGATCAATACTGATTCCATGGAAGTTCTGCTTATGTCTCCTCTAGGTGAAGACCATGGCTCTTCTTTACAGAGAATTTGACCTTGTAGTTGTGGTTTGATTAGGTAAATCCACTATGGAAAAAACCTTGGCTAGATTTATTACAGAAGATTTAGCCCTAAGAATCTGATTGGACAAAATTAGTTGAATTTTAAAAGCCAAATTTGTGAAGAGATTGAAACCAATTCACTCCCAATATACGCCAGGTTATTACCTTTGTTCACCTTGTGCCATCTCTTTCCATCTTTCCATTCCTTTAATAGTCTTACCAACATTTTCTCATCTGGTGAAGGAAAAAAAAACAAATTAACATGTCAAAGCCAGTAAAAACATCTCAGTGTTGAGGGGAAATCTGTTGCAGGTGTATTGGTTGCAGGAGTGGGCAGAGTGGAGACTGCAAGACTGAGGGTATCTTGTCATAAGTCATCTGAGTCAAAGAGCTCAGTAAAATCTCTGAGTCAACATCAAGGACAAGGCAGAGGAGGGAATCCCCAACACTCCCTTGTCCTTCTCTTCTATCTAAAAGTCTTCTTGACATCAGGACATACTATGCCACAATAGTTCCATTTAAATGAAGACAACAGAAGGATAGTAGGAGCAGTTTCTGGAGTGGATTTGTGAAGTGCTCAGGAGAATTCTGAATCATTAGCGTGGATCTTGAGCTGTGTTTCCTCTCAGAGGTTCCCAAATGGTTATAAGGAGAACAGAAAATAACATGCAGTTAGCACTCACATCCCCATTTATAGGCCCCATTACCAGTTCTTCTTACCTATCTTCTTTTTTGGGAAGTGGTGTATTGTTGCAATTAAGTATTTGGTTTCTAGGTTCTAGGTTGCAGCCCAGTTTCGTTACATACTCTATGTAGGATTTTTAAGAACTTCATCAATTGTAGAATGTAAATATGATGTGCCCCAGATAATGATATTCTTCAACTATTAACATTTTAACAATATTTTCTTTGTCTTTATTTATACACATAGTTATTTTAATAACTTGATGCTAAGTTGTAGACTAATGCCCAGAATATATAAGGAACTCCTACAAATAAGAAAAGTCAGAAAAATCCAGTTTTTAAAATAGGCAAAGACTAGAACATGTACTTACAACATAGGAAATACAAATGGCTAATAAGCATGTAAAAAGATACACAACATAATTAGCCACCAGAATACATAAATTAAAACCACAATGAGGGGCACCGTGGTGGCTCAGTTGGTAGGTGTATGACTTTTGATTTCTGCTCGGGTCATCATCTCAGGTTTGTGGGATCAAGCTCCATGTCAGGCTTCATGTTCAGGGTGGAGTCTGCTTGTTCCTCTCCCTGTCTCCTCCCCATGCTCGTTCTCTCTCTCTCATAAATAAATAAAATCTTTAAAAAAATAAAACCACAGTGAAATACCACTAAGCTTCATAGAAATGGATTAAAATGACTGAAGATGTGGAGCATAATTTGGTACAATCAGTTCAAAATGTCCATTTGGAAGCATCTTTGAAAACTAACCTTAAATATATGCCTTCCCTCCTACAATCCAGTCATTTCACTTCTCTGTGGTATACACCCATTATGGAGATGGGTGTTTATATACACCACAAGTATGTACAAGCATTTTTATAATGGCCTTACTCATAATAGACAGAAGTGGAAACAATATAAATTTCCACAGATAGTAGAAAGAATAAATTGTGATACAGTCATGCAGTGGGATATTACTAAGTATTTTTAAAAGAATGAACTACTGGGGCACCTGGGTGGCTCAGTCGTTAAGCGTCTGCCTTCGGCTCAGGTTTACGATCCCAGAGTCCTGGGATCAAGCCCCACATCGGGCCCCACTCAGCGGGAAGCCTGCTTCTCCCTCTCCCACTCCGCCTGCTTGTGTTCCTGCTCTCGCTATCTGTCAAATAAATAAATAAAATCTTAAAAAAAATAAATAAAAGAATGAACTACTGTTACATGCAACCACGTACAGAAAGATGTTTAGTATAAGAAGCTGGACACATAAAAATTATATTCTATGAATTTCCATTTCTATGAAGCTGAAGAAGAGGCAAAAACTAATTAATATTTTTAGAATTCCAAATAACAGTTACCTTTGAAAGACTGTTGATTTGGAGTTGACTGGGAGCCTTTTGATGGTTGTGAGGGTTCTACATTCTGATCTATATAATAGTTATACAGACATATGCATACATAGACTTTCTTGAGCTATACTAAAGATTGGTGCACATTCTGTATGTAAGTAATACCTCATTTAAAGAGAGGGAGAGAGGAAAGAGAAAAAAATGAAGTTAAGCATTTAATTCAAACTACTGGGGACAGGGGTGTGCATTAGCAGAGCAAATCCAAAAGCAGAAACAGGTAAATAATAAAGATAAAAGAAGAAATCAATGAAATAGAAAACAAAATATAAATATGATAAGATTAACAAAATCCCAAATTTTTCTTTGTAATGATTACTAAGATAGCCAAAACTGTATCAAAAATTATTTATTAGAGGGAAAATAGTAAAATAGGGAACTCCAAGTGGCCCTCCCAACAACAACAACAACAACAAAAATACAAAAAACCTGATAAATACTGTCAGAGAAAACTTTAACCGGATTCTGGAAAATAGAAGTTTATAGCAACCAAATGAATGTTTAATCAGGAAAAAGACAACTGAAACCATTTTTGTTGCTTAACTTACTCTCACCATGAAAGTGAAACGACATCTCACAAAATGGGAGAAAATATGTGCAAATCAAATATCTGAGGAGGGTCTAGTATGCAGAATATATAAAGAACTCATGCAACTCAAAACCAAAAGAGATGAACAACACAATTTAAAAATGGACAAAGGACTTGAAAAGATCTATCTCCAAGCTATATAGATGGCTGACAAGAATATGAAAGGATGCTGCACATCATTAGCAGGCATTTAGGAACTGCAAATTAAAACCATAGTTAGAAATAGAACCTCTTCTTTTTCTCCTGGCAATATTGCCAAGCCACAAAAATTAAAGCCAGGTGGCGCTGGTGGGGAAAAAAAGGACTAAATGTGGAACAGAATTGAGAGCTCATACACTGGGTGTTATATGCAACTGATGAATTATTGAACACTGGCATCAGAAACTAATGATGTACTATATGTTGGGGGCACCTGGGTGGCTCAGTCGTTAAGTGTCTGCCTTCGGCTCAGGTCATGATCCCAGGGTCCTGGGATGGAGTCCCACATCGGGCTCCTTGTTCGGCGGGAAGCTTGTTTCTCCCTCTCCCACTCCCCCCGCTTGTGTTCCCTCTCTCGCTGTGTCTCTCTCTGTCAAATAAATAAATAAAATCTTTTTTTAAAAAAATGATGTACTATATGTTGGCTAATTGATTTTAAATATAGAATTGAGAACTCTTAGGTAGACATATGTGAAATTTAATGTACAACAAAGTTAATTCCAAAAATCATATGGAAGAGGGCAAAGAGTGCAGTAAAAAGTATTGGTAAATACTAGCTTACTAGCTAGAGGAAAATAAAACTGGATTTCTACCTAACATGACACAAGAAGGTAGACTCTAAATGGGCTAAATTACTAAGAGTTAAAATAGAACAATGACATTGTAGGAGAGAACATAAGAGAACATCTTTTGACCTACAGCAAGGAACCTTCAAAACACAGACTATAATGAAAAACTTGATGAATCTGATTTCCTCAAAATCTGGGATTTGTCTTCAAAGAACATTATGAACAAAGTTAAGAAGATAGATGAGAAAATGGATGAGATATTTGAGCTATGTAAAACAAATAAGAAATAATTTACTATCAGGAATTCATAATAAATTCTAAAAATCAAGGAGAAAAAGAAGCAACCCCCAATAGAAAAAAAGCAAAGGATATACAATGGAATTCACAAAAATTAACTTCAAAGGGCTACAAGAACAGAAAAAAAATACTGAAATTCATTAGTATTGTACAAATTAAAACAACAAAGAGATATCTATTTACCCCTATTAGGCATGCAGAAATTAGAAAGTCAGATACTGTAGAGCATTGGCAAAAAGTAGAAGAGAGAGGCACTCATTTTCATTTGGGAAAATGTAGAGATACAGCCATTCCGGGAAGGAATCTGGTATTACTGGGTCACCTTATGCCTGTGCATATTCTATGATATAACAATTATTGCTAAATATAGAGCCCCAAAATTTCTCACATAGAGAATGGTACAGTCATATGGTATATTCCTGTAATATTTGTGGTTCTGTTATTTGTGTTGACAAGGTGTTGTGTAATGTGGATATCCTTCACTGGAAGATGCAATAAATGAAAATGCAAGAGATATGCACCAAGGATATTGCACAACAGTAGGGAGAAGGATTAGATGAACATGTGGCATTGTAAATGATCTTAAAGACTCAGTCAAGTAAAAAGGTAAACAAAGAGGCATATAACACAGTATCATTTATGTAAAATAAAAATATATGCACAAACACAAAATCATTTTTTGAGGACAAACTAAAAACATCACATACGTTAGAATGGTTATGAGGTCAGTGAGAATAAGGTATGGGTGTATATTAAGCAAACAATAAAATAAATGCATAAATAAACAAGAGAGGGGCTTTGAAATCACTAATCATAAAATATGTCATATACTGAGGAATATAATTAACTCACTTCTTCACACCTGAAAACAAACAAACAAAAAAAAACAGAAGAAATTAAGATTGCATGGTACTGTACAGAAATACAAAGTCAGTGAAGGAACAGACTACAGAGTGTAAAATAGACCAAATTTAGCAAGAGTTTAATATCTAGATGTTTAAATTCTAGATGTATCAAGATGTAAATGAAGCCATATATGTAAACAAAACTATGAAAATCTTAGAAGAAAAAAGATGATTTTTAAAAAGCATACCCTTTTAACAACAGAGACCTTTCAAATATTAACACAAAATCAAATCATAAGGGAAAAGACTGATTAAATTATAAATGTGTGATATAAAAATCCATAAAGTCAACTGGCAAAGTAGAAAAAGACTTATTTTTAACACAAAATCAAAGAGCCAATTCTTGATAATACTCAAGGGTTCTACACAGCAGTAAAAGAAAACTAGCAAAGGAAATAGTCATGTCACAGAAAAAGGAAATGAAAATGATCAATAAACATATAAAATTATGCTCATCCTTAAGTATAATTAAGATATCATATAATAAATTAACAGTAAGATACCATTTTTTTAACCTAATGGATTAACAAAATTGAAGTTTCACAATACCAAATGTTAGTAAAGGTGTAACTAAATAGGAACTTTTATGCAATTTTGATGACTGTAAATTAATGCAACTTTTTAATAGGGCAATTGACAATATCTATCGACATTTTAAAGGAATGTAACTTTAGACCCTGCAATTAAACCTCAGGAAGTTACGCTTCAAGTATATTTGACAAGGGCACAAAGATATATGTTCAAAGAAGTTCACTATGGCACTATTTTATTGTCTAAAGATTAGAAAAAATCCATATGTCCATAATATGGATATGGTTAAGTAAATTACAGCATATTTATACCATGGAACATAATCATTTATTTTTAATGAGTTAGATTTATAGGTGCTGTGAAATCAAAACTAAACTGTAAATAATGTGTAAATCAAACCACAAAACAATAAAACAATAAAATTCAAATTACTAGCATTTCCTTAAGGTGATGAATGATGTTTTGCTGAAACTAAATTGCCACTTGAAATATGATTGGGGGATTAACAACTTTAAGCCATTTCCTTGAATCCCACATGGCTATACTACCATCTGATAACCTGATTCTTCCACCTGTTTTCTCTTACACTTTTTGACCTTCAGATGATATCAAAATGCATCATTTGGATCTAAAATTTACCTTTTAAAAAATGTTTTCATTAGCTTGAGAGTGCTATAGTAGTTCCATTTTCATGTGCCCAAACCAAAGCCTTTTTTAAAAAGATTTTTATTTATTTATCTGACAGACTAAGAGAGAGAGAAAGAGAGAGAGAGCACACAAGCCGGGGGAGAAGCAAGCTCCCTGCTGAACAGGGAGCCCGATGTGGGGCTCGATTCCAGGACCCTGGGATCATGACCTGAGCCGAAGGCAGACGCTTAACAACTGAGCCACCCAGGCGCCCCTCAAAGCCTTAATTTAATAGTTTAAAAGTCTCATTCTATAAGATTGTACTTTGTGAATTATTCCCACAAAAAAAAGCTTGGACTTTATGTCCAGTAAATTAACAACTTTAATATAAGAGCCCACCCAGAACCCCTGCTATCATGTTGCTGTTAAGACCATGCTAACCAAATTCAACTCCACCACTTAAGGTGATCATATGGCACCAAAGCAACCATAAACCAAAATGAAAACACAAGGCCTGCAGTGCAGCTGCAGTACTCAGAAAGTTGGCATCCAGACAACCCAATATCTGCTTATTTTCACTTCTATTTAATTACCATATCAATGAAAACACAAGTTTGATAACTTGTGAACCCCTGAGAATACATCTGCTGAGCTATTTGGAATGACATGGGTGTAAGGTTTGGAAGAGAGGTGTTTGTATGAGTTGGAGACTTTAGTCTGTGACCTCAAATATAACACCGAGTACCCTAGGATGTCTCAGAGGATGGAAAGGTAATAAAGTTAAGGGCTTTTAAATCTCCAGGGAATGCTCTGTTTACATACTCTCAGGACCTCACCTTTAAATATACCCTTGAAGGAAAAATGCTCTGTTCCAGAACTGGGACCTAGGAGAATTGGAGTTTGTACCTTGAATGAAGTTAAGGCAGAAAGGCTGGGGGTGGAGTCAGACTCCTAGGGATGACTCTAGTGCAGGCCCTGGGAGGCATTGCTTAGGCACCAACCCACAACGGGTGCGGTCCTTTGAGACTGGATCTGCAGGCTACAGAAATCATTCCCTCCCACACTTGATCCTCGATTCCTTCACCAGTGACCCTGCAGCCCAGATTCTGCCTCCTCTCTGTCCTCAGGTGAGAGTGGACAAGCTGTTGATGGGTCTCAGTCTGTAGGCATCTTCAGTACCGTTTGGGGGTTGGGAGGTGGGCATGGCATTGGGAAAGGTAAATTTGGTCATTTACTTTCTTACACATCAATGTTTCTCCTTGCTAGACTCCCAGAGACAACAATTTCATTCCCACCCTTCTCCAGAATGCCAGCCCAAAAATCCTATTCCAGACTTTCTTCATCAGGAATGGGGCTCCTTCCAGAGAGATCACAGAGGCTGTGCTTCTTGCTGTTGAAAAGCAACTGCCTGATTTTCCCTTTCCCTCCTGTGCCAGCCCTTCAGGCTTCATTGTTTCTCTCAGCTTGCCTGTGTTCCACCATCTCCCATTGAACAGGCAAGGGGCTGGAAGGAAAACAGGAATCTGGCTTTGAGGAACCCCATCAAGAGCTCCTTGCTCTTGAGTGTTCTCTGGGTCTAGGAGATGTGAAGGAATCAGGACTGCATGGTACACTGTTCTAGGAAGGCCGGCACTGCTGCCTCCAACCCCCTGGTGAGTTAGGGCAGACAGGAGAGCGTGGGTCCTGTTACAATCAGTGCTGTCCTTCTAGTCCCGAAGAGGATCCTAGTCCCCACTGCTGGTGCCCTCACACACACACCCCATACTGTGGTATCCTTCACATCAAGTCAGGCATGGTGGGTTCCCAAAACACCCAGCCTTGGTCAGTATCAGTATCCAGTTGGCTCAGTACCTACCCTGTGACATCTTATTGTGAAAGATTTGGTGGCTGTGAGGGTACGTATATGAGAATATGAAATACTTCAGTGAGTATATCTGTGGTGTGTGGATGTCTGCTTGTTTATATAAGATATTGTGAGCTGAGAATGTGTAGGTATATGCAGCATGTGGTGTGTGTATATGACAAGGAATAATGCCCATGTATGCAATTGTGTGTGTGTGAGACGGTCACTAAGAGGAGAGATCTGGAAAGGCCATAGTTACCATGTTATTAGGGCCTCCGAGGATAAAAGATACATTGTCTGTCCCTTTGATGTGGGGACACAGCCAGGCTTACGGATCTCTTCCTGTCTTTCTTCCTTCTTCTTTTTCTCCACGTCTCTAGGTTCCTGTCCTCTAAGTTCAGTTTCCGTTCCCTGATTTTTTTTCTAACTTCTTTTCTCCTTATTGTATTTTCCCATTCCGTTTTTTTCTTCCTCATTTTTTATCTGAATTAGATAAAGATACATCATTGCTTCATTAATTAGTAAAGTTGACAAAGTTATATGAAATCTTTAGGACATGAAAAAATCCTTATCCCTGGCCTTCTTTGGAATGTAAATGATACTACATTTCATCCTATTTAACCTCCTTTTCCACTGATTTTTATTACTCTCCTGTTTGGAGGTCTTCCCAATCCACATATACACGTACATATGTAGATGTGCAAATCCTACCTTTAAGGGATAGAGTGATAGTCATTTTTTAAATATACTGTGCAGGTCTCCCTGGATGCTAAGTTTTTGTCACGTGTTAAGAGTTTATAAATAAGGTAAGGGTATTTAAGGGAATCATCTCTAGAGAAAAAGATACACAACAAGCACACAACACACACACACACACATATCATCTGTATGAGTCATATCCATTCATGTTTTTTCACAACCCTCTTTTGAAACTCAACAGTGAGAGCAACATCGTTCTATGGAAAATATAGATCTACTTACTTTTAATGGCTTAAGGTTACTGCATCTTGATCACAACAGCCATTTAAATGTAGCTGTCAGACATTGTGTGAACTACTTTCCATTAAGTTCTTAATTTAATCTTTATATCCATACTATGAATTTGTGGTTTATATCTATTTCACACTAGGGAACAGAGGCATAAAGAAGCTAAATCAATTGGCCAAGGCCATAGAGCTAAGAAATAGGGGAAAATGATTTAACCTATGTCTGTATGATTCACACATCTCTACTCTTACACTTTTCTCTATATGGTATAGATTATATTATATAGGAAAACAATAATTTATTTAACACATAACCTATTGTTAGACTGTGAGTTGTTTTATTCTGGAAACAATCCTATATGTGAATATCCTTTGAATCAGAATTTTATGCATATGGGTAACTATTTCCAGAATGTAAAGTCCTAAAAATAGCCCTGGTCAGGAAAAAAGGCAAGTCCATTTTGTAATTTTTTTTCTTATTTTTTTCTTTTTTTTTATTATTATGTTATGTTAATCACCATACATTATATCATTAGTTTTTGATGTAGTGTTCCATGATTCATTGTTTGCATTTTGTAAATTTTTAATATTCAGATTGCCTTCCAGAGAGATTTTATAAATGTTACATGCCTATATTTTTCATATCTGTTTGCCGCACTCTCAAAAAAACAGTGGGTGATTTCAATCTATTTCACCTTTGCTAATCTAATGTGAGAGAAACAATAGCTATTATTTTATTTTCTATTTTTCTGAGGAGGAACATCTTTACCCAGTCAATTTTGGGGCATTTGCATTTCTTCTCTGAATTGCCTATTTAACATCCTGTTTGCACATTTTCATTGGAATTCTTTTTATTCTTTTTAAATCTCTTTGATGTTGTAGTTTCCTATTTGATGTTTATATTTTAAATGTGTATGTTCTTTATTTAGCCACTCAGTTTTACATTGTTTTATAATAAAATATCCCCATCTTAAGTTAACAGTTATGGTTTTCATGGCATCCTTAGAAGGTGCTTTCCCACAGAAAGATCACAGAAAGTATTCACTTACAGTTTCTACTAGTAATATTATAACATCTTTGTGTTTTGTTTTGTGTTACATGAAGTATTTAATCCATCTGGATTTGGGGGGAGCGTAAGAATTGATGTGTGAGTGTTTTGTTTCCAAACCAATAGCCAGGTATACTAACACCATTTTTAAGTAAAATACCTTTCTCTATTAATTTAGATGACACTTGTATCATCCATTTCCTTATATTCTTGAGTTTGATTCTTTATTATCTACTTTATTGCATTGAGATGTTGGTTTTGGAGCTAATACAGTATATATAAATTAATCAGATTTAATAGTATATCTTAATATCAGATAGGTTAAATCTCCCACCCTCACCCCCAAAACAGTTCTTTTCATTTTCCTTTTTTCAGATATTTTCCCTGAATATTTTCACATGTATTCTTCTGGATAAACTACAGAATTTTCTTGTTAAATTTCCCATCAGAAATTGCTTATGGATTTTGATTATTATTGCATTTGATTTTTAGAGTGTCTCTGGGGAGTGTGTCTCAAAATGTAGTCCATGGAATAATCATATCAAAATCACCAGAATACTTGTTAGAAAGGCATAGTTCTTTGTTCAACCACAAACGTACTGAAAATCTCCAGAGCCCAGAAATATTTATTTTTGACAAACTCTCACAGAGAGAATTATTAGGAACATTAATATATGAGAATCAATGGTTTAGGAAGAATTGATATCTTTATAATTTTTTAATTTCCCATCTGGGAATTAGGCATATTTCTCCATTTATTCATGTTGATGTCTGTGTTCCTCACTAGAGTGTAATTTTCCCCTTGCATTGGTTTTGACCATGTTCTATTAAATTCACAACAGAATATTTGGGAGAGGTTGCTGTTACGAACTGTAGCAACATTTAATTAATTCTCTAATTAGTTCTCATTAATATATAAGAAAAGCATATTATATGAAAATGAATTTGTTTGCAGAGTTCTTATTGTTTCTAATCAGTTTTCAGTAGATTTTATTAAGATTTCCAGACAGAAAATAAAATTCATTTACAAATAATGATAAATTTACCATTTGCTTTCCAATATTCTAGTTTCTATTTTTAATTTCTGTTGCATAACTAACGCTTTGCAAACAGACACTTTTTCTGAACCCAGAATTTAATGTGAATGTTTCTAATATTTCACTATTGAGCATGATGCTACCTTTGATTTTAAATAATACATAATATCATAAAAGGAATACTCAAATTCCTCCTAAACTGAAGTATATCTAAGTTCCTGTTTTACTAAAAATGCTCACTAGAAATGAAAGATGAATTTTATCAAATGGCTTTTGCAGCATCTACTGAGATTAAATTTTTATCCTCATTTTGATCTGTTAATATGAAGAAATGCTTTAATAAATTTCCTAATATTGATCCTTCTGAGCATTCATGGAAAAAATTCACTTGATCATGGTGTTTTATTCTTTTGGGATACTGTTGTACCCTATATGCTTTTATTTTTAATTTTAATTCCAATATACTTATCATACAGTGTTATATTAGTTTCAGATGTACAATATAGTGATTCAACAATTCTATACATGACTCAGTGTTCATCAATGATAAGTGTCCTCTTGATCCCCTTCACCGACTTCCCCCATCCCCCCAGCAATCCCCCTCTGGTAACCATCAGTTTGTTCTCTACAGTTAAAAGTCTATTTTTTGGTTTCTCTTTTCTTTGTTTATTTTTTTCTTAAATTCCACATAAGAGTTAAATTATATAGTATTTATCTTTCTTTGACTTATTTCACTTAGCATTATAGTCTAGATCCATCCATGTTGTTGCAAATGGCAAGATTTCATTCTTTTTTATGACTGAGTACTATTCCATTGTATATATACACCACTTCTTATTTCTCCATTCATCTATTGCTGGGCATTTGGACTGCTTCCATAATTTGGCTATTGTAAATAATGCTGCAATAGACATAGGGGTGCATATATCTTTTCAAATTAGTGTTTTTGTATCTTCGGGTAAAATACCTTGTAGTGGAATTACTGGATCACATGGCAATTCCATTTTTAACTTTTTGAAGAACCTCCATACTACTTTCCACAGTGGCTACCCAAGTTTGCATTCCCACCAACAGTGCACAAGGGTTTCTTTGTCCCCATATCCTCACTAACACTTGTTGTTTCTTGTGTTTTTGTTTTAGCCACTCTGACAGGTGTGAGGTGATACCTTATTGTGGGTTTGATTTGTACTTCCCTGATGATGAGTGATGTTGAGCATCTTTTCATGTGTCCATTGGCCATCTGCATGTCTTCTTTGGAGAAATGTCTGTTCATGTCTTCCACCCATTATTTTAATTGGATTATTTGGGTTTACACTGTTGGGTTGTATAAATTCTTCATATATTTAAGTACTTCCCCTTTATTGGATATGTCATTTGCAAATATCTTCTCCCATTCAGTAGGTTGTCTTTTAGTTTTGTTGATTGTTCCATTGATGTGCAGAAGATTTTTCTTTTGTTGTAGTCTCAATAGTTTATTTTGCTTCTGTTTCCCTTGCCTCAGGAGACATATCTAGAGAGATGTTCCTATGGTTAATACAGAGAAATTTCTGCCTGTGCTCTCTTCTAGGATTTTTATGGTTTCAGGTCTCACACTTAGGTCCTTAACCCATTTTGAGTTTATTTTTGCATATGGTGTAAGAAAGTGGTCTGGTTTCATTCTTTTGCATGTAGCTGTCCAATTTTCCCAACACCATTTGTGAAAAGACTGTTTCCCATTGCGTATGTTTGCCTCCTTTGTTGAAGATTAATCCACCATATAATGATGGTTTTCTTTCTTAACCCTCTGTTCTGATCTATACATCTATGCACCTGTTGTGCTGGTACTATATTGCTTTGATTACTGCAGCTCTGCAGTATATCTGGAAATCTGGGACTGTGGTACCTATGCTTTTTCTTTCTTCTCAGGATTGCTTTGGCTATTCAGGTTCTTTTGTAGTTGGTTCTATACATATTTTAGGATTATTTTCATTAGTCCTGTGAAAAAATGTTGTTGGTGTTTTGATAAGGATTGTGTTAAATCTGTAGATTGCTTTGGGTAGTATGGATATTTTAACAATATTTGCTTTTTCAATCCATGAGCATGAAATATTTTTCCATTTGTGTCATCTTCAATTTCTTTCATCAGTGTTTTATAGTTTTCAGAGTAGAGGTCTTTCACCTCAGTTAATTCCTAGGTATCTTATTCTTTTTGGTGCAATTGTAAAGGGATTGTTTTCTTAATTTCTCTTTCTGCTGTTTCAATTATTAATGTATAGAAATGCAACAGACTTCTGTATATTGATTTTGTATCCTGTGACCTTACTGAATGCATCAGTTCTAGCAGTTTCTTGGTGGCATCTTTAGGTTTTCTATATGTATTATCATGTCATCTGCAAATAGTGAAAGTACATCCTTACCAATTCAGATGCCTTTTATTTCTTTGTCTTGTCTGACTGTTGTGGCTAAGACTTCCAGTACTATGGTGAATAAAAGTGGTGTGAGTGGATATCCTTCTCTTGTTCCTGATCTTAGGGGGAAAGTTGTCAGTTTTTCATCATTGAGTAGATGCTAGCTGTGAGTTTTTCATGGAGGGCCCTTATGTTGAGTATATTTCCTCTACACCTACTTTGTGGAGGGTTTTTATCGTGAATGGTTGTCGTATTTTGTCAAATGCTTTTTCTGCATCTATTGCAACAATCATATGGGTTTTTTTCTTTCTCTTGTTGGTGTGATGTATCCTGCCTGTATCATGTTGATGGATCACTGTGAAAGATTTTTTTAATGTATTGTTGGATTCAGTTTGCTAGTATTTCATTGAGGATTTGCGCGTCTATGTTCATCAGAAATACTGGCCTATAGTTCTTTTTTTTTTTTTTTTGTAGTGTCCTTATCTGGTTTTAGTATCAGGGTAATGTTGGTCTCATGGAATAAATTTGAAAGCTTTTCTTCCTTTTCTAATTTTTTGGAATAGTTTGAGGAGAATAGGTATTAACTCTTCTTTAAATGTTTGGTAGAATTCACCTGTGAATCCTTCTGGTCCTGGACTTTTGTTTGCTGGGAGTTTTTTGATTACTGATTCAATTTCATTGCTGGTAATCAGTCTGTTCAAATTTTCTATTTAATCCTGATTCAGTTTTGGGAGCTTATATGTTTCTAGGAATTTTTCCATTTCTTCTAGGTTGTCTAAATTGTTGGCATATAATATTCTTTTATAATTGTTTATATTTCTGTGGTGGTGTTTATTATTGCTCCTCTCTCATTTGTGATTTTTTATATTTGGGTCCTTTCTCTTTTCTTTTAATAAGTCTGGCTAGTGGTTTATCAAGTTTATTAATTTTTTCAAAGAACCAGCTCCTGGTTTCATTGATCTATTGTTTTTTTAGTTTCTATATAATTTATTTCCACTCTAAACTTTATTAGTTCCCTTCTTCAGCTGGCTTTAATCTTTGTTTGATGTTCTTTTTCTAGCTCCTTGAGGTGTCAGGTTCAGTTGTTTATTTGATATTTTTCTTGCTTCTTGAGGTAGGCCTATATTGCTATAAACTTCCCTCTTAGAAAAGCTTTTCCTGCATCCCAAAGATTTTTGACCATTGTGTGTTCATTTTCATTTGTCTCCATGTATTTTTTAATTTCCTCTTTAATTGCTATCTTCTTTCTTTTTCTTTCTTTCTTTCTTTCTTTCTTTCTTTCTTTCTTTCTTTCTTTCTTTCTTTCTTTCTTCATTTTTTAGAGAAAGAGGGCATGGGCACACATGAGCTGGAGGGGATGGGCAGAGGGAAAGGAAGAGAATCTTAAGCAGGCTCCATGCTCAGCATGGAACCAAACATGGGCCTCAATCTCAACACCCTGAGATCATGACCCGTGCTGAAATCAAGAGTCAGATGCTCAACCAACTGAGCCACCAGGCACCCCAATTGCCTCTTTGATTTCTTGATTGACCCATTCATTCTTCAGTAGCATGTTGTTTAGCCTCCATGGATTTGTGCTCTTTCCAGATATTTTCTTTTGTTTGATTTCTAGCTTCATAGAATTGTGGTTGGAAAGATGCATGGTATGACTTCAGTGTTTTTGATTTTGTTAAGATTTATTTTGTGGCCTAATATGTGATCTATTCTGAAGACTCTTTCATCTGCACTTGAAAAGACTGTGTATTCTTCTATTTTAGGATGGGTTGTTCTGAATGTATCAGTTAGATCCATCTGGTCCAATGTGTCAATCAAAGCTACTCTTTCCTGTTGATTTTATGTTTGGATGATCTCTTCAATGATCTATCCTTCTTGGTCTCTTGTTATAGTTTTTGTTTTTAAGTCTATTTTGTCTGATATAAGTACTGCTACGCCAGCTTTCTTTAAACTTCCATTTGCATGGTAAATGTTTTTCTATCTATTCATTTTCAATCTGCATGTGTTTTTAGGTCTGAAATGAGTCTCTTGTAGGCAGCATATAGATGGGTCTTGTTTTTTTATCCATTCTATCACCCTGTGTCTTTTGACTGGAGCATTTAGTCCATTTACATTCAAAGTAGATATTGATATATACTTATTGCCATTTTGTTACTTGTTTGTGGTTATTTTTGTAGTTTTTCTCTGATTCTTCTCTTGTTCTCTTTCATGGTTTGTTGGCTTTCTTTAGTGATATACTCAGATTCCTTTATTCTTTGCATATCTATTACTAGTTTTTGGTTTGTGGTTACCATTCAGATTGTATATAACATCTTCTGCATGTAACAGTCTATATTAAATTGATGGTCGCTTAAGCCTGAACCCATTCTTTACTCCTATCCGCCACCCCACAAGCATACATATATTTTAGGTATATAGTGTCATATTTTACATCCTTTCATTTTGTGATACTTAAGTCTCACTTAAAGTCTTTCCTTTCCACTCAAAGAATGTCTTTTCATGTTTCTTGCAGGGGTGGTTCAGTGGTCATGATCTCTTTTAGTTTTTGTTTGTCTGAGAAACTCATTATCTCTCCTTCTATTCTGAATGATATCCTTGCTGGATAGAGTATTCTTGGCTGCAGATTTTTCCCATTCAGCACTTTGAATATATCAGCCAGTCTCTTCTGGCCTGCAGAGTTTCTGTTTATCTGCTGATAGTCTTATGGGGTTTCCCTTGTATGTAACTATCTTCTTTTCTCTTGCTGCTTAATTTTTTTTTCTTTACTCCTACTTTTTGTCATTTTAACTACTATGTGTCTTGTGGTGGACCTCCTTCAATTGATTTTATTGGGGGACTCTCTGTGCCTCCTGGATATGGATTTCTGTTTCTTTCCCCAGCTATGGGAAGTTTTCAGCTATTACTTCTTCAGATACTCTGCCCCCTTTTCTCTCTTTTCTCCTTCTGGAATCCCCATAATGCAAATGTTATTAGGCTCAATGGAGTCAGTGAGTTCCCTATGCCTATTCTCTTTTTGCATAATTCTTTTTTCTCTCATTTGCTCAACTTGATTACTTTCAATTACTCTGTCTTATGAGTCATTAATTCATTCCTCTCCTCCTCTGGCCTGCTATTTATTCCATCAAGTGTATTTTTATAACATTTATTGTGATCTTCATCTCTTATGGATTCTTTTTTATCTCTTCCCTTAGGGTCTCACTGATGTCCTCCACTCTTTTCTCAAATCCAGTGAGTATTTATATGATCATTACTTTATTTTTTTAATTTAATTTAATTTTATTATGTTATGTTAGTCACCACACAATACATCATTAGTTTTTGATGTAGTGTTCCACAATTCATTGTTTTCATATAAAATCCAGTGCTCCGTGCAATACATGCCCTCCTTAATACCCATCACCAGGCTAACCCATCCCCCCGCCATCCTCTCTAAAACCCTCAGTTGGTTTCTCAGAGTCCATAGTCTCTCGTGGTTCATCTCCCCCTCTGATTCCCTCCCCCTTCTTTTTTCCCTTCCTTCTCCTACTTTCCTCCATGCTATTCCTTATGTTCCACAAATAAGTGAAACCATATGATAATTGACTTTCTCTACTTGACTTATTTCACTTAGCATAATCTCCTCCAGTCCCATCCATGTTGATGTAAAAGTTGAGTATTCATCCTTTCTGATGGCTGAGTAATATTCCATTGTATATATGGACCACATCTTTATCCATTCATCTGTTGAAGGGCATCTTGGCTCTTTCCACAGTTTGGCTACTGTGAACATTGCCGCTATGAACATTGTGGTACAGGTGCCCCTTCTTTTCACTACATCAGTGTCTTTAGGGTAAATAACCAGTAGTGCAATTCCTGGGTCATAGGGTAGCTCTATTTTTAATTTTTTGAGCAACCTCCACACTGTTTTCCAAAGTGGCTGTACCAACTTTCATTCCCACCAACAGTATAAGAGGGCTCCCCTTTCTCCACATCCTTTCCAACATTTGTTGTTTTCTGCCTTGTTAATTTTTGCCATTCTAACTGGTGTAAGATTGTATCTTGATGTAGTGTTGAATTTCCCTGATGGCTAGTGATGTTGAACATTTTTTCATGCGTCTGTTAGCCATTTGTATGTCTTCTTTGGAGAAGTGTCTGTTCATGTCTTCTATCCATTTTTTGACTTGGTTATTTGCTTTTTGGGTGTTGAGTTTGAGAAGTTCTTTATGGATCCTGGATATCAGCCCTTTGTCTAGTGTCATTTGCAAACATCTTCTCCCATTCTGTGGGTTGTTGACTGTTTCCTTTGCTGTGCAGAAGCTTTTTATCTTGATGAAGTCCCAAAAATTCATTTTTGCTTTTGTTTCACTTGCCTTTGGAGATTTATCTTGAAAGAAGTTGCTGTGGTTGATGTCGAAAAGGTTACTGCCTATGTTCTCCTCTAGGATTTTGATGAATTCCTGTCTCACATCGAGGTCTTTCATCCATTTTGAGTTTATCTTTGTGTATGGTGTTAGAGAATGGGCGAGTTTCATTCTTCTGCATGTGGCTGTCCAATTTTCCCAGCACGATTTATTGAAGAGACTGTCTTTTTTCCATTGCATATTTTTTCCTGCTTTGTCAAAGATTATTTGATCATAGAGTTGAAGGTCCATATCTGGGTTCTCTATTCTGTTCCATTGGTCTATATGTCTGTTTTTGTGCCAGTACCATGCTGTCTTGGTGATCACTGCTTTGTAATATGGCTTGAAATCAGGCAACATGATGCCCCCAACTTTGTTTTTCTTTTTCAACATTTCCTTGGCGATTTGGGGTCTTTTCTGGTTCCATACAAATTTTAGGATTGTTTGTTCCAGCACTTTGAAAAATGCCATTGGAATTTTGATCAGGATGGCATTGAAGGTATAGGTTGCTCTGGGCAGCATAGACATTTTAACAATATTTATTCTTCCAATCCATGAGCATGGAATGCTTTTCCATCTTTTTGTGTCTTCTTCAATTTATTTCATAAGTGTTCTGTAGTTGCTAGAGTATAGATCCTTTACCTCTTTGGTTAGGGTTATTCCGAGGTATCTTATGGGTTTTGGTGCTATTGTAAATGGAATCGTTTCTCTAATTTCTCTTTCTACAGTTGCATTGTTAGTGTATAAGAAAGCAACTGATTTCTGTGTATTGATTTTTTTAAAGGCTTTAATTAATTTATTTATTTTTAAAGATTTTGTTTATTTATTTGAGAGAGAGAATGAGATAGAGAGAGCATGAGAGGGGGGAGGGTCAGAGTGAGAAGCAGACCCTCCGCTGAGCAGGGAGCCCGATGCAGGACTTGATCCAGGGACTCCAGGATCATGACCTGAGCCGAAGGCAGTTGCTTAACCAACTGAGCCACCCAGGCGCCCTGTGTATTGATTTTGTATCTTGCCACATTACTGAATTGCTGGATGAGTTCTAGTAATTTGTGGGTGGAGTCTTTTGGGTTTTCCACATAAAGTATCATGTTATCTGCAAAGAGAGAGAGTTTGACTTCTTTGCCAATTTGAATACCTTTTATTTCTTTTTGTTGTCTGATTGCTGTTGCTAGGATTTCTAGTACTATGTTGAACAATAGTGGCGAGAGTGGGCATCCTTGTCGTGTTCCTGATCTTAAGGGAAAGGCTCTCAGCTTTTCCCCATTGAGGATGATATTAGCTGTGGGTTTTTCATAGATGGATTTTATGAACTTGAGGAATGTTCCCTCTATCCCTATACTCTGAAGAGTTTTAATCAGGAAAGGATGCTGTATTTTGTCAAATGCTTTTTCAGCATCAATTGAAAGGATCATATGGTTCTTCTCTCTCCTCTTATTAATGTGTTCTATCACACTAATTGATTTGCGAATGTTGAACCATGCTTGCATCCCGGGGATAAATCCCACTTGGTCATGGTGGATGATCCTTTTAATGTATTGTTGGATCCTATTAGCTAGGATTTTGTTGAGGATTTTGGAATCCATATTCATCAGGGATATCGGTCTGAAATTCTGCTTTTTGATGGGGTCTTTGCCTGGTTTGGGGATTAAGGTAATGCTGGCCTCATAGAATGAGTCTGGAAGCTTTCCTTCTGTTTCTATTTTTTGAAACAGCTTGAGGAGAATAGGTATTATTTCTTCTTTGAATGGTCGGTAGAATTCCCCAGGGAATCCATCAGGCCCTGGACACTTGTTCAGGTCTTATGTTAAGTCTTTAATCCATTTTGGGTTAATTTTTGTATATGATATGAGATAAGGGTCCAATTTCATTGTTTTGCTTGTGGCTATTCAGTTTTTCCAACACGATTTACTGGAGAGACTGTCATTTCCTCATTGTGTATTCTCAGCACCCTTGTCAAAGATCAGTTGACTGTATATGTGTGGGTTTATTTCTCGGTTCTTTATTATATTCCATTTGTCAATATGTCTGTTTTTAACCATTATTATATAACATGATAAACAAATTTCCCTGTGAATATTTTTCTTCAATTTAGACCATTTATTTAGAATAGATTCCTAGAATTGGATTTAGAAATTGGGATAATATTTGGGGATATTATATGAAATGAGGCCTAGGGACTCAGGAACTCCTAATACTCTTCTAGTCCTAGTCATTCCTCTTCTTAGATTTCTACAAAAGAAACAAGAAATATGAAAAATAAGACCCTGCTTTTCATCAATTGCACTAGTCCCTAATGTCACTCAAGTTCAGAACTCTGATAAGCCTGGGTTGGAGTACTTGGTCTAGTCTAAAGTCTTTCAAAATCTTCAATCTCCCTTACAGCTCAAGTGGGACTTTGCTAAATTTATCAGTCCAGTTCCATGAAGAAGTGAGGAGATTGAACATGCATGACCTTTTAAAGCACAGTAACGCTAGCCGGTAGTAAATATGGACCAAGCAGCATCCTAGAATGTCACAAATCAGATTCTTCCTCATCGGAAAAAAGGACTAGTAAAAACAGAATTTCTCCCACCCCCATATTATTGAGAACTGGGTCAAAGTATATAAGTATTTAAATTTTTAAATACTTTTGACAAAATTATTTTCCAGAAAGATTGGACTAATTTTCTACCCACTTGCATTGTACAAAAATGTCTTTTTTTCTGCACCCTCATTTTACAGTTAATGAATTTTGCCATTTATTAATTGTGTGATTTGGGGAAGGTAGCTGAACTTTTCTGTGCCTCGGTTTTCTCATCTGCAAAGTAAGATTAATAATGTCTACCTTATAATGTTATTGGGACAATATAATTATATAGAACCCTTCATGCCTGTCATGAGTTAAATTTTCAATAAAATACTAGTTACTATTTTGTGATGTGGGTTTTTTTTTTTAGTATTAACTAATTTCCCAGTGAAAAGTGTATCTCTCATTGTTGTGTTGTACTTATTTAGTTAGAATACTGAGTATTTTTCTTATATTTAAGTGCTATTTTCATTTCTTCTTTGTAAATAATCCTTGGCCCATTATTTCCTAGCCTCAACAATTTTCATAGTGTTTTATACATAATATTAATTAAATGAAGACATCAACTTCTGTCTGATATCTCTTTCAAATATTTTCCTCAGTTTGTACTTTCTCCTTTAATTTAATTCATAATATTATTATTTCACAGAATTCTTTCAATTTATGTTGTAAATTCTACATGTTTTCCTTCATGGTTTCTTAGACAGATTTTGTATCAGTTGATCCAATCCAGGAATCACAGGAATTTTAACTTATTTTTCCTATTTTCTATTGTTTTACTTTCAGTATTTTACTCTTTAATCCAAATAGAATAATACTCAGTGTATTAAATACTAAGGCTTTATTTTTAGAGCAAGAAGAATTTGTTGTTCTTTTTTTTTTTTAAGATTTTATTTATTTATTTGAGAGAGAATGAGAGAGAGCATGAGATGGGGGAGGGTCAGAGGGAGAAGCAGACTCCCTGCTGAGCAGGGAGCCCGATGTGGGACTCGATCCTGGGACTCCAGGATCATGACCTGAGCCGAAGGCAGTCGCCCAACCAACTGAGCCACCCAGGCGCCTGAATTTGTTGTTCTTTAAGAGGTCAAATTAAGTTTGACGCCTGAAAGCTGTTTCACATTTTTTAAGCATATGTTATAATTAAATAGGTAGTATTTTGAACAGTTAGTGGTATGCATGTTTTATGCATGGTAACAGTGCTAACAGTATACACAGTCGTTTTGTAATAATATGTGTACAGCCATTTAGTAAAATCCCCAGGAAGTCTAATATCCTCATATCAGAACTAGCTAAGAAGGCTTTAACAATGTCACACTCTATAAATAAGTGGCACTGGGAAGTGGAGATTTGGGAAAAAATGAAGTGGATTTACATTACAACCAACTAATAAGAATTAAAATATTCTATGTAGTATTAATTAGAATGACATGAATAGCAAAAAGCTAGGAATATCCAATTTGGTTTTAAACTGGGCTTTAAATGATACTCTTCTATAGGACTTGATGTCACAAACCCAAAGTTTGTTCTTTTTATTTGTGCAAACAGGTAAAGAGGCATAAATCTCAATGGGAGAGGAAAACCAAACCTTTGTGGCTGAGTTTATTTTCCTTGGCCTTTCCCAGGACTTGCAGACCCAGATCCTGCTATTTATTCCTTTTCTCATCATTTATCTTTTGACTGTGCTTGGAAACCTGCTCATCATCATTCTCATCTCCATGGATTCTCGACTTCACACTCCCATGTACTTTTTTCTTAGAAACCTCTCTTTCGCAGATCTCTGCTTCTCTACTAGCATTGTCCCTCAAGTGTTGGTCCACTTCCTTGTAAAGAGGAAAACTATTTCTTTTTTTGGGTGTATGACACAGATAATTGTCTTCCTTCTGGTTGGGTGTACAGAGTGTGCACTGCTGGCAGTGATGTCCTATGACCGGTATGTGGCTGTCTGCAAGCCCCTGCACTACTCCACCATCATGACCCAAAAGGTGTGTCTCCAGTTGGCCATAGGCTCCTGGGCCAATGGCGCACTAGCGTCTCTGGTGGATACCACCTTTACTTTTCAACTACCCTATCAAGGACAGAACATTATTAATCACCACTTTTGTGAACCTCCTGCCCTACTGAAGCTGGCTTCAGCAGACAACACCTACAGCACAGAAATGGCCATCTTTGCAATGGGTGTGTTCATCCTCTTAGCTCCTGTCTGCCTGATCCTTGTCTCCTACTGGAATATTATCTCCACTGTGATCCAGATGCAGTCTGGAGAGGGGAGGCTCAAAGCTTTCTCTACCTGTGGCTTCCATCTCACTGTTGTTGTCCTCTTCTATGGCTCAGCAATATTTGCCTACATGCAGCCAAACTGCAAGACCACAAGGGCGCCTGGGTGGCTCAGTTGGTTAAGCGACTGCCTTCGGCTCAGGTCATGATCCTGGAGTCCCGGGATCGAGTCCCGCATCGGGCTCCCTGCTCAGCAGGGGGTCTGCTTCTCCCTCTGCCCTCTTCCCTCTCGTGCTCTCTGTCTCTCATTCTCTCTCAAATAAATAAATAAAATCTTAAAAAAAAAAAAAAGACCACAAAAGAACAGGATAAAATGATATCTGTGTTCTATACAGTGGTGACTCCGATGTTGAACCCCATAATTTATAGCCTGAGAAACAAGGATGTCAAAGGGGCTCTCTGAAAACTAGCTAGGAGAAAGTCCTTTTCTCAGAGGCAGTCATCTCTGGGTCTATTTCTATATTATATGAAATGAGGCCTAGGGACTCAGGAACTCCTAATACTCTTCTAGTCCTAGTCATTCCTCTTCTTAGACTTCTACAAAAGAAACAAGAAATATGAAATATGAAAAAAATTTTATTTTTTTATTTTTAAGGATTTTATTTATGTATTTGAGAGAGAGCCCAAGAGCTGGAGGGGGTAGGGGGAGAGGGAAAGGGACAAGCAGACTCCCCACTGAGTGGTGAGCCCAAGGTGGGGTTCATTCCCAGGACCCTGAGATCATGACCTGAGCTGAAGTCAGAGGCTAAACCTACTGAGCCACCCAGGAGCCCCTATTTTATTATTTATTTATTTATTTTTAGAGGGAGAGTGCGCACCTGTGCATGCAAGCAGGTGGTGGGAGGGGCAGAGGGAGAGACAGAGAGACTCTTGAGCATACTCCATGCTCAGCCCAGAGCTGATTAGGGCTCATGCTCAGGACCCTGAGATCTTGACCTGAGTGAAAATCAAAAGACGAATGTTCAACCAACTGAGCCACCAGGCACCCCTCTGAGTCTGACTTTTAGAAATATGGTAACATTCTTAAAAGAGGTACAGGATTTTGGTAGATAATTATGAATTAGTTCAGGAAGTATAAAAGTGAAGGACGTTTCTAAAAATCATGAATACTCCACACTAAGCTAGAACACAGAGGAGAAATAAAAGGATAAAAAGTTAGGTTTTCCTTTCTTCTTTTTTTAGAGATTTTATTTTTTATTTGATAGAGGGGGGGTTGAGGAGAGCACAGCAGGGGGAGCAGCAGGCAGAGAGAGAGGGAGAAGCAGGCTCCCCGCTGAGCAAGAAGCCCGATGTGGGGCTCAATCCCAGGACCCTGGGATCATGACCGGAGCCAAAAGCAGATGCTTAACTGACTGAACCACCCAGGTGCCCCAGGTTTTCTTGATTATGAAACACATCAAGTGCTATTTTGAAGTTTGTAGTTAATTCAGCTAACATGGATATGTTTAAGCATAATCACAACTGAATCTAAGAGGTTTAAACTGGATTATTTTGAAATAACATCTAATATGAGTTGCATACATGGTTCTAACATCAAAGATATTTCAGGTTTAGATGTCCCAGTCATACAAACCTAGGAATAGGCTCTGATAGAAGCAATCAATAAATCTGGAAGAGTCTTTAATACTGGGATCATTCATGGCTTGGAGCATTTCAGCTTGTAAAATGGCACCAAAAGCAAAATACTTACTAGTTCATAATGTTCTCTCATGAAAGCTTCAAAAAATTGAGTTGTTTTTTTTTTTTTTTATCTTATCCCACATTTCATAGAAACATAGACTATCAGGGTAAAAAGGGAATTTAACAGTCCTTTAACTCAAACATAGGTCCAAGGTTTAAACCACTCCACAATACTTCTATTGAATAATTATCCAGCACTGGCCTAAACAAGAATACGTAGCTCCCTATTCTCTTGGATCATTCCTTTTCATTTATAAGTTGATCCTTGAACAACATGTGCCAACCCACATACTGGAAAATCCTCAAACAACTTTTGACTCCCCCAATATTTAACTTCTAATAGCCTACTGTTCACTGGAAGCCTTCCCAATAACATAAACAGTCGATTAACACATATTTTCTATGTTATATGTATTGTATACTGTATTCTTACAATAAAGTAAGCTAGAGAAAAGAAAATGTTCTTAAGAAGATCATAAGAGGGCACCTGGGTGGCTCAGTCGGTTAAGCATCTGCCTTCACCTCAGGTCATGATCCTGGGGTCCTGGGGCCAAGCCCCATATCAGGTTCCCTGCTCAGCAGGGAGTCAGTTCTGCTCCTCCCTCTGCTGCTCCCCTGGCTTGTGCTCTCTCTCTCTCTCTCTGTCACTCTCTCTCTCAAATAAATAAAATCTTTTTTTTTTTAAAAAAGAAGAGCATAAGAGAAAATATATTCACAGTACTGTACTGTATCGAAAAAAATACACATATAAGGGGACCCATGCAGTACAAACCTGCATTGTTCAACTATAGATGGTTCTTAGCTATTACAAAGACCTTCCTTATGGTAAGTCAAAATCAATGATCCTGTATCTTGAACCCACTTTCTAGTTTTAGTCCTAGAACAATTTTCAGTATTCTATACCAGAACTCATTGAAGTAAGTTTCTGTATTGGCCCAAATTCAATTCTCACAACCAACCACCTACTTGTTTCTTTCAAGTTCCTTTATCTGACATGCTTTGGCACCCTGTATTCATTCTGGTCATCCTCCTTCGAATGAGCCCACTTTACCCAATGAATATCTCTTCCAAAACCAAACAGAAATTGGGATTTTAAAATTGGAGTTTCCCAATCTGAGGCTGACCCCTCCATAGGCTTAGATGTCTGTAACCACGTCTCACTGTGGCTCATCGTGTCTAGAATGGTAGATTCTGGGGACCACTTCAGGTTTCATAAACCCTTAGTCCAAACAATCTGGCCAACAGCCACTTGCCTATTTTACCCAAACATTTACTCAATCACATGTTTAGAGGGGATTCCATGACAACCATTCTATAGTTGCCATGGATACGAGTCCAGGAACCACAGACCTCAGTAGTCAGGAACTACTGACTCTGCAGTAGAAGACCTCCCCAGTGAAGTAAGATCTAGTAGCTAAATTCTTATTTCTTTCATTCATGCACCCATGCATTCATTTTAAATATTTATTTTATTTATTTGAGAGAGAAAGAAAGAGAGAACACAAGAAGGGGGAGGAGGCAGAGGGAGAGGGAGAAGCAGGCTCCCCACTGAGCAGGGAGCCCAAAGAGGGGCTCGATCCCAGGACCCTGGGTTCATGACGTGAGCCGAAGGCAGACCCTTAACCCACTGAGACACTCAGGCGCACGCCCTCCATGCATTCATTATAAAACCATTTATTGAGCTCTTATTTCATTTTATCTTCTCGGACTCTACTTGTATCCAATATGCCCAGAGCAATGACTGACATGTGTGTTTCACACAATGAAATGTGTGTTTCAGTACACATTTTTTGCATTTGTTACTACCCTTTTAAAATCACTGGAGCTGCACTACAATAGACAAACTCTTATCTGGGCTGTGAGGATCAGAGAACAATCTCAGACAAACAGCAGTTAAAGTGATATAGACAAGGATATAGACAAGTGATATAGACAAGGATAAAACACTAATAGGTGAAGTTGGTGACGTGGCTGTCCATGATCATCTAAATGAGATCTATTTCAGTAACAGGAGGAAAAGTAAGGAAATGTAAACAGAAAATTTGGACACTAATTTAGAGAAGTCTCGCCAAAGGGGAAAAGAAGAAAGAAGTAAGGGATGAGAAAGTGGAATTGTGAGCTTTTTTTTTTTTTAAATTAGATTCCTAGGTCACTTCTCCCATTTCCTTGAAGACTTTTACCCCTGGATCACTGTCACTTTCCCCAACACACTACTCCTGTTATAGATCTTAGGTATTCTAATTTTTACATAAAATGAAATATTCCAACTACTCTGCATTCTCAGAATTCCTTGATCTTCATTCCTCCACCGATCTCAGCCATCCACACCATAGTCATTTCTTTAATATTCCCATTACCAATGGTTGCCATCCCCACTCCAAATTCTGAAACCACAGGATCCTAAGCAAAATAAAATGGGTACTGTTTCAAGGCAGTAAGTTTTGAGGTGGTTTGTTATACAGCAATGGATAACTGAAATGCTGAGAGAATTATTCTCCCATTCCTTCCATCAAAATAGATGCCTGTAGGGCTTTTTCACACTACTAATAAAAGCTGCTATCTCTCTCAAAAGAAAAGAAAAAGCAAAAACCCCAAAACATGCTATCTCTCCTGCTATGGAGGGGAGGGAATAAACGGCCAGAAAGCTTCAAAAGAAAAAATTTTGAGCATACACCCAAAATTAATAATGAAGATAACGTATAGATTAGGGTTCTTAGTTGCAAGTAACAGAGGCCGACTATGTGTGATTTAAGTTAAAAGGAAAAATATTGAATGGTAATTCTGGTCCTGCAGCCAGCACCCCAGGCCAAAATCATATAGAATGGGTGTGATGAGAACATTGCTGCCATTCAGCACTAGATAGCAGAATTTACTCTGCCAACACCATCAGCCCAGGACCAGCTACTGGAGCTGCTGATTCACTGAGGCTGGAATTTGGGTTGGTGCTTGCTTATTCAGCCACTGACAGAAAAGGAAAGAAACTGTGTTAACAGCAGTAGTGATAAGTCACGTTGATAGTATGTACCCTTGAGGTGATGTGTTGGAAATAGCACTTTATCTTTGTGATCTTCCTCCCCTACACCCATAACCTCAGTCTAATCATTAGAAAAAGATCAGACAAATTCTACTATGTGGGCTTCCTATAAAATACATGACAAGTACTCCTTAAAACTGTAACGGTCATCAAAAACAGGTCTGAGAAAGTTTCACAGCCAAGAGGAGCCTAAAGAGACATGACAACTAAATGTAATGTGGCATCCTGGGTGGGATCCTGGATCAGAAAAGAGATAAAAGGGAAAAGAAAAGAAAAGAAAAAAAAACAAGAAAGGACATCAAAATCGTGTATGAATTTTAGTTAATAATAAGATATCAATGGGGTGCCTGGGTGGCTCATTTGGCTGGACATTTGACTCTTGGTTTTGGCTCAGGTCATGGTCTTGGGATTGTGGGATCCAGCCCCACGTGGGGATCCACGCTGCATGTGGAGTCTGCTTGGGATATTCTCTCTCTCTCTCCCCCTCAATCCCCCAGTCCCTCCCCCTGCTCACACTCACTCTCATAAATAAATAAATAAATAAATAAATAAATAAATAAATAAATAAATAAAATTTTAAAAAATAATACGCCATCTATGTTGATTTTTCTTAATTGTAACAAATACCATATTATAATGTAAGATGTCAATAATAGGGGAAAGTGTGTATATGACGACTCAGGGTAATTCTTATTTTCTCTGTAAGTCTAAAACTGATCTACAAAAATAAAGTCTATTTTTTAAAAAGAAAAGAAACAGTCTGCTGTCCTTGCTTTTTCATAGCACTAGCTCTTAATTCAGAGTCTAGACTGGGAGTATCTAATTGACTGAGTCCAAGATACATGCTATACCCTAGCTGCAGTGAAGACAAAGAAAGTGAATTTCAAGTGGATTCAGCTTGTATGAAGGGAGGCAGGCTCTAACTAGTCCAAGACTCCCAGATGACTATAAATATGGAAAGGGTACTCAAATGATCAGAAGCCAAAAACTGACAAATGTCCACTACACATGGCCTATGAAACCAAATCACCCCCACTAATGTCTTGACTACCTACAGATTCCAGACTGACCAGTATAACTTATAATCTACATAACACAATATTCTGAGCATGTGTACAACACAAAATGTTGAGTAAAGAGATATAGTGGCTTAGCACAGGGAATGCTTCTGTTGGGCATTAAGATAGTCCTCATCTGATTGTGTTACTAATGTATTCCCTGCAGCTAGTACAATATCTGCCACATATTAGATCATCAGTAAAAAATTGCTGAATGAATATGTGGTCTAGGAAATGGATTGGCTTAACTCAAGTTTTCTCTGTATTTTTTCTTAAATGAATACAGACAGGTTCTAATTCAGAACATCTGGATGTCATGATGCTACAAGGAAATGGAGTTTGTAGCAAACAATTGCATGCATCTCAAGGATCAAGTCCCAGATAGCTTCAGAGTCCTTTACCTTTACAGTGAAAGTCATACATTGAGAGAAATCTTACAAGATTGTTCCATTAAAAAATATCTGGACCTTTAGTGAAGTGATTGCACCCTGAAAATTACCCCATTCAATTAGACAGCAGTCTTAGTGCTTCAGGGGACCTTTGAAGGCACATGGTCAGAAACCTCATATCCATAAGGTAAGAGAGAAAGCCTGGTCATTCTCCTTCCTACTTTGTGTCTTTTCCACTTCCCTGCTCTTCATTGGGTATGGATCATGTTTGAGCCTATGTACTGGCAATACTTACAAGTTAAATTTCTGATTTTGCCTAGCTACTTTAATATGAATGTTGTAAAGGTCAACCTCATCACAAACAATTCATAGCACACAGTGTATCCCCAAACTTGGAAAATATCCATCCATAATTCTGCAATAACTTACTAATGGCCCCCTAAATATTGAAGTATTGAGTGAACAGCAGTGGTACAAGTAAGTGATCTGAGCTTGGGGCTTAGCTTTGTCAGATTTAATTTCCAAAAACTGGGGGATGATAATCTCTACCTCATAGTGTTGTGGTGATGAATGAGATGATATTTCTAATTTGCTTAAGACAGTAGTGAACAGAGAGGAAGTTAGCAAAAAATCTTCTAGCTCCCCTTTTGTTTTACCTTGTTCAACTCATAGTCTAGATTTAAAGCTCTGTCCCAGAGAGGCTTTCCCTGATTTACTAGTTTGAGTTCTTCCTCTGGGGCTCAATCCTGGACCCTCTCCTTTTAGCGTTTTCGCTTTTTCTCTTTCTTTCTGCAATGTCATCCTCACGCATAGCCTCAACTATCATCTACCCAGAATTGACACAAATTTCATACCTCTGCCCGAGACACCTCGAAGCTCCAGACACTTCTATCCATGTCTATTTGATAATGCTTCTTGGACATCACAAAGTATCTCATACTCAACAAGCCAAAACTGAACTCATGGACTTCCGCGAAACTTTTCACCTGGACGCAAAACAGAAGGAATGAATGAGTGACTCAATCAGTGAAAAACATGTTATACACAAATCGGTATCTTTTCGAAATTCTGCCATGTTTTTTGGTTCCACGCAAATGGGGTGAGGGTAGCACGGAGAAGGTGAGGAAGATTTTGGCCAGTTATCCGGGATGGGATGGCGGAAGCTAAGAATGTTTGACAGGCCATTCTCCCTGCACCTCACCCTCACCTCCTCCCTGACCAAGGCCCCCATCCACCCGTTCCTGGCCCTAGGGTTGGTCGCCAGTCTACGGGGTGGGCGGGGTCTGGGGAAGGGGGCGGGACTTGCAGAAGCCCCCATCAAGTCCGCGGACTGGGGCCGCGAGGGCTGCTGGGGGCTCTTTCCAGGGGTGGTGCGCATGCGTGCGCCGGGGGCGCGCGTCGGCTTTTCGGAGACACAGATCTGGCGGCGGCGTTTAAGCACCTGGTGTGGTCACGGCTTCTTAGCTGTGGCGTGATTACCCACGCCGGCTCCCTCCGCCCGCGAGGCCGGCGGCCCCCGCGGCTGCTGGCGGATCTGGCGCCTGGGTGTGACCGAACGGAGCCCCCGCTGGGAGCGGTGCCCGCAGGTATCACTGGGTCAGCGGGCGGTGAGGACGCGGGTGTGCGGAATTGGGAATCCCGCTTGAGCGTGTCGGCTGGTTCGCAGTGAGGCGGCTTCGGGCGCGGCGCTCGGCTCCGCAGTCTCTGCGGGACCACCTGGAGCGGGGCACGGGGAGCGGGGGAGGCGTGGGCTGCGCCGGAGAGCACATATGCACAGCGTTTAGCGCCGGCCTCTCTTCCATTCTGTACCGGGGGGCAGTCTCCAGGCGCTCGACCTGATGAAAGTGGCTTCACCAGTCTGTTTGGGAATGACTGGTATTGATTCCTCGTGGAAATACCGAGTGTGGCAGGATCGATCAGCTGGAAAAGAAACTGGAGAAAACTTCATTCCAGCTTGCCTTCCTTGCTAGTCGTTCCTAGCCAGTGCTCCAAACAAAACTTCAAGGCATCTTCCTTATTTTCAGACGCTTCATTTGCAAACTGCTTCTGCGCCCCTTTTTCTGCGCTATTCTCCAAAGTCTGTTTTTACCTCAAGCTGTGGCCCTGCCTATCAGCTGTTTGGTTTAAACAACCCTCTTTGCCCACAGATACCACCAGCGCACAATTGGCACCTGTTCAGTTTCCTCAGTGCTCTACAGTCCTTTGAACCTGTGTCACCGGGGTGGTTAACGCTCCAGATTCCTGTCACCTGCGCCTTATTGAGCCCTCCCTTCCCGTGGTACTGGCTCACACTCTTAGCTCTTCATCCGGACTGCCACCATCGTCCTGAAAGGCGTCCGTTCAGTACTTTAACCGTTCTGGACTTTGTTAATTCCAGTGTTCATCGCTTACAGACCCCTTAAGCTTCTCGCAGTCACAGCCATACCTTGTACCTTCTATCATCCAAACTGTTCTTTTTTGAAATCTTAAATGCACGCATGTTCTCCTGAATATGTCTGTCCTCCTGGTTCTGTAATTACTGATACCGAGTAAGGTATTAGTTTATATTTTTAGCTATAAAATCCCAGTATATTTTGTTGCTTTTTCTCACTTTGAGTTGGATATTTAATTCATCTCATTTTTCTTTAATTACAGATGTAAGGCTTTGACATTTCTAACAGTGGAACTTAAGCTGTGCTCTGTCGATTTTGATGTGCAATGTTTTTACTGTTTTGAATTGTATTTTGATGCAAAGTTTAAATTTTAAATTAGCTGAGAATTCTTTTTTGTATTAAATTCTAGGTTTCATTCTGAAAGTGGTCTGTCTCACTGGTAGATACTTTTTATTTGAGGAGGTTTTTTTGTAACCTAATATATAGTAGCTTTTGTAAACATTTTTGTAAGTGAATAGAAACTACATTCTACCTGGTTTTATATATCACAGTAAGCACATTTTCATATCTACTATATTATTACTTAATTTTAGTTTACTTTATGTGTTAAGGATTTAGAAAGTTGCGCTAGTCACTCCCATTTCTGGCGTGTCATTGTTGAATTCATCTTTTGTTTTCTGAGGATTTTACAATAAATATATTCCAATTATGTTATTTGTTACATTTAACAAGTCATATTTCATTATAAGTTGTACCTTCAATCATTTAAAGTTTCCTTTTTGTCTACTTTAATGCATTTGTGCTTTTAAATCATTATATCCCTGCATATTGCTTACACTTGTTTATTATGTTTTTAATCATCCTTTTATTTTCAGCTTTCCAGTTCTTTTGTTTTGGATGTCTTTTGAGTGTTTATATAGTGAAATTTTTTATCCAGTACATTTACTGTTATAGTGGATATCCTTTTTATTATTTCTACCTTTAATTCTTTTAATTTTTGTGCTTCCTTAGCGTTTCATTTTATTTTTAACATTTGCCTTTGAGCTTTTTTTTCCCCTTCTTTCTCCCTTTATGGTAATTTAAAAAGTATCTGGCATGTAGTTCATTCTTTGGTGGGACTCCATCATGCTTCTGAAGCACTTTGAAACTTTTTTTTCTTTTTTTCCTTTTTTAATGGACCGTGCTTTCCCTAAGCTTAGAGTGTTGGATCTCAAAATCTTCCTTCAGTTGATCCACTTTGCCCTGTGTCTGGTGGACATATAAGAGGGGCACTAATGAGCATATAAATGGTGCCAATACATCTCTACAAGATGGCGAGTGGAGAGAAACACAGTTTTTAAGGAACTGTAGAAAGGGCCACAACTTAGAATGTACTGTGAGGTAACCACAATGGAGGTGGAAGCTTCCTCTGAGTATCAGAAGTTCCAACACAGTGTGGGAGTGAGAATCCAGTAGAATAGAGGACTCGAGTGAAGGATTACATGTGAAACCTCTCTTTCTGTCATCTCCCCAACTTCCCCACCTGTTTCCCTTCCCACCTATATAAAGAAGCAGTTTAGCTAAAGTGCCTTCCTCCCACAAAAAGTTTTTTCCTAAATAAATTGAATAAACCATCTGAGGAGAACTAAGGCTTTTAATGTGGGTGTTCCTTTCAAAGTAAAACCTTTTCACTCTGTTATGTGGGGAGGGAGGCACAGCCTGACAGCCAGCTCCCCCCACTCACCCTAAATCAGAGCATGCCAATCTGTGTGTCTCACCCATATACACATGACTCTCAGGAGGATCTCTCCCATTCAGAGTAGATGCCCATTAGAAAACCAATCTACTGATATAGCCAAAGTAGAAATTGGTACGGCTCTCTGGAATAGTCACCTAATACTTGTTTCTTAAGTATGAATAGAAAACTAAGGAACACCAGATGTCTAAGAACCAAGATAAACAGAAGCCCTGACCACAGAATAAAAGGGAATTTAAGAAACAGAAAACTCATATTAGAATTGCCAAAGAAATTTGAAGTAATTGCAACAACCAGACAAGCACAATGCAGTGGAAGAAGAACCATCAGTGAACAAGAAAAAGCTCTTAAATTTAAAATATGACTGGTAGAAATTTTTTTTAATGAAATCTACAAGGTCAAGTGACAGAAATCTCCCATAACACAAAAAAAAATTTCCAAAAAAATCACCTCTTGGTAGTAAACCTGGGTATAGAAAGGAGGATAGGATAGAAGACTGTTGATTTTCATCATAAAAGTTCTCATGTGCTTTTGATTATTTTTCCTTTTGCCATATGCATGGATCCTTTGATTTGCAAAAAATTTTCCATAATTTTAATTTGTTTTTCACCATAAGATTTTGTTCTCCCTTACCTCAGCATTTTGGGAGAGACTTTTAGATTTGTCTATCATATCACTGGTTCAATGAAGTGTCCCTTTTGTTCTTTACTCCTAATCAAGATTGTCAGTCTCTTAATCCATTTTGATATTTACCTTAATCTCATCCTGTCTTACTAAATGGCTCCCTAATTCTGTTTCATAAATTTACCACGCATCCTTTTGAATCTGAATACATCAGGCAAGTGTCCTTTAATTTTTTAAATAAAATTTTTATTTTACAACAATTTCAGATTTACAGAAAAATTGAGACTATAGTACAAAGAGCTCCCATATACCCCATACCCGTTTCCCCTATTAGTAACAAATTAGTATGTTAATTAGATCTATTAATTAGATCCATTAACTGAAGTCCATTCTTTGATCTTATTTCTTTAAATTTTGCCTAATGCCCTTTTTCTGATTCAGCATCCCACCGAGGATGCCACATTACATTTAGTTGTCATATCTCCTTAGCCTCCTCTTGGCTGTGGACAGTTTCTGAGACTTGTTTTTAATGACCCTTACAATTTTGAGGAGTACTGGTCAGGTATACTGTAGGAAGCCCATCTATTAGAATTTGTTAGAATTTTTCTCATGATTAGACTGGGGTTATGGGTTTGGGGAAGGCAAATCACAGAGATAAAGTGCTCTTTCTACCACATCATCTCAAAGGTACATACTGTCAACATGTCCTGTTATTATTGATGTTAACTTTGATCACGTGACTGAGGTGTATTTTTTTCCGGTTTCTCCACTATAAATTTATTCTTTTTCCCTCTTCCCATATTTACTCTTGGGAAGGGATTCACTCTGTAGAGCCCAAACTCAAGGGATGGAGAGTTATGTTCCACCTCCTGGAGGACTGAGTATCTACACAAATTTATTTGGGATTCTTCTGCATGAGAGATTGGTTTAGTCTTCCCCATTTACTTACTGATTGAGTCAGTCATGTATATTAGTATAGTTTATGAGTATTAATTTTATACTTTGGGTTATTTATTGCTCATATTGTTTCAGCTTTGGCCATTGGGAGCTCTTTCACTTGGCTCCTTGGTGCCTTGGACATGCCCCAGTGAATGTGTTTTTGTTTTTGAGCTCTGATCTAGTTTCTAGTACTTCAGGGTGCTCCAAGCTCATCTTGTATATTTCTTTTTTTTTTTTTAATTTTATTTATTTGAGAGAGAGAGCACAAGTCGGCTAGAGAGGCAGAGGGAGAGGCAGAGGGAGAAGCAGACTCCGTGCTGAGCAGGGAGCCGGGTGCAGGGCTCTATTCCAGGACCTGGAGATCATGACCTGAGCCAAAGGCAGATGCTTAACTGACTGAGCCACCCAGGCACCCCCATATTGTATATTTCTTGCTCCAGTTCTAGAATAAGTCATTTCTCCATGAAGCCCTGGTTCCTTTATTAAAGAATGGTATTAAAAACTGAGATCTGGGAGACCTTTGACCCCCTTTACCCATTTCTTCCACCTACCACTCTTCTCTGGCAACCACCAATTTGTTCTCTGAGCTTGTATTTTTGTTTGTTTTTAAGATTACACATATAAGAGAGATCATACAGTATTTTTCTTCCTCTGACTTTATTTCCCTTATCATAATTCCCTCAAAGTACATCCATGTTGTTGCAAATGGTAAGATTTTATTCTTTTTATGGCTGAATAATATTCCTGTGTGTGTGTGTAGATAAATTTCTTTATCCATTCATCTGTTGATGGACATTTAGGTTGTTTTCATATCTTGGCTATTGTAAACCAAGTAAAGTGCTGCCATGAACATGAGGGTGCATATATCTTTCCCAGTTAGTGTTTTCAATTTCTTTGGATAAATACCCAGAAGTGGAGTTGCTGGATATAGGGTAGTTCTATTTTAATTTTTTAAGGAACCTCCATACTGTTCCAGAATGGTTGCCCCAATCGACACCGCCGTCAGCAGTGCACAAGGGTTCCCTTTTCTCCACATCCTCAGCAACACTTGTTATGTCTTGTCTTTTTCATAATAATCATTCTCACAGGGCGCCTGGGTGGCTCAGTTGTTGGGTATCTGCCTTCGGCTCAGGTCGTTGTCCCAGGGTCCTGGGATCGAGCCCCGCATTGGGCTCCCTGCTCAGCGGGAAGCCTGCTTCTCCCTCTCCCACTCGCCCTGCTTGTGTTCCCTCTCTCGCTGTGTCTCTCTCTGTCAAATAAATAAATAAAATCTTTAAAAGAAATAATCATTCTCACAGCTGTGGGATGATACATCATTGTATTGTTTTGATTTGCATTTGTCTGATGATCAATGATGTTGAGCATCTTTTTATGTATCTGTTGGCCACCTGTATGTCTTCTTTGGAAAAATGTTCAAATGTCTTCTCTGGAAAAATATTCAAATCTTCTGCCTATTTTTAAATCAGATTGTTTTTTGTTATTAATTTGTATGAGTTCTTTATGTATTTTGGATATTAATCTCTTACCAGATATGATTTGCAAACATATTTGCAAATCAGTCAGTGTGATACACAACATTAAGAAAATGAAAAATAAAATCACATCATTTCAATAGATGCAGAAAAATCATTTGACAGGATTCAACATCCATTTATGATTTAAAAAAAAAAACCTCTCAACAAAATGTATATTGAGTGTGTATTACCTGTCAAGAAGTGGGTGAATGTTCTTTTAACCCCTGTAATTCAATCAGATAGGTTACAGTTGAGAAAACTCACGGTTTGGTTAAATAATTTGCTTAAGTTCATACATGTAGTAACTAGTACAGCTGGGATTTAGCCTCATGTCAGTGTGACTCCAAAGTATGTACTTTTAGTCACTATGTATTCTCTATAGCAGGATTTCTTTACTTTGGAATTCCCGACACTTTGGGCTGGACAATTCTCCATTACAGAACACTGTCTTGTGCATTGTAGGATGTTTAGCAGGATCCCTGGGCTTCTCTCACTAGATGCCAGTAAGAGCCCCCAGTTGTGACAGCCAAAACTGTCTCCAGACATTGTCAGATTTCCCCTGGTACGAGATTGCTCCTAACCCCTGGCTTAGAGACGTGTAATAAAATGAGCTGTTTCCAAACTTCCCTGAATGTAATGACTCTTTTTTTTTTTTTTAATTTTATTTATTTATTTATTCATGAAAGTCAGAGAGAGAGAGGCGGAGGGAGAGAAGCAGGCTCCCCGCCTAGCAGGGAACCCGATGCAGGACTCGATCCCAGGACCCTGGGATCATGACCTGAGCTGAAGGCAGACGCTTAACCGTCTGAGCCACCCAGGCGCCCCGAATGTAATGACTCTTATAATTGGGCAAGCTCTTTGGGGAACAGTGAGTGCTCTGCTCATAGTTGTTAAAAGAGATACTGGCTCTTGTGGGAAGGCTTTTCAGTCAATATGCTTTCTGTACAACCTATGTGAATCTCTTGACTTGGCTATATTGTATGAAGACGCCCACTGAAGAACAGTGCCAGTTACTCACTCTGCTAGCAAACTGTGTTTTCTGTTCAGTGGCCTTCTGAACAAACTGGTGCCAAATACGGCCCATGTAGTCTTGTGAGTCTAAATGTTTAGTTGAGCCTATGACCTCCCTGGTGGACATTGCAGACTGGCCCATAGTGAGTCCTAACAAATGAAAACTTCTAATCATTCTAATCTGGGAATGTACTAATTTTAATTAAAATAAAATTGACAGGGCGCCTGGGTGGCTCAGTTGGTTAAGCGACTGCCTTCGGCTCAGGTCATGATCCTGGAGTCCCAGGATCGAGTCCCGCATCAGGCTCCCTGCTCGGCAGGAAGCCTGCTTCTCCCTCTGACCCTCCCCCCTCTCATGTGCTCTCTGTCTCTCTCATTCTCTCTGTCTCAAATAAATAAATAAAAAATCTTAAAAAAAATAAAATAAAATTGACATACAATATTAGTTTCAGGTATACAACATACTGATTCTGCAGTTCTATACAGTACTCACCACGGTAAGTGTTGTTACCATGTGTCACCATGTTATTATATTACTATCTATATTTCCTATGCTGTACTTTTCATCTCTGTGACTTATTTTTTTTTTTAAGATTTTATTTATTTATTCATGAGAGACAGAGAGAGAGAGGCAGAGGGAGAAGCAGGCTCCCAAGGAGCAGGGAGCCCGATGTGGGACTTGATCCCAGGACCCTGGGATCATGACCTGAGCCGAAGGCAGACGCTTAACCATCTGAGCCACCCAGGTGCCCCTCTGTGACTTATTTTGTAACTGAAGTTTGTACTTCTTAATTCCCTTTATTTTTCATATCTCCCCCCCCCGGCCACCTCCACTCTGGCAACCACCAGTTCTCTATATTTAAGAGTCTTTTTGGTTGGTTTGTTTGTTCATTTGTTTTGGCTTTTAGATTCCACGTGTAAGTGAAATCATATGGTATTTATTTTTCTCGTCTTATTTCACTTAGCATAATACGCTCTAGATCCATCCATGTTGTTGCAAATAGCAAGGTCTCATCCTTTTTTATGGCTGTGTAATATTCCATTATATATGTATACTACTTCTTTATCCATTCATCTTTGGTTGCTTTCATATCTTAGCTGTTGTAAATAATTCAATAAACATAGGGGTACATATATCTTTTCAAATTAGCGTCTTCATTTTCTTTGGCTAAATACCCAGTGGTGAAATTACTGGATCATATAATATATCTATTTTTAATTTTTTGACAAACCTCCATACTGTTTTCCACAGTGGTTGCACCAATTGACCTTCCCACCAACAGTGCACAAGGTTCCCTTTTCTCCACATTCTTACCACTTGTTATTTCTTGTCTTTTTGATATTAGCCATTTTCTGACAGGTGTGAAATGATAGCTCATTGTGGTTTTGATTTGCATTTCCTGATGATTATTGATGTTGAGCATCTTTTCATATACCTGTTGGCCATTTGTATATCTTCTTTGGGAAAATGTCTATTCAGGTCTTCTGCCCATTTTTTAATCGAATTTGTGTGTGTGTGTCAGTGTGTGTATCGAGATGTACAAATTCTTTATATATTTTGAATATCAACCACTTACCAGATATGTCCTTTTCAAATATATTCTCCCATTCAGTAGGTTGCCTTTTTGTCTTGTTGATGGTTTCCTTTACTGTGCAAAAGTTTTTATTTTGATGTAGTCCCAACAGTTTATTTTTGCTTTTGTTTTTCTTGTCTGAGGAGACATACCCATAAATATGTTGCTAAGGTTGATGTCCAAGAGATTACTGCCTGTATTTCTGTTAGGAGTTTGATGGCTTCGGATCTCATATTTAGATTTTTAAATCCATTTTGAGTTTATTTTTGCATATGGTGTAAGAAAGTGGTCCAGTTTCATTCTTTTGCTTATAGCTGTCCAGTTTTCCAGCACCATTTATTGAAAAGACTGTCCTTTCCCCATTGTGTATTCTTGCCTCCCTTGTCATAGATTAATTAACCACATAGGTATGGGTTTTTTCCTGTGCTCTCTACCCATTCATCTATGTGTCTGTTTTTGTGTCATTGAAATGTACTTTTTGATTTATCCCTGACAATGAAATGACTCCTATTATTTTTTAAATAATTGTTTCTTAACTTAATTTCTAGTGGTATTTCCAATTTTACTCATTTTGTATAATCATATTGATATTTTAGTGAGTATTTTTTAGGTATCGATAGTATAAAGCCTTAATAACTTGAATATCCTTCTGAAGATGTGTTTTGCTTAGTTTTAAAGCAAAAATGTGTTGGGGCACCTGGGTGGCTCAGTTGGTTAAGTGTCTGCCTTTGGCTCAGGTCATGATTCCAGGGTCCTGGGATTGAGCCCCACGTTGGGCTCCCTGCTCAGCGGGGAGTCTGCTTCTCCCTCTCTCTCTGCCTGCCACTCCCCCTGCTTGTGCTCTCTCTCTTTCTCTCTGTTAAATAACTAAATAAAATTAAAAAAAAATAAAATAAAGCAAAAATGTGTTGTCACCTGGTACAGGAGAAATCTAATGGCAATTAAATTATGAGGTTTGTTTTAAAAGGACTATTTCATTTATCACTTTTTGTGTGATGTCTGTGTTTTCTGTCTTTTTGATGGGTGGTGAAGGGAAAGAGACAGTATATTTTCTTGTTATAAAAAAGGGAAACAAGAATGGAAGAATAGTCCATAATATTTATCTTATTAGACAATTTTAAGAATATTATTTGTATTATTTTATCTTTTAACACTATGCTAAAACGTGTTCATTAAATATAGGTCATACTAGTGTCTTTTTTTCATTCTCTCAGGTACCTGAATGTTAGCTTTCTGTCTGAAGCTCCTGGAACTTTTCTCTTATTGAGATAGAACTTGGCTGAAATCACATTGCACATATATTGTACACAAGTGCTTAGCCCAAGCCTGAGAATTACTAGAATCCTCTAGTTAGACAAATTCAAACTACAGTGGGAGTTCTGTCCAGGAAGATGCAGCCTCTGAACAAGTTGATGGCTATCTCAAAACCTCAAAACCTGATTCTACATGAACAAAGTGAGGCCCCGAGAGTAGATGTGTCCTGGCAACAGGAATCCATCCCAGTCATGGAAACCTATGACTCTGAGGCCTCTCGTCAAAGATTCAGAAATTTCCAGTATTTGGCAGTGTCTGGGCCTCATGAAGCCCTGTGCCAACTCTGGGAGCTCTGTCTTCAGTGGCTGAGACCAGAGGTTCATACAAAGCAGCAGATCCTAGAGCTCTTGGTGCTAGAACAATTTCTGACAATTCTCCCTGAAGACATCAGGACTTGGGTGAATTTACAACATCCAAGGAACAGCAAAGAAGTGGTGACCCTCATAAAGGACGTGATTGAAATACTTAAAGATGAAGGTGAGAATGTAGAAAATTGGCAGTAGAATAATAGTTGACCCTTATGTGGAATCTAAAAAAAAAAAAAAAAGGGAAAAATGAGCTCATAGATAGAGAGAACAAATTGGTCATTGCCAGAGGTGGGGGGGGGCGGGGAGGATGGGCAAAATGGGTGGAGAGTCACAAGGTATAGAAACTTCCAGGTATAAAATAAGTCATGGGGATGTAATGTACAGGGTAGTGACTATAGTTGATAATACTGTATTGCATATTTGAAAGTTGTTAAGACATTAGATCTTAAGAGCTCTCATTACAAGAAAAAACTTTTTGTAAATATATATGGTGACAGATGTTACCTAGACTTATTGTGGCGGTCATTTTGCAATATACATAAATATTGAATCGTTACATTGTACACCTGAAGCTAATACAGTTGACCCTTGAACAACATGGGTTTAAACTGTGTGGGTCCAATTATATATGGGTGTTTTTCAATAAATACAGCACAGTACTGTAAATGTATTTTCTCTTACGATTTTCTTAACACTTTCTTTTCTCTAGCTCACTTTATTGTAAGAATACTGTATGTAATATATATATATAATATGCATTAGACTGCTTATGTTATTGGTATGGCTTCTGGTCAGTGGTAGGCTATTAGTAGTTAAGTTTTGGGGGAGTCTAAAGTTATATGCAGATTTCCAGCTGCTCAGGAGGTTGGTGCCCCTGACCCGTTGTTCAAGGGTCAACTGTATGATGTTATATTAATTATACCTCAATTAAAAAGAAAAAGAACCCTAAAAAAAGTAATTGACCCTTCCCATATGAAAAGAAATTATCTTGGGGTGCCTGGGTGGCTCATTCGTTAAGCGTCTGCCTTCAGCTGAGGTCGTGATCCCAGGGTCCTGGGATCAAGCCCCACATCAGGCTCCCTGCTCAGCGGGAGGCCTACTTCTCCCTCTCCCACTCCCCCTGCTTGTGTTCCCTCTCTCGCTATGTCTCTGTCAAATAAAATCTTTAAAAAAAAAAAAAGAGGGCGCCTGGGTGGCTCAGTCGGTTGAGCGACTGCCTTCGGCTCAGGTCACGATCCCAGGGTCCTGGGATCGAGTCCCACATTGGGCTCCCTGCTCTGCGGGGAGCCTGCTTCTCCCTCTCCCACTCCCCCTGCTTGTGTTCCCTCTCTCGCTGTGTCTCTCTCTGTCAAATAAATAAATAAATAAAATCTTTAAAAAAATAAAAAAGGAAAAAGGAAAAAAAATTTAAAAATTTAAAAAAAAAAGAAAAGAAATTATCTTTTTCTGAAGCTAAGAGGGTGTCAAGGGCCAGAACATGAAGGACTTTACTATTTAAGGAAGCACGGATTTTATTCTATAGGAAATAGAAATAGAGAATGAGATCTCATAGCATGGGTAGGGGAGTAAAATGATTTGATTTGCATTTTAAAATATTTTTGGGGCGCCTGGATGTCTCAGTCATTAAGCATCTGCCTTCGGCTCAGGTCATGATCCCAGGGTCCTGGGATCAAGCCCCGCATCGGGCTCCCTGCTCAGCAGGAAGCCGGTGTCTCCCTTTCCCACTCCCCCTGCTTGTGTTCCTTCTCTCACTGTGTCTCTCTCTGTCAAATAAATAAAATCTTTTAAAAAAAATAAACTAAAATATCATTTTGATATCAATATAGAGTAGTGGTTGGCAAACTATGGCCCAAAGGCCAAATGTTTTTGGAGATAGTGTTTTTGGAACACAGCCATGCCCACTGATTTACATTTAGTCTACAGTTGCTTTCATGCCATGACCAGAGTTGATTAGTTGTAGCAGAGACTGTATTGCCTGCAAAACCCATAATATTTACTATCTGGATCTTCACAGAAAAAGTTTATCAGCATCTTAACAGGAAAATCAGTTAAGATAGGTGAGGTGTTAAAGGATGAGGGAGTATTGGGAAAACAGGAGTTTGAACCTAAAGGAATTATGGACTGCATATAAGGTGTGAGTGGGATAAGATTTGATGTAAATGTGCGTGTTCTGCCGTACATGAATGGGCATAAGTAACGGATTTTATGGGAGGGGATTTATACAGTAATTATGTGGCATGTTGAATTTGAGATCTCTATGGGTTTGGAAAGTTACAGGTATGAACAGAAGTAGGAGAAATACATACCTTAGGGAGCATCAATACTTAAGGGCTATCATAGCTCTAACTACCCATTACAGGAAATACAAAGGATGGAGGAACATGTTAAATTATATCATGGGAGGGCGCCTGGGTGGCTCAGTTGGTTAAGCGACTGCCTTCGGCTCAGGTCATGATCCTGGAGTCCTGGGATCGAGTCCCGCATCGGGCTCCCTGCTCAGCAGGGAGTCTGCTTCTCCCTCTCCTGCTCCCCCCTCTTGTGCTCTTTCTCTCTCTCACTCTCTCTCTCAAATAAATAAATAAAATCTTTAAAAAAAATAAAAATAAAAATAAAAATAAATAAATTATATCATGGGAATGCCATTAGTAAAATCTAAACTCTGGGAAACTACAAGATAATCCAGTTTCTAAAACAAAATAATTTTGTTTTTTTTAAAGATTTTATTTAATTAGAGAGAGCATGCATGCACAAGCAGGGTGAGAGGGAGAGCGAGAGAGAGAGAGGGACAGAGAATCTCCAGCAGACTCTGCACTGAGCACGGAGCCCAGCGTGGGGCTCCATCTCATGACCCTGAGGTCACCACTGAGCTGAAATCAAGGGTTGGACATTTAACCTGCTGAGCCACCCAGGCACCACCCTAAAACAAACTAATTTTAAGGGAGAAGTGGGGATATGGACGAGGGATTTAGAAATTAAACGTAAAAGATGTATAGCCAATCACATGAATGTGTGAAGCTTGTAAGTCATGAGGCAGTTGATTGGATATTTGACAAGGAATTGTTGACTGGGGAGAGTGATGATATTGTTGCTGTATTTAGTCCTTATTTGAAAAAGAAATAAAGGGTTAAACAGAAGAAGAAAAGCCAGGTAAGCAGGCTAGAAAAGCATAATCTAGGACATCAGAGAACCAAGAAATGTTAGTATCTTGAGCTAAGAAAAGAGAAATCTTCAAGAAGGGAGTGTTCAGCAATGCTGTGACAAAAAGCTTCTATTAAGATGAATATTGAAAGTAATTTACTGAAATTGTTGATTATGAAGTAATTGTTAAGCTTTAGAACAGTTTCAGAGAAGGAGTTGAGGTGGTGCTTATTTGTAGTTAGTTATATTAGTTTTCTATTACTGTCATAACAAATGACCACAAAGTGGCTTAAAACAATGTGAATGTGGAGGGGAGGGGCAGAGGGAGAAGGGGAAGCAGACTACTCGCGGAGCAGGGCGCCTGATACGGGACTCTTATCCCAGGACCCTGAGATCATGACCTGAGCTGAAGGTAGACACTTAATCGACTGAGCCACTCAGGTGCACATGAGGTCCTCTTGATAAGAGAAAAAGCATTTGACAAAATCTATTGCCCTTTCATGATAAAAGCACTCAATATACTAGGAATAGAGGGAATTTCTTCTACCTGATAAAGGGCATCTATGAAAAACTTACAGGAAGCATCATACTTAATGGTTAAAGACTGAAAGCTTTACCCTTAGGATAAGGAACAAGACAAGGATGCCCACTCTGGCTACGTCTGTTCAACATTATACTGGAGGTACTAGCCAGTGCAACAAACAAGAAAAAGAAATAAAAGGCATCCTAATTGGAAAGGAAGAAGTAAAGTTATCTTTACTGTCATATGATCTGTTCTTATGCAGTTGACCCTTGAACAGCATGGGTTTAAAATACATGGGTCACTTTTATGTGAATTTTTTTTTAAGATTTCCTAGCAAAAGCCACAAGGCATTTACTTACAACTGCCCACCTCAGTCTCCACAGGTCCAATGGAAGACGACTAGTTCAGAGTTCGCACCTACTGCCCTTTGAGTACCCCGAGAGGCCTGCAGAGCCCGTCAGCAGCCCTTGGGATCCCTGGGACTGGGTTACCTGTCAATTTTTTTCATTAAAAATAATTTTAAAAAGACAGCCTGTGTTCATGTATTGGATGGCTTAATGTTTTTAAGATGATAATACTCTCTAAAGCGCTCTGCAGGTTCAAATGCAATTCATAGCAAAATTCCAGCTATCTTTTTTTGCAGAAATAGACAAGCTGATCCTAAAATGCATATGAAGTTACAAAGGAGTCCAAATAACCAAAACAGCCTTGATGAAGAACAAACTTTAAGGATGCATACTTTCAATTTCAAAACTTAACTACAAAGCTACAGACTTTAGTTAGGACAGAATTAAAGTTATTTTTTGGAATCTGCTGTAGACACAGATGAAGCCTCAAAATATTATTTTGGCCTTCTTCTCCCTGATCCGATACTATTCAACTTCTGGTAGGTTATCAGAATCATTTTTAGAGCTCTTATTTTTATTTATTTATTTGAGAGAATGAGAGAAAGCATGAGAAGGGGGAGGGTCAGAGGGAGAAGCAGACTCTCGCCCGAGCAGGGAGCCCAATGTGGGACTCGATCCTGGGACTCCAGGATCATGACCTGAGCCGAAGGCAGTCGCTTAACCAACTGAGCCACCCAGGTGCCCATTTTTAGAGTTTTTAAAAACTTTAACATCTGAGCCCCACCTGTGGAGATTCTGATTGCTGGTAGGGCCTGACATCATTATTTTTCTAAAGCTCTAAAGATGATTCCTATGAATAGCATGTTAAAATGACTACTATAATCATTAAATGTTTCTCCAGGGCAAATCTTGTCTCCCTAATGTTTTCCTTCATCTTCCTCAGAGATACCCTGCAAGGATTGTGTCATCCTCCAGAAGGGGAACATCAAGGAGAACATGGAAACTGACTCACTAACTAGCAATTCTCAGGTGATTTAGGATTCCTACTCTTCACTGAAATGATCTGCTTTTTCTTTTTCGACTTTTGAACTTTTGCTAAGTATAGGTCCGTCTAAGGCCGTAAGACTGTTACTTCTCCCATAGGACATTGGATCTATTTTATTTTAGTTGATGATACACTCTTTGGAAAATACTTTATCTTTGTATTTTTCTGTGCATCTGTTCCCTCAGGGTTGTAGACAGTAATCAAAGCCATAGAAATAGAGCCCACCAGAGAATGTTTAAAATTAAAAGTGAAGGGAGCCAAGGGCAGAATCCTGAGTAACGTCACTAAATAGGCAAGAGCAGAAGAAACCCCAAAGGATACTGAAATGAAAGCATCAAAGTGGTCGAGGAAAACCAAGAAGATACCATGTCACTGAAAGCCAAGGATGAGAGTATTTCACGGATAAATCCTTTAAAAATTCAGGAAGACTCAGCCTGAATTTACCCATTCCCTTAACCATCACAGAGATACTACCATGCATGGGAATAGAAGCCAGGTTGCAGAGGGTTGAGGGAAAAAGGTGAGGAAGGAGGCAAAACTAACGTAGATGATTTACTCAGAGTCATCCGATATCTTAGAGTTGTCTGGCTCTGTGGTAGAGGGAGGGGAGAGATGTGTATTTCATTGTGACTGAAGGTGCCCATCACAACAAGGTTGGGAATGCTAGAGAGGGAAGTGCAACACATGATGGTGTGAAGGCCCTCATAAGAAATACTTATGTCGTGGGCACCTGGGTGGTTCACTCGTTAAGTGGCTGCCTTCGGCTCAGGTCATGATCCCAGAGTCGTGGGATCGAGCCCCGCATCGGGCTCCCTGCTCCGCGGGAAGCCTGCTCTCCCTCTCCCATTCCCCCTGCTTGTGTTCCTGCTCTCACTGGCTCTGTCTCTGTCAAATAAATAAATAAAATCTTAAAAAAAAAAAAACTTATGTTGTGTCTGACCTGCATTGCTGAGGGGAACCGAAAGGAAATCCTCTGTGGAGATGCCAGTAGATGCAGACAGGCCCACAGGCAGACAAGCGCAGGTAGTAATGCTTATTACAAAGAAGAGAAAGAAACAACGCAGTAGAGAGTGATGAAGGGGTGGCTACTTCGTTTTGGGTAATCAGGAAAGGACTGCCTGACCCGAATGGGAATGAGTTAGCAGGCTGCCTTTCTTAGAGAAAATGCCCTATGTCTCCTGCTAGCTATCTTCATTACAAATTCCCCTCAAATCTATCTGAAACTCTTCCTCTTCTGAACTCCTCTTATGTCAGGTACTTTTACTCTGTAGTAATTTTTTGTTCCACAATTATTCCAACTGTCTTTTTTTTTTTCCCCTCAACCAAAATAAAAGTTAATTTAGGGTTAGGACTGCACTTGATTTTCCTTTGGCAGCCCTCACAGAGTGCCAAATTGATAGGCCTCTAGTATAACTTGATTTTCATCACTTAGAACCCCAAACGTTTGTCAGTTTCTTACATATTCTGATGACCTACCCTATTCTTTCCAGGTTCATTTCTCCTCTAGTAACCTTTTTGGGAGTGACCTTTGATTAAAAAGAAATTTAATGTTTTAGGAACCAGTAACATTCGAAGATGTGATTGTGGAATTCAGCGAGGAAGAGTGGGGACAACTGGACCCTGCTGTGAAGACCCTGTACAGGGATGTGATGTTGGAGAACTACAGGAACCTGAATTCATTGCATCAAGGTGGCTTCTGTGTATTTACCTCCTCTGCCTGTCAGTGGTCTCTTCACCTGCTGCTAAAAACTAGAGGACAACTTCAGCGGTTAAGGGCACTTGGGTTCGGGTTTCCTAATATCCTTTGGGCACGATCGCAGATTTTCCTGCTGTGTATCTGAGTGGAAGTCTTTCTGTTGGAGAGCTAGATGTACGCAGATCCATGGTGACCGCTGGCCTTATCTTTCAGCAGCTCTTAGAGAACTACGGAGGGATGGAATCTCTTCCCTATAAAAATGGCTGAGGTGTCTGTATGTTGTTGTTTTTTCATTTTCCCCATGAACAGAACATCTACTTTACAAGCCAGTTGAGATCTCCAAGCTGGAGAGTAAGGAAAGAAGATGGACAGTGGAGCAAGAAATCCCAAGCACATCTGTTTTGGGTAAGAACCAGGCAGATATGAGGCAGCCATAAGAAGCTTCTGTTTGTTAAACACACAGTGTACTGTTAACAGCCTTCGAGTAAGAGTCGGGGAGGCGATGACAAAACCACCGAAGCTTTGAAGGAAAAAAGTCACATTGCCTTTTGTTCACAGATTCTTTTTCTTCAGTGGATAGGCAAAAAATGTTGCAGGTGAGGAACACAGGTGCTTTTAAAGCTGTGTGGCCTGGAACCTCCTACCTGCCAGTCTCCTCATCTGTATCATGGAGTTAATAACAGTCGTTCACAGATTCTTTTTCTTCAGTGGATAGGCAAAAGAATGTTGCAGGTGATGGGCGCCTGGGTGGCTCAGTCAGTTGGGTGGCTGCCTTCGGCTCAGGTCATGATCCTGGAGTCCTGGGATCGAGTCCCACATTGGGCTCCTGGCTCAGCAGGGAGCCTACTTCTCCCTCTGACCCTCTCCCCTCTCATGCTGTTTCTCACTCTCTGTCTCTCTCTCAAATAAATAAAATCTTAAAAAAAAAAAAAAAAAAGAATGTTGCAGGTGAGGAACACAGATGCTTTTAAAGCTGTGTGGCCCAGAGCAGCCTACCTGCCAGTCTCCTGATCTGTAACATGGAGTTAATAACAGTACTTACCTCCACGTTCCTGTGAGGCTTAAGTGAGTCATATGGGGAGCACCCTTAGAACAGTGCCTGGCATGTGGTTAGTGCTACATAAACAAACATTAGCCAACTCAGCATGAAATCATATTCTTTCTTTTAAAGAAAACTTCATACAGAGTGACTTTAGTAATCTTCTGTTTTTCCATTTTTCTTTCGTTTACTATAGAACTTCTTGTGCCCTAAGTTTCTATCTTCATGTAATCTCTTTGTTCTTATTAACATTTTGTTTGTGGGAGATGATCAATTATTGTGTGCTTAATGTAAATTTTAGTATATATAGAAACGTATGAAGAGGAATAGAGCTCACCCAATTACCTCACTCCCCAGAGCTATGCAGTATTAACATTTTGATTTATTTTCTTAGACTTTTTTTCTTTGTGATGATGTGTCTCTGTGGCCTGTGAAGATTTGTTTTTTTCCAAAATTGGGATCATCAGGGATATGTCACTTTATATTCTGCTCTTCTCACCTAATACGATACCATAGGCAATTACCTGTGTCACTAAATAGTGTGTGAAAATGTGGTTTCTAATTCACATGTAACATTCCATCATATACATGTATCATAATACATTTAACCATTCCCCCTCAGCTGTTGGACATTCAGGTTGTTGCCAAGTTTTCAGGCATATCTACATAAGATATACCTTGTTAGAAGAGAAACTTCATCATCAAAGGGCATGAGTATATTTAACAGTCTTGTTACATTGTGCTGTATTGTCTACAGAAAGGTTATACCAATCCATACTGTCATTAATGTATTATCTATTTATTATTATCAGTCTAGCACCCTATTGTTTACCTGAAATCTTTATTGGTTTGATAGGCAAATTATTCAATTTCTTCCTTTCTAAAGTAAATTCCCCCGCCCCCACCCTTTTCCTTTGGACCCCATTTCTCCCTGCCTTCTTTCACTTACATTTTTACCATTTCTGCCTCATCTTCCCATTAGTTTTTCAACATTTTCAGGTCATTACTGATGTAAAAAATTTTTCTCTCATACTCTATTTCTCACCTATTTATACCCAATCTTCTCAAAATATTTTATACTTTTCTCATTTCCTCACCTTCTATTCCTTACCCCATTCCAGTTTAGTTCTTATTCCAGATCTCCTCTGAAACAGTCCTTACTAAGGTTTTAGAAGACTTTCTTGTAGCTAAGTCCAGTGGATATTTTTTCATTCCTTGTCTTACATTACCTGCTCCTCACTCTTAAAACACTCGTAGGTTCTTATGGTGCATCCTATTTTCCTCCTCTTTCTGGCCTTTCTCTCTCAGTCTGGTGGAGATTTCTCTTTCTCTAGCTCTAATTTCAGAGTTTCTCGACACGTCTCATTTTGTCTTCTTTTCTTACTCTCTTTTCTTCTCTAGGTTATCACATCCACAACTGCAGCTTCACTTACCACACACGTGTAGGTGACTTACAAATTTGTGTCCCCAGCCCAGGCTTCTTCTCCGAATTGAAAAATTTATAGACACGTGACATTTCTCTTGGATGTCTTAAAGGTGACTCCAGCTCTTTAAAACCAAAGTCATAACTTTTTCCTTTCCTGTCTTCCTCCATTGTTCCCTGAGCAAATGGCACTGCTATCCATCCAGTTACACAAGTATAGTGTATTATCCTTGACACGACTTCTCCTGCACCTAAGACTTGGTTTTATCTTTCTAAATATCCCTTGAATGTTTCCACTTCTTTCCATCTGTAGTGCCACTACCCTAGTCCATGTTCCATCACCGTTTCTCATCTCAACTATCCCTGCAGTCTCTTAATTCATCGTACTGAAAGATCTTGCTATGCCTCTTTGCTCTTTTCCCCAACTCCAGTGTTTGAGCCACATTGCAATCAAAAAGATCAAATTCTGTCACGTACTTGCTTAAATCACTATGCTGACTGCAGTTTTGCTTGCTTCAGAACACACTAGTCCCTACCTATTTCTCCAGCCTCGCCTCATACTGCATCCTCCCCTCACTCTTTGCACCCAAACCACACCACTGCTTCCCATCAGCATCAAATATGTGTTAGTATCTCCTGGGTCCTAAGCACTCTGATAGGTGTTGGAGGACTGCAGAGAAAAGAGTTCCACAAGACACACATTCCAGATGTCCCTTGAGTGGGGCTTGCCCTCCATCTCAGGGCCTCTGTACATGTGGTTTCCTTACATAAAATGCTCGTTCTTCTATTCTTTGCCTAGTTGATTCCTCATCTTCCTTCTGATCTCAAAGAGTTTCACATTGTCTCAGGGAAGTCTGTCTTGATTCATTTTTTTCTGTTATATACTCCCATACGATCATAATCTTGTCTTTTTAGCATTTATCACAATTATATTTTGCTTGTATCTGTATAAGTCTTTGTCTTCCACATTAGGCTTTATGTTCCTTGAGGGTAGGGACCGTGTCTCTTTTTGCCCTACCTTTGTATCTCAAGCTTTTGCACATTGACAGGAACCAAAGGAAAAAACTGGATAGATAAATATTGGATTATGAGAAAGGTAAAAATTATCTTACTTGTTTTGGTCATTTGTGATTCAGTAAATGGTTTTATGTCCTTTATTAAGATTTTAGAGGTTTTTAAGTAAGATCTCATGGAAATTCCCACTATTGATCAATTACAGCAAATGAAATATCGCTGAAGTTTTTTTAATTATTTTGTTTATGGTGCCTGCCATACATATTTTTAAATTTATGTTATCACGTCTCTTCTCCCCAGTGCTTTATATCTGTTAGTTCTAGGCATAAGAATTTTTCCATACCCAAAGTAGAAATATATTTCCTGATTTTTTTTTTTTTTAAGATTTTATTTATTTGACAGAGAGAGACACAGCGAGAGAGAGAACACAAGCAGGGGGAGTGGGAGAGGGGAGAAGCAGGCTTCCCGCCGAGCAGGGAGCCCAATGCGGGGCTCGATCCCAGGACCCTGCGATCATGACCTGAGCTGAAGGCAGACGCTTAACCACTGAGCCACCCAGACGCCCCATATTTCCTGATTTTATTCTGATTTCATCTATTTCCTCATTTAAGTAATACTTCAATCAATCTGGAATTTACCTAGAATTTACCTCGGTAAATGTAGCTTATTTACCAAAACAGTTAATAGACTACAGTGGATTAAAGGTGGCTACAGAATCTTTGTTACTCTCTCCATCAAGATGTAGCCTTTGTACACCTGAAGCTAACGTAACACTGTGTGTCAACTATACTTCAGTTTGAAAAAAAAAAGAGGCAGACTTTGTTTGCCCGCCCTTTGAATCTCAGTGGGCACTAGACTGTTCGATCAAGAAAATGGAGCAGAGGTGACACTGCCGGTTCCAGGTGTAGCCTGTAATAGGACCTGGAGCTGCCACTTCTTTCTCTTGGAGGTTAGCAGCCACTACTTCAACTAGCTTGACATTGCTGTTTGTGAGAAGCCCAGCGTAGCCACACGGAATGTACATACTTACACATATGCTCTTTAAAGGCTCATCAGATGATCAGAGGCACATCTAGATTTAAGTGCTAATGACCCACGTTTATTATAAACAGTTTAAGGTAAATTTGGATAGAGAATATAAAACCAAATTTTGGGCAGCTTAATTAACTAGTCAAAACCTATGAAAAAAGAATCCTGTGGATTTTAATCTGTAAACACAGATAAGCCATTGGAATGGTTTGAGAAGTTGGGGGAAATTCACATAGGCCAAGGAAAGGCAGAGATGGTTTGGCATGGCTGGTCTCCAGGGGACTTGTGAGCAGACACCCAGGATTGGGATGATAGGCTAAGGTTTAAAGTGTTCATTTTTGTTTCAGTTTAGAGACAGGAACAAAGTCTTGTAGGTAAAGCATAGTTTCTGAGTTTGGGATTAATAGGAATAAGACATTGACTCAAAATCTGTTTAGTGCAAAAGGCGAACAAATCATGGGTGTAAAGGTAAACAGTGGTGTTTCCACTAAAATCAATAGATAAGACTGTTCCTATAATTATTTAATGTTGACCTGAAAGGCGTCACTAATAAATGAAAAAAAAATGAGAAAGTTAATTAGTAGAAGAGAGGAAAAGCTATTATTTGTAAACGGTAACTTTCTACTTAGAAAATCCAAGAAACTCATTGTCAAAACTATTATATCTGTTAAGAGTTTTGTAAGAGTTTTGCCAGATATAAAATAAAAATATTGGTAGCTTTCCTATATGTTAGAACTAAGTGATTTGAAAATAACAAAATACATGAAAGTGACTTTAAAAATAGGAGTAAAGAAGTTATATGAAAAATGAGTCCTAGAAATATGAGAACATCAGAGATTTGCTTAGAGAAATACATTTAGGAATTTTGCCACTCAGTAAATACTTCTGGAACAACTTCTGTTTCAGTGACCTATTGTTTCTAACAAATTGCCCCCAAACTTAGTGACTTGAAACAGCAATCATTTTATTAACTCACAATTTTGTGAGTTGACTTAGGAGTTCTCAGGATCCATATGATGTTGACTGAGGATACAGTGTTCTGCTGGGATGGAATGGTCAAGATGGCTCATCACATGGCTGGAAGTTGATGCTGGCTGTCACTGGGAACTTTGGCCCTGTGGACCAGAGCACCTTCATGTGGCCTCCTCTTCTTTTTTTTTTTTAAATTTATTTATTTGACAGAGAGAGACAAAGCGAGAGAGGGAGCACAAACAGGGGGAGTAGGAGAGGGAGAAGCAGGCTCCCCACGGAGCAGAGCCCGATGCAGGGCTCGATCCTGGACTCCGGGATCATGACCTGAGCCGAAGGCAGATGCGTAACGACTGAGCCATCCAGGTGCCCCCATGTGGCCTCTTCTTGAGGCATGGACTTCTCATAGCATGCCAGCCACGTTCTGGGAATATCCTGAGAGGAATTCAACATTTTCAGTCTCCTAAAGGCCAGGCCCAGAAGTGGCATGGTATCACTTCTACCATATTCTGTTGGCTAAGCAGTCACAGAAGTAGCCCATTTTCAAGAGGAAGAAAAACCCCACTTCTCTATGGGAGGGTGCCAAAGAATGTACATCTATCTCTTTTTATTACTCAAGTATAATTAATATATGGTATTATGTTAGTTTCAGCTGTACAATATAATGATTCAACAATTCTGTACATTACGCCATGCTCATCATAAGTGTCCTCTTAATCCTCTTCTTCTGTTCTCACCTATTCCCCCACTCACCTTCCCTCTGGCAAACACCAGTTTGTCCGTTATATTTAAGATTCTTCTTCTTCGTATACACACACACCCCTATGTATATCATATCTTCTTTATCCATTTCTCTATGAATGGACATTTTGGTTGCTTCTGTATTGTAAATAATTCTGCAGTAAACATAAGATTGCATATATCTTTTTGAATTAGTGTTTCATTTTCTTTGGCTAAAACCCACTAGTGGAATTACTAGATCATACAGAATTTCTATTTTTAATTTTTTGAGGAACCTCCATACTGTTTTCTACAGTGCTATACCAGTGTGCATTCCCACCAACAGTGCAAGAGGGTTCCTTTTTCTCCACATCTTTGCCAACACTCTTATTTTTGTGTTTCTGATTTTAGCCATTCTGACCAGTGTGAGATGATATCTCATTGTGGTTTTGATTTACATTTCTCTGATGATGAGTGATGTTGAACATTGTTTCATCTGTCTGTTGGCCATCTAATGTCTATTTTGAAAAAAATGTCTATTCAGGTCCTCTGCACATTTTTTAAATTGGATTGTTGTTAGTTTTTTCGTGTTGAGTTTTATAAGTTCTTTATATATTTTGGATTTTAACCCTTTATTGTATATATCATTTGCAAATATCTTCTCCCATTCAGTAGGTTGTTTTTATTTTGTTGATAGTTTCCTTAATTGTGCAAAACATTTTTACTTTGGTGTAGTCTCAGTAGTTTACTTTTGCTTTTGTTTTCCTTGCCAAAGGAGACATATCTAGAAAAATATTGCTATGGCCAATGTCAGAGAAATTACTGCCTATGTTTTCTGTTAGGAATTTTATGGTTTCAGGTCTCACATTTAGGTCTTTAATCCATTTTGAGTTTATTTTTGTATTTAGTGTAAGAAAAGGGTCCAGTGTCATTCTTTTGCATGTAGCTGTCTAGTTTTCCCAACACCATTTGTTGAAGAGACTTTTTCCCATTGTATATTCTTGCCTCCTTTGTCATAGATTGATTGATCATAAAGCTGTGGGTTTATTTCTGGCTCTCTGTTTTGTTCCATTGATCTGTGTGTCTGTTTTTTGTTTTTTGTTTTTTTTTTTTTATACCAGTACCATTCTGTTTTGATTACTACAGCTTTGCATAGTATGTCTTGATACCTCCAATTTTGTTCTTCTTTTTCAAGATTGGGTTTGGCTATTCAAGGTCTTTCTTGGTTCCATACAAATTTTAGGATTCTTTGTTCTAGTTCTGTGAAAAGTGCTGTTGGTATTTTGATAGGGATTGCATTAAATATGTAAATTGCTTTGAGTAGTATGGAAATTTTAACAATACTGGTTCTCCCAATCCATGAGTGTGGAATATCTTTCTATTTCTTAGTGTCATCTTCAATTTCTTTCATCAGCATTTTATAGTTTTCAGAGTACAGGTCTATGACTCTTGGCTAAATTTATTCCTGTGTTTTTTATATTTTTTTCTATTTTTGATTTAAATTCAACTTAACATATACTATATAATTAGATCCAGAAGTAGAATTTAGTGATTCATTGGTTTCATACAACACCCGGTGCTCATTACTTCAGGTGCCCTCCTTAATGCCCATCACCCAGTTACCCCATCCCTCCACCCACCTCCCCTACATATTTTATTCTTTTTGGTGCAATTGTAAATGGGACTGTTAGCTTCCTCCCTCCTCTCCCCTTCCCTCCCCTCCTCTCCCATTGGGATTGTTTTCTTAATTTCTCTTTGTGCTACTTCATTTTAAAGTATAGAAATGCAACAGATTTCTGTATATTTTGTATCCTGCAACTGTACTAAATTATCAGTTCTGGTAGTTTTTTGGTGGAGTCTTTAGGATTTTTTTTATATAGTATCATGTCATCTGTAAATAGAGTTTTACTTCTTATTTACCAATATGAATGCCTCTTACTTCTTTTTCTTGTCTGATTGCTGTTGCTAGAACTTCCAGTACTATGTTGAATGACAGTGGTGAGAGTGGACATCCTTGTCTTGTTCCTGATCTTAGAGGAAGAGCTCTGTTTTTCCCCCTTTGAGTACAATGTTAGCTGTGGGTTTTTTTAATGAATGTGTGGCCATTTTGATCTGTCCTCTGGCCACAAATTATTTTTTTTATTTTCCCCCCTTGTTAAATACACTTACTGTCTCCTAAGAGACCTCGTCTCATTATGGCATCAGGCTTGAAGTCCAGGATCTTACCATCTAAATTAAATTAGGTCTAGGTTTGAAGAGGTTTCTCTCCCACTGAAGACCTGTGAATTAAATTACAGGTTATCTGCCCACACACCCAGTATACACTGGTGAGGCAGAAATGGGGAAACTACAGTCAGTACTCTCATTATATTCCTACACTCTGCTCTTGGAGATTGTTTTAATAGTCTAGTTTCCAGTGTGAGTATTATACAGACAGATAATTTCTGCTAGAAATTAGACTAAATCAGGCTGAATTAATAGGTATTTGACAAAGTTGGATGCATCAGTGGGGCTGCTTTGAGGCAAAAGTCATTTCATAAAATAATAGTACCTCAGGGCAGATTAGATACAAGGGATAAAGAGCAATGTTTATTCAAGATCCCTTTGTGGACTCTAGTGTAAATATTAGAAGAACAATGACTCACTGAACAACTGAGGACATTGAGGGAAGTTCTTTGAACATGAAAGATGAAATTCTCAGTCTCATTTGTTCAGTTGGAAGAGAGTAGTAGGATAGCCAAGTGGCATTGTCTTGGAGACAGGTTAAAAAAAAAAAAAATGTGAGGGCATCTGGGTGGCTCAGTTGGTTGAGTGACTGCCTTCAGCTCAGGTCATGATCCTGGAGTCCCGGGATTGAGTCCCGCATCGGGCTCCCTGCTCAGTGGGGAGTCTGCTTCTCCCTCTGACCCTCCCCCCTCTCATGCTCTCTGTATCTCATTCTCTCTCTCAAATAAACAAATAAAATCTTACAAAAAAAATATGTGAGATACAAAGCTGAAGATGTGTTTTGGCTTCCAATAAAGTGTAGAAGTAAAGCATTAGATAAAGCTGAAGTTATGTGCGGAAGGGTAATGGGAGTCAGTGAAATTTAGTTATTAAGAAATTGCTAGAATATATAGTATATTGGACGTATTTATACAGAAACTAAGTGAGAAAGGAATCTTGAGAAGGAAAGTAAGACATTAAATGAAACAAACTGAAGACAGGTGAAAACAAGAGAACTGAATCTTACCTGGGACAGGTAAAATTTTGAGTTCTAGGAAATACACAGAAAAATAACGTAGCACCATTTGAATCAGGAGTGATTTTGAGCCCAGGAAGAGGGGTGGTTTCTCTGCTACTTCTGATTATAGTTTTTTTTTTCTGCCTTTGTTAAATATGGGGAATAATTGCAGCTTGTATGGAAAATAGAAGCACTGATTGCAAGTTTGTTGTAGCTGGTTAAGATGTGCCTGTAAATGTAGACATGTTTTTAAAGATATGATTAAATTGCTATTTTAGAAGGGTGTATTTATTATTGATGAACAGCGTAGGTTAAAAGAGACAAAGACAAGATGCTAGAGAAAGGAAGGTTAGGTATAACCCACACAGACTAGTTAACAATCCGGTAATAATTTGAACTATGATATGCCACCCTATCCCAGTTCATATGCTGGATATTTTCCTAAGCCCTATGTATTCTAATATTCCTGAATAGCTCTCATATTTTATGATCTCCTAACCTCCCTTTTAATACTTTTATCCCTTTTATTTCTTCTATAATTCTCATTGTTCTAATCTCACCTCACATTTCCATTCTGTATTTAAGGCCTATAAAATACGCATATTCCCTTATGTGGTTTAGCATCCCTTTCCTAATTAAACAATTTCCCTTTTTCTAGTTCATGGAATTTTTTATTTCTTTTTAGACAGAGAGGTAATTTCAGAAAACCAAGATTCAGTTCCAAAGCAGAGAATTTCTGGAAAAGAATCATCTCCTGGAGTGATTATGACAAGACTGACCAAAAGCGGATCCCCTTCTTTAGATGCTTGGATGAGCAATGATTGGTTATATAGGAACCAGGAACACTGGGACATAAATTTGCCAGAAGAAGCTTTTGTTCATAAGACAGTCTACACTGAAGTGGGAAACTTTGAAGGTAGTGAGAATAAGAAAAGTTTAGATGTTAAGTCAGTTAATTCAACTTTGGGTATACAACAAGGAATTCCTATGAGAAAAGGGTCCTCAAAATGTGGTAAGTTTAAAACTAACTTCAAATTTAATTTAGACTCCGGTAAGCAAAATTCAGAATATAATGAATGTGGGAATGCCTTGAGCCTGAGTATAGATATTCAACACCCAGAAAGTCATACCTTAGTGAATTCCTATGAATGCTATCAATGTGGGAGAGCCTTCAGTCGGAGTTCATCCCTCATTAGACATCAGATCATTCACACAGGAGAGAAACCTTATAAATGTAGTGAATGTGGGAGATTCTTCAACAGACGTACAAACCTTACTAAGCATCAAAAAATTCATACTGAAGCAAAGGTCTGTGAAGGCAATAAATGTAGAAAAGGTTTTAGTGAGACTGAAGACAGTAATAAAAATTCAAGACTTCATTCTGGAGATAATCCCTACGAATGTGTTAATTGTGGAAAATCCTTCAGCCGAAGCTCTTCCCTTATTCGACATCAAATGATTCATACAGGAGAGAAACCATTCAAATGTAAGGAATGTGAGAAAACTTTCAACAGGAGTTCAAACCTTAAAAAACACCAAAAACTTCATACTCAGGAGAAGTCCTGCAAAAGGAAGAAACCCATGATTAACTACATCAATGAATTTATACTAGAGGGAATCCTGTGAATAGAGTAAATGCAAGAAAACATTGGTCAGGGATTCTTCTTTAATTAATATGACAGAATTAATATTGGAGAGAAATCTGTTATTGGATAGGAATATGCTCCCAAATGAAGCCACAAAGGTTTGGAGTTAAATGTATCACCATACAAGTCTTTGCCTATTATTATTCTGGTATCCATTGCCATCATCATTCCTAGTTCATAAATGGGACCTATGGCATCCTTATATTCACATGATTTATTGAAGTAGATATTAGGGAGGAGCCAGGCAATACCCTTGCCATTGATATTTAATAAAACTCAAACTTGCAGTCCTTATAAGAAGGTCATGAGAAACCAGGAGCTCACAAGAATATAGGAATACTTCTAAGGACTGAACTTTCTGAATTAATGGCAGAGACCATAGGAATGGCAAATTACTCCATGATAATATCCTTGGCCGTCCTGGTGCTGAGTGGGGACTAGAATTGGAGGAGGGTTATCAATTGCAGTGGGAAGTGGATTCTATATATAGTCGTCAAATCTGCGTTTTTAAAAGTACTCTTTGGGATCTAGGCCCGAGGGACATCCATAGTCTTGGGTCTGTCATTTATTCTAAGCATTAAGAGGTCAATAAAGTGTCTTAATACTCTGTGCACTAGTTTCCTCTTTCTTCTATAAGTTATTTCTGTAAGTTACCTTTGAGATCCTGAGCCAAGAAATTTATCTTTAATCTGCCCCCAAAATACTCATATTGGAGAGATTCCCAATGAATGAGGATGGTGGCTTTTAGTTAAAGCTCATATCTTACTCAAAAACAGAAAAGGTATACTGGAGTGTGAACACTTATGATTAGTTAATGTGCAAAGTTATTCTATGTTCATTTGTTCTATGGTTTCAGGTCTTTAATCCATTTTTTATTTAATTTTTGTGTATGGTATAAGAGTGGTCCATTTTCATCCTTTTTTGCAAGTGACTGTCCAGTTTTCCCAACACTGTTTATTGAAGAGACTATCCTTTCCCCATTGTATATTCTTGGCTCCTTTGTAACAAATTAATTGACCACATATATATGAGGGCTTATTTCTGGGCACTCTCTTCTCTTCCATTGATCTATGTGTCTGTGTTTATGCCCGTACCATACAGTTTTGGTTACTATAGCTTTGTAATATAGTTTGAAGTCAGGAAGTGTGATACCTCCAGCTTTGTTCTTCTTTCTCAAGATTGCTTTGACTATTCGGGTCTTTTGTGGTTCCATACACATTTTAGGATTTTTTTTTTTTCTGTGAAAAATGCCATTGGGATTTTGATAGGGGTTGCATTGAATCTGTAGATTCTTTGGGTAATGTGGACATTTTAACAGTATTCTTCTAAGCCATGAGCATGGAAGATCTTCCTTATTTGTGCCTTCTTGTTAAATTCATCCATAGGTATTTTATTCTTTTTATGCAGTTACAACTGCATACCCATGGATAAATTTAACCAAGGAGATGAAAGATCTGTACATTGAAAACTATCAGACATTGATGAAAGAAACTGAGGAAGGCACAAATGGGAAGATCTTTGCCATTCAGCCTCAGTGCAGGGAATGGCCCAGTGTCTAATCTCAAAAACCTTCCCCCTTTCTCTGTGCCCATACGCCATATCCCTGAATTACTAAGGCATTCTGCTAGTTGTTATCTATTATATTTATTCATTGTTCTAGAAGTTTAGCTGGGCACATAGCCACCCAACTTTAAATTTCTGTTAGTAAGTGCTGGTCGATGGGATGTGAACAGAAGTGATGTATGTCACTTCCAGGTCTTGCCCTTCAAGCAGCTAGGCATCATTCTATTCTCCTGACACCTTTCCCTCTCCCTGCTGGCTGGAGAACCGTGAAAACTGTAGTAACTGCAGTGGACTACAAGTGGGAGCCAGTATGGACCACCCATCTACCTCCAGATGGTTAGAGAGAAATAAACTTCAGTCATGTAGAAGCTCCTGGTTTTGTTGTTTTCTTTTGTACCACAGATTGCCCTATATCCTTAGTTAATATGCTCACCAAATCTTTAGACTCTTCCTTGTATCTCTCTGCATATGTCCCTACTGGTACTATATTTATATTCTGGTTACTATCCTCTCTCTCTCATTACTTCAGCTAGTGTCTCTGCCTTGAAATTCTGTAAAATGCAGGCAGAGGATCTTTTTGAAATACAAATTTTGATTATTGCACACAAATGCGTAAACCTTTCAAATACTCCCTGCGAACTTTTAGGTGAAATCTAAACTCTGAAACGACTTACCTTGTCTTTCATATTCTAATGTTCTCTTGCACCGCACCCTTTGTACTCCCATGTGTCAGCCATGCAGCAGCTTCCAGCTTCCCATCCACCGCATGTGCTTAGCTCCAGGGTTTTCCATATATTTCCTATTCATGTAGACCTCCTCTTCATCTAGCTAATTTTCACTCCTTCAAGTTTAACTAAAGAGCTTGCTTTCTCTAGAAAGCCACCTCTGACAACCAAAGACAGAAAATCTATGTACTAAATTCCACATACTTATACATTTACAGCACTTACAGGAATTCTATTACAATTATTTATTGGACTGTATCCCCTAACTACTTAGTATGACTTGGGGGGACAATTAGTCTGTAAGAAGTAACATACTGGCTGGCAACAAATAGTATTGAATGTGAGTAGGAAATAGACCTGACCACTTATTTTTTACATCTCAGTGTAAAACGATGTAACCAAAGACATCTTTTTTAAAGATGCTACTTACTTTGAGAGTGCGTGAGCAGAGTGAGGCACAGAGGCAGAGGGAGAGAAAGAATCCCAAGCTGATTGCACGCACAGCGTGGAAACCTGAGGGACTTATCTCAGGACGCTGAGATCATGACCTGAGCCAAAATCAAGAATCTCATGCTTAACCAACTGAGCCACACAGGTGCCCCTCTCCAAAGACATTTTTAAATGAATACTAATGATCCCACCACTATAACATCAGTACTTTTTTCAAATTTGTGTATTTTTTTTTTTTTAAGATTTTATTTGAGAGAGAGCACATGAGAGGGGGTAGGGTCAGAGGGAGAAGCAGACTCCCCACTGAGCAGGGAGCCCGATGTGGGACTCCATCCTGGGACTCCAGGATTATGACCTGAGCTGAAGGCAGTCCCTTAACCAACACAGGTACCCACAAATTTGTGCATTTCTTTGAATAAAAAAATACTTTGTTGTTCACACTGAATTAGGATTGAATTATGATTAGTGGCCCTGACTGGGCTCTATTTGCTATCATCTTCATAGATGTGAGCTTTGAATTTAGTAATTTACCAATACCAGTTCTGCTCTATCAATATTCTCCAAGTACTCCTTGATACCCAAGTTGTTTATTCTTGCCCCCATTACTTCATTTTGATGTTGTAATGGCTGAAATAGGCTATTAAAAAAGATCCACAGTTGTCAGGGTCCTGGGTGGCTCAGTCGGTTAAGCCACTGCCTTCGGCTCAGGTCATGATCCTGGAGTCCCTGGATCGAGTCCCGGGATCGAATCCCGCATCGGGCTCCCTGCTCGGCGGGGAGTCTGCTTCTCCCTCTGACCCTCCCCCCTCTCATGTGCTCTCTCTCATTCTCTCTCTCTCTCAAATAAATAAAATCTTAAAAAAAAAAAAAAAAGGATCCACAGTTGTCATAGACATTATGTACCAGTCTAGCAAGTGAGGAAAATCGTATTAGTTACAGAATTTTCCTTTACGTCTTCATTGAGGCAAAATGGTAACATCTCAGTGGGTGGGTTTGACGTCTGAATGAAAATGTGTAAGAGGGGGAGGGGCCGGAGAAGAGTGTAAGGACAGTCCCTTTTGCAGTCTTATGAGATCACTTCTCTAGGAGAGACGCTATAAAGTGATCTGAACTCCCACATCCTTAAGGATAGATGGATTCCAAACTCCTCCCGTCACTTCCAGAATAAAATCCGCCTGGCTCAGCCCCTAGCGGTTTGAGCTCACTGTAGGCAGTCCCAAGAGCGGCAAGAAGTTCCGGTAAGTGCGTCTACAAATTCGTAGCTTCACCCTATCAACAAAAACAAGAAATCAAGCCTAAACCTCTGCTTGCCCTGGAAGCGCCTCTCGTGTGAGAGGGCAGGGCAGGCTGGAAGGTTCGAACGGTCAGCCTACCCCGGCAATAGTACTCAACTTCATCCCTAAGGGACTCTCAAGCCAAGGTAGCCTTAAGGTTTTTATCCCGGCCGGAAGGCACCGCCCCCGTGGGGCCTGGGCGGGACAGGAAAACCGGAAGTGGAACGTCGCGGAGCCTGCGTGGTGGTCTGCGGCTGCGTCCGTCCTCCTGCGCAAGCGCGATGGGGTTCAGCTGGCTGGGTCGGTTTACCACCCCTATCTTCGGGTCCACTCTGCGGTCCTGGAATTGACAAGGTTTCCCAGGAAAACCGGGTAACCGTTCTGACTTTTGGGCTTCTCTTCTCTTGCACTTGTTATTGGAAGTGTACCGAGACCTCTAGTCCCCAGTGCCATAAAAGCCGTTGCCATATGGTGTCTGAAGACTTAATGGTTTCCTGCCGGCTGGGGCTCTCCCCTTGGTGTTCGGGCTAATCGCGAACCTTTTTGAGCCACGATTTTTCTTGACTATAGCGTGCGCTTACTAGGACCTTTCTTGAAGTGACCGTGAAATTAAAATGACATTAAACTGTTAAGATTTCGCAGAGTGTGCTGTGAAAATTCATATTTTATGGGTATGCACTATTTTAGAGTTCATTAGGGGACTTCAAGACTCTTGTTAATTCAACCTCTATAATTTACAGCTAAGGGTACTTAAACTCAGAGAAGTCAAATGGTTGTCCCAATACCATGCCATCGACAAAAGTCAGACCCTAGGTTAAACTTAGTCCTTCAGATCTTTTAAGCCACAGTGCTTTTCACTGTTCACCAGGAACTTTTTCAAAAAAAATGTTAAAGTTAGAATTCATTTGACAATTAACGGTAATGTTTAGTGAAAGACACCTGTACAAATGACTCACAGCGGTCCGTATTATAAGTTCTAGAACCTGCGAAGATGAACAAAAACACGCGTGTTACTTTACCTTTTGGAGTGGATCGCATAAGCCTAATACAATACTCAATAGGTATTAAGATCTAATTAATTTGGTAGGCATTTCTGGCAGATTTGCCTGACTCTTCATAGTTGGCCTGATGACAGTCTGCATTACTCCTAGTTCACACTGACCCAATGATTAATTTGACATTAGGTGGAAATATACCTTCTTTCATAGTAACTGATGTGAGCTCAGGCAACCTAGCTCTTAACCATCAGGCTATACTTATTCCTAAGACTACATATTTTGCTCAGTCTGCTTGAAATACCCAACTGCCTTCCCCCCAGGTTATTTCAATTTATTCGGACTAAGATTGGAATCACACCCTAACTCCTACCCAACGTTGGGCTGGACTAGTCCTATGGCACAATTTGAACTTCATATTATCCATATAAAAAAAACCCTACATCTGTAGGAGTAGCTCAAACTCCAAAATGAAATCATTAATCTAGACAGAATAATTTCACTCTTCCTAAAACCCTCTTTGCTTAACTACACGTTTTTACAAGCAGTTCCTCCTGTCTGTAAACTATTTTGGTCTTCTTTTTACATATTAAAATGCTATCCAAAGCCCAATTTTAGAACTACCTTCTGATATATTCATCATACTCAAAATCTATCCAAAATTTGATTATTTCTCTCACCTCCCCAGTTAATACTAGGTTAACACCTTCTCTCTTGTAGGCCTTACTGCAATACCTCCTAAGTGGAATCCTTGCTTTGCCTCTAGCCCCTACCTTTGGTCAATTCTTCACAGCCTTCAGAGTGACCCTGTTAAAATTTAAAGTTAAATCATGTCCCTCTCTTCAGTGGCTTTTCAGGCTATCTTTAACCTTTTTTTAAAATTTAAGTTCAGTTAATTAACATAGTGTATTATTAGTTTCAGAGGTATAGTTGACTTAACCTTATTTTTTAGTATGTTTTCCAAATTTACGCTGGTGAGCACACAAGGGAAAAATAAAACGAACAATTAAAAAAGGAAACTATCTCCTACTGTCAAAACTCAATGACACCACCTAGTGGTGTACTAAATGGTCTTGTGGCCTCCATTCTTGCTCATTCTCTTCCCCTCACTCTACAACATACCCCACTGTTGTTAAAGTCATCTTTCCAAAACGATAGTATCGCACCCTCCTTTAAGATTCTTTAATATTTCTTCATGACTAACAGAAATTTTTTAACTTGACGCAGGAAGTCCGTCACGGTCGGGCCATCGTCTAACCTCTCCTTCCAATTTCACACTTCTGCGCCATCAGTGTCAGGCTACTTGTAGCCGGTCGTCTACATCATTTATTTTCATGATTTCATTTCTTTGCACAAATTACACTTCTGTGGCCTATATTTCAATCCAATAATTGAATGTAGAAAATTATAAAAGTTGACAAAAATAATCGGAAACTTCATACACGGTGACATGGCAGTTAAATTCATGATATAAAAATGAAAAGTCTGAATCCCTGATAATATAGAGAGAATTAAGCATTATGGTACAGTAACACAATGGAATATCATGTAACCATTAGCATTTTAAATAAGTTGTATGTAAAAATGTGATTTTATTTATGAAAATAAAACAATAAAAATATGAAAAATACAGGAAAGTATGAAGAACATAAATATAGTCACAATCCATCCTATCAAATAGATCCAGTAATAGCATTTTTTTTGTGTGTGTATATATATATGCATATATATATAATCTCCAACTTTTCCCCGTGGGAATATCTATATAAATATATATATATATTATAAATAGAATCTTACCCATATACAGTTCTGTATCTTGTTTTCAATAATTTTCAATTGACACCATAAGTATGTTATTACAATATTCTTGGAAAATATAAGTTTGAATGACTGCAGAACATTACACATATAGGACCTTTCCCCTATTTGGCGGGGGACGGGGGTGGAGTGCAGCATTAAAAATACTGCAATAAATGTCTTGAACATTTATTTATCTTTGTGTGTTCTAATGTAGTTCAGAAGGCTTAAACCTGCCACTTTCTGGGGAAATCTCTTGGAACATGAGCCCTCAAGGGCCATGTTATATGCCTTATTATCCCATCCCTGGGCATGTCTGAAGGGACCAGAGTGAACATCTGATACAAAGCTAGCCAATCCAAAGGCTTCCCAGTAGCCTGTGGTTTAGCCTGGCCTCAAAGGCTTGTGTAGAGGTAGTAATGAAAATTGAACCAATCATCTTCCCCCACTCAGAAATGTGAATAGAGACCCAGAAGGAAGTTACAAATCAGTGGTAGGCAATAGAATTTAAAAACATATATTCATGGATGTGGTGGCAATTCTAGATCTGCAGAGTAAGTAAACAGGAGGTCAATATGTAGAGAGGAGAGGCTACTGAAAGAGAAACAAGTTTTTGAGAGAGTGGCTTTGTCTAATGGCTTTCTAGAGCAAGTTCCCATATGAAAGCTTCTGTCCTTGGATTTTTTCTGGGAGATTTTAAAACATGAATATTACATAGCTCTATTTTTGAATTAGATAACTTAGGTGGGTCTTTGTTATTTGGAAATAGAATCGCTCTAATAATGTGTAAGCTATTTCCAAAAAATATATGCCTAGACATGAAATCACTGTCGGAAAGAATATCAACAATTTTAAGGCTTATGATTAGCCAAATAGCTTTCCAGAGTCTATCAATATACACTTATTGTAAGTTGTGTATAAGTATCGATCACTCTGTACTCTCACTGAAAATAGCTATTATAATTAATAGAAGTGGTATTTTATTGCTTTAATCTGGTGATGTCCTTTACCAATTTTTAGAAGATGTCCATCTTCCTTATTAATTTATAAAAGTTCTTAACTGTCATAATCATGACATATTTTCCCTATTGTCTGATTTCCATGTTTTTCACCTACAGTTTAGAAAATTTTATGTGGCCAAATTCTTAGGTATTTTTTCTGAGTTCTTCCTTTTTATCTAATTCTCAAAAAATGCATATGTGTATGTGTGTTTTCAACCATATAAAAACCCACTTTGGTGAACTTTAAATATTTATGTTAAAGCAGCACAACCCTCTTTAGAAAGAAATCTTATGCTAATCTTGAATATGAATCAGATAAAAATGGGGTTAAATTTGTAGTTCATTTCTGACACACCAGCCTTCATGAAACCACATGGAGATTCATGGAAGTCTGCCTGAAAACCTGTGCTTTAAATAGATATTAGAACAATATATATACGATGTATGTCATGAAAGCCCAATTTTGTTTTTCACCAGAGCTGTCATTTTCTTAGCACCATTTACTGAATAATCCTTTTCCTATTCATAGATCTTTTTAATATGTAAAGTATATATGCATATATACTAAATATGTTATTACATATGTTATCCATATGCTGGTCTGTTTCTAAGTGATTTACTAAGCATTTTGAACACTTTTTTCAAATGTACAAGTTCTCCATTAATTTCGGTGTATCATTTACTTTTTATTTTAGGGCAATCTCATTGATCTTATAAATTATCTTTGCTCTTCTCCAATGTCTGTTTTTCTTAAAAGACTTTAGATTTTTTTTAAATTTTGAATCTCATTGGAGTTTTGATGAAATTTGAAATCTATAGATTAACTTAGGAACATTTCCTCTAAAAAAAATAAGACTTCTCTATGCAAGTCCTCTTTTATTTTCCTCATTTTTTCATTATTTTCATCTATATTTTTACTTGTTCTTTTTTAGAAAAGAAATTTAAGTGTTATTATAAACCATACTTTTTTCTACCCATTATATTTTCTTATTATAGCAAGAATTTAGGAAACTACTGGCTTTTGTGGGTAAACCTTTAGTTCATTTTTATTAACTTTTAAAAACATATTGTAGGCACTCCCTTATGTTTGTATAATAAACCTTCACCTATTTTTTTGCCTATTCTTTTATATCAATAAAATTAATCAGTAAATTAATATTGAGCAATCAATAATAGTTACTGATTAATATCATTTTGCTTTAATTTTTTTGTCTTTTGCTAATAGGGACTAAATAGTCTTTGTTTTTATTTTCTCCTGTTTTGAAAGGCATATGTGCTTTAGTTCTATTAGTTGCCAATTTCTAACTTTGTAAAAAAAAATATATATTTTTTATACCTTTATTTCTTCAATTGTTAAAGAAGATGTAGAGTCCCTATTTAGGATCAGAAATGTAGCACATTTTCCTTTGCTGTTCTTACCCCCATAGGGTTGCCGGATTTCCAAATAAAAACACAGGATGCCTAATTAAATTTGAATTTCATATAAGCAAATAATTTCTTAGTGTAAGTCCCATTCAAAATTTGGGATATACTTATACTAAAAAATTATTCATTGTAGATCTGAAATTTAAACCCATGTATTTTGTCTGACAGTCATAGTCTCCCTCTCAGGCATTTATATATAATCTGCTTTTATACTCAGCATTTGTATATTAAATATTTTTTTTGTACAGCTATTTAAAATTTTGGACATTTTGTAAACAAATTAACAGTTATTCTGTTTAACTGATGTTAGTGCTCATTACCAGTTTTAGGCCATAATTTCCACATTCTTAAGCTCTCTTCAAGAAAGGAACATGTGATGAGCACTGGGTGTTATATGCAACCAATGAATCACTGAACACTACATCAAAAACTAGTGATGTACTATATGGTGGCTAACTGAACATAAAAAAAAAAAGGAACATGTATGATGTTTCCTGTTTTCTTATCTAATCTGTTACCTGCACAATTTAGACAATGACAATTTAGTTGCTTAAAAAAAAATACCATAGGTGATAATGGGATTTTAATCTCACAATTCTGAAGGTGTCGTTCCACTGTCTTTTGACATTTACTTTTGAAGTTCTTTATCCATTCTTATCACTGGCTTTGTAGATAACCAGAATTTTTCTTTCTGCATGCTTTCAATTGTTCTTTTCCCTAAGCTGTTTCTAAGCATGGTTTTTATATTGGTTTTGCCTAAAATCTAGTGAGCATATATACGTTTAGTTCAGGTAAAATGTCTTAATTTCTTTGATCATTGATTCTATTCCACATTCTTTTATCTTCCTTAGAAACACCTTTAATTCCTACATTGGATCTCCATTCTTTGCACTTCCTATCTGTGTTTTCATTGTTTCCATCTCATTATCCTTTTTGTATACATTGAAGATCAAGTTTATTCATTACAGTATTTGATATTCTGCTTCTGTTGCCTTTCACTTTGATCCATTTTAAATTTCCCTGTAGTCCTTTTTCATTATTTTTATTTTAGAGGCTCTTCTCTACTTAAGGATTTCTGCTTTAGTTTCACTGATTTCAGGTTTTCTGTCATGCTACTCAAACCACCAGTTTTTTGAAAATTTCTTCAGGAGACTGAAATAACTAATTTTCAGGGCTATCAGGTTTTAATTCTTCATGGTGGTGTTCTTTCTTTGGTACTGCAATTCCCTGTTATTTCCCTGAACAAGTCCACTTAGTTTCTCTTGGGCAGTGATGTCTAAACATATTTATATTATCAATAGTTAGGACTTGTGTATTTCTGCTGACTCTACTCCATTTTACAATGGCCAAATTCTCTCTTCTTCCATAATTAGGTTATTAGTTCAGTTTTGCACATAGATCTGAGTTTAGTTCTATTTCTCTATTACCTCTCTGTTCTGAGAATAAATCAGTCTACTGCTTAAATCTCCAATTCTGAACAGATGGAATATCTTCAGTTTCCTGAAGATCCACTTCTCTTAGCTTTTGCTGACATCTTTCACACCCTATTTAGAGACATTAAATATTGGACTTCTTGTTATGTGGTGTCTGAAGTTGTGAATCAATGTGGAATCCTGGGGAGGGGGTTGTGAGAGTGCACCGTGGTAACCTCAAAGTGCAGCACCCCTGCAAAAGATGGTTCCTTGGTTCCTGACTTTTCTGGTTGACAAAGGTAATATCCCTGAGACATCCTATCTCAGATAAAGGGTCATGCAGTGCTTTCCTATCTTATGTCATAAGCAATCGAATTGTCCTTCCCTATAGTTGATTCTTCCACATTTGAGCAATAGATTATCTACCAGTTTGAGTTTCAAGTTTTGTGTTTTTCCTGTGGCTTCCTAGGGACTTTACAGAGGAGTCAGAGTGCTATTTCATAGCTAGCTAGCCAATTTCCATTTAAAACAAAATGTTAAGTAAATGTTTTGAAGTCAGTAAAAATACAGAGTTGAATATACAGTAAGATTTCATACACATGAAAACGCACCAAAAAAGGCTAGAATAAAACAGGATCAAGAGTTTTCTCCTTGAATCTTTCAGATATTTTATAATGGATATGTATGATATAATAGAAAAAGTAAATACACTTTCATTTTAAATATATAGGCATCCTCCTAAGGATTTCTTCTTGAAGCAAATGATTCTTAGTGGGGGTTGAGGGAAACTATAAATGTTGCTTGGGATTATTTGGGTAATTTATAGAATTTTATTCCCAGCAGTATTTATTGGGCTTAATGTTAAGCTTTAGTTAAAGCGGTTACCTAAATGTAATTATAAGGTTTCTCATGTGTGATCATTGTGAAGATGTGAACTCTGATCAAATCCCTTATAATACTCATGGCACTTATGAGGTTTCTCTCCTGTGTGGACTTTTTGATGAATTCGAAGAGCTGAGCTATGACTGAAACCCTTGCCACACTTCGTGCATTGGTAAGGCTTCTCTCCTGTGTGGACTCTCTGATGAATGTGAAGATTAGAGCTGTGACTAAATCCCTTTCCACAATCATCACATTTATAGGGTTTCTCTCCTGTGTGGACTCTCTGATGAATGAGAAGATGTGAACGCTGACTGAATCCCTTACCACACTGTTCACATTTATAGGGTTTTTCTCCAGTATGTACTCTTTGATGAGTATGAAGCTTCGAACTCTTGCTGAAGCCCTTCCCACATTCATGACAAGTATAGGGTTTCTCCCCAGTATGGACCCTCTGATGAATACGAAGATCAGAGCTGTGACCAAAGTCCTTCCCACAGTCGTCACATTTATAAGGCCTCTCTCCTGTATGTACTCTTTGATGAATTTGGAGATTTGAGCGCTGGGTAAAGCCCTTCCCACAGTCATCACATTTATAGGACTTCTCTCCCGTGTGGACTAACTGATGAATTCGAAGATTTGAGCTCTGACTGAAGCCCTTGCCACACTCATCACACTTATATGGTTTCTCTCCTGTGTGGACTCTCTGATGAACATGAAGTACTGAACTCCGACTAAAACTCTTACCACACTGATCGCACTTAAAAGGCTTCTCTCCTATGTGAAGTCTCTGGTGAATGTGAAGTAATGAATTTCTACTGAGGTCCTTATTACATTCAAATTTATAGAGTTTCTCTTCTGTATGCACTCTTTGATGATTGTGAAGACTAGAGAGCTGACTGAAGTGCTTACCACACACGTGGCATATATAAGAAACCTCCCCTGTGCAGACTCTCTGATGAAAGTGAACACCTAAGCTTTGACTGAAGTTACCATCAACTTCATCACATCCATACAGCTTCTTACCTATGTGAATTCTTGTATGTCTGTATAGGTCTGATCTCTGAGAGAAGCATGCTGTGCTAATAGAGCATTGATAGAACTTTTCTCCACGTTGGTTTCTCTTGTGGAGAACACACTGTGAGTTCCAATAATAAATTTCTTTACATTTATTACATCCACAGTATTCCTCTTCCATAGAGTTTTTCAGTAGGTCATGTTGACATAGCTCCCCAGTGTCCTCCGGAAGGGCTTCTACTGTTGGAACGTGAGAATGTTGAACTATAAGCTTCTGTTCTTTTTCCACAGAGAGATTTTTCCTAGATATGCCAAGATGGCATCTGCTTCCTTGAAAACCATGTGAATCATTCACATTGATTTCTCTAGCATAGTCTCGAAGGGTATGTTTTGTTTCGAAGGACTGCCAAGGTATAAACTTTGTATATTTTAAGTTCCTGGGACTTTTACCTTCAAAAGTCATTTCATAGTTCCCATACCCTGGTACTTGGGTGGAGAGTATTAACCATTCTGGATGGTGGGAAAGATCTTGTTGCTTTAGGTCTCTGGAATCTATTCCTTGGACAGTTTCCACATAGTTTCTATTCTCATATATCTGAGCGCTGGCATTCTTCCAGGCTTGCCAGCAGGGAAGATTTTCATGTTCTAAATATCTGAATCTTTCTTCTTGAGGTTTGTAGCTCTCTTTCCAGTTTCCTGGAATAAGAAGAATAAGCAGATAATCCATTGGTGAGATAAAGGTGGTTTTAAAAAATTTCCAAGTATTTCAAGTATCGACTTCCAGAATTATAGGAATATATGTGTGGGTGGGAGTGGGAAAGGATTATGACTTAGGCTGCTCCATATCTGGTCTGAAATTCATGTGTTTGTTCATTCATACGTGTATTCATTCATTCATTCACTTATTCAGTCATTCCATAGATATATCTTGAGCATCTACTACTTACCAAGTACTGTTAGAAATAAACAAGTAAGGCTGAATGCTTCATGGAAATCATCTTAAAAACTGAGATTTAATTAGGTTACTCTAGTTGGGGCATTATTATAAGAAATAAAATATTGTTTCTATTTTTCTGTTCTAGCAGAGTGTGATAGATTGTGTGAAAAAATGGCTGCATGAACTCTGTACCTTTGGGTGTTCCCCTTCCATGCTGACTTTAGCTTGGCTAACAGTTTGCTTTGTTTAATGGGACAGTAGCAAAAGTGATACAAGCAGAGACTTGAAAGAGCTTGCATACTGAGGCTTACCCTCTCTCTCACTAGTTATGAAAATCCTGTGACCACCACCATGTAAACAAGCCTGAGCTAGCCTGCTTGAAGAGGAACATATGGTCAACACATTCCCATTATCCCCACTGATATCAACCAACTGCCAGACATGTAAGTCAGACTGTCCAGTCTCGTCTTAGACCATCGAGCCCCAGTCAGATCACTCTATGATAGAAGATCCATCTAACCAATTAGAATAATGAAAAATAATGTTTAAGTCACTAAGTTTGCGGTAGTTTGTTATATAGCAAAAGCTAACTTGTATAAACAGTATGAAGAGAGAACAAATTTAGGACCACACAAAATTGATTACGTGTGGAGATCTGTATTTTAAGTGTAATCCAGAAAATAAATAAGAATAAAAATCACAAATACCTATTAATTACATAGCCTAGGTGTCTTAGGAGAGGTCTTGCTCTATCTTCTGTCATCTGATTTATGACCCATTTCTGAGGGTCGTATTTCTTCTATCTCAATACAATACCTAGATAAAGAACCAAAATACTCAACAAAACCGGTCCCAGAAGAAACTAATTCTATTACCTAAGAGCTGGGATAACTTTACCTACTGACATGACATTTGTGTAGTTCTCCCACATGACCTCTCTGTAGAGCTTTTTTTGAGAAGAATCTAGGAATTTCCACTCCTCCCAAGTAAAAATAACAGTCACATCTTCAAATGTTACTGCCATCTGGTCAAAGATCAGGTTTTCCAGGAAGAAGAGATCTAAGGGAGAAGATGGACAAAGAAACAGCCATTCAGCAGGTAACATAAGTGACAAACGAAATAAAAAAAGGAAGAACTTCAATAATGAAGAAAAACAAGAAAGGTTAAGAGTAGACATAATCACAGGGATGGCTAAATAATGTATCCAGTCACTGAAGCCCATCACAGTCATCAGAAACATTTATATAGCATCTGTCTGCTAACCACTGGGCTAAGGACTTCACATATATTTCAAGTAGTCCTCACAGCCACCCTCTCTTGTAGATACTATTATTATCCCAATTTTAAAAATTAGTAAGTAATGGCTGAAAAAGATTAAGTCAATTGATCCCCCAACCCTTTAATTCTGGAAATGTTCATCCTCCTGCTCCAATCTGGGCTGGCTATTCTTTAGTGCTCCATTTTCAAGATCATATACTTCTTCCCCTTTTGTGATTTACTCCATTAATTGGGAGGTATACACCCAAATGAGTTCAGTCAAGCTTATAAATGTTAATTCCATGGCCACTGAAAAAAAGCAAAGGTGAGAAACAGGCAAGGTTTTCTTCAGGACACACATTTGGTTTAAAGGAGAATCTCCAAGCATGGTTACACTGTATGCTTGAAGTCCTTATCATCACTCACAAGTGGCTGGGTATCAAATTCTAGAGTGAAAAGAATTTTTCTCAGAATTGCTTCACTGTTCATATGCCTTCACTGTTGTTTCTAAGACCTTTTTTTTTTTTTTTTTTTTTTTTTTTAACTCTAATTCCTTTGCAAGCAACTTTTTCTTCGCTCTCTGGAAATATCTTAGGATCCTCTTTTGACTGGCCCTCAGCCTCCAGTGGTGTGGATGCATCCTCAGCTTCCCTGAAGTTCACAGGGCTTATCAAATCCTTCTTGTGCTTATTCCCCTGTGGAGCATTCCAGGATGTAATGTTTTTAGCCCTTTGCGGCTCTTACCACTGTTTCTCCTGTTGCTTTCCAAGTTTTGGGTTTGTTTTTTGTTTTACTTATTTATTTGTTGAGAGAATGAGTGTACATGCGAGGGTTGGTGGGGTTGCAGAGGAAGGAGAGAAAATCCCAAGTGGACTCTGGGCTGAGTGTGGAGCCTGAGGTAAGGCTCGATCCCACCACCTTGAGATCACGACCTAAGCTGAAATCAAGAGCCAGATGCCCAACTGACTGAGGCACCCAGGTAACCCTTCCAAGTTTTTGTAGAAATTCCTCATTTGCTGATGGCTCTTTACTTCATCATTGCAGGTTCATACAGTTTTTAGTTTCTTATTATCATGAAGTTTTAGAAAGAAGAGATAAATATATGTATTCAAACTGCCTAAAAATACTTTTAGTGAAGAGAACAGCTCATAAATTGGTCATGTGACAAATTCTTTTAATTTCTTTGATGACATTCTCAATTCTAAAGTTCAATTAAAAATGTTTAGTAAATCTATGAATAAAGGAAAAAGATACTTTTCATGGAGGAAAACTAGAATATCATGACTATCAAATCACTATAATCATAGCAGTTAAATATTATCAAGAAGTTATGTGAAAAGGGCTGTTATCTCATCATCACAACAATCCTAAAAGGTAGAATTATCAACACTAAAGGAATAAGGAAACCAACATTTAACAAGATTAAGTAACTTGTACAAGGTCATGCAGTTACAAAATAGTGGCACACCTACTAAGTCAAAGTCAGAGGAGTCAAAAACAACTTGGTAAAGGGTTGTAAATAATTTCCATGTACGTCCTTATTGTGTTAACAAAAGGACAATGGGAAGATGTACTGATATTCAAGGATTCAAAATACACCACCCAGGTACTGCTTTCCAAATAAACTACATGAAAATCCATGCCTAAACAATGAAGTACTAACCACAAATAAGAACTCAAGAATGAGAAAATTCAGTGCTACTTTTAAATGTTTATAAAATAAATGTTAAAAACTTAAAATGTATGTCTTTTAACACATACAAATGAAAATATAAATAAAATAAGAAAAGAAAAATGGGATGCTTAGAAGCCCAGACTGCAGGACTAAAAACTGGAGTCAGAACAGAACAGAAATGAACTCACTGGTTCCTTATTTTGTAAGAAGTACAGAAAAATAAAACTCAGCCTGTTATTGGCTTTGTTATTTTTTTAAATATTTAAGAATTTCTTTAAAAAATTATACTAGAGGGACACCTGGGTGGTACAGTCAGTTAAGAGGCCAACTCTTGATTTCAGCTCAGGTCATGACCCCTGGGTCCTAGGATCGAGCCCCACCTCAGGTTACATGCTCAGCGGGGAGTCTGCTTGAGGATTCTCTCTCTCTCTCTCTCCCTCTACCCCTCCCCTTGCTCGTGCATTCTCTCTAAAATAAATAAATAAATCTTAAAAATATATACTAGAGATTTGGTCTAGTTGCTCTTACTGAAAATAAATTCATAAAATTTTTAAATAATTCTGAAGTAATATAAGTAAAAACTGAAAGCCTACCCTCCACAAATAACTTGGAGACATTGGAAAGCTTCACTAGGGCTTAGTGAAGGATAGTTTTTATTGGGTCCTTTCTGACTTTTTTTCAGGCATACCCACAAACATACATACCCCACTGACATTTTTTTCTTAACAAAGACATCATAACTCTGGTTTGCATTTTTCACATAATATATAATGTACAACTTCACATTTCAGTACATACAGGTCTATCTTATTTGTGGTGGTTTTAAAATATGTCCACAAATTATTTGATTCCCTTCCCTTCAAGAGGTGTAGCCAGTTCCCCACCCTTTGAGCATGGGCTAGACTGAAGGACTCACTTCTGATGAATATTATATAAAAAGAAGGGGAAGAAGTAATGGTGTGCAGCTTTCAAGACTAGTTCTTAAAGGTACTGCAGCTTCCTCTCTGCCCTTTTTCTTAGCTCACTCACTCTTGGAGAAGCTGCCTTCCATGTGGGGAGAACACTTAGGAGTCCTGTGAAGAGGCCATGTGGCAAGGAACTGAGGCCTTCTGTCCTCAGTGAGAAATAAGGCATCCTGCCAACAGCCACATGAGTGAAAACCATCTTAGCAGAGGATCCTCTGGCCCTAGTGAAGCTTTCCAATGTCTGCAGTCCTGCTGACAGCTTGACTGCAGCCTCATGGGAGACCCTGAGCCAGAACCACACAGCTATGCTGCTCCTAGCTTCCTGATCCTTAGAAATTGAGTGACATAATAAATGTGTGTTATTTTAAACTGCTAAGTGTAATTTACTATGCAATAAATACTATTGTTCTAGCAAACATTCTATTAGCGGTTAATTACTATTACAATCAAATTGTTTTAGAAAATAGAAAGTGAAGGGGCGCCTGGGTGGCTCAGTTGGTTAAACGACTGCCTTCGGCTCAGGTCATGATCCTGGAGTCCCGGGATCGAGTCCCGCATCGGGCTCCCAGCTCAGCAAGGAGCCTGCTTCTCCCTCTAACCCTCCCCCTCTCATGTACTCTCTCTCATTCTTGCTCTCTAATAAATAAATAAATCTTTAAGAAAAAAAAAAGAAAATAGAAAGTGAAAATTGCTAGCTCATTATGTGGCTAGTGTAATCTTGACTCCAAGACCAGATAAAGACAATACAAAAAAGTTAGATTAGAATCCCATTTGTAAATTTTATAAATCTATAAAAATCCTAAATATTAGCTAATTGAATTCAGAAATATATTAAAAATATGCATCATGATCAAGCATGGTTTATTATAGGAAGGAAGGACAGTTCATATGAGAAAATCTATCAACATAATTTACTATATTAATAGACTACAGAAGAAAACCATAATTAACTGATGAAGAGACATCATGTGATAAAGTTTATAATGTTCAACACCTTTATATGGTCTTTAAAAACTTTTAGCAGGGGCGCCTGGGTGGCTCAGTCGGTTAAGCGGCTGCCTTCGGCTCAGGTCATGATCCTGGGGTCCTGGGATCGAGCCCCATGTCCAGCTCCCTGCTCAGCGGAGAGCCTGCTTCTCCCTCTTCCTCTGCCTGCCACGCTGCCTACTTGTGCTCTCTCTTTCTCTGTCAAATAAATAAATAAAATCTTTAAAAAAAAAAAAAAAACTTTTAGCAAAGTAGGAATTAAAAACCCTCTCCATTGGTAAAGGTTACATATTAGGAACCTATATCACACATTAAGCTGAATGGACAAACTTTGTATGTGTTTCTTTTATTATGGTAAACAAGGTAAGAGTGACTACCATCACCATTGCTTTCAACATAGTACCAAAGATCTGACAAATACTGTAAGAAAATGAAACAACAGGTATAAAGATTAGAAGTAAAAACAAAAAATGTAACTATTTGCATATATTATGGCAGTCTACCTAGAAAAACCAAGAGTACACAGATAAACCATAAACTAATCAGAGCTCAGCAAAATTACCAGATACAATAAAGCATAACTGTATCAGCAATCAATTGCTAGAAAATAGAGGACACCATTCACAAAAAGCAAAACAAAAAAAACCCCACTAAACCAAGAATATAAAGAACTCTTTGAAGGTAACATTTAAATTAGAATAAGCAGGAAGAAGAAGACCTAAATAAAAGGAGAAGCATACTTCCATGTTCTTGGATGGGTTGAATTAAATTCAATACACCCCCAAATTCCAACTGGATTTTTTTGAAGAACGCAATATACTTTTTCCCCTAAAATTTACAGGGAAAGAAAAAAAGGGTATAGTATAGACACTTAAGTAAACCAAGCAGGAAGACTTGCCCTACCAAATAGTGACATACTGCCAAACTACAACAGTAAAATCAGAACTACAAATAGACCAGTAGAACAGCATGGAAGATTCAGACTGTGCTTGTTTATATATGACACATTAATAATAAAGATGGCATTAAAAATGAAAGAATGGATTGTTTACTACATGGTGTTGTAAAAACTGAGTAACTATGAGAAAAAATAAAAGTGGATTCCAGGGGCACCTGGGTGGCTCAGTCGTTAAGCGTCTGCCTTCGGCTCAGGTCATGATCCCAGGGTCCTGGGATAGAGCCCCGCATCGGGCTCCCTGCTCAGCAGGAAGCCTGCTTCTCTCTCTCTCACTACCCCTGCTTGTGTTCCCTCTCTCTCAAATAAATAAATAAAATCTTTAAAAAAAAAAAAAAGTGGATTCCAACTTAGTATCATATATAATGTGGACACTAGATGGATTAAACACTTAAAGTGGGGGCCACCTGGGTGGCTGCCTTCGGCTCAGGTCATGATCCCAGGGTCCTCGGATCGAGCCCCATGTCGGGCTCCTTGCTCAGTGGGGAGCCCACTTCTCCCTCTCCCTCTGCTGCTTCCCCTGCTTGTGCTGTCTCCCAAATAAATTTTTTTTTTTAAAGGGAAAGCTATAGAGTAAGCAAAAGAAAATGGTGGAATTGAAAAACATTTACCATTCTGAAATGAATCCAAGAGCCAGTTCTTTGGAAGAAAAATATTAATAAAATAGATAAATTACCAGCTAGCTAACCAAAGGGGGAAAAAGGAGTGAGCATAAATAGAAAAAAAGTTAGAATTGACATTGGGGAAATGGCGACAGATAAAAATTTAACAATGTTAGATGGGCACTTTCCACAGCTCTTTAAAAATAAATCTTAATAGGACATATATTTTTTCCTAGAAAACCATTCAGTATGTCACAAAGAGAAAATACCTGAACAGGTCAGTTTTATGAAAGAAATTGCTCAAGTTATCAAAGAACTATGACCTTCAAAATTAACCAACCCTAAAGTTTTCTTACATAAATTCTTTCAAATTTTCAAGGAACAAATTTGGAGTTATTAAATTGTTCCAAACATATAGAAAAACTAGCAAAAATTTTAAAACATTCAGGAAAACACTGAGATAATAAAAGTCAGAAAACTATAGATCTATACTATATTATTAATGAATATTGATATAAACTTCAAGAATAAATAAAGGAAAACATAAGGCCAATAAAATCCAGCAACACCTATTATTTATAACATACTGCTACAGAACTAATTACTCCAAAATGTGGTGGCTTCACACAACAATAATTATTATCTTTCATAATTTCTCTGGGTCAGAAATTCAGGAATGGCCTGGCTGGGCAGTTCTAGCTCAGATCCCTCATGAGATTGTTGAGTAGTGGCTTGACTGGGCTGGAGGATTCACTTCCAGAGTGGCTCACACACATGGCTGGCAGGCTGGTTGTGACTGTTGATGGAAGGTCTGTTTCTTTGCACTTGGTTATGTGGCCTGGGCTACCTCTCAACAAGGAAGCAAGCAAAAGCTGCATCCTTTCTATGGCTTAGCTCTCGAAGTCACATAGCATCACTTCCACTATACTCTACTGGTTGAGGTGATCACAAGCCCCAGCCAGATTTGAGAAGCAGGGACACAGATCCTACTTTTTGGTGGGAAGAGTAAGTCACATTGTAAAACAAGCATGAAAAGTCAGATATGTTATAGGTGTGGCCACCTTTGGAAAATGCAATTGCAATCTGCTATAATACCAAAGCACATTATAGCATGATGGAGTGGTAGTTTATTCCAAAAGGTAAAGAAAGGTCCAAATGAAAAAATCTATTAATTCGAACTGTCATAATAATGTCAATTAAGAAAAGTCATATATTTTAATCAGTGCCAAAAAGGTACTTTTTTTTTTTTTAAGATTTTTTTAAAATTTATTTATTTGAGACAGAGAGAATGAGAGAGAGAGAACACATGAGAGGGGGGAGAGTCAGAGGCAGAAGCAGGCTCCCTGCTGAGCAGGGAGCCCGATGTGGGACTCGATCCAGGGACTCCAGGATCATGACCTGAGCCGAAGGCAGTCGCTTAACCAACTGAGCCACCCAGGCGCCCCAAAGCCGAAGGCAGTCGCTTAACCAACTGAGCCACCCAGGTGCCCCAAAAAGGTACTTCTTAAAATGCAACATGGGTCCTTCACTTAAAACTACAAACAAAGCAAGTTAGCAAAACAAAAATGAAGACATGCAAATATATCTCATATCCAAAAGTGAAACATTAAAAGCATTCCCATTAAGACTGGAAACTCAACCTTTAAAGATACTGCAAATTCATTATTTTTAAACCACTAATGAAAGCACTTGACAATTCAAGCAGACAATTATAAAGGATATGGTTGTACATAGGAAACCCAAGAAAATCAACTGAAAATCATTAGTAATTATAAGGAAAGTCAATGTCCCAGAAATTTTAATACTAGGTTTGTACCCTAGAGAAACTTACACATACATACCAGAAGATATGTACAACATTTTCAGTATAACTGCTGTAATAGCAAAAAACTAGAAGCAATACAAAAGGCCCAACAACAGTCGGATGGATAAATAAGTTGTCATTCTGTGAAACAGTACACAGCAGTGAAAAAAGCTATAGCTACATAAATCAACATGGACGCACTGTAAAAATTAATATTATACTAAAGAAACCAATCACAGAAGAATATATACAGTGATTCCATTTAAGGAACAATAAACACAACATTTAAGATAGCAGTTGCCTCTTTAGGAAAAGGAGAGAATGAAATTGTGGGGTCACTAGGGGGGCTTTTAAAAATATTGATAGTCTAGGCTATTGATAGTCTATATGTCTATATAAAACATAATATTTTAGTATATTCTTTTGCATGCATGTAATGCATCACAATACAAGTTCAAATTAGTTAACCATGTAAAATACAATTATATAATTTAGAAAGTTCAGACATATAATCATTAAAAGGTATTTTAACCGACTGAGCCACCCAGGCACGCCTTTTAAAAGATGTTTTTAAAATGACATTTATGGGGGTGCCTGGGTGGCTCAGTCAGAGTTAAACGGCTTCCTTCGGCTCAGGTCATGATCTCAGGATCCTGGGATAGAGCCCTGCATCAGGATCCCTGCTCAGCAGTGAGTCTGCTTTTCCCTCTGCCCCCACCCATTGCTCGCTCTCTCTCTCAAATAAATAAAAATAAATAATTTTTTAAAAATGACATTTACAATAGCAATTAAAAAATATAAATCCCAGGGTGCCTGGGTGGCTCAGATAGTTGAGCGTCTGCCTTCAGCTTAGGTCATGATCTCCAGGTCCTGGGATGGAGCCCAGGACCATGTTGGGCTCCCAGCTCAGCGGGGACTCTGTTTCTCCCTCTCCCTCTGCCTCTCCCCCTCCTTGTACTCTCTCTGTCTGTCTCTCTCTCAAATAAATATATATAAAAATTCCTACAAGCTTAACAAAAATACTTAGAACCTAGATAAATGTAGCTTTTGAATTTAGAAAACACTCTTCAATCTTAGGTAGGAGAAATAAACATAATTTTGTTATCACTAAACTTATCTACATTTTCAATGATACAATAGGTTTGGGGGAGGGTCTGAGAAACTGATTTTCAAGTACTTTTGTGAGGAAAAGGAAAAGTGTTAAAAAGAAATAATGAGAGGAGACTAACCCGATGGTATATTAAAACTCTGTAACTCTTAATTATAACACCATGAGGTTGACACAGGAATAGAGAAGATCAATGGAAAAGAATAGAAATCTGGAAATGGACCTAAATATAGCAGTAAATTCTAAACATGGTAAAGGTAATATCAAATTTGTGTGGATAAGATGGCTTATATAATTAATGATGCTGGATCATCTGACTAGCCTTTGGCCAAAAAAAAAAAAAAAAAAAAAGGCTAGATTCCCTGCCTCAATTCTTCTGTCTTAGTGACTAGAGTTGTATCAGATATGCATTATATTTTAAACAATAGCTAACATAATAGTAACCATTGTTAGTGATTCTGTTTGTCAGGCACTGTGCTGGTTTTTTTTTTTTTTAAAGATTTTATTTATTTATTTGAGAGAGAGAATGAGATAGAGAGAGAGAGCATGAGACAGGGGAGGGTTAGACGGAGAAGCAGGCTCCTCGCCGAGCAGGGAGCCCGATGCGGGACTCGATCCAGGGACTCCAGGATCATGACCTGAGCCGAAGGCAGTCGCTTAACCAACTGAGCCACCCAGGCGCCCACTGTGCTGGTTTTTACATGTTTACATCTTAACCCTAGTAAGTTCTATTTCCCCACTTGAGAGTTGAGAAACTGGTTAAGTAATACAATCTATTTCACATAACTCAGAAGTGGTAGAGGCATGAAACAATCTTAGATAATGGGTCCAGAGCCTATATTTTGACCAATAAGCAATACTAAAGAAACATACTGAAAAGTTAATATATTCAATATCTAAAACTTATAAACTTTTACTTCTTTTCTAAAATGAGCCATCTTCCTTTTCTTTATCCCTAAATGTGGAAAAAGAAAGGCTAAATTCCTCTGCATTGCCCATTAAGCATACTACATATAAAGGAACAAAATTAAATACACTTGGATAGCAGTATAAGAATTGAGAGATGGGTCCATGAAACAGGACAACCCCTAAAGTGGTCTGTGTGTACATTTGTATATGTGTATGTGTATGTAAAAAATTTAGTAATTTGGCATATAAAAAGATAGCACCAAATCAATGGAAAAAGTAAATGTTACTGGAAAAAAATAACTAAGTGGGAGGAAAAATGTTTAAGTTCTGTCATTTCTCACACCAAAATAAATACCTGACAGGTTTCAGAGTTAAACTTTTAAAATACCTGAAACTATAAAAAACAGTTGAGAAAAACAAAAGTAATTATGTATTATATTTGGGGGTGAAGAAGAGCTCTCAAAGCATAATACTACATAAATAAAAAGAAATAAGATTTCACTTTATACAAATGTGAAACTCCTATAAACAAAGAAGTCCTTAAAAGCAAAAGGCAAACAACTGGAGAAATAGAGCCTTTAACAAATGGTTTATATCTTTTACATACAAAGAATATCTTTTATCAAATACAAACAAAAAATTTAGTAGGAAAAAAAGTAATGCATGTCAAGAGGCATACATTACTTATGTCAAAGAAGGAATGCAAATGACCAGTAAATGTATGCAAAAAATGGTCAACCTTACTAAAGATTAAAGGGATGCAATTCAAGGCAAAATCTTAAAACTCAAAGCTGGTAAAGGTTCAGAAAGATAATATTTTTCCTCAAATGGTTATAAAAGTTAATTCATGTAGTATTTCTAAAAAAAGAACTTAAGTTTTTCAAAAGTCTAAAACATGTTTATATTCCTTTACTCTGTTATGCTATTTCTCAGAGCATATCTTGAGGTTATAGAGATACACTAAATAAATTATGTATAAGAATATTTAATAGAAAAATTTTATGACAGCAAAATATTGAGAATTACGTAAGTTTTTCCCAAAAAAAGATATAAATAAAGTACATATGGCTGGAAGGGAACATATATACCTAGAATAAAGCCCATATATCTGGAATGGAATGATACATACTTGGAATGGAATATTATATAGTCATTAAAACTCAGGCTACCAAAAAATATTTGGAAAAAATGTTAATTATATTTATATATAATATATATTTAACAATGAAAAAATTATACATATAACAGCTATCCATACATCCAACAAATATTCAATGAGGGCTTACTACATGCTAGGCATAGTTCTATGTACTGGAAATGTTCTCTGCCCTCATGGAACATATTTATCGTGTTCAAATTTTTTTATATATACTAATCTCTCTACATACATGTATGTTAGATTACCTATGTGTCTATAGTTGTATGTATGTGTACATATATGTATATATACATATTAGTGTCCGTACAGATTAAGTATGTATGTATATCAAATATTAGATAAAAGACTATAAGTAAATAGATCCAAATGTCAGTAATGGCTGCCTCTGTCGAAGTGCAGAGGTCTGAGTGGTGCACAATAATAAGTAACCAATTAAATATGAATAGCCTTCCACAATGTGGCCTCACCTCATATATAGATACTTAAACACTCTCCAGTTACTAGCTCAGTTTTCTTATTTTCCCCTCAATTTCTGCCTGAGACTAAATGATCATCTTCCTGTCTAGAATAATATCTTCCTGTTCATGATGATTTTTCAAACCTGAGCTTCTGTTTCTGTCTTTTAAGTGCCACTCATTATGACACTGTCTAATGTATGATAACTTGAGACATTATTATTAACCTCATATGGCTTATCTCCCCAATGTTAAGAAAAGACATTCTTATATATTTCCTTATCTCAGAGCATCAAGAACATTATACAACAGACCTGGATGATGGCTCAATAAATGAGTAAATGTTGGAAAGAGACACTGGATGGGAGGCAGGGAAATGTTACATAGGAGGCTTGGAAGCTTCTCAGTCAAGTGAGGAACATTTTCTATTCTATCTGGTCCATCCATCCCCATTGCCGCTTCCTCTTACTCCCACCACCTGTGGAGAATTCAGGGGCATTTTATAAATGAGAAAAGACAATCCTACTCACCTGGGATCAGTCTTGAGGAAAATAGTGAACATTCCCTCCTTGTTTATGCTCCTCTTTTGGGGAAGGGTGGAGTTTTGAGGAGTCTGAGCTGAGGGAGAAGAAAGGAGGAATGAAAGATTGGGCATGCCTTGCAATTCCCAAACTCACTACAATCCCCATATACTAACTGGGTGTGACCCCCCCAAACCTCTTAGAAAGAGGCCAGAAAGAACCCAAGAACACTTCTGTTCCGTTTCAAGGGCCAGATAGGAGAGTTGTGAGAATTGGCACCCAAGACTTTATTTCTGAACCTTTAAAGACTTCAAAGTTACAATTCTAGTTTGGGCATGAAAACAGAATTTGATCTCACAGTCCCTCCAGGGATGCAGATGCTCTCTATGTAATTTAACCTGAGTCTCAAAGCTTTCGTAGTTAATTATTAACAAGAATAATAAAATAGAAATGCGACACTTAGTTTCTTTCTAAAAGTATTTTTCCTTGTTCAATCAATAAAGTAGAAAGATAATTCCATTGCTCTCCTGTGCTTATTACAACAGAAATACTGGATTTACTATCAGAGTACCTAAAATCTTAAAGGATCCCAGATCTAGCGTTCCCAGGACCTGATCAGTCTCAGGTCTATTACTAACCACTTGTAGAACTTTGAAAATGACCAAACTTCTAGACCTCCTAGGGCCTCACTTTCCTCACCTGTAAAATGGGGACATGAGCCTTTGCTATCCCGGTCCTGCCTTGGTGATCACAGGTCCCTGGGGAAAATGATACAGTTAAGAGCCCTCTTTCTCTAGCGCGGGGTGGGGACGATTCATGGACGTTTCAAGAGCAGCACACGTTTGGACTCCCCCAGTGCGCCACGGGCTGCCCGAGTGTTTTTGGATTCAGACACCCAAACGGTTCTCAAGGAGTGGGATCTGCCGGTCAAGGCCACGGATCTGCGCGGCCTCCACTCCCGCAGCGAAGACGCGCGCGGCCTCCGTTCCACGTCCAGACCCCGACCCGAGCTCCACCCCAACACTTTCCAACCCCGAGCACCCCGGCTCCAGGGTCCAAGCTGCCTCTGTCCTCCTCTCCCCTTCCCCATATTCGGTTTTAACTTGGGGAGGGCGGCTGTGAAGGACCCACCTACACCGGTGTCTTCGAGATTTCTAAGCCGGAGCCGCTTCTCGGCCCCTCACCCTCCCTTTTCTGCCGCTCTTTCTTCAGCCACAGCTCTCCCCGCCCTTGTCCGCTTCTGGCTCGGTACTCCGAGAGTCCGCGTCACTTATGGAGCCTCTGAGGGGGACGGGACCGGCCAAAATAGTCCGTCTACACAAACAATAGCCGCAGCCCCGCTGGACCGAAATGGAAGCCCCAGGCCTCGGAGTAGACACTCGGAGCGTTTCCATGGAGACGGGAGGGGCGGGGCGGGAAAGGAGAGCGCTTGAGAACGTGGCTCCTGATTGGCCAGAAGGGGTGCGCAGTCCGGCTCTCAGCCACCCGCGTTCGTGGGCGGAAGACCTGTGCTCTTTGTGCTCTGGACAGAGGCTGGGGTTCAGTCACCCCCAATGCTAAAGAAATAGGAGTGTTCTAGGAGCTTTTAGGGCCCCTGAGAAGGGGGCGGGCCTGAGGATTCTGGGCCATGAGCGGCTGACTTCGAAGAATTCTGGGACTCTCAGAACCCGCAAGTGGGGAACCCCCCATAGGAATCTGGGGAAACCAACTGCTGTCACTTCGCCTTTGGGGGCGAGGGAGGGTTGCACCTGCTGTCCCGCGCCCTCGGCGGAATAGACACCCCACTAGCTCTGGCCCTAGCATTGTCCCTAAACTCGAGGTTGGAGTCGCGCAGCCGCGAAGAGGACCTTTCAAATTCCAGGTTGCTGTTGCCCGGGACCCGCTTGGCTCCTGCTGACACGGTGGCGGGTCGCGCTTTCCTCCTTCCTCTTTTCTTGCCAAGCCCTGGACTTTTCTGGAGACTCCAGGCGGAGAGGAGAAAGACAAGGTGGGACCGAGGCGGAGCCATGGGAAAGAGCCCCAGAAAGAGATCTGACCACTTGCTCTTCTATTATCTTCTTCAATGTTCCCTTAGGAAAATGTTTTCATTTCCTTAAAGCACTTCTCCTCAAACTTAGGCTGGATCAGTAGTATTCAACTATTAGGTAAGGAACGCTTTCTAGGGTAGTCTTTAAAAGCAAGGGACTCCTTGGATTCTATTCTGACAATACCACCCACTCATGATGTGATCTTGGCTGAATGACAATCTCTTTGTGTCATCTTTAAAATAGGCACAATAGGGGCGCCTGGGTGGCTCAGCCGTTAAGCGTCTGCCTTTGGTCATGATCCTGGGGTCCTGGGATCGAGCCCCCCACATTGGGCTCCCTTTTCATCAGGAAGCCTGCTTCTCCCTCTCCCACTCCCCCTGCTTGTGTTCCCTCTCTCGCTGTGTCTCTGTCAAATAAATAAAATAAAAAATCTTTTTAAAAAAATAGGCACAATAGTGGTAACTATTTTACAGACTTGTTGTTAGAATTAACTGAGTTAATGTCCTCAAAATGCTTAAACTGGTTCCTGGCACATAGGAAGTTATATATGTTAACTATGTTTGCAGTTTAGCAGAAGTAGGTGGTCCAGGGCGTACCCCTCTGGCCTCCACCAGGAAATGAACACCTGAATTTCTAGGACTCCCAAGATCACATTTTGAAAATCATTGTGTGGACCCTTCCCTGGCTTACACATTCAGAGTCTATATGGCACAGTGTTTAAAGGCTGGGCTTTTGCTGTCTAATAGAACTGACTTTAAAACCCCTTGTGTTACCCATTAAGTGATTTTGGGCAAGTTATTTAATCTTCTGCTCCCAGTTTTCTCATCTGTAAGATGAAGATTTTAATATGGTTAAATAGTTCTAGTTAAGATCCTGAATGCACACATTTTACAGAGAGGGCATGAGCAGGAGGGGCAAAGGGAGAGAGAATCTCAAGCAGACTCTGTACTGAGCGCAGAGCCTGATGTGGGGCTTGAGGTGGGACTCTACATGGGGCTCAATCTCACAACCCTGAGATCACAACCCTGAGATCATGACCTGAGCCAAGCCAAGAGTCAGACACTTAACCCACTGTACCACCCAGATGCCCCTATAGTCTCATTTTTAAAATGTGCTTTGAGACTAAACTTGCGTATCAGAGGATCTCAGAGGTGTGACTGGGTCTCCTGGATTTTGAGCTTTTTTGAACTTATTTTGAGAGGGAAGTGAAACCAGAGTTTTGTTTCAAACAACTGGAATCCTTAAGACCTTTCATTCCAGACACATGTCTTCTCCATTGGGCTTTTTCATATAAAAGAAAGTGAATGGGTCTCCCATTTTATAAGGTCATTCACAGAAAAGAGCAAGCTCTCTACTAAAGTTAGATGTGGAGCATGAAGGAGATTTGTAATGAGCTCTTCTATTCCCTATTCTGATGTCTGCTTCTCCTAAACCAGAGAACTGGGACTTATGGAGAGAAACCGTGAGTTCAGAGCACTGGTTTAGAAACCTGATGTTGGATCTCTCTCTGTCCCCTTCTTTATGGGCTAGATAAGAATGTGGAGAACAACATCAGAGCCTAGGTGTGCGGACTTGAAAGTGGGGTTTCTTGAAAAGAGCCTAGACCTTAGGTCTGTGGACCCCTTAGGAGATCTGTATAAATTTACTGGGGTTCTTTGAAGAAGGCCAAGAAGAAGCTGAAGCTGACTGTCTCCTGTGCTGAGTCTGAGAGATTATAAGTAGACTAGAAAGCAAGAGGGTTTGGGGGGCACCTGAGTGGCTCAGTTGGTTAAGCAACTGCCTTCAGCTCAGGTCATGATCCTGGAGTCCTGGGATCAAGTCCCGCATCTGTCTCCCTGCTCAGCGGGGAGTCTACTTCTCCCTCTGACCCAACCCCATCTCATGCACTCATTCTCTCTCAAATAAATAAATAAAATCTTAAAAAAAAAAAAAAAGCAAGAGGGTTTTATCCATGTGCCTCAGTAGGAAAATTGCAGGATTCATGTTTCTTACTCAACAGCTAGCTGCAGTAAAGGCTTCCTTGCCTCTTTGTCTTCCCCTATCTATGGGACTATTACCACTTAAAATAATCCATTAACCAGACTTGAACCTCAATGAAATGACAAAACAAAACAAATATGCAATACACATATATGTATGTGTGTATATACGTATATACTTTTAAAAATAGAAATTTAAATTTAGAAATATGTAAATCTGTATCTACCTATATCTTCCTAATTCATCAATTTAGCAAGTGAATTGAAATGGTCACTTTTGAGACCCAAGAAGTAGCCTAGATAACTTAAAGAAATACCCCAAAGCATAGAGGAAAAGAAAGAGATAGGAATCATAAAGAAAAAAAAAAAGATAATAGGTTTAAAGGATAGATCTCTGAGACCTAATATGCAGACACAGAAGTTCCAGAAGGAAAAAAGGAGTGGATGGAAGTGAAAAAATAAATAACAAAATAATGGAAAAATTCTCTGGGCTGAAAAAAATTTTAAAGGCTTGAGTCTGTAGATCTAAAGAACTCACTACATTCCAGTCTGGATTAATTAGTAAAGATTTACACTAGGCATATACAGATGTCATTCCTACATGCTAAGAAAAAAAAACTCATAAGCTTTCAGGCAGAAAGGGCAAGTTATCTAAAAAGAAAAATAACATTAGACTTCTCACTTGTAATGTTGGAAACTAGAAAACAGAGGCTATTGACTGGTAAAATAAAGGGGCTGCAATCCATCACCTGTCTTCATGAAATAAATATGTCAGGATTTGCAAGAATTCAGAGTCTGTATCATCCAGGTCTCTTCCATCTGAAGAAACAGTTCAAGAAAGGACTCTAAACAAATAACAAACTAGAGATGGAGATAAGTCAGAAAAATTATGGGAAAGGAAAGAGAGAAATCCATGATGTAAAATAATGAACCCAAAGTAACATAAAGAATGCAATAAATTTTCGGTCCACGTGCTAAAGGTGAATGGACTGAATTTTCTTATATAAAGGCAGAGACAGACTGGGTCAAGCAAACAAAATCCAGACATATGCTGTTCACAAGAAACACCTGTGAGGTTGGTCGATAAGCTGCCAAGCAAACAAAAACCAGAAATTGCAGAAAACTAATTGAAAGTTCAGAATCAGAGATGGATTTTATACATTGAAAAAGGGCACAATTTATGAGGAAGTATAATAGTATCCAGCCTGCTAAATACATAGGGCAAAAACTTATAAATCTGAGAACTTGTTAAATACAGTTCTGTGGGAAAATTCAATACATTTGTGTCAAGGTTACATCTAGGGGACAAAATATAAAGTCCTACAGAAATTGAATAGTATAAAAATCTTGATTTAAGAGTTATATAGAAACTTACATCCCTAGAAGAGAGAACATATTTTTGTGTCCATAGGAAATTAACAAAAATGAATTATGAGCTTTGCCATCCTCATCCACATATGATGAATGTGCTCTTAATTGCCTTTATTATTTTCTCACCTTCTTAGTTTAGTTTTATGAAGAATAGTGTCTCTCTTTCCAGCTGCAAGGGCATGAAGAGACATCTTAAAATTTTTTTCTAAGATGCCTTCTTGCTAGTACTTGTTAAATAAGTAGACTTGCATTTTCCATTTTATTATTGAGAGTTTTAAGACAAAGAAGGCCTGAAAATTAAATTTTAACAAAATAGGGAAACAACAAAACCGAATTTTCTTTAACGATAATGCAATAAAGGGCAAGTGATGCTCTTCCTCACAAAGGTTGCTCTCTATGGTAGGGCAAAAAAGATGGCACTAAGATGTATAATACTTAAGCGTTTTTGTAAAATTAAATATGCCAGGTATATGTAAATTAAATGAAAAGGGGGGAGTCTAATTCACTTTATTAAGGCACAGTTTGGGACCCTCAGCTTCTAAAACTGTTACTGTCTCCTCAATTTATTTTTCATGGAATGAATATGTTCTATTTCATGGTTTTATAAGCATGCTAGAAACGGCTTTGGAACCCAAACCTATAACACTCATACTTTCTCTTAAGATGTATGTACTTGTGAACTTCGGATGTTTTATTCCCAGCTAGAAAGGGCCTAGAAGACTGCCAGGCCCGAAGTAGGTGCTCAGTAATTATATGGTTTACTGGATGGACGAGTAAAGGGATGCAGCTTATTGGGAGTCAGCCTGTCTGGGAAAGGTCCTCCGCCGCCACAGTCCAGCTCCGAGACCCCCACTTTCGCGCGTGTTCTCGGCTATCGGGAAAGCAAGAAGGCTGTGCGCCCACAGGTGTGCTGAGCGCAGAGCGCTGAGTGCAGGGCGAGCCCGAGGACCCGACGCCCCCGACCCCCCAGCCAATAGGAAGAGCGGCTCCCGGGCCGGCCCGGAGGGTCCCTCGGCGCGCGCTTCTGCAGCTGCTCTCCGCGCATTCGCTCGGCGCGCAGCCGAGAGAGCTTGGGAAAGGCCAAAGAGTGAGCTCCCGTTTCGCATCAAGCAGCAGGTACTTGTTGAGGCGTTTCTTTCACCTTTTCCCTTCCTCCTTTGGCTCGTGGATTTCAGCGCTGGGATTTAACTTTCGCCCCCGACGCCCTCTGTGACCCGCGGTATGGAATGACCCTCCTCTTCTCTGGGGGTGTTTTGCTCGCTCTAAAATAGGTTAGGTCCGGTGAAGGTCTTCCCAGCGCCCACAGTCTTCTGGAAGGCAAGGAACGGAACGGAGACCCCGACCGGAGGTCCAAGAGGAGAGGCTGTCAGGCGTCTGGGTGGAGAACGCTGCGGGCACGCGGGGGCTGGCGGTCACGTGCGCACGTGGGTAAAGAGACCACTTCGGGTGGGGACCTAGTGTGGCCTTTAACCCCCGTGCAGTACCTGCTTCTTTTTTTTTTTTTTTTTTTAAGATTTTATTTATTTGAGAGAGAGAGAGACAGCGAGAGAGGGAACACAAGCAGGGGGAGTGGGAGAGGGAGAGCAGGCTTCCCGCCGAGCAGGGAGCCCGATGCGGGGCTGGAGCCCGATGCGGGGCTCAATCCCAGGACCCCAGGATCATGACCCGAGCCGAAGGCAGACGCTTAACGACTGAGCCACCCAGGCGCCCCACGGTACCTGCTTCTTAACTGTCCTGAGGGCAGGTGGTATGATTATCCTCACTTTCGCCAAACCTTCTCAATTCGGGCACGCCTCTCACCTCCCTACCCGGGAAACGGGTGTGGAGCCTTCAATCTGAGAATATTCCCTCCACCTGGGCTCCGCCGTTGTTCCTCCCCTGTGTGCCTTCTCTCAGCCCCTCTTCCAACCGAAGACGAAACAAACAACCAAAAACTTTATAGACCCTGTGCTCCACGCTACCAGTTTCTCTCTTCCCAACTAGCAAAGTTCGAGAAAGAATAGCGCATGCTTGCTTCCTTCACTTCTACCTATAGCAGTGGGGCTTTAAATAACTCTCACCCCTGTCCCTCAGCAGTGACCTAAAAGTGCCCCCTTTAAAGTGGTTGCCAGTGAGCTCCCACCCGCCAAATTCAGGTACAGTCAACAGGCTTTCCAAGAGAGCAGCTATTAACATTTATGCTAACAATATCTGCTCCATTCCATTCTCGTCACCATATTGTATTGTTTTTTACAGCTGAATATTTTTGCAAATGTGAAGTGATATCATCTGGTTTGTATTAGTTTTGATCTCTCCTTCAGCTTGAACATTTTCTGAAATACTTGTTAGCCATTTATCTCTTCCCCCCCGTATGAATATAGGCTATTAGCAATAGTCTGCTTTTAGTGCTTCTCTAATCTATTTGTATTATGTCTTTCTGGTAATGGGATCCTTTTTAAAACTATATTTTAGTGTGAACTGTAATTCATATAGAAGACAACATTAAACATAAATGTGCGGCTTAGTGAGGGATTACCAAGTGATCATTCACGTAAACCAATAAAAGTCAAGTAAAAGAATATTGCCAGTGCCCACGCACCCCAGGGGCATTTCCCTGATCATGAACACCTCCCTCCCTGCAGAGTTGGTGTTAAATCAACTTGTGTACATAGTTACCTCCTTACCCCTAGCCCATTTAAAAAGTATGGCTTTATCACCTATACATGCATCCATGAACAGTATAATTTAGCTTTCTTTTTTTCAGTTTTGATCTCTTTATAAAGTTTATTAAGTAATCTCTACACCCAACGTGGGGCTCAAACTCATGAGATCAGGAGTTGCATGCTCTTCCAACTGAGCCAGCCAGGTGCCTCTAATTTTGATCTTTTTATAAATGGAATTATATGGTACATAATCTTTTTGGGTTTGGCTTCTTTCACTGATTATATTTGTGAGATTCATCCTAGCAGGTAGCTGCATATCCTATATTTTCATTGCTGTATAGGATTATATTGTATGAATTTACCACAATTTACTTACTGGTTCTACTATAGGTGGGCTCTTGGGTCTTTTCTAGTACTTGGGAATTACAAATAATGCTGCTGTGGCTATTCTTATATGTCTCTTAGTATTTGTGCACATACATTTCTTTTTTTTTTTTTAATGTTTTATTTATTTATTCATGAAAGTCAGAGAGAGAGAGAGAGAGAGAGAGAGAGAGAGGCAGAAGCAGAGGGAGAAGCAGGCTCCCCGCGAAGCAGGGAGCCCGATGCGGGACTCAATCCCAGGACCCTGGGATCATGACCCGAGCCGAAGGCAGATGCCTAACCATCTGAGCCACCCAGGCGCCCCTGCACATACATTTCTGTTGGGTGTATTCTGAGGGCTGTAATTGTTAGGCTGTAAGGGATGTGTAACTCCAATTTAAAAATACTATTTTAGGGGTGCCTGGGTGGCTCAGTCGTTAAACGTCTGCCTTCGGCTCAGATCATGATCCCAGGGTCCCGGGATCGAGCCCCGCATCGGGCTCCCTGCTCAGCGGGGAGCCTGCTTCTCCCTCTCCCACTCCTCGAGCTTGTGTTCCCTCTCTCGCTATGGCTCTCTCTGTCAAATAAATAAATAAATAATCTTTAAAAAATAAAAATATTATTTTATTTTAAAATAGTTTTAGATTTGCAGAAAGAGTTTTTATATACTCCTTACCCAATTTCTATTTTCACATCTTGTGTTACTGTGGTAGATTTGAAACCACTAAGGCAATTAAGACTATCAACTAAGTCTCGCTTATTTCACATTACATTAGTGCTTCCTAGTTCTTTTTCTGTTCTTGGATCTTTTCCAGCATACTTATTACATTTGGTCATCTTGTCTCCTCTGGTCTGTGACAGTTTCTCAGTCCTCCCACCCCCTCCTGCCTTTTTTTTTTTAAAGATTTTATTTAAATTCAAGTTAACATATAGTTTTGTTTTTATTTAGTAGTATTAGTTTCAGGGGGAGAATTTAGTGATTCATCAGTTGCATATAACACCCAGTGCTCATTACATCACTGCCCTCCTTAATGTCCATCACCAAGTTACCCCATCCCCCACCCACTTCCCCCTCCAGCAACCCTCAGTTTGTTCTCTATAGTTAAGTTTGCCTCCCTCTCTGTATTTCTTATTTTATTGTTCTTTCCCTCCCTATGTTCATCTGTTTTGTTTCTTAAGTTCCACATGAGTGAAATCATATGGTATTTGTCTTTCTCCAACTGACTTCACTTAGCACAATACCCTCTGTTCCTCTAGTTCCATCCACATCCTTGCAAATGGCAAGATTTCATTGTTTTTGATGGCTGAATAATATTCTATTGTATATATGCACCACATCTTCTTTATCCCTTCATCCATCAATGGATATCTGAGCTCTTTGCATATTTTGGCTGTTGTGAACATTGCTTTTATAAACATTGGGGGGTCATGTACCCCTTTGAATCACTATTTTTGTATCCTTTGGATAAATACCTAGTAGTGCAATTGCTGGGTCATAGGGTAGTTCTATTTTTAATTTTTTAAATAACCTTCATACTGGGCGCCTGGGTGGCTCAGTCGGTTAAGCGACTGCCTTCGGCTCAGGTCATGATCCTGGAGTCCCGGGATCGAGTCCCGCATCGGGCTCCTTGCTCAGCAGGGGGTCTGCTTCTCCCTCTGACCCTCCCCCCTCTCATGTGCTCTCTCTCATTCTCTCTCTCACAAATAAATAAATAAAATCTTTAAAAAAATAAATAAATAAATAAAAATAAATAACCTTCATACTATTTTCCAGAGGGGCTGCACCAGTTTGCATTCCCACCAACAGTGTAGGAGGGTTCCCCTTTCTCTGCATCCTTACCAACATCTGTTGTTTCCTGAGTTGTTAATTTTAACCATCCTGACAGGTGTGTCATTGTATCTCATTGTGGTTTTGATTTGTATTTCCCTGATGATGAGTGATGTTGAGCATTTTTTTGTGTGTTGGACATTTTTAAAAAATATTTATTTTTAGAGGGCGTGCACACATGTGAGTGAGCAGGGGGAGGGGCAGAGGGAGAGGGAAAGGATGAGAGAATCTGACAGGCTCTCTGCTGAGGGTGGAGCCCAACGGGGTGCTCAATCTCAGGAATCTCAGGACCCTGAGATTATGACCTGAGCCAAAATTGAGAGTCTGACGCTTAACTGATGGAGCCACCCAGCCACCCCTCTGTTAGCCTTTTGTATGTCTTATTTGGAGAAATGTGTGTTCGTGTCTTCTGCCCATTTCTTTTTTTTTTTTTTTAAGATTTTATTTATTTATTTTGACAGAGAGAGACAGCGAGAGAGGGAACACAAGCAGGGGGGAATGGAGGAGGGAGAAGCAGGCTTCCTGCTGAGCAGGGAGCCCGATGTGGGACTCGATCCCAGTACCCTGGGATCATGACCTGAGCCGAAGGCAGACACTTAATGACTGAGCCACCCAGGCGCCCCTCTGCCCATTTCTTGACTGGATTCTTCTGTTTTTTCTGGGTGTTGAGTTTGATAAATTATTTTTTTTAGATTTTATTTATTTTGAGAGAGAGAATGAGAGAGAAAGAGTACATGAGAGGGGGGAGGGTCAGAGGAGCCTGATGCGGGACTCGATCCTGGAACTCCAGGATCATGACCTGAGCCGAAGGTAGTCGCTTAACCAACTGAGCCACCCAGGCGCCCAAGTTTGATAAATTCTTTATAGATTTTGGATACTAGCCCTTTATCTGATATGTCATTTGCAAATATCTTCTCCCATTCTGTCAGTTGTCTTTTAGTTTTGTTATTTCCTTTGCTGTGCAGAAGCTTTTTATCTTGATGAAGTCCCGGTAGTTCATTTTTGCCTTTGGAAACATGTCTAGCCAGAAGTTGCCATGGCTAAGGTCATAGAGGTTGCTACTGTGTTCTCTTCTAGGATTTTGATGGATTCTTGTCTCACATTTAGGTCTTTCATCCATTTTGAGTTTATTTTTGTGTGTGGTGTAAGTGGTCTAATTTCATTCTTCTGCATGTGACTGTCCAATTTTCCCGACACCATTTGTTGAAGAGACTGTCTTTTCTCCATTGGATATTCTTTCCTGCTTTGTCGAAGATTAGTTGACCATAGAGTTGAGGGTCCATTTCTGGGTTCTCTATTCTGTTCCATTGATCTATGTGTCTGTTTTTGTGCCAGTACCATACTGTCTTGATGATGACAGCTTTGTAATAGAGCTGGAATTCTGGAATTGTGATGCCACCAGCTTTGGTTTTTTTTTCAACATTACTTTGGCGATTCGGGGTCCTTTCTGATTCCATACAAATTTTAGGGTTGTTCAGCTCTGTGAAAAATGCTGGTGATATTTTGATAGGGATTGCATTGAATATGTATATTGCTTTGGGTAGTATAGATATTTTAACAATATTTGTTCTTCCAATCCATGAGCATGGAATGCTTTTGCATTTCTTTGTGTCTTCCTCAATTTCTTCCATAAGTGTTATATAGTTTTCAGAGTACAGATCCTTTACCTCTTTGGTTAGGTTGATTCCTAGGTATCTTATGGTTTTTGGTGCAAATGTAAATGGGATTGATTCCTTGATTTCTCTTTCTGCTGCCTCTTGCCCTTTTTTTTTTTTTTAGAGGACCCTGACGGTTTTGAGAAGTACTGGTCAGGTATTTTGTAGCACGTCATTTTGGGTTTGTCTTGATGTTTTCCTCATGTATAGACTGGGATTTAGGTTTTGGGGGAGAAATAGGACAGTGGTGACATATCATTCTCATCACGTAGTTATCAATGGTACATACTATTAACAATGACCTATGACTGATAACCTTGATCGCCAGGCTGAGACCATGTTTATCAGGTTTCCCCACTTAGCAAATTGCTAAGCACAGTCCACACTCATGTGTAGGAGTGGAATAGGGTTAAGATTTACTTCCTGGAGGAGGGAATATCTATGTAACATATTTGGAATTCTTCCGTAAGAGAGATTGGTCTTTTTCCCCCCATTATTCATTCCCCCCATTTATTCATTGGTCTTTCCCCCCCCATTTATTTATTCATTCAGTCATTTATATCTGTATATACTCTTGGATATTTGCTTTCTGCTTTGGGTTATAATAAAATAGTATGTTATTTTGGCCAGTGGGAGCTCTTTCCAGTTGGCTATGTCTTTTTGACCTACCGTATCCTTTTTCCTTTCTGGTACTATAAGCTCTAGGCTCATCTTGTATATTCCCAGCCCTAGAATCTGCAATTTCTCCAAGAAGCCCTGATTCCTCTTATTGGAGAATAGTATTAGAACCAAGAGCTGAGTCTGGGTACATATCTACAATTTTAATAGTTAATGTCAACAGTTCTGAAGTGGTTTTTGCTGATTTATACTCCAACTATATTTGCCAAATTTCCTATAAAATTTTTTGCTACTTTTTTATTCTTATGGACAAGAGGCTGTAATTTCAACATAGTTAACTGTATCGTCTAATAGTCATCCAGATTTTCAATCATTTCCCTTATTGTGCCCAAGCTGGTAAATCCTTCCTCTCCTAAGGTGTAATGAATATTCTCTGCTATTTCCCCCCCTCTGGTTTGAAGTATTATTAATGGCTTACTGATTTACTCTGAGCTTTATTCTGTAAAGATACTAATTTTTTCTGAATGGTTTACCAGTTGTCCTAATAATCTGCACTGAAATGCTTTCCTTTTCAATTACAGTATTCCTTCTGTTATACATAAAATCTTATCAGATTGTCTTTTCCTGAGTTATCTACTCTGCTGCTTTGATTTGTTTGTTATGGTAGCATCATAGAGAAGGACTGATTGAGGTGCATATTCAGCAATAGAGTTGGTAAGGCTTTGGAAGTGGTTTCACCCTGGGGCAGTTTGCTGCCCTGGGGACATCTGGCAATGTCTGAAGATACTTTGTCACAACTGTGGGAGACTGAAAATTCGAATGGTATCTAGTGGGTAGAGGCCAGCAGTGCTGCTACACATCATATAGTGCATCTGAGAGTCCCTCAAATAAAGAATGGTCTGGCCGACAAGGTTAGTAGTAGCCAGGTTGAGAAACTGCTAGAGGAGATTCCATCAGAGCAACCAAGAAAGAAAATCAGGCAAGAGTCTATGAAAAGGGTGAGAATATCCTGTTTTCTAGATAAAATGTCACTTCCCCCAAACTTTCTCATCTCTACCCTTTCTAGAAAAGAATCCCTCCTTCGTGTTCTAGAGTACTACTAGAGCTCAGAAAAAATGCCATTACATATTTAGAGGTCCTCCTCTTCCCAAAGCCCGGTGTTCAGCGCAGGGTCCAGTATCACAGAACATGGTCACCCAGATTGCATTTAACCCCGAATTCCCTGTGCCTAGAAAAATAAAGTGAAATTAAAAGGCAGTGTTACCTGGTAGAAAGAGAATGAGCTTCGTAGTTTGGCCACTTGTCAACTCTGTAACCTAGGCAAGTTTCAGGACTGTTTTTAAGACTAAAGAAAATTTTCACGAAGAACCTATACACTGTAGATCTTCAACAAATGTGGTCATTATTGTGCACTGAATGAATAGTTTGAACAAATGTGCTTTAATTATAAGGGGCAAACATTTACACCAATAAATTTGCAAATTGAAATAAATCCTCTTAGACTATTGATTCCCATTTTAGTTCAGAATATGTTGGAATTTATGATATGCCTTGAAATAAGAAGAGCAACCCCAGAGAAGTTTTCCTTTTCCCAAAAATATAAACAACGGAAGACCACAGAACAAAAATACCAGTTCCTTTAAGAACAGCATAAAACCTTTGGGAAGGAGGCCAGAGTATATGGTACTTTCTCTCAGAATAGTAGACCTCATGTAGTAGTAGAAACCCAATAGGATTCAGAACCATACAGATCTTGGCTCACAGAGACATCTGAAAAGACCAGAGGAAAATGAAGAAAGTGTGGTATTATGAAAGCAAAGGGGAAAGAGAACATCAAGCAGTAAGGCATTGTTAAAACAGTAATTATTATATGTATGGCACCCTGTAAGTTAGGTGCGTGCATTAACTTCTAATCTTTGCAGAGGTAGGGACTATTCTTTTTCTTGCTTATAGATATGACCGTTGAATCCAAAAATAAATACCTATTGGGTTTTGCAACAGGGTGGTAATTGGTATAAGTTATCTCAGTGGAATTCTGGTTGCAAAAGTGAGATTGCAGTGGATTGTGGAGGAATAATAGGTTACATATAGAAGACTCTGAAGAAGTTTGAGCATGAAGATGAAGCAGAAGTGGAGTAAAGGGAACATTTATGTAAGACTAGAGTTGGACATGTTTATATGTCGTTGAGACTACTGAGTGGTCAGGGAGAAGCCTTTTGGTCCTGGAGAAATTTCAGTGTTCCTTTGAAGTTTCCTCAAATTTATTCCTTTTTGCTTCTTCTTAAAAAATTACTATGGAACCTGTTTTGGTCACATCCTAATCTAGAATCTAGAATATTTCTTCAGTGCAGTTAAAAAAAAAAAAGACAAGTTCCTAAAATAGTTGATTGCTCCCTAATTACTGTAGGATAAAGTCCTGATTTACTATGTAATTTTGAGGTAATTCACTTTCTGCTTAAGAAGTAAAATCCCCCTCCTGTACATTTTTATTTCCCTCATCCTTCTTTTACAGGCCCATTAGCAAGATTAGGGTTAAGTATTTTGGAGGACGGAAGGATCTCAGTTCTGTCTGTATTACTTACTAGCTCTGCCTCTCTAACCAGTTACTCAAAAGGAGATGAGGCACTTGACACAGTTTAAGTGATTAACTGGAGGTACCTGTGCTGAATAACAAACTGTATAAGGCTCTTAAGTGGCTGATAGATAAAAGGAAAACCGCCTCAAAAGAAGAGGATTTGATTGTATTGGAAGAACTGTCACAGTGGGAGGGAGGGCAAGAAATTGCTCTGTTACCTGGAAGGTATTAGGAGAGAATGGGTTATAGGAGCCTGTGGGTTAAGTGTAGAGTAGTCCTTGCTGATAAAGTCTGGAGTGAGCATCAGAATGAAATGTTGGAGTGGAACATGGTCAGGGGAGCTGAGGTCAGTGATGTGAGAGAATGTGGTTTTGGGTGAGCTTTAATGTGGAACACTTCCAGAATATGTGCAGTGTTGGGGAGTGGGTGTGGAAGGAGCTCGTGAGCTGGAAACGCAGACCCTCACTGGCTGTGTATGGATTTGTGACCAGAGATGACAGGACAAAAAGAGCTAGATGGTGGCATATTCCAGTTGTTTGTTCTTCAAGAGTAATGATGTGTTGGTGGGGGTGCAATAACAATGTTTTATGGGCTGAGATACATGTTGGGTGTTGGTCAGGGAGTGAAGGCACGAGGAGAGTTGCTGGTACTTAGGAGCCTGGTCTGTGCCAGGTGATAGATGAACTCTACCTCATTTAATCCGTACTGCAGTTCTCTGAGGGTGATTCTGATCTCCTCACTTCAGGAGAGTAAACTGAGGCTCAGAGAGATGAATTGCCTTTATTTCTTACAGCTCATAAGTTGTGGGACTGGGAGTAACTTTGGGAAGGTGGAAGAAACCTACAGTGGTCTGTATTAAAGGAATGTTTTTGTGACAGCAAATGTAGTACAGGGGACACTAAATACTGAACCTAACACTGGGGCTTCAACACGTGTTTGTGGAATTAATCTATATTTTTATAGGCATTTTGTTTTCTAATCCTTTCCATCAGTCCTGTTTGTTCATATTCTTTTTTTTAGATGAACCTGTTATTTTTTTTTTTAGTTTAGCTTTCTTTTTCTTTCTTTTTTTTTTTTTTAAGATTTTATTGACAGAGAGAGAGAACACAAGCAGGGAGAGCAGGAGAGGGAGAAGCAGGCTCCCCGCTGAGCAGGGAGCCTGATGTGGGACTCAATCCAGGACTCTGGGATCATGACCTGAGCTGAAGGCAGTCGCTTAACCAACTGAGCCACCCAGGCGCCCTAGACTTTTTTTTTTTTTTTAAAGATTTTATTTATTTATTTGAGAGAGAGAGAATGAGAGACAGAGAGCATGAGAGGGGGGAGGGTCAGAGGGAGAAGCAGGCTCCCCGCTGAGCAGGGAGCCCGATGCGGGGCTCGATCCCGGGACTCCAGGATCATGACCTGAGCCGAAGGCAGATGCTTAACCGACTGAGCCACCCACGCGCCCTAGCTCTTCTTTTCCCCCCACTACCCCCTCAGTCCCCCCCTGCTCCTCCCTTCCCTCCTGCTACCCCCGCCCCACTCCCCCTCTCCTCCCCCGCCCCCCGCCCCGAGAGAGGGTGTTCAGGGGGGAGGGGCAGAGGCAGAGAGAGTCTTAAGCAGACCCTGCACTGAACTTGGAGCCCTACACGGGGCTCCATCTCACGACCCTGAGATCACCACCTGAGCAGAAACCAAGAGTCGGACACTCAACAGACTGTACCACCCAGGTGCCCCTATTCATGTTCTTCTGATTGTTTTTCTCCCACCGAAGCCTGAATACTGATCCGTGAGCAAGATAACAGATTGGTCGTTGTCTTCCTTCTTTCCTGACTTTGGGCTGCTATTGTATTTAGAAGAGCTAAACAAAGAGGAATTGAATAAATTCAAGTTACTTTTAAAGAATGAGACTGTGGAGCCCAGGGACTGCCAGATACTCTGTCTGGGCTGGTGTGAAGAAGGCCAATTGAGAAGACCTGGCTAATCTGATGAAAAAATATTATCCCGGGGAGCAAGCCTGGGATGTCGCTCTCAAAATCTTCGGCAAGATGAACCTGAAGGATCTGTGTGAGAGAGCAACTGTGAGTGATGCTGGGGACCTGTCTGGGGCTGGGGGAAGGGTGTGCTTCCTGAGGCCCATCGGCATGATTCTCTGAAAGGGACTTGGGGATTAAACCATTGTTGGATCATTTGAAAAACCCTGAAGAGGCAGGAGGGTTTTGAGTGCTATTACTCAGCCTGGCTCCTTAATTGGGAGTAATTCAGCCATCTTGTACCAGGTAGGATGATTAAAGGAATTGAATGATAAGAATTGTCCCATCTAGTGTTCCTTTGCCTGAACTGCAAATAGTCATAGGTTGCATTAAATTTTAAATAACTTAAAATAGGATTTAAAATCTTTGCTAAAATATGAGGAATGGGCAAAATATTAAGGGGCATAAGCCAAGCTGATATCTTTGGTCATTCCTAAGTATGAAATATTAGACATCAAAATTTTCTTTCTTGTGTTCTTTACAAGGCTTTACAGCTATAAAGTTGTATTCATTATTTCCCAGGAGCCTCACCATATTCCTGTGAGGTCAGAGTAGACAAGGAAACAGGTTTAGACTAAGGCACCTGCCCTCAAGTTACAGGATGGAGGGTCTGGCAAGAGGTCCCTGCTCCAGTGTTGTTGATACCACATCACTTCTCCCTTAGCTAAGCTGGTGGAGTCTGAGGCTCCGTTGGCTCCAGTTTTCTTAAGCCCAGATGTCATAGAAATGGACTGCTGAGGACAATTCTGGCCCCTGTTCTAGCTATCACTAAAGCTCCCCTTGTCTTTGGTGAACCTCCTAATCCTGTTGGAACCTGTCACAGGGACAGCCCAGACCATGGGACCAGAGGATGCCAGGACACAGGAGGAGCAAGATGATCAGGAGGCAGTGGAGGGTGAGTAGATGTGTTTTGTTTTCAGATTTGGGAGGAGCTTGAGGGTTTGAAGTGTAATAGGGGTTTATGCCCCAGGGGACAGTTGATGATGATTATTCAAAAAGAGTCAACAAAACTGGCTTTCTGGCCAAGGTCAGAATCAGGGCCATGTTAATTCAGGGCCTCAGTAAGAGGAGTATTTGGAAATGCCCAGTCAGAAGCTCACAGTCTGATGAAGAAGGGTGTATTCATGTCTCATTTTACAGATTAAAGAGTCCCTGAGTTTGGAAAGGACTGTTGGGTTTATCACAACCACTTTCTTCCTTTAGAAATGATCCTGTAATTAAGTTCCAGGAGTGGTGACCAACTCGTCCATATAGAATGTAATTTCTAGAACCAGGTCTTCTTAGTCTTACTTCAATACCATTTCCATTCCCCCTAATTTGTTTCAAATTCTATGTAGTTGAATTCTAGTTTGTATAAATAGAATTACCGTAGAAAGAAAACGACCAGGTGAGAAATCATTCTTAACCCAGCTATGCTGTTTTCTGATGGGCCACATTATTTCATTCAAGGAGTAATTGAGACCTAGTTTATTCCAAGCACTAATAAATAAAAATTGCTTATTGTGTTAAATGATCTTGAAGATAACTTTCTGCTTTGACCTTAATTTCTGATTTGGTATAAGGAAGTTTATTCTTATGGTATTTATTACTGGCCATAAATTTAGGAAATCAGGATTCCCCCTCATAGCAGTTAACTGTTAGAAAATGGAAGATAGATAAAAGTATAACGAAGAAAGTAAAAATCATCCTCATAATCCCCATTTTCTTTTGAGTACTTCACTGTACAAGATATCATACCATAAAGAGTATCTGCCTTGTGATACATACCTTCTGGAGGAGATCTAAGCATAAACTAGGATGTGCTGATTTTCCTGGACATGAGTATTCTTCAAAAGCACACGGAGTATGAAAATTGCTATGTGTTCACCCACCTGCATGTTCAGGAGTTTCTTGCAGCTATGTTCTATATGTTGAAAGACAATTGGGGGACCAGGAACAATTCCCTTCAGTCTTTTGAAGATTTGAAGCTATTGCTTGAAAGCAACAGTGATCAAGATCCCCATTTGATGCAGACGAAACGCTTTTTGTTTGGCCTTTTGAATGATGATCTAGTAAAACAACTGGAGACAACTTTGAACTGTAAAATGTCACTGGAGATAAAAAGGAAGATCCTTCAGTGGCTCGAGATACTGGGGAACAGCGAACATTTTCCAGCACAGCTGGAATTTCTGGAGTTGTTTTTCTATCTGTATGAGACTCAAGATGAAGCCTTTATAAGCCAGGCAATGAGATCTTCCCAAAAGTTTGTCATTGATGTTTGTGGAAAAGTCCATTTACTTGTGTCTTCATTCTGCCTTAAGCACTGCCAATGTTTACGGACCATTAAATTGTCTGTAACTGTGTTATTTGAGAAGATGTTAAACTCAAGCCCCCCAGCTGCACTTTGGTAAGTGGGGAAGTGCCCTGTCAGGGGAGTGAGGGAAGGAAATTTCATCAGTGGGAGGGGAGGGGAATTGTTCAGCAGAGGTCCCAGAGCTAGGATTACCCTTTAGAGTTGTCCCACCTTGAGGCAAGGAGGCCAAACACTAAAATCCCTCACTGACCAGTCATGGCTACTGGTGAGGAAAGGACAAAAACTTTTCTGAAGTGACTGTCTTGGCCTGAGAGCAATCCCAAGAAAGCATAAACTAGTGGGACATGAATTATGTTAGATGTTTGTACTGAATGCCCTGGTAGAACAAAGAAAAGAATTACTTACTCTAAAAAATATACTTTGTGAGATATGCTGTGAAAAATATACCATGTTTTGAGAAATATGAAAGAGAACTATTCTAGCATTGGGGTTCACAGAGGGTTTCTCTGAGATAGTGACATTTAAGATCTAAAGAAGGAATCCGACTTAACTAGGGTGAAACTGTTTTCATTCTGCTTGGACACTTGGGAATATTTTTTGAATTTTAATTCCAGTACAGTTAACACAGTATTCTATTAGTTTCAGATGTACAATATAGTGATTCCACAATTCTGTACATTACTCAGTGTTCATCACGATAAGTGTCCTCTTGATCCCCTTCACTTATTCCACCTATCCTCCTACCCCCCCTCCCCTCTGGTAACCATCTGTTTGTTCTCTGTAGTTAACAGTCTGTTTCTTGGTTTATCTTTTTTTTTTTTCTTGGTCCATTTATTTTGTTTCTTAAATTCCACATATGAGTGAAATCATGTGGTATTTGTCTTTGACTTATTTCACTTAGTATTATATTCTCTAGATTCATCCATGTTGTTGCAAATGTCAAAATTCCATTCTTTTTATGGCTGAGTAATATTCCATTGTATACATACACCACTTATTTATCCATTCATCTATCAATAAACATTTGGGCTGCTTCCATGTCTGGCAATTGTAAGTAATGTTGCAATAAACATAAGGGTGCATATATCTTTTTGAATTAGTGTTTTCATATTCTTTGGGTAAATACCCAGTAGTGGAATTACTGGATCATACGGTAATTGTTTTTAATTTTGGAGGAACCTGCATACTGTTTTCCACAGTGTTTGCACCAGTTTGCATTCCTCCCAACAGTGCACAAGGGTTTCTTTTTCTCCATATCCTCACCAACACCTGTTGTTTCTTGTGTGTTTTTGGAAGAATTGAACTATGGGATTACCTCTGGATCTAACTGAAATTGAGGGCTTACTATGCGGTATATAGTTATATAGTACATGGGATATTTAACCAATTATACAATTTGATGCTGGTCAAAAGCATATCTCAGTTTATTTTTGAGAATACCAAACTGCGATTCAGAGAAGTTCACCTGGAAAGTAAGTGTACCATTATTGATTCAAGCACACATCAGATAATAGCTAGCATCTGCTTGACACATGCCCAACAGTCTTCTGAGGCCCACCTCAATTCATCTCTCAACAATCCCAGGAAGATGCTGTTATTTCCATTTTGCTAGTAAAAACCCTGATGTACCAAGAAGATATCAACTTGACTGAGGTCACACATCTGATTGTCAAGTCCTTGGTTTTCCAGCTTGACCCACGCTGCCTCCTTGCCTTTATGTACAGTTGCAGAACCACATCTCTTATGAGGACCTACATTTTTATTTTTCTTCCGCTGTGGGAGTAGAATTGTAGGCTGGGATGCTGTGACCTTTACTGTCCTTGGGGTGTTGTAAATAATCTCCTTTAGTCTGTTTTCTCAATTCTGACTTAGTGGTTCTGTTAAGAGCTGTGATTGAACCCAGGGCATTAGAGCGTATTTTATGCCTAATAATATTAGGAAGGCATTCTGGCCATTATACTGCTAGTCCTCATGCTACCTTCCCCTCACTTGTGTTCTAGTGTTACCTAATATTAGAGATGGCATTGTTGCTAAGGTGAGTCTGAGAACCCAGTGTTTTAAGAGGCACATTATAGGTCAGTCAGTGTCTTCTGTAACATAACAACATTGTAAATTTAACAGTATTTCTGTCTTATTCACCATTAAACCCTATGGCATTTTTACATAGTAAGCACTGAAATGTTTGAATGATTTATTGCCTAGTTTTGTCAAATTTAAGACCTCAGGTGATGTAGAGACCAGCACTCTGCAATGTTATTCAATCCAAGGTAAGTAAGGTATGGGGGAATCAATATTTTTTTTAAAGATTTTATTTATTTATTTGACAGAAAGAGAGAGAGAGACAGTGAGAGAGCGAATACAAGAGGGAGAAGCAGGCTCCCCGCAGAGCAGGGAGCCTGACGCGGGGCTCGATCCCAGGACCCTGGGACCGTGACCTGAGCCGAAGGCAGCCACTTAACGACTGAGCCACCCAGGGGCCCCTGGGGGAATCAATATTTATTGAGTAGTGACTGAGATCAGGATATGCCACCTCAAAATATGTCACTTTTCCAAAAGAAGTATTTTGAGCCGAAGGCATAGGAGTTCCTGAAACCCCTTACCTGCCTAGAAGCAGAACCTCCAAAAAGAACTCAACTGTCTTCAATCCCCTCCCTGGAAGCAATTTCTCTACTTTCTTCTTGGAGACAGAAGTCTGGTGAGGAGAGCAATCACCTGGCAACTCTCTCAACAGCTAGAAATAATCTTTAGTCCTCAGGGAGGGATGTGACCTAGCACAAAGTTGGATCCACTATGGTACGTATATTTAACTTGTAAAAAGAATGCACTCTGGAAGGACTAGGGACCAGGAAATTCTTGCTAAAGCAAGGTATGCCCCCATACCCAGGCAGACACTGTCACAAACTATCATGTCTCATCTGTTCTCTTTAGGGTCGATTTATCTTTCCAACAGGTCATTGGTTTTTCCACAAGTGCCTTTTATCCCCCTGCCTTTTTCCTGCTGAATTAGTTATATAAACCCCAAATTGTATCTACCTCTTTAAATTACTCCTCACTAATTTCACCCATGGGTATCCACAGTGCACATGCTAATACAACTTGTATGCTTTTCTCTTGTTAATCTGTCTCTTGTCAGTCTAATTTACAGGGCCCCAGCTAGAAGCTAGGAGGGCACAAGGAAAAAGATACTTCTTCCCTCTCCTACAGCAGCTGTTTGTATAAGGCAACATGCTAGACTTTTATATATTTTAATATGAAAGAGGGCAGCTACCAATTGTAAGCACTTACAGTGGAAAACATTTGCCAACCGTTTTCTGCAGATTGTCCTAATCTTCACAGTAATCCTAAGAAAGAGATACTATTATCTTCATTGTTTCAGAAGCAGTGCATAAGTTAGTTGCACTGCCGGAATCACCCATGTTAGCGAGTGGCAGAGTTGGGACTCAAGACTCTTTTGTTACAGAGCTTATGCTTGTAATCACAAGACTATCCTCTGTTTCGTTCCTTACTAACCTGTGTTTATAATGAGCTTATTGAAAATGTGCCTAATAGTTAAATTATACAACATTTACAGATTTACAGAGTGCTTTTGCGTATGCACTAAACTCGACTGTTAGATCCTCACAATCCTGTGAAGGGAGATGGAATTCCCATTTCATAGATGAAGAAAGCTCAGAGTTCATAGAACTGATGTGACTGACCTAAAGTCAGGTAGCCAGTAAACTGGAGAACTGCAGCTCGTAACCCATGGTTCTTAATCTCCACCCCCGTGCCTGGATCTCTACCCACTACGCCTATGCTTACTCTTTGTGGTCTTAGATTATTTTTCTTCTTGATACTGGCTCTTTGGCTATTTGAAGACCTCTGTCATCCTTCCTAAGTCTCGTCCTCCAAAACGAAGTCTCTAGGCTAACTTTGTGTGTTGTGTTGAAGGGGTGAGGGAGTTATTGGGCGAACAAAGCCTCCTGGAGTGCCAGGAGGAAGACTGTTGGGTGGACTGCGCCCACGCAAGACCTGCACTGATGCACTCGCCATTTCTAGAATAACTTACTTCCACCCAGGGGCTCCTGGGTGGCTCAGTCAGTTAAGCGGCTGCCTTCAGCTCAGGTCATGATCCAGGGTCCTGGGATCGAGTCCCGCGTTGGGTTCCTTGCTCAGTGGGGAGCCTGCTTCTCCCTCTGCCTGCCGCTTCCCCTGCTTGTGCTCTCTATGTCAAATAAATAAAATCTTAAAAACAAAAAACAAAACCACTTCCACCCAATACCATCTTCTGAGACTTGCCTGGGCTGAAATAGATACATCAATCTTGTGTTTTTCTTGATTACTTAGGCGAAGGGATGGTGGTCACTTTACTCATTACTGGCAAGATCTCTGTTCTGTGCTTCATACAAATGAGCACTTGAGAGAACTGGGCCTGTGTCCTAGCAACCTCGATGAATTAGCCAGAAGACTTTTTATCAAGAACTGAGGCACCCAATTACGAAGAGGGCGCCTGGGTGGCTCAGTTGGTTAAGCGACTGCCTTTGGCTCAGGTCATGATCCTGGAGTCCCTGGATCGAGTCCCGCATCGGGCTCCCTGCTCGGCAGGGAGTCTGCTTCTCCCTCTGACCCTCCCCCCTCTCATGTGCTCTCTCTCATTCTCTCTCTCAAATAAATAAATAAAATCTTTAAAAAAAAAAAAAAAAAAAAGAACTGAGGCACCCAAACTGTAAACTACAAAAACTCTTGTAATTTTGGCATGAGAAAATTTCTTGGAGTTCTTTCAGCTTCTTTCTTTGTCCCACCTCCCGCTACTACTTATTAGGGAGATCCAAGGATAAGCAAACACTTAAAATCCACTGTGTAAAATATTCTAAGAACACCCACAGTAGAAACCTCAGGGGATGTAGGGCCATAACTAGTTTGTTCTGGGAAAGATTGCTTGGAGTGTAGAAGCTGTTGACATGTGGTTTTTGAGGCTTGATAGGAATTTTCTAGATGAACAACACAGAGCTAAGGCATTCTAGGCAACTCAACAGAGCGCTTTCAAAGCTAAGTTCTAGAGCATACTATTTAATTTTTCTATTGAGTAATTTACATTTAATAAAATGCACAGTTATGTCTGGTTAAGTTTTGATGATTACATATGCCTATGTAAACAATACTCAAAATAAGATAGAAAACATCACCTCTGGAAGTTTCCTTCTACCCTCTTCGATTCAGTTTTCTTACCCTATGTAGTCTCAGCAGCAACCACTTTCTAACCTTTTATCACTATAGGTTAGCTTGTGCTGTTCCTGTAAATAATTGAGATTGTTTCATACAGTCAGTATGTACTTGCTGTGTCAGTATTCTTTTGCTCAACAAAATATTTTTAAAAATTTACCCATGTAGGTAGTTGCATGTTTCAATAGTATATTGCTAATGAGCATGCCATTGTATGATAGATTGCAACTCCTTCATTCTCTTTTGAATAGACCACCGGGCTGTTTCCAGTTTTTGGCCATTATGAATAAGGCTGCTAGGACTATTCTTGGACACATTTTTTGTGTGTGATACAGGTTTTCATCTCTTGGGCTAATATTTCAGAATGGAATCGCTAGTTCACAGATGGGTGTTAACTTGTTATAGGAAATTGCCGACTAGCTCTGTAGAGTGGTTGTACCATTTTTCAGGCTTATCAGCAATATGTGAAAGTCCCCGCTGCTCCTCGTCCTTGCCAACATTTGGTATTTCGGTATTTATTATATCTTAATTTGATTCTACAGGCCCTATCACTTATTTACATTAGCTGGTTTACACATCTTTCTCCTTGTCTACTGGCTATACTAGGAGCTGGAACTGATCTTATTTAGTCCTATATTCAGTCCCCATCAATGTGCTCAAGGCCTAATCAGTGCTCAGTAATATGTACTGAATGCTAAACAAATGATTAGCACTGGAGATTGATGTTCTTTTTTTGGGGGGGGGGGCAGGCTTCCCCCTAAGTATTCCCATTGGAATTTCCATGTTTTTAGTGAGATTGACCTTATGTTCCAAGTAACCAGATTTGGCCTGGTTTTGCACATCGATGTGAAAGGCGACTGCACAGAAGTCTTGATTAAGGGGGGTTCCTGGAAATCCTCTTCCTTCACCCCCAGACATCTCCCCCTACATTTCCCTTTCACTGAATGTCACCAGTCTAAAGCCCTAACAAGAGCTACTGCCTTCTTTTGGGCTAAATGGCTTCCTCTTCTAGAATGCGAGGGCTCCTCAAGGGAGGACACCATGAAGGCAGCACTTAGTCTTTCCCACCATAGAGTGGCCTTCCTTTCTCAAGTCCCTTTTCCTTAACACATGAAATTGTACTTTCGATTTATATTTAGTGAGTGCTTCAGGCACTTTTACCAGATGATGATGGCTAGTGATGTAACAGGTAAAAGCTTTGTTTTCTTGTGAAACAAGAAGGAGGGTGAGAGTAAAGGGTAGGTGGTGGGCAAAAGGGAGAAGAGGTGATATTACAAAGGGATGTTTTGAACAGTTAGCACTGTGAACATGCTGGGCATTGGGGGCTAGCAGAGGCACTTAGGGAAGAATCAGATATAGCTAACAGTGCCTGAGTAGCAGATAACAACTAGGAAGAAAGATGGGCGTATTTAATTTCCTCCCATATTTAGCTTTGGGCTATCTTTGTACATCTAACAAAGTCCATGAGATGACAGTGTATTTTGCAGTAATATGTTTTGCTAATGATGCATCTCAAACAGTTGATAGTAACTATGAACTCACTTTGGGTTATTTTAAGGATTAAATATTGTGAATTAATGCTGTAATTGAAATATTTGGAATATCCCCCATTATTTGAGGTAGTTCTTACTGGAATTGAGTTCAAAAACTCCCCTTCTGCTTTTCCTGATGTTATTACCTTCTTTTCCCTCAAGATCAAAAGAAGTTGAGAGTATCAGTTGTCAGGATGTAATGGACATCTAACTTGTAACCCAACTGTTTTACTAAGCAACGTCCTGAAACTGATTTATAGCCACCCGTGAAATAGGAGAAACTCAAAGTAAGATAAGAAATGACAGGAATATTTAGATATCAAAGAGCTGGATTTGAAAAGCAAGGGAATGCTGTAACCAGGACAGAGATAATTTTGTAATTCCTCCTGCATATTTTTCCTCTGAAGGATGAGATTTCTTTCTTTCCCTGGCGGTTGTCAGGATATTGCTAGTTCTTTGACTCACAACCAGAATCTGATGCATCTTGATCTGAAAGGGAGTGATAGAGGGGACAATGGAGTAAAGTCATTATGTGAAGCTTTGAAACACCCAGACTGTAAACTACAGAATCTGAGGTAAGTCATGAGTTATTTTTGTTATAATTGAGACTTTGGTCTGTCCAAATAGAATCTTACAGCCTTGATTTGCTGTTCATTGGGCCAGCTTCAATCTATTTTCACGATATGGAATAGCAGGAATCAGTAGATTCAGGGTGATTTCCTCCTGATAGGACTTTTAACTGCTCCCATCCCTTCACTGAGGACACCTCATTGTACAGTTGCATCTCTCCATTTCCTAAATTTAACAAAAAGACCCAGAATTTATAAAGATTTAAAAATTTTCATATTTCAGTGCAGCCATATGTTTATTCATTGTATCTTTGAATGCTTACAGGAAATAATGCACTAGTGGTAACTGGGGGCAATGCTAAGCAGGCTCAGTTTTACTTTTTTTTTTTTAAGATTTTTTTTTTTTTTAATTTTATTCATGAGAGACAGACAGAGAGGGAGGCAGAGGGAGAAGCAGGCTCCCCGTGGAGCAGGGAGCCCCATGAGGGACTCGATCCCAGGGACCCTGGAATCACGACCCGAGCCAAAGGCAGACATTAACCAATTGAGCCATCCAGGCACCAGCCCCGCCCTTTTTTTTTTTTTTTTTTAAAGATTTTATTTATTTATTTGACAGAGAGATAGAGAGCACAAGTAGGCAGAGAGAGAGGGAGAAGCAGCCTCTCCACTGAGCAGGGAGCCTGATGTGGGGCTCAGTCCTGGGACCCGGGGATCATGACCTGAGCCGAAGGCAGCCGCTTAACTGACTGAGCCACCCAGGTGCCCCCCCCCTTTTTTTTTAAATGAAGATGAGCTTTCCTTGTTTTGATAGTGAATCACTGTCACCTTATAATTGCAACTCAGTGACCCATACAGAAGGCCGAGGAGGAAGAGCACGGCACCTGGCAGCCGGCACAGTACTCCTGTGCCCTCACACACTGCGGAGCCTAGTGGTGGGTCTGCTTTTTCTCTGAAAGTGAGAGGGTTGGCAATCCTACTTGGTCCCCACACTGTGTGACCGAATTCAAGGGAGATCTTATTTTCCAAAAGGTTTTTAATTCAGTTTCTTACAAAATAAAACCAAAGCAAAACAAAACAAAAATCCTTGCAGTAAATTTTACCTTAGAAGTTTTTATAATCCCTGGATTCACTTGGGGGTGGGGGAGGGTGGAGGGTGGAGCAAGACAGAACCTCGATGTATGAAAGGCCAAGGTCTGTATTTGTCAGAAGCAAATTATAAACTATACATACAAAGCACAAGGAACAAGACCTCCTTTTTGACAATAGGCAGGTGAACTATATTACCACTGGAGATTCTTTAAGTCTCACCAGGTTTTGTAGGATAAAATTCACTTTAGAGCATGTCTGGAAAGTTGCTGGATGCTTCTTGAACATGGGTTGAGGTCAGCTGTCAGCAGACCAGGTTGGTACTGGTTTTACTGTCTGTGAAGTAGTTTTAAGACATTGTGAAGAATTTTCAGTAACCTGCCACCTCTAGTCTGGAACCCAGGTGAGAAGTAGGTCATTGGTTCTTGCTACTAACATGTTAGTGGCAAAAAGCTGTTAAATGGAGGGGAAGATGTTTTCTCACGGTGGGAGCTGTGGGTCCAAGACAAAATGCCTTGGCACTTGACAGAGCAGCAGGACTTGGTAAGATCTTTTTCATCAGTTGACATTTGAATGTTTTCCACTGATGAGCCTTGATGAGACCCAGTTAGTAGGCTTTCAAATAGGAAGCCATCCATCTGGGTCAATTAGTTAGGGCTCCTTGTACCAGTAAACAATGTTTTGGCAGCAGAAGTCATCAGAGCTTTGTAATTCTTGAACATGGCATTATGTAGGATTGGACGTTCTCCCATTGTGGCTGACCCCTGGAAGTAATCGGTAGTCTTATACACCTCCTATTAACACTCTGGGAAAAGTTTCAGTTTTATGCTTGCTTTAGACCCCATAACAGCTATGGACAGTCGACTGGCCACAGTAGTCTGGTTTGTGCATAGATCATGCTAAGCTCAACATTGCAGAATTGCATTTTGATATTTTAGTTTCCCACTGATTCTAGATGATGTGAGCAATGAGAGTATTGACAAATTAGTAGGTCTTTGCCAGGCTGCCTCACAAAAATATCCCCAGTTACCATAGGGACTTTGCAAATTTAAAGCATTTAAGAAAACTTTAAATTGCTGAGAGACTCCTATTATCCCTTGTACATGAGCATACTGGAAAGGTACATATAATCACGAATTTTCATGTGACTATTTCACTGTAATATTTACTAAATGTTCCCCTCTGGTAGGGGAGAAAGATCTATTCTCCTTGTCCTGATAACTGTTCCACATGTGGGCCTGATAATAGGGTAGCTTTTAAAATAAGTTGAGCAAATAAGGGAAAAAACAAAAATCTTGGGCATACTAGTAACACCTCGTTGTGCCCAGAAGAACTTCTTTTTTTAAAGATTTTTTATTTATTCATTAGAGAGCACAGAAGGGGGCAGGGTCAGGATAGGGAGAAGCAGGCTCCCCACTGAGCAGGGACTCCGGGCTCAGTCCCAGGACCCCAGGATCATGATCTGAGCCTAAGGCAGATGCTTAACCAACTGAGCCACCCAGGCACCCTACTTTGTCATTTTAATCTTTTTTTCCCCTTCCTTTTTGGGGTGTTTCTCAAATTGTCATTGATTTTTGTTCTTTATTGCTTGAAATACAGATTTCAGTTTTCTCTTGTTTTTTTAAATCTGTTGCACTGTTTTTATCTTAAACCTGCTCCCTTTCTCGGTCAGATCTCCACTTAGGATGTGCTCTTCTTTCAGAGAATTTGCATCTTTTTATGTATGTTTAAAATGTAAAGCAAGCCGTTCTAAACATTTTCCTCTGTTTCCCCATTTTCTCTTTTTCATAAATGTACTTATTTTCTATCCCTTAGTTAAGCTTTAATATTTTATCCACAGGCCCCATAATACTGGAATCTTTTTCCTTCTAGAAGAGCTCTGTCCAAATCCAATGTTTCCTTTGTTTCTCTAACTTCTTGGCTGCTGATATAATATCCCTTTGTATCACTCTATTCGGGCTGCTATAACCAAATACCACTGACTGGGTGGCTTAAACAGAAATCTATTTCTCACAGTTTTGGAGCCTGGAAGTTCAAGATCAGGGTGCCGGTGGGGTGCATTTCTGGTGAGGCTTCTCTCTTAAGCTTGTAGGGAGCCCCTTCTCACGGTGTCTTCACGTGCTTTTTTGTGTGTGCAGATTCCTGGTGCCTCTCTCCTTATATGGACCCCGGTCCTGCTGGATCAGGAGTCCCCTCTTATGACCTCATTTAACCTTAATTATCTCCTTAAAGGCCTTGTCTCCAAATACAGTCACATTGGGAGTTCAGGCTTCAATATACGAATTTTGGGGAACACAGTTCAGTCTGTAACACCTTTTCAGGGCAAGTTGAGGTTTTCAGCCTTAGGCTGTGTCCTAAGTCATCCATTGAGGTCTAATTCTGGACTGAGGAGGGAGCTTCTCTTTCCTACCTATATACACCCTTATTTTGATGAAGAGAACCAATTCCTGAGAGACTGAGTTGATAAGTGCTTGATTCAAGGAAGTAATTAGAGCAATTCCAAGTTCCTGGAACTCCTCTTATTAGAAGCTGGTATATCAAGCCCAGCCTTCTCCCAGCCCAAGCTATCTCTAAATAGGAGTCTCTAAGAGTGTGGGCCCTACATGCACTTCTTCCTTCTTCTGCTTCCCTTCTTTATTTTTAGAAAGTATATTATTTCTGATCCTCTTCTTGTTTTTACTCTTAAGGACTGGGTTCCTCAGAAAACATGACTTGACTCCTGACTCCCATGAATAGGTGAGCTCTTACTGTGGGAATCACAGCTTTTGCTCCTGACTTCCTGCCCATTTGTTTCAGAAGTCAGAGTGTAAGGACATAGCATCCTTCAGTGCACCTTCCATGTTGTAGTTGGAGGAAAGTCCTCCTAGCTTAAAATAAGAGTATCATTTAAAAATATTTTTAGGGGGGCCCCTGGGTGGCTCTGTCAGTTAAGCGTCTGACTCTTGATTTCAGCTCACGTCATGATCTCAGGGTCATGGGATCAAGCCCCTCAGTGGGGAGTCTGCTTAAGGATTTTCTCTCTCCCCCGTCCCATGTGCACACTCTTGCTCTCTCTCAAATAATAAATCTTTAAAAAATACTTTTGGTGTGTTCATATGTATTTTCATAGGGAATTGGGGAGGTGGGGATGGAAGAGACAGGCCTCCTACCCCTCCCTTCCTGATGCTCTATCAGAGCCTTGTGCTAATTAAAGAACTCACTCCAAGTATGGAAGCTGGTCTTCAGAATGGGTCACAATGCCTGGGAGGCAACACCATTTGGCTGGGTGAATGGTGCTCATAGCTCTTCTCTGAGGAGGGTCATCTCTTCTTCTGTGCTGTTTTCCAGCTTGGAATCCTGCGACCTAACTACAGTTTGCTGTCTAAATATCTCTAAGGCTCTCGTCAGAAGCCAGAGCCTGAGATTTCTGAATTTGTCGACCAATCACCTATTGGATTATGGGATCAAGCTGTTGTGTGAGGCCTTAGGACATCCCAAGTGTCACCTAGAGAGACTATCGTTAGTTTTGCTGATTTGTTTTTCCTGGGGTCCTTCTGTGCAGTCTTGTGTGGCTTAGTGAAGAGCTGAAAGGGCAAAACTGCTTGGGCCTTGACACCACTTGGCTCATTTGTGAAGCCTGGATGAACTCTACATGAAGGCCGCCTTTGCTTCCTCTTTTATTTGACTTTTAAATGCTGCTTTTCTTCATGACTGCTTATTTTTACTATTTTCCTCCTTCTCCCCTCCCCTGTACATAGTTGCAGTGGCATTTGTAATTTCAGTAGGTTTGAAGAGGTTGATTCTATGGTAGAGGTGTAGGGGCTGTAAGTACCAGCTAGTGTCCCTGCAAAGGAGAAGAGAAACAGGAACTTTGGGATTTGACTGATCCCTTCCCGTCTGTTTCTCCTTCAGCCTAGAAAGCTGTGGCCTCACAGTAGCTGGTTGTGAGGCTCTTTCTTTGGCCCTCATCAGCAACAAAAGGTTGACACATTTGTGCTTGGCAGACAACATCCTGGGAGATGATGGAGTAAAGCTTGTGAGTGATACTTTGAAAAATCCACAGTGCAATCTCCAGAGCCTCATGTAGGAGTCTACTAGTTTTCATCCTTCTGATGTATATTACATTTTTAAATATATCTTATTTTTTTTAAAGATTTTATTTATTTGAGAGCGAGCACGAGCAGGGGGAGGGGCAGAAGGAGAGGGACAAGCAGACTCCCCACTGATCCGGGGAGCCTGATTCAGGGTTCCATCCCAGGACCGGGAGATCATGACCTGAGTGAAAGGCAGGCACTTAACTCACTGAGCCACCCAGGCACCCCCTAGCCACACTTTAAATACTTGGTTGTGGAAGGACATTTCTATCACTGCAGAAAGTTCTATGGGACAGTGCTATCTGAGATCTGACAGGAGGGGGATTTCAGTACTTTACAAATCAGAACACAACAGCAGTTCAACTGAAAGGTCTCACATTTATTACTGAACCAACTTACTGGGGTAGAGGCATAGTAACAGAGAAAAATCATTTCCCTGATAAAACATGTGTATTGGCCAGGTAGGAGGGATGTTTATAGAGTGATAGAATAGGAACACGTGGGGAAAAAAAAGATAGGAACATGTGATCTTCATGAAGCTTAAACACGTGTGCCATCTCATGAAGTGCGATGCCTTATAGGCCCAGCTTGGTTCTTCTCCAGTGACGCCTCTTGGAGTTGTACCTAATTTTATTACCGGTTTTCATCTGAATCCACTGGGGAATGGGACGATTCTGCTTTTGTTTCTTGGCCAGGAATCTCTTGATTCTGAAAGTCTTGTGAGAAGACATGGCGAGGAACGGTCAACCACACACCAGGATGACAGCGAAAAGGAGAAAAAAGCTGAAATGTATTTTAAAAGGGAGAATGTTACACACATATTCTGTCCCTTGCTTTTTCCCTTCTGTTATCCATAATGATAATGAAAATGACAAGGATGATGGTATTAATAACTGCCATTTATTCTGTCCTTACTCTGTGCTGGGCCCTATGCTAAATTGATTTAATCTGTACAAAAGTACCTGTTGGTGTCAAACTGGCCACCTGAGTTCTAAGTGCCTCATTGGACAGGTAGGAAATGTGAGGCTTAAAAGATTATGTTGCTTGCCTAATGCTCATAAGAAGATAATGGATTCAGGACTAAAGTCTGCCTGTCCAGATCCATATTCTGGGCTTAGAACAGGTAAATACATATGAACACCATTAAACAGAACTGTAGCATCCCATGGTATGGCTGGATCAGTGTGATTATTTTCTTCATTGCTCTTAGACAATTTTAGACATGGAATTGATACCAAAATTTTTATCAGATGTGGTTAAATTTTCTCCAGATTGTTCATATTTCCTCGGCAGTCTAGTGGCCTGTATTTTAACATCTTCACTGGGTATCTACTATTTTTTTAATCAGTATTATTTAGATAATTGAAAATAACTAAAAATAATTTGATTTTGAGCATCTTTTCAAATGTTTTTGGCCTTTAGTATTCTAGGAATTGCCTCTTCATAGGCTCAATTTTCCTCTGGATGTTTTCTGTTATGTATATTATATACTATGGTTATTAATAGTAAATATACATTATAACCATTATTTTTTATATATTGCAAAAAATTTACCTAGCATATTGCTGTATTCCTAACTTTCTTATGATCATTTTTAGAGTACAGAAGTTTAAAATTTTTGTGAAGTCAAATTATCTTCCTCCTCATAACTTCTCAAAGTTTTGTCGTAATTGAAAATATCTTTCTTTAAAAAAAAAAAACTGTCATACACTTTATGGTTTAATTTTTGAAATGTTAAATTATCCCTAATTTGTTATAAGGCTTAAACCTCCCCCATATGTCAGGTCTGCCTTCCCAAATTATTTATGGTATAATAGATCTTTTCCCTACTGATTGTATGTATAAAAAGTACTTTATTGTGATTACTCTCATTCTGTTCCATATGCCTGCTCTTCTGGTCTATGTAGCTACTTCTGCAATAGGGCACTGTATTTATGCACAGTGTAAAGAGGTTAACATTTCATTTATAGTAACAAACATTCTGAAGAACATGGATCCAGTATGTGCAATTTTGTGCAAACCTAAGTATCCCAAGTGAGACTGGCAAAGAGGTAGTAAGGGAAGAGGGTATTTGATGAGATGAGTGTTGGCAAACAGATGTAAGGGACAAGAGCATGAAATCTCAAAGATAAAAACCTCTGGGCAGTAAAGCAGTGATTCCATCTTTGCTCACACTGTCCTTCCTATAGGCTGAGGCGTTGCCACTTCGCTTAGCAGTGAACATCTCTCATCTGCTCTCCTGCGCAACAAGAGCCTGACACATCTAGATCTGGGGTCAAACTGGCTGCAAGATGATGGAGTAAAGCTTCTGTGTGATGCCTTTCCGCATCCAAGCTGTCACCTTCATTCAGGACCTGGAGTAGGTTTTCTGTGACTTTCCTTTGGATGCTTTCACTACTGTGAGGGCAGGGGAGATGAGCAAAGAAGGGATGAGCTAAGTGTCAGAAAAAAGAATAAACAGCTGATTCCCTCTCTCTCCCCTTGCCTGAGACAAGCTGGGGAAGTACGTTCATCAGATTTTTCTTAAACAGTTACTACAGTAATTCAACCTCCCTCAGGGAAGGAGAACCAGAGACAACAGACTGAATAGCAGCCATTTTATGTATTTTTTTGGTTGTACCCCCAATGAGTCTAGTGTGTGTCCTCTGCTGCCTTACATCCATGAGGCAGAAATTGTGCTCTATTAGTTGTTCTTTCTTCAGTTCAGGTTTATAACTAGGTCAGCTTCTAAAGAAACTAGGAAGGGAATTTTTTTTCTTCTGGAGTATGCATGCACGAGTGGGGTGGCCGGGACAGAGGCTGAGAATCTCAAGCAGACTCCATGCCCTGCAAGAAGCCATACGTGGGGCTCTATCTCATGACCCTGAGATTGTGACCTGAGCAGAAATCAAGAGTTGAATGTTTAATGGACTAAGCCACCCAGGCACCCACTAGGAAGAGAATTTTTTAAAAATACCAACAAGTCAGTCATCATTAAACAACTGCTTTTATTCTTATTATGTTCTCCCTTATTCTGTGGGTGGGTATACACACATGTATGGTACGTGTATATGTAATTGTGATTACTGTATAGATAGGACTTTGGGGTTCCTTTACATAGGATAGTATTTTAGAATCATTTACATACTTACATACAGTTCTCTTATTGGATATCAAATATATTCAGTATATATTCAATATCTTATTGAATATATATTCAATATCCTATTGAAAAATGGATGCACTATATTGAGTATTTAATATTTCATTATGTGAATACTGTGGCTAGAGTGAAGCAACATAGAGTTGTCACTTAGTGATCTCAGCTCACTTTCCCACCAGGGCCTCCCATGGGACTAGTCACCTGGGTGAGTCACTAAGGGTCTAATCTCCAGCACTGTTTTGTTTTGTTTTGTTTTGTTTTGTTTTAGAACTATAAACTCTAGATGGTTAGTATATCCAGAGGTGTTTTCCTTGACTGGACTGACTCAGGATAACCAAATTTATAAACAAGAGTTTATAGTTTTGTTTTGTTTTTCAAGTTTTTTTATTTATTTGACAGAGACAGACACAGTGAGAGGGGGAACACAAGCAGGGGTGAGGGAGAAGCAGGCCTCCCGCTGAGCAGGGAGCCTGATGCGGGGCTCAATCCCAGGACCCCGGGATCATGACTGAGCCACCCAGGCGCCCCTAATAGTTGATTGTTACATTGGTGAACACCAAGGTGATTGAACCCTTGGGTCCAATAAGTACCTGTACTTTCTTTAGGAAAACATATACAATGTGATTCTCTGAAGTTTCCTTGATTATTATTCAACCGGAAGACAAAATTTTACTTCATGGAAATTATCATTAAATCCAGTACCTTTATTTTAACCACAATTTCTAAGTGACCTATACACACAAGATGTTTGCTTAGTTCACTTTATCTCCTTACCATTGCTGTAAACACATAGACAAATCTGTGCTCTTAGCTACTTTCATAGCCTGTATGCAGGCCATGCCAATTCTCTCAACTAAAATTTACAACAAATATAAGCTACATTCTGGGGGCATTAAAGATTATTACTAAGGTGATGCACTTGCCCTTCAGTAACTCATCAAATGCTGATGGCAGGGAAATAAATGCAAAGCCAATTAAAACATAGTGCATGTATTATTATAAGATAGAAGTCCCAAGGAGCAAAGAGTGGGACAGAGGGGACTGAGTTACCTTAGCCTTGAAAGATGAAGAGGATTTTGTTGGGTGCAGAGATCACTGGCAGAAGGTAGGAAGAGAGAAGGGACATGAAGATAGATGTGGTAGATTTGGAAAAAAAGAATAGATGGGTATGCTTGATGAATAGGATGGGGATGAAATATGGAGAGCGAACACTTGAGGGCAGATTGTGAATGCTCTTGAATGCCCTACAGAGGATTGAAGGAAATATCTTCATATATGTAGTCTGCTGCTTCTTGGAAAGCAGCACTTTAGGATAGATTCCTGGAAAGTTTTTTTATTTCAAAAATATATTAGAAACGGAAAGCACAGAGATCTGTGGGTTCCTTGGGTAAACTTCTATCCTTTTTTTTTTTTTTTTTTAGTTTTGAGGGAGAATTTTTTTTAGTTTTCTGGGAGTTTTTTTCTCCCAGAAAAAAGTGTTTATACCCTTGATTTGGGAAGCTTGGTGGACAATAACCTATTTGTGGGAGAAAGCAGCTTTACCCACTGTTGTTGTTGTTGTGTTTTTTTTTTTTTTCCTGCTCATTAAGAAATCCCATTTGTTTCTGCTGGTAATATTAGACATTCCTCTGTGCATCCTGGACTGTGGAGAGAAAAGGGTCAGGAAAAAGGCTCAGATACCTCAGCTTCTCTCCTAGGAATAAATTAATGAAGCTTCACAACTGAAGGTCTCACCTCTTTTGTATTTCTTGCAGACTGATGGGCTGCGTTCTTACTAGTACGTGTTGTCTGGATCTGGCTTCTGCTATTCTGAACAACTCACACCTGCAGAGCCTGGACCTTGGATACCTGCAGGATGATAGAGGAAAAATTCTGTATGAGGCTTTGAGACATCCAAACTGCAATATTCAGAGGCTTGGGTGAGTTCAGTTTTCCATCAGGAAAATGATACCTATTTGGTGGCTAGTGTGGCTAGAAGAAATTTAGTACATGAGAGAGGATGATAAATGGGATAGAAAGTAAGTTAGTCTTAGAAATCAGAATCTGAATTTCAAATATATGGATCAATGTGTATTATGTGATGTTAGTATTGAAGCCATATTTCACATTTCTTTGTGTCCTCCTTAGTGCCTTGGACAGAGTAAGTATTAAGTAAATGGTACTTGCTTTAAGGTCTTCCATGTTCTATCATTCTTCAGATATTCTATCTTTGAATTTTTCTAATTAAAGTGAAGATCTTGGGGCACCTAGGTGGCTCCGTTGGTTAAGTGCCAGACTCTTGATTTCAGCTCAGGTCATGATATCAGGGTCATGAGATTGAGCTCCAAGTAAGGCTCCACACTGGGTGTGGAGCCTGCTTAAGATTCTCTCTCTCACTCTCTCCCTCTGCCCCTCCTCCCCCACCCCAGCTTGTGCTAGATCTCTCGCACATGCGCTCTTTCGCAAAAACAAAACGACTGGCAAAATCTTATCTGGAAAAATGCTATCTATCCTTTTTTTATTTTTTAAGATTTTATTTATCTTAGAGGGAGAGAATGAGCAGGGGGTGGGGAAGAGGCAGAGCGAGAGAGAGAGAGCATGAGCGAGAGAGAGAGAGAGAGAAGAGGGAGAGAATCCCAAGCCGACTCCATGCGTTGAGCCTGATGCAGGGCTTGAGCTCATGACCCTGAGATCATGACCTGAGCTGAAACCAAGAGTTGGATAGTTAACCCACTGAGTCATATAGGCGCCCTGCTATTTATGCTCTTAAGGAGCCTGTGGTCTAATAAAACCTTATCCTATGTTTTGAGTACTTTTTATGTTCAATCATATATTGTTTAGGTTTTTTTTTTTTTAAATCTTGAACGGATATTGGCTAGTACATTTTTACTTATACAGCATGAATTACTGACTTCTGGGTCAAGAATTTTGCTCCATATGTGGGAAACCCAAATATTAGATGTCTCCCTGACTCTTACAAGAAAGTGCTGCTTTACCTATGTATCCATTGACTGTTTATATATTTTTATCACAATGATGATACTGTAACTATTGGGTCTGGAATTTAATTTTATCCTGCATTATAACCTAGTAAGTTAGCCTATCAATATTTCCTGGATACTGGCAGGAAACAGAGAATCCCATCAGAGACCGAGGACTTTATTACTCCTAGCATTGCAGCATAAGCACTACTGTTTCTGTGTCCATTTCCTTTGTCCCCCAAGTCCCACAGGGTGGATGTGGACAGCTCAGATGGACACCTGCACATGGTAGTGGGTTACATCCTAGGAGAGAAACATGGAGCTTGAGAGACCCACCATTTTATAGCAGGCACTAAGCAAGCCTGCTCTTTGTCCTGGAGGGAGACATTACCTCATCCCTCGAGGCTGCTTACTGAACACACACCCTAGGAAATGGCCCAAGTGAAGAGTTGTCAGGGTCTTGCATTTTTGTCAATGAAATATGTAGGAGAGCAAAATACTCCTCGTAATATTCATCCCTTTTCTCTGCACAGTACAGTCGTGGTTAATTTTCACATGGATATGCCATTCCACTGGCCACTCTCATTAATCTGACCAACAGAAGCCGGGGCCAAATCTGTTCAATTTGTCTCCTACACAGTTTAATTAGGGCCACCATCATTAGGACTCCAAGCACAGGATGAGGTCAAATTGCAGTGTTGATTTCAGCTGTGCCCTCAGCATCCTAGATTCAGCCAACTGAGTGAGACCCAGAGAGGACAAATAGGTTTTGTTATCGATTACAACTCATGAAAGGGGGTTTGGGTTGACCTGCTGATCTTGGTATCGTAATAATGGTATGGTAATAAAGGGAGCAAAAGGGGCGCCCGGGTGGCTCAGTCGTTAAGCATCTGCCTTCGGCTCAGGTCATGATCCCAAGGTCCTGGGATCGAGCCCCTGCATTGGGCTCCCTGCTCTACGGAAAGCCTGCTTCTCCCTCTCCCTCTCCCCTTGCTTGTGTTCCTGCTCTCGCTGTGTCTCTCTCTGTCAAATAAATAAATAAAATCTTTAGGGAAAAAAAAAGGGGGGGAGCAAAAAATTGGGCCAAACCAGTCCCATCCCCAATAAAGAGAATTCAGGGGTCCATACCTCCACATATAACAGACAGCTCACTCCAATGTGGAATGTGTTGTTCTACTGACTTGGGTTACCATTACAGTGGTTTGGTCATGTCAGGTGGGTAGGCAGTGTCGCTAAATAGTTACAGCTGCCTTGTTAGCCATACGTGGCATAACTCAGAGCTGTACTGGCGTCAGGAGAAGCTTATGAGTTGGTATCAGTCAGACTGAGACGAGGTTGTACCGGCTGTGTTTGTACACATGTGACAAGGGTCCAGGTTTGGGGGCTGCCACTGATGACATCAGGCACAGCCGAATAGTTAGGACCTGCCACGCCCACTTGAGATTTTGCATTTTCACGGCATGTGGACAAACTCGGCAGCGGGTCAGATTGCCAGCTGCAGCTGTACTGAAGCAGACCACTAATTTTGCCAGGCAGCAGTGTTGGGTCTAGGGAAGGAAGAGGAGTCATTAATTGTCCTTCCTACTCCCTGCACCTTCCAGGTTCTGAGCTGTTCCTTCCCCAGGTATTGGTGTCACTGCCCCTCCCACAGTCGTGAAATGAGCGTGTCCCATCCCATTGCCTTTAACTTGGCTTTTTCTCCAATCACCCCTAAAGATCTGGCTATGTTCATCTGTTTGTTTCTGAAATTCCACGAGTGAAATCCTACAGTATTCATCTGTCTTTGATTTATTTCCCTTAGCATAATACTCTCTAGCTCCATTCATTGTTGCAAATGGCAAGACTTCATTTTGATGGCTGAACAATATTCTGGTGTGTGTGTGTGAGACACACACATATACACACCACATCTTCATTATCCATTCATCAGTCGATGGACACTTGGGCTCTTTCCATAATTTCACTATTGTTGATAATGCTGCCATAAACCCCGGGGTGCATGTATCCCTTTGAATCAGTGTTTTGCTGTCCTTTGAGTAAATACCTAGTAGTGCAATTGCTGGATTGTGAGATTAAAAAAGAGAGAGAGGGGCAAACGTAAAACAACTCTTAATGATAGAGAACAAACCGAGGGTTGATGGAGGGAAGTGGGTGGGGGATGGGCCAGATGGGTGACGGATATTAGGAGGGCACTTGTTGTGACGAGCACTAGGTGTTGTATGTAGGTGATGAATCACTAAATTCTACACCTGAAACAAATATTATGCTGTATGTTAACTGAAATTTAAATAAGAACTTAAAGAAAGAATGTTTATATACAGAAAAAAAAAAAAAGATCTGCCAAGTTCATATTTTAAACATTTTCACTATGAAATATAAAATACATACAAACAAGCAAATAAAACTTTTAAAAAAATGCATAACCTCATCCAGGTCAGTAAATTGAATTTGCCCAGGAAACTAAATTCCCTTACTCCTCCCTTATAAATTGCTTCTTCCCTCCTCCCTAAGAAGTAACCATTATCCTGATTTTTGTGGCCATTATTTATCTGTACAGTGACTGTGAGTGTATATAGTCCTAAGCAGTATATTGTTGAATTTTGCCAGGTTTTGCATTTTATATACAGGGAATCCTACTCTATATTCTTTTGTGTTATGATTTTTTTTTGCTCATTGTTATGAGTTTGTCATCCAGTTGTTTCATGTAGTTGTAGTTAATTTTTATCACAGTTAAGTATTCCAGTGAATGACCATACTACAAACTATGTAACCATTCTATTATAGGTGGACTTTAGTGTTGTTTTCATTTATTTTATGACCAGTGCTGCTGATGAATATTTCAGTAATGAATTCTGAGGCACATACGTATATATTTATCTAGGGTAAATAGGGGTGGATTCGTTACATCATGGGGAAAAGGTCTTTAAATTGATCAGATATTGTCAAAAAGATGGTACAAATTTATTCTGCCCCTGGTAATGTATTATAGTTCCTGTTCTCTATTCTTGCCATTTTGTCTGACTTTATTTTTAAAGTTTTAGTGAATCAGGTGTGTTTTGGCATCTCATTGTGGTTTTAATTTATATGTGTCTGGTTAAAGAGGTTCAACACCTTTTCAGATGCTTAATAGCCATTTGGATTTCCTCTTTTGTCAAGTTCCTTTTTTACTTATTCATTTTTCCATTCAGTGAGCCATTTTTGCCCTTACTGATTTGTAGGGTTTTTTTTTTTCCTCCAATATATTCTGGTTATAAACCCTTGTCACTCATATATGTGACAATAACTTGGGCTTTTCTTTCCACTCTTTATGGTGCCTTTTATGGAACTGAAGAACTTAATTGTAACGTCAGATTATTCTTTTATTGTTAGCGCTTTTTGTAATTGTTGAGGACATTTTTCCTGACACTGGGATTACAAAGACATTCCACTATTTTCTAAATGTAAAAGGCAACTTATGAAGCATTTGAGACTTTAAAATATGGTTGGAGGTCAGTCCAATTTAATATTTTTCCTATGTGGATACTCATCTTTTCTGGCAAAATTTATTGACTCTTTCTTTCCTCACTGTTTGGCAGGGCCACCTTTGTTATAAATCAAGTCTTCATTGGTGCATGGGTCTGTTGCTGGGTTCTCCCTTTGCATTTCCAAACAAAATTTTAAATATCGGCTTATTAAGTTACACAGACTGCACATGAACCTCCCCATGTACTCGTACCTACCCATATGCTGGCACTTTGATTGGAATTGCATTGAATCTATCAATTATGATAGATCCTTGTTTACTTAGCTCTATCAATAAAGCTTAGTAATTTTTCCTGTAGTGGCCCTCTATTTTGCTGTTTAACTTTATTTCTAAGTACTTGCTATATTGCAATACTATTTGGAAATGGGTATTTTTTTTTTTTAAAGATTTAATTTATTTGACAGAAAGAGAGCACAAGCAGGGGGAGCAGCAGGCAGAGGGAGAAGCAGACTCCCCGCTGAGCGAGGGGCCTGATGCGGGACTTGATCCCAGGACCCCAGGGTCATGACCCGAGCCAAAGGCAGAGGATTAACTGACCGAGCCACCCAGGCGTCCTTGTTTTACTGTTCTTAAGTTCTTGAGCTGGATGCTTAGCTCATAAATATTTCCTCCTTTTCCAACACTTAAGGGTGTGACTTTTCATTCAAATTATTGCATTAACTCCATGCTATAATTGATACTATATGTAGCATTTATTTTTGAGGCTAAAATATTTAACTCCCCTTATGATTTTTTTTCTTCAATCCATTGGTTATTTTAAAGTGTATTTCTCAATTTGCAGACATAAGAGGGGTTTCTTGTCATCTTTTTATATTTAATCTCTAGCACTGTGGCCTGAGAACATACTGTACATGATTACAGTTCTTTGAAATCTGTTATTTGCTTCATGACCCAGTATGTAGTCCGTTTTTATACATGTACCATAATGCACTTAAAATGAAGAGTTGTTGGTTGCCATATTGTATATGAGTTAATTAAGACTGTTAATTCTGTTATTCAAATCATCTATACTTTTAGTGATTTTTTTCCCAGATTCAATCAATTGCTATGAAAACTATGTTAAAATCTCCATTATAATTGTAGAGTTGTGTCTTTCACTTTGTCGTTCTGTTAGTTTTAGTTTTCTTGAGACCATTTTTAGTGACTGCAAACTTAGAATGATTGTTTCCTGATGAATTCTTGAAACCTTTTATGTCTCATAGTGCTTTTTACCCTATGGTTTATTTTGTGTGATATTTATCTTGTGTTATAAATAGTGGGAGTTGCTCTACCACATTAATGCCAGTTCCATGTAGGCAGTAACTTAATTTTTTTTTTTATACTCAGCACCTATACAGGCACTCAATTGTTGAATGGCTTGGTACACCTAAGGTGCAAATTAAATTAAAATTAGTGGGTTGGGGACATCATCAGGCTTAGAAGGTTGAGTTTAACATAATTCCTCAGTTCATGGTATTATTATATTATCATTGGTTTATGCAAGGGTCCTCTAATGATTATTGGTTGGTTAGTTGGTTAATTTATCTCCTTTTAACTGTTCTCCTTCCCTTGTATAGGCATCTGGCCTAGTGTGTTTGAAATACTGTATCCTTGTAAAAGATATAATGTTTTTTGGCATATGCGTTTTTATTTGCATAAATGGTGTCGTGCTAAGAGACCTCACTATATACCTTGCTTTTGAAATACTCAGTATCATATTTCAAAAGTCTACTTATGTACTATATTTTTAATGATGATCAAAGATTCAACTGCTTCAGCTTTTCTTAGTATGCTTTCCTATTTATTCCTTGGACTATAATTATGAACTTGCAATTCATGATTTAGGAAGGAATATATTCGGTCTATGAATATCTAGTAATAATGAATATTATAAGTACTTACATTCTTTGAATTTACCCTAATTGTGCTCCCCCCATTTTTTTTTTTTTTAAGCTTCTGGACTCATCCTACACTCCCAGCTCACAGATCTCTTACGTGCTTGCTCTTTGGGGTAAAATTAATTTTATCTTTAGTCTCTCTTCCCTTCAGGTTGGAATATTGTGGTTTGATCTCCCTGTGTTGTCAGGATCTCTCCTCTACTCTTAGAAACAACCAAAACCTGATAAAAATAAACCTGAGACAGAATACTTTAGGAAATGAAGGAATGATGAAGTTATGTGAAGTCCTGAGGTCTCCTGAATGTAAACTGAAAGTTCTAGGTTAAGTCTTCATTGGCTTCTCAGGGCAAAAGTTTCTGTAACAAGGGATTTGGGAAGCCACTTGTTTACTGCAGGCCTAAGGATCAACCTGATTGTGGATCCCTGCATGTTTTTGAGGCCCTTATTTGTTTTTCTCCCATAGCACACTGAATTTTGAGAGACCTACTGTAGCAAAGTGGTAACAGCTGAGAACTCTAAAGCCAGACTACCCGAGTTTGAAATCTAGCTGGAACTTACTAGATATTTGACCTTACACTAGTCTCCAATCTCTGTGTTTTGGTTTCCTTATCTATAAATGGGTGAAATGATAATATCTCCAATGGTTTATTGTGAGGATTGATCAGCTGAGTCAGTAAGGCAGTACAGGTGTCCTCCTCCTGTCTGAAGGTAGAGAGTTCCTGTGAAACCTTTCGTAAGCCAAAATGGGGTAAATCAGAGAAGCAATTACCATTAATCTAAATGGAAAACTTTTTGAGCATTCCTGGACGCAAAAAATAACCTCTTGTAGGCTTTCCTGATACCTTAGGACCTATGCACAAAATAAATTGATAGCACAGATAGCCACAGACACAGTTCAAAGCTGTGGCGGCCTGGTGCTGAGGTGCACTGTAGGTCCTGGGGAAGGAGCTTGGGCCGCTCTTGCTGCTTGGGTTCCTGCTGCCTCCGTAACGGCTTGCTGCAACCCAAATGCCAAATGCTATTTTTGCTTTTTACCTGTGTGTGTTAAAACGCAAAAATCTTTGGACTTGCTTCAGTTATCAAAAACAGGTGCTAATGTAGTTCTCTCATAAAGGTGAAGTGGTGTAGCCATGACCTTTGGAAAAGCAGAGGTACGGTACCTGTATTTAGAACCGTGCATATAACACCTAACAGTGTTAGTGTTAACTACTGTCATCATGAGTAGTACTATTTTGCTTGAGTAGAAAAAGGCTCTTGGAGGATCCTCTTAAATTTTAATCTATTTCTATTTCTACTCTATAGTCCATTTTCCTTCCCCTGCTGCGTTCCCTCAGTGTATCCCTCACACTTTCCTTGCCCCATTTCCCGTGTTCATTTGTCTCTACTTCAACAGTCTTTCTCTGAGAAACAAATTCTTCAGAGAAATTACAGGACTGTGGGAAAGCTGAGTACAAGAAGAGGTGTTCCCTTGTTTTCTCAGGGTGTGCAAAGAGGCGTTTGATGACGAAGTCCAGAAGCTGCTGGAAGCTGTGCGAGTTAGCAATCCACACCTTATCATTAAGCATGATTATAATCACAAAGATGAAGATGGTTCCTGGTGGCGGTATCCCTGATTTGAAGAACCTGGTGTTCTTTTAAAAAGTGAAATAAAGGCCTCAGAGTGACAAGGCTTGTGGGTCTTAGCTTTAGAAGCTTTGTGCCCAGACAGTGTTTGATGTCTGTTAGATGTAGGGGAGTCACTTCTCTGTAAAATGTCTGTTCTACTTCACATGGTGGTTGAGGGACTAAAATAAAATGAAAAACATAAAGCTCTGTGAAAGGTATAACATGTGTTTAACTGGATGCAGAGCTTAAGAATTCAGATTTGAGAAGCCTGGAAATGAGACTGGAGGACCAGGCCAGGGCAGATTATGTTAGAGCATCTGGTTTCCTTTCTCTCCCTTGCACGGATGGCTAACTTCACAGCCTCACCAGCTCCAGCATGTTTGACTGAATACTTCTGTTTGTGTTCCTGGGACCACTGGGTCTAAATCACTTGGATGTTTCTTAGAATGCAGATTCTTGAGCCCCATATCAGACTTACTGAATCAGAATATCTGGATGAAGGTCCTAGGAACAGGTATTTTAAATTATTTCCCAGGCAACTTTTAGATATGTTACTATTTGAGAATTGCTGGTCTCAATTGAAATGGGAGTCCACTTCCTCAGTGAACATTTTCTGTAGCATGTTGTGAAAATATAAGTAGATATAGGATTATTGGGATTAGAGCTAAAGACATGTTCCTCCATTTGACAGAAAGCTGACACAGTAACATTTTCTGTGAAAGACTATTAAATCATTTCAGAGCATCATTTAGGAAGGTAACTTTACCATTTTCTTTTATAAAGCTATAAAACTTTGATAGTAGAGCCTCAAAAAGATAGCACTATAAGGAAATTCAGTCGGGTGTTATTTATGAATATATATATGCAAAGACTAAATATAAATATTTGAAAATTCCAAAATTCAATTTAAATATACCATGAATTAGGGGTGTCTGGCTGGCTCAGTTGATAGAGCATGTGACTCTTGATCTCAGGGTGGTGAGTTTGAGTCCCACGTTGGGTGTAGAGATAACTTAAATATAAAATCTTAAAAAATAAATACCATGAATATATTATAACTTAGAACAGAAGGATGAGAAGACAAATATTAGGAGGAATGTTATAATTTATGATATCAATCGACTGATGAAGAAAGACCAAATAATCACTTCAGTATATGTTGATGAGGCATTAAATAAAATTCAGTCTTGTTTTTTGGTCAGGTACTTACTTCAAAACATGATAAGGAATTTTTACCTTGCACTATAACAGGATACTAGAAGCACAGGCATTGAAATTTTGGAAACACACCTGGTGTCACTGCTATCCTATAATCCATGGGCCAGGATTAGGATGAGGGGAGTGAAGTACTTACAGGAGGCGGGTGAGGGCTGGGGCCAGTGAAGTACTTACAGGAGGCGGGTGAGGGCTGGGGCCGACCTTGTGCAAGTGCAGGGTCAGACACTGTCTTTACATTTTTTGTATTCGGTTATCATGGATATTTTGCATTAATTTTGACTTACAAAATATTCCACTAAAATGTTCATCTTGATTAGAGTCTTTCCATATGTCCTTAAAGTTGTGCATGACCCAAGTTACTCCCCTCATCCTAAATCCGGCCCTGGAGAAGGAAGGGTTTGCAATTTTAAGTAGTGTAGTTAAGGAGTCAAAAAGGATAGTCAAAGAACCAAATAGGGTGATCAAAATAAACCTTAGCTTTGTTGGATCTTTTTTTTCTTTTGATTCTTGACATTTTCTTTTAAATAAATTTATTTTGTAAATTCTTATTTCTGTTACATCTGAATTTGTTCTGTCAGTATGCTAACTTCTTAAGTTAGATTCTTACTGATTTCTAGCCTTTTTATTACACGCATTAAGGTATAAATTTCCCTTAATTTGTATCTTAGCTGATTTCCCATGCTTGAATATGGAGTATTTTCAGTAGCATTCATGTCCAAATGTTTTCTTACACTGGGATTTTTTTTTTCTGTGACCCATATGCCAAATAGAAGTATGTGTAATTTCCAGACTTAAGGGCTTTTAAAGTTATCTTTGTTATTTTTAACCTGAGTTATAACATGTTCTGTTGGAAAATATTTTTTTGAAATTAGTTAAAACAGACTTTGTGGCCTACTGTCTAATCAGTTTTCTGTGTGTGCTTGAAAAGAATGTATACTCTCCCATAACTGAGTGCCTGCACACATATACACATGCACACCCATTAAATCAAGCTTTTTAATTATGCAGTTCAAATCTTCCTACACTAATTTTTGCTATTAATTATTGAGAATATTTGCTTTAAATCTTCTAACATGATAGAATTTTCTGTTTTTTTCCTGCACTTTAAAGTTTTGCTTTAGATATTTTGAGGCCATGATATCCAGTAAATGTGACAGAATTATGTCACAGGCAGATTTGAACTTGCCTTTTGTCAGCTTAGCAACCAAAGGGAAAAGATATCTTTTATTATATTGCTTTGGTTTAAAATGTCTTTCAAAGATTCTAATCGATCCACTATGGATCCAGTGGTGGAGTAAAATACACTTTTCAGGGATTTAAAATCATGGCTCTTAATATAAATGCACCACGAGCACTTGTCAAAGACTTATCAACACATTAGTAAGGGAACCAGTGAGGTGTTGCTCTAAAAAACATTTTAAGGAACAAAGGTTTATATATCTGTCAGAAATGGCATTTTTAAAAAATAGTCAGGATAACATTTCAAGGTAAGTATAAAGCTGGTTAATGTCCGGGGTGCCTGGGTGGCTTAGTTGGTTGGGCCTCTGACTTTGACTCGAGGCTCCGTCATATCCCCAGGTACTGGAGTAGAGCTCAGGGGGGGAGGGGGCTTGACCCTCTGCCCCTCCCCCAAATCGTATTCTCTTTCAAAATCTTTAACCACTTATTTTTCTTTAAGTGTCCTACAAGGTAATAAGTAACCTTTGGGATTATCTTTCAATCCTACGGAAATCATTTGCACTGCTAGCTCACAAGAATTATTTACGTTGCTATCAGGTTTCTACAAAATAATGTCTACACCTTTAGTTGTGAATCTCCTGATCCAATAGCAAATTGAGAGTCAAAGAACTGTTAAATTTTTTAATATGCCTTAGTTTACCTTTTGAAGGCTTATTTGAGGGAAAATCAATTTGAACTATGCAGCATCAAACAAAGTGGCAAAAAGGGCTCCACCTAAAAACAGCGAGGAGAAAGTCTCTTAATAGAGATGTGAAAGCAAAACAAATAATTTGAATGGTGAGAGCTTAAGCATTATAAGCTTTCTTTGGAAAAGGCTAGTTGGCTCTTTGTGATTGGTTGTCCTTAGGTTTCTATTTAACCTTGAGGCATTTACCGGTTTATGTTTTGATCCGCTTGGATAGCGTCATTAGCACGCTCTGAAGGCGCACACAGGAGTATACTTTATTCAATGATAAGGCAAAGTTAACCTAATTATAAAGCAGGTTCAGGATTCCAAACCCAATGACATTTCACCATGTGATTAACGGGGCTTCTTATAAGACACACAAAGCAATGCACAGGACAAGTCCTACAACAAACAAGATAGAACAGGGGGCAGGAGGTTAACAAACCAAACGTGAAGTCAGCGCATTAAGTCCTTGGCCCCGTGTAAGTTGGCTCTCAGCACTTACTGCTTACTATGTTGAAGTGGTGAAGGATCACTGTTCTTTGCAGAGATCAATCAGGCAGAGCCTTCTGCAGCAGCTACCTTTTTTTAAGTGGTCAGACATAAAGGGGTCAGTGCTTGCAGAGTCTAACAGTTTGCTGCAAAAATCCTACTTCGTTAAAGGCATTTAGTCAGTCTTGGGCCCCTGCAGACCTCCTGTTTCTGCGGGTTATGGGTTCTCAGTGTGTCATCAGCCCGCGCTGGTCCTGGCGATATCTGGTCTCAGCTGAAATGCCCTAGGTGCTTGTGTCACTGCTTGACACAGGCCCCTGCTCGACAGGAGTGATGCCATCTTGCTCTCTACAGTAGGCTACAATAGGCTGCTGCGATATTAGAAGCATTATGATTTTCATACCTCAACTGAGTTATCTTTAAAATGGAGGCTAAAAGATATTCATGTCTCACTAACACCTCTGAATCTTAGTCTAGGAGGAAACGAACTTTAGGGTGAGGGAGGTGTACAAGAAGGCAGGACACCCGTCTTCACCCAACTGTGCTACTGTGATTTATGATAAATATATTTCAGTCTTCAAGCTTCCTGGCTCACAGCTCTAGAAATTTCCTAAGAAAACCCTTGTAATAAGAGCAACGGGCGCATCTTTTGTTATAATATTTGGTCTTTCATCCTCAGTTCCTGAAATTGCCTCAGAGCCATAAAGGTGAAATAGGTGTCTTGTTATTCATAAGGAGCCCCTTCCAATGACGAGTTAATGAGGTGACCTTTGGAAATACCCTGAGGATGATGGGCTGGCGGCTGCCTGCCGGGGGAACCAACCTTGATTGGAAGGTTAGAATTTTCAGTCACAGCCCCTGATGGTGGGGGGGGGGGGGGGGAGTGTTGGAGGTTGAATCCCCAATAGCCAGTGATTTAATCAATCATGCCTATGTAATGGAGTCTCCATAAAAACCCAAGTGTTTGGAGAACTTACGGGATGGTGAACCTGAATGATGAACCTGCTAGTCCCCAAACTCCATGGGAACAGAAGCTCCTGCTCTTAGGGACCCCGCCCTACATATCTCTTCATCTGGCTGTTCGTATACTACTTCTGTGGTATTGTAATAATCCAGTAATAGTAAGTGATGTGGAGAACAAAGGTAAAAGAAAAACTTCCTTAACAACTTACAGCCCATTGACAAGTACTTGAGACAGGCAGAGTGACCTTCCTCATTGCTTAGCTGCCTCAATGTCAATACTTAGTTAGAGGCAAGAGGCAACCATAGCTCGATGTTAGCCCATCTCCAGGATCCCATAAAAGTCCCTTTGGGAACTTCCTTATCTCTACCCTGCCTCCGCCCACCCCCAAGATATATGTTAGCAGTCATCCTCCAAGCATATGGCCCACTGATAAACTTCTGAGGGGTCTCATGAGAAGTTTTACTAGACAGTAGTAAATGACCTTTTCCTAACAATAGTTAGCACTTCAAGGTCCTGGAAACCTTGCTTCCAAATTCCTTAGAGACTTACGCTATCCCCAAACCCCTCCCAGCTTGAAAGTATATAATCGGCCACTCTTCACGACCCCAATGCAGCTTTTCCTGCCCACGGGTCCTGTCTTCATGCTTTAATAAAAACACCCTTTTTGCATCAAAGATGTCTCAGTTCTTTTTTGACTCTTCAATCCCGAGCCCGAGCATTTCATATCAGTAAGTATACTGGTTTCATGAGTCTGTAAGCCACTCTAGCAAGTTAATGGAACCCAAGGAGGGGGCCATGGTGTTACCAAACTATCACAGGTGCTAACTCAGAACAAGAACAGGTGAGCCTCGGCTCACTGCCACGGCCAATTCCTCCCTTCCAGGGAATCTCAAGGGGGCTGCCCACATCGAAAGCATAGCTCCTGGCTGGGCTTGCCAACACTGTTGCCAAACAAACTCTGATAAACTTGTCATGAGGGAAGTCAGTAACTCAAGAGACAAGGGTTAGGAAGGAAAAGGGAGAAATTTGGGGTGCCAGGAGCTGAGGGAGGTGACAGGCTGAAGCCTTAACAACTGACCTCTCCAACAGCAAGATGGACACCTACAGTTTTGCAGACAGGTTTGGGGGTGGAAGGGGGTGGTACTTGCAAGAGAGCAGGCAGAGAGCATGTGATCAGGGGTGGGGGTCGGTATGTGTTCAGCCCATGATCTTGGGCAGGGAAGGGGACTTGTGGGTGTGGTGTTCCAGGCATTCCGTTACTGTCGGGGCTTTTCTGGCTGGCCATTGGAATGCTCCAGTTATCGTCAATGCCTCAGGAAAGTGCAATAAGAAATAACTGTTGGGGGTCTGTAGTTGAGGAAGAGGGGTCGCTGACAGACTCTGATTTACGTATAGCCAGTTCGAAGCACAGATTAACAACCTGGACTTCCAATTGGCATCTGATGTGGGGACAGTCTTGTGAGACTCCGTTCTTACTAACCTGTGGAATGTGATGCTATTTCTAGGTAGGTAGGTGAGTAAATTTGGAGGATATTCAGTCAGTGTCTCAGGAGACTTAATTGGTGGTGTGGGAAAAACACATGGTACCTTAACATGGTCAATAGACTTCTTTAAGGGGCACCTGGGTGGCTCAATCGTTAAGCGTCTGCCTTCGGCTCAGGTCATGATCCCGGGGTCCTGGGATCAAGCCCCGCATCGGGCTCCCTGCTCCACAGGAAGCCTGCTTTTCCCTCTCCCATTCCCCCTGCTTGTGTTCCCTCTCTCACTGTGTCTCTGTCAAATAAATAAATAAAATCTTTAAAAAAATTTTAAAAAAATATACTTCTTTAAGACGGAAAGAGAAGGGAAAACTAGATTGAAAAGATATGTTCTTTCCAGTCTAATTAGTACAGCTTATTTTAAGTCATCATTTCCTGTCTGGTCTCCCGGCTTCTCCCTTATTGCATTCTACTCTGTCCTCCACACCACTCAAAGTAGTTTTCTTTAAAAACAAAACAGAAAACTATATTCAAGTCTCTTTTCCCTCTCCTTCCACCTCTAATGCTTTACATTCAGCTTCATCTCGACCCCCAAACAGTGTAAACCATTGACAATGTTATTTCAAACAGAATACTGTGTTCAGCTTATCATTTTGTACCCATTTCCTTTTGCACATATGGTTCCCTCTAATATTTTTGTCTTCATTTATTTTTTAATCCTAGGTCCCTTACCAGAAGATAAGTTAGATCTAAGAGCAGATTAAAGGTGGAAACTAGCAGGTTCCTTTATAGCAATAGGAGGAAGAAAGACTATGAACTCACATATTGTTAGTATTTTTGTCTTTCAGATGTAATTGTTTAAATAGCCCCCTTTCCTATTTGTCTTCACCTCAGAATCTCCAATACCTAGTACAGTGCCTCCCCTATCATAGGTACCCAAAAAATATTTGTTGAATGAATGAAAGAGTACATGAATGATATGAGAGAGCTGGATCACTCTCCATATTTAAAAGGCAGCATAATTTGGGCACCTAGGTGGCTCAGTCAGTTAAATGTCCAATTCTTGGTTTTGGCTAAGGTCATGATTTCAGGGGTCCTTGGATTGTGCCCCACATAGGGTTCTCTGCTTGAAGATTCTTTCTCTCTGCCCCCTCCCCACTCGTATGCTCGCATGAGCTCTCAAATAAATTTTTAACAAAAACAAAAAGCAGCCTAATTTGGTTCCATTTTCCAATATGTCACTCTCCCCTCTCACCAAGCAACATAGTGATTTCTTCTCAATTCCTTGAATGTTAAAAGTTTTTCACCACTGGTCCTTTGTACTGGTGATCCTCTCTGTCCACTCTGCTCTTCCACAGAGCTGACTCTTGACCATCCTTTACACTGCAGTTTGAATATCCTTTGTCAAAAATTTGGTTGAGCACTGTTCTCTGAAATACCATTGCCCGTCCCCCCTTTCCTAACAGAGCATAGGTGTTTCTTTCCTATGATTTCTCAAAGATTTTCTTATTATCTATTTTCATCAACACAGTGTAAGTTCAGTGAGTACAGGAACCATGGCTTTTTCCTTACTGCTGTATTTCCAGTCCACAGTACAGTGTCTTGTGCAATGTGGTCTCTCAATGAATAAATGAATGAATGAAAGCAAAAATATCCTACTCCTCCTGAAGGCATCTGTATTACTTTCCAACTTACTAGCAACTCAGTGAAGTTGTGACTCCCACAGCTTGGGAACGCCCAGCTTTTAGGAAACTCCTGGACTTGCATCCTCTTGCATCCCGCTATAGTCCCTGGATTCCAACTCAAGGTGGGGAGGAGGGCGCTTATTTCCAGTTGGCTTTGTGAATTATTAAGAGCGGTGCATCTGCCCTCGGGTCCTGGGAATGAAGCCTGGAAGTGAGGCGGGCCAGGAGATTTGTGCGGAGTGTCCGGAGTGTCCGCAGTGTCCGCCGCCGTTGTGGTGGAGAGGGGAGAGGGAGGTGAGCTCAGCAGGATGGGGAGGGCAGAGCAGGGTGCACAGATGCGTCGGGGGCACAGCGCTGCCGGCAGGCCTAGCTTTTGGCGAGTCGGGGTGCTGGCTGCCCTGACCAGGCTTGTGGGGAGTCGCAGGTCGAGTAGTCTGCTCCTGGAGCTTGTGTCCCTGAGGCAGGCACCCTCAGAACTTGGCTTGGGCCTCCATTGGCAGCATGGAAGTGCTTGAAAAGGAAGCAACCTCAACCCTGGTCTTCAAAGCCAGAGAAAGCAGGACACTGGGCAGCGCTTAGAGGCCGCTGGGGCAATATCGCCACTTGTAATAAAGCTGAGATCCCAGTCTGTGGGGCCACTTTCCTAAAGTTGGGCAGAAATGGATTTCCCAAAAATGGACACCTATTATCATTCACCAAAATAATATAACTATCTTTGAATCAGGAGGAACATAAAAAAGAATAGTCTTTTGGTTCATATTATTTGAATAAATGAGGGGGTACTAATAGATTGGTACAGAAGTACAAAGGTGGTAGCCAGGGGCTGGAGGGAATGTGGAGTTGTTTAATGGGTACAGTCTCAGTTTTGCTAGATGAAAAGAATTCTGAGATCTGTTTCACAAAGTGAATGTACTTAATGCTACTGTAAAGAGAAACTCTTATTTTCATTTACATTAAACACAATACTCTGAATGCTACACGACTTCTGACACTTCCGGTCTCCACATGTGTACACATCCAGCAGTTCTCCACCACCAGCTGGGTGTCCTGCAATTCAGCTCAGTTCTGACACTATCCACCTGGAGAGAGCCTCAGATCCCACAGGTTGAAAGCTCAGTCCTACAACACTGCCCCTCCTCCCCGCTCTTTATATGCCAGTCACAAGTCCAGATTGTACCTGTGCTTCTGACCCACCAGCAATGAAGCAGAGGTTCCCAGACACCCTCTTCCTTAGTTTGTTAGAGTGGCTCACAAAACTGAGGAAAACATTTTACATATTAGAGTACCAGTTTGTTACAAAAAGGTATAACTCAGAAACAACCAGATGGAAGACATGCTTAGGGCAAGGTATGGGGAAAGGGAGCAGAGCTTCCATGCTCTTCCTGAGCAAGACTGCCACTCTCCCAACACCTCCTCATTCACCAGCCTGGACGCTCTCCAAACCCAGTGCTTTTGGATTTTTATGGAGGCTTCATTACATATATGTGATTGATTAAATCACTGGCCATGGTGATTGAACTCAATCTCCATAACCTCTCCTCCCCAGAGAGGTGGGGGGCGGGGGGGGGGCTGGAAGTTCCAACCCTCTAATCATGAGGTTGGTTTCCTTGGCAACCAGCCACCATCCTCAGGCGCTTTCCAAAAGTTGCCACATTAACATAAACTTAGTTGTGGTTGTAAGGGGCTTGTTATGAATAACAAGACACTCCTTTCACCTTTATGGTCCTGGAGCTATTTCAGGAATCTATGACAAAAGACTAAATATGCAAAAAGATGCTCCCATTGTTCTTATTCCTCAGGAAATGCCAAGGATTTTACGAGCTATGAAACAGAAATCATGGACCAACACCAAAATACAGAATAAACCACAACATCACAACTACTCAACTATATACCTAAAAAATGGTTAAGGTGGCAAATTTTATGTTAGGTATATTTTACCACAACTTTAAAAATTAAAAAAAGGCAGTGCCCAACCTGCAGAGTGACTGGGAAGCTCCCTCCTCTCTGTGAAGGAGCCTGTGACATAGTATAGAGCCACGGGATCGCTCCATGGGTCTGGATGGCTGGACCAGAACTCAGTCCCTGTGAAGACACTGGAACCAGATGCAGGGTCCCAGTCCACCAGCATTGGTGCTGCTTCCAGAGATATTGCCCTGACTTTCCTACTAGGAAGGATGGGGATCTCATTCAGTTGACTCTCCTTTCTACCCTGAGGAAATGGGGACCTCATGGCAGCTCCTCTGTACTCTCCAACTCTTCCTTGTCAGGGCATAGCCCTTTGTAGAGATTATTATCGTTACTAGAGAAGGGTGATTCTTCTTTTTCTTGAAATGTCATCTTTATTCTCTGATAGTGGATATAGATTTCTTTTTCTCATCTTGGAGCTTTTCAACCTGCTAAGTCCCCGTTCTGTAGCTAGTGTGATACTCCTTAGGGAATGCCTCTGCATCCCCCCCTTGCCTGGCTCTCCTTTCTTTGATGTACCCTGCCCTGTCCACCAGTATTCACATCTTCATTAATTATTAAGATCTACTATAGTTTGCTGCCAGTAGTTGTAAAAGGAGTGAAAAATAGTATTAGCATTCTTTTTCATGGACACCTGGGGGACAGCTGTAAACATATAAAATACTCATCCATTATCATTTTGCAATTTCAAGTATTGTAATTATTACTTAAAAATATATCAAAATGAGGGGTACCTGGGTAGCTCAGTCAATTAAGTATCCGACTCTTGATCTCAGCTTAGGTCTTGAGTTCAAGCCCTGTGGTTGGGCTCCACACTGGGCGTGGAACCTACTTAAAAAAAATTCAAAGTAAGTGGCTGGCCCAGACCACGAGTGTTGGAACTTAAAACAACCATTATGTTAGAACCTCTTCATTGTAATTTAGTAGGGCAGAAATTCAGGTGGCCCGGGGATCCCATGTGCAACTGGCAGTTTTGTTGGGACCTGAGCCCTTAAGCTGTGGGGTCTGTGCTAACTCTGGGGAATTAGTGTCAGAAGTGAGTTGAGTTGTAGGACACCCCATTGGTGTCAAAGAATTGAGAACTATTGTTAGAAAATGTGGGGCGCCTGGGTGGCTCAGTTGTTAGGCAACTGCCTTCGGCTCGGGTCATGGTCCCAGGGTCCTGGGATCGAGTCCCACATCGGGCTCCCTGCTCCGCGGGAAGCCTGCTTCTCCCTCTCCCACCCCCCGCCCTTGCTTGTGTTCCCTCTCTCACTGCGTCTCTGTCAAATAAATAAAATCTCTCTAAAAAAAAAAAAAGAAAAAAAAGAAAAAAAAAAAAAGAAAATGACACACCATCTCTCCTTGATTACTACAATAGCCTCCTGGCCAATTACAAATGTAGGAATTCCCACAACACCCTCAGTTTCCATAATTCACTAGAAAGACCCATAGAACTCAGTAAAGTACTGTACTTATGATTATAGTTTATTGTAAAGGATGCAAATAACCAAATGAAGAGGTACGTAAGGCAAGTTCAGGGAGTGGGTCTGCAGCTTCCTCCAGGCAAGTGACCCTTCCGGCACATCCATGTGTTTACCAAACAGGAAGTTCCCTGAACTCTATTGTTTAGGATTTTCATATGGGCTTTCACTGCAGAGGCATGATTAATTAAATCATTGGCCATGGTGATGAAACCCAATCTTCAGGCCCTTTCCAGAGTGAGGTTCTAACCCTCTAATCACATGGCGGGTTCCTCTAGTGACCAGCTACCATCCTGAATGAAGCTAGTTAGGGGCCCCTCTAGGAGTTACCCCTTTAGCATAAACTCAGGTATGGTGGAAAGAGTTTATGGGTAACAAAAGACACTTCTATTGCTTAGGAAATTCCAAGGGTTTTAGACAAAGATTAAGTATGTTTTTTATTGTGCTCCAGGCCACCCCCTATCTTTAACCATGGATCCCTTATATATAAGCAAAAAAAATCATATCTGTCTGAACATAACAGATAACAGCAACATTTGGAAAGGTCAATGTGGGGTAGAAATAGGAGGCTTTTAACTCAATTTCCCAATACATCTGGCCATCAATATCAGTATTATAATTTTACCAACAATGTAGGTATAAGACCCTATTTCATTATGGCAAACATAATCTGAAAAATAAAAGTCAAAAGATACTGGCCCATGGGACGCCTGGGTGGCTCAGTTGGTTAAGCGTCTGCCTTCGGCTCAGGTCATGATCCCAGGGTCCTGGGATTGAGCCCCACATCAGGCTCCTTGCTCAGTGGGGAGTCTGCTTCTCCCTCTGCCTGCTGCTCTCCCTGCTTGTGCTCCCCCCCCCTCTCTGACAAATAAATAAATAAAATCTTTAAAAGAAAAAAAAAGATACTGGCCTATTATTAGAGTCCCATTCAGTCCAGGCCATCATCATATTGTATGAAAATATCTCCCAGGATGAGGCCACTCATGTTCGCAGGCTTCCATTTGATCTTGGCAGATTCCAAAAGCAGGAGTGGCCTCAGTACTACATAGTTTCACTCTTTCAGGCATCTGGTATAATTGAGCTAAGACATAGTATCATCTCCTGCTTTGAGCCTCTTTCTAAGTGTTAATGAATTTGAGTTTCCTTCATTATATAACATATATACATACATTTATTTATTTTTCTCTCCATTTATACCCACACTTTTCCACCTTTCGAAGGGACATGAAGTTCACTCATTGTGCAGCTCTAGATTGCAGACAGCAATATCAGTCTAGCAGGTACCTCCCCCTCAGTCCACTACCATTCATTTAGAGTAGGGTTACACAGATACAGAATTAGTGGGCTATTTTTACTATTAGACATAGCTTCATTCACTGTTAATCATGGTTTTCCCAAATAGGGTAAAGGTACACTCCATCAGGTCCTTAGGAATTCTGACATAAGGATTTAAAATATAGTTTCTTACTTAGGAATCATCCCTGCTTCTGGAACTTATAGCTGTCGCCTTGGTCCTGCGACCATTAGGTAAGAAAAAGAAAGTTGAGGTTGATAAGGGGAAGAAAGAAAAATCAGAGTTTGGTCCAGTGATGGGTATTAAGGAGGGCACATATTGCAATGAGCACTGGGTGTTATATGCAAACAATGAATCATGGAACACTACATCAAAAACTAATGAAGTACTGTATGGTGACTAACATAACATAATAAAAAAAAAAATCACAGTCATTAGTTATCTTCCCTTAGCCCTCCTTATGTTGAGTGTGAGCAAATATTCATGAAGGCGTGTAAGCCAGCCTTCATGTATGTATCTCCCCGTTTCAGATGAACAATGTTTACTTGTCCATTCCAATTCTCTGTCAAACTATTACTCTGAGCAAGATACCTCCCTACTCATTGTTGGACATTATGGGCTGTAAAGCATGTTCCTTGGTCTGAAGAAATAGGACTTGCTGATCCAAATTGGTGCAGTCTCTTCTCTCATGGTTCTTTTATAGTACTCTGAATATTTGCATCTTCCACTGGGTAAGCAAACTCTACTTCAAAATCTATTCTTATTAAAACCCGTTGGCTACCAGGATCCGTTTCACTTGCCAGCTGTGTTCCCCCAGGGAATTTGCCATGTATCATCTGGAGTCTGTCTCTTGTTGGCAGAAAGAACAGTTCGTGGCATTTTGCGCTCCAGAAGTGCAAGAGGAATATATCTAGCTTCAGGCCATATCTGCATTGCTCCAACATCCATGCATTTCATACACAGAGGTAGCCTCCTCAAACAAGTACACAGGGCAATCCACTAGTGAATTCCAATCATCTTGTGAACCTGCAAATTGGTTCTTCTGATGGGCATCAACATGTTCTACTGTACTGCATCCCTCAAATTCTCACAGTGATTTCAATAGGGCCATGCCTCAAAGAGGCATCTCTCTTTTTAAAAATCTTTTATTTATTAAATAATCTCTACTCCCAACATAGGGTTCAAACTCATGACCCCAAGATCAAGAGTTACATGCTCTACCTACCGAGCCAGCCAGGTTTTCCAAGGGTATCTCTTTAATAGGTAAGTTTTCCATTGCTTTTCTGCCTGACCACATGGCCAGGCCAATGGACACCACCCCTGAGTCAGTAAAAGCTCAAACCTAGGGGCTAGGGGCTTTTATCATTGTTCAGTTCTTTAATCATCGCTAGGAAAACAGCATGTAATTCAGCCAACCATGCTGATTTGTTTTTACCCTCCTCAAACAGTTTTTAGCCTTCTAAACAGGATGCTGTTTGTTCACCTTGGAACCGCCATCCACAAGCCAAGCAGCTCCTTGTTGGTCAGTTGAGAAACTGTTTACAGGGCACTGTTAATAGAATAGAATCTTGCAGCTCCTCATGTGGTTCCAAAGTCAGTCCAAGGGGGAGAAGTCTACTTGCCTTGCTTGTGAATCCCCTGGGTAACTTTCTGCATTCCCCTGATAGCATATTCCTATACAAACCATTTCCATTTAATCATAGAAGTCTTCTGGGCACTGCCCTCCCCATTAGTGTGTTTCTGTGACCTCACCCAATTATCAGTGGTATTTCTGGGCTAAAGATTATTATTTTTCATTTTTAAAAATTTTAATTATGATTAAATACACTTAACATGAAGTTTACCAACTTAACCATTTTTAAATGTACAGTTCAGGTATATTTACATTGTTGTGCAACCAATCCCTCGAATTTTTTCATCTTGCAAAATTGAAGCTCTGTACCAATTTAACAGCAGCTCATTTTCCCCTCCTTCCAGCCCCTAGCAACCACTGCTCTACTTTCTCTTCCTATGAACTTGACCATTTTAGATACCTCGTATAACTGGAATCATTATTCAGTATTTATCTTTTTGTGACTGGTATGTTTCACGTAGCATAATGTCCCCAAGGTTCATCCATGTTGTAGCGGGTGTCAGGATTTCCTTCCTTTTTCAGGCCAATATTATATGTACATATATACTACATTTTGTTTATCCATTCATCTGTGCATGGACAGTTGAGTTGCTTCCACCTTTAGGCTATTTTTGTGAATACTGTTGCTATGAACATGGGTGTACAAATATCTGAGACCCTGCTTTTAATTCTTTTGGATACCCAGTAGTAGATTGCTAGATCATATGGTAATCCTACTTTTATTTTTTCTGAAGAACCACCATACTGTTTCCCATAGTGGCTGCACCATTTTACATTCCTACCAGCAGTGCACAAGTGTTCCAATTTCCCCCTGTCCTTGCCAACATTTTCCCGTGTCCTTTGTTATTTTCTGGGGGTTTGTTTGTTTTGGTTCTTTGATAGTAACCATCCTAATGGGTGTGACGTTATACAATTATTTATATCCTTCAGATCTTAGGGGCAGTGTCAACTAATGTCTAATAGCAAGCTAGTAACTGCCCCTCAAATGGAAACCCTCTAGTCCAAAGTCTCAGTAGTCATTACTGTGGGGCATTCACAGGCTTTGCCATAAGCTCCAGTTTATATTCCACATGGGTGTCTGGTACACAGAATTCGCCCATAACAGCACTCCAGTTTTTATTTCATACTGTGTGGGCTTGGGCAATCTTATTTGTTCCCATTTAGCATGTCTAACTAATACTGCATGAAGTGTGGATTTACATGCCTGGAGTTTTACAATACTGGGTAGGGGAAACATTACCAGACACAACATCCATCCACGTAATACACTCGGAGGAATAGAGATCCAATCACTTCATGTAAACATTCTAGTTTTCACCCAAATCTCTACTAATCCTATCAACGATTAACATGTCTATATTCTCTTGATCTGATTACAGCTCCCGTTAGGGATGCACCAATGGGTTTTGATACTGCAGTGCACAAGGTTCCAGAAGCCCCAGAAACTACTCTTCTCCACTCCTGCACCATATGTAAAAATTAATCAGGCAGAAAATATAAGATTCTATAAATAAACTTATAAACGTAGTGTTTATAAGTTAGCCCTGAATAAAAACATTCAAGGTAAACATTCAAAGAATAGAAGTTGAAGGCAAAACTTACATGTTAGTAGAGGAAAAAGAAAGGAATAAAGACAAATAATTTGATACAAGAGAATGCAAGAAAGTTGGAAAAAAAGAGGCAAGGAAGGTGTGGTTAACAGCACACAATAAGCTGACAGAAGGAAATCTGAAAAACATTGAGCTATATAAATATTAGACAAAACAGATTAAGATAAAAATGTTATGGATAGGGGCGCCTGGGTGGCTCAGTTGTTAAGCGTCTGCCTTCGGCTCAGGTCATGATCTCAGGGTCCTGGGATCAAGCCCTGCATCAGGCTCCCTGCTCAGCGGGGAGCCTGCTTCTCCCTCTCCCACTCCCCCCTGCTTGTGTTCCTTCTCTCACTGTGTCTCTCTCTGTCAAATAAATGAATGAAATCTTTAAAAAAAAAAGTTATGGATAATGAGAATCATTACATAATAAAGACATTTACCAGAAACACATAGCAGTTTTCAACTTATATATACAATATAATCTTAAATTACATGAAACAAAAATGTGCATAAAAATAAAGAGAAATTGCCAAATCCACAATTATGGGAAATTTAAAAACCATTCTCAGTGATTGGTAATTCTATCAGATAAAAATATAAAAATAGGATAAGCTAGATTTAAACATCTAAGGAAAGAATTCTACCCCAGTATTTAGAGAATACACTTTCCACTCAAGCATATATGGAACATTACACAGACAAACAGATACACACACACACACACACACATGCACACAGATGCACAGCAGGTCAAAAAGTAAGTCAGTAAAAACCAAAGAATGGAGATCATACAAAGCATTTTAAGAAATAACCTCCAAAATCTGTATGTTTGAAAATTTGAAAACATACTTCTTTATAATTCATGAGTCAAGAAAGCATGAAAATGAGAAAATGTTAGGAACTGAACAACAGTGAAAACACCATGTATCACAGCTCAGGACATGGTGTTAACTAGTACACAGAGAATAAGTTTTAAACTTATCTACAGCAATTAGAAGAAACATTTTTTAAAACTCTTTGTTTTTTTTTAATTTTTTTTTAAGATTTTTTATGTATTTATTTGACAGAGAGAGACACAGTGAGAGAGGGAACACAAGAGGGGGAGTGGGAGAGGGAGAAGCAGGCTTCCCGCAGAGCAGGGAGCCCAATGTGGGGCTCGATCCCAGAACCCTGGGATCATGACCTGAGCCGAAGGCAGATGCTTAACGACTGAGCCACCCAGGCGCCCCCATTTTTTAAAACTCTTAATGCACTGTCTTACCTAAAAATTTAGAACAACAATAATACAAACTGTAAATCCAAAGAATGTGGAAAGAAGAAAAGACAGACAATAGTAGCAAATAAGATCAAAACAGAGTATTAACGAAGAAAAAGGCTGCTTCTTTGAAAAGAAAAAATTTCTGGTGAGACTGGTTACAAAACAGAAAGCAAAACAGAACACAGCTATCCATAAAATACAATTTCAAATTAAAGAAAAATGAATAACTTAGAAAAGTGTATCCTACAAAAACCAAGTCAAGAAGAAATTTTAAAAAATCTGAATAGACTCAAAATTAAAAGAAATTTAGGCAAAAATCTTCCCAGCTCAGTAAGGGAATGAAAATTATAGGCCAATGCCCTTTATGCTCAGAAATGTAAAATTTCTAAGTGTGAGCAAACAAAAATAAATTTATTTAAAAATAAATACATCCTGACCAGGTAGGCTTACCTTAGAAATAAAATGATTTAGTAATAAAATCCGGTACCTGAACTCATCCCATGAACTGATGTGATGCATTTAACTGCCATTCATGCACATTAAAAAAAATCTTAAAACCTTAAAAATGTATGCATTAAAGTCAGAAACATCATAAAAATGCCTGCTTTCACCACCTCTTTCAACGTTATGTAGCTACTGCAGTAAACCAATGTAACACATGTGCACATGTATATGTACACATATTACATGCACAAATACTGACTTCTCATGACTATTCAGTTAACTTTTCACATAGCAGCCTTTGAAAAATCTAAACTATTATTTTAAAAAGCCCCCAAACACACTATAGTTTTTTGGTTTTTTTTTTTAGAAAGTAGTTTTAGATGTCAGAATGTCAAGCAAAGTTACGTTCACCAAGTTACTCTTCACACTTAGTTCCATTCAGAGAATACTGTAAGGAGCAAATCTGAATTGTGTCATTTGTTTGAACCTAAAATGTTTTGTTTCCCTGAGATTCACCTCTTCTTCGGAGAGGAAGAGGCAAAGGCTTTTGTTTTGCTTGCTCAGGTGCTACTGTGAGGAATGTCCAAGAGCTCTCTCCCTTTATTTTCCCTAAAGGTGACTTTCTGTGCAATACCTTTATATTAAAGGGTAATACTACATAAAACTATGAGCCCTCTGAAGGTCGGCAAACTGTAGAAAATGGCGCAGAACAACAGAAAAACGGTGCATCCAAAGAATGACTCCCTCTTTTTCCCATTCCAGAAACCAACACCCCCACTATCAGGTCTTCTCTTCCCCATTGACAAGTGCAAAAATTCTTAATACATTTTATGTACAAACTGCATTTTTAAACTTTAAAGCTGTTGTTTCATTTTCCAGTGGATTTTTTTTTCCTGTTGGAAAATGGTCTGGGTAACTTGGATTAGAATGCATTGTAATTTTTCTCATTAAGACTCATGGGGGGAAATTTTTTTTTAACCTAACGGCTTTTCATTTCGCAACTGAGCTTTCAGGCGTGAGCTGACGACAGTAAACCGGGGACAGGTTACGAAGCCGAAGCTGAAAGACCTTCCCCGAAGGTGCCCCCCCCCCCCCCACGGGACCACCAGCCAATCACGACTAGAAAGAGCTCGGCCAGGCTGCGCACCCAGACCCCAAGGCGCACACCCCAGCGTTCCGCCTGCGCAGCGGGGCGCCGACCGCGGTTCCGGGGCTCCGCGACGACGCGCTGCCTGACCGGTAGGAGCCGCCGTCGGCGAGCGGGCTCCCAGGCCACGACGGGTGCCGTCCCCTCGCCGCCCCCCTCCCCCCCCGCCACCGATCCCTCGACCGGCCGACATGGTTGAGGCGGATCGCCCCGGGAAGCTTTTCATTGGCGGGCTCAACCCCGAAACCGATGAGAAAGGCCTAGAGGCCGCGTTTGGCAAGTATGGCCGCATCAGCGAGGTTCTCTTGATGAAAGATCGAGAAACCAACAAGTCCAGGGGCTTTGCGTTCGTCACCTTCGAAAGCCCGGCAGACGCCAAGGCCGCCGCCAGAGACATGAACGGCAAGTCCCTGGATGGTAAGGCCATCAAGGTGGCCCAGGCCACCAAGCCGGCGTTTGAGAGCGGGCGGCGGGGCGCACCGCCGCCGTCCCGCAGCCGCGGTCGCCTGAGGGGCCTGCGCGGCACCCGCGGGGGCGGCGGCGGCCCGCGGCGGCCCCCGTCCCGGGGCGGGCCGGCGGACGACGGCAGCTACGCGGGGGATTTCGACCCGCGGCCCTCCAGGGCCCCTATGCCCATGAAGCGCGGGCCGCCGCCGCGCAGGGCCGGGCCGCCCCCCAAGAGGGCCGCGCCGTCGGGCCCCGCTCGCAGCGGCGCGGGAATGCGCGGGCGGGCCCCGGCCGCGCGGGGGCGAGACGGCTATGCGGGCCCGCCGCGCCGGGAACCGCCACCCTCGCGCCGCGACCCCTACCTGGGCCCCCGGGAGGAGGGCTACTCGCCCAGAGACGGCTACTCGAGCCGAGACTACCCGAGCGCCCGCGACCCCCGCGAGTTCGTGCCCTCGCCCCGAGAGTACACCTACCGCGATTACGGCCACTCCAGTGCCCGCGACGACTGCCCGTCGAGAGGCTACGGCGACCGAGACGGCTACGGGGGGCGCGACCGCGACTACGCGGACCATGCGAGTGGAGGCTCCTACCGAGACCCCTTCGAGAGCTACGGGGACCCGCGCAGCGCCGTCGCGGCGCGGGGGCCCCCGCCTTCTTACGGCGGAGGAGGCCGCTACGACGACTACCGCGGCTGCTCGCCTGACGTGTACGGCGGCGGCCGCGACAGTTACGGCGGCGGCCGCAGCGACCGCTACTCGAGGGGCCGCGACCGGGTAGGCAGAGCCGACCGCGGGCTCTCCCCGTCCCTGGAGAGGGGGTGCCCGCCCCCGCGCGATTCTTACAGCCGCTCTGGCCGCAGGGTCCCCAGGGGCGGAGGCCGCCTGGGAAGCCGTTCGGAGAGAGGGGGAGGCCGCAGCAGATACTAAGTACCGGCAGACTTGGGACCCAAATTCCGTTTTCAGAGAAACTAACGAAAAGAAGAGTCTGTGCTCTGCTAAACTACCCAAGGACTATACAAGGAAGAGTTGTTTTCACCTTTTTGAGAATTTTCTGTTAACTTCCTCTCCGTAATTTTTGTGCTTTGGGGAGGAAGAAGTTTTAACTTTTTAACTCGTTTAATTGCGTTTTGGAATTGTTAACGTTTCTTTGAACAAGCTCATGTTAAAAGTATAAGACTTGAACCTGCGTACTAGTCTTCTTATATTTTCAAGTAAAAATTCTTCTAAAGGCTTCCTCGCTTCTAAATTTTCATGATAAATGAGACAAACAGTTCTAAGATCTTTTACAAACATCTGCCCACCAAAAATGGAAAAACGGATCATTCTGTTAATTCAAACCAACTAGATTTTGGGGGGAAGAGTGGGAGGGAATTGGTGTATACTACGCTTAAGATTTCAGGGCATCTCTCAAACCCAGGCTCGGTGTTCCCAGTATTTTTAAAAAAAATGACCAGCAGCAACAACAAAAATCACTTAGATGCTTATTAAAGGAAGTTCTTTTCACTCTGTAAGTAAAAAAAAAAGCAAGTGGACAATGCTGGCCGTATTTTGTTTTTTTGCCTTTTCTTTGGGAATCTGCAGGACCTCCTGTCCCCTTTCTCTCAAAAATACTGTTAATGTGTGTTGAACAAGAATGGAATACCAAATTAAAGATTTGGCCAACCAACCACACAGCTGCAAAAATTCCAGACAAACATCAATTAATAGCATTTATTTTCACTACCAACAAATTACTAAGAAATAAGTAGAAAATACACCAATAGTGGATTTGGGGATCATATGGCTTCCATTTCTAACTCCGAGCTACTTGCCCTTGGCTCTAGAGCCAGCTGCTGGCTCTGGTGGAGAGAATTAGGTTTCTGCCCCCAGGGGTGGAGGAATCAAAAGTGAGCAGCATCAGAGCTCAGAAGCTCAGAGAATTCCTGAGAGAGCTTGACATTTCAACATCTGAGGATTTTCATCCTGGTATGAGGGACCTGGGTCTACCTGTTCACAAAAGGCAAGGGGATGGGTTGAGTGTTCTGTACTGTTAACGTGGGGGAGAAGGGCTTGAGCAGACAAAGATCAGAGAGGCTTCCTCCAGAGTGCCTCAGGAGGGATGTAACAGTCTCCTCTTTCCACTCCAAGCTCAGGGCAAGAAGCACATTTTCCAGTCAGCGCCTGTGGAATTTCCCGGTTTATTTGAGAGGAAGGTAATTGCACAGTCCAGGAGCTCTAGTAGCTGCCAGAGAAAAAGGATCAGGTTAAAATAGTAGGATTCCTGTTCTGCGTAATAATTGCTGGAGGAAACAGACAAGCACCTGAACAACAACAACAAAGTACTTAAAGAGATCTGAATGTACTACACTCACATACACAACTCTAAAAATACGGTTTTTTGATAATAAAGTAGGTGAATTACAGGAGAGGCTGCATTAGTGGCCCAGAAGATCAAATGCAGGAAATAGCTTAAAAAAAAAAAAAAAGGTCCAGGAATCAATCTCGCAAAAATGTGTAATAGCTTTATGGAAAAATTGTTAATATTTATTAAAGGACCTAAAAGAAGACTAAAATGGGAGGTTTGTATCATGTCATGGTTGGGAACACTTTTTTTTTAACTATTCTCAATCTCACCAAATTAATTTGGAAAATCAATACAACTTCAAATGAAGTTACAACATGACTTTTTCCACACAGCTCTCTTCTCTTTCTTAATAATACCCGTTTATTTGTGTGATCAACGATGGGATACTGAATATGGATACTGAATAAAAGATTTGGCCAACCGGCCACAAAACAAAAAAAAAAAGTAGCTTCAATTCACTACAAACAAATGATTAAGAAACAGGTAAGAAAAAGACACTAATGGGGGATTTAACTAATAATCCTAAAGCTTCTATGGTGGAATAAAGAGCAAGAAGAGCCAAAGCAATTCTGAAAAAATAATTAGAAAAGACTCACCCTACCAGATATCAAAACTTGTTACAAAGTTAGAGTAATTTAAGCTGTGTGATATCAACAGACAAGGATAGACAGACCAACAGAACCAAAATAGTGAGCCTAGAAACAGGCCCACTTGCATATAAAAACATGATATACGACAGATGTAGCTTTGAAAGTCACTGATGAAAGGATGGACTTTTTTTGTTTTTGATGGCGATCTCTTTGCAAAAAGATAAAATGAGATTCACTAACCCAGCATACACAAAAATACATTCTAGATGGTTTGAAGATATAAATCTGAAGAGGAAATTTTTAAATACTTAGAAGAAAATGAAGAAATGTATCACACTGGGGTAGAGAACTTTTTAAGACATAAAACACAATCCTAGAAGGAAAATGTTGATAGAATTTTCCACATTATTATTTTTTTATGATAGGATACTTAACTGTGAAATATCAAACTATAGATTGGAAGAATTTATTTGCATTGAAATAACTTCCAAAAGAATGCTTAGGAACCAGTAAGAAAGAAAAACACCAAGGAAAAAAAAAAGGGGGGGCAAAAGGACTGATACCTTTCTGATAGAGGTATAAATTGACATAATCACTGGAAATAATTTTGGCAATGCCTAGTAAAGTTGGTGGGTGCATTCCTTATGACTCAGAAATTCCACTTCAAGGAGAGGACCTAGAGAAACTTGCACATGTACACAGGAGATTTGCTCGAGATTGGGCCTTACTGCACTCTTTGAATGTTAAAAAAATAGAACCAGTCTGCCTGGAGTGGATCAACGTGAGGTTTATTCTTATAATGAAGTTCAATGTAGAAGCCAATGTGAATCAACAAGATCCACATGTAACAACATAGGTAAATATCACAATATTTGTTGGGTGAAAAGGGTAAATTGCATAAATACAGGTGTATTAAAAAAATACGTGATTGGAGTGATACACAAGAAATAGGGAAGTTTAGTGTGAGGAAAGGAAGGTGGGATGAGGAATGGGCTTTAGCTAAACCTGCAGTGTTTTTTTCTTTAACAGATGGGTTTTAAGCAAAAATGACAATGTTAACATCTTAAATTTCTATGTACATTAGCATCTCTTTGGTATTCTATAATTTTGATACCGTTCATACTATAAACTTTAACATGAAAAATAGAGCTTCGCATAGCACCAGCATATAATGGCTACTCAAAAATGTTAACTATTATACCGAAACTGTCTTTCAGATACAACACTCTTGACAATGACTGTCCCTCTTGGCTTTGTTTATGGGTGATGCCTTATTCTATTTGACTCAGTTTATAGAGCCTGCTCTCTTAGACTGTGCTCACAGCCAGCTCACCATAACCTCAAGGGTGGCGCATGCATATCTGAGAACCAAATCTTAGAGGAAAGTAGTTCTTCCCTTTGACATTCTTTTTTTTTTTTTTTTAAGATTTTATTTATTTATTTGACAGAGACACAGCGAGAAAGGGAACACAAGCAGGGGGAGTGGGAGAGGGAGAAACAGGCCTCCCGCAGAGCGGGGAGCCCAAAGCGGGGCTCCATCCCAGGACCCTGGGACCATGACCTGAGCTGAAGGCAGACGCTTAACGACTGAGCCACCCAGGCGCCCCTCCCTTTGACATTCTTTCTGAAGTATAACAGCGATGAAAACCTTTTTCCAATTAACAAAATGCCAATTTCTGAAGAGTAATCTGAATATTAAACTATTAAAAAAAAGTGAGGTGTAAACATTTGGAAATAAAGTCTCTTGCAGAGCTTCAATGAGTTCAAGAGGTCATAGCGTACAAAGGCTGTGGATTTCTGAAGTACATATACAGTAGAGAAGCCTCAGTGCTTCTTTACTGGAAATTAATGTAGAAAGCTATTTTTGTAGGAAAATATGTAAGAGAGAGAGCAATTGAGAACTCTTGTTTATAATTGCTTTCCTAATGATGAGAGAAAAAGCATACCAGGTATTTCGCAGGACTTACCCACTGGGTATAATTTAAAGAATGTGCATCTCAATAACCAAAACCTTTGTGTTCTCTGTCTTGAGCTTGGCTCAGTCTACTCCTGAGACCCTATTTCCACGTTCCTTCTGTCCAAAACAGGGTTCCAGGAGCATTGAAAGTATCCATGTGGTCCCTGACAGCATTACTGAGTGTTCCCCCACCAGGTGAGGCCTGAACATCTTCCATCTTTGATTGCAACCTGAATCCTGTTGTGGGTCCTGGGGCTCTCCTAGAGTGCTGGAGGTAGACCTCTTTCCTAGAGGGGAGTAGCTCCCCTTTTTCCCTTGCCTCAGGTCAGGTAAGATGGGGAAGATTTTCTGCTTATATTCCTTCTACCTGGGACCTCTAATATTTCTCAGCCTTTAGATTATTGGGGTTTGTGCTGCCACCCTTTTAGCCTTTACCTTAAGAAAGGTGATGTGATTTCCCTTCTCTTCTTGCACAGAAATTTCCTTTTTGGGGACAGTTACTCTGTTCTTGACTCTTGAGCATATTTAAGAACTCACCAAGCAGAGTCAGGTTGTGTTGCTTTTGCTGTGCACATATGGAATCCAGTGGTAGTGGGAATTCTTTTCAGAATTCAAATATTCTGTTTGTGGTGATGTTGTTTCTGAAGCTAATTTCTCTTACAGTATGGCACATCTAAAAACTCTTTAAAAGTTATTCTCAGTATAAATATTTTGAGAGTGACATTTAATATGGGTATCAAGTGCAAAAAGTAAACTATAGCAACTACAAAGCAGCAATGACTCTGTGGAATGCATTCCACTATCATATTTACTAAAATGCTCAAGGAGAATGAAAAAAATCTGAGGATGTATTATGAAATTCTTAGGGAGAGCATTAGGAAAAAATAGTGAAGCTTCTTTGTTATGTTTGGAGGCTGCTTATCATAGTAAAAGGGTAGTCTTGGTCATATGTATGAGTCTTCATTCTGTTATTTAGGTGACTTGGGCATTTTTTTTTTAAGATTTTATTTATTTGAGAAAGAGACAGCACAAGTGGGGGGAAGGGCAGCCAAAGAGGGGAAGGAACAAGCAGATTCCCTGCTGAGCCAGGAGCCCCACATGGGACTCGATCCCAGGACCCGAGATCATGACCTGAGCCAAAGTCAGACAGACGCTTAACCGACTGAGCCACCCAGGCGCCCCTGGGTAATTTTCTTAAAAATTTTGACCTTCTGTTTTTTTCACTTGCAAATGGCAATGATAGAACTATTTTGAAAAGTCTGAAATAAGAGAATGCACGTCAAGCAAGCAGCACAGTGAGTGGACTTGCAGGCGGGCTCATTACACGGTAGTACCACGGTGCTCGGCACAGAGCTGTAGCACAGACTCCCCCTTGCAACTTAGCATTGCGTTGACCAGTCAAACTGCTTATGTACTAGAAGTCTTCAGAAAGTTCAACTTGAGAGTTTTATTGTATTTATAGTCCAGGTGTACTCACCCAGCTTGAAATCTTGGAAACATCTTCGACTCTTTGCAGTCCCCACTCTGCCTCTACCTTCTGTACTTCTTAACAACTAGGGTGACCAAAAACTTCTACAGGCAGGCTCAGTGTCCCATTCCTAACTAATCTGAAGGGATAGATGTTATCAAGATCTTTTTTTCCTTCAAATCTAGTAGGGTTTAGAATTCTTGCTCTCTGGTATAATTGGCTTAGACTTCACTTTACCTCATAAATAAAACAGCTAATACCGTGCCTGGGTTTTAAAGGGCATGGCTATCGTTACTTACAATTGACCCAGGGCCCAGCGCACCTCAGGAAGTCCCTGAGTTGCAGTAAAGTGTAGTGATCTCAAATACGTAGCACAGAATCTGGTAGACCTGAATTCAAATCCTGCATCCACCACTTACTAACTGTGTGATCTTGGTCGGGCTACTTTCTAGCTCTCTGCTTTGCTTCCCTTGCCTATGAAACAGAGACAAGAGTGCTCACCTCATGAGGTTGTTTGTCCATCTGTTTACTCATTAAATACAGTGATGAGCAGATCCTTATGTAGTACCCACTGTATGTCAAGCACTATGTTAATATTGGAACAAGGCAGACAACACCATGGCGCATATACTTGGCTGCTGAATTCATGTTCATTAGGGACGAATCATAGAGCATTAGCAGTTGGTGGTTGCCCAGATGCATACTGGGGGGAATGCACAGGGATCTAACAGGATTAGACATTAGGTCCCTCCTATCCCCTGCCCCTCCACCTGGGACTCTAGTTTTCTTTTACTTTTTTGCCTTTTTTTTTTTAGTATAGTTGACACACGATGTTACATTAGCTTTAGGTGTACAACTTAGTGATTTGGCAAGTTCACGCATTATGCTGTGCTCACCACAAGGATAGCTACCATCTGTCACCGTACGATGCTATTATACTCTCATGGACTATATTCCTTATGCTGTGCCTTTTATTCCTGTGACTTACTCATTCCATAACTGGAAGCCTTTATCTCCCCCTCCCCTTTACTTATTTCGCCCAGCAACCCCCTCCCCTCTAGAAACCATCTGTTCTCTGTATTTGTAGGTCTGATTCTGCTTTTTGTTTGTTTATTCATTTGGTTTTTTTGTTTGTTTTTTGGTTTTTTAAGATTCCACTTATGAGTGGGATCATATGGTATTTGTCTTTCTCAGTCTGGGTTGTTTCAGTTTACGTAATATCTTCTGTATCCATCCATGTTGTTTCAAATGGCACAGTCTTATCTTTTTTTATGGCTGTATAGTGTTCCTGTGTGCTCATGTGTGTGTATGTGTGTGTATTCCTCATCCATTTGTCTGTTGATGAACACTTAGATTGTTTCCATATCTTGGCTATAAGCAGAGGGGTGTGTATAGCTTTTCAAATTATTGTTTTCATTTTCTTTGGGTAAATACCCAATAAGTGAAATTTTTGGATCATATGGTATTTCTTAATATTTTCAGAAATCTTTTTTTAAGATTTTATTTATTTATCTGAGAGAGAGTACACAAGCAGGGGGAGGGGCAGAGGGAAAGGGTGAGGGAGAAGCAGACTCCCCACTGAGCAGGGAGCCCGATGCAGGACTCCATCCCAGGAACCTGGGAACATGACCTGAGCCAAAGGCAGACGCTTAACTGACTGAGCCATCCAGGCGCCCTATTTTCAGAAATCTTAATACTGCTTTCCACAGTGGCTATACTAATTAACATTCCCACCAACAATGCATAAGGGTTCCTTTTTCTTCACATCCTCACCAACACTTGTTTCTTGTCATTTTGTTTTAGCCATTCTAACTGGCATAAGGTGATATCTCATTGTGGTTTTGATTTGCATTTCCCTGATGATTAGTGATATTGAGCATCTTTCCATATGTGTCTGTTGGCCATCTGGATGTCTTCTTTGGAAAAATGTCTACTCAAGTCCTTTGCTTATACTTTAATCAAATTGTATTTTTGATGTCAAGTCATAGAAGTTCTTTATATATTTTGGATTTTAAGCCCTTATTGGATATATCATTTGCAGATATCTTCTTCCATCAGCACGTTGTCTTTTAGTTTTTTTTAATGGTTTCCTTTGCTGCACAAAAGTTTCTCATTTTAATGTAGTTCTGATAGTTTATTTTTTGTTTCCTTTGCCTTAGGAGACATATCTAGAAAAATGTGGCTATGGCTGATAGAGAAATTACCACCTGGGTTCTCTTCTTGGATTTTTATGGTTTCAGGTCTCACATTTAGGTCTTTAATTGTTTTGAGTTTATTTTTGTATTTGGTGTTAGAAAATGGTCCAGTTTCATTCTTTGACGTGTAGCTGTCCAGTTTTCCCAGCACCATTTATTAAGAGACTGTCTTTTCCCCATTGTATAGAAATTAATTGGCCATAAATTGCGGATTTATTTTTGAGGTCTCTATTCTGTTCCATTGGATATATATGTCTGTTCTTGTGCCAGTACCATACTGTTTAGATTTCTACAGCTTTGCAGTGTATCTAGAAATCTGGGATTGTGGTACCTACCATTTTGTTCTTTCTTGGGATCGCTTTGGTTATTCAGGGTCTTCTCTGGTTCCATACAAATTTTAGTAGTATTTGTTCTAGTTTTGTGAAAAATGCAGTTGATATTTTGATAGGGACTGCACTGGATCTGTAGATTGCTTTGGGTAGTATGGACATTTTAACAATATCAATTCCTCCAATTTAGACATCAGCTTTGGGAGAGGAACTTCTACGTTTGGGCTCTGGGGCTTTTGAGTTGCATAATAGAGAAAGTGCTAGCTAGAATAATCCAGGATTAAGGTACAGTAGCAATATGTCATGACAGAACTTTAGCTCTAACCCTGCCCTCACTCATTGCTCATGGATGGGATGTGAAGGAGTCGAGGTCTTGATAATAAAACCTATCTGCCTACTTCAGACTGATTAAAAAATGGGACACTGAGACTCCTGATGAGGGTTTTTTACTAGCCCAGATGTCAAGAACTGGAGAAGGCAGGGACAGGGGAATATAAATGGTGCTGTAATATAATGGCTGTGAAGGCGTTACTCTGCATAACACCTCTTCTGAGATGTTGGGGGGATGGCCCCAAAGTCTTGCAGTTGAAACCATATGACATAGCCAACTAGCAGTAGGGTTTGCTACATCACCATTCATGATTGTGAAAGGATTAGCCCTTTCCTAACATCATAACTGTAGGGGCAATTGTGGTCCAAGCTGTACAGCTGACCATGATTAAAACTAGGTCTTCCCAGTTTCCACTGATACTCTGCATAAGGCCAGTCTCTTTCTGGGAGGCCAATCTGCTGGGGATTAGTTTTGGACAAGTTAATCCTTATCTCTTAGCTAAGCAATGGAGACACTGTGTGAACAAAAGTAGACATCATTAATCCTCAAAGGGATTAATGTTCAAAAGAGATAGACTTCGGTTAAAAAAATGCAAACTTTCGACTGTGATAATCATTATGAGAGAGCTACCTAGTGCTATGAGATACTATAGTAATAAAGGTTTAGTGTAGTACAGGATGTTGGAGAATGCATCCTTAAGGAAGTGATGATTGAATTCAGATGTGGAGGATGAGTAAGAGCTACATTGCTGGGAAAATTAAACGAGACAATATATTAAAGCATGTAGTCATAGGAAGCTCTCCTTAAATAGAGACTATGGTTTTCTTATTGCTATTCTTTTTTGACATCGAGATAGTTTTTGCTGGAAGTTTAAGCTATATGGATCAGGGTGAAGGAACACAGATAAATTGCTAACATTTTAATTTAAGAAGGTATACCTTGAGGTTGATTACCAGGAGAACACAAAAGAAGAATGCCAAAATGTGAATCAAGAGAGGCAGAAAGTATGCGATCAGTCTGAGGTCAAACTAATATAAAAAAATTAACAGGGAAAATGTAGAAACTGGGAAACAGGCATGGACTATTGGGATTAATGCCCTGGTGAACTGCATTTGTAGTGATTACCCTTTAAAGTCTGAATCACCTTCCTGGAGAAAGTCACTCTTCGTTTTTTAATTTATTATTTATTTATAAGAGAGACTGAGCGGGGCTGGGGCGGGGAAGTGGGGGCAGAGGGAGAGGGAGAAGCAGACTCCCCACTGAGCAGGGAGCCCAACACAGGGCTCAATCCCAGGACCCTGGGATCATGACCTGAGCCGACCTGAGCAGAAGACAGACGCCCATCCAGCTGCTCCTAAATTTTTTTTATTAAGATTTTTTATTTATTCATTTGAGAGAGAGAGCACAAGAAAGGCAGAGCAGGAGCAGGGGGGTCAGAGGGAGAGGGAGAAGCAGACTCTCCGCTGAGCGGGGAGCCAGACCTGGGTCTTGATCCCAGGACCCAGGGATCATGACCTGAGCCTAAGGCAGAGGCTTAACCAACTGAGCCACCCAGGCGCCCCAGAAAGTCACTCTTTTTAAAGGTGTCAGTGCTGTTTGAATCTGGGATGAACCAGATCCTGTCTTTATCCCTTAAGGTACTCACAGTCTGGTGTGGTTGGCAGATTGTTCTGCCTCAAATTACCTTCAGTGCAAAGTAGAGAGAGATTAAGTGCTATGAGATAGGTGTGGGCCATGTGCTAAGGGAGGAAAGGAATTCTGAGTAGAGGAAGGCTTTCCAGAGGATGTGAATTTCAAGGTTTTCCCTGAAACGGAAGCTCCTCCTCAGTGTGTACATATTGTACATTTTAGAGACAGCTGGGTCCATTTTTTCCCCTATTTTCACTTAATTTTAGGATTGTTCTCATCTTTGTTGATTTTATTTCCCTCTCTGCTAATTTACATCTACTTTATTCCATTGCCAATTGGAAGCCATTGAAACTTCTGAAGACAGGAGTAGTGATCTGAACTGCACTTGACTGTTATATCCCTGGCATCTGGAAGATGGACTGCAGAGAAAGGTTGGAGGCAGAGGGCCATCCTGTATGTGATAAGGCTTACATTTTTTATATTAAAATTGCCCTAGTGGATTAAGAAACTGGGTGGTGCAAAGTGTTTCTAGACTCTGAACAGAAGTTAACCTGTGAAAACAGTCCACTAGATGGCACCAAAAGCTTAAGGATTGTGGCTTCACAGTTCTGTCCTTGTACTTGCCACCTAGTAAACGAGCTCCAAGGCCAGCAGCTGTGTGGCTGAGTGGTGCTGGCACCTTCCTTCTGAGTATAGTGAAAATGAAACAGGGACAACTGGAAATCTTCACTGACTCAGATATGGAGCACTGGGCACAGTTGGAAAGACCAGAAATATATCCAAGTGTATCCAAGTATTCAAACTGGTAGGGAAAGACAAATAGTGCAGTAAGTCATGCTGATTTAATTGGCTAAGTACTTTGGGGAAAAAAACACACACTTTTATACTCCAAAATAAAGTCCAGGTGGATTAACTTGTATTTTAGATAAGGTTTTTTCTAAAAAAATTATTTCCAGTTTTCTTGAGATATAATTAATATATATCGCTGTATAAGTTTAAGGTGTACAGCATAATGGTTTGACTTACATGTTGTGGAATGTTCACCAAAATATGTTTCGTTAACATCCATCATCTCCTATAGATATAATAAAAAAAAAAAGAGGGAAATATTTTTTTTCCTTGTGATGAGAACTCTCAGGAAGTCCTCTCTTAGCAACTTTCCTGTATGTCATACAGCGGTGTTAGCTGTGCTCATGAGGTACTTTACATCTCTAGTGCTTACTTATAACTGGAAATTTATACCTTTTGATCACTTTCCTTCCATATTCCCTCCTCTCTTCCCCCTCTTCTGGTACCTGCAAATCCTGTGTCTTTTTCTAGGGGTTTAAAATCATTTTAATTGTGGTTAAATACACATGCAAGTTACCATCTTAACCATTTTTAAGTGTATGGATCAGTGGCATGAAGTCCATTCACACTCTTGTGCTAACATCACCACCGCCCAGACACAGAACTCTTTTCATCTTGTAAAATGATAAATTAACTTTTCAAGTATAAAAGCCAGAGGCTACAAAAAGCTTAGAAGATATAGGTGTGTTTTATGTAATCTTGAGTTTGGGAAGATTTTTCGAAGCCCAAACAGCAGAAGTATCAAAAGTTACATATTGATACATTTGATTGCATAAAAATTAAAATTCAGTTTCCATATAGATAAGCCTCAAAATTTATGAATTAATCATATATATTTATTCTGTTTGCAAAACTCATCTCCATGTGGTTAGAGGACTGTAAGACTGAGGTCCCTGTTTTTTGCTGGCTGTCAGCCAGGTGCTGCTCTCAGTTCCTAGAGGCTACCCCCCAATTCCTTGCCATGTGACCCTCTCACAGGCCCTTTCAGAACATGGCAGCTTATTTCTTCAAAGCCTGCAAGAGAGAGTCTCTCCAGTCCGCTAATGTAGACTCTTGTATATACCAACAGAACAGAACGTTAGTCTTACATAGTATCTGTAGAGCATCTCCATAATCACAGTGGTGACATCCCCTCACCTGTGCCATGTAATGTAACCTCATCAAGGCAGTAGCTCCCCCATGTGCGTTTATCACATGGAGGAAACATGAAGTATGAGTTCTAACAAGTTCCAAAAAATTGAATAAGAATAAGGGTTCCCAAACTCAAGAATAAGAATAGGTGGCTTTAAGTAATGGATAGATTCTAATTCTATTTCACTTTTAATAAGTTTAAAGTCTAAATTCATATTGGAACTTAATGCTGTATAGAAACTACGCAATTAAAGAGGTTTATATACTTAGGATAAATTTAGCCTAATATTTTTCAAATTCAAAAATAAGAAATGGAGAGAGTTAAAATAATTTTGACCTATATGATCTCTAAGTTTTCTTGCTGGCTCTAATGATAATATCAGAAACAACTAATATTTTTCAGTGATTCCTCTGAACAGGCACTGAGATAATTCACCTCATTTAATTCACAGTGATCCTAGGAAGTAGATAACTTTTTAAAAAATTTTTATTTATTTATTTGTCAGAAATAGAGAGGGAGAGCACAAGCAGGGGGAGGGGCAAAGGGAGAGGGAGAAGAAGACTCCCCAATGAGCAGGGAGCCCGATGCGGGACTTGATCCCAGGACCCTGGGATCATGACCTGAGCCGAAGTCAGACACTTAAGTGACTGAGCCACCCAGGCATCCCAGTAGATACCTTTTTTATACCCATTTTACAGATGAGGAAATTGAGGCCTAGAGAAGGTGGTAGGTTTCTATGATGTCAATCCAAGTGACTCGTTTCTCAGCTTGAAGTTCTAGGAAAAGTTACTAAATGGGGAATGTTCTTTTCCTACTTAATAAGCATTCATATTTCAAAATTATAGAAAATATTTAATGAGAAGAAATATATTAAAAATTAGCATGTAGACTACTTAACAGAGATAAAGCTCCACTGATCCCTAGTTTCACCCAATGTGTTAGTGTCTTTTTATAACTCACACTTCACACCTCCTCCCAGGATGGGATGATCAGGATAGAGCAGGAGGACACCTTGGGTGGTCGCAGTGGCATTCTGCTGGCTCCTGCCTGTTCTTCGTTATTATGATCATTAATTTCTTTACAATTAGCATCTTATCCCCCTATTGTGACAGCTGTTTTGAACTAAGAAATCTCACAATGAATCTTGAATCATAATTGATAATGTATGTTTTTCAAAGATCCTATAGTGATTTTTGGTATCCCATCCAGAGAAGCTCAGCTTTGTCACAATCTTGGGGCACGTACCACCTTCAAACTGACCACTTTTTGGTGGCAGTTGTCTGGATGTAAATTGAAATCACTCCTTGTCAGTATTCGATTCCCTATCATGTCTAAGTTCAATCGTGTCCTCACCTGAATCTTCCAGTTACTTCACAGGCAGCATTGACTCTTGTCCAGTTTGAGACTGTAAACACATAGATGTCCTACTTTCCCCATGATATTATGATACCATTTGCTTTTATTTTTCCAATAACATCAAGATATGTAATAAGATTCTGTCTCCAGACTTGAATTTGTGACAGAGAACTCAATCTTATTTTTATCTGTGTTTTATTTCATTATTGAGGCCCCATGTAGCAGAGTATGGGTTTAGCCTTCCTTTCAGTCTGGAAATTTAATTGTTACAAGCTTTTTCCTGCAGACCTCATTCTAGTTTTGGGTGAGATTCTAAACCTCCTAAAGTTGATATTAAGATGGGTGTTTCTACCAAAATTAGAGACCTGGAAAAGTGAACCATTTGTATATTTAATTATGGGGGAAATGTTCCTGGGGTCATAATCAGTCTGGGCATTTAGACAGGCTGGACATGTAGTTCCGCTTTTCAGATGCTCTGCGGTTTCCAAGAAAATGTCCAGCCCGCGGGTGAGGAATGAAGGGGCACGGAGCATGTGAAAAGGAGCCTCTTCATGCTTGCGGTGCCCTCAGGCTTCTATTCATTCATTTAGTAAAGATTAAGTCAACACTTAAGCCTGGCCAAGCATGATTCTGAAAGGTAGACGTGCAGATTGCAGCAACAGTGACGATCTCTTCCTTGGACTATTGTCTCTCTCGGTCCGGGGGGAAGAAAAACCCAACCTAGCACCTGTAATCCAACTCCTGTAGTAAGAGTACAAATGAAAACATTTCACCTCAGGAGCAGAAAACAGACTTTTGCTTTAGCACAGAAGGAAAATTGAAGACCAGAAATGAAGCTAAATAAAAGGCCGAAGTCAAGCAGGGTCTGGATGAAGCTGTTGTGTGTTTCCTCTTTTATGTCCAGTGAAATATTTTTGACACTAGAACTCCTAAAATACTGTATAACTAAGTGAATTGAAAAATTGCTTTCTAGAAGCTTTGAGGATGCATCATTTCTCTGAGATAAGGGAGTCATAAATACTGTGAACATTTTGATATACTAAAATAGCAAACTAAGAAGATTAGCTTTTGCCAAATGGATTTTATGGCCTCAGTAATAACACTGCTTCGTTTATTTTCATTATTTCCAGTGGAGTAAAGACTCCACATGTAACTAATATATTTGGATTAACTCCTCTGTGCTTCATTTTTTCTGGGAAGGTTTAACAACAAAGCTAGCTTTATGAACCTTGGGGGAGGGATGTACTTTGTTGAACCCCTCATCTGATTTTATACATGTTTCTAAACATGTTCTTAGGCCTCAAATGGTGCCCAGGAGAGATGAAATTACCCAGGCCTCAGCGTCTTAAGGGTGTAACTGCTGGCTGAGCTGGACAAGTACATAATTAAGGGTAGCTGTGGAGTAGGCTCGGGCTGGGGCTAATCCACTCCTGCAGCAAAAAAACATGATTCCCGGCCTGGTGCATGGGCCGGGCGCTGTTCCTTCCTAACCCTTTTGGATGGTGTTTTCTCAGCCTCTGACTCTTTCCTCAGACACGTGCACTGGTCAGCACTTGGCTGGAGCCCCAAGTGGATCCTCAGCAGATGTCCAGAGTTCTGTCTTTGCGCTGCATGGCTTTCTGGTCCTTGGTCTGTGTGTGGTGGAGGACTTGCTCCCCTCTGGACTCCTGTCTCTGGGTCCTCACTAAGGGCTTCTTACTTAGGCCAAGCTCAGCCTGGGTTCCCTCCCTGCTCTCAGTAAAAATGGGCCTTTCATAGGAGAATACGAATTGTAGAAATAGATCCAAGAATACATAGAATATATAAATAGGGTAATGATCATGGAAGTAATCTAAAATGTGAAAGAACTCTCTAAAACCACACTTGTTTTGTTCAGATTTTAAAGAAAGAAGTAATTCTAATTATGTCTAAATTCATTTTACAAGCCAGTATATAAACTTGCTACCAAAAAAATATAAAAATATGAAAATTATAGGCACCTTTCACCTATAAATATAGATAAACATATATTCTCAATAATATAATAATGAGTCACATAACACTGAAAGAAAAATACACCATGAATAAATAGGAATGTAGTTTTATAAAATCTGATACAGTATTTTATACAGTAGATCAAAAGAAAAAAAAGTCACAACTGTCTCCATAGTTTCCAATGAAGCATTGATAAAAATTCAATATCCATTTTTGATACAGACTCTCAGGAAACCAAAAATATAACATGATAAAAATGTATCTATTTTAAGCATTCTTTTTTAGATTTATCCATTTTAGAGAGAAAGCGAGCATGTGTGCATACAGGGAAGGGCAGAGGGAGAGGGAGAAACAGACTCCCTGCTGAGCAGGGAGCCCAACTCGGGGCTCCATCCCAAGACCCTGAGATCATGACCTGAGCCAAATCAAGAGTCAGAGACTTAACCAACTGAGCCACCCAGGTGCCCCTCAACTGACAGCATTCTTAATACTAAAGCAGAAGGAATCTGACTGAAGTAAGAAATAAGACAGAAATATTGCCATCATAATTATTCAGGATTGCTCTATGGTGTCAGCATAAGAAAAAAGGCAAAAGGAATTAAATAAGGAGACGAGATATAATGATGTGCTGATAACATGATTATTTCCTTTTAACTGCTTAAATGAGGACAGAGCTATGCTTTCAATGTCAAGAATGAAACCATATTTTTCACCCCTCCCATTTTTCAAAAAGAGATTAGAATGTTTCTACACCCTAATTTCCTCCCATTGCCCTTCACAGTTTAGAATCATTGGGCTTTTAGATATTTATTGTTTCATGTAGCTTCTCTGGCAAAAATAATTAGTGACCTGAAACTAAAACATAATATGTTAATTATACTTCAAAAAAAAGAAAAAGAAAAAATTAGTGACAAGTATTTAATTCCATTAGGATATTTTTAAATTATGTAGTATAAGTTTTGTTTGTTTTTAATACTTACTGCCAATTTTTTGTACCATCTTCCCCTATTAAGTTTAAAAAAATTTTAAAGTTATATTACAGTCAGCAAAAGCAGAGTCTGGAATAGCTTTTAAGGACAGAAATGTGGTTGTTAGATTTTAAGTTCTTCTATGGTTGGGAATGTGTTTCAGTGGATTCTCAAATGGATGCTTGCAAGACCAGATAGAAAATGTTGGTGTGTCTATCACTTGTAGTTAATGCTAAACTGTTTTCTGGCATTTATTATCATAGAGCAGACATCTAAGGCCAACAGGACTCTATTTTTCCTTTGTGGTTCATCTTTTCTTTTTACTTGAATGCTGGGTTGAATTTGTTTTTTCATCCTTAGAATTACAGGTTTTATGAGGTAGTACCTTCCCTCCCCCCATTACATTTGCTGTGAGTGAAGTGAAACATTTCAATCTAAAAATTCAGCCAGTTTTTTAGTTCAGGCATATTTTTCTTTTACTTAATTGATTTTGAACCACACAACATATTTAAAGAATAATACACCATGAGCAAATAGGAATGTGGTTTTCAAAATCTATTAATATAGTCTTTTATATCAGTAGACCAGAAGAAAAAAGATCACATGATCATACCCATAGATCCCAATGAAGCATTAATGAAATTCAGTATCAATTTTGAAACAAACTCCTAGTAAACCAGAAATAGTACGTATTTCTATTTCTCTTTTAAGAATGCTTCCTGTAGTGGCATCTGGGTGGCTCAGTCGTTAAGCGTCTGCCTTCGGCTCAGGTCATGATCCCGGGGTCCTGGGATCGAGCCCCACATCGGGCTCCCTGCTCGGCGGGGAGCCTGCTTCTCCCTCTCCCACTCCCCCTGCTTGTGTTCCCGCTCTCGCTGTGTCTCTCTCTGTCAAATAAATAAATTAAATCTTTAAAAAAAAAAAAAAAAAGAATGCTTCTTGTATGCGTAAAGCACTTGATTTGTCTTCCGTGTCCCTAGTATTTTCTCCTGTCAGTTCTGTCCATACAAGGTCATTTGTTTTGAGGTTTAAGAGTTTTTCTTGAGCAGGTATTTACTTTGTTATCTCAGTTTTTTCTCATGGCAAATCTCCATTTAAAAAATTTAGCCATCATGCTTTTTCAAACCCTGAAAAATCTCTCCTAATCTCATATTGTGCTTTTCTTGTAATTTTGTATTCTATTTTCATAAAGTGTAATGTACTCCCAAATCTTGTTAAGTGGGTGAATTGTAGTTTTTCTAATGATCTTTCTTTTTAGGGCAAGAAGTCAGTTTACTTGGGGCAGCCAGGGGGGTGGGACATGATCAGATTTGTCAGCTTGGTCCCTCTTTTTCACTGCTGACTATTTCCATTGTCGAATTATCTTTGTTCTTTTTCATTTTATCTACTGGGGGGTGTCTCTTTTAGCGGAGGGGAAGCAAGGTGGTCTTAGAGACCCTGTTGGTCCCTTTCAGGTACTTGAAGCGCCAGCACGTACAAGGAGACAGCCTAGAGTTTCTCAAGTTTTACTTTGCAATTGTAAAGATGCAAACACCTGTAAGGAAAATTAAAACAGAGCCAGGAGGGGCCAAAGCCAGAGGCATGGTCTTGGTGCTCAAAAGATAGGTTTCCATGTTTGTTGTGACAGTCCAATTTAGAGAGCTCTGTGCCTTTGGTTTTCCTCCTTTTCTTCCTGCTCCTCTGTTCTCATCCTCCTCCTCTTAGTTTTGTTTATTTTTGTCCCGGTTTCCTTTTTAATGTTAATTGCAAAATATATCATATGTGCCGAAGAGAATGGGAATTTCCACATATAGTTTAGAGAAAAAATGTAAAGTGAATTATACTGTATTTTTTTCCTTTGTGACTTTTCTCTTTCACTCAATACTTTATTTGTGAGATTTATCCATGTTCTTGCATGAAGTAGTAGTTTGTTAATTTTCATTGCTGTGTTAATTTTCATTACATTATATGAGTATACCATAATTTATTTGCCCATTTTGTGGTTGTAAATATCAGCATCTTTTCCAGTTTGGGACCATTTTGAACAATGCCTCTCTCAACATCCTTGTATCTCTGGGCCTAGATATTTACTAAATAGTGCTAAGCTGCTTTTCAAGTGTCATGGCCTCTAGATGAACATATATAGTTCATCTAGTCATGTTTGTGAATACCTGTTGTCTTACCTCCTTCCCGCTCTTAATGTCAGCACACATTCATTTACCAGTCAGTGTGATGGATGCTTAGCTCAGTACCAAAGCAATCCCCAGGGTATGTGGGGTAGGGGAAGCAGCTTGATGTCTGGCTTGCCCTTACCCTGAGGGTACAGCTCCTGGCAGGGAGGTTTTCCTTCCAGAATCCTCACCTCAATGTACCCTGGATTTGGCCTTCTGCTCCCAGGCCAAAGCAAGCCTTGGACACTACTGTTAAAGTTCCAAGGATTTAGCAAATGTCCTCCTAGCAAGAGTTTCTTCACTTACATTTTGGGCTGATAATATTTTACTATTTGGGCAGATCTTTGATGCATTCAGGATTTATTTTTGTTCTATATACTTTGTCCACAAGTTTAAAAATTTTTTAAATCTCTCCAGAGCAGATCAGGTTGGTTCAAATAGCCTTAAGTCTATACACTTTTTCTTTTATAATAAGCATGATTGCCTGTTTTAGAGATCACCACAGCAGGGCCCTCACCTTCATTAGCTGGTAATCTGTGCTGTGGGGCTAGATTCTTTCTTTGGACAATGTCATTCTCCCTTAGATGCCAGTAAGAATTAAGTAGGCCTCCTTTCCTGTAAGAACTCAAGTGTGGCCTCTTTTCAGCACCAAATGAAGGTGCAGGGAAGGTGACAGGGGACTAGCTCTGATGAATTATGACTTGACTTGGCGTTACTTTCTACTTATTCCCAGACAGGCTTTTCAGCCTCTTGCAAGAAATTATAGTTTGGTATTCCTGTTTCCTATCTTATATCTGTTATATCTTCAAATATATTTTCAATATAACTGACAGGTAAAATACAGCCTTCCATACCCCCCTCACTGATTGATTTTTTTCCCCCTTCATTATATCCTTTTAGTCCTTTTGATGAGAATTTGGAAGGGATTGGAGGAAGGATTTTAGCTTATATGTTCAGGATGCCACCCTGAGCAAGAATTCCATTTTGTGTATTCTGAAGCAGTGTTACTCAGTGTGTAAACGTTCATTTTGTTATGACTTTTGGGAATGTACCATACTCCAGCTGTTTAGGAAACTTATGCTAACATTTTTTTTTTTTCCAATTTCAGCTTCTTCCCCTCTACTGGCTTTTCTCCATTAGCATTTAAATGTGCTCAAGCCTCTGAGAAAACTCTCTTGATCACTGAACCCTCTCTAGCTGTTAGCCTATGACTGTCCTTCCCTTCACAGCCATGTCTGTCTGTCTCCTTATCCTCAGACTTGTGGGCTTCTTCCCTGAATGAGAAAATTGGAGATCAACCTGTTAAGTTCCTTAAAATTGTATATTTTAATTGGGCATACATCAAAATTATAGATAAATTTTGTGTGAATTAGTATTTTTAAAATACTGAGTTTTCTCATTCAAGAATACAGTTTGCTTTTCTATTTAATAAAATTTCTTTCATAACCTTGGATAAGGTAGAGTCATCTTTTTTGTATAGATTTCGTTGGTTTATTGCAACGTATTTAACAATTTTTCTTCATACAATGAATGCTTTTCCTTCTCAGTCTGTTCTAATTATTACTGCTGGTTGCTATAGGAGGCTATTGATCTTTGTAGACTTCTCTCACGTAGGGCCAACTTACTCAATACTCATTACTTTGAATTGTATAGTTGATTTTATTGTATATTCTAAGGAGGCAATTTGCAAAATAGCACTTTTTGTCTCTTTTTTCTTATATTCACATTTCTATGTTGTTCTTGTCTTACTGAAATGGGTACAACTCTCAATAAACTTTTTATTAGTAGCAGTGACAATGGGAATCCTCATTAACTATGTTTTGTGGGATTCCTTCTAGTATTTAACATGAGGCATGGTATTTGCTATGGGGTTTGTTAAAGGACTTTTACTTTTTCCTAGTTTGCTACAAGTAGTGAGGTTTTGGTTTGTTTGTTTTAAACTAAGAATAGTTGTTTAACAACAACAACAAAAAGAATAGTTGTTTAACATTAACAACTGCTTATGGGATATCTATCAATCAGGTCATATGTTTTCCTTTAAACTGATAGTGTAGAAATATCTTCAGATAAACCCTACATAGCATGATGTCTCATTTTTTAATGCACTGATGGATTCAATTTTCTAATATTGAATTTTTATTCAATTTTTATTGAATAAAATAAAATAAAATAAAAATAAATAAAATAAAATAAATTGAATTTTTATTCAATTTTCTAATATCTATAGTTTGTGTTTATTTTGTTGTTCTTTTCTTAAAGTTTAGGTATTAGGGTTAGGTTGGCCTGATGGAATTCTGTTATTCTACCGTAAGTCTGTGTATTACTTGCAGATAATATGATGACTTCCATACAGAGAATGGAATGAATCAATAGAAAAATGATAGAACAATTAAGCAAGTAAGCAAGATTGCTGGGTGTCAACTTACAAAATAGGTACCATTCCTCTATGTAGACAGTTATTATTTCTAGAAAACAGAAAATGAGGTAATATTACAGCAATGGCAAAAAATATAAATTATCTGGAAACTAACCTAACAAAGTCTTCACAAGCCCTTTAAGTAGAAAAATATTAAAAGCTGTATGAGAACCTAAAGAAAACTTGATGTGCCATGTTTTAAGGCAAATTGACTTAACATTGTGGAGGTTAAAATTCTTTACATGTTAACATATAAATAAAATAAGATTTGAACAAATATTCTAATATATTTTTTTGAGGAACTCAACACATATAGTATGCATATATAATATATATTAATCTTCTCAATTTTAGATGTAAATATCTTCTTCCAGATGATAATTCATCTGTTATCTTTGCCTGTGGCAATCTTCCCGCCAAAAAAGATTCCTTATTTTTGATGTAGAAAAAGCCATCAGATGCCTTTTTTGTCTAAAAAAGTATTTTTCCAGTTCCAAGTTATATGATATTCCCCTACATCTTTTTCTTTGTTTCTTTTTTCCTAGAGAAGTAGGCATTTGTTCTGTCCTGTAAGCACACCTCTCCTACATCTTTTTCTATTAGAAAATAGAATGTATATAAAATATATAATAAAATAAATGAGAATAAAGATTTGCAGCTAGCTAAGAAATTCTTGAAAGAGAACAAAATACCAGAATTTAAGACATTATGTAGTCAAGTAAGGTGGGAATGGCAAAAGAACAATGGAACAGAATAGGAAGGCCAGAACTAGTTACAGGTTTGTATATGTATGACTCCATGTATAGTAGATGGAGTCTACTCCATCAAATGGAGTCCTCAGCAAATGAAGGACTGTTCAGTAAATATTAGCTGGAAATGGGCTCATTCTATTGAGGAAAATAGAATGAGATCACTGCCTTACATCATAGACATGGATAGATTTAAGACCAGGTAAATTAAGGCTAACATGTAAATAATAACATTGTAGACCTAATGGGCAAGGGATCAATATCTCTGAAAGAATAGCCACTGACTCTTGGCCAACTGGCTTTTGTGAACGTGAGCCTAGGGTTGCTAGGTAGTCTCTATTTTTCAAAAGAAGGCAGAAACACAACTTTTATGTGAAATCTCCCAATTTCAATTATTTACAATTTAATTTGTAAAGTTAAAATTATTTTGTGAGTCCTTATTTGGCTCATAGACCAATGATTTAATTCATCTGAACAGATATGAAGCCTACCAGTTGCTAATTTCCACCCAATGTACAGAGCTCCCAGTCAGTCTTATTCCCTTATTATTAAATATGAATGGACAACTATGAATCACCAGATATTTAAGGAATGCCTACAGCATAACCCAGGTAGACATATTGAAAACTGATACCTTGGGAAACAGAGATAATTCTGGAAACAGAAGACAAGTTTAACTGCATCACACATAGTAATCTCCTTCATGAGTCCAATAACTATTTTTAAACTGTAAGTTCTAGAGGGTCAGAAATTAGTGTCCTTGTTGGCTTGTGCTTATTGGGGAATTCAATACCTATTCTAGAATGTAATCCACATTGCAAAATCCTACTGTGTTGTTAGATTAGTCACCCCTGGCTCTTTCTCCACACTATTTGCAGCATAAGAGAAATGTCATCACACTACTGCAGAGTGCTCAGGTTGCTGACAGAATGAAGACAGATTTAATTCGTGTGAGAAACACTGCCATGCCAGTGCCATGCATCATTGTTCTTGAGATGCATCAGGCTCCACAGGCTTAGGACAGGATTTGATGACAGGACTTTTTTTGCATTGTGTTATCCTAGGATATTTTTAGAATTATGTAAAAAGAAAGTGTCAATTCCTTCATATCTTCTTCCATTTTTTTTCTAGAATAATAAGACAGAATAAGGCCAAGAGCAAATATTTTAGTATAATAAGCTATATGCTCTTAAGGAATAGTTAGAGCAAATCACAGACTTTCTTTGAATTCCAGTCTTACCATGGATTTGTGCTTTAAGACTGGTGAATTCTGAGCTTTTAATGGAAGAGTTAAACAGAAGAATTTATTTGAATGTCTTTACCATTTATCCCTTAAATAAAATTCTGTGCCTTTTAATGATTCTGTTAGTGACTGAAGTCTACATTTCTCCATTCAAAGGTACTTGCCACTTACTAACTATAGAGTTCTTGTTACCTTTTTCTTATACTGAGCAACTACCAAAGCATAAGGCTGGGGTGTGGTGGGGGAGGGATCAAAAGATAGATCAGATGTAAGCTCTGTCCTCAAGATAGTCATGTTCACCATGCTGAAAATCATTGGTCATTTGCACTAGGTCCAAAAAGAATGCCATATTATACTTTGCCAGAAATACTAGCTTCTATTTCTGGCAAAGTAATATAGTGGTTTAAAACTGCAGGCTTTGGAGTCAGACTGCCTGAATTCAAATCAGCTCCACAATTTGACAGCTATGTGACCTTGGATAAATTTTTTTTTTGAACTCTTTTAAATTTTATTATGTTATGTTAGTCACCATACAATACATCATTAGTTTTTGATGTGGTGATTCATGATCCATTGTTTTCGTATAACACCCAGTGCTCCATGCAGTACGTGCCTTCCTTAATACCCATCACCAGGCTAACCAATCCCCCCTCTCCTGTCCCCTCTAAAACCCTGTTTGTTTTTCAGAGTCCATAGTCTCTCATGGTTCATCTCTCCCTCTGATTTCCCCTCCCTCATTGTTCCTTTCCTTATCCTAATGTCCTCCATGCTAATCCTTATGTTCCACAAATAAGTGATATTTGTGATAAATAAGTGATATTTACCGTATGATAATTGACTTTCTCTGCTTGACTTATTTCACTTAGCATAATCTCCTCCAGTCCCATCCATGCTGATGTAAAAGTTGAGTGTTCATCCTTTCTGATGGCGGAGTAATATTCCATTGTATATATGGACCACATCTTCTTTATCCATTCATCTGTTGAAGGGCATCTCGGCTCTTTTCACAGTTCAGCTATTGCGGACATTGCTGCTATGAACATTGGGGTGCATATGGCCCTTCTTTTCACTACATCTGTGTCTTTGGGGTAAATATCCGGTAGTGCAATTGCTGGGTCATAGGGTAGCTCTATTTTTAAATTTTTGAGGAACCTCCACACTGTTTTCCAAAGTGGCTGTACCAACTTGCATTCCCACCAACAGTGTAAGAGGGTTCCCCTTTCTCCACAACCTCTCCAACATTTGTTGTTTCTTTCCCTGTCCATTTTTGCCATTCTGACTTGTATAAGGTGGTATCTCAGTGTGGTTTTGATTTGAATTTCCCTGATGGCTAATGATGATGAACATTTTTTCATGTGTCTGTTAGCCATTTGTATGTCTTCTTCAGAGAAGTGTCTTCATATCTTCTGCCCATTTTTTGACTTGATTATTTGTTTTTTGGGTGTTGAGTTTGAGAAGTTCTTTATAGATCTTGGATACCAGTCCTTTATCTGTAGTGCCATTTGCAAATATCTTCTCCCATTCTGTGGGTTGCCTCTTTGTTTTGTTGACCGTTTCCTTTGCTGTGCAGAAGCTTTTTATCTTGATGAAGTCCCAAAAGTTCATTTTTGCTTTTGTTTCACTAGCTTTTGGAGATGTATCTTGAAAGAAGTTGCTGTGGGCGATGTCAAAGAGGTTACTGCTTAGGTTCTCCTCTAGGATTTTGATGGATTCCTGTCTCACATTGAGGTCTTTCATCCATTTTGAGTTTATCTTTGTGTATGGTGTTAGAGAATGGTCGAGTTTCATTCTTCTGCATGTGGCTGTCCAATTTTCCCAGCACCATTTATTGAAGAGACTCTTTTTTTTCCATTGCATGTTTTTTCCTGCTTTGTCAAAGATTATTTGACCATAGAGTTGAGGGTCCATATCTGGGCTGTCTATTCTGTTCCATTGGTCTATATGTCTGTTTTTGTGCCAGTACCATGCTGTCTGTCTTGGTGATCACAGCTTTGTAATATAGCTTGACCTTGGATAAATTTCTAAACCTTTCTTTATCTCTGTTTTCTCAACTGTAAAGTTGTAGTAAGAAACAGTACCACAGAGACTGTGTGAAGATTTAATGCAATACTATTTGTAAAGGCTTGGGGGGCTCTGTCCCAGAATATAGTCTGTGAATGATAATTTCCATAATCCTCACTGCCTCTTTATGCATGACTGGGATTTTTAAGTCTCAAGCCCCAGAAAGTGTTTAGAGAAGGAGAAGTTTGAAAAAAAAAAACAGTAACACCTTCCTATTTTTTTTTTAATAGGCTCTATGCCCAGTGTGGAGCCCAATGTGGGGCTTGAACTCATGACCCTGAGATCAAGACCTGAGCTGAGGTCAAGAGTCAGACAATTAATCAACTGCGCCACCCAGGTGCCCCAATACCTTCCTATTTCAGATAAAGTTCTGGGGTTTTGGAAGACCAAATTCTGCTTATATCTTTCTTTCAGCCCACAGACCTGGTCTTGCACAACGATGTCAGTTGGAGTGATTTAAGGAAAATCTCCCTGCACTAAACTTCTTTAAGAGATTGGATGAACAGACATCCCAGAGAGACATAAATTGACTCTCAGAAACTAACACCCTTGTATGGTTGGATTTAATTACCTTGCTTTCCTAATGTAAAGTTGAGCCCAGCTGAAGGAACAGATAGAAATTTTGTTGGGATAAGAATAAAGTGAGGAAGACAATAGCATTATTGTCTATAAAATAGCCACATAAAAGTAATGCATAGTGGGTCAGAGGAAAGGAGGAGAGAACATAGTGAGGTTGAAAGAGGCAGCAATAGGGAAGTAAAAGGGATAGAGATTGAGGAAGGCTATATAGGGAGGTGTTTTATATACAGATGGAGATAGGAGAGGAGGCAAAAAGTACTCTAAAGCCTTGCTACTCACAGTGTCATCCTCCGATCAGTCTATAAGTTGCAGCATGTCACCTGGGAGCTTGTTAGAAATGCCAGACTCCACCCACAAATAGAATCTGCACCTTAGCAAGATCCCCAAGTGACCTGAATGCACATTAGACTTTGAGAAGGGAGCATAAAAGACACAAGTCCCCACTGTCTCATTGTGATGAGAGAAACATGCAGGTGTATAGTGGAAGGGAGCAGCCTAATGGAAGAGATAGAGATGCATATATGGATCCAAAAATTTTCCAGGAGAAAAGTGGTTATAGAGTAGTTTGTGAATGGTTAAGCTGACTGTGAATTATATTTTAGTCTCCACTCTGGCTTTCAGAGCCTCAGTGGTATGAGACAAAGCCTGGAAGTTTTTAAGGATTAAAGTTACTGGAGATTCCTAAAATATTCTGATATTATTGGGTATTGGTTTTGATTTTCAGCATTTGGTGCTAAACGTACATTTTTGTTCTCTTTTTGTTGAGTTATTTAGTTGGGGAGACTGTATTACGGGGAGTTATGCAGAGGTAATTTTAGGCAGGCAGTCATTCTCATCATTTGGCTTCCAAACATTCGTGTTTCCAAACACAGCCTCATTCTCAAACCATTCCTTCAAAGGGCCTTTTGCAAATGATCATCTCTTGGATGTTTTTGTTTCTAGGCTGTGTCATTGGCCATCTCTTCTCTTCCTTCACAGAACAAACATCTATAGGTTGTATCATTTATTACTATGAATTCCACTCCCACCAACAAATTGCCACCTGAGATTTATCTTCAGTCTTGTTCAGTTTTCAGAGCCCTAGAACTGCGGCTCAGTATTTTTCTGAATATTCAGTAGGCAATTCAGACTCAACAGATTACAAACTGAATTCATCTTTTCTTTAAAATGCTTTCTTGATTCTCCGTGAATGTCACCAATATGAACTCATTCCTGTGTGCCTGAGGTTGGGGCAGGGAAAGTACAAGATGAGCCCAAAATATCTTGATTTGAAACAAGGATTTGATAAAAATTTATGAGGACTTGTTAAAAAGACACAGTAGCCAGCATGAAGAACAGCTGGGACAGCGTGAACATCAAAATAAATAATGACAATAACAGATTATAACCTATGGATTAACATAAGGATTAATGAGCCTATAAATGAATGAACGAAGAAATGAATATAGGAAAAGCTCTTTCTTATAGTACAGCATCAACAAATAAGCATAGAAGAAGTGATAGAGTTACAAAGTCATTATTAGCAAATATCACAGTAATTATTTAGTCAAGAATCATCAATAGAGTATAAAAAACTGTTCGGTAAAAGTTTGATGATGAATAGTATAACAATGTAATTTCAAAGGCTCTCCCTACAAAGTACTTCTTAATTACAAAGGGAAAACTGTAACATTATAGAGAAGAATTTTGATAGGCATCACCTTAACCCAGTGATGACAATTAGCCTCACTAGGAATGGTACAAATCAACATTGTGTTCTTGATAAGATGCCCTGAAAAGAATGCAGCATCACTTCTGTGACATCCCTGCCAAAAATACAAAACCTGAATCTAATACTGGGGAGACATGAGTAAAATCAAATTGAGGGGAACTCTACAAAATAGCCACCTTGTACTTTCCAAAAATGTCAAGATTGGGAACCAAGAAAGACTGAGGAACTGTTCCAGACTGAAAAAGAAAAAAAATAAAAGACATGACAGTGAAATGTAACATTTGATCCCCAGATAGATCTTGAACCAGAGGAAGATCCTTGTACTTTCCTTTGCTCTGAAATACATTATTGGGGCAATTTGTGATATTTGAATGGGGTTTGTGGATTATATGGTCTCATATTTTCTCAATTTTGTGGTTGTATAGGAGAGTGTCCTTTTCTCTAGGAAATAGCAGTAGTAGGTCATCATGCCTGCAACCTGTTCTCCACTAATTTGGAAAAGAATGTGTGGTGGCCGGGGCTGGGAGTGAGGGAGAGAGAGGAAAGGAATGATGCAGAAAATATGTCAAATGTTAACAGTTGGGAAACCTGGCTGAAGGCATACAGGAGTTCTTTTTGCTATTCTTGCAGGCTTTCTGTAGCTTTGGTAATTACTGAAAAGTAAAAAAGTTTTGAAAAAAAAATCACTATTTCTCTGACACTTTCTTTACTTCATTTTATTTCCTGACCACAGCTTCCTTCTAATGATTCCCCAGAGCACAAGGAAACAAATTAGTAAACTACAGAAGTAAATTCATTAGATAAAGAAGTAGTAAAACATGATGGTTAGGTTTCTGGGCTCTTCATCAGACGGCCTGAGTTCAAATCCCATCCCTGTGTGATTTTGAGACAAGCCATTTAACCCCTCCATGTCTCTTTTCTCATCTGTAGAATGAGAATGATAATAATGCTTGCTTCATGATGGTTTGGAGAGAATTAAATCATTTAATGGGTACATTTAAAACACTTAGCACAGTGCCCAGGATGTGGTAAATAACTAAATTAATGTATACTCAGTTTTTTCCAAGGGATTTATTGAGAGAGATTCCTGCTGAAGAATAGCTGGTTTGTGTGGCTGACAGTCCTATCCACACAATATTGACTTAATTCAATGTCTTCAAGCCATGAAAATGCAAGGTATTTGGTATCACAGACTGAGGAATCACCCTTATGTGAGATTTTTGATTATCACAAGTGGGGTGTTTTTTGTTAATGTAACTTAAAAACCAGTTGCTACCACTGTCCATAATCATCAGAGAATAGAGAGGATGGAGGGCAGGATGAGGCAGCTACTTTTAGTGAGAGAATCAGAAGAACAGAACAAACTCGGTGCTGCAGGCAATACCTGAGAATGATCCCATGAGCTGTTTAGAAGCTTATTTTAAGAAATATTGGATTTTATCAGGTCAGTCAGTGAGGCAGAAAAAGCTCAGCTTGCTTGTGATGCTTCTGGAATACAAGAAATGTATCTGCACTAGAGCTTAGAGGAGCAATGTAGGAAAGGAGATAATAAGGAAAAATAACTGGATGAGGGAAAAACAATTAAAATCTCATACTCCTAACTCTCAGTCCAAAATAAAGTCCTGCCCAAGTGATACTCAACATAGATTGTCTTTGAAGGCAATTATGATGGTTAAGAGCCCCAGTTTTAGAGCCAGGCAAGTCTGCAGGTGAATCTTGACTCTGTTATTTAATAACCCTAACAGTGTGATCTTTATGAGTTATTTAACTTCTCTAAGTCTGAGATACTGCAAATAGAAAATGGAGATAATATTACTTGCTTCACAGTGTTATGTGAGCATTAAATGAAGTACTATTAGAATACCTGTCACATAATGTGTTCAGTAAATATTGCTCCTATTCTGATAGGAAACATAAAGCAATGACAAAATAAAGACAAAATTTGGAAGAAAAATTTCTACTTGTCTTTGAAGATGAAATTAATCTTGTTTCAATTTTTTTTAACTTTTTATTTTGAGGTAAGTATAGGCTCATATGAAATTTTCTTTTTTTCTCATATGAAATTTTAAGAAGTAATACAGAGAGATCCCAGTTTACAGTATCTTTACTCAGTTTACTCAGTTTAGAATACCCTTTCCTTGACCTCTGGTAACCACTAGACAGCTCTCCACGTCTATGATTTGGTAATTTTAGGAATGTTATATAAATGGAATCATATAGCATATTACCTTTTGGTATTAGCTTTTTTTTACACATCATAATTTTGTGGACATTCATCTAGGTTTTTATGTGTATCGGTAGTTCGTTCCTTTTTATTGCTGAGTAGTACTTCAAGATACGGATGTATCCCAGTTCGTTTAACTGTTCACCCATTGAAGAATTTCAGGGTTGTTTTGGCTGTTATGAATAAAGCATTTGTTCACAGGCTTTTGTGTTAATCTGGGATAAATGCCCTGGAGTGCAGTTGCTGGATCATATGGTAGTTGCAAGTTAGTTTTTAAAAATACTGCCAAATTGTTTTCCATAGGAGCTGTACTGTTTTACATTCACACCAGCAATGTATGAATGATTCGGATTCTCTGCAACTTTGGTGTCTATTTTTAATTTTAGCCATTCTGATAGGTGTGTGATGACATCTCTTTTGTTGTTTCAATTTGAATTTCCAAAATGGCTAATGATGTTGAACATCTTTTCATGTGCTTATTTGCCATCTGCTTATCCTCTTTGGTAGAATGTCCGTTATATGCCCTTTTTCCATTTTTTTAATTTGGATTGTTGGTTTTATTACTGGTGAGTTTTGAAAACTCTTTTTATATTCTAGATATGAGTACTTTGTCAAATAGGTGGTTTGCAAATATTTTCTTCTACTCTGTAACTTGCCTTTTCTTTCTCTTAACAGCTTGTATAGAGAAAAAGATTTAATTCTGATGAAGGTCCAACTTATCAATTTTTCCTTTTATGGATCATGGTGACAAGTCTAAGTAATCCTTGCCTAGCCATGGTTCCCTAAGATTTTCTTCTAGATTTTTAATAAAATACTGTAGTTTTACATTATACATTTAAGTCCATGATCCATTTAAGTTAATTTTGTATGATGTATGAAACTTAGGTCAAGGTTTTTGCCTACAGATCTTCAATTGCTTCAGCATCATTTATTGAAGAGTTTATCTTTCTTCCATTGAATTACCTATATTACTTTTGAACCTTTGTCCACAATCTATCAGGCTTATCTTTTTGGGTTCCAGTGCCTTGGAATCCAAGCATTTCTGGGTTCTCTATTGTTTTCCATTGTTCTATTTGCCAATACTACATAGTCTTGATTACTGCAGCTATATAATAAGTCTTAAAATCGAGTAGACTATTTGCTCCTAATTCTTGTTTTCAAAATTATTCTAGTTCCTTTGCCTTTCCATATAAATTTTAAAATAGTCTTATCTCATCTGGATCTAAAAAAGTCTTTCTGGAACTTTGGTAGAAGCTGCATTAAACCTGCATTATCAATGTGGGGGAGAATTGACATCTTTACTGTGTTGAGTCTTAGAATCCATGAACCCAATATGTCTCTCCATTTATTTTGATCTTTGATTTCTTTCATCAGCATTTTGTAATTTTTAGCATATAAGTTCTGTATATGTTTTGTTAGATTTATACTTCAGTGTGTCATTTTTCTAGTGATTGTATATGGTGTTATAGTTTATTTAATTTAATTAATTTATTTATTAAAGATTTTATTTATTTGAGAGAGAGAGAAAGAGACAGAGAGAGCACAAGCAGAGAGAGCAGCAGGCAGAGGGAGAAGCAGGCTCCCTGCTGAGCAGGGAGCCTGACACAGGACTTGATCCCAGGATCCTGGGATCATGACCTGAGCCGAAGGCAGATGCTTCACCGACTGAGCCACCCAGGCACCCCTATGGTGTTATATTTTAAATTTCATTGTCCATGGAATCATTGCTAGTGTAATATTTGTATGTTTATCTTGTATCCAATTACCTTGCTGAACCTACTTACTAGTTCTAGGAGAATTTTGTAGATTCCTTGATATTTTCTACCTAGATAATCATGTCATTCTGCATCATAGGGTTTTATTTTTTCCTTTTCTATGTATATGTCTTTTATTTCTTTTTCTTGCCTTATTTCACTGGCTGGAACTTCCAGCACTATGTTGAATATGAGTGGTCAATTTTTTGTCTCAATTTGGGGAGAAAGTATTTACGCTTTTTTCCATTAACTATAATGTTGTAAATTTTGTTGTAGATGCTCTATCAAGTTGAGGAAGCTCCCCTCTATTCTTGTGTTCCTGAGAATTTTTACCATGAATGGATGATGAATTTTGGCAAATTCCTTTTCTGTATTGATTATTATGTTCATTTGATTTTTTCCTTTAAGCTGTTAATATGGTAGATTACACTGATTTTTGAAGATTTTATTAATTAACTTATTTATTTGAGAGAGAGAGAGTGGGGGGGGAGTGAGAGGGAGAGAGAATCTTGAGCAGACTCTGCATTGAGGATGGAGCCTGATGCAGCGCTTGGTCTCACAACCCTGAGATTATGACCTGAGCTGAAACCAAGAGTTGGAGGCTTAACCAACTGGGCCATCCCGGTGCCCCACATTGATTGATTTTTGAATACTGAATCAGCCTTGCATCTCTGGAATAATCCTAACTTTCTTCAAGTTAGCTATTTTATTACTAATAAAACCAAGTTAGGATTGGTGTATATATATTGGTGGTGTATATGGTGTATATAATTCTTTTTATAGATTGTTAATTGTATTTGTAAATATTTCATTAAGGATTTTTTTCATCTGTATGCATGAGGGATATTGGTCTTCAGCTTTGTATTTAAAATATACTCTCTCTCTCTGTTTTGTTTTGGTATTGAGGTAATATTAGCTTCATAAAATAAATTGGGAAGTGATCCCTTATCTTCTATTTTCTGGAAGAGATTATGTATAATTGATGCTAATTATTTTTAAATATTTGGTGGAATTCTCTGGTTAAACCATCTGAGTCTGGAGATTTCTTTTTTGGGGGGGAATTTTAAAAATTATGAATTAAATTTCCTTAATAGTCACAGAGTTACTAAAATTATCTTTAATATTGGGTGAGTTATAATAGTTTATATTTTTTTGAGGAATGGCTTATTTCATCTAAGTTGATAAATTTATGGGTGCAGAGTTAATCATAGTATTCCTCTATTAACCTTTTGATGGCTGCGGGGTCTGATTGATATCCCTTGCTCATTACTGATATTAGTAATTTGTGTCTTCTCTCTTTTTTTCTTTCTCAGTATTGCTAAGTTTTTAATTTTATTGATTTTTCCACTTTTCTTTCATTATTTTTATTCTTTTTCATTTTTATTCTGTTTTCATTTTCACTGATTTCTGTTTTATTATTTCTTCTTGCTTTGGTTTTATTTTGCTTTTCTTTTTTTAAGTTTTTGAGAAGGCAGCTTAGATTATTGATTTGAGACTTTACCTCTTTTCTTGTATATAAACCATTAAAGATATATTTATAAATATTGTATTTATCAACATTTTCGCTTACCATCTGCTTTCTTCTTTCCTAATGTTCATTTTTTATCATTTCCTTTCTTTTTAGAGAACTTCTTTTAGACATTGTTTTAGGGTAGATTTGTTGGCAACAAAGTCTTCATTTTCCTTCATTTGAGAATGTCTTGATTTCCTCTTCATTCCTGAAGGGTATTTTCACTGGGTCTAGGATTCTGGATTAGCAGTTCTTTTAGCACTTGAATTATATTGTGCTATTTCCTTTGGCCTCAGTGGTTTCTGATGAGAAATCTGTCATTTAAAGTAGTTTTTCCTTTATTGGCTGCTTTCAAGAATTTTCATTTATCTTTAGATTTCAGAAGGGTAGTTAATTTAAGTTTGGGTGGATTTCTTTGGGTTTATCCTGTTTGGGAATTTGCTCAGCCTCTTAAACCTTTAGATTAATATCTTTTGCTCAATTTGGGAAAATCTCATCCATTATTTTTTGAGTACTTTTTTCAGTCCCTCTTTCTCCTCTCTTCCTGGGATTCTAGATTTTGTTTGTTTGTTTTAAATCTGTTTTTTTCTCTGTAGTTCCAATTAGGTAATTACTATAGCTCTTTCTTCAAGTTTACTAAGTCTTTCCTCTGTCTTCTCCAGCAGGGAGGGAGAGAAACATCTTGTTAGTGTCAGCTAGGGGTAGAATTCCAGGATCCCCACGTGAATTATTGCGGTTTTAATGCAAAGTCACTTAGAGAAAAGCGTGGCATCCTCTTTGGAACTTGGCTGGTCATCCAGACAGATCCTTCAGGTTGGCATTTTCTTGGCAAATTCATGACAGGCCTGAGTATGGCTTTCAGGCCATCAGCTTGAAAACATAATTGTCAATATGATGAGGACTACTAGATCTCTCTCTCAGAGTGGGCTAACATTAAACAAGCTCATGGAGGCCAATGACTAAAACCTACAATGCCAATTAATTTAAAATAAGAAGCTTAGCCTTTCTATAGGCTTAAAAATAAATGCTTTCTCTGGAGACAAATGAAAACAGAAAGCTTAATTATTAGAAGGCTGCTTAGTGAGCCTGCAACTAGAAAAAGAGCAGTTAGTTTGAGATTTTAATGCCTGTCATGAAGCCCTGAAAATTGCCAAGTGTACCTCTCCCATAGGGTTGTTATACCTGCCACTCTCCCCTGGTTGGTCATCATACTGGGCTGGACATTGTCTTCTGACTGTTAAATAAAACACTACCAATGTTTGACTTTCCCTTTTCTAAACTTCTTTGCTGACTAAATCTCGTAAAGACTGTCATGTTACTTGTGTTAGTATGTTTAATATAGTTTTGTTCAAGCCTTGGCCAGAGTTCATTCTGTCTCTGTTTTGCAACTTTACATTATCTCTAATTAAAACCATCATTTAAAAAATTGTTTAAAACTCCAGCTGAAGTTTCTTTTCAGATTCTTGAAGGGAATCTTATTGGTGTCCTCGTGAACCCTACTAAAATTGGAAATATTATTTGACAACAAAGACTAAGTGCAAGTTGTTCCTTTTCTTTTCCCCCCAAAAGCTTCATCTTCTTAAGGGAGTAAGAGCTGGCAAGAGTATGTCTCCTCTATAACTTCAACTTTAGGAAATAGAGAGATTAGAGATCGCAGAAGGTGGTACAGAGCAAGTTTGGTTCCGTGCTGTATGCCTGATTTTCAGGACTCTGGAGGGAAGTTGTGGAGGAGGCAGCTGCTGTCTTTGGAGAATGGTGGATTGCCTTTACCAGACCAGGAAGGTTTCCTTTAGTGTGTTCTGGATGAATTGGTTTCTCTGGTCAGATAGTTATCATGCTTAGTTAGAATACAACAAATGGATTTCTTATTATCTCATAATTTAGCTCCAATTTAGGAGCTATTTAAGGAGAGAATCATGTTTAGGGAGAAAATTCAAATTCTCTACTGTTTAATAACTTGTTCAGTTGTTCAATAACAAGTTGAATGACAACTTGTTGAGCTGGTGATTAATCTGATAACCATAAGTCAGTTTCTGTTGTAAAATGCAAGACTTTGAGTAAAATTTTAAAATTACCTCAAATATGATACTCCATCGCTCATAGGAAAATGCTCATAGGATCAAATTAAAATTCCCTAGCCTAACATACAAGTCTTTATGATACAGCCCTTGCTTAACTTCCAAGCCTCATTTCCTCCAATTCCCCCTGCTCCTCATAGAGTTCCTGACCTGATGGAGCATGTGTTTAGTGCAGATGCTAGACATCAGTCAAACAATCATACAAATAGAAGAAATACCACAACTGGAACAAGTGTTATGAGAGAGAAGGGCATGTTATTATAAGAACAAAAATAAGATACTTTTTATGTTATCAAGGACATAAGCAGGTCAGGAAGGACTTCTCTGAGGAAATGATGATGGAGTTGGGATTTGGAGAAAGAGGTGGAGTTAAAAAAGCAAAGATAGAAAAAAAAAAAGCAAAGATGTGAAGGGAAAATATTGAAGTCAGGAGGAAATGGTATGTTCAAAAACCTGCAGCCAGAATGCAGACTGTAGTATGCAAAAGACCAGTGCAGCTTGAGCTGAGTGATTGATGGAGGAGCATGTTAAGGAATTTATCTTTAATATATATATATATATATATATATATATATATATACATAGATATATATACACACACACAACACACATACACACACAATGGAATTTACTTTTTAATTCATAAAAAGAATGAAATCTTGCCATTTGCAATGACGTGGATGGAGCTAGGGAGTGTTATGTTAAGTGAAATAAGTCAATCAGAAAAAGACAAATACCACATGATCTCACTTATATGTGGAATTAGGAAACAAAATGAATGAACAAAAGGAAAAAAAAAAAAGACAAACCGAAAACAGACTCTTAACTGTACAGAACAAACTGATGGTTACCAGAGGGGGTTGGTTGGGGGGATGGGGGAAGTAGGTGAAGGGGATCAAGAGGACACTTATCATGTTTAACACTGAAAAATGTATAGAATTGTTGAATCACTATATTGTACACCTGAAATGAATATAACACTGTATGCTAACTATATTGGAATTAAAATAAAATTTAAGAAAAGAGCAATGGGAAGCCACTGACATATTTTATTTTTATTTTTTAAATTTTATTTTATTATGCTATGTTAGTCACCATACAATACATCATTAGTTTTTGATGTAGTGATCCACGATTCATTGTTTTCATGTAACACCCAGTGCTCCATGCAGTACATGCCCTCCTTAATATACATCACCAGGCTAACCCATCCCCTTACCCCCCTCCTCTCTAAAACCCTCGGTTTGTTTCTCAGAGTCCATAGTCTCTCATGGTTCATCTCTCCCTCCGATTCCCCCCCCCTTCATTTTTCCCTTCCTTCTCCTAATGTCCTCCATGCTATTCCTCATGTTCCACAAATAAGTGAAACCATATGATAATTGACTTTCTCTGCTTAACTTATTTCACTTAGTATAATCTCCTCCAGTCCTATCCATGTTGATGTAAAAGTTGGGTATTCATCCTTTCTGATGGCTGAGAATATTCCACTGTATATATGGCCCATGTCTTCTTTATCCATTCATCTGTTGAAGGGCATCTTGGCTCTTTCCACAGTTTGGCCATTGTGGACATTGCTGCTATGAACATTGGGGTCCATGTGGCCCTTCTTTTCACTACATCTGTGTCTTTGGTATAAATACCCAGGAGTGCAATTGTTGGGTCATAGGGTAGCTCTATTTTTAAATTTTTGAGGAACCTCCACACTGTTTTCCAAAGTGGCTATACCAACTTGGCATTCCCACCAACAGTGTAAGAGGGCTCCCCTTTCTCCACAACCTCTCCAACATTTGTTGTTTCCTGCCTTGTCCATTTTTGCCATTCTAACTGGTGTAAGGTGGTATCTCAATGTGGTTTTGATTTGAATTTCCCTGATGGCTAATGATGATGAACATTTTTTCATGTGTCTGTTAGCCATTTGTATGTCTTCTTCAGAGAAGTGTCTTCATATCTTCTACCCACTTTTTGACTTGATTATTTGTTTTTTGGGTGTTGAGTTTGAGAAGTTCTTTATAGATCTTGGATACCAGCCCTTTATCTGTAGTGTCATTTACAAATATCTTCTCCCATTCTGTGGGTTGCCTCTTTGTTTTGTTGACCATTTCCTTTGCTGTGCAGAAGCTTTTTATCTTGATGAAGTCCCAAAAGTTCATTTTTGCTTTTGTTTCATTAGCTTTTGGAGATGTATCTTGAAAGAAGTTGCTGTGGGCGATGTCAAAGAGGTTACTGCTTATGTTCTCCTCTAGGATTTTGATGGGCTCCTGTCTCACATTGAGGTCTTTCATCCATTTGAGTTTATCTTTGTGTATGGTGTTAGAGAATGGTCGAGTTTCATTCTTCTGTATATAATCCCGAATTCACCATCTAACTTTACACCTTAAAGAACTAGAGAAAAAACAACAAACGATGCCTAAGCCATGCATTAGAGGAGAAATAATTAAGATTAGAGCAGAGATCAATGAATTAGAAACCAGAAACACAGTAGATCAGATCAATGAAACTAGAAGCTGGTTCTTTGAAAGAATTAATAGTATCGATAAGCCACTGGCCAGACTTATCCAAAAGAAAAGAGAAAGGACCCAAAATAATAAAATTATGAATGAAAGGGGAGGGATAACGACTAACACCAAGGAAATAGAAACAATTATTATAAATTATTATCAACAACTATATGCCAATAAATTGAGCAACCTGGAAGAAATGGATGCCTTCCTGGAAACCTATAAACCACCAAGACTGAAACAGGAAGAAACTGACCACCTGAATAGACCAATAACCAGTAACGAGATTGAAGCAGTGATCAAAAACCTCCCAAAAAACAAGAGTCCAGGGCCTGATGGATTCCCTGGGGAATTCTACCAACCATTCAGAGAAGAAATAATACCTATTCTACTGAAGCTGTTTCAAAAAATAGAAACAGAAGGAAAGCTCCCAGACTCTTTCTATGAGGCCAGCATTACCTTAATCCCCAAACCAGGCAAAGACCCCATCAAAAAGGAGAATTTCAGACCGATATCCCTGATGAATATGGATTCCAAAATTCTCAACAAAATCCTAGCTAATAGGATCTAACAATACATTAAAAGGATCATCCACCACGACCAAGCGGGATTTATCCCCGGGATACAAGGGTGGTTCAACATTTGCAAATCAATCAATGTGATAGAACACATTAATAAGAGAGAGAAGAACCATATGGTCCTCTCAATTGATGCAGAAAAAGCATTTGACAAAATACAGCATCCTTTCCTGATTAAAACTCTTCAGAGTATAGGGATAGAGGGAGCATTCCTCAAGTCCATAAAATCCATCTATGAAAACCCCACAGCTAATATCATCCTCAATGGGGAAAAGCTGAGAGCCTTTCCCTTAAAATCAGGAACACAACAAGGATGCTTACTCTCGCCACTATTGTTCAGCATAGTACTAGAAGTCCTAGCAACAGCAATCAGACAACAAAAAGAAATAAATGGTATTCAAATCAGCAAAGAAGAAGTTAAACTCTCTCTTCGCAGATGACATGATACTTTATGTGGAAAATCCAAAAGACTCTGCCCCCAAGTTACTAGAACTCATACAGCAATTCAGTAATGTGGCAGGATAAAAAATCAATGCACAGAAATCAGTTGCTTTCTTATACACTAACAATGCAACTGTAGAAAGAGAAATTAGAGAAATGATTCCATTTACAATAGCACCAAAAACCATAAGATACCTCGGAATAAACCTTACCAAAGAGGTAAAGGATCTGTACTCTAGGAACTACAGAACACTCATGAAAGAAATTGAAGAAGACACAAAAAGATGGAAAAACATTCCATGCTCATGGATCAGAAGAATAAACACTGTTAAAATGTCTATGCTACCCAGGGCAATCTATACCTTCAATGCCATCCCGATCAAAATTCCAATGACATTTTTCAAAGTGCTGGAACAAACCATCCTAAAATTTGTATGGAATCAGAAAAGACCCCGAATCACCAAGGAAATGTTGAAAAAGAAAGACAAAACTGGGGGCATCATGTTGCCTGATTTCAAGCTATATTACAAAGCCACTGACATATTTTAAACAGAAAAGTGGCCTGATAAAATGTGTTTTCACAATAACACCCTGGCTGCTGTGTGGGAAACAGATTGCAAAGGGACAAAGGTAGGTTCAGGAAAGATCATTTATTTATCAGACTACTGGAATAGTTTAAACAATTGATGATGTAGGGGAGGGAGAAATTTCCTTCTTTCCCTCAAGCTCTTCTAGCTGGCTTAGGAATTAAATTGATATGAGACAGATTAATAGGAGAAACAAACCAAAGTTTTATTATGTGTGCAGGAAGAACCAATAATGAAAATGAGACTGAAAGAAATGACCCAAGCAGGCAGTTTTTATACATTTTAGACAAAGAAAAATAAATTTATAAGGAATTGACAGGCTTAAGAAAACAGGTGTTTGGGAGCTTTAGTTAATAAGGAATTCTAAGCAGAATTTAGCCGGGGGTAGTAGATTAGAAAAAAAATACCAAGGTTTGCTTCTGCAACTTTCTCCATTTTAAAGCCCCTATCTCTGGTGATAAGGATGTCTTTATACTTCTTGTACAGGGAGATTTATTTCCCACTTTCAGGGGGACAGAGGAGGGTCTGAGTGTCCTTGTACTGGCTGTTTCCCAAGTAGCTTGAATTCAATCAGTATGCCATGTGGTACATTTTGGGGCAGCCTTCCCTAGGTCCCTACTGTGACAGTCATTTGGCCTAGCCACACCGTGTGGTAGGAAGATGTTGGGATAGATCTTAGAGATATTTAGGAAGCAAAATCAAATAGAGAGGGAGGTGGGAGGTAGGAAACCCTTCTTGACTGCATATTTCCAAGGTCTGGGCTAGGAGCACTTCCTGTATATATTTATAACTCCTTGTACTTGCCACCTTCAAAGGCTTTTTGATAAAGCAGTGAAAATTGCCTACCTACTCTGTATATTGTAAGCTCCATGTCTCTGCTCATTATTATATCTGCAGCGTCTAGTACACATTAGTTTTCAGAATTTGTACAAAGAAAGAGTAGAAATAGAAAGACTTTGAAGTGGAGTTCAAATGTTAATAGATTTTCAGAAAAAGAAATAGCAGCTTTAATCTGAAAAGCAGTAAGATATCCTCAATGTTTAACTCTTGGTTGTGGAATACATATTTACAAGTTCAGAAATGGAGCAAGCATGCTTTTATACTCCAATAATACCCACAGCTAATGAAAACAAAATGAATAGCAATTTTAATTGCAGTTTTGCAGGACCTCCAGGGAGGGGCTGAGAGCAAACACCCTCAGACACAGACACTAATTCTAAGACGCAAGAAGCCAGCATCTCTTACACTGCCTTCCAGCATTTATGCTCAGAGCTCTAGTCAATTCTTAGAGCTGAGTCAATGGTGCTCCACTCTCCAGGCCACCTTGAAATAGAAAAGAGTACCTGTACATACCTTCATCTAATGCAATGCTATTTTCAAAACTCTCTTCTTCTTTTGTGCCATCCTCCATCTTCTTTTGGCCCATCACCCCTTTCTGCTGCTTGTAAAATATATCTAAGGATACCAGTCCATGTTTCTAAAACTTGTTTCTTTTGCTTTGTTTTTAAACGTTCTCTCCTGCACCCTCTTGAGTTTATCTGGAGTCACATTTTACATTGGATTATCTTCGTCTTTTTCTTTCATGCCGCGGGTTTTCTCCACATGTCCAGTAATTCTTTTTTTGCCTATTGTGGGCAGCCAGCCTCCAAGATGGTCTCCAGTGGTGTCACCTTCTGATATTCTTGTCCTGTTCCCTCTCCCTCTGTATCAAGATTGGTCTGTGTGACTCGTAGAATATGGCTGACCTGATGGTATACAGTTTCACAGTTTGGGGCTTAGAAAGCTCTGTGATTGACTTCCTGCTTCCTGTTTTGCCCTCTCTTGGATTACTCCCTCTGGAGGAAGCTAACTACAGTAACATAAGGAGAGGTCCACATAGCAAGAAACCAAAGCCTCTCAATAACAGACGTACCAGTGAGTTTGGGAGTGGTTCCTTGAGTCTCCATCAAGGCTTCAGATAACTATAGCCCCAGCCAAAATCTGTACTGCAATCTCATGAGAGACCTGAGCTAGAATGACCCAACTAAGCCACATTTGAATTCCTGACCCTCAGAAACTATGTGAGGTAAAATGTTAGTTATTTTAAGCTACTAAGTACTGGAGTAACTTGTAACACAGCAGTAGATAAAAACTATTGATATTTAAGAATGGAGGGAATAGAAGGTGTCAAGTAGGAGTTCTATGCATGTGGATGGGCTTATTTTACTTCAAATGAATTCTTAGAAAACTTTGTGAAAAATAGGGCCTAACTTCTGTGTGATAGCAGTCTCATTAAACACCCTACTTCTCCCTTAGTAGTTCAATTAACTTTTTTTCCAGTGACAAATGCTGGGCTGCTTAAGTTCTTCTTGTGGTAGTAAGGCTGGAATAGTCTGTTCTGTATATAGATCTTCGACTGATCTTTTTGTTTTCCACCTCACTTCTAACCTTCACCTTATTTTTAAATTATTTACTTACTTAATTTTATTTTAATTTTAATTTCAGTATAGTTAATATGCAGTGTTATATTAGTTTCAGGTGTACAATATAGTGATTCAACAATTCTATAGATTACTCAGTGCTCACCATGCTAAGTCTACTCTTAATTCTCTTCATCTATTTCACCCATTGCCCCACCCACTGCCCCTTTGGTAACCATCTGTTTGTTTTCTATAGTTAAGAGTCTGCTTTTTGGTTTCTCTTTTCGTTTTCTTTGTTTTGATTCTTAAATTCCACATATAAGTGAGATCATATGGTATTTGTCTTTCTCTAACTTATTTCACTTAGCATTATACCCTCTAGATCCATCCAAGTTGTTGCAAATGGCAAGATTTCATTCTTCTTTTTTAAAAAAGACTTATTTATTTTAGAGAGAGAAGAGAGAGAGAATGGGGGGGAGGGGCAGAAGAAAAGGGAAAGAGAATCTCAAGCAGATACCCTGCTGAGCATGGAGCCTGACATAGGGTTCTATCTCACGACCCTGAGATCATGACCTGAGCCAAAATCAAGAGTTGGATGCTTAACCAACTGAGTCACCCAGGCACTCTGGCAAGATTTCATTCTTTATTATGGCTGAATAATATTTCAATATATGTATGTACCACCTCTTCTTTATCTGTTGATGGACACTGGGGCTGCTTCTATAATTTGCCCATTGTAAGTAATGCTGAAATAAACATAGGGGTACATATATTTTTTTGAATTAATGTTTTTGTATTTTTTGGGTAAATACCCAGTAGTGGAATTACTGGATCATATAGTAAGTCTATTTTTAATTATTTGAGGAACCTCCATTGTTTTTCACAGTGGTTGCACCAGCTTACATTCCCACCAACAGTGCATGAGTGTTCCTTTTTCTTCACATCCTTACCAACACCGTTGTTTCTTGTGTTTTTGATTTTAGCCATTCTGACAGGTGTGAAGTGATATCTTATTGTGGATTTTATTTGTATTTCCCTGATGACTAGTGATGTTGAGCATCTTTTCATGTGTCTGTTGGCCATCTGTATGTCTTCTTTAAAGAAATGTCAGTTCATGTCTTCTGCCCATATTTTAATAGAATGGTTTGTTTTTTTGGTATTGAGTTTTATAAGATCTTTAATATATTTTGGATACTAACCCTTTATCAGATATGTCATTTGCAAATATCTTCTCCCATTCAGTAGGTTGTCTGTTACTTTTGTTGGTTGTTTTCTTTGCTGTGCAAAGGCTCTTTATTTTGATGTAGTCCTGTTAGTTTATTTTTGCCTTTATTTTGTTGCCTCACAAAACATTACTAGAAAAATGTTGCTGTGGCTGATGTGAGAGAAATTACTGCCTGTGTTGTCTTCAAGAGTTTTTATGGTTTCAGGTTTCACATTTAAGTCTTTAATCCATTTGTGTTTATTTTTGTGTATGGTGTAAGAGGTCCAGTTTCATTCTTTTGCGTGTAGCTGTCCAGTTTTCCCAACACCACTTTTTGAAGAGTCTATATTTCTTCCATTGCATATTCTTGCCTCCTTTGTTGAAGATTAATTGACCATATAATCATGGGTTTATTTCCAGGCTCTCTATTCTGTTACATTAATCTATGTGTCTGTTTTTGTGCCAATACCATATTGTTTGATTACCACAATTTTAGTATAACTTGAAATCTGGGATTGTGATACCCCTAGTTTTGATCTTCTTTTCCAAATTGCTTTGGCTCTTCAAGGTCTTTTATGGTTCCATAGAAATTTTAGGATTATTTGTTCTAGTTCTGTGAAAAATGCTGTTGGTATTTTGATAGAGATTGCATTAAATCTGTAGTTTGCTTTGGGTAGTATGGACATTTTAACAATGTTTGTTCTTGCAATCCATGAGCATGGAATCTCTTTCCATTTGTTTGTGTTGTTTTCAAAATCTTTCAGTGTTTTATAGTTTTCAGAATACAGGTTTTTCACCTCTTTGGTTAAGTCTATTGCTAAGTATTTTATTCCTTTTGGTGAAATTGTAAATATGATTGTTTTCTTAATTTCCCTTTCTGCTACTTCATTTTTAGTGTATAGAAATGTACTGGATTTATAGATATTGATTATATATTATGCAACCTTACTAAATTCATTTATCAGTTCTAGTAGTTTTTTGGTGGAGTCTTTAGGATTTTCTCTATATAGTATCATGTCATCTGCAGATAGTGAAAGTTTAGCTTCTTCCTTGCTGATTTGGATGCCTTTTATTTGTTTTTTCTTGTCTGATTGCTGTGTTTAGGACTTCCAGTATTATGTTGAATACAAGGGATGAGAGTGGACATCCTTGTCTTGTTCCTGATCTTAAGAGAAATGCTGTCAGTTTTTCACCATTGAGTATGATGTTCACTGTGGGTTTTTCATAAATGGCCTTTATTATGTTGAGGTGTGCTCCCTCTGAACCTACTTTGTTGAGGGTTTTATTCTGAATGGATGTTGTACTTTGTGAAATGCTTTTTTCTGCATCTATTGAAATGATCATATTGTTCTTATCTTTCCTCTTGTTGATGTGACATAGCATGTTAATTGATTTGAAAATATTGAACTGCCCTTGCATCCCAAGAATAAATCATACTTGATTGTGGTGAATGATTTTTTAATGTATTTTGATTCAGTTTGCTAATATTTTGTTGAGGATTTTTGCATCTATGTTCATCAGAGATATTGGCCTGTAGTTCTCTTTTTTTTGTAGTGTCCTTATCTGATTTTGGTATCAGGGTAATTCTGGCTTCATAGAATGAATTTTGAAACTTTCCTTCCTCTTCTATTTTTTGTAATAATTTGAGAAGAATAGGTATTAACTCTTCTTTAAATGTCTGGTAGAATAGACCTGTGAAGCCATCTGGTCTTGGACTTTGGTTTGTTGGGAATTTTGTTGTTGTTGTTGGAGGTTTTTTTGGTTACTTTTTCAGTTTCATTGCTGGTAATCAGTCTGTTCAAGTTTTCTGTTTATTCCTAATTCAGTTTTTGGAGGTTATATGTTCCTAAGAATTTATCTATTTCTTCTAGGTTTTCCAGTTTGTTGGCATATAATTTTTCATAATATGCTTTTATAATCCTTTGTATTTCTGTTGTGTCAGTTGCTATTTCTCCTCTTTCATTCTGATTTCGTTTATTTGAATCCTTTCTCTCTCTCTCTCTCTCTCTCTCTGATGAGTCTGGCTAAAGGTTTATTAATATTATTGATCTTGGGCGCCTGGGTGGCTCAGTTGGTTAAGCAACTGCCTTCGGCTCAGGTCATGATCCCGGGGTCCTGGGATCGAGTCCCACATTGGGCTCCCAGCTCGGCGGGAAGCCTGCTTCTCCCTCTCCCACTTCCCCTGCTTGTGTTCCTGCTCTCGCTGTCTCTGTCTCTGTCAAATAAATAAATAAAATCTTAAAAAAATATATATATTATTGATCTTTTCCAAAAACCAGTTCCTGGTTTCATTGATCTGTTCTTTTTTTTTTTTTTAGTTTCTATTTTGTTTCTTTCTGCTCTAATCTTATTATTTCCTTCCTTCTACTGGGTTTGGGCTTTGTTTATTCCTTTTCTAACTCCTTTAGGTATAAGAGTAGGTTGATTTTTTGAGATTTTTCTTGCTTCTTGAAGTAGGCCTGTATTGCTATAAACTTCCCTCTTAGAACAGCTTTTGCTGCATCACAAAGATTTTAGACCTTTGTGTTTTCATTTTAATTTCTATCCATGTATTTTTTGATTTCTTCTTTGATTTCCTAGTTGACCCATTCATTGTTTAGTAGCATGTTATTTAACCTCAGTGTATTTGTGTTCTTCCCAGAGGTTTCCTTGTGGTTGATTTTTAGTTTCCCAGTGTTGTGGTCAGAAAAGATGCATGGTATGACTTCAGTGTTTTTGAATTTGTTGAGATTTTTTTTGTGGCCTATTCTGAATGAGAGCCTTGCTGGATAGAGTAATCTTGGCTGCAGGTTTTTTTTTTTTTTTTTTTTCAGTACTTTAAATAAATCATGTGTTCTGGCCTGCAAAATTTTTACTGAAAAATCAGCGTATAACCTTATTGGGTTTCCCTTGTAACTGTTTTCTTTTCTCTTGCTATTAAAATGGTCTCTTCATCCCTCTTTTTGCCACTTTAATTACTATGTGTCTTGGTGTGGACCTCCTTGGGTTGATTTTATTGGGTCTTTCTGTGCCTCCTGGATCTGGATTTCTATTTCCTTCCCCAGATTTGGGATGTTTTCAGTTATTATTTCTTCAAATAAATTTTCTGCCTCCTTTACTCTCTCTTCTCCTTCTGAGATCCTAGGGTGTGAATGTTATTATGCTTGATGAGTTCCCCAAGTCTATTTTCTTTTTTAAAGATTTTATTTATTTATTTGACAGAGAGAGAGATAGCAAGAGCAGGAACATAAGCAGGGGGAGTGGGAGAGGGAGAAGCAGGCTTCCCACCGAGCAGGCAGCCTGATGTGGAGCTCGATCCCAGGACCTTGGGATCATGACCAGAGCTGAAGGCAGATGCTTAATGACTGAGCCACCCATGCGCCTCCCCAAGCTATTTTCATTTATTATTATTTTTTTCTCCTGTTCACCTTGATTGCTCTCCATTACTTTGTCCTCTAGGTTGCTGATCCATTCTTCTGCTTCCTGTAGTCTACTATGTGTGCCACCTAATATATTTTTAATTTTACTGAAAAGTGTTTTAAATTTATATTTCAGTTATTATTTTAGGCTCTGTGCTGCAGCCTGCTTAAGATTCTCTGTCTCAGGCGCCTGGGTGGCTCAGTTGGTTAAGCGACTGCCTTCAGCTCAGGTCATGATCCTGGAGTCCCAGGATCGAGTCCCGTATCGGGCTCCCTGCTGAGCAGGGAGTCTGCTTCTCCCTCTGACCCTCCCCCCTCTCATGTGTTCTCTCTCTCATTCTCTCTCTCTCAAATAAATAAATAAAATCTTTAAAAAAAAAAAGATTCTCTGTCTCTCCCTCTGGCCTCCTCCCCCCACTCTCACATGTGTGCATGCACACACTCTCCCTCTCTCTCTAAAATGACAACAAGAACAACAACAAAACCAGAAGAGGTCCTGTAGTGCCCTGCACTGCAGTGTCCCCTCTTCACCAGAACCTGGCACTTCTAGAGTGTCTCCTATGTGTGTTGTGTGCATCCTGCTGTTGTGGCTGAGCTGTTTTTGCCTTCAATCCGTTGTCTGCAATGGCTCTTTTTGCCTGTTGTGGACAGGGTTTGGTCCCAGTGTTGTTAGTGCCAGTCTGAGGCTACTGTGGGTTTGATGTGAGTCAGACCAGGCATTTGCCAGAAACTCAGCAACAAACTGCAGGGTCCATTTCCCTGTGTTGTCCCCTGAGAAGCTTTTGCTGATGGGCAGGGCCTGCAGGCAGACCAGATGTCTGACCCCAGCCCACTGCTGAGGCCACAGTTGGACTGGTGTGTGTGGTTCTTTTCCTCTCCCCAGGGTGGGAGTCACTTTGGAGTGGTGCTGGCCCCTGTCAGGGCTTCTTGCACCCTGTCAGGCTGTGGCATCACTTTGGATGGACTCCAGCCAAGAGCTTATTGGAGGGGGCAGGTGTGCAGAGGAAGGGGTGAGAGGGGTGAAGCATGTGGTATTAGCAAGGTTTACCTGGGTCTTCTGTGGGAGGGGACCTGGGGCCAAAACCTGGCTGGAGGGGGGTGTGTCCATAGGAGAACAATGGGGTGGGGCAGGCTGTTCGAAAGTTAAGTGGAGAGTGTTGGCTGCTGCACTGGTTCCTGAGGTAACTATGTGTCTTTTGGGGGGTGGGGGAGGGAAATGGTGCCCGCCGTCTTGGTTGTTCCTGAAGAGGTCCCCTAAAGATCCTAAAGCTCCCTTAGTCCTCCAGGAAACGCTCTGAGATCAGAAAATAAATCTTCCCATATGCCTCAGGTATTTTTCAAACTGCTGCTTCTATGCTCTATCTCTATGAGGTTGTTATGCTGTCTCTAAGGGTGAGGACTCAGTTTCCTGTCACTTTCCCAGCTCTCCCAGAGCCGAGCCTGATGATTTTTTAAATTCTTGGGTTTTAAGTACTGCTGGTTGTAAGAACTCACAAAATTCAGCCCCTCTGGTTTTCAAAGCCAAATGTTATGGGGATTTGTCTTCACCATGCAGGTTCACTGTGCCTGGGTGCCTGGTGTGGGGGTCTGACCCTCTCCCCTCTCTGTGTCTGTGGTGTTCTTCCCTCCTGTGACAATCCCATAGGTCTGCTTAGCTCCCAAATGTGTCTCTGCCCTTCCTGTCCTATTTGATGTGCCCTTTTCTCTATATTTAGCTGTGGAGAGTCTATTCTGCCAGTCGCAGGTCGTTTTCTGGGTTATTTACACTGATGTGGGTGTTATCTAGTTGTATCTGTAGGACAAGGTGAGTTTAGGATCTTCTTACTCTGCCATCTTCCCCGGAACCCCCTTCACCTTTTGATTATAGAGTTTTGCCAGGTATATGGTTTCCTCTACCTCATGGTACCTTACAACTCTGTTCGGGCTATGACTTCTTCCAGTTTATTGCATTTTTCAGCATTCTTCAATCTGCTTCCAGATATATGTTGAAATATTTTGTCTGCTGGGACTGCATCCTCACACTTTCCCTCTACTTTATGTTGCCTTTGCTGTTGTTTACACTGTTTAAAAAGTGTTTTTTTGTTAATATTTTAGTGGGACTTAGGAATTGGGAAAGGCAAAGTATGCTCAGTCTGCCATCTTGAACCAGAAGTCCTCTGTGTAGCATCCTGTATTCCATTCATTCATTATACAACACTTCACTTTGAAAGATCTCAAGCAGGTTACTGTTATTATGTGTTTTTTCCTAAAAGGTCTCTGGAACCATTGTACCCCTTCATTTACTCTTTGTCTAGCCCTGCCAATGAGGTCACTGTTTTCTCTCCAGGTTATCTCCATTCTCTCCAACATTTACCCTCCCCACCCTCCCCACCCCAAACAATCAGGTATTTTATGAATCTCAGTCTTATGAACAAATGATCCTCTCTTGTCTGGTGTCATATAGACCTCTAGGAAAGTCCTGGTTAGGAATGATCTGGTGACCCAGAACTCTAGTAAGCTATACCAAATGGGGCTGGAGAGAAAATGCTAAGGTTAGCGAGAAAGTGAGTATGATGACGGACGAAGACTCCATTCACATTTCTTCTGCTGAAAGTGTCCACAATCTTCCTGGGCCACAGGAAACTCCTTCCCATAGATGATTATATCACAAGAAACCCTGGAGTATAGAAAAAGAAAGTATAGTTCTTGGAATAAAAGAACCCCCTGCTTCTACCTCTCTAAACCACAGAGAAAGGCAGTTCTGGAAGAGAGACTCCTGATAGCTGTCCAAGTTCCCAAACTAGCTCTGTATTTTTGATTCACACCAAGGTTAGGAAATAACAACTCCCACTTTGATATTTTGAATTTCTCTTTTTTTATAAGTTTATTTATTTAAGCAACCTCTACACTCAATGTGGGGCTTGAACTCAAGACCCCAAGATCAAGAGCCATATGCTCCACCAACTGAGCCAGCCAGGCATCCCAATATTTTGAATTTCTGATAGTGGTGCTGTCCACGTGTGAACTATGTGTAATTCCTCTTTTCCACATGTAGCATATTGATAAACAACAGTCATAATTTAGAAGTTTGAGTCTCTTGGGCGCCTGGGTGGCTCAGTTGGTTAAGCAACTGCCTTCGGCTCAGGTCATGATCCTGGAGTCCTGGGATCGAGCCCCACATCAGGCTCCCTGCTCAGCAGGGAGTCTGCTTCATCCTCTGACCCTCCTCCCTCTCATGCTCTCTGTCTCTCATTCTCTCTCTCACAAATAAATAAAATCTTAAAAAAAAAAAGTTTGAGTCTCTTAATTAAAATCTGAGTCTTTAGTTATTATAATATTGACCCAAAAAAGTGTATTTCATGTGAGCAGCCAGGGACGAATCCAAGAAAGTTGTGCATCTTAACGTGCGGACAAAGTGTAGTAGGGAAGAATACAATGCAAATGATATTTGGAGGTATCTCAGCATGTGTTTTCAACATTTGGAAGTCCAGTCACAGAGGTAGGGTCCCCAATCTGGGGATTCATGTAGGGAAGTAACTCCAGTATTGAGCCTCAGTTCCAGAAAGGAAATGGAGGATGAGGCAGGTCACAGGTCAGGAACTCAAGAACAGGAGGACTTCAATTTCACCAGAGACCTGGGGAAAATGCCAAAATCCATGTAATGCTGTGCTTTTATTCCTATTTAAACTAAGTTTTAAAGAATTCAACCTCATTAAATAGAACAAAATTCAGACTTAGTATGGCTTATTTCTGGAAGAAGAATTACTAGGAATGTAGGGGCTGCTTAAAAATAGTGTTGACCCTGTGCCCCGAGTCTCATCCACTCTTTGGAGATGCTCTCATCCAGCTTCCCACCATTGTGGGCTTGGGGATCACCAGGGCTTTGCTTGTAGCAAGTCTAAGGCAGATGGAAAATCCCAAAGCCTTTGTTAGATATTAAGGAAAAACACAGGAAAATAATCAGTAAAAGACAGAATGTCAAAACATTTCATTCATCAAAATCCAGGGGTCCAATCCCATTGTATCTACTTTGTTAAGATTTTTCTATTTGGCCCTACTTCATTGAAATCTGTGTCCTTTCTTTCCTAGTTTTCTGTATCAGTTTTAATTTTGACTACCTTGTTCCCACCCCTCACTGGTGAACTCCATAAAAGTCTTGTCACTTTTCAGTGCAGTCTAAGAGAGAGGCCTTGCCAATCTTTTGTCCACTTTTTCAATTCTGATTTTCAGTCTGAAGAAATGGGCTTATTCCTCATGTAACTGACACCAGGAATTACTTTCGGGTGAGACTTTGGCCCAGCTCCTGTACCCAGACCCATGGCTTTATATTGCACTCTGCAAAGTTTAACCCTCTCACAATCATGCAAAGAGCAAACACACTATCCTTACAACTGGGTTATCCACAAATGGTAACAGGTAAGTTGTTCCCTCAGCTAGGGGCCAGTTTTTTTTTTGTTTTTTGTTTTTGTTATGTTAGTCACTGTATATTACATCACTAGTTTTTATTTTATTTTTTTAAGATTTTATTTATTTATGTGAGAGAGAGAGAATGAGAGAGAGAGAGAGAGCACATGAGGGGGGGAGGGTCAGAGGGAGAAGAAGACTCCCTGCTGAGCAGGGAGCCCAATGCGAGACTCGATCCTGGGACTCCAGGATCATGACCTGAGCTGAAGGCAGTTGCTTAACCAACTGAGCCACCCAGGTGCCCCACATCATTAGGTTTTAATGTAGTGTTCCATGATTCATTGTTTGCATATAACACCCAGTACTTCATTCAATACGTGCCCTCCTTAATACCCATCACCGGGCTAACCCATCCTCCCACCCCCCCTCCCCTCTAAAACCTTCAGTTTGTTTCTCAGAGTCCATAGTCTCTCATGGTTCATCTCCCCCTCCAATTTCCCCCTTCATTTTTCCCTTCCTACTATCCTCTTCTTTTTTTTTTTTTAACATATAATGTATTATTTGTTTCAGAGGTACAGGTCTGTGATTCATCAGTCTTACACAATTCACAGCTCTCACCATAACACATACCCTCCCCAATGTCCATCACCCAGCCTCCCCATCCCTCCCACCCCCCACCACTCCAGCAACCCTCAGTTTGTTTCTTGAGATTAAGAATTCCTCATATCAGTGAGATCATATGATACTTGTCTTTCTTTGATTGACTTATTTTGCTTAGCATAATACCCTCTAGTTCCACCCACATTGTTGCAAATGGCAAGACTTTGGGGGTTTTTTGATGGCTGCATAATATTCCAGTGTGTGTGTGTGTGTGTGTGTGTGTGTATATATATATATATATATATATACACCACATCTTCTTTATCCATTCATCTGTTGAAGGATATCTTGGCTTTTTCCATAGTTTGGCTATTGTGGACATTGCTGCTATAAACATTGGAGTGCATGTGCCCCTTCAGATCACTACATTTGTATCTTTGGGGTAAATACCCAGTAGTGCAATTGCTGGGTCATAGGGTAGCTCTATTTTCAACTTTTTGAGGAACCTCCATACTGTTTTCCAGAGTGGCTGTATCAGCTTGCATTTCCACCAACAGTGTAGGAGGGTTCTAGGGGCCAGTTTTCATACATGTATATCAGAATGGTCATTCTGTTTCATGGAAGTAAAGGGCTTTAAGAAAAGCTCCTCTACTCTCTTATTTATGGGGAAGAGGAAGAGTTTCAGAGAGAATTGAGGAAATACTACAAATAGTAAATCTGAAAGTAAAGGATTCTAATGACCTGAGGAGGAATTAAAGCCTGATCAAGAGGTAGAAGTGTGGACAAAGGTGCCCAGAGGTGGTAATGATGCAGAACAAACTATGAACAGCTGAAGATACACAATCAGCGTGATCCCCATGGAGAAGAAGACAGATTCTGGGGGAGAAAACTCAGAATAAGGAATGTATCATTGTCAGAAAAAAAATTGGTGACATTTGGTGAACTATAGGTATTACTACTTTCAGGGGACCTAGGAATCGTTGAATTTGCACCCAGACAATAGCTATACATCCTTGTCAAATATCTGCATACAAGGAAGAATGAAAACTAAGAAGCAGACTAGACTAGACTATAATGTGGCCCCAACTAATGAAAACCATGTCCCTCCTTAGGAAGAATTAAGAAAGGCAGGAGTAATATGAGAAAATTTTTGAAAATTTTATAATTGTCTTTAAGGTTCTATTCCCAGTCTAGCAAGAGGCACAGATACAAAGGATATTCTGGTGAATGCTTGTTTTTTATAATGTCGCTCTAAACCATGTCATTATTCTCCTGATAGTACTTTACTTAACTGTACGCCAGGTCCTCCTTGTTACTTATAAAACTGTTCATTTCTGCCTCTTCCATGATTACTGATTTTTTTCTCTGCCTAATTTATTGTCTTAATAGAGTTAGATTAAAATCTCCCTTGCGATCGTGGACTTGTTTATTTTCCTTGTAGTTTCAATAACTTTTGCTTCATGTTTTAAAGTTCTGTTGTTAAGTACCTACAATTTAAATTTTTTATGTCTTTCCAGTACATTGTAACTTTTATTAATTAACAGCGGCAAGTAACAATGAAAATGAAAGATCTATAGTTACATGCATCCACATGGATAAATGTCAAAGACAATGCTGAGAAAAACATGCAAATTACAGAGGAGTACCGGCATACAATTATTTCCATGTGCATAAAATTCAGAACCCTGAAAGACAGAATAATGTGTTTAGACATACACGGTATAGATGGTAAAAACCTATAAGAAAATCCAGGCTAGGGATAACTAGGGGTAACTTAGAGGGAAGGGAAAGGGTTATTATTAAGGAAGATTACATAGGGGGGTTTCAAAGATTCCTAGTGTTCTGTATCTTATGCTGGTTGGTAGTCTAGGTGTATGTTTTATTATTATTATTTGGTATATATATATATATATATATATATACACATATATATGCTATATATTCTTTAGTATATGATATATTTTGTAATGAAAATAACAAAATAATTGATAGATAAATAGATTAAATACATTTCAAGATTGCCCTGCATGAATCCCCAAGATGGGGCAGCTTCCTCCCTCCTGGAGATGCTGAGACATCTGCTCATGAAGTTGGGCTTATTTAGAAGGCCATGCTTGCAGCTCGGCAAGGCCTTCTAGGCCTGGGCCAAGTGCAGCAGGGTGACTTTTTCACTGCCACATGTATAACCATGGCAATCTCCTATTCTGATTTGAACATTCTTTACTAAATTTTTAAACCTGAGAACACTTCCAATTCTCACCCCCATTTACTTGCTATAATTTGTCTTCTGCATTAGTCCCTGTTTAGACAATGTATAAAAAACAACTAAATGCTTACTTCGTGCTCAGCTTTACGTATTCTCATGTACATATATTCACGTAGACTTCACAACAGTCCTGCTAGTTTTTCCATTTCCCAGTAGAAAGGATCAAGGTAAAGTGAGATTTATTAATTTACCCAAGGTTTCTCAACTGCAAAGTGGGTATAAAACGAGACATTCTTGCTTCAAAGTCTGTGCTCTGAACCACCAAGGTCAGGCCTTTGTCTTGCCAACTCTCTTTCCAGACACTTTGGTCTTGCCTCTGAACTTGAGTGCAGCCAACCAAACATGAATGACTGTCTTGGGTGCTGCCAGCCTCTCTGCCGTCTTTCAGGTTCTGCCCACCATAGACTCTCCATCACTGCACTCCACCTCCCGCTGGTCTGGCAGCTCCTTCGGTTCTGTCTTTTTGCCCAAAACTCAGTATTGCTCGGATTCCATTAGTTGTGGACATGGCTTGACAACTGCTGTGAGCCAGGAGGGTCTCTTAGTCCCTCTCTGCCCTGTCCAGGTGGGTGAATCTATTGCCGGGTTGTGACTTTGTTTCTTCTCTCCGTTTATCTTGCTGTGAGTCAGCCACTAGCTTTGCCTATGAGTTATAAGCCATAACGGATGTGCAAAATAATAAATAAATAAATAATCTGCCATGAAGTGAAGAAAAATACTGCTTATATATGAAGAAGGTATGTGCCTGCAGAAAACACAGAGACTGAGCATGGGCCTTCTCCACAGACCATATGGGCAAGAAAAAGGACCTGGAGTGAAATAATCATGGACAGCCCTGGTCCCTGGGCGAGATGAAAGGAGCACATGATTCCTGGCACAGTGCTTGGTGCCTAATGGGTGATCAGTGCAGAATGTTTGCTTTGGAATAAGTGACTGAATGATACACACTTCCTGCAAAGCATGAACCTGGCAGAGACAGGATATCATCATGAAAGGGAATAAGAATCAACTAGTTATCTGGAGGAAACCCCTGGCTGAAAGAGTTAGAAGAGACCTTGATTCTTCTCTGAGATTTTATTTTCTGAAAGTAGAGAAAGAACTAGGGGACCTGGCAACTAAGGACCACCAATGGTTAATTTTGTGTGTCAACTTCTCTGGGCCACAGGATGCTCGGATGTTTGGTCAAACGTTGTTCTGGGTGTGTCTGTGAGGCTGTTTTGGATGGGATTAACATTTGGATCACGAATCACCAGACTGAGTAAAGCAGATGGCATCCTTAATGTGGGTGGGCCTCATCCAGTCAGTTGATGGCCTGAATAGACCAAAAAGCCTGACCCCCTCCCCCCGCTCCCTGAGTAAAAGGGAGTTCCTCCTGCCTGACTGCTTGAGCTAGAACATTGTTCTTTTTCTTCAGACTCAAACTGAACCATCAGCTCTTCTTGGCTTTTGGACTGAAACTATACCGTCAGCTCTCCTGGCTCTCCAGCTTGCCTACTGCCAATCTTGGAACGTCTCAGGATCCATAATCATGTGAGTCAATTTTTTACAATATACCAATCTCTTCCTCTCTCACTCTCTATCATATATATATATATATATATTTATTTATTTATTTATTTATTTTAAGAAACAAAAATATTTATCATTTATGTAATATTATATATAACTTAGAGGGGCAGTATTATATTTATCCTTTAAAAATGATAAATATATTTATTTATGTATATATATATAAAGAATAATAAATAATTAGGATATTTATATTCTGTTTCTCTGGAGAATCCTGACTAGTACAAGGCCTAATTCTAACCAATAAGGAGGGATTTGTCAGTGATGGAAAAATTGAGAAAAAGAGAAAGGGTAGTATTAGATTTGAAAGTGGTAGATATTCTAAAGATGAGAAGACAGGAAGATTGTAGTTCTGCAGTGGGAGACTTTAAATGGAATGTTGGCTTTAAGAAAATTGGACAATTCTGTCTTAAATATAAAATACACTAGCAAAGAAGGTAAAGGAAGAGGCACACGAATATGCCGAGGAGACTGTAGAGGGAGCTGTCTCCTCAGCTCAGATACCTAAGGACACTTCCAAGTGGATGGAAGACTGCCTTGTGTGCACTGTTCACGGAGGAGTTACTTAATAAACATTTGTATGAATAAGATTGAAATGAAGGACAAAAGGAATTGTGTCCAGAAAAATTACATTCAAGTTTGCTAGAATTGCAAAAAATGCTGTGGGGCAAAGAAGGGGAAGGTGGCTTTATGTTTAGCCACAGGCCAGGAAAGAACAGATGCTGTTCTAAGAAGGAACAGACCCTGCTTGAAGACCATACTCTAAAGCAGATGTCTCAGTCCTGATTTGGTTCTGTCTTGCCTTTCAAGATATCATATTAGGATGAGAAGGGTCACAGGGACTCTGGAGAGAGGGGACAATAGATACTGGGATGGACATCAGAGATCCCAGCTCATCTCCAGATCCCCTTCCACGGGGGGACTCATCCCACCTTCCACGAGTTTGCAAAGGGGATTCTTGATATACTCACAGTTCAGTCATTCAACATTCATTATCAAGCACACATCTTGTGCCTGGCGGTAGGTCAGACACTCAAAATATAGAGATGAAAACAATGCAAAGTAGTCTCCTTCGAGCCTGAGGAATTCCAGAGAATGGAGCAGGTTCCAGAGATCAGGAAATGTTCTGATTTCCCCAAAGAGAATAGGAAGTAGAATCCTTAAACCAGCAGTTTTCTGGTTCTCAGACACTCAGGGTTCAAATCAGGTTGACATATTCCATTATTAAGCATCTGGTGGGCAATAAAATTGAGTTTCAGGGTTCGGAACCATAGGCCCTTCTCATTTTGATTCTGCTCTAGCTCCTAGTCCTTCTGTTACTATGTCCTCCTGGCTTCTGGTCCTTAGCTTTGTCTCTTGGTTATAATTCTGTCCTTTCTTGCTGAATAAAATACCAAATGTGGCATTCATTCATTTATTTATTCAACAAATACTGATTGAATGTCTAGCATATGCCAGACTCTGTTTTAGGTGGTAGGGATAGATCAGTGACTAAAACAAAGTCCCTGACCTAATGGAACTTATTTTTTGATACTGATTATGGGGGTGGAGATGAAATATAAACAAATATATATCTATAAATATATATATAGATATATGTGGCTATCTACATACATATGTATATGTATGAAGAAAAATAAAATATATCAACATGAGAGAGACAAGGAGTACTAGGACTTACTGTTTTATGTAGTGTAATCAGGGAAGGCTTCTCGAATAAGGTGACACTTGAACAGAGATTGGAAGGAATTAAGAGTGAGAATCATGTTTTGTCTGGTGGGAAGAACATCTCAGTAGAGCGAAATGCTAGTGTAAAGGCTGGAACAGAATGGGTGGAAGAAGACTGGTAAGAGGTGAGGTCATAGCAGTAGTGAGGGCAAGGGGAGCATAGAATGTAGGGCCTTTCAAGCCATGGTCAAGACTTTGGCTTTAACCTGAAACTGTGACTCTTGAAGGGTTTTGAGCAGGCAAGTGCCATCATCTGACATGTTTTGAAAGAATAACTTGGACTGTCATATGGAGAATAGGCTCAGGTGGTGAAGGTAAAATCAGAAGAAGGGAGAGCATTTAGGAGTCCATCAGAATTATGTGGGAGAGAGTGATGATGGTCTGGACAAGGTTGCAATTTTAGAGGCAGGAAGAAGTAATGGAATTCTCAACATATTTTGAGGATATAACTGAAAAAGTTTGCTCTTGGATTGGATGTTGTGTATGTGGAGTATTGGAGATGGAATGTTCCTGGCTTTGGTCATTATTGTTCTCCAAGACATGGCTTATTCTCACCTTCTGACGTTACCCACTTCTAGGTCCTTTTGTGGCCAACTCTTTCTACCTTCATTGAGAATGCCGGCACCCAGCTCTGACGTTGGCCTCCCCTGCCAAGTGCTCCTACAGGGCTTGCTCCAACTCCTGAAGGAGGATTAGAAAGGTGTTTTGTCCCTCAAATTGAAAACAAAACAAAACAAAAATGAATTGAAATGGCTTCTGGTGTGTCCTGAAATGTTTACCAATCTAAGGAAAAATAGGATTAACTATGTATGAAAATTTATTATTTTATTTTATTTTTTCCTAATTAAAGAATCAATGTTTGGGGGCACCTGGGTGGCTCAGTCGTTAAGTGTCTGCCTTCGGCTCAGGTCATGATCCCAGGGTCCTGGGATCGAGCCCTGCATCGGGCTCCCTGCTCGGCAGGAAGCCTGCTTCTCCCTCTCCCACTCCCCCTGCTTGTATTCCCTCTCTCGCGCTGTGTCTCTCTCTGTCAAATAAATAAATAAAATCTTAAAAAAAAAGAATCAATGTTTGGGTGATCATAAAATGAAAATGGGTGCATAAATCCTGACTAAAGGAGGAAAACATCCTAGGAAAATAAACTTGTGTTTCTATATCAAGTCAAAAGACAGATGATTCAGAAGAAATCTTTTCCTTCATTTTGTGGTAATGAATTTAGCCCAGAAACTTCTGATCCTAGCAGTAGTCTAATGGCAACAGAGAAATTGTGTTTATTTATCCACAGTTGAAGTGCATCTCCTCTGCCCTACCCCTGCTTTCCCCCCTTTTCCACTAATTGGAGCCCAGGCGAGTGTCTTTGGCTTCAGGGCTGAGGGGGGCATTACTGCGTCCCTGGGTCAGACCAAGAGCATCTAGCTTTGCTTCTCTGTTTTGGCTATTACACAGATGGCTTGTCATTTCCACACACGAACAGGAGCTGATTAGCACTCCGGTGCCCTATTTAAGCTTTCTGGCTCCAGAGAGAAGCTATTTTGAAAAGTGAAAAGATTACACTCCGATAATAGACCAGAGGCCTTACCCATGTGCATGGCTCACAGAGGATTAAAACAGCAAGCCTGGAATAAATGCGGCCTGCACCTGATAGAACAATGGAGGTGACTAGTTCTCACACTGACTGCAGGGGCTGATTGAAGGAAGTTCCCTGTTCAGATCATTGGTGCCTCTGTGAGCCAAAACAATGGCGGGTGGTTTGGTGGGCCAATGTCTGATCCAACTGCTGTCTTCTCGAGGAACCAATTAAACCACTTCTTTGACATCTCAGGGATCTCAGGTCACGACTGGTAGACTTCTCTCTCCAAAATTTGTTTGATCTTTTTCTGAGTGTTCCTGCATGGCAACATTTTCCCAGGGTCACTAATCATCTGAAGAAGTAGGGGAGTGGGGACATTCACACTTGTTCTCATTTATTTTAAACAAAAGATGATACAGATTGGAATTTTATTAATCAAGACAAGATCCCTGAGAACTGTCTATAAGAGGAACCCATGGCCGGAAAGACCTTTAAGCCCTGTGATCAGATTTAAGGAGATCAAGGCTTGGGGAAGACCAACTCATTCAACTGTGATAATACCCATATGTTAAAATACTCATTTACCAAGACAAGTTATATGGTCCAAAGGATACAAAGTTTATTGTAATATTGGTCTCAATTCATTTTCTGTCCAGAAATTAAACAAATATATTTAACATTTATTAAACACATATTATGTGTCAAGAACCTTGCCTAGCACTGAAGATTCCAAAAGAGAATTCAAGTATTGGTTTTGGTGTCTATAATCATTGAGGAGGAAACTGTTGATACCATACCCCTTGTCCCCAATCCTATGATTGATAGTGGGGTCCATTATGTAATCGCAGTGTTTGTTCCAGGAACTTTCTGGTGTCTTTCAAGTCTATTTTTGACTCAAGCATATATGTCATAGGCAGAAATGAATTACAGGACACCAGGCCAGATTTATAGCCACAACACATCCTCGTATTATCTAAAGTGGTTGGTGGGATGATGTTGTAGCAGAGTCCCTGTGTCTACGTGGAAGGCGCACCTGCCAATTGGAGCAGGAGGCCCTCCCCACTGCAAAGGACAGGCTTATGCTTGTTGTTCCTGCCTGATCCTCTCGCTCAGTCAAAATGAGGCCAGGGAAAATTTTCTTGGGTGGGAAAATCAGGTAGGATGGCATCTGTTGTTCCAGTTTTCAGGCTTGTGGGAACCGGCATCTGTTTGGTGGATCTGACTATCTGGAACATAGAGTTTGGATCTCTCTGGGGAAGCTTTCTGATATGCCTCTGTTGCTCTGAGACCAGGTAGTCAGAACTTGCTGTCATGAGGTCTGTAGTCCTTTGAGGAAGTGTCTCCATAACTCCAAGTGACATACTGTCACTAGTTATCACCTACACTGGGTTTTAGTACTTATTTTAAAATGTGAGGATGAAAAGTCGCCAATGGTAGTTAGAAATCCAAGAAAGAAATGTCAGGCAGGGGTATACATCCCTCAGTTTTAGCCGTGGTCCAGCAGGAAGCCAAATAGGTCTCATGGCAACAGTGAGAGCGACTGTCATAGGATCCTTTTAGTACATTTCACTTGCCTATGCATCTGAGCATGAACTTGGGCCCTCCCTAGCAAGAGTGGCGTGATTGGCTTTTGGGTAGGTTTTAAACATTTTTTTATTTTATTTATTTATTTTTAAAGATTTTATTCATTTGACAGATAGAGACATAGAGAGAGAGAAGCAGGCTTCCCACAGAGCAGAGAGCCCGATGTGGGGCTTGATCCCAGGACCCTGGGACTATGACCTGAGCCGAAAGCAGACACTTAACGACTGAGCCACCCAGGCGCCCCGGTTTTAAACATTTTTAAATAAACTTTAAATTTTATAAGAATATTTGTTGTGCAGAAATGTTGCAAAGATACTACAGAAAGTTCCCATATGCTCCTCACCCATTTTCCCCTATAATGAGTATCTTACATTACTATGCTACGTTTGTCACAATGGAGGAGCTAACATTGGTAAATTGCTACTAATTAAACTCCACTCTTTGTTTAGATTTTACCTGATTTTCCTCATGTAGGGGTTTTTTGTTTGTTTATTTTTGTTTCATTTTTTAAGATTTTATTTTTAAGTAATCTCTATACCCAACATGGGTCTTGAACATAGAACCTTGAGATCAAGAGCTGCAGGCTCTATTGACTGAGCCAGCCGGGCGCCCCACTCTGTGTAGGGTTTTTGAATCATTATTCATCCACAGTACTAGTTGGTAGCATCCTTTTCAGTGCATCATTGTCCAGTTTTGATATCAGTGTTACATCAGCTTTATAACCTTTTCTCTAGGAACCGTGTACAAGAGATTGGAATTATTTGCTACTGGTTTGAAAGAACCGACCTGTGACTTGTATCATCTTAATACAATTTGGGGGACATCACAAAGGCTGAGAGGAGCGTTAATTGAACCAGGCCTTTGGCCCCACACTCCAGTGTGATCCCCAGTTGAGGTGCTGGAGCACTTGGATCCAGAATTCTCACCTCGGCCAGGTTGATCTGTATGTCCTCATAGAAAGCAGGCTGAAAGGCCCACCTGGTCTCTTCCCCTTGAGCCCAACCAAGAATCTGGGATTTTAAGTCTCTTTGAGAAGGAAAGGCCACACCACATACCTTGTAGTTGGTGAGAAAATAACAGAACAAAAGCAGAATAATCAGAGCTTGATGTGATGCTCAGAGAACCTACTTTTAACCCTTTTAGGCTCAACCCCAGAATTGTGATTCAGTCTCAAGTGGGACCTGGGGTGTGACACTGGGAACAAGTTTTCAGGTGATGCTGCTGACCCAGGGACCACACTTTGAGAAACACTACCTTAAGGTATAGTTTGTATAGAAAACAACAACAACAACAGAATAAGTGCTTCATTGTTTCTCTTCATCTTCCAGTTTTCTAAATAACAATTCGGTTCCCTTGGAGCTTCCAAAGGACCAGTGATTTTTATTTTCATAACATTCTGCATTCAGGGGTTGTTTCTGACATATTTAATGTGTCTCAGTTACTTGCAGATATTTGTCTTCTTCTTGGAGCTCAGGTTGTCTCATGTTTGGCTTATGGGAGCCTCTCCACGTTGGCCCCATGTTCTTTTGACAGGACCCATTTCAATAGTCTTCAAGAGCTCCCTTGTTTTTGGGCACCAACAAAATGCTGCAGGCTCATCTTATAAATCTCATACCTCACATTTGAATTCAGCCATTTATCCAGAGTCTTGGTTCATTTTAAGGTGCATCTGTGTTTTATATTTAATTATAAAATCATATTCTCATCGTAGAAAGTGTAGAAGTATCATAATAGTGTAAAGAAGCAGAAAAAAACAATCCTATCATTTCAAAGGAGCTATTGATAGCTTTTTAATCTATTCCTTCCCAGATCTTTGGCAATGAAATTCTACATAGTTGAAATCACATTGTGTATGTAAATTAATATCTTGCATTGTTCATTTAAAAAAGAACATTCATGACGATTTTCCTATATTATTAAAAGCTTTCACAAGCATCATTTTAACAGCAGTACTCTGTCCCAGTCTATGGATTTACCGTAACTTCCCTAATCATTCTCCAAATGTTGGACAACTGGTTTGTTCTTATAAATAATGCTTCCAAGGACAGGTGTGTGCTTCAGTCTTTGATCCCATTTTATATTGTTTCCTTAGCATCTATTCCAGAAGCAGAATTCATAGATCAGAGTATACAAACATATTTAAAGGTCTTGAAACCTATTACTGAATTGCTATCCAGAAACCATTATACTACACCCTTGCCAGCATTGAGCATTGTCATTTTAAAATCTTCAGTGTGGTAGGTGAAAAATTCACACCATTGCTGTCATTTGAATGTTTATTCTACGTACTTAATACTTGATCTGTTAGGATATTGCAAATATTTCCTCTCATTTATCATTTGGCTTTCGGTGTTGGATTAGATTTTGATTCACAGAAACCTTCTTTTTTTTTTAAATTTTATTTTATTATGTTAGTCACCATACAATACATCATTAGTTTTTGATGTAGTGATCCACGATCCATTGTTGCCCAGTGATGGGTATTAAGGAGGGCACATACTGCATGGAGTACTGGGTGTTATACATAGAAACCTTCTATACTCATCTGCTAAAATCTTCTTTTGAAACTTCTTCCATTGGATTTCTAATGTCTACATGAGAGACTCTGGACTCTGGGAACCAAACTGAGGGTTACAGAAGGAAGGGGGGGAGGGGGTAACAGGGTGATGGGTATTAAGGAGGGCACGTGATGTGATGAGCACTGGGTGTTATACACAACTAATGAGTGGTTGAACACTCCATCAGAAACTAATGATGTACTATATGTTGCATAACTGAACATAATAATAATTTTAAAAGAAATAAAAGGGAAGTTTATCTCCAGCTTATATAAATTAACTATGCAACTGATTTTACTAGAACATATGTATGTTCTAAAACCAAGAATGGAGAGCAAAGACATTTGCCCGTCTTCCATGAGGTCCCACATGAGTGGAGCCCCGGGCCTCACACTGTCATCAGTGTGTGGCAGGGTCCTTTCTTTCCAGCTCTGCTCCTCTGTGCGGGGCAGTTGTGTCTCCTGTATTCAGAGGGGTGATCTTTGTTGAGACGGTCATTGCTAAAAACCAGTTGTGGTCGAATAGTCCACATGGGCTAACACCCTTCAAGAATGTCTCAGCCAGAGCCCTGTGATGGGACTAGGGTCATCAAAGTCTTCCTCTGGCTACTCCGCCAGAGCCTGGCTGTCCTCCATCAGAAAAACAGGCAGAGCTATCATAACAGAAGGGAAGGATGAGGTCATTTCAGTCCAGGAGCATGGGGTGGGAGGAACAAGCTCAGAACTCAGTCTAGTTTGCGCTCTGAAAGACGAACTTCATCCTCTGCCCAGATGTGCCCCAGGGGGCACTCTCTTCCATCGACTCTTCCTTCTCTGTGCCTGTGTCAACTCCCCCTGTCCCCCTGCACCTCTCTCACGGAGTCCTTCAGGACCATTCTTGCATCCTCCCTCTGCGCTCGGGGGAACTCCCTTCACACTTGAGGATGAAGAATTTCCTCCTTTGCATTTGGTAGACTCTAGTCATGTCTCACGTTTCCCTACTGTGCTCCTTGCAGTTTCCTTCTCAATTCATTGCTAGGTTGGGAAAGGTGAGGTGAGACTTAACTTGCATTTCCTAAAGAGAAAACTGAAAACCAGTTGGGTTTTTTATTTGTTTATTTTTTACCATTTAACCTAATACATAAACACATTTCAAGTGGGTCTTATTTTTATTAAAGACACCACAGTTTCATATATGCCAAGAGAGAAATAATTTGTTACCAGTATGACTCTGGGCCTTGCCCATCTTGAAACAATAAACCTCATCATTACTGTGTTAAAGAGCATTTGGCAATCTCTGAGCCTGGCCTGCTTTTGCAGAAAGAACCACACTAGCTCTAAAAGGCCCTTCCTCGCTCTGCAGAATGGATGCTGCCTACTCCAATTAATTTGAGAGTCAGTTCGTCTCACCTCAAAATGGCATGCTCCCCACCTGCCACCAAGATAATTTGTGTTCCCATTGGATTGTCAGTCTCCGTATTTGCTTTGGCTCATCTACCACCTTTGTTTTTCAGAATACATTTATACACAGTCACATTTTTTAGGGGAGAAATGTAAGTTCAATATTATTTATATTAGTAGGTAACTTTTGAGGTAGAAAATTTGGCTTTATGGCAGTTCTTCTGTTTCTATAGCTGGAGATAGCAATTGGGAAGATTTCCTCATTGTGAGCAAAACACGTGAATGGTTATTTATTTAAATGTATGGCCAGTAGGCCTACTTTGCCATGGGACTAGGTTTAAAAGGGCATTTTCCCTCTAAGCAAATGCTGAGCTCAGGGGAAGACATGGGATAATCTGTATAAGGCGATTTGATGATAGGAAAACTCTTAGAGTCCATCTACATGGCAAACATGAGGCCCAGGGCTGGAAATGATACAGAGGACCCCGAACAGGAGATGTCCATGGGCGAGCCTAGCCTGTGGCCAAGCATGCAACACTTCAGGCCTTCAGTGGGGTTGGGAGCTTTGCTTCCATATGTGGTTGAGGTTGGCAAAGGCAGCAAGTTCAGCCACTGCAGTGGAACTGTGGGGGGAAAGCCTAGGCGTATATTTTCGTGCTGACCAAGTTACAGGCTCGGAATCCCAGGCTGAGGCAGTGCTGTGGCAATGAAGGGTCTTTACAGGGATTGTTGCTGCAGCTGTAGACCAGCATGCTCTGATCTGATGCGACAGAAGGGGGCACTGGCAAGCTCGGGAATGCATGCGCTTTCCAGTTGTCCTTCTTCGTGTATTTTTAGAAGCAAGGTGGAGTCCTTTTTTTTTTATTTTTTTAAAGATTTTATTTATTTATTTGAGACAGAGAGAATGAGAGACAGAGAGCACATGAGAGGGGGTAGGGTCAGAGGGAGAAGCAGGCTGAGCGGGGAGCCCGATGCGGGACTCGATCCAGGGACTCCAGGATCATGACCTGAGCCGAAGGCGGTCGTTTAACCAACTGAGCCACCCAGGCGCCCCTCTACTCTACCAGTAATCCTTAATGATTCTACCTCCAAAATCAAAGTGAACCCGTCTGCTTGTGTGCTGCTAGCTTGGGCCACTGGCATTGCTTTTCTGGTTTACTAGCCTCCTAAGCTCTGTTTCAGCTCCTGCCCCTGTAGAATTCACTCTCTGCACAGAGTAAATTTTTGAAAATAGAAATCGATCTTGCCCTTCTCCTGCTAAACCACTCCAGGGGCTTCCCTTCCTGCTTATAATAAAAGCAGATCTCCCAATCCTGGCCCACAGACCCTCCAAGGCCTGACCCCCTCTCTTGTCTCTTCTCTCACGGTTCTTCCTCTGCCTGCTGCACCCCAGCTACACGACTTTCTGTTCCTGGAATGGGCTGTTTATTCCCACCTCGGGGCCCAGGCACCAGATGTTACATTCGCCTGTGTTGCACTTCTTCTGACTACCTTCCAGCATCAGAGGGGCCTTTCTTGGACACCCAAGTTAGGATAGCCCCCCACTCCCGTTACTCAGATATTTTCAAGTTAGCACTTGTCAACACCTAACATTGTCTGAGTCATTTTTATCTATCTGTCATCTCTCTAACCCAAACTAGCTACTGGCTTATGGCCTAGTTTGGGGGGTGGGGAAGGAGTGGTGAGAGATGAATGAATAGTTGAATGAGTGGCCAGCTGTGAATTTATTCCTTTATCTCTTCCAGACTTTGACTGCAAGTTTCATGGGAGCAAGTTTTGAATGGGTCCTTAACTCCTAGAACAATGCCCAGTCCATAGTAGTCATTCAATAAATGTAGAATGAATGAAAAGGGCCAAAGTGTATAATTGAAAAAATAAAGGATGTGTGCTCACATTTATTCCCGGAGGGTATGAAATGCAGCTCACCTGTGGCACGTGGTTAAAGCATTTTAGTGCTTCCTAGGAGACAGGTCATGTGCAAAGTGCTTTTTCAGTGCTTCATTTAATACTTACAACAACCTTCTGAATTGCATACTATATCACTTCCATTTTATAGGTGGAGAAACTGAGGCTCAGAGAGATTGAGTAACTGGTATTTAAGTCAAATAGCAGACTCTGGTCATTTGATGCTACCGAATAATCTGTTAATATGGTTTCATTTCAGTAAAACATGCTATGGCAGGCCCAGTTTTTTAAATAAGATTTTATATGGGGTGCCTGGGTGGCTCAGTCAGAGAGATTCTCATTCTCCTTCTCCCTTTGCCCCTCCCCAGTTGTGCTCTCCCTCCCCCCTCTCAGAAAAAAAAAAAAAGATTTTATACATCTTAGATGGCAGACATAATGGTACATTGGTAACAACAAAGGGTAAAAAGTATCCTTTCTTGCTTGTTTCCTGTGCATGGGGGCAGTGCTACCTTATGGTAGAAACAGTTATCAGCGAATGATTAGATTATAAATGATCAAATATGGGGACAAGCTCTGTCTGTTTTGGTACAGATTGTCTTTCCAGTTTGTAGGAAAGGAAGAAATGGAGGGAAACAATCCTGTATTAGAGGGTAGGTGACTAAAATCTGTGTCTTTGGGGTAAATACCCAGGAGTGCAATTGCTGCGTCATAGGGTAGCTCTATTTTTAAATCTTTGAGGAGCCTCCACACCGTTTTCCAAAGTGGCTGAACCAACTTGCATTCCCACCAACAGTGTAAGAGGGTTCCCCTTTCTCCACAACCTCTCCAACATTTGTTGTTTCTTTCCCTGTCCATTTTTGCCATTCTAACTGGTGTAAGGTGGTATCTCAATGTGGTTTTGATTTGAATTTCCCTGATGGCTAATGATGATGAACATTTGTTCATGTGTCTGTTAGCCATTTGTATGTCTTCTTCAGAGAAGTGTCTTTTCATAACTTCTGCCCACTTTTTGACTTGGTTATTTGTTTTTTGGGTGTTGGGCTTGAGAAGTTCTTTATAGATCTTGGATACCAGCCCTTTATCTGTAGTGTCATTTGCAAATATCGTCTCCCATTCTGTGGGTTGCCTCTTTGTTTTGTTGACTGTTTCCTTTGCTGTGCAGAAGCTTTTTATCTTAATGAAGTCCCAAAAGTTTATTTTTGCTTTTGTTCACTAGCTTTTGGAGATGTACCTTGAAAGAAGTTGCTGTGGGCTATGTCAAAGAGGTTACTGCTTGGGTTCTCCTCTAGGATTTTGATGGATTCCTGTCTCACATTGAGGTCTTTCATCCACTTTGAGTTTATCTTTGTGAATGGTGTTAGAGAATGGTTGAGTTTCACAGATGTAGTGAAAAGAAGGGCCATATGCACCCCAATGTTCATAGCAGCAATGTCCACAATAGCCAAACTGTGGAAAGAGCCAAGATGCCCTTCAACAGATGAATGGATAAAGAAGATGTGGTCCATATATACAATGGAATATTACTCAGCCATCAGGAAGGATGAATACCCAACTTTTACATCAACATGGATGGGACTGGAGGAGATTATGCTAAGTGAAATAAGTCAAGCAGAGAAAGTCAATTATCATATGGTTTCACTTATTTGTGGAACATAAGGAATAGCATGGAGGACATTAGGAGAAGGAAGGGAAAAATGGGGGGTGGGAATTGGAGGGAGAGATGAACCATGAGAGACTATGGACTCTGAGAAACAAACAGGGTTTTAGAGGGGAGGGGGGAAGGGGGATTGGTTAGCCCGGTGATGGGTATTAAGAAGGGCACATACTGCATGGAGCACTGGGTGTTATATGAAAACAATGGATTGTGGATCACCACATCAAAAACCAATGATGTATTTTATGGTGACTAACATAACATAATAAAATTTAAAAAATAAAAAATAAAGGGTAGGTGACAGAGACCTAAACTAAGTAGTAATCTCTTCCTCTCATATAGAGAAAACACTCTGTTGTTTCCTTTGGAAAGTCCAGGCCTCTTTTGGAGGTGGAAGTTTGCTTTTCCTAACTCTATGGGGTACCCAGCTCCTAGGAGCAGCCTGCTTTGGAAGGTGGCCCCCACTTCCAGCTTTAAGTAGGCCTGGCATTTGTCTCCTTGTGTCCATTCCCCTGGGCTTCATGACAGACAGATGGAGCTTGATTCTAAACCAACTTGCTGAGCTTGGGTATGATGTTTTCAGATATGAAATCTTGATTAATGGCAAATGTTAATTGAAGCAGTGAATTATTAAAGTGCTTTCCATAAATGATAAATGGTATTGTTGGTTGTTTTGCCTCTTGTGACAACAGAAAACTTTCCAAGAAGTTTCTAGCTTTGTCCAAGGAAATCCAGAAGAGGTAGCTGCATTTGATGGCATTTGTGATGACCTGCTTATGCGTTATGGCCAGGCCTGCCTGGGCATACCACCTTCTCCTCTGGAATCCTGCATCACCTCAACCAAACAAATCTTCTTTCCCTTAAATGCAGAACTGTCACCAAGTGATATCCAGCCTCCTAGCTTCAGTTCCCATCAAGAGCTGATGACTCCCAATCTCTACCTCAAATTAAGATTTTCCCCTGAGCTCCTGACTTATAAACACAATTGGACAACTCCTCTTGATGTCCCATGGGATCTCAAACTTGTATTCATTCATTTAACAAATATTTACCAAGCACCTATCCTAGGTCCCTGGTGCCACTTTGTTCTAGGTACCACCAGAGAAACAATAGTGGACAGAATAGGTATAGCTCCTCCTGGATCTTACATTTTAGTGGGGCAGGGAGAAGGCAGATAACCTAAGTCAGGGAAGGGGGAACAGGAGCTCTGTGCATTGCAGGTGCTGGCCGTAAGAGGGTGCTCAGAGAATGTCCCATTAGATGAGTTCTGAGTAGAGACTCAAGAAATTCTAGATGTTTCTAAGATTTAAGCATAAAAAAAAAATTAACCCTCCAAATAGTCCAGAGTCTGTCTTTTCAAATATCCCATTGTCCTGTACTCACAGTCTTGGAGAATGTTGCATCCAATCCCTAGAGCCACATGCCAAGGTCATCTTCCTCTGTGACCTCTACATTTGTGGGAATAAGCCTCCTCTCACCCATCCTGAGTTCCTGCCAGCCCCAAGTGGGAACTTACGACCTCACAGAGGTATCAGGTAGAATCCTCTGCCACTTGTCTGCCTCTCCTTGGCTCCTTCCCCTGGGAGAAGGAGTGATGGATCTAGTAGGCCAGATGGAGAGAGTCTCTCATCTACCCGTCCTGTTTCTCTAGTGGTCTCGGGCAGCCCTTCTCAAACTTTCATGGGTGCAGGAGACAGCTGGAGCATCTCATTCAAATGCAGACCCTGATCCAGTCTGTCTTTGCTGAGGCCTGAGATTCTGCATTTCTCTTAAACTCTCAGGTAGGGCCAATGCTGCTGGTCTGTGGACCATAGTTTGGGTAACACGGGTCTGTAAGGAATGAGAAGGCTTCTGTCCTTCATGCTAAGTACCTTCTCAGCAGCTCCTCCTCACCTGTAGGGCCTAAGAGATGGGCTTAAGAGCACATGTGAGGAAACCCGTTTTCACTTCGAATCCAAGCCAAATCCACCAATCCAGGTTTATCAGATTAAAGCCTATATATTGCTTTCTATTTGACACCTATCTATTCCTCAACTGGTCCAGAAGTCAGGAGAGAGAAGAGGAAGGTATTGTTATTTTACAGATGGGAAAACAGATGCTTAATGAAGTTGAACAATGGATTTCACGTGAAACATGGAGGGAGCGCAGACTCAGATTCGAAGCCTCTCAGTCTGAGCCTAGCATTTGCCCCATTACGTGCTGTTTTATACTGCCTCCCGTAAAATGGCCCTGCCCACGTGATCTGGTCCCTCTTCACCAACGATTCCTGGCTTGTAGTGAATGACACTGCAGTCACTGTCCCGTCCTGGACCCTCCTCCTCACCAGCCACAGCTTCCTTATCCCTGTTTGCTTCTTGGCCATTTTCTTACCTATCAACATGCAGATCAAGGTCTGTCTTCTTTCTGAAGCTTTTCTTTGATGTTTCAGCAAGAAATAATCCCTTCCTATTTGTCTCTTGCTTTTTGCTGTATACAGAATGTGTTTATAAGTCAGGAGCTCAGGGGAAAATCTGAATTTGAGGTAGAGATTGGGAGTCATCAGCTCTTGATGGGAACTGAAGCTAGGAGGCTGGATGATATCACTTGGTGACAGTTCTGCATTTAAGGGAAAGAAGATTTGTTTGATTGAGGTGATGCGGGATTCCAGAGGAGAAGGTGGTATCATGCCTTGCAGTAGTCATGGCTCTTATGTGTTACATGCCCATTTCCTCTACTACTTGAAGAGATAGGGATCGTGTTTGATTCATTTTTTTTTTCCCATCACCCTCCGCAGGGCTTGCACTTATTAAGTGCTAAATATATACTGAATGAATGTTTAATGCCTGTGTTGGAACTAAGGGGCTGAATGCTGCTGTGCTTGGTCTTCCTTTTTCTGTCTCCTCCTCTTCTATCCCTTGCATTTTGTTTGAAGTGTCCATTTCCTTCTCCACCATGTTAGCAGAAATAGAGAGGGCAGGGGCGATGTCTTACTATGCTAGAGACCTGCTCATCACTTAGTGAGGACCTTGAACAAACTTGTGGCACAATAGAAGTTTGGTAATAAAATATTTTTGCGTCCCGAGAAGAGCGAAATACAACCTTTAACTCAAAGTTAAAAGAAGCAGCTATTCCATTAATGAGTGGGCTAGTTATCTGAATTATCTGAATTATTTTTAAAGATTTATTTATTTATTTGAGAGAGCGAAAGCACGAGCAGGGGGAGGGACAGAGGGAGAGGGAGAGAATCCCAAGCAGACTCCATGCTGAGCGCGGAGCCCGATGTGGGTCTGGATGCTGGACTCAATGCCACCACCCTGAGATCATGACCTGAGCCGAAACCAAGAGTCCGACACTTAACCGACTGAGCCACCCAGGCGCCCCTAAATGATTTGAACTTTACCGTCCTCGTCGGTAAGATGGTAGTGTTGACGTCTATGTCACAGGATGATTGAAGGGTCAAATGAAGTAGTGCATCTTAAAGAACAGCAGGGACTCAATCCCCCAGCTTCCTCTTAGCCACTCTCAGTGCCAGCATGAGGTTTTAGCCCTCATCATACTTGCTTCTTTCTACTTCTCATCCCTCCCTTTTTTGTCCATTGGACATATGCTGCCATGGTCCTCTCCCTGGACACAGTAGTCATCCCAATGCTCTTCTGCTTTAAGATCCTATCACTAGCAAGATGAAATTCCAGCAGGATTCCTGCAAGGTGCCCCTTGAGCCTCCCACTGTGTTTTGGTACCATTCTTGCTGCAGGCCAGGTGGGCAGCCTCTACTTCTTTGAACATGCAGTTTACTTTCTTATCCCCGGGCAGTTTCTCACATGGTCCCACCTACTAATTATGCCCCACTATTCAGAATCCAAATCTTATTCTCAAAACACAGTGTGGGGCTTAATTTCCCCGTCACCGTGTATAATGTGCACTTGCTCTTCTGACCTGGGTGTCCCAGTTAAGGTAATTGGTGTTGCATTTTCCTGTTGGAGTAGTGCCTTTTCTATTGTTTGGAAAGCCCCTTTTAATCTCGCCTTACCATTTACCCTCTTCTACCAGATGGCAAAGTCCTTGGGAGCAGGGACCGTGTCTTGTATCCCACATATCTTTGTATTCCAACCACTGCCTACTATGCAGTCTATTGTTTGTTCGGCCCCATATGGAGCAGTTTGCTCTGTGCCAGGCATTCAGCAAATGAGAATCAATATCAAAACATGGTATATGAGGATTTTTAACCTAATTATGGAGAAATAGGTGGAAGACAATGAGTGTGGTAGATAAAAATGTCCATGGATTCTGTGTAACTCCTTTCATCAAAAGGGGAGGTATACCCCCCTGTCCCTTGAATCTGGCTGGTCTTGTGATGCACTTTTCCAGTAGAAAGCAGCAGAAGTGAATCAGGTGAGCTTTCACAGCATATACTCTCCTTCTCTTGGGAGAAGAGCAACCATGAGCCACTAATGAAACCAGATACATGAAAATACACCCTGCAAGGTGTTGTGGCAGGTGACATGAATTGTCTTACTGAGCTTCAGTTTCTTCCTTTTGGCAAGCTTTGTTTTTAAAAAGGATATTTCCTAGACTCCCTTTCAGCTAGGGTTCTGGATAAATTAGATTCTACCGATTTGATGGATGCACGTATGACTTGGAAGGACAAATTCCTGCCCCTTTGGTTAATTTCTGTCAGCAAGGTCCTGGGGCCTGTGATTATTCTGCTGTGGCATCCCCATTTACCAACTTTGTGGCTGCCAGGAGGCAATTTCAGTTGAAGTATTTTTTTTTTTTTTAAAGATTTTATTTATCTATTTGACAGAGAGAGAGCACAAGTAGGCAGAGCAGCAGGCAGAGGGAGAGGAGAAACAGGCTCCTTGCTGAGCAGAGAGCCCGATGCAGGGCTCGATCCCAGGACCCTGGGATCATGACCTGAGCTGAAGGCAGACATTTAACCAACTGAGCCACCCAGGCGCCCCTCAGTTGAAGTACTGATAGCTTTCCAACTCTGGATTTTCTGGTCCCCGATCATAGGGATGGTGGGTCTTCCTGTGCTAAGGTCAGTTCTGTAGTGTTCTGATAGTCATTTCAGGACACCTATCCTAGAAGTCTTGCAACAACTTTGTAAGCATCTAATTCTCTGTATTAAATCTCAGTCTGCTTGAAGTACTTAGTGGTTTCTGTTTCCTGCACTGAACATTTACAGATGGTATAAAACGTATATAAACAAAGTAATGAGAAGCCAGCCAAGTGCATGACTAATTCTGCTTGGGAGATTTGGAGAAATTTCCATGGAGGAAGTGATAATATTATGTATCATGAAGGATGAGTAGTAATAATTATTCAATAGGCAGCTAAGGGTAGAAAGGGCAATGTAGGCACTGAAAAAAAGCTTGTGTAGAAGCACAGAGGTGTTAAAGATAATAGTGTCCAGGGAATGAGAAGTAGACTTCTGAATTTCTACTGCCATTTCCAGCCATTTTCTAGTACATTCTTTTAATAATGCAATCATACCTCAGTTAGTGTTTCCCCATGGAGTGCCAATTCTTTATAGAATTTTTCATGTCATAAGTACCAATATGTGTATGTGTGTGTGTGTGTGTAATTAGTATATATCTTTCTCATATCCAATCAACCAGTAGAATAGAGAGATTTAAGGGAGTAGTATAGTAAGGTGATTAGGTTATATGACTGGGAATCAGATTGCCTTAATGTTAACCACTCCCTCCATTTTCTCCTCCATAAAAATAGGGGTAATAAGAGTATCCTCTCACCAAATAATTGTTCGGAGGATTAACATTAACACATGTAAAATGCGTAACACATAGTAGACATACAGAAAGCCCTCAATAAAGTTAGTATGGTAATTGCTTATTATGGTTGTACTCTCTCAGCCAGTGAGAGCTAGTGGATTAGCTTGTGCTTTTTGCAGTTGGACTGACCTTCACAAGTTTGTTTGTTTGCTCTTCTATCATGGTTCTTTTTACTGTAATTAACTTGTTTTTGAGAACTATTTTGACCCTTTCTGGCTACTAAAAGATATGCCAAGAGAGTGCGTGTAGTGCCACAGAATTGCCAAGGAAGATTTTCATGCTGGTTAAAATACAATGCTTATGATGGTTCAAGGCATTTGATGTAACGGGCAAGGCAACAGAAGATAAATATCAGTAGAAATTGGTGCAAATCCTTTGACATTTTACAGGGTCTTCTTGTAAACAGTACTGCAGACCAACAATTGTTTGACAGAACCTAGAAGGAATTATGGAAGTGGCCTAGAGGCTCTGCTAAAACAATTTTATAACTTATTTAGTTCATACTCTCACGTCCAAGAAAATATTTCCTAAACTAAAAAGGCTATGCCTGTAACTTCTTTTTAAATCTATGCTATTTGTGTTGCCCTCCTCCCATTTTATGTCCTTTCCACATTTCTGAAGATATTGGCGACCTGACTTTTTATTGTCTATTCCACAGGCTCTCCTGCCAACTCTCAGAAAAACGTCAACTGACAAATTTCAACTCTATCCAATTGCTGTTAGATAGAACGACAACATAGGCCCGTGTTTCTAGCAACTTTGACCTTTTCTTTACATTAAGGGCCTCCACGTTAGGAAATACCTTCAGTGCACATGAGGGAAGGCCTTCAGTCCCACCCATACACCCCTTGGGTCTGCTCTACCCTAGAGAATCTGATCTCTTGTTCTTATACCTTATCCTTAAATTTGCTCCATCACACTACACTTTCATAAACTTTTGCAGCTGTTTCCTATTCTAAAGCAAAACCAAACCCTTCCCTTTATCTTTATTATTAATCCAACTATTTCTTACATTCTTTTAACAACATTTACTTAAGCAGCTACTGTGTGGATTCTAGGCCCTTGGGATTCAGAACAGGAAGATTATCCCTATTCCCAAGGAACATTCAGAGTGACTGAACAAAGGAGTAAAACTTAAAACAGCTGGTGATTCAAGCTAGGATATAAGCAACTACAGAATTCTGTAGGAAAACTAAGTAGGGACACAGAACCAATTCTTCCTTGGGGAGAAGAACTGAAGTTAATTTTTATTAATGGTATAAGGAAATATCCAACTTTATTCTTTTGTATGTAGTTATCAAGTTTCCCAGCACTCTTTGTTGAAAAAAATGATTCTTTCCCCATTGGATGGTGTTGACATCCCTGTCAAAAATTAGTTAACCATGGACATGTAGGCTTATTCCTAGACTCTCCATTCCATTCCATTTGACCTGTATATCTGTCCTTATGCCAATACCACACTGTCTTGATTACTGTTGCTTTGTATAAGCTTTGAAATCAGAAAGAGTGAGTATTCTTACCTGTTCATCTTTTCCAAAATTGTTTTGGCTGTCTGAAAAGGCCACATACTGTATGATTTCATTTATATGACATTTGGGAAAAGGCAAAACTAATAGAGACAGTAAGCAGATCATTGGTTGCCAGAGGTTTACGGTGGAGGAGGTGGAATATGTGAAACTCAGGGGATTTTTTTTTAGGGTGATTAAACTATTCTACATTGACAGTGTAATGGTGTATCCATGACACTATGCATTTTTCAAAACCTCTAAAACTTTAAAGCAATAGAGGGAATCCTTAATGTATGCAAATTTTGAAGCTATTTGGAGGTTGGAGAACTCAGGATAGAATGCAGATTTTAGCAAAAGAATCTAATCATATTACAATTATATTACAAAAGTGTACATGGGGGCTTATAATATTCTCCTTATTTTGTAAGTATTAGAAAATTTTCATTACTCTTTGGAAAGGTAAGTGAAATGTGAAAATAGATGCATGCACACACATATAACATCTGTGGTGTTGCAGACTGAAGTCACTGGAAAGCAGGTGCTCAGAGGGAATTTACCATACAGGATGTTTATTAAGGAGAGTCCTTGAAATTAAAACATGTGGAAGAGAGACAAAGGAAAGAAGCGGGAATGTGTAGAGGGAAAAGTCAAGCTGCAGTGTAAGCTCAACTTCAAGTGGAGCTCAGGAGCAAGAATGGTCTAAGTTGGGCCTAGCTGGCCAGGACTTCATACTCCTACATCAGTGAGTCACTGGATGTCGGATAGCACAGGAAGGAGTATGACATCAGGCAAGGCAGCTCTCCGCAACCCCTAACAGGTCTGACAGCTAAAGGCTGTCTACTGACAGCACTTTAAGCAGCTGGCGCAGCAAGTTCTTCCTTGAAATGGGATCTGAGCCGTGCAACATTGGTCCACCACAGGTGGTAATCAGATCACAGAGATACGGGAAGTCAAGGTGAGCCAGAATCTATCCAGAGGAAGTTGGATGTCAAGAGAAGGGTAAGAGGATGGGTTCAGGATCAAGCAGGTTTCCAGAGTTCAGGGAGGTGTGTAAGAGTATGGGTCATACCATAAAAAAGTTGGGGGAAGGAGTGGTGGGAAAGCCAAAGAGGCAAGCAAGAAAGGCTTCACAAAGGCTCAGGATGAGAGGGCTTTGAAACTGTAGCCAAGTTATGACCTAGAAAGGAGGTTTTCACCCAAAAGGCCAAGAGCCAGCAATTGACTATTGCAGTGGGAAGGAGGAAGGAAGGAGTAGTAATTAAGCACTTCGAATGACATGTGCTTAGAGATCCACAACTTGGAAAGAGATCTGCGCTCGTCCTGCTTAGTGATACTTTACCATTGTCTGACAGGAGGGAGAGAACGCTTTAATTAGAGGGAGAAGCCCTTCTAAATCTTTAAATTCCATTTCTAACATAAATGTTCTAACATTCATAATCTGCTTTCTAGATCTTTTCTCATTCCCAGAATTCCCTTGTTACTAAAAGTGGAGAACTCTGGTCAGATTCCTTCCTTCATGGATGCTACTAGTTGTTCCACGTCGTATACTTAGTTACTGAGGATCTATGAGTCTTCTTCCATTCTGCATCCTTCACTGGAACACTTTGCCTTTCACTGGCAGACATCTCAGATAACCCTGTAGATCTCAATGATTGAGCTAATAGGATCTGGGTCTTCACCTCCTTCTGCCACATTACCTGTTTGCATTGTCCGGCCCATTACCTTGTGGGTAGCATTTCTAAATGGTAGGATACCTTTTCTAACATTGTGTCTAGCTGAATAGATCTTGTACAAGATTAATGAAGAAAACTTCATTTATAACATAGGGGTCTTACATGTATCATGAAATGTTCCCTGTTACCTTATGATGAAGCATAGGTGTCAACTCTCTCTTTCTTGGTTCTCAGTTGGACAACCTTTACCTGGGCTCCTCCTTCCAAATATCTACACTTGGTCTTTCTGGCTACTTTGACTAGAATATCCTTCTCTGTCTTCTAAGTCTGTGGCTCAGCAATGACTTGTATTTTTTAGTTGCCAACCACCTCTTCTCTTCTAATTTTTATCTGTAACTTGTTATTTTTATGAAGGAAACATAGTTTAAGAGAAATATTCCAAAGAAATTCTTGCTGACTTCTTTAATTTTTCTGTTCAGTTAATAGAGATTTGTAGAAAGATACTCTGCAGAAAGCTTCTCTGCAGGAGTCTACCTCTGACTGCGAAGGTTTCCTACTTCACATTTCCATATCTTAAGCATATAATTTACATATATATGTATATATATATAGAGAGAGAGAGAGAGAGAGAGAGAGAGAGAGGCTGGCTCATTCAAATTCACAGTCATTTATAGGAATGGAGTCTCCCTTACCTTAGATGGGATGTATTGTCATATTTCTTCCAGATTTAATGTCAGTCTTCCCCCAGTTGCTCTCTGTTTTCTAAGCTATGTGACAAGTTGAAATAGGGTAGGGGCAGGCAATGTGGAGAAGGACACATGTGCACTGCAGGCAGCAGAGCATAGAGCTCCAAGTCTCTGAAGCAGTTGGGGCTGGGAAGAGCTAGCAATTTAGTATGGCTGGAGCATGGTGAGTGAGAGAAGATCGTGGGAACTGAGGCTGGAGGGCTGGGGTGTAGGTGGGGGCAGGAAGTGCAGGTCCTTTGGATTCTTTGAGGCCACAGTAAGCACACTGGATTTGTATCTGAGAAACATAGGAAATTTTCTGTTCTCCTTATCTCTATTCTTTTTTTTTTTTTCCAGAAACATCTTTTAATTATTTTTTCCAATTTTGTTTTACTGTGGTAAATGCACATAACATAAAACTTACTACCTTAACTATTTTTAATGTACAGTTCAGCCATATTGACTCTATTCATGTTGTTGTGCAACCATCACCTCCACCCATCTCCAGAATTCTTTTCATCTTGCAAAATTGAAACTCTGTAAACAGTAACTCACCATGACCACTTCTCCACAGCCCTTTGCAACCACCATTTTACTTTATTTCTTTCTCTCTTTTTTTAGATTTATTTATTTATTTGAGAGAGAGAGTGTGCTAGCGTGTGCGAGCTATGAAAGGTGCAGAGGGAGAGGGAGACAAGCAAGCTTCCCGCTGAGTGCAGAGCCCACCGTGGGGCTCGATCCCGGGACCCTGAGATCATGACCTGAGCCGAAACCTGAGCCACCCAGGTGCCCCTCTTTCTCTCTTTTTTTAAATCTCCCCTTTTCCCCTGATACCCTAGCCTTTGGTAACCAACATTCTACCCTCTCTTACTATGAGTTCAGCTTTTTTTCCTTTTTATTTCCACATATAAATGAGATCATGCAATATTTGTCTTTCTGAATCTGGCTTATTCTACTTATTATAATGCCCTCCAGTTTCATCCACATTGTCATAAGTGGTAGGATCTCCTTTTTTAAGGCTGAATAATGTTCCATGTTTTTTTTCTAGGAGATTTTTTGTTTCAGTCCTTACATTGAAGTCTTTAATCCAATTTGAGTTAATTTTTGTGAGTGGCATAAGATAGGGGTCCAATATATGAATATCCAGGTTTTTCCAACACCATTTATTGAAAAGACTATCCTTTCCCCGTTGGTATTCTTGGTTCCTTTGTCAACTGGTAGTTGACCATATATGCATGGGTTTATTTTCTCCCGTTCTATAAGTAGGTTGCCTTTTCATTATGTCATTTGTTTCCTTTGCTGTGCTTTTGTCTCTATTCTTTCTGTCTCAGGTAAGGGAAGAAGATTCCCTTTTCATGTTCAAGGCTACATCCTATCTAGTCTCTGTTCTTCCTTGTTTCATAAATTGTCTTTATAAATATGTTAACACTTGTTATTTAATTATGAATGTATGGAAATTTAATCTCTCACATAGTCTTTAATCATGCTTATTTTTCATCTTAAAACCAAGATTTTCCTTTATCTCTCATGTGATTTTGTGATTCTTTAAATAAGAAATATATATTATCTTTGTCCCTTTCTGGCAGAGCTCCTAAAACCCTTGTAATTTCCTAAGTGATGAGGGGGAGGGTTAAGAGGTGTCTTTTATTATGTTAATAAAGTGACTCTTAGATCCCATCTAAGGATGAGGACTGGTTGCCAGGAGGACCAACTATGTGATTAGAGGATTAGAGCTTTCAGTCCCGCCCCCAGACCTCCAGGGAAGGGAGAGGAGCTCGAAGTTGAATCAATTGCCAATGGCCAATGATTTAATCAATCATGCCTATATAATGGAGTTTCCATAAAAACCCAAAAGGACTGCGTTCAGAGAGATTCTGGGATGGTGAACTTGAGGAGGTCCTGGGGGAGTGGGTCACCTGAATAGGTCATGGAAGTCCCATGCCTTTTCCCCATGCCTTGCCCTATGAATCTTTTCTATATTGCTGTTTCTGAGTTATAACCTTTTTTTTTTTTAAGATTTTATTTATTTATTTGACAGAGAGATAGGGAGAGCAGGAACACAAGCACGGGGAGTGGGAGAGGGAGAAGCAGGCTTCCCACCAAGCAGGGAGCCCAATGTGGGGCTCGATCCCAGGACCCTGGGCTCATGACCTGAGCCGAAGGCAGACGCTTAACGACTGAGCCACCCAGGCGCTCCTGAGTTATAATCTTTTATAATAAATCAGTGATCTAGTAAGTAAAGTGTTTCTTTGAGTTCTGTGAGCAGCTCTGGCAAATTAATCAAACCCAAGGAAGGGGTTGTGGGAACTTCTGATTTATAGCCAGTTTATCGGAAGTGCAGGTGACAACCTGGTGTTGAGACTGGCACCTGAAGTCCAAGGAGGGCGTAGTTGGGACCTCCAATTTGTCGCCGGTACATCAGAAGCACTGGTAACACCTTGGGTTTGGGACTGGCATCTGATGTTTGGGGGGGTGTTGGGGGGCTGGGCATGGGAGGCAGTCTTGCAGGACTGAGCCCTTAACCTGCGGATTCTGACCCTATTCTGGATGGATAGTGTCAGAATTGAGTTGAATTCTCAGATACCCTGGTAGCGTCGGAGAGTTGCTTTGGGATGTGGGGGCAATTTCCGCCACTACCACATTGTAATTGGGTCCTGGAACATTTTATCTCATCTCCCTGTTTAGTTAATATCCTATTTTGTTCTGTTCCTTCATAACAAAAACAGGAGCTTACATTCCCTTTTCTGCTTCATCTCCTATTCATGATAGAAAAAACAATCGTCTGTTATCCACAGAACTGACTCCCCGAAAGGTCTATTGCTAAATGCACAAACCACCCCTAACAGGCCAAATCCAATAAATCCACTTCAGTCCTTTTCATACATGCACTTTGTGTTGACTAGTCCTCTTACCTTGAGATTCTTTCCTTGTCTGGCTTCCAAACCACTTTTTCTTTTCTGACCTCTGCTAGTGCTTTGCTAACACTAAATTATTATTCTAAACACTTAACTTGAATTATTTCATTCACACTCAGAGTTTAAGTTACTATGTAACAACCTGTCAACTTCCAAACCAGTCCCTAACCTTGACTTCTTTCTTGAGTTTAAATATATATATATTTACATGTGTTTATCTGGCATTTTTTGCATTCATCTATCACAGATGTCATAAGATCAGCATGTCCCAAACCATAAAGTTTGCTGCTCAATTTATATTCCCAGTTCAGTTCATAACCCTATAATCTACTCATTAAGGCTAATAAAAAAATACAGAAATCATCCTATTTTTTCTTTTTATTTCTAATATTAAACATGTCAATTCTGTTTGTCAGTAAGTCCCAAATCTCTCACCTCATCTCAATTCCCACTATCCCTGTCTTAGTTTAGGTTATTATTATTATATTGTCTAGACTACTTAAATACCTTGTTAATTCCTACCTCTTTAAACTTCAATTGCTTGATCATCATGGAAGGCTTGCTTCACAGTCTGTGGTGGTATTTACCCCACTTCTCCTTGCATATCCTCCTTTCCCCTTGCCCCTTCTACATAATGACTTAGGTGCTTGACGAGATAAAATTTTGAGTTATAAGAACTTGACTGCACATAGAAAAAGCTGAAAGGAGTTTGTCTAGGCCATAAAAATGCCTTTCAGAAACTCACTGGGATTAGTGCTTGGCAGTGTGCCAATTTTCCTCTGAGATCCTTATGTTTTCTGGAGCAGTCTATGAATAACAATCACAGAAGTCTCTTCCTTGCTGCATGGGGAGATAGAGCCTCTTAGTTTATTTCAAAAGTTATTTCTACTGACTGCCAGATGTTAAATCAGCCAGCTATAAAATGCTTATTCCATCACTCATTCATTTAACCAACATGTATCGTGTACCGGCTGGGTGCCAGGCACTGAGGTAGATGTGGGTATGCCATGGTGGCTGACAGGGCATCACTGCCTCCTTGTAGTTTAGAGTCTCTGGGGACAGACAAGCCTGTCAACTAGTAACCACACTGTAATATTACAAGTGCTATCACGTGTATAGACAGGATGCTAAGAGACTAATGAGGATAGTCCACTTTAACCTGATTTGGAAGGAAAGACAACTTTTGGGAAGAGGTGACACTGAGGTGAGTCTTGGAAGATAATAGAAGAGTTTACTAAGTTGACAAGGCCATGCTGCAAAGAGGGAACATGTTGAGTAAAGTCTTAGATTTAAGAAAGATCATAGATACGAAAAAGATCACATGTAGTTTGGCTCTCTTACAATACACAGAGCCTGTTGAGAGGCAGGAAATGAGTATGGAAAGATATTCATGGCAAAGACCTTAATGGATTTGATATGTCAAGACAACAAGTTTGGGGTTTTTCCTACAGATCATGAACATGAGAAAAGATTTGTCATTTTCTGGCATTGGTTGCAGCTTTCTTTTTCCAGTTGGCAAAGTCACTTACATTTGCCCATTTGTTTTCCAACTCCCTAAATTGTGTTGTTGTCACTTCTATAATCCTCTGATCCTTCTCCTTGAGAATTTTATCCCTCTTCTATAATTGGGGAGGGGCATGGAAAAGAGTGGAGCTAGATGCATTTAGTTAATATGCCATTAGAAAGTCCTCATTAGTGCTTGCTCCCAGCTCTTTATTTTGAAAAACCTCAAAGATACATAAAAGTCGAAAGAATACTATGGAGCACCCATATCCCCCTTCACTCAGATTTATCAGTTGTTAGCCTTTTCCCATCGTTGTTTTCAATTTCTGTCTGTCTGTCTCTGGCAGGTTTGGGGCAATTAGAGTATTTAAAAAAAATGGTGATCTTTTTTGCTGATCCATTTGAAAGTAGGTTGCAGATATCATGAACTACATTCCAAAATACATGCATAGCCTTAAGTACCTGAAGAATAAAGAAATCCTCCTACATAAGTACATTATCATTTCACACCTAAAAAAGTAACAATAACCCAAAGGAAACAATCAACAAAACTGAAAGGTAACCTATGGAATGAGAGAAGATATTTATAAATGACATATCTGATAAAGGGTTAGTACCCAAATATATAAAGAACTTATAAAACTCAACACCCAAAAAACAAATAATTCAGTTTCAAAAGTGGGCAGAAAACATGAATAGACATTTCTCCAAAGAAGACATAGAGATGGCTAACAGACACATGAAAACATGCCCAACATCACTCATCATCAGGGAAATACAAATCAAAACCACGATGAAATACTACCTCACACTAGTCAGAATGGCTAAAATTAATAGCACAGGAAATAGCAGGTGTTGATGAGGATGTGGAGAAAGAGGAACCCCCTCTTACACTGTTGGTGGGAATGCAAACTGGTGCAGCCTCTCTGGAAAACAGTATGGAGGTTCCTCAAAAAGTTAAAAATAGAACTATCGTATGACCCAGCACTTGCACTACTAGGTATTTACCCAAAGGATATGAAAATGCTAATTCAAAGAGATACATGTACCCTGATGTTTATAGTCATATTATCTACAATAGCCAAATTGTGGCAAGAGCCCAAACGTCCATTGACTGATGAATGGATAAAGAAGATGTGGTATATATACAATGGAATATTACTTAGCCACAAAAAGAATGAAATTTTGCCATTTGCAACAACATGGATAGAGCTAGAGGGTATTATGCTAAGCAAAATAAGTCAGAGAAAGACAAATACCATACAATTTCATGCAGAATTTAAGAAACAAAACAAATGAACATAGGGAGAAAAAAGAGAGAGGCAAACGAAGAAACAGACTCTTAACTGTAGAGAGCAAACTGATGGTCACCAGAGGGGAGGTGGGTGGGGAGATGGGTGAAATAGGTAATGGGGATTAAGGAGGGCATTTGTCCTGACGAACACCAGGTATTGTACGGAAGTGTTGAATCACTAAATTCTACGCCTGAAACTAATATTACACTGTATGTTAACTAATTGGAATTTAAATAAGAAAAAAAAAATAACCCATAAGATCATCTACTGCTACTGAGGCCACATTCAGTTGTCCCCAACTGTCACCAAATGTCTTTATAACTGTCTTTGTTTAGATACAGGATCTAGTCAAAACTAACATATTGCTTTTGGTTGCTGTCTCTTCAGTCATTTTAAATCTAAAGCAGCCCTCCTGACTTCCTGATGTTTGTAAGAAGTCCACATTTGGATTAGGCTGACTGTTTCCTCATGGTGTCATTAAGCTTGTTCTTATATTCCCTGAATTTCCTGCCATCTAAAAGGCAGATCTGAGCTTGATTTGATTCCTGTTGAATCTCACTGGCTAGAACACTTCCTAGCTGCTGTCTTCTTACTGCATTGCATTGGGAGGTATGCAAAGTCAGGTCATCTTCATCTCAGTGCTATTTAAAAACATGATTAAGCCAACGAACACTAGATGTCTCTGACATAAGCCAACAGTTTGCCTTTGAATTAGTAGTTGATCGGGGGAGGGGGGTAATTCTTTAGACAATGTGAATGTCATGTTCCCCAGTCATCTTTCACCTAGTCATTCTAGAATCAATTCACAGTCCTTGTCTGAGTTAATTATGAAATTGTGGCTGCAATTGGTGATTTTCTAATTCTGTCAGTCCTTCTATAGTTACTCACTAGCATTCTTCACTAAAGGAGAGCTCAGAATTTATTTTAATATTCTTTATTTATTAAAAATCAGTTGTTACTAACATTATCATTATTTTTCATGCTTGTATTGTCTAAAATTTGAACAGTGGAGGTCTCTTCAAGGTAGCTCGTGTGTCCTTTTGGTATGACTCATTAGTCATTGAGTACTTTTACTTTGTTACAGTATAAGATATCCCAGACCCACCTTGTATTTTTCCTGTACTAGTTTTGGAATTCTCCATTTCTCCAAGGAGCCTTTGTTCCTTGTAGTGGACAATGGTATTTGGAACCCAAAATCTGTGCACTGAGAATGTTTAGTACTATTTGGAATACTATTACTTACAGGTACTTTTAGGTGACAGAGCTAGGAAAAAAAAAAAATATATATATATATATATATAATTATCAATTCATACTAATATTCCCCATTAAGATTGAATATCTCAAACATTTTATTAATTTTTTTATTTCATACTTTTGTCTCTTTCTCCTTAACATGAAAATCTTGATACTTACATATTCTCTTTATTCCACAATATACATAAAACTGTTTCAGAATTACAATACTAATATTACTACTAACAGTAAAATATTATAAATTGTTCAGGATTTCTTTGTAGTTCAGTTTGTCCTCAGAATAGAGGACACTAGAGATGTAAAGCCACAGTGCTGTATTCAAAAGTTATTTGAAAAAATTGTTTTCCTGTATCATATCATCAATTTCATATATAGCTAGCTTTATTTCCTTATCTTTATGTTAATTTGTAGGTGTTTTCTTTTAAAATTCTTATTATTTAATTTTATAATTTTATATATAAGGCATTTAATTATTCCAAAATCAAAACTATATGAAAATGTATAGTCAGATAAAGATAAACTATGTGAAAGGGTATATTCAGATAAAGGTAAACTTAGACACTAGCTCCTAACCTTACCCCCTCCACCCTGCTCTCACATTACGTAACTGTAGGAGGCAACCACTCAATTTAGGTAATCACCATCAGGTTCCAATTTATCCTTGTGTTTTTTTTGCAAAAGTGAATATATAGTTATTTTCTCTTCTTCCTTATACAAAAGGAAGCATTCTTTCTATATACTTTTTTCAGCTTTTTCTACTTAACTATGGAAATTAAAATGGAAGATACTCCATATCAGTTTGTAGAGAGTTTTCTAATTATTTTTTAGTGACATAGTATTTTATTACCTGGATGTAATTTGTTGAACCATGTTTGTGACAGGAATTTGTGTTGTCCCACATCTCAATAGACTTACTGTTATGGAAATGCTGCAGTGAATAACCTTGTGCATATGCTGTATTATTTTTGCAGAGATGTATCTTCAAGGTAGATTCTAGAACTGGAATTGCTCATATGCATAAATATTTTTTAAGTCCTTTCCACAGGGCGCTAATCAACTTTTAACATCTTAACTTAATACCTAACTACCTTCGTTTAATTCTGATGTCTGTTTATAAATAAGTTTAAAAAATCTTTGCATACACCCTTCAAACAGTAATTCAAAATGGATCACAGACCTAAAAGTAAAACACAGAACTATAAAACTCCTGGAAGGCAACGTAGGAGAAAACCCGGGTGACCTTTGATGTGGCAATGACTTTAGGTACCCCCAAATGTACAATCTTTGAAAGACATAATTGATAGTCTGAATTTCAGTAAAATTAAAAATTTCATTTCTGCAAAAGACAATGTCAAGAGAATGAGAAGACAAGCCACAGACTAGGAGTAAATATTTGCAAAAGATACGTTTGGTAAAGGACTGTTATCCAAAATATACAAGGAACTCGTAAAACTCAGCAATAAGAAAACAACGTGATTTAAAAATGGGTCAAAGACCTTAATAGGCACCTCATCAGAAAAAGACATACAGATAGCAAGTAAGCATATGAAGAAACATTCCACATCATATCTCATCAGGGAAATGCAAATTAATACAACAGTGAGATACCAGTACACACAGATTAGAACAGCCAAAATTTGGAACACTGACAACACCAAATGCTGGCCAGCATGTGAACAACAGGAACTCTCTCTTTTTTTAAAAAATAACTTTTGTATTTATTACATGGTGGAATGACATTTTGGATATATTGGCTAAATAAAATATATTATTAAATCATTTCACCTCTCTTCTTACTTTTTTTAATTAAGTTTTTATTTTACGTCTAGTATTGTTAACATATATTGTTATATTAGTTTTAGGTATATGATATAGTGATTCAACAATTCTATACATTATTCAGTGCTCATCATGGTAAGTATGTTCTTTAATCCCCATCACCTGTTTCACCCCTCCCTCCCACTCACCTCCACTCCGGTAACCATAAGTTTGTTCTCTGTAGTTAAGAGTCTGTTTCTTGGTTAGTCTCTCTCTCTTTTTCCCCTATGACCACTTGTTTTGTTTCTTAAATTCCACATGTGACTGAAATCATAAGGTATTTGTCTTTCTCTGACTGACATATTTCTCTCAGCATTATACTTTCTAGCTCCTGATCTTAAGGGAAATGTTGGAGAGATTGTGGAGAAAGGGGAACCCTCTTATACTGTTGGTGGGAATGCCAAGTTGGTACAGCCACTTTGGAAAACAGTGTGGAGGTTCCTCAAAAATTTAAAAATAGAGCTACCCTATGACCCAGCAATTGCACTACTGGGTATTTACCCCAAAGACGCAGATGTAGTGAAAAGAAGGGCCACATGCACCCCAATGTTCATAGCAGCAGTGTCCGCAACAGCCAAACTGTGGAAAGAGCTGAGATGCCCTTCAACAGATGAATGGATAAAGAAGATGTGGTCCATAAACACAATGGAATAATACTCAACCATCAGAAAGATGAATACCCAACTTTTACATCAACATGGATGGGACTAGAGGAGATTATGCTAAGTGAAATAAGTCAAGCAGAGAAAGTCAGCTATCATATGGTTTCACTTATTTGTAGAACATAAGGAATAGCATGGAGGACATTAGGAGAAGGAAGGGAAAAATGAAGGGGGTGGATATCGGAGGGAGAGACAACCATGAGAGACTATGGACTCTGAGAAACAAACTGAGGGTTTTAGAGGGGAAGGGGGTGAGGGGATGGGTTAGCCTGGTGATTGGTATTAAGGAGGGCACATACTGCATGGAGCACTGGGTGTTGTGCACAAACAATGAATCATGGAACACTTCATCTAAAACTAATGTTGTAATGTATGGGAATTAACATAAGAATAAAAAAAAAAACTAATGAAGTACTGTATGGTGACTAACATAACATAATAAAATAAAAAGAAATAAAAAAAAAAAACCTAATGATGTATTGTATGGCGACTAACATAACATAATAAAATTAAATTAAATTACTCGCTAGCTCCATCCTGTGTCATTGCAAATGACAAGATTATGTTCTTTTTTACGGCTGAGTAATAATCCGTTTTAGATATATACCACATCTTCTTTATCTGTTCATCTATCGATAGACCCTTGGACTGCTTCCATAATTTGGCTATACCAACAGGAACTCTAATCCATTGCTGGTGGGAATGCAAAATGGTACAGCTATTTGGAAGGTAGTTCGGGGGTTTCTTACAAAACTAATCATACTCTTACCCTGCGGTCCAGCAATCACATTCCTTGGTATTTTCCCAAAGGAGCTAAAAACACATCCACACAAAAACCTGCACACAACTGTTTATAACAGCTTTATTCATAATTGCCAAAACTTGGAAGCAACTAAGATGTCCTTCAGTAGGTAAATGGACAAAGAAACTGGTACATCTAGACAATGGAATATTATTAAATGCTAAAAACAGATGAGCAATCAAGCTATAAAAATACATGGAGGAACCTTACATCCATATTAGTAAGTGAAAGAAGCCAGTCTGAAAAGGCTCTGTACTGTATGATTCCAACTATATGCCATTCTGGAAAGGCAAAACTATGGAGACAGTAAAAAGATGAGTAGTTGCCAAGGGTTGGGAATGAATAGGCAGAGCACAGAGGATTTGGGAAAAGTGAAAATATTTTGTATGATACCATAATGTTGTATGCTTGTCATTATACATTTGTCTAAACCCTTAGAATGTACAACAAGAGTTAACTGTAATGTAAACTATAGACTTTGGGTGACAGTAACGTGTCAATGTAGGTTCATCAATTTTAACAGATGTACCACTCTGGTTGAGGATTTTTTTTTTTTTTAAGATTTTATTTATTTATTTGAGAGAGAGAGAATGAGAGACAGAGAGCATGAGAGGGAGGAGGGTCAGAGGGAGAAGCAGACTCCCCGCCGAGCAGGGAGACCGAAGTCGGACTCGATCCCGGGACTCCAGGATCATGACCTGAGCCGAAGGCAGTCGCTTAACCAACTGAGCCACCCAGGCGCCCCGTGGTTGAGGATTTTGACAATGGGACACTATGCATGAGAGGAAGCAGGGGCTATATGGGAAATCCCTGTCGTTTCCCCTCACTTTTGCTATGAATCTTAAATTGCTCTAAAAAAAATAGTCTTAATCGTCTGCCTTCAGCTCAGGTCATGATCCCAGGGTCCTGGGATCGAGTCCCACATCGGGATCCCTCCTCGAGGGGAAGCCTGCTTCTCCCTCTCCCACTCCCGCTGCTTGTGCTCCTGCTCTCGCTATCTCTGTCTCTGTCAAATAAATAAATAAAATCTTTAAAAAAAAATAGTCTTAATAAAAAAAAAATCTTTGCATGACCTTCTGGAGAACTGGAGTTTTGTTTTATTTTGATTTACTATTTAGCCCTTTTTCCTTTACTGCTCTGATACCTACTATATCTGGTTTTCCTTGTGATTTCTCAATCATCTTAAAACATTTTATGGGTCCTTTTCTGGAGCACTATAGTTATTGAAGTGTATTTTGTACTTCACAATTGTCTCTTTTTTTTTTTTAGATTTAATTAATTAATTAGTTTGTTTGACAGAGAGAGAGTATGAGAGGGGGGAGGGTCAGAGGGAGAAGCAGACTCCCCATTGAGTGGGGAGCCCAATGCAGGACTCGATCCCAGGACTCCTGGATCCTGACCTGAGCCGAAGGCAGTTGCTTAACCAACTGAGCCACCCAGGTGCCCCACAATTGTCTCTTGTTAGCCCACCCATGTTAAGCTGTTAGCCACTTAGCTCTTCAATGTATATCTCTTTGTAAAACTAGCTCAATCAATCAATCACAGTATTCACCGGAGGCATGGTATTTTCTGTTATTATGGTTTGGGAAATGTTTTTCTTCTCCCTTCAAAGAGAACAGCAACTTAGCAAGATAATTGATCTGTGGTGAGAAAACATATCCCATAAGTGTTCTGTAAGTATTCTCCCAGACTCCTTGGTCCTCTAACCTCTAAGTTATGAAAGTAAATATCTTCTTTTCTTCCCACCTTTGAATGTTAGGTTTCCTCTCATCCTAACTGCATGTAGTTCCAGGTCGTTGAATTTGTAATCAGAAATATTAGGTAACATATTGGTAACTCTTATCTTCCTTTGATGCTGATGATGGAAGCCATGTTAAATCTCTCTCAAACTCTAGGATACTACGTTGTTGTTTTTTTTAATCAATTCAGGAAAATTGTTATACGTCAGTTTCTTAGTTTCATAATGTGGTTTATTTTAATTTTTTTTCCACGTCTCCTTGTATAATGCAATTGTGCACAGAGTAGATTAAATCTGTGATACGCCTCAGGTTATATTTTTAGCCCATTGTGTATGGTTAACATCCATTCTAGTTGTGATGTCCATTCTGATTGGTTAGTATCCATTCCATACAGGTATAAAATATATTTAATATCTCCCTAGTGTGATATCATTACACTAGTCATTGGGCCAGTGCCAATCCCTGATGAAATTTGCATGTATCTCTGGCTAACTGAGAAATATGGGGACAATAAAATTAGTAATAAAGATAAGTGTATTCAATTTACAAAACTATTCATAGGCTGTGTCACTCCTAGAGTTTTATTTACAAAATGCTTGCTCTTTTGTGAAAAAATGGTAACTTAAAAAGAAAACATTCTTACTTGGCTTAATAGAAAGATGTCAACACTATGTCAGTCCTCAAAAATTTAAAAAGGAGGAAAAAAATCAATTTGTGAAATTCAAAAGTCTGGGAACACTAATCTTTGTCATTGCCTTTAAATTAACGTCCAGGCCTGTTAGTTGTTCTTGACTCTGTCTGGATCGTTTCTCTAGGATTGAGATTTGAGATATAACTTCATCTTTGGAGTTACTGAGTCTTTTTGCCTTCCTTTTTGCGATTTCCTGGAGTTTTTATATTTCTTCTTTTTTTCACTTTCATCCAAACCATTCAGTTCTCGTATACTTTCATAGTTGATGTTGTCTACCTCACATTCCTCCAGTTGCAAAGGCCTAGGGGCATATCAACGGAAATAAAGAAAATCTAGTAATAAACAAGATTTTTCTGGCTCTAGTCCTCACTTACCATTACACATTTCCCACTCTGCAAATTCTCCTTCTGTTGTTTCCGGAAGTCTCTAGTGAGCATCTCACATGTGTGCATTAATCAGTCTCCCGGGTCCACTGATTGCATGTACCTCTGTAGCCCACATTGCTAATGAAGGTGCTTTGTCATCAGCAGTGGCACCAAAGCTCACTCTTGTAAATATGATGTCTGGCCAGTAATGCTATGTTCTCGGACTCCCATAGATGAGGGCAATAAATACTGGAAAGACTGAAACAATATCTTATTATCTGTAGCTAATAACTGTGTATTAGAAAATTTCCAACAATAGGCAAAGACTAATAGCATACATTTTTTAATGAAGAAGGCATGACGGGCGCCTGGGTGGCTCAGATGGTTAAGCGTCTGCCTTCGGCTCAGGTCATGATCCCAGGGTCCTGGGATCGAGTCCCGCATCGGGCTCTCTGCTCCTTGGGAGCCTGCTTCTCCCTCTGCCTCTCTCTCTCTCTGTCTCTCATGAATAAATAAATAAAAATCTTTAAAAAAAAAAAAAGAAGGCATGTCAATTGCCAAAAAAAAATCAATAATATTCTAATGTATTAATAATAAATGGAAAGTCTAAACAAGAAAGGCCCTTCCTCAGTACACACACACACACACAACACACACACACAAACACATAAAGACGTTGGAATAAAATAACAATACATAACTGCATAATGGAAATAATAAAACCTTGATAAATATGAACAAAATTTCGAGCAAATATAGCAAGCCAGTTAATAGCTAGGAGAAAAAAACATCTGTTAACTCTGGCTGCAGTTCTAGGATCTAGAACTGGAAGAGGAAAACAGGAGAGCCTGGCAAATGGTCTAAAATAATAGAATCAAAGTAATAGGAAAAAAACATAGTACCTTGCAGGGAACATGGGCCAGAAACCAAGGAACTGAAAAGTTGTGACCAATAATAAAAAGAGAAGTAAAGGAAAAAGACCAAAGTTCAGGGCCAAAGGTCTACATTACAGCATATTCAAAAAAGCAAGAGAATAGACGGGGTGAATGAAGGGCATGCATGGGGTGGTAAGGCAGAGCTTGAAGAGTTTCCCATAAAAACGGATTCAAATCCTCTTTCATATGTGGTTGTTGGTTACATCCACAGGTGTTACAAATGCCAAACTAATCGAATAATTTTCCAACAGTTAGCTTAAAAGTTACACACAATTCTGATTAGCACTCCAACAAAATTTGAACTTGAAAAACCACAAAATGCTTCTAAATTTCACATGAGAAACGAACAGATCACACAATCACAGAACTTAGAAAGGAGCAGTGAAAGGCCCGTTCTACCAAGGATTAGAACGTCGTAGATACTGAAACGCTTGGCTTCCGATGCTACCAAAGAATATAAGAAATATATTCAAAAACGAATGATGTAATGTATGGTGATTAACATAACATAAAAAAAAGAATATAAGAGATATTTGGGACAGATTAGAACTCTAAAAATTGTGTAATGAAACAATCAGTTTCACAGAAGAACTGAAAAAAAAAAACATTTTTTAAACAACAAGTTGATTGCTGGATAATAATTTGAGAAACCAGTAATTCAAATCCAACACACACGAAATTTATATTTCTCACAAAAACAAACCCTTCTCTGACATTCTGACCCTGGCCCCACTCTTCCTCCCTTGTGATTCCTACACCCTGCCTCTCATATAAGATTCTGAGCTTCTTAAAGGATTGATATAAAATGTACCAAACATACAACAGAAATATAAATAAAACATTTAAAATCAGCTGTATAGTATATTTCTATTTGTAAGGGAAAAGATTTATATATATATGTGTGTGTGTGTGTGTAAATATGCCTTTGCTTTTATACGCCTAGGGAGAAAAAGGAAGATACTGAAGAAATCACAAATATGTTTATTGCTGGAGAGTAGGATTACTCTAGGATAGTGGTTTTCAATTTTTTTTTTTTTTTGTCTTTTGACTCCTTTATACCCTTAAAAATTATTGAGGACCCCATGGAGCTTTGTTTATGTGACTTATATCTATAGATATTTACTGTATCAGAAGTAAAAACTAAGAACTTAAAAGAAATTCCTATTATTTTAATAACACTAAACCCATTACATGTTAAAATATAAACAACATGTTTATATAGAAAAATAATCATATTTTCCAAAATTTAAAAATATTAGGGAGAAGAGTAACATTGTTTTGCCTTTTTATAATTCTCTTTAATGTCTGGCTAAATAGAGACAGCTGGATTCTTATTCTACTTCTGAATTTAATCTGATGTACTATACACTCCTGAGAGAATCAGAGTAGAAGAGGAAAATAAAATCTTAGTATTATTATGAAAATAGTTTTGACCCATATCCCCCGACAACACATAGGGAACTACTTTTCTAGAAGAAGAGAGAAAGGTTTTTGTTTTCACCAGAGATAGTTTGTGTTTTGTAGTTCTCTAAGCCTTATCTATTAAATAGGAAAAATAATACTGCTTTATAGTCTTTGTGAGGAATATGTATAATGTGCTTAGAAGAGAAATAAGCACATTTTAGGCAAGTAATAAATGATAGATGTTATTATAATAGTAATTTGTTAGGATGATGGTTAAATGCAAAGCCAGGATGAAAACTTCTAAATTTAAATCCAGTACTTTTTTCACTGAGGCCACTTATGGCTTAGAGGCTGCAGAGAGTTGCAAAGACTTAATAGGGCCTCTGAAGAGAAAGGAGGCCAGAGAAAGCATGAGTAGTGAAAGGGAGCCAATGCAACCAATTAATCAACTCAGGGCCCTGGTCTATGAAGGACCCACAAGAGCTTATCCCAGAATAATATTGGGCACAGCCCAAAAAGGGTGATGGAGCTGGTAGTCTAAGAAGTGAAGGGTGATATCATGATGTTGAAAAGTGGAGCAGACTGGTCAGAATACAACATGCATGGGGCCATGGCAAGGCCAGGATACTTGCCCCAAATTTCACCTGCTCCCCAACATTCTCAACACTCTTGTGGTTGGGTAGGGTCAACATGGCTGGTTTTGGACAATGGAATAAGAAGGGATAAATAATTTTTTTTTAAAGATTTTATTTATTTATTTGAGAGAGAGAGAATGAGAGACAGAGAGCACGAGAGGGAGGAAGGTCAGAGGGAGAAGCAGATTCCCTGCCGAGCAGGGAGCCCGATGCGGGACTCGATCCCAGGACTCCAGGATCATGACCTGAGCCGAAGGCAGTCGCTTAACCAACTGAACCACCCAGGCGCCCAAGGGATAAATAATTTAACATATACATTGCGAAGTGGCGGTTAAGAGGCATGAAGGATATTTATTTGATGGGAGTCCAAAAGAATCTAATAGGGGAAATGAAAAAAAATCTCACGAGATAAAAATTGAAAATTTTACAATCAAATAAATGTGAGTCTTTAAACTAAAAGTGTACTCCTGGGGGTGCCTGGGTGGCTTAGTTGGTTAAGCATCTGCCTTCAGCTCAAGTCATGATCTCAGGGTCCTGGGATCAAGAGCCACATCAGGCTCCCTGCCCAGTGGGGAGTCTGCTTCTCCCTCTCCTTCTGCCCCTCCCCCTGCTTGTGCACGCACACGCTCTCTCTCTCTCTCAAATAAATAAATAAAATCTTTAAAAACAATAAAAATAAAAAATAGAATTGTACTCCTGGAACCAACCAGGCTACAGATCATGTGCCCTAGCTAGACATTTCACAGTGAACCTACAGAGCATCAGGATGAAAGGAAATCTTTAATACTGTTAGAGGAAAAATAGAGATTACATAGAAAGCAGCAATAATTGATAGCTAACTTCTTGGTGACAATAGATGGCAAAAGATAAAAGGGTAATATTGAATGACAAGCTATTAATCAAGACTAAGACAAATAAAAATATTTTCAGCTTTTTTTGGGGGGAGGAGGCAGAGGGAGAGAGAATCTTAAGCAGGCTCCACACCCAGTGTGGAGCTCGACTTGGAGCTTGATCTCATGACCCTGAAATCATGACCCTGAGTTCAAGACCCCATCCCTATGCTTAATCAGCTGAGCCACCCAGGCACTTCTTAGCTTTTCTTTAACAAGACCCAAGGTTAGTGTGCCTGGGTGGCTCAGTTGGTTGAGCGGCTGCCTTCGGCTCAGGTCATGATCCTGGAGTCCCAGGATCGAGTCCCGCATCAGGCTCCCTGCTCGGCAGGGAGTCTGCTTCTCCCTCTGACCTTCCTCCCTCTCATGCTCTCTGTCTCTCATTCTCTCTCTCGCAAATAAATAAAAATCCTAAAAAAAAAAAAAAAGACCCAAGGTTAGAGGGAAAGAATGGGAGTACATGTGCATGTGCTGAATATCGCCGGAGGCTCTGCCCCCAGAGTTGCAGAGCGCTCAGCAGGGAGCCAGCCAGAGATTCTCTCTCCCTTTGGTCTCCCTCTACCCCAACCCCACACCCCCACAGATACCAAGTACTAAGGCCCTGTAAGAGCCCTCAGTTTTAAGTAGTGAATTGCCTTTATACTGTTGCTGTGTTTGAAACCCCAGAGTAGTTCTCTTTCTCTCTCAAATAAATAAATAAATCTCAAAGAAAAAAAGAAATAAAAAATCAAAAAGTGAAAATTTATTATAGATGCTATTACATTTCTAGAACAGATGGTTGTAAAGTCATTGTACCAAATGTATTTGAAGAGGTAAATGAAGACAAACGTCTCATTATAAAAATAAAAATAAATTATGTTCCAAATAGGCGAGGATAAAACAGATTTTAAAAGAACAATTAAAATACTTTGGAAATGAAGAGTACAGTGATTAAAGTAAGAAGCTAATTAATATAAACCCAATATAAATTCTTAAAAAGAGAATTGGATATTTGAAGAAATAAATTTGAAAGTAATCCAGAACACAGCCCAGAGAGACAAAGAGATTAGAAAGTATATTTGTGTAACTAAGAGATGAGATCAGAATAGGATACCTGCTTTTGCCATTTCTATTCAATGCTACACTTGGAGATTCTAGTCAGGGCAATTAAGTGAGAAAAAGAAATAAAAAGCATGCAGTTTGGAAAGGAAGAAGTAAAACTGTCTCTTTGCAGATGGCATGATCTTGTATATTAAAAATCTTAAGGACCACACACCCCCCAAAGATATTAGAGCTAATATATGAGTTCAGCAAGGTTGCAAGATACAATATACAAAACTCAATTGTATTTCTATATACTAGCAATGAAAAATCTGAAAAGGAAATCAAGAAAACAATCCCATTCACACTAGGATCAAAAAGATACAATACTTGGGAATAAATATAACAAAAAAAGTATAAGTCTTGTCCACTGAAAATTACATAACATCATAAGACCGTGTAGTATTGGCGTAGGATAGACATATAGATCAATGGAATAGAATTCGAAGTCCAGAAGTTAAGTCATACATATACAGTCAGTTGATATTCAACAAGGGTAGCAAGACCATTTAATAGGGGAAAAGTAGTCTTTTTAACAATGGAGCTTGGACAACTGGATTGTCACACACAAAAGAATGAATTTGGACCCCATCCTTTAAACCATATACAAAAAAATTAACTCAAAATCAATCAAAGACCTAAAGACCTAAGAACTAAAACTGTAAAACTCTTAGAAGAAAACATAGCAGTAAATCTTTGTGACCTTGGATTAGGTGATGTTTTCTTAGATAGGACACCTAAGGCACAAGCAACCAAGGACAACATAGATAAATGAGAATTCATCAAAATTAAAAACTTCTGTGTTTCAAAGGGCACTACAAAAAATTGAAAGGACAAACCACAGATGGGGAGAAGATATTTGCAAGTTATATTTCTGATAAGGGTCTGGTATTTCAGTCATATGGAAATAAATGAGAATAATATTGGCATTGGATTTTTCTTCAGCATCACAGAATGCAAGAAGACATTCTAATTGGGAATATGTTAGAAGCATTCCTTTTTAAATCAGGAACAGAAGAAATACTATGTGTTCTTATGCAGAAGAAAAGTAATTCCATATTAATCTATTGATTCAGTGTAATTTCAATTAAAATAACTACAGAGCACTTTTACAGAATTTACTAAGCTAATTCTAAAAATTTTATGGAGAAATTATGGGCCAAAAATAGAAGATCTATTTTGCAGAAAAAGACCAGGGGAAAGGTATTACTTACCACTATGAGATTACCTTATGTCCAAATGCTTTCTAGACAGAAAGAGGAATAAACATTTATAATTAGTTTATTTTCCAGTTTATTAATCATATGAATCTAGAATTCATTTAAATATTAATAACACCTTACTGAATATTTACACAGCATGTACATAAAGTGATAAATCAAACTTAAGCACTAAACAGATTAAATTTCCCCAAACATTTAAATGTTGATTGCAAACTTAATCAAACACTTCTAAACCTTTAATTAGAATCCCTTTGAATATATCAGAATCTCTTAAGTGCTCTAAAATTTCAAAAAGCTGTCAGAATTAACGTGCAGTATAATTATTATGCTGCTGTTCAGATAGTCACCAGAAAACCCATGTAAAAGTGTTTAAACCAGGGTTTTAAAGTTATTTCTTTGTTATCTTCACCCTTATACTTATTTCTTACTGGAGTTGCTTTCCTTCAAGATGAGGTTCAGCAGTTTTTTACTTTTATACCTTACTAAAATTTCATTAGTTTTTCAGACCCCAAAGAAAAGAGGTGCTATATGAGAACATGAGATTTCAGGGTCTAGGTCTGGGCTCCCTGGCAGTTGGTGAGGACACATGAAGTTGAGTCCTTCTTTATAGTAAAGCTTTCCTTGTTGCATTGTGAGACTCTTCCATTCTCCATCTGTCATTTTGATATTAATTTGTGACACTTGGTATCTTTGCCAGAAACAATAGACATGTACTTATTATTCATTATACTTTTCCATATTTTTATGATTCACAAATTTAAAAAATTCAAAATGTGCAAATGTATATGAAGAAATGAGTGTCTCCTATACAACTTACCCCACTTTATTCCTACTCCCTAAGAGAAACTATTTTTTTTAAGGATTTTTTTTATTTATTTGACAGAGAGAGAGGGAACACAAGCAGGGGGGAGTGGGAGAGGGAGAACAGGCTTCCCACTGAGCAGGGAGCCCGATGTGGGGCTCGATCCCAGGACCCTGGGATCATGACCTGAGCCGAAGGCAGACGCTTAACAACTGAGCCATCCAGGCGCCCCTAAGAGACACTGTTAATAGAGTTTTTTCTATAACAATGCAAATATAAAGCACATATGTACACATCAAAAAATATAAATATTTTATGCCATATAACAAATAAAATATAAAATTAAAATTACATACTATACATGTTGAAATACAAAAATCTTCATTAAATAGTCATACAATGTACATATTTTCCATAACTCAGTATTATTCCATGCTAGTACACACAGAACTGCATATTTTAATGCTTATTATGTATGAATATTTCTACAAGTGACTTAACTACTGTCTTTCAGATGGACAGTGTTGTTGCATCTAATCTTTCAGCTCTTACGAATAATGTTCCAGTTAACAACGTTGTGCTTTTAATTGTATACAATTGTATAAGTATTTCTATAATTTAGACAAGTGCTGTCCGGTAAGTCTTTCTTAGAAATAAGAATAAGTCTTTCAATAGAAATATTTTGTGTCTGTTCTGCCTAGTATTACAGCCTCTAGCTACATGTGGCCACTGACTTACTTGAAATGTGCTTAGAGTGACTGAGGAACTGAATTTTTAATTTTATGTTAATACACACACAGTGAGTTAAACCAAACTTCAGGACAGATACCAAGTACTGTGGCCCTGTAAGAGTCCTCAGTTTTAAGTAGTGAATTTCCTTTATGCTGTTGCTGTGTTTGAAACCCCAGTGACTCCCCATGGAGGAGGGAATTCAGACTATTAGGGAACTGGCAACAATGTTAATTCTTTGCATGGAGGCAAAAAGAAGAGCACTATGTGCGGAGGGCTGTGTTTTTGGAGATACCCCGGCTCTTTGATCCTAATCCTAATCGTAAAGTGGTCTTCCTCTGCCATGTTCATGATTTACTCTCCTATCCAGTAGAAATATATTCTTCCCTTCCACTAATTAAGGGAAATTGTGTTTGACATTCTGATGAGAGTGAAAATTAAACCAAGCCAGAGATTAAGGACATCTTGTGATCAGTGAAACAATCTGTAACATGAAAACGGGTTAGAGGGCATGAAGTGAGGTGTAGTACTGAACTGCAACCCCTTAAATTACTCCTAAAAGCAGAGCAGTGCAGGAGCGCTGCCCAGGCACTGAGGAGGTTGTTATCAGCTGGATCCCACCAGGAAACACCGGCGCATGCGGAGGGCTGCATGGAGGAAGCCAACAAGCGATGTGAAATACCACCACGGCCAGCAGGAAGCTGGGACAACCCCTAGATGTGAAGAGGCTAGGAGAGGATGGGGGAAAATCATTCCGTGAAGGCGTTATAAGGTATAAAAAGGAGGGGCGCCCCCTTTCACCGTTATTTCTTGGTTTTCAAACGCATGTATTCTCTGAAAGAAAGGGCAAAATATATGCTTATATAAATAAGAGTATAAACATATGTAAATATAATTATACGTAAATGTATTTGTGCATAAATTTATATTTAAATACATTTTTTACTTTATATACAGGTGTGTTTGTGTGTGTGTTTATATATCTATCTTATCTATTTATATATTATATATATTATATAATTATAATTTATATATTATCTATATTATATATCTATATATTTATATATCTACATCTTATCTATTTATCTATCTATATACACACACACGTTTAAGACATATACCACATCTTACCTATACAACTATATCTGTATACACACACACAAACACACCTGTATATAAAGTAAAAAAGGTATTTAAATATGAATTTATGTATAAATACATTTATGTATAATTATATTTACATATGCTTATATTCATATTTATAGAAGCATATATTTATATATATTTAAGACATATATCACATCACATTGGGTAGCACCATACTTTACAGAATATTGTCCCCCAACTTCTGCCCTTATTGAGCCTCTCCAGGCTATTTGGCCTCCCATGAGCCCAGCTGCTTCTAGGGGATTCTATGGTTAGAGCCCATTGCTACACTTCTTTTGCTGTAAAATATATTCCTTGGTTGGAGATGGTATTGTGTAGGATGACCTAGCAGTGAATAAGACATTATGACGTCCACAAATTGTAGCGTGAGAGTACTGGGAAAAGGAACACAGATTTGGACCCAGAATTTGAGTCTGTGACTATGAGGAGAAAACTCTGCCTGCCCCATGATGGAAGGAAAGTTGAAACAATTAAAAACATGTGTTACTGGGGCAAAAATAACAATAGAAAGAACGAAACTCCAGTTTGGAGGTAAGTGCGTAAGGGGGAGCTTATGTCTGTAAAGGTAGCTTTTTAATTTTTTTTTTTTAAGATTCTTTTTCTTTATTTGAGAAAGAGAGCATGAGAGAGAGGAGGGTCAGAGGGAGAAGCAGACTCCCTGCTGAGCATGGAGCCGATGTGGGACTCGATCCCGGGACTCCAGGATCATGACCTGAGCCAAAAACCAACTGAGCCACCCAGGTGCTCCTTGTAAATGTTGCTTTTTAAATGAGTAGGGAAAACAAAGGTTGGTGTATAAAGTTAAGACAATTAGCTAGCCATTAAAAAAAAATCTGGATTCCTACCTCGTTTGCTATACCAAAATGATTTCTTGCTGAAACCATGAAATACTAAAGTACTGATGAATATTTTTATAATCTTGGGTTGGGGAAGACCTAAGTTTGTCTCAGTATTAGAAAACATAATAGGAAAGACTGGTAAACTTGACTACTTAAAAAGTGAAACTTCTTTGTAAAATAAACACCATAAAAGGTTGAAAGGTAGAAGACAAATTGGAAAATTATTTGCAAAATGTTAGACAAAGAATCAATATCCCAGATGAATAGAGAGCTCTTAAAAATCAATAGGGAAAATATTTAATGTTTTAATGGGAAAATGGGCAAAATACTCTGAGGCAAGTTACCAAAGAAACAAAAAGACACATGAAAAATGTTTAACCTCATGAATAATCAAAGAAATGCTAGTAAAATGTGAATATGTGAATAGGCTTTTCCCTCCATCAAACTGTCAAAGATTACAATTATTGACAAACTCGACAAATTCAAATTTGCAGTTCAGAGGGGCAGCAAGCCCTCTCCTGCAATATTGTTGACAGCGTAGAATAGTCAAGTCACCCCAGGACAGTGGAACAGCAGTATATATTGAAATGTAGAATATTTCCGGCTGTAGCACACTTCCGGGAATTTACCCTGAGGAGATGAATGCACATTACTGCTCTATTTACAATACTGAAAATGTGGGGCAACCTTAATGCCCACTGATAATGGACTGAGAAAGTAAATTATGATGTAGGAATTTCATACAGCTCTTAAAAGTGGACTCTATTTACTGACTGGAAAGATCTTGTTGAATGAAAAATGAAGGTTTCAGAAGACAGGCCATGGAAAATTATAATAGATTCGTATGCCTATTTATGAATAGAGAGGCGCTTAAAAGGATGCTCACCTCCTCTGCTCCCCCTAAAGTAAAAAAAAAAAATAATAATAATAATGCATGCTTCAGGTTTAAAAAGACGTCCAATGCCATAGAAATGTAAAAAGTAAAAGGTGATAGCGCTTTTCTCACTGATGCCACATAACACCTGCCTCCAGAGATAAGCAGTGTTAACAAATCGAGTTCTACCTAACCTTAAGATCTTAGACCCCATATCTATCTACCCTTATGCTAACATGAGTGGATGTAGAGATATATTGGTATTTAGAAATATACGTTCTGCTTTTTTTTTTTAAGATTTTATTTATTTATTTGACAGAGAGAGACACAGAGAAAAGAGGGAACACAAGCAGGGGGAGTGGGAGAGGGAGAAGCAGATTCCCCGCTGAGCAGGGAGCCCAATGCGGGGCTCGATCCCAGGACTCTGGGAACATGACCTGAGCTGAAGGCAGACGCTTAACCGTCTGAGCCACTGAGGCGCCCCTACTTTTGTATTTTAAATAAATGCAGCAGCACCAGTAATGTCTGTGTGCATTTGCGTCTGGCTTACTTTGCTCAGCGTTGCACCGCTGAGATACGGCCACGTCGCTGCATGTGGCTGTAGATCGTTTCTGCTTATCGCCACCTAGCATTCCATGGTGTGACTGTACTTCGACGGATTTATCTGGTGCACTTTTCATGGGCTTCTGGAGAGGGTTCAGTTTATAGGGCTGCTGTGAACGTTCTGTGCCTGCTTTCTGGGAATCGTGCGCATGCATTTCTATTGACTCTAAACCAAGGGGTAGAATTAAGGAGTCATAGGGTATAATATTCAGCTCTGGTGTACACTTCAAAGACATTTCCCGAAGTCCATTTACATCCCTTATGATGATTGCCTTCACACTGGAAATGCAGCTCTTCCCTGGGTCTCCAGCCTGCTGGCCCATCCTGCAGATTCTGGCCTTGCCAGCCTCCACAATCGCATGAGCCAGTTCCTTAAAATAAGTCTCTCTCTATTTACACATCTGGTTGTTTCCATGTCTCTGGAGAACTCTGACTAATACACCCCTACCGGTTAGTATTTGAGAAGTACTTTTCCTCCTGCACAAGACTTCTTAAAGGCGGTGTTTCCTCTCTGTGATTTTAGCAGGCTGGTGGGTGTGGTACCCCCTGTTTTAGCAGCATACTCTGGAGAACATTTCACATCAAGATATTTGGCCTTTATTTGACTTTAACGGCTCTACATCTTCCATTTTGCGTATATATCATCTTTTATTTAACTACCTCCTACTAATGGACATTTAGATTATTGCTAGTTTTTCATTATTATAAATAATGCTACAATAAAAAAAATTGCACAGAAATCTTTAAAAATTTTGTGTTTCTCAGGGCGCCTGGCTGGCTCAGTCGGTAGAGCATGCATTTCTTGACCTTGAGGTCTTGAGTTCAAGCCCCATGTTGGGTGTAGAGTTTACTTTTAAAACAATGTGTTTCTTGAATCACAGACCTGTACCCCTAAAACAAATAATACATTATATGTTAATAAAAAATAAAAATAAAAATAAAGAAAAATATGTGTTTCTCTAGGCTACATTCCTAGAACTGAAAATTTGGGTGATAAATACACATATTTAAAGTGATGGCTAGGGTGCCTGGGTGGCTCAGTCGTTAAGCGTCTGCCTTCGGCTCAGGTCATGATCCCAGGGTCCTGGGATCGAGTCCCACATCGGGCTCCCTGTTCGGTGGGAAGCCTGCTTCTCCCTCTCCCACTCCCCCTGCTTGTGTTCCTGCTCTCGCTATCTCTCTGTCAAATACATAAATAAAAATCTTTAAAAAAATAAAATAAAGTGATGGCTAGTATTTTCAAAGTGTTCTCCAAATACATACCAATATTATACTCCTATCGGCGTCGAGTCAAAGTGCTTAATTTTCCACCCCATTGCCAGGTGAGATGTATTTTTAAAACCTCTCTAGTTTTCTTTTTTATTTTATTTGTATTTCTTTGGTTATTGTCTAGGTTGACTTTTAAAAATATGTAGTAGCCATGTATATTTCTTATAGTTTTTCTGTTTATATATTTTCCCCATTTTCTTTGTTGACTTAATTTGTATCTTTCTATAAGATATATAAAAGTTCTGTAGGCAGTATAGATATTATTGCATTGGATATTTTGTGATGCAAGGATTTTTCCAGTTTTTCATGTATTAAGGAGGCAATGTAGTATACTTGTTAAGCAAATAGGTTTCAGAATCAAAGTTTGTTTATATTTCAGCTTTGTCACTAACTTGTTGAATAACCTTAGTGAAGGTCCCCTCCCCCCACCGCCAAACCTCAGTTTTCGTAACTGTACAGTATAGATAACAATAATTTTCTCATATGGGATAATTGTGGGAATTAAATACTACATGTAAAATTGTAAAACACCTAGCCATTTACAAATTGTCATTCAAAAATGCTTATTGGAGTTATTTGTCTTATAACTTCGTATATGATTTCTTGACAAAGTTTTCTTATGTTAAATCAGTCAATCTTCATGACCTCTCAGTCTCCTGCTGTCCTCTCTCTAAGATAATAAAATAGTGTTCTTTGGTTTCTTCTAGTATTTACATAATTTTATGTTCTTTGAGATGATCAAGCCAAATGGAATTTATTTTTTATGTTTTAGAGATTTACCTTCATCGTCTTTCAAATAGAGAGCCAAATACCAAAAGCCATTTTTGTAATCATCAGGCATTTCCTCGCAGACTTTAAATGTCACTGTTTTAATACGAAAATAATATTTGTACTTGCATGTGTTTCTGGACGCTCTTTTATGTTCCCATTGATCTATTTCCTCATTTTTACACTGGCAGCACATTGTTTAATTTTGTTAGCTGTACGGTATTTTTTCATATCTGCTGGTCAAACCTCTTTATATTATTGGTCTTCGTTATACCAGATTCTTGATTGTTACTGCAGATTAATGCTTTCACATCGAATGTAGAATCGAGAGTCAAATCAACATCCTGTGGCATGATGTGATTCCTCTTCATTTTTCTTTTTAGTATTTTACTGATCTTTTAAACTCTTCATTGATTTTTTTTCTGTCTTCATTGATGTTTGGATTCAAAGAATATGTGTCCTCTGAAATTGCTCTGAGAAGGTAGAGACAGTTTTGATTTCAGTGTTTTCTTTTTTGCTGTTTCTATGCTGTGTTCATGTCATCTCCTTTCTGCTAATTATTTATTAGAATGGGGAACAGGGCCACCACCTGCAGCTGTACGGTTAGGCACCCACAATTCTAGGAGGTGTTGTTCATGTAATTGTAGTGCAGATCCTGCAAATTTGTTACACAGCGGGCCTAGGGATCGGTGGTATGAGAACTTCTATTGACTCAAGAAGAGCATGCATTGATGCTCCTTGATTCTCCTCTCTGGTAACCTAGGCACTATTTTAGTTGTGCCATTATAAACTGAGCTAGAGAATCATTTGTGTCATAGTTTGTCATCTCTGTACAGTATTTCGGTTATTGTCAGGGGACAGGAAGCCAGGACAGGAGGAACCGGGGCACTGAGGCAAACTTTATTCAGAAAGGTGATGTCACGGCACCGAGGCGGAGTGCTCGACACTATTCTGTCTTGCCCAGCTCCCGTGGTGGTTAGGTGTGGCCACATGCCAAGTTCTCACCAAGGGAATGTGAGCTCGAGTCATGGCGTCCCTGCCAGGAGGAAGTGATTCAGAGTCAGACTAGTCTTCTGTACTGTGATATAGTGAAAATATGCTTGGCTTGGAGTTCCTAAAACCCTTGGAAACGCTTTAGTAATAAGAATGCAGGGCACCTGGGTGGATCCATTGGTTAAGTGTTGGACTCTTGGTTTCAGCTTGGGTCATGGTCTTGGGGTCTTCTTGAGATTCTCTCTCTCCCTCTCCCTCTGCACCATCCCCCCAACTGCCCCACTGCTCTCATGCTCTCTCTCTCTAAAATAAATAAATAAAACCTTAAAAAAAAAAAGGAATGTTTTTATATGCTAATGAAATGACTCTTGGCTGAAGGGGTGGGGGTCTAGATGGCTTCTAACTGGTGGCCAGAAAAACCAAGCCAGGATTAGAAGTTGGGACCTTCAGCCCCACCTCCTAACCTGGGGAGGAGAGGAAGGCTGGAGATTGAGTTGATCTCCAATAGCCAATGATTTAATCAGTCATGCCTCTGAAATGAAACCTCCATAAACACCCCTAAATGATGGGTTCAGGAGCTTCTGGTTTGGTGAATACATTGAGTTACTAGAAACGTTCCACACCATTGGATGGAAGTTCTGCCCCCAACTCCCTGTGCACCTGCTGCTTCACCTTGCCTCACACTTCTCTTCAGTTTGGCTGTTTCTGAGCTCTATCCTTTGTATTCATAAGCCAAGTGCTTTTCTGAATTCTGAGAGTCATTCTAGTGACATTCAGCGTGTCAGAATTCAGGGGAACAACCTGGGACTTATGACTGGTATCTGACGCAAGGGTAGTCTTATGGGACTGAGCTTCTAACCTGTGTGGTCTGTGCTAACTGCATACTTAGTGTCAGAATTGAATTGAATTGAATTGAACTGTTGGACACCCAGTTGGTGTTGGAGAATTGGAGAAGTGGCGTCAGAAAAAAGACAACACATCCACCCTTTGTATTTCTGTCTTTGATATAAATACTGTGAGGCCTTAGAGGAAGGTGAAACCACAAGATAGAAGAATCTTTGACTTTGAGTGACAGGTAGATGACAACAACAACCAACCAGGAATATTTACATTGAACTGCTATGTGAGGAAGAACTTACTTTTTATTGTGTTAAACCATTCAAATTGGAAGTTGGTTTGTTATAGGATATGCTTCCAAATAAAATGTAGAATCAAGTAGCCAAATGAATCTCCTGAGCCATGACCACCACCCCGCCTTCCTTACTGGGTTTGTTTTGGTGTCTTTGTTGATCTTTTGATTCAAAGAATACATGACCTTTTTCATTTCTCTGAGAATATAGAGATTTGATTTCAACATAGAATAATAACAAAGGATATTGTTAGCAATATCCCAATTAATATTGATGCTTACCACCAAATATAACAAGCTATCAACCCTAAATCATGATTCCCCTCACAATTTTTACCCCCCTTTTAAACAAGTATGTCATTGATGGTTCAACATGAAGCTCTTTGGCTTATAATTTGGATCCTTACTACATAGATTATTTTTTAGTGATTTAGTCTTGTTTGTTTGATTTTTTTTAAAGGTTTTATTTATTTATTTGATAAAGAGAGACACAGAGAGGGAGGGAACACAAGCAGGGGGAGTGGGAGAGAGAGAAGCGGGCTTCCTGCTGAGCAGAGAGCCCAACACCGGGCTCGATCCCAGGACCCTGGGACCATGACCTGAGTGGAAGGCAGACGCTTAACGACTGAGCCACCCAGGCGCCCCGTTTGTTTGATTTTTAATATCTGTTCAGTTAACTTTAGTCAGCTGATGCCAAACTAATCTGATGGCTAAACTAATCTTCTAGGACTGGTATATTCATATTTTATCCTTATTTTCCAGGCTTGACTCTTGCCACTCTCCCCAGTGTCCTGCTGCATATGTACACTTTATTCTTCTCATTCTTCAAATATATGCTCCACTTTTTTTGTCCTCACCTTGCTCCTGCTATGGCTTAGTCTGGGACAATTTCCTCTGCTTTCACTACCTATGAGAAGCTCAACTAATCCCTCTATACTCAGCTCCAATACCACTTTATCCATGAGATCATCGCTGTATAAATTTTTCCTTTCTCACATTTCTTCATAGCTTTCTTTGTATCATTTATTTTATATTGCATCATAGTTATTTACATGTTTATATCCACCTTCAAATTATCAAGGAAATATATTTTACTCACTACTGTATTTTCTTCGTGCCTGGTATGGAGCCTAGAAAAAAGGAGGCATCATGAGATGAGCACTGATTTAATGTTCCATGTTAATTAACTTACTTAATAAATATCATTTACACACTTACTATCTACCAGACATCTAATACAAAGGATCCCATTTTGAAGTTGCCTTTATGAGTGAAGAGCTTCCATAGCGCCTGACCCACAGCTTATTCTCAGTGTGAATTTTGTGATTGAATGTTGTTATTAGAGGAGGCATTTGCAAATAGCCCTTTTTGGTAAATCAACATAAATTCTCCTACTTGGCCACTTCCTAGCACAGATGGAAAATTTGAAACTCTCTTCTTTATGACCAGTCTAGTCAGAGCATATCCCAAATATATAGGCTCAGTAACTCATTCAAGAATAAATAAGTTGCTTTGCACGGCTGTCAGGGTTCAAGTAGGGTGAGGAAGTGTCTGTGTAGAGAGGCAGCCCGGTATAGAGTGTGCATTCTAGAGCAGAGTGTGGAGGGTGTTGATATGGAGGGGCAGCCTGATGGGAGTCAGAGACCAGGTGGGAGGGGGAGGGCATCCACACAGGTGCCCTGGCATGGGACGCTAGAACTAGAGTAAGTAGAGGAGAGCATTCGCATATGGAAGCGGATAGGCAGAGTGATGGGGGATTGACTACATAGCATGGAGTGAAAAAGTAAGAAAATATAGTAAAGATAATAGGGAGTGAAATTTCTCACTATCACAGAAGAGGGTTACAGATGTGGATAGAGAGAAAACTAGGATGAACTGTGGTGTTAGATTGGAATTAGAGATACTGGTGTGAATTCTTGGACTTCTAAATATATAAGTAGATGTAGACATAAATGTAGATAAAAATGTGTGTGATATGGAACCAGAAAAGATCCCGCATAGCCAGAGGAATGTTGAAAAAGAAAAGCAAAGCCGGTGGCATCACAATTCCAGACTTCAAGCTCTATTACAAAGCTGTCATCATCAAGACAGTATGGTACTGGCACAAAAACAGACCCATAGATCAATGGAACAGAATAGAGAGCCCAGAAATGGACCCTCAACTCTATGGTCAACTTATCTTTGACAAACCAGGAAAGAATGTCCAAGGGAAAAAGACAGTCTCTTCAACAAATGGTGTTGGAAAAACTGGACAGCCACATGCAGAAGAATGAAACTGGACCATTTCCTTACACCACACACAAAAATAGACTCCAAATGGTTGAAAGACCTCAATGTGAGACAGGAGTCCATCAACATCCTAAAGGAGAACACAGGCAGCAACCTCTTCGACCTCAGCCGAAGCAACTTCTTCCTAGAAACATCGCCAAAGGCAAGGGAAGCAAGGGCAAAAATGAACTATTGGGACTTCATCAAGATAAAAAGCTTTTGCAAAGCAAAGGAAATAGTCAACAAAACCAAAAGACAAACGACAGAATGGGAGAAGATATTTGCAAATGACATATCAGATAAAGGGCTAGTATCCAAAATCTATAAAGAACTCATCAAACTCAACACCCAAAGAACAAAGAATCCAATCAAGAAATGGGCAGAAGACATGAACAGACATTTTTCCAAAGAAGACATCCAAATGGCCAACAGACACATGAAAAAGTGCTCAATATCGCTCAGCATCAGGGAAATCCAAATCAAAACCTCCATGAGATACCACCTCACACCAGTCAGAATGGCTAAAATGTAACAAGTCAGGAAACGACAGATGTTGGCGGGGATGCGGAGAAAGGGGAACCCTCCTACACTGTTGGTGGGAATGCAAGCTGGTGCAGCCACTCTGGAAAACTGTATGGAGGTTCCTCAAAAAGTTGAAAATAGAGCTACCATATGATCCAGCAATTGCACTACTGGGTATTTACCCCAAAGATACAAAAGTAGGCATCCGAAGGGGTACGTGCACCCCGATGTTTATAGCAGCAATGTCCACAATAGCCAAACTGTGGAAAGAGTCAAGATGTCCATCGATAGATGAATGGATAAAGAAGATGTGGTATATATATATACAATGGAATATTATGCAGCCATCAAAAGGAATGAGATCTTGTCATTTGCAACGATGTGGATGGAACTGGAGGGTATTATGTTGAGTGAAATAAGTCAAACAGAGAAAGACATGTATCATATGATCTCACTGATATGGGGAATTCTTAATCACAGGAAACCAACTGATGTTGTTGGAATGGGGGTTGGGGTGGGAGGGATGGGGTGACTGGGTGATAGACACTGGGGAGGGTATGTGCTCTGGTAAGCGCTGTGAATTGTGCAAGACGGTTGAATCTCAGATCTGTACCTCTGAAACAAATAATGCAATATATGTTAAGAAAAAAAGAAGAAGGTAGCGGGAGGGGAAGAATGAAGTAGGGGAAATCGGGGTGGACGAACCATGAGAGATGATGGACTCTGAAAAACAAACTGAGGGTTCTAGAGGGGAGGGGGGTGGGAGGATGGGTTGGCCTGGTGGTGGGTATTGAGGAGGGCACGTTCTGCATGGAGCACTGGGTGTTATGCACAAACAATGAATCATGGAACACTTCATCTAGAACTAATGATGTAATGTATGGGGATTAACATAAGAATAAAAAAAATGGTAAAAAAAAAAAATGTGTGTGAATGCTCTGTTGCCTACGAGGGCCTGGACACCTCGCATCAATAGCAACAAGCCATGGTGCCCAGATCTTGACTTCCACGTGTCGTTTTCCAAAAAAAGAAACTAGTGCTCCCTGGAAAAATGGCTGATTCTAAGACTGGGCAGAAGGATGAGACCAGAACATCTTTTTATGCCAGAAAGCAAGGAAGTGCTCAAAGAATGATGAGGCATGTTGAAAGGACACACGAGCCATCTTGAAGGCCATCATATTTGAGCATCAGAATAAATTGTGGGAGTAAAAGATTACAACCCACTGAATAAAATAGGAAATAATAGAGAGACATGATGCAAAATAACTGGCCTGTAATCTTCAGAAGTCACAAATGCAACACATAATTCCTAATAGTTAAATGCAACACTTAATTCTGAACTGGATCCTTTTGCTATAAAGGACATTATTGGGACAACTGGAAAAACCTAATGCGGGCGTCAGACTGAGATAGTATTAATGTACCACATTAGTTTCTTGATTTTGATGTTCATGTTATGATCATTGAGACAATATCCAAAATACAAGTCAACAACCCACTCTCAAAATTTTTTTGTACTGTACACACTACTTTTCGGTAAGAGTGAGATTGTTTCAAAATAGAAAATACATGCCAAAGAAAGAATAAAATGGTTTGTGGTATTCTTCTCTCACCTTAAAATCAGCTACAGAACTTCCATGTCCCACAGTGCATGCCTACCTCCACAGCCTCGAGCAGCTTCTTTTCTCAAGTGGCTCACCATGGCACTGGTCACACTGGCCACTCCTGTCTCCTCTTCACTACTGTTCTCTGGACTCCTTCTGGACTTAGGCTGTGCTTATTTTCAGAGCCCAGATTTTAACCATCAGAAGAAAGATATAAACACTTGAGGTACATTTTAGCATATCCATGTTGATCAGAACTTGAGGTCAAGTTGTCAGAGTCCTTAGTGGATATGATATTATAACTTGTATCTTTTGTCCCATTGCATTATATCTCATTCTCATGAGAAATAAAAAACTTTTATTTATTATGCAAACCAAATGACATTACATGATGTATTTTCTCATACTCAGCCTATAAAAGTTTATATATAAAAATATATTTTATCTTGTTTTGATAATTAAAAATTTTGAAAATTATCAATAATTTCTTTAAAGTTTGCAGATATATTTAGCCTAGAGAAGTGACAGATAAATATTGCAACGTATTGGTGTAAACATGGTATACTCTAAGTGTAGGAAACCAAATTATCTGTCAGGGAAAACACAATATGTTTATTGCCATCTGCCTAGATAAGTAAAAAAGTATATATAAATCAAGTAACTGAAGGAAAAATGAAAAACCAAAGATACTCCTTTATATGTATGAGGGGAAGGAATATGATTGCCTAGCTTATTTGGGTACTTCCTTTTGAACGGAGGGACTTTTTTTGGACATTTTTTAAAATTTAAATTCACTTAATTAACATATAATGTATTATTGGTTTCAGAGGTACCAGCCTGTGATTCATCAGTCTTATATAATACCCAGAGCTCATTATAACCCATGCAAACGGAGGGACTTTTATTTTTTATTTATTTATTAAAGATTATTTATTTATTTATTTGACAGAGAGAGACACAGCAAGAGAGGGAACACAAGCAGGGGGAGTGGGAGAGGGAGAAGCAGGCTCCCCGCTGAGCAGGGAGCCTGATGCGGGGCTCGATCCCAGGACCCCGGGATCATGACCTGAGCCGAAGGCAGACGCCTAACGACTGAGCCACCCAGGCGCCCCTGGAGGGACTCTTTTTTTTTTTTTTTTTTGTTCTTGTGTTAATCCCCATACATTACATCATTAGTTTTAGATGAAGTGTTCCATGATTCATTGTTTGTGCATAACACCCAGTGCTCCATGCAGAATGTGCCCTCCTCAATACCCACCACCAGGCTAACCCATCCTCCCACCCCCCCTCCCCTCTAGAACCCTGTTTGTTTTTCAGAGTCCATCGTCTCTCATGGTTCGTCTACCCCTCCGATTTCCCCCGCTTCATTCTTCCCCTCCCGCTACCTTCTTCTTCTCCTTTTTTTTTTTTAACATATATTGCATTATTTGTTTCAGAGGTACAGATCTGAGATTCAACAGTCTTGCACAATTCACAGCGCTTACCAGAGCACATACCCTCCCCAGTGTCTATCACCCAGTCACCCCATGACTCTTATAACAACTTTAACTAAATGCAGTATTTCAAGCACTGCTATGGTAGCCTAGTTATAGGGGTTAGAAGTATACATCACTGGGCTGTGAAATAGGAAACTTGTTTGGTTACTTTGTCATTCTGTGGTCTAGTATGTGCCAGTCTGCTTACGACAACCCACTGACATTAAAGCAACCCAATATGTTTGCCTCCTTGTCCCACGATGGCCCCACAAATGCCTTCTCAGCCCCAAGTACGTCAGTGTGTGCGCGCCATGCCAGTTCATTACGCACTGTGACGGCCCTGTGTATCAGGCTGCATGTGCCGTGACAACCAAGTATATGTGACAGCACAGAGTAGGTCAGGTCACATTCCCCCCGGAGAGCCATCTTACACTGTGCGGGACCACTGTGTGTCCGTCACCGTGACGCTCCCCTGTTTGCCGTAACAGCCCAGAGCACGTCGTGTATCACGGCAGCCGGTAGAACCAAGGACAGCGCAGGATCTCGGAGCTGGCGTGCGCTAGGTCCTGACAGCTGAGTATGTACCGTGACAGCCTTCCCTGAACCACCTCAGCCATCTTACCCAGGGAGGGGAGGCGGTTCGTGTCAGCCTACAGGTACCACGTCTGCCCGGGAGATACCGTAACACCCTAGCAGACCGCTCTGCAGCAGGACAGCCTGGCAGGCTCAGCCTGCCTCCACTCTCACGGTCTGTACCCACTGTGACGGCCCACGGCCTGTCCGCCTGCGTGCCCCGTGCCAGCCACGGCCCGGCGGAACAGCCCGGCACCAGCCGTTCTGCACGTGTAAGACAATCACAGACTGTGACCACGCAGGTGTGGCAGTCCACGTGGACCAGGCTAGTCAGTCCATAATGTCATGGCTTATAGTGTGTCCAGCCTTTCGTTCCAACAATGCAGCTTGGTGTGGTGTCCATGGGTATGTGCACTGTGTATGCTTCATTTACCTCCGCTCGTTCTACTTGCATTTCCTTCCATTGCACTGGCTTAGGTTTCAGATTGCTTGCTTCCTGCTTCCGTTTCCTTCAAGTGGCTGTGTCTCATTTCTATAACGTCTTTCAGTATTTGCTTCTCTCATTCCAGAGGGCCGCAAGAGCCTATTGGCTAGCTATCTCTTGAAGTTTTTTGAACTAGGGGCACCTGGGTGGCTCATTCAATTAAGCGTCTGATCCTTGGTTTCGGCTCAGGGTTGTGCGATTGAGCACCATGTGGAGCCCTTCGATGGGCTGTGTGCTCAGTGCAGGGTCTGCTTGAGATATTCTCTCCCTCTCCCTCTGCCCCTCCCCCTGCTCCTGCTCTCTCTTTCTCAAAAATAAATAAATCTTAATTTTTTGAACTAAAGTGCGCTATAAATAAGTAAATAAATAAGGTCATTTTGGAGGCTGACAAATTTTACAGTTTAATCTCCTTTGGTTGTCTACAACTACAGTCTCCCTCTCCTTCTCCCTCCCTCCCTCTCTCTCCTCTCTCTCCTCTCTCTCTCTCACGCACACACACACACAATGGCACATACATCACATTTTTAAAAACCCTCAAGGTTTCCCATTGCTAAAGGAACACGTTAGCATCACTGCCATCACCTCCCATGTTTTTCTTCAACTTTTCATTCCAATCTATTTTTATATTATACTTGGTCCCATTTTATGAACAAAGCTCTGCACTTTCCCACCATTGGACCTGGGTTTGCTGTGTGCCCTCTTGGTATGATGTCTATCTCTGAACATCTTGTGAGTTTGAGATCCTTCACTCTTTCTGCCCAGTTTTCCCCTTTCACTGACTCCAAAAGCTGGATATTTGACAGTCATTAAAAGGATAGAGTTCGTGTTAAGCATTTGTTTCTAATTGTGGGGGATTTTAGAGGGATATTGGTCCAGCACAATTTCTTCTAACAAATGGCACCCCATCTCAACCTTCAGTTTCAAAGGGGAAGATTGTTCTACCTACTGACCAACCAATATTCAGTGAGATACACATGATTTACTAAGATGATTTTTATTAACTTGTAATTGGAGGAAACTGGGTGGTCACACCAACTCCAAATCATTGGAACCAGTTTTTTACAACATCCCTACCCTTTGGAAGAAATCATTATTATCCACAATTATTGTGTGTAATCAACATTTTATTTAGGTAATGAAAGAAATTTTGTCTATTGTAACCAAAGACTGATATTTTAATGAAGTTTGGACTATATTAGTACTTTTTAGTGTTTTATTCAGTATACTAATTATTTTAGTTTCAGTTCCACCACCTAATAGCTCTTTGAATATGGACCAGATAATATATATAAGCCTCAGCTTCTTCATTTGTAACATAAGAAAGTTCATACACCTACCTCATAGTATTGTGAGAGGTAAATGAGATCATTTATTCATTCAAAAAATATTTATTGAATACCTGCTAGATACCAGTAACTGTTCTTAGTGCTGAGGCTATATTGATGAGCAAAATAGGAAAAAAAATTCTTTACCCTCATGAAATTTGCCTAGGTAGTAAACAGTAATAATTACCATAAATCAGAAGTGCTATGGAGACAGGTCAAGAGAGACTGAGTTCTGGGACAGGGATGGGGGAAGTTATCACTGAGAAAGTGACATTTCAGCGAAGTCTTGAAAAATGCACTGGAATAAATGAGGCAGACACGTTGGGGAAAGAGTGCTCCAGATGTGGGGAGCAGCCCTGAGGTTCAAAGAACCTTAAGCATATTCAAGGCATGGCAAGGAGACCAATGTGGATGGAGCAGAGTGGGTAAGAGGGGAAAAGGAGATGAAACCAGAAAGGAAACAGAGACCCAGAGCACGTAGGGCATTATTGGTCATTGTAAAAATCATGTCTTTACTCTGAGTGAGATGAAAGACCATTGGAGATGTTTGAACAGAGGGATGACATGAGCTTATTTACATCTTGAAAAATTTATACTAGCCACTGTGTTGACAATGAATAGAAGGATAAGAATGAAAACAGGGAGACCAGGATTAAGGAGTGCACTTGTTGTGATGAGCACTGAGTAATGTATAGAATTGTTGAACCACTATATCATATGCCTGAAACTAATATAACACTGTGTATGTTAACTATACTGGAAATAAAATAAAATGAAATTTAAAAAAAAGAAAACAAGGAGTCCAAATCCAGGTGATTATAAAAGTGAACATGGAGAAAAGTGGTCAGAGTCTAGATATATTTTGAACACAGAGTTCAAAGGATTTACTGATGAGTATATGTGAAATATGAGAAAAAGAGAATAAATGGATGACTGCAAAGTTTTTGGCTTACACAATGGAAATTGCGTAGTAGAATCCCATAGTCGCTGGAATTGTCTAGAGTGCAGGTGAAACAGGATAGGGCTGGGTAAAAGCAGCTCAGGTTTGGACATGATAAATTTGAGGTGCCTATTTGTCATTCAAGTATAGATGTTTAAAAAGCAATTGAATAAATGAATCTAAAGTTCAAGGCAGAGGTCTGGGCTAGAGACAAATTTAGGAGTTGTCATTTTTTACATGATACTTAAGGCCACGAGACAAAGAGGGAGTGTAAATAGAGAAGGGAAGTCCATAGACTGAGCCCTGAGGTCCTCCAGCATTGAGAAATCTGGAATGGAGGAAGAATCAACATAGGTTTGGAATGAGGATGTGAAGGAGTTGTCAGTAGGGGTGAAGAGTAACCAGGAGACAAGTAGTATTGAATGCAAAGTGGCCAATACTGCTGATTAGTCAAGTAATATGAGGTTGTGGAATGAAATATTAGATCAAATGGAATTTATTTATTTATTTATTTATTTTAAAGATTTTATTTATTTATTTGACAGAGAGAGACACAGCGAGAGAGGGAACACAAGCAGGGGGAGGGGGAGAGGGAGAAGCAGGCTTCCCGCGGACCAGGGAGCCCGATGCGGGGCTCGGTCCCAGGACCCTGAGATCATGACCTGAGCCGAAGGCAGATGCTTAACGACTGAGCCACTCAGGCGCCCCTGGATCAAATGGAATTTAAATATGGAATTAAACATTGGATTTTTGGATCTGGCAAAAATGGGGTCATGAAAAAAGTAATTTTAGTGGCGTGGTAGAAGTAAAGTCTGAAGAGTGAGTATGAGAGAGAATAGAAAGAGAAGAGCCATATTAGTGAGTATATACAGCTCCTTAAAAAATTTTGCTGTAAGGGGAATAGAAAAACAGCATAGTAGCTGGAAACAGAAGTAGGGTTAAGAGAGTTCTCTTTCTCCTTTTCTCTTTTTTTTTCCTTCCTCCCTCCCTCCCTCCTTCCCTCTCTTCCTCCCTCCCTTCCTTCCCGCCTTCCTTTCTTTTTTTAGTGGGTAAAATAATAGTATGTTCACAGGCTGATAAGAAAGTTCCAGAAGAGAGGGGAAATTGTTATTTCAGAAGAATGATGGCTTTGAGTGACAAGAAAAGGTGAGATTTAGCACATCTAGTAGTGTTCTTGAGTCCTACTCATGCAAGCTCCAAAGACCAGATTATGAGCCTCTCTTCCCAGCTCCAAGTTCAATGATGTCAAGTAGGCCATCTTGGGACTATTTACACCACAGAAATCAGCAGAGGCTACAAATCTGGCCTCTTTTCCTACAGGAGAGTAGGATGTTAACATCTATGAGCATACCACTGAGTCTGTCAGTGGAGGGGCCTTAGATAAGCAAGCACATCAAGTACTCATCAATAGGAGAGAAAAAGGGGAATAAATAAAGGTGCGCATTCTGGTAGATGGAGATATGTAAGCAACATGCTTGTGACCAGTGACTGTCACACAGTAAGTGATTAATTATCAATGTTTATCACCTCATTCAATCATTGCACATTGCCTCCAGCTACAACAAGCCTTGCAGGCTATGTAGTATAACATTATATCTTTAAAAGGAGGAAGATAAAACATTCAGTCTCTGTGGACTAAGACTTTAAGCTCATCGATTCACTAATTTATTCACTCAATAAACATTTATTGAGTGTCTATTAGGTGCTCCAAATTATGTCTTAGATTCAATTAAGTAAATCCAGTAAATATTTGATAAGAAATGATAATAGACAAAGGATTTTAGTGGTTACAGTAAAGGACCAAAGATGAATCCTAGTTAACAAAGATTAAGTTTATACACAAGTTCTAAAACAAGTAAGCATATGTTGTGTGGTATAAATATATAAAATAAATCAATAATCAAAATGATTAGCAGAACTAAATTTATTATATGTAATTTGGGGAATTTTAGGCATAGGATAAGCATCACTTATAAGTATGCATTTCATTTTTCAATAATTCACTGAGAATCTAATTCTATCCAATTTGGAAACAGGAGCTACGGAAGGAATCTAGAAGCCAGAAGAAAGTTTAATACCAGTTGATTTCTTTTTCTTTCCTTTTTTTTTTTTTAATTTTATTTATTTATTTGACAGAGAGAAACACACTGAGAGAGGGAACACAAGCAGGGGGAGTGGGAGAGGGAGAAGCAGGCCTCCTGCTGAGCAGGGAGCCCAATGTGGGGCTCGATCCCAGGACCCTGGGATCATGACCTGAGCCGAAGGCAGATGCTCAACGACTGAGACACCCAGGCGCCCAATACCAGTTGATTTCTAATTCTTATCCAATGGGACTTTTCTTTAGCGTATTTCCTTTTTAGGAAATACTATTATTCTGTTTTTTTTTTTTTTACAGATATATCAGTTTATTTAATAGATTTGTTTAACCCAGGGCCTTTGGGTTGCTTCCAGTTTGGGGCTATCACTAATAAAGCTGCTATTAACATTCACATACAGGTTTTTGTGTAACATACTTTTATTTCTCTGGGGTAAATGCCCAATAGTGCAAATGCTATGTCATTTGCTAAGTGCCTATTTAGTTTTGTAAGAAACTGCTTTATACATTTTCGAGCATGGCTATGCCACCTTATATTCTAACTATTGATATGTGAGTAATCCAGTTTCTTTCCATTCTAACTAACATTCAGTATTATCACTATTTTTTTTATTTGTTTTTTTTTATTGCTATGTTAATCCCCATACATACATCATTAGTTTTAGATGTAGTGTTCCATGATTCATTGTTTGTGCATAACACCCAGTGCTCCATGCAGAACGTGCCCTCCTCAATACCCATCACCAGGCTAATGCATCCTCCCACCCCCCCTTCCCTCTAGAACCCTCAGTTTGTTTTTCAGAGTCCATCGTCTCTCATGCTTCGTCTCCCCCTCCGATTTCCCCCCCTTCATTCTTCCCGTCCTGCTATCTTCTTCTTTTTTTTTTTCTTAACATATATGGCATTATTTGTTTCAGAGGTACAGATCTGAGATTCAACAGTCTTGCACCATTCACAGCGCTTACTGGAGCACATATCCTCTCCAATGTCTATCACCCAGTCACCCCATCCCTCCCATCCCACCTCCCACTCCAGCAACCCTCAGTTTGTTTCCTGAGATTAAGAATTCCTCATATCAGTGAGGTCATATGATACATGTCTTTCTCTGTTTGACTTATTTTGCTCAGCATAATACCCTCCAGGTCCATCCACGTCGTTGCAAATGGCAAGATCTCATTCCTTTTGATGGCTGCATAATATTCCATTGTATATATATACCACATCTTCTTTATCCATTCATCTGTCGATGGACATCTTGGCTCTTTCCACAGTTTGGCTATTGTGGACATTGCTGCTATAAACATCGGGGTGCACGTACCCTTTCGGATCCCTCCTTTTGTATCTTTGGGGTAAATACCCAGTAGTGCAATTGTTGGATCGTATGGTAGCTCTATTTTCAACTTTTTGAGGCACCTCCATGCTGTTTTCCAGAGTGGCTGCACCAGCTTGCATTCCCACCAACAGTGTAGGAGGGTTCCCCTTTCTCCGCATCCCCGCCAACATCTGTCGTTTCCTGACTTGTTACATTTTAGCCATTCTGACTGGTGTGAGGTGGTATCTCATTGAGGTTTTGATTTGCATTTCCCTGATGCCGAGCGATATTGAGCACTTTTTCATGTGTCTGTTGGCCATTTGGATGTCTTCTTTGGAAAAATGTCTGTTCATGTCTTCTGCCCATTTCTTGATTGGATTCTTTGTTCTTTGGGTGTTGAGTTTGATAAATTCTTTATAGATTTTGGATACTAGCCCTTTATCTGATATGTCATTTGCAAATATCTTCTCCCATTCTGTTGGTGGTCTTTTGGTTTTGTTGACTGTTTCCTTTGCTTTGCAAAAGCTTTTTATCTTGATGAAGTCCCAATAGTTCATTTTTGTCCTTGCTTCCCTTGCCTTTGGCGATGTTTCTAGAAAGAAGTTGCTGCAGCTGAGGTCGAAGAGGTTGCTGCCTGTGTTCTCCTTTAGGATGTTGATGGACTCCTGTCTCACACTGAGGTCTTTCAACCATTTGGAGTCTATTTTTGTGTGTGGTGTAAGGAAATGGTCCAGTTTCATTCTTCTGCATGTGGCTGTCCAGTTTTCCCAACACCATTTGTTGAAGAGACTGTCTTTTTCCCTTGGACATTCTTTCCTGGTTTGTCAAAGATAAGTTGACCATAGAGTTGAGGGTCCATTTCTGGGCTCTCTATTCTGTTCCATTGATCTATGTGTCAGTTTTTGTGCCAGTACCATACTGTCTTGATGATGAGAGCTTTGTAATAGAGCTGAAAGTCCGGAATTGTGATGCTGCCAGCTTTGCTTTTCTTTTTCAACATTCCTCTGGCTATGCGGGGTCTTTTCTGGTTCCATACAAATTTTAGGATGATTTGTTCCATTTCTTTGAAAAAAGTGGATGGTATTTTGATGGGGATTGCTTTGAATGTGTAGATTGCTCTAGGTAGCATTGACATCTTCACAATATTTGTTCTTCCAATCCATGAGCATGGAATGTTTTTCCATTTCTTTGTGTCTTCCTCAATTTGTTTCATGAGTATTCTATAGTTTTCTGAGTACAGATCCTTTGCCTCTTTGGTTAGATTTATTCCTAGGTATCTTATGGTTTTGGGTGCAATTGTAAATGGGATCGACTCCTTAATTTCTCTTTCTTCTGTCTTGTTGTTGGTGTATAGGAATGCCACTGACTTCTGTGCACTGATTTTATATCCTGCCACTTTACTGAATTCCTTTATGAGTTCTAGCAGTTTTGGGGTGGAGTCTTTGGGGTTTTCCACATAAAGTATCATATCATCTGCAAAAAGTGAGAGTTTGACTTCTTCTTTGCCGATTTGGATGCCTTTTATTTCTTTTTGTTGTCTGATTGCTGTGGCTAGGATTTCTAATACTATTGAATAGCAGTGGTGATAGTGGACATCCCTGTCACGTTCCTGACCTTAGGGGGAAAGCTCTCAGTTTTTCCCCATTGAGAATGATATTTGCTGTAGGTTTTTCATAGATGACTTTTATGATATTGAGGTATGTACCCTCTATGCCTATACTCTGAAGAGTTTTGATCAAGAAAGGATGCTGTACTTTGTCAAAGGCTTTTTCCGCACCTATTGAGAGGATCATATGATTCTTGTTCTTTCTTTTGTTTATGTATTGTATCACATTGATTGATTTGTGGATGTTGAACCAACCTTGCAGCCCAGGGATAAATCCCACTTGGTCGTGGTGAATAATCCTTTTAATGTACTGTTGGATCGTATTGGCTAGTATTTTGATGAGAATTTTTGCATCTATGTTCATCAGGGATATTGGTCTGTAATTCTCCTTTTTGATGGGGTCGTTGTCTGGTTTGGGGATCAAGGTAATGGTGGCCTCATAAAATGAGTTTGGAAGTTTTCCTTCCATTTCTATTTTTTGGAACAGTTTCAGAAGAATAGGTATTAATTCTTCTTGAAATGTTTGGTAGAATTCCCCTGGGAAGCCATCTGGCCCTGGGCTTTTGTTTTTTTGGGAGATTTTTGATGACTGCTTCAATTTTCTTAGTGGTTATAGGTCTGTTCAGGTTTTCTATTTCTTCCTGGTTCAGTTTTGGTAGTTGATACATCTCTAGGAATGCATCCATTTCTTCCAGGTTATCTAATTGGCTGGCATAGAGTTGCTCATAATATGTTCTTATAATTGTTTGTATTTCTTTGGTGTTGGTTGTGATCTCTCCTCTTTCATTCATGATTTTATTGATTTGGGTCATTTCTCTTTTCTTTTTGATAAGTCTGGCCAGGGGTTTATCCATCTTGTTAATTCTTTCAAAGAACCAGCTCCTAGTTTTGTTGATCTGTTCTACTATTCTTTTAGTTTCTATTTCATTGATATCTGCTCTGATCTTTATTATTTCTCTTCTCCTGCTGGGTTTAGGCTTTATTTGCTGTTCTTTCTCCAGGTCCTTTAGGTGTAGGGTTAGGTTGTGTATTTGAGACCTTTCTTGTTTCTTGAGAAAGGCTTGTATTGCTATATACTTTCCTCTTAGGACTGCCTTTGCTGCATCCCAAAGATTTTGAATAGTTGTGTTTTCATTTTCATTGGTTTCCATGAATTTTTTTAATTCTTTTTTAATTTCCTGGTTGACCCATTCAGTCTTTAGTAGGATGCTCTTTAGCCTCTATGTATTTGAGTTCTTTCCGACTTTCCTCTTGTGATTGAGTTCTAGTTTCAAAGCATTGTGGTCTGAAAATAGGCAGGGAATGATCCCAATCTTTTGGTACCGGTTGAGACCTGATTTATGACCTGGGATGTAATCTATTCTGGAGAATGTTCCATGGGCACTAGAGAAGAATGTGTATTCCGTTGCTTTGGGATGCAATGTTCTGAATATGTCTGTGAAGTCCATTTGGTCCAGTGTGTCATTTAAAGTCTTTATTTCCTTGTTGATCTTTTGCTTAGACGATCTGTCCATTTCACTGAGGGGGGTGTTAAAGTCCCCCACTATTATTGTATTGTTGTCAATGTGTTTCTTTGCTTTTGTTATTAATTGCCTTATATAATTGGCTGCTCCCATGTTAGGGGCATAGATATTTACAATTGTTAGATCTTCTTGTTGGATAGACCCTTTAAGTAGGATATAGTGTCCTTCCTCATCTCTTATTACAGTCTTTGGTTTAAAATCTAGCTTGTCTGATATAAGGATTGCCACCCCAGCTTTCTTTTGGTGTCCATTAGCATGGTAAATGGTTTTTCACCCCCTCACTTTCAATCTGGGGGTGTCTTTGGGTCTAAAATGAGTCTCTTGCAGACAGCATATTGATGGGTCTTGTTTTTTAATCCAATCTGATAGCCTGTGTCTTTCGATTGGGGTATATAGCCCACTTACATTCAGGGTAACTATTGAAAGATATGAATTTAGTGCCATTGAATTGCCCGTAAGGTGACTGTTACTGTATACTGTCTGTGTTCCTTTCCTGTCTATGTTGCTTTTAGGCTCTCCCTTTGCTTAGAGGACCCCTTTCAAGATTTCTTGTAGGGCTGGTTTCGTGTTTGCAAATTCCTTTAGTTTTTGTTTGTCCTGGAAGCTTTTTATCTCTCCTTCTATTTTCAATGACAGCTTAGCTGGATATAGTATTCTTGGCTGCATATTTTTCTCATTTAGTGCCCTGAATATATCCTGCCAGTCCTTTCTGGCCTGCCAGGTCTCTGTGGATAGGTCTGTTGCCAATCTAATGTTTCTACCATTGTAGGTTACATATCTCTTCTCCTGAACTGCTTTCAGGATTTTCTCTTCGTCTCTGAGACTTGTAAGTTTTACTATTAGATGTCGGGGAGTTGACCTATTTTTGTTGATTTTGAGAGGGGTTCTCTGTGCTTCCTGGATTTTGATGCCTGTTTCCTTCCCCAAATTAGGGAAGTTCTCTGCTATAATTTGCTCCATTATACCTTCTGCCCCTCTCTCTCTTTCTTCTTCTTCTGGGATCCCAATTATTCTAATGTTGTTTCGTCTTATGGTATCACTTATCCCTCGAATTCTGCCCTCGTGATCCAGGAGTTGTTTATCTCTCTTTTTCTCAGCTTCTTTATTTTCCATCATTTCATCTTCTATATCACTGATTCTGTCTTCTGCCTCATTTATCCTAGCAGTTAGTGCCCCCATATTTGATTGCACCTCATTAATAGCCTTTTTGATTTCTACTTGGTTAGATTTTAGTTCTTTTACTTCTCCAGAAAGGGTTTCTCTAATAACTTCCATGCTTTTTTCAAGCCCAGCTAGTATCTTTAAAGTGATGATCCTGAACTCTAGATCTGACATTGTACTAATGTCCATATTGAGTAGGTCCCTGGCAGTCGGTATTACCTCTTGTTCTTTTTGTTGAGGTGATTTTTTCCATCTTGTCATTTTGTCCAGAGCAGAATAATGAGAGAACAAAATGCTAACACGGTAACAACGTTCCCAGAAAATATACTCTAAACAAATCAGAAAAGACCTGAAGCAGTGGGAAAAGAAAGGGAAAGAGAGAAAAAAGAAAAAGAAAAAGATAAAGATAAAAACAAACAAAAACAGAACAAAACAAAAAAAAACCAGAATGTGATCAAATATGATCAGGCTGGTATATAGATCAGTGCCACACACTAGATTTTGGGTGTATTTTGGTCTGTTAGAAGAAAGTGACTCTCAAAATTTTAAAGAAAGAAAAACTTATATATGTACAAAAATAAGGGTTGATATGATGAAGGGATGGAATATGACTGTAAAGATGGAAATTATAAAAAATTTTATAAAAGGAATTGATAAGTTGTTTGAAAAAAGAAAGAAGAGGATTTAAAGGAAAAAAAAGAAAAAAAAGGGAGAGAATGTGATCAGGTGGGGAGTAGAAAAAAACCATACACTAGAGATTTAGGGTATATTTTGATCTGTTAGAAGAAGCTATCTCAAAATTTTAAAGAGAGAACAACTTATACATATATGCCAAAAATACGGGTAACCACTATGAAGGGATAGAATATGACTAAAAATGAAAAATAAAAATGTTTTTTAAAAAAGGGATTGATAAGATGTTGGTTGAAAAAGGGAAAAAGAAAAATACAAAAAAAAAAAAATTAACTTTGAAAGACTACAGAATCATGGTAAAAGAGCCATGGATTCTATGTGCAGTATTCCCCTAGCGCTGGAGTTCTGCTGTTCTCATTGATCGGTAAACTTGGTCTTGGCTGGCTGTTCTCGCTGATCTTCTGGGGGAGGAGCCTGTTGCCATGGTTCTCAAATGTCTTTGCCGGAGGCGGAATTGCCCCGCCCTTGCCTGGTCCGGGCTAAGTAATCTGCTCGGGTTTGGTCTCCGGAGCTTTTGTTCCCTGCGAGCTTTCCGTACAGCTTTGGAGGTGGAGAGTGAAAATGGCATCCTCCCAATCTTCACCTCGGAGGAGCCGAGAACTTGGGGCCCCACTCCTCAGTGCACCCCCAGAGAAAAGCCGTCAGTCATTCCAGTCTCCCCGGTCTCCCACCGTACTCCGTGCTCACCCGGCCTGTGACCGTGCGTTTCTATCTCTGGCACCCTACTCGGTGTGGAGTCTCCAAACCCAGCAGATCCCTGCGGTGCGCTCCCGCGGCGCTCCTCCCGGGGGAAGAAGGTGAGTCTCCCCGGATCTGCCGCTTGTTGGGTCCCTGCTGGAGGAGCAGTGGCCCGACTGTGCCGGGGATCACTGTTTATGGCAACCTCGAGCTGAGAGCCCGCGCCTGGGCTCCGCCTCTGCAGCCGGCTTCCCTGCTCCGATACCTGGGAGCTCTGCCGCACTCAGCCACCCCTGGTCTTTCCGTGACCCCGAGGGTCCTGAGACCACACTGTCCCACGAGGGTTCCACCCCCCGCTTAGCCACCGGAGTGACGTCCCAGCGGAGCAGACTTCTAAAAGTTCCGATTTTGTGCTCTATCACTTGCCAGAAGCGGACGAGGGAGGCCCCTCCCCCGCCGTCTATCCTCCCGAATATCGCCTCGGATTCACTTTTCCGCACGTCCTACCTTCCAGAAAGTGGTCACTTTTCTGATTAGAGAGTTGTTGCTATTCTTTTCTTCGATCTCCTGTTGAGTTTGTAGGTGTTCAGAATGGTTTGATCCCTATCCAGCTGAATTCCTGAGAGGAGATGAAATCCAGGTCTCCTACTCCTCCGCCATCTTGCTCCTTATCCTATTATTCTGTTTTTGAAACTCTCCCACTTGGTTTCATAATATTTTGGTTCTTCTATATCACTGACCTCTATTTTGAAAGAACAAAATGTTTTCATCCTATGCCCTCCCATATTATTTTGATGTGTCCTGAGAATCTGACCTTTCTTGTCCTCTTTTCTTTGCTTGATGTTTCTGGGTAATCATATGCAATTACAGTTTCAAGTATCACCTGTATGCATACAAATAACAGCTCTCTCTTCCACTTGCTAAATATTCTGTGCTCTAGAGCTGTACATCCCAACCAAACACTTGAAATCTCCTTCAAGATGTCTCATAGACACCTTAAACTCAACACATTCACTTCCTCGAAACCAAGGAATTACCTGAGTCCCTCCTCTCTCACCTACTGCATCTGTTCAGACATTTGGTTCTATCAGTTTTTCTTTTAAATATTCATTGTCCCTGCCAATTCCTTAGTTTAGTAATTACTATTTTTACCTCAGTTATTGCTAACAGTCTCCAGTTTTCTTTCCCTCAGTCCAGTTCTTTTCCCTTTTCATCAGAACTATTTTTCTAAAGATTTATTTATTTATTTGAGAGAGAGAGAGCACGAGCAAGGGGAGGGGCAGAGGGCGAGAGAGCATCTCAAGCAGACTCCCTGCTAAGCGCAAAGTACAATGCAGGCTCCATCTCACGACCCTGAGATCATGACCTGAACTGAAATCAAGAGTAGAATGCTTAGCCAACCTAGCCACTCAGGTGCCTCATCAGAACTGTTGTTCTAAGATACTCATCTTATCAGATTAAATTCCTTCTTAAAATTCTGCAACTATATCTATCCTAAGGATACAACGTAATAGTTAATAGAAACGCAAATGCAGGCGCCTGGGTGGCTCAGTCGATTAAGCAGCTGCCTTCGGCTCAGGTCATGATCCCAGGGTCGTGGGATCGAGTCCCACATCAGGCTCCCTGCTCAGTGGAGAGTCTGCTTCTCCCTCTCCGTCTGCCTGCCTCTCTGCTTACTTGTGCTCTCTATCTCTCTGTCAAATAAATAAATAAAATCTAAAAAAAAAAAAAAGAAAGAAACACAAATGCATGTATGAAGATGTAAATCACAGTATTATATGAGTGAAAATGGAAATGACATAAATTTTCAACAATAAGGGAATGGGTAAGTTGGGCTATAATGTATAATTCAATGGAATGTCCAGCCTCCAATTGTAATAATTTTCCAGGAAACCAGAGCAGACTGAATCTAAGGGATGCTTATTGGAGCTAGTGCAAATTTATGTCCTCATTTTTTTCTACAACCCACACAGACTTCTTCTGACTTAATCCTCCCAAGAAAATTGCTTCATGCTCATGGAAGTCACATGCAATTTCAATAGATCTCAGAAGCTCTGCAAATCTTATCCCCCCAAAACTGTAAGCAGTTTCGTAAAGGCAGTCACTGACACTTTTGGGCCTGTGCTCTTGCTTTCCTGATTTTTTCTCTTGAACCCAGACCCCAAATTTAATATCCAATACTAGTCCCGTTGGATTTGAACAAATTAGGACAGACCCTCTGGCTCTCTTCAGGGTTTGTGTTCTCACCTGGGCTTTATGCATGGCTGATTTTGGTGCGCTCCCCCCTCCCCCATATATTTTTGAGTAAAGATTTCCTTGCTCCTGTTCCTAGTCCTATAATATAGTAGATCTTCAGAATTTATACATGGAATTCTGAGTTCCCAGTCTTCCATGACTCACTCAAGGCAACTGATGGGACTACTGTCGCAAAAGAGAGCACAGCGCACATACATGAGGAGAAGAGCTTACACAGACAGGAAACTGTGGTCCTCACACACCTGACAACGATGAAGCTCGAATGCATGGCAGAGTATTCACAAGAATTGCAAGAAAAGGTATTCCCTGATCCAGTCTCCTCAGTCTCCTTCCCAAGACGGACTTAAGGTGGTTGGGGTGGAGGGAGGGCAAGAAATGTCCATAAGAAATGCCCAGACTTCCTCCTGCATAATTGACCTACAGTTTGTAGGGAGTCTTGAAAGGAAGGCTTGTTTTGCTGCTTGCTTCTCTAAGAATGAATAATACGTGGGTGGTCTCCATCCAAGTAAAAAGGAGTCCCTTTTAAAGGGATGCAGAAGATTCTGGGACAACAAGTGTCATGTAGTTAACATACGATATATATATTCCCTTTATCTCCTCTATCTCCTGCATATCCTATATTCAGGACGTACTCAATGCTGATAAAAATGAACATTTCTCTCTGGCAAGGTAAAGAAAGAAGTGGGAGACTTCCTATAGCTCAGCATTGATCTTGCTGGTTTTACATCTAGAGAGAAACCTCTCCCTCTGGTGGGTTGAGGAAAGACTTCATTTCTTCATGGCTATGGCCCTTAATAGCACATGCAGGAAGGAAGATGTGTTCTAGACACCACTGTTTCCCCAGAGTCCGGTGCAGCATCTGGCACGGAGGTATTCAATAGATATTTGTGAATGGGTGAAGTTATGATTGCCTTTTTGCCCCATGGCCTCTGTCCTATTTCTAGAATGCCATTTCATGTGTGAAAGTTTCCACCTCTGCAGAGAGATGAATATATTCTTCCCTGAGTATAGCATTTCCCAGGTGGTGTTATTAAATTTAGCCATCTGATTCTCCATACTGTCAGGGCACCAATCACCTTTTCAGTCTGCAGTGATCAAGCTTGTTCTCGTCAAGTTACCAGAGATCTCCTTGTGGCCAAATCAAACTATTGTATCAGACCTCTCTGCTGCACATTACCCTAATTCTTCTTGAAATCTTCTCATGCCTTAGCTACATCTGTGAATTTCATTTTCAAAAATATATGTCTCTAGTCTTGATTTCTGTCTTCAGTCCCAGATATTCAATTACCTGTCAAAGAAGAAGCTCAAATTCAGTGTGGCCAAAATTTGGTTTATAATCATCCCCTCAAAAAAGCTGCTTTCCTGGATTTGTCATCCTGGTTAATTAGCTGGATTGATCAAGTTATATCTGTTCCTGTTTTCTTCAATTGATTTCAAAGTTCTGTAACCTATTTCAAGTATTCTACTGGTTTCCTTAACTTAAATGAACATTTTGTAACTTTATGTTTTTTCCAGTGGTGCTAAGAGTTAGATAGAAATTATGTTTCTGTCCTCTCAATGGTATAATAATAATAGTGATGAAGAAGATGATGATGATGATGATGAGATGATGTTTATTAGGCACTTACTATATGCTGAATACTTTTCTAAGCCCTTTATATGTACTAATTTTACTATATGGGGAAATACTTTTCCAAAGCTAATACAAATATTTATTCTTCACAACACCCCTATGAAGCAGATGCTATTATCAAGCTCATTATACTGAGGAAGAAACCAAAGCATAAGAGGTTAAATAATTTGCTCTTGATTATAATAGCTAGAAAGTGATAGAAGTAGCAGTTAAGCTTGAGGATCTGCACTCTTGAATTTATTCTTACATTGTTATTCATTTTTTCTTATATTATGTCCTTTCTATTTCAAGAAATCTTTTTTAACAATTCCCACATATCTCAGGACCATAGTACCAACTGTTATTTAGATTGAATTACCACTAGTTTCATTGATTGCTACTGTTTCTTGTATATTAAATTTTCACCATCTTGAGATCTTTATGCTAATGCAATTTTCATTTGGCTAGAGTACTTTTATGAACATCTTTTTTTTTTCAGAAAGGAAATATGGATGTGATACTTTCTAAGTGCTTGCATGTCTAAAAATTCCTTGCCATCACAAATGAACAAAATTCAGTTGAATATGGTAATGCAGAATTACCCTCTCTTTTTTAAAAAAGATCCATAGATATTGCTTCATTGATACTGTATATCCAGTATTATATATAAGAAGATACTGGTGCCAACCTGATTAATTTTTTTTTTCCTTAGGTAACTGCTCTTTTCTATGTGAGAGCTTTCAGGACTTTATCTTTTGATTCCAAAAATGTCACTGGGATATGTCTAAGTATATGTAGATATTTTTTCAATAATCTTGGCCAGTATTCTGTTTTTCAACTCAGAGAAATTTTCTTCCAGTTCAACTTTTATTGCCATTTCTTCCCCATCAGCTCTTTTCTGTCCTTTCAATTCTCTTATTCAGATTGCGGCACCTGGTTTGTCCTCTATGAGTTTTCTCATAATATCTGTTTTGATCCTCTTGCTCTACATTCTGGGAAGAATGTTTGTTCCAATAATTAAACTCTTTAATTCAGGTTTTGGTAGCATACATTCTCCTGTTCATTGCCTCTGTTGAATTTTTTATTTTGGCAAATACAATGTTTATATTGAAAAACACTTTTTTATTGTCAGGTTGCTCTTTAGTATGGCAGCCTGCTGAGTCTTATCAATCTAATACCCCATTAACAGAGAATAGGGTTTAGGGGCACCTGGGCAGCTCAGTCAAGATCCAACTCTTGATCTCAGCTCAGGTCACGATCTCAGGTTCATGAGATCAAGCCCTGTCAGGGCGTGTGCTCAGTCAGGAGTCTGCTTGAGATTCTCTCTCCCTCTGCCCCTCCCCCTGCTTGCTTGCACTTGCCTGCTCTCTCTCAAATAAATAAGTAGAATAAATCTTTTTTTTTTTTTAAGATTTTATTTATTCATTTGAGACACAGAGATACAGAGAGAGAGAGCATGAGCAGGGAGAGAGGCAGAGGGAGAAGGAGGAGAAGCAGGCTCCCTGCTGAGCCAGGAGCCCGATGTGGGGCTCGATCCCAGGACCCTGGAATCATGACCTGAGCCAAAGGCAGATGCTTAACATCTGAGCCACCCAGGCGCCCAGTAGAATAAATCTTAAAAAAAAAAAACAGAATAGGGTTAAGAATTCTTTAAAGTCTTCTCCTATTTTCTATATGTTGGCCTATTTGCCCTGATTACTCAGTTTAATACTCTATTTTGAAGTGCTAGTTTATTTTCTCCATGATGTTGTTCCCCCTTGAAGAGATACAGGGTTCCCCCCACTTCCCCCACTGGGGTAGATTCCTTCACATCCTGTGTAATTCTGGCATCTATAGACTGAGAGAAGCAGCAGTTAGATTTATTTCCTAGAAGACCATAGATGGGAAGTGGGCAGGCCCTGTTGTGCAAGGTAATAGATGCATAGATCTTCACTTCAGGTGAGTCTCTTCTAAGAGGTAAATGACTATAAGACCCCCTCAGATCATATAGGTGACTATGGGAATTCCATCCAATCGCCATGTTAATTCCTTGGGAGGTTATAAAGGATGGAGGTGCCAGAAATATGACTGCCAAGCAGGACCCTTAATCTAGGCAGGCATCTATGGTAGTTTGGGCTCATTTAGGCTTTATCTATTTCCACGAAAGTAGAGTAGCCACAGTCAGGCAGCAGGGGCCTCAGTAAGCCAAGAGAATTGCCACTTCGGCAGCCTCCACTTGCATGCAGTGACTAATTGCAGGCAGTGGGCATGTGATTGTCTTTTAAATCTATTTTCCTTTGAACATGTTTTATGAACCTAACATTGCAGGTATGTTGGTTTGGTCCCCCTCTTTTTTCCAATGATAATAATTTTTCTGTGTTTTCCCTTCACCATTTGTTGGATTGCCTCAGTAGCAAATTGAATTTAGATTCCTATCTTCTCAGAATCCTAAATATCTTTTATGCTTTATTTTTCCTAACTTTAATTTTGAAGTGATGGAGGTACACTTCTTTATCTCTAGGAACTATCTCCATTTATCTCTACCCCTCCAATTGTATGGGCTCCAGAATGCTCAGGTAAACTTACCAACCAGTCCTCACTCCTATAGTTCTTCTCCTTGGACAGTGTGGTCAGATGAAAAGTGCTATGGGCACACAACTCATTTCTGAAAAAAAGTCTCCATATGTGGGAAAGGAGGGTCCAAATGAATCAGCAGAAGCAAGACATGGCGGTAAGAGGAGCATGAAAATTTTTGGAAATGACAGAAGATCTGGTGTGTCTGCAGTGGAGTGTGGCAAGAGATAAGGCTAGGGAGTTGGGCAAGAGCCAGATCCTGGGATTTATTTTAATGCTATGACAAAGAATTTGAACATTATCCAGAAGACAATCGGAAGTTGAAGGCTTTTAAGGAAGGGAGCAATAAGATTAGATGTGTGTTTTAAGCATATCGTTCTGTTAGCAGTGTGGAAAATGAATTGGAGGAGGGGAGAATGGAGGGAGGAAACCCATTAGGAAGCTCTCAAAGAGGTTTAGGTGAGAATTTATGAGGCTTCTACTAGGGCCATAGCAATGGGAAGAATAGTGGAGAGATTAAAAAGCTACTTAGCAAGTAGAATAAACAGACTAGCTGTTTGATTACACTTGGACTGAGAAGAATCCAGAGCCTAGGATGGCTTGGTGATGGGTATGTCTAGTGATACATTTCTTGAGGCAGGGATTGTAGGAGGGTAATTGGGTTTAACATTTGAATGTAAATGTCCAAATATATCTAATATATACACCACACATCACACATATTTAGCAAAATTGCTCATTAAGGACGTATGAGCTAGATTTACAGATATGGACATCAATAGCATATGGTTGATGTGTAAAGAAAGAATATAATAATAAATATAATTTCTGCATTTTTAGTATGATCTAGATACTATATTGGCGCTTTGAGGATAAACAAAAAGAGAAGTCTAAAATCTCAGAGATTAGAGCCAGAAGTAAACAAAAAGTGAAGAGAATGTGAGGTCAAAAAAACATGGAGGAGGGAGAGAAGGTAGTTTCAAAGTGTTGAGTAAGCTCATATTCTAGAGATGTCAAATGAATTAAGGAGTAAAAATTATCCTTTGATTTTGATAATTAGGAAATCGTTGAAACTCTAATTAAAGGGAAGGATAGACAACGGATATGGAAGAGTTTCAATCTCTTTCCTTACAATTGCATTTGGCTCTGATTAGTCACCTTTTGAACAGGTTTTAGTGGAAGCACTTGAGATTAGGAGGAAGTCTCTGGAAGAAAAGCATGGTTGTGGTTGCTTGTTGTTGGAAGTGAATAAAGCCCACTTCCTAGAGAGGGAGAGAAGGGGTAAAACAAATCCTGCTCTCACAGAACACATTGAAGGGAATGAACAAAGTCACCTCTGTGTTTTGAGAAGCCTACCATACTTCTGCCTAAGAAGGGATGGGCAAGGCTGGGATACCTGAACAGGCTTGAGGAGGGTGACTTGGAGGGAGTAAGGGTAAATATGCTGCATGTGAGGCCCATCATCTAGATCCGTCTTCAAGGAGTGAGACACTCATTCTTCCAGTTGTCAGGAAAGTTGACTGCTGTTTGCTCATGGCTGAGTTTTCCACAGAAATTGTCCTTGTCCAGGGTTATGCTTCCTCCCAGGGGCAGCCTGTATTCAATGACTTCTTGATGCAGGGATATCAGAACCCAGACTCCTTGCCTCCATCCAGGACATCTGTGAAGAACCATCTCAGTTTCAGAGCTCCTGTGAGATTGGCTGAAACCTCAGTGCAACCACATACCACTTTAACCTCTCTTAGTGAAATCCAGTTTGTCCTACTCATTTATAGGTATTGTTCTCAAGGACAGTCTTTGGTAAACATCCAGCATCAAATCTTGGTGGCAAAGATTGTTCCTGGGGAACCCAACCTAATGGAGTGACTATATACGTTATAATCTGCTCTTCGTTTCGCCCAGATTTGGATCCAAGTAGCAGGAACAGAGTTTTGATTTCATTATTTAGAAGACTGATCAAAAGACTCCAAAATGAGAAGTTAACATGACGTAATTCTTAAGCAATAGTTCTCATCTGGGAGCAGAGGTTAGAGATAGGGGAGGGTATGTCCTGTGGCTGTGCCCATCTGTGTCCACCTTTTATATTTTTCTTCCCCACACTCACCCCACCACTTCTTTGAGAAAACAGTTTTAATACTGTGGAGCAGTCTGCACTTTGGGTTGGACCTGTTGAGGAGGGTGCGGCATTGCAAATGGAGAGCCTGTCTGTGACACAGGGTAGTCCCTGGAGGAAAGAGGGAAGGGCAGAGGAGAGCAGTTTTGATTTTTGTTTGTTTAAGGGAGGTACTTTACTATATTAATATTCTACATGAAAGAGACCAGTGGAGAGAGAGCTGTTGTGAATCCAGGGGAAAGAAGAAATAATTAATAGAAGGACACTTTGCTTGAAAAGACCCCATCCCACCCAAGCCCTGTAAATTATTCTCCAGTAGTTTCATGTCCACACTCAGAAAGCAAGAACTCTTATCCTGCATCTTTAGAATGAGAGTTTCTATCTCCAAACCCCCAAGCTCCTCAGACTGAAGATTAGTGATATTTGATAGAGACTTCTAGTGCTTTCTCAACCCATTTCTAAATGACTTGGTCACCCTGGCTCTCAGCTGGTGGGGGTCATCATGAGACCAGCAAGTTTCAATCTCTGGGAGATCTAATAATGACTATGCTTCCTGCTTACAGCTCTCCTGATGGCCTGGGTGGTTTTGCAGTGGCCATCCTTCACCTTGAATCAAAATCCAAAGGTTAATAAGTCCCTTCACATCTCACAGCTGATATAAGCTATAATTATGGTGAAACAAAACTGGGAATCCAAGTGAATGTTCCAGCCACTGAAGGAACTGTGTGCTCAGGAGCAGTCATGCGGTAAGTCTTCGCTGCAATTAGAAATCAGTCCTGGATGTTGACACCTCCCTCTGAGTTTAAGTGGGAGAATAAATTGGATGAGAGGAAGGGACAGGACATGCAAGAGGAGGAAAAAAATTTTAAAAGATGTCTGACAAATCACAGCTCAAAGGTTGAATTTGTTTGGTTTGTTTTTTGTTTTTGGGGTGTTTTTGGTTGGTTGGTTTTTGTTTTTTGGGTGTTTTTTTTTTTTTAACTGCTTTGGGGGATGAAAGCAAATTTCCCTGGTAAGAAATGATTGCTTTACAGGGCCAGCGTGGGGGCTATTAGCAAGACATGACCTGAGTGCAATGCTCCCCACAGGTCATAAAGATGACTAATACAAGAGCTGATCACAGGGAAAGTGGTTGAGGCTATTATTAACACATTACTCAATTACTTATTAATTACTTTAAAATGGATAGAAATGAGGCAATTAGGAGTTCACAATTCTAATTGGTATTTGAAATCACAGAGGGTGAATTGATGAGCACCAGCTGCTCTGACATTTTGCCTGGTGATCAGCTACTGGGGAAGAGGCTATAGAGTGATACTCTACAATCTCTCTTTTCACAGCATGGCCATACTAGGGAGGGCAGATGTTTCCCCTGGGAGAAGAAAAAAGCACTCATACTTCCATTTGGTTAGGCAGCCATGAAATCAGGATCTGGCTACAGCATGCAGCCCTGATAGAAAGTAGGAGGAAAGCTGTGTGCATTGGTCTTTCCCACTGTGGACGCTGGAACTAAATCTGCACCAGGAAATGAGGGATTACTGCCAGTATGACCGAGTTCAAAATTAAACTTTGGGGACAAGTGGGTGATTAGCCAGCCAGACACAGTATAAATACCAATACTAAAGCTTACAGAGTCCTCCTGCTTGTTGAGAGTAGGTGGGCTAACCACTCAAGACACCCTCCATTCCTCATTCAGGTCTTCAGAAGGCATTTGGTGTCTTTTGATCATGTGTCCATCAGTTCTGTGATAAGAAGTATAAGATTCTCAAGGAAGTGGCCTCCTCCCACGGATTTTCCGGACTTTTCTTTCTCCAAGGAGATATCTTTATGATGTTAAATATGTCCTAATATTGTATGTATATCTTTCTGTTCTCCTCATAGGCATCTTTAGTCACATCTTTTGAAACAGGAGGGACAATTCTCATCATGTCACAGCTGTGGAGAGTTAGTTTTCTCATGTTTAGTAACTGAGTCAAAATGATAACAGTCTTTCCTGAAAAGTCTGCAATTGTCTTTTTTTGTTTGTTTACCCAAAAAAGACTTGAATTTCCACAAGAAAATATAAAAACATGTCAGAAAGGAGGGGAACAGGGCACAAGAGAAGAATGAAAGAGGGAATAAAGAGCCAAACAAAGAAGCAGAAGGGAGTGAGAAGAGAGTGGTGAGAAGAGGTATATTACCTGAAAATCTCAAGCATATAAAAGCAGGGACACCTCCCTGTCCCCTTCTGTGATAGTTAATTTTATGTGTCAACTTGACCAGGCCATGCTGTGCCCAGACATTTGGTCAAACATTATTTTGGGTGTGTCTGGGGAAGTGTTTCAGGATGAGATTAACATTTGAATTGTTAGACTGAGTAGAGCGGATTGCTCTCTTAATGTAGGTGGTCCTCATCTGATAAGTTGAAGGCCTGAAAAGAACAAAAGGGTGAAGTCACCCTGCTTGACTACTGAGCTGGTCTTCTCCAGCCTTCAGACTCAGATTGAAACATTAGTTCTTGGGTCTTGAGTCAGCTAGCTTTCAGAATAGAACTTACAGTATTGGTTCTCTTGGTTCTCAAACCTTCAGACTCAGACTGGAATTACACATCAGCTCTCCTTGGTCTCCAGCTTGCTGACTGCAGATGTTGGGACTTCTCAGCCTCCATAATTGCATGATCTAATACCTAATGATAAATATATTATTATATTGTATTAGGGTTATCCAGAGAAATAGAACCAATAGGAGATATATATATATATCACATATATTTCACTGTACATATATTTCACTGTAAAGAAGCACGTCAGAATATATATGTCCTATTGGTTCTGTTTCTCTGAGTAATCCTGACTAATATACCATCCCAGACTCTTCCTTCTCTGTGTATTTCAGGGAAGAAGGATTTTGTCTCATATCTACTTCTAGGCTATTTGATGCTGAAGACTTCTTTGTTATCATCTAGCTTCTCGTATCTACTTTCTTTCTTTTTTTTTTTTTTTTAAAGATTTTATTTATTTATTTGAGAGAGAGAGAATGAGAGACAGAGAGCACGAGAGGGAAGAGGGCAGAGGGAGAAGCAGACCCCCTGCTGAGCAGGGAGCCTGATGCGGGACTCGATCCCGGGGACTCCAGGATCATGACCTGAGCCGAAGGCAGTCGCTTAACCAACTGAGCCACCCAGGCGCCCTCGTATCTACTTTCATAAAAGCCTTAGGTGTCTGCCTACTTTGCTCTGGGGCCATCACCTGGAACTTTAGACCTGCCATCCTCCATCATGTTGATCCTGCCACCACCATGCTGGCCTCAATAGAAGGATGATTCAGAGAAAGCCATTTTTCTATTTTAAAGTTTTTATTTAAATTCCAGTTAGTTAACATACAGCGTAATATTAGTTTCAGGTGTTCAATATAGTGATTCAACACTTCCATACAACACCCTGTGCTCATCATAGCAAGTGTCCTCCTTAATCCCTGTCACCTATTTCACTCATTGCCCCACCCACCTCCCCTTTGGGAACCATCAATTTATTCTCTTTTGTCTGGTAATAGTACCTTTCTTCCATTGGGGAAACTGCTCCATTCCCATTACATTTTGTTCTGGTAGGGTATCGTCATGGTGCCCACACCTCATGGCAACAGTAAGTGGTCCAAGGGAGAGACAGTTGGCCCAAACAAGGATATCAAACCCTTTTCTTGGGATTGATATGTGGACACTGAGAAAAAGTGTCTGTCTTTCCACTGGAGTTACTAAACTCAGAGCATGTAAACTTGCAGCTGCTGGCAACCATCTTCCCTAAATGCATAGAAAAAGTCCATCTCTAGTAGGAGAAAATGAGGCCAACAAGAGCAGAATTAAAAATTGAAGAAGAATATGAAAAGGAGGAGGAGAAAAAGGAGGAAGGAGAAGAATCTAATATTTAATTTCCTGGGTCTAGCAATGCCTGAAGGAACTGTTAACTCCTGGAATTCCCAGATATATGAACCAATGGGCTTCAGTTTTGGTTTAAGGCATTTTGATTTGAGGTCCTTTTATCTCTAAATAACATCAAAGCACATAATCCACAGCATTCTGATTAATACCAAGCTTTTAACATAATCTAAAACATTCTGATTAAAACCAAAAGTGAGGGGTGCCTGGGTGGCTCAGTCACTTAAGTGTCTGCCTTCAGCTCAGGTCATGATCTCAGGGTCCTGGGATCGAGCCCTTCATCGGGCTCCCAGCTCAATGGGGAGTATGCTTCTCTCTCTCCCCCTCCCCCTGCTTGTGCTCTCTCTCTCTCTCTCTCTCTCTCACTGACTCTCTCTCTTAAAAAAGAAGAGGATACCCTTTAGCCCTGGAACCAACAATCTAAACCCAAGGAGGGGAGATGGGGAGGGGGTCAAATAATCATAAATCTTTCAAAAAACCCAATTATCTGCCTCTGCAACATCAAGAAAGTGGCAAAAAGTAGGAAATATAATTGGGATCTGAGATACTTATGGTATCTTGTGGGATTTATGCTTCCTTCCTTGAGACAGGAAGAGAGATCATCTTTTTCTTTTTTTTTTTTTTTTTTTTTTTTTTAATTTTTTTATTCTTATGTTAATCCCCTTACATTACAACATTAGTTTTAGATGAAGTGTTCCATGATTCATTGTTTGTGCACAACACCCAGTGCTCCATGCAGAATGTGCCCTCCTAAATACCCACCACCAGGCTAACCCATCCTCCCACCCCCCTCCCCTCTAGAACCCTGTTTGTTTTTCAGAGTCCATCGTCTCTCATGGTTCGTCTACCCCTCCGATTTCCCCCGCTTCATTCTTCCCCTCCCGCTACCTTCTTCTTCTTCTTCTTTTTTTTTTTTCTTAACATATATTGCATTATTTGTTTCAGAGGTACAGATCTGAGATTCAACAGTCTTGCACAATTCACAGCGCTTACCAGAGCACATACACTCCCCAGTGTCTATCACCCAGTCCCCCCATCCCTCCCACCCCACCCCCCACTCCAACAACACTCAGTTTGTTTCCTGCGATTAAGAATTCCTCATATCAGTGAGATCATATGATACATGTCTTTCTCTGTTTGACTTATTTCACTCAACATAATACCCTCCAGTTCCATCCACGTCGTTGCAAATGGCAAGATCTCATTCCTTTTGATGGCTGCATAATATTCCATTGTATATATATACCACATCTTCTTTATCCATTCATCTGTCGATGGACATCTTGGCTCTTTCCACAGTTTGGCTATTGTGGACATTGCTGCTATAAACATCGGGGTGCACGTAGCCCTTCGGATCCCTACTTTTGTATCTTTGGGGTAAATACCCAGTAGTGCAATTGCTGGATCATATGGTAGCTCTATTTTCAACTTTTTGAGGAACCTCCATACAGTTTTCCAGAGTGGCTGCACCAGCTTGCATTCCCACCAACAGTGTAGGAGGGTTCCCCTTTCTCCGCATCCCCGCCAACATCTGTCGTTTCCTGACTTGTTACATTTTAGCCATTCTGACTGGTGTGAGGTGATATCTCATTGAGGTTTTGATTTGGATTTCCCTGATGCCGAGCGATATTGAGCACTTTTTCATGTGTCTGTTGGCCATTTGGATGTCTTCTTTGGAAAAATGTCTGTTCATGTCTTCTGCCCATTTCTTAATTGGATTCTTTGTTCTTTGGGTGTTGAGTTTGATGAGTTCTTTATAGATTTTGGATACTAGCCCTTTATCTGATATGTCATTTGCAAATATCTTCTCCCATTCTGTCGGTTGTCTTTTGGTTTTGTTAACTGTTTCCTTTGCTTTGCAAAAGCTTCTTATCTTGATGAAGTCCCAATAGTTCATTTTTGCCCTTGCTTCCCTTGCCTTTGGCGATGTTTCTAGGAAGAAGTTGCTTCGGCTGAGGTCAAAGAGGTTGTTGCCTGTGTTCTCCTTTAGGATTTTGATGGACTCCTGTCTCACATTGAGGTCTTTCAACCATTTGGAGTCTATTTTTGTGTGTGGTGTAAGGAAGTGGTCCAGTTTCATTCTTCTGCATGTGTCTATCCAATTTTCCCAACACCATTTGTTGAAGAGACTGTCTTTGTTCCATTGGACATTCTTTCCCGCTTTGTCGAAGATTAGTTGACCATAGAGTTGAGGGTCCATTTCTGGGCTCTCTATTCTGTTCCATTGATCGATGTGTCTGTTTTTGTGCCAGTACCATGCTGTCTTGATGATGACAGCTTTGTAATAGAGCTTGAAGTCCGGAATTGTGATGCCACCGGCTTTGCTTTTCTTTTTCAATATTCCTCTGGCTATGCGGGGTCTTTTCTGGTTCCATACAAATTTTAGGATTATTTGTTCCATTTCTTTGAAAAAAGTGGATGGTATTTTGATGGGGATTGCATTGAATGTGTAGATTGCTCTAGGTAGCATTGACATCTTCACAATATTTGTTCTTCCAATCCATGAGCATGGAACGTTTTTCCATTTCTTTGTGTCTTCCTCAATTTCTTTCATGAGTATTTTATAGTTTTCTGAGTACAGATCCTTTGCCTCTTTGGTTAGATTTATTCCTAGGTATCTTATGGTTTTGGGTGCAATTGTAAATGGGATCGACTCCTTAATTTCTCTTTCTTCTGTCTTGTTGTTGGTGTATAGGAATGCCACTGACTTCTGTGCATTGATTTTATATCCTGCCACTTTACTGAATTCCTGTATGAGTTCTAGCAGTTTTGGGGTGGAGTCTTTTGGGTTTTCCACATAAAGTATCATATCATCTGCAAAGAGTGAGAGTTTGACTTCTTCTTTGCCAATTTGGATGCCTTTGATTTCTTTTTGTTGTCTGATTGCTGTGGCTAGGACTTCCAATACTATGTTGAATAGCAGTGGTGATAGTGGACATCCCTGCCGCGTTCCTGACCTTAGGGGGAAAGCTCTCAGTTTTTCCCCATTGAGAATAATATTTGCTGTAGGTTTTTCATAGATGGCTTTTATGATATTGAGGTATGTACCCTCTATCCCTATACTCTGAAGAGTTTTGATCAAGAAAGGATGCTGTACTTTGTCAAAAGCTTTTTCGGCATCTATCGAGAGGATCATATGATTCTTGTTCTTTCCTTTGTTAATGTACTGTATCACATTGATTGATTTGCGGATGTTGAACCAACCTTGCAGCCCAGGGATAAATCCCACTTGGTCATGGTGAATAATCCTTTTAATGTACTGTTGGATCCTATTGGCTAGTATTTTGGTGAGAATTTTTGCATCCATGTTCATCAGGGATATTGGTCTGTAATTCTCCTTTTTGATGGGGTCTTTGTCTGGTTTGGGGATCAAGGTAATGCTGGCCTCATAAAATGAGTTTGGAAGTTTTCCTTCCGTTTCAATTTTTTGGAACAGTTTCAGAAGAATAGGTATTAATTCTTCTTGAAATGTTTGGTAGAATTCCCCTGGGAAGCCATCTGGCCCTGGGCTTTTGTTTTTTGGGAGATTTTTGATGACTGCTTCAATTTCCTTAGTGGTTATAGGTCTGTTCAGGTTTTCTATTTCATCCTGGTTCAGTTTTGGTAGTTGATACATCTCTAGGAATGCATCCATCTCTTCCAGGTTATCTAATTTGCTGGCATAGAGTTGCTCATAATATGTTCTTATAATTGTTTGTATTTCTTTGGTGTTGGTTGTGATCTCTCCTCTTTCATTCATGATTTTGTTGATTTGGGTCATTTCTCTTCTCTTTTTGATAAGTCTGGCCAGGGGTTTATCAATCTTGTTAATTCCTTCAAAGAACCAGCTCCTAGTTTCGTTGATCTGTTCTACTGTTCTTTTAGTTTCTATTTCATTGATTTCTGCTCTGATCTTTATGATTTCTCTTCTCCTGCTGGGTTTAGGCTTTATTTGCTGTTCTTTCTCCAGCTCCTTTAGGTGTAGGGTTAGGTTGTGTACTTGAGACCTTTCTTGTTTCTTGAGAAAGGCTTGTATTGCTATATACTTTCCTCTTAGGACTGCCTTTGCTGCATCCCAAAGATTTTGAACAGTTGTGTTTTCATTTTCATTAGTTTCCATGTATTTTTTTAATTCTTCTTTAATTTCCTGGTTGACCCATTCATTCTTCAGTAGGATGCTCTTTAGCCTCCATGTATTTGAGTTCTTTCCGACTTTCCTCTTGGGATTGAGTTCTAGTTTCAAAGCATTGTGGTCTGAAAATAGGCAGGGAATGATCCCAATCTTTTGGTACCGGTTGAGACCTGATTTATGACCTAGGATGTGGTCGATTCTGGAGAATGTTCCATGGGCAGTAGAGAAGAATGTGTATTCCGTTGCTTTGGGGTGGAATGTTCTGAATATGTCTGTGAAGTCCATTTGGTCCAGTGTGTCATTTAAAGTCTTTATTTCCTTGTTGATCTTTTGCTTAGATGATCTGTCCATTTCAGTGAGGGGGATGTTAAAGTCCCCCACTATTATTGTATTGTTGTTGATGTGTTTCTTTGCTTTTGTTATTAATTGCCTTATATAATTGGCTGCTCCCATGTTAGGGGCATAGATATTTACAATTGTTAGATCTTCTTGTTGGATAGATCCTTTAAGTATGATATAGTGTCCTTCCTCATCTCTTATTACAGTCTTTGGTTTAAAATCTAGCTTGTCTGATATAAGGATTGCCACCCCAGCTTTCTTTTGGTGTCCATTAGCATGGTAAATGGTTTTCCACCCCCTCACTTTCAATCTGGGGGTGTCTTTGGGTCTAAAATGAGTCTCTTGCAGACAGCATATCGATGGATCTTGTTTTTTAATCCAGTCTGTTAGCCTGTGTCTTTTGATTGGGGCATTTAGCCCATTTACATTCAAGGTAACTATTGAAAGATAGGAATTTAGTGCCATTGTATTGCCTGTAAGGTGACTGTTACCATATATTGTCTGTGTTCCTTTCTGGTCTATGTTGCTTTTAGGGTCTCTCTTTGCTTAGAGGACCCCTTTCAAGATTTCCTGTAGGGCTGGTTTTGTGTTTGCAAATTCCTTTAGTTTTTGTTTGTCCTGGAAACTTTTTATCTCTCCTTCAATTTTCAATGACAGCCTAGCTGGATAGAGTATTCTTGGCTGCATATTTTTCTCATTTAGTGCTCTGAATATATCCTGCCAGTCCTTTCTGGCCTGCCAGGTCTCTGTGGATAGGTCTGTTGCCAATCTAATGTTTCTACCATTGTAGGTTACATATCTCTTCTCCCGAGCTGCTTTCAGGATTTTCTCTTTGTCTGTGAGACTTGTAAGTTTTACTATTAGATGTCGGGGAGTTGACCTATTTTTATTGATTTTGAGAGGGGTTCTCTGTGCTTCCTGGATTTTCATGCCTGTTTCTTTCCCCAAATTAGGGAAGTTCTCTGCTATAATTTGCTCCATTATACCTTCTGCCCCCCTCTCTCTTTCTTCTTCTTCTGGGATCCCAATTATTCTAATGTTGTTTCGTCTTATGGTATCACTTATCTCTCGAATTCTGCCCTCATGATCCAGTAGTTGTTTATCTCTCTTTTTCTCAGCTTCTTTATTTTCCAGCATTTCATCTTCTATATTACTGATTCTCTCTTCTGCCTCATTTATTCTAGCAGTTAGTGCCCCCATTTTTGATTGCACCTCATTAATAGCCTTTTTGATTTCTACTTGGTTGGATTTTAGCTCTTTTACTTCTCCAGAAAGAGTTTCTCTAATAACTTCCATATTTTTTTCAAGCCCAGCTAGTATCTTTAAAGTGATGATTCTGAACTCTAGATCTGACATCGTACTAATGTCCGTATTGAGTAGGTCCCTGGCAGTCGGTACTGCCTCTTGTTCTTTTTGTTGAGGTGATTTTTTCCGTCTCGTCATTTTGTGCAGAGGAGAATAGATTAATGAGAGAACAAAATGCTAGCAGAGTAACCACGTCCCCAGAAAATATACTCTAAACAAATCAGAAAAGACCTGAAGCAGTGGGATAAGAAGGGGAAAGAGAGAAAAAAAAAAAAGAAAAAAAAAGAAAAAGATAAAGATAAAAACAACAACAAACAAAACAAAAGAACAACAACAAAAGAAAAACCAGAATGTGATCAAATATGATCTATATGGTATATAGATCAGTGCCACACACTAGATTTGGGGTGTGTTTTGGTCTTTTAGAAGAAAGTGTCTCCCAAAATTTTAAAGAAAGAAAAACTTATATATGTACAAAAATAAGGGTTGATATGATGAAGGGATGGAAAATGACTGTAAAAATGGAAATTATAAAAAATTTTATAAAAGGAATTGATAAGAAGTTGTTTGAAAAAAGAAAGAGGATTTAAAAAAAGAAAAAAGAAAAAGAAAAAAAAAGGGAGAGGATGTGATCAGGCAGGGGAATAGAGAACACCATATACTAGAGATTTAGGGTATATTTTAATCTGTTAGAAGAAACTATCTCAAAATTTTAAAGAGAGAACAAATATCTAGTCTCCCACAACCCAGAATTAATGGTAGTTAATTGCTTACAGACATAGGTAATTTATATATAGCTCAATTTTTTTATTCATTGTATAATATTTCACAACATGATTATCAACCTAACAAGTTTTGTCTGTTTCCTTTGGGGTTTTTTGTTTGTTTTTTAAAGATTTACTTATTTATTTGAGAGAGAGAGAGAGAGAACCAGCAGGAGAGGCAGAGGAAGAGGAAGAGAATCCCAAGCAGACTCCCTGTGGAGCGCAGAGCCCAACGAGGGGCTCCATCCCACAACTACGAGATCATGACCCAAACTGAAATCAAGAGTCGGATGCTCAACCAACTGATCCACCTCGGTGCCCCTTGTCTGTTCCCTTTGTAATAGACATTTAGGATGTCAGATTTAATAGCTCAAAAACAATAGATTAATTACTGTCATTATATGTTTTGTGGTGCATATGTGTGAGAATTTTTTTCTAGTTTGTACATCCAGAGTGGATCATAAAGTTTACATAGCTGCTACCAATTTCTCTCTGAAGTTGTTATGCCAATTCATATTCTTAGCAGTAATGTAGGACAATTCCATTTCCCCCAAATCTTTGCAAATAATTGACATTGTAGGACTTTTTAATTTATGCCTATTTGATGACAGAAAAATGGCACTCTGTTATTGCTTTACTTGCTTTTATTTTGCAAAAACTAAATAAGGCTGAACATCTCTTTGCATGTTTATTTCCAATCAGATTTCTTCTTCTATGAATTTTATTACGGTGACTATTTTTCTGTGTTTTTTCTTCTTGAACTGCTGGAGATCTTTATACATATCCTGCATATGAATCCTTTGTTTGGGTAGTGTTTGTAGAATATAGGCTTTGACCCAATCTCTGTTTGAATTCACTCACACTAAGCAGTAAGTTACTTACCTGTTCTGTGCTTCAGTTTTCTTATCTGTAACCTGGAGAGAATGGTAGTTCTTCTCTCATGGTGCTTTCGGGAGGATTGAATTAATAGCTAAGGAAAGGATTTAGAGTAGTGTTCCATAACTTGTCAGAATGGAGAGGACAGAAAACATGAGAAAAACAAAAGAGCTCACATCCTTTTCAATTCTTTTACAGCAGCAGAAATAAAACAGCCATTAGTAGGTCAATACATTATCCTGGTTTATAGTATTCTTGTTGGTTCCTCAATTTTCACATGCCTCTTCTTTTCCTGCCCTCATTTTGTGTGCTATTTGAGCTTGTACACGTGTGCAAACTTAATACAAATAGCACATGTTCATGAGAATTTATGAGATGATCTCTCCTTTGGCTCCCAAAGCTTCTTGAAAATACCTGGAACATAGACCTTAGCTCACACTACTGTAATATTTTCTACACCTCTGCTCACCCTGGTAAGGGGGTTAAGACCAACGACTGCCTCATTCATCTCCATCTCCCCAGGGGCTAGGATCATTACTGCCACTTGGAAGGGATTCTCTAAGTGACCAATGACTGCCTGACAGAAGGTGTTTCCAGCTGGGGGAAAAATAATGCTTTAAAATTCTGGCCCAGCCAATCAGTGAGTTATAGGGCAGTAGCTTTACCGAAAGTTAATTTTGGAATCATTTATTAAATATATTTTGAATTAATTGTTCAGTTTCACTTGAGAAATCTAGTACACATATATAAATGCATACACAGCACTTATGCATTAATGCATCATGCACACACACACACACTATATTGTAGAAATGTCAGCAAAATCTTAGGGGGAAAATGGAGCTCACTGTAGCTCTTCTAGAGCTCATCTTACTGTTTATTTAAAAGAAACAATTCATTCCTTTTGGGCCTCAGCACAGAACTCTGCTAAACTGAGCTCCTGGGCTGGTAACACATCAGAGAGAAAGGAAGGTGTCATTTGGCAATTTGGCTGCTGCTGATTGACACAGTCATCTTTCAGGAAGAAAGTTAGCTCATTAGAGCAAAAGGATAGCAAGTTAAGAGAATTGGTTGCTAGCTTTTCTTTGCAGTAAAGCAAGCTAATATTCTTTCTTTCTTTCTTTCTTTCTTTCTTTCTCTCTCTCTCTCTCTTTTTTTTTTTTTTTTGCTGAGTATGAGAAAATACAACCTATTTATTCTGAGTGAGATAATACTCAGAAAGGAGAGGCTGAAAACCAGAAATACAAGTCTTGAGAGGCACAGGGACTGTAAGGTCACTGGGGGAAGGAATCATGCCTGTTTTGTTCACCCTTTGCATGGACACTGAGGACCTGACACAGTCGACTGGCCCCAGTAGACCCTTGGTAAATATTGGTTAAATCAGTGTATGAATGTCTCCTCGTTTTAGGAGTATCGCCTTATCCTTCTCCTCCAAATGCTTTAATTATAAAAATACAACGTTCTCCATATTGTCCAAATTACCAAATAAAGAAAGAGAATAAAAGAAAACACATTCGTAATCCACCCATAAAGATAAAATTAGGTTTTGAATATTCTCCTGTAGCGTTTTTACGTGTGCACCGGTGTTGGTATTTGTTTTTGTTTTTGTTTTGGCTGCCTACTTTTAATTTATTTCTCTTAAGACCACCTCCTTGCAATTTCCAGAGACAAAATACAAAACAGGAAATGGACTTCATTTCAAATACATAAACAGTGTACTGAAATTTCAAGTATTACCGATAACATTGTTACAGAAGAATGTCAGCTTACTCTAGGGCTTACTCCTGAGGAATAAACATGATTTCTCTTTTCCTTCCACTCGGACGCTCTCAGGTATAAGTCATTGTTCCTGCTCCCTGACAAATTTTCCATGTAGAAGATAATGGAGCCTGGAAATCATGCCAACACTTGGGAGTAGGCCATTCCCAATCCCATGCCAGAACCAAAGACTATTGGCCACATTTTTCTAGCTAAGTGAGAAAACAGAAAGAAGCTAAGTGAGAAAACAAGTCGTAATGCAAAACCAGTACCTACTTCATGACTGCATCTGCCGTGTGCCGGTCCCACTTCCTGCTGAGCTCTGAATCTGGTATGTTCCCCACACGTGTTGCTATTTGTATGTGTGTGTGCACAGATGTACGCAGACTTATGGCCATGGTATATAAACAGTTTTGTAGTCTAGTTTTTTATTTGCCTTGTGAATGTTTTCAAATGTTATTTTCTTAAAGAATATGATTTATAATTGCTGAAATATTACTAATCTTTCAACATTTAATGATTCGTTTCTATTGTTAGATAATTAAACCTTTTAAATAGCACCTATTTTTTTTTATTTTGTAAATTAACATATAATGTATTATTTATTTCAGGGGTACAGATCTATGATTCATCAGTCTTACACAATTCACAGTGCTCCCCATAGCACATACCCTCCCCAATGTCCATCACCCAGCCACCCCACTCTCCCACCCCCCTCCACTCCAGCAAACCTCAGTTTGTTTCCTGAGATTAAGAGTCTCTTACGGTTTGTCTCCCTGTCTGGTTTAGTCTTGTTTCATTTTTTTCCTCCTTTCCCCTATATCCTCTGCCTTGTTTTTCAAATTCCACATTATCAGTGAGATCATATGATAATTGTCTTTCTCTGAACACCTATTTTAATAGCATCAACTCCAGGGGCGCCTAGGTGGCTCAGTTGGTTAAGCGTCTGCCTTCGGCTCGGGTCACGATCCCAGAGTCCTGGGATCGAGTCCCACATCAGGCTCCTGGCTCAGCCGGGAGTCTGCTTCTGCTTCTCCCTCTCCCTCCCACTACCCCCACTTGTGTGTTCTCTCTCTCTCTGTCAAATAAATAAATAAAATCTTTAAAAAAAACTTGGTAATCTTAAAAAAAATAATAACATGAACTACAATTAATAAGGTTACTTAAGTCAGAGGATGTTAATAAACTACTTTGGTATACTTTTTCCAAATTTTTTCCAGACAGGATTTTAATGCTAGTGTAACCCTCACTAACACTGAGCATTATAGCTTTTTAAAAATTTTTTCAAATTTGGAATAGGGGAAAACATTGTTTCATTGTTATTTTAACCAATTTTTTTTTATAACTAAAAGATCAAATGTTTTTTCACATTTTTTGCTGCTTATGCCTCTTTGGTGAACTATCTGTCCATGTCTTTTACTCATTAGTATCTCTTGAGGTAGCAGTATTTCTTCTTGAGTTGGCAGTAAGTTTATTTTATTTACTTATTTTTAAAATTTTTATTTAAATTCCATTTAGTTAGCACACAGTGTAATATTAGTTTGAGGTGTACAATATAGTGATTCAACACTTCCATAGAATACCCAGTGCACATTACAACAAGAGCACTCCTTAATCCCCATCACCTGTTTCACCCATCCCCCCCCCACTCACCTCCCTTCTGCTGACCAACAGTTTGTTCTACAATTAAGAGTCTGTTTCCTGGTTTGCTTCTCTCTCTTTTTTCCCCCTTGTTCATCTATTTTGTTTTTTAAATCCCACATATGAGTGAAATCATATGGCATTTGTCTTTCTCTGACTGACTTATTTCACTTAGCATAATACCCTCTACTTCCATCCATGTCATTTCAAATTGCAAGATTTCATTCTTTCTGACTGCTGAGTAATATTTCATTGTGTATATATACCACATCTTCTATATCCATTCATCACTCGATGAACATTTGGGCTCTTTCCATAGTTTGACTATTATAAATAATGCTGTTATAAACATTGGGGAACAAGTATACTTTGAATTAGTATTTTTGTGTTCTTTGAGTAAATACCTAGTAGTGTAATTGCTGGATTGTAGAATAGTTCTATTTTTTTAAATTTTATTTTATCATGTTATGTTATGTTAGTCATCATTAGTTTTTGAAGTAGTGTTCCATGATTCGTTGTTTGCATATAACACCCAGTGCTCCATGCAATACATGCCCTCCTTAATACCCATCACCAGGCTAACCCATCTCCCCAACCCCCTCCCCTCTAAAACCCTCAGTTTGTTTGTCAGAGTCCATAGTCTCTCATGGTTCGTCTACCCCTCCGATTTCCCCCCCTTCATTTTTCCCTTCCTATTATTTTTTTTAAACATATAATGTATTATTTGTTTCACAGGTCTGTGATTCATCAGTCTTACACAATTCACAGTGCTTCCCATAGCACATACCCTCCCCAATGTCCATCACCCAGCCACCCCACCCTCCCACCCCCCTCCATTCCAGCAACCCTCAGTTTGTTTCTTGAGATTAAGAGTCTCTTATGGTTTGTCTCCCTCTCTGGTTTCATCTTGTTTCATTTTTTCCTCCCTTCCCCTATGATCCTCCGTCTTCTTTCTCAAATTACTCATATCAGTGAGATCATATGATACTTGTCTTTCTCTGATTGACTTATTTCAATTAGCATAATACCTTCTAGTTCCATCCACGTCATAGCAAATGGCAAGATTTCATTTTTTGTTTTTGTTTTTTTTTGATGGCTGTATAATATTCCATTGTGTGTGTATATGTATATACATATATGTATATACACATATATATGTGTGTGTGTGTGTATATATATATAACACATCTTCTTTATCCATTCATCTGTTGATGGAAATCTAGGCTCTTTCCATAGTTTGGCTATTGTGGACATTGCTGCTATAAACATTGGGGTGCATGTGCCCCTTCAGATCCCTACATTTGTATCTTTGGGGTAAATACCCAGTAGTCCAATTGCTGGTTTGTAGGGTAGCTCTACTTTCTTTTTTTTCTTTTTTTTTTCCCCCTTCTCACAAGAATTTATTGTCACCATCCATAGCTTCTCCTTCCCCACCCCTCCCCCCTCTATGCTGCTGGCTCCCTTGGTTCTTTTTTTTTTATTATGTTATGTTAATCACCATACATTACATCATTAGTTTTTGATGTAGTGTTCCATGCATGATTCATTGTTTGCGTATAACATAGGGTAGCTCTATTTTCAACTTTTTGAGGAACCTCCATACTGTTTTCCAGAGTGGCTGCACCAGTTTGCATTCCCACCAACAGTGTAGGAGGGTTCCCCTTTCTCCGCATCCCTGTCAATATCTGTCCTTTCCTGACTTGTTACATTTTAGCCATTCTGACTGGTGTGAGGTGGTATCTCATTGAGGTTTTGATTTGGATTTCCCTGATGAGGAGTGATGTTGAACACTTTTTCATGTGTCTGTTGGCCATTTGGTTGTCTTCTTTGCAGAAATGTCTGTTCATGTCTTCTGCCCATTTCTTGATTGGATTCTTTGTTCTTTGGGTGTTGAGTTTGATAAATTCTTTATAGATTTTGGATACTAGCCCTTTATCTGATATGTCATTTGCAAATATCTTCTCCCATTCTGTCAGTTGTCTTTTGGTTTTGTTGACTGTTTCTTTTGCTGTGCAAAAGCTTTTTATCTTGATGAAGTCCCAATAGTTCATTTTTGCCCTTGCTTCCCTTGCCTTTGGCGATGTTTCTAGGAAGAAGTTGCTGCGGCTGAGGTCGAAGAGGTTGCTGCCTGTGTTCTCCTTTAGGATGTTGATGGACTCCTGTCTCACACTGAGGTCTTTCAACCATTTGGAGTCTATTTTTGTGTGTGGTGTAAGGAAATGGTCCAGTTTCATTCTTCTGCATGTGGCTGTCCAGTTTTCCCAACACCATTTGTTGAAGAGACTGTCTTTTTCCCTTGGACATTCTTTCCTGCTTTGTCAAAGATGAGTTGACCATAGAGTTGAGGGTCCATTTCTGGGCTCTCTATTCTGTTCCACTGATCTATGGGTCTGTTTTTGTGCCAGTACCATACTGTCTTGATGATGACAGCTTTGTAATAGAGCTTGAAGTCTGGAATTGTGATGCCACCAGCTTTGCTTTTCTTTTTCAACATTCCTCTGGCTATGCGGGGTCTTTTCTGGTTCCATACAAATTTTAGGATGATTTGTTCCATTTCTTTGAAAAAAGTTGATGGTATTTTGATAGGGATTGCATTAAATGTGTAGATTGCTCTAGGTAGCATTGACATCTTCACAATATTTGTTCTTCCAATCCATGGAACGTTTTTCCATTTGTGTCTTCCTCAATTTGTTTCATTTTGGGTGCAATTATAAATGGGATTGACTCCTTAATTTCTCTTTCTTCTGTCTTCTTGTTGGTGTATAGAAATGCCACTGATTTCTGTGGAATGATTTTATATCCTGCCACTTTACTGAATTCCTGTATGAGTTCTAGCAGTTTTGGGTGGAGTCTTTGGGGTTTTCCACATAAAGTATCATATCATCTGCAAAAAGTGAGAGTTTGACTTCTTCTTTGCCGATTTGGATGCCTTTGATTTCTTTTTGTTGTCTGATTGCTGTGGCTAGGACTTCTAGTACCATGTTGAATAGCAGTGGTGATAGTGGACAACCCTGCCATGTTCCTGACCTTAGGGGGAAAGTTCTCAGTTTTTCCCCATTGAGAATGATATTGGCTGTGGGTTTTTCATAGGTGGCTTTTATGATATGGAGTATCTCTATCCCTACACTCTGAAGAGTTTCAGTCAAGAAAGGATGCTGTACTTTGTCCAATGCTTTTTCTGCATCTATTGAGAGGATCATATGGTTCTTGTTCTTTCTTTTATTAATGTATTGTATCACATCGATTGATTTGCAGATGTTGAACCAACCTTGCATCCCAGGATGGGCTAAACAAGAGTTTACAGACCTCTTGTCCCAAGCTGCTTTGAGACCTTTCTTATTTCTTGAGAAAGGCTTGTATTGCTATATACTTTCCTCTCAGGACCGCCTTTGCTGTATCCCAAAGATTTTGAATAGTTGTGTTTTCATTTTCATTTGTTTCCATGAATTTTTAAAAATTCTTCTTTAATTTCCTGGTTGACCCATTCATTCTTTAGTAGGATGCTCTTTAGCATCCATCTTTGAGTTCTTTCTGACTTTCCTCTTGTGATTGAGTTCTAGTTTCAAAGCATTGTGGTCTGAAAATAGGCAGGGAATGATCCCAATCTTTTGGTACCGGTTGAGACCTGATTTGTGACCTAGGATGTGATCTATTCTGGAGAATGTTCCATGGGCACTAGAGAAGAATGTGTGTTCTGTTGCTTTGGGATGGAATGTTCTGAATATATCTGTGAAGTCCATTTGGTCCAGTGTGTCATTTAAAGTCTTTATTTCCTTGTTGATCTTTTGCTTAGATGATCTGTCCATTTCAGTGAGGGGGGTGTTAAAGTCCCCTACTATTACTGTATTGTTTTCAATGTGTTTCTTTGATTTTGTTATTAATTGGCTTATATAGTTGGCTGCTCCCATGTTAGGGGCATAGATATTTATAATTGTTAGATCTTCTTGTTGGATAGACCCTTTAAGTAGGATATAGTGTTCTTCCTCATCTCTTATTATAGTCTTTGGTTTAAAATCTAATTTGTCTGATATAAGGATTGCTACCCCAGCTTTCTTTTGATGTCCATTAGCATGGTAAATGGTTTTTCACCCCCTCACTTTCAATCTGGGGTTGTCTTTGGGTCTAAAATGAGTCTCTTGCAGACAGCATATCAATGGGTCTTGTTTTTTTATCCAATCTGATAGCCTGTGTCTTTTGATTGGGGCATTTAGCCCATTTACATTCAGGGTAACTATTGAAAGATATGAATTTAGTGCCATTGAATTGCCTGTAAGGTGACTGTTACTGTATATTGTCTGTGTTCCTTTCTGGTCTATGTTACTTTTAGGCTCTCTCTTTGCTTAGAGGCCCCTTTCAAGATTTCTTGTAGGGCTGGTTTCGTGTTTGCAAATTCCTTTAGTTTTTGTTTGTCCTGGAAGCTTTTTATCTCTCCTTCTATTTTCAATGACAGCTTAGCTGGATATAGTATTCTTGGCTACATATTTTTCTCATTTAGTGCTCTGAATATATCCTGCTAGTCCTTTCTGGCCTACCAGGTCTCTGTGGATAGGTCTGCTGCCAGTCTCATGTTTCTACTGTTGTAGTTTACAGACCTCTTGTCCCGATCTGCTTTCAGGATTTTCTCTTTGTCCCTGAGATTTGTAAGTTTTACTATTAGATGTCAGGGTGTTGACCTATTTTTATTGATTTTGAGAGGGGTTCTCTGTGCCTCCTGGATTTTGATGCCTGTTTCCTTCCCCAGATTAGGGAACTTCTCTGCTATAATTTGCTCCAATATACCTTTTGCCCTTCTCTTTCTTCTTCTTCCCAATTATTCTAATATTTTTTCGTCTTATGGTATCACTTATCTCTCGAATTCTGCCCTTGTGATCCAGAAGTTGTTTATCTCTCTTTTTCTCAGCTTTTTTATTCTCCATCATTTGGTCTTCTACATCACTAATTCTCTCTTCTGCCTCATTTATCCTGGCAGTTAGAGCCTCCATTTTTTATTGTACCTCATTAATAGCCTTTTTTATTTTGACTTGGTTAGATTTTAGTTCTTTTATTTCTCCAGAAAGGGATTCTCTAGTATCTTCCATGCTTTTTTTCAAGCCCAGCTAGTATCTTTATAATCTTCATTCTGAATTCCAGTTCCTTCATCTTACTAATGTCCGTATTTATAGGTCCCTTGCAGTCGGTACTGCCTCTTGTTCTTTTTTTTGAGGTGATTTTTTCCCTCTTGTCATTTTGTCCAAAGGAGAATAGATGAATGAGAGAACAAAATGCTAAAAGGGTAACAATGACCCTAGAAAAATATACACTTCCAGAAAGTGGTCGCTTTTCTTTCAGAGAATTGCTGCTATTCTTTTCTTTGATGTCCTGCGTAGCCCCGGGCACCGTCCAGGATGGAAGCTGGAGCCTGCTGGTGGAGAAGCCAAATACTTCTATTTTTAACTTTTTGAGGAACCTCCATAGTGGCTGCACCCACCAACAATGTGAGAGGGTTCCCCTTTCTCCGCATCCTTGCCATCCCCTGTTGTTTCTTGTGTTAATGTTAGCCATTCTGACAGGTGTTGGGTGATATGTCATTGTAGTTTGATTTGTATTTCCCTGATGGTAAGTGATGCTGAGAATATTTTCATGTGTCTGTGGACCATCTGGATGTCTTCTTTGACAAAAAAAGTCTATTCATGTCCATTTTTAAATTGGATTATTTGTTTTTTGGGTGTTCAGTTTTATAAGCTCCTTAAATATTTTGGATAATAACCCTTTATCAAATATATCATTTGCAAATATCTTCTCCCATTCCATAGATTGCCTTTTAGTTTTTTTTTTTTTTTAAGATTTTAAAAACTTAATATTTATTTGAGAGAGAGGGCACACACCAGAGAGAGATCACGAGCAGTGGGGAGGGGCAGAGGGAGACAGAGAAGCAGACTCACCCCTGAGCAGGGAGCCTGACATGGGGTGAATCCCAGGACCCCGAGATCATGACCTGAGTTGAAGGCAGACATTTAACTGGCTGAGCCACCCAGGCACCCCTGCCTTTTAGTTTTGTTGATTGTTTCCTTTGTTGTGCAAAAGGTTTTTATTTTGTTGAAGTTCCCGTAGTTCATTTTTGCTTTTGTTTCCCTTGCCACTGGAGACATATCTAGTAAGAAGTTGCTCTGGCCCATGTCAGAGAGGTTATTGCCTGTGTTCTCTAGGATCTTGATGGTTTTTGGTCTCACATTTAGGTCTTTCCTCCATTTTGAATTTATTTTTGTGTGGTGTAAGAAAGTGTTCCAGTTTCATTCTTCTGCATGTCACTGTCCAGTTTTCTAATACCATTTGTTGAAGACACTGTTTTTTTTCCATTAGATATTCTTTCCTGCTTTGTGAAAGATTAGTTGACCATATAGTTGTGGGTTTATTTCTGGGTTTTCTATTCTGTTCCATTGATCTATGTGTCTGTTTTTGTGCCAATACCATACTGTGTTGATAACTACAGCTTTGTAATGTGACTTGAAGTCTGGAATTGTGATGCCTCCAGCTTTGCTTTTCTTTTTCAAGATTGCTTTGGCTAGGGGCACCTGGGTGGCTCAGCCGTTTAGCGTCTGCCTTCGGCTCAGGTCATGATCCCAGGGTCCTGGAATCGAGCCCCGCATCGGGCTCCTTGCTCAGCAGGGAAGCCTGCTTCTCCCTCTCCCACTCCCCCTGCTTGTGTTCCCTCTCTCGCTGTCTCTCTCTGTCAAAAAATAAATAAAAATTTAAAAAAAACCAAAACAAAAACAAAAAAAACCCAACCAAACTCTTAAAAAAAAAAAAAAAAAGATTGCTTTGGCTATTCGGGATCTTTTGTGGTTCCATACACATTTTAAGTAGGTTTGTTCTAGCTCTTTGAAAAAATGCTGTTGGTGTTTTGATAGGGATTGCATTAAATGTATTGATTATTTGGGTAATATAGACATTTTAACAATATTTGTTCTTCCAATCCATGAGCATTGAATGTCTTTCCATTTCTTTGTGTTATTTTCAATTTCTTTCATCAGTGTTTTATGGTTTTCAGAGTACAGATCTTTTACCTCTTTGGTTAGGTTTATTCCTAGGTATCTTATGGTTTTTGGTGCAATTGTGAATGGGATCAATTCCTTGATTTCTCTTTCTGCTGCTTCATTATTGATGTATAGAAATGCAACAGATTTCTGTACATTGATTTTGTATCCTGCAACTTTCCTGAATTCATTTATCAGTTCTAGCAATTTTTTGGTGGAGTCTTTTGGGTTTTCTATGTAGAATATCAGGTCATCTGCAAATCCTGAAAGTTTGACTTCTTCCTTGTTGATTTGGATGCCTTTTATTTCTTTTTGTTGTATGATTGCTGAGGTTAGGACTTCCAGTACTGTGTTAAATAACTGTGGTGAGAGTGGACATCCCTGTATTGTTCCTGTCCATAGAGGAAAAGTTCTCAGTTTTTCCCCACTGAGTTTTTCATTTATGGGTTTTTCATATATGTCCTTCATTATTTTTTTTTAAAGATTTTATTTATTTGACAGAGAGAGACACAGCAAGAGAGGGAACACCAGCAGGGGGAGTGGGAGAGGGAGAAGCAGACTCCCTGCGGAGCAGGGACCCCAATGTGGGGCTCGATCCCAGGACCCTGGGATCATGACCTGAGCCAAAGGCAGACGCTTAACGACTGAGCCACCCAGGCACCCCTGTCCTTCATTATTTTGAGGCATGTTCCTTCTAAACCTACTTTGTTGAGGATTTTTATCATGAATGGATCTTGTACTTTGTCAAATGCTTTTTCCATATCTTTTGAAAGGATCATGCGGTTCTTATCCTTTTTTTTATTAATCTGGTCTATCACAGTGATTGATTTGCAAATAGTGAACCATCCTTGCAGCCCAGGAATAAAGCCCACTTGATCATGGTGAATATTTTAATGTACTCTTGGATTCGGTTTGCTAGTATTTTGAGAATTTTTGCATCCATGTTCATCAGGGATAGTGGCCTATAGTTCTCTTCTTCAGTGGAGTCTTTGTCTGGTTTTGGTATCAGGGTAATGCTGGCCTCAAAGGACAAATTTGGAACTTTTCCTTCCTTTTCTATTTTTTGGAATAGTTTGAGAAGAATAGGTTATTAACTGTTCCTTAAATGTTTGGTAGTATTTACCTATGAAGCAATCTGGCCCTGGACTTTAGAATTTCGGGAGGTTTTTGATTAGTGATTCAGTTTCTTTGCTGGTTATCAGTCTGTTCAAGTTTTCTATTTCTTCCTTTTTCATTTTTAGTTGTTTATGTTTCTAGGAATTTTTCCATTTCTTCCAGGTTGTCCATTTTGTTTGCATGTAGTTTTTCATAATATTCTCTTATAATTGTTTGTATTCCTATGGTGTTGGTTGTTATTTCCCCTCCCTTATTTGTGATTTTATTTATTTGGGCCCTTTCTCCTTTCTTTTTGACAAGTCTGGCTAGAGGTTTATCAATTTTATTGATTTTTTTCAAAGAACCAGCTCCTGGATTCATTGATTTATTGTTTTTTAGTTTCTACATCATTTATTTCTCCTCTAATCTTTATTATTTCCTTCCTTCTGCTGGCTTTAAGCTTTGTTTGTTGTTCTTTTCTCAGCTCCTTTAGGTGTATGTTTAGGTTGTTTATTTGAGATTTTTCTTGCTTCCTTCAGTAGGCCTAGATTGCTATATTTTGCCCTCTTAGGACTGTCTTTGCTGTATCCCAAATGTTTTGGATCATTGTGTTTTCATTTTCATTTGTTTGCATGTAGTTTTTAATCTCTTTCTTGATTTCCTGGTTGACCCATTCATTGTTTAGAAGCATGTTGTTTAACCTCACATGTATTTGTGGTCTTTCCAAATTTTTCTTGTCATTAACTTCAAGTTTTAGTGTTGTGGTCAGAAAAGATGCATGGTATGATCTCTATCTTTTTATAATTGTTGAGGCCTGATTTGCAACCTAGTATGTGATCTGTTCTGAAGAATGTCCCATGTTCACTTGAAAAGTATGGGTGTTCTGCTGTTTTAAGATGGAATGTTCTGTATACATTTGTTTAGTCCATCTGTTCCGAGTGTGTCATTCAAAGCCATTGTTTCCTTGTTGATTTTCTGTTTAGATGGTCTGCCCATTGATGTAAGTGGGGTAGTAGAGTCCCATACTATTACTGTATTATTATCAATGAGTTCCTTTATGTTTGTTATTAAATGTTTTATATATTTTGGTGCTCCCATGTTGGTTGCATAAATATTTACAATTAGATCTTCTTGTTGGATTGTCCCCTTTGTTACAATATTTTGCCCTTCTTCATGTCTTGTCACAATCTTTGGTTTAAAGTCTAGCTTGTCTGTTATAAGTATTGCTACCAGCTTTCTTTTAATTTCCATTTGCATGATAAATATTTCTCCACCCCCTCACTTTCAGTCTGCCGGTAGCTTTATATTTAAAATGAGTCTCTTGGGGCACCTGGGTGGCTCAGTTGTTATGAGTCTGCCTTCAGCTCAGGTCATGATCCCAGGGTCCTGGGTTGGAGCCCTGCATCGCATCCCATCGGGCTCCTTGCTCAACGGGGAGCCTGCTTCTCCCTCTCCCACTCCCCCTGCTTGTGTTCCCTCTCTCTCTCTGTTTCTCTTTCTGTCAAATAAATAAATAAAATCTTTAAAAAAATAAAAAATAAAATGAGGCTCTTGTGGGCAACATACAGGTGGGTCTTGTTTTGTTTTCCCATCTGAGACCCTGTTTTGATTAGAGGATTTAGTCATTTACATTCAGAGTAATTATTGGTAGATATGTATTTAGTGCCATTTTATTACTTGTTCTGTCTTTTCTGAGATTTTTCTCTGTTCCTTTCTTGTCTTTGTCACTTTTGGTCTTTCCTTTCCACTTGATTTGACAGAAATTTTAAAAAGTATTTTAAGACTAAGACTTTGTCTATAAATAATTTTCCAAGTTGTCAAATTTCTTTTAACTTTTTAAATTTTTTTAAAATTTATTTTTATTTTATTTATTTGAGAGAGAAAGAGAGAGAGAACAAGCAGGAGGAACAGCAGAGGGAGAGAGAGGAGCAGGCTCCCCACTGAGCAAGGAGCCTGATGTGGGACTTGATCCCAGCACCCTGGGATTATGACCTGAGCAAAAGGCAGATGCCCAACCAACCGAGCCACCCAGGTGCCCTCTTTTAACTTTATTTTATGGTAATTTATAAGAAACACATTTTAGCTTTTTAAGTAATTAAATCTGTTGTTTTTCTGCCTTGTGATTTTTTCTATGTCTTTCATTCTTGGAAAATATTTCCCCTTCCTGGAGTCTATAAAATACTCACTTATTGTTTATTCTAGTTTAGTTTGGTTTATGTTTTTAGTTTTATTTTTTATTACTTTTAAGCACAATACTAAGTCATTTCAATCTAGCTTTATTTTTTGCCAAATACCTAACCAGTTGTTCCAGCATCATTTACTGAATACTCCTCCCTTTGCATACTGATTTATGATGGGCATTTAACTATATTTTAAATTCTTACATAGAAAAGTGTTGGTTTCTAGAATCTGTATATTGTTCCATTGATCAAACTGTCAATTCTTGCCCCAGAGACACAGCATCTTGATAACTGAAAGTTTATTGTAGGCTTTATTATCTCATAAGACAAATCTTTCTTCATTACTCTTTCCATCTTGTTTTATTTCATCTTTTTGAAACTTTTTTACTACTCAAAACTAAAAATCAGAAGAACTCTTTCAGAAGATTTTTATTGGAATCACATTAAACCTTTCAATTATTTCAGAATAATTAAATAATCACCTTTATAATATTTAGTATTCCCATTCAGGAACATGGTATATCTCTCCATTTATATCTGTTTTCTAATTTTCTCCATTTAGATGACACACAATTCTCTAAATTATTTTTCACACCTTTCTTTCTTTCTTTCTTTCTTTCTTTCTTTCTTTCTTTCTTCCTTCCTTCCTTCCTTCCTTCCTTCCTTCCTTCCTTCTGGGGCTTGAACTCACGACCCTGAGATTAAGACATGAGCTGAGATCAAGAGTTAGACACTTATTTTTATTTAGATTTTATTTTTATTTATTTGTCAGAGAGAGAGAGGAATAGAGAACAAGCACAAGCAGGGGGAGTGGCAGGCAGAGGGAGAAGCAGGCCCCCCGCTGAGCAAGGAGCCTGACACAGAATGGGATCCTAGGACCCTGGGATCATGGCCTGAGCCAAAGGCAGTCACTTAACACACTGAGCCACCCAGGCGTCCTAAGAGTCAGACACTTAACTGACTGAGCCAACTGGGCACCCCTTCCCAGATTTCTTATTAGTGTTTTTTGCAAATGTGCTTAATTATTTTTGATGACATAGAATAAAATAGTTTTGCCATCATAATTTTGACTGGATTATTGCTGTTGAAAAGAAGCACCTTAATATTTTATATGTATGTTTGCATCTGGACATCTTCCTAACTTCTCTAATTAGTTCAAATAATTTTTGTTTAAATTTCTCCAGTCTTCTAAATCAACAAAGCAGTCATTTATAAAATATTTTCCCTTACTTTAATAGTGATACTGTATTTCCCTTTAGCTCTTTTATTGTTTTGCAGATTTATAAAGTATTGTTAAATAGTAATGACATTAGGATTTTTGTTGTTGTTGTTCCTGAATTTTTCTGTTGTTTCAGCATTCAGAATGTTGCCTCTAGATTTTTATATTCATTGTAATGTTAAGGAAAATTTCTCCCTTAATTATTTTCCAAGACTTTTCTCAGGAATAGATACAAAATTTTATGGGATATTAGGGCATTTGTGGGAATGATCATGTTGCTTTTCTCCTTTAACCTATTACTGATGAGCAATATTAATAAATTTACTAGTTATAAATGAGCTTGTATTCTTTTTTTTTTTAAAGGTTTTACTTATTTTTTTTGAGAGAGAAAGAGCAAGCAAATGCACACAAGCAGTGGGGAGGGCAGAGGGAGAAGCAGAATCCTCTCCCCCCTGAGCAGCGAGCCCAGGGAATTGCTCTATGTGGGGCTGAATGCAGGGCTGGATCCCAGGACCCCGAGATCACCACCTGAGCTGAAGGCAGAGGCTTAACCAACTGAGCTACCCATGCGCCCCTAAATAAACTTGTATTCTAAGAATAAACTCTGCATACTATTCAGGGCATACTATTCTTCTAATATAGTACCATATTATTTTCATTGGTTTATTCCAGATTTTTACATCTACCTCTAAAATGTCATTGTGGAAATTATAACCTGGCTACCCCCTTCCCCATTCTCTAGATACCTTTGGCAGGCGTCTCTCCTTTTTAAAAAAAAAATAATGGGGCCATCTAGTATATTATGTAATTAGAATAAAAGCTCCAGAGGAGCAGAAGTCTTTGTTTTATTTGTTGATGATACATTTAAGATCTTAGAAGTGTTCCTGACACAAAATTGGTATTTAATGGTATTTAATTAGTATTTCCTGAATAGATTAATGAATTCTCTCTTTTATTGATCTTTACATTCTTCTTCAGTCATTTTATACTATAAAGTACACATTCTTTGATTTTTTATTTTGAGTCTTTACCTGTTTAGCTGGAATAAGACATAGAAGTACATATATTATGCACAAATTGTTTTCCATAGGAACACGAGCATGGTATACTTGCTGCACTTTTGACTATCTGAGGATTTCTTCCTGTTGCCATGAGGAATGGGAAAATAGCTGAAGACAAAAAATCCTTCTCATACACTTTTTTTTCCCATCAAAATTGTAATATATTGTTCCATTATTTCCTGGTACTTAGCATTGCTGAAGGGTATTATGAAGTTGGCCTTAGGTTCTTCATCTACAAACGTTTCTTTTTGTTTAATGCCAGGATACTTTATTCTTGAATTTTAAATACAATAACAAAAAGAATACATTTGAGTCTTTAAAAATATACAGACATAGGCACTACATGAAAAAAAAAAATCCCTCTCACTACTTTGTCCTTCTAGTCCCCTCTCACAGAACTCCTCCAAAATAACTTCGCTCCTCAGCTGTAACTACTCTAACAGTTGGTTGTGTTTTTCTTCCAAGTTTGCTTCTATATATTTATATGAGTATAGAGTTTTTTTTTTTTTCTAAAATGAGATCATATTCTTATAACAAGGTGCCTGGAAGAGCAGATCTTTAAAAATATTTTAGTAATAGAAGCTGCCAAATTCTTCTTTGTATAAATGGACACAGAGATGCACATTGAAACAGATTTTCTTGACCTACTGCTAGAATGCCCTTACTTGATTTTGTAAATATTAGAAGAGTAAGCACTTGCCACACTAGGGAAAAGAGACAATAGGGACTTTTGTGTATTTGCCAAGGCTGCCTTTTCTAAGTGTCTCTAAGTATGTAGACATATCTGGTCTTTGAGTAGAAAGTGGACATTTTCACATAGGAGCCATAAAGCTGCCCCAAAAGACAGATAAATGCTTCAACCCCTTCCTGTTCAAAAGTCAACATTACTTAAATCTCAGACATGGATTAGGATGGTCCCAACCTAGCACAAAGGTCCCAAAGCAAACAAATGAAGAAGAAATTTTGAGTCTCTAGAAGATTACAAAGAATCACGAGATGTATGACAGAGCAGGAGGGGTGTAGCCCCAGCAACATGTCAGGAGGTTAAGCCAGTTCAGAGCGTTCCAGTCAGTGAGAAATGTTTAAGAATGGAGAATGGCTAATATATTTCTAGGAACAATGATGTCTGCTATCAAATTTGAGGGTATTTCCTTTACTGACTAGAATTACCTTCTAATATCTCTAAACCTTCAGTAGAAATCTGTTATCTAAAATAACCAAATGTTTGTGGTACTTTGTGGGTATGAAGGAAGAGGAACACAGACCCAGAAACAAAGAAAACTTTTCAAGGCAGGCTGTGACGAGGCAGTGGGATTCAGGATGGAACATAACATCAGAACATAAGCCCTCCCTGGAAATCCAAGGGACGATACCAGTGGCAGAGGTAGGTGCACTTTGTACAGTATTAGGATGGCTGCATGAACCATCTTTTTTGGACTATAGGATAAGACTTGAAAGATGGAGAATTTGGGAAGTACTAGATTGCAAATGATTGAATATAAATCGTTCCCAGTTGGAATGACGCTGCTCTAAGGGGTGTGGTGGGTAGCCTCTAAGATGGACCCCAGTGATCCCCACCTCTCGGTATTCATACCTTTGTGGAAATCCCTCCCTTTGATTATGGGTTAGATTTAGTGATTCACTTCTAGCAAATAAAATACAGCAGAGGTGATGGGATGTCACTTCTAAGATTAGGTTACAAAAAGATTGCAGATTTCATTTTTTTTAAAGATTTTATTTATTTATTTGAGAGAGAGAGCACAAGAGGGAGAGGGAGAGGGAGAAGCAGACTCCCCGCTGAGCAGGGAGCCCGACACGGGGCTCGATCCCAGGACCCCGGGATCACGACCTGAGCCCAAGGCAGACGCTTAACTGACTGAGCCACCCAGGCGCCCCTGCAGATTTCATCTTAGGCATTCTCTCTTACTCACTCTGAGGAAAGCCAGCTGCCATATTGTGAGCTGCCCAATCGAGAGGCCCACACGTCAAAGAACTGAAGAAGGTTTCTAGCCACTAGTTAGCAAGAAGCTCAGGCCCTCAGTTCAACAGCCTGCAAGGAACTGAAGAATGCAAACAACCACATGCGTGAGCTTGGAAAGGGATTCTCCCACACCAGGTCTTCAAATGATACCATAGCCATGACCTGCAGCTTGACTACAACCTCATAAGAAACCTTGAGCTAGCTAAGTTGTACCTGGATTCCTAACCTACAGAGACTGTTAGAAAATGAATGTTTGTTGCTTTAAGTTCCTAAGTTTTAGGGTAATTTGTTATGTAATAGCAGATAATTAATTCAGTGGGAGAAATAATCAAGTGTATGTCAGATAGTTGATAAATTTGGGAGAGGACTCTGATTTGGAATTCTGAATGGAATTAAATGTTTAATAGAGTCAGAGTATAGGAAATACAATGATATGTTCAAGGATGCATCATTGTATAAAGCAGCATGCCATGGAAAAGTATGCTTTTCCATACGTTTGGTATAATATCCAAAGTATGATATTATACCAAAGCTTCTGGTTTCATGATTCCACTTTATTTCTAAGATATGTATGTAAATCTGTCTTTTTTTTTTTTAAAGATTTAATTTATTTATTTGAGACAGAGAGAATGAGAGACAGAGAGCATGAGAGGGAGGAGAGTCAGAGGGAGAAGCAGACTCCCTGCCGAGCAGGGAGCCCGATGCGGGACTCGATCCCGGGACTCCAGGATCATGACCTGAGCCGAAGGCAGTCGCTTAACCAACTGAGCCACCCAGGCGCCCTGTATGTAAATCTGTCTTAGAACAGACAACTCAAAGGCTCAGGAGGAGCCTAGCAAGACAGCCCTGACTTGTCTTCCCTTCCTTCCCAGTGACATACCCTGAAAATACAGAAAGTTACGTAGGAATGCTGTTCAAAAATCTAGTAGATCCCAAGTAAAGCCAATTGCCAGAGTGTAGAGAGGGCCTTGAGTGAGGAGAATCCAAGAGGTCCAGGGAATTCACCTACCAAAGGTTGCAGAAGAACCATTCTCCTTGGATCTCTCCCTACTCCAGCCACACACAACAGTGTCCTCATTAGTAGATCTCTTTCTGGACGCTTTTAGGGATTTCAGTTCCCAGGATTCAACATCACTAAGGGCATAATATAGACAGATGGGGGAGCACTGTATCCAGAGATATCAGTTGATAGTATACAAGAGTAGAGGCAGAGAAGGCACTACAGCTTCCTTACTCTCATCAGTGTATTATTTTATCTTAGCCATGGGTTTCTACAACACATTCCCAGTGTCTCCCATCCTTATATTTGCCTTGTTTTCATCCTAGAAATCAATCAATATCTAAATACATAGTTGCCAAAGTTCTGTTCCATTTTAAATTGTGATTTTATTTAATGTTAACATTATAAGTCCATGTCTAGGAGCTGGCTGTAACAGGGGCCTGGTTAGTCAGATAGTGTGGGGTTGCAGCTAAAAAAGCAGTCTCCAGACAGACTGGTTGGATTTGAACTCCAGGTTTCCTACTTACTGGCTGTGTCACCTTGGGCAAGTGACTGAATCTATCCAGGCTTTAGGTTCCTTACTTATAAGATGGAGATAATAATAGCACCCATCTGATAGCATTATTTTGAGGATTCAATGAGTCAATGCTTGGAAAGTGCTTAGAACAGCCACAGCTCCACAAATGGGTCTGCTCTCTGTTGGCCATTAGCTTTGTAATAGAACAGGAAATGATGGGGCAGGGGAGGGGTGTTGGTAGACACGAAGAGAAACTTTAAGCTTGCCCAGTACAGAGTTCCTTTTGCCTCAGGAGTCATCCTGACCCAGAAACAGCATAAGTGGTGTGACAGAAGGCTGTTTTGTGTTCCCTGAAAATCCCAGATTAATATTAACACTCGTGGGATAGTCTCTGGAGACCCGGACTTGGACCTGCTTACACGTTAACCCTGTTGGGCCTTAACTCATACATATTCACTCAGACAAGACTGGTTTAAACTGGGGGGGAAAAGTCAGTTTTTTGGGGCCTTTGTTTTTATTTCATGGTTCTTTCTTTTGAAAACTGGATGATTTATGCTCTTGCCCCTCTGGGAGCAGAGCAGGTCATAAACTGAAAACAAATGTCTGCAGAAAAAAAGAAGTTTCCAGACGACAGTCCTTCTAACAGACAGAACATTATCTATTCAGTAGAGAAAGTCAAGGTTGCTCGCTTACTGTTTTTTAATACTCTAAAAAAACCCAAAAACCACACCCCTGAGAGTGGCCGCTTTTCCATGGTCATCTTTATCTAAAGCTTCACAGTGAAGAGACTCCTACCCCCAAAGAATAGGGAATGGAGGCCCAAAGACTAACAAGAGGCACGAGCCCCCATCTCTACGGAGCTTGTTCTTTGGGTTAAACTCAGCTAACTTGGAGGAAGGCTTCTGGTTTGAGGTGGGGCAAGGGAATTCTGCAGGGCATAAAGAGCTCCCTTGCTCTCACTGAACTAATCAACACACACAAGTGCACACTCTGAGTCTCTCTCATACATCTTGTATGCACATGCTACTAAATGTCACATTTACTCTAGAGTTTTGTGTATATGTGTCTGCATGTATACACGCACATGCGCACACACACACACACTTCTCTCTCTCTCTCTCTAGTCACCTATAAACACTCACACCTCAAGACACATTCACAAATACAGGCACATATGTGGTGGTCATTGTCCGAGGTGTTGAATCAGAGAAGATCATGGAGGGTGAGGAGCTTACATCAGTTCAGAAAAGGGAACTTTCTGACACATTACTATCAAAGTAAAACTGATTCACAGAGCCCCCCTCAAGGCCTTTGTAAGGATTCATGAGGGTCAAGTGCTAGGCCAGGAGTAGCTCCCTGCGGGCATTTATTTTTGTCTTTAAATTCAGTAGTTTGGGGATGCCTGGGTGGCTCAGTCGGTTAAGCATCTGCCTTCGGCTCAGGTCATGATCTCAGGGTCCTGGGATCGAGTCCCACATCAGGCTCCCTGCTCAGCGGGAAGCCTGCTTCTCCCTCTCCCTCTGCCTGCCGCTCCCCCTGCTTGTGCTCTCTGTCTCTCTCGTTCTCTCTCTCTGACATATAAATAAATAAAATCTTTTAAAAAATAAATTCAGTTGTTTGAAATCTTTCAATTCAAGATAAGAAATTCTACCTGATTCTGAGATATTAGAATAGGAGAGAAAGATGGATTTCAGTCCTCAACCAATTAGCATGCATTTAATGGGTGCCTGCTGTGGGCCAGGCAGTGCCCCAGGCACTGGGACAGAGGGATGCCTGAGACAGGATTCCTACTCCATCATAGTCCAACAGGGGAGATGAAACCAACATACGTGAAACAGATAATCCAGGGTCAAGGTTATACTGTCAGTGCCTAAAAGGACCTGGTCTTGTCAAACATGTTCATTTTGGCAATGGGATACCGATATCCAGAACGTCATTTACTTATGGCCACACAACCAGATATTAGACAAATGCTTCTTGATAGAATTATTCTCTCCATCCCTCTGCATTGTTTTGTAATTATATATATAAAATATACATACATATATATATATACACATATATAAAACAACTTTAGCATGGTTCTGTGTTTTAATTAGGTACCACTGTCTGTTCCTTCTCCAGAATTGGGAGGTCCCACAAGGTAAGAGCTGATCTTATACATTTTCAAAGCTCACAGTGACTGACACGGTCATAATTATCCAGATGGTGCTCAATTCATCAGCCTAAAGTGATCTGACATAGTCCAGGTAGTTCTGCTGTTGGTGCAAGGCTCCACTTGTTACACAAGAAAGCAGCACAGGTAGTAGAGAACTAAATCTTGGATACAGATTCAAGGTAGAATACTTCAAACTTGGCATAAAAATTACAGACATGTTTCCAAACCCTTCTGTTTTCTTATCTGTTTTGACCTCAGGTCTTGTATAATTATATGGATAAAGGTAATGCATTTTTATTTCAGCCAGCAGGAAAAGGTCAGGATCCTCAGGGTGCTTTTGACTCTTCATATTCACAGACAGAATCGTTGAAAGGTTTTGATATATTTCACCTAGGGGTTTTTTGAAATGATACCAGGTCACCCAGTCATCAAACATTTATTTCAACAAGAATTTTTAAAATCATCACGCCAAACACTGGGCAAGTTGTTGGCTACAAATTTGCCTGGCTGAATTATTGGACGCATATTTTATGCCCAGAAAAAAAAAAAAAACAACAACCCAGCACAGCCGTTGTATTATTTTCCCAGGGCTTCTGGGAATTGCCATAACCTTGGTGACTTAAAACAACAGAAATTTATTCTCTCACAATTTTGGAAGCAGGAAGTCCAAAGTCAAAGTGTTGGCAGGGCCATACTCTGCCTGGAGGCTCTAGGGAGAATCTTCCCTTGCCCTTTCCTAGCTTCTGGAGGCTCCTGGCAATTCCTTGACATTCCCTGGCCTGTAGCTGCCTCACTCCCATTTCTGTCTCTGTCGCCTTCTCTGTGTCCTCACCTCTTCTTAGAAGGAGTCCCCCCTAAATGCAGTGATTTCATCTCTCGATCCTTAATTGATTACATCTGCAAAGATCTTATCCAAATAAGGTCACACTCTTGAGGTTCCATCTGGGCATGAATTTGGGGGGACACTATTCAATAGCTGTCATTGTACTTTGCTCGCTTGGGTCTGCAGTGACAAGACTGACAGTGAAAGAGATGATCATGGAGGGCAGCTTCACTTTGTTTCCATGAACCAGTTCCTTTCATCTTTCTTCTGGTTCTCCATAGTCTGACTCCCTGTCCTGCACAGACCCAGACCCAGACTGCTCACCTGGAATTCGGATTTCATGATCCGTGTGACTCTTTGACATATGACACTAGTCCTTATGTGTTCCAAGCTGTTGGCCCATGCTGTCACGAGTACCCTGGCTCATCTGGATTTGAGCGCTGCCTGTCATCATCTGCCCTTTTTCATTTAACAGATATGCACTGGATACTTCATAAGAGTCAGGCCCTGTCTTGGATGCTGGATTCTCAGGGATGACAGATAAGGTCCCTGCCTCATGAGTAATGAGGGTTGGAAATGGGAAAAACAAGCAAACAGATACTTGGAACCTAGAACAGTTTCTGGTGCATAGTAGGTGTTCAATAAGTATTTGTGATTTGGTAGAACTAGCAAGATAGTTTCTGATAGTGACAGGTGATAAGAGGGAAATAGATTAGTGTGAAATAGGGCATTTAAATAGGTTCAACACAGAAGGCCTCTCGAAGAAGGTGATGTTTAAGCTACAATGTTAAGAAAAGGAAGGAACCAGCTGAGGACACATGTCTAAGAGAGAGGAAAGAGTAAGTGAAACATCACTGAACTAAGAACAAACCGACTGTATTTGGGGACAGAAAGAGAACAATGTGACTGACACAGACCGAGCAAGGGGGGAGACTAATACAAGATGGTGTCAGAAAGTAGAGGTAATTCTGCTCAGTTCTGCTAGACACGTAGATCAAACAAAGGAGTCTGGATTTTTAATTTCCACTGCAATTGGAAGCCATTTGAGGTTTAAGTAATGAATCGATGTGATTTAACTCATGAATTAAAAGATCACTATAGCAGCTCTGAGGAGGAAGGATTGTGGGAGGCAAGACTGGAAGAAGGGAGAAAAATGTTTTAGCACATAAACAGGTTATAGGTGGAAAAGATACTGATTTTTTCAGTCCGTAGTGTAACAAGGAGAGGACAGAGCTGGCCAAAGTCACAGGGTTGGTCTGTCTACAGACAGACTCATCCATTAACCTGAGCTTACTGAATAAATAGCATCATTTTCCATGTCTGCCACAATGTGAAAAAGATCGGAAAGCCCAGCACTGATGAACATTTTTCATGTTTTCTGATCATCAAGCTCCTTTTACACACCCTTACTGTGTTTGGAGAATTTCCTGCTGCAGGAACCAGCCTCCAAGATGGCCTCCAGTGATCCCACATCCTGTGATTCACACCTTTGTGTGGTCTCCCACACTCAGTACCAGGGTTTAGCTTGTGTAACTAAGAGAATATGACAGAAGTGATTGTACATCACCTCAAAAATGAAGTTATGAAAGGCTGTGGCTTATATCTTGGGCCCTGTCTCTCTTAGATAACTCGCTTTGGGGCACCCAACTGCCATGTCTTGAGAACACCCAGGTACTAGGCCTATCCAGCCCAAATACCCCTCCCCCCGCAACTCTATCTCTGGAGGTCTGTATTCAAAGGCAACAGCCATCTTTTGCATTTTAACTTGCATCCATAGAATAGATTCACTTCGCTTTAAGTGAGTCTCACCCCCAATTGAGCCTAAAAACTACTGGAAATCAAAGGAAAATAGGAACGTAATTGAGGGAGAAAAAAACACTTAAAAAAACTTGTCTACTTTTTCTTTCTTCAATAATATATGCAAGACATTTTTCTCCAAAATGGCATAGTAAAAAGCTAACAAAAAAACAACTCACAAAACAAGCTTTGAATATATCTTTTAATATCCTACGCCATTTTAAAACAAAAAATGAACAAGACTACCTCTTGCCATTTTACTGAGTCAGTATCCTTAAAGTAGTTCACAAATAACATTATGTTGCTTAAAATATAACGATTTCAAATAGGACAACCAATATATAATGACCCCTTTTTTTTAGATCTCAAAGAAAATTAAGGCATGTGCTTTTATTTTAATCAATGAGAGTTAAAGTTACAGATTAAAAGGTACACCTCTTCTAATTAAACCATTAAAGTCAGGCAGTCATCTACAGTTCATTAAAGTTCAGATTTTGCGTGAAACCTTCATTATCTGAACTTGATGAGTTCCCCTTTCTTTCAATACATTGCATTCACACAGAAGATGTCTGATCGCAAAAGGCCCTTCGAGAAATGTGAAATAGCCCTCACCCTAGCTTACTCTTGTGCCCTGACGAACCTGAAGAATTCTAACCTTTTTCAGAAACACATACTCTTCCATAGGGAATAACATGGTTCAAAAGGGGGAAAAATAGCTTATTTGCTACATCCATATGTATTTAGGGAAGCTGCTTTGTACTGAAACAGAGTCTATTACTTCCTCTACTGGCCAAACCCTGAAAAGAGTTCCTCTTTTTCAAACAAGAAAGCAGAGGTTATTTAACACACACACACACAGCACATATTTTAGAGACCCCTATGAAAATGAGAGAAATGAGATAATAGAGAAACAATCAAGTACTGCCCTTGTATGAGCAGAGAAAAAGTATTTGTGTGGTAGAGAACAGTAATTATTTTGCAGTTATTGAATAGGAGGAAACCTTACGTCTGGTTAGTGGAAACTCTTAAAGATTTATTTATTTATTTATTTATTTATTTATTTATTTATTTATTTATTTATTATTTATTTATTTATTTATTTATTATTTATTTATTTATTTATTTAAGAGTGAGAGAGAGCTGGGGAGGGGCAGAGGGAGAGAGAGAGAATCTCAAGCTGACTCCAGGCTGAGCATGGAGCCCGATGTGGGGCTCGATCTCACTGACCCTGAGATCATGACCTGAGCCGAATGGTTAGTGGAAACCCTTTATACAAAATTAAAAAAAAAGATACAAGGAGAAAACTTAAGTATGGAAATTTAATAGTCAACCCTGAAGTTCTCTCCAAAACCCCTTGCATTTAGTGAGCACTCAGTAGACATATGATTGATTGGTTGATTAAGTGTGATTAAATACTGAACTTTTCAGCAGACAACCTGAAGCTTGGTTCTTTGGATAGAGTGAGGGCTGAGAAAAGTGTACAGTCTTATGGTCTTCTGAATAAGGCTGGAGAGACAATGAAATGGATTCTCTCCCTCTCTCCCTCCTCCTACCTTCTCTGTCTCTCTTTGTATAACTAGAGATTTTTGTCCAAGCCATTTATTGCTAAGCAAAAGATCAAGAAAGGGATTCTTGAAACTCTTCCTTATGTGCTTAATGCTTACATTCTTGCCCATAAATAGGCACGTTGACCCCTTTTCTTAATAAGCAGGCACTCGAGTGTGGTCAACCTATTTTTAACACTGAGGATGAAAGGAAGTTTAATGTGGAAGACGAGGAAAGGTATTGGCTATTTGGAGTCGTTTCTTCTGACACCTCTTTATCTAGTTGGATATTTCACGACCACCCCCAACAGTCTAGCCAGTTTTGGACTTCATCATCCTCTTCTCTCTTTCCAGCATCCGGAGTGACTCCAGCAGTTTCCCAAACCTGTCCAGGGTGAGGGACATCAGCCACTTTGAAAGGCACTCCAGGGATGCAAAAAGAATTACAAAAAAATTACTTGGTGGCAGAAGGTACTTAGGTATAGATTTTTGTCGGTCAGCAGAATTCTGACCTCTGCTCTCTCCCCTGTCCTCATTCAGACAAGATGAACAAATGTAGAACCACGAGTGTCTACTAAAAAGAGACAGCAGAGGAGTGCCAGGCCCTCTGACCCAGAACATTGCCTTCTGTTCCTTTTAATATACTCCTTTTATGGTGTATCTTTTAAATACTAAAGCCAATAAATCTCTACTTTCTTTAAAGTCAAAGAAATTGGATTTATAACTTTGTAACCAGCAATCATAAAACTGGGAAGGAACTGCACAGCTCAGGAAGGAAGAATAAATATTTTGAACACCCCAGACCCAACCTGCTATTTGGTATAATGATAACGGACGCATGGGCAAAGTTTGGCCGCCCAATCCAAAATCTGCTTTAATTTCATCTCTCAGGAAAAATTCACTCCTAACAGGGCTCACAGATTTAAAAGGAGATTGATGCCCAAGATGAGAGAATGCTTGTCACAGAACATGAACTCACTTCTCGTCTCGTGGTCCAGGTGAATTATAGTACAGGCTCTAAAGCAAGTGTGAGGATGAATTCCTATCAGGATTAATTAAACAGGAGGTCTGGGAGGGTTTCACAGGAGCAGTAATCACTGGGAAATAGCATGGGCTCACTAAAAACAAATGCCAGTTGAATCTTACCTTCTTTTGTTAGCGGCAACTATCTGGCAAGGAACGGAATAAAACAAAGGCCAATGAATAGGAAGTTCTGCCATTAGGAAGTCCTAACTATTTCCCAAGAACAGAATCTGAGTCTTGGATGCAGGAGTAAGGATATGGTCTAAGAGCAGCATGAAAGACTTACAGGATTTTTTAAAAAATTATTTCCCCCCAGCTTTATTGAAGAATAATTGACAAATAAAATTGTATATGTTTAAAATGTACAACATGATAATTTGGTATACATATACACTGTGGAGTGATTACCAAGATCAAGTTAATTAACACATCCATCACCTTGTAAATTTTTAACTCTTTTAAAAACATTTTTTTTTTTTTGTGGTCAGAACATTTAAGATCCACTTTCATCAAATTTCAAGTACACGATCCCATATTATTAACTATAATCACTATCCTGTATGTTAGAGCCTTATAACTGAGAGTTTGTACCTTTGACATACATCTCACCATTTCACCAACCCCAACCCATCTTTCTACTCTGTTTCTATGAGATCAGTATTTTTTGTTTGTTTGTTTGGTTTTGTTTTTTAGATTCCACATGCAAATGACACCATGTAGTATTTGTCTTTCTCAGTCTGGCTTATTTCACTTAGCATAATTCCTTCCAGGTTTATCCATATTGCTAGAAATAGCCGGATTTCTTTCTTTTTTAAAGCTGAATAATATTCCTGTGCGTGTGTGTGTGTGTGTCACATTTTCTTTATTTATTTGTCCATCTATGGACACTTAGGTTGTTTCCGTGTCTTGGCTGTTGTGAATAATGTTGCAATGAATATGGGGTGCAAATGTCTTTTTAAGGTAGTGATTTCATTTCCTTTGCATATAATACCCAGAAGTGGAATTGCTGGATGCTGGATCATATGGTTGTTCAACTTTAATTTTTTTAAATATTTTATTTATTATTTATTTATTTATTTATTTATTTATTTATTTATTTATTTATAAATATATATATTTTTTAATTTTAGAGAGAGAGAAAGAGCATGAGCAGGAGGGGCAGAGAGAGAGAGGGAGAGAGAATCTCAAGCAGACTCCACGCTGAGTGTAGAGCCAGAGGCAGGGCTCAATCTCACAATCCTGAGATCAGACCTGAGCCGGAATAGTCATATGCTTAACCAACTGTGCCACCCAGGTGCCCCAAGATTTATTTATTAATTTTAGAAAGAAAGAGAGAGGGAGAGAGAGAGTGGGGGGAGGGGCAGAGGGAGAGAGTCTTCAAGCAGACTCCCCACTGAGCGCAGATCTCCTGATCCATGAGATCACAACCTGAGCCGAAACCAAGAGTCGAACGCTTAACTGACTGAGCCACCTAGATGCCCCTTCAATTTTAATTTTTTGAGGAATCTCCATTTTGTTTTCCCTAGTGGCTGCATCAATTTATATTCCTACCAGTGGTGCACAAGGATTCCCTTTTTTCCACATCCTTGCGAGCCACCATTCTGACACCAGAATATCACTTTCACATATTCTTTTGGTTAAAGCAAGTCACAGGGCTAGCCCAATTCAAGGGGGATGGGAAATAGACTCAATTTCTTGATTGAAGGAGTGGTAAAGTCACAGTGAAAACAGACATGTGGAATGGGAGGGATAGTTGTGGCTGTCTCTGGAAATGATCTATCAGTTTGTCCTTGAGAAAATTATTTAACCCCTGATTTCACATTCTTCACCTGTAAAATAGGAAATAATAACACCCACTACTTAGGAATGTTGTCACTAATAAATTAAGAAAGTGTGTTTGTTTAGTTAGCATCTAGTACATTGTAGTAGACACACAACAGCAACAACAAGAACATATATTGACTGAGCCCATATTATGTGGCAGAACTGTTCTAAGTACTTTATGTAATCTTTATAACAATTCATTAATGTACATATTAGTATTATCTGAAGAGAAACCCTAGGCACAAAAATTTTAAATAACTTCCACAAGGTTGGTTCTAGATGTAAATCACGAATGTCTTATTGCCTGCTACATCCAAAGGGCATTTCTTAGTTTTTGTCTCTGTAGGTTCTGTTGACAGCTGATGCTGTAGATCACTCCATCAAATGTTCTTCCTCCTTTGGCCCCCATGACGCCCCTCTGTCCAGTGTTTTCTCCATCACTGCTGCTTTTCAATCTCCTCCTAACTGAACCACATTTTTTTATCTTATTTTAGGATTTTATTTATTTATTTGATAGAGAGAGACAGCAAGAGAGGGAACACAAGCAGGGGGAGTGGGAGAGGGAGAAGCAGGCTTCCTGCTGAGCAGGGAGCCCGATACAGGGCTCAATCCCAGGACCCCAGGACCATGACCTGAGCCGAAGGCAGACGCTTAACGACTGAGCCACCCAGGCGCCCCACTGAACCACATTTTAAATGACAAGCTCTCTCCCATTTTTCCAGCTCTCCTTAGCTGGAGGAATCCATCCAATATGGCAACTCAATTTCTATCTTTCTATGGATGATTTCCAGTCTCCCCTCTCTCCTAAACTCCAATGCTTCCAATTCTAAGCATTTTTCATTACTCACCACATATGACTCAGGTCAGTTTGTGAAACTTCTGTCTTTCATTCTATCTCATTCCAGTGGGTGCAATCTTGTCAATTAATACTTGAAATGTTTTTCAAATTTAGATGTTCTTAGCAATCAGCTAAGTGCCTTCAGCCTGATCGAGGCCCTCATCATATCTTGCCTGGCTTATCAAAGTACTTTCTTAACTGGACTTTCCGCTTTCAGTTCCTCTCTGAGGTAGTCACATCGGTGGTATATTTCTACATGCTTGAACACACACCCTCCTCCCCACCATTACTATACTAGCTCTAGCATCCCACTCTCTCTGCTTCCCCCTCCACAGTCACATCGGCTTTTCCCTCCTTTCAAGGACCGGCTTCTGTTCTACCTCCTCCACAGGATTCCTTTCAGCTGGCTTCATCTCCTTCCTAGTTTTCCTAGGACAGAGAGTCTACTTCTCTTTTCACTGTCTGGAGTTATCTTTATAACTCTGCATTTTCTCTATTGTTCTAATATAAGATCCTTGAGGCCCCGGCACCATTCGCAGCAGGATTTCAAAGCTTGTCTGTTGGGTGAACGCTGTGTGGCATCCTGAAATACCTTCCTGCACAGTATGATTTGCTAGGAGGTGGCCCTAGCAACAGCACAACCTATGGCTGAGTGCCAGCTGTAGAATCAACTGTAATTGTCTGTAGTAGGGCCTGGACACTAGTTTTACTTAAAGCTAAAAATAATAATTATTATTATTACTATTATAATAATACCTTACCCTGCCTCCCCAAGTATGAACTTTCTGAGTCTCAGGTTTTTCACTGGTAAAATGAGGACAACGGTTATACAGACCTTGCTGGGCTATCAAGGGAATTAAATGAGATTGTGTATCTAAAAGGCTGTGGCATAGTGCCAGGAACCCCTCCCCTGATCCCCCCCCCCCGCACCCCCCCCCCCACGAGTTCAGTACTTCGAGGTTATTTCTGGGCTTATTGCCTGAGATGCTGAAGAGGTGGGTGCATGAGAGGTGCCCAGAGTTCCCTTTCAGAAAGCTCAGATTCTGTGAAACTCTAACTTGGTGGATATGGGAGACAGGTTGGCAATCCCCGGATTTTGATTCAGTTGCTTAGAAAACCAGCCAGGATCTATGTCCCGACATCTTTCTCCAGAAGCCATTTATTTGACCTTAGTTCTAACGTGCAAGCCTCCACCGTCTCCAAAACACCACGGTGGTCGAAAACGTCCTGCACTTGGGAAATCCTTCCTTTGTTGGCAGATCTTGGCCCCGAACCCGCATTTGGGGATCTAGCACCCTGAGGCCCATGGTTTTTGCCCAGACGGCGCTTTTTCAAGTTCGAAGCCAGGACTCGGTTCTCCAGATCGGGCGGGTGTGGTCCAAATTGCACCTTTCGCGCCACGCACCCAACGCGCGCTTTGAACGCTCGCGGCGAGGGACGGTGGGAGAGGGTGTTGGTTTGCCTGAGAACGGAGGGGTGGGCTGGCGAGAATGCCCGGAGCGCGCCTCGCTCCCACTCTCCAAGCCTGGGCGCAGCCGCTCTGAGCGCCTGGTCCCGAGCCGAGTCCCGCGCTCCTCCAGGAGCCGGCGAGCGCCCCCTCGTCCGCCGCTGGCGCGGGAGTCGGGCCCACCGGGATCGCAGCCCGCGGCGCGCGCCCCTGACCCGGCCCCGCCCCCCGGCGGCCGCGAGTGGCGGGCGGGGCGCCGGGAGAGAGGCGCGCGGGGCTGTGCGGCGCCGCCTCCCCTCGGTGCCCGGGGAGGGACAGAGCGGCCGGGCGGGAGAGAGAGAAAGCCCGACCGACCGGCAGCCGAAGAGCTGCATGCAACCGGTGGGAGGCCGGGCCAGCCGGGGCTGGGGCTCGGGCCGTTCTTCGGCGGCTCCCTGACGGCGAGCGCGGACGGCCCGGAGGCGGAGGCTCTGAGCTGGCAGGCGGAGGGTTGTCTCCCGCGCCCGCCTGCCCGGCGCGGTCCGAGGATGCGGGGGGGCGATGCCCGGGGCCAGGGACGCGCTCTGTCACCAGGCGCTGCAGCTGCTGGCCGAGCTCTGTGCCCGTGGGGCCCTGGAGCACGACAGCTGCCAGGATTTCATCTACCACCTGCGGGACCGCGCCAGACCCCGGCTCCGCGACCCAGGTGAGTGCGGCCGCCGCTGCCGGGCGCGACCGGAGGGCCCTGCGCTGGGAGTTGGGGCCGCACCGGGGCCTGAGGCAGAAGAGCGACGCGGACTGGGGCGAGGAGGGGGGTGGCCGCCGAGCTAGAGGAGGGGATCAGGAAGCGGCGCGCCGTGGCCTGATGCTGGCCCCGGGCGGGGACCCCGGCAAAGACTGCTGCGCGGAGGCCGCGTCCGGGATCGGGGGGGGCGGGGGGAGGAGGCTGGGGCAGGGTTGGAGGGACCACGCCCGCCACCTGCGCTCCAGTCTCCAGGGCTCCGGGGGGCGGCTCCCGAGCTCCAGGCTCCGCGCTCCACTTCCCGGGCTCTGCGCTCGGGGCGAGGGGAGGCCGCGGCCGCTTCACCAGCGGTGGGAAGGGGGACGAGGCCGGAGGAAACTCTGGGAAGTTGGGAGTTGCGGGCGGCCCCGGCTGCGGCTGAATCCCGCTGGGCGCTCCTCACCTTCGCTTCGGAGCGCCCATTTCCCTTCCTTGGTCTGGGGTGGGAAGGGCGGGGCGGGATCTGGCGCTGGGCCGGCAACGGGGAGCTCCCGGTCCTGGGCAGCCGGGCCTGAACCGGTTCCCGGCGGGTCGTTTGGCGTGGAGGCGGCCTGGGCCTGGGCGCCCGACTCTGTCAGCTGCGGCCGCCGGGCACACCCGGCTCGGTGGGCTCGCTGGTCACGGCTGGGGCACCTGCAGTTATCCTTAGTGAAAGTTGCACAGCTCCTAACTTTGGAAAGTTCGTTTATTCTGGCATTTGACCAATTAAGGTTGGAGGAAGGAGTTTTTAATGGAGCCATTTGCTTTCCCTAAGGGCCCTGGGTCTCCCACATCTCATCCACTACTGGTTACCGAAAGACACATTGCTTCCATATGTTTTACTTGAGATTCTTCTTACCTGGAGAAATCATTTTCTCGAATATTCTCTCAACCTAAATATTAAAAAAAAGTATTGTGTTAAAGATGGGATGAGAAAATGGCCTTTGCCCGTGATATTCCCGTGTATAAATATTGGAAATGAGCTATTGCTGTGCAGGTTATCCAGTACAAATTTGCCTATTTTAAGCCAACGCATTATATATTACATATATGTTATATAAAAGTCTACTTACACAAAGGATAAGTTAGGGAATTATTTGATTTATAAAGAGATATACTCTGCGCCTGACTTAAATAGCATTTCTTGATAGCATATTCAAAATTGGTCTGTGGGGTGAAGAGAAATCATCTGCTAAAAGTTTATATCAGATTTTCCCTATTCGAAATCTATTTCTCTATTGAAAAAGAAAGATTGTTGTTCCCCCTTGCCTGTGGTTACATTAATTAAGTTTATTGGATGACCCCTAATGGGTTACTTCAAAGTGCAGAGTTCAGTCAAGAAATAACTGTTGATCCTAAATGATCTCCCTGGAGGTTCAATACCCAGCCTTTGTGTGGCTCATTGCTGGCTGTGATGTTCTGCGGAGACCACAGATAGGAATCAGAGCTCCTTATTTCATGAACTGGGAGTCCTGGATGATGTCCTAAGTGGGCAAAGTTTCCTCCTGAAGCTGCAGGAACAAGAAAATTATGTAGTATGCTTCACCCAAAGCAAATGCTAGTGTTGAAATGTCCCACTTCCTTGCCTGTAACTGCTCCACAAGTTTCCATTGTTATCCCACATAAGTAAACAGTTTCCCTTGGCTTTATGAGAGAAGATGGATGAGGCCTCTTGCCGAGTCTCCTGTTTAACACTCCACAACTTTTTGGCTGATTTTATGCCTCTGCTTCTTTTAATACATGGGCTGGATTCTATGTTCTTGGGCTTTCCTCCAGCCCGTGCCCCTCTGGATCTTTGGTTTGGGTTGGAAGTACCCTGCTTGTGAGGCAGGAGTGGGGCACTGTGAGCGCAGGGGTAAGGGGGGCTGAGGCCAAAGCGCACAGCCAAAGTGCATCCTCTTCAGCTCAGGCCAGAATCTCTCCTCACTTCCCTCCTTCCTCTCCTTGCCCACGGTAATTCCTACATTAGATGCATTTATCTCCATCCCTCTGATGCTGTTTGATTGTCTGAACCAAGAGTGGCTTTCATTTCGAGCCCTAAAGGCTGAGTGGCTGAAGTAGCTGCATTGCACAACACTGTGCATGGTACCCTTGTTGTTGGTTCCTGTGGACCAGAATAAGCATACACAGCGGCCCTGGGACGTGGGTCCCCGACACAGTCCTCTCCAGAAGTGAATGACTTCCTTTTCTGCAGAGGAACTCACCTGAACGCCATGTACCAGCGCTCTCTGTCCATTGTCTGTCCATGGTTACTCAGCGGCAGTTAAGTTTTCTCAAGCTCAACTGCAGAACTTTGGTTTTAAAAGAAGAAAACGGACATAATTCCCTGTGGGCAGCAGAAGGACACTGCATCTGGGATGTTTGTTCATTTTTTCAGAGGTCACAGACCAGGTGGCCCTCCTGAAGGGTTATTCTCTGCCCAGGCTGTGGTAGGCAGTGTGCTGAGGTGGGAGTATAGCACATAGCCTTCCCTGACTTGGTGTTAAGAGAGGATTTGATGAAAGAGCAATTTTTAAAAATGAAGCTGAGTCACAATTGGAACTGGAATGCCTCACCCAGCCTTTCATCTGTACCAACTATGGAAAGTAACGTGCTGATCTTTAAACTGAGTCTGGGCACTTTTGTCCATAGAGAGCAATTAGAATCCTTCTGTGAAGTGTCTTTATTGTTGTTTCATATATTGGCAATGTGGGGCATACACTTGCAAATCCCAGAGTATAGCCTTCATGACGGAGGGAAGAGCAAGGACAGAGGTCCTAAGATAGGGGCATCCTTGATGTGATCCAAGGAACAATGAGTTTAAGGGTGGCTGCAGAGAGAAAAAGATTGAGAATGATTAGAAATGTGGTTGAGGGCTGGGGGGGAGAGATCACATAGGGCCTTGTCAGCCAGTAGAAGGACTTTGGATTGTACTCCCAACGAGAAGGAAGGGGTTGAGAAGTGGCAGCACTCTGGCTGCTTGCTGAGAAAATGCTGTTGAAGATCAAGGACAAAGACAGAGAAACTTGTCAGGAGGCTGTTGTAGTGATCCGGACAGAGTGGAGAGCGGCTTGGCCAGCATTGTTGTAATGGAGGTGGTGAGAAGTAACAGTGCTAGGATTTGTTGATGGAATGGATGTGAGGGGTGAGAGAAGTAGTGATAAAGAAGACTCCAAGGCTTTTTGACCCAAGTAACTCCATTTACTGCAGAGGGGAAGACTTCAGGAAGAGCAAAGTTGGAGTGAGGAAAGAAATGAGGTTTCTGTTTTAATTAAAAAAAATATTTTTGTACATATTAAGTGTGTGATGTCTCTTACTTAGTTCAACAATTACCTGAAACATGAATGTGTTCTTTCACATTACCAACTGGTCTGTGCTCACATTTTGTAACTGGAGACTTCACACTCTCTCCTCAAGAGGGCCAAATGACTGTAGGACAGCATTTATTGTTAAAAGATTTTTCCTGATATGGGATGAAGAGCTCTGTTTAACTTCCACCCATGGACCTTCGTTGCAATTTTTTTGCAGTTAGAAACCATGGTTTTTTTCTTTGGCTCTAAAGAGGAAGAGATTTTAACTTTTCTTAACTTGCCGTTTCCACATCTGGAAAAGGAGGGAGGATTGGATCATGTGATCTCTAGGTTTTTACCACGTTTTATTATTTTCCTTTTTAAGTCTTTTCTTCTGTAGGATGCCAACCACGTCTGTGCCAAGCATTTTATGTAGGTCATTTCATTTGATCCTCATGATGTCTTCCAAGACCTTGCTGCCCCAAGTGTTTGTCTGTGGACCAGCAGCATCAGCAGCATCTGGGAGCTTATTAGAATGCAGACTCTCAGGCCCCACCCAGACCTACTGCATATGAATCTGTGTATACACAGGATCTTCAGGTGATTTGTAGGCACGTTCAAGTTTGAGAGATTTGTATGTGCAAATAAAAACTGAATCTCAGAGCTAAACTAGCAGCAAGGCCATGGGATCCATGGAGAAAGGGTTGAGTTTAAGTCAAAGTAGCTTCTTAGGTAAACACATCACAAGTACTAAGAATCTGAGAGTTACTGTCAGTGAAAATTTTTTCATTCACATAGGTATTTTTCGTAAGAGCCGCCTTCAGACCTACTTTGTCTATTCTGTTCTTCTATAAAGGATTTAATCTCTAACTGTAGGTTAAATTCTGTGCAGTTATGTTTGTTAAAAGGGAAATTCTGTGCAGCTTAGTTTTTAGGTTATGCATTCTTTTTGTTCAGGATACTGGGTTTACATTGACATTGCAGCTTTGTATTTCTAGAGATTGTTCTTCATTTTCTGGTCCGGGTGTGAAGCAGAGCCTTATGGCTCATCATTAATGACTCCTCCTTTCAAGTGGACATTAACCCTCTTAGGAAAAGCTTTTTCTAAACAAATGGTTTTCAACCTGGGCTGCACGTTCAAAACATTTAGGGAGCTCTGACAAAGATAAAACAAACAAAAAGCTACCAATGACTGAGTTTTATTCTAGACAAATTAAATCTGAATCTCTGGCGGTGGGGCCTGGTATCATTGTGTTTTTTAAGTTCCTCTGTTGATTCTAAAGTGTAGCCAAGTGGAGAACAACTGTCAAGACCATCAAGCAGAGGATGAAACCACCGAGTCTTCTCAGCTCAGTTCATATCTCTTTCCTGAAAAATTAGGAAAGATGGTATCAAAAGCCAGGGGTCTTGTAATAGTTACTACATACATCGACTGATTCTTAACTTCCTTTTGATAATATTACTCCAAATTTTTATATTGAGGATTCTATAAAAATATAATGAGAATCCATTATGTTTTATGTTTACCCGACTTGGGGGGAAAAAAAAAGAACAAATTGAGAAAATCATGTCCAAATAGTATTTCATTAAAAGGTCAGAATGTGGAATCTTCACTAATGTCACCTTATATTGAATTAGAATGAAATCATTTATTAGAAGATGTACATGTAAAATAATTAAATATAGTGTCTAAGGAAAAATCTTCAAAATAATCCTCAAGACTAAATATTAGTCTTATTAAAACTTTCAAAGATCGTCAAAAGAGAGTTAACCTTAAAACACTAGGTTTTTATGAATAGGCATTGGGATGATTAGGCACAATGGGATTAATTTTTAAAAATTAATGTTAATTGCAATCAGGAAATAGTCTTCTAAGGAACGAGTGGCATATTGGATGCACAATATGTGAAGATAATTTGCATTTACTTCGGTGACATTTTAGGCCTTCTTCATAAATATTTTATTTAAACAAGTGTGTTTTCATCTCTGTGGGATTCTTCTACATGGACCAGTGAGTGGTTTAGTCATGAGGTAATTATCAAGAGGGAAAAACAAAAGCAAACTGTGGCAAAGGCCTCACAGGCAGCCCTGTGGCCAGATGCCTCTTTCAGAATAAACAATCAAAAGCACAAACTTTTTGATGTGGGCTAACCTCTCAAGGAAATATTAAGCCAATACCTAAGGGGAAATCACCTAAAATGTCCTATTATGTATAGAGCATAAGCATTGCTTTCACTGTGAAAACATAATGGCACTTGTGTATTTGTGCGTGTACATGTGCTTTCCTGTATGATTGGCCTGCAAAAATTCAGAATGCTCAAGAAGGGTCTTGACTGAGTTACTTGAAGGAACTAACAAGTACACATGCTGAAATGGATAGAGAAAGGGGAGGAGCTTAGCAAGGAGGCCTAAGTGGGGAGAGCAATCTCACTTTTAAAAGGATAAGTACGGAGTATGCTTTTCTACTTTCTAAATGAAATCCCAATTTAAGCCATAATGTGCATCAGGACTTTTTCTCCTAAGTGTTTTATTGGGTTAGTTCTAGGAATGGCTTTCAACCGAAGCAAACCCTTAATGACTAGGTTTTACAGATCTCCTTGAAATATTGATGTGTCTTTGTGCATGTATTTTATCACACAAAAACTTTTATATCAACACTGATGGAACTGCACCTGAAGGGGGAAAAAAAAAAAACTCACCCGGGAAATCAAGATGACAAAGTGGAATAAAGCAAGAGCTTTAGAGTCAGAATCTGATCCTGCTCTTACTAGCTTTATGACCTGGAGCACAATATCTAATTCTTCAGTTTATTCATCTGTACGATGGGAAGGGAAGGCTGCTGTAACACAGTGTCCAGACCCAGCACTCCGGAGATTCTGGTGGCAGAGTTGTCACCTCTCCCCGCTTCCTCTCAGCCGTGATCTGTGGGCATGCATATGTTTTACCCATTTATAATCCCTCACACCCAAAAGTTCCCATTCTTCTTTTTTCGTGTGCTTAGCATGTGGTCTCTGCTCATTAGCTGTATGTCCCTAGGTGATTTCCGTGTCTTAAGTTTCCTCATCAGTAAAGTGGATTGCCAGTATTCAGGTAAAATATAGGATGCCCCGTTCAATTTGAATTTCAGATGAGCAATATTGCATGGGACGGACGTATACTAAATACCTATTATTTATCTGAAATTCAAATTGAACTGTGCACTTTATATTTTTATATGCTAAATCTAGAAACTCTATTTTAGTACCTATCTCACAATGCATGTGAAATACTTACCGCAGGGGCGCCTGAGTGGCCCAGTCAGTTAAGCGTCTGACTCTTGATCTCAGCTCAGTTCTTGATCTCAGGGTCGTGAGTTCAAGCCCCGCACTGGGATCCATGCTGGGCATGGAGCCTACTTAAAAAAAAAAAAAAAGAAAAAAAAATACTTACCATAGTACCTGGCACATAGTAAATGCTCAATAAATACTAACCATTATTACTATTACTGTATTTTTTCCATGATGAACAGTGATTGTGCAATTTTTAGGATGACTATATATCTATATTCCGGAGAGTAGGTAAATCTTTTTCACTTAACTGTGCTTTTTGGGCATTTCTAGCTTCTAATTTTTCATTACCTAAAAATACTGTGATGTATCTGTAGTATTCTTCCTTTTGGGACAATTTCTTCCCTTCCCTTTCCCTTTCCCTTTTCTCCTTCTTCCCTCCTTCTCTCCCTGTCTTCCTTCCTTCCTTCCTTCTCCAGTCTATGAAAAGGAAAATATATTGTAGCTCCAGGGCCTTGGGGCTTTGGCAGGAGGCTGCCCTGCCAGCAAAAGAGAGCCAGTGGAGGGCAGTTGTATTTCTGGGCTAGCTGGCAGAGGGAAGGCTCCATGATGCCATCCCACAGGCCAAGCACCAAGTGCAGGATGGACTCTTTGTGGATTTTGTAGTCTGAGAGTGCAGCCATCCTCCAGCTGTTTGCTCGCAAGAATCAGATGATGCTGGTCAGGTGGGATGCCCTCCTTGTCTTGGATTTTGGCTTTGACATCCTCAGTGGTGTCATTGGGCTCAGCTTCAAGGATGATGATCTTGCCCTCAGGGTCTTCACAAAGATCTGCATCTCTACATCTGCCACAAGACCATGGCCATCGACCCGCTCAGCCACCTCCTTGAAGACGAAGGGGTAGAAAATTTCTTGATAAATTATCAACATCGGGTTCAAATTGCTTTCCTGTAGATTGTCAAACTTAAAAATAGAAGCTTCCAGATATTTTACCAGCAAAAGATGGGTGTATTCAGGAATAAAAGAGAATTGCCATCTGGGACAAACAAGCTGTGGCAAAACCATAGGAAGTCTGGAGAACAAAGGTACACTTTTTTAAGGAGGAAAGGTGTTAGTTGGGAAGGCTGTTATAAACTAAAAGTCCATTGGAGTAAGCTGGGTTCCAAGTGTGGTGACTTCTCATTGGCTGAGCCATTGAGTGGATGAGGGGATAGGAAAGCATGTCTTCCTCAGCTGGGATAGTAAAGTAGCATCCTTGTGCAGGGTCAAATCCATCTCTTCCTATTGGGTCTGCAGTTGATTAAGAGTGGTAGGGTGGTAGGGTGTGGGAGCACCCCTTCCCAAACCTCCTGACTCCATATTAGTGAGGTTTCCCATTATTAACTTTCACAAGATTTGTGCCAAATATGCCTGCTATGAATGAACAGTATATCCACTAGCATTAGGTGGTAATAATGTCAGCAAAAACTTGCTAATTTGAGGTGCCTGGGTGGCTCAGTCATTAAGCATCTGCCTTTGGCTCAGGTCATGATGCCAGGGTCCTGGGATTGAGTCCCACATCAGGCTCCCCACTCCACGGGAAACCTACTTCTCCCTCTCCCACTCCCCTTGCTTGTGTTCCCTCTCTTGCTGTCTCTCTGTCAAAAAATAAGTAAAAAATCTTTAAAAAAAGAGCCTTAAAAAACAAACAAACAAAAAACTTGCTAATTTAACAGGTTTTAAGTGACTACCTGGTTCAATTTGTATTTTTTTGCTGGTGGTGGTGGGATTGAGTATTTTTAATACTTTAAACCTACCTATATTTCTTATGTGAATTTTCTGTGTTTACTATCATGTGGCAGTTTATTTTTGAGAATCTTAATGTTTTTATTGCTAATTTGCATTAGTTAAAATATAAGTATTGTCAGATTAGCTCACAGAAGGATTAGTTCACTGTGCAGTGAATGATTGCATTCATTGTCTGACTACAATCAATCATTATACTAGACTGCCTTTTAAAATTTTAAGGTTGCATCAACAAATAGGGATTCATTGTAATACTCTTTTTTGGTGGGGGAGGAGTTAAGCTTTAATTGAACAATGTTGAGAATTTAGAGTTTTTCACATTCTGCCCATAATGGCAAAGAAAAAATTGATACATCGTAACATTCTTTCCAATGCAAAGTACTGCCTTTATTTATGTGAAATATGAAAAAAAATTTGTAATATAACTTGGACCTCTTTTTATCTATGTTCTCTTTCCCTCTTTCCACCTCCTCCTTCTCTCCCAGCACTTATGAAGCCTTACTTTAGCCATACTGACCAGATCACTCTTTACTAATTATAATTAAGTCAAATTAAGAAGATATTGGAGTACCTCGTAATTGCCAGATGCTTCGTTAGGCATCAGTAATTCAAAGATCCATTAAACATGGTTACTGCCCCTATGGAATTGAGATAAAACAGTAATTGCAATTAATAAAATGAAGACAGGAAGGGAGATATATATGGGACACAGTGCAGGAAAAGAGGAGAGAAGTAATTAACTGGCTTGAGTGTATCCACAGAGGATTCCTAGAGAAGTTGATTCTTGGGCGAAGTGTTTTGCCTGGAACGTGTGGGTGGGAAGGACCTTCTAGGAATTTATAAATGCCCTATGACAGGAGAGGGTGGATCTTTGGTAGTAATAGGAAGTGAAGTATGTGTTGGGACTGTTGAGGGATGAGTCTGTTCTAGTGAACACTGATCAGATTGTGGAAGTCTTGTATGCCATTGTTAAAGTCCCACGGAGGACTTAGGCTGGAGCACTCTGATGTAGAAATCTTGAAAGAAGTACAATTTACTGTAATGAGTCCAAAGGATTCATTCTTGCAAAATACTCTTGGAGATTTCAGGATGAGGGAAGTTCTGTGAGTGCACATCTCAAGTCTCTCTGGTTCCTTGAAGAATGGGAAATAAGCTCAAGTGGGTGGTGATTGATGCTCTTCCTGTTCAAGGTAAGTTCCTGACAGATTAGAATCACTGAATGGGAGATCACCTATTTTAGGTCCCCAGTCATGTTACCCTGAAACTCAGGTATAATTACCTCACATAATTGCCTTTAGCAAGTTTAGTCGTCTGGTTCAAACATCTGGGCTCCAGATATAATTTCAGACTATGCCAACAGTGACACCTTGCTTCCTTGCCTGTTCATTTAATAATGAAAAAGCAACATGTTCAGTTGCATTGCAACCACTCAGTTTGTGGGTATGCACAGCCTGTTTTCTCTGATGTTATAGGGCCCAGTATCCATCCATAGTGCCTACCAAGCCAGGCTGTGGAGATGGTTCTTTCTTCTACATACAGGGGCTGCCAAGTAGTAGGCACAATTTGTTAAAATAATTGGATTGAATGCCCTTAGGCGGGTCATACACTCTCCACTTTTCTTATCCTCCCTTCCCCTGCCCACATGAATGAACTTACCTCATCACATTGATAGGATATGCCTGGCTACTGAAGACATTTCTATTTGCATCAGCTATAACACTACAGACCCATTAAAGGGTTTTAAGCTAAAAATTAAGGTGAACAGATTTTTCTTCTAATTATATCACTCTGGAGACAGGATGAAGGTTGATTGGAGAGATCATGATTGAAAACGCCATTTACTTACTCATCAAATGATTATTGATCATCTCCTATGTGCAAGGCTCTGTTCTATGTAGGGTACATATCTAGATACCTAGATACAGCATTGTACATGTGGTAGGAAACCAAACAAAATGAAAAGCTGGCCTTTGTGGAACTTATATGTTGCTGAGAGGAAAATGATAATACATAAATAAATTCACTAATTACTTAGTATGTTAGATGGTAATAAGTGCTAAGAAGAAAAATAAAACATGGAAAGAGAATAGGTGTGGGGACCAAAATGGCATCGCGGAAAGTTGATGAGTAAAAGGTCAGAAGGAAATGATGGGAGCAAGGCATGCACATGCCAGGGGAAGAGCCTTCCAGGCAGGGGAACAGCACGTTTAAAGGTCCTGAGACAGGCACATGCCAGGTATTAGCCAGGGGCAAGGAAGAGAGACATAGTAGGTGAGGTTGGAAAGGTGATGGCAGAGTGATCATAGGGCCCTATAAGCCATTGTAATGAATATGACTTTTACTCAGAGTAAGATGGGAAGTCATTGGAAAGTTTTAAGCACAGCAGTGATAATGTCTGCCTTAAGAACAGAAAGGATCACTTTGACCAGACTGTAGAAGAGTAAGGGTGGAGTCAGGGAGAAGAATTATGTGACTGTTGTAATTATTTATGTGAGAGATAATGGTGGCTTGGACCTGAGTGATGGCAGTGGAGATAGTAAGAAGTGGTCAGATTCCAGGTAGCTTGAAGGTAGAGCTGACAGGATTTTCCAGTGGGTGGATGTAGGGTATGCAAGAGAGAGGAATCAGAATGGCTCCCAAAACTTGGCCTGAGCAAGGGAATAGAGGTGTAGGAGAAGTAAGTTAGAGGGGAATATTAAGAGCTCAGTATTGGATGTGTTAAGTTGGGAATGCTTATTAGTGAGTGAGTCAAGTAGGGCTACAGATTAGGAAATTGGATATATGAGCCTGGAGTTGAGGAAAGATGGCTGGACTGAAGATACAAATGGGAGCATTGTAGGCATAGAGATGATATTTAAAATGAGTCTGGCTGAAATGATCCAGGAAGACAAAGGAGAGAGGAGGACCAGCACTGAATTCTGGAGCTCTCCAACACTAAGAGGATGGAGAGGAGTTGAGGAACCAGCAAAAGAAAACTAATTAAGATGGACCGGAAAATCCAAGAGTATTGACCTGAAAGCCAAAATGAGAAGCCAAGAAAATGGCGTATCAAAGAGGAGGGCATAAAAGTTGCGTCAGTGCTACCATTAGGTCAAGTAGAATGAGCACTGAGTATTGACCACTGCCATTAGTATGTAGAGGTCATCGGAAGTGAATTTGACAAGCAGTTTTGGTGAAGAGGTGGGGACAAGAGCCTGATTGGAGTGGCTGTAAGAGGAATTGACTGGCAAAAGTGGGGCAGTGAGTATAGACTATTTCAAGTTTTTCTGCAGATACCAGAGAAATGAGTAATTAGTTGGTGAGGGAAATGAGTTCAAGGGTTTTTGTTTTTGTTTTAAATTGTAAGAGAGAACATCACTAATGTGATGGGAATGATCTAGTGAAGAACAAAAATACATGTTGTAGGACAAAGGGGGACAATTATTGGAGCAGTATTCTTGAGTGGGTATTGGGATATCCTTCGTAGGTGCTCAAGAAAGAAGTGTAGCCTGTAGATATACATTTAGGAGCTATCAACATAGAGAGGATATTTAAAGCTCAGAAACTAGAAGCGCTTACCAAGGAATGAAGATTAAAAAAAGAAGAAGTCAAACAACTAGTTAGAGGTTAGGAAGATGAGAAGGAACCAACAAAAGAGACTGAAAAGGATCATCAAGTACAGTGGGAGAAAAATGAGGAGTACGGTGGCCTGGAAGTGCAGAAAGTATTCCTGGAAGGAGGGAGTGATCCTCCTAGTGAAATGTACTTGAAAGGTCAAGTAAGATGAGAACCCAGGACTGATCATTGCATTTAGCAACATGGAGCTTCATTGGCGACCTTGAACTGAGGGATTCTGAAGGAGTTGTGGGCAAGTGGAGTCAGTGATAGTCTGACTACAGTCTCTTTGAGAAGAGTTGAAGAGAACATATACTACATTTTTGAGTTTTATTGTGAAAGAAAAGGGAGGAGAAAATAAGTCAAAAGATGGTTTTTAAAGAGAGGAGAAAATAATTACATATTCGTAATTACATAATTCATAATTGGATGCTAGAGAGAAGTTAAAAATCATGCAGAGGATGTCTCCTCAGGCAAGGGAAACAAAAGTAAAAATAAACTATTGGGATTCTAACAAAATAAAAAGCTTTTGCACAGTGAGGGAAACCATCAGCAAAACAAAAAGGCAACTTACTAAATAGGAGTAGATATTTGCAATTGATGTATTTGATATTGGTATTGATATTTTGATATATCCAAAGTAGATGGAGAACTTATGCAACTCAACACCAAAAAAACAAACAAAAACAAAACTGAAAAAATTCACCAAAATCTGATTAAAATGGGCAGAGGACCTGAATAGACATTTTTCCAAAAAAGACATATAGATGGCCAGCAGACACATAAAAATGTATTTAACATTACTAATCATCAGGGCAATGCAAATCAAAACCACAAAACCACAATCAGAATGGCTAAAATCAATAAGAAACAAGTGTCAGTGAGGATGTGGAGAAAAAGGAACGCTCGTGCACTGTTGGTGGGAATGCATGCTGGTGCAGCCATTGTGGAAAACAGTATGGAGGTTCCTCAAAAAATACATATGATCCAGTAATTCCAATACTGAGTATTTACCCAAAGGAATGAAAAAACCACTTAGTTCAAAAAGATATATGCATGCCTATATTATTGCAGCATTATTTACAACAGCCAAGATAGGGAAGCAACCCAAATATCCATCCATAGATGAATGGATAAAGAAGACATGGCACACAAACACACTGAAATATTACTCAACCATAAAAAAGAATGAGACCTTGACATTTGCAACAATGTGAATGGATCTAGAGCATATAATGCTGAGTGAAATAAGTCAAAAGACAAATGCCATGTGATTTCACTCATATGTGGAATTTAAGAAGCAAAACAAATGAACAAACAAAAAGAAACTGAAAAACAAAGTCTTAAATATAGAGAACAAACTGATGGTTATCAGAGGGGAGATGGGTAGGGGGATGGGTAAAATAGGTAAAGAGGATCAAGAGGACCCTTAACTGTGATGAGAACTGAGGAATGTGTAGAATTGTTGAATCATGATATTGTACACCTGAAACTAATATAATAGTGTGTTAATTATACTTCAATAAAAAAAGAAAAAAATGACATAGGGGATTGAATTGCCTGAGTACTTGAGTAGGTGGGTTTTTCAACATTTCATTCATTGACAAGGAGTCAGGGCAGAGTATATGAGCCCGGGTGGGCAGATATGGTTTGGAGATCATATAGAAGCTTGTCTTATGACTGCTCTTCCATTATTAGTGAAAAAGGAAACAGCCAGGTTACCAGCTGCGAGTGAGGATAGGGTGGGAGGTGAAAACAGGAGAGGTGTAAGTGATAGCCAGAAGACGGGAGAGTGAGTGGATCAGAGAAGTGCAGGGTAATTGCTGGGCAACGTTAAGGGCCCACTTGAAGGTAGTGATCATGTATTTGAAGTGCTACCCACCACCACAGGCGTGAATGTTTTTCCCATTACATTCACCTGTGTTTGTGCAGGCATGAAGAGACAGGGGGTGTGTTTAAGAAGGGTCACACTGATGTATGACAATGAGAGAGGGACAAAAGATTTGAGGGCGTATAGGATGGAGGGATTGGGATGATCGACTCTGAAATCTCATCTGAGTAAAGAGGGGAAAGTGGACATGTGGAGGTAGTGAAGAGTTGGTAGGATTAGAGGGTTGTAGGTCCTCTGGTGTGGGGTGATTATTGGGAATGCAGTGAAAAGGAGGGGCTGCAGTTGTTGGTATAACCAGGTCTGGGGTGTGATTGTGGAATGAGGCACTAAGGTTGGGTGAAGGACAAGTTACTGAAGGAGACAGGGACAAGAACAAAAAGACTGTGGTTTTGGAAGTATTGAATTAACCACAAGTTAAGACAAAAGTAGTGTTGGAGAGAGTGACAACAAGCCGGGAATGGAGGGAAGTGGGGAAGTGGCCTGAGGAATGTAGACATCTGTGACAAGGATGGGCAGCTGGGGTGGAGTGGTGCAATTAGGCAGTATGAGATTCAAAGCCTGGAGATTTTAGAGAAAACACCAGAAATAGTAGACTATTAGTATTTGTCTAGGCAGAAGTGTTGAATTAATGTTTTAAGGTAATGGAATTGGAGAAGAGGGGATTGATATAAAACATATTTAAGGGGTAAAAATAATCGGTATACTGAGACAAAGTAGAAGGATCCTAATTCTCCGATATTGGGCCTAAGTGCCTGGGAGGATGGTCATGTGATTTATTAGGTTTGTGACAAGAAGTTGAGCATGGGTTTTTAAAAATATTTTTTTAAAGATTTTATTTATTTGAGAGAGAGTGGGGGAGAGTACAGACAGAGGGGGGGGAGAAGCAGACTCCCCGCTGAGCAGAGAGACAGATGCTGGGCTTGATCCCAAGACCCTGAGATCATGACCTGAACCGAAGGCAGACACTTAACCCCAACTAAGCCACTTAGGTGCCCCTTGAGCATATTTTATGGGGAAAAAAATAAGCTTAATTTTAAATACATTAAGTTTGAGGTTGTATAGGAGATCTGATGCAGACATCCAGGACAGTTGACTGGAGGACTATAGGGAAGAAGTTACTAGAAATCAGGGAGGGTGAGAAATGGTTGAATGCTAAGGCTCCTTCCAACTTGAAGGTTTTGGGGAAGTGATTTTTAGTTCTGGCTATGCATCAGAATCATTTGCGGGAACTTTTGAAGACATAACTGCGCTGTTCCCTGACTGACTAAATCAGAATCTTTAGGGGTGATTCCTAAAGTACCCCTACACATGAGTCTGGCACGCATCTGGGGTTGCAAATGACATGGATTTATGGCCTTTATGGATAGAAATTATTTTTTACAACCCCATTGTCAAAATAAATGCTTCAACCATCTGTATAAAACTGTTATATTAGGTAAGGAAATCCAAGCATGAAAATATTTTTACTATCTATCATTGATCCTTCTTTTTTTTTTAACCATAGTGGGAGTTATCCCAAATTATTAGCACAGCTGCTGTTGGCACAACTAATAATACATTCTGTAGAAAATTTAGCTGTAGGATGTAACTGTAGCATCCTGGCAGTAACGAAAATCATGGTCTTCTCTATTGCTAGACATGTAATATGATTATCACTTATTTTTAATTTAGGATAACTGCACTGTAAATCAGCTCTGTAAAAACTCTAACTAGGCTGTGAGCTTAGAGAAGAACATGGTTGCTTGATTCCTGTAGTCTATCACTTGTTCTTGCCGATATGTTCATTTCCTATCAGAAAAACCTGGGAAACAAAGAAAGAGGCATAAATGAGGGGCCACATTCGAACCACTTTTAACACTTTACGCTGAAAATCTCAGGTCAAACGTATTTTCAATGGTGATTTTTTTTTCCCAAATACTATGAATGTCAAGTGGTAGATAGCATAGCTGAGCTAGCTCTAAAGTCCTCCCCAGTTATTTCAGAAGGAAGGAGAAAACTGTTGTTTGCTGTTCTTTAATCTGTTCCACCACAATTGCTACTTTAGATTTAATGTCACTGTAATATACTGAATTTATAGGTCATCCTTCTCTGGGGCTTTTAAAGTACTTTGTGTGTATTCCTTTAATTTTTAGGTAGCTAAAACTCATCATGTCATGGAATCTATTTCAGAGAGAGTCTACAAAGAGAGCTAGAAAATCCCCCAAAGTGTTTCTTTTTTCCTTCCACATGCTGTTGGGAGAAGCATCTATTGATTCTAACCCCACACTGCTTCAGAGGCCATTTATGTGTGGATTACTGCAGCTTCTCTGGGGGGGATCTAATCCCCATAGGTTCAGTTTGAGAGGATCCACTCGGTAGGCCAATAAAGATTAAAATCACAGCTCTTTTCCATTACATTGGTTCTTTTGATCTTTTAATTTTTATATTGTCTCACACGTCAATGACTCAATCACAGTTGTCTTCCCAGTGCCTCAGTATGTGGGAAATGGAAAGTTGAACTGGACAGATTCACAAAACAAGGGCACTATAGCATATGTCTTTATAGTAAAAGGTGATGTTTTAGGGCTTGCAGTCACAGCACTAAGGAAAGTCATCAGATTTAATTCAGGGAATGGACAGAAGTGGGTGTTAAATGGTGGCTTTAATAATGCAGCTTAGAACATGGGGAAATGTCAGAGGAGGATCAGAGTTGGATGTGCACTACCTGATTTTTAAATACTCAGGAAATAGCTTCATTGAAAATATTAAAATAACAAGTGCAAAATATCTGTGGATTTTTTTAAAAAAGGTTTTATTTATTTATTTTGAGAAAGAGAGTGGGAGCAGAAGTGGGGGAGGGGTAGAGGGAGAGGGAGAGAATCTCAAGCAGACTCCATGCTGGGCATGGAGCCAGATGTGGGGCTCCATCTCACAGCCCTCAGATCATGACCTGAGCCAAAATCAAGAGTTGGGCACTTAACCAGTTAAGCCACCCAGGTGCCCCTCTGTGGATTTCATATCATCTTTATCTGCTCTTTTTTAAGGCCTCATGCTAATCAAACTAACATTCCTATAATAAACACACTGCATGTGACATAAAAGTCATCAAATAAGACTTATTTTAGCTTGGTAAATAGTGCTATAAACAATGGAGACCTACCAGTCACTAACTTTTAATAAATGAAATGATATTCAAATGTATTGAACTAAGTTTGTTCAAACTTCAGAAGTTAGAAACATCAGAATTATAGGGGGAGACTATGATACTTCACCGACAATGACACATCAATAGATAAAAGAAGTGGATGTTGCTAAAAGTTTGATTTATGTGAAATACCAATGGAATTTTCTAGTCACCAAGAGAGAAGAAATGTTCATGGAACATTTTTAAAAAAATGTTTCAGTACCATAAAAAAAGGAACATTAATTCCAAAAGATTAAATTTTATGGGCCACATTTACAGACCGTAATGCAACAAAATTATCAATAAGTGAATAACAAGTCACAACATCACCAGAACCCTAAACACCTGAAAATTGAACTCTTTCAGAGATCTCTTTAATTAGAAAATCAGATATGGAAACTAAAATTATAGACATTGAAAACACTATAGAAATGAAAGCACATATGTTAAAACTGTGGAGTGCTATATTTAGATGACAATTCATAACTTTCATTGGTTGTAGTAAATAGAGTGACAGAAAATGAATATACCAAGCATTAAATTTACGAACTTAGAAATGGAAAAATAAACCAAAAACATGTAGGAGCAAAACATTAGTAAAAACCAAAAGAACATATTAATGAATAGAAAGTGAAAAATAAAAACACAAACAAAAGCAGTATTAATAAACAAAACCAAGATGTGTTTTTTGAAATATACATAAGTAAATATTTTGCTATTCTGACCAAGAAAAGAATGTGAAAACACAAATATAAAACAAAGGGAATGAGAAGAAGGATTTAATAACAGATACAGAAGAGGCTGCTGCCGCCGCTGTAACCAAGATGGCCGGGAGACTCACCACCTTCTTCAAGGATGCCTGGGCCAAGGAGCGGTGCTGGTCGCATCCTTCACCATCGGGGGCCTCGCTCTAATTCTGCCCACCCTCAGCCCCTTCCCCAAATACGCCACCATGATCAGCCAGGCCACGACCTACAACTATCCAGTGCCCCTCCGAGATGATGGGAACATGCCTGATGTGCCCAGCCACCCCCAGGACCGCCAGGGCCCAAGCTTGGAGTGGCTGAAGAACTTGTGAGCACCCCTGGTGACATGGAGGAGGCCCCTCCCCTGAGCCAATAAAATGTGAAAAGCGACCCCTCCCCCCCCAAAAAAAACAGATACAGAAGAGATTAAAAGAAAATGCCTTATATGTAGTGTGTTTAGTGTAACCCAGTGGAATTTTCTACTGGGTGTTTACTCTGAGAATATAAGAATGGTAAAGCATAGGAAAGCTATCACTGCATGAGTAGGTTTTGTTGTATACGTATTATACATACATAATTATTTGTTTTAAGTTTTGATCATGTTTACACAAAATTAACATAAGCTTCTCCCATTTTTTTTCTATTACCCTCCATCCATTCCCTCATTAAAAGAAATAACTTTATTGAGGCATATTTTACATAGTATATAATTCAGCCACTTTTAAGTATACATTTTGGTGATTATTTAGTAAATTTATGAAGTTGTGCAAGCATCACTCTAAGGTTAGAGCATTTTCATTACCCCAGTAAGATCCCTCATGTCCATTCACTGTTACCTGGTTCCAGAAGGCCTCTAATTTACTTTCTGTCTCTATAGATTTGCCTTTTCAGGACATTTCGTATAAATGGAATCCTACAATAGGTGATCTCTTTTGTGACTGGATTCTTTCACTTTGCATGCTGTTTTTGAGGTCCAGCCACATTGTATAATGTGTCATTAGTTCTTTTTTATTACTGATTAATATTTCATTATATGAGTATTCCACATTTTATTTATCTATTCACCTGTTCCTGGGCGTCTGGGTTGTTTACAGTTTGGGGCTATTATGAATAACTGCTACTAAGAACATTTAGGTACAAGTTTTTGCGTGGAGGTATGTTTTCATTTCTCTTGGGTCCATACCCAGAAGTGAAATTGCTGGGTCATTTGATAATTCTGTGTTGAACATTTTGAGGAATTGCCAAACCATTTTCCAAAATGGCTGCACTATTTTACATTTGCGTCAGTAGCACGTGCGGGTTCCCATTTCTCCACATCCTCGGCAACATTCGTCATTATCTTTTTATTATAGCCATTCTAGTGGGTGTGAAATGGTGTCTTATTCACAATACATAAGTTTTTGGAGAAACAAACAAACACAATCATGTCAGGTAACTCCAAAAAGGCATCTGATAAAATTCAACATTATTCTTGATTGTACCTTAGGGAACAAAAAAGCTGCCATCTTAATATTAAGAAGATGATGGTGACAGTGACAATGTTAACAATTACAACTATTAATAATAATAATAATACCAATGAGACATAATAGAACCTGTTGCCAGATATCATTCTAAGCTTTTTATATACTAACTCCTTTAACACAGCCACCTTGAGGTAGGTTCTAGTGCTATCTCCATTTTACAGAGGAGGAAGGCAAAGAATCTGCCTCCACACAGCCTGTAAGTCATGGAGCTGGGATTTGAACGCAGCCATTCTGATGCAGAGTCTACCCTGTTAATCCTTATGCTTGTAATGTGGAGAATCTCATTTCATCTGGGCCCTCAGTGCTGCTTGGTAGTTCCTACTTGTCATCAGCCCTCTTCCTTGCCCTTCTCTCCTTCCTCTGAAGCTCTACCTCTACTCTCAACTTCCACTTCTCAGAGAAAATAAAGACTATGCAAAAACAAACAAACCTAATAGAACAGAAACAGAGTAACATGGCATCATAGTATTTGGTAAACACGGCATTTCAAATCAGCGGGGCGGGGGGAGGAAATGGATTATTCAGTAAATGGTGTTGGGAAGAGCACTGTATTTCTGCTCTATTACGCAAATTTGTCATGTGTTTTAAATTTTACGAAAAGTAAAATCATTAAAATTCTAAAGGAAATTATAATTTAAAATCAGGATTCTCTACATGTGACAGGAAAACATTGATAACAGTGGCTTAAATACAGAAGGTTCATTTTTTTTTAACATTTATTTATTTTAGAGACAGAGAGAGAGCATGAGCAGAGGGGGAGGCAGAGGGAGAGGGAGAGAGAGAGAATCCCAAGCAGACTCCCTGCTGAGCACGGAGCCCATCATGGGGCTTGATCCCATGACCCTGAGATCATAACCTGAGCCTAAATCAAGAATTGGACACCTAATTGATTGTACCACCCACTTGCCCCATGCACAGCTTCTAATTCACAGTCACCTCACGGGGTAAGATGGCTGCTGGAATTCCAGCACTCACATTTACATTCCTGGGAGAGACAAAAGAGTCCACCTCCAGCCCAAGTCTGCTCTTCTTACGGAACCTTTTTGGAAGTCCCTGTCAACACTTGTGCTCTCATCTCTTGATCAGAATTTAGTCACAGGGCCATACCAAAGCTGGGAAATGTAGTCTTTTGGTGTCAACCCAAATTCCAAATGCAATTTAAGTTTCATTGTTTTTTGGGAAAAGGGAAAAATAGGTATTGGGTGGCAACTGTGTTTTCTTTTGCAAAAGGCATTGTAGACAAAATGACAAACTACAAAATGAGACAGAATAATTGCAGTGAATGACATGTAATTAATATTCTTAAAATGTAAACAAATCTAATTAGTAAGAAACTTGATTGCCTGTGCTTTTTGGAGAGAAAGTATCAATTTTTTGGTTCTTCTTTAGATGTACATTATAGACTAGATAAAACTTAATCTTATGAGTACTTTTTTAAAAAAGCCATGTTGACCTTTTAGCAAGGAGAAACATTTTTTTGTTTGGGGTGTTTTTATTTTAATTCTCTGTCCCTCAAGGGCACGTACTAGGCTCATCTGTTTGATGCTACCCTCTATTAGTACATATACATTGCTGGGCTGTTTGATTTAGGACAGATTCAGCTAGATCACCTGAATGCTCAATTACCTGCTATGGTGAGAATCATCTGCTTTCAGATGGATAAGATCAAATCAGTAGCCGTTCTCAGTTTGGTGCTTCATCAGGAAGGGAATTAAAGTGAAACCATTAGCGGTCATTTTTCTAAATACTAATCACTGAATTTCAAATCCTGGAAAAAAACCTTGCATGTTTTTAATGATTATTATAGACTGGAATGTTTTTAACTGAGTTCAGGACTGAGGGACATTGGGAGGGGGGACTGTTTCTGGCCAGATTACTTAGACAACAATAATTCTTCACAGCTTTCTGTTAATATCTTCTGATTAACAAGCAAGTTGGAGCCAACTGATTTTGGCTATTTGGTATCCTTGGTAACCACGGTTAGATGATGAATTGAATCAGTTAAAATTAATTTCTTGTGAAAATCTGCTTCCATGAGAAAGTATTGGCTTTGGTATTTAGATGCACAAGAAATATGTATGTGTATATATGTATGTGTGTGTGTGTGTGTGTCTCAGCAGATGTGGAGAATATTTGATAAAAATCTACAAAGCCTAGTAAATTCAAAGAGTGGGGAAGATGAGGGAAGCCTGCAAGGGCTCTGCCTGTAAGGATTCTGCTTCTACCTGGAGAGGGACGATTTAAAATGAAGGAACCTGAGGCATAATAGCCACTGTGTGAGCTTTTGTTCAGCTACAGGAGTAAGTAGCCTTCTTTTCCTTGTATCTGTGAATGCTGTCATGACAAAGCTATTTTATTGTTACAGAAGTTTGGAAAAAGGTAGAGAACAGTTTTTTTTTCCCAATATAAAATCATACAATATATATTTTAGCTCCAAGCTCATTTTTAATGTCAATTTAGAAAGCATTTTCCTTTGGTCCCGATGGGTGCCTTAGCTGAGACCTATATCTGCTGCATACCACGCATTTCCAGAAGTGTACATTTAGGGAGTATTGCTAGAACAGGAAAGGCAGTGCTGGACCGCGTAGCATGGGCCAGGATCACTGGTTGTTGTGATAGGAGCACTGCCACCAGCCCACATTTGGAGCCTGTAGCAAAGGGGGGGGCTAGCGCCACCTCATTGTAGAGATGGGACCTAGGTCCCTGCAGGCCACACATTTCCCTAGAGGAGGCTGGGGAAGAATGGATGGTCCTGAGATCAGTTCCATATCAGATTTTGGCAAATGCTGACTTCAGGACAGACTGCTTGCTCTCAGAGGAGCTATGTAAGAAAGGAAGGAAGAAAAGCAGGAGCTGAGCTATCACAAGGTAAATCACGGTTTCATTCATAAGATTTTCTGCTTAGAATTTTTCTTTTTTAACCATCAAATCTGCCTTTGTTCTACAGTTCAGTACTTCCTGGGCAGTGCATGTAAAGCGAGTTCAAAGACTGTTTCACCACTTTATATTTGTGTAACTTGAGGATAGTTACCTAAATTCTTGGTGCCTCAGTTTTCTTATCTGCAAAAGGAAGATAGTAATGTTGATAGGGGAACCGTAAGATATAAATGAGACCATGGATTTGGACAGGACCTGCCTTCAGAGCTCAATCAATGTTAGTTCCCTTATTACTCCCCTCGGGAAAGACTTGTCTGAGCTTCATGAAAATCTGCACAAGTGACTTTGACACCATCCTTTATTTTTTGCCTTTTCTTACTTGTTCCATTAGTCTCTCTTTTTGTTTTCCACTCTTCTGGTGCCCTATCCATGAATGTTTTCTCTCCTTTTTCTTCGTCTTATTCCCCCTTGCTTCATTTTATCCTCCAAACTTGTTTTTGGCTCTTTTCTGCTGCTTTTCATAAATGAGGATGTAATGTAGTCTGGCTAATCATTCACCCTATGTGAAACTTCCATGTGCTGGATGCTGTCCTTGGTGCTGGAGTTATTGTGCTTGAGAAAGGCATGGTCCTTGGCCTCAAGGAGATGGATGACCTTCTAGTGGAGGATATAGACAAGTAAACAGGCAGTTACAGCGTAGTGCAATAAGGGAAAGTGCAGTGTGTTATGGAAACACATAGGAGGAGCACCTAACTCAAACTTGTCAGGAGTGGTGTCAAAAACAGCATCTCCAGGTAAGAAGTAAATAAGCTCTGACATGTTATGGAAGTGTGAGGCCAAGCAAAGCATTCAGACCAAGAGTTTTTAGGAAAGAAAACAACATGTGCAAAGGCTTGAATATTTGAAGTAGGGAGTGACCTTAGGGAGCCTGAGTGAGTTTAAGGTTGGCAGAGTTGAATTTGGGAGCTAGAGTGGGGGATGTTTATGTAACGAGAGATAAAGTCAGAAACGTAAGTAAGGGTCTTGTGGGCCATGTTAAGAATTGGGATTTTTATCCTAGTGGTAATGGTGATCTGTCTTACCACAGAATCCATAGGGCATGGAGTACAGTGGGAGGTAGGTGTAAAGGAAGTCTGAGGTTTCTGAATTAGGCAGCTAGGTCATACAGAATGCACAAGAAGGGGCAGGTTGAGGGAATGAGAGAGACTGAGTTGAATTTTAGAAATATGTGTTTGCGGTACGTACTAAATATGAGTTATAAACATGAGTCTGAAATGAAAAAGCGATTTCAAATCTTATTTTGAAATTATGGTGGTGATCACTTTTGTTATTGCCAACAGTTTTCTTGTGTCTTTTTGCATGATTCTGGTCCTTCTGCCTGTCTTTATATTTTGGTATGCATAGCTGGGTAATGATGGCTCTATTATATGTATCCAAGCGGGATCAAAGTGTGAGAACATAGTTGTGGTGGAAGAGAGAATCCAGGATGCACTTCCAGTGAAGGCAATTAGAATAAAATAGAGAGTGTGCAGCTCCTGGTATCATAGGGATTGCTTACAGGAACTTGGAGGTTGGCTTCTTTCCAAAAAGTGGAAGTACCATTCTAAGTGAGTCCCATGGCCAGAAACATCGACCAAGGATGGCCCCAAGGGAAGTGTATGAGTGAGAGTTTGGGGGGTGGGGGATAAGTAAGGTCTTAGCCTGCCTAGACTCAGCCTCCAAGATGAGATGTGTTTCTAAATCAGCTAATTTCATTTAAGAAACAACTGTGGTTATGTGATTGCTGAATTTATCTAAAAATGTTGAGAGTCTATTTTTATTTCTCACTTTCTGTGTCCTTTGAGATGAAGTCCTATGGGAAGTTTATTTCCTGCTGAGCTGTGTAGAGCTGCTTTTGATTAGTCAGAGCCTGCCCTCTCCTTTGCTTTCTAGTGCTTCTCTTTTGCTTCTGATATCTCAGAATTTGTTGACCACGTGCATGTTTCTGTAATCTACACCAGTCCTGATTGTATAATCTTTGGTCATACCTCTATAAGTTCGTATTTTTATGATGTTACTTTGTGTGGTTGGGTTTTTTCCCCCCATATAGGGGAGGTTCTCATTTCCATCACTACTCAAGTTTTCCCTTCTACAGCTCCCACATCCCACCTGATACATGGAACTGGGCCTGATCTTAGACTCTGGGGCTGATGCCTTATGGTATAAATGAAGAATGAGGAGTTTTCTCTCTCTTTTTTTTTTTAAGATTTTATTTATTTATTTGAGAGAGAGAGAATGAGAGACAGAGAGCATGAGAGGGAGGAGGGTCAGAGGGAGAAGCAGACTCCCTGCCGAGCAGGGAGCCCGATGCGGGACTCGATCCTGGGACTCCAGGATCATGACCTGAGCCGAAGGCAGTCGCTTAACCAACTGAGCCACCCAGGCGCCCTGAGTAGTTTTCTCTTAGAGGAGGCAGAGATAAGGCCACACATAAGGCCACCTTCTTAGGAAACCCAGGCTTCCCAACCCCTTCCTCAGGGCCAGCCCCCCCGCCGCCCCACGGACAAACATCATTCGTTATGTTTTGCTTATAGTGTTTCGCATTACACCCAATGCCTCATAGAGATCTGGGAGGATTTCCTAAAGGTTCTTGCAGTCCACTGGAGTGAGGAAAGCTAGGTGAGCTAACAGCTCTATCCTGGCCCTGTGAAGTCCAGGGCATGAGCTAGAATGAGTTCTTGTGAGGCAGGGCTGCACAAAGCCAGTTGGCAAAGCATGCATGGCATCCACTCCAGCTTAGGGCATACCCCTGGCCTGCTGGCACTGCCCAACTGATTTCTCCAGACTTGACAGATTCTGGACTCTCCCAGAGTAGATATTCTCTCTGCTGCCTGTCCCCTCTCCATATGATGTCTCTCTCTTCACAGCCACACTCTCATAAGATGCCTTATTCTTGCTGGGTTTTCTTCAAGCCCCTGTCATGCAGTTTCCACGCTACCCCCCTCCCCAGCCACTTCTCTGAGGCTGCTCTCACTACAGTCATCAAGGACCTGCTAATTGCTAATCCTAGCGGCCACACTGCAGTTATTGGAATGCTGCTCCTTTGGACATGGTGTTCACTGCTTCCTCCTTTCTTGCATTTTGCAACACTGAACCCATTCTTCTCTTCCTTCTTCATGATTTTTTTTTCTTCTATTTGCCCTTTAACTATTCATGTTTCTTAATTACCTAGCTTGGCCACTGCTTTTCTCACTTTCTGCATTTTTCCCAAGTCATCCCCTCCACTCTCAAGATTCAGCAGGCTCTCTAACATGCTGATAGTTCCAAATCCACTTCTAGCACAGACTCTGCTGAACGTCAGCCCTGTATATTTTACTGCCTTGGATGTCTCCATCTGGATAGATGAAAGTCACCTCAAATTCAACATGCCCAAAACTGGAGTCATCATTTTGGCCTTTACACTGATGCTCTTCTGCCTGGAATATGCTTCCCACTGGTCCCTCGGGGCTTACTATGCTCTTCATTGAATCTCTCTGCTCAGTGAACATCTTCTCAGAAAGGCCCCATATCTACCTATTTCTTCCCAGACTTTTTTTTTTTTTTCCTTCAGAGCACATATATCTGAATTGATATGATAGAATTACTTTTACTTGTTTAGTGTTGGCCTCCCCCTATTAGAATGTAAGCTCTCTTTATCTATCTAGTTCACTATTATATTTGTAGGACCTGGACCAATTTCTGGAACATAGTAGGTACCCACATACTGAGTGAATGAATAAATGATCCCTCCCCCCACCCCCGCTCCCAGACTGATTTCTGTATTTTTTTTATCTTGCTGGGTGACACCACACCCATCCCTCCTCAATCAGAAACCTGGATGTCATTCCAGAAATTTCTGTCACTATTACCACATTCCTGCCTTCCTTTATCCACAGTCACCAATTCCAGCTAGTTTCTCAAATCTGTCTTCCAACTCCATTTCTCTGACTACCACTTTGTTTTAGACGTCAGACCTCCCTCTTGCATTACTGGAGCGCCTAATGGACTTCCTGCCTCTGTTGTTAACCACCCAAATCGAACCTCCACCAAAGCCAGAGTGGTCTTTCTGAAAAGCAGACGTGACCCTGCTGCTTTCCTTTGAAAAGCTCTTCATTGGTTCCAATCAGCCATAGGATCAAGTCCAAGCTCCTTAGCAGGACATATGAGACTCCTCCACCCACCCAATGTGCCGTACCTGGCTCTACAGGAACAGTTGAGTGTGCCATGCAGTTTCCTGCCCCCTTACTTAAACTGTCCTCTTAGCCTGGAATGTCTCTCCCCGCCCTCCTGCCCCCTCCCTTCTAGTGGAGTCTTTTGTATCCTTCTGTTAGCACTCAGTGTTGGGTCTCCTTCATGTGCATTCTCTGTGCTCTTCTCCCTATCACTGTACCTACACTTAATGTTATCTGTCTATGTATCTGCCTCTTTCATTTGATTGAGAATGCTTTGATGGAAAGGACTGTGTGTTATTCACCTTTCTATTCCCCTCGTCTAATCCAGTGGCTAAAGCATAATAAGTACTTGATGAATCCTTGAATAGATGAAAGAAAGAATGAATAACCTGTCAAGATGGGTGTTTTCTGGCTGAAGTCCTGTCATTGTCATCAAGTTAGGACACAGAATTGCATTTTCAAAACCTGAATGATATTAGTGAAATCTGCAAGATGGGGGTTCCTTGTGTGCTCTCTGCTATAGAACATTCTCCTTATACTTGCTTGTCAGAAAATGCCATGTCTTACCTTCCCTGTTGTCCTATTAAGACTCCAAGTCAACAACAACCAAAAAGGAAAAAGGGCCACTGGAAGATTATGTCCATTGGTTTCTGTGTTGTGTGAATCTGAAGGGTTTTCTGAAACAAGAATAAAATGACTTTTTTTTTGCAGTGGTGAAGTAATTGTGTTATTTTTTTTTTAAGTTTATTTATTTTTATTTATTTGAGAGAGAGAGAGAGAGAGAGAGTGAGAGAGAGAGCGCAAGAGGGGGTAGGGTTAGAGGGAGAAGCAGACTCCCTGCCGAGCAGGGAGCCCGATGTGGGACTCGATTCCGGGACTCCGGGATCATGACCTGAGCCGAAGGCAGTCGCTTAACCAACTGAGCCACCCCGGCGCCCTGAAGTAATTGTGTTATTATAACATGTGTTTTGTCAGCCACATGGACGTTATGGCTTAGTGGACAATTTTTTTAAGGATTTAGAGTATGCTTAGCTGAAAGTTACTATTCCTTCCCCCAGAGTACATACTGGATTTGAGTTTTCAATGTGAAAATAAATGTTTCTATTGCAGAATTTCATCATCAACTTGTTGGAATTCATGCCCAGAATTTTTTGAGTTGAACAGTTCTGTCTCAGTGGCACGTAGAGATTCACCAAAAAAGGCACTGTGCCAATGATACTGTTAACTCGTTCAGAGCTATGAAAGCTGCACGTGACTTAAATGGCAAAGGAAAGTCAGTCCTAAAGTGCTTAATCTGCAGCTTAAATCTGTAGTGCTTAAATCTGCAGGGTGGTTTTGAAACTCTGTTTTAGTGAGCCCTGAGATTCTGCAACCTTGTCCTGGCTACACTTGGACTTCCGGGGTGAAAGGGAAGCTGGCTGCCCGTCACTCCCACTGCACCAGCACAACAACACTAGTATCTGGTTTATAGAGGGTGGTTCTGGATCAGATTTCTCTTGATACTATATTTGGCTTGATTTGGCTGAATGTAGCCGGACTTGTGTCCTATAACTTAGAACAAATTTTAAGTGAACAGAACTAGGTATAATTTCATGTAGTCAGATTCCAAATAGCTTAAGAGGAATGAAAAACATAGAGGATCTTCTAGAGTCTCACATTACAACTTTTAAAAGTGGAAGAGAAGGGGAAGATGCCACCATCTTAGAAACTAGGGCCAGTGAGCACAAATTTAAAGGATTATGGCACCCAAAGGAAGGGGCCGGGCAAATATAATCCAGGAATTTTAAGGAGGCATATGCCACAAAGATGTTTCTAGGAATGCTGGTGGCAAGAATGAATCAGTATTTTGGAAACCTCCAAGGAATAATCTCAAGTGTATTATTTTAATTTATGATCAAACCAAGAAGGAAGACATCTCCCTGCCTGGGGAGAGGGAGACATCCAATGGAAGCAGAAGCCATACCAGCAGAGAGAGCCAGGCAGATGGCCCGGGCCTCACAGTGGAGGATATGTGGAATCTAGAAACTGAAGGCTTGTGAGCGTGGTGTCCATCTCTGGCAGAGTCCTAAGCCAATTTAGCAGATGGTTTGTGAGCACCTAGGAAAGAAAAGGTGCCCCAGAATTGGCTAATTAAAACCAAGTCATACTAATCTTCCCGTGCATCCTTTCTTGATAGAATCACTCTTGACTTCAGCAAGATTTTTCGTGAGGCTGCTCATGATACCCAACACAAGTTCTTTTGTTCTTTTAAGAACAAAGAAACGGAGTTGGGGAAAGGGTGTGTAAGGTGAGGCTCCTGTCAGCTGCGGAGAAAAGCAGGAACAGGACAGTACTACCTCTTGGGGCCAGCATGATGGAGCCAGGTAGAGTCTTCCTGAGAAAGAGTGGGGAGCCTCGATAAGCTACTGTGTTCAGAGTGCCCCCTAACGCTGCATTCCTCAAACAGGGAGCCGGGAGCCACCTGCCTCCAGAGATATTTGGGGGTGCTCATTTAAATGTAGATTCCTGGGCCTCACCCGTAATCAGGACCTCTGGAGGCACAGCCCAGGAATCTATACTTTTAACAAGCTTCCCAGGCAATTATCAAGCACACACAAATTTCAGAACTGTTGCTTTAAAGATAAGCTCATTTCAGAACTATTGCTTTAAAGATAAGCTTTCTGTCAAGAAAGTTACCCAGTTAGAGAAGTATAGGCATTTTTTTTTGTTGTTTTATAAGCAGATTCCTTTTTTGTATATGGTTATGACCCAGAAATTTCCAATCTTCCTCTATATCTAATTGCCCAGGGTCAGACCCAACTCTGTTGCCATCTGGTGATAGCCCATTTATGCTGCAAAAGTAGGGCTGATGAGGCAAATCTTTTGAGCACTAAAATAAGAATTCTGTTTCAGGTAAAGACCTTATGTAAAGAGCAGTGGGGGCATACTTGAAGAAATTTAGCTCTGTACAATTCCTTAAGAAAGTCAGTCTCCTTGATGCCTAAATTGGGGTGCTGCTCTGTGTGTAACAACCATTAACGCACAGATTTAAAAACATGTGCATAAGAATACACACATAAGTTTATTATAAATTTTACTGATATAAAGGGTGTGCAGCACACAATTCATAATACACATTATACTTTATTGATTACATTACAATCGACCCTTCCAGAATGCTTTCCGTGATTTTTGTCAAACATCTGTATCCATAGCAACCTTTGATTGCAATTGACAAATAAGTGTGGGTCCAACATGCATTGGTGGTTGATAGTTTCATTTATGTTAGCGAGTAAGGTGGAAGTGAACAACAGTTAGTGACAAATGTCCTAACATCACTCATTCTGCAATAACGGGAGCAGCCTCTTTGTTGAATCAGGTAATAAGAATGTATCTTTAATCTGTTGTGCTGTTCACAACATAATGGCTATAGACATGACACACTTTTAATCTTTATTATTGACATTTTCTCCATCACTTTCTTAAGACTAGTCCATCAGCAAAATAATAAATCAAGCGCTGATTTGTCGTGTTTGAAATCTCCATGGTGTAAATGCTTCTACCATGGCCCATCTCAACCTACCAGTATGACATCACTGAACTCGGAGTTGGGAAGGCATGAGCAGTAGTACATCATTATATAGTATTTCCACCATATGGATGAAATATATTTAAATAATCTTGGGAACACAGATAATAGTAAATGGAGTAAAACGGGTAGGAGATGACAGCTTTTGAATATTTATTACTTTTGTTTTCAATATAATTTATACAGTTGTAAGTTTATGTCATTTAATTTTAAAATAATGGCTGAGTTTTATAACCAGCTCTCAAAAATCCCTAAAAATTTAACGATTGGCCCTTATGAGCTCTGTGAGCTGGCTCTAGCCTACTGCTGAACAGGGGCAAATTTTCTGACCCTGCAGATTGGTTACTTGGTTATGTTCCTGCTTTTATGCAGGAGTACAGATAAGATAGTCAGGTACCTTTTCATATTTGCATAAAATGCAGCTCTTCTAAGCCAGAGCATAGCAATAACATGCCTGACAAATGTGTCCCGCCCCTGGGCATCAGAGTGAAGAGGAATTCCTAAACAGATGAGTTCAGATCCAATAGAACAGGTTTCCCCTGTCATGTCTGGGAAACTATTTACGACTCATGTTCTTTGCCAGCTTCGCGTTTTCCCTCAATAGATATTCTGACATGTAAGGGTACCTCTCTTGTGTTGCATCCTACTGATTCCAGCAAAACTGTTTTTGATATTTTGACACTCTCCAGTCAGGAAGACCTTCTGAATACAAGTATGTTATGATATTATTATTTCTTTCTTTTCCATTTGCTTCTACACCTGTTCTGTAAACGGGCAGTCAGTTCGTTATTAAAATCTAATGGCAGCCTGGCTGTGGGCGTTAGAGTAGATTTTTGGAGTCATTTGCCCAAAGGCAGATATAGAATTTGTTTGCAATTTGTAAGTTTTTGGAGCTGGAAGTTTGAGGCTATCTGCCTCAATATCCAAAGATAATTAGGATTTGAGCTGCACTTTTACCTAAATTCTTACTAAAACTGACAGTTCTGTGCAGTGCTGTTTTCTTTAATAGAATTTTTGGATAGTCAGGGAGTAAGTAATATGCCTTCAGTGCACAACCATATCCTTTCTTCCTGTTTTCTCACTGTTATGCTTACAAGCACATTGTTGAATAATTTAATCCTCCCCAAGAGCATTTCCTGAAGTGCGTTTGAATTTCCCACTGTAGGGACCTAGGCTCTATCAATATTCTCTGTACTGACCCTTGTAATTATGGCACTGGGACCTACTTAAACAGACTTTCGCCTAACAAATGTAAACGCAAAACTGCTTTAAGTTGCTACTTGTTCTTGCCTGCTGTGGAAATTGGCTATATAATCCAGCAACTTGGCTGCTATTTCAGTCATAAGAAATCTTCTACAGGCTCCCAAATACTTCAAGTTAAAATTCTTAGGGCACCACCCCCCCGATTCTTAGTTGGGGTAAGAAAGCTTCTCTCCTAATACTGGAATAAAGTTTTACATTTATAAAATGAAAAAAAAATTTTTATCATATAAAAAACATAAAATGAAACCCAACAATCTTTTGGCTGGAGGGAGACCCTGAACCCATTTTACAGTATCGACACGATCTTTCTAGTTTTCTCTTCAAGCCAAAGCCACGTTCATAGATGCTCTCTTTGTGGATCTATTCTGGTTCAGGGCAAAAAGTGGAACCACGACCGAGGGCTTCTATAAAATACCCTTTGGCCGGGTATGTGTCGAGGTGTGAGTTCACAGAGCCAGCCAGGTAGACAGATGGAAGGCTAGGCACCCTGCGCTTCACGTGCGTGATGACAGGCGGTGCCTAATTACTGCTCCTCCAGCTCGCACCTCCCAGGGCACTGTGTGCAGGGGCTGACCCAGGGACTCCATCCGGGTCCCGCACCCCAGGGTTACCTGGCAGCTCCGTGGGAAGTTTCGGAGAGCAGAAGTCTTCCCAGGTGTTTCTCTGTGTTTTTTGGCATCTGTTTCAGTTAAGACAGCCCCTTCTGGGTTCTTAATGATCCTCTTTCACCAGAATTGGGAATGTTTCAGCTTCCTAATTTAAATCGTGTTCTTTATTTGTACTACATTTAACTTGTCCACATTTTATTTGCAGTTTTTAATTATAATTATCTAAGTAATATATATATATATATATTTAAAAATGTTCCAAGAAATCATACAATACTGAGAAAAAAAAGAGAAAAGCTTTATTTCTCACTTGTGGGTCCACTCTCAGAGGCGACCATTTTCATTGACTCTACAAGTTTTAGGTTTCTGGCAATTTCCTTCACAATGTAAGTAATATACTTGTGCCTTTTGTGTAAACTTTGTGTGTAAACAGGGTGAGGAATTTTCCCATTCCCAATTTTTATTTATTATTATGTTTTGGATCCTTTTATTGTTATATGTTAAACTCTAAAAAACATTTAAATTTCCATTTCCTATTGTATCAACCTTAGACATTATTTCCGGGTCCTCTGCTTTGTAAGATAAAAATAAATTGGTCGGCTATCATGCTGTTATTGTGCTGTGATGGTAAAATTCTTATATTCTGTATTATAATCGTGAAGTCATCCATGTTTTCACCATATGTTACTCCTAAATATTACATACCAACAAACTGTGTTTTATGGTACATTTGAGGCTTTCTTAACCAACTTCCAGTTGTCTAGTTGGCTGGAATTATCAGGGCTTTCCATTTCTTCTAGAAAACATTTCAGTAAATACCATGAGAGCCTGAGTGCTCAGGGACAGCAGGCTTTTCACTACTATTCCTGTTTATTTCTGCTTCCAGAAGTTAAGCTGAATGCTTCCTAGGAAGCAGTTATTTTTGTTCCAGAACTTGTTTATTCTGGTTGTATTTATTATTTCAATTATGTAATTTAATTAAATATTACATATGCTGGTGAAATATGAATACTAAAAAAGAACTGTTGTTTCTGGGAAAACTGATTTGAACGCTTTGTAAGGCTCACTGCAGGTGAGTTGTATTTTTAAATGCTGCCGAAGTTAAGAGTGGAGGAGTGACTGTGAAAGACTGAAAACGATGGTAAAAATCGAGGACTCCCCTCTCAGATTGCCTCGCAAATATCTTTTAACTTCTTCTTCTACTTTAAGCAAACTCGAATTGAACACAGACTGTATTGTGGGTATTTGTGATGTGAGAAAGACAACATGAAGCTATAATCCAAGGACCCATATTCAAAGAAAAGAACTTTACCCTGTGTCAAAGAGTTGGTGAATTAATGGTTTAAGTTAAAATAAAATGTTTACCTTAAGATAAAATATTTGAGGCATAAGGGGGGTGGTGTTTTCCTTTAACTGACTTTTTCAGTTAACTGGCACCAACCACTGGAGCTCAAAGTGTTGTTAGCTTGTAATGTTAGAGTGAGGACAGTGACTGAGGGCAGTGACTGAGTAGCCTTCAGCAAGCTACCTTTCTGTACTTAGCTTTCCTCATCCGTTAAACTGTGGTCATCATAGGGTTTCCGTAGTGATCAGTGAATTAACACATCGGTGATGCTAATCACAGCATCGGCCCTTGTTAGAGGTGGGGCTATCATGAACTGCCGTTGTAATTTTGTGATTTTGTGAAACTTCGTAGCTGCCATGCCATGAAGTGGGATTGGACCTCGGAAAGGGAAACGGAGTTTTATGTTGTTAATCTTGTGCCATTTGAAGGATTCGATTCCTTGTATCCAAAGTGTTTGGTGATGTGACATCACTTGTTCACAATTTTGTCGTATTTTAATTGGCTTGATATTTGACTGTTACTGCCATTTATGCCATTTTGTGTTTCTTCGACTATTTTGTAGTATTTGCTATCACCAAATGCTTAGGATATTATGTAAATGAAAGGAAGCAATATTTCTTCACTTTATTATTAAAAACAGCCAGTCTCTTGATCATATACCTGGTATTGGGAAACTACTTTCTTCTTGATGGTATTCTTTCCAGGAGTTCCTGCTCTCATCTAGAAGTATTCTCTCTAATCTAGACAGTGGTGATGTCCTGGGACCCCATATCACTGGCACTTGAAGGTTAAGCACACTGTTTATTAGTTTCCCTACTTTCTCTTTTTTGAATTCCTTTTTTTTTTTTTTTAATTTAGAGTACATCCTCAAGTAAATTTTTCAGAAGATGGACATAGGACATAGGTATTGAATGCTTGCGTCCTAAAAAAACTTTTATTTTGCCCTCATTTTTATGGATGATTTGGCTAAGCATACATTCTATAATGAGAATAATTTTCTCTTGGATATTTAAAGGTACTGTTTCATGGTCTTCTTGCATTACAGAATTGCTTAAAAGTCTAAAGGTGCCTGGCTTCTAGGTCTCTTTATGATGTTCTCTCTAGCCGTGGGGTTTTGAAATTTCATAACAATGTGTCTGAATATATGCCTTTTTTTCATTCATCTTGCTCAGCATTTTCTGGGATATTTAATCCAAAACCATGTCTTTCCTTCACTCTGGGAAATGTTATTTTTAAGAGAATTTCTTTTTCTCCATTTTCTCTTTTTTGGAGGGGGGGGTTGGCTCCTGGATTAATCCTCTTTGTTTCCCAGCTTCTCTGAAGCTGTTTTCTTTCTGCCCTATACTCTTAGTGTCTTGAAAGGCAAAATTTTACATCAGAATAGTCTAGTATGGGGAATCTTGTGTTCCTTCCTCTCACTTCTCCATACTTTTCTCCCTTTACATGACCCTTTCACCATAATTTTCCACATGCTTCCCCTCATCTAATCATGGAGTTTGAGCATCGAGAAACAGAAAGACAACTCTGTATGAGTTTACTCAGGCCATTTGGTTATATTTCCACATCCTTAGGGGACCAAGCTGGCTTAGTCCATTTGGATTCCTGTAACAAACTATCAGATACCGGGTGACTTATAAATAATGGATATTTATTCCTCACAATCCTGTTGTCGGGGAAGTTCAAGATTAAGGTATAGGCAGATCAGTGTCTGCTGAGGGCCTACTTCCTAGCTGATAGATGACTGTCTTTTCACTGTGTCCTCACCTGGTGGAAAGGGCAAGAGAGCTCTCTGGGGTCTCTTCTATAAGGGAACTAATCCCATTCGTGAGGGCAGCACCCTCATGACCTAAACACCTCCCAAAGGCCCACCTCTGAATTCATTGGGTGTTGGGATTTAATATTATGAATTGGGAGCTATATAGTCTATAGTACAAACTACCCCTAGACCCTATCTTACAGGAATTTTGAGGCTGAAGATCAGCCAGGCTTCTTCATCCTTTCAATGCCCGTATTAAGTTAATGATTCTTTTTATAAAGTCAGGAGTGTAAGGTTCAGAACTCTGTGACCAACATTAGTCAGAAGGGGTTTTCAGCAGAGTCCACTTACTTCTTCCCAAGAAAGAATTAAGTAATGATTGGATATAACTACCCACATTGGCTTCTCAGTTTGGTGGTGGTTATGGTTTCTGTCCTTACCTGTTCAAAGATCTGAGCAGAAACTGAGTCGCTCCCTATCTTAGAAGAGGGTCAAGCTCCTTACTATAACCTCCTTCACCTTGAGATAGTATGCGTCCTTATTTTAAACCTAACTTGATTAATAGTAATGCTATCTAATTGCAATTTTTTCTTTCTCATTTTGGGACAATGAGATAGGGGCCCCCTTCTGGTTTCTAACAAATTATAAAGCAGCAAACATCTAGAATTTTCCAAAATAGTATGCAAGTTATAAAGACAACCAAACACTTTATGCTTTCATTCCATTTCCTTATGTATTTTATAAGTTATTTATGGAAGTGGAATTGTTTAGGCTCTGATGCACCACATTTTCCAAGTGGTATATAGCAGTCCATATGTTCACATCATGACTTCATAGCAAATGGCAAAGATGCTTCCTAGACTTGATTTTGCAAGATTGTCGAAGGCTCTTCTGACACAGACTCCAGAGTCATAACAGTGGGAATAAGTAAGTGAGTGCTAGGGCACTGGGAAACCCTGGGAGGAACCCCAAACTGTGGGGTGGGTGATGCTCCATTAAGAGTATTTTGGCAGAAGGATTTGAGGGAGACTGTGTGCCTGGCTATTACCGGTATTTAGTAAAGCTGTGGAGTTAGATATATTTGTTAGAAATCTAACTTCATCAACCCGCTCCTTGCCTAGTAATTCTTGTATTTTTACGATAATGTCTCATCCTTTCTAATCATTTCAATAATTCTTATTTCCATTTAATTGATTATTCACTTAAATATCTTATGGGCCTATGTGAGGCAACTTTAGCATTTTATACCTTGGCCTGCTGGACCATCATCCTTTCCCTACCAAGGGGTAGGAAGGACTCCTGTCCTCCCACTTCTTGCATTTTCCTGTGAGTCTCCTGTGGGGAATATGGTGGATAACAATATCCCACTTAAAATGAGCCACTTCCTTTGGCTCTGCCATCTTTCAGCTGAACCTAGTACTCGTGTCATCCCACTAATGCATACTTGATGCTCTTGCTGTTTCTCTCTTCCAGTGCTGCCCACCCTGTTTTCCTGGCCTTGTCTGCCTGCTAATCTCTGCTGGGTCTTTAGGGCTCCTGCCTGATCTCCCACTAGTGATCTAGCCTCAATTTCTTCCGCCCCTTTATGTGTGAGAGCCCTGCCCTCTCTGCTTGCTGTTTGGAGTGTTCATTACTCCTGTCTCCAGCACTCACATTTTTGGTCTTTAGCAAAACACCTCTCCTATCTCAGGCCCCCGTTGGATTAGAGTGTCTTATGGCGATGCTGCTTGGACTGCTAGTGATACAGGATGCTGATGAATGCCAGAAGAGTGGGGGAAGTTCTGTGCAGCCGCAGGAGAGCCCATTCCATCCAGGGTCCAAGGACCTGGAGAATGTTAGTGAAACACTTATTTGTGGCCCCCTTTCCCACCTAAGTCTCTGAAGCGTCATGTGGGATGTCCCCCCAGGCTCTCCCGTTTACTCAGCATTTGGGTAGCCACCTGCCTGGGCTCTCTGCCTGGCATTGTCTTTTCGCTCCCTCTGCTGAGGGAGGTGCAGAGCCTGTGCAGTGACCAACTTTCATTAAAGTGAAGCAAACGATTTGGTTTGTCATAGAGATAGAAAATAGAGCTGTGGCTGCCGGAGGGCTGGGGGGAGGGGTGGAGAAGTGAGTGGGACGTTATTGTGTAATGGGTGCGGAATTTCGGTACAGGATCACAGAAAGTTCTGGAGATGGACAGCAGTGATGGCTGCACCGCAGTGTGAATGTGCTTCATGCCACTGAAGACTGTGCATAAAAATGGTTAAAATGGTAAATTTTCCATTTATGCAGGATTTTACCACAATACGAAAAAGAGAATACCCAATATAAAGAGAAGTGAGGACTGCAGAAATGTCTTAGGAGAAAACGTTCGTGCCTGCTTATAGCTGTAGTTCTGTCCACTGCCTGGGAGGCAGAATTTCTGTGAGTCAAGGAGAGGCAGGCCTAAGGAGATCCTTTTTGAGAAGCATTGGTATTCTTTGTATCTTCCAGTTAGAGTTAACAGTAATTTCTATTGAAATCTAAAGTATATTTTTTCTTTATAGCCAGTGCTTTTTAGAACAATTACTACATTTTTGGGTTATATACCAGTGTTATTAATCATTCTGATGTTGAATAGACGCCAGTTTCTATGCATAACTACTAATGAAAATGAATGATTTAAGAGAAACCGTCTTCATTTCAGCAGCATGAAATATTTACGGAAAGGAAATTGACTTAAAAACATATAATTTGTAGAAAATTACCAGTTGCATACAAAGACATGAGAGCTCACGCTTTTAACCAGTTGCCAGTCATTTGAGCCTGACTGTGCTTGCACAGGCAGATCCATGACCTGGGGGATACATTAGGGTTTCAGGTATAGAAGTCCAAACTAGTAAGAGGTTGGATGTTGGAAGAGAGCCTGTGTTTTTAGCCCTGGACCAGCGTTCAAGCCAGACAGAAGGAAAAAAAAAATAGGAAAGAATTGGAGCCAGCAGTTGGCTCTCTGTTCTGACTTTAAGCAGCCCGTGGCTTGGAACTGTTTCTTAGGAGAGGTGCTTCTAGGGTTGGTGTTGCCCTAAAAGCAAGCCTATCTGGAGACATCATCTTGCCGCAAGAGTGTCTCCTGAAAATGTAGTTTCTCTGACACACTCAGTACGGGTCACTCTACCCCCGGTTACATAATACCTTCAAGGCAGCTCAATACCAGGCATGGTGAATTTAAGAAATGATGCCTGTCTGCAGAGCCCATGCTCTTTCCATTGCACCACACGGTCTCTGTGGAGTCTTAAATGTTCGGAGAAGCATGAAATACTGTACCATTTTCAATCACGATGAAAAGGTTATCTTAACGCTCACTCTATATATACTGAAACACACGACTTCTTTGGCAGTTTCTTTTCCTGAAGCACATTTTTTAGTAGATATAAAAATGGAAATGATACACAGCTTAGAATTTTATCATTCATCAAACATCGAGCGCCTCCTGTGTGCCAGACATCATGCTAAGTTGTAGGACAGACTTTAGATATAAAATTCCTCTCACTTCAAGAATGTGAGATCTGGAAGGCCCCTTCCATCTCATTGCATCTCATTTTATATATTAGGAAACTCAGGCTCAAATATGAGTTCAGGTTCCCCGAGGTTACTCAGGTGACGAGAGGTAGGGCCTAGAATAGCAAACAGCTCATTCTACAGCATAACAGCCTGGGTCCCAGTGGAAACGGGCACCGTGGTCAAACCCAGTAATTTGAGGAGAGCTTAATAAGGGACTTTTTACAAAGACATGGTCAGGATGCAGGGAAACCAGCAAGGGAGAGTACAGTACTTTAGTGCTTGAAATGGTAGGGAGCCATCGCCACCCATGGGCCTGAAAGAATCCAGAAAAGGGGCTGTGGCTTTCAGTTAGAGGGACGCCTGCAGCACAGTAACCTACCCGGAAGAAAGCCGGCGTAATACATACTATCACTTCATTCTCTCCTCACCCTCTGATTTCCTGTCAGGGCCGAACTCAACAGAAGCCAAGGCAGGGCACCTCCTGGATATAGTCCACATGGGTCACACTCCACGTCCCAAAAGTGAGCAAGAGAGGGAAGGAGATGGATTTGGGGTGGTAAACGGAAGATGCTTTCTGATCGAGCAACCCGCTTCACCTCTGAGTGGAGAAGGAAGAGGTAGGATAGTGACCAGGAGCATTTAGGGAAAAGTCACTCCTCATGGGAGCCAGGACTGGGAAGAAGCATTCTCACTCTAACATTCCACGTTGCTTTATGAGGTTTTTCTAAATGCTGGTTCACAAAGGCAGAGGTCGTCAGCAACCTTTTGATCTTGTTCCACAGGGTAGAGGAGAGATTTAAATGCTAATTGGACCAAAGCAAGACCAGATCTGGTCTAGGAGATGACTGGGACTGAGGAAGTTTGGGAAGGGGTCCTGTGGGAGGTATGAATTATTAGGTCAATGCAGCAATGCCAGGCTGAAGAAGAATCTCAAACAACACTGTGAAAGCATATGGGAGGCTTTTATATATATGCAAGGACACCTAACTTTCAAAAGAGCCAGGCAAGGAGGAATTTCTCCCCTCACCCTTTTTAGAAGTAAAAAAAAAAATGGCCCAGGAGAGGTTGCAGGCAGCTCAGAGTCTCACAGGAGATAAAAGAAGTGAACATCAGGTCTTCAGTTGCTGACCCCTATCCTCCTGCTCTGGGAGGGCTGGGGCTCCCATTTTCCACAGACACAGACCAAGGAAGGTTGCTGACCTCTTTGGCTTGTGCCCAGTTCCCCTACGTATTCTTCAGTTCCGTTTCATGGTGTCCTTTTCAGGCAAAAAGTCCCCATTGTCTAAAACCCTACTCGTCAGATTTTCTATCATTTTGCAGGAATCTAAGTACATCTGAGTGTTTCCAATTACTCTGCACAGGCCAGAATCCCATGCTACAGAGAACATTGTAGATTTGCAGGCACTTCCAATGAAGCTACAGTGGGTAGTAAAATATTTTCTTAAGTAGATTTTGTTTCCAATTAAATAATTTCTGTAGAGAGTAAAAAGATCCTGGGAGCCCAGTGGCAAACCTGATGATAATTCCTGAGCCTTCCTGTTGTGCAGACAGCAGGGGCTCGGGTGCCACAGGATGGGAAGGGCAGGGGTACGAGAGGCAAAACCTAGCTGTGGGTGTTTGCAGCGGCAGCCACAGTGTCCTCTGAGCAGCCCCTGTGGCCGAGGCAGAGGGGGTGATGGCGGTGTGAGGAGGAGCTGGTCACACTGATGAGGCTGCACTTTGCAAATAGAAGGTGCAACAGAAAGTGTTCTCTCAACGCTAATTTTAGGCCAGCTGTTTGGTTAACACAGACAGAATCATTTGGGCAGCCTTCTGAGGAAAGGATCTGAGGGCCAGAGACACAGTCCTACTAAATATGCCCAACCTTTTATGTCAATCACAGGAAAATGCAATTAGTGCCAATTTCCATGTTCCAATTCATTTTCCTAGTCCATGGGCTTCTTAGGGTTAAGGCAGCGAAGCGCTCTGTTTATCTGGCTCAGTACCTTAATGTATGGCCCCTGCAGGCCCAAGTTAATGCTCCTTAATCCTTTCAATTTGCATCATGAGCTAGCGCTAAGAGAACCTCCTGTCTGCTGCAAGAATGAAAAGTAGGAACGGCCCTAAACCATAGCCTCCAGTTGGACTGCACTCGTTGGCTTGTGGTCACTAATGGGAATTATTATAATGGCTTTAGCTCTGGACACAGACATTACTGTGAACTCAAGGTCGTTTGGCATTTTCACAAGAACCACAGAATGCGAGAGCCATGCCCAGGACGTTTAGGACAGATGAGAAAGACCAGAGAGAGGCAGTGACTTACCCAAGGTCACAAATTATAAATGGTGGCAAAGCTGGTCCTGGAGCTGTTGGAACATTCCAGTTCTTTCCTGAGGCCTCCATGTACAGCTGAGCACTTGTGCCCTATACAACATGGGTAACCATACACAGAAGCCCTGGCCTTTCTTCTGGTGAAGTCTTTTGGCCACATCGTCAAGTGACCTGAGTTTCATCTTTGTATAAGAGAAGTGGTTATAAGTAGGACTTGGTTCATTCCTCTTTTATGGTAAGCCTTTTCTAAAACCCAGATTGGGCTATGTAGTCCCCACTTTTGGGCTCCTGTAGCACTCTGTGAATCGTGAGTAGCATTGTCGAAATTCTCTTGACTAGTGGTTCCCTGAGGGCAAGAGCTCATTTTATTTATTTTGTACCCTTGTTTAGTCCTTAGCAAACACCAGGTGCTCAGTAGGAGCTCCTTTTCCTGTCCTCGGTAATTCAGCTCAATATGCACCTACTAGGCACCTGATGTTTGCTTGTTGTCAGCCCATTTCATCAAGCTACAGGAGGTCTCCCTATTTATTAACCAAGCTGACCACCTTTTGGCATAAGAATAAGTCTGGATATGGAGTGGCTGAATCCTGAAAAAACAAAGAACAGTAACTTAATTTATTGAATGCCAGGACCTTTCTAAGCACTCACTACAATCCCAAGAGGTAAATACTATAATCATCCCAGTGTTACAAAGAGAAACAAGATAAGGAGAGATCTAAGTAACATTACACCACGGATGTTGGGCTGCAGACCTTGACCTTGTGATTCTAGAACACATGCTCCTAATACTGTGCTATGGTGCTCGCAGTATAATTAAAGAGAAAGGTCTGCAAGATTGCATTTCCCAGACAACTTAAGTGCAGTCATTTAAACGCCAACACATCTAATTGTAGCCTAAAATCTATTATATGCTTCTTATCCAAGATGCCTGAGGGTCACCATCCGGAAGATGCCCCCTGAGCTATTGAGGTGTGTACGGGGCTAAGTTCCCCTTCACTGGATAACTCCAGAATGCTGTGATTTTTTAACACAACCGTTTTACTATTATTATTATCTTTTTACATTATAGAGTAATACATGTTTATTGTATTAAGGTTAAAAAGACAGTAAATAAAGTATTGAAATGAAGGCCTCATGGTCACACGGAAGGGATTGTTGATGAGGTGATTCTCACGTGGGCTGTTGTGGGGGATCGCTGAGGTTTCTTGTAGTACAGCGTTTCCATGTTGGTTCCGTTCCCTGAAACCCCTGACAGCTCGTCCCCAGCGCTGTCTGGGCTTGCCTGTTTCCTCCATCTAATCACATTACTGCTTTCCCTACAAGGCACCAGGCAATAGCCTCAAGTTCTCTATGGCCTGACTGTCTAACTAAATTTCCCAGTGTTATCTTTATTAGGCCCTCAAGACACAATTGTATTAGGATTAGGAAGGCGTCTTGTGTTCTGAACCAGTGTGTGTGTGTGTGTGTGTGTGTATGTACTCCATATGTATACAGAGTATATATATACTTGATCAGGTCTCCTTGGTGTTATCTATATACCATCTGCATTAGGTTAATCTGAAATCTGAGATGCTTATTAGAAATGGAGATTAAAGTTCTTCACCCAAGACCTATTAAAAAAGAAAATCTAAGACTGGAGTCAGGGATCCACGTTTTTCCTGACCAAGAGACGTTTTGTTTTTTATTTTTCATTAAGAAATTGTCAGAAGTAGAGAGAATAATATAATAAACTCCACGGACTCATTACTCAGTTTCAACAACTATTAACCCGTGGTCAATCTCGTTTCATCTGTAATTTGAAACAAATTCCAGATATCATTTGAATGTTTTCATATGTATCTACATAACATAACCACAATATAATTATTCTATCTAGAAAGTAGTTAACAGTAATCTCTAATATCATTACATTGCTAGTTAAAATTTTCCTTGTCTCAAATGTTTCTTAATTGTAGAGTGTTTTGGATGCTGAATCACATAATTAGTTATGTTTCATTCTTCTCTCTGACAAGTGGGATGTTGGGAGCCAATTCTGTAGCTACTTCTGACGACTTTACAAAGCTTCACGCATGTTTTTTGGCTATGTACCTTGCCCCTGACTTCAGCTTCATTTTACTTTTATTTTTCTTCACTCCTGATTTCTTCACCAAGTTTATCTTACTGTGCTGTGTGTGTGTGTGTGTGTGTATTTCTTAAAGATTTATTTATTTTAGAGGAAAAGAGAGCATGCACATGCACACATGAACAGGGGGAGGGGCAGAGGCAGAGGGAGAGGGAGAATCTCTAGCAGACACCCTGCCAAGTGCAGAGCCCATGCGGGGCTGGATCTCACAACCCTGATCATGACCTGAGCCTCCACTGACCAAGCCACCCAGGCACCCAGGGTGGTATATATATTTTTAGGCCGCCTCTAATCCTTTTATTAAAAGGTAAGTCGCATGTGGATGAGCGTATCAGTGACCTCAAGCCATTTGCCTTACTTCATTTTGCACCAGTCTTTTAAGCCAGGTCCTATCATCTGAGCTTCTGACCATGACTTTCCTCTTCTTTTTTATGTCACACTCCATCTCAGGCCCAGTGCTCAGCACCATTTTTCTGGTTCTGATCTTTTTTGCTTCCCTTCTCAGTTGTGTTCCCTAGCTTCCTTCTCCTACCCTGGAAATACCACATTTCGTTCATCCTGAGCATCGACGGGCTCCTCTGTGTCCTCATTGTCCGTTTCCTCTGGGCAGGAGAGAACTAGACACAGACACGAAATCTTTAGGTGACAAAGTAATCTCTTCAAAAATTCCAGTCCTCTGGGATAACACGAGGTTGGGAGCGCAGTTGAAAGAGGAGAGCTTGGGATAGGAAGGCTGGGGTAGATATCAAAAACATCATCCCTTTCCCTGTTTTGCCCTGAGCTGTGTTTGTTGCCGTAAGAAGTAGAGATGAGGCCAGACTGACATGTGAGAGACTAGGACGATGGTTCTCAATCTCTGGTGCCTTGGGTATCCTCTGTGAGGCTCTCACAGGTCTGAAGCAAACTGGCAAAATAAGGACAGTGGAATGGTTTTATTCATAAAGTTCAATACAGTATTTTAAGGGAAGGCCATTTGTTTTTGGTGTTAAAATGCTCTTTCTTGTATGATGTGACCATGACAGTAAATGAGTTACATTTTAACATCAGTATTAGCAAAGTGAAAGGTTGATAGCCTATGTCAGCCCCTTGATATTTTTTTTTATGAATCAAGAAGTCTGAACAAAGATGAGTAGACAAGGATGGATATCTTTTATAGGTTTGACTTGGAAGGAAAACTGTGCTAAGGACTCAGAAGATCATTATTATAATGATTATCAAGATTTTCATTCATTTGTTCCTTATATACCAAGGAGCAGAAGTAAATAAGGACTGTTTTCAGAAATGCTTTGGGATTATAGACCCAAGCTCACCAGAATGTACTAAGCCATATATGCTTTACATTCTATAGTAGCTTGAAAAATCTCTTTTTTTTTCTTCTCAGTAACACTTGTTCTTTGTAAGAAGTTAATATGGAAGTGAAAGTCCCTTCTAATTTCATCCCCACAGAAATGGCTTGCTGTATCTCTGCATGGTTTTTAATGTAAAAATAAATACTGTTAGCATGAAAATATCGATATGTACAGGTGTCTATCAATTGTAGATAGTATGTCTTGTTTCCCTCATTTTGGAAGGCAACCTTCAATCTTGCCATTAGCTTCTTGCCTCTTTCTACCTCTTAATATCTGACATCTTTTCTATTAATTTAAATTGTCAGAGTTGAATTTGCATTCTGTTCCACCATCGTACTTATATCTTCCATGCTTTGTCTATTGCTTGATTCTAAGGGTTGAAAATCAATAAATGGTGTTCATGTTATCATGAATATAAAATTTTATCTAGTACAGAACCAAAAGGTATGCTGTGATTATTCTTCCTTTTCCCAAAGAGTTCTCCTCCTGGAATTCCTAATTTCTCCCCCGCCCCTCTCTCTCTTTATTCAAAGACAAGTAATAATGTCATTAGAAGCTAAACTCTCCATAATGTTGTTTATTTATTTTCAAGTCCTCTTCATGTGAGGAGGCCTCCTCCCTTGAGCTCTGTCTTCCTGCTCCAGGCTGGACTGACTCCTCTCTAGGTGCGTCACTAACCTCTCACGGAGAGTCATCGCTGGTCTTCTGAGCGGAGTTGCCACTTCTCCTGTACACGCTGTCTTCTTCTCTCCTGTTTTCATCTCATACATTTATCCTCAAGTAACTTCCTATGATAGGTGCATAGAAAGTAATCTTGCTGATGTTTTTGGCCCTTATACTGTATTGGCAGTGTGATTGGGTATAGAACTCTAACCTGAGTACAAGTTTTCCTCAGAAGTTTGTAGGTGTTATTCCATTATCTGGTGTTTTTTTATGAGAAGGCCAGTACCAGTGTGGTTCTAATTTCTTTGTGTTCATATTATTTTTGTCTCTCAAGCTTTTGTGATTTTTCCCTAATTTTTTTTTTTGTTCCAAAATTTCACAATAATGTGTCTAAAGTAGGGTTATTTTATTGTAGGTGCTCGGTGGACTCCTATAATTTGTCCTTCAGTTCTAGGGAATGAAAAATTTTTTTCATCGATGGTTTTTACCTTCATTTTCTCTGTCTTCACTTTCTGGAAAACGTAGATATTAGACCTTCTGAATGCATAGTCTGTATCTCCTATCTTTCACTTAAGTTTCCTGTTGTCTTAGTTTGGTCCACTTCAGGCAGATGTTACTTGACTTTACCCTCTCTTACATTTTTTTCCAATATATATTTGTTATTATAAATCACAATATTACATGGAGAAAAAGGATTGTGTGCAGATAGCTTACTGGAAATGTGATCCTAGAGAGAAGGTATGAGGGACAGAGAGATGAAACAGGAACTAAGGGAAAACAAATGCAAGGATTAGCTTTTGAGTTGGCACACAGGCAAGCAACTGTTTCTTGTTCTTCTGCAATCTTTTCAGAAACCTGAAATGTAAGAATTGTCCATCCAGGAGACAAAAATGAAAAATATTTCTCGATCAGCTCCCATCACTAGTTGGGCCAGGGTGATCCCATGGGCAACAGCTCCCTAAAATGAAAATCTTGATAATCATTATAATAATGATCTTCTGAGTCCATCAGCACAGTTTTCCTTCCAAGTCAAACCTATAAAAGATATCCATCCTTGTCCACTCATCTTTGTTCAGACTTCTTGATTCATAAAAAAAATATCAAGGGGCTGACATAGGCTATCAACCTTTCACTTTGCTAATACTGATGTTAAAATGTAACTCATTTACTGTCACGGTCACATCATACAAGAAAGAGCATTTTAACACCAAAATACATCTCTAAGTAGTCTGCAGAGTGGCCGACTGAGTGGTCCATAGTCTACTTAGCATCACCTCTTAGAATTTCCATAGATATCAGATTCTGCACTTTGTTGCTTATGGTTCCTGAATATGCAGTTTGCAGTTCTCTAGCCAGAAGCTAAGCTTCTTGAGGTCAGAGGAGGTGTGACTTCTCTTCTTGCCTTTCTGCACTTTATACATATTAGTTGGTTCATTCATTGAAGTTCAACAACAGGCCAAGCAGTTCTCAGAGTGTGTTCCAGACCAGTAGCAGCGGCAGAACCTAGGAACTTCTTAGGCAGACCTACTGAATCAGAAACTCTTTACCCTCTATGATATCTCTCTTTCCTAGGGGGAAAGATTTTTTTTATTATTATTATGTTCAGTTAGCCAGCATATAGTACATCATTAGTTTGTGATGTAGTGTTCAACGATTCATTAGTTGTGTATAACACCCAGTGCTCATCACAACACGTGCCCTCCTTAATACCCATCACCTGGTTACCCCATCCCCCCACCCCCTCCATGAAATTTTTAATATATTTCAGCAATCATGCTATTTTACTTCTAAGAACACTGTCTTATTCTTCATTCATTTACTAGTAGTCTACTCTGATTTAATGGATCAAAAACCTTATGGAAATATCCTGTGAATGAAAAATTCTTTTTTCCTCCCTGATTTATCTGTATTCTCTGGGAACCTCTTTTTGGCTTTTATACATTGATCTGGATGCTGTAAGATTTCCTTACATGGCTGGTGGTTCTTTGCAGCTTAGTCATACTTAATAATGAAGTAGTAGAAAAGCTAACTATGAGGCTATGTATCTGTGGGTGATATTTCACCAGGCAAAATTTACTTTAAGGGGACTTAAAGGGTTACATTTTTTTGTGAGAATGTGGAGGATTTGGCTCTTGGACACTAATTCTCACACTAGTTGCCTTGGTTTCTCCCTAGACAGACTGAACAATATTTTGTTGAAGATTTTCAATCCATGCCCACATTTTTAGCTCCATATCTCAATCTTAGCTGCCACCATACTGGAAATGTCTGTGTCCTGAGGCTGAGCTCAGGTCAGGTTGCCTACCCCTTCGGTGTATTGCCCTCTGCATCCTCTGCTGCTTCTCTATCTACATACAGTCTTCCAGAAAAGTTTTTTAGTTTGTCGATTGTCTTGTGCTATACTCCTTGTGATTGTCATTTATATTTTTTCATTTACGTCCTATCACTTAATGGGAGTCTCAAGAAGGAGAGGATATTAATATATATATCAGATGTACCATTATGAATCAAAGTCCCCCTTAAATATTTTATATACATATTTTTACCCCTCATTGATACTTCCTTATCAATATCAAGTTGAAGCATTGATAATCTCTGCATGCTAACAATATAGGACATTCAATTTGTTTTTACTTCCTTCCTTCTTCTGCCTCCCATGTTTTGTTGGAACTGTTGGAATTTAAGTGTGTGTATAGCATCATTTCTTTGCTCTTTTATTTATTTTTAATTTTTTTATTTTTTAAGTATTGACTTTTCTTTATTATGTTATGTTAATCACCATACATTACATCATTAGTTTTTGATGTAGTGTTCCATGATTCATTGTTTGCATATAACACCCAGTGCTCCATGCAGTACGTGCCCTCTTTAATACCCATCACCAGGCTAACCCATCCCCCCATCCCCCTCCCCTCTAGAATCCTCAGTTTGTTTCTCAGAGTCCATAGTCTCTCGTGGTTCGTCTCCCCCTCCGATTTCCCCCCTTCATTTTTCCCTTCCTGCTATCTTCTTCTTTTTTTTTTTTTTAACACATAATGTATTATTTGTTTCAGAGGTACGCGTCTGTGATTCAACCGTCTTACCCAATTCACAGCGCTCACCATAGCACATACCCTCCCCAATGTCTATCACCCAGCCACCCCATCCCTCCCACCCCCCACCACTCCAGCAACCCTCAGTTTGTTTCCTGAGATTAAGAATTCCTCATATCAGTGAGATCATCTGATACATGTCTTTCTCTGATTGACTTATTTCACTCACCGTAACACCCTCCAGTTCCATCCATGTCGTTGCAAATGGCAAGATTTCATTCCTTTTGATGGCTGCATAATATTCCATTGTATATATATACCACATCTTCTTTATCCATTCATCTGTTGGCTCTTTCCATAGTTTGACTATTGTGGACATTGCTGCTATAAACATCGGGGTGCACGTACCCCTTCGGATCCCTCCATTTGTATCTTTGGGGTAAATACCCAGTAGTGCAATTGCTGGGTCGTATGGTAGCTCTATTTTCAACTTTTTGAGGAACTTCCATACTGTTTTCCAGAGTGGCTGCACCAGCTTGCATTCCCACCAACAGTGTAAGAGGGTTCCCCTTTCTCCGCATCCCCGCCAACTCCTTTGCTCTTTTAAGTTTTTTTTAAGTTTTTGCTCTTTTAAGTTTTTTTTTTCCTGAACAGTTACATTAAACTTCATAACTTCATAACCAGCAATTATTTAGATTTAATGCACTTTGTGCTGTTTCCTTTGCTTATCACTAATTCTTGTGGTACACAGTATGTAAGTGTGTATCTTATGTAGTATGTCCTTCCTTTCTTGGGTTCTCTATTCTGACATAAATTTGTATTTGTCTGGAGAATTTCCTTAGGTTTTATGCAGGAGAAGGTTTATCCTCAAGAAGGAGAATGGTATATTTTCTGAGTCTTTCATTCATTGGACAGTAATGTTTGCCATTCCAAAACAAGTCTTTAGGCTTGCATGGATCCCTTAGGATTATAGGTATATAGCTGGGATATCTGTTGAGTGTAGGGATGTCATGGTGTCTTGGATCTGGTGTTGAGGGGTCTTGCTATAGTACGTCATGTCCAATGGCTACACCTAATAGCAGGGAGAAGAGAGTTCTGATGGTCAGTCCTAGTGGCAGGGTCTTCTATGCCACATCTTCCCTGGAAGAATGTATTCTATGTCAGGTCTGGGTACAGTTTTCATGCACAGTCACCCCCAAGCAGCAGCACCTCCAGGGATCTGATCAGAACTGGGTGGCCATTTGCCTCCTTTCATCCCTGAATCACCATCTGGTTATTCTCTTGGCTCTTGGTCAAAAGAACTAATTATACTTCCCCATTTTTTAGAAAATTTATCTTTAGAATAATTATTTTTTCGATGTTACTATTTTTTTTAGTTTTTGTTATGAAATATGCCATAAATGCCAAAGAATATATATAGTGAATACATATGGTTCCAGGATCAATCATAAAACAAATGGCCATGTACCTACCACCTAACTTAGGAAATAACTTCTCTTCTAAGCAAAACTATTATGTGATTCTGAGCTGATTCTCCTTCTTCCTTTCCTAAGGTCGTGAGTCTGAAGTGGGTAGTATCTATGGCCATGGTCACTCCACAACAGTTTTCTCACACTTTGTTCTGAAAAAAGAGAAAAAAGTGTCCAGAAAAACCCTGAGTTGTTTGCAAAATAGAAGCCCAGATGATTGTGCTTAGTGGTTGGTGTGTCTGTGTAGGTCACCATAGGTTTCTCCTGGAAGGTATTCCCTGGCCCATTGCTAACCCACATGGCACCTTTGTGTGAATAAGAAAAAATCATTTTTGTCATTTGCCAGCAATTCTCTGTAATACCTATATGCACAAAAATCTACAATGATTATGAATGTGAGTAGCACCTCCTAGAGTTTGCAAGTCACAACCATAATTCGTGGTAAATGTAGCCGGTGGCTATAGGGCTCCTTAGGTGGGTGTCATCAGACATTTACTGAATGCTACTATGTGCCAGGCATTCTTTTAGTTGTTTGGCATTCAAGGCTGAGATAGACAAGATTCTTGCTCTCATGGATGCCCTATGACTAGACTTAGGAGCAAGCTGTGTTTTTGGGTGCACGAGCTGGGAGTCAACTAACAAGCTGGGGTCATTCTTGAGTTGGGTCAGGGCCCTGTGGGGGCCTAGGCTTTAATTTCTTTTATTTAGCATGTTGTCTGTGCCACGTTAACCCTGAGAGGTTATGTTGTACCAGGGTGATGAGTCCAGTGACCATATGCTCTGGTTTACCCTGAGTACTGGGTGAATTCTCTTGTCCCAAGTGATTATTAATATCACCCCTTCTCTCTCTCTCTCTCTCTTTTTTTTTAAGATTTATTTAGAGAGAGAGAGTGCACGCACGTGGGGGATGGGCAGAGGGAGAGGGAGAATGAGCCCAATGCAGGACTCGATCCCATGACCCTGAGATCATGACCTAGCCAAAATCAAGAGTCAGATGCTTAACTGACTGAGTCACCCACGTGCCCCCACCCTTTGTCTCTCTTAAAGGTGTCCCAGCTTTGGACAATAAATTATATGGTCATGTGTATTAGTCAGCTTTTTTGCCATGGTAACAAACACCTTCAGAATGTTAGTGACTTAAAACATCAACTATTTAGGTTTTGCTCATGGATTTGTGGACCAGCTGCAGCTCTGCCCCAGTCTGGGAGTCAGGTTTAAGTTTGTTCCTCATTCTGGACTTTGGGCCTGTGCCACAAGTCTTCCCATTATAGCACCTAAGTTGGAAGACTGAGCTTTATTTAAGATTTCTTCTCATGGCAGAAGGTGGAAGCCCAGAGTCCCCTGGTCAGAGGTGGCATGGGCCATATCTACCCTTATTTTATTGACTAGAGCAAGTCACGTAGACAAAACCAACCCTCTAGGGCTTGGGCTTGATTCTCCTTCCTCGGCATAGGGGGCGCTGTGGTGGGGGAGAGCGAATATTTGGTGAATAACAATATCATTAGCACATTGCCCTACTGAACCCTACTGCTTCCCAGCGCACCCAGCTCCAGCCTTTGCTGGTGTCTTGTAGCAATGTCCGTGTCGGGACAGCGCCCAAGTGACTGACAGGACACAGGCGAGGAGTTTTGCCTCCGTTTGGATTACAGAAGGTATTAAGGGATTTCACTGTGGTGTGGAGCCTGTTTTGGTTTTAGATTTTATTGGACAAGGTGGGAGTTGATGTTTGCTGTGGCAGCCTGGTTAACTGGGACAGAGTCTCCTCCTTTCTGCATCCCCAGCTCTGCCACCTACCCCAGAAGTTTGCGCTGACAGATTTTCCACTCTCTGTGTGAGCCGTCAGAACCCAGTGGAGCCTGTGTGGCCAGACCATGCCCTCTTCCTGCCTCATGTTGGGGCTCCATGAGGTGTGATTTCTGGTGCCCTTTACTTTGCCCCCACTGACTCTCTTTCCTGCCCCCATCCCTACCCTTGCTGCTCTGCACCTGGGAGTTTTAATTTTTATTGTTTCCTTAGTGTCCCTTCATTTGCTTGTGTTCAGTGTTCAGTACTAATTGGCTTTCCTTTAAAACAATTCCAGAAATTCCTCAATGTTACTGGTTCATGGATGGACTGAGGGAACCCATCCTTGTTTTCAATTGTTGGATAGTTTGCGGACCCCCTTGCAGTGGGAGCTGAGGAGAGAAAGGTGGCAGATTTGAGCTCACTTGCCCATGTGAAACTCCAGTGCTGTTGAACAGAGATAGAATACTATTTCACCAAAAGGACAAAGATCGATGGGGAGGCATAGAGGAGATACATTAGATCCGTCCTCAGCCCTTGGCAGCTGGCATTCTCTCAAGAGCAATTTTTCATGAAGAAACTGATTTATCATTTCATAAGAATGATCAAAGTACCTTCAGAGTCATGTTGAAAAGCACACGGGTAGTAGGGGGTCAGCTTGGCTCAGCAGGTGAGTGACTCCCAGTAGGGGCTCACATGCATGCCTCAGCAGAAATACCAGTTGTCTCACATCATGGATCGTTGGCATGCTGTGGATAATTGATATTGTGAAAATTAACTTATTCCTAATTATGTCCTTCACAAGAATATGAGTCTATGAAGAAGGTATGGAGTGTGTCTGTCATGTCCCCGCCTTGTACTATTTCCAAAACCTAGCACAGTGCCTGGCACGTAATGGACATTCAGAAAACTTTGGCTGAAGCAATGCAAATATTGATGATGGACTGTAAAGGCAAAACCTGGGAGAATACTTGGAGCTCCTGAGTGTAATGGGGCACAGTAGGGGCAGGTGGGAGTGTCCTTGAAAGAAAGGGGTTTACAACCACCACAGCGCCAGGAATGGGCTCCCGTTGATGCCTCAGCCTCCCTGGCTCCACTGTAGCATGGGGCAGAAGCCTGGAGGAGGTTGGACTTTGTTCTGGGAGTTAGGGGCACAGCCCCTGCACTGGCGTGGACCCTAGCGGAGGCCACACGGTCCAGGTAACAGATGCCGTGGTTGCGTCGGCATATCCACTCACCCTCACCAGTTCGGTGCATGCCTGCTGACCTCCACAGGCCAGCTGCTGCATTTATTTGAATGTGGGATTTTTTGGCCGCTGAAGCTTACTTTGCCCCTTGTGCTGCAGGTGGGAAATGCTCCTTGTGTGGGGTGACTGAGGTGTGACGCTTGCCCAGGAGGTGTCCCGTCCATCTGTGGTAACTGGCTTGGTAAAGCCCCCTTTGCTGGCTGCCTTCCCTGGACCACCTCCCTACTCCCCCGCCTGTGCTTTCTTCACCTTCTAAATAAACCATCTGCCCTTGAATACTTGTCTCAGGGTCTGCTACTGAGGAACCCAAACTGTGATGGTCGGCGCTGGGTCCTGGGCACCTGGCCACTGGCTGGGGGGGTATTCTTGAGGCTTCAGAGGACTTGAGCTTCATTTTGCTTAGACCCTTAAAACTCATATGAAAAAGAGAAAGAAAGCACTCTAGTTTCTCTTGTTTAAGAAAGTTGTGACTTAAACAGTTCCCAAATTCTATTATATAGCTCTCTGAAATGACTGAGTAATTTTTAAGGACCGCTGAAGCTGCCCTGCTCACAAAACCTCAGTGCTTTGTATTGCCGTGGTGTAGGGTCTCAGTTGACTTGGAGGGCGTTCCTGGTCTCCCTGAATACACTCTGTCTCTTGCTAGAGCAGACTGTTCATTGTTTTGAAATATTGCCTGCATGTTCCCTTCTCTGTGCTGTGTCTGAGTCTCACTGTCCCCGTGCCGGCATCAGGTGGCCCTGTGGCCAGCTCCTGAGGGATGGAGGGATGAAAGGGTCATTCTGCCCACACTGTGCAATGGATGGGCACAGGAAGAGCCATCGCACTGACCTTTGACCTTTGCTTCTTTGCAGATATCTCGGTGAGCCTGCTGACCCTCATGGTCACTGCCTGTGGCCTCGCGCTTTTTGGCGTGTCTCTCTTCGTGTCTTGGAAACTCTGCTGGGTTCCGTGGCGAGAACGAGGCCTGCTGTCTGGTAGCAAAGACAACAATCGGGAACCTCTTAACTACACGGACACAGAGACCAATGAGCAGGAGAACAGTGAGGGCTTCCTAGACCCTCCCACCCCCTGCCCTGACTCCTCCATGAAGATCAGCCACACCTCCCCTGACATTCCCCTCTCGACCCAGGCCGGGGGCCAGGAGAACTGTGCCCATGGCGTCCGTGTGCAGCGCCAAGTCACAGCGCCGAGCTCGTCGGCCCGGTCAGTAACGCCGCTTTCCTTTCCAGATGCAAGGCAGGGACCACCTCGCTTCCCTCCCTTGCCAGCAGTAGCACAGATGAGCCTGGGGCCTGTGACCTTTTGCACGTCCATTCAGTGTCAGAGACATGAATATGGGAAAACGGGGTGCTTCCTATGCTCCAGTGAGGTTCCTTACCTTTCCTGAGCTCTCCACGTAGTCTCCACTTAGTCCATAATAAGAATAGTGACATGTCAAGTTCTAAGAACTTCCTGTGCATTATTTTACTATAGTCCACAACTTTGCGTGAGATGCAAAAGTTATCATTTTCATTTCACACAAGAAGAAACTTAAGTCAAGAGTTTAAGTAAAAAAGTCCTATGTTGGTACGCACTCAGGGTTTGAACCGTGATTCATCCAACAGCAGCGCCTGAGCCCTTAACTGCTCTTCCCGCGGCCTTCCTAGTGCTATCGGACTTACGCTCCGTGCTTCTGACCTAGCCGAGCTCTCACACGCAGGCTGTCTTTGGAGTCCACGAAGTGGCTGGAGGCCTTTGTCCATCTTCAGCCTTTGCAAGGCCTAGAGTACCAGGCCTAGGGTCACTGTCTCCGTGGGATGCTCTGTGCTTGAAGCAGGAGAGAGATCATGTAGCGCAGTGATTAAAAGCAAGGGCTCTGGGGTCAGGTTCATGGCTTTACTTATGTGTGTGACCCTGGATATATTACTTAGCCTCCATGTTTCCATTTCCTCTTCTGTGAGAGAGGAACAGTGAGAATAGCAACATATGGGTGGTTTTAAGAATGAAGCAGGAACATGCACTTCATGCGCTTTGCACAGGCTGCGCCTGGTAAGCACTCCAAAGCCCGAGCTGCCGTTTTCATTCCAGTATTGCTCTTGTCATGATCATTCTCACTGCGACTGGCTTCTCCCAAAACTCAAATGTGGGCACGGATGTGTCTTTGAGGTTAAACGGCCAATTCTGAATCACTGGATATAAAGATCCACTTTTAATAGGAGATTTCAGGAAGAGAGATAAAGGAAGCAGCTTTTTTTAAATGAAAATATTTGCTCGAGCGATAGCCAGAGGAATAACCTGTGCTGTCATTCGGAAAGTTTGGGGGCATTTTTAAAAAAATCTTTTTTATTTGTTCTCTAGAAACAGAAATAAGATTTTACCCTTTTTTATGTTAATCAAGTTTATCCTAGAGACTCTGCACATTCCCATTAAGTGGGATGGAATATGACAGTTTATAATTTAATTTTTCCACAAACCTAGTTTAGCATCATTTCCAATTCTGAATCGAAGAGCTAAACCTAAAATATTCCTCTGTGAGGAAATGGATGGCTGTTTGCCATTTGATTTAGAAGAACTCCTCAGATTTTCTCACTAGGATTTCTCTTTAGATACAGACTTAAATATAACTGGAGCTCTGTTTGATGCAGTCATGGAGTTCATACCGTGGTGCAGACTCAGGATAACATTCCTTCAGTATTTCAATAACCAGAGTCTTTCAGATGGAGGATCCACTGAAATTGTCTCCTGTTCGGTTTTACTCTGCACATTAATTTTTCTGATCCGCGTCCCATCGCTACAAGGTGATAGATAGTACTGTGCTTTCTATTAGATTATGGATCTGAGGACTGTGCCATAATTCTAATGACTTGACAGCAGTCATATCACTCTATCACAATATTTATTTTAGAAAAATGTTTAAGTACTCTACACCTCGAGAAATATATTTCATTTAAAAATAAAAGCTGTGGTAAAAAAATAAAAACTGGTATCTTCACCACTGATTTATGGAAATGGGGTAGAAGGAGAAAAAGACAAAAAGGGGAAAGCAAAGGAATTATCTCTATAAAATGAACTTTGCATTTAGATTTATTTTAGTTTTGGAGTCATGTAATTATCTTCTCTTATGGCCAAATCAAGTTTAGTAATATCTGACCACAAGAAAACTATTAAACTCTTTCCAGCTGCATTTGACCTAATACTGGTAGTTTGCATCATTATGCATTTAAAACATTCTTATCTAAATTACTACTGACCTAGTGTTATGGGTTATGTCTGAAAATACGTATCTATGATTCATGGTCTCACCCTAATGAGTCGTGTATGGTCTTCTAATTCTTGAGGGATTGTGTTATGTTATAAACAAACACAAGCCCTTTTTTACTGACAAAATGGGAGAAATGAATGAAATTTCCTTCATGTTCCAAAACATTTTTAACATTCTTTTTTAAGTAACATTTGTGATACTGAATTTGGGGCGGGGGGTACTCTGTGCTGAGACGGCTCTCAACAGTCTGCTCTGCTAGTTCTTATTTCTTCCTTTTTTTTCCCTCATGATTTTCCTTACTTCCTCACTGCTGTCTCTTTCTTTCTTACTGCTTCCCTCCTGCAGCCATTGTGACTTGTCCCAAGGGTCCCAGGACACCTTCTTGACCCACAGAACATAAGGCTTAGACTCCCTGTTAAGGGCATCCCTGCTGTCCCTGTGACTCATCGGCATAGCTTCTGTCCCAGCATTGATATTGGGAAGCTCACCTTCTCCTGGCCTCTTGAGCTTGAATATGTGCGGCTCCTACCAATGTCTATGGAAGGCCCTAAAGATGGCGTTGTTTTATCTCCCCGGAGGGTTTCTGGTCAGGATGACTTTCTGTTGTTTTCCCAAGATCAAGCATGTTAACATTCTGTTTCTAGTTGGCTCAGTTACTATTAGAACCCTCTAAAGTTCCTGTTCATTCTTTTCAATTTAGATGAAATCCCTTTTGTGTAATATTCTGGGAATATGGATTTTTTTTTCCCAGAATGCTTCAATACCAGAACATTTTAGAGATCTCTATTCCAATTTTTTTTTAAGATTTTATTTATTTATTTGACAGAGAGAGACACAGCGAGAGAGGGAACACAAGCAGGGGGAGTGGGAGAGGGAGAAGCAGGCTTCCTGAGGAGTAGGGAGCCCAATGCGGGGCTTGATCCCAGGACCCTGGGATCATGACCTGAGCCGAAGGCAGATGCTTAACGACTGAGCCACCCAGGCGCCCCTCTATTCCAATTTTTAAAAAATCCCTGGGTCCTCAAAATAGAAGGAACCTTGACAGGCCACCTAATGCATTTCCTGATTCACATCCCAAGATGGGACCTAGGTAACACTTTAGTTTTATAAAAATTTCAATTGCCACACTGCATCTTTTTATCAGGCCTGTTAGGGCCTGCATGTTATTGCCACAGTCTCCTTCTGTCAGCGCTCTGCCTCAACGCCAAGCAGCACTACCCCGGAGGACATGAACTCACTAGGAAGTTTTACCTGGGAAAGCTTGTCACGTTCCAGCTACACTAGCCTCTCTCTCAGCGCCTTCAGTACCCCTGCCTTTTCCTGCCTGGAGGCCTTCACACATGCAGTTCCCTCTGCCTGGAATGCTTTTCCTTTTCCTCTCCAGCTCCTTTACAGCTTTAATGTCCCACCTAAAGCATCACCTCCTCAGAAAGACCTCCCCGACCACCCTGTCTGAAGTATGTGCCCTTTCCTCGACCCCTTCCCACTCTTCATTCTCTCACACGCTGCCTTGCTTGCATTTCTTCACAGGACTGAACTCTAACTCAATGATTATTTGTTTGCTTCTCACTTGTACCCCCTCTCTAATCTACGAGTTCTGCGAGCTCGGAGACCACATCTGCTTTGTTTCTCCCTGTATATCTAACACCTAGCACAACCCCTGGCATAGAGCAGACTTTTTGCATGAATGACTGACAGGATACGTGCATCAGTATCCAGCCACTTGTGTTCTGCTGATCAGAATGGCAAAAGGTCAGAAGTGTAAACTGAGGAAGGGCCTATATGGGATGAGGCTGGTAGAAGGCCTTTTGTCCAAGGACTTACCTTCATTCAGAGCCTTACGTGTAGACTTTTGGCTTTATATCTGAAAAGCAATCCCTAGAGTCACAGAAATATTCTGACGGAGTTGAAAGAAGATGACAGTCATTGCATTTTTAGATTCGGGTCCCATTGCTGGCCACAACTTCAGTAAGTGGTATGCTAAGATTAAATATTGTAATTACTCTAAAAGTAGCATGATTCTATTAAGCTGTGTGTGTGTGTGTGTGTGTGTTGAAAACACTGGTTAGATGTAAACATTTAAACACAACAGTTTTTTAACTACTCTTAGATATCTCTTCAGGTTTTAATAAACTGATGGCTTCAGAAATGGAAGCTGCTTAGACGTCTCTCAACTCCTGTGAGATTCTGAAACTAGATGTAAATGTGCATTTTCTCTACTGGGAGTTAGTTATTGGAAACTGTTATGTCCTTTGCATTTATATATTTACTCCAGACAGTTGTATTAAGCATCTGCTATGTGCAAAGTTCTATATCATGTGCTGGTAATAAAGAGGTAAAAAAAAAAAAATACAGCCCTGACCTCAAAAGGTCCACAGCCTAGTTGGGGAAATAGATGAGAAGAGCGCCAGTTACACACATTGAAGTGCTCAAATTGCTCTCTAGATTAATCTGGCAGGAGTGTCTAAAATGCTTGGGACAGTGTGAAGGCTGGCCACAGGGGCTGATTCAGGCCTGTGATGATGAGGCCTGAGCTCAGTTGGAAGCAATGGAAGTGGAAAGAGGCATGAGTTGTGAGCTACTTTTGAGAAGGTGTTGGTAGACATAAGCTCATCTTAGAAATAGGGAATAAAATATTGGAAGTGACACCAAGATTTCAAACTTGTTTAACTTGGGTGGAAGGTGTGGGAAGAAGCAGGTCATGCATCAGAGTTTCCGACTCCACTTGATCACACACCTCCACTGGCAAAGGTGGGATGCTTACATCTTTCTTATATCATTCATTCTGGAAGCCTCTGAATCCTGTGCTAAGAAAGATCCCCATTTCCTTCTGCCCTGTAGTCAGTTCACTGCATCTGCCCCTGTCTGAGACTTTCCTCTTCTCTGTCTGTCTGTGGCTCAGGACAACCCAACTCTCTCCTCTCTATCACCCGGAGAACTTCCAAGAAGGGAAACAATCCTATCCCCATTGTTTCCAAACTTCCTTGTCTTGACTTGAACCTAGTAAAGAAACCCATGTGGTTCTGAAATCACAGTTTGCTTCTCTCTTTCCTCTCCTTGAACCCCGAAGCTCTGTCGACACCGGTACCCCAGAACCAGGGAAAGGATAAGCCAAGTGTCACCTCTGAGATGGGGTCACTGAAGTGATGGCGGGTTGCCTGGAATTGCATGGGAGACCCAGAGGTGGAAGGAATGGTGAGAATGATGGACATTGGCTCTCCCACAGAGCCTGGATGGAAGATGTAGGCGTATGTGAGGAGAAAGCTGTGGAGGCAGAAGAGTTGAAGATCCTATCCTGCTGGAGAGCTGGGAGCCAAGATGGAAACTTCCCTTAATTTCCCTATTGAGGTCTATAGCATCAATTTGGAGGCTGATAATATGAGGCCAAGTTAAGTAGCCAGGCTTGGGGAGAGTACCGTTTCCTCCATGACCATTCCCCAAGCCAGCGGCCTCTCTCTCTGCCTGTGTGGCTCCTTAACGTCTGGTCAGTTCTTCTCCTCTTCTGACCTGCTGTGTAGTTAGCGTTTGACTATTCTATCACCCCCCTGGCCAGCCAACTCCTTGTAGGCGGTGACTAGGCTTTGCCTCTCTGTGCCTTCCACCCTACCTGACCCCTTGCTTTGCACATTCGTATTTGGTGAATTGTGGTATTGTCCTCTTTCTTAAAATCCAGTGGAAGTAGTTGGCTTTTTAGGTCATGGTTCAGGGACCAAGACTTTGGGGACTTGAAGTGGGATCCTGGAACTCGTTAATTCAAATTGAGGAAAGGAGAGGAGGAAAAGCTTTTTGCACCTGGGCTCCTGCCTCTGCTGACCTGAGGCTGCGACTCGGCGAGGCTCAGATTCCTTTCAGGCATTAAAGTGTTTTTGAGTTTGTTGTGGGAAATCTGCTTCACAGATTTTGTTAATCATCTTTGAAATTAGGCTTTCTCCAGGCTCAACCACCAATCTTCCAACTCAGATGTGGGCCAGCCACATCCAGTCTTTCAGCTCTCTTCCACGACAGGAAAATGTCCTCCACCTGCACTAAGGGAGGATGGGAGGTGGGTAAAGCTGAGGATCTCAACCCCAGTGTCCGGCTTCTCTAAGACAGCGTCAGAGTGTGACTTATTTACAGAGGACCCCATCTCTCAGCTTTCCTTTCCACCCCCAGTCTTTGGAAACCATTCCTTCTCCTTTCTTTCATTGCCCACATTAAGTCCCGAGAACACCAAATTCAGGACTTCCCAGACCTGCTCAGAGGACTGCCTGCTTCAGACACAGATCCCTCCTTGTCACGCTCACTCTGTGACCTTAAAATTCCAGACCTTTGCCCTGGGGGCCTCTAGTTTACTGGAGTCAAGGGCCACCTCCATGGACCATTTTAGAACTACCTCGCCTGGGCTGGCAGGAGCCAGATCAAAACATTCTGTTCCATATCTATCTTCTCTCTTGCTTCAGCCTTGCTTTTCCTTCCCACTTCCATGTGAGCAGCCTATGAGAGCGATGGGGTATTGATTTTCCATTTCCTCTCCTTTGTCTTCTTCTCATCCCAGGGGCAGCCTTTCTTGCTCATGTCTCAGCCCAGAGAGCTGCAGAGGTTAGGTAGGGAGGTCGCGAATTACCCTGGCTCCCTGACTGCTCTGAGCTTCTCTTGTCTGCTCGCCCACCCCCCAACTCCAGTAATCCCTGATTTGCTCCTGAAAGGAAATTGAAAGTGATTGAAAGAGATCCCAGGGAGCGAGAACTGTCATGGCCTGTTACAGTTGGCTGTCTGCTTTAAACCACCGCCTTAGAGTGGGATTCAACTTTTTCCCAAATAGTAAGTGGGATTCTGAATGGAGGCAGAAGTGCTGGGAAGGAAACTAGCGATGGAAGACGTTTCGGTGGATAATAGTGTTCCTATCCGTGCTTGATTTTTAAAAAGAATCTTCAGCTCTACTGGAATTTTGAATGGAGGCCTCCTGTGCATTTAGGGTTTTGTTTTGGTCTTTGAAGTCAGAGCTCTTCATGATGCCCTGCCCAGTCCGCACCCTTGGTCGCCTGGCAAGCCATTGTGGTTAGGAGGAGCAGAACACATGGGACTTATTTCTGTTTAGATTTCCTCTCTAAGAAGATGTACAAGTAAAATGGAATATGTTCCATCGCAAGCAGGCAGATTCATGTGTTTTAAATTTAAAATTTAAATTTACATGGCAGGCCTAGTCCTACAGATAGGGTTAAGACAAAATGTTGCTGTGAGGAGTCTAAAGCCAGTACTCAGAAAACCCAAAGGTAAGTTGTTACACACAGAGAGTCTGCTCGGCAACCACCTTGGGAGAAAAGTGGTAGCCGAGTGGCAGGTTCTGGGTCTAGCGCAGACACAGGACAGGGGTTCCATCAGACATTGGTCCAAAGAAAGTGCATCTTGTGGCCGTGAGGAAGCACTTTTAGTATTTAAACAGCATCACTACAGGCGCCTGGGTGGCTCAGTCGTTAAGCGTCTGCCTTCGGCTCAGGTCATGATCCCAGGGTCCTGGGATCGAGTCCCACATCGGGCTCCCTGCTTGGCAGGAAGCCTGCTTCTCGCTCTCCCACTCCCCCTGCTTGTGTTCCTGCTCTCGCTATCTCTCTTTCTGTCAAATAAATAAATAAAATCTTTTTAAACGGCATCACTAAACAGTTCTGGAATGGCCTGTTGTAGGCAGGAATTGACACCAGACCCAGGCATGGCCCTTGTTTGAATCTAGCCTGGAGGGAAAAATCAACAGCAGAGGCCAGAACAGATCCCAGCCCCTTATGGCCTCTGCGTAGGGCTGGATGCTGGCTGCTCCGTGCCAATCCCTTCTGCCCAGGGATCCCAGGAGGGTGAGACTGGAGCTCTGTTCCAGCCCTGCAAAGGGTCAGTGTCTGGACAAGCGAATGGCGGGGCTGTACTCTCACAGGGAGCTGGTTTGAGGTGTTTAACAGCATCCCCTGCTCTCCCCCCACCCCGCCCCGAGAAGTCAGAAAATGCAGAGAGGACTTTTAAGATGGTGGATTTCTTTGTACAAAATTGAAATCTGACAACAGAGACTTCGAGACCGCACGGTTTTTGCACATACGGGAATGCATGTGCCCTGGGCGTATCCGCTTGCGGGGGGCCATGTTGGCTGTGACGGGCGCACCTGACAGTTCTGTGGTGGTGTTCCTGTTGTACCGGGGGGGTGATGAGTGGCCAGGAGCACATTGAGGATGAAGAGGAGTGTTCAGCATAACAGCATCTATATCACAAGGGAGAATAATTTCAAACATGTTTGGGGGGCCTATTAATCCCATTTGACACCTTTGTTTCATAAAGTAGTCTCAAAAAGGAAAAGAAGACAAACTCAGATGTTTACTCTGCCTCTCCAGCTATTTATCAGTCCCCTCAAAGACAGCCTGGTTGTTCCCTTTCACCTACTGGTGGAGAGCGGCTACTTTAATTAGGGTTATTGAGAGATAACAGAAAATACAATACAATGACTCTGAACTCTGGGCTGAAAACAAACACAAATAACATTAAAAACAACCTTGCATGTAATGACTACTTCTCTCAGTTCATGAGGACTCACACAGATAAGGCAGGTTTCAAAGAGAATTCCAGGGAAACCACTAACCCAACCCAATAAGCTTATAGGGTGAAGAGTAGATTCTGCCAGCAAATATTTAATTTGCAAATATCAGTATTCAACCTTCTCTGAATCCCTATACACATTTATAGCAGCTTACCTTTAATTTTTATACTCTTAGTGTTTATGACAGAAATAAAGCCCTTCCCCCCGATCACATGGTATGACGGAAACGCTGTCATGGAGCCGCCATCTGCACGTCAGAGCCAGCAGTCCACTGGAAGCGGACGCATCCTGTCACATGCATTCTCACGAGAGCAAAAGCTGTGTTCTTATGATGAAATGCTTTGATTTGAACCAGCAAGTACTTACTTACTAATAAAGTTATAAGCCGGTGACAGGAAATTCTATGTGATTTAGAGACAGATGCGTTCTCCCTAAGACAACACGTTTCAATTTCAGGATGACATTATATGTAAAGGTGAACAATTTTATTTTTAAAGCAGTTTGTACAAACCTTTACATTCTGCCGGCTGAAAAAGCTTCTTTAATGGTGTATTAGTTTCGAAAGTGCATTAAACCTTTAAAGCTCCAAGGTCACGTGTTAGTAGGTTCGTTTCCTGATGGCCTCAGTTTTGAGCTTCAGGCCTTGGAGAGCAGCTTACTCACATTGATGGGCATTTTGAATTTAGACCCCCCCCCCAAAAAAAAAACCCCACAGATCTAAGTTTTTAACAGTACCTACATCCCGGGCACAAGTTTCTGAAAGACCCGTGGCTAATGAGGTTGTAACTTTGTTCTCTCTTGCTCTTCACTCAAGGCATAATTCAATCCGAAGACAACTCAACCTGTCAAACCCGGACTTCAATATCCAGCAGCTTCAAAAACAGGAACAGTTGACTGGAATTGGTCGAATTAAACCAGAGTTATATAAGCAGCGGTCACTGGATAATGATGATGGGACAAGGGGTAATAGCAAAGCCTGTGGGAAACTGAATTTCATTTTAAAATATGACTGTGACTTAGAGCAGCTCATAGTGAAGATTCACAAAGCTGTCAATTTGCCTGCCAAGGACTTTTCTGGGACTTCAGATCCTTATGTCAAGATCTATTTGCTTCCTGATCGGAAAACCAAACACCAGACTAAAGTTCACAGAAAGACCCTGAACCCTGTGTTTGATGAAGTGTTTTTGTTTCCAGTACCCTACAATGACCTTGCAGCCCGGAAGCTTCACTTCTCTGTGTATGACTTTGACAGGTTCTCTCGCCATGACCTAATTGGCCAAGTGGTGGTGGATCACTTCTTAGACTTGGCTGATTTCCCCAGGGAGTGCATCCTTTGGAAGGATATCGAATATGTCACCAACGTAAGTCCAGCATTTCTCCATTCTGGGGGCGGCTTCTTGGTCCACCTGTAAACAGATTACTTACACCTTATTTTTTTGCAGGGACGAAGTATAAAATTCACTTCAGTGTCCGGATAGCTTTTGTCTCAGAACCTTCTTGTACCTTCCCAGAAACAGGTCTTTAACAATATTCATTTTAAAAGTTCCCAGAATTATTCATGAAAACAGTATGAAAGCATAACATTCTCTCTTTTCTGCTTTCTAATTCTTACCTCTTCCCTAATTGGCAGGAGATATTATCTGCCCTCCTTACCACATTTTCTGTAGAGCTTTCTTAGGTTATTTGTGCTAAATGGATCCTGGCATCCTATTAACTGTAATCTGCAGCTGCGAAACCATTGCCAGACTCTCTGAGAGCATTAAGTCCTTGACCGTGTCCCCAGGTCAGCTCAGCTGCATTTCCCGTGATCAGATCTTCCTCTTTAATCCCAGAAGTGACAATGGTTGCGAAGAGTTGGCACCACATTTTTAAGCAAAGAATCAAAATGACAAGGAGTCCGGTTTGAAAAGATCTGCAGATATTGGCAGCGCTAATCTATGGAAGGTCACATCCAATTTAGAGCTCAGGAGAGGGCAGAAGTGCTATGTAGTGACACCACATGCCCATGTTTACATTTTAAATGAGATTGCAGTGGTGATATTATTACTCCATTTCTGTCCTTTTCCCCGTCCTGCAGATGTGTATTGGCACTCCTGAAAGACTCCTTATGAAGGAGGAAATGCCTCTTAGGTAACTCTGGTATTTTAAAGCCACTTGTTTCTTTCTTCCATCCAGATTCCTGCAGGCAGCTCTGCTCGCACGTCTCCTAGAATACGAGCCCTTCTGAGGCCAGCACAATTTTCATTCTCTGCCTTGGCATCCAAAGGCACCAAGCACCATAATCCTTCCTCAGCTCAAATGATGACCCAGCTTGAGTTTGGAGTCCAGCACGGGAAAGGCTCTCATTCTGTTCAGGAAGAGAACACACAAAATCTCTGCCCAATGACCAAATCCCCACACTAGTACTTTCTCGCTCCTGGCCACCTTTGTGAACTGGGGACTCACCCACACTTTGGCTCTTCCAAGAGGCACCTTCTCTGGTGCCAGGTGTGTCCTACTACTCCGATAAGCAAAGTGTAGCGTGGAGTTTGGCTGGTGAGGAAAGGAAAGAAAGAACTGGAGAAGGTGCAGGGAACAGCAGTTGATGAAACTAAGGTGATTTGGGAGATTGGAGAAGGAACAGATCTCTTCAATCTTGACAAGGTTGATATCTGTAAATCCAAAAATGGATGGTGGGGGAAGTAAAGACTATATCCCAAATCCCAGTTGCCAGAATCAGGAGGTAGCAAAGTGGACAGGCTGCTTACACTAAGATACGAAGGGCTCAAGGAGGAACTCTTTGATTGGAGCGTTTACCGAGTCCCCCGGGGAGTGAGTGGAGGTACTAAGGGCCAACAGGGATGCTCCATGGCAGGGGTTGGTCGCACAATCTGGGGTGATATCTATTTATATTTTTTAACAAATGGATTCCACAGAGTAGCTGGAATGATTATCAGAAAGCTCCACAGAGATCCTGCTCTGAGTGGACTTCTAGAGACTTCATGGGCTGAGCAACACTGAGTACCCAGTAGCTGATAAAAATCTGGATAAGGCTGGTCCCTGGTGGAAACATCTAGAACAGTTTCTCCTGGGATGAGAGTATAGAATGGCAGCCTGCAGAGACCTCCTGGCCCTGAGATCACTGCCATTTTAGCACTCCCCAGGGAGTAAGAGTGCCCGTGTCTATTGTTGGAGAATCCTGGATTTCCACTGATTTGAGGAGACTGTAAAATTATTTATGAAGGAGGAAAACTGATACGGCTAGAGGCTTCAAAACGCTCAGCTCTTTCCTCAGGCCAATAACAAATATTCTGAGCATTGATCTAGGCCTTTGGATGACCAGCAAGAGAGGGCAGGTTTTGAGAATGGAATTCTAGATTATTTCATAATCTGCCATATAGTTGTTTTTTATTGAAGTATAGTTGACATACAATATTACATTAGTTTCAGGTGTACTGCCATGTAGTTTTTAAAATTCCATTTTAAAAATTATTATTTGAGGCTGTTTTGATTGTGACTTTGTGTAGAGACTGAGCGTGAAGGTCTGAGGCTTGCCAAGTTTCTGGTTTTGTAATATAGCATGTAGGGGGCTCCTGGGTGGCATAGTGGGTTAAGCATCTGACTTGGTTTCGGCTCAGGTCGTGGTCTCAGGAATGTGAAATCGAGCCCTGCTTCAGGCTCCGTGCTCAGTGCAGAGTCTGCTTTGGATACTCTCTCCCTCTCTCTCTGCCCCACCCACTCGTGCTCTCTTTCTCTCTAAAGTAAATAAATAAATCTTTATAATATAGCATGTATATAATGTACACATATAGATTCATGAGGGAATAATTAAATGAACAGGCATGAACCCACTGTTCATCTGAAGAATAGAACAGAACCAGTACTTTTGCTGACCCTTGGGTTGTCTTCCCTCCTCCCATTCCCTCTCAGTCCACTCCTGCCAAGTGGAAAAACACTATCCTGAATTTTATTTATATTGTGATATATTTGTAAGACAATACATTGTTTGGTTTTGTCTGCTTCTGCTTTTCACAGCTCTTCTTTGGCTTCTTTTTTTCAGCCCACTTTATGACATTTAACAAAAGAGATCAGTAGATCTCTTCATCTATTATTCTGTTGCATTATAGATGACGAATTAGCTTTTTTATATTGATGATATTTAGGTGGTTATTTGTTTTTAACAATTCTGACTAATACTCTAGAGAACATGTTTGTGCACATCTCCTAGTTCACATATGCAATAATTCCTCTAGGGTATATCCCTGATACAGGTAAGATGCACACATGTTCAACTTTTCTAGGCCTCCCGGACTTCCTTTCCACGGCAACTGTCCAGATTGATCCTCCCACTGGTGAGGTACGACAGTTCCTCGTGCTCCACATTTTCACCAACTCTTACGGTTGCCAGTGTTTACTATGTGTGCATGTACATGCCTGTGACATGGTAAGTAATTTGTATTTCCTTGGTTGTCAAGGTTGACCATCTTTGGATATGCTTATTGGTCATCCACATTTCCTTTCTTGCATTATGCTTGTTCAGCACTTTTTCCTCTTTTCTTTTCCTTATTGATTCACATATGTTCTTTGTATAGGCTGGATGCAAATCCTTTGTTGGCGATGTGTATTAACAAACATCATCTCTCAATTTATGACTGTCTTTTTCCTCACTTGCTGACACCTTTTGATCAGTAGAGGTTCTTATGTTTAATGTAGTAAAACATAACAATGTTTTCCTTCACAACTTCGTGCTTTTGTGTCTTTTTTAAGAAATCCTTCCTTACCGTATGTCATAAAGATATTTCCCCTATATTTTCCTTTAGAAGTTTTAAAGTTTAGACTTTCCTTCTTTTTTTTTTATCTTTGCACAATTTTATTTTGAGTTTTTGGCCTTTACTTATTTTTTTTTTTTTTTAGAGTTATGTGAATCACCATACATTACACCATTAGTTTTTGATGTAGTGTACCATGATTCATTGTTTGCGTATAAGACCCAGTGCTCCATGCAGTACGTGCCCTCTTTAATACCCATCACTAGGCTAACCCATCCCCCCACCCCCCTCCCCTCTAGAACCCTCAGTATATTTCTCAGAGTCCATAGTCTCTCATGGTTTGTCTCCCCCTCTGATTCCCCCCCTTCATTTTCCCCTTCCTGCTGTCTTCTTCTTCTTTTTTTTTAACATGTAATGTATTATTTGTTTCAGAGGTACTGGTCTGTGATTCAGCAGTCTTACACAATTCACAGCACTCAACATAGCACATACCATCCCCAATGTCTATCACCCAGACACCGCATCCCTCCCACCCCTACTACTTCAGCAACCCTCAGTTTGTTTCCTGAGATTAAGAATTCCTCATATCAGTGAGATCATATGATACATGTCTTTCTCTGATTGACTTATTTCACTCAGCATAATACCCTCCAGTTCCATCCACATCATTGCAAATGGCAAGATTTCATTCCTTTTGATGGCTGCGTAATATTCCATTGTGTGTGTGTGTGTGTGTGTGTGTGTGTGTGTGTATACCATACCTTCTTTATCCATTCATCTGTTGATGGACATCTTGGCTCTTTCCATAGTTTGGCTATTGTGGACATTGCTGCTATAAACATCGGGGTGCACATACCCCTTCGGATCCCTACATTTGTATCTTTGGGGTAAATACCCAGTAGTGCAATTGCTGGATTGTGTGGTAGCTCTATTTTCAACTTTTTGAGGAGCCTCCATACTGTTTTCCAGAGTGGCTGCACCAGCTTGCATTCCCACCAACGGTGTAGGAGGGTTCCCCTTTCTCCGCATCCCCGCCAACATCTGTTGTTTCCGGACTTATTAATTTTAGCCATTCTGACTGCTGTGAGGTGGTATCTCATTGAGGTTTTTTTTAAAGATTTTATTTATTTATTTGAGAGAGAGAGAATGAGAGACAGAGCATGAGAAGGAAGAAGGTCAGAGGGAGAAGCAGACTCCCTGCTGAGCAGAGAGCCCGATGTGGGACTCGATCCCGGGACTCCAGGATCATGACCTGAGCCGAAGGCAGTCGCTTAACCAACTGAGCCACCCAGGCGCCCCTCGTTGAGGTTTTGATTTGGATTTCCCTGATGCTGAGCGATGTTGAGCACTTTTTCATGTGTCTGTTGGCATTTTGGATGTCTTCTTTGGAAAAATGTCTGTTCATGTCTTCACATTTCTTGATTGGATCATTTGTTCTTTGGGTGTTGAGTTTAAGAAGTTCTTTATAGATTTTGGATACTAACCCTTTATCTGATATGTCATTTGCAAATGTCTTCTCCCATTCTGTCAGTTGTCTTTTGGTTTTGTTGACTGTTTCTTTTGCCGTGCAAAAGCTTTTTATCTTGATGAAGTCCCAATAGTTCATTTTTGCCCTTGCTTCCCTTGCCTTTGGCGATGTTTCTAGGAAGAAGTTGCTTCGGCTGAGGTCGAAGAGGTTGCTGCCTGTGTTCTCCTTTAGGATTTTGATGGACTCCTGTCTCACACTGAGGTCTTTCAACCATTTGGAGTCTATTTTTGTGTGTGGTGTAAGGAAATGGTCCAGTTTCATTCTTCTGCATGTGGCTGTCCAGTTTTCCCAACACCATTTGTTGAAGAGACTGTCTTTTTCCCTTGGACATTCTTTCCTGCTTTGTCAAAGATGAGTTGACCATAGAGTTGAGGGTCCATTTCTGGGCTCTCTATTCTGTTCCATTGATCTATGGGTCTGTTTTTGTGCCAGTACCATACTGTCTTGATGATGACAGCTTTGTATTAGAGCTTGAAGTCTGGAATTGTGATGCCACCAGCTTTGCTTTTCTTTTTCAACATTCCTCTGGCTATGCGGGGTCTTTTCTGGTTCCATACAAATTTTAGGATGATTTGTTCCATTTCTTTGAAAAAAGTGGATGGTATTTTGATGGGGATTGCTTTGAATGTGTAGATTGCTCTAGGTAGCATTGACATCTTCACAATATTTGTTCTTCCAATCCATGGAACGTTTTTCCATTTCTTTGTGTCTTCCTCAGTTTGTTTCATGAGTATTTTATAGTTTTCTGAGTATAGATTCTTTGCCTCTTTGGTTAGATTTATTCCTAAGTATCTTATGGTTTTGGGTGCAGTTGTAAATGGGATTGACTCCTTAATTTCTCTTTCTTCTGTCTTGTTGTTGGTGTATAGTTATGCCACTGATTTCTGTGCACTGATTTTATATCCTGCCACTTTACCGAATTCCTGTATGAGTTCTAGCAGTTTTGGGTGGAGTCTTCTGGGTTTTCCACAAAAAGTATCATATCATCTGCAAAGAGTGAGAGGTTGACTTCTTCTTTGCCAATTCGGATGCCTTTTATTTCTTTTTGTTGTCTGATTGCTGTGACTAGGACTTCTAATACTATGTTGAATAGCAGTGGTGATAGTGGACATCCCTGCCGCGTTCCTGACCTTAGGGGGAAAGTTCTCAGTTTTTCCCCATTGAGAATGATATTTGCTGTAGGTTTTTCATAGATGGCTTTTATGATATTGAGGTATGTACCCTCGATCCCTATACTCTGAATAGTTTTGATCAAGAAAGGATGCTGTACTTTGTCCAATGCTTTTTCTGCACCTATTGAGAGGATCATATGGTTCTTGTTCTTTCTTTTATTAATGTATTGTATCACATTGATTGATTTGCAGATGTTGAACCAACCTTGCAGCCTAGGGATAAATCCCACTTGGTCATGGTAAATAATCCTTTTAATGTACTGTTGGATCCTACTGGCTAATATTTTGGTGATAATTTTTACATCCATGTTCATCAAGGATATTGGTCTGTAATTCTCCTTTTTGATGGAGTCTTTGTCTGGTTTGGGGATCAAGGTAATGGTGGCCTCATAAAATGAGTTTGGAAGTTTTCCTTCCATTTCTATTTTTTGGAACAGTTTCAGAAGAATAGGTATTAATTCTTCTTGAAATGTTTGGTAGAATTCCCCTGGGAAGCCATCTGGCCCTGGGCTTTTGTTTATTGGGAGATTTTTGATGACTGCTTCAATTCCCTTAGTGGTGGTTATAGGTCTGTTCAGGTTTTCTATTTCTTCCTGGTTCAGTTTTGGTAGTTGATACATCTCTAGGAATGCATCCATTTCTTCAGATTATCTAATTTGCTGGCATAGAGTTGCTCATAATATGTTCTTATAATTGTTCATATTTCTTTGGTGTTGGTTGTGATCTCTCCTCTTTCATTCATGATTTTATTTATTTGGTTCATTTCTCTTTTCTTTTAGATAAGTCTGGCCAGGGGTTTATCCATCTTGTTAATTCTTTCAAAGAACCAGCTCCTAGTTTCGTTGATCTGTTCTATGTTGTTTGGTTTCTATTTCATTGATTTCTGCTCTGATCTTTATTATTTCCCTTCTCCTGCTGGGTTTAGCCTTTATCTGCTGTTGTTTCTCCAGCTCCTTTAGGTGTAGGGTTAGGTTGTGTATTTGAGACCTTTCTTGTTTCTTGAGAAAGGCTTGCATTGCTATATACTTTCCTCTTTGGACTGCCTTTGCTGCATCCCAAAGATTTTGAACAGTTGTGTTCTCATTTTCATACGTTTCCATGAATTTTTTAAATTCTTCTTTAATTTCCTGGTTGACCCATTCATTTTTTAGTAGGATACTCTTTAGCCTCCATGTATTTGTGTTCTTTCTGACTTTCTTCTTGTGATTGAGTTCTAGTTTCAAAGCATTGTGGTCTGAAAATAGGCAGGGAATGATCCCAATCTTTTTGTACTGGTTGAGACCTGATTTGTGACCTAGGATGTGATCTATTCTGGAGAATGTTCCATGGGCACTCGAGAAGAATGTGTATTCTGTTGCTTTGGAATGGAATGTTCTGAATATATCTGTGAAGTCCGTTTGGTCCAGTGTGTCATTTAAAGTCTTTATTTCCTTGTTGATCTTTTGCTTAGATGGTCTGTCCATTTCAGTGAGGGTGGTGTTAAAGTCCCCCACTATTATTGTATTGTTGTCAATGTGTTTCTTTGCTTTTGTTATTAATTGGCTTATATGGCTGCTCCCATGTTAGGGGCATAGATATTTACAATTGTTAGATCTTCTTGTTGGATAGACCCTTTAAGTATGATACAGTGTCCTTCCTCATCTCTTATTACAGTCTTTGGTTTAAAATCTAATTTGTCTCATATAAGGATTGCCACCCCAGCTTTCTTTTGGTGTCCATTAGCATGGTAAATGGTTTTCCACCCCCTCACTTTCAATTTGTGGTGTCTTTGGGTCTAGAATGAGTCTCTTGCAGACAGCATATCAATGGGTCTTGTTTTTTTATCCAATCTGATAGCCTGTGTCTTTTGATTGGGGCATTTAGCCGATTTACATTCACGGTAACTATTGAAAGATAAGAATTTAGTGCCATTGTATTGCCTGTAAGGTAATATTTTGTTGATATATTTATATTTGTTTTTATATATACTTTATATTTATATAAATATATATTTAATATATATATTTTATATGTTGTTTTATAATATATTTTATATTTATATTTGTTAATATATTTTGGTAATATACTGGTACTGTATATTGTCTGTGTTCCTTTCTGGTCTATGTTGCTTTTAGGGTCTCTCTTTGCTTAGAGGACCCCTTTCAATATTTCTTGTAGGGCTGGTTTTGTGTTTGCAAATTCCTTTAGTTTTTGTTTGTCCTGGAAGCTTTTTATCTCTCCTTCTATTTTCTTTTTCTTTTTTTTTTTTTTAATTTTATTCTTATGTTAATCCCCATACATTACATCATTAGTTTTAGATGAAGTGTTCCATGATTCATTGTTTGTGCACAACACCCAGTGCTCCATGCAGAATGTGCCCTCCTCAATACCTACCACCAGGCTAACCCATCCTCCCACCCCCCTCCCCTCTAGAACCCTCAGTTTGTTTTTCAGAGTCTGTCGTCCCTCATGGTTCATCTACCCCTCCGATTTCCCCCGCTTCATTCTTCCCCTCCCGCTACCTTCTTCTTCTTCTTCTTTTTTTTTTTCTTAACATATATTGCATTATTTGTTTCAGAGGTACAGATCTGAGATTCAACAGTCTTGCACAATTCACAGCGCTTACCAGAGCACACACCCTCCCCAGTGTCCATCACCCAGTCACCCCATCCCTCCCACCCTACCCCCCACTCCAACAACACTCAGTTTGTTTCCTGCGATTAAGAATTCCTCATATCAGTGAGATCATATGATACATGTCTTTCCCTGTTTGACTTATTTCACTCAACATAATACCCTCCAGTTCCATCCATGTCGTTGCAAATGGCAAGATCTCATTCCTGTTGATGGCTGCATAATATTCCATTGTATATAACTCTCCTTCTATTTTCAATGACAGCCTAGCTGGATATAGTATTCTTGGCTGCATATTTTTCTCATTTAGTGCTCTGAATATATCATGCCAGTCCTTTCTGGCCTGCCAGGTCTCTGTGGATAGGTCTTCTGCCAATCAAATATTTCTACTGTTGTAGGTTACAGACCTCCTGTCCCGAGCTGCTTTCAGGATTTTCTCTTTGTCTCTGAGACTCGTACATTTTACTATTAGATGTCGGGGTGTTGACCTATTTTTATTGATTTTGAGGGGGGTTCTCTGTGCCTCCTGGATTTTGATGCCTGTTTCCTTCCCCAAATTAGGGAAGTTCTCTGCTATAATTTGCTCCAATATACTTTCTGCCCCTCTCTTTCTTTCTCCTTCTTCTGGGATCTCAATTATTCTAATATTATTTCGTCTTATTACCACATACCATACCTTATTACCACTTATCTCTTGAATTCTGTCCTCGTGATCCAGTAGTTGTTTATCTCTCTTTTTCTCAGCTTCTTTATTTTCCATCATTTGGTCTTCTATATCACTAATTCTCTCTTCTGCCTCATTTATCTTAGCAGTTAGAGCCTCCATTTTTTATTGCACTTCATTAATAGCCTTTTTGATTTCAACTTGCTTAGATTTTAGTTCTTTTATTTCTCCAGAAAGAGTTTCTCTAATATCTTCCATGCTTTTTTCAAGCCCAGCTAGTATCCTTAAAATCATCATTCCGAACTCTAGTTCCGACATCTTACTAATGTCCGTATTTATAGGTCCCTTGCAGTCGGTACTGCCTCTTGTTCTTTTTTTTGAGGTGATTTTTTCCCTCTTGTCATTTTGTCCAGAGGAGAATAGATGAATGAGAACGAAATGCTAACAGGGTAACAATGACCCCAGAAAAATATACACTAAACAAATCAGAAGAGACCTATAACCGGGGGGAAAGAAAGGGAAAGAAAGAAAAAAGGAAAAAAAAAAAAAAGAAAAGAAAAAGAAAAAGATAAAAAACAAACATACAAAAAAAAGAATATGATCAAATATGATCAGGCTGGTGCATAGATCAGTGTCACACACTAGACTTTAGGTGTTTTTTGGTCTGTTAGAAGAAAGTGCCTCCCAAAATTTTAAGGAAAGAAAAACTTACATATGTACAAAAATAAGGGTAAATATGATGAAGGGATGGAATATGACTGTAAAGATGAAAATTATAAAGGTTTTTATAAAAGGAATTGATAAGAAGTTGGTTGAAAAAAGAGAGAAGAGGATTTAAAAAATAAATAAATAAAAGGGAGAGAATGTGATCAGGCAGGAGACTATAACAAAGCCATACACTAGAGATTTGGGGTATATTTTGGTCTTTTAGAAGAAACTGTATCCCAAAATTTTAAAGAGAGAACAACTTATACATATATATATACCAAAAATAAGGTTATCTGCTATGAAGGGATAGAATATGTAAAAATGAAAAATAAAAAAGATTTTTTTTAAAAAGGGATTGATAAGATGTTGGTTGAAAAAGGGAAAAAGGCCCCCTCTCCCGCCATCTATGTTCCCGAATATCGCCTCGGATTCACTTCTCCGCACGTCCTACCTTCCAGAAAGTGGTCGCTTTTCTGTTCAGAGAGTTGCTGCTATTCTTTTCTTCGATCTCCTTTTGAGTTTGTAGGTGTTCAGAATGGTTTGATCCCTATCCAGCTGAATTCCTGGGACCAGACGAAGTTTAGGTCTCCTACTCCTCTGCCATCTTGCTCCTCCCCACTTTTGACTTTCCTAATTATTTTAATCTACACGGAATGAACTATTGTACAATGTAGTACAGGCACCCTGTATTAGCTCGGGCTGCCATAACACCATATCATACACTGGGTAGCTGAAACAACAGGAATTTATTTCTCACAGCTCCACAGGCTGAAAAGTCCATGATCAAGGTGTTGGCAGATTCAGTTCCTTGTGAGAGCTTCCTTCCTGCCTTGCAGACAGCTACCTTCTCAGTGTGTCCTCACATGGAAGAGAGAGAGAGAGCTCTGGTCTCTTTCTCTTCTTCTTTTTTTTTTTTTTAAGATTTTATTTTTAAACAATCTCCAGCATGGTGCTCGAACTTACAACCCTGAGATCAAGAGTTGCACACTCCACCAACTGAGCCAGCCAGGAGCTCCTTTCTCTTATAATGACACTAATCCCATCATGGAGTCCCCACCATCATGATTCCATCTAAACTTAATTGCCTTCCAAAGGACCCACCTCCAAATACCATCATGTTGGGGAATAGGGCTTCAATATATGAGTTTGGGAGGGGAGGGGAGAGGACACAGATTTTCAGTCCCTGATACATCCATGTTTTTCCATATGGATAACCAATTTTCTGCCATATTTTTTCAATAATCTGCAGTGCATGCTCTGTCCTATATAGTATATGAAGAGTCTGTTTCTGGAATCTTTTTCCTTTATTTTGTTCTACTTGACTGTACCTACCTATAGCACAATTTGCAAATTACTGTCATTCTGTGATAAGATTTAACATCTGAAAGAACAGTCATCCAGCCTGCTTTTTCTTCATTCAGTCTTGGCTGATACTTGACCTTTCACATAAATTTTATTTTATTTATTTATTTATTTTTTGGTAGTTTTAAATTTTATTATGTTATGTTAGTCACCATAGAATACATCATTAGTTTTTGATGTAGTGTTTCACATAAATTTTAGAATCAAATTATCAAATTACTAATTCTTTCTGCTATTTATTTGGACTTGTATGAAGTCTGTAGATTAATTTAGGGAAATTTTGCATGTTTTGTGATATTGAGTCTATTCACTAAAGACTAAAATTCTTTTATTCAAGGCTTATGATTTTCTTCATGAGGATCCTGCATGTCTCTTATTAGAATTATTGGTAGGTGCTATACTTTTCATTATTTCCGCTACAGCTAACCCTTGAATAACATGGGTTTGAACTATGCGGATCTACTTACACATGCATTTTTTTCCATAAATACAGTACAAGGCTGTAAATGTATTTTCTCTTCCTTATGATTTTCTTAATAACATCTTCTGTTCTCTAGCTTACTTTATTGTAAGAATACAGTACATAATACATATGTAAAATATGTGTTAATCGACTATATTATCAATAAGGCTTCTAGTTAACAGTAGGCTATTAATAGTTAAGTTTTGGGGGGCCAGCACCCCTAACCTTCACATTGTTCAAGGGTCAACTGTAGCATTTTTTCTAACTTATATTTCCTAAGTTTTGCTGCTGTATAGTAATGCAGTTTAAATTTTGCATATTTATCTTCAATTTGGCAATCTTGCAAAATTCTTACTAATTCTCATACTTTGATTGCAGAATCTTCTGAATTTTCTTTGTAGATAATCAGACATGTGAATTATGATAGTTTTGTTTGTTTTTTTTCTAATCTGTATGCCTTTATTTATTTTTTAATTTAGTTCATAGACTAGGATTTCCAGTATAATACCAAATAATAATTATGGTAGTAGTCATTCTTGACTCCTTTAACATTTTCATGGAGTATGATTTTGCTGTAGATATGTTGTGGATGTCTTTATCATATTAAGAATATATCCCTTTCAAAAAAAAAAAAAGAATGTATCCCTCCATTCCTAGTTGACTAAGACTTTTTATTATAAATATTTGTTTTGTCAAATGCTATGATGCTGGGAGGCTTTTCTCTGCTTTATTTTTTTTTAAAGATTTTATTTATTTACTTTAGAGACAGAGAGCTTGAGCGGGGAGGTGGGGGGGGGTGAAGAGCAGAGGGAAAGGGACAAACAGACTTTGCGGTGAGTGTAGAGCCCAGCGCAGGGCTCGATCCCACGACACTGAGGTCGTGATCTGAGCCAAAATCAAGAGTCGAATGCTCAACTGACTGAGCCACCCAGGTGCCCCAGGTTTTTCTCTGCTTTAATTTGCTATGATCCTATGATGTTTTTCTCTGCTTTAATTTGCTATTTTACTCAACACCTTGATCAGTTTTCTAATTTTGAAACAATCTTATATTCCTAGTATGATTCAAACTGGCTTTGATATATTACCTGTTTTATACATTGCTAATATGTTGTTTAAATTTTTTTTATCTGTGCTGGTGAGTGATTCATGTCATTTACTTTCTCATATGGTCCTTATCTGGGTTGGAATCAAGGTAATTCTTGATTTATAAAATTGGGAGATTATTCTGGATACTTTAATTTTGCTCCTCCTTGGTGCTCCTGGAGGCTTTGGTGGGTTTTGTTTATTTATTTATTTTTTTTGAACTGAAAAGAGCTCTTTTAGTCTCTGGCTTCTGTTTAGGTTTAGGAAGTGAGCAAGGGAGGAGAGTGAGGTTGACATATTTATTCCCCTAGGTACCCTCCTTAGGGTATCTGTGGGCTTCAACTGAAAGCCACAGTTCTGAATATGTCATTACTTTGCTATTGTTCTTTTTTTTTTTTTTTTAAGATTTTATTTATTTATTTGAGAGAAAGAGAGAGAGACAGAGAAACAGCATGAGAGGGGAGAGGGTCAGAGGGAGAAGCAGGCTCCCCGCTGAGTCGGGAGGCCGATGTGGGACTCGATCCTGGGACTCCAGGATCATGACCTGAGCCGAAGGCAGTCGCTTAACCAACTGAGCCACCCAGGCGACCACTTTGCTATTGTTCTTAGAATGTTTTTCTGGGTATAAAAAGTGGGGGCTTAAAACTCTCAGTTGTTTTGATTTTGGCATTACAAAGCCATCATTCCATAGCCCTCTGACCTCCAGTTGCTTTTGAGAAGTTGACATTTCGTAGAATATTTATTCCCTTGTGTTTAATTTTTCTTTTCTTTCTTCTTGCTTTCAATATCTTGCTTTCCTCTTTAGTGTTCTGTAGTTTAACTATAACATTACTAAGCGGTGATTTCTTTTTATTTATCCTGACTGAGATTTATTGGGATTCCTGAATATGAGATTGTTTCTTTTTATCATTTCTGGAAAATTCTCACCCATTTACTTTGCCTAATATCTTTCATAGTCTCTTTTTTTTTTTGTTTCAACATACTTTCAATTCCCTTTTTTATTTCTTTTATCTGTACATAGTCATTTTTATATTCTGTTGCTCCTAACTCCAATTTTGCAACTCTGATTTTTTTTGTTTGGTATTTCCATTGACTCTAACTCATCATGCTTTATTGCCCCTTGTATTTAGTGATTTGTGATTGTGAGCTAATCTGGCTTGGAACTTTGTCAGTGGAAAATTTCAAGCTCTGAGTTTAAAGTGCATTCCTTCAGAGATGATTTGTGAGTTAATCAACATGGAACCATTCTAAACTAAATTTTGAGCTTGAGGGCTTGGGGGCAGCAGAGAGGTAGGGTGAATGAATATAGGCTCCAAATGTGTAAGTGCAGGTTTGAATTAATGGTTAGAAACTGGCAGGGGAGGGCGCCTGGGTGGCTCAGTTGGTGAAGCGACTGCCTTCAGCTCAGGTCATGATCCTGGAGTCCCTGGATCGAGTCCCACATCGGGCTCCCTGCTCGGCAGGGAGTCTGCTTCTCCCTCTGACCCTCCCCCCTCTCATGTGTTCTCTCTCATTCTCTCTCTCTCTCAAATAAATAAATAAAATATTTAAAAAAAAAAAAAAAAGAAAGAAACTGGCAGGGGAGACTTTTTTTTCCCTTGCTTTACCTAGAGCAAGTCCAACATCTACTTATGCAAGGGAGAAGTTCTTTTTTGCTTTTTTGCTCTGTGAGGCATTAAAAACGATTTTGTAATCCAGTATTTTTACCTGGAGGAGTTTCTGTGAGCATCTCCCCTATTGCTGGAAATACCATGGGCTATATTATATTGCTCCAAGCTTGTTCAAAACAGTTTTTCCTTGTACTGAGTAGTAATCTGTGTAGCATATGTTTGCCTTGTGATTGAGTAGCCAGAAGAGCCTTAGAGTTTTTGTAATCTGAAATCCTCATTTGGCACATAATACTGAGGTGGAGGGCCCTTAGGAGATTCACCCAATGTCACATAGCTTAATAATGGCCAAACAGGAATTGGGACTAAGGTTTTCAACTGCCGATCCAGTCAGTTCATGAAAAGGTGTCTCAAAATTATCATATATGCTGGTTTACTTCTCTTTACCTAGCTAACTCCTACTGAGGTCTTAGATCCCAGCTTAAATGCCACTTTCTCAGAGAAGATGTATCTGAGACCTGGACTAGGAGGGTAGGTTTTTTCGGTATTTGTTTCCATGACCTTCTGTACTTTTGTCATTCCTCATCATACTTTCTTGTACATATTTGTTTAATTTCATTTCTTCCCCATTAGACTGTTTTGTAAGCGCACAGACCATATCTGGCATGTTCATACTATGTGCCCAGCCTCTAGAATGGTTGCCTGGAAGTGAAATAATTAATATGCACTTAGTGAATAAAAGGCAGCTCCTGAGAAGGGGCTAATTTGGTGAGGCTCTAGGGACTGACTTGGTTGGGGAGTGTTGTGCAGTGCTGATACCCATAAATTAATCTTTTCATTTTTAAAAAATTTTGTTCTTTAATTCTCCAAGGAGATTATGGGTTTTTTAAATGTTAGCAGTCAAGTAAAAACTAATCCTCACACCTTCCTGTGAAGGAACAAAATGACAATTATTGAATGTAAAAACAGTAGTTTAATTAAACCTCTCAACCAAAACCATATCCATCAATAATAGTATGATGCATCTCTGTGGGATATGTATCAGTCAACAAAAGAGAAGACAGCATCTGGGGGAAGGTCAGAGTTGGGAGAGCATGAATTTAGTGGTCTGGGTGAATGTTAGTTGTCATGCCTGAATCTTGACATTTTTGTATACCCCACTCATCACTGGCAAAGAGGCATTGAGCATTCAGGAATCTCTCTTTCAATGGCACTCTTAGAAACCGATTCAGAAACCTTTTCTGGAAACCTGTGATCATCTCAGCTAGACTCTAATTTGGGGGAGATGCTGGGGTTTTCACGTGGTAACAGTGGAAGTCATGAGGTTCCCTCCATGCCAATATGGACCCCAGTTCAGGAAAGGGAAGGGTGCAGTTTACAATAGCATAGCTTTCTTTTAATGTTAGGAATTTTAAAGCTTTACGTTTCCGTCAAAACTTGACTTTGTGAGTCATTGCAGGGTCCCATATTTTTCAGTAGCTGATGTAGGAATTTTCCTGTACTGTCTTCCAAGTCCCTGAGGCCATTTTTAGACCTGATAGAGGTGGATACCTGGAACCATGCAGGAGGAAATATAAGTATTCTGGGAAGTCAGTTGAATGCAAATGGGGCAGGCAGTCTCTGTTCCTGAAGTTTATTAATTTAATCCTGTTTCATTCCATTGCACCATCAGTCCTGAGTTACTGTCATATGATTGTATGGCTATGTCAGATTCAGGGGTAGATGTGTAACATCTGGCTGGTGGGGGTGGAGGGAGAAGAAGGGGACCTGCTTTGTAGCATTTGTCTATTTCTATGGTGTAAATACTCCTAGCAGGGCTGATTTCAAGCTACCAGTTTGACATCACTGAAGGTGAAATTGATAAAAGATGCTCACATTGGCTCTTGCAAGCTGGTGCCAGTTGATAAAAGCTGGCTCTGGTATACCACTGCATTTGGTGCTGAAAATACTATGTCTGTTAGACAACTGATCCTAAGGGAACAGCAATTTGAAAAACCCCATAGAAAGCCCGGGTTTCCAGCTGATGACACGGAAGCCAAGTTCTTTTCATAATGTGGATGTGGGTGGAGTCAGCCATCCCTGGGGTCTCATGAGCTGAATCTTCATGAAAATCCACTGAATCCCACCCTATCATTTTTCCCATTCATGATCCTTCAGACATGTCATCCCCTTGACGTTAAGATTATTCAGAAGTAGTGAGAAGTAGCAGAACTATAGAGCAGAACATCTGAAGGAAGCAGTTACTAAAGCTGCAGGTCTCTGACAGAGACTTGGATAGCTTTTATCCTTGCAGAGGACAAAGCATTCGCTTTTTTACATGAAATATATGACACATACAAGGGTATATATAATGTATATGTATGATTTAATATTAATAACAAAATTTGTATCAGTCCATCCAGAATTTAGCTCAAGAAAGAGAACATTGTCTATTTCTTTGAAGCTCTCTCTCTGCCCTTCTTCCATCCCCCAGACTTCCCCAGAGATAATTGATAAACTGAATTTTATTTTATGTTTATTTTTTTTTTTAGAGAGAGAGTGAACAGGCAGAGGGGAAGGGCAGAGGGAGAGGGAGAGAGGGGATCTTAGGCAGACTCCTTGCTGAGTGCAGAGCCCAATGTGGGGCTCGATCCCATGACCCTGAGATCACGACCTGAGCCAAAATCAAGAGTCAGACGCTTAACCGACTGAGCCACCTGGACGCCCCAATAAACTGAATTTTATATCTATACATTCCTTGTTTTTAAAATCGCTTTACCACATAAGAACAGGTTGTTCAGTTTTGCCTATTTTTGAAATTTTTGTGGAGAAATTATATTGTATGTATTCTTCTGCAAACTGCTATTTTCAGTATTTTGTTTTGAATCATTTATGTTTATGTAGATACTGTAGTCCTTTTTTGTTTTTTTTATTTTGGGCAGGGGTGTTTTAGCATCCCATTGTATGGTATACCATCCTTATCTAGTCTCTTGTCAATGGATATTTGAATTAATTTAAGTTTTTTCTATTTTAGGAAATGCTGCTGTATATGTGCTTTCTGTACATGTCTCCTGGTAAATATGTGCAAGAATTTCTCTTAGGGTCTATACCTAGGAATGTAGTTGCTAGATAAAGAACACTATATCTCAAAGAGGTTTGACCAGCAGCGGTGTGTGAGCCCTTCTTAGTCTGTGCTCTCTCCAACACATGGTATTGCTCCACTCTCTAATAAATTCACCACAGATTCTTTTGAGTTTTGTACACTGACAGTTATTCCATGCATGAATAAGGACAGTTTTGTTTTTTCTTTTCCTTTTGACTTTTCTCCCCATACCATCCCTTTTGCTTGCTTTATTGCATTTGCTAGGACTCCCAGTACAAAGGCCCATAGAGTAATCTTTGCCTTGTTCCTTATCTTAAAAGGAATGCTTTGAGGGGTATATGGGTGGCTCAGTCAGTTAAGCATCTGACTTGATTTCAGCTTAGGTCATGATCTCAGGGTCATGGAATCAAGCCCTGCTCGGGCTCCGTGCTCAGTGTGGAACCTGCTCAAGATCCTCTATCTCTCTCTTCCTCTCCCTCTGCCCTCCCCCCCAAAATAAATAAATAAAATAAATCTTTTTTTTTTTAAAGGAATGCTTTGAATTTTCATACTAAGTAGGACATTGGCTATAGGCTTTGAAAACCTGAATGGATATTGAGTTTTATCAGATGATTTTTATGAATTTATTTAGATGATCATATGTTTTGATCCTTTCATCTCTTAATGTGATAAAGTATATTGCTTTATTTTCTAGTTTTGGTAAAAACTTACATTTCTGTTATAAGTTCAATTTGTGCATGATGTATTGTTTTTCATATACATAGATATACCTAAGTATGTGTGTGTATTCAGTTATTTAGTTAATATTTTGTTAAAGATTTTTGCAACTAAATTAGTAAGTGAGATCAGCCTCTGATTTTATTTTTTTGTTTTCTCTTCAACTGATTTCATGATCAAATGGAGTTGATGGAGCACTCTCTCTTCCTATTCCCTTGAGGATTTTGTGTACAATTGAAATAAGCTTTTCTTTCAGTGTTTAGTAGAATTGGCCCATACAACCTTCTGGGTCTGGTGTTTACTTTGGAGAAAGTTGATTCCATTCCTTTGTTACCATACTATACAAATTGTATATTTCTTCATAAGTCACATTTGGGGATTTAGATTTTTCTGTGTTTTAAATGCATTGACTTGAAGTTTTTCATAATCTTATCTTTTTATTTTCTGCCTCATCTGTACTTAGGTCCTTTTTCTCATTTCTAATATTAACTGTTTGCTCCTGTTCTCTTTTTCTTTGATCAGTATCATTGGAGGTTTGTTAATTTTTATTAGTCTTTTCAAAGAACCAACGTTTAGTTTTATTGATTATATTTAATTTTTGTCTTCTGTTTCTTCTTTTGATGATTTTTTTTTATTCTTTAGGCTTATTCAATTATTTCTTATTTCTCTGCTTATAGCTTTAGGTCAGTAACTTTCAGCCCATTTTACTGAGGCATGATTGACATGTGAAAAACTGAACATATTTAATGTATGCAGCTCGATGGGTTTGGGGATAAGCATACATTCATGAAATCATTACCACCACCAAGGCCATTGACATATCTATCACCTCCTACAGTTTCCTCCCACCTTCTCTGTTCTTATTATTATGAGTAGTGGTAATAGTATTTTTGTGTAGCAAGAATATCAGCATAAGATCTGCCCTCTTGGCAGATGTTAAATATGCAGTACAGCATTGTTAGCTACAGGGGTGGTGCTGTGTACTAGAGCTCTAGAACTGATGTATCTTGCAGAACTGAAACTTTAAATACGCATTAAAGGCTATAAATTTCCTTCAAAGTACTGCTTTAACTGGATGTCCACAAATTTTGATATTTAGTATTGTCATTATTATCCAGATCTAAGTGTCTTCTATCAAGTATGGGTTTTGTTTTTTTTTTGATTTATATATTTTACTTCAAAGCATGTTTTTAAAATTTCACATTTAATAGTTTTTCTAAGTGTTATTGCTCTAACTTAATTAGAATGTGATCAGATAATACAGACTATATTTTGCATATTATTTGATATGTGTTGAGATTTGCTTTATGTTCTCTTTTACCTCAGTTTTTATAAATATACTATATGTACTTGAAAAGACTATGCATTACTCACATCCATATCTTGATTGATATTTTTTCTGTCTAACATCAGTTATTGATAAAACATGCTTAGAAATCTACTATAATAGTAGATTTTCAGTTTTTTTTTTGTAGTTCTATCACTCTTTGGTTCTTACATATGTATATCTTACATATATATATGTATTTGTATTTATAATATTGGCACTTGTTATATTTTTTCTGGCCATTTAAGCCTTTTATCATTATTTGGTGTCTCTTGTTACCTAAAGAAATGTTTTTTTGCCTTCAAGTGTATCTTTTCTGGTATTTATAGAACTATAAAATCTTCCTTTCAGTTAGTTTTGTCTTACATATTTTTTTCTGTTCTTTTACTTACAAATTTCCTATATCTTTATATTGTAAATATAAGTACTGTAAACAAGGTAAAGCTGGATTTTTAAAAAGATATATTCTGAAAATCATTGACTTGTAAAAAGTAATATTAGTCTATTTATGTCATTGTGAACATTAGTATTTTGGGGTTATTTCTACCCTTTTATATTATGCTTATTTTAGTCCTGATATTTTTTTCCTATTTTGTTTCATTTTGAATTAAGTTTTCTCCCTATTTCATTTTCTCCCTTCTACTAACTTATAAGCTGTACTCTCCATTTCTATTTGTTTGGTATTTCCTAAAAATTGTAATATGCACAGTTGATTTAATAAACTAGAAGTTAATCAAAACTATACTTCTATCTTGGAACCCTCAGCTCCAGTCACCCCCATTCTGGGTAATATGTTATTATTTTCCAATGTTGTACTTCTGTCTTGCCTTGCTTTTTTACCCCCTCAGTTAGACAGTATAAATTAATGTTTCATATAGTCAATCATTGTTTACATTTATCACATAAATTCATCACTTTTGTTTGCCATTTCTTCAGGCTTTTCCCTAAAGATTATTTTTCATATTTAGTCCATCCTCGAGATATTGTTTCAATAGAGGTCTGCCAGTGTTAACTCTCTCAGTTTTCATTTGTTTGAAAGTATCAGTCTTTTACATTTACATTTACATTTATAATTGAAAAAGACATGAGTAAACATGTCTTTTGTGGATAATTTTTTTCTCAGCAATGAATCTATTATCTCCTTGCCTCCAAATTCTTGGTTCTGAGAGATCAGCTGCAATCCAATTGTAACATACTTTTCTCTTCTCTGTTATAAGACTTCTCTTTGTCTGCAACTTGATGATAACATGAATGTTGTGGATTTTTTAAAAAATTAAATTATCTTGCTTAGGATTCACAGGGTATCCTGAGTCTGGGGATGAGTACCTCAACAATTCTGAAAATTCCCAGCCACAATCTCTTCAAATATTGTCTCTCCCTGACACCTCTGTCTTTTCCTCCTGGAAATAGATATTTTTAGATCTATTTACTCTGTCTTTTATGTTTGTTTCTTTGTTTACTCTTTTTTTGTATTGCTGATGCATCCTGGGTAATTTTTATTTTTATTTTTTTCTTTTATTATGTTACGTTAATCACCATACATTACATCATTAGTTTTTGATGTAGTGTTCCATGATTCATTGTTTGCGTATAACACCCAGTGCTCCATGCAGTACGTATCCTCTTTAATACCCATCACCAGGCTAACCAATCCCCCCACCCCCTCCCCTCTAGAACCCTCAGTTTGTTTCTCAGAGTCCATAGTCTCTCGTGGTTCGTCTCCCCCTCCAATTTCCCCCCCTTCATCTTTCCCTTCCTACTATCTTCTTCTTTTTAAAAAACATATAATGTATTATTTGTTTCAGAGGGACAGGTCTGTATTTCAACAGTCTCACACAATTCACAGAGCTTACCATAACACCCCTCCCCAATGTCTATCACCCAGCCACCCCATGCCTCCCACCCCCCACTACTCCAGCAACCCTCAGTTTGTTTCCTGAGATTAAGAATTCCTCATATCAGTGAGATCATCTGATACATGTCTTTCTCTGATTGACTTATTTCACTCACCATAACACCCTCCAGTTCCATCCATGTCGTTGCAAATGGCAAGATTTCATTCCTTTTGATGGCTGCATAATATTCCATGGTATATATAGACTACATCTTCTTTATCCATTCATCTGTTGATGGATATCTTGGCTCTTTCCATAGTTTGGCTATTGTGGACATTGCTGCTATAAACATCAAGGTGCACGTACCCCTTTGGATCCCTACATTTGTATCTTTGGGGCAAATACCATCCTGGGTAATTTTTAAAGATCTGTCTTTCAGTTCAGTAAATCTCTCTTTAGCAATTTCTTGTTAGCTATGGAGTGATTCCATTGAATCTCCCAGTTATTAATACAATTTTCATTCCTAGCAGCTTTGATTTCCAAAGCTTTGGTCATTTGTATAACCCTCTTTCACACATTCGATATCTTTAAAAAAATTTTTTAAGCTTATCAATCTACTTATATAATACTTTCAGGCAATTATAAAATGATTCTAGACATCATTTCTGCATTTGTGACAAAAGGAAAGTGTCAAGAAGAAAGGGCAGTCCTTGCTACCTCTCAAACTTTCCATCAGGAAAGGAAAGCTTTCTTAAAAGTCACACCAATGTGACTTATTTCTTATTAGCCAAAGCTGTGTCAAAAAACCATATTCACATTTAAGAATGGTATTGAAAACATACTTTTCAATTTTTCATCCTCTATGCTGGAATGTGGCCAGATGTGAAGGGGTTGCGGGTCTCTAGTGTCTGCCCCAGGGACACAGAAGGAGATGCTCAGAAACCTTTCCCTGAACCCGAGTCTGAACTGCAGTGGCCCATCTAGACACACTGGGGAGCACAACGAGGAGAACAGGGCAGAGAGCTGAGAAAGCAGGCTGGCTCTGTTGGGATTCCTGTGTATGAACATGGAGACAGTACCACAGCTCAAAAGAGAGAGCAGGTGCATTATGTTAAGTGAGAGAATACAGACTCAAAAAGCTCCTTATACCAGGGTGCTGATATTTGTCTCTATAAAATCTACCCATATTTTCATTATTTTAGGTGGAATTTGGAAAATAGAACATTTATAGGAGAAATAAAAACACTTAGAAAAAAAATCTCTATGGATTTGCATGTGAATGTTTATATAGGCAGCTTTGTTCATAATTACCAAAAGTTGGAAACAACTTAAATGTCCTTCAGTGGGTAAGTGGATAAAATGTTACATCCATACAATAATGAAGGGAACAATGTGTGCATAATGCACACACAATAACGTGGATGAATCTCAGATGCATTATGTTAAGTGAGAGAATACAGACTCAAAAAGCTCCTTACTGTATGATTCCATTTATATGATATTATGAAAAAGGCCAAACTCCAGGGACCGAGAACAAATCAATGGTTGCCAGGAGTTGGAGCGAGGAGGTGGGGTGACTACAAAAGGGCAACAAGAGGGAATTTTGGAGAACTGATGGAGCTGTCTATAATAATTGTGGTGGGTACAAGCCTCTGTGCATTTGTCAAAAATCATCCAACTGTCTAACAGTGAATTTTACTGTATTTAAATTAAACACAAATTAATAAAAATTTAAAAATCACCTTTGAGGGGGAAAATAAATAAATGAGAGAAAAAAATCTAATGAAAAGTCAGAAAAGGTAGAGTTTGAAGATACAGAGAGAGTAGGATAATCATTAGAACAAGTTCCCCGGAGCGCCTGGGTGGCTCAGTCATTAAGCGTCTGCTTTCAGCTCAGGTCATGATCCCAGGGTCCTGGGCTCGAGTCCCACATTGGGCTCCCTGCTCAGCAGGAAGCCTGCTTCTCCCTCTCCTACTCCCCCTGCTTGTGTTCCCTCTCTCGCTGTCTCTCTCTCTCTCTGTTGAAAAATAAATAAAATCTTTTAAAAAAAAAAGAAGTTCCCTGAGAATGGAGGAGACAGAATCCAAAATATAGGTACAGGGGTTGACTTTGGATAAACACAGGGGCATCCTTTTCTTTGTCCCAGGGTTTAGTGAGTGTGGGAGCAGAAGCAGGGAGGTTTATAGATTTGAAGATGTGTAATGGAAGATAAAACATAAAAATGTATGTGCAGAAGGAATGGCAAGTTTTCACATGGAGGACCAACATTAACCAACTGGTAGCAGCTGACTGGTGGGCCATGGGAAGGTTTAAGCAGCCATGTCACAGCCCAGCAAACAAGAAGCCCAGGATCCACAATAGCAATGACTGCCGTGAGTTTGGGACAACCCATTCCGTTCTGTTCTTGCAGCTTATTCTAATGGCTCACTCATGCATGTGTTCTGTATACACACTGTTCTCTGTCTGCAGTGACCTTTTTTTCTGCCCCTCTTCTCTGCTCAATTAAATGTTACTCGTCTTAGAAGCCCTACACTCCACCATCACCTCATTAAGTAAGCCCTCCCTGTGTCCAGCCAGCACAGATTAGGTGTCCCTTGTGTGTCCGTAAAGTATCCTATATGCACCTCTTCACAGCCTTGATCCCATTCGATTGTAAGTGTCTTTTTCTCCTGGCCCACCCCACAAAACTTGTTGCACCTTGACGACAAAGTCTGTGGCTATATCTTTGTTACTTAACCCAAGAAATAGATGATACATGCTTTTGAGTGAAAAAATGAATAAATGAACGAAATGAGGATAGCTCCCATGTAGTGTGTGTATCTTAAGTAGGGATTCCCTAGAAGCAGAGGCTGGGAGGGGTTCTTGTGCAGGTGATTTGTTGAGGCACTGCTCCCACGTGAAGTCTGCAAGGAGGGAAGGGGAGCGGGATAGGCAAAGGTGAAGGTCTGGCTAAAGCCTGTCTGGAGCCTGATCCCACGGGCAGCTGGGGAGCGTGAAAGGCACCGCAGAGGTAGCCCATCCTGAGTCGTGGGGAGTGGGCTGCCTTTAAACCCTGAACTAGTTTGTTATTGGCTGCAGGCCATTTCTGGGGAGAGGGCGCCTTCAGCTGAGGGAAATTCTCCCAAAAAGGATGCAGCCATGAGCTGTAAGCAGCCAGCAGTCACAGCTGCTCAGGAATGGGTGCACCAGCTTGGTAAAGGGGATCTGGGCAAGACGCAGCGGGGTCTGCTGCAGTGTGATAGAACAGCGCAGGGGGAGAGGGGCTGTGGGGACACAGGAGAGACCCTGACTCCCATGGCTTCTGAGATGGAGGGAGAGAAGGGGCCCTCTTCCCCCCACCACCCCCACCCTGCATGCTCTTTTTGCAGCCAAGAGTCTGCTTGCCGCCTGGACGAGGGTACCAAAGGCAGGGGTCTTCACGGTGAGCTGGGCGCTCCTGAGAGAGAGGCCGGCTTTGCAGGGAGCTGAAGTGGGCTCTCTTTGGTCCCCCCTTTACACAGTCCGATGGCTCCACAGCTGAACACGCGGGGACTACCTAGCTCAATGGAAATCTTCTGCAAACCTGAAACAACTAAAGGGAAAGTTAATGGATTTGTCAAGGGGCGGCAGTTTCATCCCTGAAGAAAGGTGAGACTAGTCAGGTAGAATGTTCCCCTGGGACTGCTTTTAATGATCTTCTACCTGTGGAAGCATTAGTGTCCAAAATAGCAAGCCAGTTCCTGACAGAAAGCCTTATCCCATGGATTGGCATTTGCTTGCTTAGAAATGAGTTTTGAGCCTTTGGAGAATCAAAGCAGTCTGTGGTATTTACAATACAGCCTTACTGTCCAGTAGCTAAGTGTAGTCTAATTCTGACAGATGGCTCTCAAGGGAAATTTTCTTTCAGATTGGATTATGCTTCCATGCTGAAATGCTCTAATTAAGGGTAGTCTATAAACATAGTGGGGGAGTGAACGGGAGGGGAAGGTAGGCTGTTTCTTAGGAAGCTGTTTTGGAAAATGGCCATGTTTGCAATCTTTATCTTTCCAGCCCCACACACTCAGCTACAGGGAGAATCTAGGCCACTGCCTTGCTAAAAAACATGGTGGTGCTGGGTCAGTGGTCAACTTTCAGCAGGAGGCTGTGACTTCATTTCCTGCAAGGTCCTTCCTCGGTACCTCATCTCGCTCCTATTCTCTTCATGCTTTGTTAACTGTTTCCTTAACTAACTTTGTAACTCTCTTGGGGTGTAACTTTCAGAGTAAATATATCATTAAAATGAGCATGACTGATTTTTTAAAAACCTCAACTGATCTATCAGTTCAGCTGTATCAAACATTAGGAACCTTTCTAAGTCTAGTATTTTGGTTTTAAAGTATTTAATACTTAAGCTACTCCTTCATTACATTTCCTAATTCTTACCAATTTGAGACTTAAGTAATTATAGAAAAAGTATACTTGGCTGTCAGATACAGAAGGATGGATTTTGCACGTGTGGGTTGAGAAAAATCTAATTTGGAACTCAGGGAGTGAGTTTTTGGTCTGTATCATTTATTCAACAAATGTTTTTGACTACTTACTATGTGCAAGACAATGTACTAAGCATCAAGTACTCTCTTGGAGCTTATGGTCTTGGGAAATGTAATATGGAAAGAAGGAAGAGTAAACCAAAAGTTACAGAGACAGTTGATTACTTACATGTGTGCTTGGTGCCACAAAGGGGACATAGGCCAGTGTTGCTTTTAAGACCTAACCCGTCAGGTGCATCAAAGAAGGATGCTTTAGAAGAGAAACTGCGACTAAAGGAAGGTTAGGAGTTCACCTGGAAAAGGACAAAGTCCCAGGCAAAAGGGCTGGCTTGTGCAAAGGCCCTGAGACAGAAGCAATTTTGGCAAGTTGCAGGAGCAGAAAGTGCAGAGTGGTTAAAAAGAGGGAAACAATGGAAAAGAGGCTAGAATTCAGGCTGGAACAAGAGCAAGTCTTTCAGTCTTTATGAGTAACTTTGGAGGATTTTGAGCAGTGAAGTGACACAAATAGGTTTATATTCTTAAAAAAATCACTCTGGCTGCAGCACAGAGAGTGGACAAGAGGACACAGCGAGGAAAGGGTCAGGCTGCTGTAGAAGGCCAGGAGGGAGACAACGATTTCTCCCAGCAGGCTGGTGGTAATAGACAAGGAGAAAAGTAGCAGATTCTAAAATTTTTTTAAAAAATAGTTCTGTTGGGACGCCTGGGTGGCTCAGTCGGTTAAGCGTCTGCCTTCAGCTCAGGTCATGATCCCAGGGTCCTGGGATCGAGTCCCACATCAGGCTCCTTGCTGAGCAAGAAGCCTGCTTCTCCCTCTGCCTGCCTCTGTCTCTCGCTCTCTGATAAATAAATAAAATCTTTAAAAAAAAAAATAGTTTTGTTGAAGAATAATTGATATACGACGAACTGCATAAATTTAAGGTGTACAACTTGACAGTATTTGACATGCATACATTTTGTGAAATCACTGCCACAATCAAAATAATGAACATATTTGTCACCCCCCAAACTTGTCTTATACCGCTTGGTAATCCCTTCCTATGTCCCCTCCCTGCTACCCATCCTCCAATCCCCAGGCAACTGTTGAGCTGGATTCTGTCACTATAGGATAGTTGGGATTTTTCTAAAATTTTGTATACATAAGAACCACACAGTATGTTCTCTGTTTTGTTTGGCTTCTTTCAAAATTCAAAATAATTATTTTGAGATTCATCCATGTTGTTGTATGTATTAACAGTTTGATCCTTTTATTGTTGAGTACTATTCCATGACATGGATATACCCCTTTTTCTCCATTGCTTATTTGGATTATTATTATTGGATTATTTGGGTTATTTTCAGTTTGAAACTATTGGAAATAAAGCTGCTCTCAGCATTCATGGGTTTTGTATGGGCATATACTTTGATTTTTCTTGCATAATTACCTAAGAGTAGAATGGCTGGATCATATATATGGAGTTATATATTTACCTTTTAAGAAACTGCCAAAATGTTTACCAAAATGGTTGTACCATTTACATCCACACCAGCAGCGTATGAAAGGTCTTGTTGCTCTGCGTTATACCAGCACTTGGTAGGTTTGGTCTTTAATTTTATACATTCTAACAGGTGAAAAATGGAATCTCACTGGGGTTTAATTTGTATTTCCCTAATGACTTATGATGTTGAACATCTTTTCATATATTTATCTACCATCAGCTCATCTTATTTGATGAAATGTCTGTTTAAGTCTTTTATCCATTTTTAAATTGGGTTATTTGCTTTCTTATTATTGAATTGTGAGAGTTCTTATGTATGATGGATGCCAGTCTTTTATCAAATATATGATATGCAAACATTTTCTTTCAAGCTATAGCTTGTGTTTTCGTTCTCTTTTTTTTTATTTTTTATTTTTAAAAAGATTTTATTTTTTGACAGAGAGAGACACAGCGAGAGAGGGAACACAAGCTGGGGGAGTGGGAGAGGGAGAAGCAGGCCTCCCGCGGAGCAGGGAGCCCGATGCGGGGCTCGATCCCAGGACCCTGGGATCATGACCCGAGCCGAAGGCAGACGCTTAACGACTGAGCCACCCAGGCGCCCCTTCATTCTCTTAATATTGTCTTTTAAAAGGGAAAAGTTCTAAATTTTGCTCAAGTCCATTTTATCCATTTAATCTTTCATGGAGTGTGCACTTACTGATAGGTCAAAGAAATCTTTGCCTAATTCAAATTTTTCTCCTGTTTTCTTTGAGAAGTTTTATACCTTTAGCTCTTAAATTTGTGACTATGATACATTTTGAGTTATTTTTTATATATAGTGTGACATATGAATTGGAATTTTTTTTTTTCTATATGGTATTCAGTTGTTCCAACACCATTGTTGACAAGACTGTAACTCATCTATATAACTGTCTTTTTCACTTTTGAAGAAAATCAGTTGATCAAATATATGGGTCTACTTCTGAACTCAATTCTTTTCCATTGTTTATCTTCTCTAATACCACAGTGTCTTGATTACTGTAGATTTATAAGTCCTGAAATCAGGTAATATAAGTGCTCAATTTCGTCCTACTTTTTCAAGTGGTTTTGATAATTCTAGGTTCTTTGCATTTCCATAGGAATTTTATAGTTAGCTTAACTCTTAACACACACACACACGTGTACCTACCTACAAAACGCTGTTGCAATTTTGGAGTTTCATTGATTATAAAATCAGTTTGGAAAGAATAGACATCTTAAAAATAGTTTTGCCAACCACAGATAGTATATGTCTCTCCATTTAATACATCTTCTTTAATTTATTTCAGCAATGTTTTAGTATACATCTGTGGAGCTCTCTCTGTTCATCTTTCTCCTCCCAGTACTCTAGCTGGATTGGCCTTTCCAGGTTCCCAAGTGCCTTTCCTCAATGCCGGGCTCACCTCTGTGCTGTATCCAGGTAGTGAGCTGGGCTCATCTCCTTTGTTTCCTGTCACTCAGGTTTCACTTATCCTCACTGCCTGGTGTTCAGTGTTTTGGAAATCATTGTTTCATATACTTTGCCCAGATTTTTTTTAATTTAATTTTTTTATGTTATGTTAATCACCATACATTGCATCATTAGTTTTTGATGTAGTCCAGATTTTTAGTTGTTTAAGATGTGAGGGTAAATTCATTGCCTGTCTCTCCATCATTTTCTCTGAGACTTGAAGAATGGCCATAGTCAAAATGATTTCCTGGTTTCCAGAATAATCAACCCCCAAGGAAGGTACTGGTACTTACTGAGATAGGAAGCATTAGATGGAGAATAGGTATTTATATTTTCCCTGTTGATAAGCTCATGCATGACGTTCTTAGCATATGCAGTTTGTACTTCCGGTGACACATTAAGTGCAAAACATAAAAAGTAGTTGGATACTCTAGGCTGTGGTTCAGAAGCAGGGTCCGAGTTGGAAGTAAGAACTTGTGATTTGTCAACATATATTGTGTCTGCTATTTGAATCATAGAAGTTGAGGGAAGCAGGAAGAGTGTGGGACCAATTCCTGAGGCTTACGGTAACCTGCAGGTAACCTGCAGTGGGACGGCTGAAGAGGGAAGGAAAACTGGTTGATTGTGTCACAGAAGTCACTACACGAATGTTTCAAGGAACCGGGAGTGGTCAGGTGGGTCAAAAGCTGCACCGATGTCAGTTAAGAAAGGACTGAAAAGAACCTGTCGGAGTCTGCGGCAAGAAATATCGGTGATTCTAGTAAGGGAAGTTAGCCGTAAGGAATGAAGCTGGCGGGAGCCGATGAAAAAGCAAATGAGAGGGAACAGGGAGGCATTATGTTTAAATAGCTCTGTGACTCCTTTGTCTGCAAAGAAGAGAACTTGGAGTTAAGGCGGTTTCGTCAAGATGGAAGGGACCCTTGAAATGCTGACAGGGAAGAGCAGGTAAAGAGGAAGAGCTTCAAGATGCAGGAGAGCGAGGGTGAGCCGCAGAGGGCACCCTGTGGCCAGGAGCCCCTTGAGAGCTGAGAGTGGGCAGAGGACCAGGGCTGCTGGGCCGGCTGGGGTAGGCACTCCTCCCTTGTCACAGTGGCAGGGGGAGGCCCCACGCAAGCAGGAGGCTACGTGCAGCCCCATCCGGTGACTCCGTCTTGTCTTCTCGGAGGAGGGCAAGACAGAGCTGTGTGCTGAACGTGAGATGAAGCAGCCCCTCCCCTCAGGGAGCTCATGGCCTTTTGGTGGGCGCTGGTCTGACGAGTTCTTTTATGGTAACTACAAAATACAATGTCATAAACTCGGTCTCACTTTAAGTTTGGTCTGTTTTAAATTTTAGAACATATTTTACTTTTCAAAATTAATGTGTTGGCTTTTCCCTTTATTAGGTAATATGCTCAAGCCAGAAAACTTGAGTAAAAGCAGGATAGATAATCCTGAGTACAGAGCCACTCACGAACCCTCTGTCCAGAGACAGCCACTCTTTGAAGTTTGGATGTGTCTTTCCCATGTGATCTCTGTCCTTGGCTCTTCGTTGGCCATTTTGATATGTCTGTGACATGATTTGGCCTGATTCTTTGCTTCCATGTGTTTCAGGAAAGAAGCAGAATGCACAGTTGTGTGTCTCAGAGGGCACCCTCTGCGGGTGGGTGGGGCCTCTGTCCCTGCACAGCTGAACAGGCTTTGGCTCCCTTTGCCCACGTGTCCTGAGGTCAGGGTTTCCCTGGAGGCCCGGCAGCCCTGGGCAAACCCAAATCCAGTGTGCAGCCTCCAGAGGAAGCTTGTCTGGCTCCTTCCCTCTCCCTTTGGAGGCCGAGGGATCTTAGTCAGTGTGTCCGAAAGGGGAGCTGGCACCAATCAGTCAGCCAATACTACTTCCAAACAGTTCTTACGCAAATATTCCAGTCAAAGTGGGGTAGTGCAGGGCCAGGCACTGGGGAAGTCAGATGCAACTGCCAGGATCTCCGGGCCAGCATCCCTGTACTAAAGGATGCTGCTGGTTCCGGGGAGTAAGGGAGTTTGCAGCCATGCGGTGCTTCCACATGAGCCTGGAGGGAAAGGTCTCACTGTTCTGTCACAGCAGACATGGACAGCAGCTGTTGAAGGGATGGAGGCTCAACAGGAAACTTTGGAGTTTTGCCGTGTTGAGCCAGAGATCCACAACTCAGTGAGAGCAGAGCATGAGGGGAAGAAGGGTCCCAGGTCCAGTGAAGCTTTGTTCTTTCAGCAAACACTGCTAGTTAGGCTCGATGCTAGGCACTGGGATGCCGGTAGAAACTGAAGGAGAAGCCCACGGTCTGGCAGAGGCCGAGTCTGTGGCATCAGAGCGGGAAGCCATTCCAAGAAGAAGAAACTCATCTCTAGCTGCATTTATTCCCCTCTCATCTTGGAAGAGTGAGAAAAAGGAAGCAAGCAGATTCCCTAATGAGGGACTTTTCTTAATACCTGGGGTCATATTAATAGATGCTTTCAGAATTAAAAGGAATACTCTCTGCATAGAAGGAGTCCTCCATAAGATCATGCAATGCTTAATAACTATAGCTTGACCATGTTCTTCTAGAAAAAAATAGGGATTTCCCCCTCCCCCAAAGACCTACACAAGCTCCAGCAAGCCACCTGAGAATCTTGTGTTGGCCTCTGCACCACCGTTCCCAGTCTCTATTAATCTGTTTCCAAAAAGAAATGTCACCAGATGGCCCTGCAAATGTCACCTGGCCATCAGCATGGCTTCACCCAAAGCAGGGAGGCATTAGAGAATCTAAATCCATAGTTCATTTTCTTCATTTCAGGTCAGTTTTGGATCCTTTCCTAGGCATTTAGTATTTTGTTAACACATTGGGTTGGACAGTAAGGTCCATAATTGTGCTGCTATTAAAGAAAATTGCTTCTGCATTTAATGGAGGAGGTTCCACTGACTCACAGATCCCGATCATTTTGGAAGATCTCATCTCTTGTTAGCATTTAATGCCAGGTTTTACTGCCCTCTGCTTCATGAACTGTGTACTCCCTCAGCATTCTTAATACCTTGAGCTATTTTTAGCATTTAATCCCTTCCAGGTATCAGAGCCACCAGACCTTTTTTTTTTTTAGAAGAGAATCCTTCTGTATTTTCAGATTGTGGATGAGTGGTTTTTAGGAATTGAGCTAGTCCTTTTTCAAAATGGGTTTTTCTTTTACTGTCTCTTTAGATTTCATACCCAGCCATGGGCATCAGATCGGGTCTAGTCCTGGCTGTGGTCTGTGTATTTCTCAATTCTAGCAGTTATCAGAAAGTCGCTGACGTCAGTTTGATCCTGGAGGAGGGAAGGGAGCCGAGCTGCACAAACTGAGGAGGTAGAAGCCGCGGCTGGTGGTGGGGCAGGAGAGGTATGGCAGGCCTTTCGGGCAGAGGGGCTCCGAGCCCTGATGTGATTTTGAACTCACCACAGCTTTTGGGGAGTGGCTTACAAAGGGGTCAGAAAATTCACAAGTGGGTTCGGATTAGGAAATTTCCAGCGGGTTCCTGCCCATTGTCACCACCATTTACTCTCCTCTTGGGGGTTGTCAGGGGATGGGAGCGGGGAGAGGGGGAGTTACTGGTTAAAGGATACGGAGTGCCTGGGATGACGCAGAAGTTCTGGAAATGGGTAGTGGTGATGGTGGCACATTATGCGTGTACTTAACACTACTGAATCGTACACTTACAAATGGTTAACATTGTAGGTTTTGTGTAATGTGTATTTTTTCCACTATTAAAAAAAATACAGGACAACAACAACCCTCTACCAGCATGCGAAAGAGACCTGTAGCTCGCAGAGGAGAGCCCAGAGCAGACTGTGCTGCGCTGCCCTGCCTCAGCTGAGCACCAGGACGGTCTCAAAGGGGGGCTCCTCCAGTGTGGAAGGGGCTCCAGGAGGTGCAAGCTGGCCTTTCCTCAGCTCCTGGGACCTGGCTCATCGCCCATGGACACCTGTCCTCACAAAATTCACTCCTTTTATTTCATTCCCTTCGAATTCTCACTTGTCTCACCACCCCACCCATGAAGTCTCTCTCCTGGGTGCTGAGTGTACCCGCTTGGAAAAAAAAAAAAAGAAAAGCAAAAGTCTTCATTAGAAAAGGTTTTTCTTTCCGAGAAATCGTTGCAGTGGTCAAGGGACAGCTGCCCAGCTGTTGAACCCTTCACACTCAGTGCCTGCTTGGGGCTGGATTCCCCGGCACTTCCCACGGGATGGGGGGCGGGGCAGGAGACGGGGACTCGTGTAATGCACACTTCCTAGCTGCCAGACCCCAGCTTCAGGGCTTTGATGTTTCCCAATGAATTTTCAATACAGTGAAATAGGTGTTATGCCCATTTTACAGAAGAGAAGATTGGGCATAAACAAGTTCATTCCTTGCCTAGGGTCACACAGGTAATAAGGGGCAAAACAAAATTTGAATGTAAGCATATTTAAAGCCTGTGTTCCAAAACCTTTATTGTTTCCATTATATCACACTTCCAGATATCTGTCCCAGTATAAAAATAGGCTTTGAACAATGCCTTCTCAACTCTGGAATAAAAATGCATCTGTGTCCTGATTTGTGTCTGGCACAATTATGAGAACTGCTAGTGTTCCTGGTGTTTTCGTCATAGATCCCCTCCACTCCGTGAGTCACTGGTGCCGGTGGGACCCACCCACAGCGCCTTGTCCCCCAGTGTCGTTTTTGATGAATAGATGATACGTCAGAGCTTGAATAAGGGCAGGCCGGCCAGACAGATTTCCAGAGAAGTAGTCAATAAAGGATGCTAAAACACTGTGGTGGAGGAAACTATTCATCAAAATTTCTCTCCAGGAGAATATTACACGTAGTTGGAACAAACACTACCCTAAGCCACAGAGGGAGAGCCCTGACATTCCCGAATAGCCCCGACTGCAGTGCATGCTCACTATCCTGTCTTCTGATGAGGTCAGTCCAGTTAACTGCAGGCTTCAGACTTGACTCTTCGGGGGGTGGACAATCTTCTTTCTCTACCCACCGGTACAGGCAGCTTCTCTTCTAATAAACACTGAAGAGGTATATAAATAATACCACTTTGAAGGGCAGCCCATTGCTCCTGCCTGAGCTGCCCACATGCTCTGGTCAGTTCTGTAGGTTCAAACGTCTGCCTCAGGGACATGGGCCTCCAAAATGCTGTCTCGTGGCCTGTGCTGACTTTCCATCATCGTCCTTGTCTCAAGACTCATTGCTAAGGCCGCCCTGTGTCTTCTCTCATTCCATCCCTCCTCCCTCAGTGCCCAGCCTCCAGCTCCTTCTACGACTGGCGTTGCTGTTCCTGCCACCACCAACTTCCAACCTGAGAGTGTGATTTTTCCAAAAGAAATGAGGGCGGGGCAAGAGGTAGAGCACCTGGCTGACTCCGTAGGTAGAGCATGCAACTCTAGATCTCAGGGTCATGAGTTCAAGCCCCACATGGGGCATGGAGCCTACTTTAAAAAAAAAAAAAATTAAAAGAAAAAAAAGGATCTAAATACTATGTGCGTTTTGACACTGCCTAAAAAGAAACAGATGAACTTCCAGCTTTTATAAACTTGCCTAAAAATGTATAAAGCAACTGTTTTTAGAGGATTCCCAGCTCTGACCCTGTCTCTAACCCTCATCCTATTTGTGAGTGACGATCACGTGGAAGTGGAGTGAGGAATGAGGTAAGCACCCGCTTGGTAATAAAACCAGTGATCTTTAGGATACGATGCTCTTGTCTTAAAAATATCCAGATCAAAATGGCCACCTTAAAAAGTCCTGCTCCCGTATGAATAGCCGGGGTTTTAAAAATAATTTTTAGTGATCTTTTTTGTTTTGCACCTTGAAACAAATAAAGTGGTATGTATTTCCTATTTTCTTAACGGTTGAATATCATGTACTTTGTTGGGGGAGGAAACTAACAGTTCAACAGTTCCTAAGACCTTTAATACAAGTAAAGTATTATCTGTGTGTCATTTGGGGCAGTGGTTACGTTTTCAAGACTCTGCCATCTATGCTAACTGGCCAGGGATGTGGCTAGCCAGGGTCAAGCTCCCACAGCTAGTGCAAGAGGGCCCTGTGGCTATGGGCAGCCTGTCTGATGGCAGTCCCCTAATGCACGATGCAGTGGTGATGCTGGCCTACTTTTGAGAGTAGTTCCTGAGTTCTGGGCTCCCCGTGTGGGAGCTGTGTGTTAGACGGGAGCTCCAGACTGCTCGTTCCCTGCCCAGACCCTTAGCCTGCCATCATTGATTTTATGGGGAAAGAAAGCATTTCCTTTTGTAAACACCACACCAGCGTCTTCAATAAGATGATGTAATGGGATTAATGATGCACTTTCCAGAATGCTCATCGATTCTGAAGAGGGAAGTGGAAATTTGAGATGAGGCTAAGTTCTGTTTTGTCAACAATTGGCCACTCGGTTAAGCAAAGTATCCTCAGACAAACAGTGGGCTTAGTTGAAAGATAGGCTGGTATTTGAATACCCAGGGTTGGAAAGATTCTATCTAAGTTACAAACATTGCCAGGAGTATGACAGGTCTGAAAGTGACCAGAAAGGAAGAAGAAAAATAATGAGCAACCAGCACTCTATGCCAGAGCCCGCTATATGGGTGAGCTGAGGTGACTGGCTTGTGAATGTGTTTTCCAGGAAATAAATCCCATAGGAGTAGTAGGGACAGGATGGAGTGAGAGCAGAGGGCCCACCAGACCTTGCTTTTCTTTGCAGGTCTAGGTCCGCCATGAGCCTGAGGAGGGCCTAGATGGTGAGCAGTTGTGTGGCTCTTTGGCCAAATCCCAGCTGACTTGACATGCCATCTCTGAGTGTTTGGGAAATATGTGTGTGTGAGACATGCTGTGAGATTTTTACCCAGGGGAGCCATCTCTAGACTTCTGACATAAATGATCTCGAAGGAAGTGGTCTTTTTCCTTCCTAAAGAAGCGCAAACACATACAATCTTAGAGTCGCAGGAGTTTCTACACAAGTGTTGTGTAAGCACTCAGAGATGGAGAAGAGGTAAGGGTCGCCCCAACAAGGCAGCTGGGTCTGCATAGCTGCCCTGAATGTCTGCACTGGGACTGAGAGAGTATTTCCTTAAACTCGTCAGAAAGTTGTATGACAAACATTCAAGCTGGCAACAACAAATGCATTTTGTTAAATGTGCTCTTGCCTTGTATCCTTGGAGGAAGTGAGTTAAAAAACAAGACCCAGACATCATAGTTTAAATTTTGGAACCACGTACTGCCTCTGGCTCATTACTATCTGAATAATAAATAAGAATGGTGTACGGTAGATACTGATGGTATTTAAGAACCGTTGGTGATGATGGATGTGTTTGTGGCGTAGATTGGGGTGATAGTTTCGTGGGTGTATACTTACTTATCTTCAAACTTATCAAGTTGTATACATTCAACTGTTTAGGTTTTTCTATGTCAAGTGTACCTCAATAAAGTAGTTTTGCAAAGAAAAAAGAATAGTGACTCAGCCGTTAGTAAGTCTGTGACAAGTGTAATTTTCATCCAGCCCGGTGGGGAATAGTATAGAATAGCGAGACATATGCCCCTGCAGTTGTTAGGGGGGGTGAGGTGCACCCGTGTGACACTGAAGGCTCAGTATGGAGCGGGATTCATACAGGGATGGCACATATGCAGAGATCACTGCGAGCTACAAAGCTGAGAGAGGTACCGCAGGGTAAGTAGTTTGGCTGTGGCCCCTGACAGGTTTGACTGGCTGGAGTACACTGAGGTGCAAGAATGAAATATCAGAATTTCTGTTTCTATTATCTTTGTGGGATTTTTTTTTTTTTTGGTGTATGTTTATTATATGTAATTTGTTAGAACTTTCTGCATGTAAGTTATAAGTAAGCAGATAGACATACGTTGAGAATAATGCCCAAAACTCTTTAATACTGCATGTGCCAGTTATAAATTTATTTCCTCTCAACTCCACAGTCATCCTTCATTGCCTGCTCTGGAAAAGTAAATTGGAACCTTTACATAGTTTACCTTTACCACGTGATGCAATGCTAAACTCTGTCAGTAGAGGGCGCTGGGCAGACAACGCCGGAGGAAGTGGTTTGTCTTCCTAGTTCTGGTGTTGTCAGGCTCCTGCCAGGAGGCCAGGCTTCTCCAGCACCCAGCGCCTGCAGCAGCACCAGCAGATTCCCTCGTGTCCTGTTCCTGCAGTGAGAGCATCGCTTCATCACCAGGCTCCCCTACACAGGGGGCCTCTCCAGCGCTCAGGGGCCAGCGGCTCCCCCTGGCACCCCCTCGGTTGGTTTACACCTTCCCGTGAACGGTTCTTCCTGGCGCCTGGATGGCAGAGTCCCGGCAAGTCCCAGAGGGTGGATTTCCAGTAAGTTCTGCTGGTGCAGCACCATGGCGACCTCTCTGTCATTCAGTGAGTGACAGCTGTGCCCTCTCCAACAATGTCTGGATCTCTTCCTTGAGGGTAGGAAGGATCTCATCCTTGGGTGCTTGGGTGCTCTAGCTCAGCGCTGGGGAAATGGCTGCTCCTTCTCTCCACTATTCCCGGGTTCTTTAGGTTCTCTTTCCTCCTTGCTAACCACTGCCTCATTACTCCAGTCCTTTGGTACAGTAAATAATTCTTCATATTAAACTTTCCCTGTCCAAATTACTGGATGGTTTTCTGTCTCCTGTCTGGACCCAGACTGGTAACAGTGCACTTCTATTAGTTTAAAAAAAAAAAAAAAAAAAAAAGAATGGAGACTTCACTGCCAATATATGTATATTTTCTTATTTATCAATTATACTCATGTACTATTTTACTAATTTGCATAAATGTGTTAAAACATAGACAAAAATTCTAATAAGACAAAGATGAAATTGTATATTTGAAATTTTGTTTTTCAACTACCTTGTTAATCATAATGGCTTTATACCATCATTATTAAATATCTCAGTATAGAGCAAGCATGGTTAATCATTAATAATTGTAAATAATTATCTACATGTCAAATAATGTTTCTGATTGGGATCGAGAGAGGCTGCCTACATCCATCTTTATATTAAGTCTAAGTCACTTCCTTATCTCATTTCTAGCTCATTACCTATTACACAGCCATCATAATCCACATAAAAAGCATGTCACTCTCTTGCTTCAGACACTTCATTGGAGAAGGCCACCAGTTTGCAAACATGTCTGGCCCCAGGCCATGGTGAATCTGATGGTCCAAACCCTGGCAGGACCAACATGTTTCTTCTTCTTTCTTCTTTGTCACCTGTCCCCACTCACCCCGCAAACCTGAGTGGGGAAACATACACTGAGGGATCCCAGGTCCTTAGGTGTGGACTCCCTCCCTCTGATCAGACACATGACCCCTTCCCCAGTTCTGAAAAGCTTTTGAGTGAGTCATTCAGTCCTGCTTCCTCGTGCTCTTGGCTGAATGGTGTTCTCACCTGTTCTCCCTCTTTCCAGTCTGACGCTGTGCTTCTTCTCGGCAAGAAGCTGCCCATGTGCTGGGCCCACAGTAATGCTTTATGGTTTGTTCTCAGAGGTGGTGGTGGTGGCCTTAGGCATGTACGGGCTGTGGAAATACATCTGTTGTCTTACTTGGTGCTAACACTGCCGCTTGGGAACATTCTCTCAGGCTGCTCCTCTGTAAATCCTGTGGTCACTGTTTTTCCCATGTCTTTTGTTTTCTCAGATAGAAAAGATATAAATACTTGTATCTACCTGTGGAGCTGTTGGGGAGAACAAACGAGTTAGTGTTTGGACTGGTACCTGTAATAGAGGAGACATTTCAATAAACACTAACTTTTTTTCAAGGTCCACACCAAGACAAAAATACATTTCCATAGGTTTTCTCCCTGCTCCTCCACTTACACACTTCCACACCTGACCCTACTCGAAACCTGAAAGGGGCACTTGGCTCCTTCCTACCACCAGACTCCTGCCCAACGGCACGCCGGGAGATATAGGGGTGCCAGAGGGCCTACAGGTGTGCTGACATACTGATTTCCCCTCAGCTTCTGGGAGGCCAAGTGGGCTCCCCGCACGCCAGCATCACCGCCCCACCTGACTGGTTTCCTCTGGGGTGCACTACAGATAGAGTTTTCTTTGTTTGCCACAACATAGGAGGTAAGGGAAGTACCGTGTTGGAGTTACCTTCTACTCTTCTCCTATCTCTTCCGTTATTCCTTTCGTCCCCAACTCAAGTCCCACCTTTCCCTTAAACTCTCTCCCTCCTTCCTCAGCCAGAAGGAATAGAGGATCCATCTGAGGCCTATTACCCCACCTTCTTTCATAGACTTCTACCTCCATTATTGCCTGATCAGTCTATTAGACAATTGTAGAGATAGCCCGCTACTGCCTTGGGACATCTCTTGTATGCATGTACGGGGCTAGAGAATCGGAAGGCACAGACAGTTGGAGAGAGATTGGGACATATTGGAACATCTCCTATATGCAGTTACTCTCTCTTCTGTGCAAGTACTGGGTTAGAGAGTGGAGAGGGCACAGTGAGATGGATAGGATTGACTTGAGAGATCCTCTGGCTAAATGATACCAAGACAGAGGAGAGGAGCCTTACCAAAATCCAGTGGAACTTGTTCAGTCACTTGGAGCTGGAACTGAAGTGCCAGGGTTCTCATAACTCATCTGCAGTTGTGCTCTTTGCATTCCTTGTGCTGTGTCTTCTCTCCCCAGTTATCCCAGGAACTGCCTGGGGCCCCCTTCCTTTCCTTATTGCCTTGTGTCTGCCTGGCCCAGGACCCTGTACAGAGTAGGAGCTCATGAAATGTATCTTATTGAACTTGATTGGTTGCACCCAAGCCTTTTCCTTGGATTTCATTTGGGAATCCAACTTAAATCATTCCAGTGGAATGGTGTTTTCTCTTAAGCTCATCAAGTCTCAGGTCTAGGCTGAGAGAACTGACAATGTGTTTGAGCTTATCCAGGAGCTGAGATTGGTCACTGAAGTTCAAGTCACAAATGATAATGAGCTTGGTGGAAGGATGGAAGAAGCAGTTCTGTGAGCCCAGTTGTCTGGATACCAATATAGTTCTAGCACAGAAAGAAAGACTGAACTGTTTGGTGAGTCTACTGTGTGCATCTTCAAACTTTAGTCATCTTTCTAGTTCTTGAAATTAATTTTAGTACCTTTGCAACTCTGACAGTCAACATCTAGATTCTCTCTTGGGAAAAATGGCCACTTTTGTATTTCAGTGATCAAAAATAGGAGCGGTGTGCATCCAGGTCATGGCCTAACCTGACCTGGTTTGGAGGCTTGCTCTCTTCTGCTCTTGCTATCTCTCCCTCCCAGCATGGCTTTGACTCTGTGTAATGCAGCCCCCCAGGGAGGGAAGAAGAGGATGCCCTGTTGCACATTACCCTCCCTGGACTCCACTAATGCTACTTTCCCCTTGTGATCTAATTACTTAAACCTATGACTTGAAAGCACTTCTTGAACCATCTAAAATGAGTCCTTTATAGACAACTATCAACATTGTACAGTAGATGCAATGAAAAGTAAATTATGATCATCAATACTTAAAACTCCACTTGCGGGTTCTGTTATTTGGAGAATCATTATCTTTTAATTCACTTTTTTCAAGTTGTAATATTAAAACATGCTAATCATGCATCCCACAATAATCTGTCGAATGGTTACTGTGTGCCAGGCACTGGGTTGCCCTATCTGAGGCTCTCTGCCTTCATGGTGTTTCTACCGGGAGGGAAGGGAGATAGATATTCAATAAGTAATTACACAGATTGTTATTTAATTGAAAGTGTGAAAAGTGGCACAAGAAAAACTATCAGCTACTCCAAGAACCAGTAACAAGAGGGCAGAACTTAGTCTGAGGCCTGAGGGAAGGTTTCCCCAAAGGAGTAGTGTTTATGCTGAGGGCAAAGTGTGAATCCAAGCTAACCCGAAGAAGAAGAGGAAGAAGTTCTGGCAAGAGCATTTCATGATGAAAAAATAAGCCGTGTGAAGTGTTTGGGATTCCCCCCCCCTTAAACAATAAATAGAAACCTATTGACGTATTTTTAAGAGGAGAGTGACATGAAATTATTTGCATTTTAAAAATAGCCCTCAGGGGGCACCTGGGTGGCTCAGTTGTTAAGCATCTGCCTTCAGCTCAGGTCATGATCCCGGGGTCCTGGGATTGAGCCCCACATCAGGCTCCCTGTTCCGCAGGAAGCCTGCTTCTCCCTCTCCCACTCCCTCTGCTTGTGTTCCCTCTCTTGCTGTGTCTTTCTCTATCAAATAAATCTTTAAAAAAAAAAAGCCCTCAGGCTGTTATGTGAAGAAGAAACTGTAAGGTGTCTAGGGAAATTGTCAAGGACTATCTTGGTATCATCTTATTGTTGCGAGATTACAAAAGGGAGCCAATGTCTGCTTGTTTGGAAATACAGGATACGAATACCAGCATCATAAGAAAAAAGTAATATTATGCTTACACTGGTCTTTAAGACCTGATAATAAAAATTTTTTAACTATTGGTATTACTAAACTTTGTCTCCCAAGTGAGGTAATGCAAACGAACCAACCATAATTGGGTGAGAGTGTCCTAAAGATAAAGAGGCAATGAGAAGTAAACCCCTGATATAATAGTTTTCAGATAAATGGATAACCAGAGACCCCGAACTTACTCCTCCTACATTTTTTAAGGGCACCTTGGCAGGAGCTAACAAAATCAAGACATAACCCAAGAAAAGCCATTGCTCGTCTGTCATCAGCCCCATCCATTTTGGGAAAATATCCACAATTTTAAAGATATTCTGCCCTGGGAGCAGGAGTTGAGTGAATGGTCAGGAAGCCTAGGGTGGGGAGAGAATGGATGGCCAGTATGTTAATTCCTTCCATTGTCTCTCTCTCTTTTTTTTAAGATTTTATTTATGGTGAGTGTGCACGTGTGTGTGTGTGTGTGTGTGTGTGTGAGAGAGAGAGAGAGAGAGAGAGAGCATGCAGAGAGGGAGAGGGAGAAACAGACTCCCTGCTGAGCAGGGAGCCCGATGTGGGGCTTGATCCCAAGATCCTGAGATCATAACCTGAGCTGGAGGCAGATACTTAACCAACTGAGCCACCCAGGCATCCCTCTGTTGTCTTTTTTGTTTGATTTTATTCTTGATATTTTAACATATAGAAAAATGCAAAAAACAGAATAGATGTTCATTTGTTAATTTCTTGCCATATTTGATTCTAATATTTTTATAGTTATAAAATAGTACAGACATAGTCAAAGCCTTCCCAACCACCTGACCTAACCACTGAAGTTGGTGTATATCTTTTCCATGCATATTGTTAGTATTTTACTACATGATTATATCCATAAACAAAATATGATATTGCCACATGTTGAAATTTTTCATAAGTAGCATTACAATTTGTATTGCTTTTTTTCTTCTAATATTTTCTCAAGGTTTATTTCATACTGATACTTGGACATAGAGATGATTTACTTTAATTGTTATTTAGAATTCCATTTTGTGAATACATTAGTTTGCTTATCCATCTCATGCCTGATGGATAGTTGCATCGATTCCACTTTCTGCTAAAAAAAAAAAATCTATAATGAACATCCTTCTACATGTCCCTTTGGGGCATTACTACAAATGAAATTGGTAAGGGTTGGAGTAGACACATAATTCAATTTTTATTAGGTATTTAAAAATTGCTTCCTCAGGTAGTTATCCCAATTTATACTCCCAACAGAAATGTATAGTTTTCAGTATCTGTATGTGTTCCCCCAAATACGGTTGATTGGTTAATTTTGACACTTGTAGTTCATTATTTTAAGTTATGTTTCCCTATATATTTATTACATTTATATGTATTGCCATTAGAATTTTTTGCAGATTGCCTAATCATATAATTTGGCCTTTTTTCTTTTAGGATTATTTTTGTTCATTAATTGTTAGGATTTTTTTTTTTTACTTTCTAGTTATAAATCATTTTTCAATTATGCATGTTGTAAATACCTTCTCTCATTCTAAAGCTTAACTTCTAACTGTGTGTTTTATCTTTTACTGTACAGAAGCCTTTACTTTTAATAGGATCAGAATTATCTCGGGCGCCTGGGTGGCTCAGTTGTTAAGCGTCTGCCTTCGGCTCAGGTCATGATCCCAGGGTCCTGGGATTGAGCCCCGCATCGGGCTCCCTGCTCAGCAGGGAGCCTGCTTCTCCCTCTCCCACTCCGCCTGCTTGTGTTCCCACTCTCCTGTCTCTCTCTCTCTCTGTCAAATAAGTAAATAAAATCTTTAAAAAAAAAATTATCTCTTTATTCCTTATGGTCTGCAGTTTTGGACTGCTTTAAGAGATCTTTCCTTACCCCAACTTTATAAAAAGAACCTTTCAGACTGTCTTCTAAAACTTTTTAAGTTTTGTAACTTACAGTTTATTCTTTAGTCTATGTGGATTTTCTTTTATGTGTGTAGTGTGTAGTGTTCTCTAAAAGAAGTCTTTTTCCATAAAGATATCTATATCCATTATCTAATGCCACAGTAATGTCACATAACAAATAACTGCAAACCCTCAGTGACATGATTATTTTGCTCCCAAGCTTGGCTTGTGCTGATCAGAGCTGGGCCTAATGGGTCTCGCTCATGGCTGTGTTGTCTGCTGAAGGCTGGCTAGGAGCTCTGCTGATCTTGGCTGGGCACTTTCACACATTTGGGGCTTCTGTTGGGACAGCAGTACTTTGCTCTGCTCCACCTGGTTCTCCAAGCTTGTTCTCCTGGCAGAGGCTCAGGAATAGGAGAGAGAAGAGCCTTTGGAGACCTAGATTTGGAACTGACACACGGCACTTCGGTATCATTTTATTGGCCAAAGCAAGTTGCAGGGCTGGCCCAGATTCAAGGGGTGGGGAAATAGACCATCTCTTTATGGGAGTAGCTGAAACCTGACTTGGTCAAAAGTATGAGAAGAGAGGGGTGGAGCATTGGAGCCATTTTTATAGTCAATCCACCATAAAGGCGACCTGTCTCAGCACCGTTTATGAATAGTCCGTCCTTTCCCTGTGAGTTTGCAAGTCTACTTTTGACACATGACAGATTCTCAGACATACTTTGTTTTTCCTCTGGGCATTCTTCCCTTTTCCATCAATTTATATTTCATCGATTTCCATAGCATTTTAGTAACTGTTGAATCCGGCAGTGTGAGTCTCCTCCTACTCAACTCTGTTCTCAATTTTCCTCTCCTCCCTCTTACATGGATAGGCATTTTTAGCCTTTCATTATTCCTTAAGAATTTTAGGGTCAGCTTATTCAGCTTCATGAAAAACAATGTAGACATTTTTATTTAAATTAAATTGATACACTAACTTGACTAGAATTGACATACTTATAGTATTGATTTTTTTTTCTACCCTTAGATACTTTATTTCTCCACTGGGTTTGATGTTCATTGATTCATTGAAAATGCATTTATTGAGCCATACTATGTGCCAGGCACTATTCCAGAGACTTATGCAGCAGAGAATTAAAGCAAAAAGAATACTGACTTTGAGGACTGTATATTCTAGTAGAGGAAATAGACAATAAACAAAAAATACATATGTTAGGAGGTGAGAAGCACCATGAGGAAGAAAAAATGGTATGCAAAGGGATAAAGAATGACAATAAGGTTAGTACTGTTTGATATAGGGCATTTTTTTTTGTCATTCAGTAATAACGTTCTCCTTAAATTTTTTATGATGTTTATAGATTTATTTCTCAGTACAGTATAGTTTTTTATGCCACTGTGAAAGTTGTCTTTTAAATTACCATTGTTTTAGCTGGTGAATAAAAATGCTATTGATTTTTTGAATATTGATCTTATATCCAGCAAACTTTTGTATTTGATTATTAGTTTACAGATTCTCTTTAGGTTATAATTTTAACACAATACAACTTCATTTCTCTTCATTCCTCCTGCTAGTTGTTTCTTGTGTTTGGGGCATTGTTAGGTCCTCCTGTATAGTGTTGTACAGAAACAGTGAGAGCAGGAATTCTTTTCTTCTTAAAGGGAGGCTTCTAGCATTTCACAAGTAAGAGTGATGGTCTCAGTGAGTGTTTGATAGGCACCTTTTATGAGACTAAAGATTCACAGTTTGCTTACTAGTATCTTTTTCTTTCTTGTTTTTTTTTTTTTTAAGATTTTACTTATTTATTTGACAGAGAGAGAGAGCACAAGTAGGCAGAGCGGCAGGCAGAGAGAGAGGGAGAAGCAGACTCTCTGCCGAGCAGGGAGCCTGATGCGGGACTCTATCCCAGGACTCTGGGATCGTGACCTGAGCTGTAGGAAGACGCCCAACTGACTGAGCCACCCAGGCGCCCCACTAGTATCTTTTTCATGAATGCCTGTTACATTTTAGTGTTTCTTCTGAGTCTGTTAAGATGACAATACTGTGTGCCATTTCCATCATTGTATGTGGTGGGTTATAGGATTATCATGTCTATAGGATTATCAAAATTCTTGAATACTGGTGATAAACCCAACTTTGTTGTAAGGGTTTTCCTTTCATATATTGCCTTATTTACTCTCTTATAATTTCTTTAGTGTTTTTGCAGCTATCTTCATAGAGGCAATTGGCCTGTTATTTTCCTCTCTTGGACTGTCCATGTCTGGTTACATCAAGGTTATACTAGCTTCACAAAATAAATTGGACCAAGTTTCTTCTTTAAATCTGTTCTCTAGAAAAATTTGTGTGAGATAAAGAATATTGATTCCTTGAAGATTAGGTAGAACTTACCTGTCAAATTATCTGTCATAGAGGGCTTTTTGAGGTGGATTTTAAATAACTGATTTGATTGACTTAATGGTTATAATTTTTTCAAGTTATCCATTCTTGATTCAAATATTGGTAATTATATTTTTCTAGATAATTTTCTGTTTCATTGAGTTTTTAAATTTCTTGGCATAAAGTTGGTCATAATCTCTAAGATTTCTAACAATTTCTAACATAGGCATACTTATGGCTTCTTTTTCATTTCTACCATTGTTTATTCTTTATCTCTGTTTTCTTGGCCAACTTTGTCAAGGATTTAACTGATTTGTTAGAGCTTTCAAGGAACCACTTTTGTATTGTTAATCCTTTTGTCTTTATTTTTGATATTTTTGCCCCTTTTCTTTGTCTTGTGTTTGTTTTGGTCTGCTTAGTCTGTTATACTTTCTCTAACTTTTTTATGTGGTTTTTTTGTTGCATTCTATGAGTCATTTGGTTCTAAGTACCTTCTAATTCCCATTATAATACCTGTTTTGACTGGTGAATTATTTAGAAGTATGATTTTTAAATTTCCAAATTTGTGGGTTTGTTTGGCTTTTTATTGTTGATTTATAATCTTACTGCATTTTGCTCAGAGAATATGATTTGATGAATATCAGTGTTTTGGGTTTACTGAGACTTGCTTTGCAGCTTTATATGTGGTCAGCTCTTATAACTGTTCCATGGTTCCTTAAAAAGAATGTATTTTCGGGCGCCTGGGTGGCTCAGTTGGTTGGGCGACTGCCTTCGGCTCAGGTCATGATCCTGGAGTCCCTGGATCAAGTCCCGCATGGGGCTCCCTGCTCAGTGGGGGGTCTGCTTCTCCCTCTGACGCTCCCCCATCTCATGTGCTCACTCTCTCTCATTCTCGCTCTCAAATAAATAAATAAAATCTTTAAAAAAAAAAAAAAAGAATGTATTTTCAACTTCTGGTTTCTGGTTCTCCATGTGAGGAACATGGAAATTGCCTCTCTGTCCTAACAACAAGTAAAAAGCTGAACCGACTGAAAAACATCACCAGTTCTTTTAGAATCTAAAAGAGAGGTGAGGACACAGGGCAAACCCCCAAGACTGGAGAGACCAACAGGCAAGTACAGAGCGTAACAACTTCAGGAGTAAGGACTCATTAATGGGAAGCACGGCTAGAACTAGCACCAGGATAGGAAAACCTGATGAATTGCTAGAGGCCCAGTGTAGACAACTCTGAGAATTAAAAACTCCAGGGGGAGGGCGCCTGGGTGGCTCAGTTGGTTAAGCGACTGCCTTCGGCTCAGGTCATGATCCTGGAGTCCCTGGATCGAGTCCCGCATCGGGCTCCCTGCTCGGCAGGGAGCCTGCTTCTGCCTCTGACCCTCCCCCCTCTCATGTGCTCTCTCTCTCTCTCATTCTCTCTGTCTCAAATAAATAAATAAAATCTTTAAAAAGAAAAAAAAAAGAAAAAAGAAAAACTCCAGGGGGACCCAATCATGATGGAACTTCGCAATTTTGTGAAATTTACCTTCAGCCCAACCAGGTTTCCATAGTAAATATCAGAGAAAAATCCCTTCCTGCTTCTGGAAGGCAAAAGGGAAAAAGAACAGTTTTGAACTGTACCAGAGTACTCTGTTCTACTTAACAAGACTTGCCCTTGGGAGAAAGTGTTTAACCAGAACCTAACCTGCTGGTGTATTACCAGAGCTTAACTGACTGGGGGAAGGATATTATCCAACTCCAGTCAGCTCTAGCCATCCTTTCTCACCTAAAGATGGGAGGGGAAAAAAATTAAAAACACTTGTGAGATTTGCAGTCCAGAGGCACAGGCTCATTAAAAGGCTGAGCCCTGGGGCGCCTGGGTGGCTCAGTCGTTAAGCGTCTGCCTTCGGCTCAGGCCATGATCCCAGGGTCCTGGGATCGAGCCCCGCATCGGGCTCCCTGCTCTGCGGGAAGCTTGCTTCTCCCTCTCCCACTCCCCCTGCTTGTGTTCCTGCTCTCGCTATCTCTCTCTCTCTGTCAAATAAATAAATAAAATCTAAAAAAAAAAAAAAAAAAGGCTGAGCCCTATTCATAGGACTATAGAATACTTCTTCTCACCCCACAACTCAGTACCATATGACTAAAGGCCTATTTGCAGTAGTTCTTTTTATCCAGTACATCATGTCCAACTATCCATAAAAAATTACAAGGCATACACCAAAAGGCAAAAAAATAAAACAAAAAAATAAAACACAATCTGAGGAGACAGATCCAGCATCAGAACCAGACATGGCAGGGATGTTGGAATTGTCAGACTAGGAATCTAAAACAACAATGATTAATATGCTAAGGGCTCTAAAGAATAAAATACAGAGCATGCAAGAACAGATGGTCAGGAAGCAGAAATAGGGAAATGCTAAGAAATAACCAAAAATAAATACTAGAGATAAGAAACACCATAACAGGAATAAAGAACACCTGTGGTGGACTTAGGAGTAGACTGGACACAGCTGAGGAAAGAATCTGTGCTTGAGGCTATCTGAATAGAAACCTCCAAAACTGGAAAACAAAGAGAACAAATACTGAGGAAAAAAAAAACAAAAGAGAATATTCAAAGACTTTGGGGCAACTACAAAAGGTGTAACATACATGTAACAAGATTACCAGAAGAAAGAAAGAAAAACTGAAGAAATATTTGAAACAATAATAACTGAAAATTTCCACCAAATTAACGTTAGACACCAAACCACAGATCCAGGAAGCTCAGAGGACACCACGCAGGATACATGCTGAAAAACTACACCGAGGCATGTCACTTTCAAACTTAAGAAGACCAAAGACGAAGAAAAAAATCCTGACAGCCAGAAAGAAGAAACACCTAACCCACAGAGAAACAAAGGTAAGAATTACCTCTGACTTACTCTCAGAAACTGTGTAAGCAAGACGAGAGTGGAGTGAAATATTTGAGGTGTTGAGAAACAAGAACCACCAACCAACAATTCTGTACCCCGCAAAATTGTCCTTCAAATGTGAGGGAGAAATGAAGACTTTCTCAGACAGACAGAAACTGAGGGAGATTTGTTGCCAGTTGACCTACCTTGCAAAAAAAGGTGAAAACAAATTCTTTAGAGAGAAGGAAAATAACATAGGCCAGAAACTTGGATCTGTATAAAGAAAGGAAGAACATCAAGGAAGAATTAAGTGAAAGTAAAATAAAAACTTTCATTTTTCTTATTTTTAGTTGATCTAACAGAACAATTCACAGCTAACAGTTTGTTCAAAATAAGAACAATGTAACTGATTATGTATGCTTATGTATAAAGAAGAATGTTTTCTCCTATTACTGAATTCAGGCTTCCATATATATCCCTTAGATCAAGCTTATTAATTGTGTTTTTCAAATAATTTGTACTCACACATAATTTATCTGCTTGGGTTATCATTTCCTGAAAAAGGTATGTCATAATGTCCTACTATGATTGTGAATTTGGTATCTCTTTCTGGTACATATATGCTGGTTCAGGATCATATCTTCCTGATGAATTGTTCCTTATGTCATTATGTCTGTTGGAAACAAAATCAGCTGCATGTTACGGAAAACCAGCTGGAGTGGCTTAGTGACAAAATATCATTTTTCTTAAGAAATCTGATAATAGATAGCTCAGGGCTGGCCACACTCTTTAAGGAGTTTTCAAGGACCCAGATCCTTCTAACTTTCTACTCCACCATTCTTAAAATTATACTTTCAAATTCAGTCACTGAATGCCTGCTCTACCTACAGTATCAGCTCTGCATTACACATAAGAAGACGGTGGAAAGTTGAAACACAAGTGTCAGCTAAGACTACTCTTTTATATCAGGAAAATAATAGCCTTCTCAAAAGTACCATCCTGTAGATTTCCACCTATATATTGTCAGCCAGAAATGGTCACAATCGTCCCTTGCCGCAAGAGTCCAGAAAATTGAGTATTTTTAACTGGGCCCATTGCTGCCTCAAACAAAATTGGAGTTCCATTAGTCAGGAAATGGAGAGATTGAATATTTGGTAGAAAATCATCTGAGTATGCCATACTTGCTTTATACCTAATGGTGTTTTTCACCTTAAAGATCCTTTGTCCAATATCATAGGAACTTCTGGTTAGTATTTACCTTGCATATATTTTTCACTTATTCGCTTTCAACATTAATATGTTGTTACATTTTAGGGATGTCTCCTAAATAGCATATAACTAAGTTTTACCTGAAAATTTAATCCACATACATATATTGCTGTTACTTATATGTGTATGGATTTATTTCACTGTTTTACTGTTTTTCACTTTCTGGTTAACATGGTTTTTTTTTTTTTTTTTTGCCTCCTCTGTCTTTTTTCTTGTTGTTTATTGAATTGACCATTAATTTGTTGTCCACTATACCTTTTTTTTTTTTAAGATTTTATTTATTTGACAGAGAGAGAGACAGCAAGAGAGGGAACACAAGCAGGGGGAGTGGGAGAGGGAGAAGCAGGCCTCCCACGGAGGAGGGAGCCTGATGCGGGGCTCGATCCCAGGACCCTGGGATCATGACCTGAGCCGAAGGCAGACGCTTAACAACTGAGCCACCCAGGCGCCCCTGTCCACTATACCTTTTTTGCACCAGTTACTTATATTAGGAACTCGGAACATCTCCCTCGTACCCTTCTCTTGTTTTCCTCGAACATTCCATCACTCACCAGTTTCTGTAAATCTCAGTTTCTACATTTGGCTCGAATCTCCATTGCTACTACTTTGGCCCAAGCTGTTATCATTTCTCTGCCTAGTCTCCTAACTGGCCTTCTGGAATCCACTCTTGCTACTATTTCTGAGTGATTTCACTGAACTAGATAGAGAAATTAGTAAGAAAACAACTAACCTAAATTTTCCCAACTCACCCCACATGGCACAAATTGAGTACCTTTAACACCAGGAAGTCATAAAAGGAAAATGATGATCCTAAATTTTTTCACATTAGCATCTAGGTGAATGGTGGTGCCATTTATTGGAATGGAGAGTACTAGAAACAGGTTTAGAGGGGTAGGTCATGAATTGAGTTTTGTACATGGTGAATGTGAGGTGTCTTTGGGCCATCCAAGTGGAGATGTTGGATAGGCCCTTAGATGTGTGGGTTTAAAACTGAAAGATGGGGCTGGCCTGAGCACAGTAAGGCAATGGGAAGGGACCCTCTCAGATGATCTAGAAGGAAGAGAATGCAACACCTCATGCCAAAGCATGGGGGCTTTCTACATTTAAAGGTCCAGTGGACTAGAAGCCTTCCCAAAGGAAACTGCAAAGGTAGAGTCAGAAAGAAGGAAGAAAAGCAGGAGAAGCTAATATTGACAAATCCAGGGGAAGTGAATGCTTTCACAAAGAGCATGTGGATCATTTGTGGCAAGTGCCACTGAGAGGTCCAGGTGAAGACAGAGACATGGCGGCTGTGTTAGTAGATTTGGGAGCAGTGTGGAGAGAGCCCTGGCTGCGTAAGCCAGGTAGGGGTGGGCTGCGGAGCAAGTGGCTGATAAGCGATCGGAGCTATTTTGTCTAACCAACCCTTTGGAGAAGTTGGGCCAAATATGAAAGTGGCACGCAGTAGCTGGGAAGAGAGCCATGTTTTCAAGGAAGAGATTTATTTAGGACACCTGGGCAGCTCAGTCAGCTGAGCGTCTGCCTTTAGCTCAGGTCCTGGGATAGAACTCCATGTCGGGCTCCCTCATCAGCGGGGAGCCTGCTTCTCCCTCTCCCCCTGCCCCTCCTCCCATTCGTGCTCTCTCGTTCTCTCTCTCTCTCAAATAGATAAAATCTTTTTTTAAAAAGGGATTTATTTAAAAACTTAGTATGTTTACTGATGTTACATAGGATGCATTAGAGAAGAAAATGGTGAAAAATGAGAAGAGCAGAGGTAATTCATTAAGTTTCTAAAAGGGCTGAAGTGGGGTGGAATGTCAGTCCCGCCTGATCAGATGAGGAACCCGTCTTCCAGCGCAGGAAGGAGGATAAAGATACAGAGGTCTTTGTTAGGATGTTGAGGGAGCAACCTGGGAGGACTTCCTGGCCAATGACTTCTGTTTTCTCCATGAGGTAAGAAACAAAGTCATTTGCTGCTACTGAGGTACAGGAAGAGTTCAGAGGTTTGAGGAAGAGTAGGAAGCCAGATTGACTGGTAAATAATAGCATACATTCCTTTAAATTTCCAGTGTCAGGGTCATGTAGTGTTTCTAATAATCACAGAAACCCAGTTAGTGGGGCACCTGGGTGGCTTAGTCGGTTAAGCATCTGACTCTTGATCTCAGCTCAGGTCTTGATCTCAGGGTCGTGAGTTCAAGTCCCACATTCAGCTCCATGCTGGTCGTGGAGCCTACTTAAAAAACAAACAAATAAAAAACATTCAGTGCTATTACCTTCACTCTAGAGATGTGGAAACAAATGTATGACAATTTGCCCAAAGTGGATGGCAGAGCTGGGGTTGAACCCCTGATCTGTTTGCCTTTCAGCTGACACTTTAATTTGAAACACCAGAGAGTGTGGCAAAGACAAACCAACCCCCTTCCAGTCTTCCCTGGCTTGTTGGAATTCTCTGCTGTCCTTCACTGGCCTGTTTACAAGTCACATGGATATTTAAGATCCTCCGTGACCCAGTTGAAAACTCTAACCTGCGTGAGCAGGATTTGTCGTCTTCCGTGGTTACATTTATTTCTGTTAAATGTAAGGCATCACAAGGACTAAAATAGAATTTGGGGTCAGATTCCTTCATGGCTGGGGAACTCTGCAGCTGTGACAGATGGATGAGGGAGTAAATGCTAGCGGGAGAAAGGGAAGAAAAAAGATTTGTCCTAAACTGAACCTTCTAACCGGACAGTGAAGACTTGCCTCCTGGAACAGGTTTTCTGGCTTGCTAGGGGCCCTTGCTTTGTGTCCTGGGGTACCTGAGTGAGTATGCTATTGAGGCCCCAGGCTTCCTCCTCCCAGGCCTACCCTCATCCCCTCTCCCCTGTTTGGGCAGCAAAACCCTGCAGTAACCTTTCCATTTCCAATGACACGGAGGGCTGTGATAATGGAGTGTACGCAGTTTTTGTCATCAGGGTTGTGGAGAGAAGAAAAACTGAAACAACTTAGAAACCATCCAGATGGGGGTAGGAGAATGGGAACAGATGATTTGTCAGGAAAACAGACACCCTAGTCTAAAAAGTACAGCTTTTATTCTCCTCCCATGTTATGGGGGAAAGCACGTTCTCTCTCTTTTTTTTTTTCTCAGCCAAAAATGAAAAAAAAATAATTCACATTTCTCATTTTATGTCTTTGCAAGCCTAAAAATATTTTAAGACTTTATAGTATACCATGATCTGGTAATGTTTGCATTATGTTTAATGCTGGTTGTATTTTATTTGCACTTCCGAGCAAATGGGATGGGATGGGAACTCCTCAGAGTCTGGGGACTCTACTTCACCTTTGTAAACCCCAAATTCTAGCGCCTCGTGCCATGCTTGACATCTCGTTAGTGACTTTTTTTTTTTACTAAATGAATGAATGAGCTAATTATACTTTTCTTGCTGAGTATTCTCACCAGTTTTAATTGGCTTCTGATTTTCTTTGCTTTCTATTTACTGACATTTTCAGGGGATTTCTCACCTGTTTTTAATTTTTGCTTTTTCTGGTTGTTATAGTTATTATTTTAATTTATATAGATCTCACGGGTTTTTTGTTATTATAATTGTATTATTTTCTAATCTAACAGGCAAAGTACAGCATGATGATTTTGATATAATTTGTGTTTTAATCATTTTATACATCAATTGACCATTTGGGTTTTTTTTTCCTTTTGTGACTTGTCTGTTTCTTTTATTTCTTTTTGTATTGGGGTTTATATTAGTTTTTTTTTTTAAAGATTTTATTTATTCATTTGAGACACAGAGAGAGAGAGAGCATGAGCAGAGGGAGAGGCAGAGGGAGAGGAGAAGCAGGCTCCCCGCCGAGCCAAGAGCCCGACGCGGGGCCCGATCCCAGGACCGTGGGATCATGACCTGAGCTGAAGGCAGACGCTTAACCATCTGAGCCACCCAGGCGCCCCCACATTAGTTTTTTTCTTAGTAATTTTTAAGATCTCTTTGGAAATAAATGTGTCAGTGTTTGTTTGCTTTTTACCTAAGTAAATGTTTATGTATTCACATATATGATGTTCTTTTACTGAAAATTCCACCTTTGGAGATAAGCTTCAAAAGTCCCTCTCATTTCTGCCCTCATTCCTGAGATTACAAAAATCACTGATATCCACAACCAGACACATCCAGGACGACCATTTACTGAGCACTTTGCCAACCCCTGTTCCAAGAACATTTACTGAGCACTTTGCCAGCCCCTGTTCCAAGAGCTTTGCATATGCTACCTTCTTTATTCATCACAAAGACCCTCTAAGGCATATGCTCTTATTATAACTTATTTTACAAATGAAGAAACTGAGATACAAAGAGGTGAAGTGACTTGTTCAAGGTTACATAGTGAGTGGCGGAGCCTGGAATCAAGCCCAAATAGTCTTACTCCAGAGGCCGCAACCTAAACTGCACTCTCTACTTTAAAACTTGAATCCACTTGGAATGAATTTGGTGTATATATGAGCTAATGATCTTAAATAATTTGTTCCAAATAATTGGTTATTTCAACCCCATCTGATTAAGCCAACATTTCCTAAACTGCCAATATTGTCATATAACAAATACTCATATTTTTAACTTTTTTTTAAAAAGATTTTTATTTATTCATTTGACAGAGAGAGACACAGCAAGAGTGGGAACACAAGCAGGGGGTGGGGGAGAGGGAGAAGCAGGCCTCCCGCAGAGCAGGGAGCCCGACGTAGGACTAGATCCCAGGACCCTGGGATCATGACCTGAGCTGAAGGCAGACGCTTAATGACTGAGCCACCCAGGCGCCCCATATTTTTAACTTTTGTACAGTCTGCACCTTTGAGCCTTATACGTTGACATCACTAAACCATCTTTTGTAACCCAAATTTGACATTTAATATATCAGCTGATAAAGCTCTTGAAACTATTTTAAGTGGACGGGCTGAAACAGCTCAGTTTCAGCAGTATTTTCATCTTTATTTGATTAGTGGTATTTATATAATTGTTTAAAAAACTGTCTCTCATCTTGCCTTTATTTTGAAGCCAGATACAGTAGAACATATATTGTATGATTCCATTAATATGGAATTCCGTTGGTATGGAATGTCCAGAAAAGGCAAATCTATAGAGATTCAAAGTAGATTAGTGGTTGTCTAGGACTAGGGAGGTGATGGGGAATGATGAAATAGGCATGAGGTTTCTTTTTTAGAATGATGGAAATGCCCCAAAATTAGAATGTGGTGATATTTATAGAATTCTGTAAATGTACTAAAATTCACTGGGCTTGGGCACCTGGGTGGCTCAGTCGGTTAAGCGACTGCCTTCGGCTTAGGTCATGATCCTGGAGTCCCGGGATCGAGTCCCGCATCGGGCTCCCTGCTCGGCGGGGGGGTCTGCTTCTCCCTCTGACCCTCTTCCCTCTTGTGCTGTCTCTCATTCTCTCTCTCAAATAAATAAATAAAATCTTAAAAAAAAATTCTTTAAAAATAAAAAAAAATAAAATTCACTGGGCTTTACACTAAAAACAGGTGAATTTTATGGGATGTAAATTATTTTTAGCAGAGCAATTAAAAAAGAAAAGCAAAACCTACACACATGCACGTGCACACACAGAAGATGGGAAATTGAAAAATGCTGTTATTAATCATAAAGTATAACCCCCAAAATGTAATAAAATTGGGATAAATATGGAAATAATTAGAATTTGAAAGCAGTTCACTGTTATCCTCAAACACATGCTTTCTAACACTTATCCTATTGATTCTGGGATCTATTGTGAATGGAAGAGAATATTGGGAACATGTTAAAAATTGTGCTACTAAAGTAATGGGCAATTAGGGTTTTAATAAAATTTTTAGTTCTTATAGAAATCCCTTTATAAAAAATATCCAAGTACGTTTCTCGGGTTTTGTGCATTTGCATCCCCTATTTTTTAAAAAAGATTTTATTTATTTATTTGACAGAGAGAGAGAGACAGCAAGAGAGGGAACACAAGCAGGGGGAGTGGGAGAGGGAGAAGCAGGCTTCCCGCCAAGCAGGGAGCCCGATGCGGGGCTCGATCCCAGGACCTTGGGATCATGACCTGAGCTGAAGGCAGATGCTTAACAACTGAACCACCCAGGTGCCCCATATCCCTTATGTTTTAATGAGATAATTATGCACCCAAGTAGGGAACTGCCTATGTAGTTGGTCTATTTTTGTACTTTATCGGTCTTTTTTCCCCCCCTCATCTTCTCTGTTTTGGTAGTAGTATACTGGTATTAGAATTACAGTCTCTTAATAATACGTTTTACTATCTAGTAAGACAAATGTCTCATTCTTATAAATGGTGAAAAGACTGGTTATTTCATGGATATAATCTTGCAAGTAATCCTTTATACTATTTCGAGAAGAAGTTTAAAAAATGAATTGTGACACTGCTGTGGGATTTACTTATGTTTATGTACGATTTTGGTATGAATGAGCATCATTACAAATTTAAATATTCCCATCTGGGAACATAAAATATTTCCATTTACTTTGGAATTTTTAAAAAGTCATTTAATAACATTTTGTATTCTTTATCTGGATTCCTTACATTTCTTTTTAAGATTTTTTCCTGTGTACTTTCAATTTTTGCTGCCATTGAGAATGGGCAATTTTTCATTTTCAAAATCTGTTTCACTGGTATATATAGAAAAGACTTTTTAAATTGAGATATAATTTACATTTGATAAAGTGCATAGATCTGAAGTGCTCAGTTTGATGAGTTTTATCATTTGTGTTCACCCACGTAACCACCATCCTCAACAAGGTATAGAACATTTCCATTGTCCCAGAAAGTGCCATCATGTCCTGTTCCAGTCAGTCCCTCCACCCTACCTGAACAGCAACCAATTTCTGACTTCTATCACCACAATTTCCTGTTCTTATACTTAATAATTTGTGTAAGAGGGAATTCTTTTGCTCAATGTAGTTTTTGATATTTAACCATGTTGTGTAGTATATCAGTAGTTCGTTCCTTTTTTTTTTAACTGAGTAATATTACAGTGTATGAACACACCAGAATCTGTTTATTCATTCTTCTGCTCTTGGACATTTGGGTTGTTTCTAGTTTGGGTGTTTTTTTCTTTATTTGCTTTTGTTTTGGCTAATATGAACACAGCTGTTATGAATATTCTTGCGTAAGTCTGTGGGTAGACATATGTTTCCTTTCTCTTGGGTAAATACCTAGCAGTAAAATTCTTTGGTTGTAAGGTAGATATATGTTTTTAAGAAATACATATAGTTTCTTACTAAATTGCACTATTTTGCATTCACACCAGCAGTGTATGTGAATTCTCATTGCTTTATGTCCCTGCCAATATTTGGTGTTGTCGTCTTTTTATTTTAGCCATTCTAGTGATGGTGTTTCCTGTGGTTTTCCTCTAGCACTAAGGATATCAAGCACCTTTCCTAGCTTTCTATGTATCTTCTATAAAACTTATGTTTTAGCTTTTTGCCCATTTTTTATTGGGTTGTCTTTTGATTTATGATTTTTACATACATGTCATTAGCTACCCGTTTCATTAGTTTCAGTAGTTACTCACATGGTTGTCGTTGATTTCCAGTGAAGCAATCATATCTTCTCTGAAGAATCATATTTGCTCCCTTTTTGTAATAATTTTACCTTTCACATATTTTTCTTACTTTATGGCATTGGCTAGAACTTCCCAAACTGTTGAATAACAAGAGCGATAACTGAAATTCTTGTTCTGATCTTGAATTCGATGATAATACTCTTCATGTTACATCACTATTTTATGAGGAATGGATGTTGAATTTTATCTAATACCTTTTCTGTTGAGATGCTTCCTCTTTAATCCATTAATGTATTTACTAATTTTGAGACATCCATGCATCTTGGAATAAACCCTATGTGGTCAAGGTGTATTATTAATACCCATAGATTTTATTTGTTAATATATAGGATTTTTCAACTATATCCATATAAGAATTAGCCTATAGGTTTGTTTGTTTGCTTGTGTATTACTGTTTCTGTAGAGATGTTTGTGTCTTTTGTGCATCTTTGTCAGATATTAGTTTCAGGGTTACACTAGACTCAATGTAAGAGTTGTTATTATTTTTCCCTTGGAATGTATTTTTTTAAAAAAATCAATTACCTATGTGACATTTTCATTCCTATCCCCCTATCTGTTTTACGGCATGATTTCCTTAAGCTCACACCTCCTCTTCCCAAATGTTACTGGCCAGTGCTGAGCTCCAGACATTCCCAACTGCCCTGTTGACTTGCTCTTGGTCTGACTGCTTCACATACAGGCTCTGTCAGTATCCTTTGTACAGGCCACCCTGAGTTGCCAAGGCTTGCATTTTATTTTGGAATGAGTTCTCCTGTACTAAGCCAGAGGGCATTCATGAGAGCATTGGGCAGCAGCAAGCTCAGCTCACACTGACTCTGAACCATGAAAAGACTGAACTGTATGAAATTACTAGTAGTCCATCATTTTTTAACTACAAAAGTGGAACTTTCACATAATTCAACCTAATACTTGGACTCTCTCCTGCCAGATATCTAGGAGCACCTCGAGGCTGGGGAAGCCTTCACACCTTTTCTGTTGGAGAGCCTAGAGGGAGATGCCTGTATTAGGGGTGATTGGGGGCCCCAGTGTTGGGAAAGTTTTCCTGATGAATATGTTCAAAGTTCTTTTTACAGTTTGCTAGATTGTCCTAAAGTTGTTTTGATATCCCAGAGTTCCTGGGAAAAAGAATCACTTAGGACCCTATTGTGAATCTTTCTAACCAAAAGGAGTGTCCTGTCATACCCTATGGCATCTGACTAGATGAATAGCAGAAGCATGTGCACAGCAAAAGCAGTGGTGAGTTCCATAACCAAGTAAGCCACTTCTTAATGACTAAGGCTACCATATAAAATCTAAGATAATCTTAGGAAATTAGCTAAAAACAATGGAAGCTTGAATAGCATAAGTTGCAGGCTTGTTGCCATGGCCTCCTAATTGGTTATCATGATCCTATTTTGCCTCCTCACTTCATGATGTTCTCTACACAAAAGCTAGAATGATCCCTTTAAATTTTTGGCTGATTCCTGTCACTTCTTTGCCCCAAATCCTCTGATGACTACTAGTTTCATCAGAATAATAGACAAACTCCTCCAGGATTTAGACCCCATCCCCTGTGATCTCTGACTTCATCTCCAATCCTTTCCCAGATATTTTCTCCACTCAAGTTACACTGGAGGCTCCTTCCACTGTTCAGACACTGCTGCCTCTGGGACATTTTTCTCTGCCTTAACCACTTCTCCTACATATGCAGATGCCTTGCTTCCTCACTTCCTTCAGGTCTTCTTTTCAGTGTCATTGTCTCTGAGGTCTTCCTTGACCTTCCTATTTAAAATTGAGTTCCTTCCACCACCTCCTATCTGCCTATAATTTTTGGTAACACTTTTTACCATTTGACATACAATATAGTTTACTTTTTTAATTTCTTTGTTGTCTGAGTTCTAGAATATCGGCTGCACTGGCCACTCCATCACAGCAAGGATTCTTACCCTTTTTTCCCCTCTTTGTATTCCCAGCAATTTGAATAGTGCCTGGTACATGGTAGGTATTCAGCAACCGCTTGCTGAACAGATGAATGAGTAAATTTAAAGTGAAGACTCATTCTCTCTTTTTTTAAAACATGCCCAGGTCTCCCCTGCCTCCCCAGAAGCTGCCTTTGTTGTCCTGCATGAATGAACTATGCCTTTGCAGAGGGAAGATATTATTCCTACATAACATAGACTGTCATGACTCTAGGGAGGCTGAGAATTCCTCAGGAGATCAGGGCAACCTCCCTGCCCAGGTTTGTCACCCAGAACACCCCAACACATGGAATGGCCTTGGGCCATTACCAAGAAGTAGACTCTCTGTAGCAGTTGACTTAATTCTTCCTAGAAATGCCTGTGAGTCTCAACTGGAGCATTGGGTGGAGAAAACTGAGGACTCTCTGCTAAGTCCTGGGAGTTGGAGTGGGAGGATTGTTCTAAAATTCTGATAGGATATTTTGACACCTTCTGAAAGTCACCGCCTTTGAATGAAGACTTAGGGTCACAGAGAGCCCGGGGATATAGAAAATATCTTCAGACCTATCCTTGACACTGGTGAACTTTGTGATCCTGGGCAGGTTCTTCAACCTCTCTGATGGTATCTGATAACCTTCTGTGGCTCCTAGAGCCATACCATTTTAGAGGGATATTTTATGTGTTTTCTCTCCTGTATAATTCTTTTCATAGCCTAGGAAATTCTTGTAGCTTCTCTGTGTCTGCTTTATCCAGCTAGTAGATCACGATGTAAGAGTGTTTTCAAATGTGGGTCGAGCTGTTGGAGAGGAGTTTCAGCTCTGTGCTTTCCCTGATAGAAAAAAACCTTCAGTCAAGCTCACTTCTCTCTCTTTCCTTTTTTCTCTTCCCCTTCCTGTAGAGATGACTGATGCTCATTCACTGATACATTGTGCTTGATAGTTGTGGACCTACTTCGTGCTATGCACTGCTCTAAGAGGTGTGGGGGTGACACAGATAATGAGTTAACACATACTTCAGACATTGTGTTAAATGTTTTACATGTATTAGTTCATTTAATTTTTAAGAAAGAGACGATTGTTATTGTCTGTATTGGAAGTACATCTGAAATGCTTTCTAATTACACCTACACTTCCCTTTATTGTAACCAAATCTCTTATTTCCCTAAAGAGTATTAGGAACATTTAGTGCATATGGAGGGAAATGGACTGATGCTTGTGCATGAAGGAAAGGCAGATCCTCTTTTGCTAAAGCCCCATTTGCCCTAGTTCTAATATGGGATTCAGTCAAGGTCGCATCTCTCTCTTTACTTTTTTCTCTTCCCTACTAGCTGCAAAGGCAGAAGTGAGTCCCTGCTGATAAAAGGTGAAGGTCAGCCCTGAGGGTAGAAACCTTGTGTGGTAAAGGGAAGGTTCTGGAGAATTGTATTTCCCAGTTCAGCTACTGCACACTTCCTCAAGTCTCTCTCCACCGCACAAGAAAGGAGAATTTGGCCACCTTCTGCTTTACCAACCTCTAAAATCCTCTTGGGCTAGGCAAGGGTTCTCCAGGTGGGAGCACTGTAGGCTCTGCAGTCAGGCTGCCTGGTTGGGGCCTGGCTCCAGCACTAACTAGCTGTGTGATCTTGGGCCAGTTACTTAACCTCTCTGGCCTAGGGTGCTCTTCTGTCAAATGTCTGGGTCCCCCGATAAAAGTGCCAACAGGAAGAAGAATAGCTCCTACTTTCAGGATCTCACAGTCTAACACAAATATCTCTAATTTCATGCGGTAATAGAAATATGGACAAAGGGCTTCCCGAGCAGAGAGCACAGGCTTGGAGGGACCTGATGTTTGCATGGTAGGGATTACTTGCAAGCTGGGTCTTCAAAGATACAAAAGAACATTTCACCAGCAGAGAAGGGAGCCGTCGTCCAGGAAGCAGCCACAGCACACAAAGGCATGAAAGGGTAAGGTATGTGCAGGGAGTTAAGAATAGTTCAGACTGATTGGGGAATTGGGCATCTTAGCGGAAATAACAGGAAAGCAGCTGGAGAAGTCATCATTTACAGGATAGACTCAGAGCATCTGGGATTCAGCGAAGGTTTTAGGCAAGGAGTGGAGTGATCAGATCTGTGTTTCCATGGAGGATAGATCGGAAGAGGTAGAATTAACCCCCGAGTCACCTTCCGGAGACAGGTGCAAGGGAACAGAGGGGAAGTGTTGCAATCAAGACACATTTTGGAGGTCAAATAAAGTGACTTGGTGACCCATGTACCAAACTCGGAGGAATAGTTGACAGGGACAGAGAAGTGGGATGCCCAGTGCTCGTCTCCAGTAAAAGGTTAAAAAACACACCCAGGTCCTGTGATGATTTTCTCTGGAGCATGTCTCCATCCGTGGTAGAATAAAAGTAATGTGTTTATGATTATTCATACCACTGAGCATGTTGGTTTCATTCACTCATTGCTGTGCTTCTCTTTAGAGGGCATCTTTACTAGAGACTCTCATTCTCTCATTTCTAAATGTGAATTCTTAGTTTTGATGGACATTTTCAGAATGACAGGATGTTTGGCATGCGAGGTAAATTCATAATTATCTCCAACTCGTCTTAATGTTTTCTTTTCTCCAGAAGCCAGTGATACTTATCATGGAAGTCAGAGCCATCACACAATGCCCAGGCTTCTAAGGATGCTCTGATATTCCAAAATGATATTTGTGCTTTAATAAGAACAAATTTTCATCTCCAATTACTTCTGGGTTTTTTATTCCTAGGGAGCATTGATAGATCTATAAAAAGTCTTCAGAATAACTCATTTTACTTTCAAATTCAATGCTAAAGCCTTTTCTTTGGCCCTTTAACTTCTGAAATCTGCTTTGTTTTTACAGAGGACAGTCTTTGACTAGACATGCTCTCTGGGAAAATAGGAGCATTAAAAAAGTCATGTGCAAATCTCAAAGAATCTATTAGGGAAGTATGTTGAGAAATAATAAGAAGGTTCAGGAAGACTCCAATACTCAATATTCCTGTGCTAGGTACGCCAAGGCTTGGAACTCACCTCCTCTTTCCCACATCCCCCTTTAAAGTATACATGTTCCTAAGATGCACAATTAAGCTTTATTAGTCAACAGCCATCACTCTTCTGACCTCCCAGTCGCCAGATCTTTCCCTCAAATACAATTGCACACTCCACCAAATCCTGTCTCCTTAATTTCACTCCTGATAACACAATTGCCTTGCTCCAAAACTACTGTCTCTCTTGCCTATCAGTTAATGTCTGAGATCAGGGAATTGCAGGATATCAGGGCTGAGAAAGGCTTTCTATTTGTTTAACCCCTTCTCCATATTCCATTCTTCTTTAAAGCAGAGAAACCTGCCCAACAGGAAGGGAATTTACCACTTTCAGAGATAAACAGACTGGTTTTGCATTGTGATAGAAAAGAATGTTCTACATCTTCCTATGGCTTCCACCTTTGAGTCCTAGTTCTAATCCTTGGAGCCATTAAGAACAAGTACAGTCCTGGGGCGCCTGGGTGGCTCAGTCGTTAAGCATCTGCCTTTGGCTCGGGTCATGGTCCCAGGGTCCTGGGATCGAGCCCCGCATCGGGCTCCCTGCTCTGCGGGAAGTCTGCTTCTCCCTCTCCCACTCCCCCTGCTTGTGTTCCCTCTCTCGCTGTGTCTCTGTCAAATAAATAAATAAAAATCTTTAAAAAAAAAAAAAAAGAACAAGTACGGTCCTTCTATGTGCTGACAAGAATCTCATCTTTGTTGGAGCTTTGAGTCCTTCCTTACAGCTTAAGAGCTCCTCATTGCTCCTTCTGTAATCCTGACCCTCTCCCATGTGGTTGCTCTTCTCACCGTCTTCCAGGTGATTACATATCTCTAAAATTGAGATGCCCAGGACAGAGTTAGTGTTTTGGGTGTGTGGTGGCTGGTGTACACCCTCCCTTTCTAGACTGTATCTCTACTGATGCAGCCCCAAACAAAATCAGTTTCTGGTCGTTATTTCACATTTTGATTCAAGGTAGGATTAAACCATCAAGACTTTTATTTTCACATAATTGCACCTACTTCGGAGGTTGCATCATTGACTTTGTAGGCCCTCAAATAATTTATCTTAATCAATTTATATTGTTAGGCTTTACCCATCTCACCTATCAGGATTTTTATGAATCTTGATTCTGGACTCCAATGTTCTTATTGTGCATATCATGTCATGCCCAGATTCTAGGTCTTCTTCTAAATTATTGACGCAATAATAGAACTAGATAATACCTCGTTGTTGAATCATTAAGCAGCATCCTTTGGTATGGTTGTCCAAGTGGGAGAGAATTCACCTTGTTTTGCTATCGTCCAGCCTAAATGTATCCAGATCATATAAAGGGGATCGGGAGAAACCTCACCAGATGCTGTGCCGAGGTCCACGTTTACTGTGCTTACAAAAGTGCACCGATCTGGGAGCCAAGTAGCCCAAATCAAAAAAGGCAGTGATGTTAGTCTGCTGTCCCCCATGTTTAATGAACCCATGCAGACTCAATGAAATTTTAGGACCTCCAAAACCATACTTTTAAAATAATCAATCCCAAGAAGATGAGATGAGCACCAAGTTTACTTTCCTCAGAAAAGGGCTCAACTCTTTAGTCTGGATCTATGGTTTCCTTCTCTGCCAATTAGGACCCGACCACTGTCTGTGGCGAAGCTTCGGCCACATCCCAGGCAGTCAGTTCCTACGGAGCACAGTCACCAAGCTTTTCTTTTGTCCTCTAGTGCTGAGAAAAGCTGAGCCCCCAGTAAGCCATCTGTGAGATACTGAAGAGAGTGTTTGCCAAATCACCACATCTTCCCTGGCTGTGTCGGAGAGTGTTCTGAAATATGAAAGACTCAAATCTCAGCCATCATGTCACTCGAGACAAGCCAGAGCTCCCTCTTTTTTACAGGAGGGAAGAGAGGTTGCTGAGATTGAACTATGACATTCTTCTCATCATTAAGTTTTCCTTTGCGCTGTTACTGTTATCAGTCCTACCTGCCATTGCAGCTCTAGGGTGCAGCCACTTCCCATGTGGTGGAGGCTGATGGGAGCTCCTCAGCCACCAGGTCATACTCTAGAAGGCTTTGAGGAAAAGCACCAATCACGGGGGAGGCACATAGGGAACTGCAGCATCCTCTCCCCTGGGAGGACCAGTCCTTTCCTGAAGCTGTGTCCGAGTACTCACCAGCACACCAGACCAGACTGGGAATCCCAGACTGAGAGTCATGTCTCAGTGGGGACAGGAGGATATGTAATCCAGAAGCGGAGGCTTCTTTCCACCTTGAGCCCCTGTGCGCCATGGGGAAGCATGTGCTCTGGGCATAGGGCAGCCATTCAGCCTCAACGACTCACCTCTCCTTTTGCCTTCACTGTTTTTCAGTAGTTCCTGTGAGAGAGGTGACGGTACCCTGGATTAGGGAAGTGTGTGGAGAAGGAGAAAATTGGACAGACTCTAGATATTTTGGGAGGGAGAGATAACATGACTTGCAGATGTGGGAGGGTGAGAGAAGAGGAGGAATATAGATATGCTGACTACCAGATTGTGAGCTTCAGCTTCTGGAGGATGTTTTTACCAAACGGAGATGAAGACGATTTGGCAGGGGGAGGGAAGTCAGCTCCATTTGTGAACTGTCAAGGTCGGGATGCCTATTAGACAATGAACTAGACATCTAAAGAAAGCACCTAGTTGGGGGCGCCTGGGTGGCTTAGTCGTTAAGCGTCTGCCTTCGGCTCAGGTCATGATCCCAGGGTTTTGGGATGGAGCCCGCATCGGGCTCCCTGCTTAGCAGGAAGCCTGCTTCTCCCTCTCCCACTCCCCCTCCTTGTGTTCCCTCTCTCGCTGTGTCTCTCTCGGTCAAATAAATAAATAAAATCTTAAAAGAAAAAGAAAAAGAAAGCACCTGAATGTGTGAGTCTGTAATGACAGGAAGAGGCTGGGATGGAGACATAAATGTTGGAGTCAGCCATGCAGAAGTTGCACTTTAAACCAGGGAGCTGGATAAGATCAATCAGGTAAGATAGTGATACTGAATGTTGCAGTCAACCGTGAAGTGCTTTATGCACATGTGATATTATTCTCCTGTCCATTCCTAGCTGAACCTATCACTAGTCCAAGTAAACGCTGTCTGACGTCGGGCCAGTCCTATGGAATGTGACCTGGACTCCTATGAGGGAGCCATTCAGAAAAGGAAAAGGAGGGGACTGACCACAACCCCTCCCAGCATCCTGGGAGGGCTGGCGGGCTCATTTGCACCCCGGCGCCGCTCAGAGAGCGTCATCCTCCAGGCGCACTGCCAGTGCAATTAATCCTGTTAATATCTATAAATAAAGTGCAGTCAACAGTTACTTTAACAGTGCATCACTAATTATTGGTAGGATCTGTCACTGGAAAAGGGTGTTTTTGCCAATTTTGTCATGTCTGTGGCAAGTATCAGGAATACAGTTGGAGTTTCTGAGAAAACAGGATGATCAAATCATTAGGCAGCTTCCATGTTACAGGTGGGGCAGGTTCGGACCATCAATGTGATTATTACAGTTGAGGATTAATAACCCTTGAGAGAAATGTTGCAACGAGGATTTCCTCTCCACTTGCTAAATGACGATTTCTTGCTGCTGTATGTCACAGGGACTCTGTAAGAGGCTTTCTCAGGGAGTTAGTGGTGATGGAGAATACGGGGGCTTGTAGTGATCACATGTCCCCTAGCATGATGGCTCACTGGAAATTTGACCCAAAGGCCCCAGGGAGCTAGGCTACAGAGGCTCAGTAGCTGTCCCAGGACCCTTGTACCAACTCTTCATTTGTGAGTCAGTCCATTAATTCAAGGAATACTGACCAAGCTCCCCCTAAATGCTGGCCACTGGGAGGGCTGGGTGAGTGGGACTTCCCCTGAAGAGTAAACAGACCAGTGAGAGTGAGACACATGTGATCAAGGACAATGGTGGTAATAGTTACCTCATATTCAGTACTGACTGTATACACGTGTTTTCACATTTAAACTTTTTAACATCCCTGTGCTTTAGATACTAATTCCAGTCTCCAAATGAAGAGACTGGAAACAGAGAACTGAGACACTGAGAAATTAGGTAGCTTGCCTAACGTTGCATAATGTTAAGTGAGGCGTTGAGACTTGAACTCAGCTCCCATCAGCTGCACTGTGGCCTAAGGGCCTTTAAAATACCAATTACGTCATCATCTTTATGTTTATACCTTCAGTCCCAAATCCCACTCTACAGAAGTAAATACTTTCAGCTACTTTAACCTTTTCTTTTAAAATATACCTCCATATTTTTAAATGCTTTCTTTTAGTTTTAGTTTGAGCTTCTATTGAGTTTTATTATAGAAGATGAGGATGTAGCTCCTAAGTTCACTACACATGCAGACTCTTCCCCATCTTCTCAAAATAGTTATAAATTTGTGGAGGTAATTATGTCTATGCCATTATTATGTAAACTTGGCTGATAGCTGAACCATGTAGCATGCTGTGGATTATACTCTCTTTTTCCCACAGGAGTTGGTCATTTGTATCTCTAGCCTGGCTCTTTCCCCTGATCTCCATACTCATACCTAATTGGCTATGTGACATCCCCATTTGGATCTCATATTTAATATACAAAAAACTGAGTTCTTTTTTTTTTTTTTTAGGATTTTATTTATTTATTTGACAGAGAGAGACACAGCGAGAGAGGGAACACAAGGAGGGGGAGTGGGAGAGGGAGAAGCAGGCTTCCCACTGAACAGGGAGCCCGATGTGGGGCTCCATCCCAGGACCCTGGGATCATTACCTAAGCCAAAGGCAGATGCTTAATGACTGAACCACCCAGAAGGCAGACGCTTAACAACTGAGCCACCCAGGCACCCCAAAAAACTGAGTTCTTGATCTCTCCCAGAGCCCAATGCCTTCTCCCTCTACATGTAGAAATGAGGGTTAATAGAAATTCCACTTTTCCATTAACTCAGGCCAAAAATATTGGAACCATCTTTGACTCATCTCTTTCTATCATTTAATTTACTAGAAAATCCTCTTGTTTTAGCTTCAAAATCTGATGACTTCTCATCACCTCAGCTGCTTTCTCTGGACCAAGCCACATTACCTCTCACTGATGATAACCTCCTAACTGATAGCCCTGCTTCTACCCTTGTCCCCCAGACTGTTCTCAATGCAGCAGCCTGGCTGATCCTGTTAAAATCAAGTCACATTGTGCTACTTTTCTACTTTAATCCTTTTAATGGCTTCTATTCCCACTCAGAGCATAAGCCAGAATCCTTTTGATAAGCTGCACGACCTGGTCCCTCACAGCTTCTCTGATCTCAGTCTTTTTTACTCTCTTCCCTTTTCCGTATCTCTTTTTCCTTCCTTGGGAATAGCAGATACACTCCCACCTCAGGGGTTCTGCACTTGCTCTGTGGTCTGTGTGGAGTCTTCCCAGTTAGCTGCACTGCTAGCTTTCTTGCCTCATTTCCTCAAGTTCTTACTCAAAAGACATGCTATTATGAAGCCTTCCTTTCATTTAACCCCTCAACACTACTTAGCCCCCTTATCGACTTTTTTTTTTTCTCCATTTCATTCTATGTGTGTGTTATATGTGTTTTTATGAGTGGGTGTGTGTGTAATTTATTTTGCTGTCTAGCTTCACAAGAAATATAAGCCTCATGAAGGCAAATGAGTTTTGCCTGTTTGCTTCACTGATGGATTCCCAGCACCCAGAGGGTACCTGGCAAATAATTATATTACATAAATGCTTGTTGAATGAAGAATAAACAAATGAATTACCTGGGTTTTATTTGCTGTATGAGGGTGTGTGTTTCCATGTGCCTATCACTAATTCATCCCAAACTCTGTCAGACATTTAAGTCTCTTAATACACAGATCAGGTTTTATTTCTTACTGTAGAGGACAGCCTTTTAGGGCATAGAGCAGGGAGTGGTGTGGAGAGGCAAATGAAGATAACCAATACGTAAGACAAATGTCCACACACGAGTCAGTTTCTGAGCTCTCTCTATAATTCTGTTGGTTTGTTTACCTTGCACAAATGCTACACTAGTCCAGTCCATTCTGGACACTAGTCCAGTAGAAATCTAATTATTTTTCCTATCCAGTAAAGTCTCCCAATTTGTTCTTCAAGAGAATATGGACTGTTTCAGCACTTTGCATGTCCACATAAAATTTAGGATTACTTTGTTAAATTGTAATCTGATTGGAATTACATTTAACATGTAGAACGGTTTGGAGAATATCTTTATAATATTGAGTCTTCCAATCTATGAACATGGTATATCTCTTCATTTATTTAGATCTTCCTTAACTTTACTCAATAACACTTTATCTTTTTTCTGTAAAAAAATATTGGACATTTTTTGGTAAACATATTCCAAGGTATTTGATGGGGGTTTTTTTGATGCTATTTTAAGTGAAGGGTTTTTTTCTATTTTTTTAACTTGTTTTTTTTTTCTGATATATAAAGAGAAAATTTATCTTTGTTTACTGATCTCATGGCCATTAAGTCATCTATAAATATGCTTATTGATTCTAATTATTTTTCTGTAGAGTTTATTGAATACTTTTACACATCATATCAGCTAACAATAATGACAGAATTAATTCTTTATGTCAAAACCTATGCCTTTTATATCTTTTTCATGCCTTATTTCACTAGCTAGGACCTCCAATACAATGTAGAATAGAAATAGTTATGTATCTTATTCCCAACTTAATTGGGAAGCTTTCCACATTTCACCATTAAGTTCACCACTACTATTGCCTTGTTTTTAGATTCCTTCCATCAGATAAGTAAATTCCCCTCTCATATATGGCTTGTGAAAACCTTTTATCACAAACAGATACTTGATTTTATCATTTTTTTCTATATTCATTTAATTATGTGATTTTTTCCCCTCTTTATTCTGTTATGGACAATTATGGCTTTTAATTTCATATGTTAAATTAACCTTGTAAATTTGAGATAAAACACATATGCTAGTAATGTGTTATCATTTCATGTTTTTCTACAGTCCATTTCCTAATATTTTGTTTAATTTTTTTTTTTTTGAATCTCAGTTCATGAGTGAAATTGGTCTGTAATTTTGCCTTTCTTTTAATGGACCTCTCAGATTTTGGTACCTAAAATTTGATGGCTTCAAAAATGAATTGGGGAGTATTCTCTCTTTTTCTGTTCTCTGAAAGTGTTTGCAAATACTGGCTTTATTTGGTCTCTAAATATTTAATAAAATTCCCCAGTGAACCCAACTGGGCCTGAAAGGTGTTTCATTACAGATTCAATTTCTTTAATGAGCAATAAAAATTCAGTCTTTAATTCTTCTTACATTGATTTTATAAATTTTGTTTTGAAAAATTCATCAGTTTTTTCTAATTTTTTGTCTAATTTTTAAAATCTATAGGTGTAAAGTTGTTTATAAATTGTTATTTGTCTTTTTAATGTTTTTAGTAAAGATCTGTAGTGGTGTTGCATTTTCAACCATGACATGGTTGTGTTTTTTTTATTCCCCTGTCTCCCTCTCTTTTGTCTGTCTTGAAAAAAGATTAGCAATTTTCATTAGCTTTTTAAAAGCTAACTTTGTGTTTGGCTTTTTGACTCTCTCTAAATATATTTGTTTTCTAGTTCATTAATTTCACTCTTATAGTTATTTCCTTCCTTCTACTTTGGGTTTAATTTGTTGTTCTTTTTCCAAGTTCTTCAGGTAGATGCTTTGATCACTGGATAATCAGCCTTATTTTGTTCCATGTTGTGCATTTAAAGCTAAAAATGTTCCCTTAATCTGATTTTTAAGGATTTATGTAGAAAAAAACCTACTCTTCTCTTCCTATGTGTTTCTCCTTTACTCTTATACCGCTTCCCCGCTCACAACACTTCTGACACCGAACATGGGGGGTTTTCCCACACCAACTTGGTTCCCTAAACTTTATTATTTTATTAAAAGATTTTATTTATTTATTTGACAGAGACAGCAAGAGAGGGAATACAAGCAGGGGGAGTGGGAGAGGGAGAAGCAGGCTTCCTACAGAGCAGGGAGCCCAATGTGGGGCTCGATCCCAGGACCCTGGGATCATGACCTGAGCCGAAGACAGATGCTTAACGACTGAGCCACCCAGGCGCCCCAGTGTCCCCTAAACTTTAGCTCAATTCTGATACTATCTCCCTGGAGATAGCTTCAGATCCCACAGGTTAGGGGCTCAGGCCCTTAATCTCAGGCTCATGAGATTGCCTGCCACTTTGGATGCCAATCATAAGTGTTGATCTCTGGGTTATGTGTGTGAAAAGGCAAGTTGAAATGAGAGCACTGTGTGCTTTCCATAAAGGGTTCACTCAGTGAGCATGGGGTACTCAAACCCTACATATTTTAAAGAAAGGACTGGACTTACTGGTTCTTGAGAGATAGCCTCTACGCCCTTAGAATATCCTGCCTGATAAGAGTTCTTTATATAACAGATCTTGGGCCACACCAGATATTTTATCTTAACAATACAATAATGGTGAACACCTCTTTTTGTTCACCTAGGGCCCTGAGCCATGCTTTTTGACCTCTGATGAAGGGAATGAAGACTGACTAGTTAAGGTCAGTCATGTGGACACTCTTTGCCACCCACACTAAGCACCTTGGACGTCAAGGTTTAGGTAAGTTTTCCAGCTGTCAATACTTGCTGTGTGTTGTCACACATCATGGCTGAGAGAATTAAGTGCTATCTGTGTGACTCCACTGGGAGAGCACAACTGGTCTCTTCTGGACTCCACTCTATGTATCTTTTTCCTTTGTTGATTTTAATCTGAGTCCTTATGCTGTAATAAACCATAACTATGAGAATAACAGCCTTTCTGGGTCCTCAGAGTCCTTCTAGCGAATCATCAAACCTGAGGGTGGTTTTGGGGACCTCCAGGACAGTGGTACTCACAAGTATTGAGGAAACTAGGGTATCAAAAGTCTGTTGATAATGATTCTCTTTACCTAACTGTGTAACCTTCTGATTTTGGTGATGTTAATATCATACAGGTAGTATTAAAGAACGGTTCATCAGAATTTCTACTTAAATACATCACATGAAAAACATGAGATAACCTCCACTCCCTCTTGAGGCCCCTCATAAAATAATAATAAAGGAAATACGAAGGGCATAAGCAGTAGAAGACTTTTGCTTTGACCCTCTAATTATAGACAATTAAGGATATCCTAGGAAAACCACCATCATGGTCCAAAGTAAACAAAAAGATCAACTGATCATTGGAGAAAAAGACATTAAAAGAAAAGAAAGAATTCTAATTAACATGGATCACTGAGGACCAGGCAAGATGAGTAAAAACAAAATACCTAAATATCTTTTGGGGAAATTTCAGAAGGTATAAAGTACAAAGTAAAAGTACAAAGAGACAATCTTAAAACCTCCTTGAAAGGAAAAAAATATCTACAAAAGAATGGCATCAAACACCCCAGCTGGAACATGAAGTACTTGGGAGACATTGTGACAATGTAAAATGATTCTAAGAGAATATAATTTTAACCTAAATTCTGTGCCCAGCCAACTTCTTTTAAGAATTAGAGCACAATAAAGATTATTTTAACTATATGTGAACCCTCCCTGGAAAAAAAATTCTCAAGGACATACTCAAGCAAAATGAAAAATGTATCTCAAAAGGGGGGATGATGTGGGTTTTAAGAAACTGCCATGAGCAAAGAAATGGAAATATTTTAACCATAGTTTAAATGTTAATTTGGCTGTGAAACATAATAGAATAGCAAAACAAAACAAAAAAAAATGTATTTTAAAAGACAAAAGCATAAATAATTAAATTCTGGGAGGAAGAAAATTTAGATACAAAACGAACAAGCTTGATTTAATAGACACGTAGAAATTTGGCCCTGGCAAATGGAGAATCCACACTGAGCACACTTGAGCACAAGTGAATGGGACAGGAATAGAAGAGAATAGCATAATATTTTAAATGGTTGAAATCATTAAGGCATATTCTCTGAACTCAAGGCAGTAAAATTAGAAGACAAAAGTAGAGTTCTCTGCAAAATGTTTCTTTTCAGAATTTTTAATGCCCATTATTAATTTATACATAATGAAACGAACCAATTTCAAGTGTACAAGATTTGTCACATGTATACAATCATGTAACTACCACCAAAATAGTGATGTTAGACTATTTCTGTCACCCCCAGAGGTTTCCCAGTGCTCCTCCTGTCAGTCCCCTCCTCCCAGCCCCCAGTCCCTCATTCCCACGGATTACTTTGCGTCACTGTAATTTGGCTTTTCCCAGAATTTCACATAAAGGGAATCATACAGTGTTGCCTTTTGTGTGTGGATCCTTTCACTCAGCATAACGCTTTTGCAATGTACTCGTGTTGTTTCTTTCATTAGTAGTTTTCCATTGGGTTGCTGAGTAGTATTCCATTGAATGAATATACCACTTTGTCCATTCACCATTTGATGCTACATTTGGTTTTCTTTTTGGTTTGGGCTCACGACAAGTGCACACAAGTCTTTGGATGGATGTGTGATTTTTTTTTTTTAAAGATTTTATTTATTTGATAGAGAGAGACACAGCGAGAGAGGGAACACAAGCAGGGGGAGTGGGAGAGGGAGAAGCAGGCTTCCCGCCGAGCAGGGAGCCCGATGCGGGGCTTGATCCCAGGACCCTGGGATCATGACCTGAGCCAAAGGCAGACGCTTAACGACTGAGCCACCCAGGCGCCCCATGGATGTGTGATTTTATTTCACTTGGAGAAATAACCAGATGTGGGATTTCTGGGTCATTCGGCAAGTGTATGTGTAGCTTAGGAGAAACGGCCAAACGGTTTTTCCAGAATGGTTTTAACATTTTGCATTTCCAGCAGAGCTCGTGAGAGTCAATTGTTCTGCATCCTGGGCAGTCATTCATATTGTCAGTCTTTCATTTTAGCTATTCTAGTCAGTGTGTAGCGGTATGTCACTATGGTTTAATGTAATTTTGACGAAGTGTCTGTTCAGATCTTTTGCCCATATTTTTGTTAGGTGGCTTCTCTGAGTTGTAGGAATTCTTTATGTATTCTGGATGTAAGTCCTTCATTGGTTGTACGTTATACAAATATGATCCTTCAGCCTGTGGCTTACTTAATCTTTGCCTTTCTTAAGAATGAGTTTGAAGAGCAGAAGATTTTTAACATTAATGAAGCACAATATATCAGTTTTTTTCTATTATGCTTTGTGCTTTTTATGTCCATCTAAGGAATCTAACCCAAAGTCAGACATTTACTCCTGTGCTTTCTTCTAGCACTTTCATAGTTTCAGTGCTTACATGATCCATTTTCATCACATTCTTTCCTATCATGTGAAGAAAGGTCATGCTTCTTTTGTTGTTGTCCTAAATAGATGTCCAACTATTCCAGTACTCTTTGTTAAAAAGTGTAAATTTCTTCATTAAGTTATGTGGTCCCTTTGTAGGAAATCACTTGACCATATAAACAAGGGTCTAATTCTGGCCTCTTTATCCTGTTTCGTTCATTAGTATGTCTGTCCTTTTGCCAGCACCTCCTTGATTATTGATTACTGTGGTTTTATTCTGTGCCTCAGAGTAAGGTAGTATTAAATTTTTCAATTTTCCAAAACTTTTTTGGAAATTTTTTCCAAAATTATTTTGATTATTCTGGGTTTTTTATATTTCCATTTCCATTTTAGAATCAGTTTGTCAACATCTACAAAAGGTATTTTGGCTTTTAATTGGAATTGCATTGAATTTACAGATTATGGAAGAATTAGTATCCTAACAACGTTGAGTCTCTTAATTTGTGAATGTGGAATATCTCTCCATTTGTTTATGTCCTATCTAATTTTTCTCAGCAGTGTTTTGTAGTTTTCATTGTACAGGTCTTGCACATAATATGTTAAATTTATCTGTGAGTATAAATGTAAATGTATTTTTGGAGCACCTGGGTGTCTTAGTCAATTAAGCATCCGACTCTTCATTTTCGTTCAGGTCATGATCTCAGGGTTGTGGGATCGAGCCCCGCATCAGGCTCTGTGCTGAGGGTGGAGTCTGCTTAAGATTCTCTCTCTTCTTCTCCCTCGGCCCCTCCCCCTCATGTACTCTCTCTCTCTAAAAAAAAAAAAAAAAAATTAAAAAACAATAACAAAGATAAATAAATAAATGCATATGTATTTTTAAATTTCAATTCTTAATTGTTTCATTTCTAGTATATAGAAATAATGTTGCTTTGTATTAACCTTGTTGACCTTGCTGAACTTGTTTACATAGTTTTTTATAGATTCCTAAGGATTTTCTCCATAAGCAATCATTGCATCTGCAAATAAAACAGTTTCACTTCTTCCCTTTTAATGTATATATCTTTCATTTCTGCCTTATTTCACTGGCTGGACCCTCTAGCGCAATGTCGAACAGAAGTGGTGAGAGCAGATGTCCTAGCCTCGTTCCCTAATCTTAGGGGAGAACGTCTGTCATCATTAACTTTAATGTTAACTGTAGTTTTTTATAGGTGTCTTTTTAATAGAAGGAAGCCCACTTCTATTCCTAGTTTGCTGAGGGCATCTATCCTGAATGAGTATTGACTTTTTTCAAATGATTGTGTTTGTTGATATGGTTTTTCCTTTATAGTATGTGATATGATGGTTTACTTTGATTAATATTTTCAAATGTTAAGCCAAACTTGCATTCCCTAGATAAATACCACTTATTCAGGATATATCTCCTATTTAATATATTGCTGGGTTTAATTTGCTAAAATGTTATTAAGGGTAATTGTGTCTGTGTCCAGGAGTGTGCTAGTCTGTAGTTTTCTTAAAATATTTTTGTCCAGTTTTAGTATCAGGATATTGCATCCTCATATAATAAGTTGGGAAATGTTCCCACCTCTTCTGTTTTCTGGAAGAGCTTATAAAGAATTGGCATTATTTTTAAATGGGCTTGACTTTTCTTTGTAAGACGGTTTTTAACTATGACTTCAATTTATTTAGTGGATATAAAACAATTCAGGTTATCTATTTTTTCTTTAGTATGGTGGTTTTTTGGCTTTCAAGTAATTTGCTCATTTTATCTAAGTTGTCAGATTTATTGGGATAAAAATGTTCATAATATTTCTTTATTATTATTTTAATGTCTATAATATCTGTGTGGATGTACCCAATTCCATTTTTTAATTTGGTAATTAATATTTCCTAATTTTTGTTCCTGATCAGTCTTTTTTTTTTTAAGATTTTATTTATTTATTTGAGAGAGAGAGAGAGAGAATGAGATCATAAGCCAGAGGAAGAGGGACAAGTAGACTCCCTGCTGAGCAAGGAGCCTGAGGTGGGGCTCCATCCCAGAACCCTGGGATCATGACCTGAGCCCAAGGCAGCTGCTTAACCAACTGAGCCACCCAGGCACCCCCTTGATCAGTCTTATTAGGATTTTGGTTTCATTGATTTTCTGTAGGTGGTTCCATTTTTTATATTTCATTATTTTCTACTCATATTGATTATTTCCTTCCTTTTATCTATGTTGTGTTTGATTTTCTCCTGTTTTTTGTGTTCCTAAGTTGAAGATTGGATCATTGTTTTGAAATGATACCTCTGTTTGAATGTAAGCATTTTTTAAAGATTTATTTATTTATTTGAGAGAGAGAGAGAAAGAGAGCAGGGGGAGGGGCAGAGGGAGAGCATCTTCAAGCAGACTCCCTGCTGAGCACAGAGCTTGATGTGGGGCTCAATTTCATGACCCATGAGATTATGACCTGTGCTGAAAACAAGAGTCAGAGGCCCAACCAACAGAGGCACCCAGGCGCTCCAGAATGTAAACATTTACTGCTGTACATTTCCCTATATGCACTGTTTAGTCTGTGTCCTACAAATTTTGGTATGTTGTGTTTTTGTTTTTATTCCATTCAAATTAATTTTTAATATCCCTTGTGGTTTTTCTTATTTGACCGTGAGTAATTTAGAAAAATACTGTTTAATTCCCAAATATTTGCAGATTTTCCAGATAACTATGATTGCATTGTAGTTTCATTTTAGTCTTATTTGGAACATACTTTATATGATTTCAGTCATCTTGAATTTAATGAGAATTTTTTTTTATGACCCAGAACATGGTTTCTCTTGGTGAATGTTTGGTGTATAATTGAAAAGAATATGTATTTTGTTGTTATTAGATGGAGTAATAATGGGTAAAGTAAGTGACAATTAGGTCAGATTGGTTGATATTATTGCTCAGGTCTTTTATATCCTTACTTCTTTTCTGCTTGCTTGTTAAGTCAATTACTGATAGGGCAGTATTGAAATCTCCAACTCTACTTATGGGTTTGCCTATTTCCCTTCTTTTTCGTTTTTTTTAAAGATTGTATTTATTTATTTGACAGAGAGAGACACAGCGAGACAGGGAACACAAGCAGGGGGAGTGGGAGAGGGAGAAGCAGACTCCCCACAGAGCAGGGAACCCGACGTGGGGCTTGATCCCAGGACTCTGGGATCATGACCTGAGCTGAAGGCAGACGCTTAATGACTGAGCCACCCAGGCGCCCCTGCCTATTTCCCTTCTTAATTCTATCAGATTGTTTAATGTATTTTGAATTTTTGTTGGTAGATGCATATACATTTAAGATTATGTCCTCTTGATGACTTGACCCTTCCTTCCTGGTACTATTCCTTGATTTGAAATCTTCTTTGATATTAACAGAGTCACTAAAACTTTCTTTTGATTAGTGTTTACATGGCCTAATTGTTTTTAATCTTTTTAACTTATCTCTGTCATGATATTTTAAGTGGGTTTCCTGTAGACAGCATATATACTTGGGTCTTGCTCTGCTATACCTATTATTTTTTTAGTTGATTACTCTATTGTTTGAAATATACATCTTTACAGTATTTTTAATTTAATTTAATTTATTTATTTGACACAGAGAGAAAGACAGCTAGAGAGGGAACACAAGCAGGGGGAGTGGAAGAGGGAGAAGCAGGCTCCTGGACAAGCAGGGAGCCTGATGCGGGGCTCAATCCCAGGACCCCGGGAACATGACCTGAGCCACCCAGGAGCCCCTCTTTACAGTATTTTATTTAATATTATTATTTCCTTTCTTCTGCTTACTTTGTTTTTATTTATTTTTTGTTTTCACTTATTTTTTTCTTCTGATTCTTAGAATGGAAGCTGAGGTCATTGACTTGAGATTTTTCTTCTGTGTAATATAGGCATTTTGGTGCTATAAATTTCCCCCTAAGTGCTGCTTTAGCTGCCTTTCACAAATTTTAATATGTCATGTTTTCATTTCAGTTTAGTTCAAAATACTTTCTAATTCCTCTTTTGATTTCTTCTTTGATCCATGGGTTATTTAGAAGTGTGATAGTTCAAAATATCTGGAGATTTTCTAGATATCTTTTTGTTACTGATTTCTAAATCATTTCCACTGCAGCCAGAAAATACACTTTGAATCTTCTCAAATTTAATTGAAACTTGTTTTATGGCCCAGAATATAGTCTTTCTTGTTTGGTGTTCTGGGTGCCCTTGGAAAGAATGTGTATTCTGCTGATGTTTGATAGAGGGCTTTTGTAATGCCACTGGTTATGCCGAGTCACTTGACAGTGTTGTTCAAGTATTCAAACTTCTGACTATAACTTGTCTATCCTCACAGTTCTATTATCTTTTGCTTCATGTATTTTGAGAGTGTGTTATCTGGTGCATAAGTATTTAGAATTGTTATGTGCTTTTGATGAATTGACCCCTTTATCATAATGAAATGATCCTCTTTGTCCTGGTTGTATTCATTGCTCTGACATATATTTTGTCTGATATTAATATAGCCACCCCAATTTTTTTATTAGTGTTAGTATGGCATATCTTTTTTTATTCTTTTACTTTTAATCTACTTATATTTTTATATTCAAAGTACATTTCTTATAGAGACCAGTTGAGTCTTGCTATTTTACTTAATCAATCTTTGCTTTTTATCTGGATGCTAAGATCATTTACATTTAATGTATTTGTGAAAATAGTTGGTTTAAATTTACCATCCTATTGTTTTCTATTTCTGTCAGATTTGTCTCTTCTAATCTTATTCTCTTTCCATTTTCTGTCTTCTTTTGGATTAATTTAATATTTTTATTTTTTTTCTAATATATACTGTATTCTTTTTTTAATTTAATTTGGTTTTATTATGTTATGTTAGTCACCATAAAACACATCATTAGTTTTGATATAGTGATCCATGATTCATTGTTTTTGTATAATACCCAGTGCTTCATGCAGTACATTTAATAATTTTAAAGCATCCATTTTATCTTATTTTTGGCATATTAGCTATACATCTTTTAATATTTTAATCATTTCTTTTGGGTTTATAGTGTACATCTTTAACATACACAGCCTAACTTAAAGTAATATTATACTATGTATGCTATTTACAGTACAAGAACCTTACAATTCTAGTTTCATATCTTTTCAACAAATAATCCCAATAAAATGATCATTTCTCCATTTCAGTATCAATTTTTCAATCCCAGAAAGGACTCTAAGTGGCCTTGCTTGGGTTCCATACTCATCCCTGAATAAACAACAATGGACATGGGCATGAATATTTTGCTAAGCCTGAATTCCTGCAGCAGCCCTTCTAGAACTTCATGGAATTGGAAAGGAGCTCACCGGAAGAACCTAAGAAGAGGAATGCAAAAGTGCACTAATTAGACAAAAACTAGAACTATCATAGACCACTACAGGCAAACATATCACATTACAGATTGGCAGGTGGAGAATTCACTCACACTTGCTATAAATTCCCAATATATTTTGCTGACTATACTGAACTTGCCCATACAAAGCAGGAGCAAATGAAGCATTTCTTTATATGACATTTTCCTGCCCCTTGTCTCCCCCAGGGCACACAGCCACTGGTGACGCTTTGCATATCTGATTCCTGTCAAGCTGAAAAAGAAGCCAAACGCTGCACCACCCTTTTATATTTGACTTTTATCAGCACTCTGGAAAAATTTTTACAAACAATATAAATACTCCTGTGTAGGGCAGTTTCTCAACCTTGAAACTATTGACATTTTGAACCAGATAATTCGTTGCAGGGAGGGGCTGCCCTGTGCATTGTAGGATTTTAGCAGCAACCCTGGACTCCAGCTGCTAGATGTCAGTAACACCTGCCTCCCCAGTTGTGACAATAAAAATTTCTCCAGATAGTGCCAAATGTCCCCCAGGAGAGCAACATTGCTCCTAACTGAGAACCACTGGTTTAAGGAAATGTTTGCTAACATCAAGATCTATACGTTCTTGACCCCAAATCAACATCAGCTAGTGGGGAAAAAGCAGAATTAACATTAGGTGACATCAACTCCTGTTCCATATCCCTGCAAGCCTATCTGTCCTTAAGGGATGGCGTCTGATGTTCCCCTACTACAAAAACAGCTCCCAGCACCTGGAAAAGAGCAGTGCTCAACCACCACAACCATAGCCAATGTTAAAAGAATAAGTGAATGAGTGGATGGATGGATGGATGAAAAGAAAAATAGAAATTATTCACAGTGTTACTCTGGGGAAAGGAGTGGTACAGAGGGTGTATATACATAAGAAAAGGATTTTTACTGTTTCACTAAGAGTTTCTATTTGAGTTTTTTCATTTTTATTTGCATGACTTAGAAAATTTTAACTTTTTTATTTTATTTTTAAAGCACTTGGAAATCAAATCAAGCATTTTCTCTTTGGTAACTATCTTTAATTTTCTGGGTTTTGTTGTTTGTTTTTTTGGAAGTACAAATGTGGACTTCAGCCCTAGCTGACCTTTCGAATACTCTATCACCAAGTCTGAAGCTTAATTTTTTTTTTAGTTTAACTCATGAGCAAAGAGCCATACTATGAGTATTTGTGAATGGGATTTACGTTGGGAAGAAAATGTACTTAAGGCAAAAGTAACTGACTTGTCATATTCAGTTATGTGCACTGGGCTCGAGGGCAGGGTCTGGGGTACACATCTTGAACCCTATAGAGCTTGGGTAAGTGCAGGCCTTCCAGAATTTTATGCTGGGGAATTTGGTGATGATGAAGCTTCCTAGGCATGATTCTGGTCACTCCTGTTTTGCTTTGTCAAACTCAGATTTTCTGGGCAGAAGGAGAGAAGGGGGTGGTGAGCTAGGTGCAGTGAGCAGCCCCCTGAGGGAGGAACAGGTGTTTTGGCCTTTTTGCTTAAGGCAGGCAGGAGAAGTCAAAGGGCAAAGGAATAGGGCAGGGAGTGTGGAAGGAAAAAGATAATTTGTGGGGACAGCTGTTGTTTCTCTTTCTCCTGTGCCACCAGCAGGAAGATGGGTCAGATCCTCCCTCTTCAGGGAGAGCAGACCTCCATCCTGCAATGGGAAGCCCAGCAGCATGAAACGGTCCAGTGCCTGCCCCAGGTGACACCCCAGCTCCTGTAGAATTCTGGTTTCTCCACCCCAGACAGAAAGGCCCAGCCTCCTGGGTCTCTTGAGATCTGGGCTCCAGGATCCAAGAGAGCCTGGCCTGCAAAGTGAGGTTATTTATTTACATGAGGCAGGCGATGCACGGAGATGCAGAGCAATCCATCTGCCTTAGCCACCAAACAGATTCCCTTTGCCTCATCCTCTTGCAGAAGCGGTCAAGGTAGGGAGGCTGGGCGAGATGACCTTCCAGAACTGAATCTTTGCTTCTAAAAATAGAAGCATCCTTGGAGAATCAAGGAGGACGGGAGGCTGTGGATGTTGAGGGCAAAACCCGGACTTCCCAGAGCATTGTCAATATGAAACTGTATTAATTAGATGAAGGCTCCCAGCTCAATAACGTTAGGTATCACAGATATTGAAACTAAATGAACTGGCTCCCCCCCTCCTTTCTGGTAACACTCTCCTTGGGCTAAAAAGGAGAAAGAAGACCATGTCTTCTGACCTATTTGAATGGCTGCACACTGCCTGAGGAGATGTCTTCCCCAGCAGAGGGAAACGGGCTCCTTAGGGACACACCAAGAGAAGGCCAGAGCTGCAGTTAAGTGGGAGCCCCTGAGGCCAGCAGCAGGGGGTCACCAACCCATCTCCCTGGGTGGAGCCCGCGCAGGGCTCTGTGTGAGGCTGGGCAGGGCCGGGTGAGTGTCTGCGTGTGTCCACGACTGTGGATGGTGTGTGGGGGTCTGCAGGGCCCTTGTCTAGAGCCAGATGGTAGGGACTAGGTATTTCAGGATCCAGTGGCGCTGTGTGTTGGTCTGCACACGTAGTGTGTGACCGGGTTGTGTGCAGTGCTCTGGCGGGTGAAGGGTTGTGTCTGTGTGTGTGTGTGTGTGCATGCACATGTGTGTGTTTTGGGGCGAGGTGTCTGCTGGAGTGGAGTGTACAGAAGTATTATGGCCATCCTGGGGGTGCTGTGTCAGGGAGTGTGTAGGGCTGTAAGGGAAGGAGGCATAGGGATAGTGACTATTTGGAGGACTTTGTGGGCTGATGTAGAGCCTGTGGGAAAAACTCTGGGGGGAAACTCCATAGAAGTGGGGACCTGCTTGAGACGCCGCAGGAGGCTGCTCAGGGCTGTGTGCAGAGTGTGTCTGGGCTGCTGGTGGGGCTGTGCCATCCTACAGAGCCCCTCTTCAGGCAGCTTTGTCCTGGGGGCCCTGGGGGATTGTGGTGGCACTATGAATGGAGCCACATGGGGGACTCTGGGAAATAGTTAAGGCTCTGGGGGGTGCATTCAGGGCTGTGGGGACCTGTGTGAGGCTGCGGAGGGCTGGATAGAGGGTGGTAGAAGTCCTGCGTGGCCCCCACAGCCTTGCCATCTGAGTGTGGGCTGTACTTCCTTAGGGGCAGGGGCCCCCAAAGTCCAGGCATCTGTTCTTCTCCGTGTGACTGACGTGAAGGGAGAGACAGCAGGGACTCACAAGAGGAGCAAGAGGAGAAGTGCATCCCTTCTAGAGCTGCCCTGCAGCTGATCCTTATGCACACTGGGCTCAGGACACTTTCTAATGCGTCCCTTTGTGCTTTCTCCACAGGACAATGTGGATCTTGGAGAGTTGATGTTTTCCCTCTGCTATCTTCCAACTGCTGGCAGGCTGACCATTACCATTATAAAAGCAAGGAATTTAAAGGCAATGGACATAACAGGAGCATCAGGTGGGACATTCTCAAATTCAGACTTCTTCATAGGGTTCTAATATAGTACTTTCATGAAGTCTTCGGTAGAGTAATTAGGCGCATGGGACCAAACTACCTAGGTTTAATCCCAGTGCTAGACCTCATGGCTGTGTGACCCTGGGCAAGTCACTTAACCTCTCTGCGCTTCGGATTCCCCATCTGTAAGATGAGGGTCATAATAGTATCTGGCTCCTTGGGTTGTTGTAAGTTTAAATGAGTTAATGCCTATAAAATAAGAATAGTACCTGGCACATACTATATGCTACCTAATGTGAATAATCATTATTATTCTCTCTTAGGTCTTCTTCATTGAATAATCATTATTGTTCTCTCTTAGGTCTTCTCACCATAATTGTGAATTTGTCCTATAGTTTACACACGCTGATACAGTTTATCTAACTGAGTCTTTCCTCAGATATAAGCAATCACCATCTCGGGCCTATGGAAGATTGAAAAACAATCTTATATCCTCATAAAAAGCCCATCAGTGAACTATGCAGTTTGGTATTGCCAATGAATCAAGCATGTACACTTAAATTCTAAACCGTAACAAAAAACGCCCCAATACGCAGTTCCTACTATACAACCTCTGCTTAAGACACCCAGTCCGCTGGCTATTGATCACAGAAATCAAAGGACACCGGATGCAATAGAGCCTGCTTACTGTCCTCCAGTATTTTTCAAAGAAAAAAAGATGTGGCCCCTTCTGGTCCTCTGAGTTCCTCCTGGACAGTGTACGGGGAGTCAGTGGTTGTGCAGGTGAGGAGAGAGGGAACTCCCCACTGAGCAGAAGGAGAGTGAGGGGGAACCAGAAAAGTCCCACTGGAAGCAGGGACCAGCCTTGTCACCTGTCCCCCTCTGCTAGTGTTATACCACAAGCAAGCCCTTGGGCTTTCTTTCCCTGCCATGCTGCTGCAGGCAGCTCTCCCCAAAGTTCTCCCTGTCATCCAGGTGTTCTGCCTGTCCCTTTCCTAAAGACCTGAGGTTTAGGAAGATTCTCTGGGGCGGCTCAGAGTTCGGGGCCTGTGGCCTGTTTCCCCTGCCTTGGAATTACCTTTGCGCCTCTCCCTGTTGAAGCCAGGCAGGTCTTGAATCTAGCTGGAATATTTTCTAATTCAATAACAGATGTTTTCACACCCTTTTTAAATTCCACACACTTTGAGGAGACAGAGTGCTGTGCTTCTTCTTGAATGAATGTCTTAATTATCCTAACTCTCGTCGCGGCCCAGGCATCGTATTAATTAAAATCCTCAAACTCCAGGCCACAGGCAGGTAAGGGAGTTCTGCCTCCCATTGTCTGTGGAACCCCATCGTGATGAAACTGCCCCCTGAACCCACATTTATCCTCACATTCCCCCCCGCTTCTCCTGCTTGTACAGATCCCTATGTAAAAGTGTCGCTGATGTGTGATGGCAGACGACTGAAGAAGAGGAAAACATCCACCAAGAGGAACACTCTGAACCCTGTTTACAACGAAGCCATAGTCTTTGATGTCCCTCCCGAGAACATTGACCAAATCCACTTGTCCATAGCTGTCATGGACTACGACCGGTGAGAAGCCTGGAGCTCTCTCTCTCTCTCTCTCTCTCTCTCTCTCTCTCTCTCTCTCTCTCGGGGCAGGTTGACCATGCCTGGGGCAGGGAGGGCAGAGGGGGTGCGCGGCCACACATGCTCAGCTGACGGCCCAGGCTGTGGGAAACGAGTCAGGGGAGCCCCCGAGGGAAAGCTGACTGACAGGAGTCGGCATTTTCCACACCATGCTGTAGAGTCCTATTACCCAAGTGCTTCTTTGCTCTTCCCCTTTTCATTTCTTTCTCCTTCCCCATCCTCCCCATCCTCCCCACCTCCTCCCCTCTCCATCCCTGCACACTCCCCAGAATCTCAGCCTGGGAAACTGGGGCCCTGCAGGTCTTAATCTTCTCCCACGCAATCCTGCCTGGCCTTTGTGGGAAGATCCCACTCAAAATAGCAGAGTGATTCCTTTAGCCACACCACCAACATTTCTAAATACATAACTCTGTTATTTTTTTCCCTTCTCCCAATGTGTTTAATAAAGATCATTTCCATCCACTTAAATCTGAAAGCAAACAGAAATGTTCTCTTGAAAATGCTAGAATCAGTATGGATGACAGGGTACATTAAAATGTATAAGATGCTCGACTTTCTAATTAATACAGCACAGAAGAGATATTTATAGCTTGCATTGTGGCCAATTGTGTATTTAAAGGACAGATTTTAAAAACAGTCATTTTAATATGCAAAGGAAGTACCAACAGGGAATTAGACATGTTAAACCAGTCATTAGACTGAAATGCAAAGTCTCTTTTTAATTGGAAACTTCCCATGTGGTCTGGGCACAATTATATAAAAAAAAAAAAAAATCATTCTGACTTCGAGTATAATCTTACAAATATTATTTGTAGCTAAGAATGTTCCCATATACCCCTGAAATGTCAGTAGGGCAGCTTCAGCACCCCGAACACTCTTTCTAGCAGATGCCTAGGTCAAGCAGAACCGTCTTCCAGCCCCAGGAACACATGGCTTAGCTCAGCGGCCCATGGGTGTGACAGCCCATGTCAGGCAATAGACCTTATCCTGTCTTCTCCGTAGGAAACACACCACCAGTGGTGTCAGCCCAGAGGAGGGGCCATTGCCCACCAACCGTGGAAAGCTAGGCCAGCTTTTTTCAAGCGATTGCCAAGTTTCCCGCATCAACAAATCTGATTATATGAGCTCTGCTTCAATTCAATTCTCAGTAAATTCATGAATCTGCCTGGAAAAATCCATGCAACTGCATGCAACTGATTTTAATGAGCATAGCCTCGAATATCCTTCACACTCCCCCACCCATGTCTCGCCCTTATTCCCTACATACAAATAGGAGAAAAACCACTCATCTTTGCAGGATGGAAAAAGAAAGCCCATGAGTTTTGATCCCAAACAGTTAAAGGATGGGTCATATCATCACTGATATGAGGAATTCTTAATCTCAGGAAACAAACTGAGGGTTGCTGGAGTGGGGGGTGGGGAGGGAGGGATGGGGTGACTGGGTGATAGACACTGGAGAGGGTATGTGCTCTGGTAAGCGCTGTGAATTGTGCAAGACTGTTGAATCTCAGATCTGTACCTCTGAAACAAATAATGCAATATATGTTAAGAAAAAAAAAAGAGAAGAAGATAGCAGGAGGGGAAGAATGAAGCGGGGGAAATCGGAGGGGGAGACAAACCATGAGAGACAATGGACTCTGAAAAACAAACTGAGGGTTCTAGAGGGGAGGGGGGTGGGAGGATGGGTTAGCCTGGTGGTGGGTATTAAAGAGGGCACGTTCTGCATGGAGCACTGGGTGTTATGTACAAACAATGAATCATGGAACACTACATCAAAAACTAATGATGTAATGTATGGTGATTAACATAAGAATAAAAAAATTAAAAACAAAAAAGGATGGGTCATATCATTCTAGTTATGCAGATGACATCTAACCAAAAACTACTGAGGGGGAAGAATTGTCCCAAGGTAGGGACGTACCCAGGGAAAATTTCAGAAATATTAGCCCTGAAGTTACAGGAGCTAAGTATCTTTCTATAGGAGGGAAATCAAGTCGGGTCAAAGAAGCAAAGATGGGCTTGGAAGGAAGGAGGGGAGAGCATCAGGATGCATGTTCTCTGAAGAGAGGGATTGCAAGGAGACCCAGGAGCTGTCTCCACCCTGCCCCCTTTGTAAGCTCCAGACCACGGCTGCCCTACCTGGCGCATCTCTCTTACCCATACTTGGTTGCCTCTTATGGGAATTTGAGCAGCCATAATGCAAGGAACTCCTTTCAGATGGCCTCCTTTTCATGATATAGACTTGAAGACCTGGAGGTCTTTTTCCAGGCAGGGATTTTTCCAGGCAAGGATTTTTCCAGGCAGATTCATGAGTTTACTGAGAATTGAATTGAAGCAGAGCTCATATAATCAGATTTGTTGATGCGGGAAACTTGGCAATCGCTTGAAAAAAGCTGGCCTAGCTTTCCACGGTTGGTGGGCAATGGCCCCTCCTGTGGGCTGACACCACTGGTGGTGTGTTTCCTACGGAGAAGACAGGATAAGGTCTAGAACCTAGTTCTAGAACCAGAGTTGTCATGCTTAGCATGCATCAGAAACAAGCTAAGCCATGCCAGTGTCACAAAAGCCAAGGTGTGTGATGGCCACCTAGTGTTCTACTCTTCCTTTCTGTGCCCCCAAGTACAATATTGGATCCCAAGTCCTATTAGCTGTTAAGCTTGTCCTGTAGTTTAAATGAGGGAAGGAGAAGAACCACCCTTGCCCTCATTCCTACTAGTTTAATTGAGTAGTTGTTGCTCTTACCAAAATTTTAAGAAAAAATTATTGTGGGCCATTTTCACAGTGTAGGTCATAATGAGATCATCGGCGTGTGTCAAGTAGGCAACGAAGCTGAGAGGCTGGGCAGAGACCACTGGAGTGAAATGCTGTCGTATCCTCGGAAGCCCATTGCACACTGGCATTCCCTGGTGGAGGTAAGACCCTATTCCCACATGTTGCACTTCGTGGAAGAATAAATGCTTTGCTGTTGAAAGGCAGGAGCCACCAAAAGTTTGAGTATACCAGGTCTGTGGTCACCAATGGGTTTCTCTGTTTGCCCTTCCTGGAGCTTTTGGAAATTGCGTTCAATCTAAGGTTGAGTCTATGCACCCCACCTGTCTGGTAGGTTTTGAACATTGATCATTCATCCCTCACTTTGTTTCTCTTCAAAAATGATAGAGATTCTCTGATTCCATGTTATGGCTTTGGGTTGATATTTGGAAGGTATCTGCAAGATCTGGATGAATGTGGAGTTTCAGGTTGCCATATGGTGACTTATGTGTGGCATCAGAAAGAGTTCGAGACTGGGAGAGAGGAGGCCCGGATTCCAGGACTGGCTCTAGCATTAACCTGTGATCCTGGACAAGCTGGTTAGTATCAGATTCAATTACATGTGATAAAACAACAACAACAACAACAACAAATGCAATAGAAATTTATATCTCTCTTACATAAAAAAAAGGTCCAGAAGGAGGCAGTCCAGGGTGTTATAGTGGCTCTGTGATCAATAGAGACCTAGACTTCTGTCTTTCTGCTTCACTGTCCCAGTATGGGTTTGTTTTGTTTTGAGGCCTCACTGAATAACACGGCTGCTAAGCTCCAACCATCACATATCTTCCAGGTCACAGAAAGGTGGAAAGAGACAAAAGCTAAAAGCACACATATTCTCTTTTAAAGGATTTTCCTTGATGTGTCATGCAACACATCACCCTATGTTTAACTTAGTCACAGAATAGCCACATGGACACATGTGGGAAATGTATTCTTTTGTTGGGTGGAAATATGCCCAACTGAAAACCAGGGTTCTATGTGCAAGGAAGAAGAGAGGAGTGAATACTTGCACACAGTGAGCCATCATTCTGCCTCACACCTTCATTCATTCACTCACCAACCCCCTACCCCATCACTTCTCATTTATGCTTCCCCCATCCATCTTTGTCCATTGACTCACTCTCTTATTTATTTACTAACTCATTCTCTCAAAAACAAATTGCATTCACCAGGTAACATTTGTGACAGTCAAATGCCATATTAGATAAAGAAAGTAGATGGGAATAGGAAACCTTCCCCCACAGAGCTTATAGACCACAAGAGAAACAGAAGAAGGCATGCTAACTAATCATTAAAATGCACAGTCATGAGCTTTAACATCCACATCAGGTGCTACTGGAGCACAAAGGAGGGAGTGAGATTGTCTATGAAGCATTCTCCCTCCTGCTCTTGGTAAGTGAAGGGAAGGGAAGGGAGCCCCTGGGAACGGGACTCCCCAAGGAGCATGGGTTCCAGGCAGAGAACTTTGCTGTCATTCTCCCAGCGCAGGCAGCCCTGCCCTGTGCAAAGCCATCCTGAGAGGCCAAGACAAGAGCCTCGTCAGTGTGGGATCTGCCGCCACTGAGAGTCCGGAGAGTCAAGTTGAAGCAGACGTGCCGGGCAGCTGTGCAGAGGCAGTGGGCCCGGGGAGGAAGGGACAGTCTCCCTTTGTTGGAGGTGGTGCCAGGAGGAGAAGAGCAGTGCAGGCCTTGTGGACTGATTCTAAGCTTCAGGGCCATTGGGTGTATTCGAGCAGCGCCTAGGGCCCCCTAATTTACAGATTCCTGCAGACACCTCTGCCCCTGGGCCATCGAAGCTAGGACTCTTTCTCTCCTGGACTCAAAATTAATCCCTAAGGGAGACCCACAGTCCCTGTGAACCCCCTGAGAAGTAGCTGGGAGACGGATGCTGACCCAGCTGCCGTCGTTTCTGCAGCTCCTGGTAGAGCTCTCAGAGGAGTCCGTGTGGGGCTCATGATACCGCCTGCGCCAGCTAGGCCATCAGAGCAGTTATAATAGGCTTCTTGCACACTTACGAGTCACTGCTGATTTTAATTCTTGCTTGTAATCTGGAGTGTCCCAGAGCTCTCTGCTTCTCAGGACACAGGATGGGGGAAGGGGTGAGGTTTAGGGGTATGGTGTGGGGCTGAGACAGGACCCAATTCGGTGCACAGGCAGCGCCTTCTCAATGCCCTTGCTAGGGAGGAAGGACAGGTGGTGCATTGTCCCAGGAAGGACACTGGGCCCCGAGTGGCAGGGTACGCACGGTACCCAACGGGAAGTGTAAAAAGCATGCCTTGGAAGCTGCCTTCATGGGAGGAAAAAGCACTGTCTGACTTTGCAAACCTAGGAGATAGTCCCTAAACCCTGAGCACTTGGCTTTTTGCAAATGTGTGTATGTCAGCGGTGTGAGTGAGAAATCCATGCTTTTGGGGTTAAACCACTGAAACTTGGGAGTCGTCTGTCACAGCAGCTGGAATGACCGGCTAGCACCACGGGGGTTTCTCAACTGCTGCAGCGGAACCCCCTGCCCGCGCACCTGTGGGAGGGGCCGGCGAGGGTCTCTCTGCCCCGTGGTGTCCTGTCTCCTCGAAGTACGTGCCCAGGACTCCACATCCATCCTGAGAGCAGAAGCCATACTTTCCATCTTAAAAATAAACGTGCAGCTAGCAGAATTGGGGCCCTGGTACCAGATGAGATGAAAAGCAGGACGGGAGAGGTCACCGTGCTTTGCGGACGGCTGTGAGGACAGAGGCGACAGAGCAGAGCCCATGGGTGGAGGCACTCACTTGGATGGAGCTATGTTGGTATCCCTGTGCTGCCCCTCACAAGTTGTGTGCTTTTCCCTGTCTGAATCTCAGTTTTGTCATCTGTGGAGTGGCCATAACAGTGTCTGTCTCCCAAGGGTGGTTGTGAGGAGTAAACGGTCTGATGGATAGATGGGGAGCACAGTGGCAGGCGCGTAAGAAAGGTTCTGCGTCATGGTCATGATTGTGTATGTCCCACATTGGGAAGGACTGCCGTGTGTCCTCATGGGACTCTCATCCACAATGTTAGTCATAGAGGATAAAAGGGAGGTTGGAAGTCCCCTATCCCCTGTATTCCGGGGAGCCATCACCTCAGAATGGGGAAAGGGGTCATTTGAGGCATGACTGGACACATAGATGCACGTACTTAAGTTCTGTTTCTTCTCCTCTCTTCTTATACTCTCTACGAACTTTTAAATGTTCTGCGTGAAGACAAAAACAGCAGTTAAGTCCCAGTTCTGTGTGTGTGCGTGTGTACATAAGCATGTGTGCATGAATGAATGAGAGAAAGGGAAGAGGAAGAATATGGGGTAGTTAGGATTTAGTATAAAGGGAGGCTGACCTGGCAGAAGCTCCTCACTGCTGGGGGCTGAGGGACCAGGTTAGGACTGAACCCTGAGCCCTGCAGAGATCTGGCAGCCGACTCCAGGCTGCATCCAACACACCCTGACCTTGCCAGGGCAGGTGACAGATGGAGTCTTCAAAGCCAATGAGTTCAAAAATCCATTTCTCTCGCAGCGTTTCTGGATGGCTTCACTGCACACTCAAAGGTCAGCCAATACAGTTCCCATTACTCTCCATGATGTCAAAGCCTTGGGAAGCTGTGCAGACTCCCCCAGAGCTGGCTGCCTGGGACCTGGGGACAGGAGCAGCCCCTCCATGGGGCCTCAGGAGGTGACGGAGCTCTTGGAGCTCCTATCACAGCCCCCTGTTTGGTATGTCCCAGAGAAGATGGTGTTGGCCTGGCCACATCCCAGCACCTTTTCCACCCTCCTGCATGTGGAGCTGTCCTCCATCATGAACCCCAGCAAGAGTAATAAAAATAGCTCCAGGTCTTCATGGCTTCCCACTGTAGTGCCGCATAACCTCTGCATTAACAAGTAGTGACCTGGTCTCATGGGAAGACCAGACACGGACACTATTTGGCTAAATAAAATTTTACTTTTCTAAAAGAGTGAGAAGACAGAATATCCAATCAGAATATATAGTGAGGATCAGCAACATTATCCTGACTGGCAGAGGTACAAGATTCTAAACCCCAAAGTCCTACTCAAGTTGTGCTTAGGTGTGGATAAGTCTCCTCTCTCCAAGCTCAGCCTTTCATGCATATATGTATATGAGGCTAACGGGGTTCTGCCCCCAGCTGGTCTGCTGGTCTACAGGGCCACCTCACAGAGCCCAGTGCCCCCTGCAACTCAGAGTTATGCAATCCCCATGCAGCTGAGGGACCCCAATCACTGAGGGACAAGTGTGAAATAGTACACCTGTCTGGCGTGAGCAGAGTACTCATCTACCACCCTCTGGAGCCTCCTTAAAGGTGTAAACTTACAGCTGTAGAACTAAAGCAAACATCAGTTACCCAGACTCCCCTGGGAGTTACATGAGCAGGCCTTTGAAACCAGCTCTGGATAGAATCCATCAAGTGCCCAGCAGAGCCTGCCTGGAGTCTTCGAGGTACACACATTCCCGGGAGAAGCCATTTGATTGCCCTGGTTGGGTCTCCCCTGGCCCAATTTGCTGTAGGTCAGAGGTCTTAGAAAATGTGAGCCAGTGCTCACTTCAGCGTCCTGAGAAGGGCCCAGGCAGGATGGGGAAATTGATGCAGGCGAACCCCACTGCTACCCAGATTGTGAAGTGAACGAGTCAGAGGCTTTAGCACTTTGGGCAAATTGTTATTTATAAAAAGTTGAGGAAACAGGAGTGATTCTCCAGAAAGGGGAGGGGTTGGCTGGAAAGAACCAAGTAGGAGATCAGGTTCCTATCAAAGGAGTTTGAGTCTGTTGCAGGGCTTGGGTCCTGGTGAGGACTAGACTAGCAGAGAAGAAAACTGAGACTGGTTGTGGGGGCGGGATGGGGGGTGGATCGTGGACTGAGGGACAGGACAGGGAGAGCCCCGGAAAGTGCTGCCACTCAGAAGCAGGAGGGATCTGAGCTGCCTATAGCACCCCCCTCGCAGGTCTTTGGAAATACCGTGAATCCAGTTCTGGTAAGTAGGGCGTGAACTGAGGCTGGCAATCACGTGCTTTGCCCTCTGATGGGGTGGCTCAAGAACTGGGTCCATGAGCTGAGCATAAGCCTAATGAGTGTATCAGGGGGTAGTAATGGAGGAGATGAGGAGTCGGTACCTGAAGGACCATGTGCTGGCACCTTCTCTTCCCCATGTTGTGACATCCCCCTTCCCCCCATACATAATCCAACAGAAGTCTCCTCAGTGTCTCAGAGAACAAGATGCTTGTTCTGGATGGGAATTGAGAGAACAAGAAGCATTTAAAGTACATTAAAATAGTGTAAGAAAATGTTAATTTCTTTATTCTCTAAAATGAATACCATCCTGGTAAGGGAAAAAACATAAACTTGATCTTGCACATTAATGTTTCTGGTCTTTTCTAGATTATTTCAGTCTCTCTGTGTTAAATATTCAGTCAAATATCATGTTCACATTCTCTGCCAGAGTGATTTCCCTTCTTCCTGGGGGCCTCTTCTCCCTCCTCCTTCCCGAGCTGGTGTCCAGGTATAGGGAAGCCCAGTGGCAGGGGTGGACTGTGTGCTTTCATCTCACTGGGGACATTGTCCTTCTTGTCTTTGGCCATCAGACGCTGCTGAGGATCTCTGCTCATGGAACTTGCGACCTGTCCTCACAGTACAAGCCAGGCATGATTGCTGCTTGGGAGTTTGGCCCCTTCAAGGCTGACCAGACCTGAATTGGGCTCTTGCCAGCCCTACAGATCTCTGAGGTCTGACCGCACATCTCACTTGATGCCCAGCCTAGGAAGCCTGGGAAGTCTTTGCAGCCCTTGGTATGGGGTCACTTCCCCACTTGCTGGACCTCCCTTGAACCCTGTCAGCCAACAGTCACCTCCTTTCCACACCCTCCAAACACTGGGGCCACATCTGCCTTCAGCTTCCTCCTCAATCCACCTAAAACTTGAGGTTTTGGGCCTGAGGTCAGGACCTCACCTGAGAGCCACTCTTCCCCTCTCCCTATCTCTTCTGCCAAAGGCTCTCCACTTCCTCCTCCCAGCTGGTGGAAACTTCTGTAACTGAATGAATGTGAGTTTGCTCCTTGGTGAGTTACAGGTGGAGACTACACCCCGGGGAGTTGTCACATGAAGGAAACTTCATTTGCAGCAAATAAGGAGATCACAGGGAATAACTTCCAAAGCTATGACCCGTCCCACCCACCAAGCAAGGATGAGCAGGTTCCTTTTATTTAAAGTTTAGGATAAAAATAAAATATAATAAAGTTCAGAATGACTATTCGGAAAGGGGAGCTTTGTCCTCGCTTGTAAAGGCAGACACAGGGTATGCAGACGTACTTAGAAAACATGCCTATACGTTCATCCTATGTTTGTTAGTACAGCTTGTGCTCCTTTTAGGGGCCGATACTTTGATGTTATAGTGAAGCAGAGGTAACTGTCAGACAAGGAGAAGGGGCTGTGGGCATGCTCCTGGGGCGCGAGAGCAATATAAACTGACTAAAGTCCTGGGCTCCTTATTTTGGAGTCCAGGGCAGGGCCTTGCTTACTTTTTTTTTTTTTTAATTAATTAATTTATTTTATTTATTTATTTTTTTTTTTTTTATCTTGCTTACTTTTGAAAAGTACTGGCAGTTTTACCAGTGACTGGTTGTCTCTGATATGATCAGGGCTGTTGTTTCCTGGCCTGGTAGACCCTAGTGGTTTTTGCATTTCTTTGTAATTCTGCCACCTCCTAGGAAGTTCTGCAAGAAGTGTGCTGGTGCTGGTAGATCAGGGAAAACAGCTGGAGACCTAAAATGACTTCTCTTAGGTCACTGAAGCTATATCTCATCTTTCTTTTGCGGGGGGACCCCTAACTCCTTGTGCTTACACTTCCTTTATATCTAGCACAGTTCCTCTCTACTTATGCCTTATGTTCAGATGTCCAGGGTTTCCTCTCAACATGTACAGGGAACATTTGGAATTTTAGTATATCTCTTTTCTCTCAACAAGGCCCAGCTTTCCATATTCTTGTTTCTCTTGTTTCATGAGGGACTCGCTGATGATTAACTTTGTGTTATTTGCCCTTGGCTTATAGGAATCTGTGGCATTGATTCATTGCATGGAACAACATGATTTGCACAGAATGGAAATAGTACCTCTGTTACACAGGCATTGAATTAGTACTGATGAATGAATGAAAGAATGAATGAATGAGACATATAGTGAAAGCATTTGAGTTCCTTTAGTTCTGGAGTTCCACAGTTTTCCATTCGACAGAGTCCAAAGTCAGTTCAGAGCAAGAATTAAACAGTATGGACACTGAATTTGCAGTGGGCTGTTCAAATGAAAATGGGCCTTATTAAGCTCCAAGTTTTGATTAACTTTTCTCCATTTAGAAGGATATGAGAAGTCATTTCCTCCCTTTGTTCCCACTGTTTAAAAAATCGAAACTCAACTGAGTAAATGTAAAGATCTTATTGGCTTTATCCAGTGATTCATGAATTGGGCAGCATCCCATCTGGCAGATAGAAAGGAGTTCTGAGGAGCTGTACAAAATGAAAGACTTCGGTAGGCAGAAGGAGGTGAAGCAAAGAAGTTGTTCTAGCAGAGTGGATTGTTTCAGGCAAGACCACCTTCCTTTGGGGGAAGAGAGGGGTTAGATGCCAATTGATCTAAAGACCAAAAAGAGGGGTTAGATGCCAAAATGCCAGTTGACCAGGTAAGTCCAGATTGGCTGGTTAAAGGTTACATTCCTGGGAGAGGTTGAAACTGCAGTTGGGTTCGGTATTAAGTCTTGGTTCGCTGACATGGGGCTTTAGCACAAGTGACTCCATTTTAAGCCTATTGTTTCTTTTTCCTTTTTTTTTTTAACTGCCATCTGGTGATAGCTTTACATTTTGAGTGCAGTTGAGAAATATTCAAAACAGTAACGAGGCACCATAGTAAATCATGAAGGACCCCCTCAAGCTGATGGAGGTGGCCAGATCCTAGAGTACTTCAGTGTCTTCTTTTATAAGAAACAGACAGAGGAAGGAGAAACACCACAAAGATGTCTATGACGAGTGGTAGACAGATGCATCCTGAATGAGAACTGATCAGGAGGGACAAGTACATAAGTCCATAAGTTGGCTTTTCTCACCAGGGAAACACTTTAGCAGAGGTTTTATACAGTGTAATGATTTGCTCCACCTATCTGTGACAATAAAAAAGAGAAAAGTACCAGAGAAGTATTTTTTAGACAAAATAAGGGACTTATAATTGAGGTTTTTTTTTTTTTTTTTTTTTTTTTTAGAAAATAAACTATTTTTATTGGTGAGATTTAGCATGCCAGTATCCGTAAACACCTGCAGGGCCACTGAAACAAAACCAATTGCAAAGAACATAAAAATATCCTACATGTTTGGGATCTAAAAAACATTAACAAGCCTTTTAGAATCTGTGCCAATTGTTACAAGCAGCCAGAATGTCGTTTGGACAAGTAGGCATGGCTAGTGTTAATGAGGCATCGGATTTCCAGCTGGTGGAGGAAATGGTCAGCAAACAAAGCCAAGAGCACTCAGCAGTTCCCAAGCAAGTCTTCTTTCTTGTATTGAATTAGCTATACAAAAAAAAAAAAAAAAGACACTAAATATTTTCTGATCTTTAGCTGGGATGCAAAATCAGCATTCTTCCAAGTATCTGTAGAGATAGTGATCATACAAAACATGGAAACATTTGGGAGTAACACTAGAGGTATAAGAGATAATAATAATGTGTTAGAAAATAACATTTTCTGCCTGAACAAAAAGTCAACTGCATCTTGACTCTCCTCTCATTCAAAAATGACCTCGCCCCAGCAGTCACTGCCCTGGAGGGCATCTGCTGCACACTTGAATAGTAATTAAATCAGAAAGTGGTTAACAATGGGCTTGGGCCTTCAGCAATCTTCCATCTCCAGGAATGGCATTCAGAGGTGATGGTTTATACGGTGGGCCAGTTCTTCCCCCACAGACAAAACTCACTGGAATGGTTCCTTCCAGCCTCTGAAAGAGCCACACCCCCACGTGATATCTGGGGGTAAAAGGGAACTTCCTGGGTGAAGGGGCCTGGACCAAGGGTAGCGCATCTTGGCAGAGGATGGAGGATGTCTGGAGGGCCACTGAACCTGGAAGTCTTTCAGCTGTGCCTGTTGAATGCTGCTTCCCAAATAACACCAGATCAACTGTTGATAGGGCAAAGCTGAGTTTATTGCCTGCCTGGTACGGAATAGGGGAGCTTGGTTAGAACTGATGTGATAGCTTAGGTAGACACAGCAAGGTGAGGATCATGAGGCCAAGAGTCAAAGAGTTTTGGGATAGGGGTGCCTGGGTAGCTCAGTTGGTTTAGTGTCTGACTCTTGATTTCGGCTCAGGTCATGATCTCAGGGTTGTGAAATCAAGCTCCACATCAGGCTCCGTGCTGAGTGTGGAGGCTGCTTAAGATTCTCTCCCTCTGCCTCTTCCTCCCCCTCCCGCCCCCCACCAATGTACACACTCGTTTGTGCACTCTCTCTCTCTCTCTCAAAAAAAAAAAAAAAGAGTTTTGGGGTATAAACTTGTCTTTTGATGCTAAGGAAAAACCAACCAGTGGTCTTTTGAGAACTCCCTGTAATGAGCGATGATGTTATTTGCAACTTTTATCTCTCTTGGCAAAGGTCTCTAGGAATAGTAAAGTTGTGTTAATGAAGATAGTAGAATAGTAAAGTCAAGTTAACATAGAGCATATTCTATAGACAGTTAACTGTCTTGGGGTAGATGGATTTTGTTCTCACACCCCAAGAATAAGAAGCAGGAGAGCTGATAAGGATTTTGCCCAGCTCTGCAGGTGCTGACAGACAGTGTGAACATTTATTAGTTGCCTCCCCAGCATCAGCCCTCCTTTCTGAAGGCTCTGATTTCTCACTGGGGATTCTAGGGAGCCTGACTTCATCCTTGGTTCCAGTGATGAAACTATGACTTGGTCCCAGGCTAAACTAGCCAAGCCAACCATGGAGATTAGCACTGCATAAACTGATTCAGTCAGAGAAGATTGGAGAACATTTGGTGTGAATGATTGGGCAAAGATGCTCTCTTTCCTCTTGGATGTAAACAAAGAAGCTATGGTCCTTTTGCATCTCTAAAAGATCCAGGCTTAGGATGAGGCCAATCCCATGGATGGCAGAACAGAGAAAGAAAAAGAATCCAGACCCTTGAGCCTACGGTTGAGCTGCTGGATCAAGCCTTTCCTGAACATAGTGTTACCTCTGACCCTTGTGAATATGTAAGCATATAAATTCCTTTTATTATGTAAGCAATATGAGGTAGGATTTCTGTTGTTTGAAACAGAAACATCTTATCTGGGATGTCGGTAAACACCCCCCCACACTCCTGACCCATTTGGTGTTCCCTTGGAGTGAAGAGAAACATTCCCAAAGCTGCCATGAGATCAGCTCTTCTATCTTGCTCACTATGGTATGTCTAATACCTAACAAAGTACGTGGCACATGGTAGATATTGAGTGAAGTTTTTCTAAGGCAACATCATCGATGTTTGGTTGCTTAGCTTACATGTTGAAATAGTCATGGCTAAAAGAGAGACTCTCTGCTCTTAATGACACAAAAATACTGTATAAAGTTAGGGGGAGGGGCGCCTGACTTCGGCTCAGGTCATGATCCCGGGGCCCTGGGATCAACCCCACATTGGGCTTCTTGCTCAGCAGGGAGTCTGCACTCCCTCTATCCTCTCCCTCTGTCCTGCCCCCCCCCAACTCATGCTCTCTCTCTCTTTCTTTCTCTCTCTCTGTCTCTCTCAAATAAATGGATGAGATCTTTGAAAAAAAAATTAGGGGAAAACTGCTTTCCTTTTGTGTTTGTATCATATTTTGCAAAGGGAAACTCAAACCCTGTGTGGACCTGAAGGACCTGTGGGCTGCTCTGTATCTGCTGGCGGCTCCTTGGGTTGATAAAGGCAAAGTTCTTCAGGAATGAAGATCAGTCACATGCCTGTCATTTCCCATTGATAGCCCCTACCATGGACTACAATTCTTCTGTGAAGAATGAAAATAAAAATCTCTACTCTTTTGATAACAATATTTTAGCAGCAGTAACATTATCTTTTAATCCCATTCTTATTTATTTTTATTTATGAGCTAGAGCTCAATTATATGTTCAAAGCCTGTGATCAGTAGTGATAGAATTACGTATTTTCCCCCATTTCAAATCGAGTCCAGAACATGAAATGTGATGACACTGATCATTCAAATGCTTAGAAATAAAGAAATGTGGGAAAAAACTCACTGAGCAATTACAAAGTGCAACTTTAACTCTAAGGTTTAGGGTGTACTACTGGGAGTTGTGCTCAGACTATTAGAAGGAGAAGCAGTTATGAATGAGGGGCAGGAAAACAAGATACACTTTTTCCCCCTAGGTAGCTGAGAATCAGAGTGTGCTTAAATACTGTACATATTGATGGTAAATGTCCAGATTTAGAAAGTTTACTAGAAAAAGGTCATAAAGCCAATCAAGAAAATGCCATCCAAAGAGATTCAGATTGACTAAAATTAAGCAATGTAAACATTCTGAATTTTCCTTCCTGATATTAATGCTTAATGAAGTCTCTGAAGGGGGTGTGGAGAAGTGGATTCAGAGTGTTTTTAGTTGGGCCTTATCTACATTCTGTCTCTCTGTTGCCTGGAGTCATGGTCACATTGAGGAGCAGAGCTAAATGGGAACAGGCAACACCTACTCATGAGGAGAAGATGGGCATGGAGCCCGAAGTGTCTGTAACTAAGATATTGAGGTGGAGCATCGAGTGCTCCCTTCTTAGTTCTAGAAGCTTCCACACAGGGGTGGTGAGTGGAGCCCTCCAGTGGCAGTGACTATTGCTGCAGATTCAGCCTCTAACCAAGAAGCCAAGAGCCAAGGCAGGGATCAGGACGGGCTTCTGTTAGAATGATGGCAGAGCTCTTCTCAGCAGGCTTTTAGGATCGAGGTAGGATCCAAGCAGGATCTTAGCTTGGCAGGCTGGGCCCATCTGGTGGTGGAGGCGAAGGATGTGGGAGTTTGGCTCATCTCAGCACCTAAGGTCCAGGAATGGGTTGACAGCTGAGGCCCCTGGAAGATGGCGTCACAGGATCTTGAGGCATATAGGTCAGCCACAGAGCAGCAGTTCCTCCTCCCCATGTGGAGCCGCCCGGTGAAGCCAACAGTGCATTCATAGGTAAGTAGCTGGGAGTGACAGAATCTGACCTTGCACTTGCGTTTTAAGTTTTATGTTCCTTAAAGTCGCAAAAGGGCCACTCCCAGGATTGGTGCTAATGGCTCATATCCTACTTTTTTTTTTTTTTTTTTTAGATTTTATTTATTTATTTGACAGAGAGAGAGGGAACACAAGCAGGGCAAGTGGGAGAGGGAGAAGCAGGCTTCCTGCTGAGCAGGGAGCCCGATGCAGGGCTCGATCCCAGGACCCTGGGACCGTGACCTGAGCTGAAGGCAGACGCTTAACAACTGAGCCACCCAGGCGTCCTGGCTCATATCCTACTTAAAAATAATGTGACAATTCCGTTGCTTCTCAAGTATGGAACCAAAGTATGGTGTGAATGTGGGCATACCTAGAACTAAACCTTTTATCAGGAATAAGGCTCCAGAGATCCTGGTAACAAAAGAAATAGTAACTCAGGGGAGCCCTATACCCTCAGGATAACAAGGGGAAATCTGGGATCCTGCCAGCACTCACAGAGTCCAGCAGAACCTAAGCCATCCCACACAGTGCACCCCCTGCCCCACCCCCATTCTGTTGCTGTTCTCACACGTCAGCAGACACCAGAGTGTTACCAGCAAAGGCCTTGGGGAGGCTGTCCTTTGTTACAGGGAAATAACTTTTAGCTCCAGCTGCTGCTGCAGAGGAGACGCTTGAAAGCAAGAAAGGGAATAACGGGCAAGAAAAGGACCTTTGAATCACATGGGAGTCTTCAAGGGCTACTCAGCCCAGAAGACGTTCTTCTTACTGCTTTAAGCCACTAATTCTCTAGAGCCCCCAGCACAGATGCACTAGCTTCCTTCACTGTCTGCAGATGGTGTTTGAGTTCACGGGAGCCCAGGAGACTGCCCTGCTGCATAAGGACTTCCTCAGTTAAGAGCCTGGAGAAGGCTGGAGAAGGCTGGCCGAAGAGAGACATGCTGGCCCACTGGGGTGGGCTCCCCACGATGGGTAGGGATCTTCCTGCCGAGCAAAGAGAGGAAGGACAAACACATTCAAAGGCATGGAGATGTGGACGGAGGGCTGGTGCCTGGGGCAGGGGAGTTCAGGATGACTCAAGCACAGGGTCCTTGGGGGTGGAAATGAGGCCCGAAACAGAGGGACAGGCTTGTTCATCCATTAAGGAATTTGGACTTTCTGCTGGGGATAGTAGGGGCCTTTGGAATGATTTTAAGACGAGCTGCAGCATGCCCAAATCTATGCTTCAAAAGGATCGCGTCGCCCATCTGGAGGAGCGTGGGCGAGAGGGATGAGGCTGGGGGCAGACGCCGCTGTAGGGTCTGGGTGAGCTGTGCTCGTGCTCAGGCCTGAGTAGAGAGGCCGCAAGTAGAGAGGTGGGCGGGAAGAAAGTCTTGCCGAGGTTTATGGGAGGCCCAGGAGAGAGAGGAGTTCGGTGTGATATCCAGGCCGCTCTGCTGACCGGATGGATGTGGAATGGTAGAGAAGGGATAGGCTGTTGGAGGGCAGGAATGAGAGGATGGTGGGCTGACAAGGAGAGGGGGGATGAAGGAGTTTCAATATATGAGCTGAGAGCAGTGGTGTTTGACACCATGCATTCTAAAAAATGCTCCTCTGGAAGACACATGCTGTTCACAATTAAGTGACTTCAAGTTTAACCATCTACGCCCCCCCCCACACACACACACAGACGCGCACACACACTCACGCACGCATGTGCACACTGAGCTCCTACCTCCTGCCCTTCTCTTAGCTGACAGCCAGTCAGATTCTAATCTGGGCCCAAGGCCATGGGAGAAGACAGGTTTGTTCACCCAGTTTTGAAGTGAAAATGCCTATGCTCATAATCTGCTGACAAAAGGCTAATTAGCCTGATTGTTAAGCCCCAGGTCCTGTGAGGAAGAGCATGTCAGAAAGCTCTGAGCTTTGCCAACAAAAGCTCTCCCTGAATTAAGGGAGGTTGCAGGTTTTCCCACATAGCTGGTGTATCAATACTGGGGAATCCAGACTCAGCTGTGACCCTACTCGGGAAAGAAAGACTGTCCATTCACACAGGCTGAGTCTTCGAGTGCAGCCCTCTCCCACTGAGGCCTAGAGTGGGGACTGGAAAGATAATTCTGGAACAGCGGTCATCAAGGGGCTCAGACAGATAGGTGTCCTCCAAACAAGGAGCATGTGGGGGAGCAAGGACTGGAGAGAGGCACAAGGGGACAGAGTAACAGTAAGGCGGTCAATGTCAAGGTGGTATCAGGAGCAGACCAAGACAAAATTTGGGAAGTTAGCAAGTTAGCAAAATCTGTTCAAGTCATTGTCAAGTTAAACTTAGTGATACTTTAAAATCATTCCTCAATACTATGCCCATCTCTCTGCTTTCCTTCAAATTTCTCAAATATCTTGAGAGGAAGATAGCACTCTTGTGGTTCCATATACATGGGTTGGTTGGGCTGACTACCCTGAGTTTTTATGTCTATATGTTTCCTCCCCTCAAGGAGAGCAGTTTCAGCGGAGTGGTGGCATCCAGTGGCATCCAGCCTGGAGATAGAGGAGGAGTTAATAAACACAGACAACTCTTTCACATTTCTTGGCTGAAATGGGAAGGCAAGAGACAGGCCAGTCAGTAGACAGTGATGAAGGATTTCGAGAGTGAGATTTTCTTTCTCGGAAGCAAGAATTTGAGCATTTGTATAGGCAGAAAAGGCCAATGGGGAAGGAAAGGTCAAGATACAGGGGAGAGAAGGGATGATGGGTGTGTGGCCATTCACCTGGAGACACATGGTCCTGGGCCTCTGCCCAGCTCCCCACGGAGAGCACACAGATGCTCCTCCCTCCTGACTCAGGCACAGCATGGCTCCATCTTGCCTTGGTGGCCTATGGAAGCATATGTCACTCCATAGGCAGGGTTAGGAGTAGCTTTGTGCAGAGCACCCAGGATTTAAGCAGTGCCTCTTTCCACCTTCCCTAATGACCAGAACTGAGGCCCAGATGATCCCCTGGCTCCTCTCTTCCAGGGTCTCTGGATCCCCAGGTTTCTTCTGTACACCCCCTGTGCACTCCCATGTCCTGAAAGCAGCTCTGCCCTTTTCCAACCTGGCTCCACCTGGAAAGGGCCTCTTTCTCCACCTGGATCCTGTTGAGCCTTTTGCCAGCATCCAGACGTTGCTCTTATTCTTCTGTCAACTTTGATCAGATTATCTGGAACAGCCCGGCCTCTTCCCCATGCTCTGCTCTGCACTTTAAAACTGACCCTTCGGATCAACTGCACCCTGTACTCCCATGCACCTGCCATGTCCTGCCCCTGACAGTTGAATAGGCATGCCACACCTCTGCCTAGTCCTCATCTCTCATTTCAGCATCAGCCCTGACGCAGAAGTTTCTTCCTGCTAAGTCCTCTCCTCCTGGCTCTAATTCACAGCCCCCACCTCCATTCACTTCCAGCAGGTCCTGCTGTGGACAGTCTTTGAGCATTTATTCTAAAGTCCTAAAGGGCTCAAAGTTGATGCCAGAGGCTGCCCCTCCCAACTCAGAATACAAACACTCACTGTGTCCTTTGGGCCTTAATCAAACAAATGCTAAGACATTGGAAGAGATGAAACAGTCTGAAAAATGTTCCTAAAAACCCAGCTTAACAGAGAAGACAGTGTTGCAGGAGAGAATGGAAGAAATCCCACCAGCAAGTGGAGGCACTGAGGCACGCACACCATAGAAGAGGAGAGGTCACTCTATCACTGGTGTTTCCTAATGGTGTGAAACCTTCACCTAGAATGTGAATTTAAACTTCTGGGGAGATTCCTCTGTTCCAGAAAACAAGAAGGAGGCTAGGGGGAGCCAGTGTTGGAGCTGAGTGTGGGCTGATAGAGAGGAGCATGTTTGATCTCAAGTAGCGTATGCTGATGCCATTGGGGAGGCCAGGGCTCAGGAATGCTGGGTCGTCCCTAGCAAGGCTGCCATGGAAACGTTTGATGGGAGTGTACCCCCTGACCAAGCCACAGGAGCTTCAATCAAGCAACACTAAGAAGACAGGCTAGGAGGCGAGAGGTGGAGCTGTAACCTGAGACTGGAGAGGCTGATCAGACAGACTTCAAGGTTGGAGGTCAGGAAAATGAAGCAAGGGTGGGACACAGAGCAGCTTGGGAGGCAGAGCCCTGCAAGGGAATTGCACTGAGTATGTAACTCACGGTGCCTGCCCCATCTTAGCCGCCCCTGCCTGCACACACAGCTCCACCCCTACCATCTGTTGAAGAAGCAGTCCTAATCACCATGATTTGTAAAATGTATGGGGTTATTGGGTCAAGAAGGGCACATGCTCCCAGCAGCCAGTCTATGGGCTGCCCAGTAACATACGACATGGTTTCATGATACCCTAAAGTGGGTTGGATCCATTAGATACCGCCAGTGACCCTGCATATGTCAAGAAAATGAGGCATCAGCAGGACTATGAAATAGAGAGAGGCTTTAGAGGTCTTGGTTGGCCACAGAAAAACCACATTCTAAGTATGCTGAAACTGTAGTGAGTAGAAATATATGCTCAATAGAAGATGAAGAAGCCAGTCAGTAAAAAGAGAACAGAACACAGCTGAATTCAGTTAATAGTGGAGTAGAGTCAAGATCCAGAAGTTGTGATGCAGAGGTTCTAGGAGTTACCTTGGACCCAAAACACCTGCTCAATTGGTCATAGGACCTACGCCTACCAGGGTTCCTGCTCTTGATCTTCTGTGAGAATCCATTTCCACTATTGCCCCGTGAGTGTTTTCACGATAAATCACCACCACCATCCCTAGTTAAACCTTTTTATTGAGCTACCTTGAGTGAGCCTTTATTCCTTGCAACCCAAAGACTTAGCAGAACATCTATGGACTTGGGGCTGCCCAGAAGTACATTTGGCGGATATTGGATTTGGGCCACTCCATTTGTTGTCACATAGTTTGCCACAGCCTAGCGGTGCTCAAGATGAAACCTGAAGATGGTGGAAATCTCCCTCAATAGAAAAGAAGCTAGAATGAGTAGAACAATGCCCAAGAGAAATGAGATCTATCCCATTGAGAGGAAGCCACAGTTTCTGGAAGAGAAGCGCAGATGAAGGAGAAACCCCAAGAACTTGAGTGTGAAGAAAACTGCGTGGAGGGAAGCTTAAAAAGACCCTGGTTGGTGACTCCCTGTCGTGAGGCAGCTGCGGATGGACCTGGAAGATGTGATGGCAGGATGACCTCCTGATGGTCAATAAGGTGTAATAAAGAGTCAGCTGAGACTGGTCAAATTTACTGTTTCTCGTGAACCATAGACAACCCACTAGGAACAAACATGGATACATCTTCAGAGATAATGGTTTTAGGGTGGGAAAATGAAAGACTTGAGAACGTAAGTGGTGTTTTCCTTACTTCTTCCCCTTGTCCTTTGGAACTCTAGAAGGAATGCCTCGAAGATGATCAACGGTTGCCTCACAAAATCAGGCTGATGTTTAGGTAAGGTTCTGAACCATGGCTTAACATACCAGAAGAAATCATTTTCAGCCAAGAATGCAGATCTTATAAAGACATGGGGGAACTAGCGGTTGATTAGCTAATCCCATCAAGAGGATTTAAAAGTGAATACCAGGAGGAAAAGAGAAATAACACGACAAAACTGGTAATACACCAGACTAGTCCCTATGGATGATATTAAGTAGGATGTGGAAAAAAGAGTTTTGGGACCAGGGGTGTCAGCGATACACGGAAGGTAAGATCAGAAGCCCAGCTGTAAGTGACCAGCATTCTAATGTATCCCACACAGAGAACAAGCACAATAACCCAGTGCGAAGTCTGTGGACTCGCAGGCACGTCAGCAGACCACTTAGAAACGGGCAGGTTGGTGTGGAAAGGAAAGCCATGTACCTGAGGTAGAAAACTCAACGAGAATGATACACGTGGGGCTTAGCAGGGTGACCCCACCAAGGGGCGATCACAGGCAGAGGGGTAGCGCTTTCCTGAAACAAATCGTAACACTAGTGCAGAGGCAGAATCTCATCATGAAGGAGAAACCCACCAAGGAGACAGGTCCTGGAAGTCTTCTTTGGTTAAAAACAAGAGGATCTGACAAGCCCTTGAGTTGCTTTGCTGGCAAGATGTATCAGAAGACTTTGGAGGTGAAGAACAAGATCCTGCCACCAACTGAATTAAACAATGAGAAATGTATCATCTGCCTGAGGAGTTAGAGTTGGACAGGGCTCAGGGATTGTAGATTCCCTACGGTGGTTAATGACAAGGTCAGGAACTCTGGATCTTTCCAGGCTGCTGTGCCATCTTCCCTCTTTGGTCCATCTTCAGGTTGGTGGCAAGATGGATGCAGCTCTAGGCCTTGTGTCCAGACATAAAAATAACCAGAGGAGAATGCACTTCTTCTTGATTTCTGTTGGGAGCAAGGAAAGAATTTCTCGAGCCCTCAACAAACTTTCCCCTTACTTGCCATCGGCCAGAAGATGCCAATTTCTGAACCCGTCACTGGCAAAAGGAATGGGGTTATGTGGGCCAAACAGATCCAACTCCAGAGATGGATCCTCTTCCTGGGAGATGCATAGGTGTGTGGGGAGAAATGGAAACCTGGCAAATTCAAGGTTCACTTAGGACGGAGGAAATTAGGGAGGAGTGGGTGCTGGGCAGGTAATTAACAGGGTGCTTCATCTATCTCATAAATGTAGACAGTGAGTTCAGGTCAGAAAAAATGTATATGAAAGTAAGAAAGAGAAGAAAGAAAGAAAACATGTAGAAAAACAAGAACTCTTTGGCAAAGTAGAAGTAATTAGGCCCTTGGGGAAAATTACTGTATCATCATTGAGATCATGGTAGTGAAAGAGATCATGTTGGGATATGGTCAGATTCTATCATCAGCTTTCAAATGAAGATTTTCAAAGACTCAGAAGAAAAAAATAGGCATTTTCAATTGCTGGGAGCCTAGATAGACTCCATATATTCAGAAAGCTCTTTACAATGCTTTCTGACTCTGCAGTCACAAATGATAGGAAGGGAAGGACTCAGAGGAAGACATGCCTACTGACGTTTTACATGGACATAGACAAAGGCTGAAAAGAACACCGTAGGGAAGGTGCGCTCTTGCCTTTGTCTTACTACCTGGTCTCTCTCTCACCACCTCACACAATCCTCATCCTTCTGCCTCCCCACTGCACTTCCACTCTCTAGACCCTGCTTGTCTCACCACTTCCCGAGGCCCGCACCAGACTGGTACTTAGAAATCAGATCTTCTGTCTCCACTGGGGAGCTGGGCTTCTTCAAGGAAGCATGGACTTGACCCAGGGCCGCTTGTTTTTCACAACTGGGACACTTGGAAGCATCATGGAGCAAATTTGCCCCCATGAAGGCTTTGGTCAAAAAACCTGAGGTTATGTGCCTCTTCATATTCTCCCGGGCTAAGGACCTCCCAAAGCTCCTGACACTCAGAGCACCCTGAAGGGACATGTGTCCTACCTCCCACTTGGGTTAGCTGGCCATGTCACACCCACTGAGGTACAGAGGGCTTCCCTTGATTTGAAGGACACTGTTTTCCACCCTCAGGCAGATTCCCTTCATACTGCCAGGAAACACCATCTCCTTGGCCCCTAGCGATGTCTCTCTAACCTTCCAGGGGCGAATCCCTCCATTCCCCTGAGGTCCACCCACAACAGCTCTGGGCTCCATTGTCCTCCTGGAAACAAAGCATTTTCTAGCCAACATGGGCACCACAGGACAGCAAATCAAGTCTGCAGCCTGTGTTTGCCAGACCAGCAGCCCCCACTGAGAACCTCTCCAGGTGAGAGGCAATCCTGGCAGGCAGCTGCAGCCGGCGCCCCACCTGCTTCCTGTCACATCTCTGCACGTGCCGTCAGCACGTTGTGCACCAGGGAAAATGGACTGAGATGAGGAGCGCTTCCAACAATCTGGCGGTCTGCCAGTTCCAACACCTGTGGGGGCCCTTGGGAGCATCCCTCCACACAGCCCGGTCTGGTCTTGGCCTTCTCCTCCTACTGCTCCTGAGCCCAAAGCAGGATGGGCGGGGTGGTATCAGGCCTGACTTTCAGGACACTTGTCACTTTAAGAACCAGAGCCCCAAGAGTAAGTCTGAGCTTTGGGAGCTGTTCTGTATGGGGCTTGTGCTGCCAGCCCTGTGACTCTAGACTCCTTCCCTTGGGATCCTGCACATCAGCCCCTCGGTGCACATTCCACTCTGGCACTGGTCCCTAGCCTCTCTAGCCACCCGCTCAAATTGGTCTCCCTCCTTTAGGACGCTGGGCTTCATTGGACTTCTGTCGGCAATGTTCTCCTGTCCTGGTGCCTCCAAGTGTCCCCAAATATTCACATGAATAATAGGACTTTTGCCTCAATGCCCAGCGATCCCCAAAGAGCAAACCTCGCTCTCCTGGGCATCTGCCATCAGCTCTGCTGCCCTTGCTGCCCTCCCCTGGCCATCGGCGTCAGTGCAGGTAACCTTTCAGCACTCTGATAGCTTTACTGATGCTCTTACTCAATAAACACTTACTTAGGGTCACTCTGTACTACGCAATGTCTAGACACTGAAGATTCAGCAATAAAAACACATGGCACTTTCTTTCCAGGAGCACAGACTAGTGAGGAAAAGTGGAGAGAGAAAGAGAGAGAATGGGAACCTTTGACTTCCCTCCGGTAGTAGAGTGTACCAGTCCTGTCTGCCTCCTTCCTCCCTAGCATGTGATGATTTATTTTCATTGATAAACCAGATATTTCTGAGCAGGTGCCAAGCATTCTGCACTAGAGATAAGGTGGGGGAAATTCTAGCCCCACAACCCCTGGGCTTTAGAGTCTAAGGACATAGACACAAGTAAGTAGTCAGATTGTTTGACTGGAGCCCAGTGGTCTGACTCTGGGCTCCTTACACTTAGGGTAAGCGTTCCCTTTTGCTGGGTTCTGCCCTGTTCACATCTAGTTAGAGTCCTGCACAGCAACGATCAGGTATGGGATCCATAGTTTGAGGGCAGAAGGAATGAACCAGAGAGGAGCAGAACCTGTGCACATGGTGGGCATCCCGGTAAGTGCTGAATGCTTGCCAGAGACTGCAGACACCAGAGGCCTGACAACCAAGCCCATTGCCTCCAACAGGCTCTGCGGCAAGCAGCAGCTTCTGGGCCTTCCGTCAGCTCCAGCACATCCACCCCTTCCTGATACTGTCTTGTCCCCAGCCTCATCTCCACATGCTGGTCCAGATGTGTGAGATCTTTAGCAGGTTCCTGCCCATGTCAAGGATAACTTAAGCAGCATGGTCCAACCCTGCAGGAGCCCTGTCTGCTCTGTTCACCTGCAAATACCCAGTCCTTCACACAGCACCTGGCCTGTAGGAGGCACTTCACAATTCTGTGCTGTTTGAATGAATACGTGAATTGAGCATAATTATCCCGGCAGGAGCTTAGCTTCCACAAAGCAAAGGTCATGATTGGACTCATTTGATCAGTGGAGACAGCCATTTTGCTTAATCCAGACCTGGATTTAAAACCCAATTTGGTGTATTGGCCCCCAGCAGGGTGTGGACAGCACTGGAGTGACGGTCAGGGCCGGGAGTGCAAAGCAGTTGTGAGAACACATTCCCCAGGTTTGGGGGACGAGCCTCTCTCTGCAAGGGCTGTGCCCCCTTTGATGAGTCCTTGGGGGCCCCATGCTGCTCGTGACTGACTTTCACTCCGTCTGGCAGGGGTTTCAACACATTTTGCTTAAAACTACAGCTGGTTTGTGATTTCGGCCTCAGACAGTAATTACAACGGCCAGGGCTCCTTGGAGAGATAATTACAGAAAGGATTCAGCACATTCATTTTATCTACACACTTAACCATCAATTATATCATTACCGCCTAATCCTATTCCAGAGTCTAGAAATGTTCTGTGAATGTATAATTTTGAAGGCATAAAGTTTGTTTTCAGCTGGTTCTAAGTGAAAAATTGCCCGATTTCCAGAGCGAATGGAGGCCCGTGTGTGTGCTGCCACCGTGGAGGGAGAGTGGGGATATTCTGGTCCTGCCTCCCTGGAAGTCGGCCGCGGGAGGGCCAGGCCCGATTGGACTGGCAGGGCGGTGCCCAGCTCTGCCTTTGACCTCCTGTGGAGTTCATGATTTTCCAGAGCAGGATTACTACAGGGACTTAGAGGTCAGCTCTTGGGGACAGATGGGAGGCTGGCTCATTTTCCAGCAGGCTCCCAGGAGGGATTCTGTAGGAGCCCTAGGCCACCACCCACTACCTGAAAGCCAGGGATGAGGTCTCTTCACCGGGGGAGCCCAGGAGACCGTGGTATGAAAGACACAAGCTCGAGAGTCAGACCACTGGGCTCCTGTTTCGGCTCTACCACTTCTGAGCTGTGTGTCCTTGAGCACGTTTCTGAACCTCTCTGAGCCTCAGATTATTCATCTCTGTAACAGCACAGTAACAGACTTTCCCAAATGGAGCAGCTTGAGACTTAATGAGAAAGTCACATAGCGTGTTTGTTTAACGCAGTGTCTGCCCTTAACGGATGCTAGGTGAATTTTGGTAATTGTTGTTACTTAACATACAAGGATGTCCAGGGGAAGGAGAGAAGCAGAAAGGAAAACCAGACTGTCCAAAATGTGTTCCCTCAAGGCCCAGTGGCCTCTGAGAGCAGGTGGCCCCAGGCCTCAGGCTTCACTGCCCAGCTCGGACTTCACAGCCATGCCCTCCGGCCTCAGTCTCCCTCCGTGGTGACCCACCCAGGAGCTCCTGACCGCAGCCTCACTCTGTGTCCCTTCTGCCCTGATCCTGCCCTCTCTTGGCTCCCGCTGGCTCCCAGAACAAGCCTGCTTTCCTCCTACATCTCCAACTGCCCTTTTCTGTCTCCTGTATTGAGTTGGTGGGCTCACCGTTGGACACAGTCATGCCCCAAGTTTATGTTTTAAGCCACTTTCTGTTTCTTCTGTGCCACACAAAGCAGCTTTTGGGGGATACTTGATGCCAGAGAGGTAGTTCTTTTAATAGGCAGGGCTTTCAGGCCGAGCCAGCTGTTGAGACTCTGTACCGAGAGCGGGGCTCACAGAGGCACTCTGCACCACTGGGCCCTGGGGACGTCCCCTGTTTAGAGGTCAACATTTTCGGACTGCCGCCCCACTCATGGCCAGCCTCTGGGCTCAGCCCGCCCCACCCTCCTGGGCACACTATGTGCCCTTTCTGCTGACGTTGCTAAAAAGTCCGACTCACGTGGCCAGCATGGCACTGACCACAGGGCTGGCTTTGCTCCTGGCATAAGCAGCAGTTATGTGGCAGCCCCAAGCTGGGAAGCAGCTCCAGGCGCAGCACCATCCAGGTGCCAGACCAGCCTGGAGCACCCACCCGATCCTACAGCTGTGCAGCCAGGGCTGTAGGGAAGGCAGAAGCTCCCGGCCAGTGACAGCTTGGAGCAAGCTGTCCAGTCCTTACATTCATAGATGATCGTGGCTATTGATAGGAAGACTTAAAGTGAAGATCATTTTTTAATGACCTTCTAGAGTTGTAAGAATTAAATTAGTTAATAAATGTAAAGCACTTATAAGAGTGCCTGGTGCCTAGTGTATTCTCAATAGATATTAATTATTATTGTCATTATTTTTTTAAGGATTTTATTTATTTGACAGAGAGAAACACAGCGAGAGAGGGAACACAAGGAGGGGGAGTGGGAGAGGGAGAAGCAGGCTTCCAGCGGAGCAGGGAGCTGGATGTGGGGCTCAGTCCCGGGACCCTGGGATCATGACCTGAGCCGAAGGCAGATGCTTAACGACTGAGCGACCCAGGCACCCCTGTTGTCATTATGAAAGGAGAAGCCAGGCTCCACGGGGCTTATACAGTCCTGGCCAGAAATACTGGGCCGACCCTGACCCTTGTGCTTTGGGACCCCTTGGAAGGGCTGCTCCTCTTGTCCAGGAATGTCTAAGTACAGTGACCTCATGACAGCTTCCCGATTCCTGAACTCAGCATTTGGTACCATAGGCACCACAGGGCCGTCCCTGAGGAACTTGGATCATGGCGCTGCCCAGAGGGAGAGAAGGAAAGGCCCTCCCTGCCCGTCTTCCTCCAACCCCCACCACTCACAAGGCCTCTGTGTTGAATCCCTCAGGGAGAAGCAGGAGCGGGATGCTCTGTGAGCTCCCCGTCCAGGGGCCCAAGGCTGGTACGCTGGTACCTCCCAGCCTCTCCTCCCCTCTTCCTGGGTCATGTGAGGAGGTGGTGCCCGCCCTGCCTCTCTGTCCATGAGCCCACCTTGGACTCGGTCAGGCCCCCAGGCCTCTTGCAATGACTCCTGATTAATAAAATGCCCATCCAGTGGACAGGAAGGGCCCAACCCTCGAGGAGAGCGAGGGAAGGAAGCACGGGGCTATGCTTGACACCAGCCCCACCTGGGACCCGCCCTCGGTCCCAGCAGAACCTATGACTGCAACACAGCTGTCGCTCTTGGGGCCAAAGGGCACACATACCCTGGTGTCCCTCTGCTTTGGCCTATGGGGTCTGGCCACGTGGAAGTGTCTGTGAGGCTGCGGGACAGGTAGCACTGGCTGATGGAACTCAGCCTCCCAATGCTGTGAGACGTTGTGTTTTGGGGTCTAACCAGTCTCGACCTTGTAGCCAGAGCCCCCGCTTCGCAGCAAGAGGCAGATGCAGCCAGCTTCCCTGGGCTCCAGTGAACACATTGGAAATTGCCTGCCTGCTGCGGGTCTTGCCCCGGCACCTCACCCCAATACTGTCTTTGCCTCCAGCTCTCCCAGGCCTCCTGTTGCAAGGAGAACCCAAATTCCCAAGTGTGCACACAGAGGCCTTCACCACCTGGCCCCTCTCTATCTGTCTGGAGTCCTAGCCCCTCTCTGCCCCTTGATGTTTTATGCCCAGCCACACCACACAAGCTGCTTCTAGGATGTGGAGACACTGTGCTCTCTGATGCCCCTTTGCTTTTGCATGTGCCGTCCCACCTGCCTGGGACTTCTCCCCACGACTTCCCTGCAAACGTGTACTTCCTCCGGATTCAACCCAAGCATGACGTCCTCACTTCATATATATACCTTTGTGATAGCTCCCATCATGCGATTTCGCCGTTTTGTATTTGTTTTCCTGAAGAGACCATGAGCTCCCTGAGAACAGGCAGTGGATCTCATTCATCTCTGAATCCCCAGGCCCTTGTATAGGCCCCAGCAATGAGTGGGTGCTTGGTATTGGCTGGGTGGGACAGAGACAGAGGGCCCAGCTGCTCGCGTGCTCCCAGTGAGGTATGCAGGCCCTTCCCTGGCTCCCAGGTCGGGCATCCTTCACGGACAGCCACGGCCTGATCTCAGCAGGTTTCAACGTGTGTCCACCGCAGAGCTGAATAGAAAAGCCCCCACTGGCAACAGCCCAGGCCTTGCTCTGCAGCATGGGATCTCCGTCTCTGGAGGGGCTATCAGGGAAAGTCTGTAAGACCCACAGGGAAAGAAACAGCGGGGCATCAGGGCTCCCTGACTCCGGGACAGTTCACATTTCGAGATGATCTGGTGACTTTGCTCGGGAAGCAGCGAAGGCAGGAGATGGAGAGGCAGCGGGGGTAGAGGCTGTGCCCTCCAGGAAGGCTTCAGAGTCTGTTCTGCAAACAGTCTTGGCCACCCAACGTGCCGTCGTCAGGTGTGGGGACCTGGCTTGAGGCGCGGGGGAGGGGGGCTGCCATTGCCTTCAGTGGTCCCTGGGAAAAGGGCACGCCCTCGGATCTCAGCTTCTGTGCGCCCCCTACAAGGCGGAGACCTGCTCTGAAGAAGGAAGCAGCCCGTGCATGAGCTTGCGCTGGCTTCGGCAACATGACGGGGCCTATTTATTGCAATTTCACGCTGCGATGATCCCACCAGTCTATGCTGGAAATGGCAACTGTACCCACAGTGTCTCCAGCGTTGTGTCGTGCATGGTTTTGTTTTCCAGACCTACTAAAATCGTTTGAGAAGGTGGCAAAATCTCCTCTGCTTCAGAGCACAGAGAATTCTCTCAAAATAACTCACCTTGTACAGGTCCTCCAGCATAATTCTGCAGGGGCCACAGTGAGTTAGAGGCCACTTCTCTGCAGCTTCCCCAGAGATCTGAGTCTCCGTCCCTACAGTGGGCTGGGTTGGCGCCCACGTGAGACACCCACCTGGACTGGCCATCAGTATGGGGTGATGAGCGGGGGCCAGCTTCATAGAACAAAGGGGGATGGCCGAGGATGTTCCTGGTGGTTGTAGGGAAGAGAGGTCGAGGGGAGGCAGGAGGTTTGACAAAAAGGTGGAGGAGCAGAGGCATCAAGGAGCAAGAGATAGAGCTTCACTACTCTATCCTGAGACCCAGGGGCTGTGTGGGCCTGAACTGCCTTCTGCGCAGAGGGCTGTAGAGTTGTGGCTCTGAGGGAGAACGTAAGGTGGGGAGGCAGGTGGAAGGTTTGAATGAAGAGTTGAGGATGCAGACGATGGCATGTGGAGGGCTGGAATTGGTTCAAAGAGGGGGTTCCTTCGGGGAAGGGGAAATACAGGGCAGGATATGGGGGACAGTATGGAGAGGTGACCCAACAGTGGGGGCAAGGCAAAGGAGTGAGGCCTGGCAGGTTCAACCTCGGGGAGCAAAGTATGCCTCCACCAGCGGAAGTGGCCAGGCTGTCCTCTGTCCTGGGGTGGGAAGATAAAGCCACAACCCCCCTCAGACCAGCTGCCCTCCCAGAGCTGTCCGTAGGGGACTTGACCTGAGCCATCTCTCATCCATACATCCGTCCATTCATTCATCACCCAGTGTTTATGACACTTGGGTCTAGTGTGCCCATGGCCTTCCCACCACCTTAAACTCTTACCTGCCTGCCTGACCACCACCTCCCCACCTCTGCCCTGGACTGTGCCCATCTGAGCTGTCAGTCATGGTCCTGCCTTCTCCCCGGAGCCGGTCATCACCCTCCTAACAAGCAGGCGTGCCTTGCCTATAACACAGTACCTCAGATCAATAATAATATCATGTGAGTTTTGCTACATGGAGCACCGACTCTGTCCAGGGCACTGTGCTAAGCACTGTACACCCATCATCCACTTTCACCCTCACCCTGTGAGGTAAACAGTATTATCTCCCCAGATGAAAACAGTGAAGCTTGACCAAGTTTTCCAACATCTTGAGGCAAAGAAGTGGAGAGCTGACATATTGAGGTCGGTTGTGTTACTTGTCCGTCGTTACATGCCCTCCCTACACTGTGCGAGGGTCTTATCCTCTACTTACTCTGGATGAGGCCCTCTGACTTGCTTTGATCAATAGAAGCGGTGACAGCTCCCAGTGAGGGCTTTAAGAGGCATCCCATGTTTCTACTCATCCCCTCGAGCTTTTGGCATCTGTCAGGGAATATCCTAGGTCCTGGAATGAGAAGACACAGGAGCAGACCTCCAGCTGTCTGGGGCCAGATGTGGCTGAGCCCAGCAGAGCTGTAGCCAGCCCACAGACCTCTGAGCAAGAAATATGTGTTTGTTGTTATAAGCAGCTAAGACTGGGGAGTTGATTGTTACTGCAGCAGAAGCTAACCAATACAGATTTTTCTGATTCTATTCAGTGCTTTTAAAATCACAGTGTTCTCCTGCCCCGGTGCTTCTGGGGCATAGATACCACGGCTGTTCTAACTGGGTCTGAACACCCTCTTAGGAAAGGCTCTGTCTTCCTCTCTTCATCAAGTTGAATCAGGCAGCCTACCGCTGTTGCAGTTGCTCTCTTCTTTTTCTTCCCCTGCCCTCTTCCTAGAAAAAAGCCTGCACATGGGGCGCCTGGGTGGCTCAGTCGGTTGGGCGGCTGCCTTCGGCTCGGGTCATGATCCCAGGGTCCTGGGATCGAGCCCCGCATCGGGCTCCCTGCTCAGCGGGGAGCCTGCTTCTCCCTCTCCCTCTGCCTGCCTCTCTGCGTATTTGTTCTCTCTCTCTATCTCTCTGTCAAATAAATAAATAAAATCTTAAAAAAAAAAAAAAAGAAAGAAAGAAAAAAGCCTGCACGTACCTATACATAGCAAATCTCTCAAACCCACTTCTGTGCCTGTCAGACAGCCAGGAAGACACAGAGGCAGCAGACACAGCTGCTCCCTCGCATGGTCAGTCGGTGTATGGATCACACGGCTATGCTGCTTCTGAGAGATTTGTCGCTCTGTGCTGTTATTACTCAGCTCAATTAAGAATGTAGAACTAAAACAATGCCTAAGAATTTTTGGAAAATTCTTTTGTTTTCATCTTGCCGGCGCTAAGTCCCTCTCCCGCATGACCTCACATTCCCAAATGATTTGTCATGAAAGTTTTTTGCTAATTTGCTTTCAGTTGTTTTGCTTCTGCTGTTTCTTCCCCACCTAATCATCTGCTGCTTCCACCTAACCATAATTCTCAAAAACAGTAGGACATGCAGTGAACAATACGCAGTAAAATTGATTAACTGAAACCCTTTTTAAAAAAAAAAATCCTAAAAGCTAATGGGATACTCTTTTTTATTTTAGCAGTCATGTTCTGTTCTATGGATTTTTTCTGCAAGTGTTTTTTTAAACGTTGTATCCTGATAAGACTAAACTTTTTAGCAGCAAAGACTTTATTCCTTCAAATAAGAACATGATTTTCTCTAAATGTGAAAGGCTCTGAAGTGTGGACTTACGTTCTGCTTCTGCAGCATTCCTTCTTCTGATAAAAGAACCCCATTTTCCTTGAGGACCCACCCGCTTCCTCTGTGCCCCTGTGGTCTGGGGGGACGTAGCCACACCCTCCGCTCCAGGAGCACGTCTGTGGTGCCCCAGGCTGTGTCTGGTCGGCACATTTGGGCGTTGGTTCAGGGTGGCGACCTGACCTGATCTAGGCCCAGGGGTTTTGCTGGAACTGTCAGGAAGAGTCACGTCTTTCCACTGGGCCAGGAGCCGTGAGGATACAAGTGGGGCATCCCTACTGCTATGTCACCATCACACAGAACCTGCCCCAGAACGGAGCAAATCAGAGGAGAGCCGAGCTGAGATACGGAGAAAGTGGCAAGTGATGAGGCCAGGCAACATCGTCTGAAGGTCTGGAGGGAAGAAGAGACAGAGAGGCAGACTGAGACACTGTAAAGTCTTGCTGATAATGTCACTCAGCATCTCAACACTCAACAGCTCAGGGTGGACCCGGCCAGCACCTGGCCAGCACAGCAAGGTGAAAAGTGACAGCAGGTGGCGGGGCTGGAGAGCCGCAGATGGCGGGGCAGGAAGGGTAGCTGATAGGACCCAGGCCACGGGGACAAGTTTCAAGAGTGACAGAGGCAGGCAGAGTCCCCAGGCAGAAGTGGTAGCCTGAGGCTGGGACCAGACACTGACCAGCGAGGACAGGGCCGCCCTGAGGCAAGTCGGTGGCCCTGGGACCTGCAGGTGAGCGGGGTGGCCCTGCGAGGTATGCCAGCTCCGGGGGCTGCAGGGGTAGGTTGCCCCCCGCCCCCCGCCTCTGACTCGGGAAATGCAGATTGGGAGCCAGGGGCACTTGGGGTGTGGAACAGCGCAGGCACCAGCACCCAGTGCCCTCCTCTTTTAGTTGATTCTAGTTATAGGCCATAGAAACCAAGTGGAGCCAGCTCGGGATTTTTTGTAAGGAGAGGGAAATTCTTGGAATTCAAGAACAGAAATGTACCTAAGTTCCAGAAAGGTCTGGGGCTGGTACCTGGAAACTCTGGGGAAACCAGACGACATTTATTTTCTCTCTCACTCTGCTCTCTTCTTTTTACCTCTACTACATCTCTCTCCCCCTTCCTCCCTCTCTCTCTCTCCCCCTCCTCCCTCTCTCTCCCCCTCCTCCCTCTCTCCCCCCTCCTCCCTCTGTCTCCCCCTCCTCCCTCTGACTCCCCCTCCTCCCTCTGTCTCTCCCCCTCCTCCCTCTGTCTCTCCCCCTCCTCCCTCTCTCTCCCCCTCCTTCCTCTCTCTCTCCCCCTCCTCCCTCTCTCTCTCTCCCCCCTCCTCCCTCTGTCTCCCCCCTCCTTCCTCTGTCTCCCCCTCCTCCCTCTGTCTCCCCCTCCTCCCTGTGTCTCTCCCCCTCCTCCCTCTCTCTCCCCCCTCCTCCCTCTCTCTCCCCCTCCTCCCTCTGTCTCTCCCCCTCCTCCCTCTGTCTCTCCTCCTCCTCCCTCTCTCTCTCCCCCTCCTCCCTCTCTCTCTCCCCCTCTTCCCTCTCTCTTTCTCCCCCTCCTCCCTTTCTCTCCCCCTCCTTCCTCTCTCTCTCCCCCTCCTCCCTCTGTCTCTCTCCCTCCTCCCTCTCTCCCCCCCTCCTCCCTCTCTCTCTCCCCCCTCCTCCCTCTCTCTCTCCCCCCCTCCTCCCTCTCTCTCCCCCTCCTCCCTCTCTCTCTCCCCCCTCCTCCCTCTCTCTCTCCCCCCTCCTCCCTCTCTCTCCCCCTCCTCCCTCTCTCTCTCCCCCTCCTCCCTCTCTCTCCCCCCTCCTCCCTCTCTCTCCCCCCTCCTCCCTCTCTCTCCCCCCTCCTCCCTCTCTCTCCCCCTCCTCTCTCTCTCCCCCTCCTCCCTCTCTCTCCCACCTCCTCCCTCTCTCTCCCTCTCCCTGTCCTCTGCTGCTTCTCCCCGCCCCCAACACCGCCCACGTGCATGCATGCACATACACATTTCTGTCTCCCTCCGTATTCTCATTTCTCTCTTTTCCTCTTTCCCTTCCCCGCTGTCTCACAGGAGATCTTTCATTCTCCCATCTTGGGTGGGGTGCCCGCTGTGGCCAGGACAGCTGAGACAGTGGGGTGCAGGTGGGGGGGATAAAGGGAGAGCCATGTCTCACAAGCATGGCTTCCAGGACTCACTGCTGTGGTGGGGGGCACTGCAGGTGATAGAGCGGAGGGGGTGTTGTCAGCATGAGCTGGCACAACACTCCAGACTCACCCCCAGGGGCTGGCCGTCGGCACACTTATTACCAGTTCCCACAGCAGTCTTGCACTGTTCCGATGTGTGCCCTCCCACAGTCATCCAGCCAGCGTTCACTGGGCACATGCCACGTGCCGTTCCCCACACTGGGAATGCAGTGTTGAGGGTGGAACTTGCATTCTGGCAGAAGGAGACAGACCAGCCACAGACACGTAAACAGAAATAGGTCATGATTAAGTTCAAGGATGAGAATACCAAGTGAGATGTGATGGGGTGAATGGGGCCACCTTGGTTTTGGGAACTGATACTTACCAGAAACCTGGGACAAGAAGCAGACAGCAGAACAAAGACTTGGGAGAAGCAGAGAGGAGGCAGTGTGGGGCACCTGAGTCCCAGGGAGTCTGGGTCACCGAGAGGAGGTGGCTGCCCCTGCAGTTCTGCTCCCCCGCCCCTCATCAGGAGCCGCAGGGGACAAGCGCTGAACCAGTCTCCTCAGCCTGTCCCCTCTGCCAGCTCATCGTGTCTCACAGGCCAGGTGCTCCAAGCAGAGCTACGAGAGCTCAGCTTCTCCACAGGTAACACCAACCCCTAATTCATCCAGGAAGACATGCCTCTCCCCATCCTGGCTCCATCCTCTTTCACTTTTCCCCCTTCTCCCCACGTTTCCAGCCCCCTGATGCAAGTCCAGGGTCCACAGGTTCTACTGTCTGAGCCCCTACCCTTTGTGTCTACCCTCATTGACTTTTTTCCCCACACGACTCGGCGATTCCCTGTCTCACAAGTCCTGCTTCTTGCTCACCCTTTCTGCCTCCGGGTCTCTCTGCTGGTCATCCTCAGAGGTCTCAGTCCTGCTTCTCCAAGCTGAAGCCTCTCCTGCACCGCTTATCCCCAAGGCTGGACCCAGCTCCTCCGTAGTTCCCCAAAGCATAGCTGGTGCCCGGCTGCAGCGTTTAATGAAACTTTCCTAAGGGCTGGGGGTGACATGAGTGATTACAAGACAAACAGATCATCTGAAACTGAAAATTCTCTAACCAGGGAAGGAAATATCCACCTCAAGTCATAGCTGTCTCTGCCGATGGGAGACTGCCTGCAAGGAAGATACTACATCATTACTCAGAATAATACAGCCTCCTATGACGTCAGCCTCTCAGGCCAAGATGGGTTCTGGGCTTTACCTGATAATCTAAGTCCCCCAAGGGACCCCCACCCCCAGGAGCTTCTTCCCGGGGCCTCACAAACACTCTATAGGTGGTTCCTGCAGCAGGAACCTGGGCTGAGGGAGACATGAAGCTGAGGTCAGCAGTCTTTCCACTCACCAAGTGGTGAGTGTGCCCAGAGGGGTTCCTGTTTCTAATTCACGCAAAGGCCCAGTGTTAACAGCATTGCAGAGGGATACATTCCATGGCCAACTGTCAGTCAGATTTTTCGGAAGAGAGCAGATACTCAGATAAAAGAAAAATTGTGCTTATAGGGGTTTTTTGACTTTGTGGGAAGCTGAGATGAAAACTTAATGGTAGGAATAATACCCCAAATGTTGATATTATTTATAACTTCATATAAGCCTCTAAATCCTTGGGGGAAAGAAAGTGTCTTCTATCATATCCTCTTTTCTTTTCTTTTTTTAAAAATACTTATTTATTTGAGGGGCGCCTGGGTGGCTCAGTTGGTTAAGCGACTGCCTTCGGCTCAGGTCATGATCCTGGAGTCCTGGGATCGAGTCCCACATCGGGCTCCCTGCTCAGCAGGGAGACTGCTTCTCCCTCTGACCCTCCCCACTCTCATGCTCTCTCTATCTCATTCTCTCTCTCAAATAAATAAATAAAATCTTTAAAAAATATATTTATTTGAAAGAGAGAGAGCATGAGCAGAGGGAGGGGCAGAGGGAGAGGGAGACGCTGACTCCCCGCTGAGGAGGGAGCCCATTGTGGGGCTCCATCCCAGGACCCTGAGATCATGACCTGAGCCAAAGTCAGATGCTTAACTGTCTGAGCCACCCAGGTGCCCTGATCATACCCTCTTTTCCAAACAACAAACACGTTTAAGGATCTCTCTCTCACAGAAAAGTAAGCTGCAAGACATGACATTTTTTTAAATTACCACATACCTTATTCAACATTCGACATTCGACAGGGAGAGACAGTGAGAGCAGGAACACAGGAAGGGGGAGTGGAAGAGGGAGAAGCAGGCTTCTTGCAGAGCAGGGAGTCCGATGTGGGGCTCGATCCCAGGACCGTGGGATCATGACCTGAGCCGAAGACAGACGCTTAACGACTGAGCCACCCAGGCGCCCCCCTAATTGACTTTTCAAAATGAGTTTGTGTTTAACCTCTTAGCTGTATTTATTCCCTACAACTACATCCCAGAGTTTAGGCTCATTCTGAGAACTTCTCCCAAGTTTCTCCCAGGAAGAACACATCCATACGCGCGCCTGGGGAAGGGGAGGGGAGCATGATGGGCCTGGGTAAGTGGAGGGGGCGGGGGACCCCTGCTTGAGGCCGCCATGTATCGGATATTTTCTCTCTCGTGGTATCACAACAGGCTACAGATTCTACAGCTGTTCTCTCTGGCCTGTGTAAACTCTGGGCATGGATGACCATCTCCTGGGGCAAATCTGCTAAAGCGAGTATCACCAGCCAGTTAGGGTGAATTGGTCCCAGCGGGTGCCCGGGAAGGAGGCCCCCAGTGCCGCCATCTCTCCCTCAGGTAGGCTGTGGAAGCAGCATCAACAGCCCCCTGGCTTCTTCCTTCTCATTTTTTTTTTTTTAAAGATTTTATTTATTTATTTGAGACAGAGAGAGCACATGAGAGGGGGGAGGGTCAGAGGGAGAAGCAGACTCCCTGCCGAGCAGGGAGCCCGATGCGGGACTCGATCCCGGGACTCCAGGATCATGACCTGAGCCGAAGGCAGTCGCTCAACCGACTGAGCCACCCAGGCGCCCTTTCCTTCTCATTTTAAGCTACTCTCCTTAGGAAGGAGAATTCAGATTTTACCAGGTCTCCCTCCTTCAAAAGCTTCCACAGGCTGGCCATGGCTATTTATGTTCCCTAAATTAATTTTCTTTTTTTCGCCTTTTCTCCTGATGCGTCCTTAACCTAGAGCACCTTTCCTCTCCATTCTTACCATATAAATCGCACGTAATCCTCGGGGTTCGATTGAAGTGCCACCTCCTCTGTGAAGTCTCCAGTGAACAACACCCCACTTAGCATGAAATACTCCCAGGATACTTTGATTGTGATTCATATTGACCACTTACTTTTGCTTTTGCTTTATAGTAAGTTTCATGTTTTCTCTCTTGACTCTGAACCCCTTGAGGTCTGAGATTATGTTTCCTCCCCATGCTGAAAAGTAGGGGTTTTCATTATTCACTCAATTGATGTATTTAGCTGATATGAGCTCATTGCTGGACCTTTACTACAGATGGTGACTGAGCCTTTCCTCTGTGGTCCATAGAGAAGTTTCCAGCATGTGATCATCAATAGGCAGGAGGGGACTGGTCAGTGTGAGAGTGCCAAGGGAGGATTGAGACCCAGGCAATCTGCACACAGCTCTTCAAAGTGGTAGAAGCATCCAGAGGAGAGGGGCAAGTTACCCACACATGCAGCAGGCTGAGAGCATCTACCTACCATTGTCAGGCAAATGAGAGCTAGAGGATATTGGAATCTTGCTCTTTAGCCGAAAATGCCTACCATCCATAAGTGGTGATATCCTGGAGTCAAGGTCACTGGTGAACAGATCGAGCATCCATTTTATTGTATACTAAACATCGGTGGGTTGGGAGGTAGCTAGATGACTCTTCATTCATTATCTCTTTGGTATTTATGCTTAGCTCTTCAATATTTTTCAGAGCTCCATTTGTCCCTTTTTAGGAAGTGCTGAATTTAAATACTCTGGTCTTGTTTGTGGACCAGCCAAATAGAACTCTGAGGAGCCAAAGCCAGCCACGTCCTCCCCATCTTCACTGACCGACACTTGTGTATGGCCAGCGTGAATGAAGACTGTGAAGGCAAGAGGGGTACTTCAGCTGCTCCTATGTGGTCACTCCACCCTGGGTTCCTGCTCTGCTGTGTGCTCTCCCATCCAACCTCTCTGCACTGCTTGCAGGCTTCAAGTCCTAAAACACAAATCTGACCATGCTCCTCCCCTACTCCAGTCGCTGCCCTTTGTTCAGACCAAGATCAGGTTTCCTATCCTGCCATTCCTGGACCTCTGTGACCCTGCCTCCATCTCTTCCTTGTACTTTATTTTGAGGCCATGCCCAGTTTCTGGTGGTCTGCTCCATGCTTTTCATTCACCCCCATGCCCTTGCTCTTGCTTTGACTTCTTCTTGTGCTAGCCTCTCTACCTCTCTTTGCTTGTCTAGATCCAGCTTGTCTTTTAAACATCTCATCAGTTGTCATCTTCTTCAGGAGGCATTCTGGAGAACCTCCTACTATGAGTTCAATGTCTCTTGTATGTGTTCTCTCCCACTGGTACCCTGGGCCTACCCCTACCATAGCGTTGGGTGCCACTTGATATTATCTGTGTACCTGTCATCCACAGCCCATCCTGCTGCTCCTTGAGGATAGCAATTGTTATTCATTGTTGTATAACCAGTACCTGGCGAAATGCCTGGCACAAGTCAGCATTGAATAAACTCTTGTTGGATAGAATTCCAATTTCTTCTATCTTACAACTCAAAAAATCATTGTTGATTTGTTAGTTGGACTCTGCATGACATATTTTCAAAACTACAGCTACAGTGGTTCTGTTAATGTGTAAAAGTAACCCAGGGCTAGCTCGCTCTGAAAGCCGAAGAAGCTCCATTTTCTTGAAGAGCAAATGAGCTCTACCTCCCGTCCAGCACTCAGTTCTCCAAGTGCAAGGCAGCACCCGTGAGAATGACAACAGTGCCGAGTTCTCAGTCTTTGTTCAGATGGGATTTGTGGCAACAAAAAAGCCCAGACAGTTCTCAAAAGGGTCTGGGCAGAGAATCATCTTAGTTTAACAACAGGTTGGAAGAACCATGACCATCTCCTCCAGAAGTTCATGTTTGGACTCCCCAGGCTAGCTGCTTATCTCCACAATCTTTCAAGATGCCTCTTCACACTATTTGCATCATTTGTTGTATGTATCGTGGCATTCTGTTCAAGGAGTGCTCAATCAAGTTTCCTTTAAAACAATCACCTTGCAGAGGGATGTGGGGGATTCAGTCATTTATTTATATATCAACAAATATTGATTGACTACCTACGATGGGTATACATCTGTGAGAAAAAATAGACAAAAATTCTTGCCCAAGTGGAGTTTATATTCTAGTGGGGAAAACCAGGAAATAAACATTGTAAATGAGCATGTTATGTATTGTTGAAGGTAATAATCACTAATTAATAAAAATAAAAATACAATAGGGCAAGTAAGGGGGACCAGAAATATTGTAGTGGATTTTTTTTGTTGGTTGGTTGGTTGCTTGGCTGGCTGGGGTTTTTTTGTTTTTTGTTTTTTTTTAAGGGGGGAGTGATAATCTAGAAGTAATGTAGGTCTCGCAGAGAACTGAAACATTTGAGCAAACAGTTGAAGGAAATGAAGGAGGAAGCCACGTAAGTATGCAGCCTGAGAGGTGGCCAATACAAAGGCCTTAGGGAAGTTTGTACAAGGAGCCCTGAGAACAATATGGGGGATGCCGGGTGAGGGAGAGAAATAGGAGATGAGATCAGAAAAGTAACAGGTGTGCAGGGCTCAGATTACATAGAACCTAATAGGTCTTTATAAGGACTCTAGTTCATACTCTGAGATGAACAGGAAGCCATTGCCCGATTTTGTAGAGAGATGTGACGTGATCTGAGGTTATAACTGATCCCTTTGATTCTATATTGAGAATAGACTGTAGGGGGCAAGGGTGGAAGGTGGGAGATCCACTAGGAGTCTACTGCTGTTATCCAGATGGAAACTATAGAGGCTTGGACTGGTGTAGAAGCGGGGTGGTTATATTCTGTATGTATTTTTGGAAGGAGACCTAATAGGATTTCCTGATGTAGGGTATGACAGAGAGAAGTGGAGGATGATTTCAGTGTTTTAGGCCTGAGCAGCTAGAAGTGAGCTGCGGAAGACAACTGGTAGAGCATCTGTGCAAGGCGATCAGAAGTTGGACCTACCGAGTTTGAAGCGTCTATTGGATAGCTACAGGGAGACATCAAGTGGAACTTAGGTGCAGAAATCAAGAGTTCCAGAGAAAGGTCAAGCTGACGTTGTAAAGATGGTTGACATATAAATGGAGAAGAGAAGAGGTCCAGGGACTAAAAACTGGGACATTCCAATACTTTAAAGGTAGGAAAAAGAAGAGAAATCAACAGAGACTAAGAAGGAGAAAATCACTGAAGTAGTAAGAAAACCAGGAGCATCCAAAGACGAGAGAAGATACTATTTCCGGGAGAAGGAAGTGATCAGATCTCAGATGTTGCCAAAAGATCGAATAAGATGAGGACTGAGAACTGACATTGAGTTTATCAATGTGCTGGGTATTGGTGACATGGGATACTGGGTTGATTGTGTCCTCCCAAAATTCTTATCTACCCAGAACCTTTTTTGGGAATATAATCTTTGCAGATATATTTAGTTACATTAAAATGACATCATACTGGATTAGGATAGGCCCGAAATCCAAAGACTAGTGTCCTTATAATAAGAAGACCATGTGGTAAAGACACAGAGAGAGCCTACGAGGAGAATGTATGGCGACGGTGGAGCAGAGATTGGCGTGATGTGGCTACCAGCCAAGGATTGCCAGCAACCACCAGGAGCCAGGAGGAGGCAAGGAAGGATTCTTCTGGAGAGTCTTCAGAAAGAGCACGGCCCCACTGACACCTTGAATTCAGACTTCTGGCCTCCAGAACTGGGAGAGAATAAATTCCTATTGTTTTAAGCCACCCAGCTTATTATATTTTGTTATGAAAACGCTAGGACACTGATGCACTTGGTGCCTTAGCTTGGGCTGCCGTAACAAAATACCGTAGACCGGGGCTTACACAACAGACGTTTATTGCTCACAGTTCTAGAAGCTGGAAGTGAGAGGTCAGGGTACTGGCATGGCTGGGTTCTAGTGAGGACTCTCTTCCTGACTTGCAGATGGCTGTTTTCTCCCTGTGTGCTCACATGGCGGGTGAAAAGACAGAAAGAGTGCTAGCTCTCTGATGTCTCCTGTAAGGGCTCTAAGCCCATCATGAGGGCCCTACCCTCAGGACTTCTCACCCTAGTTGCCCTGCAAAGATCCCATCTGCAAATACCATCGCATTGGAGGTTAGGGCTTCAATATATGAATTTTGTGGGGTACACAATTCATTCCATAGCACTTGATAAAGCAGTCATTTTACATCTCTGTACCTTGATTTCCTCATCTGTAAAATGGGGATAATAATAGTATGCCCACCTCAGAGAACTGTGGTGAGGAGCAAGTGAATTAATAGATATAAGAGTCTTAGAATAGTTCATACTAAATGCTATGTAATATTAACTATTATAATGATTTATAAATCCAATCATTTTGTTTTGAAATTAAAACACTCATTTTCATTTGTTCTTTGTTGAATTCTCAATTAGCTCATTAACTTGATAGATTATATTTCCCTAAACTGCTAAACACTAATTTCACACTTAATCAAATTCTCTTAAACATTCCAAATTAAAGAAAAAAAAAACCTTATAATCTAGCAAATAAAATTCTCCTAATATTTAAGCACTGTTTAAGCAATCAATTGGCTAAATTCCCTAAATATTTCAAACTGAAGCCACAAATTTAAAGTGTGATTATGTCAAACGCTTCAAACATCTAACACAGTAGGGGTTAAACAAAATCGTTCTCAAGCACTTTTAACTCTTTTTTAAAATAAATTTTATTTTTTAAACAGTTTTAGGTTCACACAGAAAAACTGAGTAGCAAGTATAGAGAGTTCCCATATAACCAGTGTTTCCACATACACACATCCTCCGCCGCTATCAACATCCCCCACCAGAGTGGTCTGTGTTGTTACAATCAATGAACCTGCATTGACACCCAAAGTCTATAGTTTACATCATGATCCATTCTTGATGTTGTACATTCTCTGAGTTTGCACAACTATACAGTGACATGTATCCATCATATAATGGCAATGTATCATACAGAGTATTTTCACTGTCCTTAAGATTCTCAGTCAAGCACTGTTAACTCTTATAATGTGAATAAATAAAAAGAAACTTATACTTTTAGATTAAATTACCTTAAGCATTTCAGCATCTTAGAAAATAAATTTATAAACTTAGCATATTGGATTTTCCTGAGCATTTAAATATTAAACGTAACTAGTCAAGTTATCCTAAATGTATCTGTTGAAATCATAAATCTAGTAATTTTTACTATATCATATTATTAAGCACTTACCTCAAAAACGTAAAGTGGAATTGTGTTCACAGAATGGGTTATTACACTGAAATAAATATAACCTACACAAAAGCATTATCACTTCATCATTTAGAGTTCTTGTTTGTTCTACCTTTCTGGTATTACAAAGTTAATTTTCCGAAGAGCAGGGAGGAGAATTATTAGTTCTTCAGTGGCAACTGAGACTACAGATGGCCATTCAGAGGCCTGAGTCCCAAATTGCAAAGGTTAGATACCTGTGTACAGACGTGGGAAAGGGCTGGATTGCCCCCCGGAAAATGTCACCAGAGCTGTGCATTCGCAAGGCAAGGCCCTTCTTCTAGCTGGCTTCTGCTAGCTGTGCTGTCAGTGGGAGATAACACCAGGCTTTTTTAGTGGGATTTCATTTCACAATCCAATGTGTCTCATATATCCTAGGAACACTTCAACTTGCACCCTGATCCAATTGTTTTTATAACTTTTTTTCCTTTTTCTTCCCTGATTTGGGTAGATGGAATTCTGTGGGAGCATGCATGCACACATATACACACTCTGCTTCTTCCCACCACCATCCCAGAACAGCTACAGTCAAGCTACTTTTTTTTTTTTTTAAGATTTTGTTTATTTATTTGAGAGAGAGAGAGAGCAAACACCAGCACGGGAAGGGAGAGGGAGAAGCAGACTCTGCTGAGCAGGGAGCCCAGTCCCAGGACCCTGGGATCATGACCTGAGCTGAAGGCAGACGCTTAACCGCCTGGATCACCCAGGTGCCCCTACGGTCAGGCTTCTTAATGAGACTTCATTTACTCTCTTTTCTTGCTCAGTGTCCTGTTTCTCTGGTCCTTTACTGACAACTGCAAGCTCTTCAAGAGTAGGATGTGCATCCGTCATCTTTATGTTTCTAATGGTCCGCACATTGGCCTGGTGCTCAACAAATGTTTGCGGAATGAATTAATGAATAAATGTTAACACATTGAAAACTTGGAGTAACAAACTCCAGACATCCTCTCTGCAACTCCATCAGGTATGCAACAATTCCCTGACTCGTCCCCTCATCTGAAAACTCTGACAGCACCCGTGTCGCGTACCTTTTTAATGACACGTCACTTCCAGCCCTTCTCGCTTGTTTCTGAGGAACCTTGTCAGGACAGTCTACGTGTCACACACGCTGACACTCACCGCCTTTCCGCTGAAGCTTGACTTGACAGTGGGTCTTAGTGCACTTTCCTACAAAGTCTGGAATGTTTGAAGTTACTCTCTGGGGGCGCCTGGGTGGCTCAGGTGGTTAAGCGACTGCCTTCGGCTCAGGTCATGATCCTGGAGTCCCTGGATCGAGTCCCGCATCGGGCTCCCTGCTCGGCAGGGAGGCTGCTTCTGCCTCTGATCCTCCCCCTCTCATGCTGTTTCTCACTCTCTGTCTCTCTCTCAAATAAATAAATAAAATCTTAAAAAAAAAAAAAAGACATAGTTTATCTTCTACTTCAGAAGGGACATCTCAACATATCCCAAAACATAATCTCAGAAACTTCATGAAGGTGTCAGATCCTAAGAATTTCTGTGTTTCGGGGTGCCTAGGTGGCTCAGTTGGTTAAGCGACTGCCTTCAGCTCAGGTCATGATCCTGGGGTCCTGGGATCGAGTCCTGCATCGGGCTCCGTGCTCGGCGGGGAGTCTGCTTCTCCCTCTGACCCTCCCCTTCTCATGCTCTCTCTCTCTCTCTCATTCTCTCTCTCAAATAAATAAATAAAATCTTTAAAAAAAAAAATAAGAAAGGTTGGGGCGCCTGGGTGGCTCAGTTGGTTAAGCGACTGCCTTCGGCTCAGGTCATGATCCTGGAGTCCCGGGATCGAGTCCCGCATTGGGCTCCCTGCTCGGCAGGGAGTCTGCTTCTCCCTCTGATCCTCCCCCTCTCATGCTCTCTGTCTCCCATTCTCTCTCTCAAATAAATAAATAAAATCTTTAAAAAAAAAAAAAAGCTACTCTCTGAATTGAAAATCCTTTTTAGAAAGGTGCTGTGAGGGAGTTGGCATTTTGGTGGGGTGGCGCGGACGATAACTTGCCATGCTGGGCATGGTACTCAAGAGCATACGTTTGGAACCATAAACACACGATGGCAGATGCTGGCTCTGCCATTCACTACCTTTGTTATTTGGCCTTTCTTGGACTCAGTTACCTCTGTGAAAATGTGATTGTAGTATCCATCACAGAGGGTCCAGGTGAGCATTGAAGATCAGCTCTGCAGAGCTCTTAGGATAGAGCAGAGTGCTTGAGTGCTCCACAAAGAGTGGCTATTACCCAAGTGGACTCTCCTTTTCCAGCTGTCGCCCCAGCCCCCGGCTGAGAGTACAGTCACATTCACACTTCTTTAACACGATTCTTAAACGGGTGAGAGGCAATGAAGAACAAAAATGCCCTCTTCGGGGAAAGAAGAAAGAAGCTAATCAGATTCTAAGCAGGGGGGGCATGAGGTTTCCTCATATATTTTGCAAAGCAGGGTTAAGTAATAGTCAACAAAATCACGAGATTTGTATGGTTTTTAAATAAAAATTTGAAACACGAGGATAACCATAATGAGCCCATGTAAGACTGAATCATGTAGAGTCACTTCAATTTCTGACAAGCTTCTTAGTTCAAAGATACTTCCTGTGATCAAAACCCATTTTCAAATTCGCGAGAAGATATTATCTAATGATCCACCCAATCTTTTCATGTTCTTAATTTGGGGTCAGTTTCAATGGCCTGTCTCACATCAGCTGCCATTTCTGTGATCAAAAGTTCACTTCACATGACAGTTTTCATTGAGATTGTTCTCATCTTTGGTTTCAATTCAATTTAATTCAAATGGGATCTGTATGTCTTGGGACAATTGAATTCACTTCAGTTCCCCTCTGTTCTGATAAGATTGTAACCGCTACTTCCTATTGATGCCACTGAAGTTCCTGATGACTTCCAAAGCCCTGGTGCTGCCGGGGAGGCCACCGGTCACATAACAAGGACGCTGCCGCTTCTGCCCCCTGAGGTGGGCCTGGTGCCAGCCCTGGAACCAGTGTTGGCACCACCATTGCTGTCTCTGGTCTCTACCACCCCGTCTCCCCACCAAAACCCTACTGGGTCAGTGCTCTTCTAAACTCTGCAAAAGTCTTTCCTTACACCTCAGTTTATAGAAATCTTGGGAAGCAGCCCATTCGGTTGTAAGGGTTTGGAAAGGTGTTGTGATTTGCTTATTTTGTTTTCTTTGGCTGAGTTTTTCCAGGCTTTCCCCCCGACAGAAGGCAGAAGGTGTTGGGCCACAGCACCCTTCACCCAGGCCACACTCAGAGTTGCCCTTCTCCCGTAACAACTGCTTTTTTCCCAACTGAATTGTATAGCTGACTTGCCCTAGGAGAAGTTCATTTCCAAGAAGCTTCTCTTGAAAGGCCCCCGGTAGAGATGACCCTACCATTCCGCCAGACCTGGAAACACCTTTATCCTGTCTTCTTGTGGGCTGGCAGGCCAAAAACATTCTGGGGCCTTTGTGGCACTGTCCAGAGTAGGAACACAAAGGATACTGGGACCAGCCAGGATCAGAGCCCGGAAAATAAACCCAGCTAAAGAAGAGCGAGACCCAGCTAAAGAAGAAGAGATTAGGCCCCTCCACAGTATTCCCAGGGACTGAGTTTGATTCCAGCTAATTGCATGCACAAGGAAACTCCCCAGGTGAGCAAAACCCAGCTACGGAGGTCAAGTCAGAGCTGTACTATAATTTGGCCCCTGGCAGCATGGTCTCTGCTAATGGTAGCCCTGGGTGTGGAGACTGGTAAAAGATTGGCTAGAGTCCCAGCCCAGCCCTCCAAGCAGGCTTCAGATAAGGCCCTAACACACCAGGTACAGAGGTGGTCCCTGAGGCTGGGAACTTGGGGAGAGCTCTCCCCAAAGCAGTGTCAAGGGCCTGCTCAAATGGAAAGAAGAAACTAAGGTCAGAACAGGGAAGATTGAGGTTGTGCCTAGAGCTCAGGGGGCAAATGAAGCACACACACAGGTCACTAGCCAGCGGAGTCCAGAGAAATGGAATGATAAAGTCAGAAGCCATGAGTGGACTGTGGCACCCACTGCATGCTCCTGACTCAGACTAGGGTTTCTTAAAGTTCCTTCATCTGATTTAGAGTACCTGGAAAACCAAGGCAGAAGCTCAGATGTGTAGACAGGACTTACAGAGTGAATTTAGGAATGACGTAATTGCTGACGCATAGGCTTTGAATTAGAAGCCTTGAGTTCAAATCCCAGCTCTGACACTTAGTAACAGTGTGACTTTGGGCAAATTAATCTTTCTGTATCTTTGTGTCCGCCAGTAAAGAACCTCATAGGTTCTTTCTAGGGTCCTTTTAAGGATTTGTAAAGTTCCTGTCCTGGTGCCTGGCACATAATACACACTCAAACACTGAAGGAATATGGTACATGGCCTAGTTGGCTAATAGCAGCACAACCAACTCTGGTGGGGCTAAGCCGGTTGACAGTTTGCCTTCCCAGACAAGAAGGCCTCAGGGATTGGCAAGCTGTCCTGTAGATAGGGGTCTCACCACTGAGAGAAGGGGCTCTGGGAAGATCCTGCCAGATGGGGGTGGTGGGCTGGGAAGGAGAGCCCTTCATAGAGTGCTTCAGAGCATCAGCTGGTCTGGGAAGGTTGTTTTGAATCACAATATAAGACAAATACCCATTCACATTTTCCTTCTAGACTCAGGGGTACGGTACGCCCACAGCCAGGGGCACACTTCAGAGTCAAGGGTTAAGCCAGACATGGCTGTCCATCTGCTCTAAGTTAGAGCCTCACATGTGAACACTAGATCTGTGAAATGCAGTCCATATATTCGTTTCAGAATGTTTGTGGCTCTCCCGTAGTTAATATATATCTATTTCGTTATTGCTGTGTCCTTGGGAGTGACTCTGGTTTTCTGTCTGGGCCAGCAGCATTAATACCCTTAATCTGTTTTGGAACATGCCCTGAGTTTAAATTAAATCGATGCTGCACTGAGTGTGAAACAGGAGAGATCCTGCTGTTCTAAGTCTGGGCTCCACTGAAAGAGCCCATCCTTCACAGCTTGAAAACCAGGAATGGATGATGCACCACACAGACACCCCACTCCACTCCCCAGCCTTACTTCCTCCCCCTCTACTCCTCACACCAAAGTCTGCCTGTTCCTCCAGTGGGCTATACACCTCGTCTGCCTTTGTGTCTTTGTATGGGCTCTTTCCTCTGCCCCAAGTGGCCTTCCCTCCTTCTCTCCTGATGGACTCCCCTTCAGCCTAAATGCCCCAGCTTGACTTACCTTTCAGAATCCTCTCTGTAGACCTCCTCAATCCCCTCGTCCTTCTTTGCTCCTACGCATTCTCTGCACACCTCTCTTACTCACCTTCTCACCTTGTAACTTCTCCCCCTGTAAGCCCTTTGAAAGTGGGGTATATGTCTTACTCGTGGTGTCCCCAGCATCTCGGGGATACTCTGTGTCCCCAGCATCTATCATGGTGCCTGGCACTTGTTTGGTACACATTAAAAATATATGAATGATGACTACAGCTTTGTAGTATATCTTGAGACCTGGAATTCTGATACCTCCAGCTTCGTTCTTCTTTTTCGAGATTACTTTAGCTATTCGGGGTCTTCCATGGTTTCATACAAATTTTAGTATATATTCATCCTAGTTCAATGAAAAATGTTATTGGTATTTTGATTGCACTGAATCTGTAGATGGTTTGAGGTGGTATGGACATTTTAACAATATTAATTCTTCCAGTCCATGAGCATTGGGATATCTTTCCATTTGTTTGTGTTGTCTTCAGTTTCTTTCATCAGTGCTTTAGTTTTCAGAGTGCGGGTCTTTACCTCCTTGGTCGCATTTACTGCTGGATCTTTTATTCTTTTTGGTGTAACTGTAAGGGGATTGTTTTCTTAATTTCTCTTTCTGCTACTGTCTTATTAGTGTATAGAAATGCAACAGATTTTTGTATATTAATTTTGTATCTTACAGCTTTACTGAATTCATTTATCAGTTCTAATAGTTTTTTAGTAGAGCCTAGGGTTTTCTATACATGATATCATGTCATCTGCAAATAGTGAAAGTTTTACTTCTTTCATACAAATTTGTCTTCCTTTTATATTTTTTTAAAGATTTTATTTATTTATTTATTTGACACAGAGAGAGAGAGAGCACAAGCTGGGGGAGCAGGAGAGGGAGAAGCAGGCTCCCCGTTGAGCAGGGAGCCTGACGCGGGGCTCGATCCTAGGACCCTGGGATCATGACCTGACCTGAAGACAGATGCTTAACTGACTGAGTCTCCCAGGGGCCCCCTTTTATATCTTTTTTTCTGATTGCTACAGCAGGACTTTCTTACTATGTTGAATAAAAGTGGTGAGAGTGGACATTCTTTTTCTAATCTTAGAGGAAAAGCTCTCTGTTTTTCACCACTGAGTATCATGTTAACTGTGAGTTTGTCATATATGGCCTTTATTATGTGGAGGTATGTTCCCTCTAAGCCCCAAAAGGTATGGTACTGACACAAAAACAGACACATAGATCAATGGAACAGAATAGAAAGCCCAGAAATAAACTCATGCTTATCTGGTCACTTAATCTATGACAAAGGAGGCAAGAATATACAATGGGGAAAAGACAGTCACTCCAATAAATGAATGCTGGGAAAACTGGACAGCTACATGCAAAAAAATGAAACTGGACCACTTTCTTACACCATACACAAAAATAAACTCAAAATGAATTAAAGACCTAAATGTGAGACCTGAAACCATAAAATTTTAGAAGAAAACATAGGCAGCAATTTCTTTGACATTGGCCTTAGCAACATTTTTCTAGGTATGTCTCCTCGGGCAAGGGAAACAAAAGCAAAAATAAACTATTGGTACTACACCTAAGTAAAAAGTTTTTGAACAGTGAAGGAAACCATCAACAAAACAAAAGGCAACCTACAGAATGGGAGAAGATATTTACAAATGATATATCCAAAAAAAAGGTTAATATGCAAAATATATAGAGAACTTCTATAACTCAACACCAAAAAACCCCCGCAAATAATCCTATTACAAAACGAGCAGAGGACCCGAATAGACATTTTCCAAAGAAGACATACAGATGCCCAACAGACATATGAAAGGATGCTCAATATCACTTATCATCAGGAAAATGCAAATCAAAACCATAGTGCAATACCGCTTTACACCTGTCAGAATGGCTAGAATCAAAAACACAAGAAATAACAAGTGTTGGTGAGGATGTGGAGAAAAGGGAACCCTCGTGCACTGTAGGTAGGAATGCAAACTGGTGCAGCCACTGTGGAAAACAGTATGGTGGTTCCTCAAAAAATTAAAAATAGAAATACTATATGATTCAGTAATTCCACTAAACTCCAAAGAAAATTCCAAAATTCCAAAGAAAAACGAAAACACTTAATTTGAAAAGATATATGTATCCCTATGCTTATTGTAGCATTATTTACAATAGCCAAGTTATGGAAGCAGCTCAAGTGTGGTATAGGTGTGTGTGTGTGTGTGTGTGTGCGGGTATACACACACACACACACACACATACTTGATGGAATATTATTCAACCATAAAAAAGAGTGAGATATTGCCATTTGTGACAACATGGAGGACCTAGAAAGCATTATGCAAAGTGAAATTAAGTCAGACAGAGAAAGACAAATACCATATGATTTTACTTATATGTGGAATCTAAAAAACAAAAAACATGAACAAGTAAAAAAAAGACTCTTAAATACAGAGAACAAATTGGTGGTTGTCAGAGGGGAAGCAATGGGGGATGGGTGAAATAGATAAAGGGGATTAAGAGATACAAACTTCCAGTTATAAAATAAATAAGTCGTGGAGATGAAAAGTACAGCATAGGGAATATAGTCCATAATATTATAATAACATTGTATGGTGACAGATGGTGACTACACTCATCCTGGTGAGCACTGAACAACGTATAGAACTGTGAATCAATATGTTGTACACCTAAGACTAAAATAACACTGTATGTTAATTATACTTCAATTTAAAAAAAATAAAAATATGTATATGGATGAAAACCAAAGCATTCTTTTTGTTTCTTCTTCCTACAGAAACGATGACTATTGGTAAGAGGATTGTTTTGTGCCAAGGACACAGTGGGACAACCACCTTACAAAGATCTTAAGTAACTTTTCCCATACAACAACACCCGGACGACTCCAGTGACCAAATGCTGAGCTGTAACCACAGCAATAACTGGCCCTCTTTCTGAATTAGGTTTGGTGAATATGAATGGTCTGGCCATCTTTCAGTGGCCTAAGGTGGTGTGCTACGGGGGAAGCACGACTGTCATGGCCAAGAACCAAGATCGGACTATGGAAGAAACCACGTGACGTAGTGAGAATACTAAGAGTACCCTAGAGCGCTAGGACTCTTTGTGATTAACGTGAGGCCCTTGGTGATGGGGTCATAGCTCCTGCCCTGGCAACGTCATTCTGACACGATGTTATTTGCTTGAATGCCCTGGAAGGACAGAATATTTAAAAGTGTATCCAGGTGCTAAATAGGCAGCGGATCTAATTCACACTGGACTACCTTTGAGCTGATAACTGTCTTCAGAAAATCATGTTACCCCAGGAAGTGCCCCAGCTTTGCAAGGAATAGCCCCAGGAGAGTAAGAGGATACGCAGGCTGTTCCCCTGGAGAAAATCTGGTGCAAGGAGGGCTGATTCACAGCAAATTCACTGCCCCCTCCCATGCACATGGCAGAGAGGACCGGTTGATCATAACCCTTTCTTGTGCTAAACCCAGATTCTGAGGAGTCAGAATCCCAGACAGTATTTTCTAGATGGCCAGCAGCCACTTCCTGGCAACTGGTGTTGACATTAGAATGAAAGTTACTTGCCATCTATGTTAGAGAGGCATGCGTCTCAGTGGCGTAAGCGTTCTGGAATACCCTTTTCCAGGCATAGCTGTCCACTGGGGAACAGCCGCAGGTGTACCATTGTGTGAGATAAGTTGACGGAGAGGTAACACAACCCTCCCCCTGAGGAAGGCACCACTTTGGGGTCTTCTCGGCCTGCATGCTCTCTGGGGTATTTCCATATGCAACAGCCTGGAGGCATTAGCCGTGGGCAGCCACAGACAGGCTTCCTTTCACTTCCAGACACATATATCACTTTCACAGCACTTGGGGAACGGAGATACCTACAAGAGTGAAGGTCAAGGGCTCTCCCCAGGTATCGCATTCATTACTCAGCTTCCTCTGTGACCCCATCAGCCAGCCCACCGCCGGCTCTGCTCCTCATCCTCATCGCCTCTGCCTCCATACAAAGGAAACCAAAGGCCTTAGTGTCCCTTGGGGCGGGGAAAGAGGGGTGGCCGTTACCTAGTGGCCCTCTCTCTCCCATTATGAGTGCAAGGTGCCCCAAGCACACATTGCACCACTTCTCTAAGATAACGTCCTGGGAAGCTCATTGTCTTCATTTGAATTAACATTTCACTGTGGGACTGCGTGGGTGGAAGCAGGATCATTGCATGTCTTCAGAAAGTTCTTACTGCCGCAGCTGCCTGGTGTAAGACACTCGACCCTGATCTCACATCTGAAAAGGAAAGAGGCCTTCGGTTGTGTGAGGCAGTGTTACTACACTCCAGCTTCCCGCGTTCCCCAGCCTGCCTAGTCCATTTCCATCTCTGATTGGCTTTCAACCACCAGGATCCAAAGAGAACCCAAGGTTCTGCCAACGTCCGATGATGTGAGAAGAATTTGACTTTCCTTGCCCAAAGTTCCACCCTGCCTGTTCCTCCCCAGTCAGACATCCTCCACCGTACCAGTGTTTCGAACCAAAGCGTGAAGGACATGTGCCAGCAGGATAGCCAGCAGAAATACTGTCTCTAGAGCCAGGCAGATGAGCCCAGAAGAATGGTCCCAGAGAAACCGGACTGGCCCCCATAGGTATCAGGCAGCCATTCCAATAAACTTGGCCCTGAGAGCCTGGGTAGGAGATCCTGGGGCAGCTGTGCCTACTGTTGCCCCCACCCCCGCCCAACCCCCCAAAGATCTTCCTGCCCAGAGAGCTAGCAGCCCTGGGTACTACTGAGTCTGTTACTGGCGGGTTTGTACGAAACGGAAGGTGGCTTTACAGGGGCCAGCAGGCAAAGAAGCCTGTCTGCGTGGCAGGCAGGTGGCTTTGTGTCTAGAAAGCTTTGCCCAGCCAGTCCAGCTGTGGCCAGAAGCTGCTTTTGAATTTGAACTCCCTGAGCCCATCTGCAACTCTGTCTCTGTTCTCTTGCATTCTGTTTGGTTTCCCTTTAGTTTCCTAGTAAATGTTCCTTTTGAAAAATTCCAACCTTGTCTCATTGAACTTGGGGGGGAGGGGGTTCTCCAACATCTTTCCCAGAATGGAGAAGGAAATTAACATGCCTTGAAAAAATGGAAATGGCAGTGAGAGGGTCAGATCTTAGGAAAAGTTACCTTGGGGAGAGCTGGTGTCAAGAGATGGGAGAGGCCAAGTGTCTCCCCCACCCACCTGGCACGGATTCTCAGCCCCTTCCTCTCGCTGCCTTTGTCTTCAAGCTGATCTGCTTTGGATGCATGTAGCTGCCAAAGCATCTCCCCACCAGCGCACTGGGCACATTTAGCGGGTGATATGATGTCCAGGAAGTACACTGCTGCGTGACCAGAGGAGGAATAAGGGAGGGAAGGGCAGGAGTGGTTTCTATAGTGTGGTTTCTAGAGTTTTCAAAATGCTCCAACATCATGGCTCTAAATGGAATGACTTAGTCCTCATGATTACCAATAGAACTAAATTTCTATGAAAAGAAGAAAGTCTTGCATGTTCTCATACTTAAGCCGAGGACACTGACCAAAGACAGACACGGAAAGCTCTCCTCATGGCCATCCTGTCGTGCGCCTGTGGATGTTGCAGGTATCTGTTGCTGCACAACAAGCACTACAGAGCTTGCTGATTTAGAGGGAAAGTTATTATCCTTCATGGTTATGTGGGTTGGCTGGGCTTAGGTGGTTGCTCTCTCTTGGAGTCTCGTGGCTGCTCTCAGATGGCAGCTAAGGCTGCATCTGAATGCCTCACAGGGTAGAATATTCCTGATGGATTCGTCACTCACACGTCTGGCTCCTTCTCTGGAATGACTGGAACAGCGGGATGCTGGTTGGGCATCTCTTGCCACAGGATTAGCTTGGGCTTCCTCACAACATGGAGGTGTCAAGGCGGTCAGACTGTTTGCATAGCACTGGCTTCCCCCAGAGCCAGCATTGCAAGTGGTCCCAGTAGATGCTGCACGATTCTTCTAAATAACCTTCCAAGTAACAGAGTCATCCCTGCCACACACTGCTGGTCACGAGCAAGTCATCACATCGGGCCAGCCTAGATTTGGGGGAAGGGATTACACAAGAATGGAATCTGAGCAGGTGTGGCTCACCAGGGCTACTTTGGAAATAGCAGGGGCTGAGTGGAGAGGGAGGTGACACTGAGTCAGAGGGCTTCCTGGATAGCTGTCACTTGAAAAGCATATGCAATGCTTAACCTGCACATGGGTGGGGTGAGTGGGGCAGTTATAAGGGGGAGAGCGGGAAGGGCTATCCATGGACACTGGCATAGAGCAAAATCTAAAGAGAAGCAACTGGTTATCACTGATACAGAACTTACAATGTCACAAGGAACTTTGGAGGAAAAATATGATTATCATCATTCTACAGAAAGCTCAAAAGCTTAAGTTGGATGCTTTCCTCTCCCTTCATCTCTAAGCCAAAGGGACATGGGCCACAAAGGCTGTCCCCTTATGTCATTGCTAAACTCCATCATAGGATAGATTTCTTCATGAAGGCTGGAGGAGCGTTGCCAGACTGTTAAAAAAGTATATTTAACAGTAAGAAGGTTATCGATGATAAACACCACTGCATCTTATAGTTTATAACACATGGTATTGCTTTTTCTTTACTTTTTGAAAATTCAACTGTTACTCCAAACAGTAAAGGTAGTAAAAAAAAAAAAAAATTACTGTCTTCTTGGCTCAATACTAAATTTATTATAGCTATTAGTCCAGTAATTATCAATTGCATTAAAGCTATTTCCAAACTAGCATCTGACAGAGTAATACTAATAGTTTTTCCTATCAAGTGAACATCATCTGAAGACACTGATTTTAGCACAATTTAGATAAAATTCTTTTTGCATGGCTGCAGTATCTGGATTGGAACTTATCAAAGAGGGGTAATTTCTCTAATTTACCAAACTCAAAGCTGTCAGAGAATAATAAATACCTGAAGATACTTATGTTCAGGGCTTCACAGATGAGCTTATGGACTATGTAAACTGGTAAATAAACCTTCCAGAAACAAGTGGGGTTTTTAATATTTATTTATTTATTTATTTATTTATTTATTTATTTATTTATTTATTTGAGAGAGAGAGCAAGAGCGAGGTGTGAGGGAGGGGCAGAGGAAGAGGGAGAAGCAGAGTCCCCACTGAGCGAGGAGCCCAATGCCAGATTGGATCCCAGGACCCTGGAATCATGACCTGAGCCGAAGGCAGCCGCTTAACCGACTGAGCCACCCAGGCGCCCCAGAAACAAGTTTTTTATCTTCATTTTAAAAGAGTAATGATTTTTAAAATGTATTTCCCCCTCAGAAGTTTTTAGAACTGAATCAGAGATTTCAAATATAAAGTTTCCAACAATCATTACCTTAAAAGTGTGCTAGAAAGTGCAAGCAAGAGAAGAACCCAGTGAAGAAAAACAATGCTGTAAACTGTTCGTTTTTTAAAGGGAAACAAATGTGCCAGCCCTGTCTGCATGTGTACCAACTCCCACGGGAGCTCGGCTAAGGACTCACTGGGCCTGCTGGCTCCAGCAACATTCATGAACTTCCCTAACCAAGCGGCAAGTCTGCATTATGGTCAACATTATGGGTACTATTTTTCAGTTATGGTCAGTGTTTTCTGGATGCAAAGAGCAAATACAAAAATGTCTTATTGAGACTAAGACGCGGGCAGCCCTGGGCCAAGCCCCATGGAGAGAAACAGTATGTCTTGGCTCCTCTTTAAAAAGGAGGAGGAGCTGTTGTGTGCTCCTTTTCAAATTAGAACTCTGGGGTTGGAAGTACTTCGACCGGGCGCCTGGGTGGCTCAGTTGGTTAAGCGACTGCCATCAGCTCAGGTCATGATCCTGGAGTCCCGGGATCAAGTCCCGCATCGGGCTCCCTGCTCAGCGGGGGGTCTGCTTCTCCCTCTGACCCTCCTCCCTCTCCTGCTCTCTGTCTCTCATTCTCTCTCTCTCAAATAAATAAATAAAATCTTTAAAAAAAAAAAAAAAAAAAGAAAGTACTTCGACCAAAGTAAATATTTTTCCAAAGTAGGTATTGGTTTTACCTTGCTCTCTGTGAAGTTAAGTGAAACCTTATGTTGAACAGCACTGGTAGGTTTCGAAAAAATTGTATTTGTTTGAGTAGAATGAACCAGAAGACGTGTAAACTTTGCCTTCCAGTGTTTTCCACACTTGAAAGGCACGTTGAGGTGCCACTGGTCTTGTAGGGTTGGCGGGAGGAAGCTGCCTGGGTGGATCCCTGGCCCGAAATTGGGCTCTTAACACCTGTGGGCCCCCCCTCCGCGAGTCCTGGCCCAGTGAGTCTCAGGCCTTGCAGTAGCAGTCCACTTAGCAACTCTGACAAAACCTCTGGGGCTTCTGGGGTGGGATAATGCCATTTGGGCAGCAACTGCCACTTGGTTTTGATTCTCCCCAATCTGACAGGTGGCCCTTTGGTCCCCAAAAATGCAAAGCAAGGAAGAATGTACCATGTCACCAAACAGAATAACAAGGACAACCACTGTGTGTGTGTGTGTGTGTGCGCTTGCGCATGCAGGGGTGCAGGGGAGTGGGGGCCCCCAGCATCTAGAGCCAGCCCAAGTGCAGTGTTCTGAATTTTTTTCTACATTTTCAAGTTTATTGATCTTAGATTTTTAAGGGGAATAAAGATGGAATTTCAAACAATGTAAACAATGGACTTAAAAGAAATCCAAAGGGTATATCTGTGACTTTAAAGAGTCCCACAAAACCAGAAAACTTAGGTAAACCATTCAAGCATTTATTAGATCTGATAGGCCAGATATTGACATTTGGCTGAACGGCTCTACTCTGTCATTTCCCTTTCCATGGAGAAGTAGCTGTCGTGGGCGCCTTCTTAAGGACTGTAAGTTCCTGTGTGCCAAGCCTCAGTGGGACCCACAAACCCTCGGTTCCTTTCTAGTTCAGAAGAAGAGAGAGTCTACTTGGGCAGGCTCAGGAAACCTCAGCATGGTCTTTATGTCTCCTCATGTTTCCATGAGGAGGGTGGGTCCTCGTGGAGGAAGGCGTTTGTATAAATGAGGGAAGAATTCATGACCTTCTTTGCTCCAGGGGACAATGTAAAATCACTAGTTTGGGAAAGGCAGATTTCAGGCTTGAAGCTATAATTATGTGGGGGTTAAGGACCAGGAAGAAAGGTTAACTAAACTTTTACCCGCCACTTGAAACTATTCTAGTGCGTGATCTCGCCGCTTTGGTTCTAACTGTAAAACATTTGCCTTTTTCTGGTGGACAGAAGCAGTGGTTAGAGACCAGCTGGCCCTATAAGATGCAGAAGGATCTCAAATTGGCTACCTCCTAGCAGAGTGCTGGTTGGAGACGGCCCTGCCCTGTGGTGGGTGAGGCTGAGGATCTACCCCGTCACTGACCAACACTAACTCCCAGGCCTCACCTTCCTAATACACCCTGGTCCTCTAGGATTCCTGCCCAGACCCTTGTCAGTCCCTAGTGCAATCAGATTAGACATACCTGAGAGAGGAAGAGTGGTGCCCTGGTGGGTGTACTTGGCTCCCACTCTTCTGGGCTTAAGAGGACTTTGGCAATCGTCAAAGAGCTCAAGCATACAACGGAAACGACACGGGACTTTCTGCCTTCACTCAGCCTTTTCCTTCGTGGTGCTCGGGATCCCTACTGTACCCCATGGTGCTCTGGGTCCCCACTGTCTATGTGCACACACACACCAGCACAAATACAATTATTGTGCGGGAGTATTCAGAAGAGGCTAGTACAGAGCTTCCTGTCCCTCCTAGGCAGAAGAAAATGATTGAAGAGAACATGGCCCCCTGCAGAGCTGGGAGACTTGACCTTGACATCTCTGTAACAAAGAGCTCTCTGGGTCTTTGAGAAATTGCTGCACAGAAATATCAGAGCTAAGGCAAGGCTTCATGAGTGCACTTGCCCACCTAGCACAAGTAGCCCAGTTCTTTCAAAGCCTCTTACCTCCTTAGATACCCATGACCCTCGGTCATAGCAGCTCTCTACTCTCATATTATCCAAGAGTCTACATGACACTCACCTCCATAAGCCAGTCTTCAGCCAGGAAAAAGCATCACTGCAGATGACGGCACCTCTCAAGGGCCACAATATGTGGGTTCAAGAAAGGATCGTGTCAGAGACTACAGCATCACGTGTAGGGTTTGTCAGGCTACCATCTTTGGGGAAAGATCGCCATTCATGGGTAATACAATGGACCCTTGAACAATGTGTGGGGTAAGGACAATGACACCCCCACACAGCCAAAACCCAACTTTAACTCCTAGTAGCCGACTGTTGATGACAGGCCTTACCAATAACGTAAGTAGTTGATTAATATATTTTGAATGTTATATGTATTATATACTTTATTCTTACAATGAAATAAACCAGAGAAAAGAAAATGTTATCAGAAAAATCATAAGGAAGAGAAAATACATTTACCGTACCACAGCGTAAAAAGCCCACGTATAAGTGGACCCACCCAGTTCAAGCCCATGGTGTTCAAGGTCAGCTGTTGTTGTTCAAGGATCAGGAATACTGAGCAAGGACCAAGAGGTAGCACGATGTAAGGGACCCACGGTCCAGGGCTTTGCCCCTGCCCCTGAAGCTGAGGTCACTTCTGTGGCTCTCAGCTTCTTCTCACGTGAGAAAGTTTTGGACCAGTGTGTTCTGTGCTCTTCCACCTGTGGTCTGTGTATCTCTGAGTCTGAGGAACTGACAGGAAGCTGTGTAGCCGGGGTGGGGCCTGTGCAGTCCTAGAGTCCTTTGCCCAGAAACCCAAGTGCACACTAACCCTGGAGGAGGGTTTTCTCTGCTTTCCAGAGGCCCTGGGCTCTCTCCCCACCCCTCCCATTGTTTCTCACTGGGTCTTCATTTGTAACAAATGATCTGAAAGGAATTTGATTTCGGGAATTACCTAAATCCCTTTTAATGATCAGTGATGTCTAGTGCAGATCCTAACACCAGGACTGGCCCTCCAAGCAGAGGAAACTCCATTTTGGATTCAATACCCATACAGATTCTCTCCGTATACCCCAAAGAACTCATCAGACTCCTATGAGTAAGCCGGAGGGAGGGAGAGGGCCACAGCCAAGAGCTCCCCAGAAGAAGGACTTCCTGATGAAGAAGCCGGTGTTAGATGAAGAGGGAAAGACAGTCTGGGTGGTTGGTTCTCAGTCGGGCAGGAGAAAGGGAGAATGCAGAGCAGCCTCTTTCCCTGGCCTGCTTCCTCCAGCAACAGCCTATAATCCCTCACCTCAGGCTGTGATAAAAATCTTTATCCCGGGAAACTCATGGATTTGTCCACAGCCCCCACGGCTCAACCCTGTGCTCCTGATATATCAAGACAGAGGTGTCTGGGCGGGGACCAAGAGCAGGAAGCTGCCTTCTCCAAACTGCAGAATTCACACAAACCAACACTGCCCACCCACCGAGCCCACATGGGATGGGCCTGAGATGTGAATTTCTAGAGCCTGAGGCTCTGTAGACTGCAAGAACGTTTTTGAATATAAAACCACTCAGTCCCTTCTATCGATTCAGTCAGTCTGATTGAGAATATCGATCAAACTTACTGGGGGGAGGTGGAGAGGAGGAAGAAAAGAGAAAGCTTATGGGCACTTTTTGTAGATGGAATATATTCCCATTCAAATATAAAAAGGAAAATGACTACCATCTTAGCCATAGTCAGGTAACTGCCGAAAAAGTGTCTGCCCTCTAGTGGCTAAAGCCTCAAACAAGTATTTTGCACAAAATGGCCTCACTTTCTTGGGGACCTCTGCCACAGAGACCAAGGGTAAGTCTTGAGCTGGAGAAGACACGGAGCCTGTGTAAGACCCAGCTTTCCCACACACGCTGCCCAGCCCTGGCCCTGGGGCCTGCTTAGTAAGGAGGCCTTGCAGGGGACCGTCAAGCAACATGACGTCATCTCCTGGCCAGGGAGTCTTCTACAGCTGCTCCCACAGCTCTCGCACCAGCAGGAGGCACTGATCAGTCCCCTCCCTGCAGTCCATCCATCCCCCACTGCCAAGCCTCCCCAAGCTAAGGGAATGTCGGCAAGTCTTCAGGACTCTTGGCGGAGATGTGGTTACCAGGTGCTCTAGGAACAGACACTCCAAATAGGCCACCTGAGCCCAACCGGCTACACCTGGCATTTGCCTGGTGCCAGCGAGGAGCAGACGTTTAGCCTCCAGTGAGAATCCGTTCGTAGCAAACTGCCCGGGTGGGTTTCAAAAGCCAAACCAGAATGATCACCAAGAGAGGTTTTGCAAGTTCTCAGGACTCGGGTGCATATGGTTTAAATAAAGCACGGGGTTGTAACGTAAAGCGTAGGGAATATAATCAATAATATTGTAATAACTCTGTATGGTGACAGATGGTGATCAGAGTCATCATGGGGATCACTTCCTAGTGTATAAAAATATAAAATCCAGGGGCGCCTGGGTGGCTCAGTCGTTAAGCGTCTGCCTTCGGCTCAGGTCATGACCCCAGGGTCCTGGGATCGAGCCCCGCATCGGGCTCTTGGCTCGGCGGGGAGTCTGCTTCTCCCTCTCCCGCTCCCCCTGCTTGTGCATTCTCTCTCTCTCTCTGTCAAATAAATAAAATCTTTTAAAAAAACATCAAGTCCCGGGCGCCTGGGTGGCTCAGTTGGTTAAGCGACTGCCTTCGGCTCAGATCATGATCCTGGAGTCCCTGGATCGAGTCCCGCATCGGGCTCCCTGCTCAGCAGGGAGCCTGCTTCTCCCTCTGACCCTCCTCCGTCTCATGTGCTCTCTCTCTCTCATTCTCTCTGTCTCAAATAAATAAATAAGATCTTTAAAAAAAATTAAAAATAATAAAAAAATTAAAAAATAAAAAACATCAAATCCCTATCACACACACCGAAACTGATAGAGGACACCGTGTGCCGATTATGCTTGTTGGAAAAGAGCAGCCCGTGCATCAGCGGCAGGGGGCTGGGCTGTGAGTACTCCACCGAGGGAACGCGGGCCGGCCTCTCCCTTCCGGGGGCTGCGCGAGGCGGGGCCGGCCTCTCCCGTCCGGGCCACTTGAGAGGATCCTGGCCAGGAGCTGGGGCCGGAAGTCCGGAGCCAAGAAGACTGCGCTCTGAGCAGACTCGGGCCACGAGTGAGGGAGGGAGGGAAGAAGCGGTGATTGGGGGCGAAGTGGCTGTCTCAGGAACTTCTCGCGCATGTCAGATGATGTCATCGCTGACAAGCGGCCAGGCTGGTGACACAGCAAAGGCTGTATGGGACAGGCGGTAACTAAAGGTATATTTGACAATGATTGGAGACTCCACAAGCATTTACATATGACTTCCATTGTTTGTTATCTTTATGGGGCCTTCTAGAGGGTTCTGTCCTGACTCCCTACCTTCTAACATAAATCTCTGAATATTTTTAAATGATTCCTCAAATATCCCATTATCCACTAGAAACATAGCAACTTGCTTCTATAACCTCTTACCCCAGAATTCTCAGAAACTCTTCTTAATGTCAAACTTAATTCCCTTCTATAGTATGTCTCTCTCTCTTTTTAGAGTGGGAGAGGGAGAGGGAGAACCTTAAGTAGGCTCCGCACCCAGTGCAGAGCCTGACGTGTGGCTCAGTCTCAGGACCCTGAGATCATGACCTGAGCCGAAATCAAAGTCGGACGCTTAACCCACTGAGCCACCCAGATGCCCCTAGTATGTCTCTTTTTTTAATCCCACCTTGAAACTGCATTTAGTCATGAAATTCCACAGACCACTCCCTATTGCTTCACTCCCACCTCCTTCCTTTCCATGTAATCCAAAGATATGAAAAGATGAAGGTAGCAAATTAATAAGAAAATAAATCTATCCAGGGGAACATGGCAGTAATTAAGAAAGGAGGTATGAGGCGCCCGGGTGGCTCAGTCGGTCAAGCGTCTGACTCTTGGTTTCTGCTCAGGTCATGATCTCAGGGTCCTGGGATCGAGCCTTCATCCAGCTCTGAGCTCAGTTTGCAGAGTCTCCTTGTCCCCCTTGCTCCCCCTGCTCACACGTTCTTGCTCTCTTTCTCTCAAATAAATAAATAAATAAATAAATAAATAAATAAATAAAATCTTTTAAAAAAAAAAAAGGAGGCTGGTTCAAGTCCCCTACACACCTGCCATTTACATACAAACTGTGATCGTCACAACTGGACCTTTAGTACTGAAAAGTACTGACTTGTTATTTTTTTTAAACAATTTGGTGTTTCAGCACCCCTCCTTCTTCATTCAGTGCCCCTCCTCTTAGGTTTTGAAGTTTGATTGTCTTTGCAAAATCCTCCCCATCGTGTCCACAGTACTACATAGCTTGTAAATCTGACACTTCTGAGAACTTGGTCTTCATAGGTGTGTGGAATATGTTGAACCACAGTGAAATCATCTCACACTTGTCCAGTTTGCTAAGGCCTAGAGAGCAGTGAGGCCTTCAAAATACTATAAGATTTGAGGTACATGCTAAAACCCATTCATTAGGTGGGCTTCTATAATGGAGCTGAGGTTCTTACATCATCCCTGCAAAATTCCAAGTGTCTTTCAGAGAGGCTGTCAGGTGAGAAGACCTGGCTGCCAGGTGGGAACAAGCATGATTTAGACAAGGGACCGCTTCTGGAGGAAATAGAAGCCCAGACCAAGAGCAAACGTGTCTGTCTTTCAGGAATTAGTCGAGGCAAGGATGTGTGTCCAAACAAGGCTCTAAGAGCTGAGTGGGAGACATATGGCAAAGACAAGCAGAGTAGCATAAATTGGGTCCAGAAGAGGCATGGTCAGTTCTGAGAGGCAGCCTTGCTAGTCGGAGCTAAAGAGCTGTTTGGGTGCCTACCCCCCCCCCGCCCCCACTGGGAATGTACCTCACCTATTCCTTTGTTGACATTTTACTCATGCTAGAATCTTAATTTAGATGTAATTTACTTGCAAAGCCTTCCTGAGCCTGGGAAATTTAGACTTGATTGGGGAGAAATTGGCAGACAGTCAGCGCTTCTAAGCAGGGGGATTACATAATGAGATTTGCCAATTGGCTCCATCATGCTGGCTGCAGTGTGGATGATAGACCAGAAGGGGTCAGAATGGAGGCTTCTGTAGGCAGTGCCAAATCTAGCATCAAACTGGATCTAAATACTCCCTCTATTTGCCCTTGCAAAGATACAGAAACAGAACTTAGTGGACCTGAGGCATTGATGAAAATTCTGTGTCGGCTATCAGCGACTGAGTAATGGCGCTAGGAAACGATCATAGTTAGGTTCCCTAGGGGACAGACACTGTGCATGCAAGGCATTTCTGGGGGTGTGCTCAGTGGACAATACCTGTGGGGTAATGACTGGTGCATTATAATTATACATCTGTGTGCTTGTTTCCCCACCTAGACTATATCCTCTGTGTAGGCAGGAAGGTGTCTACTCTATCATTGTATCCCTAGTGCCATGTCCAGTGACTGGAACATAATAGGCACCCCACAATTTTGTTAAATAAATGAATAAAAAGTAGTAAATTTAAAAAAGCCCTAAGTAAGGAGGTAGCAATAAAAAGAGAGAAGAGGGCATTTTTTATATATATTTAGGTGATAAAATCAACAGGTCTTGGTGACTGATTGACTAAACATAAGAATAAGAGTGAGGAAGAGTCTAGAATAACTCCTACATTTCCGCATTTATATGTAGACAGAAGATAGTGCTATTTGGGGAGAGAGAAAATGCAGAAGGAAGTTCAGGTTCGAGTAGAGAGAGAAATAGAGACAGCTCAAGTTTGAGATAGCTATTTGATATCCAAGTGCAAATGTCCAGTAGGCAGGTGAAAATAGGATTTGGAGCTCAAGCAGTAAACCTGGATTTGGCAATCATTGGTGTATCACCCAGGATATTCCTTATCAATTTACTTCCTGCCAAGAACATCCTGTAGACCCCCATTGGAATCTCTTTCTATTTTGTCCCCATGTTGCCCCCTTCTGCAACTCAGCGGGTGCTTATATTAGTTTGTCGGGGCTGCCATAACAACAGGAATTTATTTCTCATGGTTCTAGGGGCCAGAGTTCAAAGATCAAGGTGTCAACAAGTTTAGTTTCTTCTAAGGATTCTTTCCTTGGCTTGCAGATGCCTCCTGTGCACACACTGCACCTCTGGAGTCTCTCCGTGTGCCCAAATTTTCCCTTCTTATAAGGTCACCAGTAAGATTCAATTAGGGCCCACTCTAATGGCCTCGTTTTAACTTAATCACCTTTTTAAAGGCCTTATCTCCAAATACAGTCACATTCTGAGATGCTATGGGTTAGGACTTCAAAATAAGAATTTCGCAGATGGACACAGTTCAGCCCAGGAGAGGTTTATATTTCTTCTCATCCTCCTTCCACAGAGCTGCCCCAGAGGCAGCCAGCCCTCACCCTCCAGCAGAGAGCACCAATGTCCAGAGGAGCCTTCCCCTCAAATTCCCACGATTCGGTCTTCAACATGTTATGGAGACAGATGAAAGAGGGGCTGCTTCTGCCAGGGTTGCGGGTGAGGAGGTGGTGGAAGGACTTGTAGGATAAGAGTTCACTGGTTACAAAAGGGAGAAACATTCTAGGCTAAGTGAAGATACCATGATGTTAAACTTCAGAGGACGTCTGGGGACACTTGGATGTAGAGGTTGTAGAGGTTGAATGCGGGGTATGGCAAGAGCTGAAGCAAGAGGGGTTGGCCGAGGTCACGTTTTAAAGCGCTTTCCTGTTGGCATAAAATCAGCCAGTGCTTTATGTGAAGAGACATAAGGAATTAGAGGCTGCTCTGATCACTCAGGCAGGAAACAATGCAATTACTTGTAAAAGGCTGGAAGGTTGGAGGATGATGTCGAGGCAAAGAGCTGGTGGGGGTGGGGGCTAGAGTGGGGAAAGAATACAAAGGGGAAAATATGGGGGAAAGGAAAGGAGAAGGGGAAAACAGGAAGCATCTTGGTCGGATCTAAATACTGAATTCTAGTATCCCAGCTGGTATTCCGTCTAGTTAATTCTCCCTCCTCAAGAAGGCAGGGTCCCTGGATGGGCAAGCACTTCTCTGTGAGGTGGAGGATACAGGGGCCAGAGGAGGTTCTAGAAATCAGGGAGTCCGTCCATATAGAGGGACAGCAGCACAAGCACCACCTGTGATGAAGGGGGCAAAGGATTCCAAGAGGAGCTGGCAAGCTGGCTGAGATCAGCCTCAGCGGGCTGGCCGGGCTGGGCACTGACAGGTCTGGTTCTGACTAGTCATCGAGGGCAGTCAGCTCAGGACTGGGCCTACAGATCAAGACTAGTGACCTGGATCCAACCACACTGAGGACACAGTGGTGGCTGTCAAGGGTTTAAGTTTCCTCTCTTAGGATACAGGGCAGAAAAGCAGAAGGATCAGACACTTGCAGAGAAAAGCAGGCTGTCACTGTGCTTGGTCACTGTCCTCATAGTGAGCTTATGGCAGTGATCAAGGCCAGAGATTAAATGTAAAGAAGACGAAAGAGCCAAGCAAATGATTTTATTCCAACTGCAGGCCAAGGTGCACCAAGCCATTTTTGCTTTCCATTGAGTAAGGCCTGCTCTGAGTGAGGATGGCCACAGTTGGCCACTGAATGTCAGTCAGATCTGGGGTTATCTCCAAAGGGAGCTTAATCTTTCTTTATGAGACCTCTGGCCACAAGAACACGAGGGTTTCCACGCTGGGTCTGCCCCATGGCTCATCAATCCTGATGGGCTCAGGGAGCCAGCTGTGGGCTTTGCTGCCTGTGGGATCCTAAGAGTTAAGCTCTCCAACTAAGACCGGGGATGGGCAATTAGCGTGGAGAGGCCAGTGCCTATGAAGCTGGTGACTGAAGAGAGATTGGTGTGGGCCTGAATCAGGGGCGGGCAAGTAAGTGCCTCCCAGACGGGACTGAAGGGCTCAGGCCAAGCTCACCGCGGAGACATCAGGGCGACAGCCACGCTGGGCACAGCCTGAGGACTTCACCCTACAGCCATGGCCTCCCACTGCCTTCTCACCTACTCACTGTAATTCCTTAGACTTCCTTAGTCTTGAATGTGTACTTCATTGTGAAAATAATGTAAGCATGCTACAGAAAACTGAGAAAATGATTTCCCACAACACCCCCCCCCCCCCCAAAAGTTAGTTGTGCTACAATCAGAGTTTTACCTCCGCTGGACCTTATCCATCTGAGTTCATAGTCTCAACGTTAGGACTTGAGGCATTCATGAATAAAATCAACCAGAGCTCCTTTAGCTTAAGAGTTGGTTCCAAGGTGCTAGGCGCAAGAAGTTTCTGAAAGAGCATTCTCACTCGGGGAAGGAGGCTGAGTCGGGCAGTATTGTTTCTGAGGATTTGAGAGGAGGGGTCAGCCAAAGTTCACCTCCTTTGGGGAATGGTTCAAAGATGGTTATTGGAAATAGGAGGAATTAACCTTTGGGATGAGGAGTCACTGTTTGCAACCTTACCAGGGGTCAGGGGAGGAAGAGTTAGGGGCCAAGGTCATGTGGAAGACAGGTAGAGAGGAATATCTATCTAATGGAGACAGGGACTTGCAAATGCACCCTGGAAAATTCTGTCTTTTAGTGTCTCTTGCAGGGACCAAATGCAACCCAGATCTTCTGACTCCTGGCCAGAGTTCTTCCCATGTCTCACAGATGCCTCAACCTTCCCCACTTTGGTAGATGATTGAGAAAGAACCATGGGTATTCTGGACCCACCCATGGAAGGAGAGATTGAGGTCATTAAAGGCCTGGACAGCAAAAGCAAAAAAAAAAAGGAAGATTTTACCACTTTGCCCTAGGGACGTGATACATCTTCAGCTGGACCAGGGCCTGCAGGAATTACGTCCTATGAATTGCTGGCCTGTAGCTACAGGAAGAGGATTCTGCTTCTAGAAACTGAGAAAGCTCAAGGACTTCCTTACAAAAGGAGTTCCATGTCCTGATGGCTTGGCTCTGGAAGCATGGCTGTATAGATAGCCATTGTTGTGCCCCTTAATACAATTCCTCTGAGCTCCATCCTCCGATTTTTCAGCTATCAGCCCTGGGGCAACCAGGCCTGTGGCTCCTTGTACCTCTCTCCCCAACGGGCAGTCAGCCCTGTGCACTGGCTGTTCAGAGACAGGGCTGTAGCCAAACTTTCATTTTTTTCCTTGCTGTGCCTTTAAGAGCTGCCAGAATGCAAAGAGTCTGGAGGAGGGGTGGGGTCTCCCAACAGGACTTCTGGGAAAAGGATCCTGGGAATTTTTGCCAGAAACTAAACTGAGATTCCAAGTCAGAGAATTTGGGGGTGGTTTGTGTTGGGTCAGGCCTGTGATTGGACTGCAGAGTCCACTAGGGAGGAGGAAAGCAGAAGTGAAACACAAAGAGCCAAGGAAAGGGGGGAAGCCCTCCCCACCCTCACCCCCACCCCAATGCACGCTCACCCAGGCCTGCAAGAGGGTGCAGCCACTAGCCTGGAGAGGATCAGTGTGTGTGAAGGGTGATGGTAACAGATGGACCCAAGGAGCCCTCTACCCCAAGTCGACCTGCAAGGCCTCCAGGGACGGGCTTGCCAACAGCTGGACTTGATCACCGGCTTGCAAAGTGAGATCACGCATCTGGTGGAATAACAAGCAGGCTTGGCTCTCTGGCTGTTTTTAGAGGATTTTCACGGCAGTGGCTGGAAAGCAGGAGACCACCACCTGGACCCTTGGGTTTTCTTAGAGAGCACAGCAGAGGAGACTCCACCCCTGGGAGGTTTGCAGGACAATGATGGCCCTTTGGCGAGCTTCTGCTGTCCTGGTTCTGTTCCTGGTGGCTCTTCTGCCTCCACCCCAGTGCGCCCAGGACCCGGGCATGGTGCACTACATCTACCAGCGCTTTCAAGTCTTGGAGGTAGGTGGCATCTGTGCACCTGATCCGGGGTGCAGGCCTCCTAGAAGTCACCTTACCTTAGCCCAGATTCCCTATGTACTGGGATGCATGTGCCCCATGTAGTCAATGCCAAATATACTGCCAATATCGCACGTGAGAGTTTTCATAGTCTAGTGGTTCAGAGCACCAACTCCAGAGTCCGGGCTGTACCACTCCCCAACCACGAGTGGGACTTCACTCCGTGCTCTGATCTAGTGATTTTTCTCATCTGTAAAATGGGATGATAATAGAATTAACCTCCTATGGCTATTCTGAAGATTTAGTAAGTTAATCCATACTTAGGACGTTACCTGGGATGGTGGTAAATGTCCAAAATGTTGTTATTATTCAATAGTTCAATTTTTTAAATATAAAAATTAAAAATTTCAGGTCACTTTTTATTCATGTTTTACCACATCAAGATGGTAGCAGGTTTTTGCTTTTCTTTTTGTCTTTTTATGATAAAACATGAGGCCACTGTAAAAAGTCATGATGTTGTACCAAGAAGCTACATCTTAGCTTCATTGCGGCGCCACGTTTGGGTTTAGAAATGAGTAGATTTCAGCTGCATCAGATAGAAAGTCCTGGGGACGCTTATCCAGGCACGCTTCATTAAAATTCGTAAAAACCCCACATTTTTGCCACACAGACAGGCTCCCAGGGACAAATGTAACCCTCTACCCTAGTCCTTGACATACTCCTGGCAATTATTTCATACCTAATTGCCTTCTATACAAGTTAAATTATTGATCTTCTTCCCAAGACCCTTTTTTCCCCCCAAAGACACTCTTACCTCCAATATTTATTCTCTATATTTTCTTGAAAAATTTTGAAGTCCAAATTAGTTGATCATCTAGTTAAGTAAAATCACTCCAACGATCAGGCTGAACACATTTCCTAAGGTTGTCCAGCCAACCAGCTGAGGCCTGGGGGCGGGGGAGGCGACGTTCCGAGGCCAGCTGCTGCCTCACTTGTTGTCTCCTCAGACAGACCCTCCCCAGTGTGCCTCCTTGAAAGTGCCAGAATTACCCTCAACCGCAATCTCTCTGCCTTTAGCACCGACTCACCCTGGGATTAGCGCCGGCCAGATCCCTGCAGGTTTTCCTCAGGACCTGAAAAGTTGATCTGCAGACAAGGGTATAAAGTACAGACAAGTACTTTGATTGCTATGAATGTGGATTTGAAAAAGATAGGGGTATGGTTTGTATAGATCTTGCCATCCTGGTCAGGATCTGGAGGGGAAGTCAAGTCCCAAGGGTGGTCACTGATGGCCAGTGTGGACACTTACAAACAAACTGATACAGTCCTCACCCTGACGGATTCGTGTCTGAGGGGTACAAAAGAAATAAGAGGATCTATTTAGGGAGTTTCTCTCTCTCTCTCTTTCTCTCTTTCTACCTCTCCCTCTCTCTTTTCCTTCAAAGTGAACAGTCTTACTTACTGCTGTTTGGAGTCTCAATTTTTACAACTTTTATGGAGAGCATTTTGATAGACTGCCAAACGAGCTTTAAGTATACGTCCACTTTGACCCAGTCACCCCATTTCTGGTCTTCATTCACTTTATTCTTCCTTTAGTAAATATTTATTAAGTACTATATGCTAGGCCCTGTGCCAGGTGCTGGGGATGGAGCTTACTTCTGGAAATCTACCCTAAGATAATAACCAGATAAGTACACGAAGATGTAAATACAAAGATTCTTTTCAGCACTGTTGAAAAGTCCATAAATGTCCATCAAAAAGAGTCTAATAAAATAAATAAAAGGACATCAATGCAATTGACTTCTGTATCATTAAAATTATTGTATAACTATCTATTAATTAGTATTGAAATATGTTCACAGTGTATTAGCAAGTGAAAATATGTTACAAAACATTATAGTAAAATCACATTTTAAAATATATATTTATATATGTATGATGAAATGCATGGGAAAACTTTAAAAAACTGATACACTCACAAATCAGTGGTACTTTGAGCTAAGGGATTACAGGTGATTTTTATTTTTCCCCCTTACGATGATTTGTACTTTAAAAATCTTCAGTGAGTGATAGCTATTTATATTACTTGGCTAATTTAAATAATGAGCAATAATTTGAGCATTTATTTTCTGACTGAAGCAAGGACTGGAAAAATGTACCCAAGCAATGAGGGCATACATTCAAGACTTCCAAGAGTTCTCAAAAAACATAACCACTATGCTGGGAAGATGCCAGACCTACACAAGTGAGTATAAGAGCGCAGTGACTAACCTGGCCCTGAGAGTCGAACGTGCACAACGGGAGATCGACTACCTGGAGTACCTGCGAGAAGCTGACATGTGCGTGGAATCAGAGGACAAGACCCTGGCAGAAAGGCTCATCCAAGAGGAGGAAGAAGAGAAGAAGATCCGGACTCTGCTGAATGCAAGTAAGGGAACTGTGTCTTTGACAGCTCTTCTAGGGACTCACATCAGAGACACAGATGCAGCACAGATGGGAGTCTGGCCAAGTAGGAGAGTAAGAACCCGATGTGTGGTTTTGGGTGCAGGTGCTGGGAGAGAAACCTTAGCAGAGAACAGGTGTCTGAAGGAAAAGTCATTCTCAGCAGCTTTTCATTTCACAGAGAGTTCCTAAAGGCCCCATGGAAGGTCAGAACTTCAGTGTCAGAGGTCAGCCCAGAAAGGGAATCTCCAGATAGCCCTTGGTTTGGAAGAGATGTGTAGTCCCAGATCCTTCCAGGGAGGGTGGAAGGTTGGTGGATTCTCCCAGTACCCTGGGAGTAGGGAGCGGCTACAAATGTGCCAAGAAACAGTCTGAAACTTTAAATGGCACCAGCCAATCCTCAGGGCTGGGGACTGCAGTGAATTATTACTGTGTGTATTGTCAGGATGGTGATATTTGGAGGATTTGTCCTAATCAGTGATCCCATTCAAATCACTTCCAGGCCATTAAGAATAATGGTTAGGAGCTCAAATTATAATAATAAGTATCAAGTAAGAAAAACATAAATGAGAAAGAAAATTTCCTATCCATTTTATCAAAACAATGAGGGAGACAAGTTGCCCAGCTCAGAGTCTGTATTCTGAGATGGTTTCATTGCAAATAGGAAAACTATTTATATGTTAATTATATCTGCCCCCAACGCAAGAAACTCCATCAGGGAGGTAAAAGCTGAGTGCCATCATTGTGCCAAAGATTTCATACATCTTCTCACTGTAATCCTGATAAGAACTCCATGGGTCATTATAAGAAGAAGGGTTTTCCTAAATGAAGTGACACTTGGTCTGAGTTTTGTTCTGAACAAAGCGTTAGAGAAGAATGAGCAGAGGGCACGTGAGGGGCAGGCACAACCTACTGAAGGCATGCGAGTATGTAACCCTTAGCATGAAGATCTGCAGATATGTCTGAGTGGAAGCTCTGTGGGGCAGGTGCATTTGGGGAACAAGAAACAAGACTCAAGGGTTCAGCAGGACCCAGATAATGAAAAACCTTGCATGCAAAGCAAAGGGGGTTGAACTTGACTGGAAAAACAATAAAGAACCACTAAACCATTTTCAGCAGGGGCATGACATGAAGGAAGAGGGCGAGACTTGAGAAAGACCAGTGGGGGGGCTACTGTAATTTGGAGGACAAGTGATGGTGTCTGCATTGTGTCATTGAGATGGAGAAGGGCAGATGGATTTGAGAGCCATTGAGAGTTGGAATCCCCATGGGTTGGCAACTGATAATTAAAAGTGAAAAATGAGTGAGAAGGAGAAGTCCAGGACACTTTCCAGATTTTTGGCTTAGGTCACTGGGTGATGGGTCTCAAATATGTTGAGATAAGAAACCCAAGAGGAGTTTTGGAGCACTTATTATTCCACTTTTTTTTTTTTCAGAATGCTTATTACTCTGAAATCTTCTAGTTTATTTATTTGCTCACTGCTTATTTTCTGCCTCTCCATCTAGAAGGTCAGCTCTGTGAGAGCCTGGATCCTGCATTTTATGTTCAATGCTGTATCCCAGTGCCTAGAATAGTATCTATGATCAATGCATATTTGTCAATGAATAACTAAGTGAACTAATGGATAGAGGGAGGTTTGTCAACACAGAGGGGTTATTAGGTTTTGATAGAAAAGAGAACATCTTAATGCTGAGGCAGAAGGCAAAAAGAAGGGTGCCTATCTGAAATATGAAGCAATTGATCAAGTTGGTTGAATGAGTAAACGATTCTTTTTGGCTCTGACGTTGTCTTGAGATGAACCACCCTCTGAGAGGGAAAAAGGAGGAAAAGGGTGAGGGTGATCCATCAGAGGATGAACAGAGGCTGCCTAAAAAGCTGATGGGAAGGATTGAGTACCAATGTGACCTGAGCTGGAATGTGCCTGAACTTTCATGCCAGGGGTCAGCAAGGACCCCAGTCCTGAATGGTGATGGTAGGTTAGATCCCTGAGCTGCTCCTGGTCCCTAGACCTGCTAAGCCTCTCAGGTCTTGGGATCACCCCTTTCATCTCCAGCTAGAGCTCAGCAGAGGTCCTGATTCTGAACTTGCTGCTCTTTCAAGCCTTATCCTCTGCCTCATCCCTCCAACACTGGAGGCCTGAAGTATTCCTTCTCCCAGCTCCATGGTGAGTGAAAACTTTCAACTTTCCACGATTGCTACTTCCATGCCTGTTGCCTCTGGAGCCCTCATTTGATGATGTGTTGGTTTAAGATTCAACAAATACTCTTGGCCCCCTCCTACTGGATGGGCCGTGTGCTACACGGTAGGGATAGAGGGCTGAGCACATGGTATCTGCACCCTATGCTGGCTTTCTTTTTTTTAAAGATTTTATTTATTTATTTATTTATTTATTTATTTATTTTTAAGATTTTATTTATTTATTTGACAGAGAAAGACACAGCGAGAGAGGGAACACAAACGGGGAGTGGGGGAGGGAGAAGCAGACTCCCCGCCGAGCAGGGAGCCCTATGCGGGACTCGATCCTGGGACTCCAGGATCATGACCCGAGCCAAAGGCAGTCGCCCAACCAACTGAGCCACCCAGGCGCCCGATTTTATTTATTTATTTGACAGAGACAGAGATAGCGAGAGCAGGAACACAAGCAGCGGGAGTGGGAGAGGGAGAAGCAGGCCTCCCCTCGAGGAGGGAGCCCGATGTGGGACTCGATCCCAGGACCCTGGGATCATGACCTGAGCCGAAGGCAGACGCTTAACGACTGAGCCACCCAGGCACCCTACACTGGCTTTCTTAATGCTCCTCTTGCCTCTGATCTTGCCTGCTGTCTGCTGTCACACAGACATTCCCACAACACAAAATTAATCATATTAGTCCTTTGTGTAGATTTTTTTTTTCTGTTCCCCATCAATTATCAACACCAAAAATTCCATTCAAATCTCTTGACCTTTTATATGGGAAAGGCCCTTTATGAAGTGACCCAAGTGGATTTTCAGCTGCTGCTTCTCCCATAATTTACCCACATGCAGTTGCAATTAATATATATATATATAAATGGCTTTTCTCATTCCCCCTTTCTGACTCAAAAATGCTGTGAATTCTCAGTGAATCCCTTCTGCCAGGCAGATTGGCTTCTAGTGCTCCTGGAGTATCTCATTAAATCCTCCGAGGGAACATTAATACTCTCAACCACACGTATCTGTGTGTATTTACTCCTCAACCAGACCATGAACATATGGAACATATGGACATCTTCATTTCTGTATTCACAAAGTCTGGGTCAGCACAGCCCATGGAGGAGGCTATAAAAATTGTCTATAGAAGAGATACTGATGGCAGAGTCCCCTCAGAGCTTAGTTTAGGGGAAGACAAACCTGTAAACAATCACAGCTGTGTGATTAGTATTGATCGATTATTTTCAGAGGGTCTCTGCTCAAGGATCGACTTTTCTGTATTTTGTATACTATGCCCATCCCCCACTTTTTCTTGTTTGCCATTTCGGTTAGTAATTATATGTATCAGTTTTCTAATGCTGAGTAACAAACTACTACAGATTTAGCAGCTTAAAACAATGCATATTCGTTATCTCTTAGGATCTGTGGGTCTGGAGTCCAGGCACAGCTTAATTGGACCCTTTGTTCAAGGTCTCAGGAGGGTACAGTCAAGGCCTTAGTGGGGCTCCATTCTCATTCAGAGCTCAGGGTCCCCGTCCAAGCTCACTGAGGTTGTTGGCAGAATTCGCTTTCTCGTGGCTGTGAGACCGAGACCCTCAGCCTCTAGAGGCTGCCCATCTACATGAGCAGCTCACAACGTAGCTGTTGCTTCTTCAAGGCCCGAAGGGGAGTGTCTTTCTTCAGGAAGTACCCAGTCCCTCTTAAGAATTTGTATCTCATGTAAGTCAGGCCCACCCCTAATAACTTTCTTTTGGATTAGCTCAAAATCAGCTGGCTTGGGACCTTAATTATACTGTAAAATCCCTTCACCTTTGTCTTGCAATATCACCAAATCCTGGATGCTAGCCTGTCATATTCACAGGTGTTGCTCACCCTAAAGAGGAGGGGATTATGTATGCATGTACAGCAGGGGAGCGAATCTTGGAACTCTGCCTACATCATTCTACCCTTGGCCAGCAGGGACTGAGCCAGCTACAGAGCTCCTACTAAAATCCTTAAGACTCAAGTCAGCCCGCTTGTGTGGGCAAACACCTCGGGATTACGGGGCAGGGAGGGGTTGTCACGTCACAGGGTTTCCTTCATACGTACACGCTGTCTTACAAAGAGAGTTTCTTTGGAAACCCTGAAGGGAGAGAATGGTGCAACTTCCTTGGGAGATTCGACCTTGTCTCAGGAGACTTCCAGAAAATTCTGATGTCACTAAATGGTTTGCATTTGGGGTGCCTGGGTCGCTCAGTTGGTTAAGCGTCCAACTCCTGATCTCAGCTCAGGTCTTCATCTCAGAGTTGTGAGTTCAAGCCCCACATTGGGCCCCACGTTGGGCTCCACGCTCAGCATGGAGCCTACTTAAAAAAAAAAAAAAAAGATGGTTTGCATTTACTCCTGGAATATTCCTCAGTCAACTAGGAAGGGTCAGATACTGGGGATGATAAATAAGATAGAATTGCCCTGTAATGAAGCTGTTTCCTATAGAGTTGTTCTCAAGTCTTTAGCCTTTATTTAGAGACAATCCCCAAATGACATTCACATGAGAGCTGCAATCCCAGGGTTGTTCTGGGGTGAGGTCAAATTCTTAAATCTTTTTAACTCTGACACACACGCTCTCCTCCTCTCTCCCTCACTCCCCATCTCTTTCACACACATACACACACACACTCACACAATCTAGAATGCAGTGAGTGAATGGTACTGGTACACAATCTGACTTATATTTTAAAGTCATTCCAGGGCGCCTGGGTGGCTCAGTTGGTTAAGCGACTGCCTTCGGCTCAGGTCATGATCCTGGAGTACCAGGATCGAGTCCCACGTCGGGCTCCCTGCTCAGCAGGGAGTCTGCTTCTCCCTCTGACCCTCCTCCCTCTCATGCTCTCTGTCTCTCATTCTCTCTCTCGCAAATAAATAAAAATCTTAAAAAAAAAAAAAAAGTCATTCCAAATCTTTGGCACTCTGTTATTAGTAAAAACAGAGTTTGCTTGCCCTTGGCAGCTTATGGCAAACAAAGCACACTGCCTCAGACACCCAGATTGAGAATTTATCCAACTAACAGTTTTTCGTGGATTCCACAGGCTGTGTTCTTGCGTGGATAAGAGTATTAAACTCTTGCTACTTGTAAATAGCTTGTGAAGAAAAATTCTCAAGGCAGCCAAAACAAGCCATTAGAGCAGATTTTATTTTATTTCCTGTTTCATTCCAGCTCCTTTTATTGCAAGGGTGCACATAAGTGACCTCAAGTAACCCTCTGTCTCCTGAATTAAATAACTCCTATCTTTTATTAGATCATGTTTCAAAAAGAAAGTCTGTTGCTGCACATTTAAATGCCTGTGAGATCCATTCAGGTATTATAAACGTGCCTGCCCCATATTCAAAGCCATTAAAAGCAAAACAAAATAAAAAACAATAAACCCACTGGAAGCCAAATAAAACATCACTGTGAGTCAATTCCCAAGGTCCAGTAGTTTGTGACCAGTGCCACCAAACATGAAGAGATATATACCTCTAACTTGCAGCAATGTATTTACCATAAAGGAGGGGATTGAGAGTGTATGCACAAGTGTAAGTGCAGGAGAGAGAGAGTGAGTGTGTGCCCACACACATTCTCTACCCGGAAGGTGCTGCATTATGGGGCCAGCAACACCAAGGTGTGTGTAGAGCTTAGCCTGTCCTGTCTCCTGCAGAGTCCCATAGGTCACTGCACTGGGTTCAGAAAGGCCTACATACATAGCACTTCTTCTGTTTACTTATGTGGGAGACCTGCAGTCCAGGAGGATACCTCCAGTCCCATCACTGTGGATACTACTAGAAGGTCCCCAAGTTATTTTAGCTGATGGCTTTTGGCTCCAGGTAGAGTGAACACCCATTCCTTCTGTCTCTAGCTCATTCATTTGCTCCCTAATTCAACAAATGTCGCCTGAATTCCAGGCCTATGTTGGCATTGTGCCAGGCATTCAAGATGGAACATTGAAGGGGGCGCCTGGGTGGCTCAGTTGGTTAAGCGACTACCTTCGGCTCAGGTCATGATCCTGGAGTCCCAGGATCGAGTCCCACATCGGGCTCTCTGCTTGGCGGGGAGTCTGCTTCTCCCTCTGACCCTCCTCCCTCTCATGCTCTCTGTCTCTCATTCTCTCTCTCTCTCAAATAAATAAATAAAATCTTTAAAAAAAAAAAAAGAAGGGGCGCCTGGGTGGCTCAGTTGTTTAAGCGACTGCCTTCGGCTCAGGTCATGATCCCGGAGTCCCGGGATCGAGTCCCGCATCGGGCTCCCTGCTCGGCGGGGAGTCTGCTTCTCCCTCTGACCCTCCTCCCTCTCATGCTGTCTCTCATTCTCTCTCTCTCAAATAAATAAATAAAATCTTAAAAAAAAAAAAAAAGAAGGGGCGCCTGGGTGGCTCAGTTGGTTAAGCGACTGCCTTCAGCTCAGGTCATGATCCTGGAGTCCCTGGATCGAGTCCCGCATCGGGCTCCCTGCTCACCGGGAGGGGTCTGCTTCTCCCTCTGACCCTCCTCCCTCTCATGCTCTCTGTCTCTCATTCTCTCTCTCTCAAATAAATAAATAAAATCTTTAAAAAAAAAAAAACAAGATGGAACATTGAATAGGGTAACATCCTTGTCCTCAAAAAGCTACGGCCGAGTGGGGACGCCATCTAGACGAAGCCAGGGTCACGGCCGGAGTGATGAGCACTCTCACAAGGGGGGCCGACGTTAAGCAAAGAAGGAAGGTCAGGGCTGCTGTGGGAGAGGCGGGGGAGGGGCCGGTAAAAGTAACCCTCAAGCCGAGTTTTCATGATGGAAAAGAACGGATTAAGCGGAGAGCAGAAGAGAGACTGCTTCAAGCAGATGGAACAGCCTGTGGGAAGCAGAGAGGCCTACTGGCACCGCCCGCTCGGGCACGGAGAGCAGATGAAGAACCAGACGGGAGCTAAGCTCCTGTGCTAAGCTAGTCCTTGCTTTCCGCCTGTGGGCAATGAAAGGAAGGTGACTCGGCGTAGCTAATAATTACTGAGGGCTTCTCACATACTCAGTCATCTTTAAGTATCTGTCTTATTGTTGTTATATCACCCAAGTCTCACAGCACACCTGCGTGGATGTACTATAGTTATCCCCCATTTTTGCGTGAGGAAATCGAGGCACTGAGAGCGTGAGCAGTCTGTCCAGGGTCTCACGGCTAATGGAGGCCAGAGCTGGGCTGCAAACCGGGGCGGGCTGCCTCTCTCCTTGTGCTGTTGTGCTCAGGAGTGGCAAGCACGGTGTGTCCGGGCTCAGAGGGAGGTTGGGGAAGGCCATTCCGGCCACAGTGCACAGGGCTGACCGGCAGTGGGGGAGGATGGGTGTATGCGGAAGGGGCATGGGGGCCGGGCGGGCCATCTCCAGGGTGGTCGCGGGGGCACACAGGGTGGGAGCCCTCTGTGCCGAGACTTGGTGCCTGCAGTCAGGAGGCCCAGCTGTCTATGATCTCGGGGTGGGACCCATCTGAGGACCACGTCCTTCCTCTGGGTCACTGTGTGATGATGATTCCTAATCACAAACATTTTTTTTTTAAATTTTTAATAAAGATTTTATTTATTTATTTGACAGAGAGAGAGAGCACAAGTAGGCAGAGCAGCAGGCAGAGGGAGAGGGAGAAGCAGGCTCCCCGCCGAGCAGGGAGCCCGATGTGGGGCTCGATCCCAGGACCCCGGGATCATGATCTGAGCCGAAGGCAGTCGCTTAACGACTGAGCCACCCAGGTGCCCCCAAACAGATTGCTTCAAATCATTCTTTTAAACCTGGCCAAGAAGGGTCAATGTTCTTCCCCCATCTCCTTGGTTTTTAATTCCCTGCCTTTCCTTCGTTTACTTTTAAAACTAAAACACTCCTCTGTATCCCCCAAGATTCTCTCAGTTGGCAGAGGAGTTCCGCACACACCTTCCTGGGCTAGAAACCTCAGAAGCATCTTTTTGGCCCTCATCTGACCAGTCACCATATCCAGCAGATCCTTCCTTGTGCACAGCCCTCAAATCTGTTCTTTCCGTCAGCACTGTTCTCTCATCGTCTCTGGTCCTGATCACTGCAAGAGCCCACTTACCGAGCTTCCTGCTGCCAGGCTCTCCCCATTCCAGGGCTCTGTCCTATATTGCCCACCAGGGTTAGCTTGCTAGAGTTACTGCATCATTGCTTTAGCAACACTGACAGAAACCCCAACTTACAGGGTAAAGCAAACCCCATAAAATAGCATAAAGAAAGCCCTTTACAACCTGACCCCAACCTAGCTTTCTCTTAAAAAACAAAGATTTTATTTATTTATTTGAGAGAGAGAGAGAGCATGAGCAGGTGGGAGGGGTAGAGGGAGAGGAAGAAACAGGCTTCCTGCTGAGCAGGTAGCCTGACACAGGACTCGATCCAGGACCCTGGGATCATGACCTAAGCCGAAGGCAGGCGCTTAACCGACTGAGCTCCCCAGGAGCCCCCCAAACCTAGCTTTCTTGAAATATTTTGTCATTCTCCACAAAAGTAACACCTGCTGATTAAATAAAAACTGTGAATATCAGGGCACCCGAGTGGCCAGTCGGTTAAGCGTCTGCCTTTGGCTCAGGTCATGATCCCAGCATCCTGGGATCCAGCCCAGGTCCTCCCACTCCCCCTGCTTGTGTTCCCTCTCTCGCTATGTCTCTGTCAAATAAATAAATAAAATCTTTAAAACACACACACAAACCAGCTCGGTTTTTAAATGAAAAATAAATAAAAACAAAAGTTCATAATTATAACCTTGGAATGCTTAAATGTTGCAACAGTACGATAATTGATTCAAAATGGAGCTGTTTGGTCAGATATTCCTCAGAGGACTGCCCATTTCAATGCCTCATTTCCCAAGAGTGTTGACCTGCCCGGATCCTCCAGGGCAGCGTTCTCAAGCTTCTAGTTTCAGGAACCCTTTTCATTTCTAGAAATTATTCAGGACCTCAAAGAACTTTTCTTGATATAAGTTACATCTATTGATATTTACCATAGTCATAATTAAACTAGAAAAATTGTAATATGGGCCAGATGCTATTTTAGGACAGGACATACAGCAGTAAAAACAACAGATTAGACAAAGCCCTGCCCTTGTGGGGTGCACATTCTATTGAGGGGAGTCAAACAATAAATAGGTTAACAGATAAACTTAAAATATGTCAGAGAGAGGATGATAAATCCCGTGGAAGAAAATCAGCTAAGTGTGGGGGTTCTGGCAGCTGGCCAGCGCTCAAAGGAAACATGTGAAGGAGGTTGGCCGTGTCGGGAGGTTCCAACTATAGGTACCTTGAGGTGGGAGTCGGCCCGACTCCCACCCCTGACTCGTACATCTCCCACATGTGCTCCTGTGAAGTTCCCAACTTGATGTCAAGGGACAGAACCATGCAAGCAACCGGCCATGTATCAAATCTGTTTTCTTTCTCACAGAATCGTGCTAATCACCGACAAAGGGCAGCCTAGTGGGGACCTTGGAAGACTTTGAATTTAGTGCTGGGAACCTAGAAAAACCTCTAATGTAGATTTACTAAAGACTTCCATCAGACTCACCAAAACCAACATATAGAGCACTTATTGTATTCCAGGCCCTTTTAAAGCCTGGATTCACCATCGTGCAAAGCCAAATCCCCCTATGGCTCACTGAGTACCATTTCACCCCAGCCAGTCTTCCTGCTCTCCTGCCATGCATGTTTCCAGGCTCTCAAGACCACCTGCTAATATCTGCTACCTCTTGCTATTTAAACCTATCTGATTTCTAAGTTGGCAAAGTATGAGTTGGGATAGAAGTTTGAACACTAATACTGCATTCTCCAAATCAAATTGATTCTTGCGTTTGTGGACAGTAAGTGATAAGAGATTAGATAGGAAGGATACACGTGGTGGGTCCCAGGCGCTCTGGATAAAAACATAAAAAAGACCCAGCCCCTGTCTGAAGTGCTTGCAAGGAAACTGAGTGAGTAAGCAAATCTGATTCAGCACCATAATTGCTCTGGAAGAGTCCTGCACAGAATGCTTTGCACACACAGGAAGGAGCAACTGATTGCTCTGCAGGACTAGAGAATTTTGTTTTGAAGGCCGAGTAGATGTATCCCAGGTTAGTGAAGGTGAGCTAAGGAAAAATATGGGCAAACTCTAAAACGTGTAAGAGGTCATGGCAAGTTGGTGACGAGTGACTACTCTGGGTGGGGTGGGGACATGCCAGGAAGAGGTCAGATGAAGGACCTTGAGTGCCATGCTGAGATATTTGAAACTTATTCTGTGGGCAGAAAGCATGGAAACAGCCCTAATTTCTACAACAAATTAAGTCTGCACTGACAAGTTCATTGTATTAGCGGGAAGCTTTTTTAGTTAATTGCTCATCTGAGAGCTGCCATCTTTGTCATTCTGGAGCCTAATGTTGTACCTGTCACTTGATAGGTTGACTAATGTTTATTAACATGAGTACAATCCAGGTAGTTGAAAAAGTCAAGTTTTATAGCACAGAATTTCAAGAAGCAGTCAAAATACTCATGATTTTATAGGAATTCTTTTGTTGTTGTTGTTTTTTTAATGAACTCATCCCTCTTTTCCCCAAGCAAACCTGGGCTCCCTCTCTGTTGTTATCTCGTGCATTCCATCACCCCCATCCTTGAGGGCTCCCTCCATCTAACCAGTTACTAAGACCTGACCCCTCTTTTCCTGAGTATTTCTTGAATCCATACTCATTTTTCCATGTCCATCATTATCTGGATTGTACTCACAGACTCTCTACCTGTTTCCCTGGACCCCTTGTCTCCCACCTCAACCCCTAGTCCATTGTCCACCAACATCCAGACCATAACTAGAGGGGAGTTGAGTCACTTCCCTGTAGAGGGACAAGTCTCACCACGTCTGGACAGTGTTGCCCTTAAATAGGGGAAAAGTATTTTAAAAACTCAAATAAGTGATATTTGTATATGAAGTCACTATGAAGCCTTGGGCCAACCTATCCTAATTGCTTGCCTGCAACTGTGCCTGAGGGAAAACCAGAGATTTGCATTCTCTGGTTTGCAGGTGGAACTTTGCTTGCCATTGTCTCTGTTAAATAATTTGCATCTTGACTGAACTCAGAGGTTTTAAATTTATTTCCTTCCTCAACATTTTTCTCCTGCTAAGAGAGAGAGAGAGAAGCATAGCAGGGAGTTGGATCTTACCTTTTTACTCAAACACTAGAAGTATATTTTCTCCAAATTCCAAAAGAGGAATTTATAAAATTATAGACTCTCAGCCCTGAAGAAACTCTAGAGAACATCCAGCCTAAACCCCTCATTTTAGGGCTGAGGGCAGATTGACAAAGGGACTTTTAGGGAGACACAGAGAGAACCAGAGAAAGGGTTCAGACCATTCAGGTCTCTGACCCCCAGTCCCAGGTTCCCTCTACAAAGGAGGGATAGCACAAGGGGTAATTCTATGTGTCTGTATTCTCAGAACTGCCTCTCCCTAATCAAAACCATCTATCAACACTCTCTTCTTGTTTTGCTCTTTCTCTAAGGATTCTGCGTGTAGTAAGAGGAGTAGATGGAGAGAGGACAATGGTTGTTTAGTTTCTGCTCTATATTAAATGAACATTTTCTCACTTGTGAGACATTGAATGTGCCTTGTTCTCAGACACAGTCCCCTCTGTAGCTGGGCTGTAAGCCTGCTGACTCTCCCCCTGGAGGGATGGGCCTGTCTCTGGGGGCTGGCTGGAGGTTTCCTGGCCGGCCCTGCCTCCGGGTTCCCTCTGAGCTCAGAGGACCCATAGCCGGGTGACCTTCCAAGGAACTTGTCCAAGCCTTTTCTTTTCATTTGGAAAATGGAGATTAAAATATTGACCACTTAGGCATATTATATGCCTAAGCATAAGCACTTATTGCAAGTTGATATAAATAAAGTACTCCTCACCGTGCCAAGCATATTGTATGTATTTGTAGATATTTATTAACTTCTCATGCCTCTGTTTGTTCTTCAATCGGAAACAGTTTCTGAGCTTCTCTAGTGGCCCATGGGCCCCTCCTCTTCTCCATGAAAGACATTTATGAGCAGTTGCAGGCTTAAACCCTCATTCCTGCATCCTCTGCCCACGCCTGCCATTTGACAAGAACCTTGTGTCAGATTTTTAAATGAAATAATGGATTTGAAAGTATCTTAAAAACTTGGATTTGAGGGCGCCTGGGTGGCTCAGTTGGTTAAGCGACTGCCTTCGGCTCAGGTCATGATCCTGGAGTCCTGGGATCGAGTCCCACATCGGGCTCCCTGCTCGGCAGGGAGTCTGCTTCTCCCTCTGACCCTCCTCCCTCTCATGCTCTCTGTCTCTCATTCTCTCTCTCTCAAATAAATAAATAAAATCTTTAAAAAAAAAAAACACAAAACTTGGATTTGAAAGTATCTTAAAAGCTTTAAAATACTTTACAAATTATTATTTACTTAAGACAGGCCTGTGGTCAGAACTCCAGATGCACGACACTAAGGAGGCTCTAGGAAAACATCTGTTTGAATGAAGCTATTTTCTTCATTAATTCAATAGATATTTATTGAACCCACAAAGCACTAAGTTAGGCAGTCAGGTACAATATTCAACATGAAGACAAAAGCCCTGCTTTTGTGGAGCTTATAGTCGAGTGGGGGAGAAGGACAATAAGCTAGTGTAAATAAAACAGATGACAGAATTATGGAATATGGCAAGCGATCTCAAGGAAATAAGAAAGATGTTGTAGTAGGCCATGTTAAATTTAGAGGTAGTAGTCACAGGAAGCCCCTCAGGGAGATGATATTGAAACTGAGATTTAAAGGATGAGAGGAGCAGACTGTGGGAAGAAGAGGGAATAGAGTACCCAAGGCAGAAAGAATTACAAATGCAAGAGCCATGAGGCAGAAAGGAACTTGACTTGCTCCCAGAATAGCAAGCCAGCGTGATCACAACACAGTGAACAAGGGGGAGGAGAGTGGAGGCTAAAGTCCCATAGACAGGCAGCTGCCATATCGTGTAGCTACTTGAGGGCAGGATAAGAGTTTAGCATTTTATTCCAAGAGTGATAGGAGAATGGGTTTAGCAGCTCAGCCCCATAATGTATGTTTTTAAAAAGATTAATTCTCCTGCTTCGTGGAGAGCATATTGTAGGTAAGCAAGAGTAAAATCGGGGAGACAAATTGGAGACCACTGTAGTGGTCTAGGCAAGAGGGGAGGATTCAGGGAGCACAGGGATGAGTGGTGGGAAGAGGAGGAGAGAAACATATTTGAGCATTTTAATTTAAGTATAACATAATTTAAAGATTAGTTTTATTATCAGAACTTGTAGGTGATGGGGAGATGGAGAGAAAGGAGTTAAGAATGAAAAAGAATGACTTCTAGGGGGCGCCTGGGTGGCTCAGTCAGGGAAGTGTCTGCCTTCAGTCAGGTCATGATCCCGGGGTCCTGGGATCGAGTCCCACATTGGGCTCTCTGCTCAGCTGGGAGCCTGCTTCTCCCTCTCACTCTCCCCCTTTACTTTCCCTCTCTCTCAAATAAATAAATAAAATAAAATCTTAAAGATAAAGGAATGACTTCTAGGTAAGAAATGTGGTTGGTGGTTTTTGCTTAAAATGGGAAAAGTAGGGAGAAAGAGAGTTTTGGGGATAAGAGTATGAGTTCTGCATTGGACAGGTTAAGTTTGAAGATATCCAAGTAGGGACACTGAGCAGGCAGTTGGATAAGTGAATTTGGGGCTAAGTAGACATCCAGATAGGATGTCATTCCAGAGGCAAATTCAGAATTCATCATTAGTTAGAATTTACATGTATGCAGAGCCATCAGATAGAATGAGGTGGCTCAGAGAAGAGTGATGTGAGGACAAAGCATTTACTCCTTGAGTGGGAGAGGAAAAAGAACCCACAATGGATGTCAAGAAAAAAATCCAGAGAGATGGGAGGACAAACAAGAGGAGGGGTGTTCCAGAATCTGGAGAAAAGAGTTTCAAGGGGAGGTAGTGATCGAGTAATCAGATTTTGCTGAGAAGTTGATTAGGATGTAAGACTGAGAACTGACCCTTGGATTTGGCCACATGGAGGTTGTTGGTGACCTTGACAAGAACTGATTCTGTGGAGTGGGCAAGAGAGTTTAGACCAGTGGAGGCCTGAAGCCCAATTAGAGCAGCTTAGGGCATAATTGGAGAGGAGGAAACTCCTTAATAGAGGAGAAGAGAAAGTGGATTATATAGAAAGTGGAAGTGAAAAACAGGGCCACACTAGAAAGTTCTGTTTGTTTACTGAGAGGGACGGTCTAGGAGGGCAAGAGAGACTGTTGAGGCTAAGTCCTTGGGTAGGTTTAGAGGGGATGAGATCCACTGCAAAAATAAAGGGAACAAGAGGGAAGGCAGAGAATATGGGTTCAGATACAATTGGTGGTTAGAAAACTCATTCATTCATTCATTTAGTAAATACTGGCCTACTATGTGCCAATTGCTATCTTAGGGGCAAGACATACAGCAGTGAATGAAACAAATAAGAAAAACTCATGCTCTCATGGCATTTACATTCCATTGAGGGGAATCAAGCAATAAATATGTTAACAGAGGCATTTATAATATGTCAGAGAGCAGATAATAAGCACTTTGGAGAAAAATGAACTAGGGTAAGGGGGTTATAGGGAGCTGGAGAAGAGAGTTGCCATTTTTTACAGGGTGGTCAAAAAAGGCCTTAATGATGAGGGAATATCAGAACGGGCCTAATGGAAGTGAGGGAGGACGCCACCCATGTACATATCTTGGAAAGAAGGTTCCCAAGCAGAGGGATCAAAAACGTGACAAACTGCTGAGGCAGGAGGGTGCTTGGCACAATGTGCGGAAGAGCAGGCAGGCCAGTGTGACTGAATGAAATGCAGCAGGTGGAGTATTGTAGGAGAGACCAGAGGGGCAGTGCGGGGACAGCTCACATGGCCTGGGAGGTAAAGACTAGAACTCTACTCTGAGTGAGATGGGAAGTCACGGGTGAGTTTTGAGCAGACCTGTGACATAATCTGACTGACATTCTTAAAAGATCACTATGGCTGCTACTGTGGGGAACGCAGCATGGGAGTCCAGGACGCAAGTGTGGCCACCCTGAGGGAAACTGGTACAGCAAGGCAGGCAGGAGATGACGCACTTCTCAGCTGGCTTCTGTTTTCTCGGTGAATAAGAGGCAAGATCTCCATACAGGAGTGAGGAGGGTATGATGGAGGCTTGAGGAGGGAAGAGAAGGTATGATGAGAGTGGATGATGAATTGATTAGGGGACTGTGATAGAATTGCTCTCCGAATAGCTGGCGGTAACAAGCAGTTTGCTACAATGCTTGTTTACCTCAGAACCTCTGGGACGTCTCTGGCTGTGCACCTCTCCTCCTTGGGTCCAGTTTCTCTCCCTTCATCCTGTTTCATGTCCTCTGACTCTAGAGAGTCCCCAGTTGGCCTGGAGAACCCGGGCATTTATTAAGAAGAAAATGACAACCCACTGGCCCAGCCAGCTTCTTATATCAAAGCCATTGCAAAGACTTGAGGGAAAGCCGCAGAGAGCTCAGTGCTCCTGGAGAGAGTGTTATACACTTGGCATCCCACCACCACACACTCCAGCGGTCAGTGAGGGAGGCCCACACCGTTTCCATACAGACCTCGGCAGGATTTGAGAGATACCCACAGGATTCCTCATGCTTCTAGTAAGCCATTCCTCCCCCACCTCCATGACACTGCACCTCACAACAGACTGTCCAACGGGGCAGTCCCCACAACAAGTTCACCATTAGAACTGATGACCCACCTTTCCTGAAATGACTATTAGAACTAATTTCATCCCGGCCCCTATCCCTCTTTAACTTGGACGCCACAAGAATTCCAAGACACTAAGGTCATCTGGAAGATAGCTTATATTTAAGGGCCAGATGGAAATGGCTTCCACCACTTCTGTCCACATCCCATTGGACAGAAGACAGGTCAGTGCAGTGGGTGCAGCCTAACTACAAAGAAAGCTGCAAATACATAAGTAGGGAAGAGGAAAATGGAATGGCATTTGGTGAACACAGACACTGTCTCTGCCATAAGCCAAGAAGAAACGAGTAGGAGGCACGCCCAGGGACAGGAGTGAACCAAAGATCAAGGGGAACGAAATCTCCAAGAAAGAGGAATTGGTCAATACTGTCATGCTGTGGGAAGATGAAGTAAGATATGAATATAAAGTTCTGAGTTTTCAGTTAGGAAGTCCCTGATAATGTGATGAAGGGTAGTTTCTGTGAAGTTATTGTGAAGTGAAAGATGAGAGGTGAAGAAGTAGACCCAGAGAGCATAGACTATTCTGGAGGAGAACCTATATAAAATGATAGAGTGAAGTAACTAGAGAGTGGTGCCTAATCGAGGGAGAATTATTTTTGAATGTAGGCAAGGTGTTTACAAGCTAAGGAACTAGCAGCAAAAGAGAAATTAGAGATAACAAAAAGGTGGCAATTCATCTAGGAAGTCAAGAAGAAGCCAGGAAGGGGTGAGATCAGAGCACAAGTGAATGTATTAGTCTTGGACAGGAGGAATGATGTGGCCTCTTCTAAGATGTGTGGGAGGGTAGCCAGGTAGAAACACCTTAAGAAAATTTATATGAGGGACAGGAAGTGGAGGGACTTCATGTCTAGTGGTGTTTATTTTTTCAAAGGAGTTAATCTACTGTTGGTGAAAGGGCTGATGGAGTAGTGTGTATGTATATGGTTGAGCGGGAGCAGATTGGGGTCTAACTATGGAGAGAGCAGGATGGTACTTAGGGCTCAGCTGATGTTGGAGACCCCTTATATGTAATGGCACGTTTGTGAGATTTTCTCCACACAACTCTCTGGGACAGAGCTGGATGTTTGAACTCATCCAGGACTGGGGATTTTTGTAGAGCGGGTGTTGTGGAATAACAAGGGGCTGGTGGGTGAGGGTCTTGGTGAGAGAGGTATTACAGTGGTGTCGGCTAGACAGGAAAGGAAGTTCAGAGACGGGGAGAAAGCAGAGGTTAAGGGCCTGGAGGGCACGAGGAAATGAAAGAGCTGAGTCCGTGAGAACAAAGAAGCAAGAAATGGAAGGGTAAGGAATTATCACAGAGGCTAGGATAGTAGAGTTTTACATTTCTAATAGGGGGCGGGGATCCAGAGTATGGTCATGGGAGGGGGTAGCTAGAGGAGGTTGAAAGCAAGGTGCTGTGGAGTTGAAGAGGTTGAGGTGCTCAGGCTCTTGATGCATATGGGGCAGTGGCCCAGAGAGCTATCAGTGATTTAGACTAAAGGAGTTGATAGCATGAGATACAAAGAAGGGAGGGCTTTTGCATGACGGTAAAAGAGCTGGAGAATTGTAAATCCCTTTTTTTTCCACTTCATCTTCCTCCACCTGTTTTAGACCCTTATGATCCTGTTTGGATTATAGAAATACTCTCCTAATTGGTTTCCCTGATTTTGGTTTCTCTCCCATGTATCCATCATACACACAACTGCCAGCTTACTCTCGACCATGATTCACTCTTGCTCAAAAACTTCAGTAGCTCCCTCCCTGCCTATAGAATAGAATCCATAATCCTTAACCCCACCCTCAGTGCTCCAGGCACAGAGCTGGTTTCAATCCACTGCTTTGTTTTATGCATCTAGTTTGAGGCAACAGCAAATATTTAGTTTATATTGGTTTAAATTCTGCACTACTTTACTAACACAAGTCGTGAATGTGGTTTTGTGAATTGTGAAGAATGTTATTCCTAACCATCTCAGAATAGTACCCATTAAGGGTCAATTCAAATGTAGATTATCCCCTTCCTCAAATGACATCACCATTCTCTGTCCTTTTCTAAAAAATCCACTTTAAGCTTTCTATTGTAGTGAGTCCGGTACCTATAAAGCAAGAACCATTCCTAGTTTATCACTGCACCTCAAAACTTTTGCACCCCAGTTTATAACACCTAGCTCAGTATCTCGCCTTTGTAGGTATCCAGTGTCTGCTGACTACATGCATGCATTCATGAATAAATAAATGAATGGATGAGTGGAGTTCTTATAATGTTCTAATAGGATTAAGGGCCAGAATCCTTAACTAGAAGGTGATCTCCTCAAGGTTAGGGTTGATATTATCTTTTTTATCCTTAATACTTAGTTAGCGTGGTTCTGGGAGCATTGTAAGCTAAGTCCACAGTAGATACTTGGTAAAATCTTGGCAAATGGAATTGAAACAGGCAGCTTCACCCCTAAATGATTCTCACTGTGTCAACGCCAAGAAGGTGAACAGGGTCTCTGACCCAGCAAATAGCTGTTTATATCCTGACTTGAATAAAACATTGACTCTTATAATTGGACAGCAGCTCCCTTAACAGAAATCCATTTATTCATTTAATTCTTTGATTTTTTAAACCATACCATAAATTGTGATTGATCTATGTGTGATAACTTTATTCCAGACACTGAAGGAAAAAAAGTAATCTGTGAGAACAGACACAGGAAAAGATGCTCAACATCACTTATCAGGGAAATGCAAATCAAAACCACAAAGAGATATCACCTCATACCTGTCAGAATGGCTAGTATCAAAAAGAAAGAAATAACAACTGTTGGCAAGGATGTGGAGTAAAAAGGAAACCCTGTCTACTATGAGTGGGAATGTAAATTGTTGTAGCCACTGTGGAAAACAGTAGGAGGTTCCTCAAAAAATCAAAAATAGAACTACCTGATGATCCAGTAGTTCCACTACTGGGTATTTAATCCAAAGAAAACAAAAATACTAAATTTGAAACGATACATGCATCCCTTTGTTTATTGCACCATTATTTACAACAGCCAAAACATATAGGCAACTTAAGTGTCCATCAGTAGATGAGTGGATAAGGAAGGTGTGGTGTATATGGAATATTACTCTGCCATAAAGAATGCAATCTTGCCATTTGTGACAACATGGATAGACCTAGAGGGTATTATGCTAAGTGAAATAAGTGAGACAGAGGAAGATGCCATATGATTTCGCTTATATGCGGAATCCAAAAAAAAAAAAAAAAAGGCAGAAACAGACTCATTAATACAGAGAACAAACTAGTCGTTGTTTTGGGGGAGCAAAATGGGTGAAGGCGAGTGGGAGGTACAGGCTTCCAGTTACAAAATGAATAAACATGGGTAAAAGGCACAGTATAGGGAATATAATCGATGGCATTGTCATAACATTGTATGGTGACAGACGATAGCTACCCTTGTGAGCAAGCATAACATAGAGAGAAGTTGAATCACTGTGTTGTACATGTGAAACTAATGTAACATTGTATGTCAATTGTGCCTCAATGAACAGAAAATACAAAAGTAATCTGTAAGAAAAGCAGCCATCTCATGTCTATAAAGTACCTCTCCGTTTTCTCCTGTTTGGCCAGGCTGTGACAACATGTTGATGGGCGTAAAGTCTCTGAAAATAGTGAAGAAGACTGTGGACACACATGGCTCTTGGATGAAAGATGCTGTCAGCAATTCCCAAAAGGTTTATTTCCTAGTTGGATCCAGAAACAAAACTGTTTGGGAATTTGCAAACATGCGGGCATTCATGGAGGATAGCACCAAGCCAGCCCCACGGAAGCTAATCCTAACACATTCCTGGCAGGGAACAGGCCAAGTGATCCACAAAGGTTTTCTGTTTTTTCACAACCAAGGGACTCTGAATGAGATCATCAAATATAATCTACAGAAGAGGGCTGTGGAAGATCGGATGCTGCTCCCAGGAGGGGCAGGCCGAGCACTGGTCTACCAGCACTCCCCGTCGACATACATTGACCTGGCTGTGGATGAGCATGGGCTCTGGGCCATCCACTCAGGGCCAGGCGTCTATGGCCATTTGGTTCTCACAAAAATTGAACCTGGCACACTGGGAGTGGAATACTCATGGGACACTCCATGCAGGAGCCAGGATGCTGAAGCCTCCTTTGTTTTGTGCGGGGTTCTCTATGTGGTCTATAGTTCTGGCGGCCATGGCCCTCACCGCATCACCTGTGTCTATGATCCGCTGGGCAATACCAGTGAGGACGATCTGCCCAAACTGTTCTTGCCCAGGCGGCCAAGAAGTCATTCCATGATCCATTACAACCCCAGAGATAAGCAGCTGTATGCCTGGAATGATGGAAACCAGATCATTTACAAACTCCAGACAAAAAGAAAGCAGCCTCTGGAGTAATGCCGTACAGCAAGGAGGGAGAGCACTAAGGCTGTGGATGCTGCTCCCCGGGACACTGAGGCCACAGCCCCTTTGCAATACAGTATCCCTCTGATCACATACAGGGATAGGGACTAGAACTGGACTTGCATATGCATCCTTCCCCTGGATGTTACGGCCTGAGTTATCTTCCAAGAGTGTAGATGAGAGTCTGTCATTCGGAAATTTTCAACTTCCATCACCCATCCAAACCTCCTGGCTCTCAAGGCCTTCCACATGCTGATCCAGCTTACGGCCTGCCTTTCCTTTACCCCCACCTCCCCATCCCCCTCCCCTGCCAACAATTAGAAATGTAGCCCACCTCCTAATACTCCTGGCTCCTGTCCTGACCTGTCCTGATGCTCTTTCCTCTTTCTTAAATGCCAATCTCCTGTTTTTCACTGCCCAACTAAAGTACAATTTCTTATTGATGTTTAATCTCTGTGTCCCCCAGCTCTGCCCCTTCACCAAGCTGAGGAGATACAAGAGGAAAATAAAACCACTCACATTTAAATACCACTTGGCTGTTACAAAGTGTTTGCTCCTATGTACATCATTTAATTCTCATGCCACCCTGTGAGACATGCAGAAGAGATCTTTATAATTGCCATTTTAGAGTTCAGAGAAGTTTAGGTGAGCCATTCAGAGGAACACAGCCTCAAAATGAAAATAGGTCTAGAAAATACCGCAAATCCCATAGTCTTTCCATTGCCCAGGGGAGCATCAAATACATATGTTTGTTCACCCAGCCTTTTATAAAAAATACGTTCAGCATCTCATCCTAAAAAATCATGGTCTGTCCCCTGCAGCCGGTTTTCACGTATGCACAAGACCTTCCCGTAAGCCCTTCGAAAGCTACTTCCTCCAGAAAACCAGCCTACAGCCTAAGGGTGAGGACCCCACCTGCAGCCTCATCTTGCCTTACCTTCCCCTGTGTCTCTTTCCTTGCTGGAAACACAATAAAACTGACACTAAGCAAATAAGCCTCATCAGGTTAGATTTGCGTACGCACCCTCAGCAGACAGGCTTGCAGGAAGTGTTGCCTGAGATTGGACTCGCTGTGAAGCTCCCCAGCACACTGAGGCCCTGGGGAGGGAAAGCTTCTGGAATCTGGCTGGAAGCCAGGTAGCGGGCCAGTGACTCCCTGTCACCGCAGGCCTGCCAAGTGGCACAGGTGACAGGGGACAGCTGTGCTTGTGCAGAGGGGCTTCTTCAACTCTTTCCCATGTGTTTGTCCAGTTCAGCCCAGTGTGGGTCACCAGCACAGGCTGTGGTGCCAGTCTGTGTCATGTGCTGATTAAAATCCGCCTTTCCAGGTTAGTCACATGAGAGGGTTTGTTTTTCGGGCTTGCAGCTGTTTTGCCAACCCTGCCAAGCTCAGGGTGGGACCGCGGGCGATGAAGAGACATTCTTGCCCCAGGGCATTTGAGTAGAGCTTTGGCAGAATGGAATCACTCACCCCATGTATACAGCACAATTACCCACAGTTCTAATAGCTACACAGCCCCGATCTTCGTGGAAGGAGGCAGGTATGGGTACATAATCCTGGTGATGGGCCCCACTCCATGGGTTTACAGACATCATCTCCCCCGGGGGGAAAATACCATTACCTATTTCGCAGGAATAAGGGGACTGCCTCAGGAGGAGGGTAGAGTGGGATTATCGGTGAGTGGAATTGTGTGTGGGTCCTGCACACAGAGTTCCTTTAGAGGCCAAGAGGAGGGTTGCCTTTCATCTGTGATACACTTGGATTTGACAGTTCCAAAGGGTGCCCCTGCCACTGACAACCCACCCGGGTGCTTTAAATTCCTGCAGCTAGAATCACTCTTTTAGGTCAAGACGTCGTCTCCCTGTTAAATGGGCCACTTTGTTTCCGGGGAGCCAGGGCAGGACAGCATGTGGGCCCACAAACATGGTCTCCGGCTTCTTTCTGGGGAACTGTTCAGCTCTGGGGTCTCTTGTCCGATCTTAGGGTGAAAGTCCCTATGACCTGTGACAGTGGTTTGTAAACTCGACTGTGCAGAAGAATCACCTGAGGAGCTTTTAAAGATCTTAATACCAGGCCATACTCCCAGATCTTTAAATCACAACCTCGGGGGCGCCTGGGTGGCTCAGATGGTTAAGCGTCTGCCTTCGGCTCAGGTCGTGATCCCGGGGTCCTGGGATCGAGTCCCGCATCGGGCTCCCTGCTCGGCGGGAAGCCTGCTTCTCTCTCTGCCTCTGCCTCTCTGTCTCTCTGACTCTCATGAATAAATATATAAAACATTAAAAAAAAAAAAAATCACAACCTCGGGAGGCAGGACCCAGACAGCAGATATTTTAAACCTCCTCCCCCAAAATGGTTCCAAAGTGTGAATAAACTTGAGAGCCAGTGACTTACACCATTTTTTAAGGTAATTTAAAAAAAGTAGTTGTATAGTTCTAAGAACAGATTTGCATTTTCTAGGGGCTGAGGTTAGGACACTGTGTCCACCGGGGCAGTAACATGTGGGATTTGGAAACACCCATGAACTCATGTGAACTGAGTAGCGCCTAGGTCTGCAAAAGCCTCTGCTGCTATTTTAAGGAAGTGAAAGAGAACTGCAGGGTGTCCTGCTGTAACACAACTCTCATGGGCCCCAGCCTTCCTCTGCTGGCTTTGCCTTTGGTCTGCTTCTGGCCACGTTCCTGCAGTGACCAGAGTCTCATATTTGTCGGGGTGGCTTAAGTTCTGTTCACATGTAAAAGTCTTCCGGGCACACTGGTAATTTCAGACCACCAAGGTAATTTGAAAAAAAGACGTGTCTTGTGGAGTTTGTCCAGCCTGTGGAAATGTACATTAAAACTGAGGCCCGGGCTGTCGCGACTCCTGCCAGAGCTGGGGACTGTGCCAGAGTCTGCGGTGTTGATGCCATCTGCGGCCCACAGGGATTTTAATCAGCTGAACTGAGCAACCAGTCCCGGGAGGCCCAGGCAAGGCAACAACCTAGCACTACAGCCAAAGGGGATTCAGGCCACACGCTGGGGGAAGGTGTTGGACTGAGTCTTCAGGGCCCAGTCCTGCCCTGATTCTAGAATCCATTCCTGTGGTTTGAGGTGCCAAAGCTTTTCTCCCGTCTGTGGAACCCCGCCTTGGGGCTGAGCATAGGGAAGTGCTTCTTGTCCTTAGCTGTTCACAAGACCCAGAGCAAGTGTCTTTGGTTGAGGCTGACCACTAGGGGGACCTCCACCCCAGGTCGCGGGGTTCAAGCGCGGCCAGACTCTACGGTGACTCCGAGCCTTCCAAACGGGTTGTTCAGAGACCGAGCCAGCCTCAATTTGGACTGCATCGCACGGGTCCGGGGAGTCCGAACACCCAATGGGTGCTGCTCTTGAGTGTGCCTCTAATCGGTCTTTCTGTGGCTTCTCTCTCTTTGCAATTCTCGATACAAATTGCTTTTCTGCTTCCTCGTTTTCATTTCCTACGGCCGGGGAATGATGCTGAAAGGCTGGAGAAGCCCAGGGGACTGGCAGCACTAGCGCCGGGACCCGCCCGTCGGTCTCCCCGGGGCCGGAAGGGTGCAGGGCGGGGAGGTGACAGGAGCGGGGCGGGGCTCCCTGGGGGCGTGGTCTCCGGGAGGCGCGGCTTGTGGGCTCTGAACGCGTTCCAGGGGGTGGGGCCGCGGCTGGGCGGACGCGGCGAAGGCAGGTTCGAAGGGGCGGGGTTGACGAGGCCGGTCTCGGAGAAGAGGGAACCGGTGGCAGACGGGTCCCTGCGGGTCGCCGCGCTGCCCGAGAAGGAAGGGGAGTTGAGGGGCGGTCCCAGGAGAAGGGGGGCGGGAGCAAGCTTGGGCTCCGGGACGAGCCTCCCGTGGGTCCCGCCCCCGTCACGTGGGCTCCAGACCCGGCCGCTGTCGCTCAGTCAGCCGGTTGGTCGGTCAGTTGGTCGGTGGGTCAGTGGCCTGCAGCTCGTTTCCCGGCTCTCATGTTCGGAGGTGGGAGGGACACGGGAGCGTCCCGCGCACCTGAGCCGCCCGGAGAGGAGCCCCGCACCCAGGTCAGTGGGCTCTCCCCACGCCCCAGGTCCCCTGCGCGTTCCGGACCGGGAGCCCCCGCGGGTGCATTGCCTGGGGAACCGAAAGCCCCCAGATTCAAGAACCACCCGAGGAGTGGGGGTCAGTGCCAGCAAGGGCCCCAGAGCGTGTCCCAGGCGCAAGGACAGGGACCCTCTTCCTCTTCTCTGGCCAGAAGACTGGGAGAAGGGTGTAACTCCCGTGGGATTTGCGCCGAATTTCCACCCAACCCTGCCCAGGACCTACGGACAATCCGCGCGCCCCTGCAGGTGCCAGCATGGCCCTGGAGATGCGCAGGATGGTCAGTCACCTCAGTTCTGTGCGGTATGTCACTGAAGCACCCGCGTAGTCTAGAGAGCCCACGGTGGTCGGGAGGTTTAGGGTCTGTTTGACCAAACATCTCTGTTCGGGTGTGCTCAGATGCAACGCCTTGACTGAGACCAACTCTGTAATTGCGAAAACGCAACATGCCTATCAAAATCTCAAGCCACTGCGTCCCAGTAGACTGCCAAACGGGGAAGGTTCTACTTGAAAGTGGGCTCCTCCTCTCCCTCATGACATCCCAACTCCAGACCAGCAGTTTTTCTTCAAATGAAGATAAGATTATATATTGAAAAGGTAGAATTTCCAAAGTTTGCAGGGGATCGAAACAGGCATTCTAGCTAGTCTTTAATCCTCTTAAAAAACAGACCCAGAGTGTTGTATTTTTACTTTTAGAGCCGCTGGTTATGTCGTATAGATCCGTCCCCCTTGCCATATTTCTAGGTCTACTTCCTATCTTTCTCTTCATCTGTCCCTTTCCTTTCCCAGTTCCTTAATTGATTATAATACAAATCTGAAGTGTTTCCGAAGTTTATGTTGCATTTTGTGAAGTTAAATGCCCAACTAAAGAAAGGTAGTTGGCTGTGCACAAAATTCATCTTCAAAATGTTCAGTCTTTGATTATTATTTGAATATAGAAAACACAAAATATTATTTAATTTAGAGATTGTTTCTCTTTAGGGCTTGAGAGGCAGCCCATTAGTATTCTGCTTAAATTCATATTTAAACGACCTTGAAGTGGGAAATAAGAGAGTTTAATGAATTTCTCACTTATTGCATTCATCCATGATTTTATCAATACATTTATTATTATTATTCTTACTTAGAGTTTTGATGATGTGCCAGCTATTAGCTTATTGCTACTGAGTCGACAAACTGAGAATCATGATCTCTACTGGGGTAGCGACGGCAGGTGTGCTGGCTTTAAGACTGAGCAGAATGGGATAAATGCTACGAGAGAGGGAAGAACAAAGAATTGTGGGAATTCCTTTTTTTTTTTTTTAAGATTTTATTTACTTGAGAGAGAGAACGAGAATGGGGGGGCAGCAGAGGGAGAGGGAGAAGCAGGCTCCCCACTGAGCATGGAGCCCAATATGGGATTCGATCCCAATCGTGACCTGAGCCAAAGGCAGATGCTTAACCAACTGAGCCATTAGGCGCCCGGGGAATTCCTGTCTTTCATCTGAGCAGGGAAGATCTGGGAAAATTTCAAGCAGATGACTTGCATGATGGATCTCAGAGGATTTCTCCTGGGTGTCTCCAGGCAGAGGTGGGTAGAGCGTGGCCTGGGCTCAGAGCTGTGTAGGCAGGCAAGCACCAGCTAACCGTGAGAAGCGGCAAGTGGTCCAACTGGGTTCCCAGGGCAGGTGCTAGACAGTAAAGTTGGTGACAAGGATGAAGCATGGCCCCAATTGGAAAGCATGGGAGCCAATGACAGGTTTTAAGCAAGGGACTGACTGATGGTTCAATGAGCTTCTCAAAGTCTGGGACCTTGGCCCTTGACCATCCCAACCCCTGGCCTGATACAGAGAAAATCCAGTAAATATTTGTGGAATGAATGATCAGGCAACACCGTAGAGCTGAGCTTCTCAACCTTTAACAAGCTTAAGAATCATGAGGTGGGTCTTGTTCAAATGCAGATTCTGATTCCTGGGTCAGCGGTGGGATCTGACCTGGATTTCTAACAAGTTCTAGGGTGGTGCCCTTCACTATCTCTGGCAAGGATTAAGGGCCATAGTTTGCAAACCTGGGGAGCTTTTAAACTGTTTGGAATGAAGTGGGTCTGGGATGGTGTTCCAGGTTCCCCCAGGTGATTCTGATGAAGGCCAAGGTGGGACCTGCTCAAGCCTACTGTGGCAGTGCTATGGGAAGGAGTGAGCTGAGGGGTCAGACACTGGGGCGGAGGGGCCCGTTAGGACAGTGAAGGCCAATCAGGATAGAAGTGGGGCTGCCTTATATTGGGCCTGAAAGAGTGGGACAGGTAGGAGAGACTCTAGAGATCGAATCTATGGGCCAGGGGTTCAGGGAGTGCTGGTATCTGTCTTTAGACTGGATAGCTTCCAGAGTGAGGAGGGGGAAACGATTCTGAGAGAATTCAGCTTTGGAGAGGAATGGCATGCCCTTCAGGCTGTAACATCTGATGTAAAATTTGGAAGTTGGTTTTGACGTAGCCATTGAAAAAAAAATTTTTTCCTGAAATACAAATCTGTTCATGATGCTTCCCTGCTGTAAATGCTCTGGTGGATCCCCTCTTGTAAAATATGAGAAGGAAAAGCTAATATGAATGCAACTAATGAGACATCTAAACATTTATTAAATTCCCAGACTGCACCCCCATTCAAGAAGAGACCCTCGGGGGGTGGGGTGACGTTGTTACCACTTGGTGTGGGCACAACTAGACTGCAACTTTTGGCAGCTTTGTGTGGTCCTGAGTCACTGTTTTTCCTGCTTCTTAGAGCAGTTCCACTTTATGTTTCCTGGCATCATCGGTTTCAGTACTTGATGGCACCTCTGGGTCTCTGTTTTCCAAGAATCCACAGGTGGCCTCAGAAGGGTGGGCTGTATCCCTTCTAGACTCTGAAAGCCAGGTCTTATTCGCCCTTGGGGATCTTCACGACATCCATTCTTATCTCTGATATGCTCAGTAAATAATCTAGGAGATGCTGTCCTAGGGCAATGTGTTCAGCTTCAGACCCAGATCTCCTCACAGCCTTGTGATTTTCCAGGGAGCTGCTAACTCTCAGCTTTGTCTTCAGGAAATGTATGACTTCTACTTAGTGCTCCTAGGTAATTCTTACTTTGGGACTCCTCTCTAATTCTTGCTTTCATTTCCTCTGTCTGTCACATCCACATTTATGCACACAGAGAGCTGACCCTTCCTTCTGCACCATGCTCTTAATCACCATGTTCCATGTGGTGCAGACATCTTGGCCCTGTAATAGATCTGTGGATGGAAGGTCTACATAAGATGGGATAAGATTGCCTCCTTGATAGGATAAAGTGTAGCATCCTTCTTTGGCACTGAAGGCCTTGCAAAGCCTGGCAGTAACATAGCTCACAGCTGCATCTCCACTGTTCCCCAGACTGAGTAGCTCACCAGTTTCTATCTTCATGTGCTTCTCTGTCTTTGCATGCACAACGTGCTCTTCCTGGAAAGCTCTTTCGTCCGCTCTGCGAGATGAATGAACTCTTATTAGGATGCAGATCAGACCCTTGAAACCCTCTTCTCCTACCTCTAAGTCACTTTGACCCTTCTCTCTGGCATATATATATATCATCGAATAGAGAACTCAGCTATGGTACTTAGGCACTTTATTTGCATGTCTCTGTCCACACCTGCTCCAGACCCTGAGCCGCTCCAGGCCTGCATCAGCCTTTGGGCACAGCCCTACACTTAGCAGATGTGCAGGAAAGAGTTAGTGGTAAACATGGGCCCTGAGCTGGCTGGTTTTGCAGTGTTTGCCCCAGTAAAGGGGGAAAGAGATAGGCTATTTTGCACCAGAGATGAGGGAAGAAACAAGAACAGAACCTGAAAGACTGGGACAAGCCCAATGAGGAGTGGCCCACATGGCTAGAGTCAGAGGGTGGGGTGGGGAGGGGACACGGGGAGAGGTGAGACTGGAGTCTTAGGCTGGGGCGAGGCCATGGAAGGCCTTGAACACTGCAGCTAAGGAATTGAAATTTTATTCCCATGACATTGAAGGTCTTTCAGTGTGGAAGAGACATGGGGTGAAATCTCTGCTTTCAGGATGATCCAGGGCTGGGAAGGGCAGGTTGGAGGGACAGGGAGCAACCTCCTGTGAGAATATGCTATTGGAGTAACCCATCAAGGTAGCTTAGGATGTAAATCAAGGCAGTGGCAGTAGAGATGGAGAGGGAGTGATCCCCTGCAGGATTGGGTGACTAACTGGATTTGAGGGAGAGGGAAAGGCAACAAATGGGACACTGACACTTTGTGCTAGTGTGCTGGGAGAAGAATGAGGCATTGTCATAGCATGGGAGCATGGAGGGAAGTGAGGATGGTTGGTTCCTTTTGGAATCAGAAGAGAGCCTTGGGTGCTTTCTTGCATCATATATAGAGACACATATCACACACACACCCACACACGGATGGTGAAGCTACCCAAAGGAACCTATCTAGGGTCACCCGCTGCTGGTGGCAGAACGCAGGCCTCCTGGCCCTCTGGTCTGGGGCTCTATCCTTTGGAGCACCGTGAGTTGGCCAGAGAAGAGCTGCCAGAAGGTCCAGATGGAGATTCCATTAGGCAATGAAAAATGGGAAAGAGACCAGGTTTGGGGTGAATTCAGTCTGCAGCTAAGACTGGAATCTTACAGGTCAAGGACTCAGAAGGGAAGTGCCTGCTGGTAGCCAATGCCAATGTGGGTGTGAAGGCTCCTGAGTCCTTTCTGTCCTCTGGTCTAGCTCTGTGTGGGCTGATGGGAAGCAGGGAGTGCTTTATGGACACTCACACTTGTTAGTGCTCAGTGTGGGTACATGTATATTAAATGGCTTTTCTGGGCATACAACCACCCCTCTCTCAGTTCTCCAGAAGGATGAAGTCTAAGACCCAAACACTTTTCCCCCCTGGCAAACTTTAGGGACCCATCCAGTCAGTCAGAAGTTGCCTGTGGAGTGGCGGAGTGGTGGGGGGCTGGTGGGGGGCTTTAAGCAGAGGCCTGTGTTTAAGGCCTGTGTCAGGGATCCAGATGGTTGGGGGAGGGCCCTAGCTGTAGGGTAAGGAGAGAGGACCTTATCTAGAATCTACACTGCTGCCTGGAGACTCAGTGGCCCTGAAGCTGGATTTCCTCTCCTCCTCACCTCTCCCTTCCACACCTTTCTGCCTGGCCGCGCTCCTTCGCCTCCAGCCTCCCAGGGCAGGTCCTACCTTTGCCCTGGCACAGTGGTCACCTTCGTTTGCTGAGGCAGAGCTGGGTTAATGCATGTGAAACATTTAGATTATTGCCTGGCATGTGGTAATTGCCAAAGGAAAATGAAGACAAGGAATGCTGGGAATCTACTTTGAGGGAAAACTTGTCAAGCCTCATGGCTCTTTCGAACTATGTAGCTGGATCTGGGAAGTGTCTGCCTTATCTTGTTTTGAGTTTTTGTTTTTGTGGCTCTTTATTTATTTATTTATTTTTACTGATACATAAATGTGTGCAGAGCCTGCTCATCCATGGTAAAGAATCAAGGACAGCTAGAGATTGCAGACTTGAGATTTGGGGTGTCCATGTCTCAGGAATGACTAATGTAGAGGTGAGTGGGTGGAGGGCCTTCTGACAAATCTCCAGGAACAGCTTGTTAACCCAGGTGAGGCTACGGGGAATCGATTGTAGCCTGGCCTCTCCCCCGGCCGGTAGCTGCTGAGCCGGTCCCAGGTGGCTCTGTTGTGGGTACATCTGTTTCCTCCTGGTGATGAGGAGAGGCAGAGGGAAGGCTTGCTCCAAATCCCAGGCTCGCTGTCTGCCTGCGTAGGGTTAGTCAGTGCTTGCTGGTTGCTGGGAGTGTGCTCAGTGCGCAGAGTCAGAACTCCTGCCCTGACTGTCGGGCGAGCACATGAATCCACAGTGACTTGTGTGCCTGGTTGGAACGGACCAGTCACATGTAGCTGGGCTGCTCTGCTGGGCAGGGACCGCTCTGACTGGGAGGGTCACTGCTGTGACTGCACTTGTATCCTGAGAGGTCTTAGCAAATGTCTGCAACCTGCTTCTGGCACAAAAGCCCACAAGACCCTGCCAAAAGGAGCTCCTGAGGCCGACAGACCATGCGTGAATGTGTGCTTGTGTGTGTGTGTGCGTGTGCGCGCGGGGAGGGGGGCAGGGGGAGAGAGAGAGGGAGAAAGGGAGGGAGAGGTACTTGTGTAGGAGCCAAGAGGCCTGTTGTCGGAATTGGGGAAAAGAGACGGGCAGAGCTCAGGCCGAACAGCAGTAATGAGCTACCTTTCTTTGCTGCATGCACACGTGATACCTGCTGTCTCTTCAGGGGCAGCGCTTTCCTTCCCCAGCACAAGGCCTCGTTCCCCCGACTCAGGTTTGGGCATGAATAGCTAGCTGGACACTGCCCGGCTTCATGAAGGCACCAAAGGTGCGGGTAGACTGGGCCCCCAGAAGGCTGTGTCCAGAGGGAGGATGGGGGAGCTTCCCGCTTTGGTGGGTTTCACAAAGGGCTTGTGTCCCGAGATGGGTGATATTATTCCCATCTTATGGGAGGGAAATAGGTGCCAGAGAACTCGATTTTTTTTTTTTTAAAGACTCCAAGTATTAGATTTAATTTATTGTCCAAATTGGGATACTTTTGAGAGTGAAAGGAGGCAGACAAATACTGATTTGGTGGGGTCCTGGGGTGACAGGACTGTTGTGGGTGTACCAGAAGTGTGGTATCGAACTCCAGATTCAGTAAGCAACCAGAGCAGGTGGGGGGGGCCGGGTGGGAGAGAGGGCTGCAGTCTGGGGAAGGGAGAAGTTAGAACTTGAATTTGGGCAGGAAAGGCAGATTCTATTAATTCAACATTTTACCAAAGCAAAAGAATTGTTCTTGGCTCTGACACCTGACCTTGACGGGATGTCATGAAAAAGTTTTATTACATAATCTCTTCTGTGACCAGCCAAGACATCTGGTTCTTCGATGCAATGCGCTCACCCGGTAACAACAACAGCCATCCTGTGTGTCCGTCTAGGTTTTCGCCGTGCCAACTCACTGGAGCTGCACAATGCCTCAGGCAGGGATTATTGTCCTGCTTCTGGAGATGAGGAAACAGACTCCTGGCCACCGCACCTTCTCCCCTCTCCCCCCCAACATGGCTCAGATGGGGAGGCTTGCTCTAGCATATGGACTTTGAACCAGACGGCCTCCATTTCAAGTCCACTCTACACGGATTTGCTGTTGCTACTTTGAGCATTAAGTTCCTCATCTGTTCAATGGGAACAATAATAAGCCTATTTCATTTGGTTCTGGTGAAGATTCAATGAGATGATGCACAGAGGGTGTTGATTGTTGATTGCGGTGCTTGGCATATCCAAAGTAGTCAGCAAATGGGATTGTTATCATATGTCCTCTTCTCAGGAAGCCTGGAAAAAAAAAAAAAAGAGTGACTTACATCATCCAGAGGGCTTATTCTGAAATCTCAGGGGAAAGGAGCATTCTCTGGGCCAGGTGTGTCATGAAAGGATAGCCACGGTGAAGGTAAAGTGCAAGAGGCAGAAGTGTATGGCAGTGGGAAACAGCCTGGGTTCAGATGGCTGGTCACCAACGTACAGCACAAAGGCAGCAGAGAAAGCTGAGAACCCAAACCAGCTCAATGAGATGTGGCGGGGGGAAGTGCAAAGTCCTGTCCGTAGGCTCCAAAAATCAGTGGTGTGGGTTTCCTACCTGACCATGTGGAAAAGCCCATATAAGTCAGCCTCGTTGCATTAATAGAAGTCCTGGCTTTAGACCTTGCTAGAAGATCATCCCTCTTTTTTCTGCACTGGCCAAGACTGGACACACAGCACTCTGGGAGCAGGTGGAAGAGGGATGCTTAGTGCTACAAATCTGGAGTCTGTGCCCTGCAAACTTTGAAAGGACCTAAGGACTGACAGGAAGACACCGGGGCTGTGCTTGTAATTTTCAGGTTGGGGAGGGAGCCATCTTGTTCTGTGTTGCTCAGAGGGTAGGGTTGCGGGTCCATGGTGGTGATGGGAGAGGGAATTAAAGAAGAGGCAGACTTCAGTTCAATATAAGAAGTTCTGCATAACTCAAGCTTATCTCAAGGGCAAGGCAGCTGTCTCAGAGCTTGTGTTGAAGTCTACCTGAAGAAGGTGTTGTCCAAGCTGTGTTCACTAGAGAGAAGTTTGCGAAATTGCGGGAGAGGCAGGATTTGCTGAGAGGTCTAACTAAAAGTGCGGCAGGATTGTGGAGAAGGTTGGCTTCTGAGGTGGCATAAAGGCAGGAGGCTGGGAAGGGTGGTCCCAAAGCTGTGCAGGAGCTTCTCTGTCCCAAGTCACAGGCTGAAGTCGTGCTCGGTAACAGACTGGGAGAGAGGAAGGGCTCTGAGGAAATGGCTTTGTGGCCTGAAACTCTGAGGCCTGGGATCCCAAAGAAGTGATTATACTCTGTATATTCTCTGTGGAGGCCTATCGTGGCTCAGCCACCTCAATGGGGCTTGAAGGCTCTTACAGACTCATGGCCATCCCTCGAAGATTTCAAGAACACAGTATCCTGGTATCTGAAGCACCAGGGCCATGTGGCCTAAGGCCCTGGGCTTGCAGCATCAAAGAGGGGATGGTGGATATAGGAGAGAGCCATCCAGGAAGGCAGTGGGTACGACACTGGGAAGTCTGACTGTCTGTCTTCAGCCTGGGCCACAGAGCCAGCTTCCAGCCCCAAGATTTGCCCGGGAAGGGCTGTGGGCAGCGGGGCCTTACTCAAGTAGGCTGAGGTTTTGGGTGGGGTGCATGGATGGAGGATGGAGAGTGCTGTGGTTAAGCAACGTGGATGCCTGAGGGGCACGCTATCCTGGCCTGGGTGGCAGGGAGGGAGGCCATGGAGGCCCTCAAGTCAGAACCGGCCCACTGGATCTAGGGCAACTCCCCCTTTTAGGAACAGTGGTAGAGCATAATTCTAAGTGCTCTGGAGCTAGGAGACTCATGACCTCATTTATTATTTCAGTCACTGAATGATTTTTGACCATCCTCTGTGCTGAGGACTGTGATGGCGGGAACCTGAAATGAGTAAGACATGTCCCCTGCTTGGATCCAACATAAGGATTGTACCCCTTCCTCAAAATAGGTAGTACTAACCACAGAGAGAACACGGTGAACATTCAGAGAAGGAAGAGGTTGGGGCACTTGGCTTGCTGAGGAGGTAGCATTTGAGATGTGTCTTGAAGGAAACATAGGGATCAGAGACACCCCCTTCTCTGGGTCCAGGGCATTTCTAGCAGAGGGGACAGCGATGGACAAAGAAAGGCATGGGGATGGTAAGTTAAAGGGCATATGCAGACAACAGCCAGTGGTTTGGTTTGGCTAGAACTGAGGAGTGGGGTTATATAGGGAACCGGGGATTGGAAGTCATCATTTATTAGTCCCCACCGAGGAGGAAAATGACTCAAGAAAGGTGACTTTTCCCAAGGTTTTCCAGCTGGCAAGAGCCTGAAATAAGACTTACCTGATCCTCAAACCCATGTTTTTTCCATTCTATCTTGCCACCATGTTGAAAGGTCAGATTATTCAGAGTCTCAAGTTTACCTCGAAGATCAAGCCTTCATGCTGAGGCAGGAAGCCGGTCAGGCTGCGCGTGTCCAATGACATTAACCTGTGAGAAGCACTTGGTGGACGTGGCCAGATTGTTAAGGACACAAAGTCAGCCCCAGAAAATATATACATGCACACAGAGAGATATATTTGGAAGTAAATCTCTAAAATAGTAGGAGGTTGCATAGTTGTTCATGATGTCATAGAAACTGTTAATTCCCGAGCACTATAGGCGATTGCTGATTCCCTGGCTGAATTCCACCCACTCAATAAAGTAGATTAGAATGGGGCAAGATAACCTGGAATCTTCTCTTAATTTACACAAAAAGCTTCTTGGCTTTAGTTACTTTGTCATTAGTAACAAGTTGCTTAGAACCCACCTCATCTGTTGGGGACCCCAGAGTGTCGGCAGTAAATGGATGTTAAGCAAGATGGTGCTCTGGAGTGGGTCAGAAGGGTGGGGTGAGGGATGGGAGTCAGGAAAGCCTCTGCAGGAACCCAGGTGGGGGTGTGGGTGGAGAGGAGGGGCCAGCATAGCTCAGTAAGCGGGCTGGGAGCCTGCCCGTGCAGGAGTGGGGAGTGGGGGCTGGGTGCTGCGTGAAAGGAGAGCATTGTTTCCACCAAGCATGTTCAGGCTCTAAGCAGGTGGGTGCTGGTGGTGACTGCCCACTGAAGTTGGGGTTCTACCTTATCTTGGGTGCTGTAGAGCCAGCCAGTCCTTATCGCTGATCAGGTCTGCCTAGAGCCCCATCCCGTGTTCAGCGTGGCTGCGCCCCCAGAGCTCAGAACCCAGATCTGGCCCTGGCAGCTACACCCTGCTTCCTCAGGGTGGACCTGGGGTCCTTTCGGCTGCCTAATGGGATGCTTCCCCTCGGACCAGAGACAGAGCCGGAGAAGACCACCTTAGGGAGGCTGGGGTGCCGATCGGGTAGTATGTGGGCTGCAGTGAATTGGGTTCACGTGTTAACAGGGGACTGCAGGTGGGACAAAGCTCTCCCTCCGCATCCTGCCTGCAAATCAGGAGCCCTTTGACAACTGTTAAGAGCTGCTCCAGGGTCACAAATCCTGTCCTCAACTATCATGGTTATGTGTATTTGAAAGAGAATTTTAAATAAATCTAGTGGCAGCCAAATGAGGGATGGCGTTCATGAGAAGGTTTCTGCAGGCTACGTGAGACACACATCTTGTTGCATCGCTGCGACCCGCCGCATCACAAGGAACTCTGGGGGCAGTTGCCTGCTTGGCTGTATGTGTCGTGTAAGAGTGGGACGTCCGCTGGGAGCAATTGTGGGGCCTCTCTGGGTCACCAGTACAACTTGACTGTCTTCTGTCCAGGCCACCTCTGAGCTGAAGGGGCCCTCCCAATGCCGGTGCCCAGGGCCAGGGACTTCCTGCTCCACGAATGTGGTCAGGCATGGCCCTTCCTGTCCCCAACCCCTGGAGCCTGGCTTCAGCTTTAGCCTCCATGTTTGGGGTCTCCCAGATTGTCTCCCAGCTCACCAGCTCTCTGCCAGGTGCCTGCCCCCACATGGCGCATGAACAACATAAACCCTGCCTGCTCATTGTCCCTAAGTGGGATGCCTGGGCACCCCTGCTGGAATGGCTGAGGAAGGCGCCAAGGGGCTGTAAGAGGAAGCACAAGATCGGTAGGAAACTTTCTGTTCGGGAGGAGCCAGTGGCCTGGACCTTCCTGTCAGATACTGCTAGAGAGACACCGAAGGCCCGGAGCAGGTGCACTGTGTGTGGAGCCCCAGGGCCTGCCACGTGGGGGGCTGGTTCCAAGGGATTTGGTAACTTCTCAAAGGGAGTCAATGTTATATATATATTTTTTCCCCTCATCCCAGCAATTGGAGCCTGATCAGGGGCCTTGGCTAAATTTGTCTTCTGGAATAGTGCAGTCAGGGCCGTGTTCTCTAAGGGTGAGAGGCAGAGCGTTGCATATTTACCTGGCTGGGCACTGAGCCGGCTGGTTTACTCTGTCCTCTCTCCTAACCCTCTGACCAGCCCAGTATGAGGCAGGCATAATTATCTTCGTTACATAGTAACCCGAGAGGTTAATATATATTACCCAAGGTCAAAAACTAACCCAGCTGTAAGTAGCAGAGGCAGGATTTAAACCCAAGTCAGGAGGACTGCAAAGCTTGGACTCTTTCTACTGTCTCCTGCTCCTCTCCTCAGGGGTAAGGAAAGGAGTGCAGGAGTTCAGGGTTCAGAACAGGGGTGGGTCGGGAGGGGGAACTCCTGGTGGTGCTGCCTTCCCCTGCTGCGGCCCCTTTCTACACCTTTCACCCAGAGTCTGAGGCCCTGCTCAGGTATCTCCCATGGGAGAATAGCCCTGCTTTGTGGACAAGAAGTACGGAAGATGGAGAGAGGCCCCCAGGAGCTATTGTAGACGCTCCCACTCCCCTGGCATCAGACTGACAGACGTCTAGGAGCAAGACCTCGTGGGCCCCCAGAGAGGGGAGACCACATGCAGTGTAATTCTCTAGCCAACTTGTCTTTGGTCTGAGGGACTCTGTGTGCAAACGGGGGATTCCTGGATCACTTTTTTTGGGAAAGTCCCTGAATCACTCCGGCCGAAGTGCTGTCAGGGGAGGGAAGCAATCCTGGTGGCAAGTGTCTTGTGATGGGTGAGCTGAGCTCCCCACCCCCACCACCACATCACATGCTGGGGTTGTTGACTTGGGTGGAAGAGAAGACGGCTGGACCCCGGGCGCTTGGCTCCTAAAATGTGGCTTGGCAGCTAGCTGGTCAGGTTACAGCATCAAGAAGGGTTTCCTTCTTTTTTTTTTTTTTAAAGATTTTATTTATTTATTTGACAGAGAGATAGACAGAAGAGTACAAGCAGAGGGAGTGGCAGAGGGAGAGGGAGAAGCAGGCTCTGCACTGAGCAGGGAGCCCGATGCGGGACTCGATCCCAGGACCCTGAGATCATGACCTGAGCCGAAGGCAGACGCTTAACCATCTGAGCCACCCAGGCGCCCAAGAAGGGTTTCCTTCTTGTAGCAACCAGCCTGGCCTTGCTAAATGGCCTCGCTCCCTGGGCATGACCTGACGCAGAGCTGACTTAACAAAGGTAAAGGACTGTTAGAGACTATCCTTACCTGGATGTTGTTTAAGGTCTGAAGATGCAAAACAAAGTCTTCCTCAGACGGAGAGGGAAGGGAACACCTCTGGATGAGAACAGAGTCCCACATCTCTGGACAGGAGGCCGCCCCATTGCAGCAGGCTAGTGCGGCCGGGATCAGACTGGGGCATGCACTAGCCCGCTCGGCCTGCCGTAACAAAGCACCACAGACTGGCTGGGTGAAACAACAGAAATTTGTTTTCTCACAGTTCTGGAGGCTAGAAGTCCAAGATCAAGGTGTCAGCAGGGTTGGTTTCTTCTGAGGCCTCTGTCTTTGGCTTGTAAATGGTCACCTCCCTGTGTCCTCACATGGTCTTTCCTCTGTACCCGTCTGTGTCCTTAAAGGATACCAGTCAGATTAGATTAGGGCCCACCCCAGGGACCTCATTTTAACTTAGCTGTCTCTTACAGTGGGAAGCAAACTGGAGGCTAAGAAATTACTTCTAAATACAGTCACATTCTAAGGTCCTGGGTGTTTGACTTCAACATAAAATTTGGGGAGGGGCATACAGTTGGGCCTATAACAGGATATTTCCCAGAACCCTCAGTGAACAAACCTCCATGTCCTGGTGAGGGATGGAGAGGTGCTCACTGCTGGTCCTGCCGAGGAACCAGGATAGGCAGGTAGACGCCAGCCAGCCAGTGTGGAGAAGCTTGGCTGGCCTTGTCCAAAGGCTCAGCCCCACAAAGTCCAGACCAAGCAGTTCCCTGGTCGTCTGGGCTCTCTAGCAGCAGTGGATTCTGTGTGCTCTTGTCATCTGGCCCCCATATGGCCTCAGCCCTCCAGGGAAGACAGAACTGCTAGTACCCTGCTAACACCTTCCATCCCAGGCGTGCGGAGGAAGCCCCCTTCTCCTCTGACAGAGGCAGGGGCCAGCCTCTTGTTGCCAGCACGCACAGCCTGACTTCAGGGAAGTTCTTTGGTCTCCTACTGGTCTAAACTTTTTTTTTTTTTTTAATGCAAAAGGAAAACTATTGCATTGACTCAAAATTAAACTGTTTAGCTTCTTAACAAGTGTTGAAATGAGGGTTCAAAACACAGAATAAATTCTCATTAATCCAAAGAGTATTTATCCAGAGACTGCCAAATTCTGGGGTCTGTGTTCCTCCCCAGGCAGTTTGGGAGATCATAGGAGGTAGCTGGCTACAGGCTCAAGTTATGTATGAGGCCTCTGAACATTCTAGATGATAGAGAAAGCTCGCCAATTCAGATGTGGGTTTTTTTTTTTTTTTTTTCTTGTTGCTTAGCATTTGAAAATAATAGAATAAGGAGAAATGCCTGGTTTTATCATCTGTTAGGGGAAGTTACATCCTCCTGTTGTTCCTGTGGAAATAAACTTGCATTCGTCAATTGTGTCTTGCTCATGCCAGGGCCGACCATGGCTGGTCCTCCTTCAGCTCTGATTATCAGGCTGCAAAGAGAGGGTCCCCATGTGGAGAGAGAGAGGGGGGAGAGGCTGCCGTGGACAGTCCCCCACCCTTATTCAGAAAATGGGCCAAGGTCTCTCTCTTTGTCTTGCATGCTCCTTCTCCCTTTGCTCTCCACTCAGCGAGCACACTTAACATTTTGTGTCTGCCAATGTTTCCTGAGTGTGCCTGGGTCGGGCTCATTGCTGGGCTCTGAGGATGGAAAGGTGAATAGCACATACTCCTTGCTCTCAAGCATCTTAATTTAGAAGCAGAGACAGACATATCGAGGAATGGTATAACCAGAGCTGTAAGCGAGATGATAAAGGTGAGTACCAAGTTTGGCAGAAGCAAAGGGAAGCACCCAACGCCTTCAGGCCCAGGGGGTAAGGGTGTCAGGAAAGGCTTCCTTGGGTTGGTGCATGTGGAGAAGGTCTTAGAATTTGTGAGATTTGAAAGTATAGCTGGAGAAAAGCATCCCAAACAGGAAAGAGAGAGCACAGGGAAATCCTTCTGTATTTAGGGAGTAGAAAGTGGCTCAGGGGGGCTGAACTAAGAACATGGTGAGAAGTGCAGCTGGGAAGAGGACTTGGATGGCCAAGCTGTGGAGTACAGCTTTGTTCCTGAAATAGTGGGGAGCCATGGAGAGTTTGGGAGCAGAGGAGTAATGCCATCGGCTTTACGAAACATATCCTGCCTGCTCTGGGAAAGATGGGTTGAAGGAGAGTCAGCCAGAAGTACGAAGCCTAGGGGAGGCAGCTTTGGCAATCAGAGGGAGAGATGATGAGGGTCTGAACGAGGGTGGGCTGAGCATTTGGTCACGTGGTAGGACCTTCAGAGAGCCTGAACTGCACTGTGGAAAGGGCGTAGTCTGTGTCGCCAGGAATTTAGGTTCGAACCTCAGTTCTGGTTCTGTTGGTCCCCAGCAAGGTAAGGTGGAATCCCGTGCCCCCCTCTGGAAAAACTCAGATCCCTGCTAGATTTAAAAGAAACAAACAGCAACAAAAAGCCCCTTTATTATAAAAAAATTCAAACATACATAAAAGTAGAAAGGGGGCGCCTGGGTGGCTCAGTCAGTTAAGCGGCTGCCTTTGGCTCAGGTCATGGTCCCAGGGTCCTGGGATCGAGTCCCGCATTGGGGTCCCTGCTCAGCGGGGAGTCCACTTCTCCCTCTCATTCTCCCTCTGTGCTCTCTCTCTCTCTCAAATAAATGGATAAAATCTTTAACAACAACAAAAAAAGTAGAAGGAACTGTGTAATGAATCAGCTTACTCATCAACCAGCTTCAACAATAAACCCTTGCTGGTTATATTTCTAGGGGATAATTTCTTTTAAAGATTTATTTATTTATTTATTTGAGAGTGAGAGTGAGCGAGCGAGTGCACACGAGTGGGAGGGGCAGAAGGAGAGAGAGAGAATCTCAGACTCCGTGCTGAGCACAGAGCTTGCGTCGGGGCTCGATCTCACCACCCTGAGATCACGACCTGAGCCAAAACCGAGAGTCAGACATTTAACCGACTGTGCCACCCAGGTGCCCTTGTAGGAGATAATTTTCGCAGTGAAGCTTTTTGAAAGTATTCAAGTTGAGACTACATTGGAATCATTTCTCTGAGTCTATCGTCAGGTTGAGGCACTGAAATGACTTGATGTCCATTTGTTCCTCCGTGGAGGTGAAATTGTGTGCGCACGCATGCGTGTTCTCTGTTGTGAGAAGGGCAGTGAGGGCTGCTTTCTTTGTGTTCTGGGCTGAGGAAGCACACGGCCAGCAGTTCCTATCAGTGGGTAAGCTTCTGTCTGCCAGGGGGCAGGGGAGGTGTGGACATGGGAGAGAATGGAGGTGTGGACATCTGGGGAGGGCAGTCGGCAGGGTTGGACACCCTCGTTATCCACTCACTGAAGGATGCCTGTGGCCTGAGGGCCTGATTTGTGCTGACCAAACTGACAAGGCTAGTCTGTACACCAGAAACCAATGGACTCATTTACTTTGGCGGGCATAGTCCACTGGCCACAGCACAAATACCTGTCCTCCCAGACCGCCCTCCTGGAGTTTCCCGAAGATGGATTACGGGGTCTCTTGCAGGTTGCTGGGGAGCCGGGCTCCCAGAGAGAGGGCACCAGGTGGATGCTAGGGGTGTCCCCCCAAGCTGCTGCGGGGCTTCAGATGGTGTACCAGTCACCAGTGTGCCCTACAGACCAACACTGACCAGTCCTACGGCCAGTGCCACTTCGTCCTTCACTGAGAGTGGCCCAGGTTGGTGGGCGTTTGGTAATTGTTTGTACTACGTAAATGCCCTCTGGGTTTGGCACCAATTGAAAAATAAGACCAGGAGTCAGACGGACGGAGACTTAGATACCAGCTCTGGGGCTCATAAAGGTGTTGAGAGAGTGTGGCCAGTAGAATTCCCAGTGTTTCCCTTTCCCCAGTTAGCATATCCACCTGGGTCAGAGACCTAGATGACTGCCTCTTGCTGGGGACAGGCCACTTCTCTGTGGCGAGGCAGCTCTGGAAAAAGAGTGGGAAGGGTGGGGCTGAGCCACAGGTGCTATTCCTTCCCCCATTCCCTCAGTCAGATACTTAGCTGCCCCCCAGGAGGTGAGGTCCAAGAAAGAGAATGTCAGCCCCTATTGGATGTCTCCATGGCAACATGGAACAACTCAAATGGAGGTGTAAGCATGGGTTTTGGGCCAACAGAGGTGCTCTTGGACAGGTAGGGGTGGGGATGCTGTCTTGGAGAAAGGAGAGTCGCCTTGAAGAATGAGTTTTGATGGACAGAGACTGGAGAAGGGAATTTAGCTTGAGGGACAGCATGAAAAAGGCACAGCAAAAGGGGAATGCTCTCCTATGGCTGGAGTATCAAGAAGTCAGAAGAATGCAGTTGGAAGTGGCCAGACTCAGTGAGGAAGGGCTGCAGAGTGGTAAGAACTTGACCTTGGAGTCAACTGCCTGGGGTCAAACCCATCTCCACTGCTTCCAGGACATGGGATTTGACCAATCATTTAACCTCTGCAAGCTTCAGGTTCCTTGTCTGTAAAATTTGGATAACAGCGGTTATGAATATTGAGGTATGAGACACCTAGAAATGCTTAGCTCAGGGCAGAATGAATGTTTAAAAAATGGCAGCCATTATTATTACCATCGTGTGTCCAGGAGAGTTTGGGGTCAGCTAACGGATAGCCTTAGATGCCTGACTCATGGGTTTGGATTGCTGTGGGAGAGGCCAGCTATGGCTCAGATAAGAGGAGGCCTTCCAAGGCCAAGATTCTGATACCTGGGTACAGGTTGTGTGGCTGCAGGGGGAGGGGGCAGACGGACCTGCCTGCCCGGGGCAATCCACAGGCACCTGTCTGCTATGGGAGGGCTGGGGAGGGTCACGGGGAATGCAGGGCGTGCAGGTCAAGCAGGCCAGGAGCTGCTCATAGAGACCAGGACCATGCAGAGAGTTTCAGATCATGCTGGGCCTCGGAGGCTGCTCAAAAATGGCCAGAAAGCTGATGGGCATTTGGATACTTTGGTCTGGAGCTTACAAAAGTAGGCTAGTGTTATGAGTGGTGAACATGGAGATGAAATATGGATTGTCCAGGGAGCAGAAAAACAGGAAGAGAGCTGAGCACAGAATCTGCCCGGAGGCAGTGAGTGGAGGCTGAGACATAGGATATTTAGTGAAGGGGGAGGACCTGGAGGAACCCAGAGAGCGTTTTGTCCCTAATGCCCAAGGAGGAGAGTACTGGAGGAGTTTGGGTGTGGATGAGACGCCAAGGAAAGCAATCCTCTGCTGCCTCTCACAGGAGTAAAAACGTGCATACCTTCAGGGGGAGGAGCACAGCAGGGCCCAGAGGTGATCTCGTGGCAGCAGGTACCAGAGAGAGCCGGAGGTGAGGGCTTTGGCAGTGAAGCCGAGGAGAAGCACGAGATGGTAGCCGAAGGAAGTGTTTTCAGAGAGCAGAGGCTTTAATATTTGTGTGGGTCAGGAGGAAGGAGTGGAAGGGGGAGAGAGGCCGATTCAGCTTTGAGAGGGAACCACGCAGAGGCTGGGCCTCGGTGGGGATAGATTAGGGGAAGTCTGAGGAGGAGAGAAGGGGAAGTGAGGGATTCTGTTTCTCACCAGTGAAAGATGTGGTAGTGCGCTGAGGAGAGTCAGGTAGGAAGGACGCACCAGATTAAAGATCTGGGTGCACGAGGGTCTGGAGAAGCGGAGGTACGTGAACTTGCCTCCCCAGGCAGGGGGAGTTGGGGCGAGTCGTGATCCAGAAGTGCCTGTGACCTGGGGAGGTGGCTGGAGGGAGGTCGGTGGGTATCAGGGGATGGTCCTGTGTGCTGACTGCTGACATGCAGCAGGGCTGACAGGGCCTGCTGTAAAGGGGCCCCATCCTGCTGTCCAGAATGAGGGGGTGCTGGAAGGGGAAATGGAGTCAGAGCAGGGTGTGGGAGGGTTCCTGAGGGGGGCAGTGGAGGGGACGGGCTGCCATGGCCTGGTTCTTCTCAGGGAGAAGGTCCTTGCATCCTGCTGCATTATTGCTGGAAAAGGATGGGAGGTTTCCAGGTGGTGACTCCCATTGCCTGATGGGTAAAGGCCAAGTTCTAGGAGGGGTGAGGTGAGCAGAGAGACCCCTCATAAACTGGTCCTAGCCTCATTTGCTCTCACTCTTTCCCGGTTCTCTGGTCACGCCTAGCTATACGCATACATGAGTGCATGCACGCACACACACACCTGCCCCCCAGCATACCTTAGGATATGTATACTCCTTACTCCTTTTGCATTTCTGCATGCTGCCTCTCTGAAGCTTTCTGGGGTCGCCCACACCACACTGGTCACTCCTTCCTCCCACTGCCTTGCCCTCTCCCGGGAGTGCACTGGGTGCTGTGTTGTTGGGCGCGTGTCTTTCTGGGATCACCGGGACCTCTGTGGCACCAGGCGTCCACCAGCTACCCTTTGACCATTCATCCGCTTGAGTGAGTGGGCGTCAGACCGAGCCTTACTGTCCATAACATGACTGGCAAATGGTCGATTTGTGAAGCTCAGCTTCTCTTTGCAAGTAACCTCCATGTGAGGTTTTACATGTGACTTGCCTGTTGAGCTAGTGACGTTGTCAGGTTGACATGAGCACTGAATTGCCATCTGAACTTAATTTTAGAGACAATGAGAATTTCAGGGAAATGATGAAGAAGAAACTTTCTTCTCACAAAGGAGTACCACGATGACTTTAAAATTAAACCATTAATTTACGCATTTCTGAAGTCGAAGTTGGTAAAAGCCAAAGTTTGTTGGCTCTGCCTTATGGATCCCATATAGAGGCCCCGTTCTACAAGCAACCTTCACATTCTAATTGACATGGTTGAGAGATGGAGGAGTTTGGGGCCTTGGTAGATCAGTAACATTCATTAATTTCCTCTTAGCATCTACTACAGGGTTTTACAGATAATGGGGAGCAAGTAGTATTTGTTAAATGGATAAATCTAAAAGTATATATATTGATTTTTATGGGTCCTGCATTTTTTATGACAGTTGTTTTCTCTTCTGTGTTGTCTTTTTTTTGAGTAAAATACGATCTTGTAACAGAGTTGAGGGGGCTCAGGGCAGTGCACAGAGTCCCCATGAGGATACTGTATGAAGGGCAGAAGGTTGTCGTCCCTTGTCCCCAGTGTTCTGAGCCCTGTTCGGACATGGAGACCAGCGTCCCGTATCCCAGCCTTCACTCCTCTGAGCAAATCTGCAGGGGAAGGCAGTGTGGTGGGGAGAGCAAGCAGGGACTTAGGTGACAGACAGACTGTCTGGAAGACCTCCATGGAAGGACTGTCAGCAACCATGTGACCTCAGGCAGTGTCTTAACATCTTTGTATCTTGGTTGCCTCTTTTGTAAAATGGGGCTGATAATGATAATCTATCCATCGCAGGGTGGCCAGGAAGCTTAAATGAGGGAATGAGGACAAAGCATTTTTGCAGGAGCTGCTGCTTCTGTAGGCCCGGGGAAACTCCCTGTGAACCTCTGGAGCAGGCGGCTTTTGCACACAGGCGGAGACTGCAGGGCGCCAGGTGGCATGCCATCATTTGCTGGCTCGTGGATAGTGGGGGCCATGGGGCAGGCAGCGAGGTCTTCGAGCAAGTGAGGTGTTGTGGCTGAGGCGCGGTCCTTCACATCCCACCTGGAAGGGGACACTCATTTATGTCTACTCCTCAGACTTGCAATTTCTGAGACTCTCAGAGGGAAGGGAAAGAACCTTCCATCCCAAGTTCTCTAAGTGGCTGCAGTGAGCCCCCACCGCAGTGAAGACACAGATGGACTTGTTGTAAGCACATGGTAAGGGGCACCTTGATGGGGGGCGTGGTGATGCTCTGTCCGCTGGACACTGTCTGGCTCACCAGCTCCCTCTTCCCAAAGGCACAGATTCTGGCCTGCCTGCCCCACCCCTTGATCCCTCTCCTCACTGGAGTACTTGCCTTGCTTGTCTTCTGAGATCTGCCCCAACCTTTCCTCGGCAGGCCTGAGTTGAGGCCCGTGGCCCTGGTCACTGAGATTGCCATGGCCCCTTCACTACAGTAAGCCCTTGAACTGGGGAAAAGGACGAGCTGGGAGGCAGAATGTCAAGAGCAGAAATGGGAGGTGAGAACAGTCAGAGGAAGGGGAAGCAAGTGTTTAAAAATATTAAGCAAAGACCTGGATGGGAACCCAACATCAACTCCTCGGTGTCCTGAAGCCCAGAAGGTCCGATGTGCTGTTTGGGTGTGAGCCATGACAACCTCACGCTTGCTCACACCCATTTCCTGGCCAGACCCCGTGGTCCTCCTTGTGGGCTGGACCTGTGGTGTCTCATGCTCATGTCTTTGGGGGTGGTGTTTCTCTTAAGAAGCTTGCCATTCCGAGCAGGAGGGAGGATGTTGGCCCTGCTCCTGAGTCTGGGAGACAGCTGAGCTGGGAGGAAGTCCGGCCTCACGGCACCCAGAGGTGAGGTGGCTGCGCCTGATGCTATCCGTTGCATTCCTCTGAGGAGGGTGTTGAGCTGTGTGACCGAGTCCCCTGCTATGGCTGCGTGTTGGTGGGAGAACTATTTGGGGTCGTGGAGCCTTGTCTGCAGGGCTGCGGTTTGGGGAGAAGGGCTTGAGCCCTTTGGGTAAGAGCTTAAGTGGAAGCATCTGGGTTTGGATGTGCCAGAGGAGCCCGGTGATGGAGGGGTGACATGTGACAGGACTTGGGCTAGGGTTTCAATGGAAGGGCCAGAAAGAAAAAGGACTCCTTCCAGCGGGTTGCATGGAGCTGGGCTCCAGCACAAACATTCTTAGGGCTCTTTAGGGACTCGCCCAGCAGGGAGGGGCGGGGAATGCCCAGCACACACGGCTCACTAAACTGGCACCGCGGGGAAGAAAGACGCTAAGCAAGGAATCCTGCCTTCGTCCCCCGCTGGGCCCGGCACCATGTCTAGGCTTCGGGCCCTTTGGGCAGTTCCGGCCCGTCGCAGCCCCCCAGCCTCAGCTTCACTGGCCGACCAAACCGAGCAGCCTGACCTGGGGTGTCTCGGTGGGAATGAGAAGCCTGTGTGTGGACAATACCTTTGCAGCCGAAAGCGTCAAACGGATGTTTGTTATCAGAAGTGACCCCAAGGTCAGTGGCTTTTTCACCTTCGGAGGCTTTCTTGTCTCCTGTGCGGTTTTTCTGAGGCTACGTAAGCTTCTGTTCCGGAGAAGAAGAAATCCAGGCTCCACCTCTTTGCTTTGATCAGACTCAGATAGTCACTAAAGGCCGCTTTCTCAGCCCCCTGGCCCCCTGTCCTGCTCCCACTGCTCCATGTTCTGACATCCCCTCCTGTGTCCCGACAGAAAGCCAGCGTCTGTGGCCTGTCCTTCAGTCCTGCCACAGAGACGGGGTCTGCAGGCCCGGCCGTTGCCCTGAGGCCACATGGGCTGCTTTTCCTCCCCATCAGGCCCTTCCCTTTGGGGACAGAGGCCTCCAGACTGGACAGGGCCTCCGAGGGCTGCTCAGGCCCCTGCCACCCATGGGAGCCTCTCAATTTCCCGTTTAGACCAGTGACCTCTTCTCCTTCATGGAAGGGGACTGTCTGTCCTATACCTGTCCCATTGTATTTTGGAAGTGGGTAACTTGTTTTAAGAACCACAGATGGAGAGGAATTTTGCCCCTGGTCAGCTTCCCGCTGCCTCCCTCAGGCAGCGGTGTGGTTCTGTCTGTCCATTCAACACACATGAGCTGGCCTGCTCTGAGCCAGGTCCGGGGCCGAGCTCTGGGCTTCAGAGACACTGCCCTGCCCACTAAGAGCTTACCACGCAGACAAAGGAGTCACACACACAAGTGGCCGGTGCTCTAGAGAGTTCCAGGTGCTGTGAGGGAAGTCTGTCATAGGCATGGAGAGGGGGACTGGGTCGGAGTGGTCACTTCCATGTGGGGGGGAATCCCTAGAATCATGACGCTGGAATTGCAGAGGACTTCTGCTTACGGTATCTCACTGCATCCCCATAATCCCACTATGTGTATATTTTCACCTGCACTTTATAAATAGGGGAAATGAAGCTCAGTGAGGTTAAGGAACTTGTGCAAGGACAGAGCCCATGACGGAAGAATGTGGGCCCAAATGCAGCCTGGCTAGAGTGCATGCTCTTGACTATCTCATGGGCCCTTCCCGTTCCGTCTGGGGTAGAGGCTGGTGAGCGGTCGTACAAGTGCTGGAGTGCCTCGGTTAGGCTTGTGGAATAGCCCCATGCTCTTGGCAGCAGGGTGGAGCAGGAGGGGTGTGTGGGAGTGAGGCTGTAGGCAGGAAGCCATCGTGGGCCTTCTGATGGGAGATGATGTGACCTGAAGTGGGGCAGGAGAAGAGGAGGGGACGGATATGAGAGGGAGACTTTGCTGAATGTGGAGGCCCCCTGGATGTGGATGAGAGGAGGGAAGGCCCGGGATGACTCCCAGGTTTCTGGCTTGACGACCGTGGTAACATCACCATGGTGGGTGGGGAGCATATTGGAGAAGGCCATCTTTTGGGGCCTGCCAGGTGTGAGGGCATGGAGAGGGAAGTGGATGTCAGGTGTGGGTCAGGGGCACACCTATCTCTCAGGCTCTGGTTTCCCACTGACGATGAATAGTTTTATCAGTGAATCTGTGAAAGTGTCCCCAGGGCTTACGGAATGGGGGTGACCTCAGGGGCCAAGACACACAGAAGAGTTACAGGGGAGATGGCTGTGCACTGCCGCTTTCCTTCCTTTCCCCAAAAAATAAGAGATGGGGAGATCATATTTAGGTAGGCAGGATCAAGTTTGGTTTCCTGGAAGAATTGGCTAGAAGAGAAGATGGGGAATTTAGCAAGGAAAGCTACTGGCTTGGGCATAAAGCAGGAAAGCAACTGGTGCAGTCAACTAATGTCTGTCCACAGATGAAAAGACACTTGCTTGGGATGGGGCAGAGGTTGGTCCGAGGGGTGTGATGGAAGTTCAAAGTTGCAACCCGGTAGGCTGAGTCCATGTGGTAAAAGGCATGAATTCTAGGGGCTGATGAGCCCCTGAGACCAGACCTCTGTGCTTGTGTTGTTGTCCGGGTGACTGATGAACACCAGTGTTTGAGGACCACTGAGTCAGGCGAATCTTCAGTTCAGGGTGGGTGGATGGGGCTGCCTGGAGGCAGGCAGCCAGTTAGGAGGTGCTTGCAGGAGTCTAGGGTGAGCTAATGCAGGGACAGGTGAGGCTGTGGGAGCAGATGAGATCACCAGCAGTGAGCACTGGGAGAGAAGACCGTCTCTGGTCTGACTCAGCGGACTTGGCTCTCCTGATTACATCCTTCTCCATCCTGAACCCTCTGTGATTTCTAGGGCAGCACTTCCTCAATTTGCCTGGCTGTTCCTCCTCAGTCCCCTTTGTTGGTTCTTCTCCCTGATGGCTGTGTTGAAGTGTTCCAGAGACTTCTGGGGCCTCTTGCTTTGCTTTGCTTTTTTCTTTTCTTTGCCCTTCCCTTCCCTTTCCTTCCATTTCCTCCTTCCTTCCGCTCTCTCTCCCTCTACACTACTTAGGTTACTTCATGCAGTTGTTTTAAATTCCATCTTGGTGAGATAGCTCCCAGATTCTCTGCAGCCAGACTTACCTCCAAACATCAGACTCATATTTCCAAATGCCTTACTCAGCATATCTTCCCTTTTTTTTTTTTTAAGATTTTATTTATTTATTTAATTGACAGAGAGAAAGAGAGACAGCGAGAGAGGGAACACAAGCAGGGGGAGTGGGAGAGGGAGAAGCAGGCTTCCTGCCGAGAAGGGAACCCCATGCGGGGCTCAATCCCAGGACCCTGGGATCATGACCTGAGCCGAAGGCAGTCACTTAACTGACTGAGCCACCCGGGCGCCCCATCAGCATATCTTCCTAGTTGTCCCCTTTGGCATCTTTTTTTTTTTTTTTTTTAAGGATTTTATTTATTTGAGAGAAAGAGAGAGAGCATGAGCGGGGAGGGGCAGAGGGAGAGGGAGAAGCAGATTCCTCACTGAGCAAGGAGCCTGATGTGGGGCTCAATCCCAGGACCCTGGGATCATGACCTGAGCCGAAAGCAGACACTTAACCCAGGCATGCCGCCCGCCCCCCCTCCGGCCCGCCCCTCCACCTTAGGCACCTTAAACTGAACGTTCCCAAAACCAATCTCCTGATCCCTCTTCCCTCCAGTTGCTCCTGCAGCCCTCCCAGTCTCCCAGAGACTCAGGGCAAAAACCTCATAGTCATTCTGACTCCTCTCTCCCATGTCCACTCCATCAGTATAGCTTGCTGGCTTTGCCTTCAATATATATCAAGAATTAGAACATTTACCACCTTCATTCTGGCCCAAGCTACCTTCATCTCTCACCTGGTTTTCCTGTGTTCACCAGTGCACTGCTCCCCCACCAGCCCTGTCCATTTTCAGCCAAAGTCTTCCTTTTTGAGAAGGTATATTAGATCCTCCTGTGCTCCTAACCCTCTACAGGGTTTCCGTTTCAGAGGCAAAGTGGAAGGACGGTGTGCATCCTCAGGCAAGCTGCCTGATTTTTTGCTCATCGGCAAAGTGGGACAATTCGTAAGTGGTGTGTGGGGATTACGTGAGACAGCATGGGATAAACCAGCGAGTAGCTAACAGATACCTGCGGAAGAGGAGGAAGGAACACACACGGAGTCTCTACTCTGTGCCCGGCACACCACACATACTACCTTTTTAAGTCATTTTGGTTGTTTTTATTTTGATCACTAGCATATATCTACACAGTTTAAACAGTCAAATAATTGTGCATGGTTTGTTAAAACAGCTGTTGTCTTCCCGCCTACCCATCCCCATTGCTCTTCCTCAGATGCAGCCTCTTTACATTTTTGAGTATTTTTATCCCTATCGCTGAAGAAAGGCTTGTTCTGTTGCTTTGTTATTTTTTTCAGTTGTCATTATCTAGTGACTTCTGAGTCAGCACTCCATGCAGTGAGGAATCCTCCGCTGCCTTTCCAGACCCACCCCCACTGCCCACAAGCATGGTCCATCCCCACCAGGCTGCCCACACACTTCCGGTTAGATAAGGTCTGGGGTTACTTTTACTTTTTGGTTTCCATGCAATTCTTTTGTCACTTGCTTGGTTTTCTATTTTCTTATCATTGAATTAAACAACTTCCTCATCAGCGACATAAATCTCTTTGGGTGTTCTGATGCATGAGGTGTCCTGTGAATTTCGTGTTAGTGGAGAAATCTCTCCCCAAGCTTTGGGAAGCTCTCCAACATGGACCGGCTGCCCTTTTACGTTTGCTGCAGAGATGTTGCCCTTACGTCTCCTATCACTTCTCTGTGTCCTTGTGGGTTTATGTCTTTCAAAATAAATTCCTCTACTGTTGTTGTGGTGGATAGCTAAATTAGATGTTTGGCTCAGTCTGCGGTATTTCCCTGAGGTCGATCTTGTTTGCTTTCACTGGTAACAATGCAGTTTTATAGATGAGACCGTTTAGTCTGAGAGGGGTTAAATAACTTGTCTAAAGACCCACAGCCATTATGTCACAGAGTGCATGTTTTAACTCAAGACTGTCTGGCTATGAAACCTATGATCTTTCTTCTTTGTGCTCTGAAAATAAAGGTGTTATTGGATGAGATAGGATGTGATCGAGAATGTTGGCCCTGCCATCAATTTCCCTTGTATGTCTTCCATCTTCCTGTTTTTTTTAAATACTGAAAATGGTTTCTTGCTCTCTTACCCCAAATTGATAAATTTCTTATACCTTAAGAAGCTGTCTCCCAAGCATAGGAATAGCAAGAGGTATTTCTTAAAATGACCATTTAAGAGTAGTTCTGGTTTCTGGGCAACCTGTAAATTGTGGGGAAAAGGCTTTGGTTGGTTGTGATATGGTGACGCTTCTTTACCACTTGGTGGCCGTGTGGGGGAGGAGGAGGTGTATGATGAGTCCAAGTTTGGTAGTGGTAGGTTCCTGGTTGAGGGTTCCTTCCCCAGGCCTTGCCTTCTACTTGGGGACACCGTCCTTCCCCACCCCTCTGCCTGGACGCAGCTGCCAAGGAGTCAGGTCCCAGCTCTGGCTCAGCTGTGTCCATGGCATAGAGACCTTGGAGGAGTAAGGGTACCAGGGACTCTGGATCTGTTTCTGATTCCTTCCTTTGTCCGGGCCATTGGCAGCCTGCCCAAGACACTTGCAGCTCTAACCACTTTTACTGACAGGAAAGTACTTTATAAAATGGAATGGAAACTTGCACTTCAGTATGGGTGGGATAAGGCAAGGTTGCTTGCCCAAGATTTATCTTAATCAACAGTTCCTGCTAATGCAATATCTAAATTACTGCCTGCCTGAGAGTGCATCAGATAATGGGCGGCTAATTGTGGCTCACTTTCCAAACTTCAGAACCCTTAATACTGCACCCTGATCAACGTCCAGGTGCCCAACTGGCCTTTGTGTGGTGCAGTTCAGGTGGCTATGACATCTGTCACCAGACACTGTCATTCTAAAAACATGGCTGTCCCATGTTGGCTGGCTTTATAGCTACAGGGTCATTTTCTCTCTGGCTGGTAGCAAAGAGGGTCAAGTTCTGCGTTAGTGGGACATCGTCACAGATAGGAGGAATACAGTGTCTAGAGAGGCCTGTGGGTGAAGGGAAGGGTGAATGGTACGTGGGCTACACCCTTTCTTACCATCCTGGCCTCTTCTTTGTAGCTAGGGATGAGCTAGTCTCTCAGTAAGAGACGTCTGCCTGCTCCTCCACCATCCAGTGCAGGGCTCCATGAATTGTCCAGGTGTCCAGAGAGAATGAAAGCTGGTTTTGGCCACTAGAACAACTGTCACTGTACTGAGCTCGTTAAAAGCACCGTTATCCTCTGCCTGCCCCTCTCCTTCCTGGGCTGGGGGCACCCCCCGCGAGGGAGTCCCCTGGGCACGCTGTCTCTTCCTCTGGCGTCCATGCTGTGTCAGGCCCCTGGTTGGGTCTCCTGTCATTGGTAGAGAATGTGATTTCACTTCCACTCCCCACCACCTGCTTAGAGCTTGCCCTGCTTTTCACTTGGGCCTTTAGAGTCTTCCCCGGGATGTGGCTCTCTCCCAGCCGCTTTGGGTCGTCGCCTCTCACCTCGCTTCTCTCTAGGAGGTGTCCAAGCACCCTCCTTCTGGAGATTTGTGCACTTAAGCCCCACATCCCTGATGAACCTAGGCTCCCAAGGGGGGTGCTGTGTCCCTGCAGGGATGAACAGACACTAAATGCTGCCATCTGGCGTGTTTGCCTCTGAGGCCCCAAGTTCCTTGAGGGCCGTGATTGTCCCATCCTGTGTTACCAACAGGAGCTCTAACCTTGACGGGGGTCCAAGGAGAAAACGCCTGCTAGCTGCCAGACCAGGAATGATTGGCAGCCTTGTGGCTTCCCTGTTCTGATGAGAGTGTCTGTGCTCACGGAGGGAGCTGGAGGCCTTACATCGATGGCATGTTTGGCCCTTCCAAGGTCTGTCTGTCCCCCACACCGCTGACACCTCACAGCTGCCCTGTGATGGCAGCTGGCGAGGCCCCTTCTTACCCAGGTGTCCTGCCATCGCCCCAGACCTAGCAGGTCTGGAACTGAGCTCATCCGCTGCCGGAAACAGGTTCTGGCTTCTGAGTGCTCCCAACTACCGGCCCAGGCTCCCAGGGTGTACATATGATACACCTTTGACTCACGTTTCACTTCACACCACCTCCCACGGGTCCACCCAACTTGCTATTTGCCAAGTACAAACTCATCACTGGGCAGAAGGCCCATGGGGCTCCTTTTATGGCGCTTCTACTGCAGGGGGACGTGGCCTGGGCCCTCCGGGCTGGGCACCTTCCAACTGTCCTCTCCCCTTCTACCCTGCTAAGAGGGCCCCATGTGGGGCCTGTCTGTTGAAATAGGAGAACCTCCTTCTCAAAAACCTGTCCTGTTTACATCTGAGGCCACTTGGTGTGTTGTGTACCGACATCCAGACCCCTGAAGTGGTGGGTGTGACTCCAAGCTCCTCTCATTACCTGCCCTTGTCACACTCATGTGAATTCCGTGGAAGGTTTTGACTCATCATGAGCAGCTGGATGCTCCGGTAGAATCTCACCAACCATGGTGATATTTGCCAACTCCCTCCTGCCCTTACATGCTTCTCTGCTTTTCCACCCCCTCTGCCTACAATAGCATTCTCCTCCTTATCTTCTGAGAAAGCTTCTACTCATCCTTCAAGACCCAGGGAAGCAGCATACCTGCCTCAATCAGCATATACCCCATATTGCGTCATAATTATTTGGTGTTTTGTTTTGTTTTGTTTTTGTTTTTGTTTTTAAGATTTTATTTATTTGACAGAGAGAGACACAGCGAGAGAGGGAACACAAGCAGGGGGAGTGGGAGAGGGAGAAGCAGGCCTCCCGCCAAGCAGGGAGCCCAATGCGGGGCTCGATCCCAGGACCCTGGGATCACGACCCAAGCCGAAGGCAGACGCCCAACGACTGAGCCACCCAGGCACCCCCATAATTATTTGTTTTTACTGTTGTCTTCACTAGACTGCCTGGTCCATGGGGGTGGGGACTAGGTCTGATTTATCAATATCTCCCTAGTATGCAGCATTACAGGGTTCAGGGAATGTTGGTGGAATGGACCTACCCATTATTCACAAGTATTTATTCATAAATTTCTGAGTGCCAGGCACTCCGCTAGGCACTGGGCATATAGGGGTGAACAAGGCAGACAGGGTCCCCCTGCCTCCATGGGGAGGTAAGCAAGGCCAGTTAGCAAGGAAGAAAGCATATGGACGAGATACTTTAGAATTGCTGTGCTTTAAGGGCTGCTGTAGATGGAGGTGTGCAAGGAAGGCCTCTCTCAGAGGACACATGGGAGCTGAAACCTGGAAGATGAGGAGAAACCAGCCATGCAGAGAGCTGGGAAAGCACGCTCAGGGCTGAGGGGATGGCAGGTGGAAAGTTGCAGAGTAGAAGGTCTTGGAGTGTTGGGGGGAAGACAGGAGACCAATGCTGCTAGAACATGAGCAATGCGGAGAGCAACGTGGGGTTGGCCTGGCCAGATCCTACACTGCCTCTTTAGAGGTCACAGTGAGTGAGCAGTTTGGATTTTTTTCAGGAGTAGGGGAAAGTCCTCAGAGGGAAGTATTTCAGACTTTCAATGTCTCTGAACAGGTGGGAATGTGCCAATTATTGCCCTGCTTCTGCTTCGCCCCACTTTCCTGCTACCTCTCCTTCCTCCCCCACTCCCGCCCCGCCCCCAAGCTTGCTTCCATTTAGGCCCTGAGATCTGCACACGGGCGTTTGGGGTCCCCAGCTGTCTGGCTGCTCTTCTCAGCAGGGGCAGCTCTGTTCCTTGTGCAGCCTTGCCTGGCTCCTGCCACAGCCCTGAGGTGCCGACGAGGCTCCCACCCCCTCCACAAGCTCCCATTCTCATTCCTGAGTTGATTGTGCAATGGTTCTTGGCCTGCTGAAGCCCAGTGCCTATTCCCAAACCCTCCTTGGCCTTTGCGCCTATGAATCACCGCCTTCCCCCTCCACACACATTGTTGCTTATCTCTCTTTGCCATGCCCAGGGGAACCAGCCTCTTGGACTTACCTGGGTTCTCCCTCCCGGAGCCTACCCTATTGAGTTTAAAGTCTCTCCTCCAATGAGCTGTCCTGGCACAAATACATCCTGAGATTATTGCCTCACTTCAAAAACAAAAAGAAAAACAGCTAGCTTATGTTGAGCACTTACTGTCTGTAAGGGAATGTACTAAGTATTTTCTATGAAATATTAATTCCTCATTTAATCATGTCGTCAACATGGTGAATCAAGTGCTGGTATTATCCCCATTTTACAGATGAGGATACTGAGGCTCAGAGATCACGTAGTAAATGGCAGAGCAGTGTTTGAACCCAGACTATTTGAACTGCTACTGCCTGGTACAGTCCCCTGTGGTTCTTTGTAGTCCTAAAATCTTTATCCACACCATCTCCAAAGCCACTTCTCTATGGCTGCTCACTTTGCTTTCTTCTCTTTGAAAGTCCAACTCCACAGGGAACATGGGCCAAGACCCTCAGGACCCCCTGTTTCCTGACCCGTGCCATCCTGGGGTAGAGGAGCCAGGCCTCTGTTCTCCATAGCACTTATGCCCATTGGGTACACGTGGGGCTTTTGCTGAAGGAGCAAACAACAGTTCCTGCCTCCAGTTTATGGATGTGAACTAGGGATTGCAAATACTGTTGTCAGTCTCTCCCTGCCAGCCAGGGAGCAGGTGGGAAGCAAGAAAAATGAGAAGAGGCTGCAGGAAGACAGTTTAGCTGAAAGACCTTTTGTAGAGGCAGGGTTGTCCAGAGATGGCACCAACCGCCATCTTCCCCCTTAGACGGGAGACTCAGCACGGGGGGAGTGGCTGCACTGTGTGTCCTTGGAAACGCCCTTCAGGCCTGAGGAGATGGGATGCTGCACCTTGCATGGTGTTGGGTAGAGTAGAACTCACATGGTAAGAGGAAGGGCTCCAAGTTCCTGGGACAGAACTCTCCCCACGACAGCGTGCCTGCAGCTTTCCAAGGCCCTTTGGACCATCCGAGAAGTGAAAGTGGTCGTGGGGGTCTCAGCCCAGGTCACACCTACCCAACGAAAGCATTGCAGGTGCAGGAGGATGCAGCCGGGAGACAGCTGCGTGCCTGCTGAGACCATCGCAACCCCCTCTGCAGGGCACATCCTCTGTCCCTGACTCGCAGAGGCGCTTCCTCCATGCTGGAGGCAGCTTCTGGAACCTGGGACTCTAACGGCGGCTCCTCATTTCAGGAGTGAGCTGGATCGCATGCTAAAGGTTCGTGGAGACGGCGCGATCGTGCCAGGAGGGCAAGAGAGATGACAGAATCGGGGGCTCGCCCGCCAGGATCCTGTGGGAGCGTGCTGTGCCACGATGAAGGAGGGCTGGCGGGCTTGCGCGCAGCACGTGGACCTCTCTGTGACTTTTCCTTTGTTCTGTGCTTGCATTTTCGGTAGGAGAAGGAGGAGACCGAGGGGAAAGGAGTCATGGCTTCGGATGCCAGTCACGCTCTGGAAGCTGCTCTGGAGCAAATGGACGGGATCATCGCAGGTACGGGCAGGGAGCCCTCACCACTCACGGCTTGCCCTCCACACTTGAGGAACCCTTTTCCCTCCTGACCTTTCTTTCTGGCACAGCGAGAAGCCCCTTGGTAGATGTATTGTCTTTCACTGTGCGTGCCATCTCTTGGTGTAGGAGTTCAGACTCGTAGGATTCTTTGATACCTGGTGTGAGGTTAGGGCTGCCAAGATGGTGTGGGCACACCGCACGGTGGCAGGTCTCCGACTGCAGCATGGCGTGGGTCCTGGCTCGGAGGCAGTTTGGCTGCAATAAGATCACTTTTACTGAAAACTGGCCAGAGCACATCATGGCTTATCACAGTCGAGCCGAAAGGAAACTCCAAGTCTGGCGACTTTGCCACCGTAATGCCCATGTCAGCTCCCTTCCCCAGCTGGTCTCCAGTGTGTTTGGGAATCCGGAGGCAGTTTGGTATCGATTCACCTCATTCCCTAAAGATTGTTCTTGGGGCACCTGGTGGCTCAGTCGGTTAAGCATTTGACTCTTTTTCTTTTTTTTTTTTTTTAAAGATTTTATTTATTTGGGAGAAAGTGAGAGCATGAGCGGGGGGGAGGGGTAGAGGGAGAGGGAGAAGCAGACTCCCCTCTGAACAGGGAGCCTGACATGGGGCTTTATCCCAGGACACTGGGATCATGACCAGAGATGAAAGCAGATGCTTAACTGACTGAGCCACCCAGGTGCCCTGGCATCTGACTCTTGATTTTGGCTCAGGTCATGATCTCAGGGTTCTGGGATCGATCCAGCTCCACGTCAAGCTCCGTGCTCAGCAGGGAGTCTGCCTGAGGATTCTCTCTCTCCCTCTCCCTCTGCCCATCCTGCTCGTACTCTCTCTCTCTCAAATAAATAAATCTTAAAAAAAAAAGAGAGAGAATGTTCTTTATGTTCTTTATGCCATGTTGTATGTTATGTATATAACTGACTTATCCACATTCGCCAGTTAGGGATATTCCCTAGAAAAGATCCAGCAAAACTGGTTAATTGGAAAAGGCTGCCAGTGGGCTGTTTGGGCTAATTAACTCTGCGACAGGGGGAACCCATGCCCGTATTGATTAGAATAAACCTGTCATTGTAAATCTTTCCCGAAGATCCCAGGTCCTCTTTCCGTCCTGACCTGATAACAAGTCCATGACCTTATTTGCCATGCCGGGCATGCTTCTTTGGGACTTGGCTCCTCGTCGTGTGGAGCTTCAGCTGGAGGAGGCCGGGGAGGGGGGTTTGGGCTGAGTGTGGCTAAAGTCCAGGATGTGTGTGGGTACCTGATATTGCCCCATTGCCCCTTGCCAGGCATTTGCTGCTTCTTCCACCCTGCAGAGAGAATCGGACTCACGGAGGGTTCTGGGTGTTGGTGCCTGGGGTGGGGGGGGGGTGTGGGTTGAAGAGTCTTCATGTTCTTGGTGACACTATAACATGTTCTAGCTGTCATCTGTCAGGCTCTTAGTTTCTCAGTGAACAGAAGGGCTCTTGAGAGCCCTGACTAATGCTTTCCAGAGGCTCCATAGATTGGGATGTCCTGTCTAGGTTAGGGCCTCCGAAGCCCCACCAAGAGGAAACAGTCAAGAGCACGGATTTCCTAGCCGTACTTTCATAGAGTCAAACCTGGAAGCTGCCAGGGGCTCATGTGAATTGAGATCGGAGCCACAGGGTCAGACCCTCACACCTTAGAGCTCTTGGATGGCTGTGAGGAATGAATGGACACCTCCTAAAGAAGGCAGCTGGTATGGGGTCATTCCTCTCCCTGCCTCCCAATTTCTCCACATTGGCATTCCGAAAATGATGAAGCCTCTGGCAAAATGCCCTGTCTCAGAGAACTGTATGTGACCCTTGGGGCTTTGCCTTAACACAGGATCTGCAGGTGAGGATCTGGGATGGACAAGGAGGAAAGGCCCTTGGCATGGGTTGTGCAGAACCCAGGAGGCCCATCCTTCTGCCTTCCTAGCACAAAGTTCTCCCTCCTTCTTCCCTTTCCTTCATCCTCCACCTTGGCTGATTCCTCCTAGGAGGGCTCCTTGGGCTGCTGTGCCTGGAACAGGTGTGAGAGCTTGTAGAGAGGCGATTCTAAGACATCCCAAGGCATTCTTTGCAGATTGGTCAGGAGGAACCCCTGCAGCCAGGCTGCTTGGCTCAAATCCTAGCTCTACAACAAGCTATTTACCTGACCCAGGCCTCAGTTTCCTCATACTCAGAATGGGAATAATAATAGTACCAACCTTAGAGGGTTGCTAGGTTTACCCACATAAGGTGCCAAGAACAGTCCTAAGCACTATAAAATGTTAGCTTTCAGTAAATTAATGAGGGATAAAAAATCTTTATTATGTTACATCTTCTCTAGGGACACAGTAGAGTTCTTACTTATTCAGGACCTCATCTCACCCATTTGAGTTTTGTGTCTTTCATTGAATAAGGCTTGTGCGTGCCTTGCTAGACTCGCCTGGGGTCTGCAAGATTCATGCATAGTCTTCTGAGTAGTCCCTGCCCTGTTCCTGGCCCTCTCCAGGCTGTCTTCCACAGAGCAGCAGAATGATCCTTGAAACGTACATCAAATCACAGCATTCCTCTCTCCAAAGCTCGTGAGGGGCTGCCCATCTCAGGATTAAATCTGAAGTCCTCAACGGAGCCAGCACTTCTAGATGCGTTCTGGCCTTTGGCCGCCTTTATGGCCACACCTCCTACCACTTTCCTTCTGGCTTAACCTTGCTTTAGCCTGCACGCTAGCTGTCTCAGGACCTTTGTGCTTGCTGCCCCCTTTGCTGGAATGCTGTCCTCCAGATACCCTCCGGTCTGATCTCTGCAACAATGTTACCACATCAGAGAGGTCTTCTCTGATCCTCTCTAATTAGCATCACCCCCTCCTATCACTCTCTCCTGATAATCCTGTTTATATTTCTTCACAGCACTGATCACCACCTGACCTATTACATTCACATTTGTCTCTTTGTGTGTCGACGGCTTCCTGAACCAAATTGTTAAGTTCCATGAGGACTGAGGCTTTGCTGCTCCGTCTCCAGCACCTCAGTTGGTCTGCAGTACATATTAGGTGTTTAATAAGTACTTGTCACATACACCTTTTATTTACTTTTGTGAATAGGAGCCAGTTGTTTGTTTCTATACGTACCTTCTTTTCTGTGCACTGAACTTCATTTATTGTTTTCTCTGGTGCCTTTCACTGATTTTTTTGGGCCCACAAATCACTCATTTTTTTTGAAGATTCTGTGATTGGCATGTTCTGTGAACCATCTCTCAAGTACTAATTGTCTCACACAGACATTGGACAGGAGCTATTTGGCAGATGAATGAACATTGAGGTAATTAGTGAGTGTCTGGAGGGTATACGTTCTACATCTTGTGATGACAAGAATGATAATTATTTTTTTTTAATTTTTTAAAAAGATTTTATTTATTTATTTGAGAGAGAGAGCATGAGCAGGGGTAGGGGTAGAGGGAGAAGCAGACTCCCCGCTGAGCAGGGAGCCCAATGCGGGACTCGATCCCGGGGCGCTGGGATCATGACCAGAGGTGAAGTCAGATGCTTAACCAACTGAGCCACTCAGGCGTCCCAAGAATGATAATTATTGAATGTCTTCGTGCAGGATACTCTTCTGCAAGATTATTAATACCCTCCTCATAGTCAAGGTGGTTGGGCCAAACTGGACCAAAGAGCTTAAGAGTTTTTCTGGTTGTTAATGTGGACTAGGGAGTTAGACTTTGGGGTTTGAATCCCAGCTCCATCACTTAGGACTGGCTGTGGGATCTTTAGACAAACTGTTTAATCTCTATCTGAGCTCAGTTTCCTCATATATAAAATAGTGGTATTAGTACCTATCTCATATTATTGGGGGAATTAAGTTAATGCAGATAAGGCACATAGGAAGTACTCAGTTGGTATAAGTAACTTTGTTGAGATTAGTACTGACATTACAATTTTTACCACCCAAGGTCACAGATTTTGAGTCCAGGGCCATCTGAGCCTCTTCCGGGCTGCTTTTATGCCTGCATCAGTTTTATGATGATGTGTAATAGAGCCCCGGGGGCTCTGTGGGGCCATCTGTAGAGAAGAGTTAACTGGGAGCGGGGTCAAGTTCTGTTCTTGCTCCCAGTCCCCTAGCCAGAGTGTCTCTGCTCGTCTCTCGTACACATCAGACTTCCAAGTAAGGGTTCCTTTGCTGCAAGGGTGACAGCCAAGGGAAGGTTTGAATCTTGCATTACCACATCATGATGCCACAAATCCCACAGAAATGACATTTTTATGTGAACATTTAGCTCGTCCTTTCTGCGTTTCTATCTCATAGTAATTTGAGTGACGTCAAGTGATGCCAACAGGACCAAACACGGTTGCTTTTGAATCTGTTGAGTGCTCGGATGAGTACCCAAGGGCTGTATTCTCTCCTTTTCTGAAGACACAATTACCACTTACTTCAAATGGAAGAAATTTTTATAGGCTTCCTGTGTGCCCCACATAGCAATCATTTATGCAAAAACAACACGGATTCCTCCTAAAATGGACACAGTTCATTCAATAATGATGGTTCATAGTTATAACACTACGGAACAAGGGATTTCCCTTAATTAATTACTCTGTGTACTATGATAGGCTCAGGTTCACTTTCTGAAACTCTTTCCAAAAAGAGCACACTTAGGGCATGGGATATCAGGATTCGTGTAATTAAATCTTTAAGGCAAAAAAAAAGGTGTCATGGTGGTCCTTATCTCTAAGCACCCAGTGGTTCTGGAGGTGTGAGGAAAAGAAATGCCTTGCAAGCAGAAACAGGACTAATAAATGAAACTCCTTATAAGGTTGAATTCTTGAAACCTGAATGGAGTTTCCTGGGTGTGATGGTACTTGACTGGAACCCCAAAATTCTGTGCCAGGAAGTTGGAAAGTGGTGACTTAAAGACCCCAGCCCCTTGTCAAAATGATTTGTTTCTAGTACAAAAGACCACTGTTGTTAGCTTCCAGTACAGTGTTAACCTTTGCTCTTGTTCCTGATTAATCCCTGTGATTTGGCCTGCAAATAATACCCTAATTGAATTACACTCTTGACAATTGCAGCTGAACTATATAATGCTGAAGTACATCCCTCTGGGTGACCCAGAGCAACCGCCACATATTCTCATTTTGCATAAGGCTTAATTTGTGGGCTGACAGGTTCAGTGGCTGCCCTGCGAGGCCATTTCTGTAATAGTACCAGAGAACCCCGTGGTCAGGACACAGAGGACCACGCATTCCTCTTCACCATAGCAAGGGGTCACTCAGGCAGTCCTCTGCAAGCTGTACCCACCAATGAGGACTGGGTAAAAGGAGCCTGTTTTATGACAGTTAAAAAAAGAGGTTGCTCTGGGCCTTTCTGCTAACTCTGATTCGTGTCTGGGGGGTTTTTGTTTTGTTTTGTTTTGTTTTTTAAGATTTAGATTGGGGGCAGAGAAAGTTCTGGTCAAGACTGAGATTATTCACCTTGACTGCTGAATGACTTCAGCTGTGGCAGTAAAGGCTGTTCAGGAGTCCATGCTCTGAACATGCTCCATTAACTGGCCTTGTCCGGGCCCTCTCTGAGGTGGGTCAGCACGTAGCAGTCATCAGTAAGGGAGAGGCAGAACCAAAACCTGCCTGTTTCCCATTCAGGATTCAGGTTGAGAGCGCTTGGCTCTGATTCTGACCCAGAGACAGGCAGAGTGGAAGTTTGGAGGTGTCCAGTGGGCTGAGGTAGCAAAGACTAATCTTTATGTAAAGAGATCAAAATGGCCCTCGGTGGCAAGCACTGTTCGACAGTCATCATTCTGATTTTTCCTCTTACTGGCAGAACCCTCCTCCACATCTTCAGGGCTGCACGGCCTCGTTTTCTTTCTTTCTCTTTTTTTTTTTTTAAAGATTTTATTTATTCATTTATTTGAGAGAGTGAGAGAGAGAGCACATGAGAGGGAGGAAGGTCAGAAGGAGAAGCAGACTCCCTGCCGAGCAGGGAGCCCGATGCAGGACTCGATCCCGGGACTCCAGGATCATGACCTGAGCTGAAGGCAGTCGCTTAACCAACTGAGCCACCCAGGCGCCCTGCACGGCCTCATTTTCTATTCTCTGAGAGAGTTTGAGTAAAACTGGAATTACCACTTCTTCCTTACATACTTGCTATGGTTGTAGGTATAGGAACCAACCTACAAAACCAAGTGAAAGATTTTATTTTCTTCATGGTTATAAACAGTGGTTCAATTCTCAGTTGAGTTTTGGCAGTTTATACCTATCTAACCGTCTAATTTTACTGAGATCTTTAATTTTGTTTCTTGGGGTTTTTTATAGATTTTATTATATTTATATTATTATGGATTTTATTTATTTATTTGAGAGAGAGAGATCACACTGGTGCATGTGCAAGTGGGGGCAGGAGCAGAGGGGGAGGGAGAGGAAGAAGGAAAGAATCCGAAGCGGACTCCATGCCCCAGCAGGAGCGCAATAAGGGCTCGGTCTCACAACCCTGAGATCATGACCTGAGCCGAAACCAAGAGTCGGATGCTTAACCCACTGAGCCAACCAGGTGCCCCCAGGTCTTTATAGTTTTGTTAACATAAACATGCTATCATATATATTTTTTAAAGATTTATTTATTTGAGAGAGAGAGCACGCGCATGTGCATGCTGCTGAGTGGGGGTAGGGGCAGAGGGAGCGAGAGAATCTCAAGCAGATTCTATGCTGAGTGCAGAGCCCTCTTGGGGCTTGATCTCAGGACCCTGAGATCATGACCTGAGCTGAAATCAAGAGCCGGTCGCTTAACCTGAGGCACCCAGGCGCCTATAGCTATCATATTTTTTAAAGATCTGCTACACTTGTTATGTCTCTGTTTATATTCCTAATACTGCCTAATTGTACCCTCTATTTTTTTTATCTTGCCAGAGTTATCTCTTTTCCTTTTTTTTTTTTTTTTGAGAGAGAGAATGTGAGGGGGAGAGAGAGAATCTTAAGCAGGCTCCATGCCCAGTACGGGACCAGCGCAGGGCTCAATCTTAAAACTCTTGAGATCATGACCTGAGCCAAAATCAAGAGTTGGACACTTAACCAACTGAGCCACCCAGGTGCCACTTGCCAGAGTTATCTTTTGTATTATTATTTTCAAAGAACTGACTTTTGCCTTTGCTGATCAGTCTCCATTACACATGAGTAGTATGTTTGTGTATATTATTTATTTTGTAAATAGATAAATATGTATCCAATATTATGTGTGTGTGTGTGTGTGTCTGTGTGTAGAGAGAGATTTCTTTTATTTTTTTTAAAGAGTTTATTTATTTGACAGAGAGAGAGAGCACAAGTAGGCAGAGTGGCAGGCAGAGGGAGAAGCAGGCTCCCCACTGAGCAAGGAGCCCGATGCGGGACTTGATCCCAGGAGCCTGGGATCATGACCTGAGCCAAAGGCAGATGCTTAACCAACTGAGCCACCCAGGTGTCGGGAGAGAGAGATTTCTGAGAGATTGGTTGATTGATTGATTTTAAAGAATTGGCTTGTGTGATTATGGAAGTCAGCAAGTCCAAAATCAATCAGGACAGGCCAGCAGGCTGGAGATCCAGGGAAGAGCCAATGTTGCAGCTCCAATGGGTAGGCCATCTGCTGGCAGAATTCGTCCTTCTTCCAGGGAGATCAGTCCTTTTCTATTACAGCCTTTCACTGATTTGACGAGGCCCCCCACATTATGGAGAAACAGCTGCGTTAGTCACAATGTAATGATTTCAGTGTTAATTTTGTCTAAAAAATACCTTCACAAAAGCATCTAGAATAACATTTGATCAAATATCCGGGTACTGTGGCCTAGCCAAGTTGACACATAAAATTAACCATTATAGTATCTATAGATAAATATGCATTCTGTAGCTATACTTACTATATTCATATTTAACTTATTTGTTTTTATCATTTTCTTATTTCCTAACTTAAATGTATCTGTACTCTTTTAAAAACCAAATTAAAAAGCCAATCAGTAATATATATTTTCAACAGCCTGCTAACTTCATTATGTTGTAGTTAAGTGGTCTCTAATATTTATCCTTTGGAATTTATTGATACTTGCTTTATGGCCTTGACTACAACACTGTCTGTTGTCATTACTGTCCCATGCATGCTTGGAAGGTGTGTGCCTTCTCCCAGTTGTCAGGTGCAATGTTCTCTGTTCAGTACATGCACTTTGTTTAAATCTTTGCTACCATTACTGATTTTTTTTTTTTTTGTCTGCTTGATCTTATCACTTTCTTAGAAATGCATATTAAAATTCTACTAAATGGTAGATTTTGTCTCCTTATAATTCTGAATATTTTGCCTTATATTTTGAAGCTGTGTTTTGTATTATATGAATACACGTTTAGAATTAGTACTTCCTGGTAAAGGCTTTCATCAACATATAGTTACACTCTTCATCTCTAGCAATGATTTTTTTGTCTTTTTTTTTTAAGATTTTATTAATTTATTTGAGAGAGAGAGAGAAAGCATGATAGAGAGAGCACAAGCGGGCAGGGAAGGGCAGAGGCAGAGGGAGAAGCAGGCTCCCCGCTAAGCAGGGAGCCCAATTCGGGACTCAATCCCAGGACCCTGAGATCGGGACCTGAGCCAAATGCAGACGCTTAACCAACTGAGCCACCCAGGCGCCCCAATGCTTCTGGTCTTAAAGAGTGTTTTGTCTCATGTTAATCTGTCTACCCCAACTTCCTTTTGGTTATTATTTTCTTGGTATTATCCTTCTTCCATCCTTTCTCAATCGCAAGCTTTCACTGTGGTTTTGCCGGAGGGATATAGATGCACTCTCACTTTTTAACCAAGTTAACAATATCTGTCTTTTAACTGGCCAGTTTAGTCTGTATACATTTATTTTGACAATTCATCTGACCATTTATCCGCTTACTGTCTGATTTCTACTTGTCTCACACTTTCTGTGCTTCCTTCACCCCCTCTTTTTTTTTCCTTTTTTTTTTTTTTTTAAGATTTTATTTATTTATCAGAGAGAGAGACAGAGGCAGGCAGAGGGAGAAGCAGGCTCCTTGCTGAGCAAGGAGCCCGATGTGGGACTCAATCCCAGGACCCTGGGATCATGACCTGAGCCAAAGGCAGACGCTTAACCGACTGAGCCACTCAGGCGTCCCTTTCCTATTGTTTTAAAACATTGAATTATTTGTATGTGCTCTTATTCCAGAGTCAAGGCCCAGTGTCCTCCTTTGGGGGTGGGCTTCTCTAGCTGACTGAGGGTAGTGCCCTTTTGTATCCCGGCTCAGTGCAGAGCTCTCCCATCTGACCTCTCCCCGGGCTCAGGCCTAAGCTTCGTCCCCGTCCCCCCTGAGTGGCCTGTGGCCCAGGTGACTGGCCATCGGGGAGCTGGGGGTGGTGCACAGGACAAACACCAGCTCAGATGCTCTCTTAACCCCGAGCTTCTGAGCTCTGAAGATTGCCGTCAGTTCAATTGTGTAAAAAGTGTGTGTACATGAGTTTTTTTAATTTTGGGGTGTTCTTGGAGGGCTTTCTCTGTACGGCTAGTCTGCCCCTGCCTGCCCTGTTGATGCTATAACACTGTCCCCTTCCTCCGCCCGCTGTCCCCTTCCTCCACTCGCTGTCCGCTGTCCCCTTCCTCCGCCCACTGTCCCCTTCCTCCGCCCGCTGTCCCCTTCCTCCGCCCGCTGTCCCTTTCCTCCACTCGCTGTCCCCTTCCTCCGCCCGCTGTCCCCTTCCTCCGCTCGCTGTCCCCTTCCTCCGCCTGCTGTCCCCTTCCTCCGCCCGCTGTCCCCTTCCTCTGCTCGCTGTCTGCTGTCCCCTTCCTCCGCCTGCTGTCTGCTGTCCCCTTCCTCCGCTCGCTGTCCCCTTCCTCCACCTGCTGTCCCCTTCCTCCGCTCGCTGTCCGCTGTCCCCTTCCTCCGCCCGCTGTCCCCTTCCTCCGCCCGCTGTCCCCTTCCTCTGCTCGCTGTCCGCTGTCCCCTTCCTCCGCTCGCTGTCCGCTGTCCCCTTCCTCCACTTGCTGTCCCCTTCCTCCGCCCGCTGTCCCCTTCCTCCTCTCACTGTCCCCTTCCTCCGCTCGCTGTCCGCTGTCCCCTTCCTCCACTTGCTGTCCCCTTCCTCCGCCCGCTGTCCGCTGTCCCCTTCCTCCGCCCGCTGTCCCCTTCCTCCGCTCGCTGTCCCCTTCCTCCACCCGCTGTCCCCTTCCTCCGCTCACTGTCCCCTTCCTCCTCTCGCTGTCCCCTTCCTCCGCCTGCTGTCCCCTTCCTCCGCCCGCTGTCCTCTTCCTCTGCTCACTGTCCGCTGTCCCCTTCCTCCGCCTGCTGTCCCCTTCCTCCACTTGCTGTCCTCTTCCTCTGCCCGCTCTCCCCTTCCTCCGTCCACTGTCCGCTGTCCCCTTCCTCCGCCCGCTGTCCCCTTCCTCTGCCCGCTGTCCCTTTCCTCCACTCGCTGTCCCCTTCCTCCACTCTCTATCCCCTTCCTCTGCCTGCTGTCCCCTTCCTCCGCCCGCTGTCCGCTGTCCCCTTCCTCCGCCCGCTGTCCCCTTCCTTCGTCTTCAGAGCCTGCAGTGGCAGGTTGAGTCCTCAGGTCCTGTCCCTCTCACCCGATCTTCTGCCTCCCTCTTCTTACTTAAGAGCGCCTGTGATTAACAATACAGGAAACTGCCTCATCTCAAAATTCTTCACCTTTATCACATCTGTGATATATGAGGTAACACATTCATAGATTCCATGGTTTAGGACATGGACATCTTTCAGGGAGGGGGGTGTCATCATTCCGTCTACCACAATAATCATTAAATTACATCCGGTTAGTCCCTTCCTTAGTTTTAAACCAGTTAAGGAATAGACAAAGGGGTCAGAAAAAAGAGAAACAAAATAGTGGTTTTACTGATTAGGAAAGTTAGCTTGACCAGAAGCCACCATCAGGATCTTGAAAAGCAGACATCCTACACACACACTTACACGGGAAATTGAACTGAATCCCAAACGACAGACCTCCACCTTGTGGAGGCAGAGCTCGTCTCAGAAAGCCTCCCCCGAGGACAGCGCTTGCATCCAGGGATGAGTGACTCTCGGGAGAGGCCCTTCCATCAGCTCCCCCATCAGAAGACGTGTTCATCCTTTGAGGAAAAGTTGAGTGAGGGGAGGCAGGCACAAGGCCACAAATACAGCCTTAGTGGCAGCCGCCCTCCCTTCCCACAGAAATAAAGAGACAGGAATAGATCCCTCTAATAGGATTCTTGGGTCTTGTTGAGACTTCCTGTGTGACCTAGTCTGTGGTCAGTTTGTTTTTTGCTTTTGTTTTTTTTTTAACTTGAATGTATGTAGCTGACGCACAATGTGACGTTAGTTTCACCCGTATGACATAGTGATTCAAAGGTTTATACATTATGCTTTGTTCACCGCGGGTGTAGCTACCACCTATCCCCATACATCTCTGTTACAGCATCATTGACTATATTCCTTATGCTGTGCCTTTAAATATGCTGGTGACTTACCCATTCATTAAGGGAAGCCTGTATCTCCCCCTCCCCGTCACCCGTTTTGCCCACCCCCCCCCCCCCGGCAACCATCAGCTGGTTCCTTGTATTTATAGGTCTGATTCTGTTTTTTGTTTGTTTATTCATTTGTGTATGTGTGTGTTTAGATTCCACATATGAGTGAAATCGTATGGTATTTGTCTTTCTCAGTCTGATTTATTTCACTTAGCAGAATACCCTCTAGGTCCATTGTGTTGTCAAAATGGTGTGATCTCATCTTTTTTATGGCTGCATGTGATATTAATGTGTCACATTTTCCTTATCCATTCATCTCTCCATGGACCCTTGGGTTGCTTCCAGATCTTGGCTATTGTAAATAATGTTGAAATAAACACAGGGGTGTGTATATCTTTTCTAATCAGTGTTCTTGTTTCTTTGGGTAAATACCCAATAGTGGAATTATTGGATCATACAGCATTTCTATTTCCAATTTTTTGGAGGCAATGCCATACTGTTTTCCACAGTGACTACAGCAATTTATATTCCCACCAACAGTGTATGAGGGTTCCTTTTTCTCCACATCCTCACCAACACCTGTTACTTCTTGTCTTTTTTTATTTTAGTCCCTCTAATTCGTCTATGGTCAGTTTGGACATAAATGCTTTGCACTTGCTTAAACACAGCGTGCCACGTCTAGCTGTTGGGGGCAGAGGTCTCTGTCTTTTGTTGTTCTGATAGATTACCACTTTATTTGTTATTTCCTATTTAGGTCTGCTTGATCTGTCATTTCCCAGGTTTGAGGGTTACAGTGTGCTATCTTTTTTACCATGGATTCGGTTTTCAGAATTTGTGTTTAGGTTCTGTGTGTCCAGGTGCATCAGTGAGAAGGCCTGGATTTCCCTGTGCGGCACTCAGGGCTGCTGACTTATATGGTTCCCACCTACAGGCTGAGCTCGCGGGTTCTCCTTATGGAGAATGCTGGGAGCAGTCCCCTCCTCCACTTACACAATATGGAGTAGAATTAGTCACTTCTTGAAGGTTTGACAGAACTGACTTGTAAAAACATTTGGCCTGATATACTTTCTTTGGAAAAAAAATTAAATTGTGGTTCACATGGCTCAACATGTGACAATTTATTTTTTACAGGACCATTCTGATGATTTTTTTCTTTGTTTTATCATTTCATCCAGTGATTTTGTGCGTGCATGTGTGTGTGTGTGTGACTGTTTTTAATAGTTTGACCTAATGCTCTAATATATGGAGTCCTTTGCTGTATCTTTTTTAATACTTTATATTTCAGTCATTCAGTGTCATAATTTTTTTGTGTGTCTCTTGTATGCCTCTCTTAATAACATCAAAGAACTGGATTTCTTTCTATTTAAATTTTTTAGTTTAAATAGGTGAGTTTAATGCATTTATAATTATTATACTTACTGGTATACAGGTGTGCTAAGGCTTATTTTTTTAATTTATATTTATTTGTAAATATATTTATTTATATGTATTTCATTTTAACTTTTTTTTTTTTAAGTTGTTTTTGGTTTTGTCTTGCTGGCCTCTGGTGTTGTTTTTAATCTCTGCCAGAAAGTTAAGTATCTATTTCTAGTCTTCTAATGCTCATATACTTATATTTTTAACATGTCTCCTGACCATGAAAGCTGAAGATAAATAACTTTAAAGAAGAGGAATTCTTCATCATTAATACCTGACTCTTAGAATGCTTTGATTTCTACCACTGCCCCATTGTCCACATTATTTTTGTATAGTATTCCAGTATCATCTTGATTCATATCCTCCAAATTATTGTGATTTTTAATTGACAGTGTTTATTTTGCTTAACAAAAAATGTTAACAACTGCTCCGACATAATTGTTTCTTTCATCCCACACCTTCTTGCTTGGTGCAGTTTCCTTCTTCATGAAGGAGATCCTTAAAAATTCCATCACGAATAAATTGCATGAGTCACCGTCTGAAGAATGTCCTTATTTTATTCTTGATCTTGAGTGCCAGCTTATCTTGTGCAGGTTACAGGTTGGAGATGATATTTTGTGGTCACTGGGCTTTATTGCCCATGAGAAGCCTGTTGACAAGGTAACTGTAGACTGTCTGCCTTTTCTCTCTAGTTGCTTTTAAATGTCCTCTTTATCTTTGGTGTTCTTGAGTTTCACTGTGTGGTTTCTAGGGTGGGTGTGTTTTGGTATGTACCCTTTTGAGGATGCAGTGTGTGTCTTCAAAGTGAGAGGACTCAAGTTTTCAACTGTGAGAAATCCCTACGGTTTTCTCTTTGTTGCCTCTGCTTCATTCTCTACGCTGTCTCCCACCTTCCACTTCCATAATTCTCTTGTCTGTTCTTTAATCTGTCCACCTAAAACTAAAGCATTGCATTCTTTGTTTTGGTTTCCACTTGGTTCTTTTTCAAATTTTCCTTTTCTTTTCTCATGCTTTCTTATTCTTTCATTAAGGTTTCTGTTTCTTCCTTTTCCCCTCTAATGATGTAAAACATACTGTATATGCCCCAATAGACAAGCATTCCTGAATACACAAATATGTACTCATAATATTAATTGATTGGTTTAGACTCGTGTATTTATAAGTACTTACGTAAAATAATATATTTATGGATTTCTTGTCTTGGTGGCACATTTTTTTTTTTTTTAAAGATTTTATTTATTTGACAGAGAGAGATACAGCGAGAAAGGGAACACAAGCAGGGGGAGTGGGAGAGGGAGAAGCAGGCTCCCCGCCGAGCAGGGAGCCCGATGCGGGGCTCGATCCCAGGACCCTGGGACCATGACCTGAGCCGAAGGCAGACTCTTAACGACTGAGCCACCCAGGCGCCCCACGGTGGCACATTTTTAACAATTTTATTCAAGTGTTACGTTTATCTCTAACATACTGTTTCTGTCATTATGAATAGTTCCAGAGAAGTTGTAGAGCATTTGGGGATGTTGATAAAATGTAGATCCATGTTTATAGGGCCAAAATAGGACCTGAGAGTCTGTATTTCCACTGAGCTCCTGGGTAATGCTAATGCGGCTATTGTGGCGAAGTCTTTTTTTTTTTTTTAATTTATTTATTGAGAGAGATAATGATAGCATGAGAGGGGGGAGAGTCAGAGAGAGAAGCAGACTCCCCGATGAGCAGGGAGCCCGATGCGGGACTCGATCCCGGGACTCCAGGATCATGACCTGAGATGAAGGCAGTCGCTTAACCAACTGAGCCACCCAGGCGCCCTGTGGTGAAGTCTTAGAAAACATTATTTTTAAGTTGTTTTAAATACAGCACTTTTAAAATTCACATATGATACTATCATAAGATATTTCATCTCATGCCCAAGAACCCCCATCTAAATGATTAGATATCATTTAGAACAATTTTAATTCCAGTATAGTTAATAGTGTTATATTAGTTTCAAGTGTACAATATAGTGATTCAACACTTCCATACATTACCTGGTGCTTATCATAAGTACTCTTAATCCCCATCACCTGTTTTACCCATACCCCCACCCCCACCCCCCCACCCCCTGGTAACCACTGGTTTGTTCTCTGTAGCTAGGAGTCTATTTTTTTTGGTTTGTCTCTTCTTTTCTTTCTTAAATTCCACATATGAGAGATATTATTTGGTATTGGTCTTTCTCTGAATGACTTATTTTACTTAGCATTATACTCTTTAGATACATCTGTGTTGTTGCAAATGGCAAGATTTCATTTTTTATGGCTGAGTAATATTCCATTTTATATCATGTTTTCCTTATTCAGTCATCTGTTGATGGACACTTGGGCTGCTTCCATAATTTGGTTATTGCAAATAATTCTGCAAAAAACATAAGGATGCTTTTCTTTTTTTGAATTAGTGTTTTCAGTCTTTGGATAAATACCCAGTAGTGGAATTACTGGTTCATATGGTAATTCTATTTTTAATTTTTGAAGAGCCTCCATACTGTTTTCCATAGCGGCTGCACCAGTTCGCAATCCCACCAACAGTGCACAAGGGTTCCTTTCTCTCCACGTCCTTGCCAATACTTGTTGGTTCTTGTGTTTTTCATTTTAGCCATTTTGGCCAGTGTGAGGTGTCATCTCATTGTGGGTTTGGTTTACATTTCCCTGATGAGTGTTGTTGAACATCTTTTCCTGTGACTGTTGGCCATCTGGATGTCTTTGGAGAAATGTCTGTTGATGTCTTCTGCCCATTTTTTAATTGGATTATTTGGGATTTTTGGTGCTAAGTTGTTCTTTATATATGTGGATACTAACCCTTTATCAGGTAGGTCATTTGCAAATATCTTCTTCCATTCAGTAGGTTGTCTTTTAGTTTTGTTGAAGCTTTTTATTTTGATGTAGTCCCAGTCGTTTATTTTTGCCTTTGTTTCCCTTGCCTCAGAAGACATATCTAGAAAACTGTTGCTATGGCCAATGTCAAAGAGATTACTGCCTGTGTTCTCTAGGATTTTTATGGTTTCAGGTCTCACATTTAGGTCCTTAATCCATTTTGAGTTTATTTTTGTGTATGGTGTAAGATCCAGTTTCATTCTTCTACATGTAGCTGTCCAGTTTTCCCAGCACCATTTGTTGAAGAGACTGTCTTTTTCCCATTGTATATTCTTGTCTCCTTTGTCAAAGACTAATTGGCCGTATAATCATGGGTTTATTTCTGGGCTCTCTATTCTGTCCTATTGGTCTATGTGTCTGTTTTAGTGTCAGTACCATCCTGTTTTGATTACTACAGCTTTGTAGTATAACTTGGAAATCTGGGATTGTGATGCTTCCAGTTTTGTTCTTTTTCAAGATCACTTTGGCTATTCGAGGTCTTTTGTGGTTCCATACAAATTTTAGGATTATTTTAGTTTTGTGAAAAATGCTGTTGGTATTTTGATAGGGATTACATTAAATCTGTAGATCACTGAGATGATCATACGGTTTTCATCCTTTCTCTTATTGATGTGATGTGTCATGTTGATTAATTTGTGAACATTGAGCCACCCTTGCCTCCTAGGAATAAATCCCACTTGATTGTGGTGAATGATTTTTTAAATATATTGTTGGATTTGGTTTCCTAATATTTTTTTGAGGATTTTTGCATCTGTGTTCATCAGAGATATTGGCCTATAGTTCTCTTTTTTTGTAGTGTCTTTATCTGGTTTTGGTATCAGGGTAATGCTGACCTCATAGAATGAATTTGGAAGCTTTCCTTCCTCTTCTATTTTTTTGGAATAGTTTGAGAAGACTAGGTATTAACTCTTCTTTAAGTGTTTGGTAGATTTTACCTGTGAAACCATCTGGTCCTGGACTTTTGTTTGTTGGGAGTTTTGTTTTGTTGTTCTTGGGAGTTTTTTTGATTACTGATTCAATTTCATTGCTGGTGATCAGTCTGTTCAAATTTTCTATTTATTCCTGATTCAATTTTTGGAGGTTATATGCTCCTAGGAATTTATCCATTTCTTCTAGGTTTTCCAGTTTGTTGGCATATTTTTCATAATACGCTCTTTGTATTTCTGTGTGTCGGTTACTCATCTCCCCTCTTTCATTTCTGATTTTGTTTGAGTCCCTTCTCTCTCTCTCTCTCTCTCTCTTTCTTCCTCTTTGATGACTCTGGCTAAAGGTTTATTAATATTAATTGATCATTTCAAAGAACCAGTTCCTGGTTTTATTGATCTGTTCTATTGTTTTTTTAGTTTCTGTTTTGTTTATTTCTGCTCTAATCTTATTATTTCCTACCTCCTACTCGGTTTGGGTTTTGTTTGTTCTTTTTCTGACTCCTTTAGGTATAAGAATGGGTTGTTTGAGACTTTTCTTGCTTCTTGAGGTAGGCCTGTATTGCTATAAATGTCCCTCTTAGAACAGCTTTTGCTGTATTCCAAAGATTTTGGACTATTGTATTTTCATTTTCATTTGTCTCCATGTCTTTTAAATTTCCTCTTTGACCCATTCATTGTTTAGTAGCATGTTATTTAACCTTCATTTATTTGTGTTCTTCTCAGACTTTTTCTTGTGGTCGATTTCTAGTTTCATAGTATTATGGTTGGAAAAGATGCATGGTATGACTTCAGTGCTTTTAAATTTGTTGAGACTTGTTTTGTGACCTAATATGTGATCTATTCTGGAATATGTTCCATATGCACTTGAAAAGAATGTGTATCCTGCTGTTTTTTTTTTTTTTTTAAAGATTTTACTTATTTATTTGAGAGAGAGAATGAGAGAGAGAGAGAGCACATGAGAGGGGGGAGGGTCAGAGGGAGAAGCAGACTCCTCGCTGAGCAGGGAGCCCGATGTGGGACTCGATCCCGGGACTCCAGGATCATGACCTGAGCCGAAGGCAGTCGCTCAACCAACTGAGCCACCCAGGCGCCCATATCCTACTGTTTTAAGATGGAATGTCCTGAATATATCTGTTAGCTCCATCTGGTCCAGTATGTCATTCAAAGCCACTGTTCCCTTATTGATTTTCTGCTTGGATGATTTATCCATTGATGTAAGTGGGGTGTTAAAATCCCCTTCTCTTACTATATTACTCTCAATTACTCCCTTTATGTTTGTTATTAGCTGCTTTATGTATTTAGGTGCTCCCAGGTTGAGTGCATAAATACTTACAACTATTATATCTTCTTGTTGGATTGTTCCCTTTCTGATTATATAGTATCCTTCTTTTTCTCTTGTTACAGTCTTTGTTTTAAAGTCTATTTTCTCCGATATAAGTATTGCTACCTAAGCTTTCTTTTCACTTCCATTTGCACAATAAATGCTTTTGTATCCCTTCACTTTCAATCTGCATGTGTCTGTAGGTCTGAAATGAGTCTGTTGTAGGCAGCATATAGATGGGTCTTGTTTTTTATCCATTCTGTCACCCTGTGTCTTTTGTTTGGAGTGTTTAGTCCATTTTGCATTTAAAGTAATTATTGTTAGGTATGTACTTATTGCCATTTTGTTACTTGTTTTGTGGTTGTTTTTATAGTTCTTCTCTGTTCCTTTATTTTCTTGCTCTTTTCTCACAATTTGCTGCCTTTCTTTACTAATATACTTGGATTCCTTCTCTTTATTTTTTGCATATCTTTTACCAGTTTTTGATTTGTGGTTAACATCATACACATAGAGCAGCCTGTATTAAGTTGATGGTCACTTAAGTTTGAACCCATTAAAAGGTCATTTTTGAAAAGTTTATCTTCCACATATGTGACTGTATGACATACATACTTTGTATAAGTGAAGATAGGACTGTCTGTTACTGCAGCGAAACAGCCTAAAAGATGAGTAGCTTGAAACAGCATAGTTCATTTCTTGTTCGTATTCTAAGTTCCCCCTAGATCTGCTGGGAGCTCTGGTCCCTGTCATCATCACTCTTGGACATGGGCTGATTCAGTCCACCATTACCAGAGGCCAGAGCAGGTAGAAGAGATATGGGGACTTATGTATTGGTTCTTAAAGACTTTTTGATATTTATTGGCCAAAGGAAGGCATGTGGCCTTAAGTAACTTTAAGGGGCAAATGTGTAATCCCACTATGAGCTCAAGTAGAGGACAAGCAAAGCATATATAAATAACCCTAATTATTACCACATACTTACTTAACTTGCCTTTGGAAGTAATCATTAAAAGGCTTTCAGTACGACTGCCTTTGGCTCAGGTCATGATCCTGGAGTTCCTGGATCGAGTCCCACATCGGGCTCCCTGCTCAGCAGGGAGTCTGCTTCTCCCTCTGACCCTCCTCCCGCTCGTGCTCTCTGTCTCTCATTCTTTCTCTCGCAAATAAATAAATCTTAAAAAAAAAAAAATTTAAAAGGCTTTCAATAAAATCCTATGCTTCCATTTTATGTGGTCTTATTTCTTCTAATAATTACTACTTCTGTATTAAGCTTTAGTCTTTGCACCCTTAAAATAAAGATTCCCAAGAGACCTCCCTAAACATCAAAATGTAGTATTGATTGTGGCGATTTGCTAGTGCAATGGTTTCAACTTGGGCTGCACATTAAAATCATCTGGGGAGCTTTTTATTCTTCCAGGTCACACCTCAGGCCAATTAGAACCTGTGATGTGGGGCCCAGGCATCTACAGTTTGTAAAACTCAATGTGCAAATAAAATTGAAACCCTTTCTGCTATCTTCCCCAAAGAGTGCTTTGTTGTTCAAAATAAAGTGGTAGGGTGCCCCCAGAGAGAAACTTTATTAGGGTTTGAGTATAAGGTGAATTGCTTTTTTCTGAGAAGTAATTTGGGGCGTAACACCTTGTATCTTTTATATTTTGTGTTATATGTTATGTTATCTTCTTTTATCTTGCTCTGTTATCCTCAAGTATGAGGGCATATATTTTCTTCTTTGTTAGTGTATCTGGTAGTTCTGTTTTGATTCGTTTCCCTCTGTGGTTGTAATTTTTCCATAGGAGCTAATCATCTGAAGGGAATGTGTGGAGTATGGAATTGAATATTCTGGGCGATTTTTGCCTTTGCTAATGCTGGGCCCTAGGAGTTTCACCATTCTGGACCATTTTGTGAGCGTGTGTGTTGACGTAAATTACAAAAAAAAGGGGGGGGTTGGGCGCCTGGGTGGCTCAGTCGTTAAGCGGCTGCCTTCGGCTCAGGTCATGATCCCAGGGTCCTGGGATCGAGTCCTGCATCGGGCTCCCTGCTCCACGGGAAGCCTGCTTCTCCCTCTCCCACTCCCCCTGCTTGTGCTCCCTCTCTCGCTGTGTCTCTCTCTCTGTTAAAAAATAAATAAAATCTTTAAAAAAAAGGGGGGGGGGTTAAATATTTTGTGTATACATAAATCACATACAAAAATAGGCACAGATACACATGTGTACACACACCCACCTCGAACAGTAGGGAAGCATCCCAAGGCTTTAGAGCAGGGAGGGGCCCAGAGAAAGGAAGAGACTTGTCCAGCACCACAGAGTGACATAAAGTTAATGAAAATCTCAGTCTTCCCACCTCCCCCTGGCCTGACTGGCCTGACTTATCCTCCATGTATGAAGGTGTACGTGTTGGAGCATGTCTAGGATGGTCAGGGATTACTCGGCATTTGCTTGGAGACGCAGGGTGGGGTGGGGGGGGCGTCTTGCCCTATTTTAGTCTATTTTCTTCCCTGAAGTCGGCTGTGGCCCTTCCCAGTCAACTCTCCATTGGATTTGCAGGGCCCAGAAACTGCTGAGCACACACTGGAGTGTGGGTAATCGGCACTTTCCCAGATCCCCAGAGCCATAGACTTGTTTGTGGATTGTAACCCACAATTCCCTCTATCCTGTGCTTTCAGAAAGCAAACCAGCAATCAAATAGTAATTGTTTCCTTCTGTGTGGATTTTTCCTTGTGAAGACTGCCGTGGCAACTAGGAAGCTGGCTCTTAGAAGGGTGGAGGGACCTAGATTTAGACGTCAGACCTTGCGTGTAACTGGGGATGCAGTGGCCCTATTGCCCACATTTTCCAGCAGAGCCCTGATTCCTATTGGCCTTATAAACAATCCAAGTGCCCTAGAAATTCCACCGCCGACACCATATTTTCTGAAGTGTGTTTTATTGCTGAAAGAAGCACAGAAATCCTTTGTCAGACTGTGTCACCCCGGTTTTTGGTCTGAAAAATAGACCACTGTGGTTATGCAAAGAAGACTTTTTGTTTGTTTGCTTAAACGGTGAGGTTCAGAAAGGCAAAAACAATCTTGTTTGGGACGCTTGAAATTAGAAAGAGCTGACCCAGTCCAGGCTGTCTCCCTCTTAGCTGTTCCTCCGAGCACGCGTGCAGATAGTCATATGCCCCTTCAGCATGGGGGGGTGGGGAATGGGAGGGGCCGGGAGGCCAGGGACCCTGGCCTCAGAGCTTCGCAGCCCATGACGGGGTGAGGAGATGTGGATTACACAGTAACTCATACGGCTGTAAAGTGTGAGTCCATAAGGGGATGTAGAGATCCCCTCAAGTAGGAAGATCCAGACAGATTCCAGTCCACTGGAAACGCTCACCAGGGCTGGTACTGTGTCACTCTGATGCAGTCGGGGCCAGCCCGGAGTCGGGAACCACTGTGGGAGGAGAGGAGAGGGACGCACATACAGGGAGGGGGGCCTTTTTAGTGCCATCCGCTCGGACGGCCCTACCGCGTTAACTTAAAGTTAGGAATCTAAAGGCGGGAGGATGGCAGCTCGTTGTTTTAGCTAGCGTGTTTTGGGGGCAGGGTCAGGGCAGGCTGTGTTCTCCCAGTTGTCTAGGGGTGTGAGCTTCTGTACATCAGTCTCCCTGGGCAACTCGTCCACCTCGGTCCCGTCTCTTCCTGGCAGGCCCAGTCCAGGATTAAAGATGGTTTCTGCCGAGTTTGCTGTGTGAATGGTTCTGCTGAGGCAGAAGTGGTTTTCGAGGCTTCCTATCCATCTCCGTCCCCTATCTCCTCTCTCTTTGCTCTTTGCCAGTTCCTTGCCCGTGGCGTCCACCCTTCTTACCAAGGTTCCCACCTCTCTCTCGTTCCAGGCACTAAAACAGGTGCCGATATCCATGATGGGAGCTGTGAGCCTGCGCTGGCCTCCCTGGCCTCCCACACGAACCCCTTTCCAGTGCTCCATCTCATTGAGGACTTGAGATTGGCCCTGGAGATGCTGGAGCAGCCTCAGGAGAGAGCAGCCCTCCTGAGCCAGATCCCGGGCCCCACAGCTGCCTACATAAAGGAGAGCTTGGTGAGTGGGCCCGTGGCCTGTTCGGGAAGCCACTGGGGGACATAACCACATAACCACGGGGCGTACGGAATGCCACACTGCCTGGGACTATTTCCTCATCTGTGCACCTTCCAGCCTCTTCTTGCTTCCCATCCGGCTTTGGCCAGCCCCCACTGGGTGGTCCTTTCCAGCAGGAGGGGGGAGCCCCAGGCCAGCAGCTGAAGCCGCACGGTCAGACTGCCTGTGGGCTCCAGTCACGCTCTCTGAGACTGGGGGACATCCAGGGCCAGAGGAGAGTTCTTCCCTGCGGGAGTACAAGTACAACTTCCAAATTATGATCCCCAGGTGGGGTCTCTATCCTCAGCTGTCCCCCCTGCTCCTTGTCTCTTACAACAGCTGGTCCCCTCACCCAGCCCTTCACTGCCGCCCCTGCCCTTCAGATCTCCTTGCCCTGGTACACTTTGTCCCTAGAGTGGGATGCAGTGTGCCTGACCCCCCTCCTGCTCTCTCTAAATCAAGGCTGCACATCTGCTAGTCTCTGAGGGAGGCAGATGAGTAACCAGAGCTGTAAATACATGGCTTTGGTGACCTGTCTCCTTTCCTGAGGAGACCATCTGCTCAACTTTAAGAGCCTGGTGATATTCGGGGATGGGGGAAGGTGAAGAACTTGCCCCGCTGAGGACGTGTCTAAGATGCAACCATTCCAGGGCAGGAGGGAGGAAGCTGGGAAGCTTGAGGGAGCGTGGGATTGCCTGAGCTGAGTTTGAGGATGAAAGCCAAAATGCAGTCTTCTAAAGCTAGAGTCCTGCAGACTGATTCCAAACGGGAAAGTACACACCGAGGTGGGAAGGCAGGACTGGGCCCACTAAACTGGGAGGTAGAGGTTGATGTTGGAAACCAAGGAGATTGAGACATCCTCGCCCAGAGGCCAAGTCATTTGCGATAAGACAGGTTACATGCCAGCTGTCCTAGATGACTTTCTGTTCAGGAGTCCTCCGTCAGTACAGTCTTCTACCCACGCCTCCCTGAACACCAAAGAGTTCTTCATTATGTTCATGTGGTACTCAATATTTTCAGTATGCAGGCTGCCTGCCTGGTGTTCTGTAACATCCCTACACCCATGCGGTAGGGACAGTAGTGGCCTCCCAAAGACGTCTGTGTGCTAATCTCCAGATCCTGTGAATGTTACCGTACATGTGTGGCCAAGGGGAAGGTAGCAGAGGGAATTAGGGTTGCTAATCAGCAGAGTTTAAATAGGAAGATCAAGCGGCGTGGGTTGTCCAGGCAGGCCCTGGCGTCCTTACAAGTGGAAGGAGACAGTGGAAGCGTTGGTGTGGGAGCGGTGTGAATCAGCCTTTCCAGATGGAAGCAAGTCAGGAGCCCAGGGGAGGGTGCTAGCAAGGTGGCCCTCCCCTAGAGCCTCCAGCCGGCGAGACCCACTGGGGACTTCTGACCTCCAGCGCTGTGAGAGCGTGTGCTTGCCTTGTTGGAAGCCACAAGGTTTGCAGGCATTTGTGAAGGCAGCAACAGGGGATACAGCTGGATGTTGCCTGGGGAAGCGGGGGAAGCCCTCGGGATGGGTCTCTAGAGGGCATGTTGCCATCTAGGTTTGAGAATCGCCTCGTGTCACCTCCAAGTGAAGACTGTCCTTGGTGGTCTCTCGGACTTGTGCCACGACCAGACGGAAAGCCGCATCTGCTCCTCCACCCCCCTTTTCCAACCTGTGGTCGGGTTTCGTAGGGGGGCTTTCGGAGTTTCCTTCTGTCTCCCGTCCCAGGCCAGAAGGGTCTCTGCTTCCCTGGAGTTCCGTCAGGAATTCTGGCTCTTCCCATACTTCCAGCTCTGGGCTGTGCCTGGCCTCTCTCCAGTCCCTCTGACCATCTTCTGCCCACCTGTGCAGACAGCTGAGCTTTCCAAGGTCCACTTTCCCCCAGTGTGTTCACCCATACCCACCCCTCCGTTCCTGCTCGCCCGATTGACTCCGGCTGCAGTGTTTAAAGGGAACTTGATGACGCCTCAAGAGAATTACTGGTCCTTAGCCCCTCCATCTGAAACCCTGGGTCCAGATGCATTTTGGAACCCAGAACTTACTAAACTTCAGAAGGGCAAGACCATGCATCTATACCATAGAATATATTCTATCTCTAGCAGATATGGAGCAGGAACGCATTGACCTTTCTTCGGCAAAACGTATGAATATCCACATGAAGTGGGATAAAAAAAGGCTATAAATATTCTCCTGTTAGCTCAGGTCCAGTTAGGCTGCCAAATAAGTTTGGCACCAACATTATTTCTAAAAACAAAACAAAACAAAACCTTTTGGTCTTCAGAGCTTTGGGGGTTTCAGAATGGCAGGTAAGGGAAGGTGAGTTTACATGTGGAATGTTTGTGTGTAGAAAACAAAAACTTGAAACCAAATGTTGGATATCGGATGTCACTGCTCCCACTATCCATCGGCCAGAATTCTCCTAAAGTCACTTGTTGACTCTCTCTGTCCTTGGGCTGGCCTGTCACCATGTGCCAGGGGCCCGTTGGAAACTTCCAGACAGAGCCTCTTCCACTATTCCCTGAATCCTGCCATCAGGCTGCAGAGCAGTTTAGCCTCTGGTTTTAAATGTCCCCTCTCAGCTTGCTCGGGACCTTTACCATCATAACCAAGAGATTCACTGAAGCAGCTTCCCCAGCAAAAGCCCAGTCTGCCCAGAGTACGGAAAACAGCTCATGGTTTTATCCCTCACTGCATAGTTTACAATGATTACGTACTTCTACCTTGTATGGACATGCCTGAATTTATGTGACCATTTCTCTAATACTGACATTTAGGTTCTTTTTAATCTTTCACCAATATATAGCTTTGCTGCAGAGAGTGTCCAGGAATATTTGTCTTTCTCTGTAGATATTTCCATAAGGTAGAGTCCTAAAGGTGGAATTAAATAGAGTTAACAGACAAAATACAGGATACTCCGTTAAACTAGAATTTTAGATAAGCGATGGATAAATCTTAGTAAGTATGTCCCATGCAGTTTGCTAAATCTGGCAACTCTAATCCAAGGGTATTAATATCTTTAAGCCTTTGACACATTTTTTCCAAACCACTTTTCAGGAAGATTTTACTCATTTATATTTTCACTGGCAGGGTTTGAGGTACATCCTGATCAACAACAATCACTAAGATTAAAAAAAAAAAAAAAAGGCTTTATTAATTTCTTAGGGGAAAAAATGTGTTTTTACCACTTTTGCATTTCTTTGCCTAGTGGAAGGCTAAACACTTTTTTTTTTTTTTTTTTTAGTATTCTTCTATATGGTCTCTAAAGTTTTGAACTCTACCCTATCTGGAAAAAAAAATTCATTTCCATTCATTCATATTTATATAGGCAGTATTGTCCTAATATATGTAAATTATAAAACAAAGCCCCAAATGGAGATTTTTTTTTAAGGGTCAGGTTAAAAAAGTAGCACTAATCTTTTCTTCCCACACACCCCAGAGATCACCGTGGGTGTCCCTACCGCACCCTGTTCATATTCTATGCTCTTCTTTCCTCTTCCTGTTAGGATTTTAGTGCTTTTCTTCTATATTGACCTTTTTTGTCGTTGTTGTTGTTGTTTGGGGGTTTTTTTTGTTTTTTTTTTATTATGTTAATCCCCATACATTACATCATTAGTTTTAGATGAAGTGTTCCATGATTCATTGTTTGTGCATAACACCCAGTGCTCCATGTAGAATGTGCCCTCCTCAATACCCACCACCAGGCTAACCCATCCTCCCACCCCCCTCCCCTCTAGAATCCTCAGTTTGTTTTTCAGAGTCCATTGTCTCTCATGGTTGTCTACCCCTCCGATCTCCCCCGCTTCATTCTTCCCCTCCCGCTACCTTCTTCTTCTTTTTTTTTTTTTTTCTTAACATATATTGCGTTATTTGTTTCAGAGGTACAGATCTGAGATTCAACAGTCTTGCACAATTCACAGCGCTTACCAGAGCACATACCCTCCCCAGTGTCTATCACCCAGTCACCCCATCCCTCCCACCCCACCCTCTATATTGACCTTTTTAAAGCCCTTTGCTTTATTTGTGGCATTTTCCTCACTTTGTTTTTTAAATGCTGTTTGTGGTGCTTTTTGAGACAAAACTTTACAAGGATTGTAATTAACTATCTTTCCTGTTCGGGTTTCTTGTTTTCCTTTTATCCCTAGAAGGGCCTTTCTTAACCTCAAGTCAAATACTATTCACCTGTATCTTCTCTAGTAAGTTTATGGTTTGATTTATATCTTAGGGCTAACCTGCAATATTTCTTAGTGTGTGATGTGAAATACGGACCTAACTTCTATAACTTACTAAAAAAGGATTCTTAAATATTTTTTGATCCAAAGGCAGTCAACATGGTTGTTGGTTTTTCAAGATGTGTTGCAGAAAACTGCTTATATTAAGATTTGTAGATGTATTGAGGTTCTTTAGGGTGGTTGGGGGGAATGCGTGCCTTTGGAAAGAGTTTCCTGAACTTTGTGTTGCATTCAGAGTCTATTAGAGTAATTATGGCCATCAGTTACCTATGAATGGTGTACTTTGAGGGTGGGTCAAAAGTTCATATAAACATTCCAGGATACCAAGACAGGATGTGAAGTTTTGATTCTGGACAGAGACAGCCTGTCTATGTATTGGATCTTGCAAGCCTAAAGTCCTTTTATATTCTGGGGGCATACACATTCCATAGTAGGTCGTACCCATATGGAAATAGAGTCCGAAGTAGTGAACAAATCCACCAGTACTTTTTAATTGCTTTTAGATTGGTACTTATAGAAGACTTTGCCATTTAAATTACAGTCTGTGGACCAGCAACCTTGTCATCCCCTGGTAGTTTGCTTGCTGCTTGGTGTCTTTATAAAAGGGCAGAATATGCACCGCCCCCCCCCACCCTTTTACCCACTGAACCATCTCCCAATGATTCATATTCACATTAAAAGCTTGAGACACACTGCTTTAAACCACAGAGACTCAGTTAAATTATTTTTTTAAAAAGTACATGTGGCTTAGAATAGGAACTAATAAGACAGCTTGAAGGATCGGGCAGGCAGTGTTTATGCCTCTGTGTGCCTTGTGTGTTTGTGCTGTTCTCCTCTTTAGTCAGCTGGCTTTGCCGTATCCCCACGTTACTGCTTGGTCATCTGTTGGCCCGGTGTGGTCCAGCACAGCCTCGTGACCTCTCTATCAGTTGGTGGTTCTTTCTCCGGAGAAGTGGCATAGACAGTAAGGAGGTTTATATGTCACTTACAAGATACCCAGAAGATGGGCGGTCCCAGGGTCAAATCAGTGGCTCTGGGGCGCCTGGGTGGCTCAGTCGTTAAGCGTCTGCCTTCGGCTCAGGTCATGATCCCAGGGTCCTGGGATCGAGTCCCCACATCGGGCTCCCTGGTCGGCGGGAAGCCTGCTTCTCCCTCTCCCACTCCCCCTACTTGTGTTCCTGCTCTCGCTATCTCTCTCTCTGTCAAATAAATAAATAAAATCTTTAAAAAAAAAAAAAAAAATCAGTGGCTCTGGATGACCACAAGGGCTCTGGCTCTTCCCATCTTTCTGCCCCATCTCCCTTAGGGGGTTGGTGTTTCCTCAGAGGTATCGCTTAATGCTGCAAGATGGCGACTGCAGCTCCAGGCAGCATGTCCAGAGGTGGGACAGGTCTTGTCTTGTCTTGTCTCTTCTCTTCTCTCCTTTTCTCTTCTTTTCTTTTTTCTTTCTTTTCTTTTTCTCTTTTCTTTTCTTTTTTTTGTAATTAAGAAGGGAAATCTTTTTCTCTGAAGCCCTGTAGCAGACTTCCCATATGCTCCCAAGGTCCAGTTTTGTTCACATGTGCATACCCTAGCTGCAAGGGAGGCCGGGAAACAAGTATTGGCACTCTGTCTGGAAGGAACCATGATGGGAGGGAGGGGGCATGAATGGCTCTTAGAAAGACCACCCAGAGCAACTGCCACATGGCCTTTAGACTTGATTTTAGTCTTCTTGTTGACAAATTCTTTTCATGTTTTCTCTCTTGCATTTATTCCCTGTGTGTGTGTGTGTGTGTGTGTGTGTGTGTGAGAGAGAGAGAGAGAGAGAGAGAGAGAGACTCAAATTCCTGAAGGAGAGAATCTAACTGGCCTCCTCCTAATTTTTGAGTCAAGTCCTCCAGGCCTACAAAGAGATGTTAGGTGCAAAAGAAATGGAAATTAAAGACCCTCCATTTACACACAGCTGTGGATTAGCTGCCTCTGGGCGTGGTGAGAGGATCGTGTGGTAGAAGACACTGTCTTCTGTGCTGTGGACCCTCAGACTCCCATGTCGGCATCTGGGGTACACAAGGAGAACAGGTGCTGTGGAGGCAGAGGTGGGTGTGGGGGAATGGGTGGTGGCTCGAATAGGAACAAACAGCAGGTGAGTCTGGGCTCTGCCTTTGTCTTGGGTGGAGAAGGAGCTCCTGGTCTTAGTGTACCCCAGGCAGCTGTGTCTCTCTACAGTGGGGCTGGCTCTCCCTCTGCCGGGAGCTGGCAGGCTGGATGGAGAACGGTAGGCAGCAGTGAAGACTCTGCCTGGGGACGGTTAGAAACAGGCCAGACTCCTAAAGATCCAGTGCAGCAGACCTGCCCAGGATTCAGTGGTGCTGTGTGGTGAGTGAGTTTCCAGAGATTTGGGGCCTAAAACAGGGTCTTTCCTTCCTTGGCAGGCAGTAGAATGAGGAAAAGTGGGCTCTGGGCCCAGAAAGTATGTGTTGGGCTCTCTAACCTGAGGACCCCCTCTGGGGCTTCAGTGAGGAAAGGAACCAAGTGCCCAGATTCCCTTGTCCTGGAAGTGGTATCTGTGTCTGAATGCTGGGCCTATCTCCAGGAAGCTGGTAGAGTAGCTGGGAGCTTCTGATAAGGCCCTTCTGTAGGGAGACTGTCCTGGGGTCCAGGGTGAGCCAGGGCCTGACCGGCAGAGAAGCTTCCGTGGGGCTGTCCTCTCTGAGCTCAGGGGAGGAAAGGGTCGTCCTTCACACTGGGTAGACCAGGCCCAGCTCAGGGGAGGAAAGGGTCGTCCTTCACACTGGGTAGACCAGGCCCAGCTCAGGGTCAGTACTAGAGAGGACGAAGCTGAGGCCCTGGCTGCAGGGCTGAGGCCTCTCTGCTGTGATGGACACGGAGCTAAGCTCCACCAGGGGTGGCCTCCTTCACTTCCCTGCAGCCGCCACCTCAACCTGTGGTGGAGTGCGGATGATGCCCTCAGGGAGAGCATGGCCATTTCTGGTCAAGAGCCCCTCAATCCCACCAGGTGGTCCTGAAGGCCAGAATGGCTGGAGGCGCCCTGGCCCCGCCATACAGCACAAGCAAGGGGGCGCTGGGGCTGCTATGGCCACATCCCGGAATCCGGCTGGACCTTGAGTAGGGCTTTTCCAGGGCCTGGAAGGGGGTGTCACCATTCCTCTATGCCTGCTTGCCTTGGCTGAATGGAGGCTGGTTAGGAACCAGGGCTGAGCTGGGGGTAGAGCCCATAGGAAGGACTAGTCTTCCAGCTCCCAGTGGGCTCCGCAGGATTGGGGACAGCCAGCTAGCCCAGGGTGGTGACTCAGGTCGCTGGGTGATGCCCAAGAGTTATCAGAACCAGCAGCATCTCCAGATGGAGCAGCTCGGGGGCTTCTGTAACCGTTCAGTACAGATGCCTCCTCTCATCCTAAAAATGCTAGGTCTAGCCTGCTGTTTCATGGCTTTGGATGTGGGTCAGGGGAATCCTGCATAAAGACCTGAGGCTCCAGGGGCTCAAGATGAAGTCCAAGGAAAGGCAGGCCAAGCCAGCAGCAGCAGAGTGAGGACAAGTGCAGAGGTGGGCAGGGAACCTGCAGCGGGACCGTACACCAGGCCCCTGTCTGCAGGCAGGGTTCCCGGAGCGCCTCAGCCTCCCAGCGGGAGCCCTGACCTTCCTCCACAAGGGTGCAGGTGCCCTGGCCAGTGTGCTTGGGCAGCACCGAACCAGGGTGAGGCAGCGTGGGAGGTAGGGATGAGTTAAGAGACCGGTGGCCTGCCACTCGCATGTGACCTTGGATGAACCTCTTCCCTCCTCTGTCTCCCTACTGGAAGTGACCGGTTTGACAATCTGCCTGCAAGATCTGGCCAGGCATTCTAGTCCTGGCGTTGTGGTCGGCACCAGCCATGGCCTTCCCCCAGCCAAGGTGTTTTGGTTTCCAAAATGGAGACAGGTTAGGGACCCTCTCTGGTTACGGCTGCCCCACGATCTGGGCTTGGCAGAGGCTGACCTCTCAGGAGCAGTGAAATGGGATGGCGGGGAAGCGAGGCCCTCTGTAGCCTCTGTGCTCACCTCTGACAGCCTGCTGTAGCTTCAGGAGCCCTTGGTTCCTTCTTCACTAGTCTTTCACGAAACAAAGTGGCCCGGGCCCAGGAGGGCCACCCGCTCATTGCTCCACTACCTTGTCCCAGATGGCTGCTTCCTCAGCTCCCAGCTCCTCCAACAGAGCCCCCTGCCGGTCCTGCCGGGTTCAGCTTGCAATCTTTCATTCTGGCCAAAGAAGCAAATCTGTTTACCATATTGAAAAGCCGGAGGAGTTACAAGAAAAGGTAGGGAGAAAAAGCTGTTCTATGAGTTATGAGCTGTGAGCTTGTTTCCTCTGCCATGTGATTTATCTCTGTATCTTTATTCTCCACCCAGGGCCTGGAACAAAAGATGGATCAGAATATATGCATGTTGGACATACTCATTTTAAAAAGTTACAGGGGTTTTATAGGGAAGCTTTTTCCTCTGGATCTTTTTTTTTTTTTTAATAGATTTTATTTATTTGTGTGTGTGAGAGAGAGAGCACATGCAGGGGAAGAAGCAGCCTCCCCACTGAGCAAGGAGCCCGATGTAGGACTCAATCCCAGGACCCTGGGATCATGACTTGAGCCGAAGGCAGATGCTTAACCGACTAAGCCACCCAAACATCCCTTCCTCTGGATTTTGAGAGAAGGGAAACTTGGTGCTTACATTTCAAGGTAAAAAAAAAAAAAAAAATAGAGCTTATGTGAGCCAATTTGCCTTTCCCAGTGAGAACTGAAAGTCATAGGTATAGGCACACACACACCCCCACCCCCGCCGTGTGCTTCGCTCCCAAGGGACTCCTTCCCTGAGCAGGGCTGGTGTGCTAGTCTAGTTTTTTGTTCCTTGCAGTACTGGATGCAGCTGCTAGGTGGCAGTCAGGGATAAATGCTAGAAAGTCTAAATCCCAAGGAAGAAGGTACAGGCTTTATGTAAGAAAAATAGCTTTGTTTCAATTAGATGACCTAAGCTCCTCATTAATGAAGCTGCTGGACAGCATACCTGTCTCAGTTGCAAGAGTTCTTTCCCATCCTTGGAACCCACTGGACAAAGGGCAAGCCTGAAGAGGCCTCTACTGTTTGTGCTAGGGAAGAGGAAATGGGAGGGCTGAGGGCTGCTCCTAGGAGCAGAGACCTGCCCTTCCATTGTCAAGGCAGAGAAGACCTCTCCAAACCCCTTCGTTCCAGTGCCTTTTGCTGGGGTGCTATTTGGATGGCTCCTTCCATTCCAAGAGGCATTTCCTGCCCTAGACGAAACCTGCACCTTGGATCTTTTTAATACATTTTTCCTGGCATAGCATCTCATAGTGGGGACCCTGCAGCTACTGTAAACTTAGCAGCTTTCACTTTCCTAGAGTTTTGCTGCCACCCCCCAACCCCCCCAGTAAACTGTACCCACCTCCTAAATTCTAGAGGTCTGGCTCCTTTCAGACCTGACTTGAGGAAACTTTCAGTCCCTGAGAACCAATGTTTATAAATGACCAAGAATGTGCAAACACTGATAAAAGAGCAAATAAACCCTTCCCCACTAAGTGTCCTACTTCAGGCCCAGGGGACGTGGTAGCTGATGTTGCCAGGTTAGCATAACTTGGGGTCTGAGCATGTAGACACCCACCCACCCTGCACCCACCAGGAACCTTCTGCCCTTTCAGGCACCACTGGTAGGTAGGGAGGGAGGGGGGCTCCGGAGGATTCGTACTTCCAGGCAAACTTGCTCAATACCCTGTGCTTTAAGAAACTTCTGAAAGTGGTTTCCTAACCTCTGACCATTCAAATATGGTCCTGAGATCCTCAATTATGAGCATCACCTGGGAGCTTGTTAGCAATGCACAGTGTCAGGTCCCATTCTCAACCTTCTGGGTCAGAATCTGCATTTTTATGAGAATACCCTCCAGCCCAGGTGATTAATTCAAAACAGGGGAATATAGCCCTAGCCAGGGGTCAGCAACCTATGGCCTGCATTTGGCTCACTGTCTATTTCTTATGCCCCATGAGCTAAGGATGATTTTTATGTTTTTCAGTGATTGAGACATGATGAGCATATTTTATGTGAAAATGGTCTGAAATCCTAATTTCAGTGTCCACAAATATTAGGTGTTAACATAGCCACACTCTTTAGTTCATGTGTTAGCTGTGGCTGCTTATGGCAGAGTTGAGTATAACCAAGACCATATGGGCCGGCCCTTTCTGGGAAGAGTCAGCCGCTCCTTGTCCCAACTACTTGTGGTGGGTTCAGGTGTTTGTGCCCCATGGGGACTTGGGCTGCAGTGGTCAGGATGCTGTTTTACAAGCAGGACTTGCTTACCAGCCCAAAGGAGCAGTGTCCTTGGGCTGAGCCTCCCCCCGGCTCCGCCCCACCTCCCCAGTGGCAGGCCCACCGTGCAGCACACCTGTTGAAGGACACAAACCTGTATCTGGCACTCCACGGCCATCCTGACACCTGTCACCAGAGCCCAAGGCTCAGGGCTGAGCTAGCGGTCAGAATGGCACGTGACCCATGAGACCCCTTCTCAGTCCACATTCTGCCCGATTAGATGCTGCTGACTCCTGGCGGGGAAAGTAGAACCTTAGGAAGCCATCCTCAGTCCTTCTCACACGTGTGTGGGCGTCCAGCCATGGAGGTGACTCTCCTGGGGTTCCCTGCTAAGCCCTGGGATGAGGAAGGGGGCAAGCTACCTGAGTTTCCCTGTCCAAACCTGACTACTCTGCGCTCAGCTGTGTTTTTAGGCCCCAGACGCTCAGTCGCTCAGTGTAGTGCTCTTTGCCCTCAGCTGGCTACCTCATGTTCCAGACGGTGATGAGTTGAGTGTGGTTGCTGGGGAGTGACTTGCTTTTGGGAAGGCCCCAGGGCTTTCAGGGTCACCGTAATAACCCCTATTTGTGTACCCCCTGTGGTTCCTGAGAATGCTCTTCAGCAGTGGGTCTGAGGCGGTATACTAGATTGGAGGACCATCCCCCACTCTCCTTCAAGGGAAGGTTAAACCTTTCAGAATAACTGCATAGGCCAGAAAAAACCCAGGCTTCTAATCCTTTGGGAGTCACGGATCATTTTGATAATCTGGAAACTTTGTTTTCAGAGAAATAGTGATTTATAGATCCAAATAGTACTTTGTATGTATGTATTTTATGAACCTATTCAGGGGCTTATCTCATCCCCCCAAAGCCTGCCTGCCTGTGGACCACTGTGAGGTGCCCCGGGCCGGGATGGCCTTCTGAGTGAGGTGGTGGTGCAGCCATGGGTTTGCCTTGGGAGCGGGATGACGGGGCCATGCCCAGGGCCCACCTGCCACCTGGGGGTCAGTGAGTGAAAGGTGCGTATGGCTCCCGTGTCCTGGGTCACTCCGCCCACCAGCCACACACATGCCCTGCTCCTAGGTCTTTTGGAGTGTTAACTCTGAATTTTTGAGTTGAATTATAAAATAACACTTATTTCTTTTTCTTTTTTTAACGACTGAGGTAGGAATTGCGACTTGAGGGTACCATAAAAATATGTCAAGAATTTAGCTGTAACTTGTCTGGATTCCTCCCTCCTCTCCTTTCCCCTTCTCCTCCCTCCCTCCTCACATTTGTCACATGTGAACTCCATCTTTTCCTCTCAGTGGGAGCATTGTTCCCTGGGGAAACCCACCTTCAAGACTCCTGCTCTCCGAGTAGAATTTTAGGCTGATCTTGCCAGTCTTACCACATGAGCCTCACTCTTTCACTCAAAGAATGTTTAAGTTGCTACTGTGTGTCAAGAACTATTGGCAGGCATGGAGGTCAGGGCTCAGACACATGTTCTTCAGTCTGGCGCAGTGCACAGACCTGTCAACGGTCCACGGTGGTTCAGTACAACAAGACAGGTGGTGAAGGGGAGAGGGGCATGGCCGCTGAGGAGGGGCGGCCACTGGAGCCAACCCCGCGGGCAGGTGGGGGCTAGCAAGGTTGAGACAGGCCACCACATTGCTGCTTTGTCCTTTCTTTCCTCCTCACCCCAGAACCTACCGAAGAGCACCAAGCTGCGACCAAGGGGAGCAGGGTCTGGGACTGTGCCCCGTCTCTCCCCATCCAGCCCCCAAACCCACTCTGCCTCTTCTTCCCTAGGGCCCCAGAAACACCTTTACCACATACCATGTGATGATTCTTTATTTGCTCGGGGCAGGAAGTCGGTTTCATTTGCTTTGGACGCTGGGCAAATATTTGTTGACCAAGTGAATTCTTCCTTCTGCTTTCCCAGACGTTCAGACAGAAAAAAAACAAAGCTTACCTACCCCTGCAACCGTAGAGAGCTGTTTCCCCAACACGTTCCATGCTAGTTCTGGTCAGGGAACTTCGACCGGGGAGGGCCCAGGCCTTGATTGAACTGGGCCAGAGGCGAGAAGGGCCCAGAGCTCAGGCGCGATGGCAGAGCCTGCTTTTCCTTTCTAGCCTCTGAGCTGGGTGTGTCTCCAGGAATTTACTCCTGCCCTCGTGCCCGCCGCTGGCCAAGCTCTCGCCCTGCTGCTCTGATCCCTGCGGACCGGGCCAGCCTGCTGGTGATTGTGCTGCCGAGGCCACGTGAAGGGGCCTGCCGACATCCAGGAGAGCCTCCTCTTCACTGGCTGTTCCAGGAACCCCCCTGGTGACCCCTAAGGGCACCGGGAAGGCCTCCCCGCCCCCCGCCATCACAAGACGTGCATCTGCAAGTCATTTACGGGAGCAGAGCTCAGAGGCCTGGCGTGTAACCCCAGTTCCCGCTGTACCCACATCAAGGACTGCTTTCATCATCACTCTAGCCAAAGGCTGCACGTTAGGGGCCAGGCGAGGGAGAAAAGCTGTGTTTAGGGAAGCTCTCAGAAGAGTGGGGGGTGAGTGGAGGGCAGCGTTGGCGGGGAGGAGGGGCAGGCAGTGCTGGGGAGACCACCCTGGAAGGCCAGCCCAGGAAACAATTGCCCGGCTGCACCAGCCCCTGCCTTCCCAGGGCTCCTCCCCAGAGCTCTCCCTACATCGTGTGGGCCCCCCCATGAGGGGGCCTCGCCTTCCCCCGCCCCTGGCTTCTGAGGTAGCTAATCTGGAGTGGGGGGGAGCCAGCAAGGCAGGCCTCGGGCTCAACAGGAGCTGTACCCGTCCCGGCGCTGCCTGTGCCCTGGGGAGGCCTGGCCGTGGTGGGGCCGACAGCAGCCCCAAGCCAACCTCCTCCGATGGCACATGTCTCCTGGTAGTAGCAGGTCGCCCCTGGCAGACGGTGCCACCAGCTCCAAGGACAGAGACGCCCAGCGGGCCAGCAACCCAGACCGGAGCTGGTTCTGGATGTGTTCTTTTTTTGGAAATGACAGGCTTTCCTCAGGGCCCAGCCCGACGCCCGCCTGGAAAAGGGGTAGGCGTGGGCTTCGGGGTGGGGGTCAGGCTGTGTGTGGGAACCAGCAGCTCCTCCAAGAGCAGCATTTATTTTTAGTCTTCTCCCCAGTCCCAAATAAACTGAGAGCAGCTGGGAGCCCGTGGGTAAATGCAGAGTGGAGCAGAGACAGGAAATCGGGGTCTCTCGGTAATGAGTTCCAGCCACTGCAGAAAGGGGAAGCCAGACGAGGAATTTTCTTCGGGACTGTTTCCCTCTGGCAGGCTCTGGTATTATCACCAAAAAGAATGTTCCTGTGTGTGTGTGTGTGTGTGTATGTATGTGTGTGTGTGTGTTTACAACTCCTGTCCAAGTCTGTCTGTTTTCCCTACCTTTTTGCTGGGGTTGATTGCTCCACAGGCTCTGAGTCCCAGAGCTGGTGCCCGTGTGTGTCCGGGGCTGGAGGGGGAGGATACTAGGGCAGCACAGTCCGGTCTGAGCCGTTGTGTATCTGAAACTGTCCAGGGAAACGCTGAAGGACATGGGCCAGGGAAGTGGGGAAACTTGAACACAGCTTGACGTCCCAAGGGGGAGGGGGCAGAAGCAAGGAAGAGGAGAGAATTTGGTCTCTAGCCAGAAAAAGGGCTTTTTCCACCAAGGACTCTAACTGCTGACATGGGTGCCCAGCATGGATGGGGACATTGATGTTTACAAGCATTTTGCGTGGCTGAAGCGGGTAAGTGACTGGCTGCTTTATCTGGGTCTCCTGAAGATGAGGGCAAGAGAGACGCTGGGGGAGTGCGGGTGGTGGGGGGGGGGGGCGGGAGTATTTGTCCGGCAAAGCCTTGTCGTGGCCAAGTTCTCCATGAGAATCTAATTATAGGCACTAGGGGAGAAAACAGTCAGCTGTCTTTGTTTCTCCACTGACATTCTGATGAATGAGCCTCTGTATAGAAAGGCAGGAATGCGGTGAAGAAAGTTAGTTTAACTTGGGTGCTTAAACACTGTGACCAGAAAAAGGTGTCCCACTGCCCTTGGGTTTGAGGACACAGAGAGGAAGCTGCATCCTTTCAAATTCAGACCTCTGAACCTCTCTGCTCTGATGTTATCCGAGGCAGAGTGTTAGTTGCTGTCAGCCGGGAGAGCTTCTGTGTTTCCGGAGGAAGGCTCGTGGGGAGTTCTCTTCTGAATGCTCTGAAGCCAAGGGTTTGGGTTGCAAGTTGTTGATGCCCTTTCTTTAGGGGATGAGCTCAAGTGTGGGGTGTGAGCCACGAATGAATGAATGAAATGAACGTTGGGGCTGGAGTGGCATCCATACTCGCAGAACTCAGGCTCTTTCCTCCTTCGTGACCATCTTTAAACTGTTGGCCAAGATGCTTGTCCATTTATTTTCACACAGAAGCTGAGTGTTTCTCAGAAGTAGGAAGGGCAAAAGCAGCTGACAGATAAGAGATTGGACATTGTAACCGGGGCGGGACAGGACGTGTCTAGCTCGGAAGGCCCCCGATGCCCACCCCGAGATATGGGGATGCTGGCTTTTGTGTGCACCCCCGGCAGTGTGCGTTCAGCAAATGTTTATAGAGACGGGGGTACTGGGTGTCCAGTGGTGAGCAAAGTGGAATCCGTCTCTGCTCTTGTGGATCTGCCATCCGATGAGGAAAGCAGAGGGTACCGTCCCAGTGAATAAACGTGAAGTTACAAATTAAGTGCAGTGAGGAATAGGAACTGTTAATGGCCATCATCGAGGGTGATGAATGAGTGAGAAGGAGCAGTCAGGGAGCCCTCTGAGCAAGGAACACTTCATCGAGACCTGAAAAATAGGAGTGAGTCAGGTGGAAAGTGAGGGGGGGGGGAGAACATTCCAGGCAAAGAGGCTAGTATGTGTAAAGGTCCTAAAGCCAGAGGGAGTTGGCCCAGGGTTTTGAAGGTGCAAGGGAGTTCAGGACTGAGAGAAAGCCAGGGAGACTGAGCTCCGTGACGGGCCCAGTCACACAGGGCAGGGGACGGTAAGGCTTGTGGGGGGCGTGGTGTGTGTGACAGGGGACTTACGGCAGGGGAGTGACCTGGGACACACAGGGGGATCCAACTTGTACTTTAAGAAAATTACTCTCACTGTGATGTGGTGTATGGCAAGCCGTGTCGTGAAAAGCAAGGCAGCTGAACAAAACTAGAGGTTTGGGGACTCGTTGGGACCGACTGGTACAAACCCTCCATTTAACAAAGCCCAGGAGAGGCTAAGGACCTGGTGATTATTAGTGTTGGAGCTACTCGTGGTGCAGCCTGACCTTGAACCCTGCTTTCTGTCTCCCAGGCCGGTTCTCGTTCCTCCTCTCTTTTGCCAACTACATAGAAAAATATTGGTTAGAACCCAGCAGAAATCCTGTCTGCCCAGCCCCTGCTCAGCTTTGGGAGGGGGTGCCACAGCCAGCAGAGAGCACGCTCAGGGGGCCAGACATTTTGGCAAAGGTTTGCATCCATTGTCTTAAGCATTCGAAAACCTTCACTGGAGGTTCTGGGGGAAAAGAGGTGAGGAGTGCACTTCCCATCACTGGGTTTGTTTTTCTACATCCAAGTGAAGCTCTTTAATCCAGAGGTCTTCCAGCTGTGCTGTGCCTGGGACCATCGGAGCCGGGTCTCAGTGGCTCGAACTCCACACCTCGCACCGAAGTTCTGGCCACAGAGGAACTGATCTTGCAGGTGCTGCGGTGTCAGAAGGCCCTTTGTGCTGAGACCCGGCTGTGCACACTGGTTTCCATGCACAGTGCACGTCTGCTGAGGGAAGCTCGGAGCATGGAGACCTCAAAAACCGCTGGGATGACTCCTAGCAAAACAGATATTTTTCTTCTACTTTTAGAATTAGGATCATTAAAAACAAAGCACAAAGTATAGCGTATGACCTAGGAAGAATAATCAGAGTATCTCTACCCAAAACACTACTACCAGATTCTTCTCTTTTAAATCCCCTTAAAAAAAAAAAAAATCCCTTCATCCCGTGACCCTGCTCCTAAGCCCCCAGGACTTGCCTTTAGTCTAGAAAAGAAAGCCCAGGATCACCTGCCTGCTTGACCTTTGAGACTTTTTGCAACCCAGCCTCTACTTACCTTGTTGGTCTCATCCTTTATATCTGCTCTGAGCTCCCACGTGTGCTCCCTCCCTTTTCTGACCTTATGCTCAACATCCTCCTCACTGCCACCCACTTCTCGTGACTCCGTCAAGGCTCTCATTTGCCAGCAGTCTCCTCTGCTGACCCCATCCCTGTGGTGGGCTCCTCCACTGTGGGTCTCTAGTACCTTCCATCTGCCCGGCTCACACCTCCCTTCTCCCACTCGTCCTCAAGCCGAAGTGGCTTGGAGAGCGGGTTTCTCTTGGCCCAGGGTTTTGAAGGTGCAAACGCAGTCTCCTTCATTGTCCCATGCAGCCAGGGTGACTCTAGAAGAGATGGGTGAGGGGTGACCTGCTGCACAAGCTAGAAGCCCTGGCCCTTAGGACCAGCCTGGGAGGGCAGGGTCTCGGAGCAAGACCGAGTCTTTGAATTTGGGGGCAGCGGGGGAGAGGCCTGTGGGCAAGGAGGCACAGAACTAGCGGGGAAGTCTTGGCTCGGAAAAAGGGGACATTGTTCTGTGGCCTCTGGGGGATGGGATACTGTGTACTAGTGTAATTAAGAACACGTGGTTTGAAGGAAGGCCTGCGCTGGAATCTTGGCTTTGCGGCATCCCCTAGCTACATGATCAGCCCTGGATTTCTTCATGTCTGCAATAAGGAAGGTAATAGTGCCGGCCGCATACAGGTTTTGTGCGGGTCAAGTTAGCTAATGTCTGTAGAATGCTTAGCGTAGGACCATGCCCGAGAACCACGATACCCATGAATGGTGGCTGACCGCTGTGAGGGTGGTGGGAACGGAAGGGGGAACGGTGGGAACAGTCGGGTTCTCTCCCAGCAGCACATGCTGGGCCATTCCCCCCTCCGCCCCTCCGCCCCTTGCTGCGTGCCACGTCGAGGTCTCGCACTGAAGACCAGAAAGGGGCAGCTGTGACCTGGCCCACGGGGAGTAGCCAGAGGCCCCAGCAGCTGCTGGCTCTGGCCAGCTTGGCCATGGCTGCTGAGGGGAGGCTGACCAGAGCCGCTCCTCCAGCTCCCTCTCCAACGGACAGAACCCAGGGACAAGGCAGTCTGCTGCAGGCATCCAGAAGTCCTCTGCCCCTCAGCTGTTTGGTTCCTGACTGGCTCACAAACAGCTCACACCTGCCCTGCTTCGAGCTCAGTGGATCCAACCCACAAGAGTCATGAAAGAGTCTCTAAAAATAGCTCCAGGCAGGGTCCGTGGGGCCCACCCACTGCCCTCTGAGTGGGGCTTATTTTCCCAGGAACAGAAATCCCACCACTGTCAGCATCTTCACACTGTTGCTGGCTTCTAGCACATTCAGCATTTAGGCCAGCTTCCAGGCCAAAGTCAAAGAGAAGGGAGTTACCATGGATCGGTAACTTGGGTTCTATAGTAGAATGTGGAATGAACTCAAGCTGCTAATGCGAGACTTGACTTTGTGTCATCTGGTACTCAAATGGTTGATCCGGTAGCCTGGGCCAGAAGAGCTGCAAGGACAAATGGACACACAGGCATCCTAGCTCCAGACCTTGACTTGCCTTGCACTCGAGTTGGGCTGCAGTACAAGGGGGAGAGGTAGACAGCAGCCTCTGAAAAGCCATTCCTACTGGCTGACAGCATGGATCCTGGATCCAGCTCCTTAGGCTCACATCTCTGCTCCGTGTGGCCTTGATGATTGATTTAACCCCCCTGGGATTCAATCTCCTTGACTGTAAAATAGGATGAATATATGGAAAGTGCTCAGAAAATGCACTGTAAGCATTTGTTATGGTGGTGATGATCTGGATCATAACTGGCAGCCTTGGGTTGCTCCAGAGCCGTATGCACCACCGTCATTCTGGGTGGAGAGGTTTTTCAAGACTACAAGGATGACAATAGCGGGTATGGTTACCCCAAGGGTTTTAGCTGTTTGCAATTTCCTATAGGTACCTCCCGTCTTAGCTTGGACCCAACATGTCCAAGCATCCTATTCCTCAGTATAATTGAGGAGCTGGAATTCCACCATCTCTGACCTCTGGCACCTGTGAGTCCTGTCCGGGAGCTTCTTGGAGAGGCCCCCAGGCCTCTTTCCCAGCGGGGTTTAACAAGGTGAGGTCATGGCAGGGCTAAATAGCTTGTGGATTCAGCAGAACAGCACAGCCATTGATAGTGGGCTGGCAGCCCGGATCCCAGACTCCTCCCTGCATTCTTCCCTCTCCCGTCTTTGTGTCAGCCCTTTCACACTTTCCATTTGTCCCCAACCTTACACTGCCTTCTCAACTGATGTCACCACCTACTTCACCACGGGGGGCGGAGCGGGGGAAGCCACCCATAGATGAGGCTCTCCTCTTCTCTCCCCTTCACCACAAAAAGGAACTGTGTTCACAGCCAACATTTTCAACTTGTGTTTCACGGGCCCAGGCCACCTTGGGATCCTGTAGTCCTGACCCAGTCTGGTTCCGCTGCTTCTCATTCCTCCAATCATTTCTTCTTCACCTCCGCCCTGCTTGCTCATCCCTGTCCTTGGCAAGAAAATGCTTCTCTTCCATTCTTAGGGAAAAGCAAATCAAGACTGTCTTTGACCCTGTACTTGCCTCTCCACACTGCATGATAACTTGCCTGTCTTTCACCATTAGAAATCTTGAAAGAGTGGGCTGAAAACTCACCATCTCTGCTCTTCCCTGACTACTCCCAAGCCCACTGAGCACTGGCTTTGTCCCTCGTGACCTCTTTCACATTCCTTCTATAATGTTCATCCTGCCTCCGGTTCCCAAGCAACCTTTTCTGTCCATTTTCCCCGGAATTCATTCCCATTTGGGAATCTTGTGACCAAAGGACCTGTTCCTCACTTTGGCCCTCTACCTAATCCCATATTTTCCACCTATGGATCTTTCTCTTACGCCGATTTGACTGCTGGCGCCTCAGCAGGAGGAGGCACTGGGCATTTGCTTCTGATGTCTCCAGTCACCTTCTCCACTCCAGCCCCAGCACCTGATGCTGCCCCTCTGTCCCTGAAAATGTTTTTAATAACAATGAGCCAGTGTGTCTGTTGGTATTAGCAAGATGAGGAAAGTGCACCACTCAAAGAACCTCCTGTTTGTACTCTCCCCCTGGCTTTTCTGTCCTCCCTTCACAAGATACCAGCACACTTACAAATACAAGTTCTCCTGCAGCCCTGTGCTGTGGGTCCCTTATGGATCCAGCCACCTCGTCAGGAGAATTCAGCAGGGACCAAGCTTATCCAAGGCTATAATTTTGGAACAAGACCTTGGTAAATCAAATGCATTTCTTTCATTCTAGATCCTCCTCAGGATGCTCAGTTAGGAACCTTCATGTGCATCACACCAACTCCTTGACGGGGGAGCTTCTAGGTGATGGTCTTCATGGTCTCTTTTGTTTTCTGTATTAGTCTGGGAAACCAGAGCATCTGAAGGGTAGTGACTGTCATGGTTTTATGGATAAGCTTTCTTTATGGGGAAGACTTTCCAGAGATGCTGTTCTCCCATTCTCTGGAGAGATTCTTTCATAACTTTCAAAACTCATTCACTATAAAGCGTCTCTTCTCCCTTGAGGGTATAATTGATTCGTCCCTCTTCTATGCCACTGCTGTTGGCTTATTCTATGACTGTATTTATCATATCTCACTGTCAGACCACAGAGGTTTTTTGAGGGTAGGGACTGAATCATTTATTCAGCATGGAGGGGCACCTAGTAGGTATTTAGGAATATTTGAGTCATTGAATAGATAAATGAAGAACATGCGATTACATGAACTTTGTCAACCTGTTTGCGACTTATGAACTTGGCTTTGCTTTCCTCTAAAGGTGGTCACTTACATCATTTGACAGTGACAACTCTACTAGCAACACTTACCCTCCTCCTATATGTAACTGAAACCAAGAAGCGGAAGGCATAAAGAGGTCAAGGTCAGGATAGATCTCTCTCGTTGGACTCCTCGTAGTTAAAGATCTGATTGCACTCCACTCATACTGCGTTTGGAAGAAACTTCTTTAACTCTGTGCCAACAATAGTAAACTGGCTTGACAATTCTTTGCCTAGAAAAGGTGGAACGGGTCCTGGGGACAGTTGTTTTTGTAAGAACTGCCAGAAAACCCTTTAACTCCCTAACCAAAAAATCTAGGGGGATTTTCCTGTTTACAGGCACTGCCTATGCTCATACTGCTGGGTTCCCTGATACCATACCTGAACCATATAACAGGAATGGAGTGTAGCCTCTAGGATTCACTTTTATTTATTTATTTATTTGTTTGTTTGTTTGTTTGTTTGTTTATTTATTTATTTGGTCCCCTTATTTTTAAGGTCTGCATTTTTTCAAGTTTCTGAGAAGTTTGGATTGTGAGTGGCACTTCTGAGCTTGAAGTCTAGCCTTAGAGACTCTAATGTCTCCCCTGTGGCTGGCAGCCATGGCTCACTTGAAATTGGTTTTCTGGATTTGATAAAATCCCCTTGACCAGGCAGCCTGGAAATACTGCACATTTTCTCTTGTTTTCTTATTCAGCTAAAAACACGTGTCATCTATGTTTTTAATGACTAAAGAAGGGGGAGCCATCCCAAGACTTATCTAAGACCAGGGCTTACCCAGCACATTGTTCAAAATCTCCATGTATTTACAAGCAAGGGACCATCCTGTAAAATGATCTGACCAGTTGGGACAGTATATGAACTGTGGCCAGGATCCTGAGGGAACTGGAATTCACAGCTTCTTAGAAGCACTGAAGGAAATAGGCCCTTACCTGGTGAAGACTATAGATCTCACTGTCAGACAAGGGAGGGCAGATGTATTTTAGACCCCAATGCAGCATCTCTGAGAAGTAGCTATTGGCTCTGAATAACACCACGATGGCTAGAGCTGTCACACTGGGGAGCTGACTGCCTTAGGATTTTCCCACACCCACTGCTTGCATACCAAATGATACCCCCATGTGACCTCTTGTCTGCCCCACTTGACTGTTCTGGAACCAGCCCTTTCCCCACGTTCAGAGAAGTGAGGTGCTGACAGGAGGTCCCCTAGCATGTACCAGTCAGGGGAATGCTGCAGAAGTGGCCCACCCCGTGTCCCTGAGAGTAGACCAGAGCATGTGCGGAGGGTGTGCTCTCCTGGCAGAGGCTAGCCAGGCTGTGAAAGAACCCTCCTGGGGATTCTGCATGGCTCCTGGCTGTGGCATTAAGCACTCCATCCAGAACTCCACAGAGACCTAACATGGCTATCCCTTGGCCAAGCTACAGTGGAGCGGCCAGGCCAAGAGTGAGCAAGCATGGAATCTAAGCAGCCACCAGAGTCAGAGGGTGATGGCTCTGAGGAAGCTGCCAGGGGTGATGTGGCTGGCACACTCATGTTTAACTTAAGTTGGACCTGACTTCCAGATTGGAACAGAAATAAAAAGTTCGAGTTTTTATGATTGGTCGTTAATTAGCTATTGAAATTCTCATTGTGCTCATTTATAATGTATGTAGCACATATTACTTAGAGCATGTAGTAGAATGCTCACCAGGAGAAAAATTGTGGTCCTGTACATCTGACTCAAAACATGGGCATCTTTTCAGGGACAATGGAAAAAATGAACATGTCCTCAGCTGTTTACTCCATAAGCATGATTCCAGAGCCCTTAGCTAGCAGTAGGTTCTACGTTGTCACTTAGGCATTTTTTTTTTCTTCCCAGCCTGAAAGTATTTTGGTTATTGTTCCCTTGGGCTGTTTGTACAGATCTTTACAGATATTTCATAGGTGTCCTGATCAAAAACATTGCCTTTTTGTTCTCTTGCACAAAAAGAATGAGTTAATTAAAACTGTCAGTACAAGGGAGGAACTGCTTCTAACTGTACTTTGGTCTTTTAGCTTCAGCAATACCTTTTAAATGATTGCCATATTTCCATGATCATTCAAAAACTGGAACTACTAGAGCATCCCTCTATAAAGAACATTCTGTACTTGTATTCCCATACATTTTTGTGTTAAATGACCTAACTGATCCTCTGCATTGATTGCTCTGTGAGGTAGAACTTTCTCCATTTAAAGGCTGGGAAGACCCAAAATGAGGGGACCTACCTGAGATCACACATGGTTAGTGCAGCCCTGCCTCTTAGCCATTCCTAGTTGTCCTTTTGCAGAGGTCCTGCCTGTGTAGGAGGAGGCTGTAGGAATTCTGTACGTGCATATGGAAGCCCCGCAGCAAAGTCTCCAGGGATCCCCTGCCTTGGATTCCAGCTGGGCAAAGGGTGAGTACAGGGGACCTGCAGCTCCTGGCCTCCTGGCTCCCAGACTTTGCATTTGTCCAGCTGTGTAGGACATGCCAGTCTTTCAACATAACTTCTTAAATGGTGGTTAGGTGGTTTCAGGTTCTTATCACCCTTCATTTATTCTTTTCCCATTCATCCTTTTAGCCCTACTTTACCTTCCTGTTTATTGCTGTGTTTTCACTTATTTTTCTCTCCTCCCCCCCCCCCCCATCCATGCCCCACCATACGTGCCTAGTGGATACCCATGGGCCTGTTGCATTTTGTAACATCCCCTGCCTTAACCTTCTTGCTCTACATGGGAAATCGTGGAGGCCAACAGATGGTGGAAAGGGAGTCCTCCCTTTCACACATGAATGAGACTGGGTGCCATTTTTATCCCAGTACATCCCACACAGACATGCTCTGTGCCACAGAGTAGATCCCTGTTGGCTCTCGATGAGGATCCTGATTTTAACTATAGTTGGCTCAGAACTGACCATTCTTTCTTCAACTGCCAGTTCAAGAAATCAAGAGTAGGCAGAATTTCTTTGTAACTTAGTATCCTCTCCAGATAGCAGGAATTCTTTCTTGTTTCCAAAGGAGTAAATTTCGGTCAATTGATTTATCACCCTTTGAGACAAATGCATTGGCCAGGGCTTTGGTTGTAAGCAACAGAAACTCAGTTTGAACCAGTGCAGGTTAAGAAGGAACCAACAGGAAGGGCAGAAATATATTTCTGAGAGATGAGAATGCCACCAGTCTCTTTCTTGGCTTTTGTTTTGTGTTCCTGTGCATGTTGGCTTCTTAGCTGACTCCTGCTGCAAACCCACGTCTTCCACATGAACGAGGACATGGCTACTGACAAACCTGAGAACTTTCTAGCACAACCACTATCATTTTCTATTCCCAAGTTTAAAATTTCAGAGGAAGGATCCAACCATCCACACTTGGATCCGGTGGCTGGGAGGGGTGAGAATATCTCTAAGAAGGTGGCAGCCATCATTTGTGCCATGTGGTTACAGTAAAGGTGATGATCCAGCCTATTCTGGACAGACAGACAGGAGATTCCAGGGTTCAGAAGAATTTTCTGTATTGGTCTTCATTTTTTTCCCTCCCACTGAGCTTTCAAGAAAGCAAGGGGAAAATTGACTAGTCTGGAGGTTTTTTGTTTTGTTTTGTTTTTACAACTAATGATAGTTCTTTTTGGGGCCTTAAATGTCCCTGGATAATCTCATACCGAATTAAAATTCAGTGTCCCCCAAGATATGGAAAGCCTACTTTATTTCTTGAATCTGCTGGCATTCAGCTCTCAGTGCTTGAGGAACTTACCAAGAGTGAAATCCTTATTCACTCTTGATAAGTAAGGTAAGGTAGACCTACCAGCTTGGGTCTCTCAGGTAGACCTGTGGGAGAGGTGGAGGCAGGACTCAGTCTACATTAGGCTGGTGTCTTTGTTTGGCCCAAACCACCCTTTCTGTAGAGACTATCCGTGCTGGAATCTTGCTGGCCAGTGCTCTCCTTCTTGGACACACACAGTCCTCTCTCCATCCTCTCCTTGTTCTCCTAATCACTAAGGCTGATTAAGTCTCATGACCAGCTCCATGACCCCAACAATAGAACACCCTGCATGGCTGCTACATCATCCTAAAGCCTCTCTTTTCCACTTAAGAATGGCTTAGAAAATAGCCCCACCTTAGACTGTCAGTTGCTGGAGCTGTATATTAGGCTTACCCAGCCCCAGCAGCAATAGCACTTGGGGTCTTCTAGAAATCCATAACCTTGCAAGAGTCGAGGTGCTGTGTTTTCTCTGTTCCTGAGGACTCTCAAAAACATCACTGTCAAGGCCTCAGGAAGACCTTGATCTGACCGTTATGGATTGTGTCTTCTATTTGCCTTGGAGAGTTCTGGGTTTTAGAGCATGGATTGCCCAGATTCTTGAGAGCAAAGCTTTGATAAAGGCAAAGGTGGTTTGGCTTCAATAATCTTGGCTGAAGTTTCCCAGTTAGTGACAACATACATACAAGAAGACCTCCCCATCTATTCATTTCTGTGATACGAGAGAGGAAGCATGTTCCACTGTGGCATTTTTCAGTCAAGATGCAACAGGACATGGAAATGTCCATCTGTAGTTGCCATTCTACCTCCATAGAGCACACAGATCCCTTGGTTCCACACAGTATCTCTTGGTCCCACACAATATATCAGGTAACTGACCTTGGTTATAGATTGAGGAACAGCTTTGACCATAGAAAAAAATGAGAAGATCCATTTTTCTTTCTTTTTTTTTAAAGATTTTATTCATTCATTTGAGAGACAGAATGAGAGAGAGCACATGAGAGGGGTTAGGGTCAGAGGGAGAAGCAGAATCCCCGCCAAGCAGGGAGCCCGATGCGGGACTTGATCCAGGGACTCCAGGATCAGCTGCCGAAGGCAGCTGCCCAACCAACTGAGCCACCCAGGCACCCCCATTTTTCTTCTGTCAAGTCTGTAGAACTAACCATCAAAACAGAAGAGTTAACATAAGATAGATGCATATCCCACCTAGTACATCAGTAATCTATTTTGACAGGTCTAGCCTTGGAGCTAATCTCATTAGTGGAATATAAATAAAAAGAGGTCATTTTTACTCATCAGTGGGATGAGCATCTTTGAAAGAGTAGAACAGGGTAGAACTTTATTTAAATTCACCTGCCATGCTAGAGTGTGAAGGAATAGAAATTCAGCATGTAGCACCCTTCAGAATTTGACTTGACTCTCTTCCCTTAGTAGAATGTCAGCTTGGGTCTCTCAGTCTGACCTTATGCATGGAGAGCTGGGCTACTCTATCACTGATTTACCTCCTAGGCAAGAATTTCAGAGACTCCCAAACCTGAGCCACTCGGGGATCCCAATGGACAGTCTCCAAATTGATCTGAGCCTTCTATTGCAATTTCACTGTTAGAATTAGGGAATTAGGGAAACCAGTATACCCTTGGACAAACAAGCTCTTTTTAAAGTAGAACAAAGCCGAGCTGGATCTCAGCTCTTTTTAAACATGTTTCTGAGTAGTTGGAATGACATTTTCATAACCACATGCCTTTTCTGCCCTAATGAAATCCTCACCTTCGGCTGTTGAGTATTGGCATTCAATAAGATAATTCTAAGATAATCCTCTTCTTGGCTCTGTGCTCAGTGGAGATGGTGTTTTATCCTGGTCTGTGCCTTTCTAAGGGACTACAGTTTTGAAGGTACCAATCTGATCTAGATTGAGAAGACCTGGCTCAGTGTGTCAGGAAAAGCATAGGATGGCGATACTGCAGACTTGTGTTCGGGACATTGTCTCCATTTCACTGCTGTTCAATACCTCTCGAAAGCTTGCTAGAGAACAGTGGTGATTTTGGTAGACTGAACGAGAGGGGAAGGTGCTCTGTTACTCTCAAACAGTGATTTGGGGCAAGGGAGGTGCCTTTCTGCCAGGAGCATGCCATCCTATGGACAAGGGTGCCTGCTGGGAGAGGGTATGTCCCTCAGGGCTGCTGTGGGCGGGAGGAAGTACCGGGAAGCATCACTGTAGGTACTCCCAACAGTGCTTCTAGATTTTAAAATGTTTTTTATTTCTTCAAGAAAATATTTGAGCTTCTTACAAAAATGGTTATGGTTGAAATAAAAGCCCACCTTGACCGAACCTCCCACCCCCAGCTTTCCATAGCCCAGACACTTCCCCAGAAAAGAGCACTGTTACGGGTCGCTGTGTAGCCTTCTAGACACTAGGTCAGTTTATTTTCACGCATATGTCATATACTCACAAAGTCCCATAGTGTTGTTTTCTGATGTCACTCTGTATGATTCTTTGGATCTTGCTATTTTCACTATCCAATATGTCTTACATTTTTGTGACAGTTCATAAATATCAACTTCATGTTATGGAAATGCCACAAATTGTCCGTAATGTGGATGAACCATAGTTTATTTAGCCACTCCTTTATTAATGGGCATTTAGGTTCAGACAGTGTTTTCAAACCTTATTTTAAGTGAATTTTCATACAATCCCAACATATAAAACAAAATTTGTACTTGATCTCCTCAATTAAGCTGTAACAGAAACTTACTAATTTACTACATAGTCACTTAGGCAAAATATCCATTTTATGCCTTGTTCATACACTTTGTGCCTCGGTTCCCTTATCTGCAAAATGGAATCAATGTAGTACTCCTATCATAGGATTATGGGAAGTATTAAAAGAGTTAAGGCTTGCAAAGTGCTCTAAACAGTACCTGGCAATGTTGGGCCCTATGTAAATGCTTGCTGTATGTCTACAGGACTTTGCTTGGGCCACAATGGGTTGAATTTCTTTTGCCTTTGGCCCATGTGATCCATTAACCTTTGACGTGTTTAGAGGGCATCCCAAGAAAGCAGGGAGTTCTGCTGGGCTCTGTTTCCTGTGAGGATAGCATCATGGCTGTTGGATGTTTACCCCATTGCATAGAGTCTCTCTGTGAAAACTCTGAAGTCTCTCCTTTCTGTGGGAATAGTTATGTTTCTCCTAGGCAGTCAGTTTGACTTTATTCAGCATACTGATCTGGGCATCTTGTAATTCACTGTGCTTTGCTTTTTCCCCTGGTTGCTAGAGTGGATCCAGATTTTTTTTTTTTTTTTTTTTTAACTACGGTCTAGCATCTGTTACAGACTCTATGGCATGCATTTTGTGTATTAACTGATCTTAGGACATCAACTCAGTTTTGGGTCAGTTAGTAAAAATAGCTGTTTCTCTGGGTGATTGTACGGGTAGACCTGTAACATGAGGAACGTACTGTCCTCCCTTTGCCTGAGGCACAGGGGTGTGGTGGCTTGCTGGAGTCTTGAGGAGGGAGTCTTCCCTTTGGTCTTCTCTCCTTGACTTCCTGAGGAGAAGCGGCAGCTGGCAGTGCTGGGCAGCCCCTTACACATGCTGACTGTGGTCCTGGGGCCAGACACGCACGGCTGTCCGTGGGGGCCTGGGTCCTTTCCTCACCACCGTGTGAGTTACTCCACAGAGAAGCACTTGACCTGCTGTTAGCAGTTGTTTTCCTTTCTTTTGAGGGTCTGAGAAAACATGGGTGGTAATTATATCCTTGCGTACTCGTCGGAGTTTGACCATGTGAGGAGCAGAATTAATGTCACAACAATAAACTGCCCTCCCCACAAAGAAGGCATTTGTGATTGTGAAGGCCCTTTGTCTAGAGTATGAAAGAGCTTGCATAACGATGAACAAGATGCAGACTAGAGAGCGGCTGGAGCCAAGGGCAGTGGGGTGGTAGTGGGCACTGTGGCCTGGTGAGCCTAGAGCCTAGGCCTGGTACAGCCGCCCTAGGAACCGGCCCCCGGGCTGGCCTCTCCCTGCACCTTCAACAGCAGGTGCTTCTCTCACAGGTGACACTCCAGGCCTTGAATGCTGTCCCTGTTTCTTGGTCCCTGTGTCTGTTCCAGGACTGAGCCTGACTGTCCCCTGCCCTTACCTGGTGTGCACTGGGGAAGGGGTGGGACAAGGGAAGGAAGGAGGTGCCCCTTCTTCATGGAGGGGGGGTTGGCAAGCCCATCCTGAAGGTCAGAACGTGGGGAAATGGGCTCAGGAGAAGGGAGCCACCTCCGGGACTCTGTGCCTGGGTTCCTCTCTGACCCACTCCTTGGCACAACTATGACTTACCTTTGGAATGGAGGATACTGCCTCATAAACCTCGGAGCATTTACTCCTTTGGACCAGCCTGGATTATGATGATTGTCACTTACCCATTTAGCAATAAGATCTGCTTTTTCAGGCTGCCAAACCCCTGAATGGCCTACTCTGAGCCTCTGGGTTTCGGCCTTCCATTAAGCTGGGAGGAAGGGAGTATTGATGGCATTGGGCCAATTCAGTCCCATTAGCAGCCATCTCTCTCCCTCCTCCCTGCCTACAACCAGGTCAGGCACACCTGAAAAGTGTCTGCAGCCTCCTGTCTCTTGCTCAAGCATTTTATAAATTCTGCCTCCCGTCTGCTAATTCACATCTTCTCCCTCTGCTGTTTTCCACTTTCTGGATACTTTGTTTCCTGTTAGCTCTTTGAGGTCCCTCTGACTGTCACATGGGGTCTTCTCAGGGTGTTTCACCTTTTCCTGCAGTTAGAGCTGAGAGAAGCAAGCACACAGGATGCCAGCCTGGCTGCCATTAGGCTGGAGCCCTAGTGGAGGGGAGGGACTGGCCATCCCTGGAAGGGATGTGTGAGTGGATGAAGGGCCTTGCAGCTGGTGTCCCCCATCCTCTGTGCTCCCCGCGGCGCTCAAGATGGGCCTCCGTGCTGTAAGGGGTACCTTGGCTCTGGAGAACCCTCACGTGAGAGTTAGGAGAGACCGAGGTCTATGCGGGACTCGTTCCCACATAGTTCCTTGGTGACTGGTACTAGCTCCCTGGCCTCCTCAAAGAGTAGACTCCTTGCCATCGGTACCTCTGGCAGGCTGTGCCTCTGCCTGCACCAGACCCGACATGCCCAGTCAAGCCAAGCACCACTGGGTCTGGAGTTCCATTGAGGCCTTCCCGGCCAAGGGTGAGGTCATCCAGGGGGTGGTTTGGCCAGCTTTCAAGGCACACCTATCAGTGGTCCTCCTCATAGTAGTTTTGAAATCCTGTGGTTTCCTGTTTAGGTGGGTGGTTTTGCACATGCAACCAGCGAAACTGTCCTCACAAATTGCATTCTTCATTTGGAAGTTGGTAAGATGTTTTTCCAGCCTTTTAAGTGTATACTTTTTTTCTTCCCCCTTTCAGTCTCAGGTAAATCACCAAGGTGCTGCTAGTAATGAAACGTACCAGGAACGCTTGGCACGTCTAGAAGGAGATAAGGAGTCCCTCATTTTACAGGTGGGTCCACTTTCGTGGGAAAGAGCTTATCCTTTTACCTCCAACTCTGTAGGTACCCTAAGTGGGAGGGAGGCACAAGAGGTTTTCTCTGTTGGATTTATTCTGTTCCGAAAGTGTATGTTTTTAAAAAGACTCAGTTCCTGAAACAAAGCAGAAAGGAACTGAAGCCACAGTTTAACTGGACTTGGCCTTGGGGCTGTGAATGCATTCATTTATTCATCTTGTACTGCTGAGTACCCACTTCTTCTCTACACTGGAAGCTCTGTGACCAGGCTGATGAATGAGGCCCTGTCCTCTAGGAGCCCAGAAGCCTTGGAAGGGAGATAAGATGTGTCTTCCTGTCTCTAATAAAACAGCCATGAGTGATATGGACATAGGGTGGATTCTAACTGGATCAGGCCCAAATCATCTGGAGCTGGATCTAGACTGATCCCTTTGAGGCCAAATCCCCCGGAGCTGGTAATAGGGGATAATGAGTCTTGAATGACTGTCTCTCCTCAAAGAGAGGAACTCCAAAACTTTTTATGGAGAAAGATAGTCAAAGGAACATTTTCTGTTCTGAAAACTCATGTTCCTTGGCAGGGCATAGTGTTGAGCCTCCTTATGTAAGGCGTGTCATTGTGATAGGGGTTCTTTGCTGTTTTAGCTCTCAGATGCGTACATCAAGCATTTGTTTGCTGTCTGGTATGTAACAGACACTGTGATTATTGATTTGGAGACTGAGAAGATGACTATTCCAATCCTGGCTCATTAAAAAGCTTTTGAAGAGTGGTAGACCAGACTGGTAGTGAAACAGAAGAGGGGACAGGTAGGGTTCTACAACCCTTCACAGACTGTGGGCTTTAGCTTAGAGCCCTGGAATGACAAGGCTGCCGTATGTTTGGCTTTTTTCCTTCTATTTTACCTTTTTACAAATCTAAGAGTAGTAAGTGATTATTTCAGGAACTTTGGAAAGTCAAAAAGAGTTTAACATTTTGACCTTTCTTCCTAGACCTTTTTTTTTCCTGTCCTGCCCCTGTTTTTAAAAAATTTAAGCTCAGACCAAATATATAGTTATATAATTTTGCATCTTCAGGGACTTTTTTCTCCATTAGTTTGTTCATGAGAAAAGATTGGAGTGCCCACAACTTGGCAGACACTGGTTTTAGGTGCCAGGGTTGCAGCGGTGATGAAAATAAACAAACTCCCTGTTCTTAATAGGGCTTGTGTGTGTGTATGTGTGTGTGTGTGTGTCTGTCTGTGTGTATGTGTGTGTGTGTGTATAGTAAATCAATACATAAAATGTTTCTGGCAGTGATAAATACTGTGGAGAAAAATAAAGCAAGGTAAGGACTGTGTAGTCAGAGAAGACCTCCCTGAGAGGGGGGAGTCCTGAAGGAAGCTAGGGAGGGAGCCCCGCGGATGCCTGGAGAAGCACATTCCAGACAGAGGAGGTAGTTGGTCCAGCACACACCCTAGCGAGGAGTGTGCTTGGTGTATAGGAAGAAGCAAGCAAGGGTCTGTGTGGCTGGAATTTATGACCGTGAAGAAGTCTGGTGGGGAACTGCCTTCAGAGAGGTAGGAGGGGCCGGGTTACATAGCACATTATATCGCACATATTTTGAGGAATGAGTAATTTGAAAGTCCATCCTAATGACATGATTAATCAGAGTGTCCAGTTTAAAATTTTGCAGTAACAGTGATCTCGCAGACTTTTGAACCAGGAACCTTCATGGCAGAACTAACACTTACCTGTTTAAAGGAATTTAATAAGCAAGTCCTATGTGATGATGTTCTCTTTGACATTCACAGTTTTGTTTTGTTTTTTAATTTCTGAGTCTTGAATAATCCTTATTGCAATAATCCTAACACAATTAGGAAGCTGCTTATCACAGAAGTCAGAAGTGGATCCTAATGGTATCTATTCCAGGAGCTTGTGAACGGACTTTCAGAGCTGCTCTTAGGTGATCACTGTGATTTGTGGTGACCCCATCGAGCTAGTTAGCCCTCACCTGGTAGAGCCTCTTCCTTAACTTACAAGGCAGCTCAGCCAGAGTGAATTAATTGAAGCACTTGGCCCAGAATGTTTTCCTGGGTCTACTTGTAGAGGAGCAAGGCAAATCACACATGACAAAATACTTTGTTTTCAGAGTAAGTTAAAAATAAACCCCTAATCTTCTGTGCTCGCTTCAGTAGCATGAGTACTTAAACCAAAATCTTTTCTGTCTTCATGGGAATGTATTTTTTAAGGTAAGGCTTTTCACCTCCTCCTTTTTTTACCACTTCTATATTCCCTCCAATGCCTAAAATTATGCCTCGCATGTAGAAGGGACTCAAAAAGTATTTGTTTTTATTGAATAAAGGTCACATTCTAGGATCTTTATACATTTGTCCCAATATTCTGGGCCTCTCCATGGTCCTTCTAGTGAGTATTCAAGTTTGTAAGGATGCTGTAGCCCTGTGTATCCTGAGTCTTGTGCACAGCCGAGTGACAGGCTATGGAGTGCAAGAGACCGCAGATTATTCCTCTGGGTACCTCCCGCGCATGACTCTGAGGCGTGGTGCACACGATACGTGTTAATCCTCATAATCAGATTAACCATCACACATCCTTCCCAAACAGAAACTCTGGAACCCAGGGAGCTTGGAAAGGCCACCCCCTAGAATCCTACCCTTTTGAAGGTAGGGTTGGTAGCTATAAAAGGCCAGGACTGCTGGTAATGTTGGATCATGAGGATTGAAAACACCACCACAAAGGTTTGTGTTTGAGATGGGCCTAATTGACAGAAGGCGCCTGTTTTGGGGACTGTAAGTGAAATATTAGCACACTACGTACCAACTCCAGGAATATGTTCCAGTCATTCTTTAATTGTGTGGAAATACAAAAATGAAAAGCTGAAAGTAGCAGTATTAATTTAGACTTTTTCCTCTGTAAAGGGAGCTTTATGATTAATAGTCTATTTAAACGCTCAGAAGTGAATTCACACTAACTCCTTCATGCTCCAGCTATCATTCCTTTACACTGAGAAATCACTTAAGGTAATCTATATGTAAATGGCCACGACTCCACCATTGGTTAAGAACCCATAGTGTCTAAAGGATCTCAATTTGCCAGTCACTGATTTCTCTATTTGGAGAGGCCACCCATTCTCTTTCTTCATCTCCCTGTTCTAAGGCGCCTTTTTAATAAAAAGGAGGATGGGGGGGGGGCAGTTTGCTACGAGAGCAGGCTGTGAAAGTCCTCTCAGCATGTATTAAGGGCATAACTTGAATGACTTGCTATAAATGGATTTTTATTAATTCCAACAGATCTCTCCGTGATTTTTTTAGGTAGAGGGCTTTCCTGCCACTGCATGTGCGGGTGGCTGGTGTGTGTTATGACTTAGAGCCATGTTTTGGCCGGTGAGGCACAAACACCTTCCCGGAGCCAAGTCTGTCAGTGCCAACACATGCCCTTGACATCCCACATTCCTTGATTGCTTCAGAAGCCTCGCCTGGTAGGTGAGCAGTCATCACACCCCAGTGAGAGAGGTAAGGTCATTGGTTAGTCTCCCGAGGAGCTGGGCTTGCTCTCGCACACGCGGTGAGGTGGCAGGAGCCCTGGCAGGCCGGCCGAGATACGCCTGCAGGGCCAGCCTGGGCGTGCGCCCTGTGAGAGGACGCGGGAGCGGGACCCAGCCCCGAGGCAGCCGGTTCTCCCGCCAGGGCGGCAAGAGGGGGAACGCGGCGACGGCAGGCAGGCAGGGGCGAGGCAAGACGGCAGCCGGAGTTTCCTGCATCCGGGACCCTCGCTTCCCACCCCCGCTCCGCCCCCGCCACCTGCCAGAAAGGAAAGCCATCTCTACGGAAGGATCAGGATCGGCAGCGTGGTTTCACGGCCCCAAGTGAGCCGTCTCTGCGCCTCCACCATTGCTTTATTTCTTGGGACAGGTGAGTGTCCTCACGGACCAAGTGGAAGCCCAGGGAGAGAAGATTCGGGACCTGGAAGTGTGTCTGGAAGGACACCAGGTGAAACTCAATGCCGCTGAAGAGATGCTTCAACAGGTAAGGGGGGGGCGGGGGGGGCGGGGGGGCGCACGTGCGCGCGCCCGACGGCCCTCGGGGTCGAAAGCAGCTCACGTGTTAAGGTCACTTTCTGTGTCCAGGTCACCGCGCTCGCTGCTTACTTCCCCATCCTGCCTGGTGGTGGGCTGGGCTGCTCCGTGTGTGGTGTTTATACAGCGGGCGAAACCAGCCCCAACTGAGAGCTGCAGGGCGGAGAGGGCGGAAGGACTGGCCTGAGAGGAATAACCTGTTGGGCGGGTTAGACTGATTCCCAGGTGGCGCTCTCTCCCGGGTTCGGGTTCAGGGGCGCTCCGCGCGGCAAAGTCACCCTTCTCTTCTCGAGCCACAGCTTCACAGCCGGTGGCATCTGGGGTTTTAGAAAGTCAGCGTCTTTCGTGCCTCTTTCGCATTCATTCTTGCCCTCGCACTCTGTCTAGTCTTCTTTGATAGAACTTAATTCCTAAAGAATAGCTTAATGTAATTTAATGGTTGTCAACATGAAAAATTTAGCTGCTCTCATACCATTCAAATAAATCTCTTCAGTACCTTGTTTCCTTTTGGTCCTCGTTGTCATCGGGTGTGCATATAATTTACAAAGCTCTGTTGACACCGCAGATGAAATTTAGTCCTCTGATTTTGTTATGCTTCCCATTAGAGTGGAGTTCTTTCCATTTTTAAATCTTGCTGTATAGTTTTCTTTACTATCACCTAGAGGCTTTTTTTTTTCAGTGCAAAGTATGATAATCATTCTTCTACTCTTGAACAGTTTTACCCTATTGTAAATGATGAGCTGCAGTTTTTAGGAAGGGGTGTTTAATTTTTTATGTATTTATGTTCAGTTAGCCACTGTATAGTACATAATTAGTTTTTGATGTAGTATTCAGTGATTCATTAGTTACATATAACACCCAGTGCTCGTCACAGCATGTGCTCTCCTCAATACCCATCACCCTGTTACCTCCTCCCCTCTGAAACCCTCAGTTTGTTTCCCGGGGTCCATAGTCTCTCATGGTTTGTCTCCCTCTCTGATTTCTCCCCCTTGAGATTTCCCTCCCTTCCCCTATGGTCCTCCGTGCTATTGCTTATGTTCCACATATGAGTGAAAGCATATGATAATTCTTCCTCTGCTTGACTTACTAACATAATCTCCTCCAGTCCCATCCATGTTGATGTAAAAGTTGGGTATTCATCCTTTCTGATGGCTGAGTAATATTCCATTGTATATACGGACCACATCTTTATCCATTCACCTGTTGAAGGGCATCTCGGCTCCTTCCACAGTTTGGCTATTGTGGCCATTGCTGATATGAACATTGGGGTGCATATGGCCCTTCTTTTCACTACATCTGTGTCTTTGGGGTAAATACCTATTAGTGCAATTGCTGGGTCATAGGGTAGCTCTATTCTTAACATCTTGAGGCACCTCCACACTTTTCCAGAGTGGCTGCAGCAGCTTGCATTCCCACCAACAGGGTAGGAGGGCTCCCCTTTCTCCACATCGGTGTTGATTTTTATTCAGTCTTTTCAGAATCTGTTGAGAAGCTAATTAGGAATTTTGTGAAATCAAGATGATCAGTCTAATGTCCTTGAATCATTCTTGCATTTTCACTTATTTTGGGAAATAGACACAAACTGTAGTCCTGGTTTTTGCTTTGTAACCTCTGCCGTAGTGCTTGGCATGTAGGAGGCTCTCACTAATTATTTAAAAAATGGCAGTCCTTTAACAGGAATGGTTTAGTCAGATCACTGCTTACAGTCTTTCTCCCAAAGTGCTAACATTTTTTGTTGTCATGATCAGCATTCAGATTGTTTCTTGGTAGAATGGTAATGAACACAGGCTTTGAGTTTGACCTTTGGTTTTAGGATAAATGTTTTGGTTCCCAGGTATTTCTTAGTTTTCAGTGCATTTGAAGAACTTTTTTTTTCTTTAAGATTTTATTGATTTATTTGACAGAGAGAGAGACACAGCGAGAGAGGGAACACAAGCAGGGGGAGTGGGAGAGGGAGAAGCAGGCTCTCCGTGGAGCAGGGAGCCCGATGTGGGGCTCGATCCCAGGACCCTGGGATCATGACCTGAGCCAAAGGCAGATGCTTAAAGACTGAACCACCCAGGAGCCCCAAGAACTTCTTTTTAAAGTCAGTATTTCTATGCAGATGTCTTAAAAAACAAAAACCAAAACAAACTAGTTCTAACAGCTCAGAAGCTGCTTGCTCTTTAGTTTGCTTTCTTTTCATCTCTGATTAATAAGTTACCACATTCTTGACTCCATTTGATTTTTCTATTTAAATTGCATGCATTTCTCTTGCTCATCCTATTCCCTGAAAATCTGAGTCACAGTAGACGTTGAGCTGAGCTTATTTTTTCAAGCAGAATCTTTCTTTTGAAGACCAGGAAAGAAAATAGCCTGATGGAAAGATCTCGAATGGTGGGAAAATATTTTCACAAAGAGTGATAGGAGAGCCCACTAGATTGTATTTCTAGGGCTGCACAAGGTGTGGCTTTGAGGCGAGGATGAGCGAGGAAGGCGATAGAGTGTTAAAAAACCCCAGACAGAGACCAAGAAGATTTGAATGTGGAAGGGAAACGTGTCAGGAAGATGTCAGAAGGTTGATGTTTCAGGAAGGCAGTGCCTGCTGGGTAACCACGTAATCAGGGGTCAGAGCACAGCTGCATGTGGTGCCTGCACTACCTGACCGCCTGTCTTGGCAGCTCTTCCAGGTTCTGCCCCCTTGTCAGCGTCTCTGTGCCAGGGATTCCGATGTTGGTTCCCAGCACCATCTGGGCAGGCTGTCTTGTCCTTCTCAGCATCAGCCCAAAGACTGGATTTTAGACTTTTGAAAGTCTTAAGCTCAGATACCTTTTATTTCTTGTTTATTCTAAATCTTTTTTTTTGTGTTATGGGTAAGGTTCCAGGCATGGGGTTTGCGTGTGCCACAGAGGTAGATGTCGTGGCTTGGTAGAATTTGGAGTGCGATGGGTCTTATTTGTCACCTCTGAGGTTTAAAGATATCTTCCTCAACTTAACCAAGTTATTATTTTTTTAAAAGATTTTATTTATTTACTTGAGAGAGAGAGAGAGAGAGAGAGCGCGCGCACAAGCAGGGGGGAGGGGCAGAGGGAGAGGGAGAAGCAGATTCCCCACTGAGCAGGGAGCCCAACGTGGGGCTCGATCCCAGGACCCTGGGATCATGACCTGAGCTGAAGGCAGACGCTTAAGGACTGAGCCACCCAGGATCCCTCAAGTTATATATTTTTTAAAGATTTTACTTATTTATTTGGGGAGGGAGAGCAGGTGCAAGAGTGCAGTGGGGCGTAGGCAGAGGGAGAGGGAGAGAGAATCTCAGGCAGGCTTCACACCCAGTGCAGAGCCTTACTTACACGGGGCTCAATCTCAGGACCCTGAGATCATGACCTGACCTGAAATCAAGAGTTGGACACAGCCAACTGAGCTACCCAGACGCCCCAAACCAAGTTTTTTTATGCTCCTCACTTTCCCTGGGTTCTCCCATCTTTCAAGGATAAAATGAAGGGAGTGTGGAATACTCACTTTTGGCACATTCTGGGTTCAGGTCATAGGACCCACTTGAGCCTCAGCTCCCACTCGTGTCTGCTGGGCTTGGTGGTACTTGAGCTGGAGATAAGTTTGAGTTCCCCGCTCCAAATCCCCGGCTGAACATTTCTGCTGCACATGCTGGCCCTTTCCTAAGATGTGCTTGATGCTGTTTGAAAAGGCCCCGACTCTTGTTCCACAGTGCTGAGGCGGTGCCGTGGACGGCTGGGGCCATGTTAGCGTGTGTCCTGGGGGCAGGCAGAGACTTGCGTTTCTGCCCGCGAGATCCTGGACTGCAGGGCTACTGGCTTCTGGTGATAGGAAGACGGAGCACTCCCAGCCCTGAGGTGGAGAAGAGAGGCAAACAGTTGCCTCCTTTTGCCAGCCCTCAGAGACAGTCCCCGCCCTGAGCCATGCGTGGCCTCTTGCTGCAAGGCCCGAGGAGCTCTGCACGAGGTCGTTTCTCGGTCCGGTCAGTGTGAGGCCTTCTGACTACTGCCTGCTGACACTGACGCCCTTGGGGACTCTGTTCCTGGGAGCACTGCTCCCACGCACGTGCACGGAGCAGCCCTGTGTGCAGGAGGCCTTCAGCTGACTGCCCACCTACGCCCAGTGCTGTTACACATTCTCATTTTTCACAAGAAGCTGGAAATCCAGATTTTTTTTTTTTAAGATTTTATTTATTTATTTGACAGAGAGAGAATGAGAGAGAGCAAGCACATGAGAGTGGGGAGGGTCAGAGGGAGAAGCAGACTCCCTGCCGAGCAGGGAGCCCGATGCGGGACTCGATCCCGGGACTCCAGGATCATGACCTGAGCCGAAGGCAGTCGCTTAACCAACTGAGCCACTCAGGTGCCCCTGGAAATCCAGATTTAAAGATGAGTCTTTCTATTTTAAAAATACTGGTAACTAATTTAAATGGAAAAAAAAACCAACAACACTGTGCGAACCACACCACACACACCTGCAGGCCAAGCCTGGCCCACAGACTTCTAGTCTGCAACCCCTGCTCTAGACCCCGCCCCCTCCACTGGCTGCTCGAGCACTTGTAGGACTTAAGGAAACCCAAACCCAACCAGCATAGCCCCAGCCCTGTGCTTACTTACATAGGCTCCAGCAACCCCACAGAGCCACGTTCTCCCCACAGCTGTTCTGTCCGCCTCCCTCCAGGAGCCCAAGACGGGAGGGAGCTAGCGCCTCCTCCAACTCATGAACCACACACCCTCCACCTGCCCCTGCTGAATGCTGATCTCTCAGTTCCCATCTGTTTCTACGCATTTATCCATCTGGTCTCCAGAACAAGGGAGCATGAAGACCTTGGGGTTAGACAGGCAAACCAGGACCAAATAAAATCAGCACGGGCTAGTCCACATGAGCAGCACATAGATGATGGACCCATTTGAGGGCAAAGTCTTTGTCTGCAGCCCTCTGCAAGATTCAGGGTGGAAAAGGGGCAGCTGTGAGCATCTTTGGGGACTGCCTCTGGAAGCACCTACTCAGGTATGGCTTCAGGCTCACTGAACAGGTGTGGATTTCCCAAGGAAACTTCTCCATTAGAGTCATTTTCCAGGAAATCTATAAATGGATCCTCGAGAGGCCGCAGCCTGGGTTCGTTCTCCCAGGTCTGGGTAGTCTGGGCCTAGGGGCTGACCTTCGCCTTCTGTTTCCTAAGCAAGGCAAGGCATTGCCTATCAGCATCTCTGAGGGCTGCACTCTGGGCTCTCCAGAATTAGCACCCCAGGAACCCAGACATGGAGCAGCGGCCTCCTTGTAACTAGCTCAGATTGGCAACAAAATCTGTGTCACAGGACGGGTTCTCCTGTTGATGCACTGAGGTCCCTGGTGGCTTTTTCTAAAGTGGCCTCTAGAGTCCATTAGAGTCCTGCACAGCACGATCCTCAGCCTCTGACCTTTCTCCAGAGGATGGTGACTTCAGGGAAGAAGCTGATGCTACTTAGTGGTTAATAGACTTTACACAAAGCTGGCAGTGAAATGGAGCACCTTCCAGAGACTAGACATTTACAGACATAATCAATGTCAAGAGCAGAAAACATGATCAGTGTCAAAAAGAAGACAGGCTAGGGGAGCCACATGGGGAGGAAGAAAGGATGCAAACCTCCTTGTGAGGACACACCCCCGCTTTGGGGTAATGTTGAAGGACACCAGCCTCGATTTCAGTCCTCCCACCTGACCTGGAGCCCCAGGTGTTAGGCAACCTCATTGTTTGGGCTGCCTTTTAGGTGAGGTGTGGAGAGAGAAATTTTGGGGATTTGGAGTCAGTGGACATGACTTTCTGTAGATTCACCTCTTGCTGTTGATCTGGGAAAGTCGTCAAACCTGTGTTCTTATGTATGGAGAACAGGGATGACAATATGGGCTCTGCATTGCCCACATCTTAGAGCTGGAGTATGGTTATTTCAGTTTCGTTAAAACAGAACCATCTCACAAATCACCAGTGTTAAGACATTGAGCGTGGGGATTTGGGGCCCTTGAGTTGAGTGAAGGACAGTGGGTCCAGGCACATGAACTCCCAAGTGTCGTCAGCACCTGGCTGATAAATTTCCCAAGAGCACCTTTAAGGAGGTATTTCTGTCTCACAAAGAATATTAAACAGAGCTCTGTACATGATCCTGTGAGAGCACAAATCTGTCTCAGGAGGTAAGGCACTTGAGTCACGAGTAAAGAACACAGGGATTTGCCAGGTATTCCCTAAACGTGCCTGCTGGGAGATTTCTGAGGCAGAAATAACTGCTTTCCTCAAGTTTTATCTTTGATGTCGAATCTCTGTACCACCGTGTGAAGTGGGTGCTTTACCCTCCATTCACAGGATAAGGGGCCTGAGGTTCGGAGAGATGGTTTCATTAGTGGGGACTGAGTCTGGACTCGAACCTAGGTTGACTACAGGCACCTCTCTGCAGTGTTATGAAAGCAGCTTTCTGGCATGGCCTAGGCCTCTTAACTTCAAAGGGCAAAGGGATGGATTTTTCCTTTCATGTCTTTCCATGGCCCGATCTTTCATTCTGGTTTCAGATTGCCAGTCTGGCTCCAGTCCTCTGTCATTGGTCAGTAACTCCCTGGGTCATGTTCCACACTTAAAGATGGAAGTAATTGCTTCAAGATGTGGCCCTTGAAGGAGAGAATAAATTGAAAGGCCACTTCTTTTTATCAGCTCCAGTCTCAAACTGAGCTTTGGAAAAAGGAAATGATGGCTCTCTCTGAGATACAAAGTTTCATGACCTAGTTTTATGATGCTTCATAGTAACAAAAATCACCTGCCTCACATGCCACCCCCTCCTTTTCCTTTGCACTCTCTCCATAAGCAACCTTAAAACAATTGGGAGAGCAGAAGCTAATGCAGCTTTTGAAACCTGTCCCCCTTATCTCCAGCCCCCTGCCTCCCCACATTTCACCTCTCCCCACAATATGGTAGCTGCATGATTCCAAGAGATTCCCAGGCGGATCCACCCTGCAGATCTGAGCAGGGACCAAGCCTTGTCTTGGTGCTTCAGACAAAAAGGCTGGATCTAGAGATAACCCCAGTCTTCAGGATGAGAACTAGGAGTCCAACAACCTTTCTCTTAAGGCACAGACTGAGTAAAAGCAGCTAGCAAAGGAGATGGAAGAGAAAAAGAAAGATCAGGAAAACCGAAAGGATGAGGTGAAAAGTAGTATCTTAGACTGATAAGTGGGTGAAGGGTAAATGGTTGAAAGCTGAGAAGTACAGGTTGCATCTGAAAGTTTGGACATTGATCCCCAGAACCAGAACTGTTTCTATGCCCTCCCTGGTGAAGGCAGAAGCTGGGTTGCAGGCATGCAGACGTCTTGTGGAGAAGTGACAGGGAAAGTGAGGAAGCAGAGGCAGCAAGGGTAGATTATTCTTTTAGAGCTTGGCTGTGAAGGGGTGAGGGAGGGGATGTAGAGAGAGTGCATTCATACCAACAGTGCACAGAGAGCATGCATTTGCCTAGGGAGAGCAGAAGAGAGTTGATGGTGGTTGCTTCAGGGGAAGGCAAGGTCAAGAGGGAAAGTTCTTTCGAATGTCAGAAATTTGATCATGTTTATAGCCTGAGGAATGGGAGCTGATGGTGAAAGAGATTAAATGCCTGTCAGAGTGGATGATTAATAGTCCTACCCTAGTGTAGCACAGAACGGGTGGGAACTTCTCACAGGCAGGACAGAGGTGAGGGAGAGCCTAGGACCAGGTGAGTAGGCGTCCTTCGGTGGGAGAAACCTGATCAGAACTCAGAGATCACAGCCAAACACTAATGACTGACCGGGGAGGTAACTTAAAAGCCTGGACATCAAGCTGTGTGGGGATGGCATGAAGTCTAGAGAACGAGAGATAGTCAGCAACAGGAAGGTGGGTCAGATGGGGCAGTTGCAGGGCAAACTCTAGAATCATTGTGTCCTTGAACATATGTTTTTTTATGTGCAACTTGGAAACTTACTGGGCTTCAGAGTGGTTCTTAAAGGTGAAAGCAGCCAACATGAGATGTGGGCTTGCTTGCTCTAAGACATGGATTTAAGAGATTTGATTGAGAGATGATTCTGGAAAACTTTGAAATAGAAAGGATATAAATTCAACGAATGATCAGATTATTTTTAAAGATCTTTTCACTAAACAGGAGAGGTTATTTGAGGAGAAGAGGGCGAAACGGTGGGATTTATGGCTGGAGGAGAATGGGGAAGATTTGGAACAATCTCTAAACGGAACCAACCAGAGATGAATGCAAGGGTGCCAGGCGATTGGAGATGATCAGCTATAATTAGATAGCATAAATTTGTATGGAAACCAGTTGGCATCATTAAGTGTCATTTAGCAGCAGTTTTCAGGCCATGGGGACTAGAAACATAGACAAAAGACTTTGAGGTTTGGCATGGACTGGGCTCTGAAAAAGCAAATGCCTTCAGGTCTGGGGGCAGGGATGAGCTGGATGAGGAATTTTCTGGTGCAGATGTGATACAGTTGAAATGACCTCAAGGTATGGAATGGAGAAGGAGGCAAATATTACTTAAGGGAAGTTGACAAACTAGTGGCCACAGAGGAAGAAATTAAAGATTATTTAAGTCACTAATTGGGAAAGTTTAAAGGTCAGAGGACTGTGGCCAAAGGAGACCACTTCAGAGCTGAAGATTTTAGAAGTGGAGAGAATGCATTCTGGACAAAGGTAAGGGCCAAGTTGTGACCATCCCTCTGAGAAGCTGAGGCAAAGTGAAAGCAAAGCCCATTGGCATTGTGGTCAAGCAAGGTGAAGCCAGAGTGGATATGGGAAGCCTAACAAGGAAGGAGCAAGGATGTCGAAGTTACTGAGGAAATGGAATGTGCCCAAACTAGGTAGAGAAACTTGATTAAAAAAACAAAAGCCCTGAGGAAAACGGGAGACTGTCTTGGGTTCTGGATGTCTGGGAGAAGTTGCTATAACCGAACGGCGCTGCCTTAGAAGAGTAGGGCAGACATAGATGGTCAGTAAGGCCGGTAGTGGTCTAGAAACAGAAAGTTGTCCAGTAAGTTGGATTGTCGGAGCAGAGTGGACTCCGCCTGAGATGACTGGGAAGGATAGGGCATAGGATGTCAAAGTCAGGATTTAGTTTATTCTGGAAGGAGAAGGAACGTTTGAAAATGTGGGGTAGTTGAACCCTCTTAGGACACATATGATAGAGGATATAGCACATACTGGTGGCTGGAGGCCATGTGGGCCTGGAGATGGGAGGAGGAGCTGGACTGGGATGAGCTTGTCCAAAGCTGACGTTGAATTCTGGGAGTAGGACAGTACTTACTGATGAACAGGATGAGGGGTGATAATGATGAAAGGTGGAGGCATATGCTAATAGATAGAATAGCTGGAATATAATCGCTAGTAACTGGAATGCCCACGTGGAATGTTAGTGTGACCAGTTGGAACCCCGGCATGACCAGTTGGAAGGGTTATTGGAACTTTAGTATGACCAATTAGAACATTGTCCTTGTCAGCTGGAACATTGGTGTGACCAATTAAAACAGCTAGAGGGATTTTGGCAAGAGTGGAAAGAGAGTAGATTCTTAGTTTTCAAGAGAGGTACATTCCAAGGCTTTTTTTTAATCCCACCAACGCAGTGTCATGAATGCTAGTTAGTAGACACACTGCATCTTAGGATACTCAAGCACTCAGTGGGCTGTGTTTTTAATGGTCATAGCCCTAGGCCTTGACATCTGGTAGATATTTAAAAACATATTTGTGGAGTAAATGATTAAAGTCTCATGGAAGAATATCTTCTCAGTGTCAGTGCTCCAAAGCAATTGTCTCATGGACCTTGATTTGTAGAATTACTCCTCTTTCTCTTCACATTGGTGGCTGGAAAGCTCATGTACACAGTATGGTCCACCTCTAGCAGTCACAGAACTTTAGGGTAGGCGTTTTATACCAACTGTGGCTCTGGCATTAATTTCTTTTCCTACCTGCTTTGATTTTGTTGTTTTACATTTTAACTCAAGTTGTCCATTTTTCAAACTGCCTCAAATCATTTTTGGAACAAAGCAGGTATATGAAAGGATGGAGAGAGAAACACAGAATGAGGTGGTGGAGGCAGAGGGGAAGGGGTAAGGGGGGAAGGAGGGAGGAGGTGGGAGTGAGTAGGTGGTGTCAGGGAGGATTGCATCTGAAGATAGCCTTAGCACCAGGCCCTGGTAAAAAGTGTATGCTCAACAAAATCTTGGCAATTTGAGGGGTGCCTGGGTGGCTCAGTCAGTGAAGCGTCTGCCTTTGGCTCAGGATATGATCCCGGAGTCCCAGGATCAAGCCCCACATCAGGCTCCCTGCTCATCGGGGAGCCTGCTTTTCCCTCTGCCCCTCATGCTACTCGTGCTGTCTCTGTCAGTAAATAAATAAAATCTTTAAAAAAAATCTTGACAATTTGAGTGGCAATTTACTTGGCTCAGTGAATATTTGTTGATGGGCTTTTTTCAGCATGTATTTTGTTATTTCCCTTACAATTCTTGGACTTCTTCCTTTGGGAAACAATGCGATACATTAGACAGAAACGAGTTTTGGAGTCAAGCAGACTCTGGTTTGAAAATTGACTCCGCTGTTGTTGAGTGGCGTATGTCTTTGGCCAAGACAGGCCGGTCTCTGGGCCTGGTTGCTCATCAGTAAATTAGGATACTATTTACTGTCAAATCACTAGGAAGGTTTATTGAGAGCATGTATGCAAAGTACCCGGCGGGGTCTGGCACAGAGACACTCACTGAATCTATGTGTCTTCTCTCCTCCCCCGTCCACCATTACACACATTTATCTGGCAGACTCCTTGTGACCCAGTAGGCTGCAGTTCACCCATTGAGTGCTGCTGCATCTGCCCTATATGCTGGCTTCAAGTCGAGCTGAAACAGGAACTGCCCAGTGCTCAGTGGGCTCATTTTGCTGAACTTCTAGGTACTCGTCCCCTCAGATTAGCAGATAGATCATTTGTACCTTGGCTTTCTGAGACCCTGAGACCCTTAGCCTAGGAAACTCTGTATTCCCAGTTAAAATCCCTGTCCTGTGTGGTTTGGTTTATGGTCTGAGGACAGTTCAGAATATGCGCAATCATAACTGTTGATCACCATTCTGGTACTGGGGTTGGGTTGCCCAAGAGAATATAGACTATTCATCCTGTGACAGGGTAGTGTATCTTTTCTGGCTGCTCATTTGGCTGGTTAGTCTCCGAATCTCCATATTATAGTCTCTTTGCTGGGAGCTGCCTATCCAGTGTCTACCGTGTGCCCAGATTTGGGAGCTCATGGACCATCGCCTTTTGCCAGTGGAGAAGTGTTGCCCCTGGACTTTGGGGAATGCTCATGGTTTTTGAGGTCCTTCATAATCCCTAGTAGTTTCCAGTAGGTATTTTGTCTATCACCTTTGTTTTTTGTCTTATTTATGCTTATTAAGTGTATGTATTAATGGCGGGTTGTTGTCTACTGCTGTTCCAGTGATGGTAGGACTTATAACCTCCCCTAGTCCAGCCTTACAGTAAGGAAAGAACAGTTTTCTCACTTAATCCCTTAGTGGCTCAGAAAGCTTCATATCAAATAGGCTAGGAAAAATCCATATCACATAGATAAGATTCTAATCATTCAATAAATACTCATTGAATATCTGCTTTATGCTCTAGCTCTCTCCTAGGCTCATTGTAGTGAAACCTTACAATGAGATTTGTTGAAGATGTGGGCTGTAAGCCCAGGAGGTGATTTGGAATCCTTGGTTTTGAAAAATATATTGTTAAATGTAAGCTTGATTTTTTGTTTGTTTTGGTTGAGAGGACCTGCTGGTTTGCCTTCAAAATAGAGATGGAGAAATTTAGTTCTTTGAGCAAAACTATCCATTTTCTGTACTTGGAAATAATGATTTCCAGAGGCAAACGTGTTTTTGAGAGCTATAGTTCACATCATTTCTCAGAGCACAGTGGGTAGCAGCAGGGGCCGTGCTCTCCCTGAGTAACTCAGAAGCAGCCCAGGTCCATCCCTATTAGACCCGTGGCTCACATGCAGGAGTCCAACTCTGTTGTCCAACATACAACATAGAGATTGCCTTCTGCACTCTGGATGGAGCTTCAGTTGCCCTTGTTACCATGGAGACTGTGATTTCGAGATCTGGTTTTGCTTGCAGGAGCTGCTAAGCCGCACATCTCTTGAGACCCAGAAGCTCGACCTGATGACTGAAGTTTCTGAGCTGAAGCTCAAGCTGGTTGGCATGGAAAAGGAGCAGAGAGAGCAAGAGGAGAAGCAGAGAAAAGCGGAGGTGAGTGTGATACACCAAATTCTGGGGGGGATCCATAGTGTTCTAAACTCAGAGCAAGGGAAGCTAGCCTAATGTGGACTCAGGCCATCTGGTCAACCCCAAGCCTGGCAGCCACTGGGTGCCAGAAGCATCTGTGCACTAGAGACACAATGATCTGTTAACACCAAGTTATCAGGTTTTGCTATGGCTGCAAATTTCAGCAATGCCCAGACCACCCCGTTTGGGCTCTAAGGCTTTATCCTCCCTCAAGCTGCTGACAAGGATGGAAAGGGGGGAAGGATCAGACAAGATGTGAAGGGACCCAAGTTGTCCTCTGTGAGAGCCAAGGTAATGACCGTGTACTGGAATGAAGTCCGCTGCCCAGTAGGGCACTGTCCCCATATCAAAGGAGTGTATTTCACGGACCCAGATGGGACTCTTAGATTATGTGTTTCTTTTCTCCTGATAGGTCATAGGAGGGAGCCCATGTAATGTTTTCCTGCATTTTTCCTGTTTTTGTTTCAGGCTCCATATCCCATTGGCCTGAGCATGCCAGACTCCTTTTTGGGATAAATATTTTGGTTAAATTCTAGGCTCAGAGCTGCTTTTGTTGAGAGAGAATATCCTGTTGTAACCTTAGATAACCACCTTCCATGTACTTCTACCTATAAGTCCCCATATTTGCACCTGGTGATATAAGATGTGGGAAGAAGATAGGCTTTAGGTTTAGAAGGACCTTGGTTCAATTACTGACCTAACTGCTTAATAGGTCTTTGAACTTCATTCAACAACCTAAATGCTTAATTTCTCTGAACTTCAGTTTCTTTATCTGTACAATGGGTAACTGTGTGAAGCCCAAATCAAATCACAAAAGTTAAGTCCCTATCATAGTATCTGGCATAATGTAGGTACTTGGTTTATCTTCGTATACACACACACACACGCACGCACGCACACACACACACACAGAGACACCACGCACTGATTTAGAAACCTCCAAAATCTAAAAATGGATCTTGTTCCTTTCTATTAAGCACCACCTTTAATGTGCACTGAAACCTGCCCTGTTTCTGTGTTTATTGGGTAAACACTGATGATAGAGACACTTGTGGGCAATTCCATGCATTGCTTTTGAGAAGCTGTTCGTTGGTAAGTAGTGTTGCCAAAGGAACTCTCCATTAAACTGAAGACTGTGTCTTCTAGTGATTAAGAGTGTAGGCCCTCCAATCAGCTCTTCCAGCTGTAATGCAAGCTGAGCTACTCATTAGCTTTGAGATCTTAGGCAAGTAATATACCCTCTGCTTCTTCCTCTGTAAAATGGAGGGAGTAAGCTTGGGATTTCCTGGCTGGTTCTGAGGAGGGAATAAGATCATGTGTGTGTAGTCCTTAGCATAGTGCTGGACACATAGTAACAGCTAGCTTTTATCAATTACTTACATTTTGTGTCGTTAAGCATCCTGCAGATGGAAGTGTAGATTAAGATACATTGAAAAACTGCAAAGGTCACGCAGACTGAAAGCTTATCTGGGTGAAGTGTTAGTTGAATAGACTTTGCTTCTTAAATTCAAGGAAAGGAAAAAAGGAAACTGAATTTTCTCCAGGTTTAGAGGGGTTTTTTTGTTGTTGTTTTGTTTTGTTTTTACCACTGTTTCAAGCTGTGTGATTACATGTGAACATATGTTGAGGTTCTGGAAGCAGAATTCAGTAAACTCTGAGAAGTCTTAAAGTGGTAGAGATAACTCAAAACCACTTAAATTTTTTTTTTTAAGATTTTATTTATTTATTTGAGAGAGAGAGAATGAGAGACAAAGAGCACTAGAGGGAAGAGGGTCAGAGGGAGAAGCAGACCCCCTTGCTGAGCAGGGAGCCTGATGTGGGACTCGATCCCGGGACTCCAGGACCACGACCCAAGCCGAAGGCAGTTGCCTAACCAACTGAGCCACCCAGGCGCCCCAAAACCACTTAAATTTTTAAAAAATGACTAAAGGTGGGAGGTTATTAGGTCACACAACTTGACACGTCTAGGGTTTCCAGGTGACCTCACGATGTCATTGAAATCAGCCTTAGTGTATGTCTTGGTTCTGCTTTAGCCTTATTCTCAGGAAGTCTCCCCGTGTGGTGACACAGATGGCCCCCAGCAGCTCTAGGTCCCACCAGCTGGGCAACCCCTGCAGAGAGAGAGTCTCTTTCTCAAAGGTCCAGTAGAAGCCCCAGGGTTGCCTCTCATTGGGCCACTTTGGGTCCACATGCCTGATTCTGAACTGTAGGGAGCATGTGGGTGGGTGTGAGTCCTTCTTACCAACCTGGGACAGCTGAGTTCCTTTCTGGAGAAGACAGGATGGAGGGAGAGCTCCCACTTCTGGGCCAAGTATAACAAAAGCAAGCAGTCATTTTGCTCTTTGCTTTATTTTTTCTTTTCTGAGGGATTATGTTTCAATCTGAATTTTTTGTTTTTGTTCCATTAGGCTATTCATGCCTGAGACAACATGGGCTCTGAGCCGCTGGCCTCAGTCCTGCCAGATAACAGCCCTTCCCAGTTGCTAGTACAAACATTAGGTTTCTATGTGGAGAAATTTTTTTAGGCTGTTCAACCTGTGATACTCCGTGAACAGCCACATGACCTGAAACGCAGTTCTCCTTCTTAGAACTGAACATAATCTTTGCTGGTGCGCTCAGAGGCTCTGCCACTATTTGCAGCTCTCTGGAGCACCAGAGTCTTAAAACCCCGGGGGTGCTGCCCACCACCCCGTTGTCATGTGCGTGGACATGTTCGAGGGGGGCACTTAGCTAAGATCACCAGAGGCTGCATTTACATGAATAAGGGGAATGCTGCTTCCCAGCCTGCACTGCTCCTGGGTTTTTTCCAGTGAGTATACTTAGCCCAAGGCCTCATGGCTTGTGGTTTGGAAAGGCAGGGTCTTTCTCTTTGTTTTGTTTGTTTTCTGGGATAGCTGGATCTGAAATTTCCTCTATGCAGTTCAGGCTTTATCCTCAAATTCTGTTTTGTTTCATGAAAATTAAAAAAGGATGCTGTTAACAAGAGCATTGCAGGCTGCTTTTTTCTGTCTGACTCTGATTCCCCCCTAAGCTTGTATCCTGCTGCCTGTAGAAAGTTACGGAAGTGATTCTAGATGGTTGTCTAGAAACCTGAGGACTTCGAGGTGCAGGTTTCTTGCCAAATCGAGACCATCCTGGCAGCTGGCCTTGCTTAGGAGTCTGTCAATGAGATGTGGGTGAAAACTGGGTTTTTTGTTTACCTTTCCTTGTGAGCCTTTTGCAGTGGTTCTGGGTCATTTCAGGAGACCCAAGCTTGGATTAATTAGGTTTACTCCTGAGAAGCAGGACTGCAGAGGAATGCTGCCATGGAAAGTAAATACCAGAATTAGGGGGATGGAACATAAAAGAGCTGGAGGCAAAGGGAAACCTCTGGATGGCACACCATATCACAGGCATGGCCTTCGGGAGGCATCTTCCTTCGAGAAGGGAGTCTGGTTTCCCTTAGCACTGGAGATGCAGGGGGTGCTGCAGCTGGATCCCTCTGTGGTGGGATCCAAGAGGTCTGCATGCAGTACCAGAGCATCCTGTAAAGAAGGGAGCAGGGATCCAGCAGGTCCTGGAAAACAGAGTCAGCCCAGTTAATCAGAGGTATACGCAAGTATGAAGAAGAGAACCAGGAAGAGTCTTTCGGATTTCTGGCAGAAAACAGAATGTCTTACAGCATGGGTGGTGGTGTCATCCTTCTTCCTTCCTGTGGTTAGTTAGCACCTCGGAAGGGAGGGATTCTGATTTCTGAGCTGGGGCAACCAGAGGGTTGGACTTGGAGCTCAGAGCAGGGGCTGAGAAGGTGGTATTTGCTCCAGCAAGAGCTGACCTGAGAAAGAAAATCTTACGGTTTTTATTTTATTTATTTTGTTTTATTTACTGATTTTTATTAGCATGGGCAATACACTCCAATGGTTCAAAAATTAAGGGTTCATAAAGGTATATGCAGCAAAAAGTCCCCTTCCAGGCCCCCCAAGCCCACCGTCAGGAACCACTGAGATCAGTTTGTTTGTATCCTCCCAGAGTTAAGCACGGACAAGCAAATTTATGTGGAGAGATACACACACACACACACACACACACATTCTCTCCCTCATTTTTTGTACACATGCACACTACTCTAGACCTCCTAATTTATTTATTATTTTTTAAGATTTTATTTATTTATTTGACAGACAGAGAGCACAAGCAGGAGAAGCAGCAGGGAGAGGAAGAAGCAGACTCCCCGCTGACCAAGGAGCCCAATGTGGGGCTCGATCCCAGGACCCTGAGATCATGACCTGAGCCAAAGGCAGATGCTTAATCGGCTGAGCCACTCAGGCACCCCTAGACCTTCTAATTTAGCACTTTGGGAGTTTATTTCATACCAAGTACATTTTTTAAAAAACGTATTTATATTTATATCTGCATATTATTTCATTATCTGACTGTACCCTAATTTGTTTGATCTATCTTCTTTTGATGGACATGTGATTTCCAAGTCTTTGTAATTACAAAGAACGCCTCTGTGCACCTGAAATTTTGACAGATATTTCCACGTTGTCCTGTGGAGCATAGAGATTATGTACCCATCAGTGGTGTGTAAATGCCAGCCCAGTATTAAACTGAGCATGAAGAAAGAGAAAGAAAAAGAACTAAGTAAAATTGTGAGCAAGTTTAACATGTAGGAAGGGGTAGGGAAGACCATGATTATGGGAGGTGCCCAATGGTTTCACATAGAAAAGAACCGTAAAGAAGAACTTTGATGGTTAGCGAAGCAGGAGTAATAAAGCCAGTTGAGGGTACAACACAGAGTGGCAATTAGAACCTCAGAAATGTCACCTGGAATTTATAATGCAGGACCCAAGAATGGGACACAGCTACAAAAGGGTCTGCCCTATGGGGGAGAAACAGACCTGTTAAGAGGGGAGGTGGGCCAGCCCTGGAGAGAAAGAAGTCTAAAAAATGCTGAGCCTGAGGAGGGACGCCCTGGAGCATAACACATGGGTCGGGAGAGTGAGAAGGCAGTGTCCCAGAAGTGTTGGGGTGCACCACATAGTCTCCCTGAGCCGAGGAGGAAGATAGGTGCACCCTGATACAGATCCCCAGACACATGGAGATGGGCAGGGGGCGGTGGTGGAGGGGGGCAGCTGTTTGCCTAGTTCCCAAAAATCTCCTCCAGCTAAACACTTAAGTATTGGCGAGGTTGGCTTTTGGTGCCCAAGCCTTTGCTTCTTTCTACCCAGGATGCTGGGAAGCTGCTGCTCGGGCTGTATGTTGCAGCAAAGGAGAGACTAGTTTATGAGGGCGCAGTGTCGGGTGCCTTGAGAGAGAGCGGCCGTTGTGCTGTGAGTCCATGAAATCGCGGGAGGGAGAGCCAGGCATAGACACACGTGCACCGCGGGCTTTGGCAAATCAGACCTTTGAAAGTTCAGACATAACACAGAAGATGATTCAAGAATATTGACTTTAAAAATAATGTGATTTCTGACTGCAGTCTCACAAATAATACCCACGAAAGGAGAAGCTTAGAGGCACGCAGGGAGAAACTAGTTTTCAAAGGGGCTCGTATAAAAGCTAGAAAGGACCAGACAGAGTGCACCTGCATGAGCAGCACCAGCAAGGGCAAGCCCCAAACAAAAGGAGGGTGCCAAGGATGGGAAAGAGACTTTTTGTTAAAGTTATGTTCTCCCGAAGAAGATCAAAGAGAGAATGGGCTCAATTCTCCCGATGCCTCTGGTGCAAAGAACTTAGGGCAGCGGTCCCCAAACTGCTTGCTGTAAATGAATTTTAAGGTATCAGGGAAATCGGTTGAGTTGCTAGCAAACTGGAAATGAACCATTATCTGCCTGCCCCTCCCTCCCCGCAATGGCAAAGTTAACCTAGGTTCTGTGACATTTAGTCTGTTGAGGCTGGAGTTGACCCTATGATGGTTTGTGGGAGGCTAGGAGATGAAGTAGGGATTGTGTTTGTTAAGAGCGAGTTACATCAGCTTGACCTTGCGTGTTGGGCCAGGAAGGCATCGTGTAGGATAGACAGGGTAAACGCACACTTTGAGAGGCATTGCACACACACTGCTCAGGGAGTCTTGTGGGTGAGCTGGAGGAAAATAGGATGGATGCTAAGATAGGTACCCAGGTGATAATAGCACCTAGAGACTATCTCTAGGAGGGTTTATTATAGAGGGTGATAGTCCTCTGCCCTCAGCCCTCCTGCCTATTTAACATTTTTAATGTATACTGTGGAAGCTGATCTAGAAGGTCTTGAAGCTCTGATGATGTGAAGCCAAAGAAAAGTCAACTGGATCAGCTGACATTGGGATTCATAAAAACCTGCATAGACTGGAGCAATCGCTAGGTGGGCGGAAAAGGGTAAAAGAGGTCAGAAGAACCCAAGTCATCGAAAATCACTAACGGTAGGGAAAGAAACACTTCGCTTGAAGACAGGAATATGCCTGTGATTTGACCAGGAAGAGGACCCTGAGGAAGAGAGGTGCCCCTCGTGGTGGAGACAGAGCTTGTCTGCCAGGAGGCAGGGGGCAGGAATGAATGGGGTGATGAAATCAGACAGCAGGTCTAGACTCTTCATTTGAGAGTCTTAATAATAGAGGGAACAAAAGAAGAAAGAGGGCAGTGAAATTCTAGAAGCTTCTATAAGAGAGACAAGCAGGTCTAAAGACAAGAGCAGGGCCAGTGCACAAGGGACTAAATAAAGATTCTGGAAAAGAGTGGCCAATAAGGTGAGCATGCCGGGGAGTGCAGAGCCACTGGGCCTTTTTTGTCCACAATCAATATCATGGGCCTTAACTGTGTCCCATGACTGTTAGGTGTTTTCCGTTGCTCTCCCAGTTCCTTTCCTATGGCTCGAACACTTGGCAAAGGAGAAGTTGGGGTCGGGGGGAGGCGAACTCACATCTATCAGGTGCACCCTGTGTGCCAGGCCCCGTGCCAGGTGCTTCACCTAGGGCTCACTTGATTAACCCCTCACGGTAACCCTCTGAGAGAGACTCTCGTTTTCACAGAAGTGAAAATGAGTCTGCATGAGTCTTCAGCCTGCACACTCGCCTGCGTCATGCCCGTGCTCACCGTGGCCTAGCTGCCCATAACAGGCTGACCTCCCTCTTTGGGGAGGTAAAGGCTCATCATTACCTTGAGGGATTGCTTTTGGCTCCATCCTTGATTAACCTGCCATCCTTCCTTCTGCCCCAGGGCTCTTGGTTAGAGGGTTAGATGTAAAATTTTTTTAAAAATTACCTCCATGCTAATGAATCGCCAGGTGCATCTACCCCCTCCTTAGTATTGCTTTTATCCACACCTACCTTTCCTCTTCTCATGCCTCATAGTGACCATTCTAAATCTGTGCCCCCTGTTTCACTGCTGTGTCCTTTGAGAAAGCAACCTTGCCTGCTTTACAGAGATCAAGGCCATTGGGAAGATCTCCTTCACCTTGCTGTTGCTCGTCTAAAGACTGCCTGGACCCTCAGCATTCCCTTTGTGCTTAGCAAATACCCAAACTGGGCTGCTAATTCCAGCACCTTTCCTCCCTCTTAATTCCTCCTGTCCAGCTTCTTGGTCCTCATAGTAGTCTTGGAACCTACCTGCTAAGTGGTTAAAGTACCAAAAGACTTTGAGACTTCTCAGAAGAAAAAGCATGAACAAACTGAAGGTAGACCACCTTTCCCCATTGACCACCTCCCAGTGGTGGCCAAGTCCATGGGCAGTAGAGACAGAGCTGGCCTCTGATGCCTAGTGGCTCAGGCTAGTCAGGCGGGAATCCTCTAGCTCTGTCAGGCATATGTCCTAAGTCAGCAAGGGGTCTGGAAGCCAGTGGCACATGGAGAACAGGCCAAGTCAGAGCCCAGTGTCTGCACTGGGACTGTGGATAAGAACGCAGAGGGCAGGTGTGGCCCCAGCCCATTGGCGCCTGGCCCATCAGGGTGCAGGGACCAGTAACTGTGGGGCTGGGTGGAGGTCTGAGCTCCAGGGCACTGAAGCCCATAAGGGTCACCTTGATTGCTCAGCCCAGTCTCTGGTCTTGGTAGGAAGGTGCCTTGTTCGACAGACGGTCCTGGGGGAAGACAACCGGAGCTGTGTGGGGACCAGTTGAGGGGGGCTGGCTCACAGGGAGAGTGGCTACGGGGCCAGGGGCCTGCTTCTGCCGGCCAAGACTGCAGCGCAGCCCTCGGTCCAAATGGCACCAGCAGAGAGGAGAGCAGGTGCGTCAGCTTGGTGCCCTCTCAGCCCCGAACTGCCACTCACACCCCGTTTCCCGTCTACACTGGAGAAGGGGATTTACAAAACAAGGTATGGGTGGGAGTTGTTCTTCTTAGACACCATTGTCATTGGTGAGGATGGACAATTTCCTTCTAGCACACCTGGGCGGTTCCCATGGTGCCCGCGGCAGACCCCAGTACCAGACGCCGGTGCTTAGAGTATCAATTAAGGGGGGCGGGGAGACCTAAGCAGTTTCATTGGCTGCCACCCCATCCACCCAGGTCTCTGCTCTGTTGCCAAGTGTTTCCTTAAGTCCACATCTCCGTGCCAGAGGCAGCTCATAGCTTCCCGCAAACTCTCAGGGTTCTTGCTGCCAGAAGTGGGACCATCATCTACCACGTTACCCAGGCTCATGGCTCGCTTTCTCCTTTACTCCCACCCCTGGGCAAGGAGTCCGGCATGTGCCTGCTTGACATCACGTAGACTCATGCCATCCCTTCCTCTTGACCCCAGCAGAACTAGGCCCTCTACTCCCTGGAATCCCTGTGTTTTCTGGGTGGTGGCCCTTTCAGCCTGTCGTGATGACTTGTGTGTCTCTCCCCACTCACCTGTGAGCACCTAGTTACTGTGGCCGTGGGCATCTGCACGGTGCCTAAGTATCTATGGGGCAGAAAAGGGAGAGCCCGGTAGAGCTGCTAGCAAGTGCAATTCACAGTTGAGTAGCTATGAAGTCCGGGGATTGCAGTTATTTTTTAAAATTGCCATAAAAGGCCAAAATGTTCTTGAGGCTACAAAGGAGTCTGGTTTGGAGTGGGAGGTGAAGGAGTAAGGTTTGGTATAGGGTGTGAGGGAGAGTTTAGGTGGCCGTGTTAGCATCGTAAGTGTGGTGTGTGCTTGTGGGGGTGGGGCTGGCACCTGTAGCGTGTGTAAGAGGGGACGGGTCTGCATGCATGCCCCTCTCTGCTGTGGCCAGGCCCTGTGCCTCAGTGTTGGCACGCAAGTGTGGCCCCCCAGTGGGGCACTATGGAGCTGCTGGGGGGTTGTTCAAGCTGCAAGACAGCCCCGTTGATGGGACAGGTCTCAGGAAAAATGCCATGTCTTTTGGTTCCTGTGCAGAAAGTGGGTGGTCACCCCTGGGGGCCACCTGCTGCTCGCCCTCTGCATGCTTCCTTCTTTCTGGGTCGCTCTGGTGAGGAGCTTTGTGTCTGAGAGCTGACTGACCCTGAGTGCCTTTTCTCCTTTCTCTTCCTTCCTACAGTCAGTTCTGAATGTGATCAGTGAGCTGCAGGAGCAGATGTGTAGGCTGCAGCTGGACATCCACAGGCAGATCCAAGAGCGCCTCTTACTCAGTAGGGGCTACCCAGAGGAGGTGGCGCCCGGTGACGGTGCTGCCGAGCCCCCGCCCTGCAGCCAGGATTGTGCCTGTTGGGAGGGGTCACCTGTAGGAACCACACTTAAGTATATCAGAGCATGTGGGGGGGGGGGCATTTCATGGATGGAGGGGCTGGGGTTTCTCCTAACCACAAGTGCGTGCAGTGGCTTAACATGGCTTTGTTGTTACCTCTGGGCTGAGCTCTGTGACCCTCACTGACCAGGGTCTGAGCAGGTGAGGCCAACCCTCGGACAGGTGGTGGCACTCGTCTTCCTTGGCTGGGAATGAGGTGTGTCAGATGCCCTGAGGGATGGGGCATTCATGCCAAAGGAAACCTCCAGAGTCCCCTTCCCAGGTGTCATTCAGATACCAGTTCTCCTCCTGGGCTGGGAGATTGATTAAAGTTCCAATTTTTTAAAGATTTTGTTTATTTGAGAGTGAGAGAGAGAGAGAGCACAAGCAGGGTTTGGGTGGGGGGAGAGTCAGAGGGAGAAGCAGGTCCCCTGCTGAGCAGGGAGCCTGATACAGGGCTGGAGCCTGATACAGGGCTTGATCCCAGGACCCTGGGATCATGACTTGAGCTGAAGGCAAATGCTTAACTGACTAAGCCACCCAGGCACCCCAGGATTTTTTTTTTTTTAAGAAAACATAGCATCATGAAAGAATCCTTTCAAGTTTATTTTTAAAGAAGTTGATCCGCAGTGAGAAAATAGAACACAAGTTTCCATTTGCTGTGACAGTGAGGTCATGATCTGAATGTCTAGGAAAAATTTCCCACATAATCACATTAGAGGGCTTTCACAACCTCTGGGCCCTCTGGGGTGTATCTGACTGATGTCCTGGACTTGGCCCTCCCACTGGTGAGACTGGGTCCCGTGTACCCTGGCTGGGCCTGGTGATAGAAGCTGCATGGAGATCACCTGTGCCCCCAAGGCCTGCTGTCGAAGAGGACTTGAAAGCCTGAGGGAAGGTCAACGTCACAGTAGCCCTGAGTACTGCAGAGGGTCTGCCTCGGCTCTGTGGGAAGTTACCACGATCCATACTCAACTGTGGAACATGTGGAAACTCTACCCAGACTCAGGCATTAGGGGAGGAGCTTGGGGGCAGGGGGATTGAGGTTGGGGGGAGATTTCCTCCTACATTAAATAAAATGATAAGAGGGGAAAAAAATGAGAGTCCAGATATAAGTGTGCATTTGGATAGGGAAGTGCTGAGAAGGTTCTGGGCCTGCCCCATGTTGAGTGGGTCACCCCAGAAAGATGTCTAAAAGAGGCTAAAATTTGCACTAGTGTTTATAGCCGCTGATGGGCAGCAGACAACCTAGAAAGAGGAGGATGTGCCGAAGAGGTCACCAGAGCCTGGCCGTGTCGTGCTCTATGTCCCCTGGAGGCGGCCTCTCAGGCAGGGCCAGAAATGTGCTCCCCAAACCATCCTGGATCAGCTGCAAGTCCCACCAGGCCTTAAAGTCTAATGCTGCAGGTCATGGGTGCAATGATTTTAGCTTGGAAGACATTTTTTTAAAAGGGCATCAACAAATGTTTTCCTTAGCTGTAAGAAAATCTTGATGAATTACCCTACAAAATTCAAGGGTAAGCAGTGTAACTTTTAGGCGGATGGTCTCAGCTCTAGGCCAGTTAAATGCTGAACTGAATTTCACATGTTCGTTCATCAGGAAGTAATGCATACTTACTGTGTGCCAGAAAGGAGCAACACAGAACACAGACTTGGAGTTAGCCAACTCCTCAAGGAGTTCACGGCTTCGGGGGAGAACTAGCCCTTAGCAAGCCTACCAGTAAATGTCCGATTGCAAATGATGTAGGAGAGTTCCAGGGTGCCCCGTGGGAGTGTAGCCAGGGGGCCTGATGAAGTGTGGAGGCCTGAAGGATCGGCGGGGATTAACCCAGCAGACAGCTCCAGACAAGAGGGAGCCGTGTGTATGAAGGCCCACGTCGAAAGGGGAACTAAAAAGTAGCCAGTGTGGCTGGTGCGTCACCGGGGGGAGGGTAATTCAGGCTGGGCAGTGCTGGCAAGAGCTTATGAGTTTTGAGGAGCAGGGGAATGCCAGGATCAGAGGTGTGCTTTCATCGTGTTGTTCCCCTGGGTGCTATGGGGGTCAGGGGCTCCAAGAAGGACAAGATGACAGGAGCAGGCCCTGGAGAGACTGCCTGGGCTGTGGACAAGAGCTGCTAGGTCAGAGTTGGGGAGAAAGGAGAGATTCCTTTCCCTGGAGGTAGAATTAGCAAGGCTTGGGGATGCATTAATCAGTGAGGGAGAGCAAGGTGCCAAGGATGGGCCCCAGGTTTCTGGCACAGGCGGGTAGGTGTATGGAGATGCCATTTAGTGGCACGGGAATGTCTACAAGGGGGAATTAAGTGTTCCATCTGGGCCACGACCGTCGTGAGATGCCTGCGTGGAGGTGTTAAGTAGGGAGTCTCTGGAAATCTGGAGTTCAGAAAGTCTGGAAGTGATGACTTTCAGGCTAACTTTTCTGATAGGAACCAGTCAGCAGGACCAATTGTCCGTTAAAGGAGCCTTGGTTTGGGACAAGGGTACTTAACAGTGTCATCTTTGCTAAAGGGGTAGTTTGGAGAGCAAGGGCCCTGTAGTCAGAAGAAACAGACTTGATTCACCATGGGCAAGTTGTTCAACGATCCCTTCCTCATTCAGCAACCTTCAGTTGCTCCCTACTGGCCAAAGAATGGCATCCAAGCTCCTTATAGCCTCATCCAGAGCCTTCCCAGTAGGGCCTCACCTTATCTCTCTGGCCTCACTTCCCACTGCATGCCACCCATCCTCTGCCCCAGTCCAACAGCCCATCTCCCTTTCTGCCTCCTGCGTCTGCCTTCTGCTGGGATGCCTTCTCCCTCCTTCCTTTCTTCAAGTGGACCCATTCCCCTGCCCTGGAATGCTCAGACTGGCTCTATATTTGGCATTTGGCCTCTTAGTGTTTTCTGTCCTGTTGGTTATCCCTTCCTCTCTGGAGCCTTCCAGGGTCACACGCCCCCCTTCCAGGTTCCTCGACCTCCCAGCACAGAGAGATGCTCCCACCTAGCCTGCTTCCTGCTACTTTGTGTGAAGCTGCCTCATTTTTGCATCTTTGTTGCTCTCGCTCACACATCCTACCTGTCCTGGCCCCCACACCCTTGTGCATGATCTGGGCACACCCCACAGAGGACATGGATGTCAGAAAGGGACAGGCAGAGCAGGTTCTAAAAATAAGAACGTTTTCTCTTCCTGTGCCTGAAACTCCCTGGCTTCTGTTTTCTAATGGCCCAAACAGCTTTTCCTGAAACAGGACTATGGTTCAAGATTCGAACTGCAGTGCGGAGCATGACGCAGGTGCTCCTGCCCTTGGCATCCTCTGCATGAACCTAACCAGGGTTGTAGGTCCAGGGACTGTCGTGCTCTGTCACCATCAGAACTCTGTTTTTCTCCCTCATCCTTCTAGGAGTTACTGCAAGAGCTCAAGCACCTCAAAATCAAGGTGGAAGAGTTGGAGAATGAACGGAATCAGTATGAGTGGAAGCTGAAGGCCACTAAGGTACGAGGTGGTTCTGATGCTTTCAGAGAGTCGCTGAGGTCCACTGGGGAGGGTCTGTGTTCAAGCTCGGGGTTTGCCAAAGCCTGAGCTGGAAACACGCAGATTGACCCTAATGTGCACACACAGACAGCTTTGATCCAGAAGGCTCTTCACATAGGGAGAGCCCCCTGGGATTAGGCGCTGCTGGAGTAGCTGAGTCTCCTTCCTCTTGCTGTGCTCCATAGCACCCCTAGGCTGGCGTGGGACCAGGAAGGGGCTGTGAGCAAGTGAGAAGTCTTAAGGCAGATGAACGCCAATGTTATACTGGCTGCATCATTTTAAAAGTAGCAGTCCCCTTAACACTGTTTTTAAGTAATGTTTTTAAAGTAGACATGCTTTATTTTTAGCCTTGAATGCGTATTTTATATATATATAAATATACTTTATTGTTTTAACTAAGTCATGTTTCTATTGAACTGGGGGGTGGGGGGAAGAAACAGCCTTGGAGAAGCATTCCTGGGCGAGGGAGCCTCTGAACGCACATCTAGTATTTCACTAAGGTCTCTGCAGCGCCACCCAGAGGTGTTACCAGATTTTCATGTTTACTTCTTACTAGAGTTTTAAAAAATCCTTAAGAATATTCTTCACTTCTAGTTTGTAATTTTATTTTTTTCTGTAAGTTAACTTTTAATGACCATAAAAACAGTACTCATTATAGGGGATTTTTAAGTCATAAAAAATGAATAAAGATCACTTCTTCCCCCCCACCCCCGCCCCAGGAGCTACCATTTTTAGTATTTCCTTCTAGGAATTTCTCTTTGTGTCATGCTGTTAAAATTCTGAACATGATACTGAGATGTCTGCATAACCTGTTGTACAGAATGATTTTCTTCACCATTGTACGGATGAGGAAGCTGAGGCACAGAGCAGCTGAGTAACTTTCCCAAAATCTTACCAAGTCAGCACCAAACCCGCTTATCTACAGCCCTATTTTTATCTAAGGGTATCCTCGTATGTACGGTGCTTCCATTACTGTTCCAGGAGCAGTGGTTTTCTCAAAGAGCTCAGAACTTTCCGTCACAGGGTTCCACTCAAGCGAGTCCTGTCTCCGAGACGCCTCCGAAGTTGTACACATCGCCCATTAGGAAACCAGATGACTCTTCTTAGATCGCCAAAGCTCTTTGCCTTGACATATAGACCTTTGAGATACGACAGGTTATTTAGTAACTCCCAGGTGTGGGGCACCCTCCCGCGTGCCGGAACGCATCAAGTCTTTACCCGCTTTTTCTCGTTTTATCCATAAAATAAGCTAGTGAGGTCTATGAGTTTACTATCCTCATTTTAGTGGTAAGAAAACCAAGGCTCAGAGTGGCCATGATGAGGTTCCAGTCTGGATCTGTGTCATTCCAAAAACCACGCTCTTTTCCCTGTAAAATCCTGATTCCCTATGGTAAAAACCTGTACCGCTCTTGAAAGTTCTCTTCAGTTATCTGTGTAAAGCTTGTCAGTCCCTGCAGGCCATTCATTTTCCAGTGCAGCAGCAGCAGGGCATGCTCCCTGGGCTTAACGAGGCCGAGGATTTGCAGAGAGCTGGGGCGCCCCTCTGCCTGGCGCCAGTTTGCATGCCTTTGCCTTGGATCTCTTGCCACACAGCTGCGGCCTCAGCGGCCGTGGCAGGAGCATCCTTTGCCCTCGTAGTCAGGTAGAGAGCCTGTGGGCTGTTGTGGACTAGACTCCCCAGCTATGGGGACACCTGTCATTTCTGGCCCGTTCTGTGGAAATTGACACATGGGAGGTTGGGCCCAGGCACTTAATCTGTAGGGTTTTAAGTGATGACCTCCCCCAGAGGCAGGCCTCTGAGAGAAGAGACCTCCTTGTGCCAGGTGCTGGGCTCTGCTTCCGTGGGCCCACATCACTGACGTTCACCCTGGGTCCCACAGACGAGCACTGGGCATCTGGGCATCCAGATTCCTAACAGAGACCAGCTCTCACTCTGACTGCAAAGAAAGAGGAAAATGGTTGTGGGAGGTACAAGAAGGATTAGGAAACTGTCTTCTAAGAATAGTATGGTCCTTGTAGGAATGAGAGGAGTTTGGGACTGCAGGTCTCAAGGCTGAGGTTTTCAGAAGCCACTGACCCCGTTAGTGGTCAGCCATGGGCAGCGAGGCCCTCAGTGAGCTGTGGAAAGCTGCCGCGTGGCTGTGGGTCTCAGAAAGCCGTTTGACGTAGCGGGGCTTGGCTCCCTGGCCTCTGTGGGTCGGTACCACCGAGCAGAGGGGCAGTGCTCCATAGGACACTTTGGAGTAAGGAGATCCTACCTCCTTGTTCTTTACATGGTCATCTCTTTCCCATTTGGGGGATATCAGGGAAGGTTTACTCAGGGACCCTGAAGTGGGCTCAGGGAGCCCCTGCCCCCTAATAGTGGCCCCCATGTGTGCTAGTAACTCTGAAGCATGCAGGCCGCAGTGGGTAGCAGTCGGCTGTAGCAGTCGGCTTCGGAGCAGGTGGGGTTTGCATCCTGGGCACTGGTCCTGGTGTCTACCCAGAAGCAACATGCAGGGATATTGCTTCTTCCCGTGGTTTCCTGTGAGGAGTGAGTGAGGTTTGATGTAAGAAATCAGCGAGCACAGGGGCAGAGTGGGCGCTCCGTCAGAGTGTCCTGAAACCGAACGCAAGGCCTGTTGGGCAGAGGGGCCACCAACAGGCTCAACAGGCTCAGGGCTCGTCTGGTTACTTGAAATTGTTCGAGGTTAACTCCGGCCTATGTAGGGAAGGACGGCCCACTGCGTAACCTTGAGGCATGATGGGGGATGTGGCTGGGCTCCCCCACAGGAAGGGATGGCCAGAGGACAGGGCTCTGCTGTGTGTTGACAGGCTCCGGAGTTAGTCCTCACCCCCTTTCTTTGGTTGGATACTCAGAGAACTAGCTGGTTATCCACAAGGAAAGGAATATGATGAGAGGAGCCACAGTATCTCCTTGATTGGAGCATCTAGTGTCTACCAAGCATTAGGCTAATTTGTCCGTGACCATTATCTTACTTACTCTTCACCACAGCCCTATGAGGTAAATGCTATTTTCCCCGTTTCATAGATGAGGCAAGACTCGGAAAGGTTAACTTGCCTAAGATCATCCAACCAGGAAATGAGAGAATCCGAGTTTGGCTCCAAAGCCATTGTGCTCCGTAGGATGGGACCAACACAGTTCTGATCTTCTCATGAGTATGAGAAGGCGTGGACAATCACACCTACTGTTCTGTGTGAAATTTAACCTGCTCTGCTTAGTAGAGATGTGGGAACCACCCACTACAACGGTCCATGTACGTCTGTGTATGAATGTATGTATGCGGGTTTGTGGCTGTACTTACATGCTTTATTTGCAACAGTGTATCTGCTCAGCATATCTAGTATTTCACTAAGAAATGAAATGGGCATGAGGGTGAGCATGCGCAGGTGCCTGGAGGCTGGGCAGGGGCCCTGCCTATGCATGATGGGTGGGATAGTACTTGCAGGAGGAACTCTTGGCTTACTCCTTGTCTACCAGTAGTGGTTTGATTTCCACTATCCTTCCTGTACGGGCTGGGAAAATGAAAGATGCGTGCACTTGTCACAGTGATGTACATACATGCTATTGAATGAATCTCTCGGGAGAAGGAAGACCACAGCCAGAAAGAGAATATCCATCAGCAGCCCTCCCATTGCACACCATCCCAGCTTGTCAGGCCTCCGGGAGGATTGGGACTCAGAGGGCAGGGAAGGGGAAGAGCCTGGTCAGGAAGGAGGATGCAGGTGACCAGCCCAAGCTGTGGGCAGGGCCAGATTGACCAGGAAAAATGAGTGCCTTGGGCAGAGCTCCCTGTTGTGGGGAGGGCAGTAAGCGCCTCCCACTGCCCATCCCTGACACCTCTGCTCCTGACTTCCCGCAGGTTCTAGGACCCATTGGTCCTGGGCTGTGAATGACTTGAGGTCTCCATCACAGTCTGGTAGTCCCTCTGAGCTCCCGGGGATCTCTGTTGCTCTTTCAGGCTGAGGTCGCCCAGCTGCAAGAGCAGGTGGCCCTGAAGGATGCAGAAATTGAGCGTCTGCACAGCCAGCTCTCCCGGACTGCAGCCCTCCACAGTGACCATGCAGAGAAAGGTAACCGGCTAGGCTATGATAGGATGTGCTTGCCCCTGGGCCCCAAGCATGTGTGTCCATGAGTGCATATGTGTATGCCTGTGTGGGTAGGCATGCTGATGTGCGCGTGTGTCCTGTGTGTGTAAACATGTCCTAGTGAACAGATGCACATGGGTGTGTGTGCGCATGCGTGTGCATGAACGGGCCTATAAAGCACAGCTCTGTTGTAGACTCATTGCCATGAACTTCTCACATGTAGTCTGGTCACTGAGCTTTGTGCAGCTACCTCTGGAGCTCTTCTTTCACTTGGTTGAAAGGACTTGTTTTGTGTCATCCCCACAGGGGAGGCTTTAGTGATTCACTCACTTAATGAATGTCCGCCTGATACTCATACAAGGCCCTGAGGTCACAGAAACAAAGCAGTTATTTTTCATCCTTTAGATCTCAACTTCAGTGTTACCCCTCAGAAAGACCTATTCTGGCCACCCTACCTCAAGGAGGTGGCCCTCCCCCCCAGTCCTATTTTTCTCTAACTTGGCATTCTTCTTATTTCCGTCCTAGCACTTAACATGTATCAGGGCTGCATTGGGGGAAGTCTCTTGGTGTAGCCTGTTGTCCTCACTGTGGGGCCACGCCTGTGTCTATTCTCTTCAAGACCAGATCCCACAGAGCTTCACACAGCATTCAGCCGTGGTAGGCTCCTAAGAAATACTGAGTAAATGAAAGGATGGTGAATTGACCGTGATAAGTTAAAGTCTGCTGATTAAAAAGGGGAGGATGAATCTTCAAATCCTCTTATTTATACCTGTTTAATATCTACAGCTCTTCACCTGGTGTACAAAATGATCACACACCTTCCGACTTCTCCTCCTAACCCCAGGCTACAGAACAATGCTGGAGGAGGTTCTGTAGCCCTGGAGATTGGCCCCACTGCCAGGTCCCCAGTCAGCCTTAGCGCTGCTTCGCTTAGGTCCCTGGCTGGGGTGGGGAAGCCATGCAGCCCTGAAGGAATGACTCAGGCTAGAGAAGGAAATTAGTGGCCCATATGTTCATCCCTCCCCCAGCCTTCCTCAGTGTCTTCCGAAGCCTTTGAGCGCATCCCCTACCTGCCAAGGCTCAAGGTGGAGCCTGGGGCCCCCTAAGATAGCCTAGCGTCTCTGTGGTGCTTAACCTGAACAGAATGCTTTCTGTGCCCTGACTCTAGGCCAGGCAGCCTTCCCCTGCCACCCTATGCTTCTCTACAGTCCAGGCCTTCTAGTCCATCATCAAATAACTCTTGGAGCTGGTCCTTTGAATATTTGCTGCTCAAGTTGGGTTCTGCCCAAAGCACTGAGGTTTGCCAGTCTTCACATGGAGCTTACCACCCTCCTCCCACAAATGGGAGAGCTGCAGAGCTGATCTTGAGCTGCCAAGAGCCTAAGATAGTGAGCAGGCACTCTGTACTTGGCTCTGAAAATGAATCCCTATGCCTATTTACACAAAGTCCATAAATTTACCCTTCCTCTTCTTGTTGTAAGTGGGATGCCTGTACTTTGGTTCCTTTGTCTCCTGCGCTTTGCTTGCAGTAATCAGTTTAGGAATGGGGATAGGTCCTTGTTTTGAAACTCCAGCTATGTGACAGTCCCTAGGCCTAAATATTTAGAATGACCTTCAGCTCCTTTAGGCACTGGCCTTTGGCCCTGCAGACCAGTTGGGGAAGAAATCAAGAGTCCCTGTTTGGCCCAGAGTGAGAGCAGGCCATGGGTTGTCCACCACAGATGGACACAGGTACCTTGGCCCACAGGGAAATTCTATACGTTTATGAAATAAGATAGTTTTCCTTAACTGTAGAGTTTGTTTTAATATATTTATAGATGTGTCTAAACATTTGTTAGTCAGTTCTGACTATACCCTTTTAAATTAAGCCAAGTACCCAGATCTTTTACATAATCATTCTTTTCTCATCTTCATTCAGCTGTAGACTTTTTTTTTCTTCTTATTTTAAATTCACCTTTGCTACAATCCATGGGACTGTATTTCTCCAAAACTAGTTGGCAGCCCAGGTGCATGCCCACTGAAGTAATCAGTGATAAATGTCTGTATTCTTCAGAGATGTTGATTTTGAAAGATTTTGGGGTTCTTCTGTGTCACCTTTGAGTAAATGGTATTTTGATTTTTCCCCACTAATGTCTATAAAGAGAAGATAAAATACTAAGCTCATTCATTCGTTTAGCAGTCCAACAAATGTTTAATGAGACTGACGATTGCTGGACATCATCACAGGCTCTTAAAGAAGTAAAAGAGCCCGTGTGCGATTTATTCACAAGGAAAGTGTCAGCACTTAGCATGTAGGGATGGCTATCTGTGTTTACATAATTCTTCCTATACCTAAATTCTTTTAGACCAAGAAATTCAACGTCTGAAAATGGGGATGGAAACTTTGCTTGTTGCCAATGAGGATAAGGTAAGGGCAGCCCTGTTCTTCCTCTGCTGACATCTCCGGCTGTTCGGTCCCTACTGGTCTCTGATATTCTGGGCAGGGCCATGCCCAACAGGCCACTGACCCAGGGCTGTGTCAGGAGAATGGCTTCTGCCTCTTAGAGACTGAGCCTCAGCCACCTGTTTTTGGCCTTGATGCCTGGGAACTTGCCTAAGTGAAATCTCCCAGAGGCAGATTAAAGTAGTACCTGTTTGTGCTGGTGTGGGGAAAAAAAATACCACCACGGTTATTGCCAACATCATAACTGCTGTTTAGGCTCCTGGAAAAACTTGACAACAGTGCACCAGTCTCCTATGTGCACAGTCTGGTGGTAGACTCATCACGGAGACACTAGGCAACATGTGATGTGCTTAACCTCCTGCCTTCTGTCCTTCACATCTGATTCCTGCATAATCCTAGAGTAGCCTTTTCTTTAACTAGAGAGCACCTACCTGGGACAAACATCAGCTCTGAGGACCACAGCCCTGCATCTTATAGATGAGACTGAGATTCAGTGTACTTGAGGAGTTTTGTCCAAGGTCAGGTAACAGTAGGTATTGGAGCCAGGGTTCACCCCCTAGGCTGTCTAATGCCAAAATCTGTGTGGCCTCCCAAGCCCCCAGACCTTGGCTGAAAGAAATAATCTCCTCTGGGAATTCTATCTGTCTCGAAAGGAATCTCAGACTCCCCAGGAACAGGTGAGGGTACTGGATACACACGCCAGCTTTATTTTAATCTTTCTTTGTGTGTAACTCCAGAGGACAATAGTTGAACCGGGAGACAGATTTCTAAGGCTACCTCAGGAGGGTAGGGAGATAGTGAGCTTCCTGATCCAGAAATGTGTTCCTTAGGTTCCATGTAGCATCTCTTCTCAGTGTGCCCAGAACATAGTGTGGGCCCCACATGAAATCCTCGGAAGAGCCAGCAGTGGTGTTCATGTATAGTGTGTTCTCACTGTGACAGGACCGTCGGATAGAGGAGCTCACAGGGCTGCTAAACCAGTACCGACAGGTGAAGGAGAGGATGATGGCAACTCAAGGTGAGGGCAAGGAGGGTTCTGCCGTTTTCTCCCAGAGGTATTCCATTGACTGCATTAAACCCAGGGGCATTTCACCAGAAGGTTCTTCATCTTCATTTGGAGAAGATCCTCTGCTGGAGAATGGAGCTGGTTAGACTGTCCTGGATGGAGGGAAATTGGTAGCTGTTGATTTCTAGAAACTATGTCTGATGATAGTCCCGAGCTCCCAGGGACTAAGCAGATCATCAAGAAAATAAAGCCATCCGTGCGAGCTCTTGGGAATCCCCATGCTTGGATTCCCAGTATACCCCTTAGGGGCAGTGAATGCAGTCAAACCTCGACCAAAAATCAGTTCCATACCCTCATGGGGGATTAGAGCTTGTCCACCTCCTGAAGAATCTAAAAGCTCCCCCAGCAGATTCTCAGGGACTCAGGGAGCCTTGCTTGAGTCCCTGGGTGCCGGGGTTCCTCAGAAGGCACAGGGCAGGGAGAGCTGTCCGTGTTTCATATTGGCAGCCCGGGCTGAACGCACCGCGCATGCAGTGTTAGTGTTCATATGAGCACAGCAGTCCGTATGCCAGGCTGCCTGCCTTATCCTTCATGCCATTGACCTGGGCTCCTATCACAGTCTGGGAAAGCAGCTGCTTCACAGGAGGGGCCCGATCTGAGGGTATTCAGAGATCTCTCATTCTGGCTGAGCTTCTGCTGGCCCTACACACATATCACTGCCCTGTTCTCCCTCTTCCTTTGGTGTTTGGGGTCAAGTCAGAGCCTGATTGCTTGTGGCCAAGGAATGAGAAGGTTGGGGAGGAATACTAGGGGTTGCCTTCTTGCTGTTCCACACATGAACTTTGCCCTTGAGATGACCTTCATGGTCATGACAGCCCTTCTTCTGATGCCCTGAAGAATCTTATGAGTCACACTCTTAATGTACCTTTATATATTCCTTAGGCTTCCTTAATGAAGGAGAAAGACTTAGAATTTTGCATAATTACAGATTTCTGAACAACTCCGCGGTAGTGATCCCCCCTTCTGCATTAATGCTTCCAGGGCCTTCCGAAAGAACTCTCTCAATCAATGAAGAAGAACTTGAGGGAAGTTTCAGAAAGTGGAACACTGCGAATAAAGGCCCTGAAGAATTACTTAAACCAGAGGTGCTATGTTTCATCCATGCTGTGGGGTTTTGGCAGGCCCTAGGAGCTTACACTGAGCTTGGGGGAGGATCTAATCAGGTACCTGTCAGGTATAAATCTTGACAGGTGAGACATTAAATGGATGGAGTGACCCCCAAGGCCTTGGGGAGAACATTGTGGGTAGAAAGGGATCCAGGCACTGGCCTGTGTTCTGACTGGGAGGGGCAGCATCATGGATACTGGACTTGCAAGGATAGGAATTAATCAGTCCAGTTCCTTGTTTCTTTTTGTCTTTCCTCAAAGGTGGTTTCATTTTATTTCCCCCATTTCTCCAGTGTCTGTAATAGTGCCCGATGCCCAGGAGAGTGCAGATATTTGTCAAATGGATGAATGTGTCTTGCTTGTTGAGGGGTATAAATTCAACTATTACAGGAATCCATTCCTATTTCAGACACCCCCTCCAGCCCCTATAACCAGCAGACAGATTTTCTTTCTCTTACATGAATCACTCTGCGTTTAGACTAGATACAAATAAGCAAATAAACTCATAGATCCAGATCTCAAGGGGAGAAGGGGCTTTGGCCCAGGATGTAAAAGGTTCATGAAACTCTGGAATGGCCAAACTGAAGAGGATCTTAGGGGTCTAGCTCAACTCTTTTAATTAAGGGAGGAGCAAAAATGTCACCAAGTGTCCCAGTTATCAAGTCAGACAAACATTACAGATTGCTGACAATATTATGGAAGCAATGATTGACACTCAGTACCTCTGTGTGGTCACTGTGATGAGCACTGTCCATGGCTCTCACCTCATTTCTCCCCATGACACCCTCATGGGATTCTTATTTTATTGTGAAGCTGAGGTTCAGAGAGGGTAATTAACCTGCTTTAGGTCACACAGCAGCTAGATGGCAGAACCTGGAATTGGACCCACATCTATCTGACCAAAAAGCCCAGGCTTTTAACAACTATATTATAATGCCGGGGTTTTCCTGACAGTAGATCAAAAAGGTATTTACTAGGCTCTAGAGAAAAGGTCATCTTTGCACTTCGTACTGAAAACATCAAACTGTGTCCTCCTTAGATGCCACCATTAGCTCATGGTCCACCTGTAATGCTCTTCCCTTTTTGTCTTCTCACTAAGCCCATTCTCATTTCTCAAGTGTTCTCCCCTCTGAAGCCCTCTTCTGAAGCATCCCTCCCTCTCCTCCATCCCTATATTGCCTTATTGGTATCAGTACCGTTAAGAATGTCTACTCTGATCTTTTATCCTAATTGTCTGCCTGTCTGCTGTGGGGAGCACTTACCCCACACCCAGCACGGGGCCTGGCAGGCCGTGGAGGTTGCTCATGTTTGTTAAGTGAATATATCAATTCTAGTGCTTCTTGTTGCAAGCACCAGAAATGGACCCTGGCTAACCTACGCCAAGAAGGCACGTTTTTGAAAGGGTGCGTGATGGCTTCCACATGAAAGGAAAAGCTGAAGAAACCAGCTCAGAAAGGGCAGGAGCAGCAGGGTCCCCAGGGGTTCAGGTGTCAGGACTCTACTGCAGAGATATGGACATAGGTCTGGGGAGGAAGGGCAGGTTGGCCCAGGTTTCCAGTACTCCTTTCTCCTGGGCATCCGGAAAGAGCAAGGCACCTGTATTGACACAGCCGTTGTGGCTGAACCTCGGGGAGGAAGTGGAACTCCTCAAGGGGAGTTGTCCAGAGAAGGAGAAAGGATGGTAGGTGGTCTTCAGACAGTAACTGTCGCCTACAGTGATGTCTGTTTCTGGTGCAGATGCCTCCAAGATGTAGCTCTCCCACCGTGGGGCCACCTCCACTACCACAGAAATCACTGGAAACCAGGTAGGGGTCCTGATCATGTGCCCAGAGCTGCTGCTCCCTCAGCCCACCCTTGGGGCTCCTGCATGGCAGGGACTGGCCATGCATGGTGAGCACAGCCACATGTCCTGGGCACATCTCCCCTTCCATTGAGCAGCCCTCCAGGCCCTGGCAGTGGCCAGTGTGGCCCAGGCCGTGGAGCAGTCACGAACCGTGCCTATCTCCCCTGGCCACAGGAGGGTTCCCCTTCCCATGGGCTAAGGGTCTGGCCATTGTCACTGAGAAAAGACCTGGCCAGGGGTTGGAGCCTCAAAGGAGAGGTGGCTGCAGGTCATCTGTGCCAGCCAGGGGCTCCTAGGGGCTGGGAGCATCCCATGACATAGGTCTCATTTTCATCAGCCCCCTCTTGAAAGTCCTTCCTGCTCTCAGGAGTCCTAGAGCCCTGTGATAGTCCCAGCTCCCCAGAGAGAGCCATTTCTCCTACAGAGAGGTTGGTCCAATTGCTTTGGGGAAACTTCACATGGCAATGAGCTCATAATGGGCTGGTCTGTGAGGTCACCTGGCTGCCACCTGTCTGGTTCCCTCTAAAATGAACCTATTTCTAGCTCCCTATGTCAGCAATTTAGAACACACTTCCAAGTGGGCCCCATGTCGTGGAGATATAGAGGCTCCCACTGCCAAGAGCAGACTGTCTTTCAGGGAGGGTGTCTGGGGAAATTGGCCATAAGTATGATGGAAGCTTCTCCAGAATGGTGCTGAGGCTCCAGAACCTACGTGCTCAGGACCCAACTTTCTAGACAGCCATTGTTTCCATCAGCCTTTAGCCCTAGAGAAAAATGTCAGTGTCAAAGACAGCAATTGGCAGTTTTGCACAATAAGAAATTTAGTTTATGAGTTCACTCAGGAGGAAGTCAACACTGATTAACTCACACTGACCAGACTCACAGGAGACCAATGTACTAAGAGATTCTGAGTTATGAGAAACATAACTGCCAAGGAGACTTGTCATAAGGTAACCCTTGTAACCATTGGTGGCATGGCCTCTTCTCTATACAATCGATGCCCTTCTCTGCAAAATAATCTCTGAAAAAGCAAATTCCTCTGAGCAGACTAGTCAGGGCATACAGAGCTAGGGCAAAGTGTTGGAAGATTCTAGCAGGATGCTCTGGAGCTGTGGCTGGCTGATGTACTCATCTTTACTCTAGTGTGGCACAGCTCCTTCCTCCCTGGATTACGTCTTAGATACATGGACAAGGCAGAGTCTTTTCTTTTGAGACTACAGACCAGTTAGCTCCCATTGATGTAATAGAATTGAGTGTATTCTAGATTTTCAAGGAATGCCGAGGCCTTTTGATTTGGATTTAAGTGATGCTCTCATGCCCTCAGCAACACATTGTCTGACCAGGCTATCCCTCGAGATGGGCCAGTCTCCTATGTAGTGGTTGTGATGAGAGGGTGGCTTTTTCCTGACCTTGTCCCTAAACCCACTTAACAGACTACTGGTAAAATACTTGGTATGTCCTCTGCATGAATGACACAGCTCCTTCTCTAGTAACTGTTTCTTTGTTCCCTTTCTTTTGTGTTTTTCCAGAGCTCAGAAAAAACTCTCGTGTAGCCTAGAAGACCTGAGAAGTGAACCTGTGGACAAGGTCAGCCCCTCAGTCTCTCCATAAAGACTCCTGAGCTACTTACCCGGCAATGCGGGGACACACAGGTCCCACCTTGTAGAGGCCTTTCTGAAGCTGACAGGGAGGCAGGAATTACATGAAATTTTTGAAAAAACCAGTCAGGTGTGGCCCAAGGCATCAGAGGCAGGGCAGGGCAGGGCATGCTGCCTGGAATTGATGGAGAAGATGTAGAGGTGAGCACAGGCAGGTTTTGGGAAATGGTGGGGAGCAGGAGGATATAAGTTCAGAGCCATGAGTCAGATCAAACCCTAGAAGGTCTTGAGTCCTGGCTCTGTATCCCCAGAGCCACTCTGGGAGCATTGCAGGGATTTTGAATGAGGAAGTAATGTGATAAAGTGATGAGCCCAGGAGTGAGTTATGGGATAAATTTAGGAGATTGGAGAGGAAGCTTTTATTAAGAGTCTAGAGAGATGTGAGGAGGGCTTTGTGGCCCCTTACTTGAGGGTAGCCCTTGACCATGTGGGTGTCCCTGGTGCTGGAGGGGGAGGTCGCAAGTTCTTGCGCAAGGTCACTGGAGACCAGAGCTCCTTCCCTGATCGAGCACCTTTATGGAGCCCTGCCGCATGCAGTCCCTTGGTCTGAGCAGGGTACCAGCACCGGTAATTACAAAGGAAACCCATGAAGACTGGAGCTGGCAGGAGCCATGGGGCCCCTTCAGTGGCTCTGCCCCCATGGTCTTGTGCCTCTTGCTCTCCCCGGTCAGATTGCTGGCAGCTGCCCAGTGGCTGGACAGTGGACGGTGACCTGTTTCCTCCGTGGGTGGTGATTACCTGACAGAAAGATGGGGAGGGAGGGAATGAGCCTTGCAGCTAGAATCAGGCGGGTGGTCCTGAGTTGTCATTTGCAACTAACATGGTGTCTCTTTCTCCACACGATTGAAATCCTTCTTGCCACTGCACAGTGTGTCAATGGGAACCAGCTCCCAGGGGTAGAAGCCAAGGTACAGTAACTGCGTGCCCCTATCATGCATTTGTGGTTGCATGTCTGCTGGAGTTTTCACGGAGCAGGTTACAGCTTCTGGAAGTACGTGAATTATAAGGGATAAGAGCGCAGGAGGAAAGACAAAGTCTCCTCTCCCATTTTCTGCTTCTGTGCACCCCGCTGTGTAGTGTGACTTCACGTCATTGTGTGATGGGATTTCTCGAAAAACTCATCCTTAACAAGGCATCGTCGATCTGATTGCTGGGAGGGGGAGGTCAGACTTTCCACACCCGGCCAGAGGAGCGGGACAGCTCTTACCCTTTCTGCGCTCATGTGTCATGGCCAAACACAGGGGCGCACTCAGCCACCGGGGCAGGAATCTCTGTGGCATCCCCTAGCGTTGGTGTCTGGCCCTTGCTTTCTGTGAGTGGGAGCTCATCACATCTTTCCCAGCTCTAGTAGATAGGTCTTCTGGACTTCCCTAGAGTGTGCGCCCGCTGAGCCCGGCTCTCCCTCTGGAGCCCCTGGAATGAACCAGTCTTCCCTGCTCCTGACTGCTCCAGAATTGAAGTTCCTCAGGCCCTCTCTGAGTTGAACATTCTCTTCTGTGTGTGGATCACAGGCCTTTAAAGTTCCCAATCATTCTCCTTAGGGTCAGCACTGGTTTCTCCAGCTTGTGCCCTGGACCACACTTGAGCGCGGTATTCTAGATGGGGTCTGATCTAGGGACTGCTCTTGTACTTACTGCTGTCACTCCAGGTCCTGGGCACGGGATATTTCTTGTGCCTCTGCTTATGTGCTGTCCTGGTGTGCTCAGCCCGAGGCAGGAATTGTTCCCCATTGAGAAACAATAGAACAGGCTGTGGGAGGCTGAAGGGAAGGCGCTTTGCCTGAGTCCCTCTGACACAAAGCCCGTGTTCTTGCCGCTCTGGTGCGCTGCCTCCCTGTTCTAGCGTAAGGCAGCTGGGATTTCCATTCCCCCACAACCAGCCTTATCTTCTGTTCCTTCTGGGTCCTGTCCTGACCTTGACCTTCTCCAGCAGAGAGTCCTGCCTTCCCAGCTGTCCTTCTTGGCTGAACAGAGCTGAGAGCCCTTTCTGTCGCCCTTGAGTCCTTTTGTTGTCTTTTTTACAGGTCTGGGCCGCCTGTCCTGGGTTAGGTTCTGTCCTCTTTCCCTCAGCTCCTCAGTGAGCACCCAGGGCAGCCCATGTTGGCGGCCTCAGTTGTCTCTGCCCTGTCTTGGGGGGTGGGGGGTGGGTGCACGTGTGTGACAATGCAACTGGAAATCTGGTTTTGAGAGCCCTTCCCCACCCCCCTATTTCCTGTGTCGTGGGGAACCTGGAGTCACAGTTCCCTAAGCCTTTTGAACATTGCCTTCCCCACAACCACAGTGGTTCCAGGTCTGCCTGTGCATCAGAGTAATCTGAAATGCTCGTTAAAAATACCCACACTTGGAGTGCACTCCCAGAGGGGCAGATTCACGGGAACTCAGTCTGTGCCAGTGTCCCAGGTGACCGGAACCACTGGTACAGGGACTAGCATTTGCAAACTGTTGGTCTGACCAGGTCCAATCTCTACCTCGTGGGTCATCATGAATTTAAAAATCATGCGGTCTCCCTGTCTTAAGGTTCTGATTATTTCTGCTTCACCAGCCAGTTCTTTAGACTTCCTTGGAAATTTAGTCTTTTTTTCACATCTCTCCTTTCTGAGCTTTTTTATAGGGGTTAGTAGTCCACGTTCAGTGAAGGAATTGGATTTCAAACAATTTCTAGGACTTGTATTTTATAAGCGCACTGAATTCAGAAATTCTTTGGACACAGCTTTTAACTAAATGAAAGTTCAAGAGATGTCTCAGTCATTAAACTCTCCACTACTTTTCTGTCTTGTCCGTTTGAAATCAGAACTTTCATATTACTTTTCTTCTGGGCCCAATCAAGTAGTCCACAGTCGATTTCCTTGGTTATGTTGCTTCATTTTCTCTTCTTACTCAAATGCATTCCACTGGGTTTCCCTTAGGTTTGTGGGTTTAGGGGCCATTATATCCTTTTTCTTAAAAATTCCAGTATAGTTAACATACAGTGTTATATTAGTTTCAGGTGTACAGCATAGTGATTCAGTAATTCTATACCTTACTCAGTGCTCATCATGATAACTGTACTCTTAATCCTCTTCACCTGTTTCACTCATGCCCCCCCCCACCTCCCATCTGGTGACCATCCATTTGTTCTCTGTAGTGAAGAGTCTTTTTTTTGTTTTGTATCTTTTTCACTTTGTTCATTTGTTTTATTTCTTAAATTCCACATGTGAGTGAAATCCTGGCTTGTTTTTCTCTGGCTGCATTATGTCCATCCTGACCAACTAAGTGCAGTTCTTTTCCCTTTACATTATCTTGGTTTTTGGGTACCCTTTCTGTGGCTAGGGTGTGTGCACAGGCCTGTTGTACTGGGGCTGAACCTCGTGCAGACTATGATCCTCAGCTCCCAAGGGAATGGTTGGCGTGTTGCCCCCGGCCTGTTTTCTCTCATCATCTTCCGAATGTGTGCATCCCTTCTCGCTTTGTCTTAACCTGGTGTTTTTCAAAATAACTGTTACCATAATATATAAATATCACATATATGATATCATAAATACATATAATAAAGCAATAGGTATGCCCTTTACTAGAATTCGGGTTTGTTAATTCAAAGCTCTCAAAGGGTCATTCATGCCTGTTAATTCATCATGCGTCCGAGCATCTGGCCAAATGGCAAAGCCCCCTTTGCCAGACACTTCCACTTCCTGTTTAGGGTCAGTTGCAGTCAGCCCTGGATTTGGGCCTGACTCTGTCCCTGTCTCCTTGTGTGGCCCTTGGGCAAGTTTCCCAGACCTCTGGTCCCTTTTCCTGGGCTAAATGATCTTTGCAAGGTCTCTGAGTTGGCCTGAGTGACAAATGGCTCTTGGAAAGCTGAGTTGTCCCTGCATCCAAAGGTTTCCTAAGTGGGTTTGAGTCTGAGGCCGATGAGTTGATTCAACAGGTCTCTCTCTCTCCCCTTCTAATAGGACAGCCCTTTCCTGGTGGATCACAAATACCCCACATTCCCTGGGAAGCCTTCAGGAGCTACGCCCAATGGAGCGGCTGCCAAGTCGACTCCCACTGCCCCCCAACCGGAGCCCACAGGGAGCAGCCTGCCAAGGCTGAGTGAGTGTCCAGGCCCTGGGGCTGGCGGCCCACAGTTGGAGGATGGTGGGGGTGGGTGGACAGGACAAGTCATCCCTCTGGGTGGCCTCACTGGCAGGGACCATGGCTCCCTGTCTGGATTCATTGTTTCCTTTGGTAAGCCCTGTAGAGCACCAGAAACCCAGGCTGTGAGCCAGCACTTTCTTTTTGCGGTCACTCCTCCACCCCCCATTTGCCCTCTTCCAGTCCTCCTACCTTGGCCCTTCATGTCTTTCCCATCATTCCTCTGTTCCTTCCTTCTTAGACCGCTGACTACATCCTTCCCGTCCCTCCCTCCCTCCTCCTCTGTCATCCTGATCTCTCTCCTGGCTCTGCCTTCCTCTAGCAGCCTCCCTATTACCAGTAGGATGATATTATGCGCTCTTCCAAGGAAGAGTGTTTCCTTAGGGAACTGGAGTGGCCAGTGGGCAAGGATGTCCATTCACAGGTACCCTTTTGGTGCTTAGGGCCTGGAACTGGGGGGGTCTTTGCTGCTTTTCATGCAGAGTAGGCCATCTTTCCTCAACAACAACAACAGATCTGTGGAGCTTAGGAGGGAACATTCTGATCCCTGCAGAGCTCTCCCTACCCTCCTCCTCATCCCTGGTAGTTCGATGAGCCAGCCCGTGGTTTGGCTTCTGCCCTTGGCCAGTTCTGCCTCTGGCTGCAGAACTCCAGATAAGCTCTTGAATGAGTCTGTCCTAGTAACACTGAGACTCTGGACTTGCAACAGCTTCAGACCATTCTCGTCTGATCTAAGGGAGCCCTGGCACCCACACAGGAGCTGCATGTGGCCCGGTATATCAGCCCCTGCTGCTCTCCCTCCCTCTCCCTACGTGTGTATGGATGCCCCGGCCTGCCAGGAAGAGGCCCCGGGAGTATTTGGTCCCCTCACGTGAGGCCTCCTCTTACCGCACTGACCCTGTGGGCCAAGTTCAGTCACCATTCCCCCACCCCCTTTCCTCATGGGATTATTTTTCTTTCTGTTTGAGTTTTTCTCTCTTGCTCGATGACTCTTTTGTTTATTTCTTTGCTTCCCTGTAACTCTGTTGGGCTGGACTTTGGCCTCTCTTGCTTCTTCATGTGGCTTCTCTGCTTCTTGATTGGCTGGAGATCGTGGCCGGAGTGTCAGTGCCCCCATATTAGGTACTGTACCCTTTCAGGTGAGGTGGAGAGTGAGATGCCCTTGTGTCCCTTCCCTGACACCCTCCCCTTCCGGAACATTCAGCCATGTCCCCCTCCTGCCTGCATCCCTGCATCTCCCTTGGGGGAAGGAGGAAGCTCCTTGTTGGAGTTACCCGCCAGTACTTGGACCCCTGAACCTATAGCACTTGAAGACATTAGCTCACCCTGATTTGGAACCTTAACCTGTCCAGTCCTCAGAGAGAGTCTGGAGTGTGCCTGAGCCCCCTGCTGGTAGAGGTGTAAGTTTCTGCTCTGTAGGCAGAGCATACTCTTCCCCACCCCCACTGAAGGATAGCCCTGGCCTGGGGACGAGGTTTTGAAGGTCATGTTCCTTCTGACCTTCACACACCATTCCATTCTTTCCATCTCAGGAGACACAGAAAGTGGTTGGGATGACACTGTCGTGGCCAATGACCTCTCATCCACGTCATCGGGCACTGACTCAAGCCCCCAGTCTCCCCTGACGCCAGATGGTAAACGGAGCCCCAAAGGCATCAGGAAGTTCTGGGGAAAGTAAGTTGGTGGTGGTGATCGTAATTACGTTGCTTAGAATCAGTATTCTTCTTGAACGGGCAAAGAACCACATAGCCCCCTGTTTAATTAGATGTTGGAACAGCACTAGAAACAGAGTGGCCGTTAGAGGGAAGAATTTGAGTTCTCTTTGAAGGCCCAGAGGAGGAGAACATTAAATGTAGCAGTTGCCTACCTGCCCTTCATTCCAGACATCACTCCTTCCCACAAACCCTGAGCATATTCTCTGCAGCTTACACCACATGTACTTTGGAAGAGACACATGGCTGAGACCAACTTCTTCCTTCCCAGGGGTCAGTCTGTGTCTGAAGAAAGACTTGCTGGCCCCACTGATCCAGTCTGTGAAATGCAGCAGAAACGGGCATCCTACCCCACATCACTCCTCACTTGGACCCCCACAGGGCTTGCCCTAAATCCAAGAGGCAGAATGAGAATTGAGGCTTGGGTCTGGGGCGTTGTCACAGGCCATGATCCTTGACCTTTGGGAGGCCCTGGGCAGCAGTGCCATGGAGAGCCCGGCGTCCAGCTGGTGTGGCCCTGCGTAGGGGGTGGTGCCCTGCCTACGTGCTCCCAGCTGCCCCCTGACCGTCTCCATGGACTCCTCTCCACACAGGATCCGAAGAACTCAGTCCGGGAACTTTAACACCGATGCCCCAGGGATGGCAGAATTTCGACGAGGTGGGCTGCGGGCAACTGCAGGGCCGAGGCTCTCCAGGACCAGAGACCCCAAGGGTCAGAAATGGTAAGGGTCCCTCTAGTCTATTGACAGAGAACTGTGAGATCTTGGCCAGGGATGCTCCCGAGATGGAAGCAGAGCTTCTCCCCCTTTCCCACTTGGCACCAGCAGATGTTGCTCATGCTTTACAGGCACACTGAGGTAAAGGCAAGAGGCTCCCTACAAGCCACTGTGGGTGGTGGGCCCTCGGGCCTACCCGGGACCTCAGCAGCTCTGCACATGTGTGATTCATTCTCAGCAGTGCCTCGACATGCTGGATTGAGAAGCTCTGGTGCAACCATTCTGGAACCAGTCTGCAACAGATTCTGGAATCATAGACCCGAGTTGGAATGTCCACTCAACCACTTCCTAGCGGCGAGCCTTAAACCAAGTTCTGTCACCTCTCTGTGCCTCAGTTTCCTCATTTATGAAGTGAGGAATCAAAAGAAGTATTTTATTAAAGTTCTTATGAGGACTACATCGCTACTACCCGTCTAACCCAAGCATCAGCACTCTGCCACTCACGGGTCGACCTCCTCCAGTAAAAGTGAGAAAGGGCATTGTCCCCTGCCACCTGAGCAGGCCACATTGCCATTATGCCTCCTAAGACAAGGCGCCAAACTTCACTGAAGGGTGTTAGCTAAAGGGGGTGGCAGAGGGTGTGTGCCAGGGGAACCACAAGGGGAACTTCTGCAGGAGTCTCCCATCACGCCTGAATGAAAAAGCGTGGAAAGAAGCTAAACTTTTCCTGGCCTGCCCTGTCTGCCCTGGTAGACACTCTCCAGTTAGTAGCTCTGCCCCCTTTCCTTAGGCCGCCCTATTCTGAGAAAGCGTGCCTCCCTCAGGCCTGCCCAGGTGAAACGGTACTCCTGTGTTTTAGGAAAATCCCTTTCCATATCCTCTGATCCTCTCTTCCCATCAGACAATTTCCACAAAATACATCTTCAATAACTATCCCCTGAAGTCTGAGTTACTCAGCCAAGATCAGGCTTCTGGGGGCCTTCGTCAGGATTGGATTGTGACATTTTAAATCTAACCGGACAGTGAAAAGTAAAGTTTAATTCTCTTATATTTAATCCCTCTGAGATTGCCATCTACCAGTGCAGGTGGTGAGTAAGAAGTGCACAACTCACAATCAGTCCTCAGAAACAGTACAGTCTAGATCCCAATGACGAGAGAAGCACGTTTCCCTAAAGCATCCTATTTTTGGCAGGCCTACCCTCCTCCCTGAGAAAGGGAGCCCATGGATGCACACTCCCTTTCCCCACCCAGCCACCCCCGGGTTCTAGGCTTTCCAGGTTGGCTCAGGTGCGAGACGCAGGGCCTTTCCAGATCCACTTGCGCTTTGATGGGCATCCCCAGAGGTATTCTCCAGGTGCCATGCAGAGAGATGTGAGGGTGTGTAGACTTCTCTACCTGCTCTCGGGATCAAGGCATCAGTGTTACAAAAGTAAATGGTCAGTAAATGGTAGCTTTTGGAGGCAAGAGAAGGCAGAGACCCATTCAGAGCCATTAAAAAGTGAGCCAAAGAAAGCTTATATATTCCACAAGAGCGTTCTAATTTGCTAGCAATTTTTTAAATTTAGACTTAAACATTTCTGATTTTTCAGAGATGAAAATAATCTACAGTAAGCTTGCATGATTAACCTCAGCTCCAATTCTGGTGATTTTTTTAGCGTTGATTCACTGGCAGGGCTATAAGAACTTTCTCTAAGACCCTTAGTGCAGGACCACATGGTTAAGAGGCCCCCATACCTTCGGCCAGCCATTTTGGGATGGGGTAACCAAAATCAGGAACTTTCTCTGCTGAAGGAAAAACGGCATTTCCAGCCACAGGGCTGCTTTGTGTGAATGTCTTTGTGCTTTGTTAACCATAACAAGGATGAGGAAGGGAAAGAAAGACATCCTGAGGAGATTGCTGCTTTTATGCTAACAACACTTGTGGTAAGGCCCTGTGTCCGGTGGTAGAAAAGAAAGGCCTTTATTACTCATCAGCGGAAATTTGATATAAACGAATGTCCTCTGATAATTATAGTTGTTTAGGTATAGCCTTAAAAAAGTCTCATCACCAATATCCCTGTAGAAAAAGTACTTGGTTACAGAAAGTCTCCAGCCCCAGTCTGTTTTTTTTTTTTTTTCTAATGAAATACTTCTTTTTAAAATAATCCTATTTGATAATGACATTTCCTAGGACTCCTCTCTGAGGTTATAGAAGAACGAATTTTATTGTGTTTTTTTTCTCTCCTATAAAGTTTTACTGATTTACATTCCAGTTGGCACTGTGGCCCAGAGTGCCTATCACCCCACAAAAAATTACATTTTATTGTTAATTTAGTTTGCAGATGTTTGTCATTTTACTTTTTGTGAATTGTCTGCATTTTTTGCCCATTTTTGTTATTATCTGTCTTACAGACTTCTATCTGCTCTCTATATATTAAGACATGAAGCTATGTCTAATAATTGTGATAAATTATGTTTTAGGCTTGTTGCAGAGTTTTACTTTATTCTGTGACACTTTGACATATGGAACGTTTATGTTTACATATAATGAGGTTCATGAACTTTTCCTTTGTGGTTTTGTTCATGTTAAATTTTTTCAATGATTTTTTTTAAAAACTGTGTCTGAATCGTCTATTTGGGGATTTATTTTGGTATGTGGTGAGAGGTATTTTTATTTTTCCAAGAAATAGCAGTAGTGTATAATGTTAAAGTCAGGCAGACTCGATGACATGGCTGGATCTCATCTCTGTGCAGGGATGATTTCTGAGTTGGCCTCCTGAGGGTCTTCAGTCAGACTCTTTTATTGCCTTTCTCCCATATTCATGGCATCAGGTTTATCCTGAATGTGAAAAAGTCTAAGCTTCAAGGTCCTTTGCTTGCACCCGGGTGTCTTCTAGGATCTCGAGAGAGTCCCATCAATGTGCTGACAAAGCCATGTGTTTTTCAAAACTTGCTAAGTAAGGTATTTTAACCCAACCAGTTTTTGACTACTGACTCTTTACTCCAACCTTCCCCCCGTCTGTATACTGCCTTCTGTCAGATGATGTTGGAGCATCATGGGCATTTGGGGGACCTGGCCAGGGGAAAGTTTGGGCATCCATTTAGTTTGGATTTGTTGGGGTGTGCAGTCACTTCGTGTTTAGTTGACGAGCTGTCCTGTGTAAAAATGGCTCCCGGGATTCCTGCTACCTCCCAATGTGCCCATCTGCCCAGCACTCTGATACAAAGACGCAGAGTTGGCGATCGTGTCCCAGTGTGAACGTGTCCTTTGGCACTCAGTATCAGAAGTATGGGGTAGTGGAAAAGAAACATTTCAGATGTATAAAACCAGCAGCTATTCTGTGAAAACTTTTTCCAGTCATTAGATCTGCAAAATCCCAGGCAAGGGATTTGGTTCTCTTGGATGCTTAGTCAAAACAGAAATTCTCTCTAGTCAGAAATGCACTTACTGATGAAGTGTGTACAATTATAAGTGCACCATATGCTCTCCCTCTTTCATGGGGATGGCCTATCTGATAATCTCTTACGTCATTTTAACCGCAGTTTGGAAAGATGTTTTGGAACATGTCAGTAAAGCAAGTGGTTTGGCTGCGCCTGGAAGGTACCTTCTCTGTCCTCTCTAAATTACTTGATTGCATGTTCAACTATAGCCCTGGGAGACCCCAGAACTGAAAGAACCTAGCGGGGGAAGGGGGTGGAGGAGCAGGGTCTGCCACTGTGGGAACAATGCAGGTGTAGGAGGGTGGAGACCATTTACTAAGAAGGACATGGGAATTCTGTCGAAGATGAGCACCAGAGCTGTAGAACTGTTGAAAAGGTATATAAGACCGAGGTTTTCAAACTATGATTTCAAAAACACATTTTTCCTTCAGAACTGAAGTACCCCGCTGATTCATTGCATATATATTTTTACTGATTTCCAGAAATAAGAAAAGGAGTGAAATCAAAAAGCTAATAGAATGTGAAATAAAAATGATAAAATGAACATTTGAAAGTGAAAGTATTCTGGCATTAAGAATAGACAAACCGGGTGCCTGGGTAGCGCAGTCAGTTAAGTGTCTGCCTTCAGCTCAGGTCATAATCCTGGAGTCCTGGGATGGAGCTCCCGCATCAGGCTCCCTGCTCCCTGGGGAGTCTGCTTTTCCCTCTCGTTGTGCACCCCCCTTGTACTCTCTCTATTTCTCTATCTCAAATAAATAAATAAAAAATCTTAAAAAAGAAAAAAAACAGACAAATCATAAGAGACTCCTAAATATAGGGAACAAACAGAGTTGCTGGAGATGAGGTGGGTAGGGGGATGGGGATAACTGGGTCATGGGTGTTAAGGAGGGCACTTGATGCGATGAGTCATGAGTATTATATGCAACTGATGAATCACTAAACTCTGCCTCTGAAACTAATAATACACTACATGTTAATTGATTTTAAAAAAACTAGTAACTCAAAAAAAGGAGAAGAAACAAAACAATTCCAGATCATACCAAAAGCAGTAATTCATTAAAAGCAAAAGATAAATTCCAAACAAAAATAGTGAATAGGTTCCTAGATTATTGTTCATATAAAGTGAATCATATGAACACACTGGAAAAAGCTGAAAATTTCTTGATTTAACATGATCTAATACATCGGCAAAGATAACAAACTTGTAGTAGGAATTTATAAAAATACTTCTAGATTCCATGATTTTTTTCAGTTTGATTAAATTTGTAATCCTCCGTGATTTATTATTCTAAATATTTGTTCCTAATTCCCTATTCAAATTTTGTACTTTTCTTAAGGAGGTCCATGCAAATTTTACAAGTTCTAGGTCTCACAAAACCTGGATCTATACCTACTCATGGCTTATTATTCCACGTGGCCAGCACTTACCCCAGACACCTAGAATCATGCTTTTTCTTTACTTTTTTAAAAAATATTTTATTTTTTACATCCTAGTCACATTTATTTTTAAATTTAAATGCAATTAATTAACATATAATGTATTACTGGTTTCAGAGGTAGAGGTCATGCTTTCTTGTCATTCTGGTCTTTTAACTCCTTCATCTTAAGAACAACTCAACCAGGCATTCCAAAACAATTTTTTAACCAGCATGGGGTTAGGGGTGCTTTCCTGGAAGGAACCTTACAGACTATCTAGTTTTCTACGTTCCATAAATCCTGGCTGGTTTTTCCTCAAATGAAATAAAGTTGCTTCGCCAACCTCCCCCACCCCAGACTCCATGGAGGTTTCAAGTGTGCCATTATATTCACACTTCCATGAAAAATTGATGTCTTTAAGAACTGATGGCTTTGTAATACCCATCATCCTGTCCAGGAACATGATCTAGGTCTTGATTTATTCATGACTTGATGTTGCTCAGTTGAGTGTTATCATCACTGCCTCCCGTCCCCCGACACACGTACATGAGACTGAGGCATTGCTTGTGAAGCAACTCCTAGATATTGTATAATTTTGGTTGCTATGAATGGGATTTTTAAATTAACAAAACTGTTAGTATGTGTGCTATTGATTTTGTAAGTCGTATAAATATGATGTGCGTTTTGTAGCTAGTGACCTTACTGGGTTCTCTTGGGTTCTCCAGGTGGGGAGGTGCATCATCTGAGAAGAGAGGCAATCTTTTACTTTTACCTTCTAGCCTTCTTTTTTTCTCTTTTTATACTGGCTTCACTCTCAGACCCATGTTATTAGTCCTGATTAAAAATACTCTTTCTATTGACTTTAATGTGAATGTCCTTAGTATTTCATTAATAAAGCATTAGCTATTTAGAAGGTTTTCTTTTTTTTTTTTTAAAGATGTTATTTATTTGAGAGAATAAGAGAGAGCTTGAGAGAGGGGGAGGGTCAGAGGGAGAAGCAGACTCCCTGCTGAGCAGGGAGCCTGATGCAGGACTCGATCCCGGGACTCCAGGACCATGACCTGAGTCACCCAGGCGCCCCTAGAAGGTTTTCTTTTTTAATGTTAGAGAACTGACCCCCTTTTCCTAGTTTTCTAAGCATTTCCCTAAAGACAGTGTTGATCCATAAAAATCTTGCTGATAACATGATTATCCTCGTAATGGGGCACGATTCTGGGCTCGTGGCACGTGTGCCTCATAAGTGGACCAACGGCACATGAACATGGCCTCCTGAGAACCCGTGACTGGCCCGTGCTCATAGTCGCTGCGGATTCGAAATTCACACCAGGTGTTATCACAGGAAACTCTCGAGTGCACTACAAGTGAGTGTTGTTAGTGGAATTTCGTGCAGCAAGATCCTATGATTGGATGGTTTAAAACACGGTTCCCTTTTCTCTGAGGCTCCATTGTGCTCACATGCAGCCTCAGGCTCTCCCACTAACAGGGCCCTGCTGTTTTCCTGCTCCCCAGTGACGCCAGTGCCCCCTTTGCCCAGTGGAGCACCGAGCGCGTGTGTGCATGGCTGGAGGACTTCGGTCTGGGCCAGTATGTGATCTTTGCCCGGCAGTGGGTGACTTCTGGCCACACTTTACTGTCAGCTACCCCTCAGGACATGGAAAAGGTAAGGGCTGAGCCCCCCGGGAAGGAGGTTCCCTTTTCTCCTCAAACCAATGTCTGGTGAGGTGTGGCCCCCACTCCTCCTTCCCTTGTGCTTACACACACAACACACACAAACACACAGATGTCCTCTGTCACTGCAGGTCAATCCCAGGGCACTGTGCAGGGGTCCTCGGCCACACGCACCCCCCCCCCCAAGATGGACTGTCTCCACCCAGACGTGGCACCCTCCAATGGTCAAGCTGCTGGCTGGAAGTTCACATCTGTCCTCATCTTTCAATTTCAGGAGTTGGGAATTAAGCAGCCTCTGCACAGGAAGAAGCTGATTTTAGCTGTGAAAGCCATCAACACCAAGCAGGAGGAGAAGTCTGCCCTGCTGGACCACATCTGGGTGACACGTAAGGACGGGCAGCATAGATGCGTGTCTCTGGCTGCTGCTAAGGGTAACTTAGCACTTTGCCTAGGAATGCGTGCCTCAAAGACTGTGCTCTCCTTGGAAAAGGCAAATGAGGGAGTTCCTTATGGGGAATCCAGCTGGACCCGCAAGATGATCATTTGTTGCTTTTTATTTATCTGCATTCACAGTCTCCCATTCTTAAGAGCCCGAGCACACCTGTTTCTTCTGGTTTCTGTAGGTTGGCTTGATGATATTGGCTTACCACAATACAAAGACCAGTTTCATGAGTCCAGAGTCGATGGGCGAATGCTACAGTACCTAACTGTGGTGAGGATTTTCCCTTTCAGTGTTTTGGTTGTCCCTGCAAGCACTCAGTGTAGGTATCCCCGTGGTGCTTATTGTAAACTTGCTTCCACCTCCCCGCTCTTTTCTTAAGGTCCTTAAATAGTATTGTTGGTCACACAAGAGGTCCGAGGTGGCAGAGTAGGAACCATTGTGCTAAGAGAAGCTGCTGGTGTGTCCATGTGCACCTTCTAAGATGTGGTAGACTTGTCTGTGTGTGGTCTGGGAAGGAATCTTAAGGGTCTTAGTCACCTTGGAAACTCTGGTTTATCAACCAAAACTCTTCTCTTCCAGAATGATCTCCTCTTCTTAAAGGTTACCAGCCAACTACATCATCTCAGTATCAAATGTGCCATTCATGTGCTGCATGTCAACAACTTCAACCCCCACTGCCTACACCGGCGGCCAGCTGATGAGGTGAGGGCAGGATGGTACCTATCCTGGCAGCCCTGTGTGCAAGGTTAGGTGTGTGAAAACAAGAGTGACCTTAGCGCAACATGGCTGCCTTCTGAACCAGGGTGCTTGGGATTCTTTCCTTTGCTAGTGCTTCATGGTGCTCCAAACACCCCCTCTTGCCTGCATTTTGTGCCCCACCACAGACACTAGACTTCTAAGCTCCCACCGCTCTTGGGGAGACCCAGTTCAGGGCCAGAGGCAGTAACAACAAGTCTCTCAAAGCCATCACAATGATCAAAGATGATGAGCAAGTGGTGCAAAGGAGAAGGAGGGGAAAGCAAAATGGCAAGATGGGGTCAGAGTAGACAGAGGAGAGAAGAGCCCATCTGGACCCAGACATTTCAGATCTCCCTACTTGTAGCTACAAAATTAGCTGACCTTTAGTCCCAGGTGCACAGGGGATGGTGAGCAGGTTTTGCTAGAGAAGAAATAGTGTAGGTAAACACAGCAGCCCACGTCCTGGAGAGGTGCCTGGTCATGTTCTTTTTTTTTTTTTTTTTTTAATTTATTTATTTGAGAGAGAGAGAATGAGAGAGAGCACATGAGAGGGGGGAGGGTCAGAGGGAGAAGCAGACCCCCAGCCGAGCAGGGAGCCCGATGCGGGACTCGATCCCGGGACTCCAGGATCATGACCTGAGCCGAAGGCAGTTGCTTAACCGACTGAGCCACCCAGGCGCCCCGCCTGGTCATGTTCTACATGGCACAGAGCTCTTGTTGGGCCCCGAAGCTAAAGGCTTGTCAGTCACACCCCGTCTCCTATATTCCTACGAGCTAAGTCTAACTGTGCTGTAAGATTAACTCCTCTTCCTGAGGGATTAAAAACTGCTACCTCCACCTTCCATCTCGTGTTCTCCCTATTCAGCAAATAAGTTTTGAATGCCTTCTGTGTGTCAGAGTGCTGAGCATTTTGAAGACTAAGATGCCACTTATGTCTAAGTGTCTTAATATGTGTTCCCCTGAAACATTTGGCCACACCCAGGAGATCTTCGTCTATAAAACACTTGACTCTTAAATGATAGTCCTCTTTCAAGTTCTGTTGAATCACCGAATGAATGACTCTGTGCCTTCATTTACTAGTCCCAGCCAGAGGATTAGGGAGTCACAGGGTTCTGGAATCAGATATTTCAGTGTGGAATGTCTTGCAAGTTTCTGTGAGAGCTCTATCTCTTAGAAACCAGGAAGGCTCTTAGGCAGGTGGGCTGGCTACCTAGCTCTGTGGGCATGAGGGCTGTCTTCTGGTCGGGCATCTGGGGCAGGCTTACTCCCAGGGGCTGGCTCCACAGGGGACCACAGGTAGGACTTGTTAGACCCAGCTTTCTCACTCTCTCCTTCTCCCTGTCACAGAGTAACCTTTCTCCTTCAGAAGTTGTGCAGTGGTCCAACCACAGGGTGATGGAGTGGTTGCGATCTGTGGACCTGGCGGAGTACGCACCCAACCTTCGTGGGAGTGGTGTCCACGGAGGCCTCATCGTGAGTGGCTCTTTAGACTAGCCCACCTGCTTCAGTGTAAACGGGGGTATTCAGAAACTGATTTCTTCATGGCTAGACATAAATCCTAGGAAAAAATGTTGATAACCCTTACATCAATTGAAATCTCAAAATATTTGATAATTTGCAGTTGGAAATGAATATACCTCATGGAAACAAGATGGTTTCTGGAAAGGTCTTCTGTAGCAACAGATCCAGAGGGATCCAGGACAAATGGGTTGCATAAGTCTGGCCTTAACATGGCATCTCCACCAGCACCTGAAGGAACACAGTGGCTGGGGAAGTGAGGGGTTGGCCACCACAGTGGAACTTCCCCCTTGCCACAGTATAGTCATGATTGTCACTCAGATCTGTCAAGTGGTAAAGCCAGTGGGGAAATGAAAGGATGGTTCGGATGTCCCCCAGAGCAGACTGGTCCTGAGGAGACAGCCGTATCCAAGAACCCACCGCTCTCTCCTGGGCAGTGAGAATGAGGTGGGCAGTCAGCCAGTGTGTTAGCGTCTACCCAGAGCCAGGCCCTATGCCGAGGAAACAGAGAGGAGTGGGATACAGGACAAGTGGATGAGCTTCAGCCCCTCTCTGGAGACACCCCTCTGTGCACGAGGGCCTATTTGTCAGTGTGCCCTCCTGGAGCCATCTGTGGTCATCCCCGGGTGGTCTGTCTGTGTTTGTTTCTTAGATCCTGGAGCCACGCTTCACTGGGGACACCCTAGCTATGCTTCTCAATATTCCACCACAAAAGACGCTCCTCAGACGCCACTTAACCACCAAATTCAATGCCCTGATTGGTCCTGAGGCTGAGCAAGAAAAGCGAGAGAAAATAGCCTCACCAGCATACATGCCGCTGACCACCACAGCCAAAGTCCGGGTGAGTTGCCAGGCCCTTTCTGGGGTGGCACAGGGGCCTGCCTTTTAGCACTCATGTTGTACTGCAGCAGGCCCAGTGGCCTGGAGCCAAACCAGCAAGGGCCATGGGGCACACGGATGAGGAGGCTGTCTCAGGTCCGGACCTCAGAGCTTGGTCTCCTCATCTGTTTTTGTTCAGCCAGTTCCCTGCCGTACCCGAGTCCAAGGAAGAGAGTAAACTTTTCTGTACATGGACACTATGTCCCGGAAGCATCTGCTCTCAGGCAGCTAGTGCTTATCCTCTGTCCCAGTGCTGCCTTGACTCATCTCACAAGCAGATGAGCTCACGATTCTGAGTTCTGTTCGGTCAGGCTCATCTGTGGGCCACACTGCTCTGGGGGGTCTTCCTCAGAACTGTCTGCCAACATAGGGAGCGCTCCAGTGGCCTTGTGCTGGGGCGGCGGCCAGTCCACGGCTGTCCAGGGGTCCCCAGGTCATACGAGCACCAGCAGCACTCACTGGGGCTCTCTGAACCCCACAGAGCTTGTGAGAAACTGCCTGAGCCACACTGTCCTCGGACCACATCCTCCTCAGACTGCAGGCCCACACACACAATCTCTGGAGGCCGTGTCCCCAGCAGCAGGGGATGCCTAGGTCCAGCTACAGTTCATGCACAGACCTCCCTCCCCAAGGGAGCAGGACCACAAGTGTGTCTGGGGGAGACCAGCGTGAACAGCAGGAGGGGCTGCCCAGGGCTCTCCGGTGTGGCCTCCCCGGGGCACGAGGTGCCACGAGCCGCAGAGGCTGCCACTGTGTGAGGCAGGGCCTCCACCTCAGCTCCCAGTAGACGTTCCTGGTTTCCCTTGGGGAAAGTAGAATGTCACTTGTGGGCCAGCAGGGCCTGAGTTTCTCATACACAGTCTCGGAGGAGCAAGATTCTCTCTCCTTGCTCAAGATTATTTATCTGTTGGCCTTTCTCTAGCCAGGAGCTCTGTTTTGTTGAGAATTTTTCCAGAAGTTGTTTGCCTTCTTCCTTTCCTCATGAGCCCGCTCTTACATTGTGAGTTCTATCTGCACGCTGACCTGATAAGCCCCTTCTCCTAATCTTGCACTTACTGTGTTTTAGCCAAGGAAACTAGGATTTTCGCATTTTGGAAACATAAGAAGAAAGAAATTCGATGAGTCGACGGACTACCTTTGCCCCATGGAGCCCAGTGACAGTGCTGGTGACAGTTCCAGGGCCTACAGTGGCTACCGGGGCCTCAGCCCCCTCGATGCCCCTGAACTGGACGGGCTGGACCAGGTGGGACGGATTAGCTGATGGCCTTGTTACCTGTCCTCTCTGCACCCCGGGAGCTTCACCGTAACACTGCGTGTGTCCGCATAGAGCTGCACCTCACCACCCGCCCCTGTGCATGCCTCACAGAACATTCCGGCTGCTGTGTACTCCAGGCCAGTCTCTCTCTGAACTCTGGGGGTGGCCGGGGTATGGAGTGGCACTTTTGCTAAGGAGCCAGCCTTTGGGGACTGTTGCCAAAGGTGGACTCAGGAGGAAAGACGCAGAGACGCTTGTACATCTATAGTAATTCTTAGTGGCCATCTTCGGCACCGGTGGAAACACACAACCCTGGACACGGGTTCAGAGACCGTGGGCGATCCCCAGAGGCTCAGCTCTTGGGCCCCTCTGCTGGGCTTCCGTTGAGGGGCAATCTTAAGTGCCTTAGGCCTGTGGCCACAGAGTTGTGGCTGAGACCCCAGGGATGGCAGCAGGGACTCCTGCCGCAGTGACAGCGTAACTGTGTTGTGCCTTACCCACAGAGGTGGTCGCTTCTTTCTGGTAATAAAGACAGTATTTATGTAGAAAGCAAACAGCGCCACATACCTTTAACCTCACTGGGCAGGGAAGAGAGCTGGGCACAGCTGGAGATGGAGTCCCGCGTGTTGCCCAGCATGACAGCGGGTGGCCCCGAGCCAGTCCTTGGCCAGGGGCACACATGGCATTTGCCAAGTGTCATGGACGAGGGAACTGGAGTAGGGAGGGACCCCCGTATCCTTCAGAGGAGGTCTGGGGCCTCTTCGCTTCAGGCTCCACCTCCCTCTTATGAAGCCGTGGGGAACCTCGTGCTCACTGACTGGGTCGCATCTGTCGTGCAGACCCCAGAGTCGGTTTCCGTTTCAGCAGCGTGAGCCTCCTCAGGGGCAGAGGGGGAGACAAGAACGCGGCCTCGTGGAAATTGCCTCTGTTCTTTTGTGTGCTTTGTCAGCCTCCCTGCTACTAACCTGGCTGGGCCCATAACCGTTGTGGGGGCTGGTCGGTCTGTCGGCAGAACGGGAACAGCCCTGGCCTCCTGATTTAGAGGCTGGCTAACTGATAATGGCTCTTCCAGATGGGCCTTGTCTGGACGGGGACTGACGGAGAGACACATTTTGCCAGTCTGGGTTCCTGCTCATGAGATTCCAGTTTGCCTAGGGCAGGGTTTGGCCCTCCTGGGTCCCCCGGGCCTCATCTGCAAAATAACAGCGACCTTATAACCGTCTGACGGCCGGGGCAGGGCTTGATGGCCCCATGGAGGGCACTCTGATTCTGTCCCAGACGGAGGCAGCGCTCTGGTTTGCTTCTTAAACTACCAGCAGCCCCAGGGATGGCTGATAACCACAGGCCATGACCACCTGGGCCTCTCTGAAGTCAGCCTGGTGCCTGATCCCAGTACCCGGGACACTGAATGGCAGGTGCTCCTCGGGGCTGGTCGCTGGGCGAAGCTGTCATCGAGCCCCAGGGCTGGCTTTGTCCCTGATTCCTAGGGTGTCCTGGGGAGAGCATCTCTGCATGCACCTGTTTTCAAACCCTGCATGGAATTATGTCACTACATTTCTCTGTGGTCTCAAGCAAGGCTTGTGTCCCTTTGTGGGCCTCAGTTTTCCCACCTGGAAAATGTGGGATGATACTTGAAGCTCTCAGAGGATGCTTCTAAATCTACAATGTCTACATAGGCTTAGGGAAGACGGAGCAGACCAGCATTACCTGAGGAGGAGGGGAGGCAAGGGAGGCTCCTGGCAGTGAGGAAGCTCTATGAGCAGCTCCCTGAGGGTGCCCACCCATACCTACCCTGGGCATCAGCATACGGGGTCCCGTTGTCACCGGAAATTATCGGTGTATTCAGCATGCTGAGGCCTTCGTCCCTGCTGCTTTCTGCTTCTAGAAATAGCTGGAGCACTGAGCATGGGTGGAAGGGCTGCTTCTCATCTCCCGTGCACCCTCAGTGTTGGTGCCAGGATGGGCCCTGGGAACGTGTGCACACAGCAGTGTGGGATACTGGAAGCTCCGGCCTTCCCAAGGACAGAAACGGCATGTGCCCTGCCCAGCTGTCACTCCCCAGGGCCTGGGCCCCCTCCTCACCCACTCTCCCAGGACAGGACTTGCATGCCATCCCTGTGAATCACAAGCCGAGTCCATCCGCGTGTGCTGATCAGGCTGCTGCCCATTTTACAGATGGCCCCTTCGGAAGGCACTGTGACGCAGATAGGGCTCCTCTCCCAAGACATTCACCGCCTCACGGTAGGATTCTGACCCTCTATCTGCAGTAGGCCAGGTGCTGGGGTGGCCCCACGAGTTTGGCGTGATACCCACAGCCTGACCACCTCCCCCCCGCCCCCAATCCCAACCTGGGTCCTAGGCTATGCTAGGAATTCGAAGGATGGTGCTGAGCACTGTGGCCTGAGCTGCTAGGGGCACTGAGAAGGGTCACGGGCCTTGAGCTGAAACCAGCTAAAGCATGCCAGGTCTTGGTCCTCTTCCCATGCTCAGAGCTGGTGAGGAAACCAAGATGCTTGGCAGTTCCGGGTCACCTGCCTTGTCAGCCCAATGCCCGGGCCTCCTCTCTGACCTGGTGGGCACTGCTTTGCCCTCTGCTCCTGAGACACGTGCATTTTGTGCCATGCCTCTGGCCTCATGGCAATCATGGGCATGTGGACACATCCTGGTGTGCCTCATGGGGACAAACTATCATGAAGGGGCAGAATGGTGTCCGGGAGAGATGCCGCTTCGGAGGGAGGCCAATCTGGTTCAAGCCCCTGCTCTGCCTCTCACTGACTCTGGGACCTCAGGCAAGTCATTCTCTCTGCAAACCGCAGCTTAGTTGTCTGTAAAGCCTCCTCGCAAGGCTTAGAGACAGACGACAGCTGGCAGGAAAAGTCCAGCCACAGAGAAGATTCACACTGTGGAGGCCCTATACCTTCCACTGCCCCGTACTTTTGGATGGTCCCATCACTGAGCCCACTGGCTGTAGCCCCTGTCCCCGTCCTTTGCTCACTGATCTCTTAGGGCACATTAAGAAGGCTGTATCCAAGGACAAGATGGAAGCGGAGGGGGAAGGGGCTCCCTGAATCGAAATGGGATCATTTTTATTTTGTTATTCCCTTGGCTCGCACACTGAAGTGCATGCACCCAGCCTTGCCCTCCACTACTCGTAGGCCTTGGGTGGTCTTGAGATAGCAACTTCCCCTCTAAGGTATAAGCGATGTATTGTCTTGATAGCGCAGTCTGTTCTGATTGTGCATGCGGGGTCCCCGGAACCCCACGAGCTTAGAGGGCGCCAGTGGTGTCAGACGGGACCCCACCCCGTGTCCCGCTGCTTCCTGCGTAGCTGCCGCACGGCAGCCTTGACCAAAACCCTGTTCAACTGGCCCTCGGGCTGTGTCCTTTCAGACTCTGCTGAGCCAGGACCAGCTGCTGAGCGACTCTCGCCTGGCCGCTCCCAGCCCTGAGGACTGGAGGTGACTTTCTTCGTGGCCGAGAGCCCAGAGAGCCACGCGTGGGGGCCCCGGGTCTTTGCGTCGGGGAGCTGGCGTGGCCGCCCGCAGAGCCCAGACGGGCTGGCAGGACCCCTCGGATGTGCGCACTGACAGGAGCGAGCAGAGCGGTGAACAGATGTCCAGGAGGGGGCCCCGGGGGCCCCGCGTTCTCAGCCGCGCTAGGCTCTTCACCACAGCTTTTATACCTTTTGTACTTTTATACATGGATTGCCCCCCACTTCTGTGGGGAGGGCAGTGAGACGTCAGCACAGACTCAATGGCCCCTGCTCTTCCTGGTGACGTTTGGGAGGTTCTTACGCCAAAGGGGAAGGGCAAGGAGTTCATAAAAGCTCTGCTGGAAGAAACTTCTGGAAAAAAAAGTTCTGGCTGTCCTGTAGTGGCTGAGCTGGCTGAAATGACAGGGAGCCCCTCCTGGCTGCTTCCACGCCAAGGGGGCACTTGCCTTCACAGGAACCGGCCCAGGGTGAGCACGGCGAAGGAGCAGTGGGACTCCTCCCATGGCCCTCACTGCCCTCGTCCTGCCCTCCTCTGCAGCAGGGTGTCCGGTTGTCCGTGCTGCTGGGCATCCTTGGTCTGAGCAGAGGCGCCTCCAAACCCTGGGCCCCCTAACCCTGGCTGACCCGCAGCGCAGGCTCCCAAGTGCAGGTGTCTGGTCAGATGGCTGCCCCCAGCGGACGGCCCTCGCACACCCCAACAGCGTTTCCGCCCCTGGCCATCTCCCCACACAGCCTGTTCCCTGCCGTGTCTCCTTTCTCGGGGAGAGGCCCCGTGTGCCCCCAGCCCTTCTGTCCCTCCCGGCCAGTCTCCCCACTGGCGACAGCCCCATCCTCTTCCTCCCTGTGACAGCTCAGGCCTCCTCTCTCCTCTGCTTTCCGAAGCTGGGCTCCTCGGTCCCCCACCTCCCCAGTTGGTCCCCTGCCGTTCTCTCCCCTGTCCGAGAGCGGCCTTCCCAAAGCACCGTTCTCATCCTGATACCGTTGTGCGAAGAACGCCTCAGTTCCAGAATCGAGAGGAGTTCAAAAGCCTTAGGCAGCACCCATGGCCCTTCCGATCTCCGGCCTCACGAACCCTCACGAAAGCCTGTGCCGCTGCCTTTCCTTCCCCGTGAGGTGTCGTTTTCCCCCTGGTCCCCCTCTCAAGGCCGAGTTGCGCCTGTCCAGAGCCAGCAAGCCACACGGCTTCTTTCAGGAAGCCTTCGCTGATGCGTCGGAGTTTCCTGTGTCCCACTGTGCCGTCAGCCCTTGAGCCGGAGCCCTCCTAGCTCCCCTGCTGGGTGTCTTTCTCCCTCACACAGCCACCCTCAGCACGAAGGCACCGAGCACCTGCTGTGGGTGCACTCCTGTACCGCCGGAGTAAGAGCCAGCCCTGGTCCCCAAACTGCTCAGGGACTCCAAGCAGGCCACCGTGCCGTGCTCCAGCCACCCACCCCTTCTTATGTGCAGGTTAAGCATGTTCCATGCCAGGCTGAGGGCTGGAGGTCTAGGCACGAATGTCAAGGTGCTTGTCTGAGGGTGCTGATGCTCTAGTGGGGGTTACATCTCTGTTCTAAGCTGAAAGGTACAGATGCTCCAGTAGAAACTACTTGTCCTTTTTTATTTTTTTTTTTATTTTTATTTTTTTTTATTTGTGAGAGAGAGAATGAGAGAGAGCACGAGCGGGAGGAGGGTCAGAGGGAGAAGCAGACTCCCCGCTGAGCAGGGAGCCTGATGTGGAACTTGATCCCGGGACTCCAGGATCATGACCTGAGCCGAAGGCAGTCGCTTAACCAACTGAGCCATTCAGGCACCCTACTTGTGTCCTTTTTAATGGAGAGCCGGGGGAGCGGCCGGAAAAGACTTCGAGGAAGAGGTGCTCCCTGGATTTCAGACATGACTCGGTTCCCGAGTGTGCCAGAGGGGAAAGGTGTGGTAAGCTCTGTGTTGGAGGAAAGTACGAGGGTGGGCTCTTACTCATCATACTGTGCCCAGCGGAGTAGCTTCTCCAAGTAGGGATCTGCTGAGGGTGCGCTGAACACACGCATGGGTGAAGGCTCGCAGCCCCTCCCCCCCACACCCCGCACCCATCGCACCCCTACCCACCCTCTGTGAGACCATCCCCAGGCAGGGCACAGCTGCACTCTGGTGAGTTCTCTAGAGCCATCTCACCCTCTCCTGCCCCCCCCCCACACACGCATGCACACACGCACATCCAGTGACACCGTTGGAGGCAATGCTAACAATGCCAGTTTTTGCAGAAAGGAAAGGACTTGGACTTAAGCACCCAGGTCTGAAGCCCAGCTTTTGCTGCCTCCTGTTGTATTGGAAGGACCTGAAGATAATAACTTAGAGCCTCACCTTCCTCATCTGTCACTCGGGAGAACATCATCCCCACGGAATCTCAGCTTGTTGTGAGAATGATGCGAACTAAAGTGCAGGACAAGTTCTACCCACCCCTGGGCAACGGAGCAGCACGTCAGCCTGGCCGCAGACGGCCAGGGCTGGGAGGTCACTTGGATCACTTGGGCTTAGCAATGGCAAGGATTTCAGGAATAACTCCTGGAGCCTCATCTCATTTGCAGTTCAGAAGCTTCTGTGCTAACCACCCCACCCGCCACACCAGAACGGGGCCTGGCATTTAGAAGATGCTGAGAAAACCAGGGCCCTTGCCTCCATCTGTTGTGCAAAGCACAGGGAGTCTAGCATGGCTGAAGCCTGCCTACCGTACGGATTTACTACTCCCTAATACCTTTCAACACCGTTCCTACTTCAAGGGTCTCCTACCAAAGAAGGAAGAGAGCACATGGAGGGTGCCTGGGCCCTCTAGTAAGTCTGACCTTAAAAACAACACTCTGGAGAGGGCAGTTCAAGAGAGATTACTGGGAGTTGATATGACCCCAGTTGGATCCTTCTGGAATTCTGCCCCTGCACTTTTGCCAGTTCTGACCTCCCTTGGACACACACAAGACTATTCACATGTAGGGCTGGCCTAGCAGATTCCCCACAGAGCCACATCTCCTGAGCTGTCTGCTTTGTGCTGAAGTTGATTTCATTAAACTATGGGGCAAGGCACTTCGAGCCTCCCAAGCTAGGAGGCCTCAGAAACCAGTCTGCCTCCAGCCCCTTGAATGCTGCTTAGGCTCACACCCGAACGAGGAGCCATGTGCCTGAGGATGCATTACAAGGCACTTGTGAACACATCCCAGTTTAATGTGGTGAGGCAGAACTCACTCCGAAACAGAAAGGGACCAGGCAAATTTGCTAGAAGCAAGGGAGGTATCAGTAAGTGAAAATCATATCCTTGGTATAACCCAGTTTCTCCAGGTTAGGGTGAGCAGTTGTCTGGATCAGGGGCAGTGGGCCACACACCAGGATGAGCGTGGACTGCCCAGGAGGAGGGAGGTGCTCCTTGATCATGTTGGCGGTGATGTAGCCTGAGCTGTACTTCCAGCCTGAGGTTAAGCAGAAGTAGAAAAAAGCTGTGAGGCTGCTGGGTAGAGCCCCTGACCCCAAGCCATCTGCCCCCACCCCAAAGAGGGAGGCAAGGCTGCTCTCCAAGGCTTAGAAGTCTGCACTGCTGTTCTCTGCAGAGAAGCCGGGAAGTGGAGGACATGGGAGACCCAGGAAGCCTTCAGTATTGACCCCGCATCCCAGGCTCACTGCTGGTTGTCTGACGCCGCACGCAGGGGCAGGGATGGAGAACACAACAGTGAGGCATGGTGTGAATCAAGGCAGGGAGCTGGGGCTGGGCAGGTTGGAGCAGGCCTGGGGTTTGTGGCTCGGTTAGGGGGCGCCCTCTGCTGGGCAGTGAGCTATATGACAAGGCAGGCACAGCTGGGTGCAGTAGGAGAGGCAGCATGAAGGTGCAGGGTGCCGGGGTGGCTGGGTGCTGGCTAGGGTTGCAACAGCTGCCTGGGGCTCGCCATGTGACGCCTACTGTCCAGGATAGGTCGGGTGGTAAGGGGGCGAGGGGTCCATGGCCATGTGTGTGATGTCTCTGCGGGATGCTGTGTCGAGTGTAGCATGGAGTGGGTGCTCAGAGCGACCCAGTGACCGGGTGTCCCTCCGAGTCCCTCCTGAGGTTCAGTGCGCATATGGACTGCTGCTGAGATATCAGACACTGCTCTTACAAGCAGGTCGCCCCAATCCTCTCTCCCTCCACTTCCATTTCCCATGCAGGGACAGAGCTGAAGGTCTCAGCTCCCAAGCACAGTCCTAAAAAGCAAACAAACCCAGGGACTAGTTCCTGAGGTGGGTCAAGGGTTGGAGCTAACCCACAGTGGGGACTATGGGGATCATACCAACAGGAGGCCTGTCCAGGGTGTACCATAGGTCGAACTGCTCTGGATGAGTTCTGGCAACTTCTTCAAGCTCCTTTCTCACCAAGATATCCTCCTCTGTCTAGAAAAGAAGGAACATGAGCAAAGCCCCAACAGGGACATCCTGCTTGGTCCCCACACTGAGCACACGGGTCAGCACATTTCTGCCTGAGCTGACCCCACTTGAGTGGGGGTGCTCTCGCCACAACTCCAGGGTAAACAAAGGTTCTGCTGCAGCTTCTGCACTACCAGCCCTCCCTCTTGTGGGCGGAGGACAGGGGAGGCTCCTGCAGCGGCCGGGACCGCCCTCCAGCTGGAAGGCCACTGCGGAGCCCAGGCGGGGTGGCCTCACTCAGAGGTCTCAGCCCCCCGCCCCCATCCACACTGAGCACCACGCAGGGCTAACCCAGCTGGAACCCAGTTGGAAGGAGCGGAGTGTGGGCCCAGGATCTTCTGCAGGGAGCGCAAGGGGTGAAGGCAGTAATACATGAGGTCCCACCTAACGTAACAGCACTGGAGAGCTAAAGCAGAGGGCAACACAGGCTGGAGCTTCATTTGGGGAAAGGAAACCAAAGCCAAAAGAAAGTTGTCACAGGCTCCGAGATACTGCAGAGAGGACCTGGATCTTAAAACTTGTCATGGTTCTTGTGCCCGCAATTCTACTTCTGGGATCCTATTTAAGAAAATAATCTAAAAGGCATCAAGCATTTTATCCTTAAAACTGTGAAAACTGAAAACAATCTGAATGCAGAAAATACAGTAAATTATGGTGCAACTTGATACAGACTGATGAAAATATTTATAAAGAGGTTTGATGAGAAGAAAATGCTCATGTGGTAATGTTGAGTGAAAAAACCAAGCAATATATAAATGTAATTGCAAATACACGGCATGTATAGAAGAAAGACAAAAAAGATGTCAAGTATTTATATACTTCTGTATTTTCTAAAATTTCTACTGAGGGCATCTATGATTTTATACTCAGAAAAACAATTGATTATGAAGGAAAGAAAGCTTAGTCCATAGGGTGGCTGGGGAGACAGTTAAAAACAAAAACAAGTGGGAAACCAGGCCTGGACTTCGTTCCTCCAGCAGCCACACCCCCACACCCTGGCTGAGCACCTGCTTGGCCCTCCCGTGGCAGAGGCAGCGAGAGGTCAGTCGGGGGGGAGGTATGAACGCAGACGGCCCGCTCAGCAAACATGCCTCCCACCCCTCCAAGCTCAGGGCCAACTCGGCAGAACTGACCTGGTTGGCAAAGATGAGGGACATCCTGGTCCTGTCGCTGGGGTTCTTTGTGATGTGGCGAATGAGCTGCAGCATGGGCGTAATCCCTGGGACAGGAAGGAGCAGGCGGGACATGGCTAGTGGTGCTCCCTCCCGCTCCGGTACCCACGATCCCTGGTCTGCAGCCCCTTAACGCTCTGCCTCAGCCCCAGTCCTACTTCTCACATGCCTGCCCCCAAACTCAAAGTGGAAAACCGCCCTTCATTTTGGTTTTCCCTTCTAATGCAACAATAAATTGAAAGCCCTTTCTGATGTTCACGTGCAAGATGGAAGGAGCCCTGGCTCTGAACTGGCTAGTTTCACACTCAACCCCCTAGCCCGACTTGCTCTCAGAGCAGGGTGAGTCAGGTGTCCGTCTGAGCTCTTCGGTGTCCCCATGGTACAACAGAATGAATGACGAATAAGTGATCATTTCACAAGCGCCTGTGATGGTGCCTGGCACATCGTAGGTGTCCTGATACATCTGTTCTGTTCTCTCATTCACTCATTCTCAGGGGATGGGGAGATTCGGGCTTGACCTGCATCCAGGAGCCCTCGGGGGACCATGTGTGGGCTTACTCAGCTCGGTCCCCAGACTCTTCCAGGGGCCCCAGCCTGACTTCTGGGGCAGCCAGCATGCTGCATCAGGGGAGCAGGGCACATGGGGTCCGTTTCCAGGCCTGTCATCAACCTGCACTCCCCTCTAAAACAGCCATGGAAGAGTCTCCTCTAGGATCAAATTACTTCAAAGTACAAAAGGTCTTGGGGCCCCTCCCCCCATGGAGGAAGCCCCAGAAGTCTCTCACCTGTGCCCCCAGCGATCATTCCCAGGTGACTGACCAGCTTCTTTTCAGGCTCACTTGTTTTGTATGCCTTGATTGAAAAGTTCCCTAGAAACACAGAGGACCCCTCTGACTTCTGCAGCTCTTGCGTGAGAGCTTGTAAGAGGTCACGGGCTTCCCTTGGGACTCCCAGGAGGCAAGGCCACCCGAGGAAGGGGCCGCACCGTTCTCAACCAGAGAAGCGAGTCAGGGCAGCCCAGGGGCCATGGTGCACAAAGTGGAAACAGCCAAGGACTCGCTGGACCTTTTTTCTTCTGAGGGAGGAGGGAAGCACAGTGAAGTTAAATGGAGCCTCACAGAGCACTCTAAGCCACAGCATGAACGAGCGAGTCAGTGATGAGTATGTGGTAAGGAACGAGAGTGGATGCCATCCATCCGTCCATCCATCCATCCATCCATCCATGCTTCCACTGCTCAGCCTTACAGACACCTTTTCTGCATCGGGCATCGTTCTGGAGATCCAGTTTACATGAGGAAACACCCCAGCACTCCCCTACCTTAATGAAGCTTACAATCTCATCAAGTGTGTGTGTTGGAGTGAACGTACGAAGGCTTTAAGGACAAGTCCACAGGACCCAACCCTGAGAAGTTTTCTACAACAATAGAACAACCACAAGAATCTTCTTCCTTCCAGCGGGAGGCCCAATGTGAACCCCCCAGTACCTGGCTTATGATAGAACAGGCGACCGGTTGGCCCTCGAAAAAGGATGGTGTCCCCAATTTTCATATTCTCCAAGTACTGAGTCATCTTCCCCCCTTCTGGATAATTGGGGTGCACATTTTTGAAGTAGATCTGAAAAAGAAGGCAGCCTGGTTTCTACACCCTCAGACCAGAGGCCACAGCTGCACACAACTCAAAATTCCATTTGCTACTGGAAACCTTGAAGCAAACGTTCTCTGCCCTCACAGTTGCTCTAAGCACCCCTGAAGACTTCACCACAGCTTCACTGTTCCGTGACACTGCTGGAAAGCCCTTCCCAGGTCATGGGTTCCGTCCCCACCCTACCACCTTTCATAGGCTTGGGAGGGTGAGGCAGCTGGTGCCCCACTTACCTTTATAATCAAGTCCACAAAGCCTCGGTCATCATCACTGGACACCGGTGTGTAAGCCCTGACCACCAGAACACCATCAATTTTGGCCAAGAGATGGACATAGTTACCTACAGAAAAGGCATCCAATGCTAAATGTGAGCACAGCCAGCAAAACAGGCCCGGGATTCCCATAAAGGACTGAGCTTCAGGGAGGCAAGTGCCTAGCGTGGCAGGATGCATGGGAGCACGGCCAGGCAGGCAAGGGGCCCAGAGCCAGGATGCCTGGGTCCTAGGCCTGCCCTTGTCACTCCGCACACTACCCTGGGCAAGTCACTTCACCTCTCTGGGTGAGTGGGGATGACGTGCCTGCCCTGCCTCCATCCCAGTGGAGTTGTGAGCTTCACGTGAGTGCATGTTCCTGTGTCAGAGTCCTCTGTTGCACGGGAAGAGCTCATTTGGGTTGGAGGCTGAGTATTAAAAATAACAGAAAGGTGTGCTTCCCTTTTAAAGCAAAATACATTACCTTCACAAAGCCATTTCTTCCTGAACTGGGCGGATCGCTGGGGTCTGTGAAAGAACCACAGCCCCCTCTTCTGCTTCTTGCTGCCTGGCTCAGGGCCGGCCTGGGCTCACAGACACACTGGGCCCCGGAATTTGGACACCACAGACCAGGACTTCTAGAAAAAGAGCATTGTGTCTTCCTGGCCTATGGCTCTGCTTGAGGAAGAATAAAGTTCTGAGCCGCGGAATTCTGCCCCTCCAGGGTAGAACCGAATGGATCAGGCATGGCCACAGACCTATGGATCGGGACTACATCCCAGTGTCACAGGATGGGCGGGGCCGCTCAGGTCGCCGCTGGATCTTAAAGTGGGACACTTCGGTGACTACGAGGAATAGTGGTGCAGGCAGGAGCTGGTAGGGGACAGAGGCAAGAGGAAGCTCTGTGGTCTCTGAGGAGGCCCTGAAGCCTGAGGTGCAAACACTCCGGGTGAAGAAAGGACAGGCTCTATACTGAAATTAAACTGCAGGGAAGGGAAAGAAGAAAGGACAGGCTCAGTGACTCTGGCTATGGCCTGGCTGCGCATCAGGAACACGCAGAAATAAATGCCTGAGGCAGCTTCCACCTGAGAACAAATGTGAACCTGGAGACCTCAGAAAGGCTCCTTCAGATGCAGCCAACCTGGGCCTGGCCTGGCCATGTCCGTCCCGGAGAAAATGGGGCTGCCCTGGTGGGCCCCATTTCTCACCTGCTTCGATTCAGCTGAGCTGGGAGGCCCTCACAGCAGACTCTTCCAAAATCCCACTAACTCTGTACCCCCCACACCAGGGCAAAGGAGATGGGGGGGTCATGGCAGATTCTGAGAAATTCTGTGTCTCATCGTTTTTCATTCTTTTAGCCTTCTTGCCAATAGGCCTGACCCCACAGGCCAGGCAGAGGGCTAGAAGGCAGGCTGGTGCTGAGCTCTTGTGGATGGAGACAGGAAGAGGAAGCAGCAAGGACGCTCGGGGGCCAGGTGGGCTGCCTGGTGAGTAATTTCATGACCTGATAGAGGAGAGGTCAAGGTTTGGTCCTACACACAACAGGACAAGTAGGCATGGATTAGGGTCTCCAGCAGGCTGGCAAGCAAACTAGCAGTTTGTTCAAAGCTCTGAATCCCTAGGCTGGGGACCTAGCCGAGGTTTTCCCCCTCACTAAGACGGACTTGGGCGTCTAGTGGTGTTACAGACTAGAAATGGGATAACTCGGAACTCTAGGCCTGCTAGGGCTGGTATTCATGCTGGGTCCCTTCTTGTGTGGGTCTGAGGTCCCTGCTGAAAAGACACACTGCGTGGGAAGACACACCTGACTCCTTCCTGCCTCTCCACACATTCTGGGCCTTTCTCCTGACCGTAGGGGACATCAGTTCCTTCCATCCCTCACATGTACATAGCACTTTGCACGTTCTCAATTTTCACACCCATCAGTCACTTTACCCTCACAACAACCCAGGTGGCAGGCAGGCCTGGGAAACTCCATTTCATAGACCAAGGCTCAGAGAGGTTGAAGGACTTGCCTAAGGTTGCCCAGCAAGGAGCCTATGATGAGATCTTAGAGCTTCTGATTCTAGATTCACTTCTTTTCAGTGAGGAGACATCACTTCTGTGTCAGCCCAAATCGAACAATGAGAAAGGAAATGGACTGCCCCCAAGCCCATCTCTCTACATCTCTGAGCTGACCTGTCTTAGGAAAGGCAACCTCTCCACCCCAGCTGAGCTTCTGAGAGGAGCAGAGTGCTGGCAAGGCCCAGTCCCTGGTGATGACCCCAAACCCCACTCACCTACAGGAAGCCCCAAGACATGGTCTGGTGAGGGCAGTCCAAAGCGGAACCTCCGGGTGTTGTGGGTGATTTGCTATAAAACAGAAAACAGAGGCAGGCTCGGTCAGCTTTCGAGAAGCCTTTCTGGGCAATTCAAATGCCTGGTAAAGGAAAGGAGCTCTATTTGGTGCAATCCCAGCGTGCACACACACACACACACACACACACACTCGGAGGCAGTGGGAGCAAACTGGAGGCCAGAAAATGCCTGTCCCACTGCCCTGCCTTCCCAGCCAGCACATTCTCCACCACTCTCGTCCTCTTCTTTTTCACAGGCTGCCAGTGGAGGGGGTGGGCTGACTCCACTACCTCTTTCTCAATCAAGGGCAGCGGGTACTTGGTCTCAGAGTCCTGTAAGGTGGTATGTCTTCTCCGCGAGTTCATGTTCCTCAGGGCCAACAGGACCACTGTAACTCCAATGATGGTGATGGCAAGGAGCAGGGACGGGTCCTAGCCAGACACAATGTGAGCAGGGCGCCTCAGGTCCTGCCTGCCCTGGGCAGGACAGTGCTCAGGCACGACAGCACCCTCCCGACACCAAAGGCACAGGAGAAGCTGGGCCGTGCCCAGAAGAAACCAGACGGAGGGAAAGGTAATAAAACAGAATGCAGGGCGCCTGGGTGGCTCCATCCGTGGGGCATCTGCCTTCGGCTCAGGTCATAATCTCAGGGTCCTGGAATCGAGCCCCGCATCAGGCTCCCTGCTCAGAGGGGAACTTGCTTCTCTGCCTCCCTCTGCTCCCCCCCCCCACTTTGTACTCACTCTCTCTCAAATAAATAAATACATAAAATCTTAAAAAAAAAACCCAAAAAACAGAATGCAGGCTGAGCCTATGGTGGATCTGGAGGATAGGGAGGAGTCAGCTGCAGATCAGACAGGGCCAGGCAGAATTAATGTCACCAGGCCCTTCCTACCCATCGGCCTCCAACCTGGTACATCCAGGGGTACAAGGGTGAAAGTCCTGGGAGACCCCTCCTTGAGGTGATGGCATTGCTGCTTCTGCTTCTTTTTTTTTTTTTGAGAGAGAGTGGACTGGGAGTGGGGGGCTGTGGAAAGGAGAGAGACTTCCAAGCAGGCTCCACGCCCAGCGTCTGAGTCTGATGAGGGGCTCGATCCCAGGACTTTGGGATCATGCCGGAAGCTTAACCAACTGAGCTACCCAGGCACCTTTGGTGGCACTGCTTCTAACCCACAATCTAAAATGAACGTCGCAGGCCCCAAGGACAGATCTGCAGAGGGGGGATAGGCACGGTGTCCTCCAGCAGGTAGTTGCGGCTGAGAGCTAGGCAGGGCATGCGGCTCGCCACCCCCACTACTCCCCCGACCAGGTTCAGGCGGGTTGGGGTGGGGGTGAGCACCTCCGACTTAGGGGTGCTCCATTACCTCAGCGCCTCGGGACACACCAGCACCCTCCTAGGCAGGCGAAGGAGGCCTGGCCACTCACTCGCCGCCACTCGGGCGGACTCCCGCCCCCGTCCCCAACCCCGCCCCGCGGCCCGCTCCGCCCGCCCGCCCCGGGTCCGACCCCAGCCTGCCGCGGCGGGACCGGGGATGGGCCGCGGCGCCCCGCTCGCCGCCACACCACGCCTGCCCCGCCGCCGCTCGGCGCCGCCCCGCTCCCCGCCCCTCGCGGCCCCGCCCGGCCCACGCCCTCGCCCTCGGCCTGACCCGCCCAGCCGGCCCGGGACCCCGGCCGACTGCCGCCGCCTCGTCCCGCCGCGCCCCGGGCACCCACCCGGAACGAGGCGCCGAACATATCGTCGAAGCGGGGCTGGCTGCGGGGCCGCGGCGCGTCGGGCCGACTCGTGGGCGCGTCCGCAGCTCCGCCTGGCGGACCGGGAAGCCTGGCAGACGCGCGGGCCGACGCCGGGAGAGCGCTAGGCCGGCCACGCGCGTCCGGCCCCTCCCGCGCGCCCCGCTCCCCCCGCCCCCGCCCGCGCCGCCCCCGGCCCCCGTAACCCCTCCCCGCGCCCCGCTCCCCCCGCCCCCGCCCGCGCCGCCCCCGGCCCCCGTCACCCCTCCCCGCGCCCCGCTCCCCCCGCCCCCGCCCGCGCCACCCCCGGCCCCCGTCACCCCTCCCCGCGCCCCGCTCCCCCCGCCCCCGCCCGCGCCACCCCCGGCCCCCGTCACCCCTCCCCGCGCCCCGCTCCCCCCGCCCCCGCCCGCGCCGCCCCCGGCCCCCGTCACCCCTCCCCGCGCCCCGCACAGCCACACGCCCTCGCGGCCCGCCGAGCTCCTCCCCCGCGCGACTCGCGCCCTGCCGCGCCCGGCCCGCGGGGTGCCACTGCTGGGGTCCCCATCTCCTGTTTATTCGTGGCCCCCTCTCCCCGCACTCTCGGAGCAGCCCAGATGGAGAACTTCCTCTCTGCACCTGGTCCGAGCTGTGCCAAGGTGGGAGAAAGGGAGGGGCGTCCGGGTGGGAGGAGGGGATGCTGGTGAAAGAAATGGGAATTTAGGCCAATTCAGAGAGCACATGAATATAATCGCTCAACGCGCGTAATGAGCTCCTACTGTGGGCCTGGTCTAGCGCTGGGTGTTTGCCCGGATGGGGGCGTCATGGAGTTAAGACATTCGTTCAAAGCGTTCATTCACTCCTTCATTCATTCTCTACTGGGAGGGAGAGACGACCGGTACCCAACACTAGACCAACAGGAGGCAGAATGGCAGGCATCGACCGACGGTTATGGGGGTTCTTCGCAGCACATTTCAGAACCTTGATAACCCCCCTCCCCCCATCAGTTCTCCCCTTGCCAGTGGTAAAGGTAAATCCCTGCCTCCTGGGCCTGAGGGAGACAGAGAGGCCAAGAAATAGCCAGCCATCCCCAGCCCCCAAATACACACCAGCACAGGCATATACTTAGTGGACATCTCCCCTAATACTTGCAGGTACCAGGATATTATTGTTACATATCTTAATTATTGACAGTCTAATAAATGTAAAATGATGGCTCGTGAACCTAATATCATTTACCTAAGAGCTGAGGAGGTTGAACATCCTTCATATGTTCATTCCGCATGGTGGTTTTGGTTTTTTTTTTTTCCGGAAAAAAAAAAAAATGCCTGCTCATGACTTGCCCCTTTTTCGCTTGAGTTGAATTTTTCTTACTAATTTTTAGGAGTCTTGTGTGTATTAGAGACCACTTCTTTGCCAGTTATATCAGTTACAGATATTTTCTCCTGGTATGCAACTTCTTCCCTCCCTTCCTTCCTTCCTCCCTCCCTCCTCTCCTTCTCTCTTTTCTCTCTCTCTCTCTCTCTGGCTTTTGATGAATAGCAGCAGTTTATAATTGCAATGTAGTCAAATGTATCAATCTCCAATCTTTTGCCTTTATGGTTAGTGCTTTCTGTGACTTGTCTGTTCCTATGAAAGATCATAAAGATATTCTCTTTTTTCTGACAAGACTTAAAGTTTTTCCTTTAACGTTTAAGTCTCTCAACCACCTGGAACTGATTTCTGTATAGGATGCAAAGCAGGGATCCAACTTAATTTTTTCCATGTGGATAATGTGTTGTCTCCGTAATATTTGTTGACTTGCTCACCTGGTGGCTAACGTGCAGTGTCACCCCTGTCATATATCAGTCTGCATGTAAGCAGGAGTCTGGTTCTGGTCTCCCTGCTCTCTTTTGATCTCATTGCCCAACCCCTCTGCCAATACCACACTGCTCTAATTACAGTCGTTTATTACGACTGTTTATACCTTTCCCTCGTACATTCTTTGGGTCTCAGTTCAAATACCACTTCTTCCTTAGAGATGCCTGATCGAATCCCCCAATTTAAGTAGATGTACATTATATTCTATTCATGGCTTTTACTTCAGTTTGTAATTATACATCCTGTATGTTTAATTGTTAAATGGCTGATTCTCACATTAGTCTAGATGTTCCATTATGGCAGAGATGTTGTTTCTCCAGGGCTGAACACAGTGAGTGTCACACAGAGAACATTCAATAAATAGATAACAAATGAATGAATGAATTCCTCTCTGCCCTGCCACATTTCGCACACTGCCTGGCACACGACAGATGCTCCAGAAATGCTCAAGAGAAGAACAGTCGTTTCTGTCAGTGTCCCCTTTTTTGCTTAATTTGTCTTCATAAAACATGTCAGCAGATGACATACTATGTATATTATCTACTTGCTTACTCTTTCCCTCTACTACGATGTAAGCTCCATGAGGCCAAGACTTGCTGTGTTTTTGGTTTTGTTTTGTTTTTTTTTTAAGATTCTATTTATTTAGTTGACAAGAGAGCAAGAGAGCACAAGCAGGGGGAGCAGCAGAGGGAGAAGGAGAAGCAGGCTCCCCCTGACCAAGGACCCTGATGAGGGGCTCGATCCCAGGACACTGGGATCGTGCCCTGAGCCAAAGGCAGATGCTTAACTGACTGAGCCACCCAGGTGCCCCGGGACTTGCTCTGTTTTAACTCCTGTTGTTTCCCAGGCCTCAGAATAGTGCCTGGCAATTGGTAGATGCTCAATAAATATTTAATGAATGAATGAATGGGTGAATGAAGAATGAACTTAATTTTCTCCCTCCGGTTCAATCAACTCTTTCTTTTTGGCTTTGGAATCATTGGGCACCTCCGTTTTTCCTGTGGCTCTCTGAGCAGTTGCCTCTACCCCCCATTCCCCCTTCTCTTTTTCCCTCCGTGTGACCAGAGAGGTAGCAGCCCATCCCCCTTTGTTACCCTTCTAGCAGGATAAGAGGCAGGCATTTGTCTGGGCTCCCAGTAATTCTGAGAAGGCAATGCTTGCCCTCTCTCCTCAGCACCCCTGCACACTCTAGATGCGCCCCTTGCATGCCCACGTTCTGCCTGGTTTGGCTCATCTTTTACTCCTCTCCTGAAATAGACCGTGAGCACACGTCTCACTCTCTACATCTGCGGCTTGGTAATAGGGCCTGGCAAAGAGGAGGCGCTCAGCAAGTGTTTGCTGAAAAAAGAAAGAATGAGTATCTGCTGTCACTGTTTTAGGATGTATGAGACTCTGCCCCATAAGACAGCTTCTCAAGAGAGGGGCCAGCCGCCCTCACTGCTGAGACTCCCTGGGGGGACTGATGCTGTTGCCAAGTCAGAGCTCCCTGAGCCTTTGCTCTCTAAACAGTGTCTGGGCTGCTGTGGGCTTTTCATTAGCTTTTTGACCTTGAAAATGATTTCTTCCCATTTCGCCTCTGAACAAATGACCACCTCTGAGGTTCTAGCTATTAAGCCTACATTGTGGTAGGTTGGATAATGACCTTCCCCAAACAGGCCCACATCCTAAATCCCAGAACCCATGAATGCTGCCTTATGTGGCAGAAGGGGCTTTGTTGCTGTGAGTGACCTAAAGATCTTGAGAGGGGGAGACTATCCTGGGTTGTCCGGCTGGGCCCACTGTAATCACAATATTCCGTACAAGAGGGACGCCGGAGGAGACCAGAAGGCAATACGATGCCCGACACAGCACGTGGAATGACCATCTTGAAGATGGAGGGAGGGGCCACAAACCAAGGAATGCAGGTAGCCACTGAAGCGGAAAACGGCAAGAGAAAGGATTTCTCCTGAGAGCCTTTGGAAGAGACCAGCCCTGCCGATACCTTGACGTTAGTCCGCTGTGAAACTGATTTTACACTTCTGGCTTCCAAAACAGTAAGAGACTAATACATTTGTGCTGCTTAAAGACAGCAAAGTTGTGGTAATTCATGATAGCAGCAATGAGAAACTAATACACTAAATGAACTATTATTTTTGTCTCATCGGGCTTGTTTCTTTATACTTGGATTTATTCCAGAAACAGCTTTCCTGGGATTTGGATCAGAAAAGCCAGGAAGTGCTCCTCCCCTCTGGTGCCTGATGTTCTTGTTGCTCTGTGTGACTCCTTTCTCCTGCAAACCACCTCCCTCAGCAGCCTCCACGCTGCTGCTGGCCCTGTCCTCAGCTCGTTTTCCCTGCCAGGCCCCATGAGCAGCCCATCCACTCCATCCCTTCCTCCTCAGCCTGGCTCTGGCCTGTCCTTTGGGCATTGTGCACAAATTCATCCTGAACAAAGGGTCCCAGCAGCCCAGTCCAGGCTTGGGGATTGTCCTCAGCTTGACTGGGCTGAGCGTTATGAGAGAACACTGACGGAACACCTCACCCACTCCAAGCACCCAATGCCATGACCAAGGTAAAACCTTGCTTGAATTGGAGTTTCCTTGGTTTTCCTCTTCAAGGATTTTAAGCTAGAGTGTATTGATACCACCTGATCAGAATTCCCTACTGTGCCCTACAGGTGGGCAGAGAGTGATAGTAACACTTTGCTTTCTGGATCAGCTTCAACCTCGATTTGTATAACAGAAATATGGCATGGGAGACCTTGCACGCACCTGGTAATCGGGGGCTGACATGGGCTGATGGAGTAAGACTGTATAAAGGTAAGAGTCTTTTTTTTTTAGTTCAGTTATCCAACATAAAGTACATCATTAGTTTTTGGTGTAGTGTTCAACGATTCATTAGCTGCATGTAACACCCAGTGCTCATCACATCACGTGCCCTCCTTAATGTCCATCACCCAGTTACCCCAGTCTTGAGACACCGGGAATGGGCAGAATTTGCAGAAACAGTGTCAATGTCTTCATCTGTAAAATTAGGGTCAATAATACTACCTATTTCTCAGATTTCCTGAGAGGATTATAGGAAATAATGCATATAAAGGGTTTGGCCTGGAGTAAATAATAAATGCTAACTCTTACTAGCTTTTACCTATACGATCAATAGAGTTAGGGACCTGGGAGTCATTTTTTGTATGTGCGATTTTTTTCTTTCCTCCATTTTACACGTAATTGGTCATCCGAGCTTGTTGATGCCGTGAACACAGTGTTTGTTGAACCTGTTTTGTTCCCTCCTGTCACTCTTGTAGTCCCCATCGTAGTTGGGCTCTTGTGTCTATGCGTCTCCTCAACTGTTTCCTGCCTCCACTCTCTCCCTCTATCCACTGGCATCCTGTTGACTTTTGCCAGATTAAATTTTCTTTAATACGGGTCTGATTTTTTTCTCTTCTGCGCTCAAATGGCAATCATTCCCATCCTCCGACTACAAGACAGAGTCTAGCATTCTTTCTACCAAAATAAGGCCCTTCACAACTAGGACCTAAGCTGTAATTTTAAATAATCTCCCGTCAGTTCCCCTGTCAAAGCACCAGACACACACAACTGCACTTTCTACCCTGAATATCCCTCTGCTTAGTCTTTCTGATCCTTTGCTCATGCCAGTTTCCCTCAATGGAATGCCTTCCCTTCTCTTTTTACCTGAAAAACTTCTGATTCTCGTAAGACCCAGCAGAAATGTCTAATCCTTAGCTAAGCCTTCCCTGCCACTCCTAGAAGACACTCCCTACGCTGTGCTCCCTCTGTTGCAGCATTTACCGCCTTGTACTGGGCAGCTGAACATGCCTCTCAAATCCTATGGGAGAAATCAGGGATTGGGCGTTACTTGCTTTTGCACCCCCAGCGCTAACTGCAAGTCTGGTGAGAAGATGGTGCTCAGTGATGACTTGTGCATGACCATATGAAAGAAGGAATGAAACAAGTGATGGGTCATACGGTAGGGAAGGGGGTCATAGCACCAGAATGGTGTAGAACTACCACCAGGTCTCCAAGATAGGTGATGTGGGGGCAGGGGAAATCTCCAGGCTTATTTGAACAAGGTGTGGGCTCCATCTCACTTAGCAGGTGTGTGACTCTGTCACTTCGATTTTATAAGCCTCAGTTTCTTTTTCTGGGTGCGGGGTAAGCGTCCTCCTCTTTTCACACCACACGGGCAGTGTGAGAAGCAACTGACGGAAGGTGCGTGAGGACGGAGTCTGGGAAGGACTGTAGAGCTGTAAGGTTCCAAGGACCTTGTGTGAGGGCTCATCACAGCCCTGGATGATGGCCCCCGACAGCCCCGGATGACGGCTCCCGTGGCTGTGCGCACCCTGGAGGCAGGCAGCCCTGGGCCTCTCTCAGACGGACAGGCGGATGAACAGACCTACTGAACTGAAGCTGACTTGCCAGCCACAATGGTGCCGAGCCATATTCCACAGTGGTGCTGTAGGAGGCGGGGGGAGTACAATGTGCTTGATGGACCTTCTCTGTTAGATGAAAGGAGCCTTAACTAGACCCAGTGAGGAAGGGAGGCACATGGAATTTGGGTGCTTGAACTCCCCTCCAGGGGAAACAACCTGAAGTTGGGGTAGCTGGTCACCACGTGGGATGGTGTCTGACTCACCCTTGTGTTGCAAGTGCCCAGCATGGCACCAGGTGGATGTGGGCCTCAGGGGGTATTTCCTAAGTGACTATTGTTCATTCTACAGTCTTGTTGGGGCTGGAAACAAGGAAAGGCTGGCCTACAGACAACTCTTCTGTAGGTTTCCAGGAAAAGAAGAGGGCCTCCATTGTGAAGCTAGACACAATGGACAGACTTGGCATTGGCTCTGGAATCCTCCCATTTCTCTAACTTGCAAAGGGAAAGAAAATTCAGTCCAGATCCCGCACTCCATGCCCACAACATATATGGCCGACTGCTGGTTAGTGTTATGAACCTGAAGATCTAGCCGTCACAATGACATGCTAGTGGCCAGGCTGGCTGGACAGAAGGGAGGCTCCCGGGGCTCTTACTAAGGGGAGTCTTTGGCCCAATCATGATTCTCGCATTCACCACCCAGGCAGCTGCATGCTGTTCCCTGGAAAATGAGAGGAAAAGGAATCTCCGCTATGGCCTCATTAAAATAGGTGGGGTTAGGAGGTGGCTCTCTAAGGGGCCCTGGGATCAGAGGGATAGCAAGGCCACCATTTGGGCTATCTCAATGAAAGCAACAGCCATCCCTCTGGCAGGAGAGCAAGGCTCTGGAGAATATTTTCCCTTCTGTGTATGTAAAAGATTCTAGGGCTCAGAAGCATGAAGCAATCTGCGTGAGGTCACTCGATGAGTTACGAGCTCTAATGGGAACGTAATCAAGTCTTGCAATTTCATCTGTAATGTCAGCACAGATTACAGCTGTGCCTGTCAGTCGTCTGCAGGACCTGTCTCTGAGGCACAGTCCCCAGCCCCTGATCATCTGGCCTGTCCAGGTCAGCTGAAATGACTCAGTAGGGTGCAGAGGACATAGGTGCTGTAAAAGAATGTATCTGTCTTCTAGGGCGCCTGGGTGGCTCAGTTGGTTAAGCGACTGCCTTCGGCTCAGGTCATGATCCTGGAGTCCCTAGATCGAGTCCCGCATCGGGCTCCTTGCTCGGCGAGGAGTCTGCTTCTCCCTCTGACCCTCCCTCCCTCATGCTCTCTCTCTCTCTCATTCTCTCTCTCTCAAATAAATAAATAAAATCTAAAAAAAAAAAAAAGAATGTATCTGTCTTCTAAAATAAAAACAAAAGCTCTGTAAAATGACCAAACGTTAGATAGTGTATTTAAAAAACAAAAAACAATTTAAGCAAGGGGTGCCTGGGTGGCTCTGTTGGTTAAGCGGCCGACTCTTGATTTCGGCTCAGGTCATGATCTCATGGTTCTAGGATGAAGCCCCGCGTCGGGCTCTGCTCAGCGTGGCATCTGCTTGTCCCTTTCCCTCCTCCTCTGCTTCTCTCCCCCTCCCCTCTGCCTTGGGCTCTCCCTCTCTCTCTCTCTCTTTCTCTCAAATAAATAAATAAAATCTTTTTTTAAAAAAAAGATTGAAGCAATATACAAAATTAGGAAACTAGAAAATCATGCAAACACAGAAGGTATTAATTATTAAGGAAATGTTCTGTACAACTCAAAGCAAGTAGTAGGAAAATCTGAATGTTATAGCTATTAGTAGGAGATTATAAATTATCAAAATTGACTGAAAGAGAAAATTTTAAACCTAAAAGCCAATAAGAATGAAGGAAATTGAGAAAGTTACCTTTAAGCCTTCAAGGAATAGATGCTTAGTATATGTAATTGCATGACATCATTATAATCATTCCTATGTTCTAAATCGTGTGCAAAGCATAGAGCAAGAAGGAAAGTTCCCCAGTTCTTTTCATGAAGAACACTGATATCAAAGTCTGACAAAGGCAGACAATAAAAAGAAAGCTATAGGTCAGAGTTCTTAAACTTATTGGTCACAGGACACCTTTACACTTTGAAAAAAATCACTGAGAATCTTAAAGAACTTTTGTTTATGTGAGTTGTATTTATCAACAGTTAACTATTAGAAATTAAAGCAGAAACTTTAAAAATTATGTATTTGCTAATTTATTTAAGATAATCATAATAAAACATTAGGCATTAGCATAAATAACATGTTTATTCAAATAACTACATTTTCTTTTTTTTTTTTAAGATTTTATTTATTTATTTGAGAGAGAGAATGAGATAGAGCATGAGAGGGGGGAGGGTCAGAGGGAGAAGCAGACTCCCTGCTGAGCAGGGAGCCCGATGCAGGACTCGACGCTGGGACTCCAGGATCATAACCTGAGCCGAAGGCAGTCGCTTAACCAACTGAGTCACCCAGGCGCCCAAATAACTACATTTTCCAAAACAGAAACTCTAAATAAGACTTGCACTGTTTCACATATTTTTTTTAAAGATTTTATTTATTTATATGAAAGAAATAGAGACAGTGAGAGAGGGAACACAAGCAGGGGGAGTGGGAGAGGGAGAAGCAGGCCTCCTGCGGAGCAGGGAGGGAGCCCGATGTGGGGCTCGATCCCAGGACCCTGGGATCATGACCTGAGCTGAAGGCAGACGCCCAACGACTGAGCCACCCAGGCACCCGTGTTTCACATATTTTTAAAACTTTAATATCTGGCTAAACAGAAGACAGACGAGATGTCCTATCTGCCTTTTTTTTTTAAAGATTTTATTTATTTATTTATTTGAGAGAGAAGAGGGGGAGGGGGCGAGCGACAGGGGGCAGAGGGAGAGGGAGAAGCAGACTCCCAGCTGAGCCGGGAGCCCCACATGGGGCTCTATCTCAGGACCCTGAGATCATGACCTGAGCTGAAATCAAGAGGTGGATGCTTAACCAACTGAGTCACCCAGACGCCACCTATCTGCTTTTTATATTCAATCTGTTGAGCTGTCACATGGTGTGTGGCCCCTGGAAAACACCACACACACTGTGAGAGAATGAGATTAGACAGGAAGAATGATGTCTTAGTATTACTATGAAAATAGTTTGACCTCACAGACCCCCTAAAAGGATCTTGGAGATCCCCAGCCATCTAAAGGCCACATTTGGGGGCACCTGGGTGGCTCAGTCATTAGTCTTCGGCTCAGGTCATGATCCCAGGGTCCTGGGATCGAGCCCCGCATCAGGCTCCCTGCTCGGCGGGAGGCCTGCTTCTCCCTCTCCCACTCCTCCTGCTTGTGTTCCCTCTCTTTCTGTGTCTCTCTCTGTAGGACAAATAAATAAAATCTTTAAAAAATAAAATAAAGGCCACATTTTAAGAGCCTCCGCTATCAGTCAATTTCAATTATGGATGTTGATACAAAAATCTAAGTGGAATATTAAACAGAACCCAGCAGTACATTGAAGATGAATGTACCATGCCCAAGTGGGATTCATTTCAGAAATGTAGGAATATTAGGAAATCTATTAATTAAGGTTTTAAGATATTAATAAATCAAAGGAGAAACCATTTAATCATTTTGAAAGATGCTAAAAAATATTTCACAAAATTTAATACTTTTTCTGATTAAAAAATCCTTGGGAGGGCCATGATAAAATGTCTCTAATTGCCAGCCTCGCGTTTAATTAAAATAAACTAGAAGCACAGTATGAAGGGGCAGAACTTTCCTGAACACTCAGGAACTCAAGTTCTGCCTGGCAAGTGGATTCCCCATAATGGTGGTGAACAGGGACGTGGCAGCAGACCCTGATGGATATCAGAGGTAGTGGCTGAAGAATTAATGATCAACCAGCTTAAACCATCAGCACCTACCCTGTTCCACTGTCTTAGGTGTACTTACATTCTGGTGAAGCATCAGGTGGCAGTGACTACCCAGGTCTTCCCAAAGATAGTTCCTTTGCAGAGATGCCTGGTGGCGATCTGCAGGCTGAGCTGCCTCCTTGCCTCCTACAGTCTGGCTGGAAAGGAACCTGGGAGGGTCGGGGCAAGCAGCTCTGCAAATGTTACCAGGGAAGGGGCCAGGAAAACCCATCCTTATTACCCATGGATTCTCCTCACCATCAAGCCCAGATTGTAAGCTCTGAGTATCTCTCTTGTGCCGGGCACTTTAATAGACACCTGGGAGTGATGAGAAATGCTTATTGTAGTCTAGAGAGAGGAAAAAAATACATATGTTACCAGAAGGGGGTATATCACCCAAGAGTAAAATACTGAGCTCATCTCGACTCCCCCCTGTTTTTTGCTCCAACTCTCTGGTCTCCAAACACTTTAGATTCCAAATCCGCAATATATCTCACATCCATCTTCTACCTTTGAGCTTAAGTCTTCAATATTGCTCACCAGGACTACTCCCCCAACAAGTAATCTTTCCCTATCCTCCTCACACTCCCAAATTAACCACCAAAAAGTGTTCTTTGATCACGTCACTCCCCAATTAAAACCATCGAAGGGTCCCCCACAGGGTGTAGAATAATGGTGACATTATTCTTATGGGCCCAAATCAAACGCCAGTTTTCTGTCTCATCCAGAAGTTATTTCAGTATTTTTTGTATTAAGTTTTTCTGTACACTTTTTTCTTTTGTTGTGAATTTTATTGACATATAACGCATGCACAGAAAAATACTCAAGTAATAAAGTACTTTGAATTTTCAAAAAGTATCACCAGAACCCAGGTCAGGAAACAGTTTAGCAGAATCCCACCAGCAGCCCTTCCAGACACTACTCCCCAAAGGGTAACTGCTATCCTGACATCTACTACCATATAGTAATCTTGAGTGATTTTAGTATTATGTAAATGGAAATCATTCAGTATCTGCTCTTTATTTGTCACCTAATTTGTACACATAATTTTCATTATTAGGATATAAATTACTTGAACAAAGGTGCTGTATCTTGTTCCTCTTTGCACCTCCTCCCCCGTGCCCTGGGCTCTGGTATGGAGATTTGTATAGAGAAGGCATCAGATGAGAAACAAGCCAATGTGACAGATGTCGACAATGAATGAATATAAGTGAGGGAAACAGGAGTTCAATGTATTATTCTTTCACCTATTCTGTAGATTTGCGACATTTCAAAAGAAAAAATTGAAGGACAAAATTGCTTACTGAATGATTTAAGTAATCCAGGTTAGGGGTGTATTTAAAACAGGGCACATGTAAACTGTTTTTCTTGTTCTTCCTAAGTTTTTATGTATAAAGGAAAAGGGCCCTAATGTGTGAGTTCAGTGCCAGAAAATCAGGAAAGTCTCTCTTATTGAGGTCTTCAGGGGCTATTTGTGGATTATTTCATTTTATTCACCAAATATTTATTTGGCATCTGCCGTGTTCTGAGCACTGCAGTAGGTGCTGGGGATAGAATGCCGAATAAATCTTGCTGAGCATTGTAATGAGACTCCTTAGAAAAATCTGTACTTGGTTTAGGCTGGGAAAAATGGCTCTGCTGAGTGCACCCCCAGGGTGGTCAAGAGAAGGAGCCCCTGCAGCCGCCCTTCACAAAGATGTTCTACCTAAGGCGTCCGTGCATCACGAGGTCCAAGAATCCAGAACAAAAAGACTCAGATTGCTTTTATTCCTTCTCATTAAAAGGAATATTCTCTCTCCACACTCTATTCTATGTTCCATGTATCAGACACTTTATAAAACTAAAAAAAAAATTAAAAATAAGGCACTCAAATTTTCTCTTGGCAAACTTTCAAAATGGCAAACCATACAAGTTTCTGGGCCCCCTCCTCTGCTCGCTCCGCTCACCATGTTTTCCACATGGACCAAGATGTTGCACGCGGATGTCAGTGGATGTCACTGAATAAACAAGGATGTCAGTGGATGTCACTGAATAAACAAGGAAAAGAGAAGGCCCAGTGCTTCTCGATGCTCACTGGCATTAACACGGAGTGGGATACTCACTCACTTTTCTTAGGGGACAGATCTCGTGGGTCAGACCCCAATATGGCATACTAGTTAGCCATTTCCACTAAATGAATCAATTTAGATGGGAGTCTTGCTTCTCAGGACTGGAAATATTTCAGTGTTGCTTTGAGCAAAATGGACAATGAGCTAGTCTGCCCCACACAGCTCTGCGTGCTGGCTTTCTGGATGTGTCAACTTGGCTAAGCCACAGCCTCCGGTTATTCCATCAAAACCAATCAAGGTGTTGCTGTAAAGGGATTTAGCAGATGTAATAAAAGTCCCTAATCCATTAACTTCAGCTAAAGGAGATCATCCTGGATAATCTGGGTGGGCCTGACTTAATTAGTTGGAAAGGCCTTAAGAACAGAGCTGAAACTTCCCCCAAAAAGAGAAGAAATTCTGCCTGGGGCACAGTACCTTCAGCCCGTGCCTGGGGGGTTCCAGTGTCCTGTGATCTTCCCTTTCTGACTGCCTGCCCGATGGATTTAATTGCTTGGTCACCCCCCACAGCCACATCAGCCAGTTCCTGGTGTATTTGCTTGCTAGGCCTGCTGTAACAAAAAAACACAAACCGGATGGCTTAAAAGACCAGAAATTTATTGTATCATGGTTCTGGAGGCTATAGGTCTGAGATCAAGGTGTTAGTAGAGTTGGTTCCTTCTGAGGGTGGTGATGGTGCCTCTCCCCAGCTTCTGCAGGTTTGCTGGTGATCACTGGGGTTCCTTGGCTTGTAGATGGTGCATCACCCAGTCTCCACCTTCATGTTCATTTACGTTCTCTCTCCACATCCAAGTTTCCCTTTTTATAAGGACACCAGTCATATTGGGTTAAGGTCCACACTAAGGACTCCATTTTGACTTGATTACCTCAATAAAGACTTTTGCTCCAAATAAGGTCACATTCTGGGGTACTAGAGGTTAGCACTCCAACATATCTTTTTGGGATTCTTTGGTTGAACCCTGGCTGATATGCTCTGTGGGTATCTCTCAGTCACATTCCCCATAAAAGCTTACCAGAAGCATTGTGGTCTTCAGGTAGTACATTCCATGTCTCCAAAAACATCGACTCGTCCTCTGATCTGGAGATGTTTAAATCTGAGTGCAAGCATACACAATTGCTCAGATCACACACACAGGGCCAGTGTTTGGGACTTACCAGAAAATTATTATTGTGAGAATTCTGGGGCATCTCAGTCAGCTGGACTATGGGTATTTTAACTGAAAAGTGGAGTATTTTAACTATAACCCAGGTTTGCCATAAGCAGCTGCTTGTCTAACAGGTATGAACAACTTGAGGAGCCAACACCCGGCTTTGTAGGATTTGGGCAGAATGCTCAGGGACGTGAGGATGGAGGGGGTTGTGTTGTCCATGTGCCTAGGTACTGGGGGTTGGTGAAGACATTTCACATTTCCAGGCCTCTGTTCTGTGTCACACACTTGCTCGTGGCCAAGTGCACCTGATCTGATGGATCCTCACTATATTCTTAAAAGGCATGTATTCTCCCATGGTAAAGTGAAGAAAAGGAGTCTCAGATGACTCTCAGATCACACATCTAATAAGGATAGGCCATGATTCAGACATAGTGTCAGTCCTCATTCTGCATGGATTCCACGTTTGCAAATTCACCTACTCCCTAACATTTATTTCTAACTCAGAATGAATGGTGTTTTCATGATCATTCAATGACAAATGCAGAGCAGTGAAAATTTTGAGTCACCCGATGCGCATGTTCCTAGGTGAGGTCGAACGAGGCAACGCTCTGCCTTCTTGTTTTAGCTCTCATACTATTAACAAGCGTCCTTTCCATGGTCTGTTGAGTGCCATGGGGTTTTTTGCATCCCTGTGCTTTTTGTTGGTGATTTTGCAGTTTGAAATGGCCCTAAATGTAACATAGGACTGAGGTGCCATCTGGTGTTCGTAAGGGCAAGGAGGCTGTGATATGCCTTGGGGAGAAAATACGCGTGATAAGCTTGTTCAGGCTCGAGCTATAGGGCTGCTGGCTGTGAGTTCAGTGTGAATGAATGAACAAGATATATTGGAGAAGGTGACTTTAAACAGAAACACACATAAAACCAGAGACTCCCAGGAACCTAACTCCATACTTTCCCTAGAAGCCTTGGGTCAGTAGTCACTGATTTGATGTTCATGGTGACTTTATAGAACCGAGCTGCTGCAACTACTGAGAACCCACTGTATCCACGTTGGGCCACAGAGGCTGCCCTTTCCTACCACATTAGGAGGATTGGAGCTGGGACCCAAGAAGCTGATGCCTCTGTCTTCTTACCTGTTTCGGGGATGAAAGAGACTGTAGCCTGAAAGCCTCTGAAGGTCACATTGTCATCCGACTGGAAGCTGATGAGCATTACACCAGAAGAGCTCAGCACGGGGGCGGGGGTAACAAAGCCACACAACCGAGCTGGGTAAAGCCCAGCCCAGGCAAGACGCGGTCGAGGGCCCAGCAAATAGACGTGACATTGGAGAGAGAGAAAAAAAGTTGTCCTTTAGGCAACTGTTGAGAAATAAACTTTTTTGTTGGGTGTCCCAATTCGTTTTCAAAATAGAAGGGCAGTTTGCTTCTTTTTAATAGGTATTGACCTCCAGCAATGCTTCAGTTCTGTTTATCTCCCACACACTCCCACTGGGAACGCCCCTGAGGGAACTGGTTCGAGCCACAGGGCTTATTTCAATGGCACTTGCCCCTTCTGACCCCTAGATGGCTCTCTGGTCCTCGCTCCCGCTCTTCCTGCCCCTGACCTGGGAGAAGGGGGGGTGGTCGTGAGCACCTAGGGACAGAGGGAGGGGGCGCAGGGCAATGAAGGAAGCTGGAGCCGGATCCTTTTTATTCCCGAGAAGGATTCGCCCAAAGGGACTGGATCCAAATGCAAACCAGGGGAGCCGAGGCTCCGGGGGGCGGGGGGCACACACCTATTTCCTCCTGCCTTTCCACGTCTCTGTACACAGACACGTGGTCAGAAGTGCAGTCCCCACTTTCCTCTACTTCCAGACTCTGAAAGGAAAGCTGACAAGACTCCGTGTTATATACAGAGCAAATCATATGAACGAATGACCTGATTTTGAGTAAGCAGAGAAATTTGGATTGCTCAACTTGCTTTGGGATGTGAACGGGACATTCATGAGTGGGTTAAATTACTTAGGAAAAGAGACTCTACCACAGACTGCCCCACCCCAGACACATCTCAGCTACCAAATAAGGGCCCAGGCCGCACAAGGGTGGGGAGAAGTGCAAATGTTTGAGCTCCCTGGCGCCCTCCCACGAAGAGCAAACAAACAGCAAAGAACAAGCCGAGCAATTTGCTAGCACCTGGGGCCTTCAATGGACTTTAAAGAGAGGAGCAGTGGGAGATAGGGCTGATGAGGTAGGAATTCAGATTTTAAACAGACAAATGATGGGGATTCAATGGAGACTGACCACTCGGAGAGAGACACAGAGGGCTGCGTGGAGGGGACAACATGGAGGTAAATGATCACTAGTGGTGAATGTAGGCACGGGGAGAAGGAGAGGGTCAGAAACAGGATTCATTCAAACATTTCTAAACCCTTACTGCGATGCTTTCCGGAAATAGACCCTTTTCTCTCCGAGGAACTATGCACATGGTTATGCCTTGTAATCCTAATTTCCCAGTTCCTCTTGGAGGGGTCCTGCACTATGATGCTGTCACTGCAGGGGGGGACAACATCATGCCACTCATGCATGGCACTCAGTACACACAGATCGAAAGGGTGGTCTTGAATCCCATCAGCTCTGGCACATTCAGATTTTCAGCTAAATTTTGTCTTCTTTCTCCTTCCAGAAATTCACTCATACTTCAACTTTTATCCTCCATCACTCATCACAAAGCTTCCCTTAATTCTGCTTCCTCCTGAAATTTTCTATTTTGACTGTTTGGGTTCCAGAAGCTTTGAGAAAGAGGAGATCTACACCTCTTTGCTCTGTGTCTTCTCCCACTCATTGGTAAAACCTGTGAGATCTTGTTCCTGCTCCGAACGTCAGACTGGCTCTTCCAGGTGCTTCGTCTCCCACCTGCTCTCCATTGCTCAACGGTCAATACACGTATTTTACCCTTTTGCTGAGGGATGAGCTGAGGCCCGGGTAGCAAATACTCAGTCCTCCTCCTTAAACTCACTTTCTGTGGGAAATCCAAACTGTGGGCCACACCTCTTTGTGTGTTTGCTTGTTTTGTGTTTTAAAAGAAAGACTCCATTCTCTGGACCGTCTTAACTCCACACCTGCTCCTGAGTCTCAGGCTTCTGTTTGCCTCTTAAAGGTACAAGAACCTGGAGGTCTTGTCCATCCTTACTCCTCCCCCTTTATTTCCTACCTTTTCTCTCCTTCATATACTCTCTCGCTTTCAATTACCATTTTAAGAGAAAGACTTCTGAATCGTTGCCTACGTCCGACCTCATTCTGACTGCAGTCTTACCTTCAACCACCTGGTGGCCTCTCTCTGCAGAAGGCCCGTTGGTGCTTCGTGAACAAACACGTGGCCGCAAACGCTACTAACCAAATGCTGAGTAAACTCTGCATCCTGACATTGAAAACCCTCTGTACTTTGGTCTCAGCCTCCCCTTCTACGACCCCTCCCCATACACCTATGACCCTCAACCTGGTCTATACTGGCTTCTCTGGGCTTGTTCTGTTCCCTCTGCGTGGAAAGCTTGATGTTTGGGGCCTTCTTGGCATTGACTTTTGTTAGCCATTACTTACGTTTTATTAGCGGTTTAATGAATAAGGAAGAAATGCTTGTTTCTAGAAGGGACTAGAAACTGATTAAACCTGTCACCGGGTACAGATGAGGGCAGCCCTCCAACAGAAAGTAAAGCACACGATTGCCATCTAGTGGTGGATGTGGGTAGTTACAGGGAAAGTAGGCTGGTCTGTTTATTCAACGCCTGTTTATCAAGAGCCTTGTATGCCAGGGACCAGGGATGCAGCAGTGAATAAATCTGATTTAAACACACACACACACACACACACACACAACGAACTTCTGCCCTCATGATTTCTGTGGAGATACCAGAGCAAAGTGAAGGGTAAGCAGAGTCAGTACCTTAATTAAGTAGTGTTTGGGGGCTTGAAAAACCCAGTTACAGTTGGCCATGTCATTATAGTCTTCAGGATAGTGAAGACTCTGTATGAGGCCTTCCTTAAAAAGGACAGTAAAGGAACTGCAACCTGAATCTGAAACACAAGGGGAAACGTCCCAACAATGGCATCACTCAAGCAAAGAGGAATCCTCTTCGCGCTCCCTCCTGTCTCCCATAAATGATGCAGCAGCTGACTCTTCAGGCAGAGCCAACACGAAGGAAGATGCCTGTGTGCTGACTTTCCAGGACTCATTCACCCTCCCAGCTAATGTGTGATAAACACGAGTTAGCAGGACTGTGGAAGGAGCCCCTACACGGGCCTCTCCCCGGCCTTGTGCTCCCCCCTCCTAATTCCTACGGGGCCTCCAACTTCTCAAGGTAGCCTGGATAGTGTGGGATAAAAGCAAGTGGTTTTACCAGGAAGGTAGTTTGGTTTTAGAGCTTTATAGGTGAGGTTAAACCCCGCTGCATAATCTGTGGCGTCGGAGATGAAATTCAGCCGTACAGAGTTGGAGCCGACAAGAACAGATGAAGCGAGGCTCTTCCCACAGAACTTCCCTGCAACACAAGAAGCAAGAGTCTTGGTTCAGAGTCTAGAAAACAGCACCCATTGAGAGACTTAAGGAGAACTGGACTTGTCCTGATAGGACGGGATTGTCTAAGCCGGGGTTTCTCAACCTTGGTACCACTGACATCTTTGAACTGGAACATGCTTGGTGTTCAGACTGTCTTGTGCATTATGGGATGTTTTACAGCATCCTGGCCTCTGCTCGCCAGATACCAGTAATACTCCTTCTAATCATGACAACCAGAAATGCTCTGAGACGTTGCCACGTTATGTCCTGGGCAGCAAAAATCACCTCCTGTTAGGAACCACAGAAATGCTCCTTCATCTCAGTTTCTTGCATAAGGAACCTTTGCCTCTACTCATGATTATCCATTGGTACTTTCCTTCTTAGCTGGATGATGCAATACAGGTCGTTTGCATGCCTAGGAAAGCAACATTCCCCCTGTGATGTGTCTGTATTTTACTCCTGAGGGGCTCCAGGCCTGGCACACGAATCCAGGAAGTCTGGTTCCAGGGCAAGCAGATGCAGCAAACGAAATGGCTCAGATTCAGTTCCTTTCCACTGTCAATCCCGAGTCTCAAACTTAGAGATGGGCAGCGTGGTGTTTAGAGATGCCTCAGTGCCAGACGTACGGCATCCCAGCCCCATGAAGCCCTCCCAGCACAAGTGTCCATTTGACAACGTGAAAATCCGCTCACCGATAAGTCTGTCTTCTACGGAATAGATGGAGAGGTAACTGTGGTGACAAGACTCTGCATCCAAGTGGGAAACACCGAGCAGTACATGCATTTTCTCTGGGACCAACAGGGTCCAGACACACCGTCTGCAGGCAGATCCATTAAGAGGGTGTCATTTCTAGACAGAAAGTGGCTGTCACAGTCCAGTTACTGGGCACAGTCAGACTGGAGGTGGCGGTTGGGGGAGGAGGGGCAGGGGGCTACTCACTGTTGGCTCTCGTAATACAGGTAGGGGCCTTCTGGGAAGTGCAACTCGCCCTCAGACTCGCGGAGCACACGATCCTGCTCGCTGCATGGGGCTGGGAGAGAGAGCCATGAGAAGCAGGGTGACAGTGGGGGCTAGCCTTCTGGAACCTGTGCAGACACCGGAACCCCCTGGTTCTTCATTATGCATGCTTCCTCTCTTGGGAAAGCTTTCCCTGCCGTGGCTTCTGCCATGCCTTATTCTTTCTGTTCTTTTTTAGATCCTGCTTAACCTCGAGATTCGATGATTTCTTCTCCTTCACTATTCTTTCTCTGGCATCATAACTCGATTCTATACCTACATGTATTTCCCAGGTTCTATCCTTAGCTTTCACCTCTCTCTATACGAGCCCTCTGACGGGTCTCATTTATACCCTGAGTTTCAACTATTATTCTACACTCCTGAGCTGCAGACCTGGTTTTGCAACCATTTCCTAGATATCCCCTTAACATGCTACAAATGGTCTGCAAAACTGCTTCCGCTTCTGATTAGGTTACCTTTTGTTAAGAAAGATTGATTGATTGATTGATTGATTGATTGATTGATTGATTTTAGACAGGGTGTGTGAGCAGGGGGAGGGGCAGAGGGAGAGGGAGAGGGAGAGAGAAACTCAAGCAGACTCCATGCCTAGCATGGAGCCTGACATGAGACTCGATCCCGCAACTCTGAGATCACCCTGTGAGCTGAAACCAAGAGTCAAACGCTCAACCAACTGCACCACCCAGGCGCCCCCTGATTAGATTACTTTTATGTGCCCTTTGCTTCATCTCCCATGCTCGAAACTTTGGTACCATCCTTGCTTCCTCCCTGCCCCTCACCACCCTTCATCAAAGTGACTACCGGGTCCCAATTCCTCCTGTTTCTATTCCCATGCTTTCATTCTCCAGCCCTGTCCTAGGTCTCTGGAACTAATGTGTAATCTCAGAAGTCCCCTCCAACCTATCCCCTACATGCTGTTCTCGTACCACCAGAATATTGCTCTAATCTAGTTACCTAATTCATCAACTTCCTATTACTCAGTCAATCCAAACTTTTTTGACAGGCATCCAAAGGTTCCACTACTTGGTTTCAATTTATTTTCTAATCTCCCTCATCAAACCCCATTACACACACCCCCACTTCAGCTGCTCTGACTGACGCACTGGTCTCTTTTACCCCCTATATTTTCAGTTCTCCGTCCTTCAGTGTCGTCTTTGGACAAAGATGATTCCTTGAGCTGCAATATTTTTCTTTACCTGTATCCCGTTTCCACCTGACAACATTCTACTTGTTCTTTGTGTTTTTCTGTGATTCAGCTTAAAAGGTGTCTGGGCTGCAAAGCCACATCTGGCTTTTTTCCCCAGCCACTCACTCCTCTAGTTCTCAGGGTACTTTTTTCCCCATAGTTCTTTGTAGATGGTTCCACAGACTCACAGAACCACTGAAGAATTTGAGCTAAAGCTGCCTTAGAGACCATCTGGCCCAGACTCTTTTCTTTATGGATGAGAAAACTGAGGTCCAGAGGTAGGAAGGAGCTTTCCCAATATGACAGAGTGGCTTCACTGCAGACTTGCCATGTAACCCCGGAGGAGAGTCCCTTGTACACTCGAGGACACTTTCAGGGTAAGGTGTGTAGCTTATTGACCACATCTGCACTGCCTCACTCTCCTGCCCCCGAGTCTCTGATCCAAAGCTAGGATTTGGCAAATGTTTGCTGAGTTGAGCTGGAGTTCTCAAGAAGTGAAATCGGAGGGAATCCAGGGCTCCTTCTTGGCAATGGCCTGCCCTGACTGGCAAGGAATGGCTGCGGATGCCCCAAGTGTGGGTAGCTTTATACCCAGTGAGCAGAGAGAGCTCTTGCAAAGACTTTTGATTATAAAGGGAACCTATATTCAGAAATGCTAGATATTACTTCCTGCTCCTTGTGGAGCAGGCTGTGAGCAATACCCACCTCTGGAGCTCTTTCTCAGCTTCCCTAGGAAAGAAAAAGAAAGATGCTGTTCAAGGTCTGTGTGTGGTCTCTTGAACAACATTTCAAGAAGTTAGCACTTCCCTGGCTCCAAAGTGCAGGCATTTTTGAGTCAATATGCAACTAATGAAAATTTAATCTGTGGAAAGAACAGAAGGGGTAAATTGACAAAGCAGGAAAGTCGCCTTGGTGTTTTAATGAAATTTCACTCTCTTTATTAAGTGGGCGAATTAAGAAACAGGCCATGATGAGCTTGGAGGTTATACAGAGCAAGAGGTTATCTGGTCTTCTTCTCTCAGTTTTCACGAGAAGGGAGGCTGGAGATGGAAATAAGTGACCCACAACTACAAGAGAGTTGCTGGTGTGGCTACAACTGGAGGGCTTGGATGCCTGCTACAGGACCCTACACTTGAAAACAAACCCAAGTTCTTACTGAATGAATTTGAATTAACCTCTTTGGGACAGAAGAGAAGCCCTATTGAAGCTGGAAGCTACTGTTGGAAAACAATGAAGTTGGCTTTGGAGGCAGAAATGAAGTTTCAATGAACTCCTGGTCAGTGAGAAGGGTGTGTACAGACGCTGACCTTCTCAGACTCATGGTACCCAGATCTGTGCCAGGCCTTCTCAACCACAGCATTACTCACATTTTGGGCCGGATCGTTCTTTGGGTGCCGTCCTGTGCATTGTAGGATGCTTAGCAACAGCCATAGCTCCTACCCCCTAGATGCCAGTGGCACCCCTCCCCTCATGGTGACAACCAAAATGTCTCCAGACATTGTCCTCTGGGAGGCAAAATTTCCACTGGTTCAGAACCACTATAGTTCGCTAAATCTTGCCAGCACAGTTGAGAAGTAAGTGATGAAAATACATCACTAACTGATAGTTTCAACTAAAGGCAAATTTGACGAAGTCTAGGATGGATGGATTCATGATTCTTTGAATATTTGCTGCACTGCACACCATATTTTACTCATTTTAAATCTTGTAAATGTCACAATTCTTATGTGCTACACTAAAAACAGAAATAGAGCCTGTCTGGACTTGCCTAGACTGCCGACACCCTCGCTGGGCCTAGCTTCTTGACCTCATGTGCTGGCATTATTACCAATTTGGATGTGTTTGTGGATCCAGGGAAGCACTTTTCTAAGATCTGTGAAGATCCCAGGGGATCCTTGGTCATCTTTCTGCATGTTGTTTCTCCAGCCTCGGCCACAGCCCGAACCCCAAGAAGTCACACCAGCCAGAGTCCAAGCCCCCTTCTTATTCCGGCACATGAGGGAACCTCCTGAATCTCCCTGTGGGAGGAAAAAGCCTCTCTTACCATCATTGCTAGGTCTGTGCTCACTCTTTTCCCCCACAGAGATGCTAGATGAGGATCAATGACATTTCTTCACTTCTAATAAGTTGGACTCAGGGGCCCAGGAGAATAGCCAAGCACAATTCACATTAAATCTTCAAATATCACTGGAGCCTTACCAATTCCACCTCTTTCTCCCCGTCCTAGGGGGATGTTTGTTTCATCAAACATCAGACTTTCTTCCTACTCCTGTCTCATCCTACAGCCTCAGAGAAGTCTTGCCCAATTGTAAAACTGATCTCAGGTCTTGCTCAGCAAGAGGAATGGAAGGAAAGGAAAGTTCCCATTACCCACAAATTGGAAACCTCTAAAAGGGAAAAAGCCAGCCGGTCTTCAGGGGTAGAGAACCCTAAGCTCACTGTTGGCATCATCCCCGTTATTTGGTCTTTTGGAAAAAGTAGGAGACCTCCTCTGAATCCACCCTCCCTGGTAAAAACAGCTTGTATAAACTGTCCCTTTATTTTGACTTGACCTCCCTTGTCACTCCTGACCCTTCTTTCCAGAGTCCAGTCTTACCTACAGCCTTCTTTCAGCTCCTCCCCTGATGACAAAACTGAGGGAAGCCCTGCCTGAGACATTTCAACCCAGCCACTCCCCACCTACCTGACATGCATCTCCCCCTCCATCTGGGAAGCCTGTGCAGAGAAAGGTCTGCCCACTGACAGGTTTCTTTAGGGTTAACAGAGCTGCCATACATTCTTCCTGGGTCAAAATGGGCAGGTCCACTTCCTGCAAAACTTGTGAGAGAACGCCATCTAGAAAACACAGAGGGGAGAGTCCCAGCAACGCACCCTCGCCTTTCCCGAGTTGAAGATGCCCCATTCAGGTTTGTATCTTTTGGAAAGACCTGAATTTCTCAGTACAATGGATATTCTCTTTTAAAATGTTTACACAATTGTTTTTTAAAACATAGATTAAAAACTGTATTTTCTGATTACCCACCAGAAAGTTCTGACATCTGATTAAGAGAAGTGGCATAGTTCTTACGTTCAGCCGAGCGGCCCCAGCCTGCAGTTGTACAAATAAATCCAGCCTCAAATCGTTCCTTTGGCTCTGGAAGACACATGGGCCCCACAAACCGGCCTGAAGAAAAGAGCAGGGCGGGGCTTGTCTCACCCATGGAAGGGAGGACATCCTAAGCCACTTGCCAATTGGCACCTAGGTAGTTCCCCAAAGATCATGTGACATATCTGTGCCTCACACCTCCAGGGGTCACTTCTCAGACAAAGAAAGGCTCTCTCCTGACTCCACATAATCCTGTATCTGAAGCCACAAACAAAAAGGGTTTCACAGAGGGGGCCCTCCACCCCAGATCCCTATCTTGAAGTGCATGACCCAGCACTGTTGGACATATGCTCTATAACATACATTGTAGGGAATGTGTTATGGAGCAGAAGTTATAGGGAACATGGGCTAGACAATTCACAGTGAGCCTCAAATGTTTACCAAAATGGAAGGCACCAGCCATCTTCAAAAGAGCAATATCATAGTCCATTGGCTTCTTGATGGAGAAATAGGGATGTATGATGATGGTTTCCACGGTGAGGGTTTGCTCCCCTGGCTCTGTATGGCTCAAGTCATGTTCTCCAGCAGTAACATTCAGAGTTGTTGCAGTATTTCTATGAAGAGGAAGCAGTAAACTGAGCAAATTTCATTTAGCCTCTGAGGACACTTGTAATGATTGACAATCTGGCCTCTTTAAAATTACCTGGATGGAGGGCGCCTGGGTGGCTCAGTTGGTTAAGCGACTGCCTTCGGCTCAGGTCATGATCCTGGAGTCCCGGGATCGAGTCCCGCATCGGGCTCCCTGCTCGGCGGGGAGTCTGCTTCTCCCTCTGACCCTCCCCCCTCTCATGTGCTCTCTCTCATTCTCTCTCTCTCTCAAATAAATAAATAAAATTACCTGGATGGATAATGTGGGTGTGAGGATGCCAAACAGAGAAAGTGAGAATGATTCCATCATTACTAGTAAAAATACAAAGGTTCCCAATTTAAGTGGGGGACTAGTCAAGAGTGGCCTTAAATGGAACCAATAATGTGATAAATTGAATACTTTGCAGTGTTATTCATAAAATGTCTAAAAATGCATATATATTGTAACTGAGGGATCTGAAGCCATAGTGGATTTTATTCAGCTACCCTAGGTGGTTGGCCTGGCCTCAGTATCAGTGATTCTTTGAGAATGATTTGTGATCCCCCCTAAGTATGCTGCTTTAGTATCAGAGAGCTAATGCTTTATGTATATTATGAAAGACATAATAGCATCATAACTCTGATATCTCAGAGAGCATGCACACTCAAGGCTTGGGACTGATTAAAACAATGGGAGGTGGGGATCTCCCCCTACTTCCTTTATGTTTGTAATTTAGAGACCTGGTGTGAGATAGGAAAGACCATTCTATTTCCCTTTATCCTGTAGCCAGGTTATCTTGAAAGGAGCTTGGTGGGATGCACTGGGGTAGATTAACAACTTTGGGCTTACCATCTTTGGGGACCCTTCATTCCCCAAAGTGATGACTTTATACAGAATTGGAAAGGGCATGATTTTCTCTTGGTATATTTCCCTGACTCTTGGCTATATTGAGTACCTAACCTAATACACAGCATCCCTTTACCCTAGTCACTTGCCACACTGCAGTGAAATTATCAGTTGACTCTTCTTTAGACTATTAACTCTCTGCGGGGGGCAGGAATTACATCTTACTTATCTTTGTATCTTTGGTACCCACCAAAGTGTCTAGCACCAAGTAAATATCCAGTGAATGTTTGCAGACTTGAAGGGAAAGAGGGCAAATATGGGAAATGATCTTGATCGCCCCCTAGTGACTAACTACCAAGAGCACTAATAACAAGAGAACGTTTAGAGTACACAGGAAATTGGATAAAGAATGGAAGTTGTTAGACTGAAGCTCAGAGAGGCTGCACCAGTAGGAAAGCAGACATGGGTGCCTTCTTTACTGGCCTCCCTTTGTTTTCTTTTATCAATTTTTTTCTTCAAATTTTTATTTAAATTCTAGTTAGCTAACATACAGTGCAATATTGGCCTCAGGAGAAGAATTCAGTTCTTTCATCAATTTTTTAAAATGTATAATGAATCAGCTTTTTTTTTTTTTTCACAGAAATTTAAGAGAGAATTTTCACAAATATATCTTCGTGATGTTTGTTTTCACTTGGATATTATTCTTTAATGACTTCCAGTCACATTTAAGTAAACACAGTATCCTACTCCTGCAAACAAAGTATGTTTTCTACCAAGTTGACTGTCCTTCGACGATGTCAGCGATCCCTCTTTGTGTTGTGCTTTTTTGTTATGTTCCTGTGCTAAAGTATACATCACACATTTCCATGTTTTAATGGAGTTGTTGCTGCTGATCGCAAAGGAGGAGGAGGGTAATCTGGTGTTTATCCACGAGCTAGGCCTTCCTTACCTGTTTGCAATACAGTGGGCAGCCGTGATCACCCACTGTGCAGAGACGATGGTCCCGCCACAGATGTGCTTCTGCCTTCGTTTCAGGGATACCTGAATTACAAAGAGCCTAAATGGGAGCACGTTAAGGCCCTGGGGCCACCCACCCCCCAAATCTGGAGACCGAACATATTCTGAAAAATAGACCCAGATATCTTACAAATATTAGAAATTGTGGGCTGTGGAGGAGTAAAACCCATCCCATGACAGCTCAGAAAGAAGAGCAGTGTTGGAACCAGAACATTCCCAACCTTGGTCTGTAGGAGAGGTAGTTCATTTGAGATGGTTGGCTATAAGGGTTTAGTAGAGCTGGTAGTAAAAATTGTTGGTATTTGTTTATTTATTTTCATAACAGTGTTGGCCCAGACTGTTACTCTAGCAATATGAACAGTTTTGTGAATGAAGAGAAAGAAAGAGAAGTGTAAGATACAGCAGAGTCCGGATAAACAGGTTTGGGAGAAAAACAGGTGAAGGCTAAGGAAATTTTCCACACATGCTCCAATTCCTCCAAGCCTCTTAGAAGAAATAGTCAGTACCTACAATTTTCTCATGCCCTTAACTATTTCACCTCTGTCACTGCTTCAAGCCTATTTTTTGATCTGCCTCTAGCAATGACTTTCTATCTATGGTTTATCCTGTTCATGATATTTAACTCTAAAATGCTTTCAGAGTACAAGTAAATGCTCTTAATTCCATTGTCGGAATGAGAAAAGAAGACATTTATTAGAGTTGTCACTTTTTGACCAAAAATTGTTCAATGAACAACTGAAAAAATTTTAATACAGGGAAAAAGAATAAGTAAAAATAAATAACATCGGGCACCTGGGTGGCTCAGTTGGTTAAGCGACTGCCTTCGGCTCAGGTCATGATCCTGGAGTCCCTGGATCGAGTCCCGCATCGGGCTCCCTGCTCGGCAGGGAGTCTGCTTCTCCCGCTGACCCTCCCCCTCTCATGCTCTCTCTATCTCATTCTCTCTCAAATAAATGAATAAAATCTTTAAAAAAAATAAAAAAATTAAAAAATAAATAAATAAATAACATCACTGACTCTGACTTGAATGTGAACTTCTAAATTGATTAGTCAACCAGTTGATCAAATAAGCATCTGATCAATTAACTCTTCAACCAAGTAATTAATTCATCAGTTAATCAAATGGCAATGACTCAGCCATTCAGTCAACCTACTAAACATAAACTCAATCAACCAACCGTTACTAAATATCCACTGACCAAAAATTAATGTGACTGACTTAAACAAAGTAAAAGTAAGGAGCTATTACTCACAAAGTTAAGAGGCAAGAAAACAACATGGTTCTCAGGGTAAAGAAAGTTGGGAGAATTTCAAAGACAATAAATGTGAACACCATAGGCTAGAGACAGATGCACAAGGGCATTTGATGGAGGTTAGATTGAGAGAAAATTCTTAGGAAAGTAGCTTCTAAGGAGGCAGTATTCTTGATTATTCCCTAGGAGATCCTGTGGTATAGTATAAACCTCCAAACAGAAAGTAGACCTATGGATATGACACCTTTGACTTTCCTGATCATCTTTAATTATAATGAGATAATTATATTTGTTGAATCAGAAAATTGTTTTAATTATAAATTCAAGAGTTTTTTAGCTTATTGAAGTGGGATTTTTGTCTTAGGGGCTGAAAGTTTGGGGTAGCATTTCCAATTTGGGGGGCAAGCCAATAGTGCATGTAATTATTCTGAGCACACATTTTCTGGAACTCAATGGATGGACATCATGAGGGACTTGGATCCTGGCACACACTCATGAGATCTCTGATGATGAGTTAGGCAGAAAGGAGTGTACTAATGAGTAACATGTGTTTCTGGGACATCCATTCCTGAGAAAGCTCATAGTCTACCCACCAGAGAATGTTTCCTGAGACTCACCTGCCAGGGGTAGGAACCCTTCTCCACTTGGTTTCCCCCAACAATGCGACTGAAAATGTTAAGGTAATTCCAAGTTTGTGCCTTCACCAAACTCCGCCCACAAGTGGGAGCTGGGAAAGAGAGAAGACAAAAATCTAGTGATTAGATAGCTCCTAGAACTGAGGAGTACAGGAAACTTTTCTGAGCAAGAAAAAACTGTAGGACATGGAGCATGTAGAAAGATTACAATATGACTTTATGTTAATTGTGGGATTTGCTGTGATTTGCAGTACATGGGATTGTTCAGCTTTTGTCACATAGAATAGGCATATCCTGAAGAGATCTACTTTTCTGATACGAAGATTAAGGACCTCAGAGGTAGATCTCCACTGGGTCAGCAGGAATGTAGCCCCCTTGATTCTGAGCAATTTGGCCCCTTAAAGGCTCCTCACAGCACTCTACGTCTATGATTTCCTCAATGGCATTGATCACATGCCATTATGGTTATTTCTTTGTCTTTAAACCCAACTAGACTGTGGGTGTCTCAAAGATAGGAACTTAATCTTAGAAATATCTAAATTCAAAATATCAAGAGCAGTTCATGATGCATAGAAGCTGCTCAGTTAATTGGTGAAGCAGGTGATGCCATACTCTGCATTAGATTGTAATTGTGTGTACATCTCCTCTGCTCCACCCAGGAGATTGAGTCTGAGACCATGGTCCATGATACCTGGCACACTGTCAGATATTGGACTTCATTCCCTATGGAATTAGAAAGTGGCAGTTTGTTCAAGAACAGTGGAGTAGAGGGCGCCTGGGTGGCTCAGTTGGTTGGGCGACTGCCTTCGTGTCAGGTCATGATCCCCGGAGTCCTGGGATCGAGACCCACGTCGGGCTCCCTGCTCAGCGGGGGGTCTGCTTCTCCCTCTGACACTCTTCCCTCTAGTGCTCTCTGTCTCTCATTCTCTCTTTCTCAAATAAATAAATAAAATCTTTAAAAAAAATTAAAAAGAACAGTGGAGTAGAGAGAAGACCATGTCATGATTCACACAACAGAGTGGTTTTAGGCTAGAAGGGTTGCCAGGTAATGGCAAAAAGAGCTCTTTCTTTTTTGTGGAAAGGACGCTATCCCTGAAAAAGTTGCATTTACTTATTTAACTTCGATGGTTTTTTTGACTCCTAAACTAGCAGATGAGCTAGATTAAAGATGTTTAGGACCGGGGTGCCTGGGTGGTTCAGTTGTTAAGCATCTGCCTTCAGCTCAGGTCATGATCCCAGGGTCCTAGGATCAAGCCCCACATAGGGCTCCCCGCTCCGCGGGAAGCCTACTTCTCCCTCTCCCACTCCCCCTGCTTGTGTTCCCTCTCTTGCTGTGTCTCTCTCTGTCAAACAAATAAGTAAATAAAATCTTTAAAAAAAAAAAAAAGATGTTTAGGACTGCCTGGTAATTCAAGGATGGCACACATTCTGTCCCTTCGGCAGATCATTCTTTTCTACCTGTTTTCAAGGAGGGCCTAGAAAGCTCTGCCTCATGATCACCCACTTCTTTATCTAGCTGGACCCTCTCATCCTTATTCCTCAGCTCAGGCATCACCTCAACTGAGAAGTCTTCCTTGATTTCCTCAAACTGTGTTAAATGTCTCTCCTGTACTGTATAGTACTCTTTCCTCCCCACTTTTATTGATTGTGCCATGCAGTATTGTGATAATGAGTAGTTTATCTGCCTCTATTTGGACTATATACTACACAAGGAAAAAAAAAACCCTATGTTTATTCATCTCTGCATTTCCAAGGTTTCACACAATTCCTAGCCTACAGTAGACACTTAGAAAAGTTGGATGGATAAACAAATGCTTTTTCTGGACAGCATATCCTTGAGAGCATAACTATTTGGATTAATATGTTAAAATACACAAAGCTCTTACAAATAACTTCTCACTTAATCTTCATTCTATGCCTATGAATCAAGCACTATTGCCCCTGCATTACAGATGAGAAAATGAAGAATCAAAGAAACGCACAGCTAATTAACAGCAAAGGATGGATGTAACACTGAGCCTTTTGATTCTGAACCCAATGCAGGCATGACATTGAATCAAAAGCTTATTTTCTAACCGTTTCAGTTGAATGAATCACAAATAAATTAGTCACAAAACTTACTACTTCCTGAACTCATTGAAGCAAAGACAGAAAACAGGATGATTCTTGGGGCTGGCATGACTCTGACTGTGGAGAAGCCTGCCGAGAACTGTTCTCACTTTATGTTCCTTGAGGGGAAAAAGACCATTCCTAATACACCACAGTGAACATACTTCATATTTCCCAGTAAGATAATTTTCCAATAGATTGCAAATGCTTTCAGATATATGTTGATTTCCAGAATTTGCTCCACGAAAAAGGGTGGGATTTTGTAATGTATCCAAATAAGTGAATAATCCGTTTTCTCCAGATCAATGCCATTTGTCCAAGTTGTATTCCATGAACATTTTATGCAGTTTCATACGCTGATTACAGGAGACAAGCCCAAGATAATTACATGAAAAACAGATCTCCAAAATATATCTGCTTCTGTTTTCCCAAAGGAACATTGAATGGAGTAATGATGCCCATTGCCAGCAAAGTTTACTCCTGCAGATGAAGGTAGTTATAGAGTTCATTTGGAACTTACCTTTGGGGAGAGAGAGAGTTGCAGATTTATCTCGTTCCAAACAGAGAATTCCAAGTAGTAAAAACAGCGTATTCTTGTTCAGAGGCATTTTGAGACTCAGAGTTTTTCCTGGAAATTTTAGAGAGACTAAAGAAAACCGAATAGAAAGCCGGTGAGACCAGTAAGAAGCCAATTTAGAAGGAAGTTATTTATTAACAAAGACTGGAGTCATTCAACCATGTCCATATGATGTTTCTGAATGTGGTTTCTTGCAAAGATCTTTGCAAAATGTGGGGAGTCAACCACGGAAGCATAGTCTTGATCGAGCAATATTACATGTCCCATTACACACCCACATCAATATGTTGCTTCCCTCAGAGTATATTGGCTAGCCAAGTGGTTGGTATCTAAGGTTTCACCTGCAAATATTACTTGCTTCTTAGTATATAGGTTACCACTGTCTACAAGAGGACTGAATATCAAGTCGTCCTTGTTTACCAGGTTATACTACATGTTTGCAAACAACCCATCAGAATATGCGAAAACATTTTTGTTTCACTTATTTTCCAATTGTAAATGGGTGGTTATAGCTACGTGTTAGAGAAGGAGAGGAGAGGGGAGGGGAGGAAAGATAATTTGATACCACACTCAGGAAATCAGCTACCAGACTGTCATTTAGATACTGTCTATCTACCTTTTCTGACTATTTTTTATATTTATAGAAGGCAAACACTAAATCTCCTTCATTCTACACTTGGTAGACAACGTGGCACAGGGAGGTGGCTTCTGATTATGCACAAGCCTTTCCCTTCTTTGGCTGAGTTCGTGGCCATGGTCTGGGTGTGAGAAACGCTTGTGGATTGACCAATGCTATCTATGCCCACATAGGAATATGAGATTTTTCTGTCAACTTTTACAAATTACCTGCCCCCAAAAGCAAATGTCAAACCAGAAGCCTTTAACTTCCTTGTGACAACTTTTGCCCTTGGACAAAATAAATCTATAAAAATACATCACATGCAGGGGCACCTGGGTGGCGCAGTGGGTTAAGCATCCAACTCTTGGTTTCGGCTCAGGTCGTGATCTCAGGGTTGTGAGGTTGAGCCCCATGGGCTCTATGCTCAGCAGGGAGTCTGCCTGGGACTCTCTCTTCCTCTGCCCCTCCCCCTGCTCGTGCTCTCTTTCTCCCTCTCAAATGAATAAATAAATCTTTAAAAAATACATCACATGCAAATAGTATAAATGCAAACCAAAGAAGGAAGGACACTCAAACCTCCAACTGAGGCATTTCCACAAATACTTTAATCCTGAAGCTGGACTAATTTGGCTGTTGGGTACTGGTATCAATCATAAGAGGTAATCAATTAAAGTCTAAACTATAATCAAAATCTCAATCTTTTTTTGACAACAAGTGATCTTGCAGTTCCTGTTATATTTTATCAATCACTTTCCAGAGCAATTTGACTAGGAATATGGCGTTCTTGACTTTAAGTCACTATATTTTGTCTATTTATTGTGCACTACGAATGTAAAACTTGCAGGAAGACCTAGATGTGCCAAGGTTGACAAGCCTCAAGAAGGTGTGGAGGTTCCTTTAAACCACAGAGCCTTTTGAGCTTTCAACCTGGTGTCAGTTTCTAATATCACATAATAAAGAAATTTGACTCTAAAATGAAAAACGATGAGATTTTCCTTGCCATGTGAGAGTGGGGCATTTTTGTTGACTGCCACACAGACATGTCATAGGATCTTGCTTTTTCCTTCAGTTTAGGAGAAGACATTTCCTTTAAGTTCTCATATCAACGTATTCAACACATATCACAATTATCAATGTTAGCAACACACTCTTTCCCAACATGAAGCTGGTCATTAAAAGCTTTTAATCTAATCTCTTGAAAGTGTGAACTATGACCCCTTGATGCTAAAATCTTTATTGGGAGATTGTATAAGGTTCTGGAATACTAAATTTCTAGAAGGCCAGGTCCCCAATCCTCTCAGAGTTCCAGGGATTATAATAACTGTACATGGTAGTTACTTGCAGAAAGGGATATATTCGAGTGTTGCTTGGCATGGTAGTATAAAATCAATTTTTCAATCATGAGACTGTAAAATCTTTGGAAGGAAAAAATGTCTCTCTTGGGAATTTTAGACCAAATTCTGTACCAAATATGCATGTGGGGTTCAAATTTTACTGTCTTCCTCTTCTGTAGAACTTCAAGTTGAGAAAATAGCATCACAATTTATCCTGAGCCAGTGATATAGAAGGAAGCTAGCAGAAATAGAGAACAAAACTTATTTGGGAGAAATACTTTCAACCCAGGCTAAACAAGAGTAACACAGACAAAAACCCACTAAAAAAAGATGTGCTCAAAATTTGAAATTACAAAAGAGCAAAAGCAAAAACAAACAGAAATAGACAAGAGTATGTCAGCAGACATATCAAAGACCAGATTTAGACCATCAAGAACTTTAGGTTCTAATAGACATTATAAAATATTGGTTAATATTTTGAAGAAATAGAAGAATAAGAAAACTCAGAAGGGTTTTTGTTTTAGAAAAGAGCACAGAAATTTGAAAAAATAAAAAACAGTCTAGAAATAAAAAAATACACTCAGAAAAAAATAGATTAAATAGTAGATTATACATAACTGAAGAGAATTGATGAGCTGGAATATAGCTCTTAGAAATTACCCAGAATATCACATACACACACACACACACACACACACTTATATATACACACACACATGCAAAGAATGAAGAAGTGCAACTTGGCAGTATCTATCAGAATTTAAATTGGGCAAAGCTTTTGCCCCAGTAATTCCACTTCTTAGAGTATATCCAAGAGAACCACTGGCATATAAGCACAATGAAGCATTGGCAGGGTATAGCTAAATAAATACTAATTAATGCTTGGAATACCATGGATCTTTACAGAGAATGAAGGAGATTAATACATACTCACAAGGAATTACTTAAAAATGTTTTTTGAAGGGGTGCCTTGGTGGCTCAGTCTTTAAGCGTCTGCCTTCGGCTCAGTTCATGATCCCAGGGTCCTGGGATCGAGCCCCGCATCGGGCTCCCTGCTCAGCGGGAAGCCTGCTTCTCCCTTTCCCACTCTCCCTGCTTGTGTTCCCTCTCTCTCTGTGTCTCTCTCTGTCAAATAAATAAATAAAATCTTTTTTAAAAAATGTTTTTTGAGTAAAAGAAAGCAATTTCAGAACAACACAAATGGTAACTTCATTTATGAAAAACCATATGGAAATCAGGAACAAGGAAGAGATTCTTGGTTATCCAAAGGGAGGATTGGGATAGAGATAAATACGAGGTAGGGAAAGGAAGAAGTATCTAGGCACCTTGTCATGGCTACTTCTTAGCAATATCACAGATGACCAAAGGATAGCCCACATTAATTGTGTTGGTCCAAATCAAATTTCAAAACTAATTAGATGTTTGCCATTGTAATACCTATACACAAATAATGTGAAGAATAAATGAAGCTCCTGAGACCTTAGTGAATATCTCAGCCAGCATAATGGTGCAGGCAGACCTAAACTCACCTAATTTTCTCAATCTCCTTGGATTTTCTCCCACTGGATTTTCAGTGAGATGTTAACAAACCTGTGCATATCTGATGCAGAGGTCAATGTTTTGTATTCTAGACAGACCTTAATCCTGCATAAATAAGCCCTGCCCCACAGAGATGATGCCTAGAATTTGTCCCTATCATAATATTTGACCAACAGGTAACATTCATTCTTTGTTACTGATTTATAAATGTCCTTTGCATTTCTAGTAGAAGCTAATAGTTGCTCATTTGAAGTAGATTCTCATTTATGGATTATTTGTTTACTACCATCCATTGCTAGGTGTATTAAAATGCACCATCTCACTTAACACAGCAACCATCTGAGTTAAATATTATTATCTTAATTTTAAAAATAAGGATATTGAGTCTCAAAAGGGTTATGTAACTTTTTCAAGATCATCTGGCTCATAAGTGGCAGACCTTAAATTTATCCCTGGAGCTTTTGGTTCCAAAATCTTATTTTATTTTGATTGCAGCAACTGTACATCATGTTTTCCATATCATACTGGCACCCACATCCTATTTTGAACTCATTTGAGTCTTTCATGTATATATTTTCTTTAAAAAAATATAAGATTTGGGGCGCCTGGGTGGCTCAGTCGTTAAGCGTCTGCCTTCGGCTCAGATCATGAAACCCAGGGTCCTGCTCTGCGGGAAGCCTGCTTCTCCCTCTCCCGCTCCCCCTGCTTGTGTTCCCTCTCTCGCTGTGTCTCTCTCTGTCAAATAAATAAATAAAATCTTTTAAAAAAAGAATAAAAATTAAAAAATATAAGATTTGTTTTAGATTTGTGTCTTTTGAACTTCTGACACAATCCTAGGACTAGTTAATGAAGCTAGAGATTTAGCATTCTTACAATACTGTATCAAATTAATTCACATGAAAAACTGATCAGATCACATTGGTTTAATCATCACTGCAAAGGGTACAGTTTTTCATAGTAAGATTGACTAAGAATAGGGTACTGATAGTTATTTACTTGTATATTTTGTAAAAAAAAATTTTAATGTTGAGGGTTTTTTTAAGTAGCAAGTCCTCCATTTGGAAATTCAGGGACTATACAGGGTCAGCTGTGTTCCTTTCAAAAACAATTACATTTCTTCTCTCTCAAGTAGCAGACTTCTGATATTCGATAATACTTCCAAAATATTATTTAATATTTGGTAATATTTTCTATTTGATAGTACTTGCTGATTCTTTTCATTGTTTGGTACTTGTTTTTTCAGTGGTCTGGCTTATTTCTTGTGGGGATGCAGGGATGCTGGGATGCTGGGTTCCTGGGATGCTGGGATACTGGGATGACCTCAAAACTAGAGGTAGCTGCAGGTTAGTTCATTTTCCCTTTAAAAAAAAAAAAGACCTGGCGCCTGAGTGGCTCAGTCGTTAAGCATCTGCCTTCGGCTCAGGTCATTATCCTGGAGTCCTGGGATCGAGCCCCACATCGGGCCCCCTGCTCCGCAGGGAGTCTGCTTCTCCCTCTCCCACTCCCCCTGCTTGTATTCCCTCTCTCGCTGTGTCTCTCTGTCAAATAAATAAAAAAACAAAAAAACAAAAAAACAAAAAACCCTATGGTGGTATCATCTTCCCATTTCCTTTGACTCAGCTACAAATTCCCCTCTAACCCACCAAATATTTCCCTATTCTGTCCACTCTGCTCAATCCTTTACCACCGCCACCAAGCCAGCACCACATTGCACCTGGGCTACTACAATATACGGAAAGGTCTTTCTGTTCATTCTCTTCACTCCTCTACAAGTTAGTCCCCTTAAAGTAGCCAGAGTTATCTTATCATTATGTAAATTAGATCATGACATTCTCTTTAAAAATTTGCACTGTCTTCCCATTGCACTCAGAATAATGGTTAAACTCATTATGACTTACAAAGCCATAGGTGATCTGGCTTCCGCCTAGTTCTTGAGTTAATCTTGTATCACTCTCCCCACCCGATGGGCTTGACTGTTCTTCAAAAGTGCAAAGCTGGGGCGCCTGGGTGGCTCAGTTGGTTAGGCGACTGCCTTCGGCTGGGGTCATGATCCTGGAGTCCCTGGATCGAGTCCCGCATCGGGTTCCCTGCTCAGCAGGGAGTCTGCTTCTCCCTCTGACCCTCCCCCCTCTCATGTGCTTGCTCTATCTCATTCTCTCTCTGTCAAATAAATAAATAAAATCTTAAAAAAAAAAAGTGCAAAGCTATCACTTCAGGACCCTTGCAGTTAAGTTCCCACTGCGATGCTCTTCCCCTCTATCTTAGCATGGTTGGTTTGCTTGTATCATTTATGCATCATTTAAAATATCTCTTCCATAGAGAGGTTCCTCCTGACCAATTTAAAGATTTCATTTATGTATTTATTTGAGAGACAGAAAGAGAGAGAGCGTGAGTGGGTGGAGGGGCAGAGGGGGAGGGAGAAAGGCAGAATCTCAAGCAGACTCCACGCTGAGCGTGGAGCCCAATACGGGCTCCATCCCATGACCCCAAGATCGTGACCTGAGCTGAAACCGAGAGTCAGACACTTAACTGACTGAGCCACCCAGGTGCCCTCTGACGAATTGTAAATGAGCCAACAAAACACTATCAAATCACCTTATTTTAACTTTGCGCATAGCACTTATCATTGTTGGTAATTATCTTGCTTATTTACTTTTCTTTTTTCCTTTCTTTTTGAATTGTCTGCCCTCCACAATAGAATGTATGACACATGAGGACGTGTCCCTGTGTTATTTAGCAGAAACTCACAAGTTACCTAGAAGTGTCTGATAAATAGAAAGTGCTCGATAAATATTTTTTTTTTTTTTTTTTTTTAAGATTTTATTTATTTGAGAGAGAGAGAACACATGAGAGGGGACAGGGTCAGAGGACGAAGCAGACTCCCTGCCGAGCAGGGAGCCCGATGCGGGACTCGATCCCGGGACTCCAGGATCATGACCTGAGCCGAAGGCAGTCGCTTAAGCAACTGAGCCACCCAGGCGCCCCTCGATAAATATTTTTAAATGAAAAAATAATTTGTGCCTTTTAGATATTTTCCCAGATATAGTGAATCAAGTATGCATTCCGATATTTGATTTTCTTCATTGGACAATTGCCTGGATGCTATGTACTATTCAACTGTACTCATCCATTAGGGAAAGAAACATAAGGTCTAGTTTCAAGCTTAGTTATCAATAATGTGTGATAGTAATAAAATTTTCTAATCTCTGTAGGCTACAATTTACCCACTCCTTATCAGAGATGAGGTTGGAATAGGACAAGAGAACAAATGTACTAAGAAAATATAGTATAATGGGGCATCTATGTAGGCTCACTTGAAGTTTGTGGTCACAGCTTAAATGAGACCAGTCAATGCATTTGCACATTTTTCCCCAGACACAGTTTGGCCTAAGAGTGTAGGTGTAGAGTAAGCTGAAAATTGCATTTAGCCAGAAGTCACTTTTGTTAGGTGAGAACAAAAAAGAAGAGCAACAAGGAAATGGAGGTGCAACCATGGGAATGATTATAATGATGGTTTATGGGATACTCAGAGGAGATATGTGGGGAGGGCTTGAGAGCCTCAGTTTCAACTCTCCAATGTATCCAACCCTTCCCTCCAGGGCCTGCACAAGGTCCTGGGGTGCCTGGGTGGCTTAGTCAGTTAAGCATCTGCCTTCCGCTCAGGTCATGATCCCAGGGTCCTGGGATCGAGCCTTGCTTCAGACTCCCTGCTCAGTGGGAAACCTGCTTCTCCCTCTCCCAGTGCTCCTGCTTGTGTTCCCGCTCTCGCTGTGTCTCTCTCTGTCAAATAAATAAATAAAATCTTAAAAAAAAAAAAAAAACCACAAGGTCCTTAGTTGTGGAGATTGGTGAAGGTCTAGACAGTAGCAGTTCCTTTTTTTTTTTTTTTAAGATTTTATTTATTTATCTATTTGTCAGAAAGAGAGAGAGCAAGAGCAAGCACAAACGGGGGCGGGGGGGAGCGGCAGGCAGAGGGAAAAGCAGGCTCCCCACTGAGCAAGGAGACTGATACAATATGAGACTCGATCCCAGGACCTTGGGATCATGACCTGAGCTGAAGGCAGATGCTTAACTGACTGAGCCACCCAGGTGTCCCTAGACAGTTGCAGTTCTGCTTTTTAGCTTATTGTGCTGATTATCAACTGTCACACCATTTTTGGTTGGTTGAGATTTCCTTTTACATGAAAGCTTACTTCTGCCTTCTGAATATGTTTTTCAATATTTAAGTTAGCAGTTTATCCAAGTATTTTGTTGAGAATGTTTTAGGATATTTCATGTTCACAGTATTGCTTAAAATGAAAGTCTGCTTTAATTTTAATTTTTGCATTCTTATGATTAAACCTACTCGTTAATTTTGTTAGGTGAAATGATCTTTGATATTCCTTACGTTTATGTATTATTGTCTTGTGCTCATGTAGCTAGCATAATATAAGCATGGAAGCATTGTGTCCACATATTCGATATATGTGATTCTTATATGATTAGGAAATGTATCTTTTTGTTAGGTCTGTGTAGTACCTGAAGTACAATTAATAATCCAAAGTGTATTTATTTCTCATGCTGTTCTCAGGATTAAACCCTACACACAGCTTCCATTTATAGCCAATCTGTAATTATATTAACCAGGTAAAGTGATGTTATGCTCTTCTAACAAATCAACCCTGGAAACTCAGTGTAGCCTAATACAGCATAGATTTATTTTTTCACTTCTAGTATATTTCCAGTTATTCTCTGTTTTCCACATTCCTTCAAATCCCAGGCTGCTGGGAGGTACCACTCTCTTCTAGTTGTATCATGTAGAATATATTACTGTGTAAGAAGAAGAGAAAGCTGTCCAGTGGTAATTTAATTTGACCTAGAAGAGACATATGGCATTTCCTCATTTAGCCTGTTGGCATGTACTGTTCACAGTCTCACTTAACCACAAAGGGGCTGGGAAATGTGGTCTCCCAGGTGAACAAGATAAGAGCAAATTGGATATTGCTAAACACTAGCTTAAGGTCAATCACTTTGACTTTTCTGGTTCTCATCAGATTTAAGTGTTCATTCAACAACCTGAACTAATCAAATGATGCAAATGCGTTAACTGTGCTCTGATCTGGGTCATTGGTCTCTTTGTATCTTTGGCCTTAAAGTAATAGACATTAATATTCTCAAATCATGCATAATATAAAAAATATATATACAGAATATATGTAATAGATGTTTATGTTTTCCATTAGCCTTGTCACTTTATGCGAAGAACTATCTTAAATACCCAATGCCAGTATGTTAACTAATGCCAACTTTAATTTATAATTTTCTAAAGTCACAAAATATTTCATGAAACTCTGCTGGGTTCAAATTAAATGTGTACATTTCAGGGTTAGGAGACTTTTTTTCTCTCCTTTGTTCATTGTTTACAGTCCATGATTAGAGAGTGTTTTCTTTTTCTTCTGTTAGGTTCTATATTTTTAAAATATCGTCGTGTAAGTTAACATCTTAGAAAGCATCATGTACTCAATGGAAATGCAATTGATGGTAGTGTTGCCAGTCTAGGTCACTTTCTCAGGAAGACTTGAAGATTTGGCCTTTTTTTTTTTTTTTTTTTTGATTTATTTATTTGACAGAAGGAGAAAGATAGTGAGAGTGAGAGCACAAGCAGGGGGAGGGGCAGAGGAAGAGAGAGAAGCAGGCTGCCTGCTGAGCAAGGAGCCCGACCTGGTTCTCCACCCCGGGACCTGGTATCATGACCTGAGCCCAAGGCAAACGCTTAACCAACTGAGCCATCCGGGCACCCTGACTTGGCCTGTCTTATACAGGGTTATCATAATCTTTTGAAGTAGTTATTCTGGAGTCTTGAAAAATTTTATTCCCACCTAAAATAAGACAGGCCAGGGCGCGTGGGTGGCTCAGATGGTTGAGTGTCTGCCTTCGGCTCAGGTCATGATCCCAGGGTCCTGGGATCGAGCCCCACATCGGGCTCCTGGCTCAGTGGGGAGCCTGCTTCTCCCTCTCCCTCTGCTTCTCTCCCTGCTCGTGCTCTCTCTCTCTATCTCTGTGTCTCAAATGAATAAATAAAATCTTAAAAAAATATATGTTTTTTAAAAAATAATAAATAAAATAAAATAAAATAAAATAAGACAGACCAAAAGAATTTATTCCATAGTTTTGTCACCAAGATGACTCAATCCAGGTAACACAGAAGGAACTCTGAAGGCTGAGTCTTTGAGAGCTCCTTTGAGAATTCCCAGTAGTTATTCATATTTCTCAAAGGTTTGTCTGCAAACACTTGTCTTTGAACCTTTGCTGACAAGCCTTTGAATAGTAGGAAAAACTACCGGGGAGTGGTGCTGTGGAGGGGGCTACGGCACAGTGGAGCTTTCTTTCAGCAAGCCAGTTGGTATTTCCAGGGTATAAAATTATGAATTAAGACATCCAGGCTGCTGAAGGCAAGCAATATACCTGCCATCCTTCTTTGTAATATCTCCCAAGGTGTTCATTGCCACCACTCTGTCACAGCTTTATTTTAGGTGTTTATGGTTGAGCCTGGATAGTTTTCAGCCTCCTTAATTACCTCCCTGCCTCCAGAACCATCCCCATGACTTCTGATTAATCATGTTTGAAGAGTAAAATATGGTTTTCCAATTATTACAAAAGTGGTGTGTGTCAAACGAGTCCTAGAGCAAGAGTAGATTCCAATTCTCCCGAATTCAATGTTCCTGGCATATAAATTGGTGAAAGTATAACTCTTTGCAAATAGTCAGGGATATAAAGACAGCCTACAGAAGGAGCTAGCTTAAAGAAGTCCTGGTAACTCAGCTCTCTCGTGGATGAAGTTATTTATCCACAGTTTTTTAAAAAAGATAACACCAGAGAATCCCAGGCTAGTCACCAGGTTTTACAATGAAGTGATTGGGCAGTGTTCCCTCTCATCTCCCTGGATTGCTTACGTTCTGCATTTAAAAAATATGTATCAGCCACTTGTATGTCTTCTTTTGTGTAATGTCTCTTCAAGTCCTTTGCCAATTTTATTCTCATATTGTACTTTTCTTATTGATTTGTTCTTACTATAATCTGTCTATAAGTCCTTTGTCAGATTTGTACATTTTAAAGTTACACTCCTATTCTGGTTTGCCTTGTCACTCTCTAAATTGTATCTTTTGATGAACAGATGTTTTTAATTTTAATGAAGTCTAATTTAATAATATTTTCTTTATTGTTTAGTGCTTTAGCAACAAGTTCAAGAAATCTTTACCCAATCCAAGATTATAATGATACTCTCTCATATATTCATCTCGAGGCTTTATACTTTAGAAATTCAGTGTTGGGCTATAATTTTAAATATTTTGTTTTGCCTATGAATTCAAAAAGGCAAGGCCCACACCTCTATTTACTGTGAGAATGTGTGGGACTATGTGATTTTGCTTATATTACCAGTTCCTCCTCCAAGGCTGTTTTCTAGGTAAAATCCTTGGAGTGTAAGAGAAGGGAATTTTTGGGTGAAATGATTTCTTTTTTGCACTTGGGTTTCTTCTAGATTTCTGTCTGTCCAGGCAGTTCACACTGACATTCAAGGATTAACAAATTCCTTCTTACCCCTTCAAGGTCTCTCAGTATAATCAGGCCAGACTCTGCACCTGCCATCAGGTATGCAACCTGCCATAGTTCTCTGCTCACAGGGAAACACAGGGAAATAATCCCATTTACAATAACACCAAAAAGAATAAAATTAACCTAGGAATAAATTCAACGAAGGAGGTGAAAGACTTGTATACTGAAAATTACAAAATATTGATAAAAGAAATTAAACAAGACTCAAGCAAATGTAAAAACATCCTGGGTTCTTGGGTTGGTAGGCTTGTTAAAATATCCATACTACCCAAAGCAGATTCAGTGCATCCCTACCAAAATCTCAATGGAATTTTGGTATAGAAATAGGAAAAACAATTCTAAAATTCATATGGAGTCACAAAGGGCCCCCAAACAGCCAAAATAATCTTAAGAAGGAAGAACAAAGCTGTAGGCATCACACTTCCTGATTCAAATAATACTGCAAAGCTACAGTAATTAAAACAGTATGGTACTGACATAAAGACAGACATATAGAGCAATGAATAGAATAGAGAGCCCAAAATAAATACATGCATGTACAAATAATTTTCGACAAGAGCACCAAGAATACACAGTGAGGAAAGGATAGATAGTCCCATCAATAAATGGTGTTGGGAAAACTGGATATCCACATGCAAAAGAATGAAATTGAACTCTTACCTTACACTACACACAAGAATCAACTCAAAATGTATTAAAGACTTAAATGTAAGAACTAAAACTGCAAGAAGAAAACCCCTGGAAGAAAACACAGGAGAAAGGCTTCATGTCATTGGTCTTGGCAATAAATTTTTTTTTGTATGACATCAAAATCACAGGCAACAAAAACAAAAATAGATAAGTGGGACTACATCAAACTAAAAAACTTCTGTCCTGCAATGAAAACAATCACCAAAGTGAAAAGGCAACTACAGAATAAGAGAAAATATTTGTAAACCATGTATCTAATAAGAGGTTAGTTTCCAAAATATATAAGGAACAACTCAATAAAAACAACTCAATAGCAAAAACACTAATAACTCGATTTAAAAAAATGGCCTAAAGACCTGAACAGACATTTCTTCAAAGACATAAAAATGTAAAAATGGCCAAGAGGTACAAGGAAAGACGCTCCACATCACTAATCATCATGTAGATGTAAATCAAAACCACAACGAGATATCACCTCATATGTGCCAAGATGGCTATTATAAAAAAAAAATACAAAACAAAACAAAAGACAAGTGTAGGTGAGGATATGAAGAAGGAGCAAACTTTTGTACATTGTTTTGGGAATGCAAAATGGTGTATGGAGGTTACTCAATCAAGAATAGAACTACCATGGGGGGTGGGGTGGGAGGGATGGGGTGACTGGGTGATAGACACTGGGGAGGGTATGTGCTCTGGTAAGCGCTGTGAATTGTGCAAGACTGTTGAATCTCAGATCTGTACCTCTGAAACAAATAATGCAATATATGTTAAGAAAAAAAAAAAGAAGAAGAAGAAGGTAGCGGGAGGGGAAGAATGAAGCGGGGAAATTGGAGGGGTAGACGAACCATGAGAGACGATGGACTCTGAAAAACAAACAGGGTTCTAGAGGGGAGGGCGGTGGGAGGATGGGTTAGCCTGGTGGTGGGTATTGAGGAGGGCACATTCTGCATGGAGCACTGGGTGTTATGCACAAACAATGAATCATGGAACACTTCATCTAAAACTAATGATGTAATGTATGGGGATTAACATAAGAATAAAAAAAAATAAAATGTAAAAGAGAAAAAAAAAAACCCCAATATCTGAGGAAAGACTGAAATATTTGTAAACACTTTTCCCAGATAAATCCTGGGCAGTCAAGAATATGTTTTTCCAAAACATATTGGATATGGAATAGTTGATTTGGAATAGTTATTGTTCTTATTCTACATATTTCCAAAAAGTTTGACCAGTGGATAGGTAGAGAGGTAGATTAAAAATCATTAAAATGAAAAATTTTTTTCAAACAAACAAACAAAAAGAATAGAACTACCATATCATCCAGTAATCCCACCTGTAGATATTGATCTAAAAAAAAAAAAGACAATGAGCAATTATTTACACTAGTACCTACATAAGTAAAAGTGCAGAATACATTTCAGGGCTCTCTGAAACTATTCACTGTGAGACTATGACTTAGTCCAGGGTGTCAGAGGATGCTTCAATGGTGAAATAAATTTAAACCTGAGACCTAAGGTGACTAGGAATTAGTCTTCCATTGGAAGGAGGTAGAGTGATGACTACAATCATAAGATGGTTTGTAGTTAGGTAAAGATAGAGATGTAGGAGTATCTATTTATCTTTAGGTCACAGTGTAATATCTGATACAGAGAAAGATTTTCTAAAAATTGTTTAACACTAATTCAACAAACATCTGTTTAGTGCCTCCTACATTCCCAGCACTACACCATTAAAAAGGGTTACAAAAATAATTAGTCATAGACACGGCACTTTCACACCAGGGAAAGAACAAGATCTTCCAACTATAATGGGGACTAATCAAGTGCTGTAAACAAAATGTTGGGAGAAGTACAGGAATGAAGGGAATTTAATTCTCCCAGATATGATCTGGAATGTTTTTGTGGAATTGATGGCTACCTATTTGTGTCATTCATCAGCCACAGCTGGGCTTCCTTAAAACCTAAAGGAATAGTATCTTTCTAGGACAGAGAGTCTCACAGCATGTCCATTTCCTAATTTGCTGGATTTGAGGTATTTGAGCTGTTAGATCTTTCTAATGTGGATTATCAGGTTTAGCTTTGTTCTGAAGATGATTGATGGGCTGTCCCAGAATCAAAGGAACCTGACTTTCAACCTTAGAGAATGTTGTGCTATGTGGCCATGGTTCAAGAATACAGCCAGAGTTGATTGTGGCCATGTATCTTTGACAACCTGCCAGTCTATGTGGCAGTTGTGGATGGCAGAGTCCTAAGAAAAATGTTAGTGTGAGCTTCATTGTTTTATTAGAAAGCTTACATGTTGGTGGATCAAAATTGACAAAGGGAAGAGGGAAGAGCATGTGTGTGAGAAATGTCTGCCACCAATAAGCATGGTGTGTATGTCAAGTGTCCTAGGACAGATCCATATTACATGTGAAAAATATATGATTTTTTTAAATGTACATCACTTATATTGCAATTCCAGTGGATTCATGTTTGTAAATTAAACTGTACTAGCAAACCCAAATTATTGCTAAACGTAGGTGACATGAAAACCTCAACCACTGAATATAGCCACATTTCAGAAATGCCACAAATAGTCACAGCCATATTAGTCATGTTGATCTAATAATCAACTTCAATGATAGTAAAATGTTATAATTATTTTCAATTTAAATTGAAATGTTTAATTTTTTCATTTAATTAAAAAAGTAAATGGAACCTCAGAGTATGTATTTCATTCATACATTTTTACGTAATCATGTTTACATGTTATCTCTCTGTCCCAATAGATGCGCACATGTAACTTCTCTATCCCAATGGATTCTCAATGTAGTTTTCCAAAACAAATAACTAATTAATTTGTAATTACAAGTGAAGTAAGTGATTTGGGCCTTATCTCAAATGACACAAGCCTCACTTAAATATGGCTCTGCCGTTCAGTGACAATTCCTTGGAGCCTATCCCTAGTGTTGCAGTGGATGTGTCGCTAATTTATCCTTGTTCTTTTTTAGGGACACAGAAATATTTGATTCTCTTATATGTACAAGAAGTTACAAGTTGATTATTTCGAGTAAATTATTAGTAACTGAGCATTTATTTGTTGCGTACACAGTGCTTGGTCTTTTCATCCACATCATATCATTTTTAACACAAGAATCACATGAGGTAGGTATCATTATTTCCTTTTTACAGGTGAGGATACAGAAGATCAACAACTTCTTGTAACATGCCTCTGATTCCATAGACTGTGAGAGGTGGAGCTAGAAACCAATCCCAAGTTTGTGTGGCTGCGAAGTCCGAGGTATTTCTGCACATCCCTTTGCCTTCCCTGCTGGCTCTCATATCCAACTTTGAAAACGTTTATGTCTTTCATCCATTTATTTTTTTCTCAAAAAATTTATTTCAGTTTGAGGCTTTGTCTCATTAAAAATGCCAAAATGTGAGGATTCAGACACGTAACCCTAGTACTGTTCATACTGTAGGACGTCATTGCCATGATTAACATGTAACATTGAGTAAAATGTGCATGGTTGCTGACAGTTACGTATTATTTTTTTCTTAATTCTTCTTCAGATAGAAGCTCTTCAGGAAGAAGCAGATTATTCAGCATATTTTGGTCTTTATACTAGAAGAGCCATGGAAATGACTGAATGTAACTTAATATATTTTCCCCTGTCCTTGATCATGTGCTCTAATTTGAACTAAGGGAGTATTATTCTGAAATGCTAATCTTTCTTTCAATCCAATTTCCTAGCCTTCCTAGCTGGCTACTTGCATCCATACCTCTCTACCCTCTCCCCCCATCACCATCATATGCTCTCACTTCCTATTTCCCTATAGTTGCTAAATAGAACTGATGAGACCAAAACTTACTAATGCAATTCCCCAAATGCTTCATTTCAGTTCACTTTCCAATTAATCCCAGTCCATAAAAATACCTGGACTCTTCTTACTGCTTCATGCAATCTCAGAAGGATGAAAAAGTATGGTGTAAGAGATAAGTCCTGGAAGATTTTGCAAAATATCCAGGATTTAGCTTGTAACAATAGTAAAAATTCTATTTGGCCCTTTCATCTTGGACATAGACACTTTCCAGCCCCTGGTATCATTATAACTAAGGATGTAATTTTTTCATTCCAGGCAAAGGATCAAGTAAGAAAGAGATGTCAAAGTCAGCTCCATATTGTTTATCCAATAATTGGATAAATGGTGATAGTATTTACTAAAAAAGAGAATACTGGGGCAGAGGCACATTTGGGATGGGGGTGGAAAATCAAGAGCTGGCCTTTCCATGATCATTTCGGTGATTTACAGTTTATGTTACTACAATCAGTATTGGTGTAATAGCCTTTTATGTATTTCTGGTACACATGGGGCAGACTTGCTCTATGGTATACAAATAGGAGTAAAATAGCTGAATTCTAAGATCACTGAGTCTTCAATTTTAATATTTACATGGAATTTGAAAAAATTCATGTGCACAAAGTACTCTATGAGTGAGGCAGAGTTACCATTTAAAAATTGTAATTGTACGGTTCTGTTTAGATATCTACATTAAATGTGGGGTAATTTCAACCGTGTAACCGTCTCTGGTTCTGATTTCAATAGGCACCATTAAATGGATAGATGGAGACTGAAAACCATACAACAGTGACAGAGTTCATTATTCTGGGATTAACAGATAACCCCACACTATGTGCCATCTTCTTTGTGATTTTCCTGGGAGTTTATATAGTTACCATAGTGGGAAATATCAGTATAATCATCTTAATCCAAAGCAGCCCACAGCTTCACACCCCAATGTACCTTTTCCTCAGCCATTTGGCCTTTGTGGACATCGGGTATTCCACGTCAGTCACGCCAGTCATGCTCATGAGTTTCTTAAGAGAGAGAACGACCATCCCTGTCACAGGCTGTATAGCCCAGCTTGGCTCTGATGTCACCTTTGGGACTACAGAGTGCTTCCTGCTGGCTACCATGGCCTATGATCGCTATGTGGCCATCTGCTCTCCCTTGCTCTACTCTACCCAGATGTCCCCAGTGGTCTGCTTCCTCCTATTGGGGGCTTGCTACCTGGGTGGATGCATGAATGCTTCATCATTTACGGGCTGTTTGATGAATCTATCCTTCTGTGGACCAAATAAAATCAACCATTTTTTCTGTGACCTCTTTCCACTCTTGAAGCTTTCTTGTGGGCATATTTATATTGCTGAAATATCTCCTGCCATCTCTTCTGCATCTGTCCTCATAAGCACACTGTTTACCATAATTGTGTCCTACAGTTACATCCTCCACTCAATCCTGAATATGCGCTCTACGGAGGGGAGGAAGAAGGCCTTCTCTACCTGCACTTCCCACCTCACTGCAGTCACTTTGTTTTATGGGACAGTTTTGTTTGTTTATGTGATGCCCAAGTCGAGTTATGCAGCTGATCAGGTCAAAGTGGCATCAGTGATCTATACAGTGGTGGTCCCCATGTTGAACCCCCTCATCTACAGCCTGAGGAACAAGGAGGTGAAAGAGGCCATGAGAAAACTAATGGCTAAAGCACATTGGTTCTCCTGAATTACATCAGATATGAATCCATAAATAACAAACCAATGATTTGAGGAAACATTTGTGCTGTATACTTTGATGATATTTATCATTAAGTTTATCACTTTGATAGTGAAGAACGCCTATATATATAAAAAGCCAATGTTTACTTCCATATAGAAAGTGAAATATATCATTAACATGGAAATCTGCTTCACTCAAATTAAATATTAACTTTTCAAGGTAAGAATACCTTTGCAAAATAGTTGCATTCATCAGCTGTGAGTCCTATTTAAATAAAGAAAGCTATTTCCATCAAAGATCAAACTTAATTGAATTCCATCTTGTTAAATAACATTTTGGGAAAAAAACTTGTCCCCAGCAGATGTGTAATAAATGGTAATATTGACAAGTCAGGCTGTTCAGGTCGCTTCCTTTAAAGGTACTGCCCTGCCTTTGTCAATGGATATTTAACCTTTTGGAAGCATTGATGTTAGTGTCTCCAAAAAGCTTCTATTTTCACTTTATTTAAGCCAGAGCAGAGATCATGATTCCTCTGTGTGGCCTTTAAGAGAGCCAAACCAGATAACAGCCATGATCCCCTTGGGTGATCTTATCTTCTCCCCTGAGTTCAGCTGCCACCTGTGTGGTGACAGAATCCCTACACACCCTTCCCTGGAGCACAGATGAACTTCTCCACCGACCTTTCCCCCAAGACTCTCAAACTCAGGGCATCCCGACTTGAATTTATCATGCTTCCCACAAAGCTATTCCTTCTCCTCTGGTCCTTTCTCAATCAGTGGCATCTCTTTGTAAGGCCTTGTACTTGCAAGAGATTTGGGGTGACTATCACTGCATACCCATCAAAATAGTCTGCCTCCCTCCACCCCGTTCCTTCTGTCAGATGGAAGACATGTTGCATACTGACGCTGCCTTATCTAAGTCTCTCCTTTCTAGGCACTTGAAGACTCTCCAGTTGATTATGGTAAGTCCATGCAGAGATTTTTCCTTTGTATTTCCACTCTAAGGGATTCAGTAATCCAATCACCCAGATGTAAGTGGTGTGGTGTGGCACTGTTACCTCTTTTATTGGAGAGAATACACATTGGCACCTATTTTTTCCCTCCCAAATTCTAAATCAACTGAGGAAATGGCAAAAAGAGAAGGCAGAAGGTGTTCTGAATCCCAGAACGTGACACTCTCCTTCTCTGTCCCTGGCAGTACTGGAAACACTCAGGTCTCCCCAGTGAGACTGGGTCTTTCCCCATCTGTTTACAGCATGGCCAAGAGTAGCCCAGAGCACTGAGGGCAAGCTCGCTCCCAAGAGAAACGGGGAAGGGGAAAGGTTGCGATTGCTCTTCTGGGTTGAATTGTGTCCCTCAAAAATTCGTATGTTGTAGTCCTAACCACCAGTATCTCAGAATGTGACCTTATCGGGGAATAGATACAGATGTTACAGATGTAATTAGTTAGGATAAAGTCATATTGGAGTAGGATGGGCTTCTAATCCAATATGACTAGTATCCTTATTTAAAAGAAAAAAAAGGAGAATTTGCATACAGACAACACACAGGGAGAACCTCATGTGAAAATACAGAAATGGGTCATGCTTCTACAAGCCAAGAAACTCCAAAGATTGCCCACAAATCATCAAAAACTAAGTGAGAGAGCTAGAACAGATCTCACAGCCCTCAGAAGGAACCGAGCCTGCTGACACCTTAATCTTGGACTCCTGGCCTCCAGAACTGTGAGAGAATCAATTTTTGTTGTTTAAGCCACTCAGTTTGTGGTACTTTGTTATAGCCGCTCTCACAAGCTAATACAACTACATATCTAGTTTTCTCCTCCAAACTTACCATCAGCTAATTTACTACTTCTAGGGGAGGAAGGAGTGAAGGCTAAGAAAGTTGTTTTATGCTAATAGATATCTCTTCCAAAGGGGGATAGAGAATAATAGGAATGGGAAAAAGCATTTTCCCCAAAGAGCACATCAAAAAATAAGGATCAAGAATATGCCTGTGGGAACAATCAAAAACTCCTTTTGTAAGAATTTTTTTTTTAGAAGTTTCCTGGTAACTGTAGATTGTAGATTGCTACCTAGAAGGCAGAAATATGAACTGGGAGAAAATTGTAAAGATCCTGAGCTATTGTGTTGTTAAAAGATTTTTAGTCCATATGAATTTCAGGAAAATGTTCTTCTTCTGGAGTGTTTTGGGACTTGGGAAGTCACTGACATTCCTCATATTCTGTGAACCCTAGCTGCAGCAGAATATTGGAGAAGACTGAAGGCAAAGCGGTGACAGGTAATTTCTTGGGGGTGAGGAAATCATTGAATACTGTGATTGGGATGGTGGTTGTGCAAGTGTTTACATTTGTCAAAAGTCAGCTACCTATATATTTAAATCGTGTGTATGTAAATTATACTTCAATAAAGTTGCTATTTTAGAAGATTCTACAAGAGAGTACTCCTTTCTTTCTCATTTTTATCTGAGGCTATGGGCAGTGGGCAGTGGCGACAGGATTACCATCTACCTACCAATGCAGGTCAATGCCTTTCATTCCTTTCTTCAGCACTATGTCTATACCAGCATTGACTTTCTTTCTGCTTAAAAAAATTCTATTATTTCTTCTTTTACTACACATTTGCTGGTGATGAATTTTAAGTCTGGGGTGGGTTCATTTGGTTTTGGCCATAAAGAGTCTTTGCAGCACCTTCATTTTTTTTTTCACTTGTTAAATGTTTTTATTTTGAAATAATTATAGATTTAAGGAGCTGCAAAATAGTACAAAAACGTCCTGTGTACCCTTTATGCAGTTTCACCCAGGGGTTACTAAAGCACCATATCAAAACCAAGAATTGGACACTGAGAAAATGGATTAGTGTAGTTCTGTGCACCTTCATTCTTTTTTTTTTTTTTTTAAGATTTTTATTTATTTATTTGACAGAGAGAGATAGTGAGAGCAGGAACACAAGCAGGGGGAGTGGGAGAGGGAGAGGGAGAAGCAGGCTTCCCGCCGAGCAGGGAGCCCAATGCGGGGCTCGATCCCAGGACCCTGGGATCATGACCTGAGCCGAAGGCAGTCGCCTAACCAGCTGAGCCACCCAGGCGCCCTGTGCACCTTCATTCTTGAAGATAACTCTTTTGGGTAGAATTCTAGGTTACCAGTTACAAATCTTGGAGCACTTTTAAGATGCCAATGTTTTCTTGCTTCTATCATTTCTCTCAAAAACTCAGCCAGCAGTCTTCCACCCTCTTCCCTCCTCTTTTTCAAAAGGAATGTCTTGTATTTCCCTCTTGTTGGGGAAATCATCAAAAAGATGTGACCGCCCATTGACCCAAGAGCTGGACCCAGGCATTCAGGGGCTCCTGGCCGTCTCCCCTGTCCTTGGAATGTTCCTTTTGTCTTCCCTGCTCCCTGAGACTGCTCCAAGGACACAGGCTTGAGACAGTAACTGGTATTGAAAACACCTGCAGGGTCTGCCTGGCCGCACCCAGTTAAAGCCTCTTTACAAGCTTTGAAGGTTTGGCTGGTGGGTGTGGGGATCCGTTTGCCGTCTTGCTGTCGCCCGAGACAAGCCTTGAATGTAAGTTCCCTTTGCTAAACTGCCACCTTCCAACCTGGAGTGGCCGCCTCATTTTTTTCTTTCTCCCTGCCCTGTATGTAAGGGGTCTGGTTTCAAATCATACCTGGGAAACTCCCAGAGGAAGGTTGAAAACCAACACCCCAGAAGCTCTTAACATTTGCTTTTGGCTTCCTGTGGTCTTGTTATGATTTCTCAAAGTGTGGTTGTTCTTATACTTACCATGTTTGGAAGGTGCAGGGCTTCTTGAATTTGTAGCTCAGGGTCTTTCATGTTTGGAATATTATCACTGAATATTTCTTCAGAAATTCCTGCTACTTCTTTTTGCTTGGACTTCAATTGCACATGTGTTAAATCTTTTCACAATTTCCTGTATAGCTCACACTTTTTGTATTTTTTTCTCCATCCAGTAACATGTTTGTTCTCTACTGACCTATTGTTCAGTTTACTATTTCTCTTTTCTGCTGTGTCCAATCTGTGTCCAATTCATCTGCTGAATTCCTAATTTATTTTCCGTTTCTAAGATTTAAGCTTGGTTCTTTGTTTTTTTAAAAAAATGTTTTTGTATTTAGTTCTCTGGTGTGATTCTTCATTTTATTCCTCTGTTTTTCTTAGACATATTTTTAATATTTATTTTGAAGTACCTGGTTTTTATGCATTTGGTCCTGGCATATTATTGGCATACTCCGTCCTTTTGTGTTTTTTTTTTTGAATGATGGGCAATATAGATAAAAAGTTATAGAGGCTCTAGATGAGATTATCTTCCTCCAAAATGTATTCAGTTGTCTTCTAGAAGGCAGATAGAGCACTGGATTAATCTCTTTGAAGAAATGGAATTGTAGTCCCCAGAGGGGTCATTCATATAACAAAACAACTCCATGTCTCCTTGTACAGTATAACTCCTAAACTTGCCTTCTGGTAAAATAGTGGTGTTATTTCCAGGGTAGGTTAGGTGCTGTGCTTTGTTGGGGATGATCTATTTCTGGTTTGGCCTTATTTCTTGGATGTAGTAATTACCCCTAAGATCTAGTCTTTCAGGACTCCCAAGTAGAAGCAAAAGGTGTTAGAGGTCTCCTCTACCTTAGCCTATCAAATGCAAAATGCCAGAATCTGCTGAGATCTTCAGCCTCCCCCAGGCAGATGGCCACCTGGTGTTCTGATATCTTGCCAGCCCACGTGCAACTTGAAAGTCGTCAAATCCCTTAAAAGAGAAATTACACATGGGATTTCAGGCTCACATCTCCACAGTGTTTCCTCTCTAGGATCTTGACTGCACAAATCTCAGCTGCCTTGGCATCTCTGACCTCAAACTTCTTGTACTCACCCTGCCCCATTGCCAAAACCCCCAGGCTTTGGCTTTTTGCTCAGTCTGTGTTCCTGTTGATATCGTTTGGCAAATGCATTTATTTGTGAGGCTCAAGGTAGGACTTACTGAGGAAATGACTTTAAACTGAAGCATAAAGGAAAATAGGAGTAAGGCGATTATTGCTAGCTGGAAATGCAGTTGCAGAAACAGGTAGGTGAAAGGAGAAATGTGGGATGTTGAACTAATTATCCTTAGCTCAAAGTACAGGGTCTGCTACACAGCAAGTTTTCGACAAATATCTGTTGGTTAAACATTAATTCTAATTCAATGAATATTTGGTCTCTTTATTCCTCACAGTAGATTATGAACTGAGGAAACAAAGTTGAATATATCATGTGCTTTTCTTTCAAGAAGTTCACAACGAAATGTTTCTTAAAAATACAATGGTTTCTATTCAAATGGTAAGAATAAAGTGCTAGTTGCCATTTTTTAAACTTAAAAAATTTTTAAGGTTTTGGGCGCCTGGGTGGCTCAGTCGTTAAGCGTCTGCCTTCAGCTCAGGTCATGATCCCAGGGTCCTGGGATCGAGTCCCACATCGGGCTCCCTGCTCTGCGGGAAGCCTGCTTCTCCCTCTCCCACTCCCCCTGCTTGTGTTCCTGCTCTCGCTGTCTCTCTCTCTGTCAAATAAATAAATAAAGATCTTTAAAAAAATATATAAAAAAATAAAAAATAAAATAAAAAATAAAAATTTTTAAGGTTTTTAAATTTATTGTATATATTTTAGGTGTACAACATGATTTTTGACATACATATACATGGTGAAATGATTAATGCAGTCAAGCTAATTAACATATTCCATCTCCTCACATAGTTACCTTTTTACTTTCTTAGCAAATTTCCAGTATAAAATACACTATTAACTACACATATTGTGCTGTACTTTAGATCTCTAGAACATACTCATTCTACATAATTGCGACTTTGTACTCTGACCAATGTCTCCCCATTTCTGCCACCTTCCTAACCCTGGTAACTATTGTTTTACTCTCTGCTTCTAGATTCTACTTTTTTAGATTCCACATATAAATGAGATCAGGCAGTATTTTTCTTTGTCTGGCTCATTTTACTTAGCATTATGTCTACAGTATCTTATTGCAAATGGCAAGAATTCCTTCTTTTTTATGGCTACATAATATTCCACAATGTATAACTACCACATCTGTTGACATGATTGTATGGTTTTTATCTTTCATTCTGTGAATGTGGTCTATCACGTTGACTGGTTTGCATATGTTAAAACAAACTTGCATCCCAGGGGTATATCCCACTTAGTCAAAATTGAGACTTAAACAATGAGATGAAAAAGTTTAAGATGATTATATGAGGAAATAGAGACTTTCACATGTGAAAATGGAATAGTGAAGTTTGTGAAATGGCTAGTCAGAGAACTGTAGCCAAATTTTAATTGTGTTAAAGAATGGGATCCAGAGACCCAGTAGGCTCTGATACCACCTATAATCAATGAAGCTGTGATTTGAATCCCAGTTACAAGCACTTCGGTAGCTCTCCTCACCTGCACTCAACTCTAGCACAACCTCACGCTTCCTCTCTTGAGATTCTTCTTTGCAGGGTTTTCTCCCAAGATGCTTTGCTGACATTCTGGACTCTTCACACCACCCGTCAACTTTACACAGAGTTCGTTCTCTACCTCTTCATTTTAACTGAACCTTGTTGTCTGAGAAGGGCACAATTGCTTCTCGGCTCTGTTGAAAGGAAGTTGCTCACTTGCCTATGCTACGGGCACTGGACACAATGTTGATGTTCTCCTAGCTTCTTACTATATTTCTAAGTCATCTGTTTGCATATTTATGATAAAACATTTTCCTCATTGACACCAATCTTATGCAGCTATGAAACAATATACGGTTGACCCTTGAACAATGCAGGGGTTAGGGGCACTGACCTCTGCATAGTCAAAAACCACATATAACTTTTGACTCCCCCAAAAACTTAGTTGGGGTGCCTGGGTGGCTCAGTCAGTAAAGTGTCCGACTTCCACTCAGGTCATGATCTCAGGGACTGGGATCCAGCCCCACTCGGAGCCCCACAAGAGACTCCACACTCCTCACTCAGCGGGGAGTCTGCTTCTCTCTTTTCTTCTCCCTCTGACCCTCACCCCCCACTCCCATGTGCGTGCACATGCACTGTCTCTCTCTCTCTCAAATAAATAAATAAAATATTTTTTTAAAAAGTCAGTTAACACATATTTTGTATGTTATATGTATTATATACTGTATTCTTACAACAAAGTAAGGTAGAGAATAAAAAATGTTAAAATCATAAGGGAAGAAAATATATTCACAGTACTGTACTATATTTATTGGAAAAATCCCCGGGGCGCCTGGGTGGCTCAGTTGGTTAAGCGACTGCCTTCGGCTCAGGTCATGATCCTGGAGTCCCGGGATCGAGTCCTGCATCGGGCTCCCTGCTCGGCAGGGAGCCTGCTTCTCCCTCTGACCCTCCCCCCTCTCATGTGCTCTCTCTCTCTCATTCTCTCTCTGTCAAATAAATAAATAAAATCTTAAAAAAAAAAAGATGTTTTTAAAAAAGAAAAAATCCCCATGTAAGTGGACCCACGCAATTCAAACCCATGTTGTTCAAGGGTGAACTGTACTATTGTCCTCAGGGTCTTTTACTGACAACCCAGTTTCTTCTCATTTTTTTTAGCAAATTGCCACCAGCCTCTTGATCTTTTTCCCACCTCAGTCCCTCAGTCCTCTGGCATTGGCAACTTCACACCATGTGGCTGTGCCTAGAGTGTGACCTCAAAATGCCTAGACTCCTTGCAGCGTCTAACATCTTCCACAATCCACCTGAGAACCTTACTGCAATGGCCTCAATTAGATTCTTCAGTTTTATATATAGCACCTTCCACTTCTGTGATTTTCATAAACTAGCTTTGATTTTTAAGCTCTAAGTCAAATAGCATTTGAATTATTTGCTTTTTGAGGACTCAAGAAAGTTAATTGTGAAATCATCTAGCCTATTCCTTTGCTGGGGAATAGAAAGAATAGCTCTTTGACAGACTTTTCTATATTATTCATAAAATCTGGTATGTTAAAAATGTCTCTTTTGCAGTAATTTTCATCAGTTTATTTTTCCAGAAATTCATCCATTCCCATCTAGTTTCCTTATTTCTTTGAATAGAGCTGAACAAGGTCATTCTTAAAATTCCTTGAAGTTTCTCTGTATTGTGGCCTTTCATTCATTTCAACTCTAAGACTTTGTAGTTTCTCCTTTTTTCATTAAGTAAATTAGTGATTTTCCCTCTCTCTTGTTGGCTCACTCTCCCTCTCTCTTTCATTTTTTCTCCTTTTCCATCTTAGTGTAATTTTTTTCCTTCTTCCAAAGGCAACAAAGGTTCTGAAAATAGTTTTCCAAACTGTTTTTCAGTATGTTTACTACACACATATGTGCCTGTGAGTATATGCATGTATGTGTTATATGTACGTATATGTGTAATGACATTTTAAAATATTTTTCTCATTTTAAAATATTTTATTTATTTTTTTAAGATTTTTTTAAATTTATTTATTTAACAGAGATAGAGAGCGTAAGTAGGCAGAGTGGCAGACAGAGGGAGAGGGAGAAGCAGGCTCTCCACCGAGCAGGGAGCCCAATGCAGGGCTCGATCCCAGGACCCTGGGAGCATCACCTGAGCCGAAGGCAGTCGTTTAACCGACTGAGCCACCCAGGCACCCCTCATTTTAAAATATTTTAAAACTACACCTGGTTTTGTAGTAGGAAAGGAGTGCAACCAGGATATATCAGGCAATTAGAATGCACTTTAATTGCTTTATACACGAAGTGATGATTTCATTGGAAATACTCTATTTTTACCACTTTATCAGCCAATAGGTTTATGAAAAAGTGCTCAACATCACTAATGAACAGGGGCATGTGAATCAAAGCCACAATGAGCTGTCACCTCGCTCCTGTTAGAATGAGTATTCTCAAAAAGACAAGAAACAACAAGTGTTAGGATGTGGAGGAAAGGGAATCCTTGTACACAGTTGGCAGGAATACAAATTAGTATAGCCAGTATAGAAAACAGTATAGAGGTTCCTCAAAAAATTAAAATAGAACTACTATATGAACCAGAAATTTCACTTCTGGGTATATAGCTGAAGGAAAAGAAATTAATATCTCAAAGAAGTATCTGCACACCCATGTTCATTGCCACATTATTCACAATAGCTAAGATGTGAAAACAACCTAAGTGTCCATTGATAGATGAACAAGTAAAGAAACTCACATATATACATAATGGAATATTATTCGGCCCTCAAAAAAGGAAATTCTACCATTTGCAATACTGTGTGAACTTGGAGGACATAATGCTTAGTGAGATAAGCCAGAGACAGAAAGACAAATATTACATGCTATCTATGTGGAATCTAGACAAGTTGCACTTAGTGAAACAAAAAGTAGAATAGTGGTTGCCAGGGGTTAAGGAGTAGTAGAAATGGGATGATATTGGTCATAGAGTACAAACTTATAGTTAATGTACAACATGGTGACTATAGTTAATAATAACATATTGTATACTTGAAAATTGCTAAGAATAAATCTTAAAAGCTTTCATTATAAGAGGGAAAAAAAAGTGTAACTGTGTGATGCTGGATGTTAACTAGACTTATTGTGATGATCATCTCACCATATATACATATATCAAATCATTATGTTGTCTACCTGAAACTAATGTAACATTATATGTTAATTATCTCCATAAAAAATAACTAAGAAAATGGAAAAACCTAACATTACACCTTGAGGAACTAGAAAAAGAAGAACAAACAGCCCACAGTTAGGAGGTAGGAAGGAAATAACCATGGTAAGAGCAGAAATTAAATAAAATAGAGACCAAAAAACAATAGAAAAGATCAACAAAACTAAGATCTGATTCTTTGAAAAGAAAAACAAAATTGACAAATCTTTGAGGAACTAATACAAAAAGAGAGAAGTCTCAAAATTAGAAATGAAAAAGGACACAGTACAGCTGATACTATGGAAATACAGGATCATAAGAGACTGCTTTGAACAACTACACACCAACAAATTGGAGAACCTAGAAGAAATGGTAAAATTCCTAAAAGCATACAACCTAACAAGACTGAACAGGAACAAATAGAAAATCTGAACACCAATAATGAATAAGGAGAATGAAGCAATAATCCAAAACCTTCCAACAAAGAAAAACTGAGGACCATATGGTTTTACTGGTGAATTCTACCAACATTCAAAGAAGAGTTAACACCAATCCTTCTCAAACTCTTCCCCCAAAATGAAGAGAACACTCCCAACCCCTTTTATGAGGCCCACATTACTCTGACACCAAAGCCAGATAAGGACACTACAGAAAAGAAACCCAATTCAACAGCATGTTAAAATGACTACATTCCAGGATAGAGTGGGATTTATCCCTGGCATATAAGAATGGCTCAACATATATAGATCATAAATGTGACACACCACATTAACAAATGAAAAATAAAAATCATGATCATCTCAATAGATGCAGAAAAAGCATCTATAAAATTCAACACAGTTTCATAATAAAAACTTTCTACAAATTGGGAATAGAAGGAATGTATCTCAACATAATAAAGGCCATAAATGACAAGCCCATAGCTAAAATCCTGCTCAATGATGAAAGATTGAAAGCTTTCCTCCAGGAATAGGAATAAGACAAGGATGCCCACTCTTAGTACTCCTTGTTCAACATGGTACTGGAAGTCCTAGCCAGAGCAATTAGGCAAGATAAAGAAGTAAAAGGCATCCAGGGGTACCTAAGTGGCTCAGTCAGTTAAGCGTCCAGCTCTTGATCTCTGCTCAGGTCATGATCTCAGGGTCATGGAACTGAGCGCTACATGGGGCTCCATGCTCAGCATGGAATCTGCTTGGGATTCTCTCTCTTTCTCTCCCTCTGCTCCTCACCCCCTTGGGTGTGTACTCTCTCTCTCTTTCTAAAATAAATAAATCTTAAAAAAATAATAAAATAAAAGGCATCCAAATTAGAATGGAAGAAGTAAAACGGTCACTGTTTTTAGATAACATGATCTTACATATAGAAAATCCTAAAGACCACCAAAGAACTGTTGGAACGGATAAACTCAGTAAGTTGCAGGGTACAAGATTAACATACAAAAGTCAGTTGTATCTCTATATACTAACAACTAACTATCATGAAAAATTCTGTGTTCTGTCTGTATATAAAGTAAGAGTCCTGGGTTTTGTATAGAGAACTTTGAAAGGTAGTACTTATTTTTTTTTTTTTTAAGATTTATTTATCCATTTCAGAGACAGAGCACGTGCGAGGGAGCAGGGGTTGGGGCAGAGGGAGAGAGAAAAATCCTGAAGCAGACTCCGGGCTGAGCACAGAGCCTAAGGCGAGGCTTGATCCCAGGACTCCAAGACCATGACCCAGCCAAAATCAAGAGTCAGCTGCTTAACTGACTCAGCCACCCAGGTGCCCCGAGAGGTGGTTCTTAGAAAATTACTGTTCATTGTTATCAATTTTTCTATCTGTTGGCTCTAACAATACAAGAAAGGAGAGATGGAGGAAAGAAGGAAGGAGAGAGGAAAAACGGAGGGCTGAGAGAAGGAACCAAGGAAGGAGAAATAAAACATAATAAGAAGGAGGAAAGAATCATGAAAAACAATTATGAAGACTTACCTCTGTGTGACTTACTATGGGAAGTGATGCATATGTTAATTAACTTGATTACAGGGATTATTTCACAATATATATGTATGAAAGCATAAAGTAGTAAACTTTAAATATACACAATTCCTATGTGTTAATTATACCTCAATGCTGAAAACAAATCATAGAGAAAACTTGAGAATATGGATGATTTAAATCTCATTCAGAGATTATTTATTTTTGCTTTAGGTAGGCATTTAGGATGAGGCAGAACACCTTAATCCAAAATAGTATTGAGGTTACTGGAAACTGGGTTTCAGTCTTTGTGATGATTTGGTTTGCTCTTGCTCTGAGTGTTCCCGTTGAAAGCATAGGGTTTTTGCTAGGACCTTCCCTCCTTGCTTGACCCTGACCTACAATTTCCCCAGCCTCTTACAGCTTCAAAAATCTGTTTGGTTTATCAGCAAGTAATCTGGGTTATATGTTTTTGAGCCCCTCAGACATTACTTTTCACTTAGCAAATTCCTCAAGATGAAAAGTGATACAGAATGGTGAGCTCCCAGTAAGGGTTTTTCTTTTTCTTCTTTTTTTTTTTTTCTTTCCAGGATCATGGACACTCCAGCTATTTTTGCTTTTGTAGCTCTTGAATGCCTTTATGCTGAACTTTATCTATAGATACATTGTGACTAATATCTGGGTCTACTTCAAGGACCTCACTGGCTGAGTGCTGCAGTAGATATAAGCAGGAATGACTTCTCAGAATGCCCTGGTGCCCAGGTCTTCCTATGCATGCCCCCCTTTTTGAATTTCAATTTTTGAGATAATTGCCAGTTCACATATAGTTGTAGTATGTAATACAAGAGTTCTTCTGTACTCTCAACCCATTGTCTCCTAATGGGGACATCTTGAGAAACTGTAGTACAATATTGCCGTTGACATTGCTATAATCTTCTTTATCTTTTTTGTAAACAAAGTACTATTATGGTCTGTGTCTATTAATCTCCATATCTTAAATCTTAGTGGTTCTGTTCCTGTTGTTCATTGTTTGCACTGGCTCCCACGCCTGGTGCTACTTTGTTTCCTTTCTTGCCAGTCATTATCTTTCACTGTGTGCTATTTACTGCATTTGAATAATTGTTGATAGGAATCATGGTGGCTTGAGTTGTTTGCTTATTCAGTTCACCTTGAGGCACCACCTGCCCTTGACCATCTTATATCCAAGTTCAAGGCTTTAGACTCTCCATCTTCAGGGCAGCAAATCTGTGGGAGACTTGGTCATTTCAGGTTTCCCCTTCTCCTGAGGATATATGTGAGGTGTATCATTCAGAACCGTCACCTGGACATATCCTTGGTTTTGACTTAGCCTCTCATCCCAAAAGAACACTAAATCCTCCACCTGAGTTGGTAACAACACTTCCTTCTGATCGGTCAAATACTCTCATGGCAAAAGCATTTTTTAATAAGGATTTTAAAAAATATTTTTAAGTAATCTCTGTACCCAACATGGGGCTCAAACAACCCTGAGATCAAGAGTCACATGCTCCACTGACTGAGCCAGCCAGGTGCCCCAAAAAGCATTTTTGAGTGTTAGGTCTCCTTCTCTGGGTTCTCAGTTTGTGGTGAGGCAATTCCTTATTGTCCTCTAATGCGGAATTTAAGATCTATTTAACATTTTATCATCTGTTCCAGTTGTGCTCACCTTTGGACTGGTAAAAATGATCAAGCCTGCCATTGCCCCAAAGGTAAATTATATGCATATGAGTGGGAGATTAAATTTGCCCCTGTGTATACAGGTAACCATATTACCTGACCAAGAAATGTCCTCACCTCCTACATCTTTGCTCAGATGTTACCTTCCCAGTGAGACCTACATTGACTCCTCCCAGCCCCTGACATGTTAGTCTCCCTTACTCTGCTCCAGCAGTTTTTTTCTTTCTCTAAGCATGGCTCTCCTAATAATCTGAATCACCAACTTGTTTGTGTCATTGTATCTCCCATGTTATAAGATAAATTCCATGAGAGCAGGTTTCTCTGCAGTCTTGTCACTTATATTCCCCATAGCCTAGATGCTTGTCGCTTATATTCCCCATAGCCTAGGACAATCCCTGGAATATAAGATCATTCAATATAATTTTTGAATTCATGAAAGACAAATAATGAAATGATTAAAGCCCTATAAGTTTGTCAGCAAAAAGAAAGATTTTTGTGTCTGAAACACTAAAGAGGGGGCAGGAAAAGTAAATGTGTTTGTAGTCAACCTGTAAAGGTGGTTAAGTCCTACAGGGTGCAGTCAAAAATTCAGAAGAGAGTCCAGTTCCCTCCAATTTCCTGAGCAGGATGGGCTTGACCATGAATTCTTCCAAGACTTTGTTCACTCCTTGTCCTTAAGGAGGCCAGGAACCCTGCTCATTTCCACAGAGAAGCCATCTGTTTTAACCTGACAAAATTCACAGGTCCGTCAGGGCCATCTCATCCTCTTATCCTCTGGGTAGCCCCATATTGTGACTGGGCCAGAGATCAAGTGCACAGGCCAGAATTTCATGGGTCCACAAAGCCCATCCTCAGCCAATGACCTTCTTGCAGGAAAAACAATCCCACCAATTTTCTGTCTGGTTCCACTTTGTCATTTCCTCTCAGAGGTACTCAGTTATACGTAGAGTTATCACACTCATTACAGGATAAAATGTTATTGAAAATGGACACAGTCTTGAAGGTTTGGAGGTACAATAACCCTAACTTATGGCAGAGAATATTTGAAGAAAATATGTGAATTAAATTTTAAAAGGATTTCAACTGATAAAGTATGCTTTCACGTGTATCAATATGTGTTTCTAATTATGAATTTCGTTAAAGTAAGTCACTATGGGCCTCTGATTTATAATTTGATATAAAAAAAATCCACCCTCTTCATTTACTAGAAAGCTCTACACTGGCTAATGGCCTATGGTCCTATGTATTTAGACCATAGATACTATTTCCTTTTATTATTATGGTATATTATCATATCAAAATCATAAAATAACAGATTTCATTAAGAAAATATTTTTCTGCCAAGCTCTGTCTTCAGATCCCCCTTCATCTCACTGTTCGTGAGGCTGTAGATGAGGGGGTTCAACATGGGGATCACTACCATGTAGAACACAGACACCACCTTGTTCTGGTCAGTTGAGTAGCAGGACTTGGGCATCACATAAATGAATGTGATGGTCCCATAGAACAGAGTGACCAGGGGCACATGGGTGGCTCAGTCGTTAAGCATCTGCCTTCAGCTCAGATCATGATCCCAAGGTCCTGGGATCGAGCCCTGCATCAGGCTTCCTGCTCAGCGGGAAGCCTGCTTCTCCCTCTCCCTCTGCCCCTCTCCCCTGTTTGTGCTCTCTTGTGTGCTGTCACTCGCTCTCTCTATCAAATAAATAAATAAAATCTTAAAAAAAAAAAAAAAAAAACCAGGGCGCCTGGGTGGCTCAGTTGGTTAAGCAACTGCCTCCGGCTCAGGTCATGATCCTGGAGTCCCGGGATCGAGTCCCGCATCGGGCTCCCTGCTCAGCAGGGAGCCTGCTTCTCCCTCTGACCCTCCTCCCTCTCATGCTCTCTGTCTCAAATAAATAAATAAAATCTTTAAAAAAAAAAAACAAACAGAGTGACCGTGGTGAGGTGGGATGTTCAGTTGCAGAAGGCCTTGTGGCATCCCTTGGTGGAGCTCATCTTCAGGATGGTAATGAGAATACAGATGTAGGACCCTATGGCACACACCGTGACTATGATGATGGAGCCAGCCATAAATAAGGGGACAACTGTGGGGATACTGCCATCAGAACAGGAGCGTTTAACTAAAGGAGCAAAATCACAGAAAATATGATAGACTTGATTTAGTCCAATGTCTACTCATCAGAACCAGTTAGCAGGAAATGGAAACCCCAGCAGTGCGAGGACCAAGTGCAAAAAGACCCATAGACAGACCTTCCATCTACATGAAAGAAGGTGATGGGTAAGGGTTATAACTAGTCCCTCAGGAAGGAAGAATCTGCGGCAGCACTCAGAACCTGATGTTTATATTTGATTTATCTTTAATTTTGAGCATGCACAGTAGAGTACATATGGCTCTCATTCCTGGATATGCATTGAGACTGTCTTATGACAAGTTCTCCAAAGGCAGAGCCTTAGACAGCAATTCCTATGCAAGTGGTTTAGTGAGGAGTGATGTCCAGGGAAAACTTACAAGGATGAGAGAGAAGCAGGAGAAGCCAGATAGAGCTGTGGGCTCTGCTGCAGGGTGGCTTCATTCTGATCCAACAGGCTGCACTGAAGCCTGGAATGATACTTCAGAGGTGTCCTACCCCACAGCAACAGGGTGTGTTTGTCACTGTTGTCCCTAAATCACTGTTTCCTTCTGTTGTTGGTAATGGGCCACCCTGGGAGTGAGGACATGCTCTCCCCAATAATTCCAGTCAGTTATGTTTCTTTCAGTAGAGAGCAATTTTCAAAAGAGCATGGCTGTGAATGTTAGCAGCTAGCTCTCAGAGAATCTGTTCACTGGCTTGGCAAGAGAGCTCTAGGAAAGGCACAGAAATGTCTGTCTAGCTTTAAAAGTCCCGTTTTACTGTTATTTACTCAGTAGACTGTTGCATCACATCTGCTAGCATTGTGGTTCTGGAATGCAGTGGAGGACATCCAAAGTAAGTGGCTCGCCTAATAGAATTTCTTCTTGAGGATCTTAATTTTTCTCTTGGGTTTTAACCTTAGACAAACAAAGGGCTTTTTGGATAGGTGGCATTTGTTCTGAACCTTGAAGCATGGGCAAGAGTTTGAATAGGAAAACTCAGGAAAAGGGATTTTCAGAAAGAATAGACTTCAGAATGAGGAAAGTACAGAATTTCATCAGGAGACAGTGTATTGAGGGTTATGACAGTAGATATGGGAGAAAAGACTTGACAGCACATTAGGTAGAAAATAGCACAGATGGTGGAGGCCAAGCTAATGAGAGAGACAATTAAGAACCATTGTGAATCTCATGAATGGCAGAGCAGGGACTAGGGATTTTCTTTTTCAGCAAGGTCCTCCTTAGCAGAGTGGCCTCAGGAGAAAGAAATCACAGTGCTCATGCTGCATGTTCATTTTCTTCCTATTCGCCTTCTTCTGAACATTTCCCCAGGCAGTAGCTTCTCAAGACCCGCCAGCCCCTTGCCCTGTGTTTAGGGCAGAGGAGATCTAAGGGACTTGGCACATTTTCAGAATTATAAAATAATGACATTTTACTTCCTGTAAAGTTACTTCCCCTGAGGGAATATCTACATCCCAAGATATATATATAGATATATATATAGATATAATAATTATTTTTTAAAGATTTTATTTATTTGACAGAGAGAGAGACACAGTGAGAGAGGGAACACAAGCAGGGGGAGCAGGAGAGGGAGAAACAGGCTTCCCGCTGAGCAGGGAGCCTGATGCAGGGCTCGATCCCAGGACCCTGGGATCATGACCTGAGCTGAAGGCAGGTGCTTAACAACTAAGCCACCCAGGTGCCCCCCAAGATATATTTTTAACAAGTTGAGTTTCCATCATTTTGATTGTCAAAGAAGAAGTGCAAACATCATTGGAAAGTCTCTATGGTAGGTCAAGATTTAAAAACCTTTTTGAGGACATCACACTGGGTATTAGATCACAGAGCACAAGACTTCTGGTTTCTAAAGCAGTGGTCTCTAGATAATGGTCTCCAGTGGAAGAACTCTCATTAAAATCTTCATGGTGCTTAGTTCCATCCTTAAGGAATGGAGAAGACACAGCCTTTTGTGTGATAGGAGACTCTAATGTCAAAGGGGACAATCACCTGAAAACTTATCCCTGCATGAGGGGATACATGAACTCATAGGAAGAACTGCAGAAAACCATACTTGAGTTGCAAGAGCGTAAGTTCTTCCTCCAGCTTAATATCTTACGATTTTATAGGACTGGGAGGTGATCCTCCTTCCACGGAAGGTAGGAATTTTAGAGTTGCTTTACTCCCTACAATGAACATTTTTCTATATCCTCTAATAATTAAGTACCCACAGTGTTAATAGCCTGTTAGAAGGTATTAAAGAAACTGTGGCCTCAGAGAAGCTGGAAATCAAGAATGTTGTCAATTCCCTACTCGTGGTAGAGATGGAATCCAAAACTCTCCACAGGGGAAGATTTGAAGAACTGAAAACAAAGAATAGGATAGTAAACTGAAGGTAAAATCCAGGTTAATAAAGAAGGTAAGGCTTGGGAAAAACAAACAGAAGAGATGGAGAAATGGATAGGCATCTTGCTCTCCAGTGCCTACCAGTATATCATCAGGAAGAATGGAAATGATGTCATATTGACATAATCTTCTATCACCACTGTACTAGAATAGAATGAAAAAAAAAACCCCAGAATTTACCAACAACATATATGAAAAGAAAGTATCATGAAAGTCGAATGTTTTCAATCAAAAATAATGAGAAATGTGCAGAGTACATACACCCTCACATCCTGGACATTTCTCAAAGGCTTGCAAAAAACTCGTAGTGGATATGAGCAGAGATGTGTTGTTTTCAAAAGACTTCTCCAGCAATACTGGTGTGCCCCTTAGCAGATGATCACTTAAGTTGGTCAAATGTGATTCAATACCTCACTATAAACATGGTCATAATAATGGCACTTACTTATTTCTTAGGATAGCTGTGAGGATGTAGGAGATTGTATAACTGACTCATGCAATAAAGATTAGAAGTTATTAGAGTTATCTGGTGTGTAAGCAAAGGGGATCTAAAAGAAGTCTACATTGAAGAGATGTAGCGTGATTATAGATAGAACATAGAAAAGCTGGTGGTAGGGGGTGCCTGGGTTGCCTCAGTCAGTTGAATGTCTGACTCTTGGTTTTGGCTCAGGTCATGATCTCAGGGTCCTGAGATCAAGCCCCACGTTGGGCTCCAAGCTCAATGGGAAGTCTGCGTAAGATTCTCTCTCTTCCTCTACCCCTCCCCCTCATGTGCTCACTCTCTCTCTCTCTCTCTCAAATAAATAGGGGTGCCTGGGTGGCAGGGTCAATTAAGCATCTGCCTTCAGCTCAGGTCACAATCTTGGGGTCCTGGGATTGAACCCTGTGTGGGGCTCCCTGCTCATCGGGGAGCCTGCTTCTCCCTCTCCCTCTGCCCCCCCCCACTCATGCTCTCTCTTTCTCAAATAAATAAAATCTTTAAAAATAATAAAATAAATCTTTAGAAAAGCTGGTGGTATGTGAAGGATAGAACTAGAAGAGGAAAAGGTGAGGCTGTTACAGAAATTCAAATGAGAGGTAGCATAGAATGCAGGAGACATTTTTTAGTTAAGATCCTAGAATCTAGAAAATGTAGGCAACAAGAGAGAATGAGGAATCAAATTAATCTAAGCAAGGGCCTGAAAAATGAGTAAAAGTCTGATAGGAAATAAAATGGTGCAGGGGAAACAGAGGCAGAGGGAATACCATGTAAAAAGGCACAGCAGCATGAGGATCATGCTCTGCGCGGGAACAGGAGGGTGCAGCTGCCTGTTTGGTTGGGTAGAAGGAGCCAGGAGCAGTATTTAGGCACCAGTTGTGATGAGGATTGGACATCATGCTGGGGTATTTGGATTTTCTCCTATACACAGTGTGTAGCTATTCACTATTTTTGACACTATCAGTGACTTAACATATCCTGTGTTTAGGAATCTAACATCTGGGACGCCTGGGTGGCTCAGTTGATTAAGCGACTGCCTTCAGCTCAGGTCATGATCCTGGAGTCCCGGGATCGAGTCCCACATCAGGCTCCTTGCTCGGCGAGGAGCCTGCTTCTCCCTCTGACCCTGCCCCCTCTCATGTACTCTCTCTCATTCTCACTCTCTTAAATGAATAAATAAATTAAAAAAAAAAAAGGAATCTAACATCTGATCACAGGGTAGTGAACGAAATGAAAATGCAACAGATTTGTGACTAATGGACAACTATGCAGGTACCATTTTTACCCTGTGGGAAAGGTCCAGGACAATAGCAGGGGAAATAAAAACAAAAACAAAAAACAAACAAAAAACACAAAAATGGGGGCAAACAGACATCTGGAATTTTGGAAGTGACTTATTGGTAAAAAGATGAGGAAGGAGGGGCGCCTGGGTGGCTCAGTTGGTTAAGCGACTGCCTTCAGCTCAGGTCATGATCCTGGAGTCCTGGGATCGAGTCCCGCATCGGGCTCCCTGCTCGGCAGGGAGTCTGCTTCTCCCTCTGACCCTCCTCCCTCTCATACTCTCTGTCTCTCATTCTCTCTGTCTCAAATAAATAAATAAAATCTTTAAAAAAAATAAAAAAAAGATGAGGAAGGAGTCAAAACGGGTCTGATGGTGACTCTGATGTGTATAGTATAACTCAATCTGGAAATACAGGAGGAAACTCTGACATGTGGGGGAAATATGGTCAGGTCTGTTCTGAAAATCTTGCATTCAACACTTAAACACTCCCACTGGAAATGTGCCAGAAGTTATTGGAGATTCGTTTTTGGTAGTAGCAGAAATTGGAGAGTTACACAAGGTAAGTGGTAGCTGAAGCAATGAGAATGGAAAAACATTCCCTTTAGAGGTAAATAGGGAAACCTTCAGAGGAAAAGTAGCATGATATGGTCTCAAAGACAAGCCATATGGTCTAGGTTGAAGATTGCTCGGGTGGATGAGTTTGCCACATAGGATCTTTGTGTTGGCTGTGAACTGTGCACATACTGTTCTCTCCTCTGATCTACACCTATTGATGACTTATTGACATTCTAGTCTCCATTTAAGCATGTCACCTCCTCGGAGAGGGGGCTTCTCTGACTTCATAGACAAAAGCAGTCATTCACTCTCACATTACAGAGATCCTATGTGTCTGGTTCCATGTCCTTTCCCATGTGTAAAAATGCCTGGCACATCATATACATTTAGTCAATATGTATTGAATGAATTCACGGCTTCTATAGTCACTTAACCACTCCGTAACTTGCTTTCATTGTTTTAGAAATCAGAATGAAAATTCTACATAGACTTGTGAGGATTACATGAGACAGCTCTATCTCACTCCAGCACGTTATAGGTATTAAGTGGGTGCTGGTTACCTGGCCTGACTCCTCTTGTATTCTTTGCCCAAACTACAATGCAAATAGAAAACAGCAACTCTTCAACCATCAATGTATTTGTTTTCTTCTGTTTTTAATCTTTATGATTCCTACGGAATAATTTCCAGTCAGGGTTTATCTTTTTCTCTTGTACACTCCTTCAGTTTCCACTGCTGATTATTTACTATTTTTCTTTCCTTTCAACTTTAATAGTGACTGAAATTAGAATTAAAATTCTGTTGTCTTCCTATCACTTTTCTGTCCTCACCTCTTATAAGATCAGATGCTGAATGAACAATCTAAATAGAAATGTGATTGGCCAAATTGACCTAAAGAATTTGAGTTGATTCTATTCAGGTCTGTACTTCAAAGTAAGCCATATAACAAGTATACCTGCTAGAAAATGTCCTGGATGTTTTGCTAAAAACTCAAAAGTTGACTAGAATGTTATGACCAGAATATGCCATTCTAGAATGAGACAGTACCTTCAAAATCATTTCACTTCAAACTAGGCCATTATATTAGGCATCTGGAAAAAAAATTTCAATGAGAAATTCTTAAGAACTTAAAAATTATTGATATGTATTAAGAGCTGATATTATATATCTCAAGCTCCAAATACTGCCATTGGATAGAACCTAGCAGAAGTTATACATTGCATTCATTTTTAAAAAATTTTTTATTGTTATGTTAATCACCATACATTACATCATTAGTTTTTGATGTAGTGTTCCATGATTCATTGTTTGTGCATAACACCCAGTGCTCCATGCAGAACATGCCCTCTTTAATACCCATCACCAGGCTAACCCATCCCCCCACCCCCCTCCCCTCTAGAACCCTCAGTTTGTTTCTCAGAGTCCATAGTCTCTCATGGTTCGTCTCCCCCTCCGATTTCCCCCGCTTCATTCTTCCCCTCCCGCTACCTTCTTCTTCTTCTTCTTTTTTTTTTTTCTTAACATATATTGCATTATTTGTTTCAGAGGTACAGATCTGTGATTCAACAGTCTTGCACAATTCACAGCGCTTACCAGAGCACATACCCTCCCCAGTGTCTATCACCCAGTCACCCCATCCCTCCCGCCCCACCCCCGACTCCAGCAACCCTCAGTTTGTTTCCTGAGATTAAGAATTCCTCATATCAGTGAGGTCATATGATACATGTCTTTCTCTGATTGACTTATTTCGCTCAGCATAACACCCTCCAGTTCCATCCACGTCGTTGCAAATGGCAAGATCTCATTCCTTTTGATGGCTGCGTAATATTCCATTGTATATATATATATACCCCATCTTCTTTATCCATTCATCTGTCGATGGACATCTTGGCTCTTTCCACAGTTTGGCTACTGTGGACATTACTTTGCATTCATTTTATTCCTACAGTTTTCACCTTTGGAGCTGCTTCATTATGATGCACTGATGAAAAAGGATTGCATTGACTTCCCTAAATTCTTTAAATGTCATATTCATTTTAATCAATAGTTTACTAAGCACTCCTAAGTACCAGGTTGCTAGTCAATCTCAAAAAGCATTTGAAAATGTGGCATCACAAAATCCAGTGGGTGAGAACAAAGCAGTTTTATTCATGTTTTCCTGCTTATGTGTAGATCCTGACTGGAAAAGAGAGAGATAAGAGTGCTTTTGTGAGTAGAATCCATGAAGATATTTGGTCATTTATACAGATTCTCCTATTAGCATCCTTCTCATCATGCTGACTCCTGAACTTGACTTCAGTCAGGTACATTTAGGGTCCCTTTCTCAGGCTCTCCCATGCAGGGTTGCCTGAAACTTGCCCCGGTTTTCTTGACTAAAGTCTAGGTGATATCTGTGCTGCAGCAGCTTTTTACAATCATCTCAGAGGTTTAGCCTCCAGAAGCTCTGAATCTGTGGAAGACAGTTGCTGCCTGCACCACGAGGATGGGCAATCACACCACAGTGAGCACATTCCTTGGCAATCACACCACAGTGAGCACATTCCTCTGTGGGGGTTTTCCAGTTTCCCAGACTTGCAGGGTCTTCTCTTTGTGATGATTTTCTTCTCCCATGTGACCATCCTAGCTGCAAATGTTTCCATAATGGCGGCCATCAGACTCAGTCACAGCCTTCATACCCCCATGTACTTTTTCCTCTGTGGCTTATCCTTTTCAGAAGCCTGTCCCACTATAGCAATCATCCCCCACATGTTAGTGGACTTGTTCTCTGACAGCAAGACCATTTCTCTTTTTTTTTTTTTTAAGATTTTATTTATTTATTTGACAGAGAGAGAGACAGTGAGAGCAGGAACACAAGCAGGGGGAGTGGGAGAGGGAGAAGCAGGCCTCCTGCCGAACAGGGAGCCCGATGTGGGACTCGATCCCAGGACCCTGGGATCATGACCTGAACCGAAGGCAGACGCTTAACGACTGAGCCACCCAGGCACCCCAAGACCATTTCTCTTCCTGAGTGTGCCACACAGATGTCTTTTTTCTTTGGTTTAGCAGCCAATAACTGCTTCATCATAGCTGCCATGTTCTATGACCATTATACTGCCATTCACGACCCACTGCACTACCCCATCTTGATGACCCATAAGATCTGCTTTCAGTTCATCAAGGCCTCTTGGATGGTTGGGTTCCTGGTTTCCCTGTGCATCGTCATCATTGTGTTCAACTTGTCTTTCTGTGACTCCAACATCATCCAGCACTTCTTCTGTGACATCTCAGCTGTGGTCTGCCTTGCCTGTGACTACACCTCCCGTCAGGAAAGGGCTATTTTTGTGCTCTCTGCCTTTGTGTTGGTGGGCAGCTTTGTCTTCATCACGATGTCCTATGTCTTCCTTGTGTCCACAGTTGTGAAGATGCCCTCTGCCCAGGGGAGGGATAAGGACTTCTCCACTTGCTCCTCCCACCTCACTATGGTGTGCATACATTACGGATTTGCTGGCTTTGTCTACCTGAGGCCCAGGGACAGGGATTCGTTGCGTGAGGACATGCTGATGGCTGTCACATATGCAGTGCTGACAACTTTGCTGAACCCCATCGTGTACAGTCTCAGAAACAAAGAGATGCAGATGGCCCTGAGGAAGGTACTAGGCAAGACAGATAGGCTCATCCCTCAGATGGTGAATAAAAGGACACTGGACATTTAAAAATGTATAGACTGCTAATAAATAAAAGTAGAAAAAGTGGAGTATTTCCAATGAAATCGTCTCTTTGTGTACAAAGCAATTACAGTATTAACTAATTACCTAAAATATCCTGACATCACCATTTCTCTAGTACAGTGTATAGTTTTAAAATATGTGTAAATATGTTTGTGTGTGGTGTACACATATATACATATGAGCATCCTTAAAGAATCCAAACTTGTTTTGTAATACAGTATTTTCATGATAGGTATCTGGTGTCTTTTCTAAGAACTTTCTGACTAGCCCTGTATCTTGAACATTTCTCCTACTTTTTTCTAAAGGTTTATAGTTTATAGTTGTTACATCCAGGCCCATGTTCTATTTTGTGTTAGTCCTTATGTAAGGTGTGAAGTTTATGTCAAGGTGCTTCTGCCCTCCATGGGTGTCTCATTGCTCCAGCACTGTTTGTTGAAAGGCCTTCCTTCTTTCATTGGATTGCTTTGGTACCTTTTTAAGAAAAATCAGTTGGGCACGCTTGTGTGGGGTCTTTCTCTGGCTTCTCTAGTCAGCCTCTGTGATTTGTGTGTCTAATCTTCCACCAGTAACACCCTGTCCTGATGACTGTAGCTAAGGAGTAAGCCTTAATATCACGTGAAGTGATTCTTCCCACCTTATTCTTGTCTTTCAAAATTATTTTATATATTCTAGGACTTTTCCTTTTTAGTAATGTAAGCATTTAGTGCTGTAAATTTCCCTCTCAGCACCGCTTTATCTCAATCTCCCATGTTTTGATATGTTGCTTTTTATTTTCATCTGTTATATGTATTTTTTTAAGTACTGAAGTCCCAGGTCTTTTTTTGTCATTTATTTTCTGAGAACTTCCTTTAGCAATTACTTAAGATAGCTTGACAAAGCTATCTTATGAGAATAAATTCTCATAGCTTTCTTTCATCTGACATATCTTTATTACTCCATTTCTGAAGGTGACGTTTTGCCAGTCATAAATTTACATTTGACAATTCTTTTCTTTTAGCCCAGACAGTCCCTCACTTATGATGGTTTTGACTTGTGATTTTTTGCCTTTACATTGATGTGAAAGCTATATGCATTTAGCAGAAACCATACTTCAAATTTTGAATTTGCATCTCTTCCATCACTCATGATGCGGGGCAGCAGCATGGAGCCACAACTCCCAGTCAGCCACACAATCAGGAAGTAAATAACTGATCCACACACAACTGTTCTGTAATTATACAACCATCTGCTTCTCACTTTCTGTACAGTATCCAATAAATTACGAGAGAGTCAACACTTCATTATAAAATAGGCTTTGTGTCAGATGATTTTGCCCAATTGTAGGCCAATGTTAGTGTTCTGAGCATGTTTAAGGATGTTCTGTAGGTTGGGTGTATGAAATGCCTTTTCAGCCCTGTTGAGGTGTAGCTGCAAGCACCATGTCAGTGTGTGTGTTCACCTTCCTATTGAGCGCTACTGACACAACTCTAGCAAAACGCTCCCAGCAGATGGTTGAGATGGAAGTCCAGCTGCCCACTCTGCCCTGATGGCTCTTTCTTAGTGATAATATGACACTGGCTACATGCCTTCTTGCCCCCAAGTAAGCTCAGTTCCTTGTTGAGTTCCACTGCCACTAGGAAAGGGGGAAGTAGAGAGCAGGTTCATTCTGCCCTATCATTGCAGGGTGCGGGTGAAAGCTCAGCTCAGTGGGTGTACTCCCAAGTAGGGCTGGAGGCAGGGTGAGCAGAGTACCATTAGCCCCACCTCACAATCCCTCATTAAGTCTCATGCTGCCAGGTGACAGTGGAGGCTCATTTCCCCACTGGACCTGACTGACATTACCTGGGCAAGGGAATCAGAGGGTGGGTGGGGGGAACATAAGCAACCTGCTTGGCCCCACTGAAACCTGGGGGTGGATGGCGGGTACGATTTTCCATAGGTATTTGTCTGGAGTAAGGTAGATATGGCCAAAATGTTTTATATTCTGTTAAGGCCACTCTTTCCCAGTTCTTTGGTTAGGAGAAACTGGGTTTTCTTAGGGTTCTTTTTGTCTGTGTCTCTTGGTGGTTCTGGATGGGAGGCTTCTGTAGTATGCTGTCCAGGATATAAGGAAACCCAGGGACTCACTGCTGTGTTGTTCCTCAGGTCCCCAAATCCCTAGGAGGCTGCCTTCTTCTTTCTACCTTTAGAATCTTCCTATGCTTATTTGTTTTATCTGTAACAGATTTTTTTGTGTTTGGGGTGTGTGTGTGTGTGTGTGTGTGTGTGTGTGTGTGTGTGTGTAACAAGAGGGGAGGACCTGAGAGGAATGGAGCTACTTCATCTTCAGTGGAACCAGAAGTCTATGCTTTAAAAAATTTAGAGATATTTATCTACCTCCTAATTTATTTTGTGCCAGAAAGTTGGTCATTAGACCAAGTTAGCCTGACATATCCAACAGAGAAATCTCTCCCCTGAACTCTGAACAATAAGGGTTGACTGGAAAGGAATGTATCTGGGACAGATGAAAGTCCTCTAGTGGTGAAGTTGTCTTGATGAGCCCCACACCCCAGTCTGTCAGAGAGTATATGCCTTAAAAGAAGGCAAAATATTCAGAGGATATTTGTGACCTTGAGGTTTTGCTTAACCTTTATATGCCTCAGTCACATCCTCTGTAAAATACAGATTAAGAAACAAAAAAAAACTTCATAAGGTTATTCTGAGGATTAATTAGGTCAATATGTGTAAATCCCTGAGAACAGTACCTGGAATGTGGTAAACACTCTCATAGTGTTAGCTCCTATTGCTCACACTGGTACCACTGGTAATACTCCTCTCACTAACATTTGATTTCTAGATCTTCTAACTCTCCACCCATGTAAATACATGAGAGAGACATTATTCAGCAGAGGGTGATTACAAAACTTTTACTAAACAAGGCTGGGATTCTAGTTGCCGATCTGTGAAACGGTGTGGAGGCAGTGGCGTAGCCGTGCTGAGCATGAGTTTGTGCAAAAGCCTGTCACAACTGTAGCAGGATGTGACCCAAACATTTAGTCACTTGCGTCAGGCTGAAGCATTCAGCAGATCAGTGGCCAGGATTCTAAGGCAGCAGAGTCAGTGGTTCACACCAGAGCGAACACTCATTCAGTCATCCATTCCCTTGTTAATTTTTCATTCATTCATTTCAAATATGCATTTTTGCTTACTGTGTGTCATTTACATGTATGGGGAAAGAGCAAAGTCGTGGTGGTAGCTATGGAAGGCTTTCAGCATTGTGGAGAAAACAAATATTAAGTCTGTAAGTGCACTGAATATACTGAAGAAAATATGCAGAGTTCTACAGGTGTACTAAATTGGTTCTGGAGCCTCAAGAAGTCTTCACAGATAGGAAACAACACTCAAGTTGGTATCTATAGCATAAGTAGGTGTTACCAAGGTAAGGGGGGCAGTAATGAATTCAGGTAGGGGCACTGCATGTGAGAGGGTGCTGAGGCAGCAAAGGCTATGGACCTGTTTAAGGATTTAAAAGAAGACCAAATGATTGATTCTTAGAGTTTGGGTATTTGGAGACCAAGGAAGACTGGCAAGAGATAGAAATAGAACAGGGGCTGTATTCAGGACTCTGTGAGTAATTTTAAGAATTATTGCCTTTTCAAATGTTACCAAACATTTAAAGAAGAGTTTAATACCTATTCTACTCGAACTATTCAAAAAATAGAAGAAGGAAAAGTTCCAAATTCATTCCATGAGGTGAGTATCACCCTGATAGCAAAACCAAAGATACCACAAAAAGGGAGAACTATAGGCCAATATCTCTGATAAAAGTATATGCAAAAATCCTCAACAAAATACTAGCAAACAGAATCCAACAATCCATTAAAAAAAAACCATTCACCACAATTAAGCAGGATTCATTCCCAGGATGCAAAGCCAGTTCAATATTCACATATCAATCAACATGATACATCACATCAGTAAGAGAGAGTATAAAAACCATATGATCATCTTAATAGATGCAAAAAAAGCACTGGACAAAGTAGAACATCCATTCATGATAAAAGTAGGTTTAGAGGGAACATACCTCAACATAATAAAGGTCATTTATGAAAAACCCACAGCAAACATCATACTCAAGGGGGAAAAATGACAGCTTTGCCCCTAAGATCAGGAACAAGACAAGGATGTCCACTCTCACCATTTTTATTCAACATAGTACTGGAAGTCCTAGCCTCAGCAATCAGACAAGAAAAAGAAATAAAAGACCTTGCCAAATTGGTAAGGAGGAAGTAAAACTTTCACTATTAGCAGGTGACATGATACTATATGTAGAAAACTCTAAAGACTATACCAAAAAACTACTAGAACTGATAAATGAATTCAGTAAAGTCATAGGATACAAAATAAGCGTGCAGAAATCAATTGTATTTCTATACACTAATAATGAAGCAACAGAAATAGAAATTAAGAAAACAATTCCATTTACAATTGCACCAAAAATAATAAGATACCTAGGAATAAACTTAAACAGTTGAGAGACCTGTACTCTGAAAATTATAAAACACTGATGAAAGAAATTGAAGACAACACAAAGAAATGGGAAGACATTCCATACTCATGGGTTGGACAAACAAATGTTAAAATATCTATACTACCCAAAGCAATCCCTAAGAAAATACCAACAGCATTTTTCATAGAACTAGAACAAAAAAATCCTAAAATTTATATGGAACCACAAAAGATTCCAGATAGCCAAAGAAATTTTGAAAAAGAAAAACAAAGCTGGAGCTATCACAATTCCGGGCTTCAAGTTATATTACAAAAACTGTAGTAATTTAAACAATATGGTACTGGCCCAAAAATAGACACATAGGTCAATTGAACAGAACAGAAAACAGAAACAAACCCACTATGTTTGTTTGAGGATATGGTTAATCCTCGACAAAGCAGGAAAGACGATCCAGTGGGAAAAAGACAGTCTCTTCAACAGTGGTGTTGGGAAAACTGGTCAGCTACATGCAAAAGAATGAAACTGGACCACTCTCTTATACCATACAAAAAATAAATTCAAAATGGGTTAAAGACCTAAATATGAGACCTGAAACCATAAAAATCCTAGAAGAGAGCACAGGCGATAATTTCTCTGACATCACCCATAGCTATATTTTTCTAGATGTCTTCTCAGGCAAGGCAAACAAAAGCAAAAATGAACTATTGGGACTACATCAAAAGAAAAAGCTTCAGCACAGCAAAGAAAACAATCAACAAAACTAAAAGACAACCTACTGAATGGAAGAAGATATTTGCAAATGACATACCTGATAAAGGGTTAGTTTCCAAAACATATAAAGAACTTATAAAACAATACCCAGAAATGAAATAATCCAATTAAAAAGTGGACAGAAGACATGAACAGACATTTCTCCAAAGAAGACATCCAGATAACCAACAGCCACATGAAAAGATGCTCAATAGCACTCATCTTCAGGAAAATGCAAGTCAAAACTACAATGGGATATCACCTCACAGCTGTCAGAATGACTAAAATCAAAACACAAGAAACAACAAGCATTGGTGAGGATGCGGAGAAAGGGGAATGCAAGCTGGTGCAACCACTGTAGAAAACAGTATGGGGGTTTCTCAACAGTTAAAAATGGAACTACCCTATGATCCAGTAATTGCACTACTAGGTATTTACCCCCAAAATACAAATACACTAATTCAAAAGGATACACGCACCCCTATGTTTATAGCAGTATTGTTTATAATAGACAAATTATGGAAGCAGCCCAAGTGTCCATCAATACATGAATGGATAAACAAGAAGTGGTGTGTGTGTGTGTGTGTGTGTATATATATATAAAATGGAATACTACTCCACCATAAAAAAGAATGAAATCTTGCCATTTGCAATAACATGAACGGAGCTAGAGAATATAATCCTAAGTGAAATAAATCAATGGAGAAAGAGAACTACCATATGATCACACTCATATGTGGAATTTAAGAAACAAAACAAATGAGCAAAGGGAAAAAGACAAAGCATGAAACAGACTTAGTTATAGAGAACAATCTGATGGTTACCAGAAGGGAGGTGGGTGGAGGGATGGGTGAAATAGGTGATGGGTATTAAGGAATGCATTTGTCATGATGAGCACTGAGTGGTGTATGGAACTGTTGAATCACTATATTATACATCTGAAACTAATATAACACTGTATGTTAACTATACTGGAATTAAAATTAAGTAAATAAAATTTGCCTTTTTTCTAAGCTCTTTGGGAGATATTAATGAAAGAAGTCATGGTTGTATGGAGAATGAATTGGAAGAACATAAAAGAGGGTAGAGGAAAGCTGGTTAGGGTTGTATTAGGATTATCCAGAGACACAGAACCAATAAAAAATATATATGAATATATAAATACATATACAGAGAGAGAGATTTTAAGGAAGTGGCTCACGTAATTGTTGGAGTTGGCAATTTCAAAATCCACAGTGCAGTCCAGCAGACTTAAAATTCCGTAAGAGTTGATGTTGAAGTCTTGAGTTCAAAGTCATTATCCCTCTTTTTCAGAGGACCTCAGCCTTTTCTCTTCAGGCTTTCAACTGGTTGAACAAGCACCCCCCACATTATGGAGGGTAATGTACTTTACTCAAAGCCTACTGATTAAATGTTAGTTACATCTAAAAATACCTTCACAGCCACACCAAGACTGGTGTTTGACCATAGCTGATCACCATAGCTTAGTCAACACATAAAATGAGCTATCACAGGAGTCCTATTGTAAAATAAATGTATAAGGTGGTAGTTTAAAATACAAGTGCTGACAATGAAATGAAAAGAAGGAGGAAGTAAATATTGGACTCTGAATGTATAATAACATTTTGTGACTGGATGCAGAATGTGAAGGGGAAAAGAAATCCATTTCTCTCAGGGTTCAGAATCCATAAACTGAATGAGGGGCCTCTTCCTGGGATACATAATATTGGAGGGAGCAATTTGGGGTAGGAAATGATACTTCCGTTTGAGATCATCTGTGCTTCAGTTTCATTAGACAAAAATATTTTTGTCTAAAACGTTAAAGAGAGGACTGGAAAAGAGAAATAAGTGTGGTAGTTGTCAGTACATAAAGGTAAGTTAAGCTTCATGGGAAAAACACAATCCCAGTCCCCTCCAGCTTCCTTCACAGGATGTGAGTCTGCCCATGAACAAGTCACTCCAAGAGTTGTCCCTGAGGAGTTCAGGAGTCGTGCTCACTCCCACAGAGAAGTCACCTATCTCACCTGACAGAAGCATTCACAGGTTAGTCAGGGGCATCTTGCCCTGTTCTTTTATGAGGTCCCTGCAACTAGGCTGGAACCAGAGACCCAGAACACAGGCCAGCATTTATGGGTCCACAGAGCCCACCCCCAGCAGATAACCTTACTGCAAAAAAATGTTTCCAGTAATTTTGCTGTCTGGTTCCACTTGGTCATTTCCCCTGAGGATGTACTCAGTCATAATAATTATCATGCTTATTTCAGGATAAACTGCTGTTGAAATGGACTTAGTCTTAAAGGTTTGGAGGTACAATAACCTTAGCTAATACAGAGAACTGCTTTTGAAAAATATGAATAAAAGTTATGATTTTCAGTTGATTAGATACGTTTTCATGTGAACCAATTTGTGTTTATAATTTAAATTAAAATTAATTTTGTTAAAGGTAACTCACTATAAGCCTCTGATTTACAAATTGATATCAGAAAATCCACCCTCTACTTTACTCTAAAAAGCTCCATGCTGGCTGACATATGGACTGACATGTTTAGACCACAGACACTCAATATCCTTTTTATTATTATATTTATGGTATATTATTTTATCAAATACTATAAAATAACAAGCTTCACTAAGAAAATACTTTCCTGCCCAGCTCTCTCCTCAGAGCCCCCTTCATCTCACTGTTCCTGAGGCTGTAGATAAGGGGGTTCAACATGGGGATCACCACCATGTAAAACACAGACACCACCTTGTTCTGGTCAGTCGAGTAGCAGGACTTGGGCATCACATGAATGAATGTGATGGTCCCATAGAACAGAGTGACCGCTGTGAGGTGGGACGTGCAGGTGGAGAAGGCCTTGTGGCATCCCTCAGTGGAGCGCATCTTCAGGATGGTGATGAGGATACAGATGTAGGAGACCACTATGATGCACACCATGACCACAATGATGGAGCCAGCCGTAAATGAGGGGACAACTGCAGGGATACTGCTATCAGGAGAGTTTAACTAAAGGAGCAAAATCACAGAAAAAATGATTGACTTGATTTGGTCCACAGAAGAGTAAAAGAGAAGCAAATAGTGAAAGAGGAAGCATTGAGAAAACCACCTATGTAAGTCACTGCGAGTAGGCAAACACAAACTTGCGTGCACATTTTGGTTGAATAAAGCAGTGGGTTGCAGATTGCCATGAAGCGATCATATGCCTTGGCAGCCAGCAGGAAGCACTCACTTGACCCAAAGAAAACAGGTGAACGCAGCTGGATGGCACATCCAAGATACGCGATCGTATTTCTCTCCACCAGGAAGTTTATAAGCATGTTGGGTGTGACAGAAGATGAATAGCCTAAGTCAGCCAAGGCCAAGTGGCTCAGAAAAAAATACATACGGTGGTGAAGCTGAGAGGAGATCCTGATCAGAATGATTGTGCTAAGGTTGCCAGATATGGTCACCAGGTAGACACAGAGGATGATCATGAAGAGGATGACTTGAAGGACAGGGTCGTCAGTTAGGCCCAATAAAATGAACCCTGTCCCTGCAGTGTGGTTCCCACCCTCCAGGGAATCCATGAGGCAATGTAGCAGCTCCCCAAATGAACCTGTGGTGAGAACATTACAGGAGTTAGAAATTCGATGGCTTCATTTTCATTAATGCACAAAGAGGTTATTATAAACAAGTAAATATTCAAATTAAGTTTGGACTTTTTTTTTTTACTTCAGAGTAAAAAATTTAATATTTTACATATAGTTTTAGAGTAAAAAGTTTATGTATTTATGTATATGAGTATTCTCTATTTTAAGAATTCAGCAGAAACTAGGAAACCTTCAAATAATGTACCCTTTTCTCTTTATTTATAAAATGTATTTAAAGTAGCTTTAAAGCTAAAGATTAAAAACATAAGACTTACATAAAGAACAAAAGGAATGGTAAGCATAACAGAAAGAATGAAAATGTGTATAATAGCCTATATTTACACATTTTAATGGAGTCTTGAGTAATAGCTAACGTTATTGAATGCTTACTAAGTAGTGGGCACAGGGTTAAGAATTTTGTATATATAGCTGTACTTTAATTTCTATGAAATAATATTAAACATTTTTGTATGATTTATAGATGAGGAAACTGACCTTGAAAATACTAAGTAATTTATCTAAGTTTACGTAGCATGTGGTAGAATCAAAATAGGAATCCCAGACAGTTTGAATCTAGTTCATTCCTTTGGTAGCTATGCTATAAATGCAATTAAATAATATTTAAGATGAAGCAGAGTCTCTTGGAAATGGGTGGATAACAAATTACCCTTTCTACTTGAGGATAGCTAACATATAAAAAAGGTACTAATCACAAAGTTTACAGTATCAGTAAAACAAGACCATCTTTTAAAAAGGAGAAATACAATTTTCTTGATAGGACAAAGAAGAAATAAAAAGGAATTTCAAATTAAGGTTATAAATGAAAAGTCACCTATTGTAAATTTATTATGTACATGTAATATTTAAAGTATTGTCTTATTAAGTAGATTATATGTCAATCTAATTGCTATGCAAAACATATGATTAATATCTAGGATATAATTAAACTACATTTATTCAGACAAATCATTTTCTAAGGTAGCAATGTTCTCTCATTGGAGAATTATAGAATAAAATAATTTTATTTTCAACATAATGTACAACTGAATGAAGTTCTAGCCTGAAAAGTTAAGAAGTTTACCCATGTCCACCCAGCGAGTGGCCAGATTGAATCTCTTCTGGCTTTATATTCTAGACTTTGTCCATTGTATCTGCTTGTGTGTAAGCTAAAGCATTCAGAACAATAAGTAAAGGAAGTCTTTCCGCAAGATATTTACTAACAGGAAGTCCCCAAAGCATCTCAAGGCTAGTGAATTCAGTAGCATTATTGTTGAGTTCCAAGTGTATTTAGATGGTGTAAGAAGACCATGTGAGTTTCTGGTCTCAGGAGTGGATAAATGATGAATCCTTGTACCTGGAAGTATGCCTATTTATATGCACTAAATAGGCCGCAGAAATGTAGATTAACTCAGCTAAGGTCACCTGTTAGCCAACTGCTGGGTTACATCTGCCCTGTTTATCCACAATGACTTGAGAGTACAGATACAACTTGAGAGAATAGTATTAAGTCACGAAAGCCAAAATCCTAACTCTTGAAATAAGAATTCATTCGTCCTAGAGCAAGAAATTCAGTCATTGTTATACAGCAGCCTTGCTATCTTATATTACTGTTTGTCTTTGGGAAGAAATCTCTGAAGATTCTAGAGATTGAACTGTGAATTTAAAAGCACCAGAGATCATTATCACATTCTTCAGTGAATATGGAGCAGTTCCCTTCACACAGACACAGCTCATCTTTAAGGGTTCTGTCAATTCTCAAGTAATCTTTTTGTTTTTGTTTTTTTTATCTAGATATTGGTGCCCTTTCATTTGATAATTACTGGGAGTGTAATATAATAAATTATCTCATGGCTGAATATTGGCTCCAAGTGTACTTTGATATTTCAGGTTAAGGAATACTAAAATTATGAAATATAACTTTAGCTCCACTCATTCAAAATGTGTTCATTTTGGGCGTATTTTATAGTGATACCTCCATTAGGTACATGGGGTAACAGGGTGGAATGCCATGGAAGGTTGAATTTTAAATAAGACAATTTTTAAACATGTATACATTTTTTCCTAGCAAAAAGTATTAAATGAGTATCTTTAAAATTGTATATACGTAGGGAACTCTGTAGTATAAAGATGTTTGGGATGACTTCCTGATCAGACTTGGCCTGCATGCCTCAAAGGTATGACTACTGGCTAGTGGTTTATCCCACAAGAAGGATGATGATAGAAACAGCTGTCTTCAACCTGAACACTCAGTCTAATTCTCTTGCTAAACCAAATTGTGGAAAGTCCTATCTCCCCTTCCTGATACACTCTTGATGGACTTTCGAGTAATAATACTAGCCAACCTTTGTTCACATTTGACTCCTTACCAAACACGGCGCTTGATTTTTTGCTTATTTTCTCATTTAATCCTCACAATAATTTGGTGCTAAGTATTTCCATTATTTTAACTTTACCAAGAGAAAGCTGAAGCTTAGATTAAGCCACTTGTCCACATGCGCTCAAATGGTCGAACTAAATCCTGGTTCAAAATTCAGGTCAGACTAAATGCTAGAAGGTGTAGTTTTAACTAGAACTGCCGTCCAGGCAACTTCAAGACTTGAGTGCCTCAGTGATAACCACTGGTTCCCAGCCAGTCCTTGATTTAGTTTTCTCTCTCCCCTTAACACTGCCTAATTCCCTAAAACTGGCAGGGCCTACAGTCTGTCCCTGAGTGATGTAGTTTTTGGAATGTTGGTGAGGTTGGTGGGGCCTGAAACCGACAGCCAAGAAAGAATTCTTGAGACATCTTTAGTGCAAAATGGTGGTTTTATTAAAGCTCAAGGACAGGATCCTTGGGCAGAAAAAGCTGCTGTCCCTGGATTGTGAGGGGCAACTGATTATATACTTTAGGGTGGGGAGAAGTAACAGGAAGTTCCAAAAGGACTTTCATATGCTGAAGAAGACTCACAGGATACCAGGAGACCTTGCTATTGTTAAACTAAGGCTGTTTTTCCCTCTAGCAAGGCATTAACATTAAGACAGTTGGGAGCGTCCTGGAGAAGGGTCATACTCCACATGACTCAAGATTTGTCAGTGGATTGCAGATTATGAGGACATTTAATTTTATCTACATTTCTTCTGCCTTTGTTTCCCACATCACTGAGAACCAGGCCAATACTCAGGATCCTAATTTCCAGGACTGTGTTCATCAATAACCAGCTCCTGTTGATTTTACCTCCTAAGTGATGTAGGAAAGACATTAGGATTCAAAGCTAACAGCCAAGAAAGAATTCTTGAGAAGTATTTGGTGCAAAAAGGTGGTTTTATTAAAAGCACGGGGACGGGCCCTGTGGGCAGAAAGCGGCACTGGGGTCATGAGGAGTGGCCAATCATATACTTTCAATGTAGGAGGGGGTTAAGGATAGTGTAGGTCTCTAAGGAATTTTGGAAGCAAGGTTTCCAAGACCTTGAGGGGGCTAGCTATTGTTGGGAAAAGGTCATTTATTACCGTCTAATAAAACCTTAGTCATGAGATCCTTCAGATGTATATCGGTGGGCCATATGCTTGGGGGATGATTGCCAACACATATCTTGGGGGGTTTAGAGATAAAGGAAATTTCTAAAGGAGTTTTTATATGTTAAAGTAGACTTACAGGATCCTGGCTGGGAGAGGGGATTGGGCTAAAATTGCCTTTTGCCCTTAGCAAAGTATTAACATCGAGACAGTTGAGTCCTTAGAGGAAAGTCCTTAGAGGAATGTCACTCTGCCTGTTTCAAGGACTTGTCAATGGGCTGTAGGTATTAAGGAAATTTAATAATTTTTCTTTTCCTTTGTTTCCCATATCACTAAGTTCCTATCAAATGTGTCCACTTCTTTGCCTCTCAACACTGCAATAGCTATCCTTATTGATTTTCCTATAAGCACATTTGGCCTTCCACACAATAGCCAGAGGGAGTTATTAAAAAGATTTAATATTATTCACTTTTGCACTATCAAATAATTATATGCCCTTAGTTAAAATGGCTCATAAAGAAAACAATGGCCCACTGAGCAGTTCTTCACAAATCCAAATTCCTACTCCCAGCAGGGAACAACTTTTGACTCTTTAAACTAGTTCATGTTTGAGATACCTCAGTGTCTGTAGATCATATGCTTTCCTAAAGAAAAATTAGGATTTCTATCTGTGTTCGGCGTGTGATATTGTGATGAATAATAAGAAATATATGTTTGGTCTTAGTCTTGGTTTCTAGCACAGAGCTCTTAAAACCTTCAGAATTTCCTAAGTGGTGAGAGCAACCAGGAGCCTTTTGTTATGTTAATGAGGTGACTCTGGGCATGCACTTCAGGGATTGGGGCTTGGGGCTGTAGCCCGGGGGAAACAACCATGTGATTAGAGGGGTGGAACTTCTGGGGAGGCGAGAGGGGCTGGGTACTGAATCAGCTAAACAATCATGCCCAGGTAATGAAGCTTCCATAAAACCCCAAAGGAAGGGGCCGGGAGAGGTTGGTGAACTCATGGAGATTTGGGGAGAGTGGCGTGCGCAGAGAGCACGGAAGCGCCACACCCTTTCCCCATGCCCTATGCGTCTCTTCCATCTGGCGGTTCCTGAGTTATATCTTCACATAATAAATCGGTAATCTAATATGTAAAATGTTTCTTTGAGTTCTGTGAGCTGCTGTAGCAAATTAACCAAACCTGAGGTGGGGGTTGTAGGAACCTCTAAACTACAGCCAGTGGGTCAGACGCACAGGTGGTACCTGGGTTTGGGATTGGCAGCTGAAGTTAGGTGATGGGGGGCGGGAGGAGTTTTGTGGGACTGTGCCTTTAAGGTGTAGGGTCTGATGTTATCTCCAGGTAGATAATGTCAGAATTGAGTTGAATTGTATGACACTCAGTCAATGTCCAGAGAATTACCTGGTGGTCCTGGGGAGGATCCTCCCCCTGCATTGGAATTAATGCCCAGAACTTTTACTGCTATTTTCCCTATTTATTTAATTTGAAGATAATTGTTACAAGGAGAAAAACAGTGATTTTTCCAAGTCTGAGAATTGCTACAGATATTATTGGTTGAGTTAATTATAACAAGGTCAGAACAGAATAATCAAGGGTTAGATATCAAAACAATAAATTTAGTTCAATATTCTACAAAGAGAAAACAAAAATTAATACTTTCTCACAGCTGGCAAGTATCAAGTTTGAAAGATATAGAGCAATAAACAAGTAGAGCTAAAGTGGAATCTCACAGGCAACTTTCTTAAAAGTAAGCATCTCAACTTTATTCTAGCTATGTAAGTTATAAATACCACCCCCTCAAAATAGGTCTTTAGTTCCTTTAGTCATATACATGTGAAAAATATTTTTCCAACATTTTACTCATATCTATACAACAAGATATAATGGCGAATTCAGTTCATTTTCATCTGAAAATCTAGGGGCGCCTGGGTGGCTCAGTTGGTTAGGTGACTGCCTTCGGCTCAGGTCATGATCCTGAAGTCCCTGGATTGAGTCCCGCATCGGGCTCCCTGCTCGGCGGGGAGTCTGCTTCTCCCTCTCCCACTCCCCCTGCTTGTGTTCCCTCTCTCGCTGTGTCTTTCTCTGTCAAATAAATAAATAAAATCTTAAAAAAAAAAAATCTATGTTACTTAAAAATGCAGTTTCTTTCAGTTAACATTATTGTTTCTTGGACATTTCTCCATATCTTGCACTTACATTAATCTGGTTCTATTTAAGGCAGGAGAGTATCCTTTATCCTAATGCTCCCCCCCTTTTTTTTTAAGTCAGCATTATTTTTTTTAATTTTATTTTATTTTATTATGTTATGTTAGTCACCATACAGTACATCATTAGTTTTTGATGTAGTGTTCCATGATTTATTGTTTTCGTATAACACGCAGTGCTCCATGCAATACGTGCCCTCCTTAATACCCAAGAAACAATGATGTTAACTGAAAAAAAGCAAAGGTTGCAAATTAGTATTTACACCATGAGCTCATTTTTATAACCCTATCTATTTAATGCTTTTGTGTCTAGAAAAAGAGTTGAAGGGATGTTTACCAATCTGTTATAGAAGGAGAATTATGAGAGGACTTTCAATTTTTTATAAAGTCATGTCTGTTATTTTTGCAATCAGTAACTAGTTTTTTGAAAAGGAGACTTGAGATAACAACTCTTACTTTCAACCCATTTATTTTTTGCTTTATCACTAAAAGAATTTTACTTAAAAAAAATGCAGTTTCTCAGTCTTTCAAATTTGCAGCTATTGATATGAGCCCTCTGGTTGTAACTCTAACTTTAATCAAGGCTGAATTAAGTAGCTCGGCAGTTAAAATTTTGCACACCCCCACCATTCACATTAACACACACTCATGTATGTTCCACTCCTTCCATTTTTCATGATCTTGGGTTTAGTAATGGATACTTAGGAATGATATCAAAAACGTGAGCAACAAAAGAAAATATAGGTAAATTTACTTCATTAAAGTTAAAACTTTTGTGCTTCAAAGGAAACTATCAATCAGTGAAGAAACAACACACAGAATAGGAAAAAATATTTGCATGTCATATCTGATTAGGGCCTTGTATCAAATTATAAAAAGCACTTACAATTCAAGACAAATAACTCAATTTTTTAAAAGATTTTATTTTTAAGTAATATCTATACCCAATGTGGGGCTCAAACTCATAACCCTGAGATCAAGAGTTGTAAGCTCTACTGACTGAGCCAGCCAGGCACCCCACAAGTAACCCAATTTAAAATGGGCATTGTGGGATGCCTGGGTGGCTCAGTTGGTTGAGCATCGGACTTTTGATTGCAGCTCAGGTTATGGTCTCGGGGTCCTGAGATAGAGCCCTGCATGGGGCTCCACTGGGTGTGGAGCCTTCTTGGGATTCTCTCTCTCCCTCTGCCCCTCCCACTCTCTCTCTAAAAAAAATCTGATAGGCATTGTTCTGCTTCTGGAACCCCAGCCCCCTCACTGCTCCAGCTGTAACAGATGCCTCTGTCACTCACTGGTTTCCACTAGCAAAGGAGGAAAGAATGTTTGCACTAGAATTAATTTACTGCTATTACTACTACTATCATGCTACTCTCATTTTTTATTATCGTTCATATTCAGTCCTACTAGCATGGAGGCTCTGAAGCCAAGGTTTACTTATCTTATTGCAATTATAAGCAAAGACATTTTCAAGCTCATTAGAACAATTAGTTGCCTTTGATGTGAAGTTGTTTTCCTCAAACTAGACTTTGGGTTTGGATTAGTTGGCGCAGAGTAGATGGTTTTAATGACTCCTCGGGGAACAGGGCAGCCTTTACTCATAGTCAATTTCAGAGACCACACTGAGTCTGAGGATTCGTTCAGGGAGTCACATCTCCTATATCTGGAACTGAAGCTGAGGTGCAGAACTGAAGACTAGCCCCAGAGACCTGGTAGGCGAGACACCGTCTCTGCCTATCTCTGTCTCCCCAGCAGCGCCAGGTAATACATCTTCAAGGCATGACACTTCCCCAGATAACGGGGCCATTAGAGCAACAGGGGATACCATTAATTAACTCTCCCTGTGTGTATGTGTGTGTGTATACATACATATATATACACACATATATATATTCTTCATTATATATATGTATTCAAACAGAAATTACAAATACTAGAGAAATTCATCTTCTCCCACTTTGAGGCCTGAAACTACCTGGCTCTTTGAAATCAAACAAACCTGGCATTTTTAATAAAATTTCTAAAATCTCCATTAACGGCTTTATGGATGACTGGTAAGTACTGTCAGAATCTGAAACTTGCGACACCCCCCCCCCCCCCCCGCCCCGACCACCACCACCACTGTGAGGGGCCATCTGGTCAGGTTTCATTCAGGAATCAACACAAGCTTGAAAATAATATCCCACGTCAACCGCATTCTGGCAAATGGACACACGTTGACTAAGTGAGAGATAAGAATGATTCTAGGAATGGTAGGATCTAGGTTTCAGCAAATAGAATCTGACTTATAGTGAAACTAGAAGAACATAAATGAGGCTAAAAAAGGCATTTTTAAACTCATATAAAAAGATTACCTTTGGGGCGTCTGGGTGGCTCAGTTGGTTAAGCGACTGCCTTCAGCTCAGGTCATGATCCTGGAGTCCCGGGATCGAGTCCCGCATCGGACTCCCTGCTCAGCAGGGAGTCTGCTTCTTCCTCTGATCCTCCCCCCTCTCATGCTCTCTCTCTCTGTCTCATTCTCTCTCTCAAATAAATAAATAAAATCTTTAAAAAAAAAAAAAGATTACCTTTGTGGAAATAACCCATGGCCAAAAAGATACTGAATCTTTTATTAGTTGTACAGTAAAACAATTATTGACATCTTCACCTTCGGACATCACAGATGTCCTATTCTGTCCTGTTTTATCAGATTGCTTTTCTCAGCTGAGTTCTCTAATAGTTAAGGAGATGAGTATATCAATTTTTGTTTTTCTTTTCAAGCTATACACAAAGTGTATTTTAAGCTTGTACATTTACAAATTAAGTACTCGGGGGAGGGGTATCCAAACATAATAATAGTACAAAAACAAATGCAAAAGCAATATGAAATGTGCAAAAAAGGAAATTGAAATCGGGCATAACTAAGTACATGGACTGAAGCAAAAAGGTCTTCTTATTTAACTCCATGAGTCTGTGAATAAGCTAAACTAATTCTGAAAATAGAATGGCTGGAGACAATTACAGGGCTGAGTATGTAACCATAGCTTTGAAGCATGAATTAGCTATTTAAGGCTGTAGTTCTAGGTATTCAGTTGGTCAATAAAGGACATTTTTTCACATAAATTGGTACAAAAAGGAGTAGGAAAGAGAAGGATGTGAGGGTTCAGTCTAGCAATGAATACACTGTGAGCTCTTTGAGTGTCTGCCCATGGGGGAGGAGGATACACCTGGAGTACCAAATGCCAACATCTTACTATCTGATTCATCCAATCTTATTCATCTTACCATCATACTTAAGTCATATGATGTTGTCAACAGTGCCCATGCCAGCCGTATCTTAATACCTTCTTGTTTTCAAGTTTAAAATATATTTATTCTATCTTTCACAACTGAGTCATGATTTGGCTAGTTATAGAATTTTGGCTGGAAAGAAATACTTCTACATGAGCCTTTTGAACCAATGTATTGTCTTCCGGTCTTGAGCATAGCTGTTGTGAGATGTGTTGGTGCTTTTCTAATACCATTTTGAAAATCTCTCCCTCTGGGAAGTTTTTAGGATTTGAAATTTTATGATGGTGTAACTTGGTGTGCGACTTTTTTCACTTACTAAGCTGGGTAGATATTTTAATATCTTCTTAGATTACAATCGAATCATGATGTAGCATCAGAAATCCTTCCACTGAACATTTTTACACCATTCTTTTACCCAGACATTTTTATTCTTCAGAAATCAATTGCTACAGTTGGTCTCTAGCGTAGGTGGAGTGTTATCAGAATGCATATCTGTAGTGGTGTAATTCAAGGAAGGAGTGAGAGAAAATAGGACTTAAAAGAGAAGATCCATAGGAGCAAATGTCATTTTTAAAAAAATCATGTTCAATGTTGTTTGTACACACTAACAATGTGGGAGTTCTCTGTATGAAACTGACACCAGAACTGTGCTGAAGGAAAGCTAGTTAATCTATATCTCAGTCCCTCTGATTATTTGTTGTTTTCCTCAATGTCTACTATTTTCTCATTCCCCACCCTCCTCCAGAAGAATAAAAATTCAAGAACATACAAAATGGAGAAATTCAGTGCACCAGTCCCAAACACTTCCTTCATGAGTTCCCAGAAGATCAAGAACATCAGAAGTCCCTCTTTGTGTTTTTCTTATCATTGAATGTCGTCATCCCAGCACAGAAACAGGAGACAATTCTGATACCCCAACTTGGTTGGAATTTGCCTTGTCTCATGCACATTTTAGTCTGCAGGGGGCGCTGTCTTTCCCTCTGCATACTGCACAGTCTCCTGTTACAGAGAACAGCCATTGTCACGATGGGCACCTTTATACAGATTTGTTTCTTACGTGCTCCACTCACCAGGGATGATTGTCTCCTGGCCAGAGTATCCTATGGCGAATCCATGTCCATTGGTCACCTTATGAACTATGCAATCATGGTGTCTAAAGAAATCCAAAATAACTTGCTGGCCAGGACTCCCTTGAGTTCAAGGACATATGTAATGGTAGCCTCTACTGCTGCTTGCTGACTGGGACATCATCCACAGCCCCACAGACTAGCTCTTGGATATTAGGGATTTTGCTCAGCTTTCTTTTTCTTTTTTTTTTTTTTATGACTCTGTAAAGATTGCTAGTGCTATTAGGACTGTCTTTATCTCCCAGGTATCCAACCTGGCTCTAGTCCCAACGATTCTCCCTTCTGAAACCTTTTTTTTAGCTACATTTTCCACCTCTCATTCCTGGGTCTATCCAACTTTCTTGTTTGAAATTCCAAAACAAACTGGCTAGGACCAGGTGACCATGGCCATGAGAATGCTGAATCCCCTGTCACACACCTCAAGGCATTCTTAGGGAAGGAATTTCCCAGAGACAGGACCCAAGAAAAAGACTGTTGAATGAACTTCAAACTGTAGAAATGAACTTCAAAGGAAAGCAGTTCTTGCTGTTAACAATTAAGCTGAACTGGTGTCGCATGGCCTTAGAAACTGGGATACTATGTTTGAATTACAAAAATAACTATTTATCAAATGCAGGAAATCAAAATGTTTTACATAAAACAAGAGTAACCGTCCATATTAGAAATTTTGTTTAGTGGTTGTTTATTGTTTTCTCAAATAAAAATTTTCTTTATACCGCTCCTTTTTTTTCTGTTGCACTCTGTGGGGGTCTTTGGGTAGTAAGTACAGAAGGCATTCATTTCTCAGCGTGTAATATACCTTGTTCATCTTGAGCTTATGTAGTAAACAGCAAAAATCCTGAGTTACTCTCATCTGCAGGCTTTGCTATCTGAAGGAAAATACATATCAAATTAATTCTAATTTCCAAGTACTAGGTGTATCATTTTATTGCAAAATAATTCTCTCTTATAGCACATTACTGAACAAATCCTACAGGTCAATATGTTGATGTCACTCAAATCAGTCACGGACAGATGCCATCAATCAGGCATCCGAATTGCAATATCCCCAGTATAATCACAGCCCAAATTGTCTCTTTGCTCAGATCATAAAGAGGCCTTCCTCAAGCCAGGCAGCCAAACTGTTTAATGGGAAGTCACAGCATGAGCATGACTCACAAGTGCAAGGACAGTAAATACAAGAGTGAAGAAGCCTTTCTTTACCCCGAAGGTTGCACTTTTCCACTCAGACGTTAGCACCCACATTTCTTCCAGGCCTATTTAAATTTTGGTAACATTAGGACAGACATATAAGTGAACATTCCCAATTGCTTAACTTACTCCACACTATTAACATGGGGACTTTCCACCAAGGAAAATCCAAACGTATAATTAAGCCTCAAACCAAATGCAACAGCTACTCCACGGCAAATGTGGTAATTCAGAGCACCCACCAACTCACAGTTCAGCGAAGGAATCATCACACCTGTAGGAGTTCCTGGTTGTGGGAGAACAAAGTATTAGAGGGTTTGAGTTATGCCTCTGACATCTTTACTACCAGTCAGCGCCCTCGGGTGTTAACATTACCAAGACTCTTGCACACACAGAGAATGCTGCCTATTAAAGTTTGTCCCCAGCTGAATGCATGAATCATATGTGTACCTTCCTTCAATTCAAGTCCTTCCTAAAAACTGCAATTAAATCTCATGACCCAGAGGTTCTTCAAGATACCTTCCCCCTCGGAATCTCACTGGTGACTATCTGATACTCCTAGATCTAGAACTTCTTTCCCAGTTGTGCTGAGGAATGGGGCACAGTGTAAGTTCTGGCCTCAGATGCCATGGCTAGTTTCCCTCAGCTTTGTTGGTATCAGTTTCTCTCTTTACCTTCCCCCTACTGGGCACTTGCTCAGACAAGACGGAAGTGTCACCTGCTTTCTGCAAGAACAGCCTTTAGGAGGTCTAGCTGTCCCCCTCCCACTCCCCCAGGTATTTAATTCCTATAATTAGCTCATTTGAGCATGAGAATTCCATAAAAAACCAATCTTTGATATAAAGCACATCGATTATCGTTTGACCTGGGACTAGACACGAGGTGTGACAGAAAAGGCAAAAAAATAGTTCAGCTGACTCTCTGCCTCTGTCCCTTACTCCAGCCCTTGCAGTAGGCCTCGAGTCCTGGGGACTCTCAAAATAGAAGTCCAGTTGCTCAGTGTCAGGGTAACCCGCTTGCGATCAGATATGGCATTTGCAAAACCATGGACTTCTTCAACTCAGCAAATCAAACCTACGTTTCACTCTATGCCATCTATAGCCTAGAAGGTCTCTCCTCTAAGCAGAGTGAAAAGTCAAGACAAAAACAAGAGTAACCATCCATATGAGAAATTTTGTTTAGTGGTTGTTTATTGTTTTCTCAAATAAAAATTTTTTTACGACTTACTTAAAATGGCAAAGTTGACTGGGAAAAGCCACTGGAACCACGTCTCTACGTCTGACACAAACACATTTCTCTTCCAGCTTCCTCCTCTTTGGTGTGAATTAATGCACTTGGGAAATGCTGAGAGACAGCAATGCGCTTTCTAGTTGGAGACCGTTCTCCCCTTAGCTCTGCCTTGCTTTGAAGGCTGACGTTGAGGGCAGTGTTCTTTGCAGCAGTACTTGACGGGATGCACCACATCATTACAACGAATGACCTAGAGGGCCAGTTTCCAAAAACTGGAGAACTGCCCCTGGCCACATCAGGTGTACTGGTTGTTCCAATTTCAGTCTGGAGGGGAATGGGGAAGGGAGAGAGAAAGGGAGTGGGGCCTATGAAACCATTAGAACATTTAGTCGCTGACCTGGCTTTGAATGTGATTTTATTCCTTGATTTGGTTCAACAGGAAATATATAGCCATAGGAAAAATGAAGACTGCTTTTTCTCTTTCATTGTCTGTTATGATAAATATGCTAGCCAAGGCCACCTTTTCTTTGCAAACAAAAATGTCCCATATGTGCATCCTAGTCACATAATCTTTGCATAACCTTACCCTGTCCCCTATAAAACATTCCCTGGGCACCCACCCCAGCTACAACTTCAAGGCCACCCACTGCATATGCCCTGCTAATGGCAGGAAGACAGTGCCAAGTATCACACCAAAGGTTCTGGACTTGAGAGTCATCCTGAGTACATGCACCAAACATCAGAATGCAAGTCATCATTAGTTACCAGGATGATTCGGGATTTTATTCCCAAGGGTGGTTTAAATTAAACGTAAAATATCTCCTAGAAACTCTGTATATACTGTTCCCTTGGTACTCAGGAAGCTCTGAAATAACAAGAGATAACAGACTCATTACATTTTATAAATACTCACAGGTTTGTTGGTATGGAACACAGAAACCAAGTCTTCCAATCAGACATGAATAGGTCTGTTTGTCTCACTGGAAATACTCGAGGTGGACGCTTCCGGAACATTGGAAATCCTGACTGACTGCCCGACAGGTGCTACCATGGTAAGTTTTTTTCATTTCCAAGGCTGCTACGGTAAAAACTACAAGGCAGTCAAGAGAAGGGTTTCAGGACTGGGACTGTGAAGAGGACAAGGCTTTAGGACAGGTATGCTTGCTTTGCTTCCATCAGAGATGCAAATGGGGAAGGATAGATTGACTCTTACTTGGAAAAGTTGGGATTTTTTTGTCAGTGTATTATTCTCTTAGGAAACCATAGTGTGGGCCTGATAAACTCACGAAACCTCTGAAATCACATGCAGAATGTTGTATGAGTGAAACTTTCCCAGAAACAGATACTTAGTTTTTACCAGATTCTCAAAGTAGTTCATGTGCCCCTCCCTTCCCAGGGGTTAAGAAGATTTCTTAAACAAAGTTGTTTGAATTGTTCAAATAGTGAATGGTAAAACACAGACCAATACTCCAAACTACCAACCATTGAATATATTAGTTAAACACAATAAATTTAAAGGTACCTGAACAAACAAAGAAGAAATAATTTTTGGGCGCCTGGGTGGCTCAGTCGTTAAGCGTCTGCCTTCGGCTCAGGTCATGATCCCAGGGTCCTGGGATCGAGTCCCACATCGGGCTCCCTGCTTTGCAGGAAGCCTGTTCCTCCCTCTCCCACTCCCCCTGCTTGTGTTCCTGCTCTCACTATGTCTCTCTCTGTCAAATAAATAAATAAATAAATCTTTAAAAAAAAAAAGAATAATTTTTCTCATAGGAATCTAAATTTACAAATAAATGGATATTAATATATATACATAAATCATATCATAAAGGAATCATAACGGGGAGACAGTATAGTTTAGGCTGAGGACTCTAGAATCATCCTACCTGGTTTCAAATCCTGGTTCATCTACTTTCTCTACTTTGTGAATTTGGAAAAAACTATTGCATATTTCTGTCTCGGTTTCCTGATTAAGAAAATGGGGGAAATGATAATTATATATTAAATAAAATAATGTATAAAAGTGAATGAATCTTGGCACATCAAAAGTATTTAAATAATCACTGTTTATTATCACTAAGTTTGGGAGTCATTAATCAGAATGCTCAGTATTTTATCTTTTAAAAGGATCATAAGTTTTCTCTTAGAAAATTATAAGTCAAATACTTATGAGAAATTTATTATTTTGTTTTTCCTGGAATTTATCATCAGGCCTAGTTATATTCTAAGAACTAATAGACTGAACATTAATATTATCAGTAAGCCTCAAACTTAATTGCCCATGAAGAAAATCAGAGTACATCCTGGGTTGAAAACTATTAAGAAAGAGCATTCAATTAGAAGATTTTTGAATGCAAAAGAAAAAAAGCATTTCCATAGGATAAATGGTGAATAAATATTTTGCTATTCAAAAAGAAATTTTTAAAAATCTAGAAATTAGAATGCATTAACCATGTCTTAGAAACTGAATAGGCAAATGTGCAATTATGTCAATAATTGCTAACATAGGAAAAATATTCTGTCATGAAGAGTCAGTCCACTGGCTTTTTGGGTCCTTCTAGAGTTACTAACTTGTTCTGCATCACAGTTAAAGTGAGAACCATTATACTTTGAATGGGAGTCTTGACCCATTCTAGAAATAAATATGAAAGCATGTCTTCTTGCCGTTGGATGGCACAGAATCCGAACAACAAACATTTTACTGAGTAAGATTGCTTATGTACAACTCCTGAAGCTCTCAAAGTTTGGTTTTGCTTTAAGCTATTATTGAGAGAAATACGACCACAGCAAAACAGGCCATGTCTATCATAAATAAACCAGGAGTATTAGAAAGGCCCATACTTAGAGGGATCCTTACCATTTCCTGATACGAGCTAACCTGGACATACTGGGGCACCTCAGGCGACTGCTCCTCTCCCCAGACCTTAAAGATACAATTTTCCCAAAGCTCTATCCTTGAACCCTTGCTGTTACCTATTTCTCAGTCCCTGACTGGTCTCATGGATTCTCACAGCTTTTACCATCTTCAGTCCATTAAAGGCTCCCAAATCGATACTGCCAGCCATGCCTGTGCGGTAACCACCCACCATCCCCTCAGACTTTTACTCCACTTCCTAGCCCAGACTTTCTGTTTCTACTAAAAGCACCACCTCACAGTGACTTGTTATAAATACAGTGGGAAATCTGCTTCTTTTTCTTCCCCTCATGATGTCCTCAACCTTATTGGTGCGCGTGCGCGCACACGCGTGTGCGTGTGTGTATTTAAAGTGCGTGCGCGTGTGCGTGTGTGTATGTATTTAAATTGTGTCAGATCCTTAGGAAAGACGAAGGAGACAAAGTAAAATTTAACTGAACTACCAATTCTCAGGTTACCATTATCCTGGTCTCTCAGACTTAAAACTTGAATCTCAGTCAATTGCCAAGCGACACGAACTCTGCCTTTGGCGTATCTCTCCATCCTAACATCGTAGCTGCTGTCCCTAGTGATGGCTCTCTCCCTCCCTTCAATCCACCCTGCACATGCTCCCAGAGTAAGTCCCTGAAAGCTTAACTCTGGTCAAGTCAGTCTACTGCTCTGATGTTTAATGGGTCCACATTCACTACAGATCTAGCTATTAAAATCTCCCTGACATGGGAAGTTCTACACAATACAGCGGCACCCCCACCGCCATCCAGTTTGTTTCTCACTCATCTCTTTCAGATATGCTTGCTCTTAACAGAAAGGATGTCCACAGTCCCCCAAACATGCTCTGAGCTGCTCTGACTCAACTCTTTGCTCAACTATCCCTTACTAAAATGTTCTCCTTGAATCCATCTTTCGGTTTTTGAGGTTCTTTCCATTTTCCATGACCATCCCTGTACTTTCCAAAGGCTGCCTACTCCCTATAGGATACAGACCAAACTCCTCAAAATGGATGAGGCCCTCAATTATCTAGCCCAGATGTGCATTTACTTGTAGGCAGTACTACCCTTAGAGCTAAACAAAAGGGACCCTGCCTTGGCCACATTCTTCAGGGCAATTCTGGGCCTCTTCCTACTGCACCACACTCCATGGGACAAAGCCAAAGAGATGTCCCCCCCCCCCCCCATCCGTTCATCCTATCCTTCCCTTCTAGACTATCTTCCAGGTACCAAGACCCTAAAATTCCTCACCCAGATGGCCCTCAGAGTTTACAAGAGTCTCTTTCCCAGATCACCCTTATAAGGGTAAACCACAATGCTAATGTTCACATACTTAGGGCTTAAGAGAAGCCAAGGGATGGCTCTTTGCAGGGGTGTGAACAGATGCATACATGCTCCAGCCATAGGTGTGGGTTAGAGGCAGGTTCTCATGCCACCTCATTCCAGCATGGACCTCCAAGGATTCTGCCTTCCAGGTTATTATAAAGGTACATTTGGCGAGGAGAGAGCTAGAACATATTTTATTAATTTGTTATCTTTTAACTTTTTCTTATTAAGGCATAGATATGTAGGCCCACATTTGTTATTCTTGCCCTGGGCCCTGCCAGTGTCAAAGGCAGGCTTGCTTCTAGGGAGCCTGATGTAACTACACCAAATATGTGCGGTTCTTTAAAGCCCTGTTTTTCTCAAACATCAGTTATATTGCGTAGGCTATTCTGTCTGTCCATATGCCTGAGAGTCCCCTTGTGCTTTTGGAGCATACTTTAAGAGGTTGAAAGGTAAAAATTTGATCCTAGGGTCCTGGGATCGAGCCCCGCATCAGGCTCCCTGCTCTGCGGGGAGCCTGCTTCTCCCTCTCCCTCTGCTGCACCCCCTGCTTGTGCTCTCTTGCTCTCTCTGTCAAGTAAATAAATAAAACCTTTAAAAAAAAAAGGTAAAAAATGCCACCTTTGTCACTATTTTTAATATTAATCAAGAAGGACTAGCCAATACAAGTTGAAAAGAGAAAAGAATGAGAGATCCTATACAGAAATGAGGGAAGAAATTCATATCCTTTTCATATTATATGAATCTGTATTTGAAAAACCCAAAAGAATCAACTAAGAACTATTTTTATTTTTTTAAAGGTTTTATTTATTTATTTGAGAGAGAGAGAATGAGAGACAGAGAGCATGAGAGGGAGGAGGGTCAGAGGGAGAAGCAGACTCCCTGCGGAGCAGGGAGCCCGATGCGGGACTCGATCCCGGGACTCCAGGATCATGACCTGAGCCGAAGGCAGTCGCTTAACCAACTGAGCCACCCAGGTGCCCCAAGAACTATTTTTAAATGATAGGAAACTATAGTAAAGCAGATAATTATAAAATTAATTTACAAAAATCAGTAGCTTTTCTATATATAAAAAGTCCTTAAATGAACCACAAAATGAAAAAAAAAAAGCTTCCTTTACAATAGTTATAAAAAGATGCATTTGTAAGTAGACTTCAAAGAAATATATAGGATCGGGGCGCCTGAGTGGCTCAGTTGGTTAAGCGACTGCCTTCAGCTCAGGTCATGATCCCAGGGTCCTGGGATCGAGTCCCGCATCGGGCTCCCTGCTCTACAGGGAGCCTGCTTCTCCCTCTCCCACTGCCCCTGCTTGTGTTCCCTCTCTCACTGTGTCTCTCTCTGTCAAATAAATAAATAAAATCTTTTAAAAAAAAAAGAAATATATAGGATGTTTATCTGTAAAGTTTATATTTTTAAAATATTTTATGTATTTATTTATTTGAGAGAGAGAGAGTCAGAGATAGCGAGAGAGAGAATGAGCGGGGAGGAGAGGAAGAAGCAGACTCCCACTGAGCAGGGAGCCCGATGCGGAGCTCAATCCCAGGACCCTGGGATCATGACCTCTGCCAAAGGCAGACACTTAACCGACTGAGCCACCCAGGCACCCCTATCTGTAAAGTTTAAAGAAAACTTTAAAACTCTGTTTAGGAAAGTCATTGGTAAATGACATACATACCTTACTTATAGAAGTTTTGATTGTAAAGCTGTCAATTCTCAACAAATTAACATACCAATTCAATGCAATAACATTCTAAGTGAAAACAGGATTATCTTTATTTTTTTGGGAACTTGATAAAATATGCCAAAGTTCATCTGGAAAATATACATGTGAGAATAGCCAGAAATTTTATTACCAGATATTAAAACCAATTCTATAGTGCTGTATTGAAATATTTGGTCCTTGTTCTAGAAGAGACTACAAAGAAAATGAATCAGAAATTGACCCAAGTACTTATGACTGTTTTACTATATGATAAGGCTGGAGTTTTAAATCAACAAAATCAGCTGGAAAATTGTTTCACCAACAAATGGCACTAGAACATCTGGTTAACTATATGGATAAATAAGTGAAAAGAGTGGATTACCTCATTCTTTATATCAAAATTAAACTCCAGATAGAGCAAAGATTGTAATGTAAAAATGAAATTGGTAAAGACCTAGAATAGAGCAAGAGATAATTTTAAAAATAATTTTAAATCAAGGAAAGTTTATCTAACTATGTCACAAAGATCAGAATTCAAAAAGAAGATTGATAAAGTTGACACCAAACCCTTTAAAATTTACTGTGTAGCACAAAGAAAAAAATACCAGACCAATGCTGAGTGACAGACTAAGAAATAACTTGCAATACAAGTATCAAACAAATGGCTGATTTCCGTAATAAGCAAAGAGGCCCTGTAAATAAAATGCTTAGAGGACCAACAACCTAATAGGAAAATTAGCAAAGAGACAGAACTGAGCAGTCATGAAAAAGAAATACACATGCGAATAATTGTTTGAAAAAATGCTAAAAACCCCTACTCATCATTTTTAAAAATCAAGACAACATGAGGTGCCCAGTATTCACCATCATGACGGCAAAGGTTTAAAATTTGATAAGATTTTGGGTTTATGGGAAAACCAGCGTTCTCATACAGCATTGTTGGGCGTGTAACCCAGTGCAACTTACTTGGAGGTCAACTGGTCAGTTTCCATCACAAGAGAGAATGAACGGGCTCTGACTTCTCTGAGTCTGTTTTGGCAGAATAAAGCCCCATGGCTAATGACGGTCTTTTACCGCTGGGATTGGGAAGCCAAATTTCTGTCATCTGGTCCTGGAACAAAGAGGTAAGAAGTCTGCATTTTTAAGTCTAATCATTTTGAAGCCATGTTTCTTCTTTTTGCAACGAGAGAGAGAAGAAAATGGCAAGAGGCAATCAGACCACAGTGACAGAATTTGTCCTTATGGGATTCACAGACCGTCCCGAGCTCCAGCTTCCCCTCTTTGTGGTGTTTCTGGTAATTTATCTCATCACCGTGGTAGGAAACCTTGGCATGATGCTGCTCATCAGGGTGGATTTGAAATTCCACACCCCCATGTACTATTTCCTCAGCCACCTGGCGTTCATCGATGTTTGTTACTCATCTTCCATTGGGCCCAAGATGCTGCAAAATTTATTGGTGAAGAAAAAAACCATCTCCTTTTCAGGCTGCTTTGCCCAGCTGTGCTTCACCCGTGCTTTTGCCACCACCGAATGCTTCCTCTTGGCCACAATGGCCTATGACCGCTACATGGCTATCTGCAACCCCCTGATCTACACAGCCATTATGACTCAGCGGGTCTGCAAGGAGTTGGTGATAGGGGTCTACACCTACGGCTTCCTAAACTCGGTAATACAAACAGTTCTGACATTCCAGTTGTCCTTCTGCGACTCCAACATCATTCACCACTTCTACTGTGCTGACCCCCCTCTCCTTGCCCTCTCCTGCTCTGACACGGGCAACAGAGAAAAGCAGCTCTTGATCTTCTCAGCAGTGAATCTCACTGGATCCCTCCTGACGGTCCTTATCTCCTACATGTGCGTCCTCTTTTCCGTTCTAAAAATCCAGTCTTCCGAAGGCAAGTACAAAGCTTTTTCCACCTGTGCCTCCCACCTCACCGTGGTCGTCATCTTCTACGGGACGCTGTTTTTCATGTACCTGCAGCAACCTAAAGCGGGGGATTCGTGGAAGTACAACAAAGTGGTCATTGTGTTTTATAGTCTTGTAATTCCCCTGCTCAACCCCTTCATCTATACCCTGAGGAACACGGAAGTAAAGGACACCCTGAAAAAGATGCTAGAGGGCAAAGAGCCATAGTGAATGAGTTGTCAGGATGTAGCTTTGGGAAAGTAGGATATGCTGACACAGTATAACCAACATGATTGAAATTTAGCAGGCCCGTTGCCATGCAGTCCAGCCAGTTTGCACTTTTTTAAAGACCAAAAGTACCGGGCCACTTGCTTGACGTGGTAATATTGAATCCAACCAATTATCATGGACTAATCAGAATCGATTTACAAGCTACATAGTTAACAGGTACATCCTTCATATGTTGAAAATGAAGTGGCTTACTACCAATTAGGTAATAATATGGGTTCTAAGTTTTAAAAGATCCTAAAAAGCAACATTCTGGGTGAAACTATAAATTATTGAACCTGAGTACAAAACCCCACACATGAATATCTGTTATTGGAAACATTTTCCAGCATAAAACAGCCTATATTATAGCAAATTACTTGTTAGTCTTGAAACAGATTTCTTCATAACATACTACAATAGACGGTAGTTAAGTTTCAAGACCAGATCGTGAAAAGCTTATTTAATCTAAATGTAGTTGAAATACTGCATGTTTAAAATGAATAGATGTAATAGTATTATAGCAAGAATAAGAGGAGGAAAGAACAGAAAAACTATGAATCAGTGAAATGTGGGGGGATTTTGTTTGTTTAATTAGAAGTGATAAGGTTTAGGCTACTTTCAGGGATGCTAAAAGTGGTCATTTATTCAACCACCAGGGTTTAATTTCTCTAGGCTCTGGAAAGCGCAGCTACAGTGCAGTGTAGTGGGAAGGGGGGAGGGAGGAGTCCTACCTGATCTCAACAAAGGGAAAGAGGGAGAGTCTCCTAAGATAACCAGGTCAGAGTATGCATGTTTCTGAGAAATGAAATTATTGTCTTAAATAATCTGAATGATCTAGAGAAATACTTTAGTTTTGCAACATTTTCCATGTTCTTTATTTCTATTTTCACAGATCTGACTGTCCCACTTTCTTAGAAATCTATATAAATCTGTAAGTTCTTGCTGTTGTTGAGGATAGGAGCAAGAAAAATCTCTTTTAGCTTTTTTACTTAGGCAAGAATATGAGCATTCTATGGTCTTTCCAAGCCTCTGTTTTAACATTTCATCCAAAATAATTCTTAAGATGTACAAATCTGCCACAAACCATTAGGTTTTCTCCCTAAGTTGTTTTCAAATGTGATTATTGTTTTGAATTTTTTTAAAAATAGCTAGTAACGTATATCACCAACCAATTACATAGAAATTTAAAATTAATCAAGAAGCTAAGGGGCTCCTGTTGCCCGCAGATTGACACTTCAGATACTATGGTGCCATCTTTTATTTTATTGCTGCTCCTGATCTAGTAATTTAGAAAAATAAAAATAGTTTAATGTTTATAATGTCTTTTACTTAGCTCAGAAAGCCTGTCTGGAGACATAAATCGTAGGCTCTACTCCGAAACACTTGGGGATGGGGTGTTGGCAATGATTAAAAAGAAAGATATTACTAGGATTAAAGAACAAAGTGAAGACATTGTGAAGCAAGGCCAGGATGTAAGAGAGCTTGCACAGATACTGAACAAGAGAGGAGCAAGCCAAGTGGGTGGGATAATGCTGAAGGATAATTTGCTTCAGATTACTAAAGCATGAGCTCCTTGAGACTAAAAAGATTATCTGTTCACTTTGCACCCCAAGACCTACCACAGCTCTGTCTGCTGAACCAAACTGAACATTTATTCCTTATTCCAGTGGATGGGTGGACACGGTACCCAGCAATGGCCTTGTGGTTGGGAAAGAAATTACTGTAGTCACGGCAGGAACACCATTTTTCAATATCCTCCCCCCTCCCCCACCCGGGGGGGAGGCTAACATCTTTTTTTCTTTTTTTTAAAGATTTATTTATTTATTTGAGAGAGAGAGAGAGTGGGGAGGGGGTTGGGGCAGAGAAGCAGAGGGAGAGAGAGTCCCAAGCAGACTCCGAGCTGAGCGTGGAACCCAACTCAGGACTCCCTCTCATGACCCAGAGATCACAACCTGAGCCCAAACCTGGAATCGGTGGCTCTACTGTCTGTACCACCCAGCACCACAGGGAGGCTAACATCTTTAAGTCAGGAAGATCTACGAGTGCAACACAACCTGGCCAGGAAGGAGACGCATCGGGGAAGTTGGTCTGTTGGGAGGATAGTAACAGCTAGAGTTGACAACGACTGTGACAGGCAAGGGACTGTTACTGTAGGAAGAGGTTGCCATTAGTTGAGATAAAGAAAATGAACAAGTACCAACACTCAGATGAGAAAGTTATGTTTTCAATAAAAAGCCACACCCACACGACGAGTGGTTGCGGGGCAGTGGGGGGTTGTTGGGGCAGGGGCAGAGGGAGAAGGAGAGAGAGAGAATCCTAAACAGGCTCCATACTCAGCCAGAGCCTGAGGCAGGGCTCTATCGCAGAACCCAGAGATCATGACCTGAGCTGAAATCAAGAGGACACTTAACCAAATGAGCCACCCAGGTGCCCCACGCCACACCCGTTTCTTAAATATTTTTGGAACTGCTTCCATGTCAGTTCAGTTTAGAAAGAGAAAAAAAGAGTAAGTAGATATGTGTTTTTGGTTTTGTTTTTGTTTTTTTTAAAAGATTTTATTTATTTATTCATGAGAGACACAGAGAGAGAGAGAGAGAGGCAGAGGGAGAAGCAGGCTCCCAAGGAGCAGGGAGCCTGATGTGGGACTCGATCCCAGGACCCTGGGATCATGACCTGAGCCGAAGGCAGACGCTTAACCATCTGAGCCACCCAGGCGCCCCAGATATATGTTTTAATACATGTCTCTTGGCAAATGAATTATACTCATGTCTTTAAAGGGATACTTGGTCTAAGAGTAAATGTCATCAGTTCTTTGGTTCTTTTTAGAGAAAACTGAAGACAATACGTCATAATGCTTTCTCCATAATGGCTTCCCAGATGTTGAATTTGTGGACTTTGCTCATTGTGCTTCCTTGATTTTCTATAAAACAAAGTAGAAAATTAAGAATATTGTATTCATAGATTATGAAGGATTTAAGTCCATGTTTTCATAAATTTCCCAAAGACCTAAAAAACAAAGAGTTAGTTATGAGGAAGGGTCTGAATTAGCTGAATGTGACGTAATATTTTCTATTTCCTTTCCCATTGGGGCTCCTTAGTCTTATAACTTTATCTCCCTCATTTGGGCCTTATGGTAAGAAAAGTCTCAGGTGCAGAATCCAATCAATTACTGACATTAAAAAAATATATATAGCATGCTATACATGTGTGTAGTATTAAAAAGACAATATTTAAGCCATATGAGAAACCAACATGAATATGCATCTTTGTTCGTTTTTAAAGTCAGGCTCTTTCAGTCAATACTCATATTAATTATACTAAATTGTCAGCCCCAAATAAACAAGTATCTTAATATGTAATGTTACCAAAATAAAAATGTTTTACCTTTATTGGATTTTCAGAGTCTAACATTTCATTGAAAGTGAAAATAATAAAACTGTTCTCACATACAAATAAAATGTAAATCCATTTTCCTCATGGTAATCCTAAAAATGGATGTTCTTTGGCAGCATTCACTACATAGACAGTTTCCATTAACAAACGTATATGTAACTAAAACATAAATAAAACGTATAAATTTAGACTCATTTGCATATGAATGCTGAATTTTTAATTGGCTTACATTTAAATGTCTTATTTCTCCTCATTTGGGATGCTACTGATTTGTCATGCTTAGAAATAGGCCAAAAGGGGCGCCTGGGTGGCTCAGTTGGTTAAGCGACTGCCTTTGGCTCAGGTCATGATCCTGGAGTCCCGGGATCGAGTCCCGCATCAGGCTCCCTGCTCAGCAGGGAGTCTGCTTCTGCCTCTGACCCTCCCCCTTCTCATGCTCTATCTCATTCTCTCTCTCAAATAAATAACTAAAATCTTAAAAAAAAAAAAAAAAGAAATAGGCCAAAAGGATTTTTTTGATGTTGATCATGAAAAAGGAAAAGGAAACATGAGAAGGCAAATACTATTCATTTTCTTTTGTATTCTTTGATGTATAGGATTTCAAAAACTTAAGAATTTTAAAATCTCAAAAGTGTGCCCCCAAATATTCAACTCTGTCCTGGATGTACGATTCTAGCATTCTTTGGAGAGTAAGGTAGAATAGGAAGATGTTGATTCAGTGCTCAAGAGGGTTTCCTGCCTGCCTATAATTAAGTGGTGAGTCCACTGATGTCGGAACTTGGGGAGTTTAGGCTCCTGGGAAGGTGACAGATTTAGCCCTATTCTTTCAAGCTCTTCTTTTTTTGCCTTAAAAATACACACATTTTAAAAAGAACTAGAACTTCCATCTCTCGTAAGAGCATGCAAATTTCAGCGGGGAAAAGGTAATCTTTATTTTTAAAAAACGAATAATTATGTCTTACACCATTGCAACAGCCGACCTGTCCTCACAGACAGTTCCCAGAAAATTAGATTCTGTGTCCTGAAAGAGAATGTTTTATTCCTATGAGCTCACTGTCTTTGCTTGGCTGGGTTAACCACTCTGGCACCTGGACCCCTACCAAGCTGCAGCTTCTGCCCCTCCTTTCAGTCAGTCCTGTTTGCCGGCCACAGGGGACACGGTACAAGGAGAAGGAAAACAACAAGGAGCCAGCCAGGCTTGCACCGTCCAGCCCCACTCTGCGGCCCCCAGCTCAGCAGGCTGCAGCCCTCTCAGTCTCTCATACGGAGGCAAGAGTAGGGAGAGCTCCTAGTTTCATCTCTGGATTTCCCACAGGCTTTTATTCCATCTTTAGTGTCTTTCCTCTTAAACCCAGTTTTAACCCTCCTTATCCCCATCATCTCCTATTTCATCTGAAAGCTGGTATCATAAATAGTATCTTTACTTATCATCTGCCTTAGCAAAACTAGTGAGTAGCTTTCCTTAGACATCTTTCAGAGGCAGAGTTTAAATTAATGGTAAAGGTAATATAGTAATGGTAAAATTACTAATGTAGTAATGTAAAATTAATGGTAAAATTAATGTAGTTGTAAATAGCAACTTGAAAAGAAACTAATGCTATTTATGTTGAGGGGAGTCGGTTTTTTGTTGTTGTTTTTTAAAGATTTTATTTATTTATTTGAGAGAGAGAATGAGAGAGAGAGAGCATGAGAGGGGGGAGGGTCAGAGGGAGAAGCAGACTCCCTGCCGAGCAGGGAGCCCGATGCGGGACTCGATCCAGGGACTCCAGGATCATGACCTGAGCCAAAGGCAGTCGCTTAACCAACTGAGCCACACAGGCGCCCGAGGGGAGTTGTTTTTATAAAAAATGTTAAAATATCTTCCACAAGCATTGGACTATCTTTCCTTCTTATATTTACCACAAACCACAAATAGTTCCTTAAGTGTCCACAGGCACCAAATAATACTATGGGCTTTCATCTAAGAGTACAGTACTCTGTTCTGCTTATCTGAGCAAGTGTTAAAACACTGTCTGCTAAGCTTTGCCATCCCAGCCTATTCATGTTCCCAGGACATTAAATTGTTAAAGTTATCAAAAAGAAGCCATGCCTGTGTGATCACTTCTCTAAACCCAGGACGGACTTCTGATCACACTGTAAACTCACATTTGGGAATATGTGACACATGCCTGAATGCCAACTAAGCAAAATAAATCATGCTAAGTCCTGAAGAAAATATATGCCTCTCAAAAAAAAAAAAAAAATGTGGTCTTGGGGCACCTGGGTGGCTCGGTTGGTTAAGCGTCTGCCTTTGACTCTGGTCATAATCTCAGGGTCCTGGGATCGAGCTCTGCGTTGGGCTCCCTGCTCACGGGGACCTTGCTTCTTTCTGTCCCTCTGACCCTGCTCATGTGCTCTCTCTTGTTCACTCCGTCTCTCAAATAAATAAGTAAAATCTTTTTTAAAAATGTGGTCTCAAAAAGCAGAGCTACCCCACTAGTGGGGTAGAAAGGAAGAGAAGGGAGATGGAATGCAAGGTCCTCACCTGAGTCCCAGGTCTGCTCTGAACCATAGTGTCGGTCAAGTGTGTTGGTCCATCCCACTCTTAGCTTTCATCTAGAAAATGGGGAAAATCATCTCTTGCAGGGTTACTCTTGGATCAAATAGTATAGGGTATGCTAAAGTATATTTTAAACATTTAAAAGTATAAAGCTTTTATCTTTAATAACCAGACTCCCACTTCTGACTAGTGTTCAACTTGAATCTTTGATTTGAAGCAAGTATTTGGAAAATTCTTACCTGAAAAAAGTGTCTCTACAAAGCATGGAAGTTTGCAACATCTCCAAGAATGGATTTTTTTTTTTTATTTCATCTACTTGATTGGAAAACTTAGTACAGCCCATTTCCAATTTCCAGGAGCCTCAGTCCTAATGTCTGTTCTCAAGTCAGTGACTTGGAACATGGACACCCTGTCCATGGAAACACAATTGCATGTGGGAACAGACCATGAAAGTCTTCTTAATTCATAATGAATCTCCACTCACACCTCCAGCTCACGCGTTCCCATAGGGCAGAGGTCTGACCCCGCACCGCCAGCTCACGTGTTCCCATAGGGCAGAGGTCTGACATTCCAAATTGGGCCACTAAGAACTCCTCTTCTACTTGTGACAGCTACCTTTGTGGAAGGTGGCATTCTCATCTCAATCACGACTGTGACTGCCCTGAGCTTCTCTGGCTGCACCCCAGCCTCTGAAAGAGCAGCTAGAGGTGAGCTGTGGGATGGAGGCCAGGCTGTGTGGTGGGGCAGTGTTGGGGCTTTCACCTACTTTCTCCTGCTCCTTTCCCTCGGCCCCTGCTTGAACTAGCAGTAGGCCTGGAAGAAGTTTCGAGGGAACAGCCCCAGAGTTCCCGTCATGCGGAAGCCTCTTCCCCTGCCATTTTCCCTCCAGTGCTCTCTACCTTCCCTACAGGCTGCTGGGATGGGGATTTCACCTCTTCTCTCACACCAGGTGGAGGGTGATTAGGGACCTGAGATAGTGAGGCTCTAAGGCAGGGCAGGAGGGAAATCTAGGGAGCAGCTGAGGTGCCATTTCTCAGCCTCCATGGCGGCGCGGGCTATTGCTTTACTTCTCTGAGGAAGAGAGCAAAATCTTTCAAGTGCTGATGAACTGTCTAGGAAATTGCCATATTGCCTATGAATTTCAGTGGATGCTCAAGAAAAGTTAGCTGAATCTTGGTTTAATCTACTCTCTTTCCCTCACCCTCTTCCTCTCCTTCTCCCTCTCTCTCACATGTACACACACACACCACCACCACCACCATCATCACATAGATGTTCCATGGGGACCACAAGCTCAAAATCTTAATGATCAAATAATCATCATCTTCCACTTCATAGTCAATTCTGCTTTTCACAGTTTTGTGCATGGCACTTTCCCCCAGTTACCTGGCTCAAAAAAAATTATTGTTACTCTCGACCTCTCCTTATTATCTTTACATTTCAAAGAGGAGACAAGATTTATCCTGTATTTATTTATGCATTAATGCAAGGATTCTTTCATTCCTATTACTTACTGCCCTTATCATTACTTCATACCTGGACCTCCCTGTGTCTTTACTTCTAATCGCCCCACCTCAAAGATCCTCAGTAGATTACATATGTGTGAGTTTAGTGAGTGATAATATCAGCATTTCAGACCAGTGGAGAAATGATGGATTTATCAACCAATTAGAGCAAATTAAGCCATACACACACTTTTTTGTCTTATGCCTTATATCAACATAAATTCAGTATCAATCTGATTTTAATATAATAAATGGAACTTTGAAAATACTGGAATAAAGTATAGAATATTTGCTAGTCTAGAAATAGGAAAGCCTTTCTAGGAAAAGAACTAAGGTCAGAGACGGTAAATAAAGTGGGAAAATATTCATGATGTATATATGGCAGAATTAATACAAATAAGATAAATCTATAAAGAATAGTTATAGGATATGAGTGGACAACTCAAAAAATAAGAAATATAAATAGCCTAAAATCTGCAGAAGATGTTCAATTTCATTAGTATTCAAGAAAATACAAGTTAATACAAAAATGAGATCATTTGTCACCTAGCAGGTTGGCAGCGATATTAAAGAATATCAATAAGCAGGTGATAGTGTAGGAAGAGAGCCATGCTTATAGGCTTCTTTGGGGAGTGTAAATTGGTATGAAATTTCCAGAGGGCAATCTGACAATATTCACCAAAAGCCTTAAATACCTTTTTGATCCAGCAACTTCCTATATGAGACTTTATTTGATGAAAACACTCCAAGAAATGTACAAAATCTGTGCATTTTATAATTTACTATAATAATGTTTATAACAGTAAAACATTAGTAGCAATATAAAGATAAATCAATGAAAGAATGACTAAATAAAGCAATAGTGATACAATAATATATATAATAATGCATCCATTAAAATAATGTGGATATACTTTATCTTCATGAAAGTGCTCATGGTATATGTATAAAGGATTTTAAACTATGCATATGACATCATTTCATTTTTTAAAATTATGTGAAGTATATAGAGATATACAAATTGCTAATAGTGGTTGGTATTGGTTATTTCTAGGTGATAGAATCCCAGGTGCGTTTTACTGATTATTTAGAAACAAAAAGGGCACCTGAGTAGCTCATTCAGTTAAGTGTCTGCCTTTGGCTCAGGTCGTGATCCCAGGGTGCTGGGATCGAGCCCCGCATCAGGCTCCCAGCTCAGCAGGGAGTCTGCTTCTTCTTCTCCCCCCTGCTCGTGCTCTCTCTCACTCTCTCTCAAATAAATTTTTTAAAAATCTAAAAAAAAAGAAATAAAAAATAAGCATTCAGGATAGAGTCTTAAACACTTAGCCAAGATTCTAACCTACATTTTTTATTCCAATTACCTTCCTCCTGCCCAGTGTCAAGCCCAGAGGCGGGGAGCCAAGTTAAAGGATGCTACCACAGTCTAGATATACAGTGAGTAAGGATAGCAGGAAGAGGGGGAAATGAGACAAGAAGGAGTAAAAGATGACACTGGGGTTTCAGATCTGTCTGACAGGGAGGGCCTTGGCCCAAAGGGGACATGGTTTAGCCGGAAGATGCTGGGTATTTAGACATGCAATACAGAGCCTTGCACGTAGCGGTAATTCAACATTTCTTTAATGAAAGAACATGGTTCCCTGTGATCCTTATTATAGTTTGATATGTCAGTACTCTATCGGCAATATTTTCTGGAGATTCCAAGAAGAGACCGAGAGAGGCAGTTTGATGCAACAAAGAAAACACTGAAATGGGAATCGAGAGATCTGTTTTACCCACCAACTAGCGAGCTGTCACCTCACCCTTTCCTCCTCCACCTACAGGTCCTCTTGTTCTGTGCTGGGACTTCAATGCCACTTTTTCAGAGTGGTCTTCCCTGACTTCCAGGTCTCAAGAAGAAGAAGGAAGCCCCTTTATCCTGTTCTCACTTGTCTAGTTATCAAAATTCAGAGGAGACCTAGGAAATCACAAATCTCTGCCCTTCTTGTCTGGACTTGCCAGTGACATATTTAGTTTCCTTATTGCATGTTGGACTTACCTAACATAAAGAATGCACTGAGGAAACTACTCAGATTACCCAGGATATCAGCTGCAAAGAGGTGGCCCATTCTCAGGAGTCTTAATCCATGCACTTACCATGCCCTGGGCTCTCCATGCCCTGCTGGTGGCGCTGAGCACTCTGCAAACAGGGGTTTCTATCTCCCTTCCTCCTCACGCCCGCTAGCAGATGTAACTAAAGCAGAACTTGCAGAAGCTAAGGGACACATCCTGGATTACATAGTGTGCAAATGAAGGAGGTCGGATTCAAACGTGGGGAGAGAATTGGTCACCTGCTGTTACTTACAGAGGCTCAAGGTCTGAGGCCCTCCTGAGAGGTTTTACAGCTTTATTCACTAAATTTTTTCACTTTTGAGAAAAAAAATATAGTGACGTGGCAGGCACATTATTTGAGTGGCGGCTGAATATAGCACAAAAGCTGAAAGATGGGGCTTGGTTTGGGCCCCAAACTGCTTCTGGGGAGTGCAGGAACGAGCTGTGACCTCTTGTTTCCGTGCCCGGCAGCGGGCTTGACCTGGTCCCTACCGCTCTCAGGTGGGAAGGCCCAGCGCTGGGGACACAGGAGAGCCGAGGATCCCGCCGGCCTGGCTGCAGGCCATTCTCAGCGGCTACCCTTGAACAGCACAGCTTCCCGTCTGCTCCAGAAGCCTAGCTTGCTTTTGTCCAAAGTGTTCTCGGGGACAAAAATATAATAAGGATGTGAATAAAACACATCTGGAGGCTTTTTGAAGGCTTTACATATTCTCTTCCAAAGAACGCTCACTTCAGACTCTTTATGGCAAGAGGTGGGTCTCTTCTCGTGGGCCATTCTGGTAAATCATTGGCCTCAGAGTAGATGTCCGAGCTCTATTTTTTTCTTATACTTCCATATTCTCTATATTCTTAAGCTACAGGATCAAATTACTGGCATGATTCAAAAGGCATTAGAGTGGACCCAATTTTTTTGACAATTTAAATCCCATTTAAATCTCTTGGTTTTGTAGTGAAAACCAAATTTTGAGATGTGATATATGAGCACCTAGCAATTCCTAAAATTCTGTAATAAAAATAAAAGAAAAGAAAGGAACAGCCTCTAAAACCTTACAGATCTTTGCTTGTTTAGCAAAGCAGCAACAAATAATTCATAAGCCCCTGCAAAAGAAATAAATAATAACTAAAAAGAAACATTTTAATTAAGAGTCTTTAAAGTACTTTTTAAAAATAATGTCCCAAGTTACCATACCTTAAAAACTTTGCAGAATTCAAGCACAGTATAATAAAAATATTTTAAAATGTTCATTTAAAATTTGAGTTGAACTGAACTGTCAGATACATTACACATGCCTTCTGATGCATTCACGTCTAATTTTTTAAACCTCTTTAAGCCAGATAGGCTGCCTATGAGTTCCAATTTTCAATTAACTTTTCAAAACGCATCTGAGGCATTGTCGTCAGCAGCCACGAACCGCATGTCCTCGCTACCTTGAATGTCTGGTCCCCAGGTTCATACTGTGGTATAAATGGGGGAGGGTCTGTCAAGTCTGACTTTTAAATAACTTGAGAAAATGGGCTCTTGCAACTTTCCCCTGGGACTTAGTACTAATCCTGCTATTGAGAAAATTATGAGGATATTATTAGGAAAGTTACACTTGTACCCTCTTGAAAAACAGGAGCATCGTGGTCACCGTGCAGCCCCGTGTTTATCACCTTTGCAAACTCGACATCAAGTCGAATGTTATTTCTGCTTTTGATAATGGTTTTATTTCTGTGCCTTTTTTCATTACAAAGGCAGTAACAGCCTAAACCAGTCCAATAGAAATAATGCAAAAACGAAAAATGAGGCCAGGCCAAAAGAAAACTGCCCACTCTCTCCTACACAGGCTTCCTCCACTGCACCCATCACCTAGGATGAAAATGGTTGTTGATATGTCTGTTGCTCCCACTGGACCGTAAGCTCCTCCAGGACGGGAAATGCATCATAATCTCCTCTGGATGCTCAAATTCTCTCATCTGGGTTGATGTTCACTTCATCCTCCATTCACATATGATGGTCCCATTCCTTAACGAATACTACACAGGATTCTTCATACTTCAGAGCAATGTGCCATGTAAAAGGAGAATGTGTCCGCAATGGAAGCAAAAAAGTTGTCAGAGCAACCAAGAGAAGTACCATCTAAAAACCATCCATGGGAGAGGAGCCCTGTGGGTCCAACCCAAATGTCTGGTCCTCCTGATTTGGACCAAGACACCAGAACCTCCTGCCACTGATGCTACATCATAGCAGAACTCTCCTACTCTGATTCCAGGCTTCAGGAGGGGAAGGTTTCCAGGCCACTTGAACTTAGATTTCTAATTTTTCTTACTGTAATTGAGTAAGGTGGCATCTGACCACATCCATAAGTCTTTTGTGAGCTTTGTTAGGGTGACTCAGGATCCCCAAATCAGATCAAATCTGGGACAAAGAGAGAGTTTCTATGCAGGGGTGATGGTGAATTTGCAAGTTGGCCCCTTCTGGATGGCACACCTACCTCTGAAAGCATTCTCTCTTGCATGTCCTCAGCCCCATGCTCAGTGCTGAGTAGATAGGCTGAATTGGACATGATCCCAGACTGCGAGAGTCTCTTGAATGAAAAATGGAGGAAATATATCCTGTGTACTCTGGTAGAAGATTGTATGGACACAGTGGGAGCAAAAGAAGGGAACCATCGGTTCTATCTGGGTGTAGGAGAGGAGCCAACTGCATTCTGGGAGAAAGGTGTGTTTCCCATACACATCCTCCAGGATGAAGACGGCATTCATTAGAAGACAACAGGGAGGAAGCACTAAAGAAAACATAGGGAACCACTGAAATTATCAGGGAACCTTGAGGTTGACTGGTTTTATTGGCTAAATGTTTTTACAAGGCTGGCTGATTGAATGTAAATGCTTTAAGTAACCTCAGAAAGTATTTAGAGGGTTTGTGTATGGTAAATACATTTTTGGGGTCTCCAAATGCCTTTATATTTTGAAGTGCCTCCTTTATTAAGTGAATGGGGGACCCAGCAAAATAAGAATGTAGAATTCTTTCCCCTAATGCAGAAGAAAGCCACAATACTTGGTCAGGCCTGGGGCCAGGAATCAGCAGGCCCCTGGCCAGAATAAGGGACTGGGTTACAGAGTGGTTAAAGGCTCTAGAGTCAGGTGGCCTGAGTTTGAATCTTGGGGCCACCTCTCACATAATCTCTCTGATTCAACTTCATAAAATGGGGCCAACAATAGTACCAGCTGCATGGGTGTCCTGGGGATTCAGTGAGAGAACACGTGTAACGTACTTAGGGCAGAGCCTGGCACGCGGTAAGCTCTCGGTCAATGCCCACTCTACACAGAAGGGTGGCCCCTGGCCTCCGATACCTTGCAGATTACAGAACGCAAGATCAATCAATTTAACACATAGGCTTCTTGCCATATCACCCCCTGGGGCTCTTTACAGTCAGAAAATGAAATGAAGAGGGGGAAAATGGCATGAAAAGAAAGGACTAGGGTGCAAGTGAAAAAAAAAGAATCAAAGAAAAAGGAAATCGAAGAGACAGTGGGAAACATCAAGACAGAAAGGAAAGGTGCAAATGAACCCAAACTCATTCTGAGAGGGGCTAAAAGTGACAGGGAAGGAGCTGCATGGTCAGCTGGGCTGCAGAAACGCCTGCGTCTTCACCACACCCACGGGCCTCAGTTACTCTGTGTTCCTTTCCTGTCTGTGCTTCTCAAAGTTCTACTTCATATTGGAACTGTTACCTGTGCTCCTTAGAAAATACTTGAAAATATCAGGAAGTATTTTAAATGATATAAATGACCTATAATCTCATCAGCCCAGAAGTATCCACTGTAAATAATATCGGGTAATTCCTTCCATTTTTTTCCCCCTAAAGTGTGTAAATAACAGAGAATTAAATTGATGTCTCTGGTTCCGGCCTTAGATACAAGGAGCTGAAAGGATTCTCCGCAAATTAGCAGGGCACGTTTGTAATGTGGCAGAGAGGAAGCAGCTATCTCAAATAGGATGATTGATTAGGGAAGGCCTCTCTGAAGAGGGGGCATTTGAAGAGAACTCTGAAGGAAGTGAGTCACGACAATAGCAGAAGAAAGAACAGTGGGGAGAACAGTGGGGAGCTCCAAGCAGTGGGGAGAACAGAAGGTGTGCGGGCCCAGAGGAAGAAGGGTGCTGGCATACTGGAAGAGCAGCAAGATGGGCAGATGTGGTTAAGTGGAGTTAGCAAGAAAGAGAGGGACAGGAAATGAGATCTAGACCCAGCAGGTGGGCAGGGCAATGGAGGGCCTTGTAGACTTGAGAATGATTCTGAGTGAGCTGGGAAAGCACTGGGAAGTTCTGAGCAAAGGGGTGCCCAGTATGTGGGCATGTGGGTGCCACTGACATGACTCAGCTACTTGGTACACACTCACCCCACCTCCTTCCACCACTGACTCACTTATTTTTCCACCTGCTTTAAATATCTGTCCCATATTTCAGGATTTCTACTCTTTCACCATCGTTCGATTAATAATTTCTACGTCTTCGTGATGACTGGTGGCCACGAAGCCCCCATGACTCCTTCTCTGTCTCACTGGTTTAACTTAAGTTCCTAGTGCTATCTGGCTCAGGTCATCTGGGCGAGCTCGTTTCATCAAGCCACGGGCCAGGTTACAAGCCAGCCTGTTGGAGGGATGACCTTGGTTCAAGGGTCCACCAAATCCAACCCCTTGTTCCAGGAAAAGAGGTTAAGGGAGATTCACAAAGGGTTGTGTGGTCATCCTAAAGTAGCACAGATCCCCCTGAAGCTTGTTCTGTCCACTTGATCTTTGCTACAATTATTGTCACTGGCCGTGAGTGAATCCTTGGCTGTCCTCCCTGCTCTTTACATTAGGAGCTGCAGATTCAGAGTCTGAAGGCAACTAGGAGGCATGCCTGGGCTCTAACTGTATGGGAGGTTACAGAAACACCTGGCATTTTCCACCTTGGTCATGGAAGATGTACTCTTCCTCCCACTTGCAATGCAAAAGACTAGAATTTCCAAAGCACTGGAAGGCGATTTAGATGCTAAAAGGCCAAAAGAGAATAACCAATGTCTATTAAATATGGCTATGAACCCTTTCTGAGTGTATCTTTGGCCTCAGCCAATAAGTTTTGATTTCTATTTCTGTCATTGATGATAATTTCAAAATACTTTATTGAAATCTCATTTTCCTTTTGACCGAAGAATAAATTAGAAGAAACTTATTTCAATTTCCAAGTAGCTATGTTGTTTTTCACTAAGATTTTATTAATAAATCTAGCTTTATAGAATTCTGATCAGAGAATGTGGCATGTGCCAAACTTCTACTTCTTGGAATTAATTAAACCTGCTATATGGCTACAATGTTACCAATTTTTAGAAAAACACTTAAAAAGGAGTATTATCACTTTGAATGGCAGATATTTTTAGCAAAGTATTAAAAGAATAAATACTAAATTAGTCAAAGTTACTTATGTTTTACTTGACTTTGGCTTTTTGTGAGTCAAATATTGAGAAAGTTATATTAAAATCTCCCACCATTATTCGGGTATCTTTCTCATTTTTGATATTTTGCTTTATATACTTTGGTTCTGTGTATTTTGGCCCACAGGTATTCATGCTATTGCCTTGATAATTGTTGAAGCTGGGTGCTGGGTACATAGCAGTACTTTACCACATTCTGTCTCCTTTCGGATCTGTGTCAACTTTTCTATAATAAAAATAAAACAATACTAATGGCTTTTACATCTTCACTCAATTTTGTTTCATTAGTCTGCCTATAGTAAAGGTTGGGTTCCCTCAGAAGCAGACCCTAAGATAAGGATAAGTGCACATTGTTTATTTGGGAAATGCAGAGAAAACATGTATGTATTCATTTATGAGCGGGGGATAAATCTACGTTAGTATGTGTTTTGAATATTTGAGAATTAAAGACGTGTGCTTTCTGGTATGCTTTCCATTTTCTTATCACAAAATTCGGTATTTATATTATTGCATCTTCAGTAATTAGTCTTACTGGCCAATGCAACCAGAAAATAGGACATATCCATCCGCTTCTCTTTCTGCAGCGCTGCGCTGTGAGTTATGCTGAATACCGTTCTCCAGTCCTGACTTCACTTAAAAATCCCTGAACACAAGCGAGCAAAAAGTGGGGCGACTAGTGCCATAATAATGATGGCAACCACCATGCATATGAAGTACTCCAGACAGACACAGACAGGAATGACAGCAGTGTTTAGTATAGCTGATACACACCGTTACGTTAGTTTCAGGTGTACAACAGAGTGATTCAACTTCTCTATACGTTATGCTGTGCTCACCACAAGGATAGCTACCGTCTGTCACCATAGAGCGCTATTACAGCCTCATGGACTATATTCCTTATGCTGTGCCTTTTATTCCTGTGACTTACTCATCCCATAACTGGAAGCCTTCCCCTTCACCTGTTTTGCCCATTCCCCACACCCCTCCCCTCTGGAAAGTAACAGCTTGTTCTCTGTATTTTTTTTTTTTTTAAGATTTTATTTATTTATTTGAGACAGAGAATGAGAGAGACAGAGAGCACATGAGAGGGGGAGGGTCAGAGGGAGAAGCAGGCTCCCCGCCGAGCAGGGAGCCCGATGCGGGACTCGATCCAGGGACTCCAGGATCATGACCTGAGCTGAAGGCAGTCGCTTAACCAACTGAGCCACCCAGGCGCCCCTTGTTCTCTGTATTTATAGGTCTGATCCTGCTTTTTGTTTATTCATGTCATGTTTTAGATTCCACATATTCATGAAATCCTATGGTATTTGTCTTCCTCAGTCTGCCTTATTTCACTTAGCATAATAACCTCTAGGTCCATCCATGTTGTCTCAAATGGCACAATCTCATCCTTTTATGGCACGGTGTTCTACTGTGTGTGTGTGTATCCACATCTTCCCAATCCATTCATCTATGGATAGATACAGCTTGCTTCCGTATCTTGGCTATTGTAAATAATTCTGCAATAAACATAGGAGTGCATTTATCTTTTGAACTAGTGTTTTTGTTTTCTCTGGGTAAATACCTAGTAGTGGAATTATTGGATCATATGGTAGTTCTATTTTTAACTTTTTGAGGAACCTCCATACTGTTTTCCAGAGTGGCTGCACCAGCTTGCATTCCTACCAACAGTGCATGAGGGTTCCCCTTTCTCCACATCCTCACCAACACTTGTTTCTTGTGTTTTTGACTTTAGCCATTCTGACAGGTGTGAGGTGATATCTCATTATGGTTTTGTTTGCATTTCCCTGATAATAAGTGATGTTGAGCATCTCTTCCTGTGTCTGTTGGCCATCTATATGTCTTCTTTGGAAAAATGTCCATTCAGGTCCTCTGCCCATTTTTTAATTGGATTGTTTGATTTTTTTAGTGTTGTATAAATGTTTTTGTATATTTTGGATATTAACCCCTTACCAGATACATCATTTGCGAATATCTTCTCCCATTCACTAGGTTGTCTTTTTGTTTTGTTGATGGTTTTCTTCGCTGTGCAGAAGCTTTTTATTTTTATGTAGTCCCAATAGGTTATTTTTGCTTTTATTTCCCTTGCCTCAGGAGACATACCTATAAAAATGTTTCTATTGCCAATGTCAAAGAAGTTACTGCCTGTGCTTCCTTTTGGGATGTTTTTATGGTTTCAGGTCTCATATTTAGGTCTTTAACCCATTTTGGTTTATTTTTGTGTGTGGTGTTAGAAAGTGATCCAGTTTTGTTCTTTTGCATGTAGCTGTCCAGTTTTACCAGCACCATTTATTGAAGTGACTCTCTTCTCCCCATTGTATATTCTTGCTTCCTTTGTCATAGATTAATTGATCATATAATCATGGGTTTATTTCTGGACTCTCTATTCTGTTCCATTGATCTGTGTCTATTGTTGTTCCAGTACCATACTGTTTTGATTACCACAGCTTTGTAGTTTATCTTGAAATCTGGGATTGTGAAAACTCCATCTTTGTTTTTCTTTCTCAAGATTGCTTTAGCTACTTGGGGTCCTTTGTGGTTCCACACAAATTTTAGTATTATTTGTTCTAGCTTTGTGAGAAATGCAATTGGTATTTTGATAGGGATTGCATTGAATCTGTAGATTGCTTTGGGTAATATGGACATTTTAACAATATTAATTCTTCCACTCCATGAGCATGGAATGTCTTTCTATTTCTTTGTAGCCTCTTCAGTTTCTTTCATCAGTGTGTTAATAATTTACAGAGTACAGCTCTTTCACCTCTTTGGCTACATTTATTCCTAGGTATTTTTAACTTTTCCGTGCAATTGTAAATGGTATTGTTTTCTTAATTTCTCTTTTTGTTACTTTGTTATTAGTGTATAGAAACACTACCAATTTCTGGATATTAACTTTGTATCCTGCAACTTTACTGAATTCATTTATTACTTCTAATAGTTTTTGGCAGAGTCTTTAGGATTTTCTATGTACAATATCATGTCAAGGAATGATAGGATTTTTTGTGCGTCTCATCTCAGAGATACAGTGCAATATGAAGAAAATAAAATAGAATCTAAAATAAATAGAATAGAAAAATAGAATCCCAATCTGGAGAATAGAGAAAAAGCAATATTTAAATAATTCTACCATAAACATAAAAGTCAAACAAGTTGTATCTCAAACGTACACTCTAGTCCTGCCCCCTCTACTGGGATGAAGTCAAGGTTGAATCACAGAGACAGGTAAGGAAATAAGGGCTCCCTCAGATCAGAGCTGTACTTAAAAAATCTGCATAATTATGAAAGCTATTATTATTAAAACTATTACTATAAAATTATTACTAAAAATTAACTGCACATTCAACTCAAAACATTAAAAAAGGAATAAAATATATAAATATAAAAAGTGAAGAGTTATGACCAAAGAAGAAAACAAGTACAGTATTGTCTCATAAATGTATTTTCTTTTTTTTTTTTCTTTTTTTTTTTGAGAAGGGACAGAGAAAGAGAGAGCATGAGGAGGGACGGGGCAGAGGGAGGGGGAGAAAAAGAATCTTAAACAGGGTCCACACCCAGCATGGAGCCTGACATGGGGCTTGATCTCAGGATCCTGAGATCATGACCTGAGCTGAAATCAAGAATCAGATACTTAATCAACAGAGCCACCCAGGCGTCCCTATTTTCTCTTCTTTATGATTTTATTAACATTTTCTTTTCTCTAGACTACTTTATTGTAAGAATACTGTGTATAATACATGTAGCATACAAAATATATATTAGTTGACCATGCTATCAGTAAGGCTTCTGGGTAATAGTAGGCTATCAGTAGTTCAGCTCTGGGGGAGTCTAACATTACATGGGGATTTTCAACTGTGCAAGGGGTTGGTAATCCTAACCCCCTATGTTGTTGAAGGGTCAACTATGGTTTGGAAACAGGAAAATAATAAATAAAAAACTTTTAAAGTTAGTTCTTTTATTTAAAAAGTAAATAGGAATGCCTCTAGAAAAATCTAATCAAGGAGAGAGTTAAAATTGAAAGACAATATTACATATTAAGAGACTGTTCAATAGGTACCAAGAGTCTAACAAGAATATGAGAACACAGAACTTGACCTTGACCTGTACATAAACATATTCCACTATTAAAAATAGCAGAAGTAGCTGCCATCTTGCGTCCCGCGTGTGTGCACCTAATCTCAGCTGGTCCTCCCGAGACCCCCTGAGAGCCAAGCCTATCCCCCGCGCGGTCCCATTTCGGCTCCAACAAGATGAAAGAAACAATCATGAACCAGGAGAAACTCTCCAAACTGCAAGCACAAGTGCGCATTGGTGGGAAAGGAGCTGCCCACCGAAAGAAGAAGGTGGTTCATAGAACGGCTACAGCAGATGATAAAAAACTTCAGTTCTCCTTAAAGAAGTTAGGGGTAAACAATGTCTGTGGTATTGAAGAGGTGAATAGGTTCACAAACCAAGGACCAGTGATCCACTTTAACAACCCCGAAGTTCAGGCGTCGCTGGCCGTGGACGCTTTCACCATTCCAGGCCACGCTGAGACAGAGCAGCTGACAGAAATGCTACCCAGTATCATAAACCAACTGGGTGCAGGCAGTCTGACTAGTTTAAGAAGACTGACTGAAGGGGCGCCTGGGTGGCTCAGTTGGTTGGGAGACTGCCTTCAGCTCAGGTCATGATCCTGGAGTCCCGCATCGGGCTCCCTGCTCAGCAGGGAGTCTGCTTCTCCCTCTGACCCTCCTCCCTCTCATGCTCTCTGCCTCTCATTCTCTCTCTCTCAAATAAATAAATAAAATCTTAAAAAAAAAAAAAAGAAGAAGAAGAAGACTGACTGAAGCTCTGCCCAATCTGTGGATGGAAAAGCACCACTTGCTACCAGAGAGGAGGAGGAGGATGAAGTTCCAGATCTTGAGAATTTTGATGAAGCTTCCGAGAATGAAGCAAACTGAATTGAGTCAACTTCTGAAGAAGCTAAAACTTGAAGAAGTTACTGGGAGCTGCTATTTTAAATTATGACTGCTTTTAAAAATTTTGTTCATGGATCTGATAAAATCTAGATCTCTAATATTTTTAAGCCCAAGCGCCTTGGACACTGCAGCTCTTTTCAGTTTTTGCTTATACACAATTCATTCTTTGCAGCTAATTAAGCTGAAGAAGCCTAGAAATAAAGTTTGAAACAAGGTTAATAAAGTTCTTTGCCTAGGGAAAAAAAAATAGCAGAAGTGTGAGGAGTGTGGAAGTTTTATTTACATAGTTTCCAAATTAATTCTTTGAAGCTAGCATAACCTTGATGATTTTACCAGGCACACAAAAAAATGAAACTTGGATGTAAATCTGTGATGAACATGGAGCCAAAGTCCTAAGTCCAATATGTGACATTTGAATTCAAGAATGTATTAAACAGTCAACACCATGATCAGGTAAGGTTTAATTTCAGGAGGTCAAATGTGAATAAAAACTAAGTTAATATAATTAACTATGCTAAGGGAGAAAAAACAATAGCAACATGTTAATTATCATTGAAACACTAAAAGTGTTCCCAAAATGTAAGAAACAAAACAATTCAGGAGAGGCTACCTATTGCCTAAGATGAGAAAAAAAAAGTATTAATGCATTTTTGCTATAGTTTATAAATCGTAACAAGAGTAACACAGGGTTATTGTTTTAAAATATTAAACTTAAATAAATAATGTAGCCTCCCGCAATCTCATTTCTTAGAGACTAACCACTACTAAAACTTCATGTGTTTTCCTCCAGGGCTTTTTTCTTCTTCAATTTCTTTTAATTATATTAATAAATACCTTGTTGTAAAAACTAAAATATTCTAACAATACATTGAGACTAAAAGTAGAAGTCGTTGGGGCACAGTTGGTTGAGCATCCGACTCTTGATTTTGGCTCAGGTCATGATCTCAGGGTCCTAGGATTGAGCCCCACATCGGGCTCCATGCTGAGCATTGAGCCTGCTTGGGATTCTCGCTCCCTGCCCCTCCCCCAACACTCTAAATAAATAAATAAATAAACAAATATCTTCAAAAAAATAAGTCCTTCTTACTCCCTCCTACCATTACTTGCAAGGGTTACTCTTAACAAGAGTTAGCAATTTGATATGCAAACTTCCAAGTCTTCTGCATGGAATATATATGTATTTGAGATGCAAATATAATCTTAACTAAACATATGGGATCTAATATAATTTATAAATATGTGTGTTTACCCAGCCGGCTACACCTCTGCAGGTATCCCAGCTGTGGAGGAGCTTCCCCTCAAAGATTTACTGCAGGGGACACAAAAGAACACATATAGATCAAAGAAAGAACAACTAAAGGACTCACTCATCCAGTCCCTTCTGGTCTCACCAGATAAGTCACCCTCCTCTCTTATCTCCACTTGTCACTAAGCGATGGAGGGAAATGTGGAACCTATTTTCCCATACTTAAAGAATGAATACTCCTGTTCCCTGGGCTATGCAGGAAGGTGGGAAGAAGCGCTGAATAATTCCTACCACACAGGGCATAGGACATAATATGGGAGAACCACAATTTATTGCTTCCTATTGATTGGATAACTTTTCATTACTACAAATGTTGCTGCAGTCTACAGTTGGCTAACAGATGTTTCCAGAATAGCAGTCCTAAAAGTAGAATTGCAGAGTAACCGAGCAAATACACTTTCATTTGTATGTATTGTTTCATATTTTAATTCAAAAAGCAAACCATACATATGATTTTAAAAGTGCCAAAAGTACAGTGGAGCAGAAGAAAATTGAAAAGCAGCGGTCTCCCTTTAGTACTTCCACTGGCCACCACAAAATTTATATGTATATAAATGTATATATCTACACACACAGACATGACATAAAGAAACAAAATACATGTAGGATAAGAAGCTCAACTATATTTGAGACCAAAACAATGCCAACAAAATAATGGTGAGATATTAATTCTCCACCCACCAGGTTGGCCAATTTTTTTAAATTTTAAATAAAAATCCCCAGTGCTGGTGAGGCTTTGGAGGAAAGGCATTTTTTTTTTTTTAATTTTCTGGCGAGTAATCTGGCACTATTTAACAAATTTAATTTTCTTGTACAAAAAAATTGCACTTCAAAGAATTTATCCTAAGGGGAAAAGTCCTACAAGTGTGTGATGGTTAATTTTATGTGTCAGCTTGACTGGGTGACACGAACACATAGCATACACATGCCCCTGCATCACTCGGGCACCTGCCCCTCTGCCTTCCAGCTGGAGCCAGCCCATCTCAGGCCCCCGCAGAAGGTTAGAGGGTCGGGGAGAGGGAGGTCAGGATACATATTCTTGGACTCTGTCTCTGCCCCGGTACCATGGCTCTGGCCGTGCCTGTTCCCACTACAACTAGCTCCCCTGTTAGGCAACCTCTGTCACAGCTCTTGGCTCCCACCTTCACTGGTCTCTGGTAGCTTTCATTCCCCTTTACCATTTCCTGCCTAGAGGCGTAGTGCTTTTACTAGTTTCAGGGTATCTCACCATCCTTCATGGGTCCCCTTAAGCCTGCCTATACCTTGGTAAATGGTACCTTCCTTAAATTCTATTCCAAATCCCCATGAATATACCTTCTCTTTCTGCAACCCCTAAGAGAGTGGATGAACCCAAGGTTATTGAAAATTGACAAGATATAGTCTTGGTTTGCAAATTGGCTCCTGTACATGGAGAAAGACCAAAGAAAGAAGCAGACCACTCTACATTGGTAGGTGGCGGGTTTAATACTCACGGGAACTTATATTCAAGGCTTGTCTTTGGCAGCTGCAAGATGAGTAGATGTCGGCACCCACCCACCAGAATCTTAAAGTTTACATAGAGGCCTTAACTGGGTTTAGTTACATATGCCATCCCAGATGGTCTCAACAACACCTTACTCTTTCAAGGCTGTGTCTTCGAAACTGACTATTATTGTGGGAACTGTAGGCAGAATGCACATTCCAAGGACAAGAAAGGGGGTGAGGAGCCCCTGATTGCCTGGGATCCAGCTCTTGGGTCAACTGGTGGTCATGTCCTCTCCATGACCTCCTCCGACATATAGGGTCTGCAATCTCCTCTGAGTTGGCTTGATGAGAAATTCTTCTTAATCAGAATGATCCTTGTTGGAGGTGACCTGTCTCCCTAATCGTATCATTTTCAAGTGAACTCAGTGAGTCATTGAACTCTGGCTCTATCTGGATAGCACTCAACTATTGTTCTAATTCTCCCTGATGCCCACTCACTGGAAGCACCAGGAGTCAGACGGGGCTTGCCATTATAACCCAGATCTCAGCTGGGTTTTTCTTACTCCTTGGGACTGAGAAAAGTCTCTGATAATTTAGCCACTGTCAGACTTGTAAGTCTGTAAATATTGAAGAGAAACAGACCAAATTATCATTATTTTCCTGTGAAGCCCAAGATTATCAACTAAAACGAAAACTACGTAGGCTTCCTGGTTCCATAATAGCCATAAATCATATATCATTACTGATTCTTTCCTCTTCCTAATGTCCCAAGACCTATAAAATAATATTAGCAATTTTAGTGAACATTACTTGAATCTCTCCACCAGACTCCATTTTTGTCTCGAACTGCCCAAACTATCCAGGTTCTAGCAGCAATCAAGGCCTCTCTACGATGGCGGTGACCCTGGATGAGGCACTTCGGCAGTTAAGACCATGATGCTGTCAAGGTTAACAACAGCACAAAGGCATCTGAGCTCCTGCGGGGCCAGCAGGGGGCAGCACGCAAATGATCAAGTGAATTGATTGGCGGGAAACGTGAGATGTGCATATGAATGCATGTGTATGAATGTGTGTGTTTAACTTGAGATCCTAATAGGAACACACGTGCTTTTCAAATGCCAATGACACACTTACATAAACTGATCACATATGAGGCTACAAAGACAATCGCAATAAATTTCAAAAGATAGAAATCACATAGGGTGAGTAGTGTTTCACCAAAACAAATTAAAGCTGAAAATTGATAATAGAAAACAGGAAAAAAAAAAAAAAGATTTCTAAGCCCTTGGAAATAAATACTCCTCTTATAAATGACTTGAGTTTTTAAAAATAGCTTCCATTTTATGGCATAATTAAAATGAGTCATTATCCTCAGAAGAAAGCAATGCATATTACTCTTCGTCCAAAGTGGTAAACGGAAGATAATTTTTCACCTTAACACTATTTAAAAATGAGAATGACTTATAAAATGAAACATATACTCAAAGCGCTAGAAAAATACTACTGCTAATATAATAAAGATAATAAACTGATATATATATATATAAAGGTACAAATTAGATACATTACAGAAAATCAGTATAATTGATTTAAAGGGGAAAAAAAATACTTCTTTGAAATGACCAATAATGGGCACCTCCTGGGCAAGTCTGTCTGAAGAAGTTTTTTTTTTTTTTTTTAAGATTTTATTTATTTATTTGACAGAGAGAGACACAGCGAGAGAGGGAACACAAGCAGTGGGAGTGGGAGAGGGAGAAGCAGGCTTCCCACGGGAGCAGGGAGCCAGATGCGGGACTCGATCCCAGGACCCTGGGATCATGACCTGAGCCGAAGGCAGACGCTTAATGACTGAGCCACCCAGGTGCCCCTGGAGACGTTTTTTTAAGAAAAAAGAAAAGAAGGATATGTAGGAAAAGAGAGAAAAAAAATGCAAAATCTAAATGAGGAAAAATATATCACCACAGGTAAAAATAATTTGCTAGGTTCAATATGATGCTATGTACCATTTTGTAACATATAATTTAAAAAAATATAAATGAAGGGGCTTATTGTCTACACCATTCTAGAGCAGTCATTTCCAATCTTTTTCACATTATAGCATATTTGGAAATGATAATGTTAATGTCATAATGCTGTAAAAAAAAAAAAGATTTTATTTGTGCCCAGACACAACAGGTATTACAACTCTGGCCATCCCAGCACCTCTGTATTTATGGTCAGCTGGTTGGAAGCTCTCTTCTAGAAGTCCTGGTCAATGCACCATGCCAAGGTGAGAGTAAGGGGAGACAATAAGGAAGTAAATGTTGAAAAAAGGAAACAAAATGACCAAAATTATCGTGTTTTTCAGAAATTATTATCTAAGTAGGTAGAGAAAAATATGGGGAATACCCCAAGAAAGAACCAGAAGCAGCAGGGTTGGGGTTTATTCAGGGGAACTCTAAATTCAGAATCAATACATGCAAGCAAGAGGAGGAGGCATTAGAGCTAATTATCAAAATGGTTAATGAGGAATTACCAATGGCTGGTCAATCCCTTTTCCTCTGCTTATGCTGAACAGTAGGCCAAAATCTCATTTTCTGTGAAACTAAAGCAGTGAGTGTGGGTAGTGGGAAAAGAGACTCAGGATAGTTTTCCAGTTAGGATGGGAAAACCATGATGGATGGTTGCAGTAACATTCAAAACAAATTTTAAAACCGTTGACATGACTCTGCATGGCAGCATGTTCTGTTCCTCCAAACAAATGAAAGGAAGTTTATCAGACACCACATCCATAGATAAATAAATTGGGATTTTCAATCGCAAGGTGAGATGAAAATCAAGAAACACCAAGCATTGGAGAAAAGCCTTTGCTTTGAAAAAGAGGAACCCAATTTTATAAACAGAAGAGATAATACCTAATAACATCACAAAACAGATGTGAAAAGGTTATTTCAATTAATATAATCATACATGTTTTACAAAATAATGTTTCCACTAAATGAGAAATACTTTAAATTATGACCATTGAAAAAATACTGGAAAACTTATTAGATAAGAAAGAGAATGGTCTGGATATGGAAGTGAGTAATGTCAAGGAAGGCGTGGGTGGGCTAGAAAAGTTATTCTCCCCCAAAAGCAATACAGAGAGACAAGATTTGGGGGAGGGGATGCCTGCCTGGTTCCATCAGCAGAGTGTGCAGCTCTTGATCTTGGGGTTGTGAGTTCAAGCCCTACTTTGGTGCAGAGATTACTTAAATAAACTTAAAAAAGAAAAGATTTGGAAAACATATGAGAAAAGTCGATATATGAAAGATATATCCAGAAACCCAAGGCCTCTTTGAGAGGAATTCCAAGAAAAAGCAAATAAAGACAATGGAGGAGGTGAAACAGTCAAACTTTAAGAAAATCCCATACAGCTGAAGAAACAGAGTCTTCAGATTGCAAAGTCCCACTGAATGGTAAGCATGATGGATGGAGGCTCAAATGCAGATTTCGTGATAAAGTCCAGAGCACCAAGAATAAAGGGGAATGCTACAAATTTTTATTGAGGGAAAATATAATTTCATTTTGAAGAACTAAAATAAAAATTCCACATTTCTCTTCAGCAACCCGTTTCAAGAACGCAACAGAGTAGGGGGCGCCTGGGTGGCTCAGTCGTTGAGCGTCTGCCTTCGGCTCAGGTCATGATCCCAGGGTCCTGGGATCGAGCCCCGCATCGGGCTCCCTGCTCCGCGGGAAGCCTGCTTCTCCCTCTCCCACTCCCCCTGCTTGTGTTCCCTCTCTCACTGTGTCTCTCTCTGTCAAATAAATAAATAAAATCTTAAAAAAAAAAAGAACGCAACAGAGTAGTATGCTCAAAAATCTGAGGAAAGCTCATTTTGAACCTAAAATCCTACATCCAAATAGCACATAGTGGAGATACAAAATAGAGCATTTTCAAACATGAAAGAACTCAGAAAGTTTATTGTTCTCAGAATCTTCCTGAAAGGACTTCTCCAAGATATAATCCAGGTATACCTGGCTAAAGGAAGATCTCTCTCTCCTTCCCTCCCTCCCCCCACCTCTCTTTCACACACACACCAAAGTGATAAATAAGAAACAAGTAAACCATATAATTAAACCCAAGTAATCCATTGCTGCAAACAGTCTCAACATGACAGATAATACAGGGTGAGAGAGTGGGTTTGGGGAGGAAGGAAATAAGAGCGTATTAAGGTTTTAATCTTATTGAAGGAGAAGGATATGGTAGATAGAGATATTGGTGAATGATATGTCAATCTAAGACATAAATTGAAAATTTTAAGAATTTAACTCATTCAAAAATTTAACAGTTTACATTGGGATGCAAATTAGTACAACCACTTTGGAATACAGTTTACCATTATCTAGAAAAGTTGAAAATATGAATAATCTAACTGTATGCTTTCAACAATCACCTTATTTGTTCTGTGTCTATTTTAATCCAGTTGTACTTTTTTTTTCTTAATTCTGGAGATCATCATTAAGAACAGACACTTTTCCCCCTAGAAATATCACTTTATTTCATGAGACAGCATTTCAGAAGTTCTCTTCAGCTCCATTCCAGCCCCTTACTCCTCTTCACCAACTCTTCAATTACAGTCATGCCAATATTATCCTAACCTCCCCCCCATCTGTCGTCCCTGTCCCTTCTGCCAGCACCCCACTCACTAGGACAGCCTCATTAGTCAGCTGACTGGAATCTCTGTGTCCACCCTGGTGCCCTTTTAACTCACTCTCTACTCCGCAACTACCCAAAGACATTTTCAAAACGCAATCTCTTCATGCCTGCCCTTGGCTTAAAATTTTTCAGTGTCATTAGGGTATACAAGAGACTTCAATTTTAGTTGAGGTCATATTATTCTAAAGCATCCTCTAATGATAATGCTTCACTTAATTTGGTAGTGGTTCCATGAAGAGCTTTACATTCTTCTCTGTACTCCATACATGAAATATTTCTCACAGAAGAAAAACAGCCAAAGAAATCTCAAACCAAACCAAACTCAGAATCAAAACAAAGCAGCAGAACTTTTTCAGTAGCTTCTTTAACACAGCATTAGGGTCCTACAAGTCTGACTCCTGTTACCTCTCTAGTCATGAATCACAAACTCGACTTCTTTGGGTTCTTTTCTTGGGATTTGCTTCTTTTTTTCTTTTTAAGATTTTATTTATTCATTTGAGACACAGAGATAGAGAGAGAGAGAGAGAACATGAGCAGGGGGAGAGTCAGAGGGAGAGGGAGAAGCAGGCTCCCTGCTGAGCCAGGAGCCCGATGCGGGGCTCGAACCCAGGACCCCGGGATCATGACCTGAGCCAAAGGTGGACGATCAACCATCTGAGCCACCCAGGTGCCCCTTGGGATTTGCTTCTTGCTGCTGCAGAGCCTTTGTTGTTTCTGCTCACAACACTCTTTCTACTCCTGCCCTCTACAAATTTTCTTGTGATTTCCTGCTTAAACTTCAGATATTAATGCAAATATCGCTTTCTTAGAGATGTCTTTCTTGACCTCTTCAGACAAGGAGAAATGTGCTCTGTGTGTGTGTGTGTGTGTGTGTGTGGTCATTGGTTTGCATTTATGTATTCCTTCAAGCACATCTTGATTTGTAACGATATGCTAATTTGTGTGATTATTTGATTTACATCTTTCGTGATTTACCACGAGCTCCATATGGGCAGGAACACTGTCTATTTTGGCTCCATATTTTAGAGTCTGGCACGGAGGGACGCCTGAGTACATAGTAGTTGAGTGAAGAAGTAAATGGGACCTGATGAGTATAGGTGGTGGTCAAAAACTTGAAACTTGGGATTAGAGGGAAAGATACTCTATTTCCACTTTTGCCCCTTAGCCTTGGACAACGTATGTAAGCTCTCCACAGCTAGGTGTCTTCCTTTGTAAAATGAGGGTCACAGTAGGGCCCAAGCAACAGGATTGTTAAAAGCATTAACTGAGAGAGCTCAAAAGCACTCAGCACACACCCAGCTCCTAGCAGGCCCTCCAAAGTGTGATTTATTATATTTTCTTTTTTTTTTTTTATTTTATTTATTTATTTGTGAGAGAGAATGAGATAGAGAGAGCATGAGAGGGGGGAGGGTCAGAGGGAGAAGCAGACTCCCCACCGAGCAGGGAGCCCGATGCGGGACTCGATCCAGGGACTCCAGGATCATGACCTGAGCCGAAGGCAGTCACTTAACCAACTGAGCCACCCAGGCGCCCTATTATATTTTCATACTTCTTTATTTTTCCTCTTCTATTGTTGCAAAATCTTCATGTCGAAATGTTCTCCTTGTCTGCTCATACTCTTTTCAATGTGATTTGCTGATCTTTCAAGTGCTCCTGAAACCTCCATTTCAGGCCATCTATAAAGCATTTGACCGACACACAGGGAGAGGAGATGAACGCACTAGCAGAGCTGGGGTGCAGCACAGACTCCTTCAGGGGGCTCACAGGATGTGTCACTCTCTGCTCCTTTTTTTTTCCACTTGTGTTGCATTCTCAGTGTTTGTTTATTTTTTTTTCCAGGGAAAATAGAGCTGTGTTTTGCTTATAGATTTGTTTTGTTTTTACCTTAGATTCGTGTGCTTATGTTAAACAAGTCTTAAAGCCCAGAAGAGTTAACTAGGGAAAACTATTGCTTTCTCTTCGGAGTTGAGATTGGCCAAGGTGTCAGAAATTCACAATTGACTGAGACTATCTGAAGTTTGGCCAACTTCTCCAGGACCAACAAGCATTTTTACTCTTACTTGTCAGTGGTAGCAGAAGGGGCTCAGTGAAGGGGAACATTTGGATTTAAGTAGACTTTAATTACATTGCACATCCCTAATCTACACTGGTGTTCTAACTCTGGGAAGAGGCTTCAAAGTGTGGCTTCATTAGAAATGCAGGAGTCGGGCGCCTGGGTGGCTCAGTTGGTTAAGCGACTGCCTTCGGCTCAGGTCATGATCCTGGAGTCCCGGGATCGAGTCCCGCATCGGGCTCCCTGCTCGGCAGGGAGTCTGCTTCTCCCTCTCCCACTCCCCGTTTGTGTTCCCTCTCTCGCTGTGTCTTTCTCTGTCAAATAAATAAATAAAATCTTTAAAAAAAAAAATAGAAATGCAGGAGTCATTTTAACCTAATTGCTCTCTCATCACAGCTTAAAACTGACACCTAAACCTTTAAGAATAAACTCATAGTCCCTGGTTCCTGACACTGCTCACCCTTGGTAAGTGTTCTCAGAGGACCTGAACGCTATTACTAATTTCAGTAAATGTTTTCATGATTTCACTGTGGAGTTAATGTTTAACAAGTTCCACAGGAACCAATTTCCTGCTTGAGGAAACTTCCTTACCAAGTTCCCTAATTATTCCCAGACAGCCATCACCCTGTGGAATCCAGCCAGCCCAGGGAGGTTGTTAATAGGCCACACATGGCAGCTACAGTTTAGTTACCAAGGAAACAGATCAACTCTTCTTCGGAGAGCCATGTTTGACACCGGGAGACCAGGGAGTTGTAAGCATGTGTATTTCTTTTTTCTTTTTTTTTTTTTTTTAAGATTTTATTTATTCATTCAACAGAGACAGAGATAGCGAGAGCAGGAACACAAACAGCGGGAGTGGGAGAGGGAGAAGCAGGCTTCCCGCCGAGCAGGGAGCCTGATGTGGGGCTTGATCCCAGGACCCTGGGATCGTGACCTGAGCCGAAGGCAGACCCCCAACAAATGAGCCACCCAGGCGCCCCAGCATGTGTATTTCTGCTGCCTCTTGTTTTCTTTTAGCCCAAGGAGGATGCGAAGTAAATCAGGGCATACATCCTCCTCTGAAATCACTGAGAAATTGTCTACAGTGAATTCTCTGGACCACCATTCTCAAACTTTGTAGTCTCAGGACCTCTTTATACTCTGACAATTTGTAGAGAACCTCAAAGAGCTTTTATTTCTACAGATTATAGTAATTGATATTTACTATATTAGAAATCAAAACTAAGACATTTTAAAAATATTTACTTATTAACTCCTTTAAAAATAACAATAGTGACCCATGACACATGGACAGAAATAACATATTTTGATGGAAAATAATTGTATTTTCAAAAAACATTTAGAAGAGGGGCATTGTTTTGCAATTTTGTAAATCTCTTTAATGTCTGGCTTAATAGGACATAGCTGAATTCCCATTCGTTCTGCATGCAATCTGTTGTGATATAATGCATCATGTAGCTTCTGGCAAACTCCACTGTACATTTCTGAGAGAATGAGAGATAAAAGGCAAATCATATCTTAAAAGTAACTTTGACCTCACAGAACCCCTAAAAGGGTCTCAGTGTCTGTCAGGGGTCCCCAAACCAAGTTTGAGAACCACTACTCTAAACAAAACTGCAGTAAAAGATGGTCACTGAATAGCTTTTATTTCTAAATGAAACATAAAGAAATAGACCAAGAAAAAAAGGTTGCGGTTATTAAGATGGAAGTGTCTGTGTCCTACTCTTGATATTTCCACTGCTTTTGACCATGGCAACCTATAAGGAGTTCTGGCCTGCTGCTGGGGATATTGTTATGAGGACATCAGGGATGGCCGGCTCCTGAGAAATAGCCCATCTAGAAGCCCTAACATGGAAACCAAGTTTGCTATGTTTTTATTTTGAAACATGGACTTGATATTCTGTAAATTGCCAAATGTCACAAGTCTACAAAGTTTATTAGCAAAGGCTAAAATGTTAGCAAAATAAAAGGAGGTCATACTTGGAAACAGTAACAACAGAGATAGAAAGAAGTTTCATGCGCAATGGATGCCTGCTCCCCCCCTCTTAAGGTCTGGTGGAAAAGTTGAAAATTAGGGGAGATGTGAACTTTCTAAAAAGAATTGCCTTTGTCTAGCCCCCAAAGCAATTGTTTCTTATGCTCAAATTGCTCATGTGGGGTATCAGGAGAGTTGCACAAGGACACGTGGTGATCCCAGGTCTTGTCTCTCCTGCAAGAACAGTCCGTATTTGATCTGAACAATTGTGCCCACAATTTCTGCTGGTGACCTACTCTGGGACTACAGTGCTAGCCAATGTGGCCACCTGTAGGAGGGGGCTCCAGCCTGGGATATACACTGGCACAGCAGCTCAGGGCATGGCCATTGGAGAAATGCTTGGCGCACGTAAGCCCAACTTGAGAGTGTTTGCAGTTCCTTTGCTTCCATCATGTAAGATGCAGTAAAGCAGCCTATGGGCCAAAAGCTTGAACTCTGACGTCCAAGAAACATGTGTTCTAATCCCACACAGCCACAAAATTATCTTGAATCCTTAAGCAAATTATTTAGTATCTCTCAGCTCCTCTGTTAGATGGTATTGTTGTGAAGAATAAAATGAGCTCAACCATGTAAGGGGCTTAGCCAGATATATAGTAAATGTCCAATAAATTCTAGCTATTTTTAAAATGCAAGTTTGATTTTGTTTCTCCCCTATGGAACTTCCTTTAGTGACTCTCCCATACCTTTCAACACTGAGTTCAAACTCCTTTGTTTAGTTCATAAAGTCATTCATAGTCTGAATTTATTTTCTGTCGTTCTTCAAGTATTCTCTGCAGCTGTCACACCATTCCACTCAAGATCTTAAAATTCATCATCCTTTTCAGACCAGCTTTTCTCTAGATGTAGAGTCTTCTTTCTTGTTTTTGCCATATCGCTAACTCTTAGCAGTCTTTACAACTATGACCACAGTCATCTCCTCCAGGAAGCCTTCCTGGATTCCTAGTCTTAAGAGTCTTACCCAGTGAGGTCTCACAGCACAAGTGTTAACCACAGTTCTAACACTCACCACACAGTGTTGCTAAGAGTTCATTTATTTGCTTCAGTCACTCCAAGTAATCTCCTAGAAGTTTTGCCTAACATCCCACAAGGCAACTGGCACATGTTAGGTATCCAATGAATTGTCTTGAATTTATGAATGGATATTCAAATGAAATTGCTGACATAACCCACTATTGTGAATGTATAATATGTGGGATGTGAGATAATGCTTATGGTGATGGTGATGATATGATGGTGACTCTGGTGGAGATGGTGGTGGTGAAGTGATGGTGAAGGTCATGGTGGTGGTGACAAAAGAAAGGAGATGGGAAAAGGGGAAGAACAAAGATGTCCCTCAGCCTTCCTGCTCCTAAGCCTGACAAAGAGATACATCTACACCTATTAATGACATGAAACTTGCCACTGCATTTGTCATTTGCTCAAATTCTTTGGTCCCAGGGCTGATGTGATTGCTTCTATTACTTTCTGTGAGTTCACCAGAGATGGTATTGGTGAACCAAGAACAAGCTTAGCTCCCTGAGCTTTCCGCAATGAGATTAAAGCAATTATATGCTTGAGCCACTAGATGGCAGTGAGGATTTAGTCCATCTTTTGGCATAGTTCACTAAACCCCTCCTGGAGCTTTCATTCATTTAGGGCTTAGAGGCACCATCCTGAAGCTTCTTTCCAGATCCACTTCCTTTATTCCTGATACACTTGCCCCAGCCTCCTAATATTAGCTCTTTAGTCCATGGAGTCCCTACAACTTCACAGCTGGGTCTTCCTCCCTCTGTGATCCATGCAACACTTTGTCCATTTGTATCTCTCTCTTCCTCAGGTAGAAACATCTTAGCACCAGGCCTGAGCCACACTGATTCAGCACCTCTCCTTCTCTTTTGGATTCTTTCCATGGAACTTCAGACATTCTGGAGTCTCTCCATCTTAAGAAGACCGTCCCTGGATCATGCATCCCTCTCTAGGTATTGCCCTGAGTCCTGTTCCCCTAATTCAGAACCTTCATTCTGAGCCGGACCTATATATCCCAGCAATCTACTTGACTGTGATTTCACACAGACATCCCAACCTTTACTCATCCAAAATTGGATTTCTCCCCCCAAATTCTTCCTTTCCAGTGTTTCCCATCTCAACAAATGGAAACCCCATCCACTCTCTGTTCCAACCAGAAATATGGGTTAATTCTTCACTTCTCTCTCCTACCTTCCCCCCAACCATACAATCTATTACGAAGTCCTGTCAATTTGATTTCTTAAGCATGGGTAGAATCATCCACACAGCTCACCTTCACTGCTACCACCCCAGCCCAAGCACATTGCTCTCACTTGGGCTGTAGCAATTGTCGTCTCCTGCCTATTTCCACTCTTGACTGCTTTCCATCAAATAATAAGCCAGAAAGACATTTTAAAACTACAAATGTGTCCATGTTACTGCTTTGCTTAACTCACTGGCCACCTATCATTGGCAGGTGAGTTTAGAGTTCTTGTACCAACAAGATTTTACTTGGTCTGGCTTCTGCCTCCCTCTTCATCTTACTATCTCATTCCTCCCTCGCTTACAGTCTCCTCCCTTTACTGGAATGACATTAAGTTCCTTCCCATCCAGACCATCACATACATCCTTCTTTCCACATGGATGACTCCACTCCCCACCCCCTCACACTGGAGTTGAGCCTGGATAACTCCTATCTGTCTATGAGGCTCAGTTTCAATGTCACTTTCTCAGGGAGGTTCCTGAGAAAGTCCTTCCCAATGGCAATGCTCTCCCCCGCACCCCCTCCACATCAGATAAGGTCTTCCTGTGATGATTCCAGGATATCTTGTGCTATTCCTATTTAACAGTTATCACAACTGTAATTGTGTTTTTAGTGTGTGGTTATTTGTTTAATAGCTATCTCTCTCATTAGACTATCTTGCTAAACTTTGTGCTCTTAGGACCTAGCACAGTTTCTGATACATAGAAGTCATTCAACAAATATTGTTAAATAAATAAATGATCTTCAAAAACAATCCCATGCTACTCTCTATTACACACTGGGTGAATATATTCTTTTTTTAAAAAAAAATGTTTATTTGACAGAGAGAGAGCACAAGCAAGGGGAGCAGCAGGCAGAGGGAGAGGGAGAAGCAGGCTCCCCACTGAGCAGGGAGCCCAATGTGGGGCTCAATCCCAGGACCCTGGGATCATGACCTGAGCCGAAGGCAGATGCTTAACAATTGAGCCACCCAGGCACCCTAGGTGAATATACTCTAAGATAACCTGACGAAAGCTAGATATGATCTATAACTTCTATAGGTCCCAGAATAGAGCCAGTGTGATCCTTTCAGTAAAGAACTGCTCTTTTCAACTCATACGTGGAACAGATTTTCACTCAAAAAAAAAAAAAGCCCATCGCTTTATTGTTTTCTTAGAGCTCAATCCAGTCAGTGGGGTAGAGTGGGCCTTCAAAGCCAATCTGAATTACATTTTTAAAAAGTAATTTGGGGCATACACAGGTGGCGCAGTCGGTTAAGCAGCCAACTCTTGATTTCAGCTCAGGTCATGATGTCAGGATCCTGGGATGGAGCCCTACATTGGTCTCTGTACTCAGTGGGGAGCCTGCTTCAGGATTCTCTCTGTCCCTCTGTTCCCCCCACACCATGCTCTCTCACTGTCTCTAAAATAAATAAATCTTTTTTGAAAAGTAATTTGGTGATATTTATAAAAGTTTGCAAACTCACCATTGCTTTGACCCATTAAACCCATGTTGTGAAACCTCCTCTATAGAAATGAAAGCCCCATTATTTATATGTGTATAAAACTAGTTTATTTAGCATACTGCAAGGGGCAAAACCTAACATAAACACCTGTGTGGCCACCAATCAACATAAAGACTCTTTTATACCCAATATTAACGAACATTATACATTTCTGAAAAAAAGAATAAAACATTAATATATGAAGATACCTCTAATGTATTAACAAATATGTAGAAATCAAGAGGTTAAGCATACTCATACAAAGAAATGCAAATGGTTGCCACCATTTATTAAACAGTTCAAACAGTGACCAAATATCACACGGCTTCTCAGCACAATCAAAATGAGTGTGAATCCACTATTCTCCGCCACAATTTCATCAAAGCTTTTTTCATCTCACTGTTTCTCAAGCTGTAGATCAGTGGATTCAGCAGAGGTGTAAGTGATGTGTAAGTCAGTGACATGACTTTCTTAGTTCCTGGGGAGTAGCCAGATTTGGGTTGTAAATAGGTCATATCGGCCGTGCCATAGAAGAGGGTCACAGACGTGAGATGGGAGGCACAGGTGGAAAAGGCCTTTTGCCTCCCAGTGGCTGATGGCATCTTCAGGATGGCAAAGAGAATCCGAATGTAAGACAAGAGAATCAACACAAAAGGAACCATGATAATCAAAATGGTGCCAGTGAATGCATAGATTTCAAACAGAAAGGTATCTGCACATGCGAGTTCTAGCACTGGGGGAGTCTCACAGAAGAAATGATTGATTTCATTGGGGCCACAAAAGGGAAAACTGAAAACCCATGTGGTCTGCACAGTAGCCACCAGGACCCCTGAGGCCCAGGAGAACATTACTAATTTCATGAAAACACTTTTGTTCATAATCATTGGGTAGCTCAGAGGATGACAGATTGCAGCAAATCGGTCATAAGCCATCGCCCCCAGGAGAAAGCATTCAGTGCCACCAAAAAGAAGAAGGAAATACATCTGTGCAAAACAGCCTGCAAAAGTAATTGACATTTTCTCAGTGGAGAGGACCACCAGCATTTCAGGCATAATGACTGCACTGAAACTCACGTCCACCACAGACAAGTTCTGGAGGAAGAGGTACATGGGAACGTGGAGGCTCTGTTCCAAGGAGATGCTGACTATAATGATGGCATTTCCCAACAGAGTCACCAGATAGACAACCAAGAAAACCCCAAAGAGCTGCTCTTGGAGTTCTGGAAAGTTAGAAAAGCCCAGGAGGATGAATTCAACCACAGAGCTTTGATTTTGCCTTTTCATTTCGTGGTGGAGAGTATTTTGTTTTTAGGGACATTGTATACAAATTATGAAGTCACAGTCCAGTAGCTGAGAGTTCGAGTCAGAAATTCTTGGCAGAAGATATCATAATGAGTTCATTTTGACAAATCTTCAGGTTGGCAAATCTTGAGAATTACCAATATATTGTAAGAGTGAATCTTTCAAATACAAATGAAATGAGGAATTTTGGCTCAGAAATCTTGCTTTCGAGGTATGAAATAGCAGGTGTTCTCTGGCAACATTTTTGCTAGGTTGAAAATAAATCCTATTTTTAAAACATAGAATCCGTTGTCCATCACATTGATGTATGCATCTCTGTTCTTTTTTTTTTTTAATTTTTTTAAAAGATTTTATTTATTTATTTGAGAGAGAGAGATGAGAGACAGAGAGCACGAGAGGGAAGAGGGCAGAGGGGGAAGCAGACCCCCTGCTGAGCAGGGAGCCTGATGTGGGACTCGATCCCGGGACTCCAGGATCATGACCTGAGCCGAAGGCAGTCGCTTAACCAACTGAGCCACCCAGGCGCCCTCTCTGTTCTTTTTAATTGTATTTCATATGTGATTTTCCAATAAAGATTTTGAAATAAAAAGCAAAAAAAGGCAAAAATCTATAACTATTAATTAAAAATTAAAACAAATTTTGATGAATATGTATTATAAATGCCAAAGTTCAAAATGCATTTATATTTCTTTGTTTAAAATGAGATACATGAATAATATACCCAAACAAATAGAGAAACACTCAAAAGGGGTTGAATTTTAAATGCATTTATTTCAGATGAACATAAGTAAATTGTTCCAAGCGTGTCGACTTTTGGTTAGAATGGGTCTGACTAATTATACTGAAATTTTCCTGAATGGAAAACTTTAGAGGTCAGTTCTCCATCGCCCATCCTTGTGACCATAAAATGGATTTTGGGCTATACAAAATTCCATTTATGGCTATTCTGATCCTGTGATTTAAACTCTCTCTCTCTCTCTGGCTCTCTCTCTCTCTCTCCCTCCCCCCCCCCCACCACACACGCATTATTAGCAAGTTCATTTAACTAGTAATAACTCAATAAGCACTGATTGTGCACCTACCATGTGGAGCCTGTGTACCCTCAAAGATACATTTGTGACATAAGTTTGACAGCGCAGCATAAAAGAGCAACCCCTCCCCCCTACTCCAGCACCCTGTGACTCCCATCTCCCTGGTTTATATTTTGTCATAATACTTGTCACCAACTGAAATCACACATATTTATTTGGATTTTATGCTTATTATCTAACTCCCCCTTCTGGAATGTAAGCTCCAGGAGGACAGGAACTTTGTTCTGTTCTTGCTGTGTTCTTGGTGCCTGGAACAGATAATAACTGATATAACAGATGCTAAACCAATATTTGTTGAATAGATGGAAGAATAAATATTAAAATTTGGAAGCCTGGTCTCTGACCTTAAGGAATCTAGTGTCTGAAGGAAAAATAAATCAAGGGAATAGAGAGCCCCAGAATTAATCCATGGCTTTGTAGATGTTTGCAGCCCCTATAGGATTGGAAATACCGCTGGATTAGAGTGTTGGGCCACAATCCTGACTCTGCTACTACCTCCAAGATGAGTTTCTGACTCTTCCTGTACTCAGGTTCCCCTGTGTGGTTGGGAGCAGGGCATTCCTTCTGGACCTGACATGGGTGTTTCTCTGATTTGTTCACAGAAAACTGCAGGCTTCCGCTCCATTCAGATGAGGGTGAGGCTGAAGGGAAGGTAGAAAAGTGGTGGGTGGGCACATAGGAGGCACACATGCCGTCTGAATCCTTTGGGGCTGCCAGTCCCAAGCACAGCTGACCATCTTCCTCCCAGTCTAGCTGCTCTTCTGAGCCCTTCTCTAGGCAGAGCACCTCGCTTCTCCCCCTTCTCCTCCCCAGTCACCCAGACCAACTCTCCTCTGGCCCCAGCATCCTAGTCACTGTCAGGTCCACAGGTCTTTAAAATCTGGAGTCATGGCCTCTTTTCTTCCTCCTTTTCCTCCCCACCCCATCCTCATCATTCAGTGGTCTCATAACTGGCTTCTCCGTGTTTTGTGACTTCTCTTCCAATCTGTCCCTCACACCTCTGCCAAAATAATATCATCCTCCCTCCCAGAACTTTCAGGGTCTCCTCTTATTGGTAAAATAAAATGCCATCTTCTCAGGTTGGCATTTAAGGGAAAGTAATGGGAACAAGTGCTTTAGAAATTTTAAAAGGGAAAAATTACTTCTGAATGGAGAGGGGAAGTAAACAACCATAATCACAGGATGTCATGTGTGGAAGGGCCAGGAAGCAGAAGGAGGAAGGCAGAAAGAGGCAATCTGACCTGTTCAAATCAAAGGTGCTTGATGACATCTTAGTACTAGAATGGGGGTCTCCTGGCCTTTGGAGGGTGTTTTGAAAACTGGCAGAATTTCCTGTGGGACATGAAGAAGCCAGACAGACAAAAGGACAAGCAAGCTAAGGATATGTATTGTTGTCTTGAGCTCAGATTATTAGGACATTAACAGATAGTAAAAGGCAAGTTGATTTACAGAGTTTAACCATGGTGATAAAGCAAATGTCTGTATTAACTTTAATAATTGCATTTTGGATATCAAAAACATCTAAAATGAGTAAGGTGGGCTCTGCTGAAAAAAAAATTAAGTACCATTTGTAGTAGATAAAAATATATATTAAGTTTCAAATATACAAAACCAATAAGTTTTAAAAATATGAAACTTTATCTTATCAAAAATAGATGAACTTCAGGGGGCTGATAAAGTTTTGGAACACATCTAAATCACTGCCTTCATGAATGATTAAAAAAAAAAAGGGAAAGAAAAGAAAAGAAAGAAAGAAAGATGGAGGTGCCTGTGTGGCTCAGTTGGTTAAGCATCTGCCTTCAGTGCTGGTCATGATCCCAGAGTCCTGGGATGGAGCCCAGCATTGGGCTCCCTGCTCAGCCAGGAGCCTGCTTCTCCCCCTGTCCCTCACTACACTTGTGCTCTCTCACTCTCACTCTCACTCTCTCAAATAAATAAATAAAATCTTTAAAAAAGAAAAAGGAAAGAAAGAAAGAGAGAGAGAGAAGAGAGAACAACTGAACCTGAATGCTCCATCTTTTCCCTTTTGCATGAGTTACTTTAATGCTGACCTGATTCAATGACATGTCCTTCCAGCTCTACTGTTAACTTTCTGTATGACCTTGGACAAATCATTTCTTCCTCTGCATTTCATCTTTGTGCATGATTGGCCTTATTTCTGACCACCTCCCACCCCAGCTACAAAGCTCTATGAATTGATGATTAGTCCAAGCAAACTACTTAAAGCTCTAATTATTGTCCAAAGCTTTATGTGACTGTAAAAGGCAGAGTACTTGACATTCTCACCTGAGCACTGATAAGCATCTTCAATTATCAGTGAGAAGGACTATAAATGGAAAACCTGCTAACAGGTACATAAGCAGAATCTTCAGGTCCTTACTACCTTCGGTTCCCCACCTCTGACTTCCATCCCATTTAATCAGCTGTTTCACCTCTTTAGTTAAAAAAAAAAAAACCTCTCCCATAAATACAACTCAGGGATTCAATGTGCTGATTTTATACCATTATATGGCATTGAATGTTTGCCCTTGGAGAATTTTTCTCTGGAGAAATTACACTCAAAATTATATAGATTTTCCCCTATGGACATAAGAAAACTCAACTGCACAAACTTGAAACAACACTCTTTCAGGTTTCTATAGGGATAAATATCTCTTCACTCAAGAGACTCAATTCCACCATGACAACTCCCCCTGCCCCCATTAAGGAATGAAAACAGAGGCTGAGTGAATGTTAGTAAACAGAGGAAGAAGAGGAAGGGATGGGGGCATGAGCAAAAGAAGGTTTACCTAGACTGATTGCATGGGATGGACAGTTTCTGCAGTGATAGGAAACATGTTAAGACAAGCAGGTTGAAGTTACTTTGGGAAAGCCTAGATGTCATTACCAAATTTTTAAATATTTTCCAGTAGAAATATGGAAACACTGAAAATTTGGTGGTGGTGGCGGGGCATTAGTCATTCGGGTGATTTTATAGTTGGTGCTTTTTAACTTGAAGAGAAAACATCTGGACTAGCTGTATGACTGAGCAAATATGTAACTTCTCTGGCTCTATTACTTTTCTGCTAAAATAATATTATTAATCTCACAAGGTATGTGTAAGAACCAAGGGACTCATAGTTTAGCCTATACTGACTTGAGCAATCAATGAGACCATTGGCTCAGTCCCAGCAGAATGTAGGGATGAATGAATCTGCAGGCTTGGCTTTATCCCAAACCCAGATGAATTGAACAGGATCTGGGTTCCCTTTCCTATTTTTCAACTCTGCTTTCCTAGAGTAGGTTCCATTCTCAAGAAAGCTCTCCCCTCCTAGAGACAATAAGGCTGCCAACACTTAGAGATACATCCTCTCTAATCTGTGTCCAGTGGGAAACATACCAGTTATTCCATGGGGAAAAGGTGTTTATTCACAAAAATCTATTCAAGGACACCTCCATATCATTTTCTGTGGTAGAATTACATGAGAAACCATGAACCAGACAATGTGACTGATAAGGATGGAAAATGCTGCCAAATATGCACTTTATGGTACCTACTCTGTAACTGAGGATAGCATCTACCCCAACTGTGCATACCTGAAAAAATTTAATGAAAAAATTCCCTGAGAGAAATAAACGTATTGTTAGCAAAGGAAGGAGACTAATGAGTGATGATGAGTCAACACTCGAATGCCCCTATATATGTATGAAAAGGCACATTGTCTACTTTTAATTATTGCATGAATATAAAGAAATCCAAACAAATTTCATTAGTTTAGTTTAGTTTTGTTTTGTTTTTGCAAGACAGACTGAAAGGAAGTATAAATAGGATGGAATGGGTGAGTAGAACAATAAATATTGAGGAAGGTACATTGATTGTCCTGAAAGACACGGATGTAGTGGGTAAAGAAGACAGGATTTCAAATCTTGGTGAAGGAATGACGGAGAATAAATAGAAACAGGGCAAGGGAAGTCTGTAAATGAATCACTTCAAGGACTTTACACACTTTTGGGTCTGGTTCTCAAGTCCAGGAGTGAGGGGGAAAATTTATAAAAGAAGTCAAGAGGTGAATAGTTACACATCCTACTAACGAAGGCACCTTCTTGAAATTGACCATCCTTCCACTCAGGCTGAGTCTGACTGTAAAGAGCATTGCTAAGAGCACAATATGGATGTTGTGAAACATAGAGATTATCATCTTCCTGAGAAGCATATTTTGTTTTGTTTTGTTTTGTGTGGGGTTTTTTTTTGTGGGGGGGGTTGTGGTGTTTTGGGGGGTTGGTTGTTTCATTCTGTTTTGTTTTGTTTTGTTTGGGTGAGAAGGGAGTTACATTTCTGCCAATGTTCTGAAAAGGAAAGAGGAAATTCTAACTTGTCTGAGAGAAATCATAGTTAGTGACAACCATGACAAAAATGGATTTGCACACCAATCCAATCTCAAAATTGCCACAGATTACTAACATAAATTCAGTCTTTTCCTGGCAAATGTTCTCCACATATTTCCAAGAATACTCACATTTTTAACCTGCTTAGGAGCCTCACCAGTTTGCAGGTTATACAAAAGGCCACTTTCATTTTGAGAGTCCAGAGAAGGGGAGGAGAGATGGGAAAAATGTCAGGACTAATTGGAGCTGTAGCAGCTGATATGTTATTCCATGTGGCTCTTGGTTGCTGCCTGCTCCCCCACCACCCTCCTCTACTTAGGATTGCCAGATTGAGCAAATAAAAATATAGAATGCTCAGTTATATTTGAATTTCAGATAAACAAGTAATCTTTTAGTATAAGTGTGTCCCGTGCAAAAAAAAAAAATCTATATTTATCGTTTATCTGAAATTCAAATGTAACTGGACATCTTGTATTTTGTCTCACAACCTTCTTCCACCTGCCATCTCAAACCCCACTCTTTCAGAGCGGGTCCCCATGGCTGTTACCTAGGGACAGAGCTCCTCCCTTTGACCACAGCATTCTCTTTCCCGTGGTTTGTACCCCCAACCCCCAGAGGGAGGCTAAGTCAGCACCAGGTAAACCCAGCATGTCTCTGCCCCTGGGTCACTGCTCCCTTTGACCACCAAGCCCTGGAGCCCAGTTGGACCCATTCTTTCAGACTTCTACACACAGGGGTCTCATGGCCTCATCTTTTTACCCAGCCCCCTCAGGGAGCCCCAGACCATCAGACACACTTGTATTTGTGTAATGTCTGTGTGACATATTATTCTGCTCAGGATCCTTTCCTTTTGGGGAGCCACTCTCCCATTCCATGCATTTCAAGAGGTGTTGAGCCTTTCTTACTTAGTCCTGGGGGTGTGACCTGGGCCATCAGACTTAGGCCTGTCTAATCAGAGAAGTTCTTCTTTCAGACCACAGTTGTTGTTCAAAGCTTGACACATACCCAGGGTCAGGTCAGAAGCTTCTCCCAACTTCTCTGCTAGACCTATAGGTAAAGACGATTCTGTTCCTTTCAGGTTGTTGACTGCAAGGGTGGTTGAAGTTGACACCCCTTATGGACATCCTCTTTAATACATAAGAGTCACTCTCTGAAATAAGAAGAAAGGGCAACTATAAAAAGAGCAACAGAAGGGAGAGAGAGTGAAAGCCTTGATGTCACTGTTAAAAAGAGCCAAACATAGCTGAAACTAGAAATCAGTTATCTTTAAAAAATAAATACAGTGGGTCATTTAATTTTTGCTTCAGCTAGTTTGAACTGAATGTAAACCCTAAGCAAAATAACATGTCTAAACCTCAAATGGATGTTAGATCCACATTTTTTTTTTTTTAAACAGGCCTCCTTGGTTGTGGTGGATGATCCTTTTAATGTATTGTTGGATCCCATTAGCTAGGATTTTGTTGAGAATTTTGGAATCCATATTCATCAGGGATTTTGGTCTGAAATTCTCCTCCCCCCCCCTTTCTTTTTTTAATTTTATCGATTTCTTTGAGAGAGAGCACAAGAGGGGGGAGGGTCAAAGGGAGAAGCAGATTCCGCACTGAGCAAGGAGCCCAATGCAGGACTCCATCCCAGGACTACAGGATCATGACCTGAGCTGAAGGCAGTTGCTTAACCAACTGAGCCACCCAGGCGCTCTGAAATTCTCCTTTTTGATGGGGTCTTTGCCTAGTTTGGGGATCAAGGTAATGCTGGCCTCATAGAATGAGTCTGGAAGCTTTCCTTCTGTTCCTATTTTTTGAAACAGCTTCAGGAGAATAGGTATTATTTCTTTTTTGAATGTTTGGTAGAATTCCCCAGGGAATCCATCAGGCCCTGGACTCGGTCTTTTGGGAGGTTTCTGATCACTGCTTCAATCTCGTTACTGGTTACTGGCCTATTCAGGTTGTCAATTTCTTCCTGTTTCAGGCTTGGGAGTTTATAGGTTTCCAGGAAGGCATCAATTTCTTCCAGGTTGCTCAATTTATTGGTATATGGTTGTTGATAATAATTTCTTTTTTTTTTTTTAAGATTTTATTTATTTATTTGACAGAGACAGAGACAGCGAGAGCAGGAACACAAGCAGGGGGAGTGGGAGAGGGAGAAGCAGGCCTCCCGCCGAGCAGGGAGCCCGATGTGGGACTTGATCCCAGGACCCTGGGATCATGACCTGAGCCGAAGGCAGTCGCTTAACCAACTGAGCCACCCAGGTGCCCTTGATAATAATTTCTAATAATTGTTTCTATTTCCTTGGTGTTAGTCATGATCTCTCCCCTTTCATTCATAATTTTATTATTTTGGGTCCTTTCTCTTTTCTTTTGGATAAGACTGGCCAGTGGTTTATCGATCTTATTAATTCTTTCAAAGAACAAGCTTCTAGTTTCGTTGATTTGATCTACTGTATTTCTGGTTTCTATTTCATTGATCTCTGCTCTAATCTTAATTATTTCTCTTCTAATGTGTGGCTTAGGCATCATTTGTTGCTTTTTCTCCAGTTCTTTAAGGTGTAAAATTAGTTGGTGAATTCGGGATATTTCTATTTCTTTGAGTGAGGCTTGGATGGCTATGTATTTCCCCCTTAGGACCACCTTTGCAGTATCCCTGGGACTGCTAGCATGGTTCAACATTCACAAATCAATCAGTGTGATAGAACACATTAATAAGAGTAGAGAGAAGAACCATATTGTCCTCTCAATTGATGCAGAAAAGGCATTTGACAAAATACAGCATCCTTTCCTGGTTAAAACTCTCCAGAGTATAGGAATAGAGGGAACATTCCTCAAGTTCATAAAATCCGTATATGAAAAACCCACAGCAAATATCATCCTCAATGGGGAAAAACTGAGAGCCTGTCCCTTAAGATCAGGAACATGACAAGGATGCCTACTCTCACCACTATTGTTCAACATAGTACTAGAAGTCCTAGCAACAACAATCAGACAACAAAAAGAAATAAAAAGTATTCAAACTGGCAAAGAAGAAGTCAAACTCTCTCTCTCGGCAAATGACATGATACTTTATGTGGAAAACCCAAAAGACTCCACCCCCAAATTACTAGAACTCATACAGCAATTCAGTAATGTGGCAGGATACAAAATCAGTACACAGAAATCTGTTGCTTTCTTATACACTAACAGTGTAACTGTAGAAAGAGAAATTAGAGAATCGATTCCAATTACCATAGCACCAAAAACCATACGATACCTCGGAATAAACCTAACCAAAGAGGTAAAGGATCTATACTCTAGGAACTACAGAACACTCATGAAAGAAATTGAAGAAGACAGGAAAAGATGGAAAAACATTCCATGCTCATGGATCGGAAGAATAAACATTGTTAAAATGTCTATGCTACCCAGAGCAATCTATACCTTCAATGCCATCCCGATCAAAATTCCGATGATACTTTTCAAAGTGCTGGAACAAACAATCCTAAAATTTGTATGGAATCAGAAAAGACCCCGAATCGCCAAGGAAATGTTGAAAAAGAAAAACAAAGCTGGGAGCATCACGTTGCCCGATTTCAAGCTATATTACAAAGCAGTGATCACCAAGACAGCATGGTACTGGCACAAAAACAGACATATAGACCAATGGAACAGATTAGAGAGCCCAGTTATGGACCCTCAACTCTATGGTCAAATAATCTTCGACAAAGTAGGAAAAAATATGCAATGGAAAAAAGACAGTCTCTTCAATAAATGGTGCTGGGAAAATTGGACAGCTATATACAGAAGAATGAAACTTGACCATTCTCTAACACCATACACAAAGATAAACTCAAAATGGATGAAAGACCTCAATGTGAGACAGGAATCCATCAAAATCCTAGAGGAGAACATAGGCAGTAACCTCTTTGACATCGGCCACAGCAACTTCTTTCAAGATACATCTCCAAAGGCTAGTGAAACAAAAGCGAAAATGAACTTTTGGGACTTCATCAAGATAAAAAGCTTCTGCACAGCAAAGGAAATAGTCAACAAAACAAAGAGGCAACCCACAGAATGGGAGAAGATATTTGCAAATGACACTACAGATAAAGCGCTGATTTCCAAGATCTATAAAGAACTTCTCAAACTCAACACTCAAAAAATAATCAAGTCAAAAAACGGGCAGAAGACATGAACAGACACTTCTCCAAAGAAGACATACAAATGGCTAACACACACATGAAAAAATGTTCATCATCATTAGCCATCAGGGAAATTCAAATCAAAACCACATTGAGATGCCACCTTACACCAGTTAGAATGGCAAAAATTGACAAGGCAAGAAACAACAAATGTTGGAGAGGTTGTGGAGAAAGGGGAACCCTCTTACACTGTTGGTGGGAATGCAAGTTGGTACAGCCACTTTGGAAAACAGTGTGGAGGTTCCTCAAAAATTTAAAAATAGAGCTACCCTATGACCCAGCAATTGCACTCCTGGATATTTACCCCAAAGACACAGATGTAGTGAAAAGAAGGGCCATATGCCCCCCCCCCCGTGTTCATAGCAGCAATGTCCACAGTAGCCAAACTGTGGAAAGAGCCGAGATGCCCTTCAACAGATGAATGGATAAAGAAGATGTGCTCCATATATACAATGGAATATTACTCAGCCATCAGAAAGATGAATACCCAACTTTTACATCAACATGGATGGGACTGGAGGAGATTATGCTAAGTGAAATAAGTCAAGCAAAGAAAGTCAATTATCATATGGTTTCACTTATCTGTGGAACATAAGGAATAGTATGGAGGATATTAGGAGAAGAAAGGGAAATATGAAGGAGGGGAAATCGGAGAGGGAGATGAACCATGAGAGACGATGGACTCCAAGAAACAAACAGAGTTTTAGAGGGGAGGGGGTTTGGGGGATGTGTTAGCCCAGTGATGGGTATTAAGGAAGGTATGTATCGCAGGGAGCACTGGGTGTTATACAAAAACAATGAATCATGGATCACTACATCAAAAACTAATGTATTGTATGGTGACTAACATAACATAATAACATAAAATTAAAAACAAACAAACAAACAAACAAAAAACTAGGTCTCCTTGGCCCCATGAAAATCCAGCAGTGTGGCTGGGCACCTGTTCCATTGTTCCCAAATTCTCTATGACAATCAGGAGCTGGTCTGCTGTGAACATCTAAGCTCTTGGGTGGCAATACAACCTCGCTCACTGGATGCCAGCCAGCCTCTGTAGTGATGCAATACAAATTACTCTTTAAATAAGTACATGCACACACATACTGTTTGTTACACATATTCTGGATACAAACACCATCTATGTGTTCAATATGCTATGCATATAATTATCAAATGTGGAGCCACCAAACTTCCTGTGTGAAAAAAGAGTTAATAATAAATAGTGTTATGATACCCCAAGTTGACTACCCAAGGTTAAGTTCCCTTGGATTCAGACATCTGGCCATGTCCAGCAGATTGCTGGAATTGGGACACATGGAATCAACTTGTGAGGAACCATGACAGGAATAAAAATGTATGAAAAGCAAAATGAGGAGTGTCTGTAACCTTTCTATGGGGCACTGAGGGTCCAAGGCAGCACCGGCATTCTTGGCTGTACTGACACCAGCTGCAACAGCTGGGGCGGGGGTAGGTTTTTGGTGCCTGCACCAGGTCCTCGAGGGCCTCTAATCTGTTGGCTGAGGGTCAGGAACTAAGATATTTCTCTGAGGAACCCCAGAAATGGATGGGACTCCTAACTGAACTTCCACATTCTCGTCTATGACATAAGAGTCAGGAACTGACCCCACCTACACCTTTGAATTCTTCTTATTTTCTATACAGGGGGAGCTGGAGCGGTAAAAGAGATTATGAGTCATCTCTGGGAACTAACTGGTCTTTCCAAAAAGAAAAGGGCGGTAATGGCATCACTGGGGACAAGTAACATGGTATTAGTACAGAGCTAGGTCAAGTCACAGTAGAGTTTCTAAGACAAGAGGTCTGTGACAAGATATGGTTCATTTCCAACACAGAAATTCTAGAAGTTTCTGGAAAGATGTGAAGCTACTATTTACTTAAGCAGCAATTGATCACAAATACAGAGTCAAAGGGATATTCCATTATGACACAGTACAATATTTCCTTTAAATGTTGATATTGATATGCTTCATATTATCCAATCTTGTAGAATGAGCACAGTCCACAGTTCATTGTATTTGAAGGTTTATTTTATAGAAAAGAGACCAATCACGTTTGCTCACTGAAATTAACATTAAATTCCACAGTAGAGGAAGTTGTAAACAGCTTCTCTAGGAGGAGGGGATGCTAAATAACTGAATTTGAGCCATTGATGGTAAATGTGGTTGTTCCTAGGGACTCAGTCCACATGGCCTTTCCCCATGTCCTATGTTCCAAGTTTTCTGATCCTGTATTACCTAATTTTCTTTTCTATTTGCGCCCCTGTCCTTCCACTCCTTCCAGTACCTATTAATTAAATCTCTCATCTCTCCATTCCTTTTTACACTCTGTCTTCCCCCCTCTCCTGCCACTCCCCCCACCACCCTCCTGACCCTTCAGCTCTACTGTCTCATTTATCTGCTTCCCATCCTACTGCTCCTACCCTCTGTGTCTCTCATTTCACCGTATCTCTGCCTTTTCCATTAGAAGCCTCCTTTTGTGTCTTTGCTATATTCTCTTTGCCCACAACGGGACATTTCTGCTTCTCTTTCCATCCATTACTCAAGCTGGTTTTGACAGAAAATGAGTTCCTGTCCTGGGATTTCTTTTTATTTGACTGTCCCATCTTAAATGATACATCGCTTATCTGAACACCCTTTCACCAGATTCCTTATTTTAGATGGATTCAGGGAGAATTCCAAATCCCAGGCCCCTTTATGCTTTATAGATTTCATTTGTTCTTTAAAATGCATCCACTCCTGCTTTACCAAGGGAGAAATTTTGAGGGAGAACTTTAGCTCAAAGTTCGAAGAGGTCTCTTTTTTTAATATGTCCAATATAAACTGCATACTGAGGGTCATCTCCTCATTCTCTGCCTTCCCCTCTTCATTCAGAAGCCTACTCAGTTCTCTGCGGGACTCTTTCCCCATTTGACTCTGGTCCTCTATCAGCAGGTAGGACATGGTATGAAAAAACTCCTGGAAGCTAATGTGGCGGAAGGTATAGAACGTCTTGATGTCACGTCCCTCTTGGTAACTCGTGCTGCTCAGGAAAGCATCAAGCCTGGTCACATCTAAATTATGCTTCCTGAGGTCAGCTTCTTCAAACATGAACCCCTGGTGCTAGATCCCCTCAGCTGCTAAGGAGCACAGACTGCTCAGGACCCTGTGCCCGGTAAGCTGGAAGCAGCCTGCATTGTCACTGGGCAGCAGGAAGGTGGAGACATTAGGCCATGAAGATGTCCATGCCATTACTGGGAGTCTCTGAGATCTGTCTGCCCCTCTCCATCTGTTCTTTGAGCCAGGAGCAGATCACCCAGCAAATGCCTGGAATTTGACATGATTTGTATAGAACGTCATTTCCTTGTACAATGTCAAAGGCATTTCTGGCTTGCTCCTCATCAGTGAAATACGAGCTGAAATACCTCCTCCTCTCATCCTCAGAGAAGCCTAGGATGTGAATATGGTGTGATTGCTTCAGCAAGGGCTCCAGATTCCGCAAAGCCACGGGCCAGGTGGTGATAAGGAGTGAAGACCTGGGAAACACCTCTCTCCTAATTAGATGGTGCAGCACGTTCTCCATGGGGTTCGGACTCAGCCTCTTCAAGCCCTTTGCAAAGGGCCTCTGCAGTTCATCAAAGCCATCCAGGATGAACAGCAGCCGCTCCTCCTCCCTCAGCATCTCTTTGACGGGCCCCTGGTCGTCCCCACAACACCAGAAGAGGAGCTGGTCCGGTTTGCCCTCCTGCAACAGGACCACTTCTCTGCAGCTGACATAAAAGACATAATCAAACCGGCCTGGGTACAGGGTGCCAGTGGCCCAGTCCAGCACCATTTTTCTGGCCAGCGTTCTTTCTAGTGCCGGCGGACCCTTGTAACACCACTGTGGGTGGGACTTGGTAGGGCTTTTCTCCTGGATAAAACAGAGTCTCCACCGAGACAGAGTCCAGCTCCTGCTCCGGGAGGGGGCAGGCAGACGATTCTGGGCTCCCTGGGCTAGCCTTGGCCACAAGGAGCAGTTGATCGTAGCTGCCGCAGATTCCTCCCTCTTGCCTCTCCTCTAGGCAGCGCATATGCTCTCGGTATGTTTCTCTGTAATCTGAGCCAGACACATGGGGTTTTAGCGGGTCATAGGGGAATAAAGAAAGATAAAGAGGGCCCTTCAAACTCTGGACTCTGCTCTCTAGCTTCATCTTGTATGCTCTCTAACTTGTATCTTCCTGAAGTTCATACTTCAAGCTTCAAGGGGAGGGACCCCTGGATGTGTGTGTACCTGCACACAGACACATGCATGGTGTGCATGTGCACATCCGTATGAGTATGCAAGTGTGTGTTTTGTGTGTGTGCATATCGGTGCGGGATGAGTGAGTGTTTGTATCCACACAGGCTCATGAGAGCACATTTATGCAAGCTTGTGTATTTTTGTGTGAGGAAGGCGTGTCAGTGTGCATCAGCCAAGTGGGCGTTTGTAAGAATATCTATGTGTGCAAAAGTGTCTGTGTGTGTGAACATCTGGGTGTTCCTATGAAACATCCCCATTTGAAATGGTGAGGACAGGGTGGAGAAAGGAAAGGGAAGCTGGAGGATGGTGAAGTAAGTAATAGAAGCCTGTTCTTGGCAATGATCAAGCCAGGTGCTCAAGATAAACCAGCTCCTGAGCAGAAGCCCTGACAGTATGTCAGAAGAGCTCTCGGGGTGACAGGGGCTTATGGAGGGAGCACAGGCACCTCCCCTGGCAGCCCACAAGAAGGAATAGGAGACCTTCTGGTTTCCATGCCCACCTTGTTCTCTAGGGCAGCATCGATGTACCAGATCCTTGAGAGAGCAGGACGCAGGAGCAGGCTGTCCTCTGTGGGAAGCGGCCTGAGCTGCCTGCTGGGACAGCAGCTAAGGAAAGATCTGACCCCCACCCCCACCCCGATGCCATTTCTGCTGGTTAGTGGAAACCCCTTCACCAACACCACGCTCAATCTCTAAGCCCCTCTCCTCTACCCTCCTCTTCTCTGGTACTACAACTGGAGGTAGGAGGTGGGGCATTATGGCCACAAGATAACTAGTCTTTCTCTAAGACTCCACCCTCGGCTCAGGCCCTACCCCAACGGCGTCAGAGCCTTCAGCTGGAGACCACCAGGACCCTGGGCACTGGCGCTCCTCGGCATAGACCGGGGGCAAGAGTGAGAGACAGCATAAACCACAGGCTGGGGGAGTCTCTGGAAATGTCATGGGGGTGGGGGAGTCCTGGTGGCACCCTGAGCTCCCCTTGTTTCCTGCGGCACTCACCGTTCAGACAAATGGGGCTGAGCCGGTCCGCAGGTTCCAACAGGTTCATGACCCTCAGGACGCTGAGCACCACCTTCATGGCCTCCCACACTCCGTACAGGGAAATCAGCCGAGAAGCCAGGTCCACAGTGCTCAGGCCCTCCAGCTCCCTGCGTGCTAGCGGCAGCTTCCCCTCAAGCAGGCTCCTGTCCCGTAAGTGGAACTTGAAGAGCTTGAAGCTTTTCTCCTCAAGGTCACTCAAGGCCCAGAGCAATGCCTTCTGGGGGTTGTGGGTCTGGGCCATGGTGTTGGGGTGAATGGTTGAGTTCAGACCAGTGACCGGGAGAAGCAGGAGAGAGGGGAAGAGAGGCGGGCGCTGAGGGAAGAGCAGCCTGCAGGCACCTCAGCCACTCAGCTTTCTGGGTGCTTAGCAAGCTGCTGAGTGCGGGCCAAGGAGAGAGGAGAGAGACGTGTGCCAAGTTCCAAGAAAGGCGAGCAGGTGGGACAGCAGGGAATTTTCTTCCTCATTCTGCACTGTGCCTCTTTGTGAGCTGACGTGTGTCTGTGCTCTGTGCCAGCAAATAGGAAGGAAGGCATGTGGGTGGGTAGGTTCTCTCCATCTCTCTCCTCCTGCCTCCTCCCTCTCATGCACACTGTTTACTAAATGCCTGCATAAGGCAGTTTGGGTTAAAAATATATGCTTTTTTTAAGTTTTACAAGTGACCCCCTCCCTGACTTTGTGAACCTATACAGAGTTGGAGCATATTTGCTGGGACTGCTGAGGAATGGCAAGAAGGTAGAAACTCTATATTCATCAGCCCCTTGGCTTCACACAGGATTTCAAAACTGGAAGTCTTCTAATTCAGATAAGGAAACAAGTTCAAATAATAAGAGAAACAGCTGCTTTGAGGGCTCACTAGTTATTATCTCTTTTGATCATCACAGAAACTGTCTCGGGGATCGCTCCAGATGAGAAATTTGACAGAGAAGAGTGGTTTTCCAGAATTTTTCAGAGCTGGACCAGTGGGCAAAGAGGCAGGATTTGAATCACAGCCTCTGACCTGGCTAAATAGGGTCAGAAAGAGGTGAAAAGACAAAGCCATCCAAGACAGAGGCAGAAAGCAGGTCGTTAGACTGACCACTGTCCCACACTGGAGACATGTGTAGAGATGAAGCAGCAGTGCAGGGAGAGGAGGATCTTGAGTTGTGGGGTGGCAGTCTTCAGAAGAAGAGAAGCAACTATTGGCAGAAACTTCCAGAGTCCAGAACTAGCCCTCGGATCTATAGTCAATGGGGACTCCATCTCTGTAGCAAAATGTCTGAGAGCTAGATAAAGGTATTTGGGAACAGGGAAAGTTGCTGAGATTCAAATATCAGCATTTTAACTACACACCAAAAACAGAGAAAAAAATTTAAGAGTATGATAGAATACAAGGGACTTTGAGTGCTAGCCATGGGGTAGTTCGCAAAAATAAACCTGTTGACATAGGAGTGATTTACAATAAAGCCTCAGACTCCCCTGAAAATCTCTGCTGTTGGCGGAGCTAATTCAGGAAAGAGCAAGAAAAGATGGCACCAGAGGCTGCCAAGGAGATGTGGGGTCTAGGCTTCAGGCCATTTGGACTCAAAGAGCTGGAGGTGAGGCAGGGATGACTCACCTCCCTGATGCAAGAGCCCAACAAGCCAGGTCCTGGGGATTGAGTAGAAACCGATTTTTTTTTCTAGTTCAGACAGACCCCAAGCCAAGCCTGGATCCACTTAGCCTAAACCCACTAGTTCACATCTGCTTGGTGGTGCTGGTATTAAGAGGATGGCTGGGGGCTCCTGGGTGGCTCAGTCAGTTAAGTGTCTGATTCTTGGTTTCAGCTCAGGTCATGATCACAGGGTGGTGAGATTGAGCCCCGTGTTAGGCTCCACACTGGACTTGGAGTGTGCTTAAGATTCTCTCTCTCCCTCTCCTGCCCCTCCCCCCTCTCTCTCCCTCTCAAAAATAAAAAAATAAAAGGACAGATGGGACAACACTGACACCTCCCCTTTGATACCTAACAGGCCCTAGAATGCGTGGGCTGGAACAGATGAAGTGCACCTGGGCCTCCTCGGAGAAACACAAACAGCCACACGTTCCATCTGACTGTCAGTGGATGAGTATTGCTCACCAGAGGAGAACATGACCTCATTCCTCCACATATTACGTTGAGAAACAAAGGAGGGGCCAAAGAGATGACTTGTTCTGTCACCAAGAAAAAGAAAGGGCCCAGCAACCCCTTCATCTCCTCTCTGAACCCCCAGTGCTCTCCTACAACTTGAGCCAGGCCAGACTGGGGCAGTTTGACTTGAGAAGCAAAGCAATTGAGGCGCTGTCACCACCATGTCCTTGGCCGGTTCTTTAAGTTGTTGAAACCACTGGAGGATGTGCTCGACCAAAGTGAAAAGGCAGAAGGACAGGAGCTCCATGAAACAGGAATCCAAACAAGGAGGAAAACAAAGTCCCTCAAGGCAGTTGGTCAGAAGGCCTAGAGCGCCATGACAGGACAGAAGCCCTAACTGAGGAGAACGGGGCACTCAGACCATCTCCAAGGGAAGAAAACAACTGACAGGTTAACTGATGCTGCCAGGCCCTCTGGAAGACCCTACCAAGAGGCTACCAGAAGGTATGGAGAAACTAACATTAAGTACCAAGAAAACTACACAGATGGAGAAAATAAAGAAATCACTAGTTCTAGGAAAAACAAAAAACAAGAAAGACAGAAGTTTACATAAGAGTAAACTACAACATGTGGGTGCCTGGGTGGCTCAGTTGGTTAAGAGTAAACTACAACACTCAGGTGTGAATAATGTTTGCATAGAAATAGTAACAGAACCACTGAATATTGATCTAACTAAAATGTACAATATAATCATATTGAAAGGACAGTGGTAGAATGTTCTGGAGTGTTCTGGCATAGGAAGTCAACAGATAATGCATAAAATTATGAGTCAAATGTAGCAGTAGACATGTATTATTTAGAAGTGCAGAGATGCAAGAAGGAACAGTTCAAATATATAAGTAACTGCTTCAGAGAAGAGAGACTGGAGGTAGTAGTGTGGGGGGCTGTGGAGGTGGACCAGGAAAGTACTGGATTTGGAGCATAAGCTTTTTAGTGTTAATTGACCTTTTAAACTATGAGCATATATTACTTCCAAAAAATAAAAATTAGCAAAGTAAGACTAGGGGATAAAGAAGCGGAGATAGTAATACTGTACATCATATTTGAAAGTTGCTAAGAGTAAATCTTGAAAGTTCTCATCACAAAAAAAGTTTCTGGAACTATGTATAATAATGGATGTTAACTATATTTATTGAGGTGCTCATTTCACAATATAAACATATTGAATCATAATGCTGTACACCTGAAATTAATATGATGTCAACTAAACCTCAATATGAAAGAAAGAAAGAGAAAAAGGAAGGAAGGGTATAGACATACTTTTCAGGGAGCTTGGTGACAAAAGGAATTGAGAGGTCCTGAGAAGATGTGGGGAATGTGGGGCCAAGAGAAGGTCTTGTTTGTTTTAACATGGGGGAGAGGGTGGGAAGGATTTGAATGCTGACAAAAATCATCCGACAGAGGGATCGGGTTAGAAATGCAGACAAGAGAGAAGTACAAGGGGAGAGAATTGGGCTGTGGGTTGAGGAAGGACCCAAAGCAAAGGCAAAAGATTGGCCTTTGACAGGAAGATGGAGGGAACATCCTCCATCCGTGCCTGAGGAAAGCGACAAGGTTGTTCGGCAGAGCAAGGCAGGTCTATGGGTTTTGTGGTCACATGAGGGTACTTGTGGATTATGGTCCCTGTGTTCTCTATGAAGGATGAGTAAGAGCATCTCCTAAGGGTGAGAGGGCTGGAGAAGAGGGGAGAAGCCATGAGGGAGCAGCTTGGAGCCTCTCCTGTGTACCTTTTCCTCCCCGTCCAAGGCCTCCCATGCCCAGTGCTCAGTGAGTTCTGCCAGAGTGCGGAAGAACAGGCAGGAAAGGGAATTGGTCTCTCCCAGAGCCTTAACCAAGCTGAAGCTAGAGACAGAAGCAAGACAGCAAAGAACCAAGCCCAAGAGACAAAATGGGAAAATTGAGTGAGACAGCCACACAGATCATGTGATGCAGAGAACAGAGTCTGCTAGCTGAGAAGGCTCTCAGATCAACCTCCCCTAGAAGGTTCCGGGTCTGGAGATGATGGATCAGGGATTGAGAGTCACACCTGAAGGAACAGAAATGAGATGTTAAAAAAAAAACAAAACTGATTTTAATTGAAGGGTGGAGGTAGGATATGAAATGAGGCCTCCCTCCCTGTTCACCCTGGCTTGGCTGTGGGTGGAACTGACAACTGGAGCAACTGAGTCCCAGAAGGGAAAGGGTGGAGACAAAAAAGACAGAGATCAAGGGTGGAAACAGTCAGAAAAGAGACACAAATAGACAGAAAAGAGGAATAAGCAGACAAAACAGGAAGTCCAAAAGAGAGAGACAGAGAGATGAAGCTAGCTGATGGGCATGGGTCTCTCTTTCTCTCTCTCTCTCTCTCACACACACACATGCACACACATGCACACACATTTATACACTCACTCTACAAAGAGGGTTTTTCTTAACAGCAAACTCTCAAGAAACAAGAATAACTAGAAATATGTGTGGAGGAATTGGAGTCTCTGAGTCAAGCTACCAGAGTCCCCTGCCTGCATTGTAATCTTTCCTCACCCGTGGAGGCAAACGTGAAGGCAAAGTTGAGTCCACATCTTCACCCTCCTGCTTCCAGGCCTCTTTCTGCCTAAAATAGGCAGGGACCCCAAACCCAGACCATCCCTTCCATGCAAGGGGCCCTTTGAAGAGGTACCTTCTGGTCCCCACAATGGTCACCATATTCTCCTTTACAGCTTGGTCAGTTCTGATGAAGTTAGCATGTGAGCTTGGTAAGTTTAAAAGTCCTCTTGAGGACCCTCGTGGCCATTTAGAAGTATCCATCTCTGCTATGAGAGGCTGTCTTTTTTCAAGAGCACTCCCACATGGCCTTGGAGGAGAAGGAGACCTGCCTGCATCCTCCCCATTGACTTGGCAACTGCTGGCAAGATGGTAGTCAGAAAGACAGGCAGGCAAAGCACATACGCAAATCAGAATGAGAATGATCAGAGCTAGAGCATTTCAAAGTTCTTGTATCATTGGTGGAGCTGTTTAAACGCAGAACAAATGAGTTAAGTGCCTGGTAACTTCTGCACCTGTGTGCTGCTGGAGCACTAGCTCTCCATCAGTCAGGAAGGGAATTGATGTTGAGGACAATAACTATCATGGCTTCCGGTGCTTTGACAAAACTTCAGAGGCATGGTTTTTGCAGATACCAAGCCTCTGCAATTTCATATTGTTGGAGCATTCACTGTATCCCTCTGGGGTTCCACTCTCTCTTAAGTTGGCTGTGGCTGAGCCAAGAAAAGAAGTCTGTACGAATTCCATGAAAGATTTTGAGATGAAGAAGCTTGGTGTCTTTCAGAGTGAAAATGATATTGGGGTGCAAAGGATTTATTTGGATTGAGTTCCACGGAAGTTTGTCACTGACCTGTATTCCTGAACTATGAAACATGAATATTGTGTACTAAGGAATCACTTGTTTGATAAATAATTAACAAATAAGAAAAAATGCATGGTTTAAATCAAAAGTAATAATGAAAATCCTGAAATTAGAATATGTGGTTCCTAGCAGCAATGTCCACAATAGCCAAAATATGGAAAGAGCCCAGGTGTCCATTGACAGATGAATGGATAAAGATGTGGTATATATATACAATGGAATATTCCTCAGCCAGCAAAAAGAATGAAATCTTGCCATTTGCAACGATGTGGATGGAACTAGAAGGTATTATGCTAAGTGAAATAAGTCAGTCAGAGAAAGACAAATACCACATGATTTCACTCATATGTGGAATTTAAGAAATAAAACAGAGGATCATAGGGGAAGGGAAGGAAAGATAAAATAAGATGAAAACAGAGAGGGAGGCAAACCATAAGAGACTCTCAACTCTAGGAAACAACCTCAGGGTTGCTGGAAGAGAGCTGGGTGGGAGGATGAGATAACTGGGTGATGGGCATTAAGGAGGGCGCATGATGTAATGAGCACTGGATGCTATATGCAACTGATGAATCACTAAATTCTCCTGAAACTAATAATACATTATATATCAACTAAATTAAATTTAAATTAAAACAATTTTTAAAAAGAACATGTGGTTCCTAACTAGCAGAAGAACAAAAACAATAAGAAAACAGAATCAGTCAAATAACCCCATTAAAAGGCTAAATATAAGTGAAAAGAATATGGAACGTCAATCAAATAAAAATCAAAAAATAAAATGTTAGAAATTAATCCAAATATGTCAACCCAGAAAATGTTAATAGACTAGGCTTGTGAATTCAAAGACAGAGGTGGTCAGGTTGGATTTTTTAAGTACTTAGGTGTATGCTACTTACAAGAGATACTCCTAAAACATAAAGATACGGAATGCTTGAAAGGAAAAGAGTGGATAAAAGATATGTTAAGAATGTACGTATCAAGGGAGATCTGGTAGCTATATTTATAGAGTTAAAAAACTAGCAGAGTTAAATAATATGTTACTTAGTCATCCATATATATTTGAAACCATAATTTTGAAGCAAATTATGTTGGACACAAAATTCAGGTGAGTAGTCATTTCTCGGGGTGGAACAGGGGGCAATGAAATATTGGGGGAGAGCACTAGGTCTATGTACAGCAACTCATACTGGCTCCTAAATGCCAGTTGTTACATTTTCAGGGATTTTGAGAGCCAGTTATTAAACTGCTAGTAGCTTGAAATCAGCCATGGTAGGAGTATTTATACTGTAGAAATTGGCCAATGCCAAAACTAGGGCCATTTTTTTTTTCAGGGAGCTTAAACATTTGTTTAAACATTGTTAAACATTTACTAGCATACCACTGAATGATAATATTCTAATACTCATAATAATAATATTATCTGTTATAATATTCTAATTTTCATAATAAATTCTATTGTATATAATTCTATTATAATAAATACCTATTCTAATATATAATATTAATTCATAATGCTACCGTTGATAATGTTCTAATCCTTGGTTTGGGTTGTAGGTTCTGTTCATTAGTTAAAAAATGAATGAGTGTTCTATTCTTGGTTTGGATAATAAGTCCTGTTCTTTATGTTATTTAAAAAATAATGAGTGACGGGCGCCTGGGTGGCTCAGTCAGTTAAGCATCTGCCTTTGGCTTAGGTCATGATCTCAGGGTCCTGGGATCGAGCCCCACGTCGTCAGGCTCCCTGCTCAATGGGAGTCTGCTTCTCCCTCTGCCTCTGCCCCTCCCCAGCTCATGCTCACTCTCTCTCACTCTCAAATAAATAAATAAAATTTTTTTAAAAAGTTTAAAAATAATGAGCAAATGAATGAATGAAACAAAAAAAGAAGCTCATGAATGAGCCAAAGTGTCATGAACTAAAGAGTATGATTATTACAATTCTGTGTACCTGTGATAGAAAAAAAGAGCACTAAGTTTCTTCCATCTGGGAGACATCAAGTGTCAAAAGAACCTCCACTAATGAATGTGGTCCATGGACACCTGAAAAGTACCATCCCACTCTCAGAGCAACGCACCAGGCTGCAGGAATGAGAAGATGGGCACATCTAGCCCAGTGGAGATGAACATTCACCATGCAGGTATGAGGCTTCAGGTCTGTGACACTGTTGCTTTTAAACCGTGTGGGAGTTGCTCCTTACCACCCCAACCCAAAAGGGCTTTCAGACAGAGGGGCTTCTGTGCAAATTCCAGCGTAGCACAGGACTGTGTCAGCCCTAGTGGAGCCTGGATAAGGCGCAGAACTTCCTGAAGCCAGCCAGCAGAGCAGGGAGCCGAGACAAACAGTGGGAGGCAGCCTACAAGCCTGCCTATGCTGGGGGGCTTGGGGTCCACCAAGGTATGGTTCCTGCCCAGGCCGCCCCACCAAGAAAGGCTCATTAAGTCCCACTTGCAGCTCTGAGAGAGCCTAGGGCTCCCCCTTGAGGCCCTCCCGTAGTTGGAGCTGCAGTCAAAGCTCCCTTCACTCCAGCCCGTCATTGAAGAGGTGGGATGGGTTTGTCAAGCTCCGGGCCCCAGTTTTAACATGAGCCTGTAGCTATGACCTTCATCTTTTCAGGAAGGACTGTAAAGCATACTGCTGAGGACAGCCAGGATCCCAGGTATGATGGTGAATTTTATGTGTCAGTTTGACTAGGGCACAGGATCTCCAGATATTTGGTCAAACATTCTAGGTGTGTCTGTGAGGGTGCTTTTGGATAAGTCAAACATTTAAATTGATAGACTGAATAGAGCAGATCACCATCCCTAATGTGGGTGGGCCTTGTCCAATCAGTTGAAGGCCTACATAGAACAAAGAGCTGGTCCCCACCTGGAGTAAGAGGGAACTTCACCTGCCTGACTGCTTGAGCAGGACACTGGTCTTTTCTAACCTTCAGACTCAAACTGAAACATAGGCTCTTTCTAGGTCTTGAGTCTGTCTGCTTTTGGACTAGAACTATATATTGGCTCTCCTGGGTCTCCAGATTGCTGACTCAAGATCTTGGGACTTCTCAGCCTCTATAATCACATGAGCCAATCCCTTATTTAAATATATGTATATTTAATATATACATGGTTCTTCTGAGCATATACCATGTGTACAACACATTCCCCATATTCAAGGGGATAGTTCATTTTCTCTTTCCCCATGCCTTCTGCCCTTTCCTGATGAACCTAGGCCTCAGAGTGTCTGTTTATAGCATTCAGCCTCCCTGGATCCCTCAGTCAATGGTTGAAAAGCCAGCATCCTGGATGTATGTGTTTCCTTGTCCTGGCTGGTCAGCATTCCCAGGAAGACCATGCCAATGATCTCTCCCCACCTGCCTCTTAGCTGTATGGCTGGAGAAAATACAAAAGTTGACCATATCTTTGAGGTCTCCAGGCTCGGCTGGTCCCTCCCATAATTGACCAATGCCTTTGATGGCTCACTTTTGGTCCCTCTTCTACCACCCAAAGGCTGAGCCCCACCCTTGCACTGCCATTCTTAACAGATCACCTTGGCTCCACTTCCCTAAGAAAAACATCACTTGACAGGAGGTCCTGCAACTTCCCTTCATTCCCCAATTCAAAGTGTCTCTGATTCTTCATCCACCTCTTTCTCTTTTCTTCCCAGAGAGAAAGGTCTTTAGGCCATTGATGTAAAGGCAAAGTTCTTGGTGGTGAAGTGTCCACACCCAACTCAAATACATGGATAGGAAGTCCCAAGGGTGTGCATGGTCAGTTTGGGGCAACAACACCTCTTCATCAGAGGTGATTCTCTCCTCTGGCCTTCTTCCCACAGAATGATCTCAAGGGATAAGCCCTTGCTAAGGCAGACTCCCACTGGGCACCCATAAGGGAGGCCACAGCCTAGGGCAGTCTCTGTAGCATGTCCCTCATCCTGTGCAAGGCCATCCCTTTTATCTACCTTGTCCTTTCAGGTCTTTCTCCCTCCCTCCTTGCTTCATTAGTTGGTTCTCTTTCTCAATTCCATCTTTCTCTTTCCTTTAGATCCTTACCTTTAGTTTAAAATATACTTAAAATTTTTGCAGTCTAAATTGTCCCCTTCTCAGTTCTACTGTTCCCCCTGCTACTGCCTTAAATGTCTCCTCTCCTTCCCACCAACTCTCTTGATAGAGTAGCCAGCACTCACTGCCATCAGTTCAAACTGACCATTCTCACACCTGAATTCTTATTTCCATGCCCACCCCACCCTCAGTTCCACGGACACTGCTCTGCTAGGGTTGGTAAAGATCCGGATTACCAAATCCAAGTCTCCTTTCAATCCTCCTCTGATAGGCTGTTCAACTGTGTTTTGGGAGAATTAAAAGAAAGAATGCATGTCTGCCTAGAACATTGACAGGGGAGCTGGATCATGTGAATTCTATTTATGGAAGGTAGCTCCAAACAAAGCAGTTCTTGGACATGAGAGTCAGGGCTAAGAAGTCCAACCTCACCCATCCACCTTGTCAACTGAATGCCAGGACTTGACCTAATTAAGGGAGTTGATTGGTTTCCTGACAGGCAGATATTCTCATTCCCGCTGTACCAAGAAGGAAACTGAGACTCAGAAAAAATGATAGATTGTCCAAAGTTATGTAGTACATTAGAATCAGAGCTCCTTCAGTTACACAGCAGTGGTAATAGCTACCACTTAATAATAATAACTGCTGTAAATCAGGCACATGCTAAGAGCTTTACAGAGGTTTACTCATTGAAACCTCTCCCAAAGTACAGACTAGCATCTCCACCTGACCACTCTACAGTTCTGCTTGGCTGTCTAATAAACATCTCAAGGGCAACACCTCCAAAATTGAACTGAGGATCTTTTCCCAAAAACCTGCTCCACTTGTAGCTTTCACTATCTCAATTGATGAGAGCTTCATTCTACTTGTTCAGCGTGTGTGCACGCACACACACACAAACACACTGAAGTCATCTTTGACTCCTCTATTTCACACCTCACATACAATTTCTCAGAAAAGCCTGTTGTCTCTAGATATCCCTATTCTACCCACTTTTCATCATGTCCACTGCTACTGGCCTGGTCCCCTCCACCATCAACTCTCCCTTGGTTACCTGCTAATCTCCTAACATGTCTCCCTGCTCTTTCTCTCTCACCCTCCTCTCCTCAGCAGCCACCCCACCTCAGCCCCTTCTATTCTTCTCAAAGCAGAGTGATCCTTTTAAAACCCAGACAGATCATGACTTTCCCCTGCTCCATACCATGCAATGGCCACCACCTCCCTCAGACTAAAAGTCAAAGTCCTTTCCATGGCTTAGGACGTCCGTAATGATCTGCTCTGCAACCCCTATTCAAAGGTCCATCTCCTGCTCTTCCCTGCCATGATCTTAACACTCCAGCCACCAAATAGCCTCCTCACACACTCCAGGCCTGCTCCTGCCTTAAGCCTGTGACTAGCTTATCCCTCTACCTGGAGGCTCCTCCCCCCAATAATAGCCACCTCCCTCGCCTCCTTAAATCCACTCAAATCTCACATTCTCATTGTTACCTACCCTAACTCCTGATTCCCCCTATGCCGCACTAATTTTTCCTTTTTCATAGCACTCATCACCTTCTAACGTATTATATGATGTATTTATTTGTCTCTCTCCACTGGATTGTGAATTCTTCGAGGACAACGATCCTCGTTTTGTTCATTGATATATATATTCCAAGCGCCTAAGACAGCGTTTGTCACATATTCAAACTGGTAAATGAGTAAGCCACCGCACTGACATCTTATGACGCTGTCAAGAAGTGCCTTGCTGGAGGGGGGGCGGGGGGGGAAGGGATGGGGTGGCTAGGTGATAGACATTGGGGAGGGTATGTGCTATGGTGAGTGCTGTGAATTGTGCAAGACTGTTGAATTACAGATCTCTACCTCTGAAATAAATAATGCAATATATGTTAAGAAAAAAAAAGAAGATAGCAGGAGGGAAAGAATGAAGGGGGGGAAATCGGAGGGGGAGACGAACCATGAGAGACGATGGACTCTGAGAAACAAACTGAGGGCTCTAGAGGGGAGGGGGGTGGGAGGATGGGTTAGCCTGGTGGTGGGTACTGAGGAGGGCACGTTCTGCATGGAGCACTGGGTGTTATGCACAAACAATGAATCATGGAACACTACATCAAAAACTAATGATGTAATGTATGGTGATTAACATAACAATAAAAAATTTTTTAAAAGGCACTTTAACATTCACTGTCCCTTTGAAGTCAAAACAGGGATTGCGACCCATTCTCCGCTCTCTAGGTCCATCTGGCGGCAGCTGCGCAGACGGAATTGTTCCTCTTCTCTCAGCGCCGTCCCAAGTTTGTTCGGAACTATTTAGCTCGGTTCTCACTCAGTGCTCATCGGACCGAAATCAAAGAGCACAAACCCAGAGCAGGAAATTGTAGTGCCTTGAGAAGCATCATCCGTAACCAATAGGCGCAAAGATCTAGTTCACGTGGTTCAAATTCAGCCTATCGTGCTCCTAATATTCTTCAACTCACCCCCTTCCGCTTCTGGCTTTTTCTTTCTCGACAAGATGGCCACACCGGTAGCAGCGGCGAGTGCTCCCGCCGCCACTCCCGCTCCAGCCCCCGCCCCGGCCGCAGCCCCAGCCTCGGTCCCAGCCCCGGCCCCAACCCCAGCCTCAGCGCCAGCGCCGGCTCCGGCTCCAGCGCCGGTCCCAGCTCCAACGCCGGCTCCAGCCTCCTCCTCAGACTCGGCGACTGCAGCGGCCACGACTGCGGCTCCGGGCCAGACCCCGGCCTCAACGCCAGCCCCAGCGCAGACTCCGGCGCAGTCGCTGCCGGGTCCTGCTCTCCCAGGCCCCTTCCCTGGCGGCCGTGTGGTCCGGCTGCACCCGGTCATTTTGGCCTCCATCGTGGACAGCTACGAGCGACGCAACGAGGGCGCTGCCCGAGTTATCGGGACTCTGCTGGGTGAGTGGTCAGACCGAATTGACGTTCTCTTCTACCTCCCACCTCCCTTTTATCTTGTTCACTTCTCGTCCCATCCCCATTGACTTCTTCCTATTCCTCCATCCCACCTTCCTGCCGCGATTTATCTCCTTAAGGAACTTGAACTTTCCTGCCAGATTGCTGTCACTTCGGTCGACATAAAATACGTAAGCAGTATTGAGTTAGTGAATAAATACCATGTGCCGAATGATTTACTTTTTATTTTTAATCTTCCCAGCATTATTTCAGGTCAAGTGTGATTAGTCCCAGACTACCGAAAATGAATTCAGAATGCTGACTAGGAAGTCAAAAACGTTTGACTCCCTAAACCCAGTGACCTCGCCCCCCCCCCCCCGACTAAATGTCCTTATTTTCCAGGTGTTTACAAAGACGTTTTTAACCAGTTGGCAAAAGGAGTGGGGACATCTGTAAAAAGACATCCCTTTCAACAAGTAAACCAGTTTGGCAGAAACTCATTTAGGGTTTCAGTAATATTCTGCTTTCCTAGACATTTAATCCTGGTCTTCTGTCTGTAGTCTCCCTGATAAGTTAATTTGTAAAACTGAGAAGCAGTAAAGGATTACTGATAATAGGCCCCTTTCTCTGGGGACTGCTGATCCCATCAAAGTCATTTCACTCCATCTTTGTCACCAATTTTAGATACCTTTGTGAATCAACTCTAGCTTCAATCGTCATTTTTCGTATTCTCAAATACGTAATAGTCCTTCCACCATAGAAGACAATCGGTGTGTTGCAAAGAGGACAAGATTTATAGGTAGTTTTCACCAAATAGTAACCATGTGTCTTGGGACAAATTACCTAAAGTCTAGTTCTTTCGGGGGCTACTTAGACTTAGTCTTTGCAGGAACTAAATTATCACTAAAAGCATCTAACTGCTGGCACACATTAGGTACAAAATGGCTGTTGGTTGCCATCCTCCACCACATCAGCGCTATACACCACCCCCCCCAACACACCCACCCACCCACCTGCTCTCTGTCTTTAAAGGTTTAGCGTTTTACAGGAACTTCAATGGATCCATAATCTTCCAAACCTTGTCAAGGTTTTCCTCAAACTAAACCTTTGTATTCTCTTTGCCACTAATACCTTCTCTGCTCTCCCTCATTTAAGTTCCACTCATTTTCCAGGATCCCAGGAAAAATGTTACGTGTCAGTCCATCATCTCATACTACCACCCTCACCTCCATTCTTTTTTTATTGTTATGTTAATCCCCATACATTACATCATTAGTTTTTGATGTAGTGTTCCATGATTCATTGTTTGTGCATAACACCCAGTGCTCCATGCAGAATGTGCCCTCCTCAATACCCACCACCAGGCTAACCCATCCTCCCACCCCCCTCCCCTCTAGAACCCTGTTTGTTTTTCAGAGTCCATGGTCTCTCATGGTTCGTCTCCCCCTCTGATTTCCCCCTCTTCATTCTTTCCCTCCTGCTATCTTCTTCTTCCTTTTTTTTTTTTTAACATATAATGTATTATTTGTTTCAGAGGTACAGGTCTGTGATTCAACAGTCTTGCACAATTCACAGCGCTTACCAGAGCACATACCCTCCCCAGTATCTATCACCCAGTCACCCCATCCCTCCCACCCCATCCCCCACTCCAGCAACCCTCAGTTTGATTCCTGCGAGTAAGAATTCCTCATATCAGTGAGATCATATGATACATGTCTTTCTCTGATTGACTTATTTCGCTCAGCATAACACCCTCCAGTTCCATCCACGTCGTTGCAAATGGCAAGATCTCATTCCTTTAATGGCTGCCTAATATTCCATTGTATATATATACCACATTTTCTTTATCCATTCATCTGTCGATAGACATCTTGGCTCTTTCCACAGTTTGGCTCTTGCCTCACCTCCATTCTTAACTGTGTCCTGCTTTGAGCTCCTGTTATAAATGATTTTTTGCAACACTAACTTCGCACTTGACAAATACTGATTTACTTTTTTAGCTCCAGTGCCAGATATTCCAAACTCACTGGAGCTATTTAACTAAAGAAACAGTTCTTCACCCAGGGAGACCACTAAGTGCCCCAGATGCTGTAGTGATCCTAGTTAGACCGACTGTAATCTAGATCTTCAGATCCTTCTTCCAGACTGGGATCATGGTACAGTGCTAGGTGTTATAGGGACAATACTTACTGAACAATGAAACAAAGACTGCTCACTAGGAGCTTAAAATTGTCTCAGGTATTAATTCATGAAACATACTTAATTTGGTTAAATGAAGTCACTGGTACCTTTTAAGTATCATAAAACTGTTAGGTATTTAGAATTCAAAGTTTGACAAAACAGCTACTCTAACCGTAAATTCAAGATGAAGATCTACTCATATGTAAATAATTGGAATACAATGTGATAAATGCTCGAACTAAAGGGTGTTGTAGTGGCATGGAACTATAGAAGAATTAAAACTGCTTCAGAAGTTTGAAATTGTCACATTTATCGAATGTTGATGAGAGGTCAAATAAGATAAAGCATATTTATCCACTGGGTTTGGAGACATAGTTTCAGCTACAGGAGCAGAAACCATAGTGAAGTGGAATTAAACAGACACAGGTGTGGCAGCATTGTGGTCTGTGGTAAAGGGGGGAAGTGCTTGAAGCCTTGTATGGATGGTGCCAGTAGGTTAGAGAAACATGGAGAACTCAAGGGACTAGCAGTCTTAGGTCAAGAAACAAATGTAGTGGGAGTAAAGGTATCAGAACTAGAATAGAAGCTTGTGGTAAAAGACTGAAACTGATGTTTAAGGTTTACAGGTAGAAGGTTTCTGGATGATGATGGGGTTAAGGTTATGACCACGGGACTAGATGGCTGAAAGGAGATACAGGTGAAGCTCCCTAAAATTGTACTCTGAGGCTAGGCTTCTGTATGGGTGGCTAACGTAGACATTGTCAGAGTTTTGTGGATTGAATTATAAGAGAAAGTCTAGTGGCTGAAAAGTGAAGGTCACAGAGTGAAGATCTGGAGCAGGACTGGTAGCAGGAAAGAACAGATAGCAGAAGAGCTTGTGAAGGAAGAATAGACCCTGTTTGTTGATGGTTAAAGTAAAGAGATGAAGGGCGCCTGGGTGGCTCAGTTGGTTAAGCGACTGCCTTCAGCTCAGGTCATGATCCCAGGGTCCTGGGATCGAGTCCCGCATCGGGCTCCCTGCTCTGCGGGGAGCCTGCTTCTCCCTCTCCCACTCCCCCTGCTTGTGTTCCCTCTCTCGCTGTGTCTCTCTCTGTCAAATAAATAAATAAAATCTTTAAAAAAAAAAAAAGTAAAGATGACTTCAGAGTTTCAGTTCTCTGGAGAATCCTGGTTCCATTGATGCACATGGCTGAACTTGGAGCTTATGAGTTCAATTTTTTGTTCATTGACTTTGAGGAAGCCTCTGAAAGCATTTGGAAAGTAATCGGAGGCTATTGAGAGCTCTAGGGTTTTATAACACATGGACAATTCTCTCTCACAGGAACCGTTGACAAGCATTCAGTGGAGGTTACTAACTGCTTTTCAGTGCCGCACAACGAGTCAGAAGATGAGGTGAGTGGGAGCTTGAGCTGCCACTGTGTGGTCTATAGCTATTCGTTTGCTAGGCTCTCCCTAAGCCCTCTCCCTCCCCACCCCCCGCACAGTATGTTGAGTTCATAACTAGAAGTCCTACAGTTCAAAGAGCTTTTTTTCTATGTGTACATACTTGCTGGCCCTCTTTTGTCTGCTGGGGGTGGCCCCTTGTCCTTTTCTTCCATTTTTTTCTATGGACTTCTGGCTTAGCTTCCTTTTCTGCCTGCCCTCTTAGGTGGCTGTTGACATGGAATTTGCTAAGAACATGTATGAATTACACAAGAAAGTCTCTCCAAATGAGCTCATCCTGGGCTGGTAAGTTGGAGTGGGGAGAATGGAAAGTTTTGGTGATTGCCAAGGTTTTTTGCCACCAGACTAGACATTACACTCTGTTTTGGAGACAGAATATTGGAAGTATATTACCTCAAGGATCTACGAATTTAGTGTGTTTTGCTGGCAGTTCGGATCTCATGAGGCCAAGAATATTTACTTTGAAATGTAGCTTTTCCTAAGCAAGTATTTTTGCCTTGCTGGTGGCTTATAAAGTTGTAAGAGCTCTGAGAGTCAGCCTTTGATTTGATTTGATACAGTTTTCAGTGTATTTATTATTTTTACATTTGGGGAGTCACTGAGGATAACGCTACCATAGGAGTGTCAGGCACCTAGAGACACCCATGTCACCATTGTGTTTGGTCTTAATGTCACATGTAGACGTGAATCCACACTGTGTTCCATTTTCCAGGTATGCTACAGGCCATGACATTACAGAGCATTCTGTGCTGATCCACGAGTACTACAGCCGGGAAGCCCCCAACCCCATTCACCTCACTGTGGACACGAGCCTCCAGAATGGCCGCATGAGCATCAAGGCCTATGTCAGGTGACCAGTGTTTTGGGACACAAAGGCGTAAAGGCTTATCTAGTTCATACCATGCCTGGATGACACCCACCTCCACGCAAAGCAGGTTTAATCCTTCAGTGTATAGCTCATTATCTCCTAAGGAAGCCCATTCCTCACTCTCAACAGGTATCGTTAGAAGGGCTTTACTCTGAAACAAAATCTGTCCCTGAAATATCCACTCACAGATACCAGTTGTACCCCAAATTTCTACTCATTGGTCTTAACCAATTTCAAATGACAGTCTTTTAGGTATTTGCGCAAACTATCACGTTTTTCATGTCATCTTTTCTATAAACTAACTCTTCATGGCTCCTATAGCTGATCCTCACGTGGTATTTTGGTCACAATCCTTCACTACGTTCTGTTTTTTCTGAGTCACCCTTTAGTTTGCCATTATTCTGAGAACTGAACACAGGACTCTGGGTAGTACACATTAAAGGATGACTGTCCTTTTTTGAATACATCTATTACCCTAGGGTTGAGTACAGTTTTGATGACAATAAGATTAGAGTTTTGACATACTGAGCTTGCAGGCAGTTAAAATGCCCGTTGATGGGGGAGGTTGAGAACGGCTCCAGTGGCATGCTGAAGAAGGGGCTGCTAGAGGAGTTGGGAGGATTGTCTTTCCTGGTTAGAGTGAATTTGTTAGTGCCTATCTTACTGAGTTTGACTTTGTGCTGTTTGTGTGTGTTGTGATGTAAGCAGTTAGCCATGATGCGGTGAGATGGTGGTGGATGCCAAGTGCTTATGGGCTAGTTGGTGTACCACTAAGCTTTATTCATTGCCTGATTTCTTAGCCTTTCCAGATATTTCAGACTCTTCGTGGTCCAGTTAAAAATAATACTGTTGACATAGTAAAGGCAGTCACCTTATAGTGAGATTACTTATAGCAGCCAGTCTAGTCTTGGTGGGCTGGAGTCAATTGGCTTTTTTTCAGTGCTGATGAAGGGCTCAGTCTCATAAAAGACCTGTCCTTTTTCTTCTTTCCTTGGGGGTGGATGTCTGGGCAGCCAGCTCGACAGGGAAATCCAGTGTCTTGTTTCATCACTGAGATTGCACAGTGAGTGAAGCAGTCCTCTGAAGGCCAGGTCGGGTATGAACGGTGAGTGCCCTCTCCCAGGCCAGGGTTTGTATGTGGAATGAGCTAGAGGAAAAAAAGTGACTTGCTCCCACGAAATCTCAGGTTTAGATGGTTCCAGCCCTATCTCAGAACTGTGGAACCCGTACTCTTGGTATAAGTGCTTTCCCAGCCTAGACTAGGAAGCTCTCCCCCAAGTCCATTTGTTTATCTTGACTTCTCTCTCCCCAGCACTTTAATGGGTGTCCCTGGGAGGACCATGGGGGTGATGTTCACACCTCTGACAGTGAAATATGCATATTATGACACCGAACGCATTGGAGGTGAGTAACCTTCCCATTCCTTCTTTTGAGGTCTGGTATTTTCAGGGGAGGGGTTTGCCACTCTAACGAGTGGAGGGCTTTGGGTGGGTTGAAGAGGAACCATTGATCTAAGGTTTGTGATATAAATCGGCTGCCAGGAATTATTTGTGGAATTATTAGAGGTGGGAAATTATCAGCACCAGAGGCTATGTGGCCATACATAGAAGAGCAAAACCAGCGATTAGCATACTGGGTACAGAAGTTGAGCTCTAGCAGGAAGAAGAAAAGCTAACAAGGGCAGAGCAAGGGAGTTTAGAGAAATTGGCTATGTCCAGAGGGAGGTGGGGAAGTTAGCAGAATGGTTAGACATCATCTCTTTCCTGATGGGGTGACTGAAATCTCTGTGCCTGTTCTATTCCCCATCTCACTCCCACAGTTGACCTGATCATGAAGACCTGTTTTAGCCCCAACCGGGTGATTGGGCTCTCAAGCGACTTGCAGCAAGTAGGAGGGGCATCAGCTCGCATCCAGGATGCCCTAAGCACAGTGTTGCAGTATGCAGAGGATGTGCTGGTGAGGGGGGGAAGGAAAGAAAGGAGGAGGGCATGATCTCCACTCCGAGATCACTGAGAGGTGTGCTGGCAAAATGGCAGTCCTCGGTGGTGAGAATTAACTGTGCCTCATTGTATCTTTGTTTGGTGCTCAGTCTGGAAAGGTGTCAGCTGACAATACCGTGGGCCGCTTCTTGATGAGTCTGGTTAACCAAGTACCCAAGATAGTTCCCGATGACTTTGAGACTATGCTCAACAGCAACATCAATGTGAGTGCCGTCCCTGGGCTTCTGGGATCTTGTGTCTTCCCCCACCTCAGCTCATGCACAAATGTGAAGGGAGTTGGGGGAGATGACCCAGAGGGGAGAGGAGGAGGGGCTTTGCCTTTGACCCCTTGCAGTCCAGGTTGGGACAAAGGAAGAGATAGTACACGTGCTTGGAGATGCCCCCGCCTTCTCTTCCTTGATTCCATATCTCAGGTACTGATACTACTGTGACTTGTTATGTAGATTCATGGCTGAAAGAAATGCTAAATCTAGAGGTTAATGAAAATGCAATTTCTTATTTTCCCCATCTGAGTTCACAGACACTCCCTCCTCCATATTCTACCCATGGACCTTGGCTAAAGCACCCCACGTTTATTAGTGTATCGGTAGGGACGAAAAAGTGTTCTCAAACATTTCCTTCTTATCTTCCACCTTCGACTCTTGCCTAGCCTCTTCCTGAGCTGTCATTTATCCAGGCTGTCCTCATACCCAGTATTCACCATGGAGCTGGCCAATGCCAGACTTTCTTTTCCCTTTCCACCCAATCCCTCACTCATTGTGGCTTCTTCCTCTTCCAGGACCTGCTGATGGTGACCTACCTGGCCAATCTCACGCAGTCACAGATTGCCCTCAATGAGAAACTTGTAAACCTGTGAATGGGCCCCACGCAGCACTCCTGCCAGTCTGGGCCACCCTAGGACTCAGAATGGAGTGAAGTAGAATGGTTTTCTTGTGGTTTGAGTCACACTGAGTCAGTCAACTGCTTGTGACTCTAAATAAATATAGCCTACCTTTTGTAAATGAATCCATCTTACATGAGTTTACTGCTGGGTGGGGGGGAAGAACTGTTCTAGAGCACACATAGAAACCAGGAAGTGAATACTCTGGGTTGGTTGTGTGTTTATGACTCTCCATCAGTGGTTGCTTGCACCCATAGCCCAAGCTCAAGCCACTTTATCTTCACCTGACTCCAGACCAGATAGCCTTCTTTGCACACTGGTTTTATAGAGGTACTTTATTCCCACTCTTTTGCCTATGATCAGAGCAAACTGAACCCCCGAAAAATAGATTTTTATCACTTCTCTTCCATAGCACCTTAAATGAATGGCAGTACAGAGTGGTGCCCTGTGCACAGTTAGGAGTACCTAGAGCATGTGCTAGTGAGTGAGTGGAGAGGAAAGAAGGGAGTGGGTACAAATCTCAGTCCTGGGACCCATGAGGATATGCTGGTGGAAAGACAGTCTTCTGAGGATTAACTGCGCTTTACCAAATTTTTCTTTTGGCTTTCAGTCTGGAAAGGTATCCACTGACAATACTCTGAACCATTTCTTGATGGGTCATGTGGTTTCCACAGGAAGTAAAAATGAGAATCCATGCAGGGAAAATAAGAGAATTAGATACTTAATCTGAACTGAAAGAGTAGAGAACGTGGTCAGAGTCATAAACTACTTGAATAATTATTCAAGAACTTTTTGCCACTATGGTTTGGGGAGGCAAAATTAGTATCTATAGATTAAAGAGATTTCCCCAAAACTCCAAATTTCTTGGGTAATATATGTAACTTGAGACCACCCTTTGGAATCTATGCAAAGACTAGATGCCATTTCCCAGGTATTTTATAGGATAGTGGTGACCTCAAACAGCCCTTTCGTCTGATATCCTAGAGTGTTCTACCTGGGCACTGCGAGATGTCTTAGGTTGAGAAAGAAATGGGTCATCATTCAGGGACTGAGGCTTGGTTACATATTGGAGTGAAAAGGCGAATGAAGGCAAGTGCGTATCAAAAAGGCCTGGATCCTGATTCTGGTTCTGAGATCTGTAACCTTAGGAAAGACAAAATCTGAGGGTCATAAAATGCAGATCATAATAATACATAGCCCATTAGAGTACTGTGTGAATTTGATAAAGTAATGAATATCAGGTTAACGTGCAGACAACAGTGCCTGGTAACAGTAAGCGTACGGGAAGTGCTAGCGATTACGTCTAAAGCTGAATACAGTTCAAAAGTAGTAAGAAACCTATGAACCCCATCCTGGATCCCAATTCTGATTCTGATATGTAACCTTACGAAATACAAGTTCTTGGGGTTATATATATAGTAAAGATACTTTTTTACATGTAGGTAAACATAAATAGATGATAAAAGTTATGCCAAATTGTGAGGTTAAAAATAGCGTGCACAATGGGAAAAGGGTTGATCAGAGCTCCAGTGTTTGTGTTCTATTTTTTGGGTGGGTGGTTTAATATCAACTTTAGTTTTTTTAAATATGCGTGCTAAAATGCCAAGGTTGATCACTGAAAATATATATAACCTCCAAATGAAAGTGATAGGAAATAATGGAATAAGGAAAAGGAAAGAAAAATTGAGAAATGAGAAAGCATGAAAAAAGTGGGTAAAGCAAATTAATAAAGATGGCAAAAATAAGTCCAGATATAGTAACCACGATAAATGTAAAAAGGATTAAACTAACGAGAAAAAAAAGATTGAATTTTAAAGCAAAACAAACCCCAGCCATACTTCGTTTGCAGGAGACACAACTAAAACATGGACACAGAAAGTTGTCTTGCAACTATAAGCAGGACATCTTAAAATGTTGAATAAAAAAGAGTAGTCTCGGGAGACATTACATATTATAGAGTCAAAATGCAAAATCTAACCCTTCCTCTTTCCTTAGAGGCTGCTGAGAGCCTGGTACCTTTGACCCTCCTGAGAAGCATAGGACAGGGGACAACCATCTCTCAAGAAATGTGCTGTCTTCAAGCCGAGGGCAGCCAAAAGCATTTCTCCTGGAATTGAGATTGTAAACCTACAGAAGGCCAGAAGAGTCACTGGGGAAGATTTTCACTGAGGAAGTAAACCTAGACCCCAGGAATGGAACTTGAAAGATGGCAAGGAAGTGTTCCTGGGAGTGAGAATAAGCTTGAGCGAAGCAGAGGTAGACTGTGGCCTGGACACAGTGAAGAGACATGGTGCAAAGGACAGCTAGCAAGAGAATGGTTGATGCAGGCTTGTCAGCACCAGAATAGCTTAGGAAGACCTCTACAAAGTTTCTGAAAGAGACAGGAGTACTTTTCAGGGTGATGCCATTGGTCATCTAAAAGGTAGGTGGAGTGGTCCAAGGGAGAACTGTAGGTAACGTGAATTAGGACCTTAAGAGGCCCAGGAAACGAAGAGGCAGAACACATGAGAAACGGCAGCCTGGCATGCCTTGGTTGAGCACACGGTACGGTTCTTTGCCATTTGCTCTGCCTGGTGGCTGCCACACACCCTCCCATTCCATACAGAGTGGGACGTGGAAGCAGTGACTGCCAGCAGTTCTGAGCATCCCATGATGGGGAGAAGCAGCAATCTGTTGGAAAGAGGAAGTTAAGGCTAAGATGGCACTTCCACAGTCTGAGCAGAAATGGAACAAGCCTGTACCGATGAAGATAATGCTCCAGAGCTGGCAAACTCCCCACCCCCACCCTGCATGTCCACCCTGTCACATGATGTTCCCTGTTAGGGCTCTTCAACAATCTTAGCGAAATTTTTCCTACCCCTACTCCTCAAACAGCTTTCTAAAGAACCCCCTAATCAGTCCCAAGCATTTCCTGCACTAGAACCTTCAAATACTAACCTATCTTATCTATCTCCTCCAAAATCGTGTCTAAACAGTCCACAGACCTTACCCACCCCAAACTAATTAGTCCTTTCAGTCCTCCAAACCATGCCAACCAACTAGCCCTACTAAGCCATGGACCCACCATCGATCCATTTCTCAATCCCTCTTCCCACTGAAGCTGTTCAATACTAGTTTACCCAGTGTCCTTGAGCTTCATGCTAATGGTTGCTTTGATAGAGAACGTTCGCTTCATAGGCGTAAATGGCATATTCCTGTACCTTCCCTTTTACCACCCTGTAAATCCCTTAGGATTTACACTGAGATCGTGAGCATTTTGACATTAGGAGAATGCTCAATGGTTGGCCTAACTCTAAATAAAGTACCCTGAGCCCTTGGACATCTGGGTCCTAGAAGTACACATTGACTCAGAACAGATCGATCCCACAGCCGTGCATCCTCTGGTATACTGAGCCTCTGGACTTAACCCTGAAAGAACTCTGATTCTGGACCACTTGACCCAATGGGCAGATTGATGCCAAGTGGCAATGAGTCTCTGAAGGTATCTCGACGCACACGACGGGTAATAACCCTTTGCACACTTAACACCATTTGCTGTGTATTCACTGTTATCATTCAGCATTAAGATGTTAGTATTTGTCAAATATCATGCCAGCACTAGGTGAATAATGTGCACTCCGTGTTACTGGCCTTAAGGAGTTTACATTTTGGTGGGGAAAGCAAAAGTAAATGATTAGTTGCAAAACAGTAGAAAATGAGTGCTAGATCTAGCATTTACTGAGCACCTATATTGTTTGGTCAATTCATATTACAGAGGGAGCTGGGCTCAGAGAAGTTGAGTACATAAGGTAGGGAACACGGTAAGTGATGAAACAATTTTAATTTGGGTCTGGATTTTTTTTTTTTTTTCTCTCTGTAGCCCTCTGCTTCAGTTTCGTGGCCCAATGAAATAGTTATTAGAGCGAAAATGCAACATAACAGGAGCATATTACAAGGATTGACCAGCTCTGTCATAGGGAGCCTGGGAAGATTCTACCCAGATGTGATACCTGAGCTGGCCTTTATTTTGAACAAGGAAATCAGAAAAGGATAAATGGAGCAGAGGAAACATTTTAAAAAGCTTAACCTGTTCAGAACCTAAGGAGGCTAATGCAGGAGGCCGACCATAAGGGCCCTCAGGCTATGGAGATTGGATTTTATTCTAGAAGTGGGAAGGCACTAGATAATTAGGGATTTTAGGAAGATCACCTGGTAGTGCAGAGGAAGCATGGAAAGAGAAAAGCAGGAGGTGGGAAGACCAGTCAGGGCCACTGTGATTGCTCAGATGACTGGCGGTGGTGATGGTGACAAGACTCCGTTTGAAGAGGGTGTTATAAGGCAGACTCCGGAGGGTGTGGAGATTGGTTGAACTTGGATGGTGAGACTTGTGAGTTTAGGATGTTGCCTGGTTTCTGATAAAGATGATTGAAGGGATGATAGTATATGGAAAGCCTGGCTACTCCAGAGTGGTGGAAGTTTAGAGGATACAGAGATGTGTCCAGAATTAAGATTAGAGGAGTAGGTTGGGACCTGTTAAAGCCCAAAATGGAGTCATTTGCCGCCCTCCCCCCAAGATTTAATTAGTTTCAGCCTATCCCAGGAATGTCACCTTTTAACAGTCAAATCTGAAATTTCCTGACTAACACTAGTGAGGCAATCTGCATAATGAAAAATCCTGCCATTTCTTTCTCCCCCCTCCAAAAGGATATGTCCTGGCCTGAAACAATCCTTTTATTTATTTATTTTTTTAAGATTTTACTTATTTGACAGAGAGCACCCAAACGGGGAACAGCAGAGGGAAAGGGAGAAGCAGGCTTCCCGCTGAGCAGGGAGCCCAATGCGGGGCTTGATCCCAGGACCCTGGCTCATGACCTGAGTCGAAGGCAGATGCTTAACCGACTGAGCCACCCAGGTGCCTCCAATCCTTTTATTTTGCCGGTAACTTGCCTTACCCTCTTTCCTATGAAGACCTTCCATTTTGTACAACTGGGAGCATCTCTCCTTGCTAGATGGGATGCTGCCCAACTCATGAATCGCTTGACAAACCGAATTAGACCTTCATATTTACTCAGTTGAATTTTGTTCTTTAACAGACCAAATGGTGAAGTCTTAAATGCAGCCAAGTAATTGTGATGTCTTTGATAAACTATGGGACTGCACCAGATCTTTTTGAGGAAAGGCTGAAGAATTTACTCGTTTGAGTAAAGTAATACTTACCAGCTGCCAACAATATGCTAAGCAAGAAGTCCTGGTGCCTGCTTAGAACCTGCTGGAGGGGACAGACAAAGAGGTGATTGCTTTGGGAATCACAAGGCATTGGAGGTCATGGATAGCTTCCAGTTAGGAAGTAAAATCCAAGCTGGAGGAAACAGACTGAAAAAGGAGAGAGAGGAAAACAGCATTCTAAGCACAGAAAGCTGGCAAAGGCTCAGACACAGTGTCAACCATGTGGCTCCGTCGTTGCTGACTCTTGGCTAAGGAGATGTTTGTAAGGAAAGAACACTGTGCTAGGTTGACGGGAAAAGGATGGTACTGTTTTTTTTTTTTAACAGCCTGTGCTAACATGTGCACAAGTTTATTTTTACTGTGAATGTGTGTTCACACATTCTCTTTGTATGTGGTTGTGCATATGCTAAAAACTTCAGAATGTGTCTGGATGAGACAGATAATATGTGTTATCTAAGTTCTAAGACACCACAGTCCTCTGATTTTCTCCCAACCCCCTTACCCAGTCTTTTCTGTGCTTTAGCCTGGTCCTTCTGATGTAGAAAAGATGTTAGGGTTTGAAGCCGATGGCCAAGAAAGAATTCTTGAGATGTCGTTGGTGCAAAAAGGTGGTTTTATTAAAGCATGGAGACAGGACCCGTGGGCAGAAAAAGCTGCACTGGGGTCATGAGGAGTGGCCGATTATATACTTTCAAATTGGGGGGTGTAGTTAGGGAAAGTATAAGCCTGCCAGGTGTTTTGAAAATAAGGTTTCCAGGATCCTGAGGGGGCTAGCTATTGTTAGGAAAAGTTCATTTATTACTGTTTGGTAAAAATTCACTCATGAGACCCTTCAGATGTATATCAGTGGGCCATATGCTTGGAGGATGATTGCTAACATGTATCTTAGGGAGTTGGGGAGTAGAGAAAAAGGAAGTTTCCAAAGGAATTTTTATATGTTAAAGTAGACTTACAGGATCCCTGGGGGGCAGGCTAAGATTGCCTTTTGCCCGGAGCAAAGTATTAACATTGAGGCGGCTGAGTTCCTAGAGGAATGTCACTCTGCCTGTTTCAAGGACTTGTCAGTGGGCTGTAGGTAGTAAAGAAATTTAATAATTTTTCTTCTGCCTTTGTTTCCCACATCACCTCCTCCTCTGAGCCTCCCTTAAGGTTTCATTTCCCTAGGCTTCCATCCTGGGCCTCTTCACTGTCTACTCCACACTCTGTGCCGGGAAGATTTCCTAGAATCCTTTGACTGCAATTATTGCCAATTGGTTAAAGATTCCCAATCTTTAGCTCTAGCGCTGGCCCGTATTCAGAACTGATTGCAGACTAGTAAAATGGACACCAGATATCTCACCTGGAGGTCTCAAAAGCATTTTAAATTTAACATGCTCCATATTGAACTTATTGTCTCTTCCTCACCCACAAATCACCTCCTAAATTTCCTTTCTCAGGTGATGACACACCAGGTACTCTATTGTCAAAACCAGAAATCTTGGATGAATCCTAGATTCTCCCCTGCCTTTCCACCCTCATGATTTAATCAATCATGCCTATGAAGGGAGGCTTCCATAAGAACCCATAGGACAGAGTTTAGAAAGCTTCTGGGTGGGTGAATAAGAATGCATCTAGGAACAACGTGCATGCCAGGAAGGTGGTGTAACCCCAAATTCCAGAAACAGAAGCTTTTGTCCTTGAGACCTTTCCAGACCTCGGCCTATGGATCTCTTCACCTGTTGATCTGAATCCTTTAATGTTCTTTAGTAAATCAGTGATGATAAGTAAACCGTTTTCCTGAGTTCTGTGAGGTGCTGTAGCAAATTGATCAAACCCAAGGAGGAGGTCCAATTTATAGCTGGTATGTCAGAGCACAGGGGACAACTTGGACTTGTGATTGGTATCTGAAGGGGGTAGAGGAAGGCAGTCTTGTGGGACTGAGCCCCTAACCTTCGAATCTGACACTATCTCCAGGTATATAATGTCAGAATAAAGTTGTAGGACACTCAGCTGGTGTCTGAGAATTGCTTGATGTGGGAAAATTACCTGCACATCTGGTCGCATAATTGTTTGATGGGAGTAGTAAGTGCAGAGTAGAATGAAAGTTTGCCTGTTCATCCTCTTTGATCCATTGTCGTCACAGCCCAGGCTAAAGTCCATACTTCTTACCACAGCCTGTAAGGCTTATCATAATCTTGCCTGACTCTCCACCTCCATACCTTACCCTCCCGGCCTGGGCTTCCTTTGCACTTGCTCTGCCCTCCGCCTAAAATATATGCTCCCTTACCTGGCTTCCTACTGCTCTTCCTGTAGGTTTTAGTCCAGGTGTGCCCTCCTCTTGGAAGGTGCTCCTACACCATAAGTGCATGACATGCTCCTATCTTAGCATTTATCTCAGCGTTTGGACTCATCTCTTTACTCTCATTAAAAAATAAAATTCAGGGGTGGGAGAGGGGGAAAAAAATTCAACTGAGTAAATTTTAAAGATCTTACTGGCTTTATTTAGTGACTCAAACCAGGTAGCATCCCATCTACCAGATAGAAGGGAGCTCTGAGGAGCTGTACAAAATGAAAGACTTTTATAGGCAGAAGGAAGCGAGAACAAGGAATATACTAGTGGACTGATGGATGGTTGTGGCAAGGTCGCTTTCCTTCATGGGATGGCAGGGGTCTGTGAGGCCAATTACCTCACTAGTGCTGACAAGGTGATTCTTGGTCTGGTTTACAAGTCCATTTCTGGGAGAGGCTGAAACTGTAATGGAGTCTCAGTTTAGTGATTAGCATATGCTCAAGTGGGCCTGGCATAAGTGACTATTTTGGACCTGTTCTGTTTCTAACACACTCTATAGGATCACAAGCTCTATGAGGGTCAAGATAGTCTATACTGTTGATTGTTATGTTCCTAGATCCTAGAGCCAACCTAGACATGATACCTTCTTGATAAATGTTTGTGACATGAATGAAGGAATACTTGGTAGCTTGCAGGGTAATTACCACAAGGCACTGTGGACATGATCATTCATCAGGAGTCATTAGGATCCTTTGGAAAGGACCTGGAGGGAGGGAGCACAGCAGACATTAGGTTATTTGTTTTACTCATTTATTCTACAAATATTTAATGATGCCTGCTCTGCACCAGACATAGTGTTGGGCACTGGGGATCTAGAGGTAAATAAACTGCTCTCTGCCCTCTATGGGTCTCAGTCTTACAGAGGAGATGCACAAAAATCAACAATCGTGACAAAATGGAATACTTGCTATAAAAGAGATAGAAACAGGTCTTGGGAAGACACAGAACACATTTAAATCCACCAGAGGGTCAGAGAAGGGAAGAGACATAGGTAAGTGCCTAGGCACAGAAGAGGAAGAGCTTTGAAGGAAGAGGGATGAAAATCAAAATATTACTCTTAATTTTACAATGGCCCGTATATGGAGTGTTGTGCTTCCAAAGATACAACAGCCTAGAGGTAAAATATAGTAGCAATAACAGCCACAAGACAGTATCTCTGTCACCCAGCTCCTACCTTCGGCGTGGGGGGGCAGAGGGGCGGGATACCCACCTACAGATCCTCCAGAAAGTCGTCTGGGGTATCTTACAAGTCTCTGAACTTGGAGTCATTGTATTTTGAAATTTTAACTGGATTTTACAAAATAATTTTTTAACAAAATAATTATCCATGTCATTAAATCTTTAAAAATCTTATTTTGAATAGTTTCGTAAGTTTCTATTATGTAGACAAACTCTAATTTAAACAATTTTTTAGTTTTGAACATGTGGGCTGTTTCCACCTTTGTGTGAATATATCATTCCATGGTGAACAGCTATGTGCAAACACGAGTGTCTTGACTTTCTATTTCTTTAGAATAATTTTCGTCCTCTACTCTGTGTGGCACATTGTCACCTGGGAAACCCACGCAGTGCCACCCAACCTCTGCATGTGAAGGAGACCATTATGAAAGTACATCTCCAGCTTCTGCTTACCCTCTTTCTACTGTAGAGGGAGGGAGTGGAAGCTGAGAGGGGACCAGAGAAAATACAATTCCTCTGCCCTCCGTGGGTCCATAAATGCCACAAATCTCTCCTCCATCAGCCTAAACCAGAGTCCCTGTGAAAACTCAGAGTAGCTTTGGAGAGCAAGGGATTCTAGAGATGTGGAAACCTCAGTGTGGTTCCCTTTTATCAACCCCAGCCTATCTGCTCTCCTGAGCCTATGGGCTGCTTGTGTGTAAGAAAGTCTCTGGGCTCTGCTGGAGTCCTGGGAGAGATTACTTTAGGGCTCTGTCCCTGGTGGGCCAGTGAAATCCTGGGAGTCTGGTACAGAGGCATCTCTGGCAAGGGTGTGGCCCAGTGATCTGTGGACCCTTGAGGGAAGCAGGTGTGAGCTCTTACTGGATTCTTGCTCTGGCCAGGAGTAGTTGAACAGGTAAACTGAGTCTTCATGTTCTCCTGAAACTAGGTGTATGAGATGAGGGCTTCAGCAGGGGATCGGCATCTTGCTTGGTTCTGCCCAGCCCATCCTGGATGGAGAGACCATTTTACCTTCCAACACCCACAGAATAGCTAACAGCCAGACCTAACCCCAACAAGCCTCACTCAGTCCTCCTCGAAGAATCAAGGGATCTGTTTACTTGGCACAGCTTATTACTATGGTATCAGGTTCTAGCAGAGCTGATGAAGAAATTAGCATTTGTCCCACATACTAGCCATGATCAGCATTTCCAGGAATATTCAAATAGGGCCAAATCGCTGGAACGGCGTTGGTTCTCATTGCAGTGTTCAGGAATCCATGCGTGCTTGGTTATGCAAGTCGTTACAGGGCTAACAATTCCAGTTTTCTCCCTCTACCCCGGTGTGTCTCCCAGAAGGGAAAATAATTGCAGTTGGTGATGATCTAGGCTGTGATTAGGATGATCTTTCTGGTCTGTCCCCGTCTATCTTCTGCCTCATTGGGGTTGCTAGCCCCATGCTTATGTTTCTGTTCCGTGTTGATGGTCATCAGTTTTATAATGGTCTCTGTCCCATTATGCTGGTCCTCCTGTCTGTGGTAGTAAGGAGCACAGCTCTATCTATGCCTGAGGCCTTCTGAGTCATGGCCACTAGAGGACTGCCTTGCACCACTTAAAGGCTTTTGGTTTGCCAGTTCACATTCCTTGTTCCTGAGTTTTCCAAGGGCCGCACCTTCTACTTTGGAGGGCCTAGATTGGTGCAAAATGAGTGACCAAAGCTTCTAGAGATGCTTCACCTCCAGGACCACCTTTGGTCACCTTTGAGCCACAGAGTGATGACACCAAAATATCATACTCTGTCCCCACTCCAAAATCACTCTAAACACATACTGGTTTTCAAAACATGGTTTGGAAACACAGTTTTAAGTAAAACTCCTAGGGCCCGCTCCCTTTCTGGTCAGATTATAAGATACAAGCCCTCTATACAAAAGTACTGGAGCTGCCACTTCCCAGGATAGACCCTGGCCCAGGCTCTAAAGACCAAAATGAGGTTTCTGGGGCTTTCTATCCAGGGAAGGGGTAGTGCCAGAGCTAGTGTATAGTCCTAGGACCCCTATAAAAGAACATGGCCTTTCTACATGGTACTAGAGTTTTTGGCAGGTGAGTGAGGGACCCTCACCAAACTCTGGAGGTTGGAAGAAGGAGAAGGTGTAAGGCAGGATGGTGTCCAAACTGTCCCAGGTAAGACTGCTCAGCTGATTTGAGGGGGCAAGAGATGGATTGAGGTAAGGGTTAGCTAAGGATGGAAACCCCAAATTTAGACCTAAAGATTGAGCTGGAGGGGCAACATACTTAATTTGGGTCGCCTGAAAGCAGAACAGGGACTTGGGGGGGAAGGAGATAGTTTATGTGGAAGGTGATCTGTATTAGAAAAGGTACCATGACCTTGGTGTCTTTTAGCAGTAGACATTTATTCTCTTAATTTATGGAGGCTAGAAGTCTGAAATCCAGGTGTTTGTGGGACCATTCCTCCTCTGAAGCCTCTAGAGGAGTATCCTTCCTTGCCTTTTCCAAATGCTGGTAGCCCCAGATGTTGGTTTATAGCTGCAGCGCTCCCGTCTCAGCCTGTCATCATATGGCCTTCTCCTTGTGTGTCTGTGTCCACATTTCCCTCTTATAAGGACACCAGTCATATTGGATAGGGCCCACCCTAATGACCTCATCTTAATTTTATTACACCTGGAGAGACCCTATTTCCATGTAAGGTCATATTCACAAGTGCCAGGGCTTAGGACTTCAACATACCTTTTTGCGGGGGGATACAGTCAACGCATAATATGATCCAACAAGCAGAAGTGAATGAAGACAAGGCAGGGAGGAAAACCAATACAGTGGAAGGTTTTAAACTAGTTATTTCCATGCCACTGAGAACCCTTTAAGGAACTGTGTAAAATACCACTTCGATTTTTTTTTTTTTTTTTTTTTTTTACCCCTTCGAATTCTGAAAGACTTGAAAACTGGGACATTTAACCAGTTCTCCCATTGGTTGAAGAATTTCTCAGGAGGTTACCTTCTTCCTACTTTTGGCTCCATTCATGGGTGGGCTAAGTGTCCTTTCTTGGCTGGTTAGGAGAACTTGAGATGACACGAGAGCAATGGTCACGAAACTGTCCAAGTGTGCAGAAGTCAGCACAGGGCACCGAAAGTGTCTGCAAAGGTACACTCCTTGCGTTGCTGAGACTTGTTCCTCCTCCACTCTGTCACAGACTCTTGAAGGCACTGGTCAGCTACATGCTCTTTTTTTTTAAACAGGAGGGTGTTAGTGGAATAAACTAGAGTTCCCCTGCTGCAGCTACTTCTAAGGCACAATTAATATTCGTCATCTCCTTCCCCCGCAACCCCAACATCAAAGCTGGTCTGGGCTGCTCATGCCGAAGGGCTGAGCCCTTGGCTGCTTTGCCGTTACCAGGCTTTGTTGGCAGTGATTGCCTAGTTACCGTCATTCCCAGGGCTGAAAGCATCGAGAGACACTCCAGCACACACGTTTCAGATGAATCTCCCCTGATTCCATTATGCAGCAGCATCCTTAGCTCCTCTGGACAGTCAGGGATGATTGCTCCCTTCAGTATAATAAAACATTTTTTACCTGATGGTCCACTGCCTTGAGGAGCCTGAAGTGGAAAAATCCTGTGTTAACCAGTAGAAGACGTCCCCCCGGAGAATCAGGATCTCTAATCCAACAGAGCCAGCCACAGAAATGGGAAACGGTTTCTGTAAAGAGCTCACCAGAGTGATGATGAAAGGAGCCAATCCTATTTTCACCCCTTGGTTACTTGGCCCTGTGTATTCTAACTACGGGGACATCGCACTATATGTGACCTGATTGTTTAATGCATATACTACATTCTGGAGGACAGTGACCTCTTCCATAGGATGTCACTCCAAAACTGGCTCCTTAACTAAGCCTTTAATTTAAAAGGCCATTCCCACCTTCTACCCTTTGTTTCCAGGTAATGAAGTACATGGTAAGACCCCTTGTTTTACAAAACCATTGTCTCACACATCCTTTACCATAAAATACACCCTTTCAACTAAGACTACACTATACAGAATTCCAGGTTGATAATTAGATACTGGAGCCCCTGGAGAAGCACTACAAGCATAAATCCATATTCTAAAAAGATTTCAGTTCCAAGAAGAACACATTGCTGCCCTCTGCAGGGTGGGAAGAGTCTGATGTAATCAGCTTACCACCAAGTGCTGGGGCAGTCTACTCAAGGAATGCAACCATAATGAGGGTCCAGCCTCCGAGAGTGCAGGTTGAGCATTCAGCAGCAGCAGTAGGTAAATCAGCATTGGTGGGGGGGAACCCCCTGTTTGGCAGGCCCATGCAGAGCCTCCATCTCTGCCACACCCCCTCTCCATTCATGGGCCCATGCACTTGGTTGAGACAGAAACCAGTAGACAAGTCATTGTGTGTACCTGGCTATTGACGCTTCCTCTGCAGCAGAAGCTTTCCAGTGAGCATTGACATGACACTGAAAGGTCTGCGTAATCTGACACCTCTCCTATTTGTCCATCCATGCACCTTTTCCCCAGGCTTCCTCCTCTGCTATTCCAATCTTGCTTCATCCAGGCCTCTGACCAACCGGTTGAGTTATTCTCCACTGCCCAGAGGCCCATGTACATTCTTGCCTCAGGCCATGCCTCCCTACATGGAAAGTTGATGGACAAGTTTACTGCCCACTAGGAGGATTTCCCTCACCGCTCGCCTTTAGAACTTGTCCTCAGTGGGTATCTGGTATGGCTACAATTCATTTTTGTTTTGTACCATTGTATGAAGTCAACCCAAACATACTCCAGGCTCAAATTTTTTTCCTCCTATGACAGTGGTTGTAGGGAACACCCCCACAAGCAGGAATATGAGCTAAGGGAGCAGGTGGGTGCAGCAGGGCTATAGGGCATAGAGTCTAAATCACCTTTTCCCATGGCTCGCTCGCTGCTCTCTGGACCTGCCGGGACCCAATCCCAAATGTACTATCGTCATACAGTGAACTGCCCACTTAAGACTGGTGAACTAGTCAACATAAATAATCCAGTTTATGACTGGTGGCCCAGATTACAATGGGCATTTCTAGTCATATAGTGTCTTGATATCCCATTATCGGGTATTCACAGGCTCTGCTTGGGCCCAGCACACCATGAGCTGCTTTTTCAGATATGAGTCATTCTGTGCTGTAGAAGGCATGGCTTAGCTCTCAGGCCTAAAAGATCTCCTACTGGAATTTTCCATAGACTCCACACAGTGGTCTTGTCTAATAGGGACCTCTGGTGCTAATGGACCGTCACGTCATAGAAACAAGAGTTAGGACAGTTGGCACCTCCTGATACTTAACAAAACTTCACTGCATATACAGTTGGACACCTGCAATTGCTTTTAAAATCTCTACCATGAATTTTAAGAGCCTTTTGGTGGTGGTGATAGTGATGGTGGTTTGTTTTGGAGCTTAATGGTTGAACGTTGACACTGATTTACAACCAGCTGAGCCCTGCCTGGCCCCTTGCTCAGGTTTCCAAATAGTCCAAAGCAAGCATCTCCCAACCCAATGAGAGCCATAGTTAGCAACTGTGGGACCACATACCTGGGAATAAATAAAGGCCTGTTCCTGCCTTAGACAGCAGAGTTGGGGATGTTAAGAAAAATTATCAATTTGTGTGGACTTCTTAGATCTCTATCTCCACCCTCATTGTTCACATATAGAAAGCCCTGAGGACTCAAAGTAGGGTTGAGAGGGTGTTCTTGTCCTGTCGTTATGTGTTTGGGATGGAGAAGAAGGGAGGTGGAGGTTAATGGATGAGACTATATTGTGGTTGTTCAGTTGGGCCTGTGAGGGTGAAGCCACACTCTTGAGTGCGGGAGTGGGTTTGGCCCATCACATCAGTGATGTCATTCAAAGTGCCATTCACCTGGAGATGAAGCCCATCTCTCAGAAAAGAAATGGGTATCATCCCCTCTTGACGGTGGGCATGCAGATGTCAGGATGTCTAGGGAAGAAATCTGATAGGAGAGTCTGCCTTTTGGAATCAGACTATAGGCATCTGCAAATGGTCAGGTGAATGGTGCATGGTCCTGGACCCTGCATTTGTGCATTTCATGCAATGGCTTGGTTTATTTTCCTGTTGTCTTTCCTCTAAAATTAATGAAGTCTTTAAAGATCTAGCCTGTTCTAGCTACACTAAGAGAACATAGGGATTGTGTCCGCCAGGACCAGAGTGTTAAAGGGGAGCATTGCCTTTTAGGGCAAAACGTGGGTACTAGCAATGGGACTAGAAACTGCTGGGAAAATGTGGGCCTTAGGGGCATAGTGTAGTGTGCTCATGGCTCTGGCCAGCAGTGCTTTCTTCCAGAGTCTTACTTTGGAGGGTATGGAACTTGTAGTATGAGGGGTGGTTTCCCTTTAGAGCCTTCCACCTCTGTTACTCCAGAGGATTTTTCCTTCCGGGATTTATTCTCCAGGGACATAGGCTCCCAGGTCCCTGTTCCTCATTTTGCCATAGTGACTCTTGGTCCTAAGTCCCAGTTTTGGGTTTCTCCATTGCTTATTTGCTTTCCCAGAAATGTGCTAGACAGTTTGGCCTCACATGGCTGAGGGATCCCACCTTACTATGGGGGATCCAGGTAGCCTGGACCCTAGTTCCAGGACCACTATCTATAGCCCATCTCCTTTTATTTGGGGTAGTCTAGAAGGCCCCCCCCAATACGCCGAAGGATTTCCAAGAAAGGCATGTTCTCTTGGTCTCCTTTGCATTCCTGTTCCTAACTTAATTCTCAGTCTCCAGCTACCTGCTCAGCTTGCTGCCCTCCTCCTGCTGCCCCTTGTCCCATGTGTGGACCGTGCCCTGCCTGCCACATCCCCCAAGCATCATTCCGAAGAGGGGGTGGTACATACACATCAGACTTCTACTGGAGGTTTGGGGCTGACAGAAGAGCACCACCGGAGAGCAGAAGCCAACTTAAAATAGCATATTAGATATCTTTGTTCCTCAGGTTCTTTGCTCAGCCCTGACTAGGAGTTTCTTACCAGCTCTTTTCCTTCTCAGACTCTAGCCCTCTGCCCTTTCACCTTCTCTTCTTACCCAGCCTTCCTCTTTCTCTCCCAGCTCCAGCCTTTTTTCCAGCCATCAGTAGCCACCAGAGGACAACTCCTACCTTCCTGTTGATTTACTATGCAGAGCATTTGAGTTTCCTTATTGCAGCTCTTCTGTGTAAACTAAATGGGACCCTTCCTCTCACATCCAAAAGACCCATTATTCAGTGTTGAAGGAAAAAGAACCGGCTCCTCTGAGATGAATTCTGCCTGTCTGGTTATCTGTGGTGTAAAGCAACAACCGTTTTTATGTCCTCACAGATTTTCTGGGTCAGGTCAGGGCACTCACAGCTGACTTGTCTCTCTTCCATAATGTTTGGGGCCTCTGCTGGGAAGACTCAAGCATCTGGAAATGACTTGTAGGATGAGGGGTTGTTTTCTGCCGAAGGCTTCTTTCTTCTGTGTGTGGTGCTTGGGTGATGTGAAGGCTGGGCTCAGCTGGGACTGTCAACTGAAGCATCTATGTATGACCTTTCCTTGTAGATTAGACTTCCTCACAGTACAGTGGCCACAGGGTAGTCGAACTTCTTATATGGGGTCCCTTCCAGTAAACTGAGAGGCCATTTATTACTTAACCTCAGAAATCACATAGTGTAGAGATTCACGGTGAGGTATCACAGACCTTACTTCTCAATGAGAGGAATGTCAAAGATTCAGCGACCATGCTTTAAATCTGCCACAATCTCCCTCCCACAGAATGCTGACACATGGCTCCTGCCATTGATAAGGGTCAAGGGTCCTTTCCTCTGGGGCTTTGATAAGCTCTTCCATCTGCCTAGCCCAGAGCTTCTCCAGGGATCATCCCAGAATGTCTAGGATGTAGCTTTTCCACAGCTCTCAGCCCTGGCTCAGGACACCTGACTTTGGGCTTCTTCTTTGTACATCTAGGGGTGTCAGGATTTGGAGGTGAGGGTCTGAGAGTCCAGCACACCTGCTATTGGCTCTTCTAGCTATAGAACTTTTGCCTTGTGCCAACTACCTGGTTCCCCGATGATGTAGAGTATGTGTTTATTACTCCTGCCTGCAGTGGCCTCACCACGGCAGGCTGCAGGGGCTGGGCAGCCCGTACCCAGTGTCAGCCTTAGGGGGTCTCTGTGACTCCTGGCTCTGAGCAAGCATGTCTTAGAGTGGGCTGATGCAGGACCTTTTTTGTTGAGGGTGTCTCCTTCTTAGATTCTATTGCCCTTCCATCAGTTCTTTGGAGAAAGAACATCCTTGGACACTTATCTAATACAAGTCAGCAGCTATGGGTTTTGGTTCTGCAGTATCTGTGGGAGGTCCCACAAACCCTACACATTCTCCAGATAGGGGCATTCTCCACTCGCCGTTACCCAAACAATGAAATAAGGCTTCACACACTTGTAACAAGTTGATTCTGGAGTCTCAATCCACCACTCCTGAGGTTATGGATATGCCAAGATGTGGTTCAGAAACAATGGTTCTCTTTGGGAGTTGGTCCATTTATGTCAGTCTGTAAACCTCACAAGGGAGTGACAGTTTCTGCTTGCTATTATTTACAGCCTTTTGCTGAGGACCAGGTCATTGGTAAATACTGGTTAATGATGCATTTGCTCAACTCTGAGGGCCATGGGAAACCATGGGTTAGAGAGATGACTGTTGCCTGGGGTGGAGAACTCCAAAGCTGCAGGGACCAGTTATAAAAGTGAAAGAAGCTGGCCGGCTGGGGCCTGAGGCCCATAGGAGAACACATGTTCCTTGTAAGGAGGGCAGCCACTTCTCAGTCCTATGCCTGCCATGCTGCAGGCAGGTCCAAGGGTTGCCAGATATGCTTAATTTTCAAGAGGGGACAAAAAGTCCAATCTATTTAATCTCTCCATTAAGTGTTGTCAACTTGGTCAATGAAAAACAAAACCACGTTTGTGGGCTGGATGCAACAGGGGTGCTGCCACTTGGAAGCCTGTAACCCACAGGTTCACAGCGAGTCTGGTTTCACCGAGTTGCCCCTGATCCTTGGATTAGTGGAGCTCAACGGCTACTGCCCAGTGCTCCCCCTTCAGGGAACCCCGACACCTCCACTCTTGCCCCTGGTCTCAGCCTCCCCACAACAGCTGCACCCAAAGGTCCTTCTTAGGCTTCCACGACCTCGGAAGAAGATTATACCTGTAAATCCCCACAGCCAGCAGCCCAGGGTGGGGGAAGGGAGGGGAAGGAGGGGCCGGCCCCTCTCCCCAGGGCCTTCCCTGGGTTATCCACTGCCAAGTATAGATGAAGAAGACACTCTCCGCTAGTTGAGCCAACACAGCTGGATATTTTCCAAAGTAATTTTAGTAGTAATGAAGGGAAAGCACAAGGAAAATAAACAGAGCTGGCCTAGAAATGGGTGTGTTCTCAGAGCTTAGTCCTCCGAACCCAAGGGGGCCATTTTATGCTAAATAGGGCCAAGAGAACCGGGGGAATAGGAAAGAAGTGGGTTTTCATTTGGGTAACGAGGGGGCTGAGTCTCGACACTTTTAGGAGAGGGGGACTCCGGTAAAGGACTTACGTGCTAGGGGAAAAGGGGCTGGGAGGTGGCCGAGGTCCTCAAAATTCAGGGGTGAGTATTCCCATTCCTGAGAAGGAGAGTAATTGAAGTGGAAGATTGGAGGGAGTGAATGGCTGTGACTCCACGCCAGGAAGGGGGAGGCGTCTCTGCAGAGGGGGCCCGAGTACGGCGAGCAGAAGGGACAGCCTCGTAGCAATCCCTGTCCCGGGAAGGTTTGAAAGCGGCGGTGCCCTAGTGACGCCGGAAAAGATGGAGCGGTTGCCATGGCGACGCGGAGCACACATCGGAAATAAATAAATAAGCCGTCCAGGCTGCCGCAGCCTCGCCCCCGCGGGACTGGAGCGCGGGGGAGGGGGTCCCGCGGGCCCGGGTCCCCGCCGCCCTCGCGTCCCCGCCATTGGCAGAGCCGAAGGGGGGGTTACCCCCCCAGTGGGGGGGGCGAATGGTACGGTCCTCCGCCCGCGCCCCGGCCCGGCCCGCCGCGAGCGAGCGCCGAGCCCAGCGCAGCCGCTGCCGCCGCCGCGGAGCCCGGAGCCGAGCTGGGAGGCGGCGATGGAGGGAGTCAGCAGCCACCGGACCCTGTCCTACAGCCGCTGGAGCTACGACAGGTAGGGTGGCCGCCTACAGCGTGGGCTCCCCCGGCCCTCCGCGTGGCCCTGCGTGGGCGCCCTCCCCCAAAGCGGCGCTGGCGGGGAGCAGACCCCCAGGCTGCACCCGGACCCTGGAGCGTCCGGGTCGTCGGAACCCGAAGTCGGAGCCGAGCGGAGGGTGTCCTCACACCTGCGGGGCAGAGCCGGCAGAGGAGGACACCGGGGTACCGGGACCCGCGAGCGGCCACCCATCTCGCACCCCACCCCCACCCCAGTCCGGCTGCCCTGCGGTGGCCCCCCCAGCGCCGCAACGGCACGAGGGAGCGTGGAGGGGCTGCCGGGCGGGCCGCGCAGTGGGCGAGGAGGGGTCCCCGCGGTGGGGGGGGAGCGCCCCCGCTCGCTGCCCGGACCTGCGGGTCGCCCGCCGCCTGCTCCGCAGAGCGGGAGGGCAGCCCCGGGGCCGGCTGTCGGGGCGCGCGCCGCGTTGCCAGGCTCCCCGCCCGCCCCGCGGGGACGGAGAGAGGCTGCCGGCGTGGGCGGCTGGGCGCCGCGCTCCCCACGCACTTCGTCCTGCCGGGAGGAATCATCCTTCCAGGTGAAGTGAGAAAAATGAGGACAACCGAATGAGTTGGTCATCAAGCGGAGATTTATTCTGAGATTTTTGTCCTTTCTGCCTATTTTTGGTGTGTTAAATGTCACTTCGCTTTTTAAAATGAAACCATGATGATAGTAGATAGGTTTTTGTTGTTGTTGTTTTCAAAGTTCATAACCTCATGAGGATCTCTGGAGTTAAATTTTCTGATCAGTGGTCCTAAATAGTGAGAGCTGGAGGAGAAACTTTATGAACTGGGCTGCTCTCCCCTTCCTCAATCCTGCTTCTGGCGCGCTCCTTCCCTTCATTCTGCTAAAAACCTTCCTGCATCTCTGACAGCCGGTCCTTCGAGATTCAGAGGAACAGGTGTCCCTCCTGCCCCAGCTGCATCCCCCTAGGACCCTATTGACTCTCCCCCAATTGATCCCATCTTTTTCCTTTTTTGCCTTTCCCTCTACTGTCGATGTCTCAGCCTGTAAACCTATTAAAGCTCGTCAGTCTCCCTCCTCAAGACGAGTGCAACTGGTACACCCCTTTGTTTGCTTTCAAGGCCTTCTTTGGGGGGGAAATATGGTCTGAATTGGTTGATTCTGTTTTCTCCTGAACCCTGCACTGCACAATCCTAGCCATCTGCTTGCTGCCCACCGCCCAATTCCAGTGAAGGTGCCCTTTTGAAAAGTAGTGTTTCCTATGGAGAGGAAGTCAAAAATGATTAGAGTATTAAACTTAAAATAATAAACCCTCCAAGCTTGTGTTCAAATCCCAAACCACACATTCATTTGCTTATTCAGCAAATATGTATTAACTGCAAACTATGTGTGGGGCCCTGGAGATAAGGAGATAAAAAGACACAATTCCCTCCCCCAGAGGAGCTCACAGTCTAGATTCTAGTAGAAATCAGTGGTAGCATATGCCAAAGGCCTAATACATATATAGAAGGGAAATTTTAAATTGAAAAGTTCTATATAATAACTAAATATTTTCCCACAAAAACAGCAAGACTCTGGAATCAGACAACCTGGGTTCAAATCCTGACTCCACCCAACTCCCCTGGAACAAGTCGCTTTCCCTCTCTAGGCTTCAGTTTTTTCTGTGAAGTGGGAAGGATTAGAAGGATTAGATGAGATAACATAGTAATAAGTGATACCCATTGCTGTTTTATTCATAAATATTGTAAATATCTCTGAGAACATAGAGGCTTAGTCTGAAAATCCTTCTCTTTTTTGGACTCCTGAATAAAGAGTTTTCCTGGGGTTCTGTCCTCAGCATGCTTTTCTTCTCACCCTGACAGTCTCAAAACTGGGGAGCCATGGGAAGAAAGTCGCTTCCCTGGCCTCTGTCCAAACTAATTGAATCCCAATCTCCAGACGTGGAACTCTAGTGTCAAGATTTGCATAATCCTTCCCAGATGATTTGATTAGGGCTGGTTCAGCTTTTCCTCTGGAAGCATTGGTCTATATCACCCACCTCCATTCTCCTGTTAGTACTTAGTTTTTAAAAATTTTTAAGAATTGAATTATTTAAAAATTGCACAGTCCTCAATAAACTGTTAAAAATACTATATAAGCAACACATGTATGTAGTACCCAGGTATTAAAAGTGAAATTCTGAGGCGCCTGGGTGGCTCAGTCATTAAGCATCTGACTTTGGCTCAGGTCATGATCCCAGGGTCCTGGGATTGAGCCCCGCATCGGGCTCCCTGCTCCGCAGGAAGCCTGCTTCTCCCTCTCCCACTCCCCCTGCTTGTGTTCCCTTTCTCTCTCTCTCTGTCAAATAAATAAATAAAATCTTTAAAAAAAAAAAAATAAATAAAAGTGAAATTCTGTGATCCTGCTGCCCCCATCCCCACCCCCTAGAAGCAAACCACCCCGCCATTAACAGTTAACACTTTCTGACCCTGTTCTCTGGCTTCTGCCCCCACCACATCTTTGAACCCGGGAAACCACTCTCCTCCACATCCCCATAGAAGTTGACCTCTCTGCATTATATTACCTGTTCTTTTCATCTGTTTCCGCCTTTGCTTCTCAGGCCACATGTATATCAGTTATCTATTGCCGTGTAACAAATTACTCTTAAATTTAACGGCTTAAAATACTAGTTGTTCTAATTAGCTCAGGATTCTGTGGATAGCAATTTGGGCTGGGCTCTGCTGGGCAGTTTTTGTGATCTGGCCCAGGCGTGGCTTCTTTTGGCTGTACTTGCTAACGTGTGGTGCCTCAGCTGGGAAGGCTAGCACATCTGGAGCCTCTCTCTTTGGGGGGAGGGGGGTAAGAGATTGAGAGAGTGATGCTCTCTCATCTTCCAGCAGGCTAGCCCAGGTTTGTTCACATGCTGGTAGATTCCCAGTAAGAAAGCAGAAGCTACAAGGGCTCTTGAGGCCTAGGTTTGGGACATGCACATCACTCTGCCACACTGTATTGGTTAAAGAAAGTAAAAATGTCAACCCACATTCAAGGGAGAGGAATAAGTTTCACCTCTCGAAGGGAAGAGCTGTAAAGAATTTGTGGCCATTTTTACAATCTACCCCAATATGCAGCTTACATTAATTGCTCACTCCTCTTGGTCCCCACTGTCCCAGTGTGAGCACTTGCCAAAACTCCCCTCTCTTCCATTCTATTCTCAGGCTACACCCTGGTCCCAGTTATCACCTCAGTGCTTTTAACATAGAGATCCATATCTTCAACTCCAGTCTTTTTGCTGAGCCTGAACCTTACATCTCTAAATCCTTGTGGGCTTCTCCACATATATATTCCACCAACACCCTGAACTCAATGTATTCAAAGCCAGACCCTTCACTGATATCTCTGTATTCCCTATTCAGCATCCTTGTAGCCAAAGGAACTCAAAACTTTAACAGTGACCTTGAACTCTCCAAGTCTAACCATTCCATCTGTCTCTTCTTATCTATATCCCTGATTGTTATGAAGGTAAAATGAAATGATTCATGAAAGATGACTGGCACGGAGTATGTACCCTCAAGTCTATGTGTTCTCAAGAGCTTGGCACTTGGTTAACATTCTTGCCTCCATTCAAGCTCCAGTCATGATCCCAGAGGTTTCAGGGCTATGTACATCACCAAGTAGCACTCTTCACTCACAATTTCTGGACCTTCGCCATTCTCGAAACTTCTCTTCAGTTATTCACAGGACACATTCCTAGATGTTGGCTCCTGAGTTTGCCTCACTTCTGATATCTTATGCACTAATATCCCAATCTCTGGCCTCCTGTACCTCCTTCATACACTCTTCCCACCACCTTATCGAGTCATCCCGTGCCTTCATGTCTGCATTTTCTCCTGCCAGCATTTTTCTGGCCTCTCTTCTTCCTTTCCCAGCCTGGACCACATGGGAGATCATCTGAGTCACTCACTACCATCACTTTCTGTTTCCTTGCACATGCTCGCCACCACTCCAGTCCTGCATGGACCAGCGGTAGAACCCCCACCTCCTTTGTCATCATGGCATCAGAACACTGCCACCACAACCATGCAGCCCTGCTGACTGTCACCACGTGCAGGGACTTCCTCTTCTGCTGTGCCGTCAGCAGTCTTTCCCTTCTCCCTGCTTAGCTTCACTCCCATTCCCCCACAGCTGCTCTTCTGCATCATAGTCAAGGCCCCTCTTACTGGACCCTACTCTGCACCCCCAAACCCTAAGCAGATGATAGTTCCTCCTGCTCCTTTGAGATCACATCGGGGTGGATCTTCTGTAACTTCCTGACTCCACATCACTGCCACGCCAAGAGTTTCTCCAACCAGACAATATAATGCTACATATTCACCCCCACCCCAACCTCTACATAGTCATATTCTCTCCCTTTTGCTCAGCTCTATTTTTCTTCTTTGCACTTAGCATATTAGATAAGTCACTTAGCAATGACATAGCCTATGCACACTTTTGTCCGTGTCTCTCTCCCCGCCACCAGACAGTAAGAGAAACTCTGAGAAGGTGATATTTCAGCAGAGACCTATACAAAGCAAGGGAGTGAATGGGGAAGAATGTTCCATGGAAGGGGGAACAGCAAGTAAAAAGGTTGTAAGGTAGGAGTGTGCTTAGTGTATTTCAGTACAGCAAGGAGGCCAGTGTGTCCTCGTGTCCCTTTATAATACTTCCTTCCGCCAACCCCTACCCTCCTCCTATCCTCAGGGAACCACTGATCTGATTTGTTTGCATATCCTAGAATTTTATATAATTGGAATCATTCAGTGGGTACTTCTTTTTTGGTCTGACTTTTTTCATGCAGCCATAGTTATTTTGATATTTTTCCATGTTGTTGCATGACTCAGTAGTTCATTTCTTTTCTTTCTTTTTTTTTTTTTTTTGCTGAGTAGTATTCGATTATATGGAGATGCCACAGTTTATCCATTCCTCTGTTGGTAGACACTTGAGTGTTTTCCACTTTTTGGCTCTTACAAATGTAACTTTTGTGATTGTTTATGCACGGGCCTTTGTATAAGATATATGTTTTTATTTCTCTCGGATAAATACCTACGAATGGGATGGCTGGATCACCTGGTAGGTATACATTATTTTTGGGAGGTAGGTACACATTTAACTTTTTAAAAACTGCAACTTTTCCAAAGTGGTTGTACCATTTTACATTCCCCTGAGCAGTGTATGAGAGTTCCAATTCCTCTATATCCTTAGGACAACTTGGTATGGTCAGTCTTCTAAATTTTGGTCATCTAACAGTTATGTAGTGGTAATGGGTTATTGTGACTTTATCTGCATTTTTTTAATGATTAATGATATTGAGCATAATTTCATGTGCTTATTTGCCATCCGTGCTTCTTTTGGGGGAAGTATCTGTTAAAATCTTTTCCCCATTTGTTATTGGGTGATTTGTGTCCTTACTATTGAGTTTTGAGAATTCTTTGCATATTCTGGATGCATGTCCTTTATCAGATATGTCACCTGCAAATATTTTCTCCAAGTCTATGGCTTTCTTTTCAGTCTCTTAAATATTTTGAAGAGCAGAAATCTAGCTCTCTGCAGCCCAATTTACCAATGTAGTCTTTTTTATTATGTTCAGTGAGCCACCATATAATACATCATTAGTTTGTGATGTAGTGTTCAACGATTCATTAGCTGCAGTGCTCATCACAACACGTGCCCTCCTCAATACCCATCACCAGACTAACCCATCCCCCCACCCCCTCCCTTCTGTAACCCTCAGTTTGTTTCCCGGAGTCCAGAGTCTCTCATGGTTTGTCTCCCTCTCTGATTTTTCCCCATTCAGTTTTCCCTCCCTTCCCCTGTGGTCCTCTACACTATTCCTTATGTTCCACATATGGGTGAAACTATATGATAATTGTCTTTCTCTGTTTGACTTATTTCACTTAGCATAATCCCCTTCAGTTCCATCCAGGTCGGTGCAAATGGTGGGTATTCATCTTTTCTGATGGCTGAGTAATATTCCATTGTATATATAAACCATATCTTCTTTATCCGTTCACCTGTTGAAGAGCATCTCAGCTCCTTCCACAGTTTGGCTGTTGTGGACATTGCTGCTGTGAACATTGGGGTGCAGGTGCCCCTTCTTTTCACTACATCTGTATCTCTGGGGTATGGATTGTGCTTCTAGTGTCTTATCTAAGAAATCATGGCCTAATGCAAAGCAACAAACGTTTTCTCTTAGGAATTTTCTAATTTTAGGCTTAACATTTTAGGTCTGCACTTCATTTTGAATTAACTTTTGTATATGGAATGAGGTTCATTGAAAAAAAGAAAGATATCTAATTGTTCCAGCACCACTTGTTGAAAGGACTTTACTTTTTTTTGCATCTTTATCAAAAACCAGTTGTCATTGTATTTATTTCTCTACTCTCTATTCTGTTCCATTGATCTGTTTGCTTTTCTCAATGCCAATGTCACACTATCTGGATAACTATAGCTTTGTAAAGCGTCTTGAAATCAGGTAGTTTTGGACCTTCAACTTTGTTGTTGTTGTTGTTGTTCTTCTTCTTCTTCCCTGCTCCCCAATCAGAAGACCCATTTATTACTCTAGAGTTGTGAAGGTCTCTTTGCAGTTATTGCAGTGTTTATGGCCCTGCCCAGGGCCCATACCCAATCTTCAAGCTACTTGGCAAGTAAAATCAAAAGGCTGCCTGGTGAGTGTGGAGTCAAAGCAAGATCAAAAGAATGACTTGGAGAGTCATTCACCCAAGCCCTGGAGAAACCAGGATGGTTTTTTTTTAGATTTTATTTATTTGAGGAGAGAGAGTGAGAGAGAGAGAGAAATCATGAAGGGGGGGAGGGTAGAGGGAGAAGCAGGCTCCCCACGGTGGAGCAGGGAGCCCGACGCGGGGCTCGATCCCAGGACCCTGGGATCATGACCTGAACAGAAGGCAGATGCTTAACTGACTGAGCCCCCCAGGCGCCCTGCCCAGCTGTTTGTCACAGCAACTGCACCATTTTACCTTCCCAGCAGCGGTGCCTGAGGTTCCCATTTCTCCACATCCTCGGCAACACCTGTTATTTTCTGGTTTTAAACCATCCTGGGACTGGCAAAATGGTTTCTCACTGTGGTTCTGATTGACATTTCCCTGATGACTGATGTTAAGCATCTTTTCATGTGCTTCTTGACCATTCATAGATCTTTAGAGAAATGTCCATTCAAGTCCTTTGCCTATGTATTTTGTTTTTAAATAAACTCTTTATTGAAGTATATAGCCCGCATATGAAAAAGTGCACAAGTCATAAGTGAAGAATTTGGTGAATTTTCACAAAGTGAATTCAAGGTCTGCCTTGAATTATTTCTGCCCTCTAACACAAGGCTACCTCCATCCTGACTTCCATTAGACTGACTTCTAACTGGAGAGATTAGTTTTGTCTATTTTTAACTTAATTTAGGAGTACCAGGGGTACTCTTTTGTGTCTTCTGTCTTTAGTTTAACAGTGGATTCATCTATGGTTTTGCATGCAATTGCAACTTGCTCACTCTCATTGCTGTGTAGTATTCTGTGTGGATTTACCATAATTCATCCATTCCACTGTGACAGGGACTTGAGATGTGTCCCAGCTTTGGTTATTATTAACACTGGACATTTTAATGCATGTCTTTTGGTTGATATTTTTGGTGGTTTGATTTTTTTCAGCTTTACTGAGGTATAATTGACACGTAGAAGTTATATATATTTAAGGAGTACAACTTGATGTTTTGATATACATATACATTGTGAAATGATGACCACAGTCAAGCTAATTAACATACCCATCACCTCACATACTTACCACTTTCTTTCTTTCTTTTTCTTTCTTTTCTTTTCTTTTTCTTTTTTCTTTTCTTTTCTTTGTGTGTATGATGAGGAAACTTAAGATGTATCCTCATAGCAAATTTCAAGGATACAATACAGTATTGTTAACGACAGTCCCCATGCTGTACATCTGATCTCTAGAACTCATTCATCTTGGATGACTGAAGCTTTGTACCCTTTTGCCAACATTTCCCCATTTTCCCCATCTACCCAGCCCCTGGCGACCACAGTTCTACTGTTTGCTTCTATGACTTTGACTGTTTTGGATTCCACATAAAGTGAGATCATGCAGTATTTGTCTTTCTGTGAATGGCATTTTTCACTTAGCATAATGTCTTCCAGGTTCATCCATGTGGTCCTAAATGGCAACTTCCTTATTTTTTCAGGCCAAATAACATTTCATTGTGTATATATACACCATATTTTCTTTATCCATTCCTCTGTCAGTGGACATTTAGGTTGCTTCCATATCTGGGCTATTGTGAATAATGCTGTGGGGAGCATGGGAGTGGAAATATCCCTTTGAGATCCAGATTGCATTTCCTTTGGAAATATATGCTGAAGCAGGATTGCTAGATCAGATGGTAGTTCTCGCTCTATTTCTAATTTCTTCAGAAACCTATACTATTTTCCATAGCAGTTGTATCCATTTACAGTCCTACCAAGAGTGAACAGAGGTTCACTTTCTTGATAATGCTCTTTGAAGCACAAGTTTCTAATTTGGAGGAAGTCCAATTTATCTATTTTTTTCTTTTGTTTATGCTTTTGGTGTCATATTTACAAATTCATTGCCAAATCCACAGTCATGAAAATTGACCGTTTTCTTCTAAGTGGTTTTAGAGCATATATTTAGGTCATTGATCCATTTTGAGTTTATTTTGGTGAGATGTGGGTCCAGCTCCATTCCTTGGCGTGTGGAAATCCAGTATCCAGTTGTCTCAGCACCATTTGTTGAAGACACTGTAGAATGGACGTAGCACTCTTGTCAAAAATCTATTGGCCATAGATGTATGAATTTATTCTTGGAGATACCAATATCTCACTGTTTTGATTACTGCAGCTTTGTAATGTTGTTTTGTTTTGTTTTGAGAGAGAGAAAGAGAGCATGGTGGGGAGAGGTTTTGTTTCGTTTTGAGAGTGGGAGAGGGAGAGAGAAAATTCCAAGCAGGCTCCATGCTCAGTGGGGAGCCTGATACAGGGCTCGACGTGGGGCTCGATCTCACAACCTGAGATCATGACCCTGAGCTCATGACCTGAACTGAAACCAAGAGTTGGATGCTTAACCAACTGTGCCACCTAGGCGCCCCTATAGTAAGTTTTGGATAGGAGAAAAGGGCAAGGAAGCAAGACGTGACCTGTACTAAACATGTCTAGGGAGGGCTGGGACTCCCAAAAGAGTGGGTCACTGAGATGGCATAGAGGGGGCATTAGAAAGAGCTTGAGCTTTGTTATTAGACAGACCTGGTTCAAATCCCAGCTCCACTTCTTACTAGCTGTGTAAATGTAGCCCAGGTGGGAACATCTTTATTGTTTTGGTTGATTATAAAAATCATGTGTGCCACTTGTAGAAATAGAAGAAGCAAAGTTGAAACAGTTTAGAAGCGTGTCAAGTAGATAGTTACTTAATACCCTTTAGTCTCAGTTTCCCCATCTATAAAATCGGGGTGATGATTTTCTTATAGTGAAGGGTCACAGTGGGAATTGAATGTGTACACTCTTAGGTAGGCTGTGAATTAGAAACAGACCACATGCATATCTACTCTGGCCAGAGTGAAACTCCCAATTTAATTGGCCTGGAGCTTATTGGTGACAAGGGGACCACACTGGCCAGGAGTCTCTACAACACATCTTGGTGCAGGTTTCTTCTGGCTCCTTGGTTCCCACACAGGACACGCAGTGCTGGCGATACTCTTGGCAAAGGTAGGTTTCTGCCAAGTTGAGGAAGTAGCCAAATCCTTATTGTAAAAGTAGCCCTTAGTGCTCACTTCACCGTTTTGAGAGTACTTGACATTAAAACAATGTGTGCTTCTCTTTTCAAGATGTAGGCTGTCTTGTCACAAGAAAAAATGTTAGGCTCTCCTCTTCTTAAACCAACTTGATGTCCCCAAAGCCACATACTTTTGGCGAGGGTAGGGCTAGAGTGGGAGGGGAAGCTGCTCAGTGTCTGCATGTTCCCGAACAATGGCTCCAGCTTCAGCTTCCTAACGTTCCAGAAAGTTGTTCCTTCACAGTATTCAAAGCACTTGCACAGTGCATGTGTGACCTTGGGAAAGCTATTTAACTGCCGTGAGCCTCCGTGGCCTCATCACTAAAATGGACGTAATAGTACCTACAGGAAATAGTACCTATCGTTGGGAGGACTCAGTGACTTAATATTTGCAAAGCTTAATAAATATAGAGTGCTTGGGGCAGTGCCTGGCACATGGCGAGTGCTATTATGTGCTGGCTGTGGTTATTATGAGCGGGCACGTAGCAAGTCTCCTCTACAAATATCAGGACTTTTCTGTCCAGTTGAACCTGAAAATTAGGTCATTCCTAGAACAGGGATAGGTGTGGTGGCCGAGGCAGGCCCTGCCCCAAGGTGGAGCTGTGTGAGGAGAGTGGGCAGGTAAGGGGAGGCGGCTGAGGCGCCTAGGGAGGTAGTCCAGGGACTGAAGAGACATGGCTGATGAGGACCTGGTGGGTACCAGTTGGGACCAATTGGGTGAGAGGGGCACAGTGGCAGGACCTCCAGGCTAGGGATGGAAAGCAGGGTCAGATGGGAATTCGGGAGCTGGGGACCTTAGCCAGTACCTGAGGCCTGGGTGACAAGGTTCAGCTTCCTCGGGAGGGCCAGGCATTTAGCCCCAGTGAAGAATTCGCAAGCACCTCAGGACACTGAAACAAACCCTTCCCTTAGGACTTGGACTCAGGCCACAGCTGTTGAGAGATCTCACAGAGGGAGCCATAGGGATGAGCCAGCTAACTCTAGTCCCTACTGCTGGTGAGTCAGAACCAGCAGAGAAGCTGGGAGGCACTGGGCAGTAGAGGGGGGCAGACCAGGCCTGGGGGCAGCAGTTTGACCCCTGTGGCAGGTAAGTTCACAAGCAGCTTATTCTGAGATGGAGGTGATGCTTTTCCTGGGCTTTATGAAGCAGGGAAGGATGTTGGAAAGAGCACTGTGAAGGGAGCTCGGAATCCAGGACTTCATTCTGGCTACTCCATTAATTCCCATTCTGGCTCTAGGCAAGTCACTTGGCTCTCTGCGCCTGTTTCTCCTGAAGTTGAAGAGGCTGGACTGCTTGACTGAGCTCTCTTGGAGTTCTGGTGTTCTGTGAGTACATGACCCGTGGCCTTGCTGTGTGTTCTGTGGTTGGCAAGGCCAGGGTGGGGGATGAGAACAGGGCAGGCTGGGGTTTGGAGGTCCTGGCCATGGCAGTGCCAGCTTCTGGATTGCTGGCAGGGGAGGCTGGGGTGGACACCCGAGACAGGTGATTGGAGGTCCTGCTTTGTTCCAGAGCTTTGGAACATAGCTACTTTTCTTCTGATGGATTTATAGCTGTATGGAACTAAAATGACTGTACCGGCTGGGGCAAATGGCAGTGGTGGTGCAGGGTCAGGGGAGGAATAGCTGTGGAGGAGGGACGTGACGGGGGCTGATCTGTGTCCCATGCAGCTGGTGTGATTGGGGCTCAGGGTGATAAGGGAGTAGAGACAGGAGCATGTCATGGAGGTGAGGCAAGGATTTCTTGCCCACACTGATGTTTGAAGTCATCAGGCAGTATGGTTTCTCAGGTAGAGTGACAGGATGCTTTTAAACAAAAGCAGACCCTGGGGGCAGGAACATTATTTCTGTGGCCAAAGGTAGAAAGAAAGGCACAGTCCGGAGGACAGTTTTTTTCTAAGTGGGGACTCACAGGAACCCGTTGATATCTGACCCCTTCATTCTGAAAAATCCTGTGCCCTGATGACAGATAAATGCCAAGCCTGGGTCTCACCTGGGGCATTCTGACCCAGCATGTACTTGGGAGAGCGGCGCACCTTTTTTCTCCATCCTGAGCAGTGTGGGCTGTCCTGACATCGAGCAGGTAGAGCTCCTGGCTCAGCTGTGTGTTCCAAATCAGTGTCCCCCTCTGAAACTCCGGGCAAACGTTTTGGTCTCCCCTAATCTGAAGAGTAACAAAGAAAACCCTAGACAGGTGTATGTGTGTCTGTGTGTGCGCGCACGTGGTGGGTGTACTGATGAGTGCCAGGCCAAGCTGTCGGGGAGTCGGTGGGCATTAGGGAACAGCTTGCCCATGCTGTCACCAGAGGAGGCAGATTTCTGCACATCTAATGGTGCTAGAGAACTGTGCCATCCGACTGGAACCTAGTGTCCGAATGAGGGCCCGGCACCCAAGAACCTTTGGAATCAGGCTGAGCCTGCATCAGGGTAACAGGGACCCAGAATTACCTTCTTACAAGGTCACATTCCTCAGCCAAGATTTAATCCCACCCCGGCTTTGCTCCTGGGCCCTCTCCAGCACTGCAGACCCACTAATCACCAGGCCAGGAACGCCCCAGTGCACCAAGAGGGCACTGTCCTGGTGCCGGCCCCTCCCCCCCCAGGCTGGTTTGCCCTGGGTGGGACAGTCTGGGTGGCATTGCCTTCTCTCCACCACCAAGTAAGTGTCAGAGAGCCGAGGCAGTGACGGTCTGGGCTCCTCTGGGAGAAGGCTTCTGAGAGCGTGTTTTTCATGGAACTGAGTGTGTGCACCAGTAATTGTGTATCTGGGCTATGGGCACGTTGTGCCAGGGTGTGTGTGCACCACTGAGTGTATATGGATGAGTTTGTGCACCTTTGCAGGCAGCTGCCTGTGTGCCATCAGGAGTAGCGATGTGGACGTGTGTGTGTGTGTGTGTGTGTGTGAGAGAGAGATGTATTTGAATGGAGACAGGTGTGCTGGAGAGAATTGACTCTGGGGGGCAGGGCGAGGGGAGACTGGCTTGCTCTCTCCCTCCCTCTTCTTCCCCTGAGCCTTGGGAAGTGGGGGAGGATGGTACACCACCCCTTCCCCGGGGCAGGACCAGGTGCATGAGGGTCATGAGCCTGCTCCGCCTCCGCCTGGGCGGCTTCTGCACAGCAGGGGGACTGCAGAACCAGCGGACTAAGCAAGGCGCAGGAGGGGCCGCTTCCATGTGGGAGCTGATAGATGTCTGTGTGACCTCGGGTGATGAGCTGCAGGGGAGGGCGGCGGAGGACCCGGCCCATCCCAGAGGAGCTGGGAGCGGGAACCCTGCCTCTGCTACGAGGAGCTCTGGGGCAGTCCGGGGCTGCATCAATGTTGGATGAGCCCACGCTGCCTTCGCGCGCCTCGATACCATCTTCCATGGTCTCACTTTTAGTGTAACTGGAGAGCCCGGGGCTCAGCGCTGAGCCTGCCCCTGGCGATCTCCTCACCACGGCGCCACCCACCGGGGGACGGCAGCTGGGGTGGGCAGGCCGGGCCGGCTCTGGTGGACTGTCCCGGGACCGGGTGGGGGCCGGCCCGCCAGGCCTTTTCGGGCAGGGGGGTCGGTTCCAGCCTGGCCTCTCCTAGGGCCCCTGAGTCCTGGTGCTGGGTTACACCTCCTCTCGCCTCAGGCCACCTCGTGCTCCCCGGGGTGTCATCTGTCCAGCGACCCGTCCTTGGGGCAGTTCTGTCCCATCCCCCGCCTGGCTTTGGGAGTTTCCTGCTCGGGAAGGGGCTGGAGGGGCATCGGCTAGACGAACAGAGATCCCTTAGGGGAAGGAAGGGGAGTAGTGGTGACTGCGCAGAGCCTCCCACTGCAGGTAAGTGTCCGGAGCCCTGAGTGCGTGCTGGGAAAGGGGGGGGCAGGACTGAGGTCTGGGGGTCCCGACTGGCCATGCTCCTCACCACCCCGACCTTTTCTACTCCAGCCCCCGCGCCTTACGCCTTGTGACACCACACCCAGCCTTGCCCTAAGAGAGAGCGCTGGTGACGCGGGCTGGTGCTCCATCGAGCATCTGGTACAAGTTGGCGTGTTGGGCTGTGGCCTCGGGTGGTCCAACATGGACAACCACCGTGGTGGGCAGTGAGGTTGGATTGGATCAGCAGCCTGTTTTTGTAAATAGTTTAAGGGGACACAGGCATGCCTACTTGTTTACATACTGTCTTTGGCTGTTTTCCCACTCAGCCACAGAGCTGAGTACAGCTCAGCCTGCAAGCCTAGAATATGTACCATCTGGCCCTCCAAGAAAATGCTTGCCCACCCCGCTCACCTGTTCTGCAGTCCCTGCTCCTTTTTACCCTACACCTGGGCTGGTTCCCTCCTGCCCTCCTCCGCAGGCCCCACACCACTGGCTCAGCCAGGCTGAGTGCTGGCCACACCTGGGAACGCAGACTTTGGGGACCACCACTTCACATCTTATCACTACTGCTTTCTCTGGCAAGAAAGGAGAATAACTGAGGGCCACAAGTATTCCCAGGCATTCAGTAGGTTGTCTGAGAGCTGAGGGTTGAGCCGCTACAGCCCCCTTGCTTGACCCCAAGCTGAAAGCGAGCCCCTTCCTAGGCCGTAGGAGCAAGGTGGGTTAGCTGATGGTGAGCACCCAGGTCTGGCACCTGAGAGGCTGGGCAGGCCAGTTCTCGGTGTGGGCTTCCTGTCACCTCTCCCTGTGGGCCATGCCAGGAGCAGGTGACAGCTGAGGTCCCAGTGGAATGGTGGGGAGACAGTGCTGTGTGAACAGATAATAAACAGAGACACCAGAATGCTCTGGACGCAGCCGGGGCGCTCCAGAGGCAGGAGCCTTCCCCCGCCTGCTGCCTTAGAGCTTCCAGACCCTGGGGCCCATTGTGCCTTCTCTACGCCAAGCCTCAAGCCTTTGTGAGCGAGACTAAACCCTTTTCTTCAGTTCCTGTTCACACAGCTGAGTTCAGGGGAAGAGCAAAGCGGAGGGAAAGCCCAGGGCCTGAAGACAGAGCTGCACTCCCACCGCGCCATCACTAGGTGGCACCCTCGAGGCGCCGGCTCCTGCGGGGAGGGCTCCGCCTGTCCCGACACGTACCCTTGGTCTACTCACGGCCTGCGAGGCTGCGGTCCCCCACATTCTGAATCCCGCCAGGCCTGACCAGCTCTGTCTGCCCACTGAGGCAGCTCACCGATACCTCCAGACTCTGTACTTCAGGGCATTTTTACCTGCGAGTCCAAAGGGCTCATCAGCCTGACCTGCAGTCCTAGTCATTATTACCTGCTTCTCCTCCTCCTCCCCAGGGCTCCCTGGAGACAGGGACTGTCTTCCTCTTCGGAGCCCAGGGTCCGGCTCGGCAGGGAGGGTGTGTGGTGGTGAGTGAGGTTCACTAGGGCAGAGTGCCACTGTCTCTGCCCGCCACCGGAGCCGGTGTGCTGGCGAGAATTGACTCTGCGGGGCTGGGTAGGGGTGGGGGAGAGACTGGCTTGCTCTCTCCCTCCCTCTTCTTCCCCTGAGCCTTGGGAAGTGGGGGACGACGGTACACCACCCCTTTTGCTGGTGCAGGACTAGGTGCGGTGGGCTCATGAGCCTGCTCTGCCTGCCTGGACGGTTTCAACCGGAGCGGAGCTAGTGAATGCTTTTTTCCTATCTGGGTGTCCTGGCTATCCTGCTGGGAAGCCGGGTGGGGGCTGGGGGGTCCAGGCCCCTGTACCCTGGGAGGGGAGCTGGTTCGGAGATAGGAGTAGCCTTTTCCTGCTCTGGCCTGGTTCTGTTGGTGCCAGCATCCTAGGCTAGGGCCATAGCAGGCTGCTTGTTTCTGGGTTCCGTTTCCAGGCATACCTGGTGTCGTCTGGCACTGGGAGCAAGCACATGCTCATCAGGAGCAGAGGTGGGGGCTGGGACCCACTTTAGCATCTGTGGTGGCCTTGCCCCTCCCACCTGGCCCCAACTCGGGACATTCCAGGAGCCTCCCAGTCTAACAGGGCCCAACTGTGTGGCTGTCCTAGTGTCCCAGATGGAGGTTTGGAGGGCTGCATCTGTGTTGGGGAGGACAGCCACCCCCTCCCCAAGCAACTCCTTCTGATAGCTAGGGATGATGTCAGCAAGGGACCTCCGCCCAGCGCCAGGGCGGACGGACGGTGTGGGTGAGGTGTGAGGTCTGGACCGTGCCTAGAGACTAAGGATGATCGTTGAGCGTCCCGCACCCACTGTAGTTCCTAGGAAGAAGGGTGGAAACCGTGTCCCGTTGAGTCAGCGGAGGCCAGGCCAACTTGTGCCCTTGGGTGTGACCCCTTGCAGACTCTTCTCCCTGATGGACTGACACTGACATGCAGGTGCCATTTCTCTGCCTGGAACAGGCTCCACCGTTAAGACTGGCGTCGTTCACTGGGGTAATTACTGGTTTGGGTTCGATTTCCATTCAAAACAGTAATCCCAGCCTGAGCTGGGTGTCAGATCTGAAGGCTGATTATTAGTAACATTTATCAACAGCCTCTCTCAGCTTCAGGCAATTACAGCTAATCTGCAGTTCCTGCTCCCTGTCTCGTGGAACTGCCTGCCCCTTCCCTGCCCGCCCCCTCGCCCCTCCGTTCCCTGCTCCTCCCTCCCCTCCCCTCCCCTCCCCTAGGCAGCCAGCCTGAGGGAGGGCAGGAGATGGGAGCCCCCTTCTGAGTCACTGTCACCCCCACATGTGGGGGCCCGCGTGCACACTGGGCACCTGGGCTCTTCATCGGCAATCTTCATGTTGCAGAGTCTCGGGAAGTCTGAATCCGATTCTGTCAGAACTGAGAGGAATCCCTGCAGTTTGCAGAAGGCATGTCTCCTGGCTCCTGTCATATGATGTATTTTCACCTGCAGCAGGGGCCCTCTTGCCCCTGGACTCCTCTGCCCTCCCCTTCGGGCCCGAGACTAGCATGAGGCATGTCTCCTGGCTCCTGTCATATGATGTATTTTCACCTGCAGCAGGGGCCCTCTTGCCCTTGGACTCCTCTGCCCTCCCCTTCGGGCCCGAGACTAGCATGAGGCACGTGGGGCCTTTATTTACCTCAGGTACAAAATTTAAGGGACTGCTGAAAAGCTCAGGAATTGACATAACTAATATTTCAATGCAATACCTTTGAATATCAAAACTAACGCAAAAACATCCATAATGAACAAAATCAAAATGTGAATAGAGGATCCAACCCTTGATTGCAGGATTTGGCCTCATTGCCTCACACTAATTCCGGCCCCCGTGGAACCCTGTTATAGTTTAAAATTTGGTTGTTTTGTGTATGGGGGTATTTTTGCATTCAATTTGACTTAAAATATTATCTTGATAGCTGAGTCTTTTGGCACCTCATTCAGCTCCCCCTCATTTCCCATTGGGCCCTAACCCCTGTTCCCTTCATTTCTTCTTGTCTACTACCTCTGGTCGGGGCTCAGCATCTCTCTGAGTGGGGCCCCAACCCTGGGCTGGCCTTCTGAGGATGTGGACCTAGGGAAGGGACTGGACAGATGCTTGCTGGCTGACATCAAAATGGTTTCATGATTGCCGGCCTGGGCAGGGAAGGTGGAAGGAAATAGCAGGAAGCTACGCTGGCGCCTTGGAGGCCTGCTGTGTGGCTCACAGAGACAGCATGGATAAGATAAATCTTATCTATAAGATAAGACTCACAGGAAGTCCTAGCTGCATCCTTCAGTGTGAGCTGCTGTGTGGGATATTCAGGGGGATGTGTCCAGAGAACAGGTGGATGGAGGGTTCTGGAGTTTAGGAGAGGAGTGGGCCCACGATGCAGGCGTGGATGTTCTTGGGTTGTGGGAGGTGGGGGCGCCTGGGTGGCTCAGTTGGTTGAGTGTCTGACTCTTGATTTCGGCTCAGGTCATGATCTCAGGGTTGTGAGGTCAAGCCCTGCATCAGGCTCTGTGCTGGGTGTGGAGCTTGCTTCAGATTCTCTCTCTCCCTCTTCTCCCCACCCCCCACATGTGCTCTCTCTCTCTCTCTCTCTCTTAAAAGGGTTGTGGGAGGTGAAGCCCTGTGAGGGGGAAGATCACTCGGGTGCCTTTTAGGTGGAGTGGGAGGACAAGAGGCTGAGGACACAGGCGAGGAAATCCTAGAACCCCCATCAGTCTCTCAAAGACGCACAAGCACAGACCTGCTACCAACCCAGGGCAGGCCACAGAGAGCGGCAGTGAATGTGTTTTCTGGCTGTGGTTCCTCCAGATGGGGACTTTGTCCTCAGTGCACCTGGCTCTGCCTGGGTTGCTATAGTAACCGCAGATGCAGGCATACAGGGTCTCGGTGTTGCCATGGAAACGAGCAGCTGGGTGTCCCTGAGTGGCATGGCCACTGAAGCCTTGGAGATTCGGGCTGGTCCTGAAGGGCTTGGGAGGGGGACTGTGACCAGCAGAGAGGGTTTCTGTTTCCCAGTGAATCCTGATGGTGGTTGTTAGTGTGACTGTTGCCTCGGTGATGGAGGGAGACACCCAGGTGGCTTGTGGCAGCTTCAGTTGGGAGCTGAGTAGTGTAAGGAACTGCAACAGGATCCCGGTCTTTGTGTGCAGCCTGAAGCAGCACCAGCCTCCGGACTCCCCCCAGCCTTTGGCTGCCATGGAGGACAGGACCCTCTGCCTTCTTCCTGGGTTTGCACCCTTTTGCCAAGACAGGGGTTTTGTTCCCAGGAGGCACTATCCGGCCCATGGGATCTCAGCAATCGAAGCAACACAGGAAGCCTGGGCCCCTGAAACGGGGCCACCGAGGAGATCGGTAAGCATTCGGCACCCCTGCCTTTAGCCCAAGGATCCCACCCTTGGGTCCTCCCCACCCCCCCACCCTGCTCGACCCCACCACTAGCCTGTCACCACATGGGATCCCACAGTCCTCCCACAGCCTCAGGCTCTAGACAGGTGAACAGGGAGGCTCTGCTCCTCCACCTGCCCCAGATCGGAGGGGTTTCGTCCAGCGTGGGAGCGAGGCCTCTGCCCTTGGCAGCTCCGTACTCCTGCCCTCTGTCTCTTCTGGTGGGCTTCTCTCCCCAGTCTCCACCTGACCCCCCTGCTTCGTCCCCGGCTCTGCTCGTTACTGTCCTCATTCTGGGCTGCCTGCTTGCTGTCCCAGAGCCCGTCCACCCTGATCCCATTGGATTCCCAGCTGAAGTGGCCAAGACCAAGGGCCCAAGAGAGGCCTTGAGTGACCATGGTCTGGCCAGGCAAGGGGCAGGAATGAAGAAGTGAGGCAACAAGGGCATGGAGTCACCCCTTCTTTTCCCCCTCAGGAGAACAACCAGGAGGAAGTACTGGAAGGAAGGAAGGGAGATCGCTCGGTGAGCTGGCAGGGGAGGAGGGAGCACTGACTGGGAGAGGGCCATTCACAGGAGACTGCAGGGAGGTGGAGGGGAGGACATGGGCAGCTCGGTGGCCATGGAGCCCATGCGTGCTGGGGGTGTGTGTGAAATGGGGCCCAGGGGAGGGGTGACCCCAGGCAAAGGCTGTACTCACTATGGCTCTTGTGACCTTGGTTTGTTCCTCTTAGATCCTTCTGTGGTCCTTCTGCCCTGCTCCAGCCAGGTGGTGCTGCCCAGAGTCCCCAGGGTCCCGGGCTCTGCTCCCCAGCCTATCCTGGGGGAATCTTGGCCAGGCCTTCCCCAGAGAGAAGGTGTCCTCAAGCTGTGGCCCGGCATCACTGAGGGAATTCCTTCCCACTGTCCACACGCCCGGACCCCCCATGCTACCTGCACCAGGCTGATAACCCAGGCCTATCTTCTACAGTCACAAAGTGGGTCTTTCCCAAGACTCCTGACAGGACCTCATTTGTTCTTCACTGATGTCAAGGGCCCTAGGATGTATCATTGGCCCAAAGGATAGGCAGAAACACCTTGTGAAGGAGGGGGCTCAGTCCTGGGTACAGATGAGGCCACATGTTGGGATCCCCTCACCAGCTGCAACATGGGGTACTGAGGGTCCCTGGTATCTGAGGAATCTGCCTGCCTCCCAAGGACCAGGCCAGAGACATACAGGGGCATCTGGAGCTCTCGTGGTTGTTGGTCCTGAGTCTCTGATGGGGGTTGGGATGAATGTGCCCTAAAAGGGAAGCTCTGTGGGGAGCCATGGGTCTCTGGTATGGCTGTGTGGCTGGGGCCTCCTGTGTTCTCCTTTTCAACACAGCCTCAAACCAGGTTGACTTTTTAGCCTAAAGAAAATCTCATGAAGAGAAAGATGGGAGGCATGGGGGTACCACTTGAGCTTACTTCAGAGGATCTCAGGAAGGAGGAGGAGGAGGGGTGCAGGGAGTGAACCCCAGAGGGATGACTCTGCAAAAGACTCTCATGAAGCTTGAAGACTTCTGCAGCCCGTGCATTCTGAGCCCCGTGAGCTGATGAGCATATCCTTCCTCCACCCACACCCGTAGACCATCTAGGCTGCAAGAGTCTTTGGGATCCCTCTGCCCTTGTGTAACAGGCAAACCGAGGCCTCAGGGCAGGGTCACACTGCAAGTTCATGGCAGAGTCAGGACTAGAACCCAGGCCCCCTACTCAAGGCTCTTTCTCTTCACTGCAGGCCAGGGAGCCAGCCTCGCTGGATGGGAGTCAAGGGGCTTATTGGGAGTGCGTGGTCTTTTGGTTATGACCTTGCTTCTTGTGCACAGAGGCTCTGAGCATACTGTGACTGTGTATCGGGCTGATGGCTAGCTCGCAAGCACTCCTGGCCATCCTGGGTTTCTGGGATTTGGTGCCCCTTACGCCAGGCTCTCAACACCACTCCGGCTCTTCCATGTTTAAAGGCTCTGCCAATATCTCTTAAAAACTATGTAATTCAGGCGCCAGGGTGGTTCAGTTGGTTAAGCGACTGCCTTCGGCTCAGGTCATGATCCTGGAGTCCCTGGATCGAATCCCGCATCGGGCTCCCTGCTCGGCAGGGAGTCTGCTTCTCCCTCTGACCCTCCCCCTTCTCATGTGCTCTCTCTCATTCTCTCTCTCAAATAAATAAATAAATCTTTAAAAAAAAAAAAAAAAACTATGTAATTCAAGATGGTGCCAGCAAGCATGATATTTCACCTGTGGTCAGTCCTGTAAGGGCACACGAGGCTATAATTAGAAGGACAAGGGAGGTGAGGAGCCAGGCAGCCTCAGGGATGAAGGCTGAGTTATAAGGCTATATCTCTGCAGGCTGGCAATAGTCGTAATTAAGGGCAAAGTTAGATGATCCAGCTATGTAGGGACCCAGACAGCAAAAGAATTTTGTCACAGTGTTTTTGTCCTAGGTTCTACCATCATCCCAGGAGCTTCCATGTCTACGAAGACAGCTCCTCCAAACCCTGGCTTCTGAGTTACTTGTCTTCAACTCACTGACTGTCACCTCTGTTTCAGCAACCCATTTCCATGATCTGGTTATCATTTGAAACCATTCCGCCTCTCAAGTTTTAATCTCCATATACCTCCTATGTGCTCTGTCTCCCTTGCCTCCACCATATCTGTTCATAGAGACCTTCAGGCTCCTGCCTCTTACTTTTTCCCCTCACCCCGAATCAGCTCTTGTTCCCCTCCAATCTGGATGCTATGGCCTCTTGCTTGAACTGCTCACCATTCACCACCTGGCCCCGTAGCCTCCCACCCCACCCCTAGAACGTGGTAACTGCCTGACTTCTCCAGTCCTGGCTTATTATAAGGCTGAGATGGGGGATGGGAATCCCTTCATGAATTGACACTTGTCCAACTTCATGGTCCACAGCCTCAGCTGAGCCCCCAGCAGTGCCCAGCAGTCCTGCTGCCTACGTCTACTCCAACCGCACCGCCCCCCAGCTATTTCAGAGCTCTCACATACCCCTCTGCTTTTCCACACCACAGCTTCCCCACTCACTCCCAGCAGCTGACCTAAACACTCTCTTTATAAGGAAAAGAAAACTTAGCAGGAGGTAATTTTTTTAACCTCTGCCCTGGGCTCCAAACTGACCTGCATCCATGTCTATCCATGCCTCTGGCCCCCATTATACTGAGAGATAGACGTCCCTCTTCCAGTTAGCCTCTCCACAGGAGATCTGGTAACTCTTCCCTCAACCCCTGCCCGAGTACCCCCTTCTGTTGCTCATTCCTTGTACCCTGGATCTTCATCGTCTCCACTCTCCTGACTCTTTCCATTGTAACCCAGTTAAGAAACAAAACAAAAATACCTTGACTTTACAACTTCCTCTGTCTCCTACTCTTCTCAGCCAAGGCTGTTGAAATCAAAATCTGGGTTTATTATCTTCATCTCCTCAACTCCTGCTCAATCCACTGGCTTCTGTTCCCACTATCCCCATATCTCCACTGATTCTTTCGGTAAATCCTGCTGCAGCCTACGAGGTCCTAGTTTATCTCAGCAGCATTTGATGTAGCTGAGCACACTCTGCCTTTTGGAACCCTCTTCTCTGGAGTTCCATGACCTCACACTCTCCTTTTCTGCCTCCTATTCTGACAGTTATTTCTCTGTTTGTTTCTTGAGAGTTTCTTCTGATCACCCTGGCAGTGCTGAAGTGGCCCAGCATTCTGTCTGGATGTCTTTTCTCCCTTACACTTGTTTCTGCTCATCTGACTGTCGTGGCTTCAGCTTCCATCTCTAAGCTGATGACTACAGCTGCTACCTAGATATTTCTCCTTCATTTCATTTTTTCTTTTCCGATCTATCACTTTTTGCATCATGTGTTTAAGCTCTGTTCCTAGGTGCATAAACATTTAAGGTTGTTACATCCTTTTGAGAAGTTAATCCCTTCATTAATATAAAATGTTCTTCATCCCTGGTAATATTTCCAGTTGGTCTGTGTAATCACTCTGGCTTTCTGTTGACTAGTGTTTGCATGGCATATCTTTTTCTATCCTTGTACTTTTAATCTCTCTGACTTTATATTTTCAAAGTTTGTTTTTTTTTAGAAAGCATGTCATTGTGTTATTTTTATCCAATTTGACAAATTTGACTTTTTAATTGGAGTGTTTAGACCACTTACAATTAATGTTGTTATCAATATGGTTGAGTTTAAATCTGCCATCTTTCCATTGGCATTCTATTTGTCCTGCTTGTTCTTTGTTCCTTTGTCTTCTTTTTTTGCTTTCTTTTAGATTGCATGTTGTTTTGTTTTGTTTTTGTGTTTTTGTGTGTGTGTGTGAGTCTATTTTATCTCCATTCTTAGCTTATTAGTTGTAAATTATTTTTTTGTTTGTTTTTATTAGTGGTTGCTTAGGGTTTATATTATACATCTTCAACCTTAAAATAATATTATACCATTCATGAATATCATTGAGAACCTTACAACAGTATACTTCGTTCTTCCTGTCTTTTGAGCTATTGTCATGCATTTTGCTTTTAGCTATGATATACACCCAACAATACACAATTTTTTTTTTTTTTTGCTTTAAACAGTCAGTTGTCTCTTTTTAAAAAAATAACATCTTTCTTGGGATGTAATTCATATACCATACAATTCACCTATATGTAGTGTACAGGTCAATGGGTTTTAGGTTGTGCAACCATCACTACAATCAGTCTTAGAACATTTTCATTATCTCCCCGCCCCTCAAAAAAAGCTGCATGCCCATCAGCTGTCACTCCCCTTTCTTCTACCTACTCCCAGCCATAGGCTACTGCTACCTTATTTTCTCTACAGATTTGCCTATTGTGGACATTTCATATGAATGAAATCACATAATATGTGGTCTTTGTGACTGGCTTTTTTCCTTAGCAGAATGTTTTCAAGGTTCATCTATGTTGTAGTATGTCTCAATAGTTCATTTCTTTTGTTGCCAAATAATATTCCATTGTATGGACACATGCATTTTGTTTATCCATTCAATTGATGGATATTTGGATTGTTTTCACTTTTTCGCTATTATAAATGATGTTGCTGTGAAAATTTGTGGACACATTTCATTTCTCTTGGGTCTATACCTGGGAGTAGAACTTCTGGGAATCTAATGTTCAGCCTTTTGAGGAATTGCCAGACTATTTTCCAAAGTAGCTGCACCATTTCACATACCCACCAGCAATGTATGAGGTTTCTAATTTCTCTACATACTTGACAATAAATGTTTTATTTGTGGTTTTTATTATAGCTATCCTACTGAGTGTGAAGTGGTATCTCATTGTGGTTCTGACTTATATTTCCCTGATGACTAATAATGACTGATGATGTGTCTACAGGCCATTTGTATATCTTTGGAAAAATGTCTATTCAGATCCTTTGACCATTTTTAAAATGAGTTATTTGTCTTTTTATTACTGGGTTGTAACCATTTGTTAGGTATTCTAGATACAAGTCCATTATCAGATAGTGATTTGCAAATGCTTTATCGAATTCTGTGGCTTATCTTTTCACTTTCTCTATGGTGTCTTTTGCAACACAAAAGTTTTAAATTTTGATGAACTTTATTTTTTCTATTGTTGCGTATGCTTTTGATGTCATTTCTAAGAAATCATTGCTTAATCCAAGGTCAGAAAGATTTGTACCTACATTTTCTTCTAACAGTTTTACAGTTGTAGTGCTTACATTTAGGTCTTTGATTCATTTTGAGTTAATTTTTGTATAGAGTGTGAGGTAGAGGGTCCCAAGTCTTTCTCATTTTAGATATTCAGTTGTCCCAAAACCATTTGCTGAAAAACCTATTCTTTCCACCATTATATGGTCTTAGCATCCTTGCCCAAAATTGATTTATAAATGTGAGTTTATTCCTGGACTCTCAATTTACTGCCTTGATTTATGTATCTGTCCTTATACCAATACCACAGTTTTGATTATTGTAGCTTTGTTGTAAGTTTTTGAAGTCAGGAAGTGTGAGCTCTCCAAATTTGTCCTTTTTAAAGATTGTTTTGGCTATGCTGGGTCCCTTGAATTTCCATATGATTTTAGGATCAGCTTGTCAATTTCTGACAGAGAAACCAGCTGGTATTCTGATGTGGATTGTGTTTAATCTGTAGATCAATTTGGGGAGTATTGCCATCTTAAAAATATTTAAACTTCTGATCCATAAACCCAGGATGCCTTTTTATTTATTTGGGTCTTCTTCACTTTCAAAGAAGTTTGTAGTTTCCATTGTAAAGTCTTGTACTTCTTTTTAAAAATTTATTCCCAAGTGTTTTATTTTTTTTTTGATGCTCTTGCAAATTGAATTGTTTTCTTAATTTCATTTTTTGGATTGTTCCCGCAGGTGTATAGAAATATAACTGATCTGTATCCTGTAAGCTTGTGGAACTTGTTTATTAGTTCTAATAGTTTTTTGGTGATATCTTAGATATTCTTTATACAAAATCATCTCATCAATGAATACAGATAGTTTTACATCTTCCTTTTTAATCTGGATGCCTTTTATTTCATTGTCTTGCCTAATCATCTTGGCTAGAACCTCCAGTACAACAGATTTTTCAAGAGCGAGCATCCTTGGTTTGATCTTAAGGGTAGATAATGCATTCCGTCTTTCACTGTTAAGTATGATTTCAGTTTTTGGTTTTCCATAGGTGCCCCTTACCAGGTTGAGGGAATCCCCTTCTATTCTTGGTTTGTTGAATGATTTTATCATGAAGAGGTATTGAATTTTTTCAAAAGCTTTTTCTGCATCCACTAGACAATTATGTGGTTTTTCTATTGATATTGTATATCGTATCAATATCGTATTAAGACTGATTTTTAGATAAGGCACCTTTGCATTCCCAGAATAAGTCCTACTTGATCAAGATGTATAATCCTTTTTTATATGTTGCTGGATTCAGGGTTTTGTTTGTCTGTTTGTTTGTTTAGTGAGAAAAACTTTTCATGGGCCCCTACATATTTACCATTTCCAGTGCTTTTCATGTGTATATGTAAATCATCCTCTAGTATCATTTTCCTTTTCCCTGCAGGACTTATTTTAACATTCCTTATAGTACTGATCTGCTGGTGATGCATTCTCTCAGATTTTATTTGTATGAAACAGTTTTTATCTTGCTTTCCTTTTTGAATTGACCAGAAATAAAATTAAAATTGACAGGGCTCCCCCTCCCCCCACAGTGCTGTAAAGATGTTGCTGCACTGTCTTCTGGTTTGCATTGTTTCATGAGGTGTGTGCTGCCTTTCTTTTCTTTGTCCCTGTTTGCAGTGTGTGTTCCCTTCTCCTTTTCTGGCTGCTTTTAAGATTTAAAAAAAAAAAAAATCTTTTCAGTAATTTGATCATGAGGTATCTCAGTGTAGTTTTCTTTATATTTCTTCTGCTTGAAGTCTTTTGACATTGTTGGACCTGTGGGTGTATAATTTTCATCCAATTTGAAAAGATTTGGGTCATTATTTCTTCAAATATTTTTTTCTGCCTCTCCTCCTCAGCTCCTCCCCCACCCCTGGAATTCCAATTACATGTATGTTGGACAACTTGATATTGTTCCACAATTCACTGATTACTTCTTTTTTCAGCACTTTTTTCCTGAGCTTTATTTTGGAATATTTCTATTGCTGTGTCTTTGAATTCATAATCTTTTCTTCTGCAGTATCTAATTCTACATAGTGTATTTTTTGTTTTAGGTATTGTGTTTTTCAACTCCAGAAGTTTGATTTGGGTCTTAGCTACATCTTCCATTTCTCTCCTTATTATAGTCATATTTTCTTCTGCCTTCTTTCCTATATGGAGTAAGTCTGTAATAGCTCTTTTCACATTCTGGTCTGCTAATGTCATCTCTAGATATTTTCCTCATGACCAATTTTTCTTCTGAATTATGTGTTCGATCCTCCTGATTTTTTACATGTCTGATAATTTTTGATTGAAGGATGGATGCTGTGAATTTTACATTGTTGGGTGCTGGACTTTGTTTTATTCCTTTAGAACAATCATCACAACGTCAGGACTTTGTTCTGAAACAGTTAAATTATTTAGAATTTGGATCCTTTTGAGGTTTTCTTTTAATCTTTCTTAGGGTAGGTCCAGAGCAGCCTTTAGCCAAGGGCTAATTTAACCTCACTACTAAAGCAATACTCTTCTGAGGACTCTGCCTGATGTCCTGTGTATTAGGAGGTCTTTATACTCTGACTGATCGGAACACAAACTATTCCCAGCCTTCTGTGATTTTTTGGGATTCTTCTGCCTACTTCTCTCTGGTGATTTGTTACCAGGATCACACAGGCTCCTCACATCGGGTCAGCACTCAGCTGAAGATTTGATCTCTTTCCCAACTGCACCAGTCCAGCAAACTCATGTTCTGTCTTCTGTTTTGGGGCTGTACCTGTGGTTCCTTCCATATCTTCACCTGGTAGACTTCCCGACATCCTTCAGGACTCAGTGCCACCTCTGCCAGGAAGCCTACTCAGTTGTCCTCAGTCACACAAAGTGCTAAACTCCATCATAAGTCTTAGTCAACTTTAATCATAGGTTATATCTCAATGTGCTAGTTGGCTGTGACTCTGAGGGTAAGGCCCTGTCTTGCTTGGCTGTGTACCCTTAGTGGAGGGCTGTACATAGAGTAGGTGCTCCATATAAGTGCAGTGAATGAATGAAAGCCGGGTATGGATGCATGGCTGGTGGAAACAAGGAGACCCAAGGCCAGCTGCCTTCCAGTGGCTTGGATGTCTCCAGGGCTCTCCAGCCCAGAGCGGAGGGGTTCAGTGCAGCACAGCTTTCCTTCCAGAGTTGGACAGTACTGGACTTTAGGGTTTATGCTCTCCCCCTGCTCTGCTGCACAGGGGCTAGACTTCTGTGAGCTTTCCAGAGGCTACATATACCTGCTTCAGAGGGAGCTCTGCGACATCATCCCAGCCAGTGTGGGCTGAGCCCCATGGAAGGTCTTAGGGTGGCTGGACTTTTGGCTCCTCAGCAGAGCCTTCTCCTGTACGAGGATCATAATCTGTGCCACAGGAAGCCTGATGTGTCACAGGAAATTTAGGATTTTAGGATAGGGCGTGATGAAGGGCTTTGATGACTGGGATGTGCAGCCACACAATGTAACTCTGCTGGGAAAGGTCCCACTTGCTCAGCCACTTAAAGAAGTATATGCTTTACTGTGATTCGATTATAAGCTCCATGAAGGCAGGAACCATGTCTGTCTTTTTTTTTTTTATCAATACGTATTTATTGGTTGTAAGAAATGATGAATGAATAAGTAGTGAGTAAATGCTTTACTTATGATTTGAAAAAAATAATCATTCTCATACTCTCTGTACAGATTCCCCTTCCCCCAGTCTTCAATGCAAGTAACCTTAAGAGTGTCCTGGGGTGGGGAGGGGCGCCTGGGTGGCTCAGTTGGTTAAGCATCTGGCTTTGGCTCAGGTCATGATCTCAGGGTCCTGGGATCAAGCCCTGAATTGGGCTTCTTGCTCAGCGGGGAGTCTGCTTCTCCCTCTCCCTCTGCAGCTCCCCCTGCTTGTGTTCCCTCTCTTTTTCATTGTGTGTCCTCAGCAGACTGTGTATACACAGTAAGCACTCATAAATGTTGAAGGGATAATAACAGCTGAAATTTACTGACAACTTAAAGCACACCACAGATACTTCTAAGCCATTTACACAGATTAACTCATACAACAGTAAGAACCACACTCTGAGGTGGATACTGTTATCATTCTCATTTTGCAAATGAAGAAACTGCGACATGGAGTGGATAAGTAAGTTGCCCAAGGTCACTTTGTCACATAACTGGGGAGGCAAATTTTCAAAGATTGTACCCTTAACTTCTGTTGATTGAATGAATGAATGAATGAATGAATGAATGAATTTTGATTTATAGCATCTGCAAAAGGAGACCATAATAGACAAAAGTGTATTTCCTAAAACAATCATCACAACGTTTGATTTTCCATAATTTGGACTGTCCATATTCAGTAGCAGTACATCTCTCTATACTATATATATAACATTATATAATATACAAATGTAGTAATACTGTGTTAAGTATTGCATAATCCTTAGCATAGTGTATATCGTTACTATTGACATTGTGATCTTACAACATGCCAGGCTTTGTGTTAAATGTTTTACATACATTGTCTTCTTTCATATTCATAATTCTGTGAAATAGGTGTTAGATTTCCTGTGAGCTAGCTAAGGATCAGAGATAGCCCAAGGTCATGGAGCTTGTTACAGAACAGGATTTGAGCCCTTGTCTATTTAACTCCACATCTGTGATCCTAAGGGCTTTGCTGTACTCCCTGTCCTGTAGGCCTGCAGGGCTACCTTGGGCTTTCCAAGCTCTCTCTCTCCCAGGAAGCTCCCAAATCCTAGGGCCTAATCCTCCTTTCCCAGCCCTACTGAGGGGGACTGTGGGTGCCCCAGGCAGGCTTTCCCAGCCCCTGTCCAGCAGGGGGAGCTGAAGCTATGACAGTTCAGACACTGTGGTGCAGAGTCCCAGTACCTGAGAGCTTGAGGGACGCCATATTGGAGCCCATGCTAGGCCAACGGAATCCCAATCTCTGGGAGTGGGGCCCCAGAATTGGAATTTTTAAGTAGCTACCCAGTTGACTCTGATATCCAGATAGATTTGGGAACCACTGGCCCAGGCTCAGGAAAAAGGAAGTAGATACTCCTTAGGAAGAGAAGTGGTAGCTTCTTGCCCAGGCCAACTTCACAACACCTTTTTTAGAAGCATGGTGGCATCATGTGACATGAACATATGTTGTAAAATAGATTAAAATATTTTTTAAAACATTGCAGTAAATTTGGAATATATGAAACAATATAGGGAAGAAAAATAAGACACCTAGAGATAACTCCTGTTAACTTTTTGATTTATTTCTATCTTGTAACTTTTTGAAGTATATACAGTATATATAAAAGCACAAATTGGGGCATCTGGCTGGCTCAGTCAGTGGAGCATGCGACTCTTGATCTCAGGATCATGAGTTCGAGCCCCACGCCTAGAGCTTACTTAAAAATAAATTTTTTAAAAAGCACAGATTTTTAATGCACAGTTTATAATGCATTTTCACAGCTGAATACAGTCATGTTAACAAAACCCAGACTAAGAAACAGAATGTTGCCAGCACCCTAGAAGCTCCCTCTGAGCCACTTCTGGTAACTGCCTCCTCCCAAAGCAGTTGTCCTGACCCCTAACATCATTGGTTAATTTTGCTCGTGTTCAGCATTTACATAAATGGAATAATTCATTATCTCCAATTTGAGTGTGTCTTGTTTTGCTCAATATGGTATTTGGGAGATCCATCTGTGTTAGGTATATAGTTACATGGTAGTTCACTTATCGTCACTATATAGAGTTTAATTGTGTGACTGTAGCACAGTTTATATATCCATCCTACTGTGGATGGTATTGTGGAATTTTAAAGTATTTGGCGGTTATGACCCTACCGCTGTTAACAACAGGCTTGTCCATGTCCTTCGGTGCACATATGTGTATATTTCCGTGGGCCAGGTACCCAGGTGTGCAATTGCTGAGTTTTATGTTCAGCTTTCGTAGATGCTGCCAGAATTTCCCAAAATGGTTCTACCAATACCCTTTCACCTGCAGTGTGTGAGGCCGGTTTGCTCCACATCCTCACCAAACTTTGGTTTTTCCTGTCTTACGTTAGCTGTTCTGGTGAGTGTGCATTATTGCTTGTGATATTGGGATTGTATCTCCCAGTGAATAATAAAATTGAGCACCTTTTCCTTCATGGATTTCTTTTGTATTTTTTTAAGATTTTACTTATTTGACAGAGAGAGAGAGAGCATGAGCGGGGGGAAGGGTAGAGGGAGAAGCAGACTCCACTGAGCAGGGAGCCCCACGCCGGGCTCGATCCCAGGACCCTGAGATCATGACCTGAGCCGAAGGCAGCCGCTTAGCTGACTGAGCCACCCAGGCGCCCCAGTGCATTTCTTTTAAATCTTTTACTTATGTGTCCACCTGGTAACCCCTAGTTCACTAAGAGAGGGAAAAAAAGGAAGAAAAAGAAAAAAAGAAAACGAGGAAAGTAAACCCTAAAGCAGAAATGCCCGGGTAAAGTCGTATGTTATTTTTCCTTTCAGTGAAGTCTGTCATCCTAAAAGTAAGCTCTGCCTGTCTTAGGCTTAAAAGAAAATAAATGCTCTGCTGCTATTCTGTCTCTTAGCTCTTTCTTCCTATGCTTTTGTCAACCATTTAATTTTTACTTGTTCTGCCAATAGCATTGGTATTTGGGGGAAGGGTGCATTTTTATGAACTTTGCACGAATAGTCTTCAAAGAAAGGCTGCTGTCGCAGAGGAGAAGCTTCCGCTCGGGGTCAGGAAGGAAGCCTCAGGCAGCTCGTGCTGAGAGCAAGTCACTGGTGCTGTGCTGCTGGGAACAGTAGGGAGCTGCGCAGAGTGAGTGGGGGTGTGAGCTTCGCAGAGTAGATGCCAAAAGTAAGGGTGTTTTGTGTTGTGTTATCACTTCATAAAATTGTTAATTAAAAAAAAAAATGGGTCTCAGGCGTCTGGGTGGCTCAGTTGGTTAAGTGTCCGACTCTTGATCTCAGCTCAGGTCTTGATGTCAGTGTCATGAGTTCGAGCCCCGTGTTGGGCTCCACGCTGTGTGCGGAGGCTGCTTAAAAAAAGATGGGTTTCAATTCTCTTGAGGTGCTATTTTGGAAAAAACCTCTTTTTGGGTGTTATCTGAAAAAATGTACAGTATGAGTTTGTTCACAAGTGGTAATTACACAGGTTTGTGTGTGCATATCTTAACAAAGTCGTGTAGCTGTTTTGTTCTCTAAATTTTCTACGTAACATGTTTTTGCATATCATTAAACATTACTAGATGAATTTTGTTTTAATGGCTATATCATGGTTCTTTTATGGACTTACTGAAATGTATTTCACCATTTTCCTATTTGCATCATTTCAAGAATTCCAGAATCCTCCGTGATGAAGATCTTTGTGCGTAAATTTCCATGCGCACCTGATAACTTTCTTAGAATAGCTTCAGGGAAGTGAAATTCCTGGCTCAGAAAGAATGACTGCCTCAGAGATATTCATTAAAGGTCTTTGGTGCTTTCATAGGATCACATTTCCTTCCAGAAAGACTACCCATGAGGACACCCTCCCCCCAGACACGCCCTCCCTCAGTACTGTTTGCCAGCTTTATTTTCAGTCCCACGCACAGCGTCTCTTGCTGTACAAGAGACTGTTGTTTTTAACCTTATAAAATCCTTATGGATTTAGGAACATACTTAGAAAAGCTCCTACACACGATCAGAAAAATATTCTCCACATTTTCTACTTGTAGTCTTTTTGTTTTCTTTTGTTTTTTACAATACGTCTTTAATGCATCTGTTACGTGTTTTTGTGTGTGACGTGACGGAGGGAGAGAACTTTTGTCCCCCCAGGTGGATAGCAAGTTTATCTGGAAACCATTGACTAAATAGTGCAACATTTCGTCGGCATTTTGTGAGGCCGTCTTTAGCATAACCCAATTTCCTCTGCAGATGTGGGTCTGTTTCCACACTGCATTGGTCCGTTGGTCATTCCCCGGCCCGTGCTGAGGTTTTATTTCAGATTCGTAGTACAGTTTCATAGCTGGTGTGGCAAGTCCTTATTCTTTTCCTCTTACACATTTTCTTGGTTATCTTGGAAAACTGACTTATTTTTCCAGATGAATTTTGTAATAAATTTGTCCCATTGAAAACAGAAATCCTATCGCACTTGTGATTAGAATGGCACGAATGTGTACATTGATTGGACAAAATTACAGGACCATACAGGAACAGAGGGGAAGTTTCTTTTTATCATGGGTGTTTGTATAGGTAAGATTTCAAGTTTGTTTTATTAGCATTTTAGTGTGTTCTTGTGTATGTCTGAGATGCTTCTTGTGAAGTTTCCCAGGATCTGTTCTTTCTTCTATTGCTTTTGTAAGATCTCTTGATGTTATCTTTTTAACTAGATGTTTCTGATATGTAGAATTATTTAGAGTCAGTGTGTCAGATCCAAAAGGGTCAGAGTGTAGCCTCACCCTCCCTGTGCCCCGGGGACACTGACACCAGGGGATTAGGGACTTGTCCCACGCCAGAGATGAGTCGTGGCCGAGCCAGGTCTGGAGCCCAGACCTAGATGCAGGGACTGTGTCCCCTGGAAACTCCCCAGGCTAGACAGAGGGAAGGACTTGTTGTAACTCATCAATCAGGGACCCAACTGCTGTTGCCATGGAAACCTGAAAGCAGTGTCTTCTGGGAGGACCAGGATGTGGAGTCCAGAGAGAACAGGCTGCACTAAGGTGGGGCCAGGCTAGGATGGCCTGTCTCTGGGCCCAAGTGTATGTGTGTCTGTGTGTGTGTGTTTGTGTGTGAGAGAGAGAGTGCAAGCCTGCATGTGCACAAGAGCGAGAACAAGCCCACACTTTTTTTTTTATTCTTATGTTAATCCCCATACATTACATCATTAGTTTTAGATGAAGTGTTCCATGATTCATTGTTTGTGCATAACACCCAGTGCTCCATGCAGAATGTGCCCTCCTCAATACCTACCACCAGGCTAACCCATCCTCCCACCCCCCTCCCCTCTAGAACCCTCAGTTTGTTTTTCAGAGTCCATCGTCTCTCATGGTTCGTCCACCCCTCCGATTTCCCCCGCTTCATTCTTCCCCTCCCGCTACCTTCTTCTTCTTTTTTTTTTCTTAACATATATTGCATTATTTGTTTCAGAGGTACAGATCTGAGATTCAACAGTCTTGCACAATTCACAGCGCTTACCAGAGCACATACCCTCCCCAGTGTCTATCACCCAGTCACCCCATCCCTCCCATCCCACCCCCCACTCCAACAACACTCAGTTTGTTTCCTGCGATTAAGAATTCCTCATATCAGTGAGATCATATGATACATGTCTTCCTCTGTTTGACTTATTTCACTCAACATAATACCCTCCAGTTCCATCCACGTCGTTGCAAATGGCAAGATCTCATTCCTTTTGATGGCTGCATAATATTCCATTGTGTATATATACCCCATCTTCTTTATCCATTCATCTGTCGATGGACATCTTAAGCCCACACTTTCTAAAGAGGGATGCCCCACTAGCATCCTTCCAGGCCTGGATTACTCCAGATCATTGCTGGGTGGTGCTGTAAGAAGGGGCGATGTGCCACTGAGATGGCCTCCGTGTGTCTGCCAGGGCCCAGGCTGAGGCCCCTCTCACAGTGAGCTGGAGGTGCTGGTCCGAAGTGCTGGCATCTGCCCATCGTGGGCCTTGGAGCCCGGCTGGCAGCTGCTGGACGCTGGACGCTGGCTCCTCCTCCCTCAGATGATGGGGTGGTCCAGGAGAGAGGCCCCCACCCAGGCCACACGGACACCGGGGTGCCGGGAGCAGACACAGACCCCTCACCCCAGGTCTCACCTCTGCTGCTGACAGGCCGGGAGGCAAAGGCAGTGCAGGAGTACAGGACGATGGCCAGAGGGACTGGACAGGCCCCGACCTTCAGATGGAGCTGGGAGTTAGGACACCCAAGGACAGGAGATGCCTCTGCCACAGCCTCAGTCTGGCAAGATGCAGGAAGGGGACATGCCCTGGGGTTCTGAGAGTATCTGCGGGGTTTGTAGTTTGGGAGTCCTGACTTCCCTCTTTACCTTCCCACCAGCATCCTGTGCCTCTTGCCTTCTGGTCCCTTCCATGAGGCCAGGAGAGCCTGAGCTCAGCATTCACTGCATCCTGAACAAGGCCCACACACCCCCATAGAGGCCTGCTCTTGCTGGGTGTGGGAGGAGCTTCCAGAAGCAGGTGGGGCTTCTTTGGGGGTGGGGGATCTGGGGGAGAGCAGCAAGGAGGTGGGCTGCTAGAGCCCCCCCATGGTGCCTGAGGCTGGGCCTAAAGGAAAGCAGGGTGTTTAGCCAGCAGTCCTTGTCCCATCCCTCCCCCCCACCCCCCAGTCCTTTTACTCCCCCCGCCCTTTTGCATCTCAGGCCAGAGTCTGACCTCCAGGGAAGCAAGCTGTCACCCCAGGGAAGCTCACTCGAGCTCTTCCACCTCCTGCTGCCTGGATCCCCCTCGTGCTCCTGGGTCCAGGGGTGGGCTTAGGGGCTGGCAGAGCGGTCTTCTGTCGTGGAACATGGGGGTGATAGGGGAATGTGTTGAGTGTGGGAGCTCAGTGGGTGGGGTGGCATGTGTGGGTGCCTGTGAGCACGAGTGTGGAGAGACATAGAGGTCGGCCATGGCAGATACACAGGTGTGGTGTGTGTGTGTTTTGCGGAGGGCAGGAACTGTGTGTGGTCTGTCTGGAGTGACGGGGGCCATGTGGTGGCTAGGGTAAGGTGTCCGCTGCTACGTGACATGCCTTGAATTGGGGGGTAGTAGGTACTTGGTGGGGGTGTGCGTGTCTGAAGTATGTGAAGGAGTTCCACATACAGATGCATGTATGAGTACCGTGTGGTGGTTTGGGCAGGCGGTGATGGGTGTGTGTGAGAGACACAGCCCGAGACAAATGCGCCCGTGGAGTGTCTGAGGTAATATGTGGGAGGCAGCTGTGGACGCGCAAACTTGTCTGTGGTGGAGGAGGGGCCGACGTGTCGGTGCGTGTGGTGTGGCTTGGAAGGGGGGGGCAATCTGTAGCTTCAAAATATGTGCATGGTACGGGCGAGGTGTCGTGTGTATTGGGGTGTATTTGAGGGAGGCGATGCACGTGAGCTAGCACATGGGTGTGCGGAGCACGTTGGAGGAGGGTTAGGTGGGCATATAATCCTCCCTACACCTTGAGAGATGATGGCCATGATTTTCCCCCAAAAAGATGAAGAACCTGAGGCTCACAGAGGATCCCACCCCTGGCAGCCCCCAGCCTAGACTCTAGAGGGCAGGGGCCAGGACTGACCCCTCTGGTGGCCTGGTGGGTTATGGCGGGTCATGTTCGGTTCTGCTGGGTGACTGGACTGAAGCTGGTCCACACGGCCTCAGGGCCAGTAAAGGAAAGTTCTTGTAAGTCAGTTGTTAAATATAGCTGCTATTAAGACTTGAACTCTATAAACTTAAAGAAATTAAATTTAAGGGCGCCTGGGTGGCTCAGTTGGTTAAGCGACTGCCTTCGGCTCAGGTCATGATCCTGGAGTCCTGGGATCGAGTCCCGCATCGGGCTCCCTGCTCGGCGGGGAACCTGCTTCTCCCTCTGACCCTCCCCACTCTCATGCTCTCTCTCATTCTCTCTCTCAAATAAATAAATAAAATCTTTAAAAAAAAAAGAAATTAAATTTAAAACAACGGTGATAAATACACAAAACTTACCACTTTTTTTTTTAAACTACATTTGACTCCACCTGTGCTCTTGAGGTGATTCGTGTCTGTTGTATCTGAGTGGTAGAAATACTCTTCCCAGCTCCGCATTGTGTCACAAAACTGGCCAGAGAGGGTGTATTTATTCTGCCCCAGTCAGGAAATGCTAATGAAGACTTAATTTATTTTGTTGATTGTTTAGACAAGAGTCGTGCAGATAAACTTCAAAACTTGTCCTGTCTGTGGCTGCTCTGTGCTATTCACTTGTGTTCAGCGTAGCTATCTAGCACAAAGTATTGAAGAAATTATTCTCCCAGTGTTCAAAAATGATTAACCAAGTCAGCAAAGAAGTCACTCAGATCACTGATGAATGAGTGAAGTTCTGACATATTTTCCTTGCTTGACTTTCACCTTATTTGTTAAACGAAAATATCAACAATCATTCAAGTTGGAACGATGCTCATTTGTCACTGCAACCGTAGGTAGGCTCCAGATAAACAGTGAGGCAAAAATCAATGAACACATCGGGGCGCCTGGGTGGCTCAGTCGTTAGGCGTCTCCCTTCGGCTCAGGTTATGATCCCAGGGTCCCGGGACTGAGCCCCACATCGGGCTCCCTGCTCGGCGGGGAGCCTGCTTCTCCCTCTCCCACTCCCCCTGCTTGTGTTCCCTCTCTCGCTGTGTCTCTCTCTGTCAAATAAATAAATAAAATCTTAAAAAAAAAATCAATGAACACATTGATTTCTGGGACAATCAACTGGCTGTATGGAATTGTTATTTGTAAATTATGTGCCATACATCCTTCAGATCAGTAAAATTTATGATAAACGTACGTATGTATGCCTACAAACATCTTTTCGGAGAGCCGGGTGTTAAACATCGCTGTTTCAAGCTCGCACGAGGCCCTCGTTACCCACACGCCCCGACAGGCCTCCTTTATCCTACAGGAGGGGAGGTGAAGGAGGGCAGGTGCATCTTGCAGATGCACGGAGCAGCTTCTGGGATTTCCAGAAAAGCTGTGGCTTGTCAGCAGCTCAGCTGTGACTTCCTCCTGGTCCCAGGCCAGGTGGTCAGAACTCACCTGGCACGAGTTCGTTCTGTACTGGCTACTGAAGCCCCTTCTCTGTGCCCGGTGCTGGGGATTCACAGGTGGGGGAAGACGTGCTCACTGCCTGCCTGGAGCTCACAGCCCAGAGGAGGAGACACCCCATCACAGCCGGTTACTCCCTGGAGAGTGGGGGGCAGGCAGGCAAAGCCTTGCCCAACTGGAGAAGGAGGGGGGCTGGGGCAGGGAGAACGGGCATGTTCCACCTGCAGCAGTCGTCCTTGGCATTGAATGCATAGCCCGCGTGGGATCTCTGTTAGAAATGCAGAGACTCTCTTGGCTGGTCTGGGCAGGGTGGCTGCCCGGGAGTCTGCAGCCTGCTAGGGGATGGGGAAGCAGGTGGCCCCCAGGCCACACTTGGAGAAACATCGTTCTAGCAAGACGAGAAAGATGAAGTTGCATTGGGAGGTCAGGGTGGCTGGAGCAAAGCAGAGTCGGGCAGCCTGGTGGGAAAGGGGAGGGCAGAGGGGGGCAGAGGGGGACAGGCGGCAGAGGCAGGCAGCTCACACTGCCCCGCAGGCGGCGTGAAGGGGGCTGGGTTCTGTCCTGTGGAATGAGGGGCCGTCGAAGGATCCTTGTCAGCAGACAGGTGACAGGCTCAGAGTGGTAGAGCTAGCACATGGGTGTGCAGAGCATGTTGGAGGAGGGTTAGGTGGGCATATAATCCGCCCTACACCTTGACTTTGGAAGGTGTGTGCTCTTGGAGGAGGCAGAACTGCACGTACGGAGCCCAGAAGAGGCTGGGCTAGAAGGAAGGGGAGGTCGGGTGGATCTGGGCTTCTGGGCTGGTGATGGAGCTCACGGCAGGGCCCACAGTGTCGCCTGAAACAGGAAGAAGAGCGGATTGGAGGGATAGACATCCCAGTTTGGACCTGGAGACTTGGGGGTGGTTCTGGAGGAGCCCCCAGGAAGTAGATTTGGGAGTCCCTGCAGTTAGGTGGGGGAGCTATGGGAGTGGACAGCTCACCCGGGAGAACACAGAATGAGAAGAGTCTGAAACAGCTGTCCAGATTTGGCCCCAGAAGGTCGGGAACTCAGGTGTCTGTCTTGGTCTCATTTCTGGAAGGGGTGGCCCAGTTGCCAGGTCCCTCCAAGCAGGAGAGTCGAGAGTGGGCTGGAGAGGGTTGGAGGAGTTCAGAACCATGGGCGGGCAAGCTGGCTGCCTTCAGTGAAGAGCTGGAAGCCACCATGGTTAGGAGTCGTGGGGCCCTGTTTCTAGCTCCAGTCCTGGCTCTGCTACCAACTTGCTGTGTGACCTTTGGCAAATCACTACTCGCTCTGGGCCTCAGCTTCTTCATCTGCAAAAGAGAAGGTTGGACCAGACCGGTGACGTTCAAATGACATTTGGAGCCCTGGGGTCACCCAGAAGCATCCCCAGGGAAGTGCTGGTGGGGCGGGGAGCAGCTGAGAGCCTGGTACTCCAGCCCCTGCCCCACCCCCCGCTTCATCCAGAGCCGCTTGCTTTTTTGTGTTCCCTGTTGGCTTCTGGCTGAAAACCACTGGGGCAGAGGATCCCAAGTCTGGGACGCCTTGTCAACATAGACCCTGATGGAGACGAAAGAGTGATAAAACACAGTGAGAAACCAAGTATCCACTTACGGACCCTGTGTGGGCCTCAGTGCCCATTTCCCACATAGCGGAGTCTCGGTCGCGCCCACAGTCACAGGCCCCAGCTCTGCCTGCTCGTAGGTGATGGCGGTCGTGGGTGCAGCTTGGTTTGCTTCCTCCTCCTGGCTGGCGGGTCACCAGCCTCCGCCATCGGTGCGCCGCAGGTGGGCTCCGTGTGACGCGGGCCCTTCTCCGCTGCTCCCAGGCCAAATGCACTGTGAGGCTGCCTCCTTGTCCCTTGCTGTTCTCTGTCCATGGTCTCTCCAGAGAGCACAGGTTCTCAGACCAGGACACGAAACCCTGGGGTTCTTCCCCTAGCCTGACCTCGGTGGTGGCGCCCACTGTGCGCAGGAGGCCTCAGCAGGGTAGCGCCCTGGCTGCCCTCCGGCCCCACCAAGCTCCCCCAGACGTCCCCGACAGCCAGGCACTGTGGGCAAACTGGAGGCAAGGCTGGGTCCAGACCGGGGTGTGGGAGGGCCACGAGAAGGGAGGCCCCAGAGTGGGAGCAGGGTGCCCTTCCAGTGCCTCCGGAGGGAACCCAGCATCCCCTCCCTCAGGGCAGGGCCTCCGAGCTGTGGAGGGGCAGCCGGCTCTGGCTCTCCGTGGTGAAGCCAGAGGGTCACAGATCCCCACATGCCTTCACCCCAAGCTCGTGTCCCATCGCTGGGAAGGTTGTTCTGCCCCTGCCCCTACCCCCCAAGGGATAAAGGGCACATGGGGTGTCTTGCTACTTTAGGAACAGTTTGGAGGAAGATCTCAGCAGAAGTGGCCTCCTCCCTGTCCTCTCCTCAATATCTTAGATGGGCTCAGAAAGTTTCTCCAAGGCCCTGAGAGGAGCCCCCTCCAGCCCCTCCCTGGAGTCCCTCCCTGTTCCTCCTCCTGTTCTCTGGGTTCCCCAGGACTGCAGAGGCCACTTGGACCAGCTCTCACTTGGCAGGGTGGTTGCGTGGGGGCAGGGGTGACGACTCTCGGTGTTTCCTGACAACAGGCTGGGGGACTCAAGCACCAATGTGGAGCTGAAGAGTGTCGTGGAGACAGGGGGCGGTGAGACCGAGTCTGTCCAGGCCATGCCCGTGGCCGGGGTGTGGCCCTGGGCCTGGGGAGGGTCGCTGTTTGAGAGGAGGACGCAGCTTTATAAAATGACTCCGTAAGTATGGCCCGGGCAGGCGGGGCCACAGGCCCCCAATGCCCCCCCCCCCCCCAGGGACATGGGCACAGACCAGGAGCACCTGCAGCAGGTGCCCCTGCAGCAGGCAGTGGGGGACCCCGGAGAGCTGGGAGGCCACCGGTGTCAGGGAAACACAAGAGCTTGGGCAGAGGCAGAGCCTGGCTCTGGGCCTTTGGGGAACGAGGAAGCCCCGGTGTGTTTAGGGGCCTGTGGCGGACCCTCCCCGATGTCCTAGGCCACTGGACTGGGGTCTTCCTTTGAGCAGTGTGTGTGTGCGTGTGTGTGTGTGTGTGTGTGTGTGTTTGCACAATGAGGGGCTGTGGTCTCTGCCAGGACTACTGACTTCATTGGCCCAAATTAAAAACCCTCTGAACTCAGGAATCCAGGAATGCAGGCGCATGTCTTCTTTCTTAGGCATCAAAGTCTCTAGAAAAGTGATTTGCTTCATGTGAACCTCTGAGAGGGTTTTAAAAAATACACATTCCCAGGCCCTACCACCAAAGAGTCTGGGATGGGGCCCAGGAATGTCTATTTTTAAAGCCTCCTGGTGATTTTGATAGACAGCCGGGGCTGGGTGAGAAAACCATTGCTGTAGGGGGACGCCTACCCTGGGCCAGTCTTATCGGAAGCGGGGGGAAGGCCGGGCCTCTGCCTGCAGTACCGCCATTAGGCCCCCCTGCTTGGCCCCTTACAGATGTTCTGACTGTCCAGAATCTCATGCAAGGGGAAGACCCAATGTGCTCTTCAGTAACCTCTTCCTAGGCCGCGAGAGGCAAAAGAATGGTGAACCGGGTGGGCCTGTGAGGGAGAAAGCCTTAGGAAGGAGAGGGATGCAGGCCCAGGAGCCTCAGGAGGAAGGGTCCTTGCACCCCAGCATCTGGGGTTCAGCAGGCACGTGGCACCCGGGGCCACCCCAACCCCTGCACTGCCCCATCCAGCCCCACGGGGGAGCCTGGCTCGGGCTGTGCAGACATCACAAGGAAGAACAGGGCTCAAGAGAGTGCACTGCTTGGAAGGCAGGCATGCCAAGGAGAGTTGTGGCGTTTGGTTGATGGAGTTGCTTTTTAACGTTTTTGATGTATTTTTTTAAAAAAAGAATCCACTTAATTTAAAATGACCCTGAAAGCGCTCATCATTAACACGAAGGCTCGTGACTTCACTGAATTGACATGAAGTGACTGCCTGGTGCAGCCGGAGTCTGAGTTGGTCTGAGCCCGTTCCTTTCCCATCCTGTCCCACCGGGCGCGCCTCCCCTCCACCTGACGCCGCTCCTTTCCCTGCCTCCTGGCCGTGGAGCTGCTGAGGTGCCCGCTTGACCCAGTTCGCTGCGTCAGTCCCCAAGTGCTGAACCTTTGGGCTCCTTCCAGTTCCTCGCTATTATAAATATCACTGCTATGAATATCTCTGTACAAATTACTTTCTTAGTATTTGACTGGGAAACATTCCCCAAGTGGAATTACGAAGTCATAGGGCATGAGCAATTTTGTAGCTCTTGTCACGTTCCTGGGGAGTTCTTCAGAAGCACTGAACCTGTCTACCATGACACCAATTATGGATGGCTGTCCCTCCAGCCCTCCAGTATGAAGGTTCATTGTTTTTCTTTATGTGGAGCTGTATTGTTGGCTTTGGGCTTTCCCCATTGCTGTATTAGGCAGGGGGGGTGCTGCCAGGTTGTTTTCAGCGTGTATTACTGTAATGACTGGTGACGCCAGGCATAGTCTGAGGGCCTGCGAGAACCTGGTGGGCATCATTTGCCCTGCAGGGATCATGGTGGGGTCAGCTCTGAGCCAAAGCCCGGACCGGGGCCAGGAAACAGAGAGTTTGGTTCTCTAGGCTTAGAGCACAGCCCCCAGCAGTAGGCCAGCATGCACCCCAGGGCCACTGTCCCAAATGCTCTGATCCTGAGTGTGCTTTGGAAGCAGAAGCACTTGACCTGGGGAGAGGGCTGTAATGAAGGGGCAAGGGAACCCCGTTGGCCCCATGCTCGTCCCTGACCCAGCACGCTCTGCTGGGGGACAACACAGCCACCTGGCCAGCTGTGACCTACTGGGTACACAGACTACCATGTTGTGCTTGTGCGTGTGGACATGGGGCGAAACCAGACCGGAGGCTTTGTAGTACACCTAGCTGTTGTCTCGGTCCTGAAGATCCTTAGGGGAGCTGCACCAGAGTTTGCCCACTGCCTGTCAAACCAGGGTTTGACCAATAGCCAGCTGGGGAAGACCAGGAGTGTGTATTGAGGTCTGGGCCCCTGTGTCTTGGCTGAGGCCCAAGCATGGGGAGTTTGGAACAAGGAGGGCCTTAGGGAACATTGCCTTGAGTCAGGGTCCGAGACCGTGGCCTGCAGATAGTGCAGAGAGGGGACATCAGTGCAATCCGGGACTCAGGACAGAGGTAGTGACATTCAGAGGCACAATACCCAGTGCTGAAGTCTGGATGCCACGGCTGCTGCAGGCAGGGCTACAGGGCACCCTCTGACCTCAGAACAGACAGACCAGACGAGGGTAGAGGGTCCAAGCACACGTGGCTGGTGGGCAGTGGGAGCTAGCAGAGCACACTGACGTCACAGGGTCAAAGGACTCCAAAAACTTGAGAACAAAGAGACAGATATGGACCTTCAAGGGTATTCTGGGCAGGATGGAGCAGGAGGGCAGTTTGTAAAACCAAGGGGATCTTAGAGTTTCTGTGCTGGGGGAGGGTAGGGCACAGGCTCAGTCTGTGGTGCAGACAGGAGGGCCCAGCCTCTTGGAGGGGAATTGGCAGAAGCTGGGCAGGGGATCCACATTCCAGCCCAACGGCTGCATTTGCCCAGGGCTCCTGTGCGCAGAGGGCAAGCCCAGATGGAGGGCATCAGGTTGAAGGTGAAGCATGCCTGTCGTGGGGTAGCAGGGAGCTCCCCTGGGCCCACCTACATCCTCCAGGCTTCGGGCAGGCAGCAGATCGGCTTTCCCTCTCATTCCTGGCCTGCTGTTCATGGGGCCGGCTTGAGTGGGGCTGGGGCAGGTGGCCACGGACAGAGGAGACATGGTCGGTGCCCCAGGACCCCCAAATGGCGACCAGACAGGGTTGAGACATGGCTGGGTGCAGCAGAACTATGGACCTGACATTCATACAACCTGTCCGATCCCGGTGCTACCCTGTGGCTTCAGTTTAACATCGCTGAGGCTCGGTCTCCTGTTCTGGAAGATGGAGAGACTCAGTATGGTGTGACTGAAAAGAACACGGGAGCGTGCTCAGCACAGAGAGTTGTTGCTCGGTAAACACCTCCGCAGGTGTCCAGAGCAGGGTCGAGTGGTTTCTGTAGCTGCTGACACCTCTGTGCACCTCCGAATCCTACCGATGTGGGGAGTTTCTGCGACCCCAGAGGCCAGCTTGGGGTTTGACAGACACGGCCCAGGGCGTAACTGTGGTTAGTGCTCTGGCTGGTTCCGTCTGTGCCTGATGGATCGTGTCATCCCAGCGCTGGCTGACGAGGGAGGGCCCAGTAGGAAGCTGCCCTGAGGTCCCTGGGACCCATGGGTGTGCCAGGGATGCTCAGCAGTTCTCCTCCCTCACACAGGGGGTCCTGACAGAGGCAAGTGGCAGGCAGTGTGCACAGGCACGGGGCCGAGGTCTCGTCTGGCACCCGGCAGGACAGCCTTGTCCCTGCAGGAGCCATTACTGGAGGCCGACAGCACAGACATGAGAGGTTCGGGGGTCACCAAGCCCAAGGCAGGAGTGGGTGAGGATGGAGGGGTCCAGGGGGAGCTGTGCCCTGGTCCTGATCCCAGGCCTGGTCCCTCACTGTGCACAGGGGTTGGACCTTACTCCCTTCCGGGGGCAGGAGGACCAGGCAAAGGATGTGGACACTGGGGTAGAGTCAGGCCGTAGCTGCTCCAGTCTTCCGCCAGGGCCACCTGCTCTGGGTACCGTGGCTGTGGGGCAAGAGGATTCTCAGGTTCTGAGTCCCATTCTGTCCCCTGCAAGCTGAAACCTGGCACACTCTAGCCTGTCTGATTCTTTTTTTTTTTAATTCTTTTTTTTTTTTTAAGATTTTATTTATTTATTTGAGAGAGAGAATGAGAGACAGAGAGCATGAGAGGGGAGAGGGTCAGAGGGAGAAGCAGACCCCCCGCTGAGCAGGGAGCCCAATGTGGGACTCGATCCCGGGACTCCAGGATCATGACCTGAGCTGAAGGCAGTCGCCCAACCAACTGAGCCACCCAGGTGCCCTAGCCTGTCTGATTCTGAGTCCCTTTCTGGAAAATGCCCTCAAGTGTCAGGCGCTGTGCTTGTGCTAGGCATGCAGCAGGAGGCAGAGTTGGGCCTGGTCCCATGGAGCTCGTGGTCTAGGAATAATGCTGGTGGTGTTTGGGGACATCGGCCTTGGTTACAGAAGCACTCTGAGGCGGCATAAGGCCGTCTGCACAAGCTCAACCCTGCCGGCCATACAGTCCTGCACCTTGCAAATGGCCGGGGACGACCCAGGATCTGTCAGCACTGCCTGGATCCGCTGGGCAGCCCCCCTCCCCTCCCCAGCGTGTGCACACCCGCACCCACCTACGCACACCCCCACCCTGCCATCACAACATGACGGTGGGCCTCCTTGCTCTCACTCTGTTGCTGACGTCCCTTCTGAACCTTGAACCCCTACAGTCTTTTCTCCTGCTTTCTCATCTGCTCCCCATTCTTCCAGCAGCTGGCCTCAAAAGCCGCTGGTCTGTCGGCGACCCCACTAAGTCTGACACTAACTGGGTCCTGCTCCTCCGGCTCCTGCTTCTGGCTCCTCCTTCCACCAACAAGATTAGTAACACTCACTCTTGAGTGTGCCCTGGGGCGCAAGCACAATGAGATTGTCCGTGAGCTGGTTTTCCCCCCAGTTTCCTTCCTGCTCGGCCAGCGTCAAGGAGAGCACCTCCAGGGATCACACAGCCCTGGGGTTGGCGGCCCTGCTCCTTACTAGCCATGCCGGAACTCGGGCAAATTGTGTCACCTTTTGGAACCTGTTTCCTGATCTGTAAAATGGGAACCTTCCCTGTAGGGCTGCCCTAAAGACGAAATGAGACCTTGCATGTGCAGCTTTTAGCACACAGTAGGTGTTTTTTTTTAAGATTTTATTTATTTATTTGGCAGAGAGAGACACAGCGAGAGAGGGAACACAAACAGGGGGAGTGGGAGAGGGAGAAGCAGGCCTCCCGCCGAGCAGGGAGCCCCATGCGGGGCTCAATCCCAGGACCCTGGAATCCTGACCTGAGCCGAAGGCAGATGCCTAACAACTGAGCCACCCGGGTGCCCCACAGTAGGTGTTTAATACCTGCTTGCTTCTGGTATTACTTTGTGCCTCATATTCAGAGTAGATGACTGGAAGAATTTTGCTCATTTATTCACTCAGCAAATTTGTATCAATCTTCTGCCTTGTTCTAGGTACTCTCCCAGGTACAGGGGACACAGCAGGGAGCAAAACAGAGAAATGCCTGCCCTCAGGGAGTTCAGATTCTTCCCGTTTCCAGAGCTACAAACTGGAGCCTCTGCTGTGAGCCCTCCCCTCCTCCCAGTCTGCATCTTCCCTGTAGGACCCTCTGAATTTCCGTCCCCCCACTGCATTCCTGGGGAGGGTCCCAGTGCCCTGCAGCCCCACTTCACACATGCAGCTGCCCCCCATCACTGTCTTTACCACGTGTCACAGCATCACCGCCTACCGAGCGCTGGCCCTGTCAGGCCCTTTCGTGTATTAAGTCATTTCCTGTCTCGACATGCAAAGAACATGAAAGAGTTCCCATTATTTGCAGAGGAGAAAACTGAGGCCAGCCTGGTTAATAAACAGCCCAAGGCCCTACTGCTAGTAAAGGGCTGAGCCAGGGGGAGAAGCCCAGGCAGTCTGGCCTCTGAAGCCTGTCTCCAAAGGCTGGGCTTTTCCTACCCCTGTGCGACCCTGCCTGGGGTCCTGTGGGGTCGCCTGGACCCCTCACCCAGTCCCCTTCTCTGCCACTGGCTGGGCCACTCTGGCCTGGGCTACTGAAGAGCCCGCACACCAGATCCCTGCTCCAGGGGCTGCCTGTGAGCTTCTCCCTCACGGGGCGGAAGTGCGTCCTGTCATGTCCCCAATGCCAGCAACCCCTGGGGACTTCCCACTGCTAAGAGATCCAAGGCCAAACACTCGGCTGGGCACCGAATAACCTCCCTTTCTTCCCCCATTAAATTCCTGCTCATGGGTCCCAGTCACACCACCCACCTCAATACACTCCTGCCTCCCGTGTCTCCCCCGCTACCTTTATAAACTTCAGTCCAGCCTCAAAGGCCATCTCTGCCGCAGAGCCCTGCCTGACCCTGCCCCCCGCCCCCGATCAGACTCCACCGCCCTCTCCCCTAGACCCTCGACTTCCCTCCACCTGGGATTTCCCTTTGTTGCGTCTTCGTCCACCCATGCCTCGTCCTCCACTGCCCTGCGGTCTTCACAGGCTGGTGCCATGTCTTATCCATCTCCGGGCCCCAGTGACTGCCAGGCTGAGTGCAGAGCGAGCCTCAACACTGAAATGAACGGAGCCAGCCTGCTGGATTTGGGGCAGGGGAAGACTGAATGTCTTTCTGTTCTCCCATCTCGTCCTGAGGCAGAAACCAAAAATGGTCAGGTCCCGGAATGGCTGAGCTGGAAGGCCCAGTAGAGGTCATCTGTGTCAATCCTTTATCTTTGTACTGTTGGCCTGAGGCCCTGAGAGGGGAAAGCCTGGGCCCTGGGGGAAGGCTGTGACTAGAATTCAGACCCCAGCCTTGTGCCCAGAGTCCTTCTGCTTTGCTCATTGCTCTCTCTCTTCTTTGCTCTTCGCCTCTGTAAGCTGCCTGCTCGGGTAACAACAATTACTGTAAATCAGCCCACGGGCTCCTAGCTCTGCAGCGGCCTCCTCCTCTCGGGATCACTACGTGCACCCTCCACACCTTTGTGATCACAATTTCGCATTCTCATTTTCTTATTTTGTATTCTTTTTTGGTAATTGACATTTAAATTCGGTCCTTGTGGACAATGGGGTGAATTTCTGGGTCGCTTATGTTCTTCCCTCAATGTTTCCTGTGTGATTCACGCCCATCACCACACAGTTTTAGTTGTGGTAGCTTTACAATATATTTTACTATCTGGTGGGACTGGTCCTCCTCTCATTAACCATCATTATCAGAATTTTCTTTTTTTTCCTTACCTACTTTTGTTTTTTTCTTCCAGAATATTTTTACCTGGATTATGTAGAGGAATTAAGGGCAGTGAATAGTTTATCCCAGGCTGCCCTAATCGTGGGTATTGTCAGCGGTCTCTTAACGCCAGGCTCTGAAAACGGAAGAGAGGCCCATTGATGGGGAGGAGGGGGCAGGGGAAAGAGGCAAATAAGGAAGTAGTGTCACCAACTTCCCAACTCCCCACTCCCTCACCGCTGTCCCCAGTTCTGCTGTCCCAGGACCACGGCTTTCCCTGAGACTAGGACCCCTTGAGCAGCTTCACGTGTAGGGGGCAATCCAGGGAGCAGGCCCGGCTCACATGTGCTCTGAACGGGCACGGCTATGCCCCGCTGCATTCCCACCTGCCAGCAAGGACCCAGGCACTGACCCAACCTCTCTGAGACAAAATTCAGGAACCCTGGTTACTGACATGAGCAAGTCAGGGTGGTCCCTTCCGCTTCCTTCTCACAGAGCCCATGTTCACAAACCGGCTTGCTCACCTCTTTTCTTTAGATCATCATCTGAGGGAACCTTATGAAATCCCTGCACTTTATCAAGCTTCAGACCCCGTGGTATTTTGCTTCGAACTAAATGAAATGTAATCTCGAGGAGCGCCTGGGTGGCTCAGTTGGTTAAGCGACTGCCTTCGGCTCAGGTCATGATCCTGGAGTCCCTGGATCGAGTCCCATATCGGGCTCCTTGCTGGGCGGGGAGTCTGCTTCTCCCTCTGACCCTCCCCTCTCTCATGCTTTCTCTCTCTCTCTCATTTTCTCTCTCTCTCAAATAAATAAAATAAAAAATCTTTAAAAAAAAATAAATGAAATGTAATCTCGGAAGAATTACTGTCTTTAAAATAGTCTTTTTATCACATAGGAATATACTAGGAATCTCCACTTACTCATGTTCTTTTTCTAACAAGTATTTTATCATTTCCTTCATATGAATCACAGATAAGTCTCATTAATATTATTTTAAAGCATTTCACACATAGTCTTGCCGTTGTAAATGAAATATCTTCTTCATTTTCATTCTGGAAAACATTATTATTTTGTAATAATAACAGAAATGTGATTGGCTATTTTCTTTTTATCTTTTTATCTGGCAACTATCGAACTTTCTGATTCTAGAGGTTTTCTCGTTGATTCCCTTATGTCTTCTCAGGATCTCCCGTACAGTGTATCACTTACAATAATATAAATTATGACTCTTCCTTTCTAATATAGTAGACCAATGACTATTCATCAGTGTTGCCCTCAGGAACTTTCTAAAAATACAGGTAGTTGGGCCCATTCCATCCCCATGGAACCACAGCCTTGGGCTGGGCAACAGGGCCTGGGACTGGGACTGGTAGATTCCAGACCAAGGAGATGGCGCCCACAGAGCTGGAGAGGGTGTGAGCCGGGCTTGTCTAAAAGCAGACCAGTATGGAGAGCAACGTGATTGGCTTCGTAGACACTTTAAAATGTTTAGTCTGTAAGCAAGGGAAGTCAGGGAAGGATTGGAAGCAGCAGGTGCAAAGGCAGATCTGAACGGTGAAGAGATCATTCTTGCCGCCATGTGAGAAGAGATGCAGGCGGCCAGAGGGAAAGGGGTGCACAGCATTATGTGACAGCTAAGTCATCCATCTCCTGCTTGTGTCCCAGGCGCTGCTTGCAGTGGCTCGTGATATTAACCCTCCAGGCCCCGGGCACACAGGTGGTTCATGGCACAGCCTGGCTTGGAACCAGCAGATCTGGCTCCAGAGTCCGCTCTGAAGCACCACAGCTGTTCCATGCCACAGGTGGAGTAGTTGGGGCCATGGTGGTAGCCTTGGAGGTGCAGAGAAGGGGACCAATTAAAGAGATACTTAGCACTGAATATCAATGGGACCGGGTGAGGGATTGGATACCAGGATGGGGGAGATATCAAGCTACCCGTTTTCCCACATGTTTGTGGCTGTTTGGAGTTTCTCTGGGACTTGTCTGTTCACTTTTCCATTGGGTTGTTCTTGTGTGCACATCACATCTACTCTTTTTCATGGGGAGGGAGGGAAGGAATTCAGACTCCTTTGCTAGGGTGCATTCTGCACCTTCTGTCTGTCTTCCGGGTGTGTGACTGGGTAAGGGACAGGTCTCTGCTCATCATACCTTTTGCCTGGGGGATATGAGAGCAAGGTGAGCCTGATCTGAGTGTTCTCTACTCTGCTCTCCAAAGGCAGTTGGGGTAGGAGGTGAGAGTGCATGTCCTTTTCATGTAAATTATCTGATGAGGCTCTAGATAATGGAACTCTAGTGATCTTGGGGGCCCTAGACATCAACCCCCCCATCTTATAAATTGATACTTCGAGGCCAAGAAAACCGGGACTTGTCTGCTGTCACATGGGAGGCCGGGGACTGACACCTAGATCTCAGTTTCCCAACATCCAGACCTTAGCGGCATCTTCAGTGCAAGGGAGGGTGTGGCCAGCAACATCCAAAAGTGTCTGGTCGCCTGTCCTGGTGGGGGGCCGGGGAGGATCCCGCAGTGTATCACAGCCGAGGGGTGGGGTGGGGCAAAGCTGAGAACAAGTTGGCGGAGCCAGGGGAATGGGTACGGATAGCTCACGAAAACCAGACGGGCTGCGATGTGAGTATGGGGAGCTAGGACCCATTACAGAGACCTGGGGGATTTGGGAGCAGGTGGTCAGGAGGCTGGGGCAGAGCAGGTGAGTGACTGGGCACCTCCTAGGGTCCCACCCCCTGCAGAATGGAGACCTCCGAAGTCTATTTGAAGGGTGGGCCCGGCTTGCCCAGGGAGACCCCAGAAGTCCTGATGAGTGTGAGGGCCAGGACAGGGCCAACTGGCCGACGATGACCAGGTCAGAATCCAGGGCCTTGTCCTGCTGAGCGGAACCCCTGTCCCCAAGGAGCCCGTCCCTGGCAGCCTCAAGGTGTTAGGGTTAGGAGGGCGCAGGCTCCGTGGCAGTGGGGAGGGTGGTGCCTGCAGAGGAGACGCGTAGGAAGGCGGGCTGTGAGGGGGGCCGGGAATCGGGGGGAGAGGCAGAGAGGTCCGAAACAGCCCAGGGTTGGAGGAAGGCAGAAGTGGACGTTGCCCCGCCCGGGCCCACCGGCTGCCCGGCCCTTCGCTCATCCAAGGAAGCCTGGAAGGGGCTCCACAGGGCCTCCTCCCTGTGCCAGAGATGGGCGATGAGGAGGGGTGGGCGGCCCTCTCCTCCCTCCCGGAGCCCAGGCCGGGCAGCCGCCCCCGGGACTTCCATCCTCCTCCTCAGCCGAGCCAGGGGCTCTGAGGCATAGTGTTTGGTCGGGACCGAGTAAATCCCGGCTGTTGTGAGAGCTGGAGCGCTTCTGCCTCCCCCTGTGTGCCGGCTCCTCGGGGAGCCGTGAGCAGGGCGAGAAGGCAGCCCCGCTTGGCACAGCGCCGGCCCGGGTGTGGGCTCGCTAGGTGGGAGCTCTCACTGCCATCCTTGTCACCTCTCCGTGGCGCTTCCGACTTCCCGCATGGCGGTCACACTCCTTCTCTCCGTTCAGCCGCTCACACCCTGCGCGGAAGGCAAGACGTGCGTTGTCCCCACTTCACGGATGAGGAAACTGAGGCAAGTCTGGGCCGGTGGTCCCTGGCCACCCAGTGAGTTGGCAGCACAGGCAGGACAAGAGTTCCTCCCCTACACCTAGTGTGTTTTCACTCTTGTGTGTTTCTTCTATAAAATACAAGACTTTTATCCTTATTTCAGAGTTGAGCAAGCCATAACTGTCTTTTGTCTCGGGCTGTAAGGTCAACATATCGGAGAAATTTAGTGCTGGGGGAGGTAGCCTTTAAGATGGTGCCACCCCTGATTTCCATGAGGCACAGAGAGGCCACAGACTCGCTCAAGGTCACATTAGTGACAGAGCCAGCCCTGGACCTGGGTCTGGTGTTCCTTCTCCTATACTCACTACTGTTATAGGTGTTGGAACTTTTATTCCCATTTCAGAGGTAGGAAACCTGAGCCAGAGAGGCAAAACTATTGACTTCAGACCCATAGCACTGCCTTTCAGGACTCTGCGTCCTCAGTAACCTGGTGGGGCTAGTCTGGTATTTATGAACTATCCTCGGCAAGAGGGAAGGCCATGGAGCGAAATACTGGTATATTGGGAGTAATAAACTTTGCAGTAGTTTAAATTGCATTTCAGGGTCTGATTCCTCTTGCTCGAGAGATGGTTTTATGAATTCAGAGTAGGATTGTTTAAAATGCATTTCACATTTTAAATAACCAAGGTTTTCTTAGGTGAAGAAGAATAACAGGTCAAAAATGCACACTCATAGGCTTTTCTGAAAGGTTACAAAATAAAATGTTCTTTGCTAGAGGATATGAAGGCACTGGCTCTTTGTTTGACAAAGGAGAGGGCTCTGCTAGATAAATCCTGCATTCTGAACAAATGACAGCTCTGTCCCTCTCTTCCTGATCAGCTTAATTCCTTGTTGCTTATCTGCAAATCCAATAATGCTGGTAAAACAGACCCCTCCCGCAGGCTGAGCACAGGGGCCTGGCGGCTCCTTCTCAGAAGCCTTTTTGTGTTTATAACCTCAGCCCCTGCTCCCTGGAGAGCAGGGCCTAGAAGCCCTGTCAGGAAGTGGGTGGCGGCGGGGGGACATTTGTCTGGGAGTGACAGCCTGTCCTGGACCGGGCCACTGAGTGCCCGGCCTCCCCGCCCCCAGCCCCGGCCCTCAGAGCACGAAACTCAGCCGATTCTCAGAGTGGAGCCGGCAAAGGGGGCACGGGGCAGGTATTAAGATTCAGCATCCTTCCCCCACATCCCCTGTGCCCCTCCAAGATAAATAACCTGGCCCCAAATTGCAGGCGTTTCCAATGCCCGCACACATTACAGTGCGGCCATCTGGGGGTCGTCTTGGTGATAGATCATGCTCCACTAGGTGACTAAGGAGATTTCAATTGCACAGCTTCCAGAATATTTATTTATTTACTTACGAAATCCACTGTGCATGGACGGTATTTACTGTCCCTCTCCCACCCACGGGGGCCCAGGGCTGTCGCCCGGGCTCTTTAGGGGTTACTAGGCCCTCACAGGAGCGGAAAACCAGAGTTGTGAGGAAGCCAGCACCTGGAACGAGGAGCCACACAGAGAGGATGGGGTCCTCGGGTGGCCTAGCTGATGGCACTCGACTGTGTCTCTCTCCCCCCAGGCAGCTTTTTATGAGCCCACGCGCGCGGGGCTTCCTCAGAGCACGTTACCTCCGGCGGTATCGTATCCCATCTCGTAAACCTGCTCCCCCCTGTCATTAAAACCTCCCTGTAAAGGATGCCTAATGATCTAGTCTGTGAACACAGAATGCTTCACTTAAAACCAAGTCCCAAATGATAGGCATTTCGTACCCCCTACTCCTGCCGATTTCTCCCGTTAGAAACAAAGTGGTGCCGACGATCTCTGTTCGTAAACTTTTGACACCCTTGCATGTTTCCCTTGGTCAGGTTTCTAGAATGGGAATTAATGAGTCAAAGGGCTAAGGCTCTCATCGTCTGGTTTTCTCTACAGGATTGCAGTGAAGCCTGTGGCTCTAGAACTCTCTGGTGCCTGAGCTGGAATCTGAACTCTCCCACTTATTACCTGTGTGACTTCGAGCAGGTTATGTAACCTCCCATTTCTTCACCTGTAAAATGGGGATAATAATAGTACCTACCTCATAGTGGTGTTGTGAGGGTTCAGTGAGCGGAGCCATGTGTAACAGTTAGGTTGAATAGGCATGACTCATGAGATGTAATCATAAAGCAAACTTTATTTTTGTCTCCCACGGTCTCTTTAATTTTATTCTCTGGGGCTGCTCCCCCCCCCCCCCCGAAACCTAGATGAAATTGAGGGTAAGTCCCATGACTTCTCTGGTCATTTCCAGGTAACCAAAGGTTGTCCTGTCAGTAATTCATATGTTCTGTCTATTGTAATAGAAAAAAAACTTTGAATTTCAGGTTTACACCAACTCTTCTTGCCCATCACAGTGTTCTGTGAGCCAGCTGCCTGCCGGAGAGGGTCCAGCTTGCAGTTCTCACCCTTTCCAGGGTCCAGAGGGAAGGGAGGGAGGGGAAGAAGAGAGGAGAGGAGCAGGAAAATTCTTTCCGCCCCCCTCCTCTGGGTGATTTTTGGGGTTCTTGGACACCACTCCATCGCTTAGGCTGTCTCCAGAAGCTCAGCTCCCTTGATGCGGGTGATTGTCGCTCCCCAAAGCTCCACAGGACACTCTGGTTCCTTTCTCAGGCCCTGGGAAGCCTGGGCTCATCCCCTCCCCACTGTCACCTCCTCCCCCAATGGGGCCCTCTCGGCTGAGATCTAAGATAACAGCATCTGGCCCTCATGCTGGGACCCACACTGGTCCACAGGAAAAGGGCACAGACCCGACCCCAAAGCAGCAGAGCCCTCTCAGCCAGCAGGGCAGCCACCCGCCCCTGCTCTTCGGGTTGGCAGGCCTGGATCCACTGCCTGTGCCCACCCATGGACCTCAGGACCATCCTAGGGGGTTCTCCTTCAAGCCCACCTCTCTGGATTTGAGGCAAAGGCCATGTACCTTCCCTGCTCCCACGAGGGTCCACTGGACCCTGAGGCTCTCTCTCAAATTCCCCTTAAGCCTCTAACAATTTAGAGGTAGGCGTCGGCTAACAGTACAGACCCGGGTTTCCTCCCCCTCTCTTCCAGGTCCTGTTTGGTCGGGGTTATCCCACCGCACTCAGCAACGCGTTATTTATTCACTCGGCGCCTAGACCAGAGAGTTGCATTTCGTCATCCTCTTGCCCATAGTTGCTTTCTATGAAACCTGGGGATGAGTGCCTGGCCCAGAGCATGCACGCAACCAGTGATGGTCGTGTGTGATCCCATCCACAGGCCCCCCACTTACACTCACTCTGTCGCTATTTCATTTGGCTTTATCCCAATTTTATGTTTTCTTTAGACTGTGCTTTTGGTGGTGGTGGTGGTGGAGATTTTAATTTGCTATTATCTCCTGCAGTTACTTGGAAAATAAGCATATTGCTTTTAGTTCTGCCAGTGCCTACCCTACATTTTTTCAAATACATCAGTAAGCCTATTTATCTCCCTTGAGTCAGGTAGAAATGGGGCGGTGGTCTTTGTATGTTCTGCAGTTATTTAAGTGGAAATTTTGGAGGGCACTATCTGGCCGCCACACATATGCTACCATTTTGCCATCATGTCTGCTCAACAGCTTTGAAAAGGCACTGAGCTCTGGTGCAGGGTCTGCTCATCCCTGTCCTGGACTTTCCCATTACCCAGCTAGCAGTTGTCGATACGTCTGGCCTTGTCTCCCTCTGTCCTCCATTTTGCTCCCAATTATATCTTTCTAAAAGTACACCTGGGCAGGTTACTCGTGGCTTAAAACCCTTTAGTGGTTCCCTGTTAGTTATAGGATAAAATTCAAACTCTTCAGCCTGGTGTTCAGGGTGCCATGTGATCTAGCCCTACCTTAACTTTCTAGGCCCTTCTCCTGCCACATGGAACCACTCACCTCCGTGCTACCACATGGGTTTGCATTTTGATTATCAACTGCATTGGTCACATGTTCTCATATCCCCGTGGCTTTGCTCACGTCATCTTCTGTGTCTAGAATGCCCTTTGGTGAAAGAGCCCAGCTCAGCACCGGGCCAGTTGTAGAATCTCAGTAACTGGAAAGCTCCCCCCTTCCTTTCTTATACCAGTCTATCAAAATCCTACTCATCCTTCAAGGACCAATTCATCACTCTCAGGGCAGATTTGTCCTACCCCGACTTCCCTCGCCCCACTACCACTGGCCACCCCTCCTCTGTGCCCCCAGCACTTGGTACACCTGTGTTGTAACCCTAGCCCCTGGCTTCTCTGCGTCTCTCCTGCCAACTGAAAGCTCCCTGGGAGCAGAACTGGGCCTGACGCCTGCCAGAGCCCTGCACGGACCTGCGAGCCCGGGCGGGTCAAGTCCATCTCCTTCCTCAGCCCGAAGGGAGGCAACACCAAGCTCTGAGGTGGGGCACCTTGGGACTGAGTGCCCGATCTGGATAGATATTCACTTATTATTCAGATCCTGTTGCTTCCAAAATTGATTAGAGGTTGGCCGCACTCAATACAACTGTTAAATTAGAAACTGAAAATTTTAAATTCCACATGAAGTGGCAAGGTGCCGAAAGAAGGTGCGAAACTTCTTCCTTGGGTGAACTAGTCTCGCTGAGAGGAGCTTGCACTGGGGTCTTCCAGCTGGGGTAGCAGATGGGAGAGTCTCCTTCGGCCTAAACTCTTGCACTCCCCTCACAAACCGTGGCCATGTTTGAAAGGAGAATGTAAATCCACCCTTGCAGGATTTGGGCAGGTGGTGAGGCAGGCATTGAGTTTGCTATGTGGCGGCATTTTGGGAGCGATCACCTGGTTCTGCAGGCTAAATCTGAAAAGCCTAGGCCCTTTCTCAAGGGTCACCCTATAGCACAGTTGTGTTCTAACCATGGCCTAGTACAATCTACCTCATGTGGCTTTCTGGAGTGGCTTTTCAATGGAAGCCAAGGGCATACACTTAAAATGTCAACTAGGGAAGCTTTTTTTTTTTTTTTTTTAAGATTTATTTATTTGGCAGAGAGAGAGACAGCGAGAGAGGGAACACAAGCAGGGGGAGTGGGAGAGGGAGAAGCAGGCTTCCCTCTGAGCAGGGAGCCCGATGCAGGGCTCGATCCCAGGACCCTGGGATCATGACCCAAGCTGAAGGCAGACGCTTAACGACTGAGCCACCCAGGCGCCCCCAGGGAAACTATTTGAGCAGGAAAACCCATTGCCAGTTCTGAGTTGAGTGTGAACACTTACACACCCCTTAGAACCGCAGAAGAACATACTGAGATCCTCCCCATGCCGTCCAGCAAATGTTCTTGTGCAGACCAGCTGCAAGGACACCTTATACACACACACTCGTGCACACTCGTGGGTACATGGCACGCAGTCCCACTGGCTCCCACACATGCCATGGGCAGGCGCACAGCCTCTGCAGGAAGAGACATGGGGAGCTGTCTTATTTCTGCACCTCACTCTGCCTCCAGATTTTGCTCTCTCAGGACAGAACATAAAGTATCTATTTAATAGATTCAATTACTTTAGGCTCCTGAGACCTTCCAACTTGATTCTGATTGCTTTAAGGTGTCAGATAATTTGGGAATAAATGGGGAAAGCATTCACATCCTTGAAGGGGTAGTCTTCCAGGCCCTAGTCAGTCATCACTGAAGTGGTAGCTGCGGGTTGCAGTTTGGGAAAGGGTGGCCTGGAGGGTGGGACCAGCCTCTTGTTGCTAGGCAGGGACGCAGGGCTCTGTCCTCTGGTCCTAAAGGACAGAGGCCCTCAGGGTAGTGCTTTGGCCTCCAAAGCAGGGGCCAGTCCCTTTCTGCTGACCTTCCTGGGAACCCGATGGGTGGAACCGAGGCCCATGCCAAGTGTCCCAGCAGGCAAGAAAACAGCCCTGCTTTCTGCCCCCTGCACCTCACTCTGGGGTGATTTCTTTTGTCTGCCCTCTGTCCGCTGTGACAGCGATAGCTCTTGGAGGTTGATAATCAGAGGTCACGGCCTTCAGAGATTGATGATGCTGTGCCAGACAGAGATGGATCTGTCCTGTCCTGCGCTCCAGAAACCTGAAGAAAGAGACCGGGTGTGTGGCATGTGGCACGAACCGTGCTAGGCCGGAAGGAGGCTAAGGGCAAGGGCTGTGGGCCCAGACTGCTGTGTGGGAATCTCAGCTTCACCACTGCACAGCTCTATGACGTCGGGCAAGATCTTTGCCTTCTCTGTGCCTCAGTTTCTTCTGCTGTGAAATGGGTATGATAATAGCATCCACCTCCTAGGGTGGTTGTGAGGATGAAATGAGTTACAGTGTAGAGAGCACTTGGAGCTCAGCAAATGCTCCAAACATTTTGGATATTGTTTTTAATAGTTAACGGGGAAGGCCAGGCCAGGCAGAAAGGCTGGGAGAGTCCTGCGGTGGGGAGTCCTGGCTGTGGACCTAGGGCAGCAGGATGGGGCCCTCTCTCAGCCCAGCTGGTTCTTCTCACACTCCCTCCCACCCAGTCATGCAGTCCTGATGGCCTATTTTGCACCACATGGACCTGCACGGTTGCAGGGTGTGCGCACTGCTGAATCCAGGGTGCACGTGAGGACACCCACATGGAGTGTGGAGACTGTGTCCCTCCGAAGACCCCTGCCCAATCACCTGTTCTCTCCTCCCCAGCTGGGGATTCACTGTCCTTCACCTCACCATGCCATGGCTGGCTTTAGAGTTGGTGTGAGTCACAGCCAAGACCTCCTCAGCACCCAGAGACTTTTAAGATGACTTTTTCTAAAAGAAGTTTTTGCCTCCTTTTAAGTGTGGCCCCTAGAAAGAGCTTTGGAGGACGGAGACCCTGGTTCCATTTCAGCTCCATCGCTTTGTAGCTTTATGTTCTTGGGCATCTTAGCATTACTGAGGCTTTATTCTCTGGAAATAGGAAAATACTTGCCTCTCAAGGCTGTTGGGGAGCTTAAATAATATAAATTTATAAGGGCTGGGAATGCAATACACAGCATATGTTATTCTTCTCTTGACTGCTACAGCTTAGAGGGGAAAGACCCACGGCTTTGAGAAAGCAGCTCCCTTACTAAAAAACAAAGGTTCCCCTGGGGCCTGTGAGGACGGGGGGTGGGGGAGTGGAAGGAGCAGAGAGGGGAAGGCCAGCCTCCACGCTTCGGATCTGCAGGTTCCCCCAGACCTCTTCGGTTCTTTTCAGGCCTCAGCTCTTTCCCCGCACCGAAGGATCCCACCCCCCACTGCTCCTCCCAGTCCCCATCTAAGCAGCGGTTCCCATCCCTGGGTGGAGATAGGTAAGCCAGGCAGGCAGGTAAGAGTTAGAAATATCCCCGCTTCACAGAGAAAGAAACTGAGACTCGGAGGTCTGGGGACCCGCCCAGCGGCCTCGGCCTTAGCCCAGGGTGGGCGCGGGCGCGGGCGCGGGCGCGGTCACGTGTGCGGCGTGGGAGCCCCCGGGGCTTCGGGGAAGGAGCGGGGGCGGGGGCGTTCGGAACGCCGGCGCCGGCCGGGGGTGGGGTCTCTGCCAGGGGCGGGGCGAGGGGGCGGGCCGCGGCCGCCGCCACGCAGCGCTCGGGCCCCTCGGCGCGGGACCGAGCCCCTCCAGTGGCGCCCGGCGGTGCGGGCGGGCCTCTCCCGCCTCCACGCGCGCGCACGCCCGCCGCGGCCCCGCGCACTCCGCCGCTTCGCCCATCGCGCCGCGCAGACAGCCGCTCGCCGAGCCCGCGGCCGGGGCCCTGGCGTGCAGCGCGGGCCTCGGCGGGGCCCAGCGCCCCGGCCCGGGAGGATGCGGCCCGGGGCGGCCCGGGAGCTGAGCAGGGCCCCCGCGCCGTCCCCTGCGGGCCCCGGCTTCCAGAGCCGCAGCCGCCGCCCCGCCCCCGGGAGACATGACTTCCAAGCCGCATTCCGACTGGATTCCCTACAGGTACGCGGGCGCCCAGCCCACCGCCCCCCTTCAGCTCGGGGGCGCGGGCTCGGCCCACTACCCTCCAGCGCTCGGGGCGAGCGGCGCCCACCACCCCGACCCGGGGTGCAGGGCCCCCGTACCCATCCCATCCCACACTGCGGGCGCGGGCTGGAGGTGCCGGGCCTTCCTACCCCAACTTTGGGCCCCGGGCGGACTGAACCGGCCTGCCCTGCTCCGTCTCTCGTCCGCCGGGGCTGCTGGAAGGGGCCAGTGCTCTGGGCCTGTGTGGGCCGTGTTGGGTTGGGCAGCGCCATGTGGCCGCCCGGGGAGGGAGTGCACTGCTCTGAGCCCTCCTAGGCCCAGCACAGCGGGTCACACGCCGGTGTAGCTGTGGACAGACACCCGTATAGCTGCAGGCATGCACCCCCCGTGGGTGCATCGGGCCAGAGACACTCCTGCTGGTCTGTTCACACACGCAGAGCATGAATTCCTGGAGACAGTTATTCTGAACCAAGAGCACAGGCCGCTCATACACACATGCCCCTGTACGTCTCCACCTACACTGATTCTCGGTCTCACACAGGTGTACTCCTACTCTCTGTGCCCATAACATCCTGTATTTGGACAATACCTGACACCCGCTACCCACTCACAGGCACTACTCATATCAGAGACTCGGAAATGCACTTGCGAACAGGTCTATACCTGGACACCCACCAACTCACAATACACAGACCGCCTTTACACGCATAAGAGCACTCACGGAAGCACGGGTACCCTGTGTCCCCAGACTCTGTGGTCTGTCCCAAGGATAGATGGGCTTTGCCGGTTGCCTGGTGGCTGGGGTGGGGGAGGGGTGTTGGAGGCTTCTCATACAGGTGCAGGCCTTTCCCCCATCCACTCTTCATTCTCTCCATTACCCCTGGAATAGAGCTCATCGTCATGGCAGCGCCAGATCCTTGGCCACCTATTGGCTCCTGGTTGCCATGGGCTACGGGGCTGTCTCCAGGCCTCCCAGAGAGGCACGTGTGTAAGATGGGTGCTGGACTGCTGAGGGCCACTGTGCTATTGCCCGCCGAGGTGCTCATGCCTGCGGGCTGGAGGAGCAGAGCCTCCAGACCCGCCTTGTAACACAGCCAGCTCTCGGGAAGGGACCTGATTCTGGTCACCGATAGAAAATACTTCTGACAGAGCTCTTCCAGGAGTCTGTCCAGACAGCATCCAAAATGGAAACCAGCTGCAACCGCCTGAGGCTTGTTAAAAGGAGATCCTTCTGCAAACAAGCACCTGTCACTGACCTGGGGATTCAGGGTTTCTCCTGAGAACTGTTGTCTCTAAGCTCCTTTGGGGGCTCTAGGGCTTCCCAAGTTAGAATTTGTGGGTGCCCCTCCCACCAACATACACACGTGCACACACACGAGTCACCCATAGGGTTTCCTGCAGGCATAATGCAGTTACATCTCAGAGTCTCCCATAGATCAGGGAGATACTCCCATCGGGAGACTGGGGCTTTGCTGACTCAGGAGCTGCTTCCCTGCACCGGGCATCCAGGCTAGGGGCGCAGGTAGTTTCTGGAGCATCCTGGCTTGACACGTCTGTGCCGAGGACCTTCTAGAAGACCGTGCAGCCCCACGGAGTACCATTAACCTTTTCTAGCCGCCCAGCAGAGGTGCCTGGGGAGCACCTGCAGGCTGAGTGGCCTCTAACGCTGTGGAAGTACGAGTGTGGGGGGGCACATGGCAGGGTGGTGGCCACAGACTGACTTAGGAGGGCAGGAAGGGAGAGCCCTTGTGGCTGTGGATACGATGGTATGTTTAGGATCTGGCAGAACGGGGGTCCAGGCCAGATCATGGGTCAAGGAAGTCTTTCCCAGAAGCCAAAGACCAGAACAATGTGTAGAGTAAGTGCACAAGTCTTAGAGAAAGCCGACCTCTAGGAAAGAGGTCCCTCAGGAGGTGGGCTTGTCTCTGGGAAATGGCTTTGTCCTCCAGAGGCGCCCAGGGCACTCGCATCCTTTAAGGGGTGATTTGGCACTTGCCCCAGCCTAGGCCCAACCACCCTATCCCCCCATTCCTTTCTTGGGCCCGAACACGCCACCTGGAGCACAGAATCCTATCGCCCTGGAAGCCTGTCCCTGAGGAGCAGCTTGGCACCTTTGTGGCCCTACTTGCTTGCGGTCCCATTGCTCTGTCACCCCTGCCTTCTTGCTCTGTGGCAGGGAGGGTGGGTCTCGATCGGGGGGCAGGCTATAGTCAGAAGTTGCCAGAATCTCTCCTGCCTTGCTGGGGTCTTTCTGAGCATGCCCTGAGCCTGGGAAAGCACTGGACTTTGGGTGTAGCCTTCCAGAACCGGGAGACCTGGGCTGAGAAGAGGAGATGCAAATTGCCTCTCGCATTAACTGGGCTGCTGATTGCAGTTAAAGCCACATGCCTGTGTGATCGCAGAAAACTGGGGCAGAAGACAGGCAAGGCCGTTTACTTGCAGATGAGGGGGATGGGCACGTGGGCACGTGCTTCGGTATGAGGTTTTCCCCAGTGTCACAGCGTGTCAGAACTGGAATGCGTTGTTTGGTTTGGGGGAGAGAGGTCGGTCGATTTCTTGTTAGCTCTCCTGGTGGGGGTTTTACTCCCTCTGTGATGGCTGCACCTGCGTTCCCTAGGCCTGGCTCATTTTCTCTGAAGCAACTGCCAGTTGGCGATAATCTTCTTAAGGGTAATTGTGGCTCCGTTTATAATGATCATGGATTAATCTCACATTCTGACTCAGAAGGGAGCCATTTAGTTTATAAAGTTGAACAATTGGAATAATGTTTTGCCTTTTGATTTTTTTCTATTATTAGTAGTGCTAATAATTTTCACTTCTGCCATTTTCTCTTATCTGTGTTCTTCTTGAGTATTAAATGCCCCTCCTCCCTGGCTTCACAACCTTTTATGAGCTGCAGGTGGAGCATTAAGAGCGAAGGAGCGATGGCGGGCCCTGTCCTCAGTGCTCTCTCTGCACTGTCTCCCCCCAACCCAGCCCCGAACTCCTGGAGAGCAGGGACCGCACTTGGTCCTGGGCTGTGTGCCTGGCGTGGCCCAGCATAGACAAGATGCGCACTACTTTGAGTCAAAGAGGCATCCCCAGATGGTTTTTCAGACTTTCTGGCTTTCCTGGCTGCACACCTGGGTTCTCAGCACACCCGGGTTCTCAGCACACCCGAGGGATGTAGTAGTCTCCCCTCAGGGAAAGGGATAGTGCTGGAAAGCGTGGCCCTGCGTCAGAGAATGAGCATCGCAGCTGGAAGGGCCCTTCCAGGCTGTTGGGTCCTCTGTGTGAATGCGCCCTTCCATCACGTGGGGGTGACCGTTAGAAAGCTCTTCCTCGGGGTGAGCCTCAGCGTGCCTCTGGGTTCCCTCCTCTTGGCTCTTGGGAGGGTCCTCCCTCCCACCACTTCCGGACAACGCTTCTGGGGAGTAGAGGGACTGCTGACCAAGCAAGACCTGGCTCTTCCAGCTCGGCCCGTGTGGGAAGCCTCGGGGTGCCGTGGATGCTATGGTGGCCGCTTCACCTCCGGCCGCAGGGAGGAGGGGCAGAATCTCTGGCTACTCCCAGCCTCGGCGCCCCCGCCCCGGGGAAGGCGCCCCGCTGCTGCTTCTGGTGGGAGGAGCAGGGACGCAGGGGTGAGAGAGAGGACTCAGGGAGCAGGGACTGTGCGGCTCCCCTCAGGTTGGTCTCTGCCCTCCTCCAGCAGGCGTCTGGAGCCACCTGCAGCTTCCTGGGTGTGGCCTGTCCCACCCCGAGCAGAGGGAGGCTGTTACTTCCTTGCTGGGGGCCCTGCTCCCGTTGTTGACCTTGGGCCCTCCCTGTCATGGGGGACAGCTTTGGCTCACTGACTCGTCACCTTGAGGCCTCTGTAAACAGAACTCCAAAGTCTCATCAGGCTGATGTCAAGCCCTGTGTCCCCCATTCTGCCTGTGTGGGGCAGACCTGGGTTTGGGGACCCACATGTAAGACATGACCTTCTCCTGTTAGGTTTCCTTTGGTTAGACTCTGCAAGCTCTCCGGTGTCTTCTGAAGTCCTATTGTCTTAATGAACAGTTTAGTATCACTTCGACTTTGTGTCACCTATAAGTCTGCTGTGAGGCCTGCCTTGTCTTTAGGTCATCAGTAAACATGCTAAGCAAGGGAAGCAGGATGCTGGAAACCTCTGATTATGGCATGCTTTATTGTCGCAAAACCCTGTCTCTTTGGAGGAGCATGCCGCTCACATTGCTTTATCTTGCCCACTAGTGACTGTCACTGATCCTTGTGATTCCATGTGGCAGCCTGGCTGTGCTGCCCTCCCATTTTCCCGGGTAGGTCTGGGGGCATGTGCCCTGACTTGCTGGCCGACTGGGCTCAGTCCTGCTGATCACTAGGTCTTCTAGCTCTTCAGTGAATCTGTCCCATGATCTTACCTGGGGCCTGTGTAAGACTGATCGATCTACAGACTACGATTTCTTCCCCCATCTGAACAGAAGGCTGCATTTGCATACTTTGAGCAACTCTCGGATTTCTTTTTTGTTCTTTAGAGATCACCAGCTGTGGCTCATGGCCCTCATTTGCATGACTGAACATTAAAATCACCTATGTTTCTCGCGTTAAAAGAGAAAATGAGGTGAGGGATTGATTCTGGGCTAACTTCCCCAACAGTTCTGAATCACCAAGTCAGGGCCGAATGTTTTAATGACGTGCCAAGTTTGGGAGCCCACGGCAGGAATGGAGAGGGCCCATCCTGGGAGACTGGGACTCCTGTGAGCCCTGTGGGCTTCTCCCTTTTGGGGCTGCGCCTGTTCCCACGTGTACTGTGTTTCCCTGGTGTTCCAGGCAGCCACTAGGGGCAGATCTGGGCGTGCTGGGGTGGGGGTGGGGAAGTCTGGCACAGGTACAGGGCTTGCAGCCTGGCCCCCTGCGTGGTCTTGACTCCTCTGTCTCCCTGGGTCCAGCAGGGGCAGCTTCCGCTGTGCCTGAGTGGAAGGAATGTGGGCATAAAAGGGGGAGAGTGAATTGGGCGTGGAGTACGGGCCTGTCCCTAGGTAGCCTGGCCCCCAGGGCTCTGGTCAGCTCTGGTGGGTTAGCTGAGCATGCAGGGGGTGGAGTCTAAAGAGAGGCAGGGCCCCGGCTTCCTAAATGTGTTGTCCACGGCTGGCTGTTCCATCCCCTGGGAGCAGTGCCCCTCCTCTCATTCGTTATCAAGCATGGTTTTCTCTCCAGATACCTGTTGGGCAGCTCGGGGGAGGCAAGATATGGAGGGGCTGTCTCCCTGGGAGGCGAAGGGCCACCTCGTTCGTTGGCCCTGGGCAGAATGGGTGGATTGGTGGACACCGCCGACTGGGTTTCTCCGACCCTCAGGAGCCAGTGGCCGGTGCGTTCCTGGATCTCCCTGGTCCGGTCCCCAGCAGGAGGTGACCGTGATGAAGGAGCCGCCAGGGTCAGCTGGAGGACCCATCCATCAGTGCCCTGTCTCCTTTCCGAGGCTCCTGGCGGGGCCGCAGCTGCCAGCCCGGGCTTGGCAGCGATTCCGTAATTGGAGCCCGAGTTGTTAAAAAGCCATTACTTTCTCCTCTGTGGTTATCATTTAGTGTTGCCCAGAACAGTGCCCATCGGGTAGAGGCAGGCCAGGGAGTGGCGGCGGGACAGGAAGGAAGGAGCCCTGGTGGGAGCTGAGGGGCAGGGCTGCCTGGAGGGGTGGGGCGGGGGCGGGGCCTGCCCGGGTCGGGAGAGGGGTTTCCTTCCACTCCCTGGACACAGCCCCCCTTGTTGCCGTGGTTCTCAGCAGCCGCCGGGGCTTGCGGGGATTTGTTCTCCATCGGGGCGATATGCGCCTCCGACACAGGGCTGTCCGGCGGTCCGGGCTCGTCCCTGCCGGGGGCCCGTGACCCGCTTTCCTAGAAACAGGGCCCTGGCAGGAATCAGCTTTCCTGGACGCGCCGTCGCGCACTGTTGGAACCACCGCTCGGAGCTGCGTGGATTGCCGGCCCTCCCGGGGGGTCGTGCGCAGCCCGGCACGTTCCTCCTCACCCCTGGCCGGGCGCACGTGGCTTCCCCCAGCCGCGCCCCTGCACAGGGCGGGGGGGGGGGCGCTCCGGTGTGCCCAGCGGGGTGGCCGGGGAGGGGGGGCGTGGCTCTCCAGGCTCTTCCAGGCTATCCGAGTTTCTGGAATCTCTTCAGAAGCTTACCCCTTTTCATCCATCTTTCTGTGAGGGCCGGTCCTGAAGTCCGTTCCACCTGTAGTCCTGCCAGGTGACCGGCGGTACTAAGGCCTGCGGCTCTGGCTCTTTCTGCCCGATCAGGGAATGGAGGTGGGCCCGGAGGAGGAGGAAAGCAGCCTCCTTGCCCGCGCGTGACCTGTGGAGAGTCCGGGCAGTGGGACGGTAGCCTGCACTAGGGATGTGCGGCCCCCCCGCCCCCCCGCCCGCACGGATAGGGACACCAGAGCCACCCTTGTCCGTCGCGCTGTCGCTGTGACCCGGCGCCTCTGGAGGTGGCTTTGCTTGTGTCAGCTTAACTCGCGGCCGATGTCCCCTTTTCTGAATGACCCTAGATGTTCGCGTCAGCACCACAGAGGGCGGGGCTTTGCCCTGCTCCCCAAGCTCAGTCCCCGGACGACCTGGCTGTCCCTGGCCCTGCCCTAGGAAAGTGCAGGGGCCTTGCGCCATGCCAGGGGGCCACGAAGCTGCCTCCTGCCCCAGGACTCAGAGCCAGTGGTCTCGTGGAGGCGACGTGGGCTCCTGTGGCCAGGCCACTAGCATGACTGAGATGACGGGCTGCCCCGTGTGGACCCAGGTACAGAGCTTGGCAGGCAGAGCGCGGCTGGATGTCAGGCCCCGTTGTTGCCGTCAGCCGGTGCCACGTGGAGTCCAGAGTGCCCTTTCTGTTCATCTCCCGCTGGTTTGTAAGGAATCCGCGCTGCTCATGCCGCAGACCCCGGTGGACCGTGGCGTCTGTGGACTGAGCCCTTGAAGTCTGTGGGAGCAGATGCGTGGCCTCGGCATTTTTCAGTCCGGCCACTGACTTAAGGTGGAGAGGCCAGCGGCAGAGGTGTAGCCTCTCAGACCTGGCGGGGCCCCCAGGCACCTTGCTCACCCAAATAAACGCATCCTTCCTTCAGAACTCTCGCTGCTGCCCTCCGGCCTGGGGTGCCTGCTTTCTCGGATGGCACTCCCTGTGCCAGCCAGCTTGAGGTTTTAGGAGCCAGGTCCCTGTCGCCTGGTCCTGGCAGTGCCCTCAGGGAGTCCCACGTGCAGCTGTGGGCGATTCTAGGTGGACTGAGGCCTTGACTGAGAAGCACGTCTGTTTAGCAGTGTCTTCCCTTGTGTTCTGGCAGCCAAGGCTTTTGGAGAATAAGGCTGCGACCAGACTCAGCACAGTCGGGGCTCCTCTTGAGTGCAGGGCGGCCCCTGGGTGTCAGGAAAGGCCTTCAAGTAAGGAGGACAGCTACCAGTTAAAACCGGGCAGTTGTCTTAGGTTGTGGCCGGGGAGGTGGGCGGGGAGAGCCAGAGGTGGGCGGTGGGCTGTGGGCTCCATGCGCTTCCTGCCACACCCTTGGCCGGGCCCCCCGGAACACGGACACACGGGTAGTTTGGATGAGCCGAAGGAACACTGCAGGTGGATGACTGTTGCCGGTAGAAGAGCTCCTGTCGTCAGGAGGAGGTGGCACTGGTTGCAGCTTGTCTTCGGGGTGACTCGCCCTCACCTTCCCCCCTTAACACGCGTACTGTGCTCACCTGCGCACAAGCACACCCACTTCTTACGCAGGCGCTCATCTGCACAGCTGTGCGGTGTGTGCTCACACTTGCAGATGTGCTCGTGTATGTGGACACCTCCTGGTGTGTGCACACGCACGACGTATACTTAGCGCTTCGCATACAAACCTGATGCACTCAGGCATGCCTGTGCAGGGACCCGCTCAAGGTCTGGTCCAGGGGCAGGCTCCAGCATCCCTGGGCCAGGGTAGTCTGGGGGTTCCCAGGGCTCAGGTCCTCAGACGCCAGCCCTACTACCCCCTAACCTTGGCTTTTATAGAATTTGGGGCTACGGCTAACGGATGTATCTTGGACTAGAAGGAATGCTAAGTGGTTGGAGCTCCCTAATTATGCTTGTCTTCCTGGGAGGCAAGCCCAGCCTATGTGAGTTGACCCTGCCCGTTCCAAGACCTTAGGGACTCAAGGATTTGATGCCCTGGTGCCCCCTGCGCCATGTTGGCTGGTTGCTGGGCTGCGTCTGCCTGCAGATATCCCCACCCAGCCCTAGCCCTGCCCTCAGGGGCTGGTTGGTCTTTTAGCTTCGCTCTCCCAAATGGGGGGACCCTCAGCCTTCTTTAAGAGGGGAGGGGGTGGGCAGCACCTCCATTCTGCCACCTGGCTCCTGGAGAGCCAGGAGTTTGAATAGAAGAGGAAAGAGTCTGCCGCAAAGGATCCAGCCTCCTCTAGGAAGGACAGAAAGACGGGAAGAGCTGGTGAGATCCGAGAGGGACTTGGAGCCAACAGGCGCCTGGGTCTGAAGCCCAGCCTTGGGCTTGGCTTGCACCTGACGCCTCTGGGCAGGTTCCCCTGGATCTCAGGCATGTCTCCTTCCGTACTTACCGGGGCCAGGCTGACCAGGAATTCCTTGGGTCAGCAGGGACCCCAGCAGGAGAAAGCTCCTAAAGTGGCCAAAATATAGCTCCCACCTTTTTGTCTGGAGCCACTTTCCAGATAGTAGCTCCACCCTTCCCCCCTCTCCTCTGCACCCAGGAGTCCTGACGGGAGGGGTTTGAAGAACCCAGATGTGCGAGGGGCGGGCTCTGGGTGGTGTTGTGGCAGCCGGCCGGCAGGCCCTGAGTGCCCCTGTCTCCCTCTGCAGTGTCTTAGATGATGAGGGCAGCAACCTGAGGCAGCAGAAGCTGGACCGGCAGGTGAGTGGGGCCGGGGCCGGGGCCGGGAGGACGGGCAGTCAGCATTCACCATCCCGGGTGGAGAGCGAGGATTGTCTCCCTTCCTGGGGTGACCCTGGCTGGCGGGGAGGAGGCTCTCACAGAAGAGAGGCGAGCCCTGTCTTGACCAGCTCAGCACCAGCACTGCCCCAGAGCTCAGGGCTTTTGCCGGGCAAGCAGCTGGTGGCTGCAGGCGGAGCACTGGACATCCGTACGCGTGTAAGGCCACCTGGGCTGACCTGTGCCTCCTTTTCCTGGACCCTGAGTCTCCAGGTGCCAAGGGCACGGAGCGTCGGCCCAAAGTGGGCTGTGGACCCCCTGGCAACCCCTAGAACCGAGCTGAGCGATCGGGGCCCTCTCTCTGGTCCCAGCTGGGAGCCTGCCCTCCGGGTGGAAGCGGCGGGCTGCGCTCTCGGGGCCCGCCGACTTGTGTGTCTGTCCCGTGCCTGCAGCGGGCCCTGCTGGAGCAGAAGCAGAAGAAGAAGCGCCAGGAGCCCCTGATGGTGCAGGCCAACGCGGACGGGCGGCCCCGGAGCCGGCGGACCCGGCAGTCGGAGGAGCAGGCACCCCTGGTGGAGTCCTACCTCAGCAGCAGCGGCAGCACCAGCTACCAAGGTAGAGCCTGCCCGGGGGCGAGCCTGGGGAGGGCCCCGCGCTGCGGCCTCGCGCCCCCTCCCGCCGGCACTGCTTCGGGGAGCCCCTCACGGCCGGCGGCCGGCCAAGGCGGGCGAGGGGCTCCTCCCGCCCGGACGACGCCCAGCCCAGGTGGAGGGAGGCCGGGGCCTGGAGCCCGGGGCCCCGGCATGTGCTCAGGCATCCTGAGGCTTTGGTCGCCTTGGCGGGTGTTCCTTGAGCACCGACTGTGTGCCCGGGGCAGGGCCGGGCCCGCAGAAAGGCTGCAGCCCCTCCGGAGAGAGCGGGTCCCACCCCCGTCAGAAGATAGTTTCTGCTCACCTGTGGCTGCGAGCAAGTCACTTACTCTGTCTCGGCCTATTTTCTCCCCTCGTAAAGTTGAGGAACATCCTGTATCTTGGGGCTTTAAAAATCGAAGCGGCCAGTGTGTCCCGCGGTCCAGTCATGAATGCTGTTCCCTGCGGAGACTGCTGCCCAGGCTTGGGGTGGGGGGAGGGTGCCTTTGCCCAGCGCCAAGCCCTGAGGAGGCGCGGCTGGCTGACCTGGGGTCCCTGGTTCCGAGGGCCCCTCCAGCGCCGCCTGCTCTGCCCTCTGCTGGCTCTTGGTGTTAAATACAAGGGGGTCGGTTCCAGAGGCTGAGGGGGGGTTTGGCATCAGTGAGAACTGCTTCTCCCAGCGAACAGTTTTTCACTGACCATGCTCATCCATGTTGTATATCCATTTTTTAAATATTTATTGAGGGCTTACTTTGTGTCAAGCTCTGGATTAGAGGCTGAGGGTCCTGGGGAAGCACAAAACAGGCGTGTTCTCTGTTCATGGACTTGGAGGTCTAGGAAGGGAGAGAGTTAAACAGGTGGTCACAGGTGTGCTTGGTGGAACAGAAACAGGCTCTGTGAGTGAACGGCAGAGAGACTGCTCCCAGACGAGGGCCAGGGAAGGCCTCCCTGAGGAGGTGAGGCCTGAGCAGGAATCCACAGGTTGAGTGGGAATTTAGTTGGGGCCAGGGGGGCCAACGTCCGGAGTAAGGACAGTGCAGACGGTGGGACAGTAGAGCAAAGCCCCTGTGGCAAGAGGGGACGCACTGAAAGCGCCTGGTGGGGCTGAGACTTGGGGTACCCGGGAGATGAGGGGTGTGCTGTGAAGGCCAAGGCCAAGTGGAAGGGAGCTGGAGGGGCCAGACTTTCGGGAGAATGGTGGTCTTCATCTTACAAGCAATGAGAAGTCATTCAAAGATTTTGCGCAGGTTGGGGTTCTGATGTGTGGAGACTGTGGAGGCCACCCAGCTGTGACCCTGTTGGTGTGTGTGCAGCTCTTTGTAGGCCAGAGTTCCCCTTCTGCTCAGGGTACTCTGGGTGCCAGGCTCCCATGGGCTTGTCCCACGCGGGCTGGTGCAGCCTCCCTGGAGTTCTTGCCCTACGAGTTCTGGGCTCTTCTAGGAAATGCAGCCTTTTCCGTCTTCAGCACCTTGAGTGACCCACTTTCTCCCAGATGCTCTCCCTCGCCCTGCCCAGGCTCACACAGTTTGCTGGCCCAGAGCTCTGACTGCGTGCTTCTTGGTTGATCATGCCGTGGGCCAGCCTGTTGACTATCACATGGGGCTTCAGGAACCACTTCCTTCCAGTTTGGCCTGCCCCGGCCCCTTTGTCTTGTAGAGGTGGGTGGGACAGAGGCCCTGGCAGGGCTTGGGTGGTGGTGGGGCCCTGGCAAATGTGCTGAGAAGTGAGTTCCACTTGGAGCTCTGGTCTCACCTAGGGCCCATGTTTCTCTCTCTCTCTCTCTCTCTCTCTCTGTCTCTCTCTCTCGGGCTCTCGCCTGAGCAGTTCAAGAGGCCGACTCACTTACCAGTGCGCAGCTGGGAGCCGCCCGCCCAACAGCACCAGCCTCAGCCAAGAGAACCAAGGCAGCATCTGCAGCGGGGGGCCAGGGCGGGGCCTCTAGGAAGGAGAAGCAGGGGAAGCACAAAGGTTGGCTTGCCTCCATGACAGCCCCTCCTCAGGAGGCCTGGCTCCCACTGGAGGGTTTGGGGGGAGGCTTCTCCTCCAGACTTGGAGGTAAGGGACAGGGTGGGAGGCCTCCATGAAGGCACAGAAGGGCACTTGGGCCCCCACCCAGCTGGCGCTCAGGCTTCCTCTAGCTCATGGGGGTTCCTGAGCTGCCCATGGGCATGGGCAGGCTCCCCGCACTGCCAGGAAGTGAAGTGAAGCTCGCCTGGGTCCAGCCCAGGCAGCCCCTCCCCGACCTGGCCTGAGCACCCTCCACCTCTGTCCTGCTCTAGGCAGCCTGTCTCATCCTTGGGCGGTACTCGCGACTGTCACATGGGCTTTCTCGACTCTCCCTCTAGCCCTAACTCCACCCTCTGGGCCCACAGACCAGTCTGTTCTCTCAGTTCCTCTCTCTCCAGAAAAGATCCCCAGAGATCAAGGACCGTTACGGTGGCTCCTGCCACAAGTCTGTCTCTGCTGGCTAGACACCCCGTGTCCCCAACCCGTGTGCATGCGCAGTGATTCCCAGGCGTCTGAGACGGGGTTGGACAGTGGTGTGTCCGGAGTCATAGGCTTTGGAGCTGACTGCAGCATTGAGGGGCCTAGCTCAGCCGGGCAGGGGACTGCCACCTGTGTGGGCCAGGCCTTCTGTTACTTGGGCACCTTGGGCAGGGTGACGTGGGATGGGAGAGCTTCCATCGGGAAGGGGAGTGCAAGCCGACCTCTGTGTTTTTCAAGGGGCCCCATGTGTTTTGAATGACATGTGTGAGTTATGGGGTGTGTGTGTGTGTGCACGCGCGCGCGCGAGAGAGATCAGCACTAATGACTGGGAGGTGGCCATGTCTGAACGAGTGGTGGCCTTGGCCATGGTCATGATTGGTCCTTGTTCTCCATCTTATTTTTTTCACTGTGCAGTTGGTTTCGTAGATGGCTGTCTTCTGCCTAGGGATGTGAGGCATTTCAGACCAACCCTCGGCAACTAATCTGGGGGAACAGCAGAAGAAACGAAGCCCATGTCCCTTTGTAGCTTGTTGATCGTTAAGAGGCTGGCAGCAGTCATTAGTGTTTTTAAAAATCAGTTTTGTAGAGGGTTCCCCCCACTCATCCCTCACCCACTTCAAAGACGTCTGAGAATCCAGGCTCTCCCCCCCCCCCCCCCACATGGCCTGCAGGCACCAGCGGGCCAGCTGCACTGGCAGAAGACAAGTCTGAGGCCCAAGACCCGGTGCAGATCCTGACTGTGGGCCAGTCAGACCACGCTCAGGACGCGGGGGAGACGGCAGCCGGCGGGGGCACACGGCCCAGCGGGCAGGACCTCCGTGCCACGATGCAGAGGAAGGGTGAGCCCTGTGGGGGTTCAGTGACACCCCCAAAGCTCAGTCCCAGGTTCTCAGATGCACCATTCTTAAGGAGCATGGCCCTGGTAGGGGGCACAGTGCGAGACCAATGAGAAACTTGGGTGTAGGGGTCCCTGATAAGGTCAAGTTCAGGGAAATCAACTAGGGAAAGCAAACAGTCCACAGCCCAGCCTTCTCTCCCCACCTCTATTTCCTGTCCCTAGGGAGACCCAGGTTTGGAGACAGATTTCCTTTCCCTCCTTTGAAAAAGGTCCTTTTGAAAGTGTTTCCCCTTCATCTGCTGAGCTCGGGGAGCAAGGCCAGAATGCCCAGAGGCAGGGCAGATCCTCCCAGGAAACCTGCTGCCCAGAGAGTTTCCCCACCAGGAGCCCCGCCCCACGGAGTCCCTGGTACAGGGTGGCAGAAGGAAGCCTGGCAGGGCCACACGTTCCAAGAAATGAGATCAGGGCTGGCTTCCTGGAGGAAGGGCCATCGAGGCAGCAGGAGGCTGGGGACAGCATTCCAGGTGGGGAGAAATGTATAGACAGAAGGCCACAGGCAGGCTGGGAGAGGAGTCAGTGGGCCACGTGCATCAGGCCGGGGAGGAAGGAGCTGGGCCTCTCCCAAGCAGATTCCATGGTCTGTGCCAGCCGAGGCCACCAGTAGACTCGAAGGCTCCCGGCACAGGGTCAGCTCCACTCAGGCCTCGCTGCCCAGCAGATGGGCGCTGACTGCCTGAGAGGGGGGTCTCATGGGAGGACTGAGCGGAAAGCTGGGTGGGGGGGGGTTACACCCTAAGGATGGTGACCAGCCCCAGGTCATGCATGCCCTCGAGAGGACGTGTCCTTCCATATATTTGGATGTATGTGTGTGGACGCATGTGTGGACATATGGCCGTGTGTGTGCACGGGTGACTCAGTGCTTCGGAACGGGTGGCCGGCGCGTCTGTGACCACTCGTCCCTTCCCGTTCCTCTGCCCTGCCCAGGTGTCTCTAGCAGCATGAGCTTTGAAGAGGAAGAGGAGGAGGAGGATGAAAATAGCTCCAGCTCCTCCCAGCTAAACAGTACCACCCGCCCCAGCTCTGCTACTAGCGGGAAGTCCGTCAGGGTGAGGCGCTTCCCCTGCCCGGAGTGGGGGGTGGGCGGGGTCCCCAGAGGCCTGCGTGTGAAGAAATGGAGAGTTGGCTCTCTTGGGACTGGGCCTAGAAACCGAGCAGGAGCTTTTCTGGCCAGGGCTCTTCTGTCCTCTCCTGCTTCCTCTTCTCTTCAGCCAGGCCAGGAGTGGGGGGCTCGAGTTGGAAGGGATGGCCCTGAGAACCTGCCCACATCCTCCATCTCCCCCCACCCTGGGGACTGCTGAGGTGGGGGAAGGGCTGAGGAGCTAGCTGCTGACCCCAGGGCCAGGATGGCTGGGCCCACATCCCAGGGACCCTGCCCCAGTTCCCACCACCACCACCACCACCACATCAGGAGGCAGCTTTGGGTCCCAGACCACCAGTTGCAGCTGCTCAGGGTCTCTGGGGCTCGGGCTCCTACTCTGTCCCCTGTAGGAGGCAGCCTCGGCCCCCAGCCCGACAGCCCCGGGACCCTCGGCGGATGTCGAGGTCCAGGATCTTGAGGAGTTTGCACTGAGGCCAGCCCCCCAGGGTATCACCATCAAGTGCCGCATCACGCGGGACAAGAAGGGGATGGACCGGGGCATGTACCCCACCTACTTCTTGCACCTGGACCGCGAGGATGGGAAGAAGGTGAGGTTGGCCCGAACTTGCAGTTTCCCTGAGGCAGGCTTGAGGTCCTGTGGGCTGGAATGTGACTGGGAGCCTCAGGTCCAACACTGAGCTTTCCGTTCCCCGAAGGGATAGAAGCCTCCGTGCCCGGTCAGTGCGTACCTTTGTGTTTGCTGGTGTGTGTGTGTGTGAGTCACACCCACGGTTGTGACCAGAGGCTGGGCCTGGAAAGTGACCTTGCTCCATTCCCCAAGGTGTTCCTTTTGGCGGGAAGGAAGAGAAAGAAGAGTAAAACTTCCAATTACCTCATCTCTGTGGACCCAACAGACTTGTCTCGAGGAGGGGACAGCTACATCGGGAAACTGCGGTACTAGCACCCCCCTAGGAAGCAGGTGGGGCTGGGAGGGAGGGGCCGGGCCAGACTCTGGAGTGGGCGTGTCTTGTCCCTGGGGGAGATCTAGGGCAGGGGTCAGATCCTCTCATAGAATCCTTTGTCCGTCAGCTCCAGCCATAGGCCCGGGCCTGTGCCAGCCTAGAGCCAGACTCGGAGATGGAGCTCCCATACCCTACCCCAAGCTGCTCCCAGGTCGCTGGGGCATAGGCCCATCAAGAGGGACAGGTCAGACCTCAGGAAGCCACTGACGATGTGGGCCACCCTGGAAGAATTGCCTTGGCCCCATGCTCAGTGCCAGACGGCACGGCTGTGAGTGAGCCCTTGAGGGAAGAGAGCACAACCTTGGGGTCGGGGGAAGGCTCTGAGCTAGGCCTCAGAGCTAGGGGAGTGTTTGCCAAGGGACAGAGTGCCAGATTGGGGGAGTATAAATCAAGCTTAGAGGTGAGGAACTAATGCTGGAGATGGGGCTAGACCAACACTCAACAGGCTGGACAGGAGAGAGGGGGTTGTGTCATCCACTCTCCGTGGGATGTTGAGTGCCTTTTGCAGTCTTGCCAGATGCCATCTGCTTGCTCGCCTCCCATGAGGGGAGCACTCCTGCTCCTCCAGGGAAACCTGTGGAACTGAGACTTACCTCCTGGGATTTCCCTCACTCAACTAGGATGCCCTTTGATTCTATTCAGAGCGAGTCCAGGCCTTCTCCCCATGAAGGACCTTCAGAGGTGGGGAATCAGTGTGCAGTGTGCTCCCAGGTCTGCTCCTGGCCCAACCCAGAATGCTCTGCAGGCTCCTCATGGGACAGACTGAGCTGCTCCCTGCCCTAAGGCAGAGGGTGCATGATCCTCTATTGATTGCCTGTCCTTCAGGTCCAACCTCATGGGCACTAAGTTCACCGTTTATGACAATGGAGTCAACCCTCAGAAGGCATCATCCTCCTCTACTTTGGAAAGTGGAGCCTTGCGTCAGGAGTTGGCAGCTGTGTGCTACGTGAGTCGTGCGTTCCTGAGTCTCCGGTCTCCAAGTTAGACAGGACACCGAGGACTTGCTGCCCGGTCTGTGGGCTGTCCCATCTATCTTTGTGAGCAGACAAGACTGTACAGAGTTGGGCTGCCCTCTGTTGGCATGGCCCCTGTCTGTCCTCAGAGCTCAGACCACAGAAAGCCATCTGCCTGGGGAGCTCTGGGAACTGGGCTGAGCTCTGTGCAGCCCAGCCTGGGAATCGCTGGGAAAGGAGGCGGCAGGAGGCCTGAGATCTTGTTGGTGCATCCTCCACCCCTTCCTCCAGTACCTGGGCCCTGCATGGACTACAAGGCCCTTTGCATAGTCATCTCATGGAATGCATGACCTGAGAGCTCAGTCCTATTTCCTTTACTGTATAGATGAGGAAACTGAAGCTGAGAGGTTGGGTCACTTGCCAGTGTCATACAGCACATAAGTGACCAAACTGGAATGTAAATACAGGGAATTTTTCTTTTTTTTTTTTTTTTATTCATGAGAGAGAGAGGCAGAGGGAGAAGCAGGCTTCCTGCGGACTCGATCCCAGGACCCTGGGATCATGACCTGAGCCAAAGGCAGACGCTTAACCATCTGAGCCACCCAGGCGCCCTCTACCTTATTTTAAAATGAGGGATTGGTACACCCATTAATCTGGGCCTGGGTACTTCTTGGAGGCCAACTGGGAAAGCCATAGCTGTTCTGTATGAGCCTGTGGTGCCACCTGCTGGTCACCTTTGGGGAGGCAGCCCGAATCTCTTCAACTGCTCATTGAGCCCAGCTAATACTGTTTGAGGCACTAAGGATACAGTAGTGAACAAGAGATGCAAATTTATACCGTTATGGGACTTAAACCCTAGTGGGGAGACAAGCTATAAAACAGATTTATAAGTAAAACAAATAAATAAACGTGAAGAAGAAACAATCAGGCCTGGAAATGAAATGTTCAGATGTGTGGAAGCTTTTAGTAAGGATGGCAGGGAGGGCCTCCCTGAGGTAGCACTTGGGCTTTAAGGCCCAGAAGGAAGGGAGAGCCAGCCGTGTAGTGGAAAACACAGCCCGTACTGATGTCCTGAGTGGTTGGCATGTGTGTGTAGGGGGGGGGGGCTGCGGGTAGAGCAAAGCGCAGAGGAGGAGAGTAGGTGGCGGGGAGAGGAATGTAGTGGGGCCCTGCCACGTGAGGCTTGCAGTCAAGACCTTCAGCTTTTAATCTGCATGAACAGTGGAGGCAAAGATGTGACTTAACGGGACGACTCGCTGCCGTGTGAACAGATGGGCAGGGCAAGGTCGGAAACCAGGAATCCAGATAAAGGCTAGTACTGTGACCTCAGGGAGAGACAGTGCTGGTAAAGTGGTTAGTTCCAGATAGAATTTGAAGGGAGAGGTGACATCATCTGCTGATGGATTAGAAGTGGGTTGTGAGCAAAAGAGAGTAGTCAAGTATGACTCAGAGTAGGTTGCCTGAGCAAATGGAAGAACTGAGTTGTCAACTGAAGCGAGGAAGACAGTAGGGAGGAGCTGGTTTGGGCAGAGTGGAGATTCGGGAGCTCAGTTCGGTTGGGTTAAGTGTAGAGATGCCTGTTAGACAGGCGGAGATGGTGAAAACTAGCTCGTCAGCTTTATTCCCTTTCTCCCAGTCTCTCCATTAGGTAAGTAGAGTCCTCAGATGGCCAGTGTTGAGTCCTCTCTCTCTCTCGGTTTCCCAGGAGACAAACGTCTTAGGTTTCAAGGGGCCGCGGAAGATGAGTGTGATTGTCCCAGGCATGAACATGGTTCACGAGAGAGTCTCCATCCGGCCGCGAAACGTGAGTCTCTCCCCACCCCCCGTCATCCCATCATGTGCATGCACTTCTGGGAGCAGAACTGCAGCTGCGCTGTGTTAGGTGTAGGGGACGCAGTGGAAGAAGCCGGGGCTCTAGGTGGAGGTCTAGGGAGATTAAGGACTCCGTCCCGAGGGCAGATCCCTTTTTAGGGCGGTTGTGCGGCCAAGGCACGGGGCCGGTGTGACTCAGGTGAGGCTGCCTTCCCAGGAGCACGAGACGCTGCTAACACGCTGGCAGAGTAAGAACACGGAGAGCATCATCGAGCTGCAAAACAAGACCCCTGTCTGGAATGACGACACGCAGTCCTACGTACTCAACTTCCATGGACGCGTCACACAGGCCTCCGTGAAGAACTTCCAGATCATCCATGGCAATGACCGTGAGTGTTTCTGTCCTTCCTCAGGACTGTCCCCATGACACCCAGAGCCTTTAGCTCAGGGTTCAGCTCACCCAGCCCTGCCTTCATAGGCCAGAGCTCAAGGATGTGGGTTACATGGCTGCGATCAGAGGTCAAAAAGTCTCTGACCCTATGACTGGGAGGCCCTTGGAAGAACTTTCTTTGGAGCCCTAACCCTAGACCCTGTGCACTCAGCAGAGTCTCAGGTGTGGGAACACCCTCTGAATGGACTTTTTCTCTTCTTCTCTGTCTCCTGGTATTTGTGTGCCTCTCGTTCTCCTCTGTCATCTACTCCCTCTTACCCACCACTTCTTCCAATTGTTTTACCTCCTTTGGGCATCTCTGCTCACCTTCTCTGCCCGTTATGATTTGTCTGTCCGCCACCCCCCCGCACCTTCCCTGCCCTGTCCTGTGTGGCTTTCCCTGTGCACGCGTGTGCCGGGCTCCAGCGGACTACATTGTGATGCAGTTTGGCCGTGTGGCAGAGGATGTGTTCACCATGGATTACAACTACCCACTGTGCGCGCTGCAGGCCTTTGCCATCGCCCTGTCCAGCTTCGACAGCAAGCTGGCCTGCGAGTAGAGGGCCCCCCTGTGCCCTTTGGGGTTGCCCAGCCTGGAGTGGAGCTGCCTGCCTGCAGAGACAGCCCTGCTTACCCTCTCTGTACATAGGCCTCCCGCCAGATGAACCTTCAGCTCTCAGTGGCGCCCTGGCCCAGCCGGCTCAGACCGGACTCCTGCCTCCACTGTGGAGACAGGACCAGGTGGGGGAGGTGTGTGTGTGAGGGGCCAGCGTGAATTCTTCCTGGGCCCCAGGGTCCGTACGCACACTCCCACTCTTGAGTTAGTATCCTGCTGCAGCCGTGTTTGCCAAGCTGGGCAGCCTCTTCAGCTGGGAAGGTAGGAAGAAACAGAGGGAGAGGAAGCACAATGCAGGGCTGCTGGGGCCCAGCCATCCACTCAGTCTAGGAATCAGGTGACAGTGGGTCCCCGACAGTGAAGGGCACAGTGTGGGTGTGTAGGTGTGTGTTGGGTACATCGATTTTATATAGAAGGGCTAGGATTGGCCTCCAGGCCCTTTGCTGACTCCGGAAGGGCTCAGCCAGGCTGGGAGAAGTTACGGGGGTTGGGGAAAGGTGAGTGGCAAGAGCTTGTCAGGACTGCGGGGGTCCGGCTGGCGAATTGGTTGGTGGCCCAGGGTTCCCGCCCATTTGGTTCCTCTAGGTTTTCTGTGTGCGCACGGAGGCAGCAGGAGGCCGGGGCCTGCGGGCCCCAGGCTCAGCATGCGGGAGGTACACGGCACACGCTGCCTGAGGAGCTCTCTGCGGGGCAGTTTGTGCGGAGTGCCCAGGAGACGCGGACGGGGCCGGGCGCCCAGCCTCAGAGGGCACTCAGGTAGGCAGGCCTGGGCCTCTAGCTGGCAGGGCAGCGGTCCTAAGCCATGGCGTGTTCTGGGAAGAAAGTAGCTCCAGGGGTTCTGGCCGGTGCCTCGCAGCCCCTGTGCGCAGCCTAAGTCGGGGCTGCTGAGGCCTTGCGTGTGGTTCTTCTGGGCTGGGAATGGGACAGGGTGAAGAAAGGCAGGGAGTACGTTAGAACCACGAGAGAGGAGAGGTGGCAGAAGCCTTAGAGATGAACTAGTACAACGTGTCACTTTAGGGGAATCACATTTAGAAGATGGACTTGCACCGGGTCACCTAGCTGGTCAGTGGCCGAATTCAGAACTTCCGCCCCCTCGATTTCTTTGTTCCTACCATCCCCCGAGAAACTGCTTTCTCTGGTTCTCTGGCCTTCCTGGGCCCCCGGTCTGCATGCCCTCCCCCTTTTGTCTGATTACAGAGACTTAGAAATGTCGGAGTTGATGTACGAAATTGAAACCGTTCTCAGAGGGAAATTAGGCAGTTTCCTGCTGAAAGCTGGCTTTTTGAACATCAGTCTAATCAGGACTGCCCGGTGTCTGGCTTCTCCCCGAGGGCAGGCCTCACGAAGGCCGTTGCGCCTTTCTCTGTTGGGGTGTGGTGGGTGAGGCGTGAGTGTTCCAGGGCGGGGCCTGATCTCCACCATCCTCCTCTTCGGATGGCACTCTTGACCCTGAAGCCTAGGGAACGCTAAGCTCTTGCCTGCCATTGACCCTGGCCGAGGCTGCTTGCCCAGACGGAGGCCAGAACTCAGTGGGAAGCAAGCAGGAGTTCTTCCCTTCAGCGGAGATGTGCTTGGAAAGGCTGCATAGAAATTTTTGGTTTAAATAAGTCCTACTTGAAACATTCGAGTGAGGCTCTGTAGTGAGGGGGAGTGGTTCTGACTGAAGTGGTAGGTAGCAGTGTGTTCTCATTTCCTTAGAAGATTTCCTATGTGGAGTGTTCTAGCGGGGATCTGGGTGAGGCCCCTCTACAGGACTGGTTTCTGGACCACTCCTGGGGTCATTCTGAGGGCACTAGACTTTTTCACACTGGGGCTGGTCCACTTTTCCACAGTCCCAGTTGGGCTCTTACTCTCCTGACTGGGAAGAGACCTGTTGACATTTGGGATGGTGGAAGCTAGACCTCAGAAGTCTGGTTTAAGCTGTTTCTCTGGGTCTAGGATTTTAGAGTAGAACAGATTGATCTGAGAGGAAAGCCTGGCGCCAGTGTGGAAAAGGCAGAAGCACAAGGGCAAACGCTCACACCCTGCGTTCCATCGAATATGCAGGAGAGGACGAGGAGGGGTTAGGAACGTGTCTTGAGCTTCCCAGCCTAGACGTGGGGACGGTAGCTCAGCAGCAAACCTCTGTTGGGCACAGAGTGACAAGAGCAGTTGAGTCACCTGCTCGAGACCCAGCTTCACAAGGTCTGTTCTTAAGACCCCATTCCTGGTGATGCTGGTTTCCCTGACCACTGGTCGCCTAGCCATGGGCCCAAAGACTCAAAAAGCTGCCAGGGCCCCTGGAGACCACCTGGGCTCAGCATCTCCCAGGGTAAGAGCTCTTGTTCTTCACACCCTCTACCCAGATGGGACTGGATGATGGAATGAGCAAGCCCTAAGGGTGGTGGGCAGCTGGGACCTCAGGCAGCTCCTTCTGTCACTGCTCCTGGGGCCACACCCTCTTCCCCCAAACAGCTCTTCTGTAGAGCTGTGATGTTCACTTTCCCACTCTTTCCTTCTGGCTCCAAGGTGCTCTGTCTCTGTGTGTCTACGTGTCTGTGTATATTTGGGGAAAAGGGCAATCTGCAACTCACCCACTGAGGTTTCTTACTACGATCATTGTTCTAAGGATGAGTAGGAAAGGAATAAGGATATTACGATTACCTGTGGATTTTGTTCATTTCATGCTCTTTGGTCAGAAAGTAAACCTGGGAAAGTACCAGCTCTTTCTTGGGAGAAAGATTAGGAGGATACCGTCTAAGAAATTTGCATTACCTGAAGAAATTGGTATGTTACATGCATGCTTTGGGATGAATTTGAACATAGTCTAGTGAATGTGCCTTAAAAATCACGACACTAGTTCAGAAGGAGCAGTTAAGGTCCAGACGCATGCTGAAGACAGGTGTTTGTTAGAAGCCAGCGAGTGTGAAAATTTGGAGTCTGTGTCCTTCAGTGACGAAAGGGGCAACAAAATTGCAGAAGCTTGTCTTTGGTCTGGAAATTTTAGAGGAAATTCTAAATTTAATAAGCAGTGGTGGTGATTTCAAACCTCCTAAGGACATGCTTTCCTCACAGTGTGGTCCGCAGTGAGGGGAGACGCTGGGCGGCCCGTGGCTCTGTGACGCAAGCACAAACCCTCTCCTGGCTGGAGTCCCTGGTGGTCCCTCACTGTGGCAACACTGGCCGCCCCTCCAGAATTCTTTGCCCCAGCTGAGCTGTACCTGTGACCTCCGAGCACACTTTTCCAGAGCTGAAGGAGTCTGCTGTGTTGTGGGGCCCAGCACTGAATGGTAGCGGCCCCCAGGAACAGACCAGGGGAAGGGCTCCTGTTTGTGCTGGGTCCCTTTCTGTACCTCCAGTTTGCAATCTTGCCATCTCAGGATATGGGGGGGGGGGAGGCATAGCAGAAGCGTGCGGATAGATTTAATTTTCTGACCACGTTGCGAGGCACGGTGGTCTTCTAGAGCTATGTGATTCTGAGCAAACCACATGATCTTCCTAGGTCGTTTTCTCATAATTAGGGTGAATGAAAAATTGATCTTTGCTTTCATCACTACCTTTTCTGGCTCATCACTGTGCCTTTTTTCTTTCCTCAGAAACCTGTCACACCCATTCCTCTCTCCTGTTCTACTGCCCCTCTCCCTTCCCCCATCAGGGTCCAGGCAGAGCTGCAGATTAGGCCAAGATCCAGAGTTTCCTAGAGTGTAATTTTGAGTGGCTTAGAAAGGGAAGCCTGACTCTGGCCTCTTTAATCCTGCAGAGTTTCAAAGGGGACTTGGTCAGGATGGGGGGGACACTTCTCTTGCTGGGATTAGCCATTTAGCCAGTTTTCCTAATGCCTAGAATATGTATGTCCATTTGCACAAGATTGTCCTTTCCTATTCTGGAGTGGTCATTTTATTTTTGTTCCAAATTATCTGGAGTTTTAGACAAACTTGCAAAACTGTGCTTTTATTAAGTGACTTTTTGAATAAACTCTTTGCTATTCTTGAGCAAATGTATTTATTTACTGGTATGTGCAATGAAAAAGTTGGTATTTTCCCATGTTGACGTTATATATGTTGTAGAACTTAGTGTTTGTCTAAGGACAGACCATATAGCAACAAATTAAACTTGAACTGTTTAAATACTGCTGTGCACTTTTTTTTTTCTATAAAAGGGGAGAAAACATTTCTTACCTACAGTGTATTTGTTCCGTCTGTCCTAAGAGCCTGGGGGTGGGGGTGGGTAGGAAGGGCTCACGGCTTGTTTGGAAATACTACTGTGTGGGCTGACGCTGTCCTTCCTGTGGCTGAGCTCGTCAGATTTAAGGCTGGGCAGAACCACACCCAGGCTGGGAAGGGCTGGATAGAAGAGACTTCGGTTAGAGTAGTCCTCTGCAAGCACGGGCAGCTTAGTTCCTCAGTATGCCCCTAGGGGCCTGGTTCTTAGGACAAAAGTAAGGAGAGCTGGTTTTAGTTTTTTACCCTAGATTTGGAGTTTTTATGTGGCCAAGATCCTGCCAAAACCACGGCCCAGCTCCTTGGCTCTGCCTCTGTGGGAAACCGCAGATGCAGGTTCTGACCAGAGGTTTTTGTTGTTTAGCGGTCAGGTGAAAGACAAATAGCCAAGGACAGGGTGACCATAGGTCCATGGCAGTCCCGGTTTATACCTATTGTCCTGGCATCATTCTAATTAAAGCTCCCTTTTCTCTTTCTCTCAAGGAGCCTTAGTTTGGACCATGAGTTATCTGATCACCCAAGCCATAGAAGGTACAGAGAGAGTGGCTCTCATAGGCCATCTCTTCTAAAGGTCCAGTATGCCTCCATTCTTCAACATGCCTTCCTCCCTGGGCCTAGTTTTTTAGAGCACGTGCACCACTAGTCCCGGAGCTCACAAAGTGCTTTCCTTGTGCTCCTATTAGGACTAGGAAAGAGGCTCTCCTGACTGGCTCGCCCTCCTAACTTAACCAAGCTCAGTCCCAGGTGATGCCCTTGTTTCCTAGGCCATTTATCCATCCCCAGAGCTAGGACTTCAGGCTCTGTGCCACAGTGCTCAAAGGTCACTGAGGACCTAGTACCTGGGGGCTGATCAAGTTCACATCCCAGACCAGTTCCGAGAAGTGAAGACCATAAGGAAAAAGTACACATGACAAAAACTAGTCCTCTGATTTTGGTCATCCTGGGTTGTATATACACATAATTGTCATCCCTGAAGGATAAAATAATTCGGAAAAATCCACAAAGGCACTAATCTAAATGACCAAACACATAAATATTTCTGAAATATAAATGTTAATATATCCCAACTGTATAAGCCAACCAAGAGTGAGGGCAGTGGGAACCATCATGAGCTCTTAGTACTCCTGGCAGGAGATAGTTCCATAAGCCAATTTCCCCCAAAGATTAACATTCAAAATAGTTGGTTATAGGACATCTTACATACCAGCCTCATAAAAATACCTGAACATCCACATACTTCCACACTTGTCTCTGTTTTGTCCAACACTGCTCTTTCTGCCAAGAATGACCGTTCTTTTCCTTGGCCACCTGGAGAAGTTCTTAGCATGCCTGAAGATCCAACTCCCCAGTAAAGCTTCTTGGAAGTACTTTGGCAAAAATGATCTTTGTGTTCCTGCAGATTTGGGTCCACATCTCAATTACAGCGTAAAACCTTGTACAATAAAAGTAAATTAGCTACCATCTAGTGGGTGGTTAGCATGGAGGAGATGGGAGGGCCAGTGCTGTTTTAGATGCACTGATGATTCACATTTAATCCTCCTACCCACCCTGGGAGAGCTGGACTTCGACTCCCCTGTGTCAGGAGAAAGCCAAGGCTCAGGAGGGGTAAGGAGCCAACAAGAGTACAGATAGAATAGGCCGGGATGGAATCATGACCAATATTTCTCTGCCTGCAGAATTCACAATCTTGAGCCCTTTTACAGTTCATTTAAAAAAAATTGGACAAGGTTCCCACACTAAGCTTTTTTGTTTCTTAAAGGTAGGAATTGAGGCTCTATTCCTACTGCCCAGCTGTGGGCAGTGTCTGCTAAATGAATAAATGAATGAATAAGCTAGAAAGAAACACACATCTCTAATAAGGGAACCATAGATACTAAGGCAAAAAAGAAGGAACCAGGGACCCAGGACTCCTTATAAATCAACCCCTTGCAGTGAAAAAAGGGAAATGACAGGGAAAATGATTTATCAACACAGTAAAGAGCACCTACATTCTTTTTTTACCTTGAGCATTACATCTAGATCACTTCTAGTACATTTTAAAACTATACTCTCTAAAGTGAATCAAAGGTTCCACACACAGATGGATACAATATACTTTTCCTACAGACTTAGTCTTCAATGACTTTTCTCTGTAACAAGAAACGTTAATTTCATTAATTTAAGAAATGCCTACTATTAGCTGACATGTTATCTAAATATGATCCTATAACCTTCTGACAGCAGTCTATATGCCTATATGTTTGATTTTAGCTATTTTCCTGGCATTTTAGTCGACCAGGAACAATGGAACTCCAAAAGCCCTAACGACCTTTACATCATTTCTTAGTTTTCAAGTCTTCCACATTTCATGACGAGGAATGTTCCTGGGAATGTGTCTTCTTTAAACTCTCAGGTCTTACATGTAAACTGAATTCACTCATCCTTCCTAGACAGGATACATGGGTGCCATCTTATCTCAAGAAGACAGATGACAGGGGCGCCTGGGTGGCTCAGTCGTTCAGCATCTGCCTTCGGCTCAGGTCATGATCCCAGGGTCCTGGGATCCTAGCCCCACGTTGGGCTTTCTGCTCAGCAGGGAGCCTGCTTCTCCCTCTCCCACTCCCCGGGCTTGTATTCCTGCTCTTGCTGTGTCTCAAATAAAATCTTAAAAAAAAAAAGACAGGTGGCACCCTTAGAAATTAGGCCTTTAGTGAGGTTAAGACTGGGAGGATTTTGACCAACCTCCTCCCCTTCCCAGCTTTCTCAAAAGACCCAGATACCTGAATATAGAATAGTCTCTTTCCCTGGGCACTGCTATAGGTTCTCTGCAACAGACACACTGCAACTTTCCTTTCGGGCTGGCACTTTGTCTATAGGTTCAGTCCTCCTCATTTCTGTTTCAATTCATGTGGTGGTAAGAACAAATTTCCCAGAGGGCACAACAATTAGAAATAGCTGTCCTTAAGTACATAGATTCTCTCCCTACTCCTCGCTCTCTGACCGTCTCGTGGAGGTCCACCACCCAGCCTCCAACCTTGGCTTTGCAGGGCAAGGATTAAAATCTCTATTTAAAGCTTCCTCTGGCCACTGAAGGCCAGAGGTACAATGGTGCTTCTGGGCTGGCAGTTCTGTGAAACAGAACAGGTATAAAGGAAGCTAGAGACCCAGCAAAACCAGAGTAACAGTCCCCCAACTCGTTTCTGGGCTCATTCACAGGTCGCTGGGAGCCTTCTGCTACTCTGGAGAAAAGCGGGTATCTGAGGCAGCAGCAGTGCTCCCCAAAAGGCCCTCACTGGGAGGAAGGGGCTTCTTCAGTTCACACAGCAGAGTCTTACCCTGCTCTGGCCCCATCATACCCACTAACAAAATGTTCTCTTCTTGAACCCAGGGGACCGCTAACCTGCGCAAGGCCCACAGAGTAAGGCATCCTGGACTCTATAATCTTCACTTTTGCAGCCTTAAGTCCTCATCACGTGTAAACTAATGTTTGGTCACAGGTAAACCAGCTGCTCCTCCTAGCACGAAGTCAGACCTCTGCCCCTGAGTGCCCAACAGATCAAACATAATTCCTCAGTGGATCAACTCTCTGGTGGAAGAAAGGCATGAAGAGAAAGAGTGAAGCTGTATTGTGTTCATACTAATTGCTATGGTGTTTTACAAGGTGACAGGTGTGTGAGCACCAGGAAGGATACACGATATCCATGGTAGTGGCCTGATTAGCTAGGATATTTAAATACAGAATGAAATTCAGGGCACAGGGCCAAGGATGAAATCAGAGAGGAGAGAAAGGTCACCTTGGAGCTAGAGTAATGGATACTTCTCCAAACCAACTAAAGCAGAACCTGGGGGTTCCGCTTCCTCAATGTGCCACCTGTATATACTTTATCAGGGCTGATGCCCAGGCCTTCATCTCTGAAGTCTTGGGGCCATACTTCTTTGGTGGTTTCCTCTTGCTCAGTGTAAGTGTCTGCACCGAATCCAGCATTCTCTGCCAAGACCGCAGGATCCTCTTCTTCATGAAAACAGCAGGAACAGGTTTGTGGCTGTGCGTCACATGAGGTAACAGAATTCTCTTCCCCGGCTCCGGGGTCAGTGGGCATTTCCCAACCCAAATGATCTGATTCTTCACCTTCCAGCACTCCCATTCTTTCAGCTAGTTCTTCAGCAGAGGGCTCCTTGGGGTCAGGGTAATCCACCAGGATTGTTTCTTGCCTACGCTTGATGCAATCTGAAAGGTCATAAATTGGGTAAGTCTCTTCAGGGTAACCTAGAGAAAAAAGTAGCACAAAGTCTTACAAGGAATGTCCTTCAACAGAAAGTATCAGGCTCAAAGAGGCTTCTCAGGCGGCAGCCATCCTATCCCAACAAATCCATTCAAAAAATCTCTAAGATGACTCTAACAGTTCTAAAGTTTTACTTGAGTAAATTCTTAGCGATCTGGCGGACTATCCCAGTGTTTTTTGAAATACAAACCAACTCAGAAGAAAATCCCTTCTCAAGTGCAGGGTGGTTAGGGCAGAGTAGAAGTCTCGCCCCCCTCCCCCAGCTTCTGCAATGACTAAGATTAAACAATGTGAGCCTTCAGTTAAAAAAAAAAAAAGTACCAAACACCAGATGGAGAGAGCATAGCTCAAGGCTAATGTTTATAATTTCTATTTGGATCCATTTCCAAATCTTCCTGCGGTGGGGGGGTGGGAAGGGGGAGAAAAGGAAGACTAAGCTCTTTGGGGGGAAAAAAAAAAACAAAAAACCACCACCACGAAGGCTTCGACTAATCGAAACAACTGAAACGGCTTGCGAGTGTCAGAAAGAGAGAGCCCCTTCAGCAAGACATGCCCAAGATCCCAAAGGACAAGCACTGTGTTTTCACAAGACAGAATTCCCATTGTTGGCTTCTTCGTCTCCACAAAATGGAACAAAAGACAACAACAAACCAGTAAACAAAATGAGTAATACTGGTACTGAATCCCAGCTATGATAATGAGAAAAGAAGAAATGCTGCCAAATTAAAGAATGAACTGAAATAAATCTGTGTCCGCCAAGCTGTGCTGGAACAGCAGATGGGCCTCACCCAAGCTCATACGCCGGCGCGTCAGCCGTGCGTCCTACACGATGCGAGAAGCCGGCGAATCCAAAATCCATTTGCACATTATGATAACTGACAAATTCAACCCTAATGCAAACCACTTTTTGCCTGCAGATTCTGAAAAGCAGGGGTCTTTTTTGATGCAGTGTAGAGTGTGGAGAGACCTATTTTAACAACATTTACTGTTTTTTTTTTCTGATTATAAAAGTCATACAAACTCACTACAGAAAATTTTTAAAAACACAGACAACTTTAAAAAAAACACAAGTCACCCAGAATCCTACCACTGATAATAATCTGTTGTGTTACTTCTGGCCTTTTTATCATGTATAAACATACTGTGTGTAAAATGTAATATTCTGATTTTTTTCATTCAGCATTCTATCGTGAGCTGCAAAACATCCCATCCCATCATACAGCTACATAACGGACACGACTGGCCGAGCCTCTTCTGTAAGACATGTAGGTTCTTTCCAATTTCCCCCTATTATAACTAACTTGGCAGTTAGGATCTCTGAATAGAAGTCTACGTCCACTTCCCTATTTCTTTAAGATAGCCTGCTAGAAATGTGAGAACTAAAGGGATCAGACATTTTCCAAGCCTGTTTTTACACTCCACCAAATGGCTTTCCAGAAGAATGTATATTTTCCGTCCTACCGGTGACATAAAAACTTGTCCCTCTGATCACATCTTCGTCATCACTGCCAGTGGCATGTGAAGCAGTGTCAGTCCGCTGGCTTAACTCACTGTGGATGGAATGCGAGGTCAAACAGTCTAGCCACCCAAGGCCCTCACAGCCTCCCTGGTCAAGGGCACGGGCTGGAGAAGCATACTTGCTAATCAGCTCCCAGCCACTGAATACTTAAGTCCATTTTCTGGCATGTTCCTGCCTTCTCCACACCAAGGACAAAGCTTACCTTTGGAGTTCCATGGCTATCTGCTTTGGTTTAAGAGGGGAAGGCCTGCTAAGGAAAACCAAATAGAGACTCACAAACAGGCTGCTGAGGTAGCCCACTATTAGCCAACATCGCTGGTTATTCAAGAACTTCATTAAAAATATAAGCAAGCTATAAAACTCATTGATCCTATGAGGAAGTCAGCAGGGGAACCAAACTAAGCAAACTATGTAACAGCCCCTAAAAAAACAAAAAACAAAAAAAACAACAGTCAATGGTGTAAACAAGAGTTAATATCAACTTGTAACCGATACTCCCAGTAATATTCAAAATACTACTGCACTGATAAAACCAACCAGACTTCAATATAAAAAGGGGAGCAAACAGGAAATAAGAGCTTTTAGAAATAGAAAATATTTAAACTTGAGAAAGGGAGAATATAGATTAAAACGGACAGGGCTAAAAGCCAAATGAGTATATTAGAAGTCGAAGTATAGAAATTCTTCTATGACAAAGGTAAAAATGATAAAGAAATGGAAATTGTGAGAAAAAAAAAATATAGGCTGCATTGAAAACTGATCCAGGACATCCAATCTCCAAATTATTGGAATTCCAGAATGAGGGCAGAGTAGGTTAAATGGAAGCAATAACCAAAAAAAAAGGTTATAAAAGAAAATATCATTTAGCTGAAGAAAGACTCAAGTCTTCAGATGGAAGAGTCACTAAATGCTAGGCAAAAATACTATGAAAAATTCACATACTCACACACTCAGATATATGCCAATGAACCTGCCCAAATTCAAATGTTTAAGTATTAAAAGATTATACGTTTCCAGCCAGAAAACTAAAAACAGTCTGCCTATTGAGAAAAAGAATCAGACTGTGATAAGATTTCTCATTTTCAACATCAAATGATTTCTCATTTTCAACATCAAATGAAAGCTAATACAGCAAAGTTTTCAGACAAAGAAAAATGGCATGATCAAATAATTATTTGTATAAAGGTGAAAAATGGTATGTGTAGATATCCAAGTACTCAGAAAATACACCAATCTATAAGGGGGTGAGTGGGTAGGGGGTGGAGGTACTTAAGAATTCTGACAAATACAGGGCGCCTGGGTGGCTCAGTTGGTTAAGCGACTGCCTTCGGCTCAGGTCATGATCCTGGAGTCCCGGGATCGAGTCCCGCATCGGGCTCCTTGCTCGGCAGGGGGTCTGCTTCTCCCTCTGACCCTCCCCCCTCTCATGTGCTCTATCTCATTCTCTCTCAAATAAATAAATAAAATCTTTAAAAAAAATAATAATTCTGACAAATACAAAAAAATTTTTAAAATCTAAGAATATACTGTATATGAGAAATCGGTAAACAATGTATCAATAAGAATTATCAATGTAAACGGTTAGAAATTTAGTGCCATTGTTGAAATACTTAAAATAGGCTAATATATTTGAAAGTTAATATTGCTTGGAGCTAAAATTCTATATAATTTCACCACCACCTAAGAGGAAGACAGAAAATAAATGTGATAAATATTTAACCTTATATAACAAGGTTATATAAAAAGATTTGCAATTTAGAGGAGAAAATGCCAATTTTCATTTCTTTGATTACTAGAAAGATTGAAATACTTTCTAATGTTTTGTAGCAAGGTGCATTTTTTCTTCTGTGTACTGCTTACACGGGGATATCAGTTTTATAAATTATAGAACACTTTATATATTAAAGGTATCAACTTCTTTCAGTCATTTGTCACAAATACTTTTTCTAGTTTAGTGTTGGCTTTAAATTGTGTGGTATTCTCTAATCTAAGTAAAGGTTTTACATATTCAGGCTACATTATCCTTTCCCTTACAATTTTCTTCATTGCTTTAAAAAAAATTTAATTGCAGGGGTGCCCGGGTGGCTCAGTTAAGTGTCTACCTTCAGCTCAGGTCATGATCCCAGAGTCCTGGGATCAAGCCCCGCATTGGGCTCTCTGCTCAGCAGGGAGCCTCCTCTCCCCGTCCCTACCACTTTGCCTACTTGTGATTTCTCTCTCTGTGTCAAAAAAAATATTGCAGATTCACATGTTGTTGTAAAAAAACAAACAAACAAACAAAAAACCCAGAAATCCCATGTACCCTTTACCCAGTTTCTCCCAATGGTAATATCTTGCTAAACTATATGACAGTACACAACCAGGATATTATTATTGATAGAGTCAATATACAGAACATTTCTATCATCACAAGGATCCCTTATGCCCTTTATTTGCCACACCTATTCCCTCCTGCCTCTATTTCCTCCTTAACCTCTGACAACTACTAGTCTGTTTTCCATTTCTATAATTTTACCATTTCAAGAAAGTTATATAATTGCACAGTATGGAATCTTCTGGAATTAGACTTTTTCACTCAGTATAATTATCTGGAAATTCATCCAGGTTGTTGCATGTATCAATTTCTTTTTATTGCTGAGTAGTATACCGAAGTATCATTGTACCACAGTTTTGTAACCATTTACCTGTTGAAGGATGTTTGGGTTGTTTGCAGTTTGGGGTGACTACAAATAAAGCTGCCATAAATATTCATGTATAAGTTTTATGTGAATTTAAGTCTTAAGTTCTGTGATACATGCCCAGGAGTGCAACTGCCAGGTTGTAGAGTAGTTGAAGATTTATGAAACTGCCAAAATGTTTTGCAGATTAAGTGTACATCCCCACCACCAATGTATGAGTGGGATCTAGTTTCTCCATATCCTTGCCAGCATTTGGTGTTGTTACTGTTTTTTATTTTAGCCATTCTGATAGATGTGTAGTGGTTATTTCATTGTGATTTTAATCTGTATTTCCCTAGTGGCTAATGATGTTTAACATCTTTTTGTGTGCTTATTTGCCATCTGTATGGCTTCTTTGGTGAAAGTCTGTTCATATCTTTTGCGCATTTCCTAACTGGATTGTTTTTTACTGTTGAGTTTTGAGTGTTTTTTTTTTTAAAGATTTTATTTGAGTGAGAGCAAGCATGAGCGGGGGGAGAGGGGATGGGCAGAGGGAGAGGGAGAATCAGACTCCCCGCTGAGCGGGGAGCCCTGACTCAGGGGCTCAATCCCAGGACCCTGGGATCATGACCCAAGCCGAAGGCAGATGCCTCACCGACACTGAGCCACCCAGGCATCCCGAGAGTTCTTATATACTCTAGATATAAGTCCTTTGTTGGATAGATGATTTGCAAATATTTTCTCCCACTGTGTAGCTTGTCTTTTCATTATCTTAACAGGGTTTTTGCAGAGCAAAAGTTTTAGATTTTGATGACCTCCAATCTATCAATTTTTCCTTTTATGAATTGTGTTTATGATGTCAAGTTTAAGAACTCTTTAACCCCAGATCCCCAAGATTTTCTATATATTTTTCAAAAAAGGTTTATAGCTGGGCACCTGGGTGGCTCAGTCATTAAGTGGCTGCCTTCAGCTCAGGTCATGGTCCCAGGGTCCTGGGATCAAGCCCCGCATCAGGCTCCCTGCTCGGCGGGAAGCCTGCTTCTCCCTCTCCCACTCCCCCTGCTTGTGTTCCCTCTCTCGCTGTCTGTCTCTGTCAAATAAATAAAATCTTTAAAAAAAAGTTTATAGTTTTACCATTTATGTTCATGATCTATTTTTAGTTAATTTTTGTGTAATATGTAGAACTTAGTTCGAGGATTATTTTTTGCTATAGATATCCGATTGCTAGAGCACCACTTGTTAAAAAGGCTATCAAAACTGCTTTTGTATCTTTGTCAAGAATCAGTTGTACATGTTTGTGTGGTTTTGGGTTCTCGGTTTTATTCCTTTGATCTATCGGTCTATTCCTATACCAATATCACACAGTTTTGATTGTTAGCTATATAGTAAGTCTTGGAATCAAGTAAACTAATTCCTCCTGCTTTTATAAAATTTTTTAATTATTCTATTTTCTCTGCCCCTCCATATATATTTTAGAATAATCTTGTCTGTATCTACAAAAAATCTTGCTGAGATTTTGATAGGGGTTGCATTAACGCATTTGTCAGTGTGGGAATGGATATTTGTATTATGTTGAGTTTTCCAATATATGAACATGATAGATCTCCCCCTTTATTTACACCTTTGATTTCTTTCATCAGTGTTGTATAGTTTTCAGCACATAAGCCCTGTACATGTTTTGCTAAATTTACACCTAAGTCTTTCATTTTTTGGTAAAAATTTTGATACCAAATTTAAAATTGCTATCAACATGTTCATTGCTAATATGTAGAAATATAATGATTTTTGTCTGTTTATCTTGTATCTTACAACCTTGCTGAACACACTCTGGGAGTGCTGCTGTTGTTAAGTAGGCTCCAGGCCCAGCGTGGAGCCCAACATAGCGCTTGAATTCATGACCCTGAGATCAAGCCCTGCGCTGAGATCAAGAGCTGGACACTTAACTGACTGAGCCACCCAGGTGCCCCAACTCTGGGAGTTGGGGCTTTCTACATAGGCAATCATGTAATCTGCTAAGAGGAGCAGTTTTCTTTCTTCCTTTTTAATCTGTAGGCCTTTTATTTCCTTTACTTGCCTTACTGCACTACCTATAATATTTAGTATTATGCTGAATAAGAGTAGTCACCCTTGCCTTTGACTATTTATGTTAGCTGTAGGTTTCTGTAGATTCTCTTTATCAAATTGATGAAATTCCCCTCTATTCCTATTTTTCTCAGAGTTTTTATTATGAATGGGTCTTGCATTGCTTTTATACTCAAGAAATCCTTTCCTGCTAAAGAGCCAGTACATATTTGCAACAATTTTTTCTACTCTTTTAAAGGTTTCTCTTCTCCATCCCTAACTACTTATCTGGAATTATTTCACTGTTAAATGTGCAGGCTCTTACTTCTGCTCAAGCAATGATGGAAACATGGGGACCCCTTTCTTTATTTTTTTTATTTTATTTTTTTTAAAGATTTTATTTATTTATCTGAGACAGAGAGAATGAGAGAGAGAGAGCACATGAGAGGGGGGAGGGTCAGAGGGAGAAGCAGACTCCCCACCGAGCAGGGAGCCCGATGCGGGACTCGATCCAGGGACTCCAGGATCATGACCTGAGCTGAAGGCAGTCGCTTAACCAACTGAGCCACCCAGGCGCCCGGGACCCCTTTCTTTAAACAACTAGAAAACCAAATGAAATATAGTCAGCACCAATTTTCAAACATTAATAGGCAGTATAGCATGATCCCTGAGAAAAGGGAAACAGAGTCCAGTGGTCCCACTAAGTTGGGAAGACAGACTAGAATTTAGGAAGGCCAGGGAAGAATACTAGAAAGAAGCTTTGTAGAAAAAGAGTTTCAGGGATCTTCAGAGAACTCTTCATGTTTTTAGCTGAGTTCTGATCTGTGCATATATGTGGAAGAACTACCCAAGGCCAGGAAAAGAACTACTGAAAGCATTAGGCCTAAAAATTCTTGGCACTCATACATTGCTGGGAATAGTTCATGTTCCTGCCAGCCAGAGTAGAAAAACATTGCAGAGCATCAGACAGAATCCTAAGAAGGGTACTGCCTTACTAGTGGGGCTAAATTAGCCAGAGTAAAGGCTGCTCGGACCCATTCTCACAAATCTTAAAAACAAGCCTTAAAGGAATCCAACTTATTTCTGGTAACTTCACTGTGTGTTAAGAAGTCCAGCAACTATTTAAAGTACTAAAACAAAAATCCAGAATCCAATAATATAAAATTTGTAATATCCATCATCCAGTCAAAATTTACCAGGCATGTAAAAAGGGCATGAAATTAGGGCCCACAGCAAGAAGAAAAATTAATCACTAGAAATACACCCAGAAGATAAGATCAGCAGCTAAGACTGTTAAAGAAGCTAGTACAAATATGCCTCATATTTTAAAGAAGGTATAAGAATATGAGAAATGAAATATTTAAGAAATGAAAGACTTAAAAAAGACCCAAATAGAACTTCTAGAAATGACAATACAATATCTGAATTAAAAATACATTAAATGAGGGGCGCCTGGGTGGCTCAGTCGTTAAGCATCTGCCTTCGGCTCAGGTCATGATCCCGGGGTCCTGGGATCGAGCCCTGCATCGGGCTCCCTGCTCAGCAGGAAGCCTGCTTCTCCCTCTCCCACTCCCCCTGCTTGTGTTCCCTTTCTCACTGTCTCTGTCAAATAAATAAATAAAATCTTTAAAAAAAAATACATTAAATGAGACTAGGAACAGATCATATACTACTAAAGAAAAGATTAACAAACTTAAAGGCACAGTGAGAAAAATTATCCAAAATTTGCATGAATAAAAGAACAGTCTATGTACAACCTATAGGGCAATTTCAAAGGTCTAACAAATGTGCAACTGGAGAATCAGAAGTGGTGAGGAGGAAGACAGAAAGAGAAAGAGAAAGAGATAACATTAATAAAATAATGGCCAAAGTGGTTGGGGGGAGGGGAAATCAAAGATCAAGGCTGCCACCTTGAGAAACTGGAAAAAGAAACTGCAAATTAAGCCAAAAGTAAACAGAAGGAAGGAAACAGAACAGAAATCAAGGAAATAGGAAACAGAAACCAAAATACAGTTCTTTGAAAAGATATAAATTTCCGGCCAGTCTGATCAGGAAAAAATTTAGAGAAAGAACAAATTACAAGTATCAGAAACAGAAGAGAGGGCGCCTGGGTGGCTCAGTTGGTTAAGCGACTGCCTTCGGCTCAGGTCATGATCCTGGAGTCCCTGGATCGAGTCCCGCATTGGGCTCCCTGCTCGGCGGGGAGTCTGCTTCTCCCTCTGACCCTCCCCCCTCTCATGTGCTCTCTCTCATTCTCGCTCTCTCAAATAAATAAATGAAAAAATCTTTAAAAAAAAAAAAAAAAAACAGAAGAGAGAACATCCCTATACATTACATACATTAAATGAATATAAACAACTTTATACTAATAAATTTGACCATTTAGATGAAATACATAAATTCCTTGAAAGAAACAAGCTATCAAAACTCATTCAAGAAGAAATAATCTGGGGCTCCTGGGTGGCTCAGTTGGTTAAGCGACTGCCTTTGGCTCAGGTCATGATCCTGGAGTCCCGGGATCGAGTCCCGCATCGGGCTCCCTGCTCGGCAGGGAGTCTGCTTCTCCCTCTGACCTTCCCCCCTTCTCATGTGCTCTCTCTCATTCTCTCTCTCTCAAATAAATAAATAAAATCTTTAAAAAAAAAAAAAAAAGAAGAAATAATCTGAATAGCACTGTATCTGTTAAAGAAATTCAATTTGTAGTTAATAAACTCTTACCAATAAGAAAACTCTAGGCCCTGATGGTATCACTGGAAAATTCCGTGTTTAAGAAAAAGATAGCAATTCTATACAAAGTCTTCCAGAAAATGTAAGAAACACATTGCAATGCATTACCATGAAATCAAAACCAAAAAGATGACAAGAAAGCAAAGCACAAACCAATATCCCTCATAAACACAAAAATAAAAAGTCCTTAGCAAATTGATCCTAGCCATATAGAAGAACATCATAACAAAGTAGTTTATCCCAGGAATGTGAAGTTGTTTAAATATTTAAAAAATTTTTAAAAAAATCAATGTAATTCACTGGATTAACAGATGAAAGCAAAAATATGATCTCAGTTAACAAAAGGCATTCCCCAAAATTAAATATCCATTTGTGATTAAACTTTCAGCAGGGGTACCTGGGTGGCTCTGTCTGTTAAGCGCCTGCCTTCAGCTTAGGTCATGATCCCAGAGTCCCAGCTGAGCCCCACATCGGGCTCCCTGCTCAGCGGGGAGTCTGCTTCTCCCTCTGCCCCTCACCCTACTCATGTTCTCTCTCTCCCAAATAAATAAAATCTTTAAAAACAAAACAAAAAAAACCTCTCAGCAAAGTAACACTAGGAGGAAGCTTCCTCAACCTCAAAAAGAGCATCCATGAAAAACCAACAGCTCATATCACACTAATGGAGAACATGTGAGTACTTCCCTCTAATATCAGGAAAGCAAGGATGCTTGCCCTCACCACTTCTATTCAGTATTGTGCCAGAGTTTCTGACCAATGCAATAAGGCAAGAAAAATAAAAGACATATAGATTGGAAAGTCAGAAGTAAAACGGTCTATTCAGTTTGATTCTCTATGTAGAAAATTCTACGAAATTTAATCCTAAGAAATCTAAAGAAAAAAATCTACTAGAACTAAGTGTGTTTAGAAAGGTGATAGGAAATGAGGTCAGAATACAAAAATCAATTGTATTTCTATATAGTAATAAGCAATTCGAAATTTTAAAATAAACACATTATCTTCAAAAATATGAAATATTTAAGCATAAGTTTTTAAAACATGTACAAGACCTATATACTGAAAACTATAAACTCTGCTGAAAAATTAAAGATCTAATAAATGATGAGATATAAAATGTTCATGTACTGGAAGATTCAATATTGCTATGATGTTAATTCTTCCAAATTGATCTAAAGGTTCAATATGATGCCAATCAGAATCCCACTGGGCTTTTTCATAGATACTGACATACTGATTCTACATTTATGTGAGACTATGAAGGGCCTAGAATAACCAAAATAATTTTGAAAGAAAAGGGAAAAAAACAAGTTGAATTTGCGCTACCTGATTTCAAGACTTAATATATAGACACAGTGATAAAGACATTGTGATACTGGTATAATATAGACATGATTTCACTTATATGTGAAATTTAAGAAACAAAACAAAGAAAAAAGAGAAACAGGGGCACCTGCGTGGCTCACCTGGTTAAGCGTCTGCCTTTGGCTCAGGTCATGATCTTGGGGTTCTGGGATCAAGTCCCACATCGGGCTCCTTGCTCAGTGGGGAGTCTGCTTCTCCCTATCCCTCTACCCTCCCCTGCTCTCTTTCTCTGTCCCTCAAATAATAAACTTAAAAAAAACAAACAAACCAACCCAGACTCTTAAATATGGAGAACAAATTGGTGGTTGCCAGAAAGGTGGGTGGGGGATGGATGAAACAGGTAAAGGGAATTAAGAGTCATCACTTATCATGATGAGCACTGAGTAATGTATAGAATTGTTGAATCATTATACTGTACACCTGCAACTAATAATACTGTATGTTAATTATACTTGAATAAAAAATTTTTAAAAAGAGAGGATCCAGAATAGACCCATACATACACGGTCAACTGATTTTCAACCACCGTGCCAGAGTAATTAAATGTTCCAAAATAAGTGGGAATAATTGGATATCAACATGGAAAAAAATTAACCTCAGTCCTAATGCCTCACACCATATATAAAAACTAGCTCAAAATGGCTTATAAAAGCCTAAATGTAAGCTAAAACTATAACACTTCTAGAAGAAGAAAACATAAGAGTCAGGCAAACCTTGAGTTAGGTAAAGATCATAAAAGAAAAATGATAAACTGAACTTTATCAAAATAAAAACTTCTGCTCTTTGAACGATGCCACTAAGAAAATAAAAGGGGAAGCCACAGTTCAGGAGAAAATATTTGTAAAATACCTAACTGATAATAAACCTATATCCAGAATATATAAAGAACTCTTGTAACTCAATAAAAACAAAATCAACCCAATTAAAAAATTGGCAAACAATGTTAACAGACACTTTACTAAAGATACACAGATGGCAAATACATTAAGAAATGTTCATCATTATTAGTCACTGGGACATGCAAATTAAAGTCACAACTGAGATACTACTATACACTCACTAGAATGGCTAAAAGTAAAAAGGCTGACAATATCAAGTGTTACCAAGGATGTGGAGTAACTACAATACTCCTACATCACTGGCAGAAGGCAAAATGGCAAAGCCACTTTGGAAAACAGGTTGACAGTTTCTAAAAATGTTGAACATACACTTAACATAAAAGCCCAGAAATAAATCTCATTCCTAGGATATACCAAAAAGAAATAAAAATATATGTTCAAACAAAGATGTGTATGTAAGTTCATAGCAGCTTGATTCATAAGATCTCAAAGCTGGAGACAACCCAAATGTTCCTAAACTAGTGAATAGAAAAACAAACAACAGTATATCCATGTATCAGAATACTACTCAGCAATTAAAAAAAAAAAATACTGATACATTCAACACATGACTCTCAAAAGCATTATGCTAAATTAAAGAAGCCAGAAACAAAAGAGCATGTGCAATATGGTCCATTTATATAGAAAACTATAGGGACAAAAAGTGGTTACATTGTGTCAGGGCAGTTGAAGGGATTCCCTCCAAAGGGGAAGGGAATTTTCTGAGAGGACGGAAACATCCTAGATCATGATTGTGGTATAATTATACCACTCTACACATTTGCCAAAACCTATCTAACCAGACACTTACAACTGGTGAATTTTATTATATATACATTATATTTTAAAAAATTTTTAAGATCTCTTTTCTGGGCTGACAGCTAACCAAGAAATGACAAGACACTGTTTACCTTCCCAGTCCTCCATGTAAGGGGCCTCCTCAGCTTCTTTCTCTGGAGTGGGCCTGTCAGTGAATTTTCCTTCTTTCATGACCTTGGTGATTTCTCGGAGCTGATGCAGCAACCGTTTTTCTTGGTCAGAAGTCACAGTCTGTGCTCTGCTTAGAGATATCAGACAACCCAGGCATTTAATGGTAAATGAACTCCTGGGCAATGAACATAGACATCACTATGATCTGTCTGGATCCTAGAATAGGAAGTCCAACAGCAGCAGGTAAATATTCTAGGAATTGGTCCTGGAAATGCATTGCTAGTAATTAGATATGTTAGTTCAATGTTCTGATTGATTTTATAAATGGGGAAACTAAGGCCTAGAAAAGACCAAATGATTGCCCAAGGTCCCACAATGAATTAAGGCCAATACGGGGACCAGACCCCAGATGTTTCAGCTTTCAGTTCAGTGTTCTTTCAGTATACCTCACTGCCCTCATTCTCTAATCTCTAAGAAATTTCACTGTTACTCTTATTACCCATTTACTATAAGCCACTTTTCTCCAAAGCAAGGTCATCAAAAGAAAATGTGCTGAGTCATTAGACTCAACTAGGGAAAAATATCCTACTAGCCCAACCCTGGTTTCACTAGGCTGCATCTAGTTATGCAGAAATAAAGATACATCCAAAAATTTCAGAGCTGGATCATTCTGACAAATCAGTCATCGAGACCAGAGAAACTGAGGCCCACAGAGGGGAAATTCTACATTTATTCCTACTGCTAGTTAATGCCATCACTTGAACTACAACTAAAGTCTTCAGACTTCTGATAGCATCCTATGCAATTCTTAAAGCACAATGCTCAAGTTCCACTTTAGAAAACCTGGGTTTGAGTCCCAATTTAGCTGGATAACACTGGGCAAATGTGTACAAAAATAAGATGAGGCTCAAGATTAATAGTAGGACAATTTTCTTTGAGATGGAAGCATTGCATTACACTCATAGGCAGACAAAGTCCTACTCAGAAGACTGAAAACTAGTTTGGAACCAGTTTTACCTAGTGGCAGGATTTAACAGAGACTACTTATTCTCCTCTTAAAAATCCAAAACATTCGAAGGCAATATAAATTCATGAAGGAAAAATGACCTTTAATATAGCCTCACAGAGGTGCTATCAATTTTTTCTAATCAGCCAGTCTCCAGCCTGTGTTCCTTTTTATGCTTAGTCTAACAAACTTCAGCCTTAATGACGAGCAGGGGAAAAAAGTGTTCCTCCCTCCAATGTTAAGATGGTCAAGTGAGGAAAATGAAGGTGCAACATTTCCACAGACCTCAGTGGGAAGAAAACAGAAGCACCATGAGCTCCACTTCTTCCACACTAAAGGGCCTCAAAGCCATGAACTGAAGAAGCCTGTCTGTCCCACACTCAGTTAAATCTTACATGTAGCAGGCCTCTTACAGCTCTAGTCTTCCTATCAAGTCAGGAGTCCTGACTTGTCACAACTGCTCATCTACTCTATAGAACTCCTAATTCTTACTATTACAACAACCCACTTTGTGGGGGGCTTCTGACTCAGCTAGGGCACCTTTTTAGCTAGAAAAGCCTATTTGCTAGAATCCAAAATATGGAAAGAACTTATAAAACTCAACACCCAAAAAACAAATAACCCAGTCAAAAAACAGAAAAAATGCCTATTCATGTCTTCTGTCCAAGACCATGTACAGACAGCCAACAGGCACATGAAAAGATGATCCAACATCACTCATTACCAGGGAAATGCAAATCAAAACTACAATGAGATATCACCCCACACCTGTCAGAATAGCTAAAAATCAACAACAGAAGAAACAACAGGTGTTGGCAAGGCTGTGGAAAAAGGGAAACCCTCTTACACCGTTGCTGGGAATACAAATTGGTACAGCCACTCTGAAAAACAGTATGGAGGTTCCTCAAAAAGTTAAAGATAGAGCTACCCTACGACACAGCAATTGTACTACTGAGTATTTACCCAAAGGATACAAAAACACTGATTCAAAGGGGTACATGCACCCCAGTGTTTATGGCAGCATTATCAACAATAGCCAAACTATGGAAAGAGCCCAAATATCCATCGACTGATGAATGGATAAAGATGTGCTATACATATACAATGGACTATTACTCAGCCATAAAAAACAATGAAATCTTGCCATTTATAATGACATGGATGGAGCTAGAGAGTACTATGCTAAGCAAAATAAGTCTGAGAAAGACAAATACCATATGATTTCACTCATGTGGAATTTAAGAAACAAAACAGATGAACATAGCAGGAAAAAAGGCAAACTGAGAAACAGACTTTTAACTATGTAGAGCAAACTGAGAGTTACTGGAGGGGAGTTGGGTTGGGGAATGGGGTAAATGGGTGATGGGGATTAAGGAGGGCACTTGTGATGAGCACTAGGTGTCGTATGTAAGTGATTTATCACCAAATCCTACACCTGAAACTAATGTTACACTGTATGTTAACTAACTGGAATTTAAATAAAAACTTGGAAGAAAAAAAAAAGAACCTATGTGCTTATCACAAAGCTCTGGCCCCTGGGCGCATGTGTTACTTCTCTGGACTGTACTCGGCGCATTTTGATTTTTACTGAATGAAACAGTCTTGACTCTGTTTCCTAACTCATGGAAAACCAGAACCCCTAATTTTAAAAGGGATAGCTGTGCTAGGAGAAGCATAAACAGGCAAGTGAAGCTTTCTCAGAAAATTCTAAATTAAAGCATCCTCTTTTACCTCCAAACAAGCATATTCCTATTGTCCATATCATGCATTAGGCAATTAATCATGGTCCGCCTTACAGCTTCTGAATTTATGTAATGAAGGTTTTCATAGATTTCTCATTGTCTCAACTTGGTTTGATAGTCCTGGAGGGCACTGATGAATTCATCAGTATAGGCCCAGTGCCACGAACACTGCAAGCACTCAATAACTATGTGTTAGTTTAACTGGTCCCCATTTCCTTATCGTCTGTTTTCTCCCACCTCCCTGAAATCTAGCTTCTACTCCATCATTATACCAAAACTTGTGAAAATCATCAACACCACTTTACTCTCAAGTCCAGGAATCTTTTTTTACATTTCATTCTTCTTGACTTCTCTGTACTGGGCCATCCTCTCCTTGAAATATTCTCTTCCCTTGGCTATTAAGACTTCCGTATTCCTCCCAGTTTAACCATTCCTTGGATTGCTGATCCTAGCTCACTTTCCCCCATCTGCCTTCTAAACACATGGTTTTCCTGAAGCCTAAATCCTCGGGCTCTCACTTGTCCATTCTTACAGTCATCTCTCAGGAAGCAGACCCAGTATCACAAATTAAACCACTGCCTCTACATACATGATACCCATACTCTACCTCTAATCCCGATTTATCACATGAAAACCAGTCTCATAACTCCAGTGATCTAGGGCATTTCCACTTAGAGGCCTTGCTATTAATGCAGTTAACCTCAAATCCACTCTTCCAAAACAGGGCCTAGTTGGCCCAGGATGAGGAACAGCTGCATGAGCAGCCAGGTTTGGAGAGGTTGGGTATGGCAGATTCCAAGATGCTAGAAAAATAGAAGGTCAGATTGGAAGATACCTGATCAGACTTTTGAGTATTATAAACCCAGAGGAATCATCAAGTTCTGAATCCAAAAGTAAAGAGAATGAAACAGTTTCTTACAACACCATTCATGATTAGAAGAGAATTCAGACCAGCAAAAGATTGCAAGCTATTGCCACACAGTATGTGTGCCTCAAGATTTTGATCTCCTCTCTTGCCATTTGCAACGATGTGGATGGAACGGGAGGGTGTTATGCTGAGCGAAATAAGTCAATCAGAGAAAGACACGTATCATATGACCTCACTGATATGAGGAATTCTTAATCGCAGGAAACAAACTGAGTGTTGTTGGAGTGGGGGGTGGGGTGGGAGGGATGGGGTGGCTGGGTGATAGACACTGGGGAGGGTATGTGCTCTGGTAAGCGCTGTGAATTGTGCAAGACTGTTGAATCTCAGATCTGTACCTCTGAAACAAATAATGCAATATATGTTAAGAAAAAAAAAAAGAAGATAGCAGGAGGGGAAGAATGAAGGGGGGGAAATCAGAGGGGGAGACGAACCATGAGAGACGATGGACTCTGAAAAACAAACTGAGGGTTCTAGAGGGGAGGGGGGTGGGAGGATGGGTTAGCCTGGTGGTGGGTATTGAGGAGGGCAAATTCTGCATGGAGCACTGGGTGTTATGCACAATGAATCATGGAACACTACATCTAAAACTAATGATGTAATGTATGGTGATTAACGTAACAATAAAAAAACTCAGGAAAAAAAAAAAAAGAATTTGATCTCCTCTTTCCCCATGACCCTTACTTACCTCCAGCCAAATGACTTCTAAACTTGTTTCCTTTGTTCTGACCTCAATACCCAGATTTCCTATTGTTGTTGTATATCATATAGATGTTCTGATGGCACCTCAACCATATTTAAAGCTGAACTCATGATCCTTATACCAAAGCCTTATCTTCTTTCTCCTCTTCTGTGTTTTTATCTTGATTGGTATTATAATCTTGTCATTTGGGCCACAAATCTCCAACTCATCTCTATCTCTTTCTTCTCTTTCATTGCTATTACCTAGTTTTTCTTTTGGGGAACCAACCCCTCTTTTGCTCATAGTGTAAAGGTTAGAGTGAAGCTATCCTTTCCCTTACCTCTCCTTCAAGGGTGGCCACGTGGCCCACAGCCAATCACCACACTCCATCCCTGGGCTGCAGTGACTGATTCAGTGATATACACAGGACCCAAGTTGGAACAACTGTACTTTCTCCTAAAACTGGGTGTTGAATGCAGTGAAGCCAGATCTGAAAACTTCTCATGTTAATTCATTCTGACAGCAGTCCTTGAAGAACCTGTCCATTTGTTTCTGTCCTCTAACTCTCCAGAGCTGTTCTGTTTCCCCCTCTTTCTGAAACCTGGATCTTCAGCTATTCCTTTGATATTATGAGCTATCCCATACTTTTCCAATAAATTCTGTCGCCATCTCCAAATTTTTGCTCCCCAGAGTTGGCTGTTTGCTACCAAGGAATCCTGAAAACAGCCTGTGATTTTTAAAAACTTTTTATTTATTTATTTAAGTAATCTCTACACCCAACACGGAGCTCAAACTCACAACCCCGAGATCAAGAGTCACATGCTCTTCTGACTGAGCCAGCCAGGTGCCCCAGCCTGCAATTTTTTATTTTATTTTATTTTATTTTATTTTATTTTAAGATTTATTTGAGAGAGCGGTGCCTGGGTGGCTCAGTCGTTAAGCGTCTGCCTTCGGCTCAGGTTATGATCCCAGGGTCCTGGGATCGAGCCCTGCATCAGGCTCCCTGCTCAGCAGGAAGCCTGCTTCTCCCTCTCCTACTCACCCTGCTTGTGTTCCCTCTATTGCTGTCTCTGTCAAATAAATAAATAAAATCTTTTTTTTTTTTTAAGATTTTATTTATTTATTTGAGAGAGAGAGAGATAGCGAGAGCAGGAACACAAGCAGGGGGAGTGGGAGAGGGAGAAGCAGGCTTCCCGCCGAGCAGGGAGCCCGATGTGGGGACTCGATCCCAGGACCCTGGGATCATGACCTGAGCCGAAGGCAGACGCTTAACGACTGAGCCACCCAGGCGCCCTAAATAAATAAAACCTTAAAAAAAAAAAAAAAAAAAGATTTGAGAGAGATTGAATGGATGAGAAAGAGCACAAGTGGACGGGAAGGCCAGAGGGAAACACTTAACCAACTGAGCGACCCAGGCACCCAACAGCCTGCGATTTTTCTTCTCCCTTCTGTCAAGTCCCCTTGATTTGGACCCTCATTTCCACTCTTACTGACCTATTTATTACCTTTCCCTGGAACTTTTTCTATAACCTTCTAGCATGCAGTCATTCTACCTGTCACTAGAAGAGTTACTTTTCTAAAGTACAGCAGATCACGACATTTCTCCTCAAAAGCCTTTAGAGACATCCCACTATAAAGACAATGAATTTCAAACTTCTCAGCCTACCATTCACAGCCTTCCAGTCTGGGCCCAGTTTACTTTTCTAGTTTTTTCTTCCCTTACCTCCCTACCCATTTACCCCAGCCCTGATATGCTCTACTCCAGTTACTCAGGACTACCTACTGTTCCAAAAACATGCCTTGACTTTCTAACCTTGTTTGCTGCTTATGCTACTACCCTCTCCCTCTGAAATGTCCCCCCCACCACCAAATTGTGTAAGAGGAGATCCTTTCATCATGTAAGGCTTATTCAAATTCCTCCTTTTCCATAGAGCTTCTGTGGTAGACAGAATCATGTTCCCTTTCCCACTCCCCAAAGAAGTTCACATCCTAATCCTTGGAACCTACAATGATATTACTTTATATATAAGGGGACTTACAGTTGTAGATAGATTTAAGCTTGCAGATCAGCTGGCCCTAAAACAGACATTATCCTGGATTATCTGTGAGGGTGCATGTAATTGTAAGGGTCCTTAAAGATGGAAGAGAGAGGAAGAAGAGGTCAGAGTAATAGGATGTAAGAAGGTCGCAATCCACTGTTGCTGGCCTTGAAGATGGAGGAGAGGGTCCACTGAGCCAAGGAATGCGGGTAGCTTCTAAAACCTGAAAAAGGCAAGGAAATGGATTTTCCCCCAGAGCCTCCAGAAGGGAATGCAATCTTGCCACCTTGATTTTAGCCCAGTGCAGGACATCTAACAGATCTGTGAAGATAATAACTGTTGTTTTAAGGCATTTTGTTTGTGGTCATTCGTTACAGCGGCCACAGAAAACTAATGCCATCCCTGGAGTACACTTGCTCGGAGATACAGTTCCTTAGAGAGAAAATAATAGTTGCCACTGACAACCACATAGGGCTGCAAAGAGTAAATCAAACTAGATGCCAGAGAAGATATTCTTATTATTGCTAAAACAGCCTGCTTTATTTGAAGTACTTTCTTTATATCTACCTCATTCATTCTTTCAAAATGTACAGACATTGTCAGTGCACCAGCATCAGGAATACAAGTTTGAACAATGAGAATTTCCTATCTTCAAGAAGAGTACAGGGCATTAGGGAGCACAGAAAAGTTAACAAAAGATCAGAAAGTAATAGGATGCTTACAATATTCAGCCAACCGAGGTGGCGTGGCATGGGAGCCCATCAGAGAACACCTAACCGAGTTTGAGGTTCAGGGTCGGATGCTAAGAGAAAATGATGTCTAAGTTGAGACCTATAAGAAAGAATTAAAATAAAGGCATGTGGGATGGGGGTCGGGGAGACAGTCAATAAAGGAAAAAAGTATCTGCAAAGTCCTAGAAGCAAAAGCAGATGGGTATTTTAGAGGAAAAGCAAGTAGTCAGTGTGGCTGGAGCACAGAGAGAGAATGATGGAGAAAGATAAAGCAACAAAGGTATGTAGGGCCATGTCACCCAAGACCATGTAAGCCAAGTTAAAGATTCTATACTTTACCAAAAGCAACGGGGACCTGTTAAAGCGTTAAAACAAAAAAAAAAAACAAAAAACAATCCATTTGTTTGGAAGAGACAGTGAATTGAAGAAAGGCAAAATTAGAGAAAAGAAAATCACATGAGCTACCACATGAGATAGTCCTGACCTATGTCAAAAGTAAAGGTCTCAGGGCAGTATCCCTGATGAGCAAAGATGCAAAAATCCTCAACAAAATATTAACAAATCGAATCCAACCATATGCTAAAAGGATCATTTACTTTGATCAAGTGGGATTTATTCCAGGATGCAAGGATGGCTTAATATCCACAAAAACATGACAAATCACATTAACAAACAAAGAATAAAATTCATATGATCATCTCAATAGATGCAGGAAAAAACATTTGACAAAATTCAACATCTATTCATTATAAAGTCTCAACAGTGAGGTTAGAGGGAACATACCTCAATATAATAAAGGCTATACGATGAACCCACAGCGAACATCATACTCAATAGTGAAAAACTGGAAGCTTTTCCTCTAAAATCAGGAACAAGACAAGGATGTTCACTCTTGCCCCTTTGTTCAACACAGTACTGGAAGTCTTAGCCTCAGCAGTCAGACAAAAAATAAATAAAAGGCATCCAGACTGGTAAGGAACAAAACTGTCACTATTTGCAGATCACAGGATACTATATATGGAAAACCCTAGAGACTCTACCAAAAAGTTACTACACCTGATAAATTAATTCAGTAAAGCTGCAGGATACCAAATATACAGAAATCTATTTTTATAGAAACCTGCATTTCTACATACTAATAATGAAGTAGCAGAAAGAAAAATTAAAACAATCCCATTGACAATTGCACCAAAAAGAATACCTAGGAATAAATGTAACCAAGGAAGTGTGTGTGAACAAGACGAATACCATCTTGCACAAATCCACCATGATGACCACTCTGTGACCTGAAGCCTTCTTCAGTATAGCACTCCCCCACCACACATACTCTTTGTTTGACGACACCCTTAGGTACTCCCTTGAGGTATAAGGTCCTTGATATTCTCTGGAGAGAGGACTGTGATTCTGAAACATTTCCTCCCAGGTCTCCCAGCATATATACTCCCCAGTCTCTAAGGCTATAAAAGCAGGACTTATGGTAGGTGGGGTTGTGCAGATCTACTTGTCTTGCAGCCACCCACAACACACTTCTGCTCATAAGTCCCTTTAATAAACCACTTATTGAAAAAAATAAAAAATAAAAAAATAAACCACTTGTTGGAAAACTGGATTCTTCAGCCTTTTTCTTCCATCTTATGGTTCCTCAGGCCTTTGGAGATCATTTTCCATATGCCTCCCTTTCACAGAACAAGGTAAAAGACCTATACTCTGAAAACTGTAAGACACCAATGAAAGAAATTGAAGACAACACAAACAAGTGGAAAGATATACCATGTTCATGGACTGGAAGAATATTAAGATGTCCATACTACCCAAAGCTATCTATAGATTCAATGCAATGTCCATCAAGACACCAATAGCATTTTTCACAGAACTACAACAAATACTAAAATCTGTATGAAACCACAGAACACCCCAAAGAGCCAAAGCAATCTTGAGAAGGAAGAACATAGCAGTTGGTAGCACAATCCCAGATTTCAAGATAAACTACCAAGTTGTAGTTATCCACTTTGGTACAATAAGGTACTGGCATAAAAATAGACATAGATCAATGGAACAGGATAGAGAGCTCAGAAATAAACCCACACCTACGTGGTCAATTACTCTACAACAAAGGAGGCAAGAATATACAATGGAGAAAAGACAGTCTTCTCAATAAATGGTATTGGGAAAACTGGACAGCTACATGAAAAGAATACAACTGGACCATTTTCTTACATCATACACAAAAATAAACTCAAGATGGATTAAAGGCCTAAATGTGAGACCTGAAACCATAAACTCCTACAAGAAAACATAGGAAGTAATCACTTTTATATCAGCCTAAGTGACATTCTTCTAGATATGTCTCCTCAGGCAAGGAAAACCAAAGTAAAAATAAATTATTAGGACTACACTGAAATAAAGAGTTTTTGCACAGTGAAGGAAATCATCAACAAAATGAAAAGGCAACCTACTGAATGAGAGAAGATATTTACAAACGATAGTTCTGATAAGGGGTTAATATCCAAAATATATAAAGAACTTTTACAACTCAACACCAAACTGCCTTCCCAGCCAATAATCCAATTAAAAATAGGCAGAGGACCTGAACGGATATTGACATACAGATGGCCAACGGGTGCATGAAAAGATGCTCAACATCATTAATCATCGGGGAAATACAAACCAAAACCATAAGATATCACCTCACACTTGTCAGAATGGCTAGAATCAAAAAGATAATAACAAGTGTTGGCAAAGATACAGAGAAAAAGGAACCCTTGTACACTGTTGGTGGAAATGTAAATTGTTGCAGCCACTGTGGAAAACAGTATGGACGTTCCTCAAAAAATTAAAAAATACTATATGATCCAGTAATTTCACTATGGGCACTTACCCAAAGAAAACAGCAACACTAATTCAGAAAGTATGCACCCCTGTGTTTATTGCAGTATTTACAATAGCCAAGACATGGAAGCAACCAAGTGTCCATCAATGGGATGAATGGATAAAGAAGATGTGGTGTATATATATGTGTGTGTGTGTGTGTGTGTGTATGTATGTATATATATGTGTATATATGTGTGTATATATATGTATATATATATACACACAATGGAATGCTATTACTAAGCCATAAAAAAGAATGAGTTCTTGCCATTCACAACATGGATGGACCTAGAGGGTGTTATGCTAAGTGAAATAAGTCAGAGAAAGACAAATGCCAAAATACCTTACCACTTACATGTGGAAACCAAAAAAAAAAAAAAAAAAAACCACACACACACAGAAACAGACTCAAATACAGAGAACAAACTGGTGGTTGCTGGTGGGGGGCGGAGGGAAATAGGTGAAATAGGTAAAGGAAATTATTAAAAGATACAAACTTTCAGCTATAAAATAAATAAGCCACATAGACGAAAAGTACCACATAGAGAATATAGTCAATAATATTAATAATGTATGGTCACAGATACTACACTTATTGTGGTGAGCACTACGTAACGTATACTGAAACTAATAGAACACTGTATGTCAACTATATTTCAAAAAAAAAAAAAATTCATTCACTCACTCATTCTTCCATTTCAACTAACACTTTAGAGCCTACTGTTGGCCTATGCTAGGCTCTGGGAATAATACAAATAATCCCTGCCCTAGCAGAGCTTAGAGTCTTTTGCAGGATGACAGACTTATTAACTAGGAAGAAATGACAAGACAGGATGATCGAAGAGACATAGGAAGTGAAGGAAAAGGTAAATCAAGGATAATATTGGATTTCTGCTTTGGGCTTTTAAGTAGATGGTGGAGCCATTTGAGGAGATGGAGAATATTAAAGGTGGAGTAGAGTCAGTTGGGGATAGATGATGATTTTCATTTTGCACATTGATTCATTCAAAAGACATTTATTAACTGAAGAAGGGCAGGTCATCTATGAGACATGTTCAGTAGGACCCTGAATATAGAGGACAGGAAATGAAGACCTTAGCAAAGAATGCCATGATTACCTCTTCTACCATAATACATATACAAATGCTTATTTCAAAAGTGAATACCTATCCTTTTTCAACAATAAGAATTTCCTTAGTATCTACTATGTGAACATAGTGAACGAAACAGACTAAGTCTGTCCTCTCTAAGTTTATATCCCAGCAATGCATGCCCTAAATCTACAGGGCCACACACGTCCTCAGCATGCCTGCTACGGCTGTTTTCTGCCCCAGGCTGCACCCTCACTGCTCCCTCAGGTCATGTCATGCTTCCAGGAGGTGAAGGATTACAACCGGACATGCTGCTCCAGAAAGGAAGTGCTGCTGATCTTAAGGACAGAAATAAGGACACCTCAATTCTGATTCCTAGATCCTTTTCTTAGTCTTTATGTCCTGGGGATGGATACTGTGCTTAATATCAGGCATAACATGACACAATACCAACCTTCTACAAGGCTTAAACACATACATAGACATATTGCTCACAGGTAAAAGCTGTCTGAAAGTTTTATTAGATAATATTAAAAACCTTCCCCATATTTTGATTCTTACATAAGCATGGAGATGAAGTCTCAAACTATTTCTGGAATTTTAAGAAAATCTTAAAATTATGGAATTAACATTCTATAAAGGGACTTCGAAGGCTGTAAATGAACATGTCTTCTATGTCTTAAATCCTCTCAGACTCCCAGAGCCTGGAAATGTGTTCAATTTTGATCTGATGGAAAAATACTAGGGTATTTGGGGCTCTTCTAATAATCACAGAAACACAGACTTGAAGAACTAATGCCACAGAGACTAAGGTTAAAGGATAGAAGTATAAAAAGGAAAACAATGTAAAACATGGGGCTACCAGGGCCTTTCAGTGTTGGAGGTGAAGTCTCATAGGGCCTACCTGTAAGGATAAAAGGTGTTGGATTAGGAGTGACAGGGAGAAGGTCACCTTTTTGGGACTGGAAGAGGAAAGATTTGGGAAAGGGAGCCACAAGCTATGCTCTCTGCAGTGGAGGGAAAGCCGATCCCTAGTTCTTGAGAAGTACTGCACAGAGAATGTCTTACACAGTCATTGCCATGTGGCAGGCTGGAATCAATAGGTTCTCAAGGAGTCCACACCTTAGCATCTTAAAAGGAGTAAACGTTCTGAGCTAGGACCTGTGGCCCCAGAAACAATGAGATGGCACAACTCCAGCTGCAGGGTGGGGACAACTCCTCTGCCTTACAGAGAAGTAATCCTAGCACAAAGCACAGAAAGTAGTCAGGGTCACAGTACCACATCGCTGGCTTGGGCAATGCACAGATGGTATATACAGGTGGGAAGGTAGAGCTATGGGATTTGAGCTAAGGGAGTGTGAACAGCAGTAATAGTGAGAAAATATCTTTCTCTGGCTTCTTACTCCAAGGCCCAGTGGTTTAGTCTCCCAGGTAGGAGGCCCTGCCCACAGGTTTTCATCTATGGTTTTCATGACCCTTAGGTGTGGCATGGGTCTTCAAATGGACCAGAACCAGGGTACAGATACTTTTTGAGGGACAAGGGTCCATAAAAGGCTGGTAGTTTCCCACCCAGACTGTGAGTAGTAGAGGGTAAGGGCAGAAAAGATCAGAAAAGTATAGTACAAATTGGTTTAGTCACACTCCTACAAAAACACCTACATTAGATAATGTATATAAAGCACTTCACTCAGAGCTTGGTTCTTAGTAAGTGCTCAACAAATATCAAATTGTATTACACACTTACAGAGATATATTCATGTATAAATATGTACACATTCCTCTACCACTCTGGCCAACAGTCTGGATAGTCACTCTGCTTTCTGGACCAAAAGAAGGTCAAGGCTCCTGGGCGCAGATAGGCAAGGTTCAGCTTCATAAATGTCATTTCAGCAGCATTGTAGACATTGTAGAAAAAGCCAAGCCAAGGAGCTGCAATCTGAGGATGTTCACTCTTGCCTTATCTAGCCAAAGACGCACAAGGCTGGAGCCAAGGAGCCAAGGAAAGGATACCAGGCACTAGCACCATCAAGAGGGCAAACAGAAGAGGCCATGGCGGAGCAGCAGTTTCCTGGGGCAAAGACTCCACAGTGAGCCCAGGGCCACAGGAGGGACCTTTTAGCACTTGGGATTTTGCCACTCACCTCCCAGCTCTTCCTCCATCCTTGTCAGAAGGCCTAGCGGAGACTGAATCCCTCTTTGTTCTCAATCTCACATTCTGGCTTTTCCTCCCTGGCCTCCCCACATCCATATTTTCTTTCTTTTTGCCCACTTTCATCAACCTTCTGAAGCTACCTTTTCAGATCCTCAGCGAGCCCTGTAGCAGGAGGGCTGTCTCCCCTGTGGGGCATCCTAAAAGGCCAGTGTGACTCCTGACACCCATTTTACATGTCTAATCTTGTTCTGGCATAGTCAACACAAAATACAAATGCCTGATCTGATTATACTTGCCCTCTTCTTTTTGTCTCAAGCAGATTTAAAAAGGCATAATTTTAAGTAAAACCAGATTATTAGACAGCTATGAAATCATCTTCATTAGAACCTGGTTATTTCACCCCACAGAACTGCTCATGAACCTCTCCTCACAATAATGTGCACAACACTGAACAAAAACTCTTGAAAGCTGAGACTCTTGAAAGCATATGGTATGAAAATGGATGCTTAGTGAGAAATAATATGTAAATGACAAATAAGTTGATAATTATATAAAATGAAAGTAAGTGGTCCAGAAATCAAGGAAAAGCAAAATTCTGAATGGATTCTCTAAATGGGCAATAGTCTGAGTCCTGGTGTGTGAAAACCTACCTCTCACCATTAGGTCCCACTCTGTTGATTAATTTTTCCATAGCTTCCTCTGTCTCCTTCAGTTTTTCTTGCAGTTGAACAAGCTCAAAATTGGCTGAAAAACAAACATCAATCTAAGAACCATCATACACAACTCCAAAAGCTCTTGTCCAAAACTGGCTGGCTGTGACACCCTACAATCATCCCAGCTGGTTCAGAGATTCAGAGAAGAGACTCCGCGTCTCTCCAGCTGGTCCAATCAGGACACGAGGGGTACCAAGGTGTGGGCACTGAGATCTAAAGGATACATGTTTAGGGAGTAATGCACAAATCACTCCTCCTACACACAGAAATACAGCAGGACCAGCTAAAGAAAAATACCCAGGAGCAAAAAAACAAAACAAACCTCAACACAGTCACCCAAGAAGAAATGAAGAAGATAAACCTATCCTTTCTAGTCCCAGTGATGCTTGAGGGTCAAAGTACTAAGCCTGCAAGGTACTTTAGAAAAGGAGTTAAGACCCTGAAATGAGCAATAGTTCACCTGCACCCGAAGTTTGAAAACATATCTGGAAGATCATGATTTCAATGCTATGCTTCTTCAATAGAGGAAGTCTTGAATGAGGGCTGAAGCCTCCCTGCCCAAGGTTTCCTACCCTCATCATTTGGGGTGAAGTGGTACAACCCTGGCCCCCAGTATTCTCAACAAAGGTCAACAGAGATCACATCGATCTACTGACATTAACACTAAGACCCTAAAAAGTAGAGCAGAAAAAATAGATCAATTAGTACAAGAAATCAACTTTAAGGCAGCAGGAAAACAAAATGCTCTTCATTACGCAGATAATCCAGTTTTTCTGTTTCATACATGAGTACCCTTCTACCCAGATATATTTAGAAGGCCACTGTAAGATACAGTATTTCAAAGGCCTTTTAATACTTCTGGAACAAATTCTTATGCATGCAGCTAACATCTGCAAAGTGTCTAGAGGACTGTGCCACATAAATGCTTATTTTTATTTTCTGCATGATTCAAAACTGAAGGATAAGAAGCAGATATAACTGCTACATTATAAAACAGCTGATCCTAGGAATTCATTTTATTTACTTCTGTTTTCAATGCATTATGTGACTGGATACAGAATCTGTTATTTTTCGACAGAGTCCAAACATTTTTTAAATTATTTTACCGATGCATTTACCATCACTGTTGGTTAGATGTTATCTCAATTAAGAACACAAGAGCTTTATTAAAGGATTTCTTGAATATCTAAGATTTCTAAAAAGGATGCAGACTGTGAGTGGGGTATCAACTTCCACAGAAAATCTGGAGTAAACCCAAAAAGCAGTTATGGCCAAGGGCAGATGCTGCGGCAACTCAGCCTCACTCCATTTTGCTGCTGTCTCTCTTTTAAAAACTTCTGATGAGGCTTCATTATCCACAGGATAAGGCAGTTTGGCCTCCAAGGCCTTCAACAACATGGCTTAACCTACCTACTCCTCAAGGCCTTCTTTCCCACAGCCGTCCTATGTCAGGCTGTGTCTTCCTCAAGCCATCCCGTCCATCGGACAGGACCCAGCTCCATGTCGTTTCCCATAAGGCTTTCCCCAAGTCCCCTTCTAAACAGTAAACTTGGCACAAGTTATTTTTCATCCCAGAGTATGAATTATTAGGGGGAAGAGCCATGCCATATACATCTCATTTCCCCAGAGAGCACAGAATATTCTACTTGGTCAATAAATATTTGATGACCATGTTTCATGAGTCAGAAGTGTTAAACCCTGTCCCTAGATCTAATAACTGATTTTGGCAAGGACTTGATCTCTCTTTCTTAGTTTTCCTCTCTATGGAATAAAGGTATCTGCTACAAATATTCTGAGGTCTGGAAATGAGAAATAACCCACTCCAAATGTGAAATATTAACTTGCTAATATATAAAAAAGTAAATGGACAGTTTTGTACTTTTTGTAACTCTCTTTCTCTTAAAAGCCCAACATCAATTTGGAAACTTGAGAATTCCCAGAGCTTAGGTAAAAATGGCATCAGATTAACTTGGGGCAATTTTTCAGAAATGCTTTTTAAGACCTACCCACAGACTGTCCCTCTGACTGTATTAGGGCGGTCTGACTCAATAAAACTTGTGCATATACTGAGAAGGGGCACTTACTAATTTTCCTGTGGGTGTTTCCAGCTGCGGCAGTAGAGCATTTCCGATCCTCTGTAGTAGTTTTCCCCTTTGAAAGCTGAGAATTGAAGGAGGTACAGCACATCAACAGCAGCTCAGAACCTCAAAGTCATGGAAAACCTCATATTAAATGAAAAAAGAAAAAAGGTTGGGAGACAAAAATTAAGTCAGAAATCAAATCAAATATTAGTATCAGAGAAACATTTCAAAAAAAAAAAGGAGAGAAAGAACCAATAGAAGGTTCCCAAGAGAGGCACCTGTGTGGCTCGCTGAGTTAAGCATCTGCCTTCAGCTCAGGTCATGATCTCAGGGTCCTGGGATCGAGCCCAGCGTCAGGCTCCCTGCTCAGCGGGGAGTCTCCTTCTCCCTCTCCTCCTGCTTTCTCTCTCCCTCTCTCTTTCAAATAAATAAAATCTTAAAAAAAAAGGTTCCCAAGAAGTGAAAAAACCATCAAGGCACAAGGCCAGGTCATCTGCCTTACCCACACTTATCTCAAAGGGGATGTGCAGCCCCCAGAGGTGTTCTTACAGAGGCAACTCAGCACCCCCGCAGAGTTTCTGGGCAAGAAGGACTTGCTTCTTACTCTGGTTAGAAGGGCACAGTGAATATTTAAGATTTCCAAAAAAGGCTGCAGAACGTGACTTCTGCTCCACTTCACGGTGTCTAGGCCTATAGCTTGATGAAGCCTGCCTAGAGGTGGAACTTAATTGGGAGTCTGCTTTTAAAGGACCCAAACCACATCTCCCCAGAGCAGGGAGACATCAGGCTTACTTCCAGGATTGGCAGTTTTGTTTCAGAATTACTGCAGTGGATGTTAAACCAGCACCTCATACTCCTGGAGGGGGAAAGGAGGGCAAAGTGGTGTTGGTATGGTCATTATTGGGCCTCACAGTGGCTACTTGGAAATCACTGTGCCAATCCTAATAATAAAGTTCTCCTTAAAATATCTTTAGGCCTTTTCAGCTTGCAAAGACATCCAGTCAAAAAAAACAAAAACAAAAACAAAACAACTGGGGTGGGAGGAGGCTTTCTTTGACCTTTATTGCTCACTGCATTAGCAACTAGAAGACCGAGGCTCAAGTCCTGATTCTGCATTTCTAGTTGTGAATTCTAGGTCAAAACCCTTTAAGCTCTGAGCTAAGATCTTCTCTCCTGTAAAACCAAGATAACAGTTATCCTAAGTATCTCATAAAGAGGAGGCAAGATTTAAAGATGATTTGAATAAAGGTTATGAACTGTAAAGAGTTTTAATGCCAACAATGATTTTTATTATGACACTAGATTTTATTGATATGATCAAGATGATTCCACTTACCTTAAATAGAATATACAGTATATATAAAAAAATCCCAAAACCATAGATTGGAATAATCTGTCCCATCAGGCCTCTTCCACGACCTCCTCCTCCAGTGCCTCCACCTGATCCTTTGGCCTTTGCAAATGCCTCTGCAAGGTGAGACCTCTGGAAACGAGCCCCAGGGGTCTGGCCATCTGAGGGTGGCTGGTGATGATGCATCATGGGTGGAAATCGACCCAACTTTCCTGAGAAAATAATTAGTATTTATTTATTATTATTTTTTTAGCAGTTTATATCTCATGGTTTTTTATATTCTCAATACTGATTCTTTTTTTTTTGTAGTTTTTAATTTTATTATATTATGTTAGTCACCATACAATACATCATTAGTTTTTGATGTAGTGATCCACGATCCATTGTTTTCGTATAACACCCAGTGCTCCATGCAGTACGTGCCCTCCTTAATACCCATCACCGGGCTAACCAATCCCCCCTCCCCCCTCCCCTCTAGAACCCTGTTTGTTTCTCAGGTCCATAGTCTCTCATGGTTCATCTCTCCCTCCAATCCCCCCCGCATTTTTCCCTTCCTTCTCCTAATGTCCTCCATGTTATTCCTTATGTTCCACAAATAAGTGAAACCATATAATTGACTTTCTCTGCTTGACTTATTTCGCTTAGCATAATCTCCTCCAGTCCCATCCAGTTTGATGTAAAAGTTGGATATTCATCTTTTCTGATGGCTGAGTAATATTCCATTGTATATATGGAGCACATCTTCTTTATCCATTCATCTGTTGAAAGGCATCTCGGCTCTTTCCACAGTTTGGCTATTGCGGACATTGCTGCTATGAACATTGGGGTGCATATGGCCCTTCTTTTCACTACATCTGTGTCTTTGGGGTAAATATCCAGGAGTGCAATTGCTGGGTCATAGGGTAGCTCTATTTTTAAATTTTTGAGGAACCTCCACACTGTTTTCCAAAGTGGCTATACCAACTTGCATTCCCACCAACAGTGTAAGAGGGTTCCCCTTTCTCCACAACCTCTCCAACATTTGTTGTTTCTTTCCCTGTCCATTTTGGCCATTCTAACTGGTGTAAGGTGGTATCTCAGTGTGGTTTTGATTTGGATTTCCCTGATGGCTAATGATGATGAACATTTTTTCATGTGTCTGTTAGCCATTTGTATGTCTTCTTCAGAGAAGTGTCTGTTCATCTCTTCTGCCCACTTTTTGACTTGATTATTTGTTTTTTGAGTGTTGAGTTTGAGAAGTTCTTTATAGATTTTGGATACCAGCCCTTTATCTGTAGTGTCATTTGCAAATATCTTCTCCCATTCTGTGGGTTGCCTCTTTGTTTTGTTGACTGTTTCCTTTGCTGTGCAGAAGCTTTTTATCTTGATGAAGTCCCAAAAGTTCATTTTTGCTTTTGTTTCACTAGCTTTTGGAGGTGTATCTTGAGAGAAGTTGCTGTGGCCGATGTCAAAGAGGTTACTGCCTATGTTCTCCTCTAGGATTTTGATGGATTCCTGTCTCACATTGAGGTCTTTCATCCACTTTGAGTTTATCTTTGTGAGTGGTGTTAGAGAATGGTCGAGTTTCATTCTTCTGCATGTGGCTGTCCAATTTTCCCAGCACCATTTATTGAAGGGACTGTTTTTCGATTGCATGTTTTTTCCTGCTTTGTCAAAGATTATTTGACCATAGAGTTGAGGGTCCATATCTGGGTTCTCTATTCTGTTCCATTGGTCTGTTTGTCTGTTTTTGTGCCAGTACCATGATGTCTTGGTGATCACTGCTTTGTAATATAGCTTGAAATCAGGCAACGTGATGCCCCCAGCTTTGTTTTTCTTTTTCAACATCTCCTTGGCAATTCGGGGTCTTTTCTGATTCCATACAAATTTTAGGATTGTTTGTTCCAGCACTTTGAAAAATGTCATTGGAATTTTGATCAGGATGGCACTGAAGGTATAGATTGTTAAAATGTCTATGCTACCCAGAGCAATGTTTATTCTTCCGATCCATGAGCATGGAATATTTTTCCATCTTTTTGTGTCTTCCTCAATTTCTTTCATGAGTGTTTTGTATTTCCTAGAGTATAGATCCTTTACCTCTTTGGTTAGGTTTATTCCGAGGTATCTTATGGTTTTTGGTGCTATTGTAAATGGAATCGTTTCTTTAATTTCTCTTTCTACAGTTGCGTTGTTAGTGTATAAGAAAGCAACTGATTTCTGTGCATTGATTTTGTATCCTGCCCCATTACTGAATTGCTGGATGTGTTCTAGTAATTTGGGGGTGGAGTCTTTTGGGTTTTCCACATAAAGTATCATGTCGTCTGCGAAAAGAGAGAGTTTGACTTCTTCTTTGCCAATTTGAATACCTTTTATTTCTTTTTGTTGTCTGATTGCTGTTGCTAGGACTTCTAGTACTATGTTGAGCAACAGTGGTGAGAGTGGGCACCCTTGACGTGTTCCTGATCTTAAGGGAAAGGCTCTCAGCTTTTCCCCACTGAGGATGATATTCGCTGTGGGGTTTTCATAGATGGATTTTATGAGCTTGAGGAATGTTCCCTCTATCCCTATACTCTGGAGAGTTTTAATCAGGAAAGGATGTTGTATTTTGTCAAATGCTTTTTCTGCATCAATTGAGAGGACCATATGGTTCTTCTCCCTCCTCTTATTAATGTGTTCTATCAATTGATTGATTTGCAAATGTTGAACCACCCTTGCATCCCGGGGATAAATCCCACTTGGTCGTGGTGGATGATCCTTTTAATGTATTGTTGGATCCTATTAGCTAGGATTTTGTTGAGGATTTTGGAATCCATATTTATCAGGGATATCGGTCTGAAATTCTCCTTTTTGATGGGGTCTTTGCCTGGTTTGGGGATTAAGGTAATGCTGGCCTCATAGAATGAGTTTGGAAGTTTTCCTTCTGTTTCTATTTTTTGAAACAGCTTCAGTAGAAGAGGTATTATTTCTTCTTTGAATGTTTGGTAGCATTCCCCAGGCAATCCATCAGGCCCTGGACTCTTGTTTTTTGGGAGGTTTTTGATCACTGCTTCAATCTCGTTACTGGTTATTGGCCTATTCAGGTTGTCAATTTTTTCCTGTTTCAGTTTTGGCAGCTTATAGGTTTCCAGGAAGGCCTCCATTTCATCCAGATTGCTCAGTTTATTGGCATATAGTTGTTTTGTTTTGTTTTTTAAGATTTTATTTATTTGACAGAGAGAGACACAGCGAGAGAGGGAACACAAGCAGGGGGAGGGGGAGAGGGAGAAGCAGGCTTCCCGCGGAGCAGGGAGCCCGATGCGGGGCTCGATCCCAGGACCCCTGAGATCATGACCTGAGCCGAAGGCAGACGCTTAACGACTGAGCCACCCAGGCGCCCTGGCATATAGTTGTTGATAATAATTTCTAATAATTGTTTCTATTTCCTTGGTGTTAGTCGTGATCTCTCCCCTTTCATAATTTTATTAATTTGGGTCCTTTCTTCTTTTGGATAAATCTGGCCAGTGGTTTATCAATCTTATTAATTCTTTCAAAGAACCAACTTCTAGTTTCGTTGATCTGATCTACTGTGTTTCTGGTTTCTAATTCATTGATTTCTGCTCTAATTTTAATTATTTCTCTTCTAATGCGTGGCTTAGGCGTCGTTTGTTGCTTTTTCTCTAGTTCTTTAAGGTCTAGAGTTAGTTGGTGAATTCGGGATTTTTCTATTTTTTTGAGTGAGGCTTGGATGGCTATGTATTTCCCCCTTAGGACCGCCTTTGCAGTATCCCATAAGTTTTGGACCAATGTGTTTTCGTTCTCATTGATTTCCATGAATTGTTTAAGTTCTTCTTTGATTTCTTGGTTGACCCAAACATTCTTGAGCAGAGTGGTCTTTAGCTTCCAAGTGTTTGAATTTCTGCCAAATTTTTTCTTGTGATTGAGTTCCAGTTTTAGAGCATTGTGGTCTGAGAATATGCAGGGAATAATCTCAATCTTTTGGTATCAGTTGAGACCTGATTTGTGACCCAGTATATGGTCTATTCTGGAGAAAGTTCCATGTGCGCTCAAGAAGAATGAGTATTCTGTTGTTTTAGGGTGGAATGTTCTGTAAATATCTATGAGGTCCATCTGGTCCAATGTATCATTCAAAGCTCTTGTTTCCTTGTTGATTTTCTGCTTAGATGATCTGTCCATTGCTGAGAGTGGAGTATTGAGGTCTCCTACAATTAACGTATTGTTATCAATATGACTCTTTATTTTGGTTAAGAGTTGGCTTATGTAGATGGCTGCTCCCATGTTGGGGGCATAGATATTTACAACTGTTAGATCTTCTTGTTGGATAGACCCTTTAAGAATGATATAGTGTCCTTCTGTGTCTCTTATTACAGACTTCAGTTTAAAATCTAATTTGTCTGATACAAGAATTTCTACCCCAGCTTTCTTTTGAGGTCCGCTGGCATGGAAGATGGATCTCCATCCCTTCACTTTCAGTCTGGATGTATCTTTAGGTTCAAAATGAGTCTCTTGTAGACAGCATATGGATGGGCCCTGTCTTTTTATCCGATCTGCAACCCTGTGCCATTTTATGGGAGCATTTAGACCATTCACGTTGAGAGTGATTATTGAAAGATATGAATTAATTGTCATCATGTTGCCTGTGAAGACGTTGTTTTTATAGATTGTCTCTGTAAATTTCTGTTCTATATCACTCTTGGGGTCATTCTCTTTTTATAGAACCCCCCTTAATATTTCTTGCAGGGCCGGCTTAGTGGTCACATATTCTTTCAGTTTCTGCCGGTCTTGGAAGCTCTGCATCTCTCCATCCATTCTAAATGACAGCCTTGCCGATAAAGTATTCTTGGCTGCGTGTTCTTCTCGTTTAGTACCCTGAATATGTCTTGCCAGCCTTTCTGGCTTGCCAGGTCTCTGTGGATAGGTCTGACGTTATTCTGATGTTCCTTCCTCTGTACGTAAGGAATCTCTTCCCCCTAACTGCCCTTAAGATGGTTTCCTTGGTTCTAAGATTTGCAAGTTTTACTACTATTACATGCCGGGGTGTTGCCCTGTTTTCCTTGATCTTAGGAGGGGTCCTCTCTGCCTCTAGGACTCGAATGTTTGTTTCATTCCCCAGATTAGGGAAGTTCTCAGCTACGATTTGCTCAAATACATCTTCTAGTCCTCTCTCTCTCTCTCTCCACTCCCTCCGGGATTCCAATTATTCTGACATTAGAACGCTTCATGGTGTCACTTATTTCTCTGATTCTATTTTCATGGATTCTGAGTTGTTTTTCCCTGGCCTCCTCTTTTCCCTTTTTATCTATTATATCATCTTCCAGGTCGCTTATTCACTCTTCTGCCTCAGTTACCTTAGCTGTTAGATTATCTAGATTGGATTGGATCTCTTTGATAGCATTTTTAAATTCTGCCGATTCACCTTTTATTTCTGCCCTTAGAGACTCTATGTGCCATTAATTGATTTCTCCATTCTAGCCATTGTCTTCACAATTGCTAGCCTGAATTCCATCTCCAACATCTTGGTTATATCTGCATCCATTTGTAAATCTGCAGCATAAGTCATAGTCTCTGAGTCTTTTCTGTTTTGGGGGCTCCTCCTCCTAGTCATTCTGTTGATGGGTGTTTGGGGGAATGTATAGAGTCCAAATTATTGACCAGAACCCAAGCAAGATGCACCTGTTTTCTTGGGACCTTAGGGTTGCTGGCCTCTTGTTTTCACAACCTGTCTTCTGCGGGAGGGGCCTGCCATGCTGTTACTCAGGCAACCCTGTTTGGGCTGAGTTGCCCTGCCCCCCTGTGGCAGGGGATGGGCTCAGCGGGAATCAGTTTTGGGGGCTTTTGTTCTCTGGCAGTTTTCCACGTCTCTCCCGTGAGTCAGAGCAGAAGAGACCGTTTCCAACCCTCTGCCTCAGAGCAGAAAGACTGCAGCCTGTTCTTCAGTGAGCTCTCCAGGCCACACCGTCTCTGTTTCTGTCCGTGCTGCTATAAACTGCAGCGGCCTGGGTTGTGTGCCCCTCCGCAGCGCCCCCAGTCCTGCCTCCAGGTCGGGGCCCGTCTCTGCCCTTTGTGCTTCTAAAACCGCCAGCTGCTCCCAGTTCGCGCGTGCACGACTCTGCCGCTTGGGGTTTCCACCCCAGGGGTTGCAGTTCACCAGCACGACCCTGGCGCACTGGTTTCCGACTCGGAGGCTGCAGTTCGCGTGCGCGCGACCGTCGCTCCGGTTTCTGGGGGGGGGGGGGGGGGGGGCTGCAGTTTGCGTGCGTTCGACCCCGCCGGTCTGGTTTTCCACCCTGGGGGCTGCCCTAAAGTTCTTTCCCAATGCTACCGGTCTGCGAGTCTGTGCCCGTCCGCAGCGCGTGAGGCTGTCACTCACCGCCGGTGTAGGATCCCCACGGCCAGGCACCCTCCCACTGCCATTTATCCTCCGATATCTGCCCGCAGACTCACGGCTCTCCGCTTCGTACCTCAAAACCAACTGCCTGCGATATTCTGTTTGTAGAGATCCAGATCTTCTTACATCTCAGGCTGGTTTCGTGGGTGCTCAGAGGGGTCTGGTAGATATCCAGCTCAATTCTAGGGGGACCAGTTGAAATAGGGTCCCCTACTCCTCCGCCATCTTTCCCCTCCTCCAGTATTTATTTCTTCTATTTTAAGTATAGCTCTTATGAAAACACCTCACGCACTGAGGCATAAATAACCGAAGCCAATTCAAACAAGTTAAAAAAACAGGAACTTGATTACAAGGATACAGAGGTATGACACAGATAATAAATATGATGTGGCAATCTCTAGCTGTTCACCAAACCCATTTTCTCTTCCTTCTAGGTCCACAGCTTGAGAACATTTTTCAGCTTCCTATACAGTTAAATGTAGCCATGCAATGGAGTTCCAGCCAGAGGAATGGGAGTGATATGTGCTGATTCATGGCCTGACCTATAAAACGTCCCATGTACTAAACTCCACATTCATTTCCCATCTGTAGCCTTCATGCTGACCTAGGGGAGACCTCTGAAGTCATGTGATGAAAATGGCAGAGCCTCCATCAATCTAGGTTCCTGAATAACTGTGCGGCACAGAGTCCTCCAGTGTTGCCGCTCAACCAACTTAGAACCATCTGGACCTGTTTATGTGAGTGAGAAATAAACTTCTATTGTGTTATGGCCATTATACACTTTGGAGTCTGTTACAGCAGTTAGCCCCTGATAACTACTACAGAAAAGGAAGTGCAATCTGGTCTCAGAAGAGAAAAGAACCAGAAACTGGAAAACCATCAGGATCCAGGACAGCTACTCTCAGTCTACTTTTGTCTCCCTCTCTATGGTGCCACAGGCTTTTTCCTGTGCTTCTCTGTGCAGATCTTTATTCTCCCTTCTGGCAGACCATTTCTCTAGCTTCTTTGTGAACATGGAGGAAGATGGGCACCCCAAAACCCTTCAGTTTGCGTGTCCTTCAAGAGGCCAGCAGAGGGCGCCTGGGTGGCTCAGTTGGTTAAGCGACTGCCTTCAGCTCAGGTCATGATTCTGGAGTCCCGGGATCGAGTCCTGCATCAGGCTCCCTGCTCAGCAGGGAGTCTGCTTCTCCCTCTGACCCACTCCCCTCTCATGCTCTCTCTCATTCTCTCTCTCGCAAATAAATAAAAAAATTAAAAAAAAAAAAAAAAAAGAGGCCAGCAGAGACTAGTCACAACTTCAAATTCCTTGGAGGAAGATTTTGATTACTCTGCTTGGGGAAGTATGCATCCCTTTCCAATCAGCTTTTGCTGGGCAGACAGGATTCGTGTAGCACAAACAGGGTCACAGGGTTCTGTGAGTAGAAGCACAGGGCTTAGAGAAAGCGTGCATCAATTTCCTTGCATTATTTCCTCCATCAGGGGCAGTCACACATTAACACCAGCTGCCAAGCCTCCTGAGAGCCACAGGTAAGAAAGGAAAGACCGCTCTTCAAAAGGCCATGTAAACAGGGTTGTGGGGAAAAACCACACTGGGAGCTAACAGTACAGAGCAGAAAACACGAGAGAGAAGAAACACTTCATAAATCAGACTCCAAAAATACAAACCATATAGAGAAATACTGTTAGACTTGACTTCAACAAAACTACAGATTTCTGTACAATAAATACCACGAACAGAGCTATAATAGATGACAGACAAGGAAAAAGCTCCTGCAACATCTAACATTGACAGAGTAAATGTCTAGAATAGACAAGGAATTCCTACAATTTTATATAAAAATCACAAGAAACCCAAAAGAAAAATGGTCAAAAGCTATGGGTAGGGAACCTACAGAAAAAAGCTGAAATGACTAGCAAGTAAATGAAAAGATGATCAAATTCAAAGTAAAGGCAATGAGTAAAATACAAATTAAGATAATGAGAGAGCATTGTTCATACCGATCAGAAGGGCAAAAATGAGAATGGTGGATAATAGCAAAGGCTGGCAAAGACGTCGGGAAGAGGGTAAACAGATACAGCCATTCTGCTAGGAGATCTTAGTGACATTAAGTATGTCTCTGTCCTATGTGATCCAGTGATCCCACTCTGGTGGATAAATTTCAGAGAAATTCTCAAATAGAATGGTCTATGTACAAATTACAGACTTTATAGACCTGTGTGAGAATGTTTGCTGTGATGATAATGTAGCAGTTACTTGAAGTAACTTTGATTTCGGTAACTGGAAGAATGGAAAAATCAAAATGGAGTGGATACAAATATGGAATTCTATGCAGCTTTTAGAAATCACACTTTAGATGTATCTACAGCAACATGAATCTCTTAAGCACGGCACTGAGTAAAAAGCAAATACCATTATGTAAGCTGAAGACATCATAATTATACTACAGGTCTTTCAAGCAAATATGTAGGTATAGGGACATAAACACAGTAGATACATATGAATGGGAAAGGGAATGGGCATGTGGACTCAAGATAAAGGGTTAAAGAGAAAAGAACAAGAAAAACTTGCACTCATGATGTTAATAAGGTGCTATAAACTGATGACTATCTTTAAGTCAGCTGTGCTCCTCAGGTAAGAAAGAAGGCGGGCGGGCAGGCAGGGAGGTAAGACAGCTAACCCCTATTAGGTTTGGAAGACTGCTTTCCGTCTTATATCCCTCTCTCAGCCAGCTCCACTCCAATAATCCTCCTTTCCCTCCCAATATTGACTTTGGAGGACACGGAATTTATGGGAAGAAGTGCTTTTCAAGAGGACAGCAACAAAAGTAGAGCTTCAGACAGAAGAAAACCAGGTCAACACTCCTTATTCTGGGTGCTGGTGACTATGTCGCTATTAAATTGTCAAGGATCTTAATATATTAAATGGTGAGTCATGGCTTTAAGGCTATAATGCACCTTCAAAAAAAAATGCCTAGCCAGCATCCAAAAAGCTAACCTTTCTCTTGAGAGAATCTGATAGATCAGATGGCTAGTGTTCAAGAAACTAGATTTAATATTTGTAGTAATATACGTTGTTGAACTTCATTATACTGTACTGAGAACACAGTCTCCAAAACTTGGTATAAAACAAAAGAAAATTAAAAATAAAAGTCAGGTAATGGCACAAAAATATTTTTTGCGCTTCTAAAATTAAAAAATGCTGACAATGCTAAACACTACACCTCTCGCCCCAAAACTTTTATAGTCTGTCAGCCAGGAAGATTTATAGGACAACTGTTATGTTCAGGACTCTATGCTATAGGTAGGAGCGGGCCATAAATAAAATAGAAACAACAGTTCCCACACTGAATTTTAAAAAGTAGTATATTCAGAACAAACATCAACAAAAAAGGACAGGTTTTCATGGACATTACTAGATAAACTAAATGTCTAAGCATTAAAAGAATGCAAAGAGAGAAAAAGAAAGAGGAATCAAATGGGATCAATCATTGAAGGGAATGAGACATAGAATAAAGCAGCAAAGGCATGCCAGAAGGAAAGAAGAACTCTGCAACAAGAAAGAGATGAGGACAAAGAAATAAGAATAAAGAAGGCTAACTACCAAATTAGTTTGGCCCCATTTAGGGAAGTAACAAGAGATAAGGAGAGGGAAGTGGAGGTGGAGGGTTTAAATGCTAACTTGTGGTGGATAAATGTGGTACTATGGGTCTAAGATCAGGGAAATGACTTAATGAAAAGGGTACCTGAAAGGGATTAAATCTAGCATTTGAGTATAGGGCCTAATGCAGAGACAAACTTGGGTATGAGAAATCAACAAGAAGGCAGTAATTAAGCTCTAAAATGTAACGGCCTGAGGGGATGGCTATAACAATAAAGAGGAAGCAACAGATCCAAGGGCTCTGAGCATGCAGCATTTACTATTGAACAGAATATAGAACTAATGAGGGAAAGGGTCAGAAAACTCCAAGGTTAGGAGTTTAATATACTAAGAGAAGATAATGAAAAAACTGGGTGGGCTTATGACAAGGGGAAGACTAAATACACATTTTTCACACACTAAGTTCCAGGTGTTGGTGGCACATTCAGAAGAAATTTTTATTAGGCTACAGTTAGGCTTGAGAAGAAACTCTAAGCTACCTAAATGAAAAAGTTAATAAAGTGAGTGAACTATTCCCATATTAAAAGTGTTGGTGGGATAGGTGTACTTATGTGCAAAAAGAGGAAGAAAAGAAAATGGAGCTGTCAAAGACCAGATGCAAACCAGAATCCTAAAAATAAATAAATAATCAAAGGGCAGAATTGAAAACAAATGAGAAGTTTAAGAAGCTGATATAAGACTAATGACAATCCCTGTGTTGTTTTTTTTTTTTAAAGATTTTATTTATTTATTTGACAGAGAGAGACACAGCGAGAGAAGGAACACAAGCAGGGGGAGTGGGAGAGGGAGAAGCAGGCTTCACGCGGAGCAGGGAGCCCAATGCGGGGCTCGATCCCAGGACCCTGGGATCATGACCTGAGCTGAAGGCAGACGCCTAACGACTGAGCCACCCAGGCGCCCGACAATCCCTGTTTTTAGACACAATGTATTCTTGAGAAAAGGATGGCCATCCTATGAAATCTTGACTATCCACCTATTTAGACAATAACAGAAACCAATGTACTACAAAGCATCATGTAATCTTCAGAGTCAGAAAGAGGCTTAAAAAAATCATCCAGTCTTTCAACAAATAGTATGGAGACAACTAGATACCCACCTGCAAAAGAATGAAGTTGGACCCCTACCTACACTATTTTTAAAAATTAACTCAAAATTGATTAAAGACCTAAATGTAAGAAAATTACACAACTCTTAGAAGAAAACAGACATAAATCTTTGTGACCTTGGATTAGGCAATGGTTTTAGATAGGACACCAAAACCACAAAGAAAGAAAAAAAGAATAGGTAAACTGGACTACAAATTTTAAAACTTTTCTGCTGCAAAGGATACCATCAGGGCACCTGGGTGGCTCAGTCGTTAAGCATCTGCCTTTGGCTCAGGTCATGATCCCAGGGACCTGGGATCGAGCCCCACATCGGGCTCCGTGCTCAGCGGGAAGCCTGCTTCTCCCTCTCCCACTCCCCCTGCTTGTGTTCTTGGCTCTTGCTATCTCTCGCTCTCTCTCTCTCTGTCAAATAAATAAATAAAGTCTTAAAAAAAAAAAAGATACCATCAAGAAAGTTAAGACAACATACTGAATGGGAGCAAATAATAAATCTGGTAAGGTTCCAGTATCCACAATAGATAAAGAACTCCTTCCACTCAACAATAAAAAGAAATAACCCAACTAAAAAAGGTCAAAGGCTCTTAATAGACATTTCTCCAAAGAATATATACAAATGGCCAATAAGCTCATGAAAAGATGTTCAACACCACTAGTCATCAAGGAAATGCAAATTAAACTGACAATGAGATATACTATATTACACCGGCTAGGATGCTATAATAATAATTTAAAAAAAGAGAAAGTATTGGCAAGGATGTGGAGAAAATCGAACTCTCATACTCTGCTGATGGGAATGTACAATAGCGTAGTCACTTTGAAAACCAGCCTGGCAGTTCTTCAAAAGGGTAAACAAAGTTTCCATATGACCAGCAATTCTACTCTTAGGTATATAGCCAAGAAGAATAGGCTCCCACAAAAACGTGTACAAAAATGTTCATAGCAGCATTATTCATAATTACCAAAAAGTCCATCAACTGACAATAAATGGATAAATACAATGTGGTATACCCATGCAATGGAATATTATTTGGCCATAAAAAAAAATGAAGGGGCGCCTGGGTGGCTCAGTCGGTTGAGTGACTGCCTTCGGCTCAGGTCATGATCCCGGAGTCCCGGGATCGAGTCCCGCATCGGGCTCCCTGCTCAGCGGGGAGTCTGCTTCTCCCTCTGACCCTCCCCCCTCTCATGTGCTCTCTCTCTCTCATTCTCTGTCAAATAATAAATAAAATCTTTAAAAAAAAAAAAAAAGAATGAAGTACTGATACATGCGACAATATGGATGAACTTTGCAAACATTATGCTAAGAAAAAAAAGAGAAAAGATGAGAAAAGAAAAGAAAAAGAAAAAGCCAGTCATGCAAGACCATATATCACATGATTCCATGAATATGAAGTGTCCAGAACAGGCAAATCTATGGAGACAGAAAGTAGATTAGTGGTTGCTTAGGGCTGGCGGGGGGAGGCAGAAAGGAGAGTGACTGCTAATGGGTATGAAATTTTTTGTGTGTATGTGGGAGGGGTGATAAAAATTTCTAAAATTGATTGTGGTGATAGTTGCACAACTCTGACTATATTAAAAACCACTAATTGTACACTTTAAATAGATAAATTGCCTAGTATGTGAATTATATCTCCAAGTTTTTAAAAAAATCATCTAGTCTAACCACATGAGTTCAATACCCTCACCTTCCTTAAATGGAGATTTAACTTTGCTGAATACAATCAAACAGGAAATTCAGTATTGCCCCCAGGAAGCTCATGCCACCTCTGAACAACTGTTAGAATGGTCTTCTTTATATTGAGTTAATAAGTGAGTAATGGGCGGAAGAAAGGAAATCAAATGTAGGGTTTCAAACAGTAGGGAAACGTGACTGATAAAGAGCTTGTAGACTGGAAAGAAGAGCTGAAAAGTGGAGGAAAACTATTTTCAAAGGTAAGAGAAGGAATTGGAGAGCAATGGAACAGATAGGCTAGGTGGTAAAAATAGGTTTTATATCATAGGAGAAATCTCAGCATTTTGTATTTGGTGTAATACTTCACACAATTTACTACTGAACACTTAGTGCGCCAGACACAGATTAAAATGATAAATAAAACAGGGGCACCTGGGTGGTGCAGTCATTTAAGCATCTGACTCTTGGTTTTGGCTCAGTCATGATTTCGGGGTCAGGAGAATCGAGCCCCACATCCTGCTTCGTGCTCAGCTCGGGAGACTGCTTGAGATTCTCTCTCCTTCTTCCTCTACTCCTCCCACTCATGTGTGCGCTCTCTCTCCCTAAAATAAATAAATCTTTAACATATCCTAATAAAAAAATAAATTAAAAAATAAATGATAAATAAAAAAGTCCCTATCTTTAAAGAGTTTACAGATGAGCCATATAGTTCCAGCAACAAGGCAACTGTGCCTTAACCATCAAATCCAATAGTTTTTACCCCTCAGGTCTCACTCTGAAGACTTAACTGCAACACAAGAAAATGATTATCACATACTACTCATTTAATAAATATAGGATTAATCTGAATAAATCCTTGTCAAACTTTCTTGCCCTAATCTCAAGAACCACTCTCCTGGGTTCTTCTTTTCCAACCAACTGGTCTTTCAACCTATTCTTTCGCAGTCTCATGCACAGGTTCTTCTTTAATCCTTTCCCTAAGATCTTTGTCTCAACATATTTTTTTCTCTATCCTTTTTCCTTTGACAAACTCATTCTCATGGATCCATTATAAGTTCCAAAATGTATAGCTCTAGTTCTGACCTTTCCCCCTCAAGCTCCCATCTCTTACTCTAAATTCCATTAGTATATACTTCCTTTTAGTCGGACTATCATGTCAAACCTAAAAATGAAACTCATTTTCACCTTCCAAAACCTGCTCTCCTCCTGTGGGTGTTTATTAAAAAAATAAACAACAAAAAACAAACAGTCATTCTCTCAGACCTTTAGGCTTAAGACCTATGACCTCTGCCACCTGTGACCAAGAAAATTCTTGAGATGGTAGGCTAGGGTCAGAATGCTCAATTTGGAAGAGATTTTTTTTTTCCATAAAGTTAACTGTCTTCAACAGGGAACAACTTCACCTCTTGGATCTTGGTACTATATTGCTTAGAACTGAACCCAGGATGTTTAGAAATTCAGTGGCTATAAAACATTTGGAAATAATTTAAAAAAAAAATTTTTTTTTTTTTAAGATTTTATTTATTTATTTGAGACAGAGAGAATGAGATAGAGCATGAGAGGGAGGAGGGTCAGAGGGAGAAGCAGACTCCCTGCCGAGCAGGGAGCCCGATGCGGGACTCGATCCCAGGACTCCAGGATCATGACCTGAGCCGAAGGCAGTCGCTTAACCGACTGAGCCACCCAGGCGCCCCCAAAAAAATTTTTAATAGATATCTCAAGTGTACAAAAAAGTATAAATGATAATGTATGAGCACTTGTATACCTGCCTACCACATAGATGTAACTGGAAGACTTGTGTACTCTCAGAATGTGCACTTTATACTTTACTATGTTAAGTGTATACTCATAAACTACATACAATATTGTCTTGAGTTTTAAAACTATATTATGAATGGGCAGTAGCGACAGTCATATAGCAATATGAACATACTTACTGCCACTGAACTGTACACCTACTGGTTAAAAGGATAAATTTCTGTTACAATAAAAAAAACCTTTATATTATGATATCATACTATACTCATTCTTCTGCAACTTCCCTTTTCTGCTCTTTTTCTGGGTGGGGATTAATATTTTGGCCTAGAAATGCACCATGTTGATTTGATATATGTAGCTCCAGTTCATTCACTTGAACTGCCATATAGCATCTCCTAGTATGTCCATTATCACAATTTATTCACCTCCTCCCGAGCTGATGAATATTTAGGTTATTTTCTATTTTTCACTATTATAAACGTTCTACTTTATAGCTACATTACAAAGAGGATTTGTGGTTTTTAAAAAATTTTGCTTAAAAAAACAGCTCAAAAAGGACGCCTGGGTGGCTCAATTAAGCGTCTGTCTTTGGCTCACGTCATGATCCTGGAGTCCTGGGATCGAGCCCCAAGTCAGGCTCCCCGCTCAGCAGTGAGCCTGCTTCTTCCTCTCCCTCTGCTCCTCTCCCACCCCACCCCACCCTCTCTCTCTCCAATACATAAAAATCAAAAAAACAAAACAGCTCAAGAGACCAGGATATTAAAGATATTAGAACATTAAAACTGCACTTTTCAAAATAGAAAACAGCTGTGTTCACCATCTCTATCTGCACTTACGTATTCTCTAAAATGGGACTTGACTAAATCCTAATTGTTTATTGAAAGCTTTCCCCATATTTAGGTTTATTTATTAAAATTTCACTTAGCATATCATTTAAGCTTGACTACAAACTTAATGGATTTTACAGAGTGAAGTTCTACTTTCCCTTAATAACCATCCTTATTGCTAAAAACAAAAACTCTAACACTGTTAACAAAAGAGCTTTCTGAAAGAAGCATTAAACCATCTGCAACATTTCATTCTTAAGACAAATAAATCAATAAAGAACTGGATGTGTTTATATTTGATTACCGCAGTTTAAAAAAATCCTTATGGGCCAATTCCTTAAGATATGTAAGCTTCTCCCTAAATACTGAGGAAATTCTAGAGGCCAAATTTAATTCGGCATTACTTAAAGTGGAGCCTGGGACCACAGCTGACTGTTCCTCATCAGTCTCCTCCAGGGGTCCCTCATCTTGTTACATTCCTCTCCTACCTAAAGCTGTGCTCTCCCCACCACTGCTTCGATGTTTTCTGCTAATTTAACCATGTATTTTTTTCCATCTTTTACCAACCTCCTCACTCCCAAATTATGCTACGTACTATTAAGAGATACTTGTGTGTCTAAGTTGCTCAGCACAGGGCCTAGTCCATATACCCTACACATGTTAATTACTGTTTTGTTAGGAGTCATCTTCCTAAAGCATAATTCTAACAGGTCTTGCCATTTTCTCCCATCAAAAGCTTTCAGTGGTTTCAACACAAGACTGTGTTACACAGTCAGCAAAGTGAGTAAAATCAGTACTATCTTTTCAGAGTTATTAGTTAAGATACTGGCTAGGCCTCCAACTATTTAAGTGGAGGTTAAATAAACCCTTTTTTTTTTTTTTTTTTTAAAGATTTTATTTATTTGAGAGAGAGCGAGCAAGCACAAGCAGGGGAAGGGGTAAGGGAGAAGCAGACTCTCTGCTGAGCAGGGAGCCCGATGAGGGGCTCGATCCCAGGACCCCGGGATCATGACCTGGGCCAAAGGCAGATGCTTAATGGACTGATCCACCCAGATGCCCCTAAATGAGCCTTTCTAGAGCTCATTTTCATCATCTGTAAAATGGATATAATTGGGGTTGTTACACGGATTATTCAGGGTTGTTACAAGGATTACAGATTAGGGGCACCTGAGTGGCTCAGTCGGTTAAATGTCTGCCTTCAGCTCAGGTCATGATCCCAGGGTCCTAGGATCAAGCCCACATCAGGCTCCTTGCTCAGTGGGGAGCCTGCTTCTCCCTCTCCCTCTCCCTCTGTGTGCCGCTCCCCCTGCTTGTGCTCACCTGTGCATGCACATGCACTCTCGCGCTCTTTCTCTGTCAAATAAATAAAATCTTAAAAAAAAAAATTACAGATTAAATATCATATACAATGGACCCTGCATGCACAGTGGGTATTTAACAAATTCTGGTTTTGCCTTCCCTACAAACTGAATTTCTAAACAACTGAATTCTATAATCTAGTCCAAAAGTACCTCTTCATATTTCTTTCCCATTACATACTCCTGATTCAGCCTAACTAGACTTCTCCCCATGCTTTGAGCCTGCCTTGTGATTTCTTACCTCTAAGCCTTTGCCTTTTGCTGACTCCAGTGATTTTGCTTTTCTCTCCAACTCCACATGTCTAAATCTAGCTTATCCTTCAGGGCCCAGGCCAAATACTGCCCACATCCCCAATGCTTTTTCTCATCTCATCCCCCTGCACTTAGAACATACTGCTTGATCCTCTTTAATTGCACTTATCACAACTGGCCTTATTCAAAAGTTATATTTACGTGACCTTCAGCCTCTCCTTGAATGGACTGAGAAAGAGAAATAGATAAAACCTTCCTGTAAGTACTATTTCTACCCAATTTTATTCAGTGCTGACTAAAACTTACAAATCCTATCAGAGCACCAGAGAAGATGCCTCTGACAGCCAGAAGCTGGCCTGGTACTATCAGCTAGGCCTTGGTGTTGGTATGAGCCGGTGTGGGGCACTCACAGCTAGGTCTTGGTGTTCTCCTGTTAAACGTCAGCAATTTCAGAACATCAACATTAAACAAGGCTATTCTGTGACCACCATGGATCAAGACGAAAGAGTAATAAGACCACTCTGTAATCTGCCTGAACACAGACAAAACATGAATACTGTCCAAGCTAAAAAATATCAAATAGCTCCCATTCCCGGATAATGAGGGACTGCTGCTTCTTCATAAATTACAGCTTCAGCCCTTCTCTAGTCTGTTCTCCCTTTAGATAAACTCTATTAAGATATCCAGCCATCCAGCCACAGAATTTGCCTCACTTCCTGACGGCATCCAATCCAGAGCAAAGCCCCACATCCTTAAACCTTCTTCAAAAATCACCTAACACATGCCCACATCCTATAATAAAGTTTTTCTAACAATCTTACTGTGATGTCGCAAGCTTCCCCATGGTGTGCATTCTCCCTAGCTAAAAGTAATAAATCCAACTTCTTTAACTACAGGCATTCCTTGTGCTCTGTGGCTGAAGGACAAACTATGAACTTCTTGAATACAAGTCTAGGGTATGCTCTGGGTCTTGCATGCTGTACACTTTGCTGAATTGATCTGGATGACTATACTGGGCCTGCTGGCCTTTACTGGAATCTCAAGACCCAGCACAGTTACTCTCAGAATTAAAAATAATTTTTTACATTATCCTGAGTGGTTTTTAGTTTTGAGTATAGAAAATGGCAGCCAGGGTGACTGGTAAAAGGTGCTCCTTACCTACAACTCTGCTCCACACTCATTCCTCTAGAGGTTTCTGAACTTGAAAAAGTGCCTAATCTACATGTATTCACAGGCTCTCAAACTGTCTCCTCCCTTCTCTGACACTCTTTCAGAGCAGATACTGAGGTTTCATTAGGAGAAAAGAAAAGGTAAGGGACCAAAATAATACATTCGTCCTCAAGTACTTATATACCAAAACAAAGAGCTAACTTAAGATAACAAAGAATTAAATATGTATATGTATTATAGATGCATGTATATATACATATATGGACACATAACTATACATACATGTGTATATATTTCCACATCTTAGATAGTTCTAGACCCAGTGGGCAGAACTCACCTGAGGAAAACATGGTGACTTAAGAGTCTAAGCTATTTTGAAGGAACAGGGCCACTGGGGAGGTACCGGTAAGGAAACCTATTTGTAAGTACTCAAAGCTAGTCCCTCACTGGAAAACATGGGCAGGCGGGATCAGGAAGAGAGATGCCAGATATGACACTATCGTGGGCGCACTCCAGGATCCAGCTATGGAGGTGGGGAGCAGGACTCTCCTGAAGCCGACTCTCGCGCAGAAGCAGCGTACGGTCATCTTGGAGGGCTTCAACTAGTCTGGCACCTGCCCGAAGTCTCAGTGTGCTAACCTTGGAACAGCTGACAAGCCCCTGACCTTGCGTGCTGAGGCTTTCGTGTTAAACAGGTGCAGAAGGTGAGAGGAGGGGAACTGCTACTTTGGCCGAAGAAGAAATTGGTCAGTGAAATGAAGAGAGAACTGTAGGAGAAAGGGACCGTGCCAACTCAATATTTGTGGCAGCAAAGTAGGGGTTGTGTGGCGCAGGTCCTAGGAAGGCAGAATCAGGTTCTGAAAACAAACAGCCCCATGGCATGAGACCCTTTCTAAGAGGAAAGCTTTTTTTTTTTTTTTTTTTAAGATTTTATTTATTTGACAGAGACAGACAGCGAGAGCAGGAACACAAGCAGGGGAGTGGGATCATGACCTGAACCGAAGGCAGACACTTAACGGCTGAGCCACCCAGGTGTCCCTAAGAGGAAAGCTCTTAAAATGCATTGCTGCTTGAGCATTTCAAAAATTGTCAAGCAGATAGGAAAGCCAGAGGGGGCAAAAAAAAAAAGCGCAGATGTACAGGTAGTTCTTCTAAAAGAACAGAGAAAAGATGAAAAGACACATAAGTGAATGAGTGGCAAGACTTGGAAGAACCCCAGGAGGCCAAGGTCCAAAATAAGATTTACAAAAAGGCTAGCCAAAGCAAACGGAGTATTTTTAGAGCAAAAAAGGCAATTTACCTGATGATAAAATGTAATGCTGAGGAAGAACTTTTGAACTTCTATTTTGCTTCCATATTCTCTATCAAAGGGACCAAATTTTGGGTTAAATGAAAGAGAATCAGTAATCCTAAAGACAAAAATAAAGTCCCAGATGGGTGAGGAGAATAAGTTCGTCCACTAAGCAATTTCTACCAAGACTAAAAAACCTGCAAGAAAAGTCCTTAAGCTAAAAGAAAATCTTAAGAAATTCTATTGATAGAGAAAATTTTAAAGAATGGAGTAGGTGATTATTGTTCCAGTTTGCAAAAGGTGGATGGTGGACTTTTCACCCATGCAGAAGTGAGCACACTGTAGCTCTTAGACTAGATTCTAAATAGGATTCTTCAGGAGACTGTGAGGCAGATGGCAGAGGAGGAGGATCCTGAGCTTAAGTCGTGGACACACTCGGAGATAACAGCTATATCTGTGTGACTGACTCTGAAAATGACCCAAAGACTGGCAGAACAGTGCTCCCACATTTCATCCTAGGGGGAATCGAGGAGGAAGGCCACATCGAAAAAGGGCAGAGGAGCAGAGCTGAGATTGGGGAAAAACCCAGGTAAGACTAACCACAAATGTGAAGGATGCCACAAGCATGGAGAAGTTAGAGGATCAGACCCCACCCTAGGCTTTGGGGACCCACACTGGGAAGATGAGTGTCCATTAACATCTTGCTTTGAAAAAAAAAAAAATCAGTGGAGCTTAACTTAGCTTTTAAAATCAGTGGGGTTTAACTCTGGGTACTTTAAAAACCAACCGGCTTAACTCCAGGAAAGCCAAAGAGAGATAGGAAACTGAGTCTTTGCCTTAAAGCATAATAAATAACTTGGCTTTAAACACAGCATAGAAACAACAGTTTGAAAAGTGCCTGAGGTACACGTGACAGATGTATTTACTACTCTCAGAACATGTGCTGGAGGGGCGCCTGGGTGGCTCAGTCGTTGGGCGGCTGCCTTCGGCTCAGGTCATGATCTCGGGGTCCTGGGAAAGAGCCCTGCATTGGGCTCCCTGCTCTGCAGGAGGCCTGCTCCTCCCACTCCCACTCCCCCTGCTTGTGTTCCCTCTCTCGCTGTGTCTCTGTCAAATAAATAAAAACTCTTTAAAAAAAAAAAAAAAAAAAAAAAAAAAAAAACATGCTGGAGGCACAGGTATCTTCAGGAGAGTTCAACAACAAAAGTGCTGGCAAGCGCCATTTCTCTTCCCCTCCCCAAGCCTAGATAGCCAGACACTTGCAAAAACCAGCATGAACGCTCTCCACCTATTTTACTACTACCATGTGTGCAGCCCCACCTTCCCCGGCACGGCCTGGCAGGCATCTCTCCAAAGCGGCTCCCGCCCCACCATACCCTGCAAACAACCCAGCAAGGACCAGCACCACTCCAAAGGGAATCCTGTGCTGGGAAAGGGGAAGCTAACCCCACACACCGGTGCCCCTACAGTTCCAGCAGCCAAGCCTTTTCACCGGCCACAAAAGGAAAAAGCCCTGCCTTCTGGCATGTCTGCAACTGTGACAGAAAGACCAAGTGCAGAAATCAAGGCTGACTGCTAACCCTGCCCACCTATGTTCCAAAACAAAGTGAACAGCACAAAATGGACAAAACCTAGATGAGCAGCAATCAAAAAAAAAAAAAAAAAAAAAAATAGCAGCTTAGCATTCTAATATACCACAAGGTCAGCAAGTAAAATGCCAAAAATCTAAAGCAATCCTCAGGATGCATTAAAAGAAATGAGAGTTTTTAAAAGGAGGGTGGGGTGGGGGGAGGCAACAGGTTTGCTCTTCCATGAGCTAACAGGCTTCTACTTGCTATTATTTGTCTTCTAGAGAGGCTGTTTTGAGATACTTGGAACTAGGTCATATGAGGAATGGATGAACTCCTACAGATGTCAACATAGGAAAAAAGCCTGAAAAAGGGAACGTGATGCTAGTCTTCAAATTCCTGAACTCACCATCTTTCCCTTTAATCTATTCTCCTCCATTCCTATTTTGGTGAAGGGCATCACCATCTGTCTATTCACCTAAGCTAATAACTTGAGACTAATCCAAGATGCCTCCCTCCCCCTCACCTTCCAATTCTATTTAAAAATGGCTCTTAAGTGGCACCTGGGTGGCCTAGTCAGTTAAACGTCCACCTCTTGATTTTGGCTCAGGTCATGATCTCAGGGTCATGAGATCGAGCCCCATGTCAGGCTTAGCGTGGAGTCGGCTTGAGATTCTCTCTCTTCCTTTGCCCTTCCCCACACTCATGCATGCACGAGTGTGCACACGCTCTCTCTCAAGTAAATCTTTAAAAATGGCTCTTAAGCTGACATTTCTGACAATGTTAAATAAATTTCAAATCATAAAAACATAAAAATAAAAACCAGAGAACTATAATAAATAAAAATTTAAAAAAGCTCTTAAAATTGTTCTCCTCCCTCTTACCCAATGATGGCAGCCTCCCCTGCTCTATTTCCTCCTTCCTCCAGTACCCCTATCTCCCTTTGGGAATCTCTCTCAACTTCACAGTGGTTAATTAGTAGTTAATCAGTATATTCTTTCTACCCAAAGCACTGCAAGTAACTTAATTCAAGCCATTACAATGCACGGATAGGTTAGTCAGACCTACTGGGAAAGAAAGAGGGGTGGGGGTGCGAGCTAGGTACGAGTGAGGTGGGAGTGAGGGAAGAGTTTAAAAGAAAAGACATGCTCCTTCTCTGGACAGTGGAATGTGAGAGGTGATGTCTGGTACTGTTGCAACCACTGCTGCTATCCTGAGAGAGCAGTCAGAGGACAGAGCCAACGTGAGAAGGAACTCGGAAGTGAAATGCACACATAAAATCAGAGCTGGAGCCCTGAACAGATGGTGAATCTCTGGATCAGACAACACTAAAGGCCAGTTCTAACACAAGGTCTTTTCATTTGTACAAAGCAATAAATCCCCTTTTTCTCTTAAGACAGTTCAAGTTGAATTTTCTGTCATTTGTCATGAGGATCCTAACTGATGAGCTCAACAACACTGATTTAAGGATGCTCATGCGGCCTCAACTGGAGTACGTCAACTATCTTCTCCTTACAGAGATCCTCACCATGCAGTTCCTACAGTGCCGCCAGGATGTCCTTTCTAAAACCAGACTGGAGCTTCTCTTCTACTTACAAGCTTACAGTGGCCTCTTCTACTTTTGAAATAAAATCCAAACTCCTTGAGTACATCAGAAAAAAAAAAAAAAATCCTCACAGTTTGGCCCCTGCCAACATCTCTGGTCTCATCTCTGATCAAAATGAAAAACTTTTCTTCTTAAAAGGACACCAGCAAGAAAGTGAAGACAACCCACTGAGTGGGAGAAAATATTTGTAAATTATATATCTGAAAATGGGTTTTTGTCTAAAGAACTGTTAAAACTCAATAAAAAGATAAGTAACCCGATTTAAGAATAGGCACAAGATCTGAGTAAGACATTTCTCCAAAGATGATATACAAATAGCTAATATACACACAAAAAGATGCTCAATGTCATTAGTCATCAGGAAAACGCAAATAAAACCACAATGAGATATCACTTCACACCCACTAGGATGGCTGTGATCAAACAGGCAGACAGTAAGTGTTGGCAAGATGTGGAGAAACTAGAATGCTTATACATTGCTGGTAGAAATGTTAAATGGTGTAGCCACTTTGGCAAACAGTGTAGCAGTTGCTCAAAAGGTTAAAAACAGAATAATCATATGATCCAGAAATTTCACTCTTCATTCCAGCCACACTAAAATGCTCATATTTCCCAAATGTATATGCCCAAGAAAAACGAAAACATGTCTAAGTGTGTATTCAAATGTTAATAGCAGCATTATGTATATAAAAAATATAAACAACCCCAAATGTCCATCAACAGATGAATGGATAAATAAAATGTGGTATAGCCACACAATGGAATATTATTCAGCCATTAAAAAGTAATGAAGTACTGGGATGCCTGGGTGGTGCAGTCAGTTAGGCGTCTGACTCTTGGTCTCGGCTTAGGTCGTGATCTCATGGTGGTGAGATTGGGCCCCACGTTGGGCTCCACACTCGGTGTCAAGTCTGCTTGGGTTTCTCTCTCCTTCTTCCTCTGCTCCTCCCCCTCACTCTCTAAAATAAAATTTTTTTAAAAAATGAAGTACTGATACATGCTACAAAATGGATGAACCTTGAACACATGCTGAGCAAAAGCAGCTAGTCACAAAAGATTACATATTGTATAATTCCATTTATATGAAATTTCTAGAAATTTATACTGATAGATTAGTAGTTACCTAGGGCTGAAGGGGGTGGGGTGGGGTGTGTTGGAGGGGGTGATGGCTAAAGAATATGGGGATTTTGGTGAGGGGTGGGGTAGAAAATGTTCTAACACTGATTGTGGTGATGGTTGAACAACTCTGAACAAACCCCACTGAACTGTACACTTTAAGTGCGTGAACTGTATGTGAATTATACCTCAAGAAAGCTGTTAGAGGGATAAAAAAAACAACCAGACTGTCCTGCTCTAGGACACCTTTCTTGCCCCCAATAAACCTGACCATTCTAACCATGAGTCCTCACTGTTTCCTGCAAGGGCTTTGAGTACATGCAACGGACACTTAGGCCCTATTTTTTGTCTATTTTCCTCTACTAAACTGTGATCCTCAGAGATTTGGCTCATTTTTCTTAGAATCCATGGTTATCTGTACACTGTGTATACACTATGTGAAAGAGTACATCATAAGTATTTACTAAAAGACGGTCTTAAGGGCTGTCATGTGGAAAAGGGACTGTCCTTATTTCACATACTCCAAAGGGCAGAAATGAAAGTTACAATGACAGATTTCAAGAATTTTCTAATAACTGGGGTTGTCTCCTTCTCTAAAACAAGGATTTCAGGGTTCTGTGAATTCTCAGAATTGATACTCAAATTCTGAATGTATGTGTAAGTAGTACGTGAATTTTCTAGGGAGAAACTCCATAACTTTCATCAGATTCTCAAAGGGGTATATGTATATAAACCCAAAACGGTTAGGAATCACTGTTTTTAAAATGTTAGCATACCGGCACAGGGATTTTAAGTAGTTTAATTTTTATTGAAGTATAGTTGACATACAATGTTACCTTAGTTTCAAATGTATGACATAATCATTCTATAGTTCTATACATTATTATGCTCACCACAAAATACAGCTACCATCTATCACCATACAACACCATGAACGCCACTTACTATACTCCCTATGTTGTACTTTCATCCCCATGACTTACTCATTTCATTACTGGAAGCCTGTATTTCCCACTCCTCTTCACCCATTTTGTCCATTCCCCCCACCACCCGTCCCATTTGGCAACCATCAGTTCTCTATATCTATGGGTCTATTCCTGTTTTTGTTTGTTCGTTTATTTTTTAGATCCCACATAAGTGAAATCACATAGTATTTGTCTTTTTCTGACTTATTTCAGTTAGTATAATACCCTCTAGGTCCATCCAAGGGCAGAGAGTTTAGTTAGCAAAATTTCAGTTACTGAAATACATCATTCAGGAGAAGTTTTTTCCTAGATTATACTCCTTTGGTAACTAATGCAAAAAGAATTCACAGTAGGGGCACCTGGGTGGCTCAGTCGTTAAGCGTCTGCCTTCGGCTCAGGTCATGATCCCAGGGTCCTGGGATCAAGCCCCGCATCAGGCTCCCTGCTCCGTGGGAAGCCTGCTTCTCCCTCTCCCACTCCCCCTGCTTGTGTTCCTGCTCTCGCTAGGTCTCTGTCAAATAAATAAATAAAATATTTAAAAATTCACAGTATTAGTAGCTTCATAAACTTGAATTATTCACTTAAAAATATTTATCAACTGCTATTTTAGGCAGATGCTAAAGAAATAGTGGTAAACAAGACCAAGCCCCTGCCCTCATGAAACTTACATTCTTGAAAGTAGAAACAGAAAAAAAGTGAGTAAATAAGAACATTTCATATCATATAGTAATTCCTTCAAGAAGGAAAATAGAATAACATGAGGAACAAGGAAAGGTGGGGCTGGAGTTATCTTAGCTAGGGTCCATAGGGAAAGTCTCTGAGAAGGTTACCTCTGAGCAGAAACTTGAGTAATTAGAAGGAAGCTGAGGGAAGAACACTCTAGGAATAAGGAGAACAGAAAGTGCAAAGATTCAGGGGCGCCTGGGTGGCTCAGTTGGTTAAGCCACTGCCTTCGGCTCAGGTCATGATCCTGGAGTCCCGGGATCGAGTCCCGCATCGGGCTCCCTGCTCCTCCCTCTGATGCTGTCTCTCATTCTCTCTCTCTCAAATAAATAAATTAAGGGAAAAAAAAAAAAAGAAAGTGCAAAGATTCTAAGATGAGAACAGTGGATAACAACTCTTGAGTTCTCAAGGGAAAAAGCCACTAATGTGGCTCTACACGACATTCAGAAGAGTATCTCCCACTCACATGCAATAGAACTTACTCAACATAATTCAGCATAATGGAATTCAATTGAGTAAAATACTATTTTAGAAAAATCTTTACTGCTCAAGATCATCATGAATTAATCTTCAAGGCAGACAAGGCAGTTATCATTAGACAAAATGAGTAAAACCTTTGGGATTTTGTAATAAGGCAGAAAGGAAAAAAATAACATGATTTTTTAGAAGTCTCTTCCAGGTAGATAGTTTTACAAGCATAAAGTTTATCAAGCACATTCTATCAAGAGAATTCTCAGTTCAATCTGTCCTCCACCCCTAGAGCTTAGTGCTTGTCATCTGCAGTATTTCTATCTATGATGTGCAAAAGAGTGGAAAGATAGTCCGTGTGCACAAATTACAGGGAAGTGGATTTCAGTTCAAAAGGAGCTGTCCAATCGTCGAAAGGCTGAACATTAGTGGAAGTGTTTGGAGACTGTAAAACCATCCTCACGGGTATTACAGCAATAACTTACAGGAGAAAAGTTACAGAAGAACTTCAGGAGCTAGAGAGAATTGTTCTAGTTCCTTCTCTCAGTCTGGACATCCATCCCTTTGCACCTATTATGTAAAAGCACCTGAACGCAACCAACTGGGTGGATTTGTAAACACCACACACACCATACCAATAACAAAGGATTAGCAAACACTTAAGGGGAATGTAGTAATTCTTTCGTCTCAGTAATTGAGGTCTGAATTAAAATCTTCAAATTATATTTAAAAAGGCACAAAGACGGCCTGAAGCTGGGCGCTGGAAGTACACAAGGACTTCAGATTAACAACAGCAATGCCAATTGACTTTACTTCATAGAAAAGCAGGACACAAAGCACACAGAAACCCCAGAGAGGGGAATCCAAGCGGGAGCCCTCCGGACTCAAAGCACCTGGACAGATGTGACAGCTGACTGAAGCCAGGGACGGGAGTGGGGAGGGCTGCGAACGGGTGAGCGAGAGACCACCTGGAGGGCGCCCAGGTACTCGAGCCTGCAGCCCCGGCCCTTCCTTCCAGCATAAGGTCGGGACGGACCCGCTGCCCCATGGAGTCGCCGCTGTCAGCTGACGCCGAGGGAACCGCGGGGCTTGGCACCTCCCCAACGCCGCCCGGTCCGCCCTCTCTAGCCGGGCTGGAGGAGACCTCGACTCACCCCTCCCTGGAGCAGCCGAGAGGGAGCTAGCCTGCGCTTACCTTCCGGCGCCGGCGGCGGCTCCTGCCGCTTTCCGCGGGACAGGAAGGCCTTGGGCAGCAGCAGCGACACGGCCAGGACGAGCCCCGAGGCCAGGGCCACCCTCTGCACGGTGGAGTACGCCATGGCCGCCGCCCTCGCCACAGGTGCAGACGCCAGCCGGAACCGGAACCGGAACCGCAGCGCCGGCGGCCTCTTCCGACCGAACCGCGGGCTGCGCGGACGGCGACGCGCGAGGGACAAGTGCGCGAGGCACCCGCACGGCGGTCCCCGTCTCCGTCCTCGCCCCCGCGCCCGCGCCCCCGGGTCTGGGCCAACTGGAAACTCCTCCCTCTCCACGCCCCGCGGTGCGTTCTCCGCCCCCGCGAAAGGCTGGCGGCCGTGCCCTTCCTTTTCCCCGTCCCGCCGGCCGCCCTGCTCGCCGGCCGCCCTGCTCGCCGGCCGCCCTGCTCGCCGGCCGCCCCCGACCACGCCGGCGAGCGCCTTACCGCAAGCAGCTCCCGCCGCTCGCAGCCAGCCTCCGTCCGCAGCCAAACGCGAGAATGGAAGCGCGTCTAATGATCTCGCTCCACGGTGTGAAACCCTTCACGAACACCTCTTGGTCCTCAGCACAAGTCCTCACATCTTTCTGTGACCTCGAGGCCCTGACCGATCTGGTCTGAACAGTGCTGCATCCAAACTAGAGCATTTGCTCTTTCCCCAGCAGATTCTTTGCTTTCAGGGAAGCTTGGTTTGTCCTGTTCCCTCTGCCTGGAAAACTCCTAACGTCATCTCTGCCGGTGAAAAACTCTGAAGAACTGAAAAATACTACCTCCATGAGACTTCTCCAGTCAGCCTCTCCTCCCTCTGTATTCCCACAGTCCTTCCTTCCTGTCTTTATTCATTTATTTATAAACATTAAAGAATAAACATTTAGTTCCTACAATGTATCAAATCCGGAAATGGGACTATAGGGTCTGATGAGTAAGATGGGTTTCCTTCTGGGGCAGATAGGTATCTAAACACGAAAATGCAGGAAATATTCTGGACTCTGGAACAGTCAGCTCAACTGGAAGGAGGGGTCAAGAAGAGCTCCTGAAAGTAGGTGAAATTTGAGTTTTTGAAGAATAAGTCACTAGACAGGTGGGAGGAGTTAGAGTATTCAGACAAAGGTAGCAAAGAAAGCAAAGACATGAAAGCCTGTGTGTGCCTTCCAAAGATTACTAGTGATTCATTTTGGCCAGGCCATAGGGCTGGTGACAGGATATAAAGTGGTGAGGCTACAAATATAAACAGGAGTGAAATTGTGAGAAGACTGGATATAACTTCCAGTTCAACATGGCAGAGGGAACACAGCCATTGATCTTTCCACAAAAATGAAAATAAAGAGAAAAAGTGTATCTACAAGACTGAGAATGAATGAAAATATGACAACAGACAAGAAATGTCAACATTTTGTAAGATGCAACATTATCCAATAGAAATACAATGACAGTCACGTATGTAATTTAAAATTTTCTAGTAGCCACATTGAAAAAGCGAACGGGTGAAATTCATTTAATACGTTTTATTTAACCCAATATATTCAAAGTATTATTTCAAATTGTATAGCACTCGTAAGTCACATTTCAATGGCTTAATAGCCATGTGACTAGTGGCTACCATATTGGGCTGTGCAGGTGTAGAGCATAAAAAGTGAAGTACCGGGATGCCTGGGTGGCTCAGGCTCTGCCTTCGGCTCAGGTCATGATCCCAGGGTCCTGGGATCGAGTCCCGCATCGGGCTCCCTGCTCCGCGGGGAGCCTGCTTCTCCCTCTGCCTCTGTCTCTCTCGCTCTCTGTCTCTCATGAATAAATAAATAAAATCTTAAAAAAAAAAAAAAGTGAAGTACCTACTGAGGGAAAGCCCCTAAGAGGCAAACTAATTTGCCCCTCAGAAGCTAGGGGGTCTTAAGAATTGAGTTCCTTTAAAGGCAGAGATGTGGAGTGGGGCTGAATAAAGGATTGGTTGAAAGTCTAGTTAAGAAGCAGGTGAGATCCTCCAAATCTTGTTCCTCAATTATTGCAGCTGGGTGGGTGCCCCTATCAGCGTTGCTCAGGCATCCTCATTGTTGAGATCATCAACATCACTAAAAGTTATTGAGCACTTACTATATTCCAGATATTTTACATATCATAACAATTGATTCTAAGAGTTTTTTTTTTAAGTTTCATTTTTCATTTTTTATTTTTTAAAGAGAGAGAGAATGAGAGAGAGCACATGAGAGCGGGGAGGGTCAGAGGGAGAAGCAGACTCCCTGCCAAGCAGGGAGCCTGATGCGGGACTCGATTCAGGGACTCCAGGATCATGACCTGAGCTGAAGGCAGTCGCTTAACCAACTGAGCCACCCAGGCGCCCCGATTGTAAGAGTTTTATGAAGCAATATAATATACCCACTTTATAGATGAGAAAACCAAGAAACAGAAAGCTTATGTAACTCCCCAACAATTACACTGTATCAGTCAAAAGCTTTTACTTGAACCCAGGCATGCTTACTCCAGGACTTGCGCTCTTAACCCCAGTTTTACTCTCTGGAAACAGGGAAGCTCTGGACTCATAGACAACAGGTGCAGCCTATGGAGGTGGTACCTTATGGGATATGGCTTCTAAGAGGTGCAGAGAAAACTGTGATGACCCACCCCCAAAATTCTGACTTGGGTGACTGGATAGGCATTGATTCCATATAACAGCATTTTGAAAACAGAAGAATCAGGTTCGTGAGATAAGGAATTCAGATTTTGACTAGTTGAATTTGAGTTCCGTGAAATACCCAGGTACTGCTATCCAGTTGGATATATGGGTCTGAAACTCACAAGAGATGTTTGGGCTAGAAACAAATATGAAAGCGATTGGCCCTTCAATAGTAAGTGAAGTCTGGGAGAAGATAACGTCAGCAAGAGTGCTCATATAGAGTGAGGAGAGGCCGCAGGGGGAAACCTAGATTACACCATTATGTTGAAGTTCCCAAATATGAGGACAGAAATGGGGTGGAAAAGAAGATAGTGATCCAGGTGTTAAAAATCTCGAATAAGGAGTTACTGGGAAGTTAGAAGGTGACAGAAACAGAAGGTGTAATGAGCAACCAGAAGACACGCTCTTGTACGGAGTGGTAGGTTTTGTGTTTGCTGGTCTTGAGAGTGGTTGTAGCGGCGGCAGGCTCTCCCAGGCATACTTCTAAGTCCTTTACATGCAAACATGCATTTATGAGAATACAAAACTCTGAATAAATGCCTGACCCTAATTGTTAAGTGCTTAATCTCATGTATTTTTTATCATTCTGCCCCCGAACAAACCTTTTTTCCTCCTGCCTGCCATCCCACCGCCGTGGAACTTGTAAATTGCTCCCTTAGAAGCTTTCTCCCATGTTCCTGGCGTTCTGATCCCTATGCTAGTTGCCTTCCCAACATTCCTGATTTACCTTTATTCCACTTATCTTGACATCCAATTTCAGCCCAGAAACAAACTGCTCATGGATCACAAGACCCAGAACAGAAAACCTACCTTTCTCCGGTGGGCAGTAGGAAGCAAAGAAGGGCTCTTCTAGCCTTAAACCCCCACAGAAGGGGAAGACCTCCATCTCCCTCTCCTCGGAATCTAGTTCTACTTTGTCTTTTAATGACCAGCAGGGCTCCCTGATATGAGGCCCGGGAGGGCCCACAGCCGGAGCCACTGACCTGCAGCTGCTGCCAATGACTTCCTTCCCTCCACCCCCTTTCACAGCTGACCTTGCCTAATAAAGAAACCCAAATAAATGTGAACTGCTTCCAGAAAGCTCTCCTGGATGCTCCAGCTCATGCTAACTCTTCTTTCATTGAATTGCTGTGGACACTGTTTATCATGGGTTTGCTGGGTTTTTTTCACCTGGACGGGAACCCCAGGAGGACAGGGTTATATCTTCTTTCCATGACATGACTGAGCACAGAACTGGCTCACAGTAGGTACTTACTGAAGTATGAGGCTGCTGGTTTCACACACATACACCCCCCCACACACATACACTGATTTTGCCACAGCTCCAAGCAACTATCCATCTTCCTAGGAATCAACAGTCAGAGTTTCCTTGAAGAGTCACCACAGTAGATATATAAACTACCAGTTATAAAATAAATAAGTCCTGGGGATGTCATGTACAGCATGGTGACTGTAGTTAGTAATAATGTATTATATATTTGAAAGTTGCTAAGAGAGATCTTAAAATTCTCATTATAAGAAAAGAATTGTAACTATGTGTAGTGATAGATGTTAGCTAGACTTATTTTGGTCAGCATTTCACAATATATGCAAATTTTGAATCATGTTGTACATCTGAAACTAATATGTTCTTTTCTAAAGCTAATATGTTCTATGTCAATATTCAGTATATTTATATTTCAATGGTTAAAAAAAGAGTCACCCCAAAGAATCTCATTTCAAAAAGTCACTGATTTTGCCCACCATAGGTCACTCTACCTCATCCACCAAATTCGCCCCCCTTGTGACCACGATGGTTAATTTTATGTGTCAACTTGGCTGGGCCACAGCACCCAGATACGTGGTCATACATTATTCTGGATGTTTCTGTGAGGGTGGTTTTTTTTTTGATGAGATGAACTTAAATCTGTGGAATTTGAGTAAAGCAGACTGCCTCCATAATGTGGGTGGGCCTCACCCAATCAGTTGAAGTCCAGAACAGAACAAAAGTCTGATCTCCCCTGAGTAAGAGACAATTCTGCAGCAGGAGATCTTCAGACCTCCTGGATCTCCAGTCTGTCAGGCCACCCTGAAGATTTTGGACTTGCTCAACTTCTATAATCACATCAGCCAATTCCCTAAAATTAATCTCCCTTTCTCTCTCACTCTCTTACTCTCCCTCCGCTCCCACCGCCCATCCTGACCACACACACACACACATCCAATTGGTTCTTTCTCTGGAGAACTCAGAAAAATACAGTGACTTTGCCTATTTCCAAAAATGTAATTCTCCCATGACTGAGGTTTTTCTATCCCACAGGAGATTCCAAGGATGCACCTTGGTCTCTGAAAATAGTTCTAAAGAAGAGCCCAAAGGAAATACAGTAAAGTCGTGGACCCTTAATATGGGCAGGAAATTGGGGTGGTCCACAGGGAAATGAGACCCAAATATCCAGAACACTGAGCAGAAAGGAGCAAGGCCTGTATCTCCAAAGCCCAGAATGAAGACGCTAAAGAAGGAAGCAGGAGATGGGGTAGGATGCACACAGAGGGTATACTGGACCCAGGCCTTGAAGGAAGGGTAGAATTTCCATCAGGGATGAAGGAAATGTGATTAACAGCTTTTCATTGTGGATGTCCAGAATCTTTTGAATATCCTCTCTTTGATGTTATCCACATCAAGAACCTCGCATTGTCAGTGTAGAATCCAGCAAACTACTTCCCCTTGCCACCAGGTGCAGGTCTAGAACTGCTTCCCCAGCCAGACCTACCCATGCCTGACTTCCATTTGGAAGTTATCTATGAGAGGCAACAGCAATGGCTGGGTTGTCATTTTTGACGGTCCTAGGGGGCAGCAGAGGTGGGATGTGCCCGCCGTTGGTGGCCACAGCAGCTTCCCGAGAGGCAGAGCTGGGACCACACAAGGCCTGGCGGCAATGGCAGCAGGGACCCCTCCAGAGGCCAGCTCTGTGGCATGGTTCTGGGAGCTGCTTCAAGCTCTGGAGCCCTGGTTTTGTCACCTGTGAAATGGATTTTGTGCTGCCTCCCTCCCTGAGCTAGCAAATGTGATGGAGCTTGGAAGGCAATTGGGTGTAACATGAAACAACAGCTGTAGTTACAGCTCAAAGCAGGTAAAAGGAAGAAAACTAGAATCAGAAAAGGGGAGAGGGTTTCAGAGCAAACCTATCAGGAGGAAGCCTCTATAAGACCCCTATTCCTCACCCTAAAACTTTCCCCAACTGGGACTGGGTGGGCAGAGGCTGGGGGCATGAGGACCCAGGCTTCCAGGTGGTGTGTGGTCAAGGTAAGAGTGTCCTTACCACTCTCCTACCACCTCTCCTCACTGGCCCTGGCCCCCGGTGGATGCCGAGCAGAGAGAAGTCACAGTTGGATACCTTGGGCCTTTCTGCCTCGAATGAGAAGAAATAGGCTTTGGCTCCAATTAATTAAGCAAACTGATAGAAATTCCCTGCCTAAATCACACTTTGCATATCCATAATCTCTGCACTACATTTTCTGTATACTTTACCCCTGGGTAAAAATTGGTGAGCATTTAAATGCTTCCTCACATAATCTTGCTAAAGCACACTCTTGCCTATAAATATTCATGCCACCGCCAAAACATTTGCAAGCTTTCCCCAAAGGTGAAATGTGTGTAATGTACTTTGTCTTCTGGGTATAAATATTATCCAATACATTTTGGTTAATAGGAATACACTAATTATTCCTGTAACCCTTTTAAAAAGGGTCATCTTCATGATGTGAATTTTTAAAAAATGTAATTACAGTAATTGGATACTTAATCTAATTAAAATTTGCTTTATCTTTAATGGGAATTTTTCTAAAGAGGGAGAATGACAATTGCCTTTTTGATAATGACTGTTTTCTTCCTGCAGGGAGATCAAGTTGATGAAAACTGGGGAGCCAGGCAGTTTTGTGTCTGTCAGTGCCCTGGTTGCTGGGCAAAGCCAAGCCAGTCTTTGCCTTAGGACTCAGCACTTACATAACGAATATGGGTTTTAGTTACTGAAGAGAGTGGAGGAAAGGACGAGTGGAACCTTTTCTCTTCCAACAGACGAATCTGTCTCCTTCCCTAGGGAGGAGACTTCTGTTCGCCTGGACCTGTGATTGGTCCACAGTAGGACCTTGACCTCAGCCTGCTAGATCAAGTCCCTCACTGGGCTTGCTGGAGCTGGAGGCAGAGAAGCAGCTCCCCCATTTGGGGGGCCATGGTGCTGTAAGGAGTTGTAACGAATGTTCCAGGGGCTCCACTCAGATCCCGTTGGTTCACCCTCAAGGTCACCTGCAGATAGCTCCTGTATACAAGTTGGGGTCCTGCATCTCTCTGCATAAGGCTGGTCTCTAACCTGGGGAGCAAGGTAGGCCTGCTGGAGAGCTATCAGCCCTAGAGCAACTCTCAGACAATGAGGGAGGGAAGCAGAAATGAGGTGGATGGAGAGCACACCTGGTGTTGAATCCAGGCTCAACCCCCAAGACTCTCCTTGCTCCTTCCTGCTCCTTTGATTCTGTGGGTTGCCCTGAACCCTCCCCAGCCATATGAGTCAATACACTTCTCCCATTTTTTTCATATGTGTTAAGCTTGCTGGCTAGAGTTGGTTTTCTTTCTTTCTTTCTTTCTTTCTTTCTTTCTTTCTTTCTTTCTTTCTTTCTTTCTTTCTTCCTTCCTTCCTTCCTTCCTTCCTTTCTTTCTTTCTCTTTCTTTCCCTTTCTTTCTTTCTTTCTTTCTTTCTTTCTTTCTTTCTTTCTTTCTTTCTTTCAAGGCAGTTTTATTAAAGCATGGGGACAGGACCCATGGGCAGAAAGAGCTGCCTAGAGATGGATTTCTATTTCTTGCAATGAAAAAGTATCATGACTTTCTCAAAGAATAGGTGAGTTTGCATGCAAAGCATTTGGAATAGAGCTTGCCTCAGATTCAATGTTACTGCCACCATTACTACTGTTATTATTAAGTGCATATTATTATTATTCGATGTCTGACTTGCTTCCAGAAAGGAATATGGATCAAGGACCTAGAACTTAGAAAAGAGTAACAAGGGGCGCCTGGGTGGCTCAGTCGGTTAAGCATCTGCCTTTGGCTCTGGTCATGATCCCAGGGTCCTGGGATGGAGCCCTGAGTAGGGCTCCCTGCTCAGTGGGGAGTCTGCTTCTTCCTCTGTACTTACCCCACTCATGTTCTCTCTCTCTCTCCCTACTCTCAAAAAAATACTTAAAATCTTTAAAAAAAAAGAGTCACAAAAGAAGTCAGTTTAATTCTACCTAATTTCCTCCCTTTTGTCTTTTTTCATAACTTGAAAAAAAATATTATTTTATTTTGCTTAAGGGTCACGTTCATTTTGCTAATTTTGTTACCAAGTCTGAGTGGCATAGACAAACTGCTGAGTGTGAATGCCCCAGTCAGGTCCAAATTATGGCAGGCTCTGACAGGCGGCAAGGTCACTTTAGGTCTGTCATGGGCTCCTGCTATCTTGGCCCTGATGGGTCTCCTCTGAAACACATATTTAAAATTATATTTCATGACTACATTGGCATAAAGACAAATATGTTACTATTATATATCAAGACATTGTCTACCTAAAAATTCATTCTTCCTTCTGGTTTTAAGAGAAATTAAAACATTTCAGTAATAGGGTTCCTGCTTTGTGTTTTCTAAAACACACAATTTTTTTTTTTAAGATTTTTAAAAAAATTTATTTATTTGACAGAGAGAGACACAGCGAGAGAGGGAACACAAGCAGGGGGAGTGGGAGAGGGAGAAGCAGGCTCCCCGCCAAGCCGGGAGCCTGACGCGGGGCTTGATCCCAGGACCCTGGGATCATGACCTGAGCCGAAGGCAGACGCCCAACCGACTGAGCCACCCAGGCGCCCCTCACGTAATTGTTTTTAATTGTATCAAGCACCACAGAAATAAAATGTTGCCATTTTTAGAAAAGTTGCCAGGCAGATGTTTCTGTATTCTAGGGAATGGTGGAAGACTTACCTTGGCACAGGGAAAATGCTTCTAGGAATCTTCTGGCTTGGCAAGGCAAGGCCCAGAGTGTCATCTGGACAGAGCCGGGGTTAAGACAATGAGGACAAAGGGCTTTTCAGAATAAATTAAAGTGACATGTTCCTTCACAGAGAGGCTGTTATGTTGTAAAATTTGGGACTTCTTCCGGATACTCAGAGACAGGAATTTGACAGCGAGGGACTAGGGAAGAGACAAGCAGGGTTTGAATCCCTACGGTTTGTGGAGGAGCAGGCCTCCTAGAGAGTCAGCCAGGAAAGAGATGCTCGGTGGGCTATGGTTTCGGGAAGGTGATATTTAGGCTTTCCTCTTGCACAACATTCCTCTTCTGGTTTCCTCAAGCCTTCAGAAAAGTCTGTGACATACCACGTGCTGTGCCACTGATGCTAGGGAATCTGGGAGGGGATTGGTCCCTGCTTAGAGCAAGGCATTCTCATCTCCTAAGCCCAGGGCTGAGGGAGCAGCATTGAATCAGCGGAGAACGCTAATCCCAACAACGGAGGTGACAAGAAACAATGTGCATGGAGGGCTGGAGGGGGGTGGCCAGGTGAATGCAGAGAGGCAGGCTGCTGCATGTCTGGTAAGAATGCACTTGGGATAAAGGCTGCTTCTCCCAAATGTCCTGGAAGACAGCAATCTTGCAAGGGAAAGGGGCAGAGAGAAGGATTGGATCCTACTATTTTGTGGTTAAGGGTCCCAAAGCAGCCAGAGTCTGTAAATAGTGTCCTCACCTCTCTGGACACATGTCCTCTGATGTCTTTACTTCCAGCTGCAGCCACATTGGCCTTGCTCACACTCATACAGGCCTGGGCAGCGCCACCCTGAGTCCTTGCACTTGTACTCTCCGCCTGGACTGCTCTTGCCCCAGACACCTGCATGGCTCAACCCCTCACCTCCTTCGAGTCTTTGCTCAACTATCACCATTCTCAGTGAGACCTTCCCTGGCCAACCGATGTAAGGTAGAGCACTCCTTTATCCACCTGCCCTACTTTATTTTCCTCCACGGCCCTTGTCCTAGCCAGTTCAGGCTGTTGTAACAAAGTCCAATAGACGGGGTGACAGAACTTTCGCTCATAGTTCTGGAGGCTGTCTGTACTCTGAGAGCAGGACACCAGCAGATCCGGTGTCTGGTGAGAGCCTGCTTCCTGGTTCATGGATAGCCCTCTTTTTCCAGTGTCCATGGAGGAAGAGGCAAGGGAGCTCTCTGGGATCTCTTTCATAAGGGTGCTAATCCCACTCATGAGGCTCATCACATCCCAAAGCCTCTACCTCCAAATACCATTACATTGGAGATTAGGTTTCAACATATGAATTTTGGAGGGGCAAAAACATAGAGTTTATAGCAACACTCACCTCCTTCTACAGCTTATTACTTTGTTTCTCTCCTGTCTCGCCCCCTCTAAAGTATAAACTGCATCAAGGCAGGGAATTTGGTCCATTTTGCTTACTTCCGCTTCCCCTGTGCCTAGACCAGTGCCTGGCTCATGGTAGGTGTCAATAGATATTCTTTGAGTGGATGAATGAAGATGACAGTGCATAGATTCTACAGATAAAGTGCTTTGAAAAAGCTCCTAAACTTGCTGGAAATGAGTTACATGCATACAAGCAAATTCTATACTCTCTCCCCCTCTGAGTTGATACAGCTGTTCGTTCACATCAAGGTTTTGAAGGTGGAAAGTGGAATGTTCACTGGGAATTCTTTTTAAAGTTTTTAAATTTACAAATGTAAAATTCACTTTTTTTCCTATGAGTTTTACACATACCCAGATCATTTTAACCAGCACCTCACACAGGATACAGAACAATTCCAACATCCCAGAGAATTCCCATGGCTACATCTTCGTCTTCAGATCCTCTCCCTGTATCCACCTCAGGCGACCATGGACCTGTTTTCTCTTTCTATATTTTTGCCCTTTGCAAAATAATGGAGTCATATAGTATGTAATCTTTTGAGACTGGGTTCTTTCACTTAGAAAAACGCATTTGAGATTCATTGAAGATGTTGTGTGTATTAATAGTTCCTTGCCTTTTATTGCCAAGAGGTATTCTATTGTGGGGATATAGCACAGTTTACTCACCTATTGAAGGACATTTGGATTTTGTTTTCAGGTTTTGGTGATTACAAAATAATGCTATAAACTTTTGTGCACAGGTTTTTGTGTGAGCATAGGTTTTCATTTCTCTAGGATAAAAACAAAAACAAAAAAAATGGGATTCACAGGACATAGGTAAATATATGTTTCACACTGTATTTATTTATTTATATATTTTTAAAAGTAAACTCTACACCTCACAACCCCAAGATCAAGAGTTGCATGCTTCAGTGACTGAGCCAGCCAGGTGCCCCATGTTTCACTTTTTAGAGAAACTGCTACACTATGTTTTTCAGAGAGCTGTATCATTTTGCATCTCTATCAGGAGTGGAAGAGAGTTCCAGTTGCTCCCCATCCTCATCAGCACTTAGTATGGTCAGTTTTTGTTTTTTTAACTTTAGCCATCTGATGTGTACATACTAGTATGTTATTGTGGTTTTCATTTACATTTATCTAATGACGAGTGATGTTGAGCATCTTTTCATGTGCTTGTTTGTCATTAATATGCCTTCTTTGGTGAAGTATCTATTCAAACCTTTGTCATTTAAACAACTGAGTTGCTTCCTTGTTGTTGAGTTTTGAGAGTTTTTAAAATTTTCTGGGTACAAGTCATTTGTCTGCTATATGATTTGCAAATATCTTCTCCCAACCTGTGGCTGATCTTTTCATTCTTTTAACAATGTCCTTTACAGAGCACAAGTTTCAATTTTGATGAAGTCCAATTTATCAATATTTTCTTTTCTGGATTGTGCTTTTGGTGTCATACCTAGGAACTCTTTGCCTAACCCAAGGTAAAGGAAAATTTCTCCTATGTTTTTCTTCCATGAGAGTCCTACATTTAGGACTATTACCCATTTTGAGTTAATTTTTGTATATGGTTGCTATTAATTCTGGACATTTCAAAATCATAGGTTGTTTTTATTGCTTGAATTTCTTTTTTTAAATATAATGATTTTGTTTTTATGAAACTAACACATGCTTACTATAAGAAATAATACAGAATGCAAAGAAGAAAGTTAATATTCATTCCTAAACTCTACCACCTGGAAAGAACCATCTATAACTCTTGATGAACATTATTTCAGAAATCTCTGAGCATATATACAGATAGACCAGGGCAGGGGAGAGGAAAAATGTGTGAAAGATAGGTAAGTAGGTATTTTTAATTTTCTTTGTGGACATTTTCATCTTAAGAAACATCAGTTATATATATTGGATTTCTTTAGTCTTCCTTATCTATCAACCTCTTCATAATCATGTTTTTATTTTTATTTTTGTTCCACTTTATCTTGTGTGATTTCTTAAATTCTGATCACGAGGACTCTGGCTGTATTTTCACTGATTTTTTTTCCCCTCTTATTTGTTTCTTCTAATGTGAGGTTGCTCTCTATAATATTCCCTCACTGTCTCTCTTATTTTCTTTTGCTTCCATTTATTCTCTTGACTTTTGCCACCTTATGATTTATTATTTGTTACCCTACAAACTCTTCTCTACACCTTTGTGTCTCTTCTCTGTACTTTTCTTTAGAGAGATCATGTGATCTATAATTTAATGAAGGCTATAGAAGATTATTTGTCTGAATCCTTTGCTTAATTCCTCTTGAAATGTATGTCCTTCATCTGCTTTTTGTTTATGTTCTTTTTTTATGTTCCCCACCCCCTACCCTTTGCTAAGGTCCTGCGTGACTTCCAACTGGTTGTAGATTATCCTACAGTTGAGTAGGTTGTTGAAGAACAGTGTGGGGAGAGGGGAGAGCCGAGACAGTTAACGGCTTCAATTCAAGAGAGTTGTGGCAAACAGCCTCTCAGCAACATTATTTCTCCTGCCCTAGGTGCCTGTTTTCCATTGGTTTTCAGCTTTCAAGAGATCCAGAAGGCTCACAGCTGGGATCCTAAAGTCACAGGTTTTCCTTACTATGATCTCATGACCCCCATTTAAGCTCTGCCTCTATACCACATCCCCTCTGGCTAGGAGTTTAGGTAGTAGATAGTGATAATTGTGTCTGCTTTGAATTGGACTTGGTAATTATGTATTATCTAAAAACATACTGCTAAGTTTTACTTGCTAATATTTTATTTAAGATTTTTGTTTTGTTATCAAAATGAGATTAATCTGTAGTAGTTGTTTTACCTTGTCCAGTTGTGCTAATATTTTATTAGCTCTGTAACAAATAACTTGGAGATTTCCTTTCCTTTTTATGCACAGGAACAGTTTAACTCCAGAATTATTTGTTCCTCAGAGATTTGAATGAATTCACTTGTGAAACTGTGTGTGTGTATGTGCATATATACATACAAGATAACCATTAAAATAGTTTTTTCTCAATATCGTCCATGATTATTAATACTCTTCAGCCAATTTTGGTAATATCATTTTCCTAAAAACCATTTCACACAGTTTTTAAAGTATATTAACATAGAATTGTGAAATTTCAAAATTATAATTAATTTTCTACATATTTGTGGTTATTTCCCTACTTTGTCTACTTGTGCTTCTTTGCTTCTTTTTTGATCTGATTAACTAGTAATTCATCTCTTTTAGTCTTTTCATCAGTTGGGCAGTTAATTAATAAGTTGTTCTTAATGGATGATTTTCTATTTTATTATTAATTTCTTCTTACTACTGTTCTTAGGATGATTTTGTTATTTTTTCTAGTTTCTTTAGTTGGATGCTTAAGTCATTTATTTTAATTGTTTCTTGTTAATGTTTAATGTGTGGCTGAGACAGTGTTCACTGGATATATATGTACTACTCCCCTACATATCACAGCATCTCTTGAAATTTGGGATCAGCCATGTGACTAGTTCTAGCCAATGCATTGTGAACAGAAGTGGTGTATCTTTTGTCTGGATTGAAATAGTTATGAGCCAGTATGTTTTCTCCCTCCTCCTCCTTCTACTTTACCACAGTCTTGTAGGCTATGTGTTCCAGGTGATCCAGCTACAAGACAGAGGATTCTCTATCAGCCTGCACGCTTAAGTAACTGTTTGGAACAGGCATGTAGCATGAACAAGAACTAACCTTTACTGTGTTAAGTCACTGCAATTTTGGGGTTTGCCTGTTGTGCTAGCTGTTCGTTACTTATCTTGTTTAATAATGCATCTGAGTCTATGACTCCTCCTCTGAGTATAGCTTTAGACACATCCAAAGGTTTTGATACACAATTAAAATAATGACCCCCCCCCCAAGCCCTGCACAGAGATCTATGTACCAGTTCTCATTAGTTCAGTCTGGCAGCTGCAGGATACATCTGCTCAGTCCAGTTCTTCCAACTCCAGTCTGGCCAGAACTTCAGGCCCTCCCACTCACTTAGGACAGTCTGTTAATGCAAACTGTGATTGCCCACCAGGCCCTTCCAGAGCCTACTGCATTTGCTCCTGACCTGCTTTTGCTCCAGTGCCACGCCTCACCGGATTACCAGTTCTTGGCTCCATCTCTCCTTCACAAATCTGTTTCTCTTCTTTTGGTCTTATCATTTACAACCATCTCTCTGGTGGCTTAAGGCTTTCCCTACAGACGAGCTCGCATTCGGCTCTCTCCCTTCAGATGGCTTCAGGCTGCTGGTGCCCCTGCCCAGCCCTGCCTGGCCAGCTCAGGAAAAGGTGTGGGGAAAATGCCATCCTTAGGTTTCCCTATAGACCCCCACCTTCTCTCAACCCTCTTCCTTCTCGGGCTCCATCTTTTGAGGGTGGGATGTGCATGCCGCACGGAGTGGGTGCCTGGGAAGGTCCAGGTGGTCTCAGCCCTCAGCCTGCCATAAGGAGGGCTTTCTGCAGCCCCACCAGGAGGCCCGAGGGGGATGGAGGCACGGGCCCGCCACCACCACCGTTTTCACAGCTTTGCAACAATCTGTATTCTTGGGCCTTTTCCTTAAGAAGGAGTGTAGGAATACATATGATTTATAATGTAAACAATATACACTGACAGGATGTGAATGAATAAAAGATGAATAAATAAAAGCACAGGAATAAATAAGCCTCCTACCTTGGCCTTACTCTGAGCAGCAAAGGAAAGGGTGGGAACACCTCAGCAGGACAGGGCAGCTGGTGGGGCCACTCAGCATCTTCTTCCAGAAGGCTGGGTGGCCTCCCTGCCCATCCCCTCCCCAGAACCCTCCTCAGGCAGAGATCCTCCATCAGGAGCTGACCTCTTCAAACTGGGGCAGTCTTGTGCACAGAGAGAGCATAGGACAGATACTAACTAGCATCACAACCTGAACCAGGTCAGCATCCCTCCCTCCTGCTACCCTCCAGGCCTTGGTGTCCCCATCTATAAGAGAGAGGGTTAGACTAGATGTCCTCTGTGTCCTTTAGGAATATGCTTTAATAGTCCCTCTCATCAGGAGGCGCAGTGTGATACACTCTATTTCTGGGCCCCAGTTTTCTCATCCATGAAATGGGGATTCTGATGGGAGGACTCAGAGGGTCTTCCCTCTCCTTCCCTCGCTAGGTGGCTGACTCCTGCCTTCCTCCCAGGGATCACAAGAGGGCCATGCTCTGTTCCCAGCGCAGCTTCAGTGCAGCTAGCTCTGGAAGAGCCCTGGTTCTCTGGGCTGACAACCCTCAGGCAGACTGGAAACAGCACATCCATGTAATCCCCCCTCCAGACCTGTGACAAGTCAGGCCCCATGGCTGCCTCTTTCCTGCCTGGCCTGGTCCAGAATGATGGAGGGTACAGGCAGCATGTCTTGCCCGAGAGGCCGTGTGCCCCAAGGTCCATGCTCTGTGCCTCCGCCTCTGTGCCTGGGATGGAAGGGGAGTTGGGGGAGAGGACCCCAAGCCAGAGAGGGATCAGTACCCTGACGGTGTGTGAGAGAGGGCTTGGGAGGCCAGAGGAAGCAGGCGGGGAGGGAGGGAGGAAAGCTGAAGACGGACTGGCTGGGACTAACAGGAGAGAGGTGCTTTCCTAGGATGAGGTCTCGCTTGGGCTCAAGTGCCAGGCAGCCTCTGGATTGCTCCTCCATCCTCCCAGCAGATGGCAGTGTGCGTATGGGAACGAAAGCGACAGCTTCTGGAATCCCCAGCGGAGGACTTTACAGGGCTAGAGAGCAAGGTCTTGTCAACACACTCGGCTCTATTGACCTCTGTTTTCCCACTGCCCTTGTTAGAAAACTCCTTATCCTAATCTTCACTGCATGCAGGGAGTGAGTGCTACTGGAGACGATTACCAGAACACAAGGACCAGAACCCTAGGAACTATGGGCTCCTTTCTGCCGAGCCCTCAGCACTGTCCATCCCTCCCTCTGTCGGTCCCCAGTATCTCTGTCTCCTCCTTTCCAGGGAAACTATTTCAGAATTGATTCCCTGTCCTCGAACCTTCCTTCACTTCACTCGTATCAGAAAACCCTAAGGAATAAGAAACCTCATAGGGAAACTCCTTTGATACCCTTTTCTATCAATTACAAATTGCAACCTCTGTCAATTGGCTCTAGCTGGTTCTCTAAAGTCAGCTTTCCTTTCCTCTCCTAGGGAGCCACTTTGAAGACATGTCCACCCCGATTGTCTGTTTAGGTTTAGCCTGGAGGGAACACAACCACATGGCTGACATGGGGATCTGGGTACCATGTGGGAGCGCCTATCCAAGGCAGGACAGGGTCAAGCTAAATCAGGCCCTATTTTAGAAAAAATCAAAGTTGATACACTAGAAACACCCAGAACAAAGTGGAAGCCTAAAGGGATAGTGGCAGGATCAGAGTTTGGGTTGTAAAGCAAGAGCACAGAGTCATATGAGATGGTGTCACAAGGAAAAGCAGAGGACAGAGCAAGGAAGAGTGGGTCTGGGTGGTTTCTCTGAGCAGCCTTGGAACATCCAGATCATCTTTTGTGGCCTTTGGATGCTACACACCAAAGGGGTGGGGGTATAGATTGTCTTAAATGTAAGGGAGGTGTAGGGTGAGACCAGGAAATGAGCCTGTTCCCGAGAAAGGAGGCGTGTGTGCCTTCCTGGCCTAGTGCTCTCACTGTTCCATGCACTGAGCTGTCCGTGGTACCCAGGATCTGCCTTCCTGTTCTGGGTTGGGACAGCCAGACTGAGGGTGGGAGAAGGGAGAGGACAGAGTTGGGGGATTGTAATAGGATGTCATCCAGGATATTCTCAGGACAGTATCTTACACACAGTAGGATCTCAGCTAATATTTGTTGAATGAGCGATAAATGACTCAGGACCACTCATACAAGTGTAGGCATGTCTGGAAGAGGATTTGTCCATTTGTTGCTTTCTTCCATCCTGTTTGCATGCTGCCTTCATGAAGACTCATGTGCTCTGTGTGAGTCCCAAAGGCCAGATGAATTCTACCCTGTTTGTTCCACACCAGATCAATCCTGGCAGAGCAGGGTTCTCCTCCTGCCCTCACCTCATCCCAGGAAGTAGTGTGCTTTTGTGGGACGAGTTCCAGGCTCAAAATTAAACATTGATGTTGTGGTCCCTTCATCATCACTGACTTATTGAATGAGCTTGGAAAGGTCACTTACTCTTGGGGCCTCAGTTTCCCCTGGGAATGATTATCTCTGCCCTTATAGGGTCACTGCAAAATTAAATGAGCTAATGAATTGAAAGAGTTTTATGGATCATAAAACATAGTGCGTGGGGTTAGGACTGTGATGGTAATGATATTGAGCATGGCATCCAAGATAAGGTCTTAGCCAGGCAAAATCTGCAAGCTCCTTGAGGGCAAAACATGTGAGTGGTTCTTCTGTGTAGTCCCCCAGGGCTCAATGACGGCAGTATGGAAATGCCAAGTAAGTCATTGAATGAAACTGAATTTCTTTCTTCAGAAGACCCTTAGTAGTGATCTAGATCTGGAGGTTTTAGGCCCAGGGAAGGTGAGACTTTCCAGCATCTGCCATTCCCCAGAGATTAGCTGTTCCTTCTTTTGCACCCATCCACCCATCCCTCTGGGCCTCGAGGAAATAGCCTGGAATCTGAATCTCCAACTTCACCAAGTGCCTCCTGTCACCATGGACTTCTATAACCATCACAGTGTGCAGTGTGGCTTCTGCCCGAAGGGAGGGCAATGTGCGGCATCAGGATCTATTAATCCATCACTTTCAGAAATACGACTCAATACAAAACCGAAAGCAACAATTATGCTAACTACATCCATTTCTTGTTATTGGAAGCTATTCAATAGGGGAGCTATAATTATTGTGGGATCTATGTGTCATTTTACAGTTTTCAATTTCTTAGTTATGTTTGGCCAAAAATTGATAAATACATAAATTACAGTACAACTCATTAATTCATACCATGCATGGGACCACGGGGTGCCCTGTGGATCTGCCGTATGGGCGCTCACCTGCCTTTCCTTTCCTCCATGGCTGGCCACTACATATGCCCAACCTCAGTCCCCTGGACATGGTCACAGGGCAATGTTAAGAGAAGCTGAGGTTTAGGTGGCTGTGAGAGGGAAGATTTGACTCAAGCCCAGAGACGAGACCTGGGGCTCAGGAAGAAAGGACTCTAAGTACTCAGGAAGCACTTAGATGGATGTGGCACAAGGACTCTCTGATGTTAGTGGACATTTTACATCTGGAGGGGGAATCTCAGATTTGGGGGGGCTCTGCTTCTTAGCCTAATCACAGTGGCTCATGGCATGATGGTTCTGCTTACCCTCTTTCCTCCACTTCTCCAAATGAACCCCTATCCTAGTGCTCTGCCTTGACAGCCATGTAGCTCCTGGGTCAATCTCCCCACCCCACCCCACATTTAAAGCCATGCCTGGCCCCATACTTCACTCTGGAAAAGAACCTGGTGTGTGTGGAGGCAGATGGGTGGGGTCCTTGGCCAAGTGCCTGATGGCTCAGTAGTATCCAGCCAGCCCATTCCTGTGTGCCATTCTGTTACCAGGGCCTCAGGCACCCTGTAATCCATCCTTCATTCATCTGTCCATTTAATAAACATTAATTGAACACAGAATATGTACCAGGTTCAGTTTAAGCATGTCAATTGATTGAAACATGTGAAATACTTATGGGAACATGTTGGTAAGAGGTAAAGTGTCAGGGCTAAATGCATATGGAGTCAATGTTCATGGCACCTGGCCCCACTTACTTGCTCTGTAATTTGGGTAAATTATTTAATTTCTTTGTGCCTCATTTTCCTCATGTGAGCTATGGAAAGAGTAATAACAATGGTAAGAGAATGGTAAGGATTAAATGAGATATTAGGTTGAATCATTTGAAGTGGCCACCAGTTGGCTATTTTTGAACTATAAAAACACTAATTTCATATGGTTTAGCCTAATAAAGAGCTTAGCATGGGGCCTGGTTCAGAACAAGTGCTCAGTGAGTGGCAACCTTGCTTCTTATTATCCAAGATGGTACAAGCCTAACAGTGAGTGAGTTCCTCCACCTTGACTGTCTAGTGCCAACATTTGGAGATGATGCTTTTTCTAGCAACCACCAGGAAGGTTTTGACTCAAGATTGACATATTCAATGGATTAGTTTTACTCAAGACTGGGGACAATCATGTTAGAGCAGGCAGTGACCAACAGTTAGTGACTAGCCAAGGAGTTACCTAATTGTGTCTGGGAGTTAGCATTTGCTTAGGTTTTATTCAAAGTGGTACCCATCAGTTAAATACAAGGTTAACTAACTATTAATGCTAATTAATACTCTCTCAATTATTTTAACAGAGTTTTTTTTCTAGGAAGTCATAATGGAATGGGAATTGTCTCTATACTTAATCACAGATAATGTGTCCATTAATCACAAATCTATTTTTTTAAGTGCCTGGAAGAGGCAGAGTAGGAGCGTGTTGTCTATGAACTTTGGAGAATTCAGTCTTCAGTCCTAGGGGGCAAAGAGGGGACTGGAAGGTGGGATGAGAGTCTGTTTTCCAGAAAGCTTCACTCCGGGAGGAACACAGACCCTAGAAAGCAGGGCCCTGGACAAGCCCTCCTTTCTCTGCATCTTTTTCTCTTGAAAGACCTACTTAGGCAGCGCTATCACTGGAAACATCAAAGGCTCTAGCCTGCCAGAAACCATCCCACCTAACCTCGTGTCCAGAGCTCCTCCCGTGGCAGCCCTGGTGTCTGCTCTAATGCTCAGAGGTGAAGAGATGGCTGGTATCTGTAAGCTTTTCCCTGAGCACCTTGTGGGCAAAGCAGGCTTCTCGGGGTTTTTCGGATTTTCTCAATGCCCCTAGGGCTTCTCCTTGCACTCCCTCCAGCCAGGGCCCAGTTCCTGGTTTTCAATGAAGTGAAGCAAGGCTGCCAGCTCCGTAGTCTCCTGGGGCCTTCTGGCTTGGCAGAGCAAAAAACATACCCATACCTCTGCAGCTGCAAGCCCCTTCCGAGTTTCCCCCAATCTCTCTTTCCTAGCATGTTTCCAGTCCTTAGAAAGAGCATGATGGGGACCCTGAGTTCCCTTTGGCTCTTCACAAAGAGGCTGTATTTTTATTTACAGAGTCAACCAGATGAGAGGCAAAGAGAAAGCAAAAATACACTGTGGCTCGCCGGTCTTCGCCTTAGAGCAGGAAAGTCCCACCCCACATGTTGCACGTGAGGCGGCAGAGCCTCAGAGACCGGGAAGGGCTCGCCCAAGGTCACACAGTGAGTCTCTTCCTTGCTCTAATAAGCTTTTCTTTCCACGATTTTGTATTAAGTGCCAAAACTGTAGGCCACCCCCAGAGAAGAAGAACAAGAGAACCGATCTCAAAGTCTGCATCTCAGCCATAGAACCCTCTGTGTTACGAGGCCCTAGGGGAATGCAACCCCCCAAGTTTGAAGTGAGGAGGCCCCCTCTTGAAAAATCAGTTAAAATGCCCTCCTTTATGCACATGCCAACTTTGACTTCAAAAAGGCTTTATTCCAAAGGATAAACAACCCCATGTTTGTGTAATATAATTAAGTGAAGGCATCTTTAAATGTCATACTAGCTTGTGCCCATTTCAAATTGTTATGCATCAACAGAACTTAACGAGATAGCCAAGCCTTCTCCTTGCTGTGAGACTGAGATAAGCCACAGCACTGTGGGCCCTTTAATAGATTGCCAAAATAAAGCATTTTCTATGCAAATTATTCATGCAGTGGGACAGCTAATCGCTTGCCAAGAGCCCGCCCACTGCCTCTGCAATTAGTCGTGAAGTTGAAGGAGCTGCAAACTCCGCAGGCGCACTCGGGGCCCCCTGCTGCTGTGGCTGGTTTTCAGGTGAGCAGAAACTTTCTTTCCTATGGTGGTGGGCCCTGAACTCCCCCGCAGTGGAGACCTGTGAGGGAGTGAGGGGCTGGGCAGGAGGTAGAGAACTGAAGAGGGATAGAGGGCTGTTTCTAAAGTCCCAACCCAGCACCTGACTCGATGTACCCATCGAGTGTGTACACGAACGCGCCCTGAGACCCACTTCCCTCATCTATAAAGTCGGGGTGGACACTGGTCTGAGGCTCCAGTAGTCCGGAGTTTCAAGGAGGAGGGGCAGAGGGGATTGGAAAAAAGCTCAGCTTTTCCTCTGCTCAAGAACGAGCCCACTGTGGACTCGCAGGAAACCAGAGACTCAAGGTCAGGATAGGGACTTGGAGTCAGGAAAACCTCCAGGGTCCCAGCCCACCACCACTCCCATCCTGGCATCTGTCATCATAGACACGGAAGTCTCTATGGCAGCCAAAGGAGAGTCCCAAATAATTTAACCAATGACTAGAGCTCCCCTTCACCCCTGATGACTCTCTCTGCCTCTCCCAAGTCTGTCTCTGAGTCTCTCAATGTCTCTCTCCATGTCTCTGTTCCATTGTCACCTCTCACTGTCTCTCTGTCTCCCACCACCAGCTGGCTATGGGAGCCTCTCCAAGGGGGACCGGCATCCAGTAGCCTGAAACATAACCGAACCAGATTCGATCTGGCAGAAGAGGATGGGGGTATCTTGTTCTTGCACCATCTTGTGCAGGCAGAACCCCCAACCTGGGATCACATGCTCATCTGACAAGATGAGCAAACCCAAGGTGTCCAAAGGAACAGACTTGCTCAGTGAGGGACCAAGGAGCCCTCTGAGGGCAAAAGTCATGTGTGTGCACATTTGTGCGAGAAGGAAGGAACTATTTTTGACATTCTGGGAAGCTTTAGAAGTTACTTGCTAACTTGGCAGATTAGGGTTTGGGCTAATCCATGGGTTCTCAAGTCAATGTTTTGCTTACTTAATGGAAGGTTATTTTTCTCATTAGGGTCTGTTGACATAGAATGGCAGTCATTTTACCTAGCAGGATGGATGATGGATAACTGCTTTTGATGTTATTCAACGGCCTTTGCCCTAGGGAGGGCACCAATGAAAAGATCATTGAGCAGGAGCTAAACTCCTTCCCGTGCTGAGTGCTGGTGACTCAGAGCCTGCGGCTGAGCCTCCCCAGAGGCCTGGGGCAGCTGTTAATCCTCCCACACAGAGGTCAAGGCCCTAAGGGCACCTGGTCCTCAGGACAGGAATGACCCCGGAGGAGCAGCACCTTGAGCCCTTGCTGTGTGTGGACTCACACGAAAAACAAAGGAACTGCTTAGAGGAATGAATTGCTGCCTCTTTGGTTTCCTTCCTTCCTCTCTCAAGCCACCTGTGGCCTCAAGGTGGCCCAGCAGATGTCACTCTGGCTCACTCAGTATCACATCTGGTCCCTGCCTCATGCCCCAGGGCTGATCACTTCATCCTAACTGGTCCAAGGCCCCACTGGGTCACCTGCTCAGGGATGCCATCTTCCTAAGCTTAGAGCTGCGCTCCGCCCAGACCAGCTTTGCCCCGCTGTGGCTGGGGCCCTGTCGCCTGCTGATGCTCCTCCCTCCTTGCACTTGGCCTCGGCTCTCTAGGGAGCACAGCCCTGAACTCCTATCATCAAGCTCTGTGATCTACAGATTCCTCCCCGACTTCATGGGATCAGGGGCATTATGCCCGGTGTTTGTCCCCACCTATGGCCTCCCGGGTCCTATTGCTTGACTAACTCCCATGTAGCGCCTGAGAGAAGGTGGGGTACAATCAGGGGGAGGATTCTCCCCACTTCCTCATCCTAGGCTGCCTCCAAGGCCACATCCGACTAAAGCCCTCTACCTCAGTGACCCAGGCTTGCTCTTTCACATGTGGAGACACCCACAGCTGCTCCCTGAGTGCTTGTGACTCTGGACATGTGGGTCTGAGTTGGGGGAAGGGCGGGAGAGGCGAGCTATGGAACACTGAGCCCTCCCGGCCAGAGCTGACCTGCGCGGGTGCAGTGACAGAGGGTGGGCTGGTGGGGTGACAGAGAAAGGAAGAACAGTATGGGAATGCTGGACACTGAGGGAGCCGTGCCCACTCAGAAGTAGGCACGGCCTGAATCCGGGGTGTGGGCCCTGGGAAGAGAATAGATAAATCCCCTCTCGGTGATCTTCCTCCCTTTCTCCACTTCCTTCTCTTCCCTTCCCTGGGCTGTGGCACCTCCTGCTAAGGACATGTGCTGAGTTTCAGCTTTGCTATGGGTCTCACAATATCTGGGGGCTAGCCTGGGGGCCCATCCTCCCACAGGGAACATCATTCTCTGTAGAAAATGCATTCTGAATACACAATGGCTCCCAATGGGTTTTCTGGAGCCCAAGGCCTGAAGAGCCCGAGCTTGTTCTGGACAGGACCCCCAACAGGCCATGACCCTGGCAGCCTGTTTCGCTGCCTACTGGGGGGCCAGTCCTAGTGTTCCCAGAGTGTCTTGTGCCCCCCTCCCACTGCTTTTTGTGGGTAAGGGAAACATGACCCTCTATGGCAGAACCCAGCAATGTGCATATTTAATTCTTCCCCACCCCGGGCGACTCTTAAGACATGGCCAGAGTGGGAACCCTGCTTTTGTCAAATGTTCCTTGAACTTCACGCATCAGGACCATCTAAAGAGCTTGATAAAACATAGAGTCCTGGGCCCCATCCCCCGAAAGTCAGATTCAGGAGATCTGAGCAGGGGGGAGGGGGGGGGCAAGAATTGGTGTTTCTAATCATCTCCCAGGTGGGGGATGCTTCAAGACCATGGGCTACATTTAGAGTAGCAAGGGTCCGGTCCAACCTCTCCGAAAAGCAGGGCAGGGGATGCTGGTCACCCACACAAACACCCAAGTCTATGGGCTTGGCTTCCCACTCGAAGAAGGCAACCCAACTCAAGCCCAACCCAAGCGGGTCATGTGGCCACGCGTCGGGCTTCCCGCCTGGCCCAGATGGCCAGGGCATCAGAAGGGTTAGCCACCGTCATTGGCTGGTCCCTCACCGACAGGCTGTCACTGAGGGCAGACACTCGGCCAATGGCAATCAATCAGGGGGCCCGCGCGGCCTTAAATACCAGCAGAGCCAACAGCCTCAGACAAAGCTGCGCCATATATCAATTACCAAGAGGCTGCGCGCTCCTCTGGGTGGAGGGAGCCCGAGCGAGCGGCCAGGGCTTGCGGCCCCAGCTGATAAGGGCCTGCATTGTTCGGGCACAGCTGGTGGCCCGATAAGGGCCTGCTCGCCTGAGATAATGGCAGTGGGCGGGCGCCTCGCGGCAGTTTAGAATTTCTTGGGTCTCCAAGAAGGGTTCTATTAAGCCCACTGACCCCAATTGAATATTAATTAGCTAATTAACGGATTTATTGTTCCACGCCGTTTCTGGAGAGGCCATTTTTTTCGAGTGCCATTATTTTTGTAAATGATTTTTCGCATTGTGCATAATTGAATCTTTGCAGCTGCCAGAATCTTCTGCATGATTTGGCAAAAAAAAGGAAGCAGAAGCACTTAGGGCTTTTCACCCCCCGCCCCCCCCCTCCCGCTCGGAACAAATGTTTTCAGCCCCTCCTGCTCATGCTGGAGCGAGGGGGAGGGAGGGCGCCTGGCTCTGTTTCACAGGTTTGCTTTTTAAGCCGAAATGCAAAGTCCGCACTCCTATTCCCTTGCTTTCGCAGGCAGCCCGGGCGCCTCGCACTCCGGGCGGTCCCGCGCCAGCCCTTTGTCTGGCTGTCTTCAAACCGGCCAGACTTAGCTCTTCTCAGCCCCAGCTCCTTAAAGCTTTATTGTAGGGGGTAGGTAGAGGCAGCTGGGCCTGAGCTTGTCACACCCAGAGCTCCCAGTGGAGGGAGGCCAGCTCTGAGCAGGAGGGCAGTGCCTCCGTTTCTGCCCCGACCTCCCCCAGCCCGGCCTTCCCTAGCTAGAGTACCTTGGGTCGGGTGTGTTCTGGGGGGGACGGAACCCCAGCCTTGCACATGTCAGCTGCTCTTTAATGAGTCCTCGCTCCGAATTCCACGCCGGGGCTGCCTGACTCCCTGGAGCTGGCGTCTGCCCATAATAAGTTGACCTGGAAGGTCCCACAGGCAAACAGCTGATTGAATCAAACCCATTCCTCAGCAGAGGGTCCGGAGTGGGCGGGGGGGGGGGGGTATGTGCGCTGGGGTGGGGCTGGCGTAGGCGGCTCAGCAATATTGTCAGGCAGCGTTTGGGAGCCCCCTTGGACCTGTCGGCCCCTTCAGCATCGTTAATGAAGCGGGGGCAGGCAGAGGCACCAGGAATATTAGTCGGGGCCCCCGGGTGGGCGGGTCTAAGGAAGGCTTGTGCCCAGGACCTGCCCCTGGCCACCAGGGGCTGCAGAGCTTTATTGGGATTTTTTATTAAGCCACCTCTTCCTGCCCTCGTCCCTGTCCCTATCCTGCTGCTTGTGCTCAGAAAGAGGAATTCTGAGGGCTTTTCTGAGCCCAGAGGTGATTCGGGAAGCAGTTCTTGCATCCTCCTCTGCCGACACTGGCCGGGACCACACCATCTGCCCGTGTCCTTCGCTCTGGACTGGAATAAAAGCCCAGTGGATGTCTGACAGACGGTCCTGGGCATCCCCGCCAGGTACAAAAGTGGAAGGGACCCCAAAAGTCTGGCTAAGAGCTGGAGGTGGCCCTTAGAGTTGGGGCGGTGGGGGGGGTGGGTCAGTCAGCCTCTCGTTTGAACACCCCGACGGGCAGGAAGCTCACAGCACTGTGGCAGCTTTCATAACGAGAAGGGTCATCCGACCCCCACCCCGTGTCTCCCTCGTCCCATAAGAGCCACTCAGCCAATAACAGCAATAACCATAATGGTATCTAATAGTAGCTGAACGGCTGTGTGCCACACGATACCAGAACCCTGTCACGCTTCACCTCATTTAGTGTTCCTGCCCGACGGAACCGAAGCAAGGTCACTGGTGAGAGCAGTGGCACGAGACACGACACCCCGCTTTGCCAGACCTAAGCCCTCGCTTCTGGCCCCTCCGCTCCACAGTCGGGAAGCCTCGGCCCCGCGGCTGCTCTCCCGCAGGGTAAACCAGCTCAGTGGCGAAAGCTGCTCCTTGTGCCCCAAGGCCTCTCTGCTGGGTCCTGTCCTGAACCCTCTTCCTGAAGTCCAAAGCCCAGAGGTGGTCTGGCCAGAAGAGAGCGGAGTGAGTCTGTCCCGTTGCACATGCGAGACACTGTCCTCTGCGCATCCAGCCTGGCCGGCTGTGAGGTCCTCCGCAGGGGGCCACCACCCTCTCCCCACCTCCTGTCCACCAAGGTTCAGACTCCCTGTTTTGAAAAGGAGCTAAAAAGATCATCTTCTCCAATTATCTGAATTTTAGAAGAATTTGGTGTGATCTTCCCCAAGCAGGTTTCCTACAGCCCCGGCATCTGCTTAGGGACCCCTTCGCTGGGCTGCAGCCTTCCTCAGGGAGTTAGGGGTATGCGAGTTGGGAGGCCTCCAGCCTGGAGGTCAGTGGGGCTGCATGGCCCTGGCTCTACCCTTCTAGGCCATTTGAACCCCGTTCTATTAATGTGACCTTGACAGGACCCTCAGCCCTGGCAAGCGTCCCTTGCTGGGTGCCCTGGGGACTGTGAGCCACACTGGGCCCTTCTGGGAAATTTCTTCCAGTTTCTTCTTTTGTAAAGAGGAGGAGGGAGGAGACCTGCCCAAGGTCACCCAGCCACACGATGGGGCCAGGACCAAGTCCTGTTCTCCTCTGCCCCTAGGGAAGGGCCATTGAGTATTTGGTAATGGATCTGGGAGTCGAAGGTCACACTTGGCTCAGAGGTCTAAGGTCACCTCCTGTCAGGAGCTCGATTCTGAAGGCAGTGCCACTGGCTCACTGGTCACCTCGGTCAGGTTGCCTGGGACCCTCTTCTCATTCCCATGTCCACGTTCTAGGAGTCAGTGTTGCTTAAACCCCAGCCCCCTGCCCCCTGTCGGTCTTTAACATGATGTTATCAAGCTCTCAACGGCAATCCTTTCATCAGATGGGACAACTCAGGCTCCGGGGAGCAAATCTCCTTCCCGCTGGAGCCTAGGGTGCTGGCAGCGGTCTGACATTCCTGACTCATCACTCAGGCTCAGTGGCCTTGGGCAAATCACATCTCTCTGAATATCAGTTTCTTAGCTGTCAAGTGGCAGAAATAGTAAGGCTAGTTCTCATTTCCTGAAGTTGCTGGGAGGACGGGCAAGAAGAGGCTCTGTGCTTCTTCCTCTGGAGTGCCCAGCGCGATGCTAGGGCTTGTGAATGCCACAGGACAAGTATGGGCTCCTGCAAACAACAGTTTCACTACGTAGAAAGGAATTTAAAAACGTATTTTGGAAAGCATGTATTATGGACTGGCAGAATAGAGGTTACCTTTCAGGGGTAGTGACTGGAAAGGGTACTAGGGGTTCTTAGGGTGCTGATGATATTCCTTTTCTTTGGGTTCTGGTGACCTAGGTGTGCTTCTTTTGAAAAACCATGGGGCTAAGCATTTATGATTTGAGCACTTTTGTTTACACCTCAATAAAAAGCATACTTTAAAAAGGCCATATTATGAACTCGAATTAGGAAGATGTGTGTGAATTTTTGTGTGTAACCAAACCTGAGAGATAGACACATTTTGTGCAAGCAGTGGACCACACCCCTCCAAAGCTCCTTCTGATAACCAGGGCCCTTCAGGGAGAAAGTGTGTGGCTCATACATGGTGTCACTTGGTGCACGGACAGGGGCTCCCAGTGGCTTGACTAATAATGATGGTTTTGGGCTCCAAGCCTGGGGGTTATTCTGGGGCCTGGGGGAGCCCCCCAGTTGACACAGATAGGCTTTCATATCTCCTGTAGGCAGGACCACCTGTGAGCATCTGAGTTTCAAAAGACTCATGTCCTTTCTAAGAATGGAGAGTGGGGGATGGGCAGCCTCAGGCTGGGGCCAGCAAAGGCCCTGTGGCAACCTCTCCCCTGAGCCCAACCGTCTTACACAGGGTGACTTAGATTTTACTTGAGAAAAAGTATCTTAGCTACATAGAGCCTGGGAGGGAGGGTGAGAGAGGGAGAAAGTCAAAAGGAGACAGAGACCGAAATGTAGGAAAAGAGAGAGGGAAAGACGAAGAGGAGACAGGGCAAGAGTCACAGGGGAGACACAGAGAGCGCTGACAGGGAAAGGTCTTTTCAGTGGGTAAGGCTGGTATCAAAGCAGCCAGCGTGAGGCATCAGAATCCCTTTCATGTTTCCAAGGCCAGGGAGAGGAAGGAGAATGGCTTTGAAGGCTCCCCCAGCAGTCCCAGCCAGGCCATGCCTTGGAGCTAGGGCAGGCTGCACTGCAGGCACCTTCAAGAGCTTTCAAGAGCCTGTCTAGCTGATACCTCAGCCTGAGGGGACGAGAACGGCAATTGCCAGCTTTTGCCTGCCTGCCAGTTGACCCCTTGCGAGTCTGCCCTCGGGCTTCTGCTGGGCTCTGGCCCGTGCACAGTGGATTCCCAGTTGCCGCCTGCCCATGCATGGCTCCTCCCCTTGAGCAACAGAATCGGGGAGGGGATGAAATGCAGGGCTGGACGGGATTGAATATACTGCTGCATATGGAGAGGACAGCTACCTCTCACCTGCAGTTCAGGGCCCTCCTTTCTGGCCCTTAGGTGAGGTGAGTGCATGGGTCTGATGATAGTCTTTTGAGAGGAAAATCAGGAAATTGGCCCTTGCACCCTCAGGCCTGGGGAGCTGTTTATGTCCCGAAAGCCTTTCTGGGCAGTGATACCCAAAGGCAGGGCCAGCGCCCCATCTGAGGACAAAGGAAAAGGTCCTCTTTTCTGAGTGTCTTCTCCAGGTCTAACACAGAGGATGGGGGTGTAAGCAGTTCTTCTATTGAGGGGTTCAACTAAGCACCTGAAATCAGTATGGGAAGCTGGAAGATGTGGCATGAGATTTTATGTGACCGAAACGTTCCTTGTACCACACCAAGGGGGTTCAGGGAGTACAAGGCTTCACCTTTGGAGTCCTTTGGAGACGGTATAGTAGAGATGCTTTGAGCTGTAAGTAACAGGAAGTTACTGCAAGTCCCGACTCAAAGGGGCTTGAAGAATAGGGACATTGGAAGTATGGCGGGGCCCCAGGTATGAACTACCAGTGGTGTAGTGAAGCTGTCAAGGATGTAGGAGTTTCCCATTCCTCCATTCTGTCTCTTTGGGGTCATTCTGCCTTCCTGGTTTCCTTTGTGGTCATAAGATGCTTCCGGTGGCAAACAGGGCTACCTGTTTTCCTCATTCACATATGAAAAGAAAGACAGAAAACCTCTCCTCCGATCATAAATATAAGTCCTTAGTCTGATCAGAACAACTCGGATACCTACTCGTCCTGGACCAGTAATGGTGCAGAGTATATACACCCTTTCCATATAGACTGATCATCTGCAGAACAGAGGTTGGGACTTAACCAAATGTGCACCACAGAGGGTGTCTTGGGGAGATGCTCCTTTGAACAAAGATGTTCATGCTTTGACTCTATCTAGTTCAATCTCTCAACCAGACATGCATTGCTTCCTCCTGGAGAGAGCTAAGAGAAATTCACCACTGCAACAAGCTGATTCTCACCAGAGGAATGCATATGCCTCCCAGTACCCTGATTTTAATTTCTCTCCAATAATTATGACCCAGAATTACTGTGCTAGGGACGTGTTTGACTCATTTCTGCCCCTGCTTTCACAGAACCCTTCATTCACAGAAAATGCCCCCCTCTACCACCCCGAGTCATTTGGGACATTTGGCACCATTCTCAATTCATCTCTATGAGCCCCAAATGTCTTCCCTGGTAATGGGGGATTGAGGAGGTGGCCACAGTCCATCTCAGCTCATAAGACATTCTTTGCCTGATGTGTCTATTTTTCCTTCGGCCATTTTATTCTCTGTGCTGGAAGAAGCCCTAGGAACAGATCATGGGTGAAGGTGCTTGGAGGGGATCTGGGAGGCTGGATTTTCTGAAAAGGGAAAAAGCAGACCTTGGAAGCTACGGCAGGTTGGAGCATTTCACCTCTGCATCCCCAGGACGGTTCTAGTATATGTTTTTGAATGGATACAAAAATAAAAAAAAAAGCCCAGCAGGGGCTCATGAGAGGAAGTCATGCAAAACTCATTTCTCACCTGGGCAATTGAAACTGCAGGTGTCCCCACCCTGGGTGTCTGCTCCCTCTGATTCTCCCTTTATATCACCCCAGAGTGATCCTTCAAAGAGTGCAGATCTGATCATGCCTTGTTCCAGTTACAAAGCTCTGACATTTTCCTGTTCCTCGAGGATAAAGGCCCATCTCCCCAGGCCAGCAGGAGAACCCCCGCCTGGGCCCTGCCACTCTCCTCCAGGACCTCTGCGTCTGTGTGCGGGCACACGGGAACTCGGGGCCATCCTTCACCCAAGCTCCATCCTCTCCCGCTTCTGGGCCTTTCCCCACTGTCTGCTGTGCTCATTCTCCCTTGTTTGATGTTCCAGTGTCCTTCCCCAGAAACTTCCCCACCTCCTCTGCCTTCTTTCTGAAGCTGTCAGGACACCGACCACACTGACTTAGGACTTTTTCACAGGCTGGCTCCTCACTTTCCTCCTTCCCATGAGAGGTTTTTTAGGGCAGGGACCCTGCTTCATTCCTTTTGTGCCTCTCTGGCCTTACCCTGCATTAGATGCTCAACATACAATGGATAGATAGAAAGATGGGCGGAAGGAGGAAAAGAAGGAGGTAAGGAGGGACAGTGGGAGGGAGGGATGAATGAAACCAATCCAACTTTTTTTTTCTGCTTAGGGCACCAGACAGCTATCAGGGATGCTTTGTGGTGTCCAGACTTTTGATAAATTCTTTCATAACCTCATCCATGCCTGTGACGGAAAACTGCATTTGACATGATACTACTCAGCTGTTTGAAGAACCGCCCCCAAAGAGCACTAAATAACGGTAATCCGATGGGAAGTACCTGGTGACCAGCCAGAGGGCTCTGCTCTGGGCCATGTCATGCTCAAGTTTTAGCCGACAGAGAGGTCCTCTCTGCTTTTACTCCGCATTATTGGCAGAGATGTCATTGAAAAACGTCACTCCATGTGCCGAACTCTGCTACCTGCAGAACCTTTCTGGTCTATCGGGCCTTGAGTTATCCCCCCAAAAAGGGCACCCCTACCTCGATCATGTGCCCAATTCTCAAGACAGAGACCATCCAGTGTCTCCATGCACCGCACCCCTTTGCTTGTCGCCTCCTCCCCTGCTTCTAGCCGCACAGCTGGCTACCTGCTGCACCCAGAGCTCCCCAAATACTGTCCCCACTCCGGGCCTTTGCACTTGGTTTTGTCTCAGCCGCAAGTGTCCTTTCTCTGTGTCTCCACCCAGATGAATCCGAGGCCCAGCTCAAATAATTCTGCTTCCCGGGGCCACCGAAAGCCTTCTTCCTTGGTACTCTTTCTTCACTGCAGGCTATAACTGCCCTTACCAAGGTAGAGCTTTGATAAGTGGTGGCCAGTGAGGTTTCCTGTGTGCCTGCAGGAAAGGACGTATTGAAAGTGGCCATGACTTAGAAAACAGAGGACTTGTGTGCCACGTCCTGCTCCAGAACCTAGAACAGCTCTTTGTGTCACACATCAAGGCTTTACCTCTTCTGTTCAGCTTCCCATTTCCTGTCCCCCACCTCAACTCCAAGCCCACTCCCCTGCCAGTGTCCCCTCTTGTGTTCCAACCAGTCAAGATTCCAGACCTCCCCCATACCTGTAAGGCCTCTCTCATCTCTCCAGCTATTCCTTCTGCAAGAAGCAATGCAGTCTCTGCTTCCTCTCAGGTATTTTGTGCCACATGGGCTGCCCCATTCAGAGTTCTCACAACATAATACTCATCCATTCATTCTCGTTACATATTGCTTATATTGATGTGTGTGCCTAGGCTACCACAGAGCAGCTCCCCTGTCCCAAGATGCTGAAGAGCGGACTTCAATTCTCTCCTCTGCACCATCTAGCTACATCACGATGTGGGATGTGTTTTATTTCCTCACCTGTAACCTCTGCACTCCCAGGGACGCTGCGAGACACAATACAGCAAAGGAGGTGATGCGGATTTAATAAGCAGAAACATTTTCTAGTACGGGGAGTGTCATTGGTCCTGTTGGGGCTAAGTTCCCAGAGGGTACAGACCTATGAGCTCAGGAATTTAGACTGTCCACAGGGAGCAAGGAGCCCTTGATATCCTCCCTTTAAAGCCTTTTCAGGCCCAAGGGCATTATTTTGCTGCACAAAGGGGCTACTGATGAGCGGTGGGGGTAGGTGGAAATGTGAGCATTCCCCTAGGGAATAAAGGCAACCAGAAGTGTAATGGGGATCTGGTCATCACCCAGATGGGTTCAGGAGCCTGGAACCTACATCTATTGTGGACTCTGGAATCTGTGCCTCTTCCTCTGTATGGAGTTTTTATTCTTGCCTGTTTCCCTGCAGAAGATCAGAAGGCAAAGCTTGAAGGTGCACAGAACTGGTAGAGCACGGGAAGAGGGGGAGAGGAAGATGGTGCCTCATGCTTCTAAGTGCTGCTGGTGGTGAGGGCCATTAGAGACAAGGGCAGCAGGCCTGAGACCTGCTTGGCCTGGGACTTGCACTGCAGAGGCCTTGGGGTCCCCAAGAGGGGGCAGATCATGCTTCCTTTTTCCCATATATTCATTCCCACTTCAACAGGTTCTGGCTCTGGGCTAAACATAGGTGTGCATCCACTGCTGGTGGGGGTAGGAAGAGAGCAGGTAGTGACAGCCCACTGCCACATGTCGCTGGGGAGGGGACTCAAGGGCTCCCAGAATGTGGGAGGGGGAGTGACCTCTAACATTATGTAGCAAAGCCCTGAATGAACAAAGCCAGATGAAGTCTGGAGCTCAAGTTAGAGGTCCTAAGTTAAAAAAAATGTTAGGGCATCCCCCTATGTGATTTAAAATAAATATAATGGCTAAATTGCAAAATAAAATTATATCCTTGAAATGAAACAAGCTTACATAGATGCTGAAATTAAGACAACCCCCTTGTAGTCTTTTTTTTTTTTTTTAAGTTTGGTTTTTCCACCTTGCAGGGCCCAGACGGGACAGAGGGAAAGACAAGGGTCACAACGAAGGTCACTGTTGGCATCATTTCTTGGAGTCAGAGGGGCCTGAGCAGGGGCCTCCCTTTATAAAATTGAGCTGCTTTTGGAGATGGTGAGCTCCTCGTAGCCCACATCATAATACTTGGAGGTGCTTTCCACCACCCCTTTCACTTTGTGCATGCGATCATGAGCCCAAGGGCTGAGGCTCAAAAACTCCAGGACCACAGAGAGCTCCAGAGAGCTCTGTGGCCCTCACTTGGTTCCCCCTCCCACAGGACATGATCAAATCTTAGATTTGGGCAGGGAACTCTTCCAGCACTGAAGCCCCAGAGGGGCTGGTGGCCACTATTCAGGGCTGGTTTTTCTCCCAACTCCTTAACACCGTCTCTCCACCCAACTCTCCAGCCTGAGCCTGTCCTGCCCAGTCTCCATCAGGCTCAGCCGTCCTGAACTCACTGGGACGTCTGGCTGGAGGGAGAAGAGCCTCAGATGCTTCTACCTCCTCCCTTCCCAGCAACCTGGAAAGACTTCTGTGAGGAGCTGCTGTCTGGGGAGGACAAGGAGCAGAGTCCCTCTTCAGATGGGAAGTGCATAGTAATTAGTTTTAATAGGGAAGGAGGGGTAGCCCATTTCATTGCAGGGAAATAGGATTTTTAAATCATTTAAAGAGCTGTGTCAGCTCTAAAATGGCCTGTGGTGGGGCCTCAGAGGGGCTGGTAATTAGCTCTCTTGTCTCTAATGAAAGCAGAGGAACAGGTGGAGGGGTCACTTAATGAATGCAGGGATTAGCTTCCAAATAGGCCCGAAATAAGTAGGCAGGTGCAGAAGAGGGGTAAAGGACAGGCCTGGGCCAGCTGGGCCCCAGGCTAAGGGGAAGCCAGCCCGTGGGAACTTGGAGAAGGGGTCCAGGGTCTCCTGAGTCCCATGGAACCAGTGCCCACCCAACCCTACCTTGTGCAAAGTGCCTTCCCTCCTTCACTGTGAGAGGCTAGGAGTGGATGATGGTCTGGGGTCCCCAGCCTAGAAGCAAGGGGCTCTACTGTCAGCCATGTTCTGGAAATCCACAGCCCTGCATGAGAGCCCAGGGTAAAGTCGGGAAGCATCAGAGGAGCCAAACGAAACAACCCTTCCTCCAGGGGGCACCTCATGCATGGTATGTGTTGTTGGCAGCAGACAGGGGCCCCCACACCTCAGCCCTGGGATGCACGGCCATGAGCAACCCACTTGCCTTGGCTTCCCTCAGGATCCCTGGAAGCAGGGAGGCCCAGTAGCAGGCCTGAGGCTGAGCCCAAGCCTGGAATACCTCTCCCCTCAGAACAGGTCAGCAGGCTGAAGGCAGTGAGTCTGGAGGAAGGGGAAAGGAGGACCGGTCATGCCAACCCCATTGTGCCCTGGCCCTCTGGGCATTGCCAATTCCTGCTTTTACAGCAAATCCTCTTTTTCCCTGGAAAACTGGTCATGTGGAGTCTGCAGAGAAACTGCTTTCTTGGTGCCTGCTCTATGGAGGGCAGTAACTCCAAGAGTTCAGAATAATTAGGCTGGGATCCCCAGAAACCATGGGCCCAGCCAACATATCCCAAGTTAGTGGCATCATGGGGCAGGGAGACTGGCGATGGCAGCCAAGAACCCAAGCCCAATGTCTTGGTACCTTCAGGAATCATATTTCTTGTTAACCTGGAAAACAAAGGGAGAGAGGCACTGAGCAGACGTCAGGGCTGAGCAGCACTGCTTTCCTCTAGGAACTGTGTGCCCAAGTGGGACCCGTGGGGAATGAAGGTCTCAGGATGCAGGAGACACAGCTGGGGACCAGGCTGAGGGCCAGAAGTCAAGCTCCCAACCCAGGCTGGCCTCAGTGTGCCCCTGTCCATCACTTCCTGTCTGGGCCTCAATTTCCCCAAAGTGAGCCCATTAGAGAAGATGGTCTCTAAAGGTGAGGAAGAAAAGATCATTCTTTCCCATTCTATCTAAAGCAGGTCTCTTTCCAGGCTCTCCGCACTATCTTGAGCTTGTTATCGATCTATTTCTTTGTTTGTCGTTGGTCTCCCCCATTAACTGTAAAGCCCACACAGGGAAGGACCCTGCCTGCCTCGCCCACCAGGATTTCCATTCCTGAGCACCCACTACCACGGCGGCCACGCAGCAGGCTGGCTTCCCGACGGACTGATAGTGACGCACTGGGGCCTGCCCAGGGACTGGCCGAGCTTCCCCGGGTCGGATCACTGCTCCGGCCCACGCTACCTCCGATGACATCACCTGGAACCACTCATCCCGTCGGCAGGCTCAGGCAGGGTGTGCAGTGAGGGACAGAAGTGCCCGAGTCACTTACTCTCCCTCTCTTACCCAAGGATCACCTTCTCAGCTGGGGGAAGGGTCGTAGAGAGAAACGGGCAAGGTGGGGCGTCTAGGGGCTTTGTCATGGGTACCGTCTACCTGTGTACTCCCAGGCCCACTCCTATGGCGGGGGGGGGGGGCGGTTTCACACAGGAATTCCCCAATTGCAACCTGGAGTCAGACCAGGCCCCAGTTCAGATCCAGTTCTATTATTTACTAGAATGACACTTGGAGCCTCAGTTTCTTCAGCTGTAAAATGGGGATGATGATAATCATCTCACCTCCCTAACCGAGTTACCGAGCAGCTGAAAAGGGCTGAGCGTGTTTTTATTTAGGAAAGCCTGCTCCGTTGGTCTGCCGGGCTGATTTCCCCCATAGTCTCAGGGTGCGGTGCCCCTTCCAGGGAGCGGCCTGTGGCAGGGAAGGCAAGAGGCTGCCGTAAGGGGCCCAGGCCTCCTGCAGGAGGGCCCCGGGCCTCAGAACCGGCAGACCTAGTGGGGCTGGGTCAAGTCCGTGCTCCAGCAGCAGCTACACGTTCCGGCGTTCCCTGTGAGCCGGCTGCCGTTGTGACAGGTACCATCCACGTGATGACTCATCTAAAGCTCTGCTCGGGGCAGTCTTGACTAAGTACTATCCACATCCCCCTTGTAAAGATGAGGAAATGCCTCCTCTGTAAGTGGGAGTGAAGTGGGCTGCTGAAGGCCGGGCAGCTGCCACGCAGAGGAGCTACGGGTCTGATCTCGCGTAATCTGGCTCCTGGCCACATGCCACCGCCATGCCACGCTGTCCTTTGCCACCACAGCTGCCCTCACCCCACGCCTCCCCGGCAGTTAGATTCTTCCCAGACCTGTTGCCCATTCTGTCTCCCTGCTCTCCTGCCCCATTTCATCTCTTCCCATCTGTCTCTCTCTCCGTCTCCCCTTTCCTTCCTTCCTTCCCCCGTCTCTCTCATCTCTCCCTCTCTGTTCCTTTGTCTCAGGTAAGCATGCCATCTCTGATCCCTAAGCTGTGCTGGCAGATCGGGAGGCAGGAGGTGGGGATCCTGGGTCATTCTGAGGAGCCCTCAGACCCCCTGTGGGGAGAGCCCCATATCCCCCAAGGGCAGCAGGGAGACTGTTACAACAAGAGGGTGCCCCGGGAATGTTCCTGCCTCTGTCCCTTAGCACCTTCAGACTCTCAGAAAGACAAACCTGCACTTGCCAGAACTGTAGGAAACCCCAGGTCCCAAAGGGGCTCCCCACTCAGGAGGAAAGAATGTAAATCAAGCCCCAGGCAGGAGCCCCTGGACCAGTTCCTCTCTGGAATCTAGTTGTACCCCCGGAGAAGGCAGGGGACCGAAGGAGTAGAGACCCCAACCCAGCGCCACCAGCTTTTCCTGCAAAGGCCACAAGGTCTGTCAAACCCAGTGCCAGTGGGATAGTGTGGAGACTGGGCTGTTGGGTTGGGCTGGGAGCATCTAAGCTCAGAGAATTGAGGTCCAGGCGGCACCCATGGGAAGGCTTGCATAGGTGTGCAGCCTGCCGGGGGGGGGGGTCTAGAGAGGAAGAAATTGGTATTTGGGGGAACCCACAGCTCAGAGGATTTTTCACTATGGTTCATAAAGGGAAAGGCTGATGCCCCAGAATAAAAACCATTTGGGAGAGTCCAAAATATTTGAATCCAAGTCTGTTTTCCTCCACGGGAAATAGGCTTTAAAAGCTCATTTCTCTCTGAGCTGCAGATTTCCTTCCTGCCTGAAACCTGGCCTCAGCTTGTTTCTTTTTCCTGCTACGGCAGTTGCGTAGTAAAGCGCCCTTCGCTCTGCCCACGTGTCCTGATGGATGTGCTGAGCAGCACCTGCATTCCCCTTCCTAGGTCTGGCCCTGAGCCCTTGGAGAGGGTCCAGAGGCAAGTGTCAGCAAGGGAGGTCGCCTGTTCCACGAAGCAGGTGCAGGTGTGAAAAGGAGAAACCACAGAAAGACGTGTGATGTGAAACTCGTGTAAGCACCAGCACCAGCACCAGCCCGGAGGGAGGGGTGGTGAGTGCTGGAGACCACTGGAGCCTCGGAGGGAGCTCAGCGTGGCCGCAGGAGCAGGCAAGAACACAGAGGTGCTGCTAGGCTGGGGGCAGACCAATTGGTAGGAGGGGCTACTGCTGGGTGACGAATACGGCAGCAACAGGAGGGAGCTCAGGAACAATCAACTTGTAGTCTACTTGACTCTTGGGAGTCTGAGAGATCTGGGATACCCTCAACCCTACATCTGGGGGGCAAGAGACTCCCACCCTTGTTGAGACAAGGCAGTATGAACCCCAGGCACAGGGATTACCTTGTCCAGGGGCTTCTGATTATCTAGCACTCTTGAGCTCTGTGTCGTGTGTGTGTGTGTGTGTGTGTGTGTGTTTCATCTGATTATTTTCTCATGATTAAACCAGGATTGACCAAGTATTTTTCTGGACCAACTGATCTTCACAGCAGTCCATCTTTATCATTCATTTTTAGGCAATTGTAGTTTTAGAGGTCATGCACAGTTGCAGCACAAAGCATCTTTCCTGAATCTACCCTCACTTGGTGGCAGCGTCCCTAGATGGGTGGTGCTGGGGAGCACTCCATGCCAGACATAGACAGTCAGGCTGTGACGATCACTGACAGCTTTAAGGGAGAAAGCAATTGTCTCCACGCAGAGATCAGACTTCCTAGGCAGAAATTTCACATGGGTTCTGCCGTGGGTCCTGTGCATCTCATGATGTGGGGCACAGTTTCTGGGGTGAGGCCTGGGAGAAGAGAGATTTCATGGTGGGCCGTGCAGCACTGTCAAGATTAGAATCAAACTTCCTTCCAAACACAGACTGTGGTTCAGCTTCCGGCCAAGGAGTGGGGCATAAGCAGGCACCATATTCCGTGGGTGCCAGGCCCCTTGTTAGGGTGTCTCTGACACAGGCCACCAAGGAACGCAGGGAGGAAAGATGGGGTCCCTCGGGCTGGCGAGGAAGAGGGGACCGTGCACAACCACCACATGATGTTCGTCCGTCCACACTGCCACCATCCACGTGGCCCGGGCTGTGGCCCGGGCTAAGGCTCGAGCTGCTGTAGCCTCTAGCTGTCCATGCTTGGTACTTCCTATCTCCCCGTAGGAGACAGGAAGTCTCCTGCTACAGCCCCAAGGAGAGCCGGGTCAGAGCCATTCATGCCCTGCACTTAACCAAGTTTCCCCTATGCCACTGTGGCTGGGGAGGGGGATCAGGCTTTTCTTGGGAGCCCCTGGGGCACTCCCCAGGAGCATAATCCCTGGCCCCAAGTAGCCCCAGCAGCCCTGCCCTGCTGCCTGCTACAGGAAGAGCCCAGCCTCCTCTCTGCCCACCCCCTGCCTTCCCTTTGGTTCCACACCAGTCGCATGTCCGCAAGGCCTGTGTGGCCTCTTCTTGGGAGCAGCTGTGGACTGCTGCGGGACTTCCCAGGCGAAGGGTCTCCCACTCAGCACGTCATGATGTCCAGGATGGTAACTCCAGCTCTCGTAAAAACAGCACTTCACAGTTTAGATCTCTGCCTCATGGCTGCCCTGAGAAACAGATGAGCCCCACGTCCTGGATGGGGACCATGACACAGCCGTAAGTGGAGCCATGGTTCTGGATCTGGCATATTCCACCGCATGTTGAACTGAGGAAGCCCCCTGGCAGGGTCTACGGTGGGCAGAATGGGGCTGGGGTCCTCCTAGAAGGCCGGCTCTGCTCTCGGGGGCTTTCAGAGGCCGGCTGCCTGATGTTGAGTCTATCTCATTGTGAGTGAATTAATTGTTGTGCAACCTAGAGCGGTGAGACAAGTTAATTACATAATTACTGCAAAACGACATGTTATTTCATGGCTGCAATATGGGAACTCTGTTGGAAACAATTGTAATTGCCCAGAAACTGCATTCGAGTGTCTCCGTTATCTCTCGATAACCATGTAATTAACTTGTGTTACAACTTCATCTGCAGTGAACTCTGAAGTTAGGAGTTGGGGGCCTAGGGGTGGGCAGAGCCCTCCTTGGCCTGAGGGCCCAGGGAGGGTCTGGCACGGTGTGTGGGGGGGGGGCGGGGAGTGTCCTGCTACCATTCAGGGAAATGATTCACTTTTCCAAGCTGAGCGAGAAAATTCCTCACGATAGACTCCAGCCTGCAAATTCATGCACTCCGACTCAGTCCCCATCTCACACGGCCACACACAGCTCCCCAGTTCCACAGTCACATCAGACACATCACACAAAACCCCCACTGCGGCCAGGCCGCCTGGCTCTTTGCCCCTCTTCTCTGTCACACAGGTGGGCGTGGCTCTGTCACAGAAGGGGGATGCCCCGCGGATGAGAACCCTTACCCCAAGATCCTTGACCCTAGCGATCCCTGCCCACGGATTGGACCACTGGGCACAAAACCACAATGTGGGGAGGTAGCCATGCTCCCACATCACTCCCAGTGGAGGAGCAGGCCTGGGGCAGGGTGACCTGCGGTTCCCCATCCAGGAGCAGGCAGAGCTAGAAGCAGTGGGCGGGCTCCATCCGCCCTGGGCTCTGGGGCCGAGGCCAGGCTGAGAACAGTCCCCGGAGGAGGAGAAGCAAGTGGCCTGACAGTGGGGGGAGCCTGTCCATACAGCCTTCCCCGTCCGGCCTTTGGATCCAACGAGCCCCTATTTTCATACCACCCAGTGTTGCCCTCGCGGGTGCAGGCTCTATGCTTGGTGCCGCGGCTGCCGCGGAGAGCAAGACAGCCGTCCTGCGGCCCGGGGGAGCCCGGTGCCCGGACCACGCCCAGGGCGGCAGCGGGCTGCTGGCCCCGCCTACTTCTGCCCACCCGCCCGTCTGCTCGCGTGTCCGGGTCGCCTGCACGGCGCGCGCAGATCTGTCCGCCTGCGTGTGTGCACTGGACGGGCTGTCTGACTCTCCGCAGTTGTCCAAGTCCTGCCGCTCCGCGGAAGGCGACCGGCCCGTCCCAGGTCTCCCTGCGGGCTTCGTCCTCACTGTGCTGGGCTCCACTCGTTTTCCTGGCTTTCTCCCTCCTCAAGGGCAAGGACTGTGTCCGATCCATGATTCATCCGCACGTCTGGTGCTTGCAGCGTGGGGCTGAGACAGAGTGGATTAAGGTTTGCTGAACGAATGAATGAAAGCCTCTAGCCTGCGTGGGCTGAATACAGGCCAACGGGATTGTTCTCGCTCACCCAGAAGAGCAGAAGGGTGGGCCCCAGAGCAGGCCCAAGCTGCAGGGAGGAGACAGCAAAAGCTGTCCATCACCCTGAAAGGGAAGAGGGTTTTGAGAATGGTATTCCCATGGTAGAAGGCTCAGGATTCGGGGTCTTACTGTGGGGGGAGATCAAGGCTGAGTTCCTGGCTGGTGGCCTCAGTGGAGGGCGGTCAAATAGGAACCCAGGGAAGGGAGGGTTTCATCTTGCCTCTCTTTATCTTGGGGGCCAGGGGAGGGGAGGACACCCCCAGTCCCACCTCTGGCTATGGGATGCGTGGGCTTGTCCTCTTCCCTCCAGCTTCTACCCCCTAAAGCCCACCTGGAGCTCCCCTGCCCTGCTCCATGTCCAGCTTTGGAGGGGCCCAAGGGAGGGCGCTGCTTCACTCCCAAGCAGAGGGGAGGGACCCCAGGTCTGTGTCAGTCAGGTGATCAACGCACAGTAACCTCCCCGGAAACATTCATAAGTTTAATCCACGCCAGTAATAAAATCGCATTACATTTCTCATAAAATAAATGTTCCCATTTATATACAGAAGACAGACTGTACAGGCCCAGCCTGGCCCCAGGAGGGGTCACACACAGACGGGCGGCAGAGGAAGGGCCGTCCCTCCCATCGAGGACGGAGGAGTTCTAATCGGCAGGAGAGTGGCTGGCCGGCCAGGCAGGTGGGCAGACGGGCAGACAGGCAGACGGACAGATGGGCCTGGAGGCCAGGCGCCGGGCATTACTGAACCTGGGATTCAAAGGTGCCATTGAGCTGTCCCTCCTCATAGTCCATCTGACACAAGATCATGTTGTTCTTCAGGAAGAATTTGTCTCCCACACAAAATCTGGAAAATCCAAGCAGGAGAGAGAGGCCATGGAGGGGTCCCAGTGGATGGTGGGGGCTGCAGATAGGCCCCAGCCCAGCCCAGGAGGTGGACATCTGAGAACTGAGGTCCTGGAGAGTTTGTTCCTTCAACTTTCCAGAAGGGATCCCCAAAGGTCTCATAGCAAACCTGGTCAATCACCCTGGGTCAGCCCAGTCCTCAGCCAGGCCCTGTAGTCTGGGGTGTAGGGCAGACAGACAGACAAGTCTGGCCCACAGTCGGGTCTTCCCTGGAGGGGTGGGGTTGGTAGGAAGGTGTAGGAATAACCTACCCCAGTCCCAGAGAGGGAGAAAGAGAGAGAAGGACAAAGAAAGAGAAAAAGACCGAGAGAGGTAGAAATGGGGAAGGAGGAAGTGGTAAAATGGTTGATTTTTCTATCCTGTTCCTTTCCCCAACTTAAGGGGATGACTCCATGAAACTCTTCCTTTGAACAGAATCTAGGTTTCCTGAAGCATCCTTCCAGGAGGAGGTGACCCTGTCCCACCATCTTCCCTCCCACCCAGAAAAGGCCTTGCTTTGCTACCCTCACCCCCCACCCCCAGTCCTTCTAAAGTATTGGAGGATTCAGCCCTTTCCCCAAAGATGTCCCCAGGGTGGCTAGGGCTTCAACCAGACCCCAGGGTCATGGGCCCAGTCCCAGCAGATCCCAATCCAACCACCAGGTGGCACTGCAACTTCACCGAGCCCTCTTAGTGGCGGGTCTGTCCAAGCCCCCAGCGATCCCCCTCCGTGTTCCCTACAGGTCCCTCGGGACCTCATCCTCTGGGAACACTTGCATGAGCTCCTTCCTGACATGGGGGGTCCTGAGAAAAGGGCTTGTCTTCCAGTGCTAGGTCCCCAGACAGGGCTGAGGGGTTCTGGCTCCTTCAGTCCCTGGGGCTTCCCACGGGGCTGGGACACTGTGTAGGGATCAGAAAGTGGCTGGGCTGGAACCAGAATCACAGGGGTGGGTAGCTGCTACCATCAGGCACACGAACACCTTCTCACTAAAATGTACACGCATGCACACACAAATGGCAGACACCCAAGGACACAGGGCGTGCACACAGACCCCTTGTACATGCGCATTTAAGCGTGTTCGCATTCACACTCATCCGTCATGCACACACATGCACACAGCGCACCCATACCTGCCTTGTCCGTGCACGTTTAAAAATCCACACACGTGCACGACACAATGTACGTACACAGCAAGCTCATGTGCGCGTGAGCCATCACACCGCTCAGACCTGGGCCCTACAGACACGCACATAACAGTGCTGGAGGGCACACATCCGGCCACACGGAACACGCACACGCACATGCATGCTCAAGACAACGTGCCCTACGAGCCCGTGGACATTTGCACGGACACCCCCACAGCGCGCTGCCCCAGCACGTGTCCGCTGGGGTCTGCTACAGGCGCAGCACTCACCTCTGGTTGCAGAGCTGGCAAGCGAAGCAATCGAGATGATAGACGTTGTCCCGGGCTCGCATCACCATCTCGAAGGCTGGGATCAGCTTGCTGCAGGCAGCGCAGTTCCCTGTGGTGCCAAAAAGCCTGCCAAGGGAAGGGCGCAGGGGGCTCAGGGGCCTGCCAGCGTCTGGGGGGCGGAGCAGCTGCCTCTACCCAGGGCCCCGCGGGTCCCTACTCCTGTGGGCTTAGCAGGTGGGCCTAGGCAAGGGAGAAGGAGCGCAGAGGGCAGCTTCTAGATTCCGCGAAGAGATTGGGCTTCAGAGAAATCGGCCCAGCCACCCAGGGAGGGGAGCATAGGCGCTCGGGGGCTGGATGACACTGCCCATCCCTGGCCTGGGCTGTCAAGGCCCCCCTCACAGGCTCCCACTGGGGTCAGGCTACTGGGACCCAGGGCCACTGGAAGAACACGGGGCTGGCCATGAGCGAGGACTCCAGAGTCACACAGGCATGAACTCGGGGGCAGTCCGCCTGCCCTCAGGCCGCTCATAGGTCTCTCTGAGCCTCATTTATTTTTTAAAACGGAGACTGAAGCGCATCCTTTGCAGGCTTGTTGTGGAAACCTCAGTTAATGCGCAGTCACGGACCACTTAGTGAACGCCTCGACCGAGTGGGTTTGCCTCATGCCAGGCATTGTTCTGAGGGCTGTACTAAGATCAACTCATTTAATCCTGACAACAACCCTATGGGGTGGTCTTTTTTCTGCAACCAACTCATGGTTGACTTGCCTGGATTCCTTTTTCCTTTTCTTGGATCTCAGTGTATCCTTTTTCAAAAGGGGGTGCTGGACTAGGTGATCCTGTTCAAATGCTTCTAAAATAGGACTGATGCCGAAAGAAAGTTCCAAGGCCATCTGGCACAAGGCCTCTTTCATGCAGCCATTCCCTCCTAGCTGCTGGTTGCCGAGCTCCAGGGATGGGGCATTCACTTTCTCCCCAAGCAGGCCAGTCTCGGGCCGGGGTTCCAATGGTCAGAGCCGGCCAGGCTCCTCCTTGCCTCTTTTCTGCACACCGGCTGAGCAAGCCCCAAGTGAGACAAGGGGGGCTGAGAGGCGGGCGAGAGACCCTCTAATCCCTGATTTGTCCAGCTCAAATTCAGGCATCTGCAGATGAGCTTGGCTCCATTATTCATCAGCCTGAGCTGCCTGGTGGCTCAGATTAAGGCAGACAAAGACTGGGCCACAACATCTGCCTGCCAAGGGGGGCCTCACTGCCCCCAGCCCAACGCCCCCATGGCTGTAGACGGGGCAGGCTTCGGACAGCCCCCTCTGAGACGGAGCAGCCCAAGGAAGCCCCACCCCCAGCCCAGCCCACTGACCTACCTGGCCCAAAGTCATTCCTTGGCCTCTGCCAGAGCCCAGAAAAAATACCTTCAAGCTTCAGTAGCTGGCAGGGCTCAGAATGCTTGCAGGTGCTTTGACTCTACTGACGAGCCCATCCTGCGCTGCCCGCCCCAGTCCAGGTCCTGGGGACTCACTGGTCAGTGTGCCAATTCTCCTCAACCCAGGAGGTTCAGCCCCCAGGGGGTGTCTGAGACCTTCCCACTTGGAGGCCCCTTCCAGGTCATCGAGGGGCGAGTCCCCAGAAATATTCTTCCTTAGCCCCTCCTCCTGGCCTCAGCCCTTTCCTCCAGCCCAGCGAGGAGCACTGAGTCACAGATCCTGGATTACTGCGACACTTTAAAAGCTTCCGGCTGGGGCGCCTGGGTGGCTCAGTTGGTTAAGCGACTGCCTTCGGCTCAGGTCATGATCCTGGAGTCCTGGGATCGAGTCCCACATCGGGCTCCCTGCTCGGCAGGGAGTCTGCTTCTCCCTCTGACCCTCCTCCCTCTCATGCTCTCTGTCTCAAATAAATAAATAAAATCTTTAAAAATAAATAAATAAAAAATAAAAGCTTCCGGCTGAAGGCAGAAGTTGAAAGAGAAGGTGCAGGCTGGTAAGCCTTAGGCTCTTCCCGAAAGTAGGGGAGCCTCTGCTGATAACCCTGCCCCCTACCACAGCCCAGACCTGGACAGAGGGAGGGCCCCACAAAGCCCTTGCCTGACCTATTAATTAGTACGACGGGCCTTCCTTCCTCGCAAGATGTGGCCACCACCACCCCGCCAAATGTAGATGCTGGGTCTCAGCCAAGGCCCCCACTCTGTGGCCTCCTCCCAGCCTTGCTGATGTCACAAATGGCCTAAGGGAAGGCTAACTGGGGGAGACAGCCCCAGGGAATAGGATCCAGGTTGTGGGGTGGGTGGGTTAGAGCTCCAAGGAATGTGAGCTGGGGAAGCTTTAGTCTTCACACTATTCACAGAGGGACAAACTGGGGCTTGGAGAAGGTCAGAAGCCAGAGGGTCCGGAGCTAGTTCAAACCCAGGTCTTTAAGCTCCGACATCAGTGGTCCTTCTCCCAGGGTCTGGCTACCTGCCAGATGCCCAGGCACCCAGATGTCTAATGCCAGGGCCCGCTGGGCATGGGGAAGAGGAGGCAAGGAGACTTCACCAGGCAGGAGGGGCCCGGGGAAGTCAGGGCTTCCCCACCTGCTCCTGGAAGGCCTCTGAGGTGTCCCCTCCCAGATTCCAGGGACAGGGTGGGTCAGAAGCACCTGGCAAAGACGGGCAGAGCCAGTCTGGTGCCCTTGGGAAACTTATCTCAGGTGCCCCACGGTCGCAAAGGCTGGCTCAGGCCCTGTGCTGGGCGCTGAGCCAAGCAGCTGATGGTGTGGCTCTGTCTTCGGGGCTCTGTGGACGTCTGGGGAAGCAGAGCCGGGCCAGGATGGTCGGAGATGAGCCCTCAGGGCCTGGGTCTAGAAGCAGGGGCGGAGCCATGCCAGGCCAGGGGAGGGGGGGGCGGGGGCCAGCGGGAGGCTCACCTCAGGTAGTCGCGTCGGCACAGGATGAGGTTGGCCTTGGTGTAGAGGGTGGAGCCCACCTCCCCCAGGCGGCAGTCACAGCAGGCACACTTGAGGCAGTCCTCATGCCAGTATTTGTCCAGCGCCTTCAGCAGGTAGCGGTCCTTGATCTTGCGGTTGCAGCCCGCACAGCCCTTCTGCTTGCCTTTGGGCTGGACGGAGAGCATCGGAACGCCTGTGGATGGACGGACGACAGACAGATGGACACGGGATGGACTCTGTGGCCCCGGGCCTCAGGGCCCATCCCTAGAGGAATGGGAGCCCCCTGCTTCTCCCTGTTGCCCCCTCCAGGGCGGGGGTTCCCAGAGTGCTCACTTGCTCCCCAGCAAGCTCCCTGCCTGGCCCCAGGTCCTGTCCTTTGAGCTGCATGGCACAGGCTGTTCCCCTGGCCTGCGAAGGTCCTTCCAGAAGCTGTAGGCAGACTGCAGAGCCCCGCGTCTCGCATCTGCTTGGCTGCACAGCACCCATGTAGCCCCAAGGCCCATAGTCCCCCCGAGCTGTTTCTCCCCACCCGGCCACTGCCTTCTGTGGGGCCTGCTCGACAGGAGGCCTGAAACTCTCCACAGGCAGCCGCCATCTGACTGGCTCTCCCAGTGGCCCCAAGAACTGAATCTCACAACGGGCTGGGGTCCACTAGAACTCCCAGATCTTTTTGCTACCTCAAGCCTTCCTGACATAGTTTGTGCCTTGGGCCATTTTACCCTCAAAAGTCAGGCTACAGCCTCTTGGTTTACTCATGTAAAACTGTGGCGGGATCAGAAAGCAAGTGGGGCGCCCCCTGACACTCCCAGTGGGGAGCGGGAGCTCTGGGTCTCCTGGAGGGAGTGTGCAGGGAGGCAGCTGGGCCTGGCCTCCTCGGGACTCTCCCCCAGGAATGCTTCTAGCTAGATTCAAACTTCCTACCTGCCCTGGCCTGAGGATGGGGAGGTTCTGAGTCTCTGAATCCTTGCTCCTCCCACCAGGACACGGGTCTCTGAGCCATGGGCCCCCTCCCAGGGCCCATGCATGCTTCTCAACGTATAAGAAAAAATACAAAGGGTAAGAATTTCAGCATGGAGTTTATTGGAAGGAGAAGCTGACCTCCCAGTAGGCAAGCGTGTGCACTCATGCACACCCCACCCCACGCACACAGGCATAGCGCGCAGTCACGTGCAGGCATGTGCACAGAGGCTCAGGCTCCTAGTCCCTGGCCTTGGGGCCACAAGGAGTAATCTCAGGGAGCAACAGTTGAGGAGGAGGTGGGGACAGTGGTCATCCTGAGTCTGGACATCGAATGTGGAGCCCTGAGGCTTGGATGTGGTAAAGACTGCTTGGAGGGAAATGCAGGGAGTCTCGGAGTCCAGACCCAGGATGAGGGCAGGTGGGGGTACCTGTAGGAGTTGCCTGAGAACCCCTCGTGAAGACAATGGGGGTGGGGGTGTGCGCCTTCCCTGACCAAGGCTCGGGAGCACGGAGGAGTCCTCTCTGGAGGGAACAGCCCACCCCTTCCTGCCTCTCTGGCTCTCCACCAAGCCCATGAAGTCTGCCCTCCTCCTGGCCCCCTCCTCTCCAAGGGACCCCAGCACTCTCGAGGGCTCTGGGTTCAGCTCCCACTCCCTGGTATCCCTCCTATCCCTGCCTCTGCTCACTGCCCTCCGCCCAGAGTTTGAGCTGCTTCCTTCCCCTTCCCTCTTGCTGGTGTCTGACCCTTCCTCAGACGTCCGAAGACAGTCAGCCTCCAAGGGGCCTGTCTTAGAATCCACAGATGTCAGGTCAGAAGGGCCCTGAGAGCTCTTCCGGGCAAATGCTCCAAGGAATGATGGGGAAACTGAGGCACAGAAGGTCTGAAGGCCAGGTCTAGTGCAAGCCACTCATTATCCAGCTGGTTCGGGGGGCCCTCCCCGCTGCTGTGCCTTGGGGCCTCTTCAGACCTCTCTTGGGGAGGGGGCCCTCTAGGGCCCAGGAGCAGGACAGGTGACGGCCGAGGGGAGGGAGCACTGGCCAGCAGCGGACTCTCTCCTGCCTCCTTGCTCCAGACCCCGCAGGGCCTGTTAGCGGGGACACTTGCTGCCTAATTTCCTTAATGCAGCCCTAAAAGTTAATTGGTTTGAGAGAGTGAGGGGGCTGAGGATGACTATGTCCTCAGGCCTGCCTGTGTCCCCTCCGGCAGGGCGCAGTCTGGTCACAGAGCTGAGGCGGCCGTGGATGCCAGCTGGGGAGCGGGCATCCCTGAGAGCTAAGGGGGCTCTGAAGGGCTCCTTCCGAGGCCAGGCCTACGGGGAGGAACCGGCTGTGAGCAAACAGGGGAGGGGTCGGGAGAGCTGGATGTGAGGAGGTCTGTGGGTCCCGGGGGGGACCACTGTCCCTGGGTCCCGTGAAGGGAGCACCCAGCCCGCACAGCTAGAAGTACACACGCACCAACTTGGAAAACCTCAGGCCTGGCCTCTACGAGAGCCCTGCCAAGGCTGGTTCTCCCCTTGGTACCTGGACGGGCAGCAGGCCCGGCCCCCCTCGCCTGCCCAGGGCTCTACCCTTGTGTTATCACTAGCAGGAGGTGTGTGAGTAACTAGAATGTCCACAAGCAGGGGATACACTGGATCCACTAAGTTATACACCGAAACGAGGAGGGACCCCAGCACCAGAAGTGTCTGTCCTGCTCCGTCTTCCGTCTGGCATGGCTCCTGGCCAGGCTGGCCTTCTGAGCTCAGGCCCCAGCACGCCCGGCCGCAGAGCCCACAGAGTTGTGGTCTGTAGCCCTAGCTGGCCCGGCCTGGAACCTACAGGACCCAGGGAGGCCATGAGGAGCGAAGCCACAAGCTAGCCCAGGTCCCCTGCGCCCTGCCTGTGCCTGGGCTGGCTCTGGCACACCGCCGGGCTCCGGAAGGCCTGGGAACTCTGCTTCCTGGGCCCTGGAGAACTCTTAAGAAGCCACAAGGCTTCCTGCCAAACAGTGTCTGATGTCCACCGAGGCACAGACCTCCAGCGCTAGCCTGGCTAAGGAGCTCCCGGAGCATACGGGGACCTTGGGCTCTCTCTGCCTAGAAAGGCTGAGGTCCTGGGAGATGTCTGACTCACCCCTTCCTCTTTACTGGGCACCCACACTGTGTTTGCTCTCTCACTGGGCTGGTTCAGGAGACCTGAAAACACTCCTGGAAAGGCAAGGAGGTTTAAAGGGGACATCTCTGGTCTCCTGTTCCCCAAATGGGAGTGAGATGTTCCCCAGAGGGTCAGGGCTCGCCCTCCCCGCCCTGCCTCCCCAGCCCCCACCCAGCCCGCCAGTCAGCCCTGCAGACACCTCTTCCCTCCCTCCCTCCCCTGCCTGGCTCTGGGAGCTGAGCCTTGGGCCATGCACTTTCCATTAAGGAGATAGCATCCCTTTGCTGAAGTCCATTTGGGATCCATTTTAGTGTTATCTAAAAATCAAATCTACATGGTAATCCTTTTAATGTACTCCTGACTTTAGGAAAAAAACAGCTTTGCGCTCCTTCAGGAAAGGTTTTAAAGCATTACCCAGTAATTACTACTCACCCATGAAAACACTGATATTTTACAATGGATGATGTTTGAGCCTGCCCGCACGCGCAAGCACACGCTCAGGGACACACAGGACCCTGCAAAATAACCGGTTCACATAGCCCGTGTGTTCGCCCTCCATCTCAGGGTGTGGGGAGGGGGGATGCCATTTGAGGGAGATAGGCCAAACCCCTAGCCCGCCCCTATGCCAGGCAGGCTGATAGGAGCAGGAAGCAGCCTCCCAGTCTGACTCATCTGGCTGCCAGACACTCAAACCCTCAGCTCTTTAATCTGGGGAAGAGCCAGACAGTCCCAGCGACCAGGAGGGACTGCCAGAGGTCATTTGGCTCTTCCTGCACCCACCCTCCAGCCAGGAGAGAAGCCCTCCTCTTCACTTGGACCCCCCCAAGGGGTCTGCCCAGCCAGACTCACGTCCTCAGCAATCTCTGCCCAGCTACCCCAGGCCACGCTGCCCCCCATATCGGGCATGTCAAGCCCCCCTGGCTCCCACTTCCCCTGATGCCTCCCTCCAGCGTGGACAGCAGGCTGAGCCCGGCTGGGGAGCACTCCTGCCTCGAACAAGCTCTCCAAAGCCAGTCCTCCACCCGAGAATGCCCACCCCACCCACCCCCGGTCACTCCCAGCTATGCCCTGTGCCACTGCGGCCCCCACTGGCTGCTCCAGCTGGCATCCCGAGGTCTGGGGCCCCCTCCCACATGCCATTTTGTCCTGCTTGGCACCTCGGGATCTGGTCCCTGCAGAATCCTGGAATAATATCCCTCTCCATCCTGCAAATGGACCTGGTCTGCTTCTGTCCCGGCACCTGACCTCCACCACGGCCCCAGGAAGAGATCCCTTGTCCTACCCATCCCACTCTCCACCCAAACTCAGAGTCAGCAGTGGGGGTGAGGCGCAGGGCCCGGAGCTTGAACTCCCAGAGCCTGCTTTCCAGCCTGAGCGCTGTCCCAAGGAGCTGGAGGGCCTGGCGCAAATCCCTCATCTTTCTGACTTGCTTCTGTGAAATGGGAGCCAAAAAGGTCTCTTTTCACACCGATGATGGTGAGGACAGAACAAGGTCATGCTTATGAAGCCACAGCCGAGTCTGGCTTCCAGGGGGGACTGACACGGGGACTGGGGACTATTATTAATATGCATCCCAGGATGCCCTCCCCCTGTTCTGACCCTTGTTTCCTTTTTCCTGTAACTTTTTATCTTGACACAATTTCAAACCTTCAGAGAAGTTGCAAAATAGAAAGAATTCCTGTACACCTTTTGCCTAGATTCCCTAAATAGGAACACTTTACCATATTTGCTTTATCCTTCTCTATACATCTACCTATAATTTTGTTCCTGAGTCATTTGCGAGTTGGGTTCAGACAGGAAGGCTTACATTCCTAAGTACTTTGATGTGTATTTCCTAAAAACAAGGACATTCTCTCACTTAGCCACAGTACAATTAACACCACCAGGAAATTATCATTGATCTAACACTATTACCTGCAGACTTCATTCAGATCTGACCAATTCCCCCAATAAAACCCTAATGGCAAAATAACATTCTGGATCATGCACTGCATTCACTTGTCAAGTTTAGTCTACTTAAATCTGGAAGAATTCCTAAGCCTCTCTTTGTGTTTCAAGACACCAGCATTTTTGAAGGATACAGGCCAGTTATGGAGTATCCTTCAATTTGGGTTTGTGACACATTTGATGGTGTGACTTTAATTCCTCTGTGCTTCAGTTTTCTTTATTGTAAAATGAGTATGAAAACAGTCCACATCTCATAGAGTTGCCATGAGGAATAAGGGAGTAAATCTATGTGACGTGCTCAGGACTGACTGGACCCGGCAGTCAACAGTTAGCTCTGATTAGTGTCACCCCATCTGGCACAGAGGAAGGGATGACCTTAGTCACAGCTCCATCTCAGGTCCCTCAAATAGTGACGATCACGAACTTTGAGGCAAATACACGGATTTGAGTGTGCCACCCTGGTTAAAGTCACACAGGCACCAGCTAGAGTCCAGCGTGACCCAAAGGGCAGTCCCGTGGTCACGGCGGACGTGCATAGAAGGAAGCAGCCCCGCCTGGATGACAGGCAAGCAGGTGGGAAGAGATCACTGTGGCAGCTCAGGGCAGGCTCCTTGGGGGCTGCGGGCAGGTGTCACCTTGGCATTTCTCGCCATCTCTGTAAGCGTCCCAGTATTGCTTCTCCATACCACAGCACGGCCACCCAGGGCAGAAGCTGGCCTCCCCCAGGCCTAAGGGCAACTTGCTGGGAGATAAGGCTGACTGAGCTAGCAGGGCTCAGCTTCTTAGTGCTTGGCTTACAGCAGCCTTGTGAGATAGATATCATTATTATTATTATTCCCAGTTTACCAACAGGACCCAAGGAAGGTTCCAGCCTGTCAGGGGTCACAGCGTTAGTATGGGACAGAGCTGGGATTTGAATCCTGGCCGGCTGTCTCCAGGGCCCAAGCACTGGCTTGATCGGCTGTGCGGTCAGGCTGTGTGCCGGGAACCTCCTGTGCTCGCGGACCTAGGAGGGAGGCGTTAAAACAGAGAGCAACACGGACGCAGGACTCGCACAGCAGCGCACGGATACTTGTGTGGGGACACGTAATCACATGCATGTAGGCTGGGTCCACGAGAGGGGGGACCGTGTGGTTTATTCCACAACCCAGCACAGTGCTCAGACACATCCACGCATCTGAGCACACGCATGATGGGCATGCTCATTACACACATCTATGCACAAGCAGTCACATGCACCTTTACTGCCTTTCAAAAAAACCAACATTTCCAGAAAGTAGATCGTAGCTCAAATCGAGCTCTGATTTGAGCAAAATCCACGAGTAAGAGGCCTGGTGCCCCTGTTCTCAACACCACCTTCCCAAGGAAATGGAAGGGCGAGAGCCCCTGGGTTTTACCCGAGATGACCCCTGGGAGCGCTGGTTCTTCTCCAGAAAGGCCGCCCCACATATCGCATCCCCTCTCCAGCCGCTGGGGGCGGGGTGGGGTCTGCGGGCTTGGGGAATCTGGGTCGCGGCCAACGTGCAAGGTGTTTGTGCCCACATGGGCCCGCGCCTGGGCCTAGAACGGCAGAGTAGGGTCCCAAACAGAACCAGCCAGCGCCCCCTCCATGGCATCAATCCTGTTTAATAAGGAAATTTGAAAGTGTAATCTAATTCTGCAGAATCTCTTTAAATCTCGTTTTCTCAGAAGTAACTTCATTTCGCACGGACACATCCAGCCTTGTGAGAAGGCCTCCATTTCACACCAGTTTTATCTCCACAATTTCTCGTCTCACTGCACTCCTATCCCAGGGCCTTGCCATGCGGCAGGCGAGGCCTGAACTAATAGCATTTCCTACTCATTTGGAATCAAAAGCCAATGAGAACAACTGTTGAAACGCGAGGCTACAGCCACCTAGAGCACGTTCATTACTACCCCTCCGCGCACCCCTTCGCAGGTGGTGTGCTCATTGCGTGAGATGAGGGAGAAGAGTCGGGCTCCTGTGGCCTCCAACTCCCCACTGGGCCAGGGGAGGGATGCTGGGGGTGGCGGCCAGCTCACTGGAGGACTGGCCCCTTTGGCTCTGGCACTGTCCCTTCAAGGGGGTCTGGGAGAAGAGGCAGGCGGTGTAGACCCAAAGACTGTGGGCCCTGCAGACAGGCGGCCTCGGCTTGAACTTTGGCTCCATCACGTCCCAGCTCTGCCTCAATTTCCCTACCTGCTAAATGAGGACAGCCCACTTTAAAGAATTACTCTGAGGATTAAATGAATGGACATGAAGTACAATGTATGGACATGAAGTACACTGTTTGATATAGTGGCTTAAAAAATCAGCTAAGGGACGCCTGAGTCGGTTAAGCATCTGCCTTCGGCTCAGATCATGATCCCAGGCTCCTGGGATCGAGTCCTGCTTCAGGCTCCTTGCTCAGCGGGGAGCCTGCTTAACCCTCTGCCTGGTGCTCCCCCTGCTTGTGAGCATTCTCTCTCATCCTCTCTCTCATTCTCTCTTTCTGACAAATAAATAAATCTTTAAAAAAAATCAGCTAAGAAAAATGATCTATGTCTTATGATCCAACAATTCTCTTCCTAGGTTTACCCCCACCAGCAATGACAGCTTATGCCCACCAGAGGGGATATACAAGGATGTCCAGAGCAGTTTTCTTCATAACAGCCCCAAATGCAAACACCACAAATGCCCATCAACAGTAAAATGGATAATACACTATCGTGCACCCACACAATGGAGTAACACACAGCCACGAAAAAGACGGAATCACGGATACACCTACAACATGGATGAATCAGATGGAATAATGTTGAAAGAAGCCAGACACAAAGGTATATACTGTATAATTCTATTTATATGTATTACACAAACAGGCAAAACCGATCTGCGTTGAGAAATGTCAGAATAATGGTGTGTATTATCACCTGGCAGGAGGTGTGAGGAAGCCCGGTGAAGAACTGGAAATGTCCCAGTCTTGATCTGGGTGGTGTTTAAAGGGGTGCACGTAAACGCAGAAGCTCATTGGACTGAACATTTGAGACGTGTGCATTTTACTGCATACATGTTACACCTCCAAGAAAAAAATAAAGAACTGAGATGGGCACCCCTCGGCCAGGACTTTGGATGCCTCTTCATAAAACCCACTGTTTACTCAGCACTCACGACACCCGTGATCTCAGGGAATCCTCAGATTCACTCTGGCGTCCTAATGATGACCCCCATTCAACAGACGAGGAAGCAGAGGCCTAGGGAGGTTCAAGGCCTTATCCAAGGTCACACAACTAGGAGGCGGCAGGGCAGGGACTGAATTCCCCCCTGGCGGACTCCGGAGATCAGGTTCTCAACCAGCCCACGCCCCATGGCTTCTCTGCACAGATGGGTTGAGGAAGGCTCACTGGGGCGGCATCTGGGTCCCCCTGTGTGGCCTCGATGCCAGAATGATCTGGGGTGAGGGCCGGGGGCACGCCTAGAGCAGGGCCTGGGATGAGAACAGGAGAAATGATGGCCCAGGCAGGGCACAGTCCACATGGTCTGGTGGGTCACAGGCCACTTCTGCTCAGCTGGCGGTCCCACAGAAGCTACAGCTGCTGTGGGACCTCGGAAGGGCTTCGAGGCGGGGCCAGAAAGGGGATGGGGACCAGAAGGCAGTAGAGGCAGAGTAGAGTCGAGGCAGACCTAAGATGTTTGCATCGCAGCCGGGAGAGGGACAAAGAAGCCTTGAGACGGCACATGTCCTCGGGGGGGTGGGCCGAGCTGTGAGGGGAGGGCTGGGGGCTCCAGACCCAGACCCCAATTGCTGGGGGGGGCCCTCAATCAATAGCCAGGGGCTGGTGTGTGAATGAGGGAAGAGGGGAGGGAGGGGGACCTAGAGTGGGGCCCAGCTCAGGGTAAGCAGCTGAAAGGAGGTCCAGCAATAATTGCCTTCTCTAAAGTGTTAGGTCCCTTCCAGTTTCCACAGTCCGCCACAGCAGGGCAGGCGGAAGCACCATCCAATGCTGTCCCCATACACCTGCAGCCGCTATGGTCACGTCCAATTGCATGACAATAGCCTTTATTGCCCACTCTGTGCCCAGTGCTTTACACTCGCTAACTCTCATCTTCCTGATGACCCGGAGGTCAGAGAAATCACACAACCTGCCCAAGGGCAAGCCTGGGAGTGGCCAAGTGGGGGCTTGGGACCCAGGCGTCTGGCCCCACCCCCTTCCTGCTCTATCTCCCTGCCAGAGGCAGAATGGCATCATCTTTTTCCTAAGTGGTGGGGAAAGTGAACTGCTTGGACCCAATCTGGTCCTTGCAAAAGAAGAAAGTTCTAAAGACCCCTTGTGGGGTACATCAGGGCAGGACAGGCCTCTGGGCCCCCAGTGCCCCCCAGAGGAGCCATTTCCTATGAAGGTGTATTTTTGCAGCACGTTTTGGGGGCTCAAACCTCCTTCGGAATGATGTGTCCTAAAGCCTGACCCTGCAGTGACCCTCGAGTGTCTGGAGTTGAAGGGGCTGAGGAGTTTCCTCGCACATCTCATCGGCCCTCGCTGTTGAGGGAAGCCAAACCCAGCACAGCCTGGTGTCTGGTGGTGGCTTTAGGGGACCCAGTCTAGACCTTGCAGGGGCCTGGATGATGCACTCGAGCAGGTGCAAATGGAACCTGCTCTCCAGAGACACGCCGTTTCTGCCATTCTTCAGTGAGGGGGACTTAGAAACGTTAGAAGCTGCAGGTGTTCTTTGGAGTCCATCAGGGGAATGATGTTTCAGCTAACTGCATAGTTACCTGCAGGATGAGTGCAGGCATTCTCTTCCAGTTCTCTGGTTGTTTCTGTAAGTCCCAGACACACCTCAAAAGCAATAGGTCCAAAACAGGACTCTACCTCTCCTCCCCGAAACCCGGCTCTTGTCCCCGCACCCCAGGCTTCCCCTCATCACACTAACACTGTCACCCACCCAGATGTTAAGGCCAGAGACTCAGGGTCACCCTCAGATCTTTCATCATCCTCACTCCCTCTCACCTGCTGATTGCCACTCCCCAGCCTGCCTCTCACGTCCATTTCCAGAGCCACCACCATCTTTCACCACACTATCGGCATAGCTCCCTACCAGCCTCTCATGTCTACTAGCTACAATCCATTCTTCGCATAGCAGCTACAGAAATGTTTCAAAACAAAGTAGGTCAGGTCACTGCTCAGCTTGAAACCCTTCCATAATTTCCAGTGGGCTGAGAATAACATCCACCCTCTTCAACAAGCCTATGATATCCTCATGCGGTCTGGCCCCTGCCTCCACTCCCATACTGTGTGCCAGCCACATTCCAGATCTCCCTCCTGCCTCAGGGCCTTTGCACATGCTGTCCCCCCCTTCCCAGAATACCCTTCTTTGCCTCTTCATGTGGCTGGCTCCTTCTCATCCTTGGACTTCAGCTTAAATGTCACTTCCTCAAAGAGGCTTTCCTCGATCACCTTATTTCCTTACTGAAATGACTCCCTGGTCACTTCCTTCTGAGTTTTTAAACATAATTTGTAATTGTTTTACTTTTTTTTTGTGATTGTACTTACGACAAATGATCGGTCTCTCTCATGAGAATGAAAGTGCCACAAAGGCCTACTTTGGGGGTCCTGTCTTATTCATCCACTGTGTCTCCAGCACTGAGCCCTTTTTAACTATCAGTTCAGTTAATGAATAAAGAGACGGAGCAGAATCTATCCAGATATTATTGGTAAGAGTCTGCTGGCCAGAGGGGACTGATGCAGATAGGCAGGCTCCCCGGAGATGGGAGCCTTAATCGGGCGTGTTGCTGCCCCATGCCGCACCCCGCTAGGCATCTATAGCTCTGTGGCTCTGCCAAAGCAGAGCTAACTGTGGCAGTGCCTAGGTCCTGCCATCCTCAATCTGGAATAATGAGACGCCCAGCCCAGGGCTCTAACTGAGAAATGACAGCTCTTTTGCAAATATAAACCCTCTACCCCTAGATCAAGGGACAGCAATCCTCTTCTTCAACCCCTGCAGACCTGTGAGGAATGAAGTCCCCCTCTGAATGTCCCTTTGCACATAAATACTCCATCCCAATCCTTAGGGGGTGGACGTAGAGCCCCAAAGTTCAGTCATCTGTGTAACCTCAGCAGCTCAGTCTTTCCCTTTGTGCCTGTGGCCTAGACACCCCACCTCCGCTGGCACAGACCTAGCCTCCCCTACTCCCCACCTGAGAGTCCTTTTGGCTTAGGGGTGTGACCACTCTCCCCTCCCAGCCAAGTCTGAGCCTCTGGGGGCCAATGGGAAGAAAAGGCCCCCGAAGATTACTACAGAAGAACCCCAGGCCCAAGCCTTTCTCATCTGTAGCCTCCACCAAACCCTATCCTATCCTGGGCTGCTGAAGCAAGCCCCCAGGCCCCTTGACAGGATGCTGCTTGGAGCTGCACAGCTGTGGGGAATCAGCAGGGAAGCGTCTGGAAGCTGTGTTCCCCAGACAGCAACTCAGCTGCTCCCTGGGCACCCGCAAAGCCCACGTCACCCATCTAACGAAACAGGGCTCCCAAGGGGCCTGCAATCTCTGCAGAGGAGGAGGAGGGCATGGACTCTCAGACGAGTCTCAATTTCACAGCCATCAGGGACGTGAGCACTAACGCGCTGAACCAGAAAACGAGAGTCTGGCAGGAGCTGCAGACACACCGTGAGCACCAGGGGATCAGAGATTAGGGCCCTTCAAAATCAATTTTGAATTCAAACTTTTAAATGTGTTCTCCAGACACAAGGAGGGGACCCTCCAGGCAGGCTCAGCCTAGCCAGATGCTGGGTTCTGCTTCCTTCTCGAAGCATCCAGAACTTATCTGCTAGCCACCGGCTGGCTGAGGGAAGGGAGGACAAGTGCCCCGCCCCCAGGGGTCACAAGGACAGGAGCCCCTTTGGCTCTTGCTGACCCAGCACTACCTCTGGGGTGCCTGTTGAGGCTTCCTGTTGAGACCCTGGGGGCTGCTCCACCCTCCTTTGTAGACCTGGCTGAAAGAAGCTGAAGGCAAGGCCTGTGTGGGCCAGATCCCTGTCCCCCTCCCAACCTGGTTGAGGAGGCTTGTGGGTCACCAGTGGATGAAGCCATTTAGAAGACCTTGGGAGTCAGACAGGCAGGGTTTGCATCTTAGACCAGCCACGGGCTCCCAGAGAGATCTTGGTTCAGAAGTGGATTTCCCTTCCAGAAACCGGGTGGGAGAAAGCTTCCTGTGAGTGTGTGTCTTGGAGAGCAGGCCCTGTGAAGTCAGAGTGGTCTGCAGCCCCCAGCGCAAAGGGAAAGAAAGTATCCTGCATGTGAGTCGGTAGGGCAAGCTGGCTGCCGGGCGAGCTGGTGTGGCTGCCGCAGGCCGTATCATCTAAGGCATGGTGTCTGCCACCAAGGAGCTGACAATCGTGGAGTGCTGAGTATCGTTCTGGGCCTGGCATGGTGAGATGGACAGGGACACACCAGGCAGCAGGCCTCATCAGGCAGCTGAGCAGAACAGACTGCTCAGCCAAACCCTGGAAAAGGCCCCCAGGCCCGTAGTAGGAAGGCCTTGGAGGCTCGGGCCGGCAGAGGACGCTCCTGGCAGCCTCAGCTGTGGTCCCCCTGCTCCTGCCTGGGTCCCTGCTCAGCCTCATTTGTTCCTCCAAGGGTATGATCGGCCCACCACTGATGGCTTCTCCATCTCTGGGTGGAGAAGCAGGTCCATGACAAGCCTCTCTGGCCCCAATGACCTCACAACCCCTGCTCCCCAGTTCTCTGAATCTCAGGCCACTGTTCCTTTAAGCCACGCTCCTGAGACATAAACACGAGTGACTGTGAATTACTACTTTTCAGCTGAGAGACGACAGAAGGGGTGGCTGAAGCCACCCACAGAGACCTCCCAGGGAGCCCGGAGCCCCTTTTGGAATGAGGAGCACAGGGAAAGGGCTGGGGTTGCCGGACCACATATGGGAGAGGAGGCCAGGGCTCCCCACCCCTCCCGCCCTCCAGCTTGGGAGTGGGCTGCCAGCTCTGCAAGGAAATTACAACATGGGCTTGGGTAATGCTCCTTTTAGTTACAGCATAAACTGCAGCAATAAAGCGTACCTGGGGAATGTTTAGAGAAAGCACTAATGATTTCTTCCCCAGTGGTTAATAAATTCACTTCCAGATCAATTTGTTCGCGATAGAGCCCGGCGAGCGGAACCCGCGCGGCGGGCACAGCCGAGTGTGTCTTTTTCAGTATAAATGATTTATTACGATGATTAGCGGCACATAAACAATTTAAAATACAACGCTAATTAGTTTGGGGAAGAAAGGAGGGGAAAAGCCACCCTGCCTCTCTCCCCATTGTGTTCTACTTCCCTAAGTGTGTACTTTTTAATTAAATCCAAATGTCACAATAAATTTAAAGTGTTTTATTACCACTCGGGGTAAGTTAGGCAGTCATGCAAGCCCCCCCTCTCAGGCATCTACGGGCCCGGCTGGGGGAGAGGATTGGGGGCACCAGCAGGGCCTGTCTACACACCCTCCTGGAGGCGGGAGCTCTTTCTTGAGTCCCCTGGAAACCCCTCCTGATTTCTGGCAGCCCCAAGCTGGGGAACACTGGGCCTGCCCGGGAGACCGCCCACCTCTCACCTTCCTGGCCAGCCCAGGTGATGCCTCCTCCTTAGCATCGGTCCTGAACCGCCCAGCCACTTCTCCATGGTCCAGCAATACTCTGTACCCTCTCCAAGCTCTCCACCTGTGCGAAGGGTGTAGGTTACACCTTCTGTTTTCCTGGAGGCACACTTGCCCCTTCATAGACAGCATCTCAGCACATTCCCCAGTGCGAGGAGTAGCAATTACAGTTCCAATTTTATGGTTGGGGAAATTGAGGCTCACAGAGGTGGAGCGACTTAGCCAAAGACACGCAGCTATCAAGTGGACTTTTGCCAAGTCCTTATTCATATAGCACCATTCTGCCTCGGAGCCCTCACCGGGCCATGTCTGGGGCCTCATTTCCCAGTGCCCAGGATGGGGCATGAAACGTGGTGGTGGCTCAGGCAGGCCTTTCCGGAGTGTAGAGCCCGGCCTCACCCAGAGACACACGTGAGGCAGGAGTTCAGGCAAGGGAGCTGGACTCTCATGAGTCCAGGGTCAAGGTCAGGCTCTGTCATTGGCCCACAATGTAACCTCAGTCAGGTCCTTTGGCCTCTCTGAGCTTTGCCTTCCCCGTCAGCAAAATGGGAACATGACACCCAACTCACAGGGCTAAGGAACCAAAGTAGCTAACAGCAGCAGAATGCTTTGCAATCCCTGACATGCTGTGGAAGTAACAAGTACTAACAGAGGCCCTTAAGGTGAGCAGGGATCCCTGAGAACCCCATGTCACAGATCAGAAAACTGAAGCCAGCAGGGGAAAGGACTTACCCAGGGTTCCCCCGAAACTTAGCAGCCCAGGAGGGGCCAGGCAAGGAAGCTCAGACAGCCAAGGATTTCTCTCTGAAATACTCAGGCACTGCTTATTTGAAATGAAAAACACATATCCCTACACACAGAGTTCCCATATGACCCGGCAATTCCACTCCTAAGCATATACCCAAGAAATAGTAAAAACATGTGCCCACACAAAATCTTGTATACGAATGTTCGTATCAGCATTACTCGCAATAGCTAAAAAGGATGAGTGGATAAATAAAATGTGATATGTACACACAGTGGAATATTAGTTGGTCATAAAAGGGAAGTACTGATTCATGCTACAACATGGATGAACCTTGAAAATGTCAGGCTAGGAAAAAAGTCAGCCACAAATACCACATGTTGTATGATTTCACTTATATGAAAAGTTCAGAACAGGTAAATCCACAGAGACAGAAAATAGATCTGTGGTTGCCGGGGCTGGGGGGCGGGGGGAGGGCGGGGATGGGGAGTGACTGCTAATGGGTATGAAGTTTCTTTTCAGGGTGACGGAAATGTTCTTGAATTAGGTAGAGGGGATGGTTGCACAACTGTGAATACACTAAAAACCACTGAATTATACATTTTAAAACATAAAAAACCACTGAATTATACATTTAAAAACATCTCAATAAAGCCATTAGAAAGCAAAACAAAACAAACACCCCTTTGAGAACAGGAGAAACCAGCTGAAAAGAAGGTCGAGTCCTAGGGTCAGGGGAGGGTGCCTGGGAGGTGCAGCAGTCAGCCCTCGCAGGGAAGTCAGGCCCTGCTCCCCCCATCTCCCGTTGGCTGCTCCCCAGAGCATCCCCTTGCCTGCCTTCCTTGTCCCCCCATCCAGAAATCTGGCTGAACCCACTTTTCCAGCACTGTTTCCCAGGGATCCACCACTCTCCTCTGATCTGTCTGCTTCCACCACTGCATTCACGTTTTGTCTTTTGTTGCAATTCCTGCATCTTTGGAGGCCTATGCCCTACCCACAAATTGTGCGTGCCCATGCGGGAGGGTGCCTCTCTCAGACTTTGAGCTTGTCCCACATTGGGTACCACGGGTTAGGCTATGTGCATAATGAATAAGATCACAGTGAGGCCCTCCAGGCTCCCAGCCCAGGCTCAGCTAAGGAGGGCTGCCCTCTCCCAGAGCCTGGGAGCCCCCCTGGGACAGGGGTGTGCAGGCTTGGATCCAGGCTATGGAGGCCAGGCAGGAACTGGGCAAGGCTACCTCTGGGTGAAACGAATACCGAATACTGCTGGAGGAAGAGCGCGCACACAGTGCCCAGGCTCAGGACCGCTTCCTTTGCGGCTCATCTGAGAGGGTGACTCAAGAAGATGAAGCACCCTGGCCAACAGGGGGCGCCAGGCCCACGCCATGACAGGCACACCCCGCCACGCAGAGGCTGGAGGTTGAAAGCTGGGGCACCTCAGGCCTCATCTCAGCACACAGACCAGCCCCAAGGAGGGGACGGGACAGCTCTGGTCACTAGAGGAGGATGTCTGTGCCATGGGGACGAGAGGACATAAGCCCGGGTTCTAGGCATGAGCCTGGTTCCATGAGTCTTCATGGCTTCATCATGGGCTGCTTGTCTCAGGAAGCAGCCCCTTAAGGGAAATGATCCCCCAGCTTCTCCAAACTTCTCCGAAGTCCTACAGGTCCTGGGGCTGAGGGGACCCCTCAGGGGTAAGGGGTGGAAGCTACCTTCGCTTTACGCAGCCACCATGTTCTAACTACTCCTCGGGTGGGCACAGTGCTGTCCCACGGGCCAAACTCACGCAAACATAGTCTCCCATCTGAGTTCTGCGCAAGGGGCAGGGAGGCCACTCTGGGCCCTAGTTTCCCTGTGGGGAAACAGGCTCGGGGAGGACACATGGTGCGGCCCAGGGTCACACAGCGCTGGGTGGAAGAGCAAGACTTGCCTGACAGCTCACCACCAGAGGAAGGCAGAGCAGGACTGGGATCCAAAGCCCACAGCGACTGCCTCCCTCCCAAGGCCAAAGAAAGCCACCTCTGCAGGAAGTTGTCACCAGCTCCTGCAGCCGCTGTTGCTCTTAGCGAATTTGAGAGATTTCAAATCTGCCTGCATCCGGGCTGATGCTCTGGGGGTTTCTCTCCTCTTGGCGGAGGGAATCCAAAGCCTTACCCCCCGTAAGAGAAAGCACAGCTGCTGGGATGTGGGGCCTGCAGAGAAGAAGTTGTGGTCCCGAGACAGGATGGAGCGGGCCGGCTGGGTTCCGAGGCCCTGGGCAGCCAAGCAGGAGCGGGGCCACCCACGGATGCCCCTGAGAGTCAGCTCACTGCAGAGGCAAGACCTTAGACTCCTTTGCACCACATGGAGGTGCCCTGAGACACAAAGATTCTGTTCTTCTCAGGGCCCATCTTAGCTATATATATAATTAGGGGGCAGACTACATCAGATACAGATAAGGTAGAAATATGTAGCTCTTTCCCAGAATCAGAAGCTCTCATGGAAGCCAGTCTGAGAAAGAAAACTGGCCCAGAACTAGGAGGGCCAAGAAACTCTTTAAGGACAGATCACACGAAGCAGAGGGGTTAGGAGCTGGCCCATGGGTGGCTAGGCAGGTCTGGACTGGCTGCTTCCCTGCCCTGCTGTGCTCCTGCCTGCCTCAGGCCCATGGGCTTCAGATCATTCCTTTGGAGCCTGGAAAGCCAGGATCTCGGTCCAGTCATGGGGCAGCAACAGAGAGGAAGGGGAGGGTCAGCAGAAGCCTCGGGCCAAAGCTGGGCAGAGCAAGCAAGGGCCCCTGGGACGGAGGCAGGTGAGGCCCGGTGTGCAGCCAGGACCTTTAGTCTGCCTTCCCTGGGGCTCAGCTCCGGAAGTTCAGGCCCTGCTGTTGGCAGCTAAGAGGCTCTAGTCGGGATCTTGATCCCTGGGAAACCTCAGATGAGCCACCACATTCCCAAGGCCACAGCTCCAGCCATGCCCTCTACCCTTCTTTTCCTGGACTTCAGCTGCCTCCTCTCTGACCACCCAGACCCCCATCTGCACCCTGCCCCCTCACATGCCCAGACTGCAGGCTCACGAAACTGAAGGAAGGAAGGAAGGAGCAGGGAGCAGTCTGAGGCTGGAGGGGTGGGAAGTGGACACCCTGGAAAGCTCAAAAGGAAGAATGCTTCCCCCCTCACATCATGCACTGTTTTTGCTGCCCCTAATGTTATCTCCTCTGATTTATTTTCCCCGGAGTAGCTGTGGTATAATATATTTGGTCTTTGTCTCTGGTTCCTGGCACAGAGCTCCTAAAATCCTTGGAGTTTCCTGAGTGATAGGACTATCTTTTGTGGTTCGTGAGGAGCCCCTTCTGAGCATACCTGCATTTATACTCCCGAGGTGACTTAAGGCGAGGCCCCCAGCTAGCCTCAGGGTGGGGCTGGTCCTGGTCACCAGAAAGACCAAGCAATAGGAAGGCTGGAACTTCCAGCCCTATGCACTGACAGACCTCCAGGAAAGACAGGGAGGGGGCTGGAGATTAAGCTTTACAAAAACTCTGGAACAAGACTTGATGAGCTCTGGGTTGGTGAATGCGTCCAGGTGCCAGGAGGGTGGTGCAACCCAGTTCCCTGGGGAACAGAGCTCCTGGGCTTGGGAACCACCCGCCCAGATCTCGCCCTATGTACCTCTTCATCTGTATCCTATACAGCGAACTGGTCAATGTAAGAAAATGCTTCCCTGAGTTCCGTGAGCTTTCCTAGCAAATTCTCTAACCTGAGAAGGGGATTGTGGGAACCCCGATTTATAGCAGGCTGGTCAGAAGTAGAGATGACAACTGGGATTTGTGATTGGCCTCCGAAGTGGGGGCAGTCTTGTGGGACTGAGCCCTTAAACCTGCAGGAGCTAATATATTATTAGCTAGATAGTGTCAGAATTGAGTTCAATTGTAGGACACCTAGTCTGTGTCCACTGAGAATTGGAGAACTGCTGGGTGGTGCTGGAAAACATGCCAGAGTAGTACAAATAGTCTCAACAAAGTGTAAGTCTGGGGTGCCTGGGTGGCTCAGTTGGTTAAACGTTTGCCTTCAGCTCAGGTCATGATCTCAGGGTCCTGGGATAGAGCCCTGCTCCCTGCTCAGTGGGGAGTCTACCTCTCCCCCTCCATCTGCTGCTCCCCCTGCATGTGCACGCTCTCTCTCTCAAATAATAAATAAATAAAATCTTTAAAAAGGAGACAAAGCAATCCTTGTGATCCTCTCTGCTCCCCTCCCAACCTCCTTTGCCTGTTCATTCATTCACTCACCATTCCCTTAACAAATAATTGCTAAGCATCTACTACTAGGAACTGGCCGCTAAACCGTATATTTTAATAAGAATTATACTAACATTGATGATTTTTTGTCAAGAAAGTAGTTCTTAATGAGCTTCATTAAGTCAGTTTGATTCCTTGATCAATTTTCTAGTCACTAGTGTTAAACGAAGATTTTTTTTGCCCCTTCCCCATTTTTATTTTACTAGAATTCCTTTTTTTTTTTTCCTGGCACTTAAAACAATTTTCTTTAAAAAATTCCTTTTTGGAATTATTTTCATTGGGATTGATTATTTTTAAATTTAAAGTGACTATTTGGTTCACGATCAGTTTTTGGCTCATATTAAATCTTATTAACTACAGCTTTTGACACCGTTGAGATTTCTTCTGTGATAATTATTTTACCAAAAAATATCTCCTGAGCCAACTCTGGCAGATCTAAATTTTCTCAGGAAGATTTGATTCCTCCATCAATTTTTAGTCAATAACATATTTTGCCAGGTGCAGCCTTAACTGTTGCCAGTTTTGCTTTGTGTTAATTATTTCAACCAATTTTGATTTTTTTTCCTGGATCATATTTTTTATTTTCACATTTTCAATAATATTAATGAGATGTTATTCTCACACATAGGTATATTTTAGCACTGATCTAATAAAGCATTCTGAGGATCAAAGAACAGTGTGAAAACATCCATGGGGCAGAAAGGCAGGTCACACTCTGCACTTGGGCTGAGTACCAGGTCAGAAGCCGGTACCTGAGGGAGAGCTGCCCCCTGCCCTCTGTTCCTCCAGAGCCTTAGCCCCTGCCAAGACACCTCACAGATGGGGAAGAGCTTCTGGCTGGAGTGAGAGGAGCTGCCTATAAGAGACAGCCTCTGACCGACAGGCAAAGAGATGGGGTACAGCTCTGGCATCCTGTCATGGGCTGGAGTCTGCCTCTGCTGGGCTTCAGACTTTTCTACCCAGAAAGTATCTCTGAGACATTCAGCTGAGAGAGGACCCAGATGCTTCTTGGTGCCTTAGTATCCCTGCCATAAAAGGGGGGTGGGGGGCGGGTAACTAATCAGGGTCCTTCTAGGCCTGAGGCTGTGACTTCTGGTTCACTGGCCTCCAGGCTCTGGGCCTGCTTCAGGGGTCCCCTCTAGCTCTTAGCTGAGGCTCTGCCTGGGAATAGCTGGAAATGAGACAGCCCACCTGGATTCAAAGGTGGCAAGACCAAGTATGGAGGGCTGGAGGCGACAGATGTTCTCACCTGGGATCTCTACTTCTCTGACCCCAGGACACCAAAGAAAGACAAAGAAACCTGGTCAGGGAGGTTATTCTTCTGGCCTTGGCCTCAATACACTCATTCCCCACAGACATGTCTCCATACCCAGGACCACTAGGCAGCAAGCAGCCCGCAACCCCTGAATGTAAATGGTGAAGCACAGACCCAGAGAGCAGAAGGGGCCTGCCTTGCCCAGGGACAGACTGGCCGTAGGGGTGGGGGGGCAGAGCCAGGCTGTGGATGCAGGAGTTCTGGCTCCTAGCCCTGGGCTCCAGCCCATAGGAGAGCCTCCGTCAGTCCTGCTCCCATGTGAAGAGCTGCTCAAGTGGTCTCTGCCCAGGCCGCCTCAAAGATGCTGGCTGCCCCTGGCCTGGCAACAGCCGGGGAGGGGTTGAGGGCCTCAGTCCAACAGCTGCAAGAAGACTGGCTCAGGGAGGAACCACCGTCCCCCTCTCCCAGGGTCACCACTGAGTGAGAAGAGAGGCCCTAGGGTAACAGACAGCTGCGCGGCAGGCTCCCAATGTCCTCCATAGACCTACCATCTGTGACACGAGGAATCCAGCAGTTCCCATCCCCGGTCCTGGTCCCTGCTTGTGCTTACAGTCAGTGCTATTGCCTCTCACCACCAGGGCTGGGGAGGCCTGGGAGTGCCTTTACCACCACCTCCCCAGGCTCATGGGAGGTGGAGGCCTGGTTCTCATCTGAACTCTGCCACATACTGACTTGCCGGGCTATCCTAGGCAAGTGTCTTTCCCTCTCTGAGCACAACCTACTCCTCTGCAAAATAGAGCTAGTGTTTGATCTCCCAGCCTCCCAAGGGGGCTGTGAAGATTTCATGAAAGGCTTTGAGACATCCGTGGCCTTCCCTGGTGTGAGGCAGAGGCAACGGGCCTTCTGGGGATGGAGCTGACGTTTCATTCTCTCTGGGGGCAGTTAAACTGTTGGCCACCTGGGGCCAGAGTTTGCTGATCTCTCACGGTAGGCTGATATCTAAGATGGTCCCCAACGATCCCATTTTCTGGTGTTCATGACCTTGTGTAATACCCCCAGTTCCTTGAGTTCAAGCTGGACCTAGTGACTGGCTCCCAAGGAAGAAAATACAGCCAAAGTGATGGAATGTCACATCTGTGATGAGATGTGTCATATCTTATAAAAGACTGTGACTTCCTGCTTGCTAGCAGACACTCTCTCGATGGTTTTAAGGAAACAAGCTGCCATATTGGAGAGGCCCATGTGGCACAGAAATGATGGCTGTCCCTGATCCACAGTCAGTGAGGAATGGAAGCCCTCAGCCCAACAACCCAGGAGGAATTGAATCCTGCCAACAACCAAATGAGTGAACTGGGAAGCTCAATCCCCAGATGGATCTTGACATGAGACCACGGCCCCAGCCAATGCCTCAATTATCATCTGTAAAAAAGCCTGAGCTAGAGGACCCAGCTAAGCTGTACCTGGACTCCTGACCCACGGAAACGATGCGATTAACAAGTGGGTGTTGTTTTAAGATGCTCAATTGTGAAATAATTTGTTATGCAGCAATAGGTAGTGAATACACTACTACGTTGGCATACCACACAGGATGGGGGCCTCTCCTCAGGCCAGAGAGGGGGCGCCCTGCAGACCCATCTCAGCCCCATAAGCCATTCTGTTGTGAGTTTCCCTCCAGAGTCCAGTCCTTGCTATGGGGTACTATGAGGAGCCCAGAGGACAGATTCCCCCAGCTTGCAGCTGGGCAGGCCGGGAAAGTGGGCAGAGCTGACCCACCTCCTGAAGCCAAGGCCCAGGTCCTTTCCAAAAAGCAATCCTGCCAGGGCTCCGAGCCCCACGCTTGTCTGGAGCAGAGTAAGTGTTTCAAAGTATAACTATTTCCGCTTTCTCCCCTGCTCCTCACTAAAACCTGACAAAGTTTATGGAACTGTACCAACCATTTGTAAGACCATCAGGAACTTGGCCTACTGAAGGCTCAACGGACCTAAAAGGGAGTCGTGATCACACCCAATTGACCGGTCAGAACTACTATTACAATTCACTATCCAGAATCACGAAGTGGCAGAGGTGGGATCTGAACACGGTCTGTCTGACTCAAAGCCCACACTAGTTCCACTCACTTTACAAATGGGGAAGCTGAGAAACAGAGATCAAGCATCCAGATGGCACCTGTAGGCAGCCCCCACGCAATCCTTCCCAGACACCAGGGATCAGGAATTGGAGTTTTTAAAGATTCAGGGAGGGGAGAGACAGGACAAAGCAGGTGCCAGCCATGGGCTGCAGGAGCCCCGGCCAGAGCTGCTCCCTCTTACGTGGGAAGAACGGGTCTCCTTCCCCTCTTCGTCAAGTCATCACACCAACCGGTGAGGCTGAATTATTAAAACTCCCTTCTGGGGTACCACACGGGTGTTTCTCCACTGAGACTCCGAGCAGAGGGGAGGCTGCTCCCGCCCCACAATATTAAAATGTCAGGAGTTTAAGGCCTGCGCTGGTTGAGTCATAAGTTATCAGCACCCAGTGAGGGCCGACAGAATGCCTCCCTTAAATTATTAAGCAGAAAGCATCAGACTGTAATATTTTGCTAAACCAAAGTACAGACACAGACAAAGATGTCATTTCAATATTTGAAACCAGCAAGTTTAATTTAAAATAAGAGCAAACCAATAAGCTCAGAACATAGTGGCGTATGAGAGGAAAATTATACTGTGAGAGGAAAAAAAGTGGAAGGACTTAAGAAATTTATAAAAGTAATCTCCAAGTGGAAATTAGAAATCAAGGCCTAGAAACAGAATAACACAAAAGAAATATTACTGTCCACTTTCTAAATCAATATAACACTGCTCCACGCCGGAATTACCATGGTAACTCAAGTAAAAAGAATCAAGCAATTCTTATTATTTCAAAATAAAATCACAGCCTGAAGCCTGGGTTTTATTACAACCACTGATAGATCGCTGGCTTGTATTTATCTGAAATATTGCTTTTCAATCAGCTGGTTTATGAATGTACACAGGCCTCTCACCAGCCCACTTACTGCCCCGTTTTTGAGGCGAGGGGCTAACCAATGAATTGATTCCTGCCTGGCTGCATCTGCATATAGACCCAGGCTTGAGTCAGCTCGGGTAAGCACGGAGCTTCTCACCCCTTCCACCCATCCAGTAGCATCGCAGGACAGAGAGGAAAAGCCTGAGAAGGCAGTGGGGGCTGAGCTCATTGTGGTTCCCCTCCAGGCTTGCCCTCCAATGGCAGCCCTGGAAAAACTGCCCTGGCCAGCCAGCCTCCCTCCCCTTGTCCCCAGCCATCCTCTTTCTGGCTCCTCCTCGTCTCCCTTGAACCCCCCGTCCCCCCAGTCCACCTGCTGCAACAGGGAGGCGACAGAGCACACCCTGCAGTAAAGATGGCCTGAACTCTGGCACTTGCAAGTGTGGGACCTGCGACCAATTACACAGCCTCTTTGGATAGCAGTTTTCTCATCTGTGAAATGAGGATAATACATGTGGCTTTTTCCCAGGGTGGTTCAGGGTATTCAACGAGATCATACGTGGAAGATGCTTTGGTGGAATGAGTACAGAAATGGCCCCAATTCTCTACCCCTCCTGCTGGTAGGCATGCATGCCCTTTGCAATGTGACTTTCCACCTCCTCCCTTCAAGAGCAGACTCTGACTGCCCCCATCCTACCCCCAAATTCGGGCTGGCCTTGGGATTCATTCTGGCCTACAGAATGTGGCCGAAGCGAAAACCTCCCAGAGCCAAGCCCAGGCCTCAGGAAACCTTGTGTACTTCCAGTCTCCCTCCTGACCCGTCTTTACTATGAGAACGGGCTGGAAGAGCTTGCTGGATGATGAGGGACACTTATACCCACAGCGTCCAGATCAGCTGTCTGCCAGGCATGAGACAGTCCAGCTGAGACCCGAGAAACCACTCAGCCAAGCCCAGCCTAAAGCACTGACCTACAGATTCAAGAGCTAAATGGATGCTTGTTGTTTTGAGCCTCTGAGTTTGGGGGTGGGGCGGTTGGTTATGCAGCAATAACTTGCTGATACATGTGCAGAGCACAACACCTCACTTTTAAGTAAGGGTTCACACATAGCAAGTGTTTATATGAGCCCTAAACACTGACAGGCTAAGGTCAAAGAGATCACACTGTATCTGTGCAGAGAGCAAGGTCACTGCACAGAGGCATGAGGCTTCCTGGTTGGTCAAGTGTGTACACGGACATTAGGTGCCAGTTAGGCATTGCTCCCATTACAGAGGTGTGAAAACTGAGGCCCAGTAAGTTGTCTGGAGTCACACCGCAGTCAGCTGGGACTAGCACCCGGGTCTCCTGAAGCATGCCAGTAGGCTGTGCCTGAAGACAGTAGGCCACTCAAGGAAGTTCAGCTGGGAAGAGGCAGGAGCTAGGAGCTAGTGACCCAATCTGACCCAGCAGGCCTGCACTCTGGGACATCTGCCCCTGCAACCTGGACCAGCCTGCTCAGTCCTCTCTCACCCCCTGCTTTTAATTTGCCCCAAGTTGTGTTGGCCACTGTGGATGCCTGCCTTAGATGAAACACAAAATGAATGCGCTCCAACAAAAGACCACCAAGGGAGGGTGGATGTGACTCTGAGCACGGCCTGGAATGGTCTGTAAGAGGGTTTGGCCACCTGTAGGCTCCTGCAAGGCCAACTACAGGGGAAAGGGCATGCCAGGCAGGGGGAACACCATGAACAAGAGCGCGGCGGCAGTCGCGGGGTCTGCCTGGAACACGGCACAGCTGGGTCTCGCACACAACGCCAGGGCAGCACAGACCAGGGCCCTGGCTCTAGTGGGCACCAGGAGCAAGATGCCAGGGGGATGGGGAGGCCAGGCAGCAGAACAGAAATAGGTGGGGCCAGAGCCCCAGATGAATGCAATCCAGTTGTGTGCTGATCACACACACAATTCACAATTGGCTCCGCCAATGTCCATGGGGTTAATAGTCCCACCATGGCTGATTTCCCGCTACCAGTGTGATGCCACCGAACTCCAGAGCTGGGAAGACAGGTGTAAAGATCAGCTCTTGTAGGCCAATACAAGCCGACTCCACTGGTGTGGTCCTATCCCGAGTGCAGGCCTGCCAGGCCAACTCACTCTAGTAGCACTGGGAAGAGTTAAGCCCGAGGCAGGGAGGATGCCCTCCGTGCCTCAGCGTCCTTCCACCACAGGCAGGGCGGGCAGGCAGGATGGGCTAAATGCCATCTGCACCTCTGGGGCTGCTCTAGTCCATGAAGACCCTGCCACAGGACTAACATTTGAGGACAGAACTGTGTCCTGTGGGCCGTCAGCAGGCTGGCTGGGGCCACAACTGGGATGCTCAGGCACCTGGCAGCAGGACAGGTGATGTCCCTCCTAATCGGGCTTTTCTATCACCCAGCCTCATCATGCCTCAGGGCAAAGATCAGAAGGCACGGAACCTGGGCAGAGAACCCAGAAAGATGCTGAAGCTCTGGGTTCCCTACATGAGCCCGGGCAACTCTCCTGCCCACTTTCAGCCTTGACTGTCCCCCTGTAGATGGAAGGGCTTGCAGAGAGGGGTCTTGGAGGCTTCTTCCTACAACGTTACCTGCCTTGGGGATCTGGTTAGTGGTAAGTAGTGAAGTCAGCCTGCCTCCTGGATAGCAGTGATCAGTGGTCATGATGGATAAACTGGAAGAGGTAGTGAGTGAACAAGGCACCACAATGGGCACCAGATTATTTGATCATATTGTAACTGTGTGGAGAACAATGTCACCTCACACCAGCATGAGGCTTCCTCCTGGTTTATCAGGTGTATACATGGACATCATCTCATTTCATTCTCTTTAACCACCCAACCAGTTAGATGCAACTGTTCTCATTGTAGAGATGAGAGCTAGAGAGGCAGAGTAACTTGAGCATTGGGTGGGCATGGGGTACAAACCCATAGTGGACATGTTGGACCTGCAGAGCTTAGCAGGGTGGTGGAAGTGGCAGCCAGCCCACTGGTTCCTGGCATGCTGTGGTACCAATGCCCTTTTCTCTACTTTCCTCCCTAACTCCTTCCAGTCTCCTTCCCGATCAGTGGCTCCTCTGGGCCGTGGAGGTGGATCTGAACAGCAGCCTTGGCCTGCTGTCTCCTTGGGGGCAGCTCTGGAGGGGGCCCACATTTGCTGAAGACCCCAGAATGGCTTGGGTCCTGCCCCTCAGTAGGCTCCCCAGCTCTGTCTTCTGCTCAGAGAAGGCCCGGCCCCATCCAACCATGGCCACTTCCCAACTCTAGCAGCCGTGCATGCACAGCCCACTGCGCCGAGGCCGAACCTCATGTTCCTCTGCCCGTGACCACAGAGGGGTGGCCGCCCATGCCCGCTGGCAATCATCCATCTGTTCCAAGGGAGAGAGACCAAAATAGATCTCTTCTTGGTCCTACTTACAAATGGGGCCCTGCTGGGAGGCTCCTTAAATGGAAGTGGGTGGGGCGGCCTCCAGGTCTGACTCTGGGACCCCGGCTGGGGTGGGGAAGCAGCTCTCTGAGGGATGAGAGGCAGGCCCCGGCTCTAGGAGAACGCACATTTCCTTGTGCTAAAAGCATCTTTGTGGGACATGTTCAGAAAAAGAGAGACAGTAAGACAGAAAGGCAGCTACAGAGGCCAAGTGAGTGGCCACGTCAGCGCCAAGCCCCGGCACGCAAAGGGTGAAGCTTTTAGGCGAGCGGCGGCCAGTGATCTCAGCTTCCCCCAGTCCTAATGCTCCTGAAAAGCTCTCTCCCACTCCCTGTAATTGGGCATCAGTAGTTAATGCAGTATTGACTGCATTACACGCTCCCGTGCCTCCCTTCACTAATGCCAATTGCATCACCTTGTACAGTCACCAGCTTGCTTAGCCAATAGCCGTTAAAAGCAATCCAAATCATGAATCATATGGGAAACTTTTAGCAAGACACTGCCATCCAAGGAGACAATTTACAGTTGAGTTAATCTGGGTACATTAGCGAGACATGGATTCTGGACGACAGACCAATTTATGTTGTTTCCCTGTCCCCCGCCCCACCCCCTTAGTGTTCCGTGTGGGCAAATGAACGGAAGAGCGGGGAACAGAGAGAGAAGCACCTGCTTCTTTACACAAGGCTCCGGGAGGGGGTGAGGGAGACCCGTCTTTATAGGCTCTCTGCCGGGCTGAATTGGGGCAGGAAGGGTAAGCAGCTGTACATGCTGCTCAAGATGTGGGAAGCCTCGTCCCCAGCAGCTGAGGAGGTAGCTGCTGCCGAGCTGCCAGTGGTAGCTGCAGATGGACACCCTCCTCCTCTAGGCCCCGGGCAAGTGTCAAGCCTGGTCCCCCCCACGCCAGGCTCACCAGGCCTTTACACACCCTCGGCAGACACCAGTGCCTGCTGGGCTCTGCCTTCCTGCCGACCCACTGGGGTCTCTGGCGTGGAAAAGCATCAGGGCGCACTCCCCGCCTCCATCTCTGGGGCCAGGAAGGGTCCCGGCCACACTCTGCTAGGAGAGACCCCAGGGACTTTTGCACTCCGGGGCATGATGGCATAGCCCATGAGGTCCTGCTGAGGGCTGAGCAAAAGCTGGTCAGTCCCCAGGAATAGCCAAGAGCCCGCCCTGGCAGATGAACCAGGTCCACTGCGGAGGCCACACTCATAGCGGTCATTAACTATTGAAGACTCGCTGTCTGGACCTCCTCAGCCAGCTCCGCTCTCCTTAGGCAATTTTACTTATTCAAAATGCTCTCAGAATCATGTCTGGTGTTTAGCTCTGCAATCCGCCTGCTGTTTCCTATGGTCACCCCAGTCTTCCTACGGGGCCGCCGCAGAGGCCGCTTACCTGCCTTTCTCCAGCACGCACCCCCAAGAGGGCGCCCGCAGCGTCTCCTGCTCAGTCCCCCCCACAATCCAAGGCTCTCCCTGTGCTTGGGGTTGCCTGGACCCTCTGCTGCCTGCCTCTGAGTACTCAAGGGCCGATTCTCCAATGGCCTGAGGACTAATCTGGTTCTCAGGGCTCAGGACAGGAGCTCCCGTTGCTCCTTGGAGACTGCAAGCCCCCTCTGCCCCGGAAGGCCCCCAGCCGAGTGCTAGCTCAAGCACCCGTGCCAGGGAAAGAAGGGCTCTTTCTCCGGGAAAGTTGGAGCAGGGCTTCCTTTGCTGACAGGCAGGCCCGATGGCATTTAGAAAGCCCGGACCCTGAGTTCCAGTAAAGTGGAGATGGCTAGGCCAAGAGCAAGCGTCCAAATGAAAGCAATTAATCTTAAAACCAGAAGTTTAACCATTTGCAAAACAGATCTTTCCTCTCTGTGGTGGCCCTTCACTGCTCGACCTAATGGATTACTTTATTAATAATGCACTGTGCTTAAAAGCAAAAAAAAAAAATTTTTTTTCTGACGATTCAATACTTCAGAAAGTCTCTTAAACCCGTTGCTACGGCAAAGCGATTGATATTTTATTATCTTTCAGAAGTGCAACATGAAAGCCCTGCTGCCCAGCAGAGCAAGAGCTTTGGTCCTCGGCAGCTAGCAGACCTGACTTCAACCAGAGGAGCCCCGGTCTCTTCCGACAAGATGCTGTCAGGTGGAGAAAAGGCATTGGGGGTGGTTAATAAGAGCCCCGAGTCCCTGCTGTAGCCAGACAAAGGGTGCGGCGCTGCATCCCGGAGGGATATGCTTCTTGGGGGCCCTGGGGGGCAAGGCTGCCACCTAGCCCAGAGGGCCACCTGCTGAAAGGGCATAAGTGCCAGGAAGAAATCGGGCAGCAGGCTCGGAGGGACAGATGAGTCGATCCAGAGCCTTTCTCCTTTCCCCAATGGAAGGTGCCACCTTCAGGGTTTCCTGGAATTAGGGGAGGCCAGCCTCTAACAGGGAGTGGAGGGCAGATGTATGAGCAGAAAGATTGCTTTTGGAGGACACCTCTGGGCTGGGCAGGACAAGAATTAAACGGCTCCTCAGGGCCCCAGCTGCCTACTACCTTGCTGGTGCTCTGGGCCCCAGAGCTCAGTGGTATGAACTGTAGGGGGCACCATGTTGTTCAGACTGAGCCGAGTGGGGGACTGAGGGGCATCATGAGCTCTCCTCTGCAAATCTGGCGGAGACGAGGGGAAACACGCAGGCCCAAGGGTGGCTGTCTGGAGGCAGGATACTGGCTAAAATGACCTCCAGGTATCTATTCGTATCCAGGGCTCATCCGAAAATCTTGAGTATCACCGAGCTCAAAGGAACTCTGGGGTGCCTGCACAGAGCACTACCTAGATGGCAGTGGTGGGGTCATCTTGTTACATGAGACCAATCTCCCTGCCTGAGGCCTCCCACGTATAGGGCCTGGGTTTTCTCCATTTCTGGCTTGAGCCTGGGGAACAAGCATGCCAAATAACCACGGCTGAAGACATACCCTGAGGTCCACATCTCCCCATGGGGAGAGTACCTCCACACACCGAGGAGGGGCCCTCTGCACTGGCTTCTGCAAGCCCCTCATTTTACCAAGAGGGAAAGTGAAGGCTAGCTCTGGGCATGACTGGTCTGAGAGAACCTGGGGAGCTCACGACAAAATGCCTCTTCCCTCCTGGTCTGGCCTGACCGGGTCCTTCTCCCTGTCATTCTATACAGAACTGCAGAAGCCTAGTCCTCTGACAGCCCCCAGAGGGATCCTGGAGAGGCCCTGAAGAGCTGAGAGCATACTAGAGATGGAGGTCGCACCCCGGCCAGCCCCTGGCAAATGCATTCTTTTGGCCAGAAGCACTTAGTTGCCCCTTTCCTCTCTTACTGTATACATGCTGAGAAACAGCCTTCAAGGCTCCCCCACATGCCACCCCCAGGCCAGACACTTTAAATGTCCCTCCCTAAAGGAGGTCTCAGAGGCGGTGGGGAGGCTAGGGGCACCAGCATGTGGTAGCAGCGAAGTGCACGTCCTGTGTGACCTTGAGCAAGTCACTTAACTTGGAATTTTCACCAAGTGACCATGTCAGTAACACCACTCACCCAGGCACAGGCCCAGGGGAGACTCCCTAGTAGAAGGTCAGAGAATGGCCACCACCATCAATCCAAGAGGATTACTGGTGACACGTGCAAACCACCTTCTCAGTTCCTTACCAGTAGAAACCAGGCGACAGCATGGGTGCCAACAATTACATCATCTCCCTACAACACCAACACACCAGGCAACCCTCACCTACAGGGCAGGAGGGCCCGGGGCCAGCCAAGGAACACCTACTGTTTGGCCGCCCGCGTCTGCGTTTGGGTCACGGGGCACCCACTTGGTTTTACCCTTAAGTGAGCTGCGTTCCCCAACCTCTCCTAAACATACCAGGACCCTTCCAGTCAGGAAGGCTTTGGGGTCTATGGGACCACGTGCTAGAGGCTTGCAGCTACCACGGGCCCCTGTGTTCTGACCTCTGGGGCGCACTGAGGCTCCTGATCACGTCAGGTTCAGGCCATTCTCCAGGGCCTCGCCTGCACGAGTGCCACCGGCCGGTGGCGGGACACTTTCTTCCTCGGGGCCAAACTCCCGCCTGCGCGCTCAGGGGACGGGGAGACAGCGGGCCGGCACAGGAGGCGTCTGTCTCCCCGAGGGGCCGGCGGGCCTTCGCCTCGCCCGCCGGGCGCCTCGGGGCCAGCACGGTCTTCCCGCGCGCCCGCTGGCCGCAAGCTCTGGCGTCCGATTCTCCCGAGGCCCCTGATTTGCTCGGCGCTCCCGGCCTCTCGGGTTACCCGGCCGGCGCGAGGCAGAGCGCGAGGGAGATGGCTGCGGTGAGAGGAGCCGCCGCAAAGACCAGACGCGGCGCGCGGAGCGCCACTGCGCCGAGATCCGAGGGGACCGGAGCCTGCACGCGGCCGCCCCACCGCCCGCCCGCCAGCCAGCAGGCTCCCTCCCCGCTCCCCCGGCCCCACCTGGCCGCCCCCGCCCCCGCCCCCGGCCCGGCCCCCGGCGCGCCGCCCGCCCCCGGCAACCCCGGCACAGCCCGGCGTGTGCGCGCCCGCGTCCCGGCGTGTGCTCCCGCGCGCCGCGGCGGGGGGCGAGGGGGTGCGGGGCGGCGGCCCCCTGCCCGCCACCTACCGTCCTCCTTGTCCAGCACCATCATCTCGGGCGCTCCGTGTCCAGCCGCAGCTCGGCTCGGCCGGGAGAAGGGCGCCGATTCCGGGCGCGCTTCGGCGGGGCGGCCGGTCCTCGGGCAGCGAGCGGGCTCTAATTACCCGCTTGTCCGGCTCTTAACCTAGATTGCACTCAGCTAGAATTACATTCAGGAGCGAAGCACTTCGCAGATACAAAAGCAGTCTCACCTACTTTTGTGCCTCAGAATTGCAAGGAACTACGAACTGCAATTTAGAGGGAGAGAGAGAGGGAGAGAGAAGGGGGAAGAGAGGATCAGAGCCGTTTCTTTGATTCTCACCTTCTAAATGGCTCAATTTGCCCAGTATAATCTGTCTTAATGTAATTGCATTTGATAGCTCATAACCCTGGCTCTGGCAACGACACAGCTTTCAGCCTCATAAAGTGTTTTCCCCTCGGATTTAATCTGAATCTCAATCTAAAATTATATTCAAAGAGATGGGGGAATCTCGGCGGCCGTCTCCCGCTGCCTTTCTCCCTCCATGTATGAGGTTTGCACTCCTGCTACTGAATAAATGCACACATTTCCCGAGGCCCCCCTCCCTCCCGGGTTAATGGGGAGTGGAGACGCGCGGCTGCCCGGCTCCGCAGCGCCACCTGGAGGTCGCTCGGCCCTAGCTCGGCGCTTGGTTCTGCGCAGCACCCAGGGTCCTCATCCCAGATATTTGTCCCGTGGACCACGCTTTTTTTCCACTCCCAACCCCTCAGCCTTAGTTTCTGACCCCCGCCCCCCGCCCACCTGAGCGATCTTTCTCTGATCTCGTACCCTCCGTTCCTACCAGCTCTGCCGGAGGCTTCCGGTTGCCTCCTGGATTGTTTGGCAAAGTTAACACTCTGCAGGGTACAAACTCTCCCACTTTGAGTCTTCCAGCATCACCCTTATCCCAGCAACTCCCACCCCCCAAGAGCATCCTAATTCCATAGGGAGCAGGATCCTGTCTCAGCTTCTCTCTGAGCAAGCACAGCATGGCTTTGAAGGTTTTTCTCATTCCAAAACTATTTATTGAGCATGTATTATTCTAAGGCACTGGCGAAACCACAGTGAACAAAAGATTCCTATTTCGGAGTTGAAAATTCTTGCTCTGTAACTCAGGAGGCAGGAAGGAAGATAGTGTCCATCTCCTCTCCTCCTGAACCCTACTTTTCCCCAAGAGCCTTGGGGCTAGTGCCCAGGCTGCCTACTCTAGGAAGGCCACTCTTAAATACCAAGAGCTTTTTTTTTTTTCCCTCTTGATGGTACCATGTTCCAAGAGGGAATGGAAATATTAATGGATTTTCTAAAGGCCAAGGAGGGCTGCAAAAAGACGTGTCAGAGGTTCATCCCTGGCAGACACTTCTGAGGACTAGACCCAGGCAAGGAGAAGGCAAGAACCACCAGTTGGGATTTCATCCCATCTCTGCCTATGACCAATGGTGGGACCTTAGCAAATCACTTTGTCTGGGCCTCAGTTTCCCTGTTTGTGAAGTGGGAGACCTGCTCCGCTATCCAAGGTTGCTGTGGGGATTAGATGAGCTAATGTATGTGAATGTGCCTTGTAAACTGTGGCACCCGACCATGGGGGGACTTACTGAGTATACATGAGACCTGGAGGCCAGGCTGGGCCCCTGAAGCCCCGGGAGGCTCCAAAGCAGGGTACCTGACAGGGGTGGAAATGGGGGAGTGGGGCTACAGCCCATCTTCCTCTAGCCTAAGCGGGGAAGTCAGGCTCTGAGAAAATAGAAGAGAGGCTGCTTCTAATGAGATGCCTCATCCGCAGCTCAGAGGGTTTCGCTTTCCCCTTCATCTTGAATACTTAATCCTAATAGTCCTTGAGCATATTTGATGTTAAATATACCATTTTGCTCAGCCTCACTGTCCCTCAGGACTGCGAGCTTGAGGTCTCCCCCGCCACTGCAGCCCGAGCTATACCCCGAGGGTCTGAAGGAGGCTTAGCCACTGCTGCTTCGGACACATTTCGTACCAACCCCTCACCCCAGCCGGAGCTGGGGGCCACACAGGGTCAACAGCAATGGGCCTGACAGGCTGGCAAGGGGTAGCTTCTGGCTCTAGACGCCTCTGTGCTACCTGATCCCTCCATAAGGGCTGCAGCTTTACTCTCAAGTCCCAGGGCCGCTCCTCCTCCCTTTCAAGGGTCTGGCCCTGACTCACAAACCAGGACTTGACTAGCTGGGGGCATTTTCCCACTCTCTTGTTCATGTGTTGGGCTTGGGGCTCTGTCCCAACACCAGCTCCCCCAAGCCTCCAATTAGCAGCTACCCCATCAGCATCCCCCTGGGGAGTCGGGGGCCCTGTGCCCCCCACCTCAGGGACAGGAGCAGGCCTGGGCTGCTGAGCCAGGGGCTGAAGAAGCAGGTAGGGTATGTCAGCAGGGGATCGCTGCTGTGTGTGAAACGCTGCTCGTGTCCACAGGCAGCTCTCTCTGCACCCCCAGTTGGGAGCATCGAGCTCCCACAGTGATCTGGAAAAGGGCCTCCACAGAGGCCTTCCACTTTATAGAGCTACCCAGCAAGCCTTGGAGGGTTTAGGTGACTGGAGCTCTTAGCCAGGAAGGGGCTTGCTGGATGGACAGGGCCAGACATAAGCCTCACCCATCCAGCAGCCACCCTCTCAGCTCAGGGGGAATTGCTGGGCAGGCAGGTAACCCCTGTGCCCGGGCCTACGCCCCACCCGAGCTGTCTCCAGGTCCAGGCGCACGCTCGCAACACCAGGGTGGAATCCTCGATCCCCTGCGGCTGGGGGAGGTAGTCTGCACCCAACACAGTCCACAGGAGATGAGCATGTACTCTCAAGTCAATGTTGCCAAGAGTGCTCTGGAATGTCCTTGAAATGCCTCTAGGGACAAGAGACGCAGACCAGCTGATCAGCCCCCAGGTTATGGTGAGGAGAAAGGGGGTGCTCCTGGCTGCCTTTCAAAGTCTGGGGCAGGTCCTAGCAGTTTGTCCCTGCACCTGGCAGGAAAGTCCTGAGGAAGGGTTCCTGCACTGGGTTTGGGAGGTGTGTGTAGGGGGGCAGGGGGAGACTCTTTGCCCCAGGGTCTGGGCAGACCAGATATTCCAGAACTCAGCGGAGGCTGTCAGATGTGCCTCAGCCTGAGGGCCCTGCTTCCAACACAGTGCCGCTGTCTCCAAGATGGCGTTACCAGTGGGCTTCACAGGTGAAGCTCACAGAGGTATCTGGACTGACAAGGGCCCCTTCCCTGTGGCCGTCACAGCTGACAGGACCAAGTGACCCCACAGATTTTGCAGCACAATCAGGAGGCCTGCTGGCCAAGTTCAGATGCCCTGCTCTGCCCTCTTCTAACACAAAAGCAGCCTAAACACAGGAATTTGCAATTAGCTAGAGTGGAGAAGTACACAGTTGACAAACTTTCCCCCTTTGGTTTCTGGAAGACCTTCTAGGAAGCTGCAGTTACCATCTGTTAGGCCTGGTGGAGGCCTAGGCCAAATCTGCCCCCCAGAAAGCAAGTCTCTCCCATCCTCCCGAAGAAGGCCAAGCCACCCCTGCAAAACAGCTCTGAGAAGGTTGTGGATGTAGGCTGACACGCTGTCTTGGTTTGTCCAGGACTGAGGGGTTTCCCAGGAGGCAGGACTTTTCAGGGCTAAAACCAGACGGTTCCGGGCAAACCAAGACAGTTGAAGACCACAGTGGAAGATGGTAGGCTGGGACAAGGGACTAGTGGCGCCAGAGAGAAAGGTCAGGCAGCCAGACCCTTCCCTGCACACCAGCAGCTGCCTCCCAGCCTCAAATTTCCCCAGCCTCCTGCTCAGGGCTTCATCCCCCCTGGGCACTAAGGAACTGCCCTAGCCCCTGGGGATCGTCCCATGGGGCAGCCAGGCTGTGTCTTCTCTTGCAGATCGGTAGTTACAGTGGGAAAGCTGTGAGTTGGACTCAGGGGTGGATCCATATTTTTTGAGAGCCAAGCTTACTTATGCAGTTTAGGGGTCGGGGGTGCTCTTTAAGAAAAGGAATACAAGCCTGCTAACACAAAATGACCACCGAAGGACTATGAAGCTTAAACTTCATTGGCTTCAAGGTAAATCCGCTCCCCGATATTCTGGTTACAGGGCCCGACCCTAGCCAGCAGGGCACCTCCCGACACACTTGGCTGGCGGAACCGTGCCAGGGGTGAAGCAACGTGACCCATCCCTCAGCTATGAAGTTCCAGATCTGAGGGACCCCAGGACCGTGCCGGTTTGCCTGCAGGTTCTCTGGGTATCCCCCTGGGGGAGCCGTTCCGCAGTCGGGGGCGGAAGGGGGGACGCGCAGACACCCAGGGAGCCTAGGAGACTCGGGGGCTGGGGGCACTGCGGGGAAGCCCGCGGCGCGGGTCGCAGAGGCGCTCCCCGTGTCTGCGAGACGGCAAGAGCCAGAGAGAAAGTTCCCGGCCCGAGCGAGCGGGGCTGGGGCTCGCGGCGGCCCGGGTGACTTCCCGACCTGGCTGCAGAACCCTGGGGCTGAGCCCCGCACCCCCGGCCCGCACGCCCGCGCGCACACCCAGCGCCGCGCTTCCGGGAAGCGGCCGAGCTGCCGGAGGCTGCCGAGGCCGGCGCGGGGGACGCTGCCGCCGCGAGGCGAGCGGGGTGGCCTCGGCAGGGCCCGCGCCCTCCCCCCAACCCGGGACACCTACCGTCCTCCTGGTCCAACACCATGGTCCCCCGGCGGCGCCAGCCCGGCACGGGCCGAGGACGCTGAGGGGCACGCGGCTCGGACTCCGCCGCCGCCCGCCTGCGCTGCTCCCGCCGGCCCCGCGCGGGCTCCGCGCCCCGCGAACGGCGGCCGGGGACGGGGGCGGGCGGACCGGAGCCTGCAGCTCAGCCCCGCGGGCCGGGAGCGCGGGAGAGCGGGCGCGTCCCGGGGGCGGGGGCGGGGGCGGGGGCGGGGGCGGGGGCGCGTCGGTCCGCCGCGGGGTCGCGGGAGCCGCGCGAGCAGCCGCTGCCCGGGCCGGGCCGGAGCCGCCGCCGGAGCCGCCGCGCGCCCGTTCTCCGTCCGCGCGGGCCGCGCTAGCCTCTGCCGAGTGCAGCCTGCGTTTCCCAGGGCCCCTCAGCTCCCCTGTTAATTAAATCAATTCATTATGCTCAGATCTGATTAGCGGCCCTTCCCCCTTTTGAATCAATTATTCAATACACAAACATAATTGCTTGGGCCAGAGGTGCCCGCCATTAGCTTATTTAACTCCAAGGACACTAATTACCCGCAGGGCACGGGAACTTTTCTCATTAATTCTGACAAAACACAAAAGCACAGCCAGTGTGTGCGTGTGAGCGACTGTGTGTGTGTGTGTGTGTGTGTGTGTGTGTGACCACACGCCAGAGCTAGGGCAGTGTGGGGTGGTGAGCCGCCGTGTGAGCGTGGCGGTAGCGGAATGTGTACGATCGCGGGTGGGAGTTTGAGTCGGTGGCCGCGCGGGTGTGAGTGGGGGATCCGTGCGTGTGACTGTGAGTGCATCGAGCTGGGTGTGGCTCTGGGTCTGGGGACTGCGGGCCAGGGTTAGAGACCCAGCGCAGGAATGGTGAGATTGTAAGTGCTTCTGTGTGTGACTTTGTGGATTTGACTCCGTGGCTACTGTGGTGGGCGCCCCATCCCCTTTCTTTTTTCATTACTGCCCGGCATTGCCGGTTGCACATTCAAGCCCATGGGCTAAGTGCAGAGCACAGAAGAGAAATGTGAGGATCTGGAAGTGGTGGGTGGTGTTTCTGCACCGGCTGGGCTATGCTTCTCCCTCCCCGGCCACCCCAGGCTCCCCCAGCCCACCCCCTTTTAAAACTCCAGGTTCCCATGCTCCCCTTCCTTGGCCCATCTCGGTACTGCCTCCCACCCCACCCCATCCCCAGCCTTTATCCTACAGCCCTCCCCGCCCCTGCCTCTACCCCTATTTCCACAGGTGCCTGCCACCCAGGCACACCCCCACCCAACTCCGCCCACCCTCTGCCTAGTTCTTCCCTCCTGTCTGCCAGGCTGAACCGAGGGTGTGTCTGTGGTTGACCAACTTCACATTTTACCTCCCAGGAAATCTCTATTGAGAGCGAGCGAGTATGAGAGCCCACAGAGGCTGGGACACAGAGGGTAATTGATTCCCCCAAATTAGGTTTCTGCTTTCTAAAGACCAGTATTGTTCCTGTTCTCAATGTGCACAGAGGTATTGAAGATTTCCTTTTTGTTTCCTCAGGCAATGAATGAGCTTAATCCATTTGGCTTTATAAATCAGGAAACTAATATTCGCTCCTTCCATGGCAGCTTTTTAAAAAATTTAATTGGTGGTGGGGAGGGGCACATTTTGTCACCCTTATGCTGTCCCCAAGCCACCACTTACCAAAACATATTCTGACTGAGGGGTGGAGAACAGGCTGGGCGGAGGTGGGAAGGGGAGGCTCATCCTGATTTTCCCTGCCCTCCTCTGTCCTTGCACTTGGACTCACACAGTATCTGAAAAGTTTGTGAAATGACTGAATGATACTCAACTGGGTGAAGAAAAGGGGAGCGTAGAGGTGCTCTTCAGAATGATCTTCCAAGTCTGCTACTCGCAGTCTTCCACTAGCACTGAATGTAAGCACACCACACCCAGGGGTGGCAAGTCCTCCTCCTCACCATCCTGCACAAGCCGCTAAAGTCATCTTCCTGTTGTCAGGATCTGACCCTGCCACTCCCTTTCTCAAAAACCTTCCATGGCTCTCCAGTGTCCTGGTGACAAAACCCCAACTATTTATCCTCTCATTTCAGGTCCTTCCTCAAGATCTGAAGAAGTCTTTGTGACCACCACTATCCCTTATTTCCACTGATCTCTATTGATTTCCAGCAACCACCTTTACACTCCTGCCCCACCCTCTGGACTATTTTCCTATCACTGAACATATCCGGCAGGTTCCGGCTCCAGGGACTCCTCTCAGGGAATCCCTCTGCTTAGGAAGCCCCGGCCCATGTCTCAAAATCCTCTAAGGAAACAGCTCCTCTCTGTTCCTCTAAGTGGGTGTCTCTGTGTGAAGACTGTTATTGCTGAGGGGTGTGTGGATTATTTAGTTGAGGCCTGGGGGATGAGATCAGCCGCCGAGGGGAGTGTTTCAGCTCTCCCCTGGAGTGGGAGGAGAGATACGGTATCAAGAGTCTACACTGGGTCACTGGAGAAAATGGAAGCTGCAGAGGCAGGGGAATGAACCCTGCTTTCCTGAAATTTAGATACAGGAATGGAGGCTCAGAAAGAGGGACACTTGGGCATCATCTTCCTCCCCACCCCCAGGATCTCAGATGGCATGGGACCGGAGCCCAGAAACATGCTTTCTCTGTCGGCCCAATATTTGGGTCTCCATAGTGTTTAGTCCTCTGGGTCGGTAGGCATAGCCACTGCCTACATTAGTGATAGCTGTTTCCTGCAGTAGGGCAATCGGCCAAGGGGGCAGGAGGGAGCTGAAGTTCTGCCCTCTTTCTGCTTTCTAAACCGTGGGCCTGGTGTAGGCTGCACCCACTCAGAGAAAGCACCTTTTTCTAATTTGTGCAAGGACCCCATGTGGGCTAGCATGGCCCTCCAATTGAGAATCTCTGCTTGGCCAGAGTTCACACTCAGAGAAGCCAGCCTGAGAGGTCCCCCAGCCATCCCTGTGCCCTGCCACAGCCCCCCAACCAAGGATCTGGTGAGCTCTTAGGAGACCATTCTCCTAGTTGTCACAGAGAAAAAGAGAGTTCAGAGAGCTTAACCATCACAGAGTGGTCAGGGATATTGAAATAGAAGCCCAGCCCCAAGCCCTGGTGAAAGACATTGAACTCAGTCCACAGCTGAGATTCAGACATGGACAGACCTACCATGAAGACAGAGGTCCCTAACAGGGGCCATGTTGGAGGAGAGAGAGAGTGAGGTTCCTGGGACAGGACCAGACTGAACCACAAGGCCTGGAGTTTGGTGGGCTAAGTCCCAGGTACAGTGCTAAGCTGGGCCTGACGCACTCCCAACCAGCGCCCCAGGAAGTGGAGAGCAGTGGTAGAAATGAGGAACCGGTCACTCTGGGCCCCTCGCTCTGCTATGGGATCCCCTCTGAAAGAGCTGGTCACTAGGAGCAGGGGGTATCTCCAAGCTGGGTCAAAAAGGATAAGAGCAGCTAGGGTCAGCAGCTTGGTGGCGTTGGCAGAAGCACAGGCATGGAATGGGTGACAAGACGGCAGGAGCATCAGACAGCAGCTGTAATTACACAAGAGGCATCTATACCTCAGGCCCATCAACCCCACCTCCCAACGCTGGAATTGTTAGAGATGAGAAAGTGACTTTTTCCAGAACTCAAATTCTCATGGTGCCCAGAGGTACTTGGGTTACACGCGTCAGCATTCCCAGAAGGTCTCACAACTTTTTGGAAAGGAGGTTCCTGAAGAGGAGAATCAGGGGATCAGATTTGGGAGCTAATTATCGTAAATGTGTGAGACCTGATACTTGGTATTTGTATGGCTTTTATGTTCCAACCTGTCTTAGCTAGCTACATGATGCGCATGAAGGGAAAGGCTGTGTGAGCAAGAAAGAGCCAGAACAATGAGAGGGGAGCAGCCCCCACTGGCCACTTTGCCTGGTGGCAATGGAGCTTGGCAGGAGCCACGAAGGGCACTACATCAAGGTCATCAGGCAGATCAAAGGCTTTCCTTGCACTGCCCCTCGCTGCCTAGAGGGCCTCTTGAGGCCATGCTTGCTCTCCAATGCTCCTGTACTTCTACTTCATTTCCTTCTCATCTCCCCAACCATCTGGTCCTCCTGCCCCATTCCAGTTTCAGCAGATGACATCACCTCTGACCTGACTCAGATGAGAGAAGGTATCAGACAGGAAGGCCCTCCCTTTCCTGCCTCCAGTCTATGCTCCTACCTTTATCGTCAGCATCTGCAGCAGAGCCCTGGTCACAAGCACCTTCTCTCCCGAAAAAGTGGCAAATATGACCTTCCTCCTCCCTGGGCCCTATTCCTCAGCTGGTGCCCTGGCCCACCTGCTACCACCTGTCAAGGTGTTCTGTTGGCTCTTCCTGGCCCCTTCGATCTCCCCTTTCTGCTGGACAGTTTACCATAGCATGGAAAAAGGTCTGGTGTCTCATCTAAAACAAGCAAGTCCCTGGACTGCACATCATTCTTGAGAGATACTTTGCCACCCATTCCCTTTTCTTGTCTGACTTCCTTACCTCCTGCTCTTCCCGCACCCACTCCTATCAGGTCTCTACAAGGCTTGCCAAGGTCACCAGTGATTTTTATGACACGAAGGGATTATTTTCAGGCCTCACTTGACCCGACCTCCCAGCATTTAATAATGCATTTAATTCCTTCCTTCTTGAACGTGATTTTTCCCTATACTAACATGCTGTCTGAGTTTTCCTCGTCCCCCAGTGGACATTGCCTTTCACCTTAGCTATTGCTGGCCCTCCTCTTTCATCTAGTCTTTAGCTGTTGACATTCCTCAGGACTGGGTCCTGGGCCATCTTAGAACACCTTCCCCTGGGGTGCCACCCATGGCTGCCAGTGTGTGTGACCTTCACTAGGATCTCTGCTTTGAGTTCCATTCCAGTATTTCCAAATGCTCTCTTGACATCTCCACTTGGATGTCTCAAAGGCATCTTAAATTTTAAAATCCGAATTGAACTCTTGATATTTCTTCCAAAATCTTTCTTCACCTTGTTTCAGTTAACTGGCCACTCCATTTTTAATACCAGAATTTCAATCAAGCCAACAAAAGTAAAAAAAAAGAGAGAGAGCGAGAGAAAGAAAGAAAAAAAAGAAAGAGAAAAGAAGTAAAGCTAAGTATATCAGGTTATTACACTGTTAGTTATTACACTAACTGCATTCCTCTATCGAAAGACAAAAGTCTGAATAAGTTAACTAATAAAATACAGCCAAATGCTGTTTACAAGAAATACTCCCAAACAAGCAATATTAATGTCAAATCAAACTAACTTCCAGGCCTCAAACATGAGCTGCTTGGAAATGAAGAAATACTCTCTTAAAATTACTAGTGGATCAAAAATAAGATCAAAACTGAAATTGCAAATCATCTAGAAATGAAAAAGAGAACACAGAGTGCCATGCAGAACTTCTGGGACACAGCTGTACTTAGAGGAAAAAATATAGCCTTACATGCTTTTAATATTAAACAAACAAAAAAAGGACTACAGCAATCTTGGTATTTAACCAAAGAAATCAGAAAGAGAACAAACTAAGCCAAAAGAATGTAGAAAGAGATCAATAAAGTCAAAATCAGAAATTAATTTAATAGAAAATAAGCTAATAATAGTAAAAAAATAATTAAAAGAAAAATTAAAACTCAAATTCATTTCTTGAAACGACCCACAAAATAGGCAAAACTGGTTGGGAAAAAAAAAGGCAAAATACACAATATTACTCAGCCATAGAAAAGAATGAAATCTTGCCATTTGCAACAATGTGGTTGGAGCTAGAGAGTATTATGCTACAAGAAATAAGTCAGTCAGAGAAAGACAGATACCGTATGATTTCATTCATATGTGGGATTTAAGAAACAAAACAACTGAGCACAGGGGCAAAAAAAAAAAAAAAGAGAGAGAGAGAGGCAAACCAGGAAACAGACTCTTTAACTATAGAGAACAAACTGATGGTTACCAGAGGGGAGGTGGATGGGGGGGGATGAGTGAAACAGGTGATGGGGATTAAGGAGTGCACTTGTGATGAGCACTGGATGTTGTATGGAAGTGCTGAATCACTGTATTGTACACCTGAAACTAATATTATGCTGTACATTAACTGACTGGAATTTAAATAAAAATTTAAAAAAAAATAAAGAGATATATCACACATACAGAAAACATTAAAGAATTATAACAATAACATGTGTAAGCCTATGAAAATCCATGTGAACCAAGAGGAAATGGATGATTTCCAGGCAAAGTAGAAAATTAATAAAATTGAGTATAGAAGTTGAAATTCTGAATAGACCAATAAACAGAAGAGATTTAAAAAGAAATGAAAACTCTGCCATTAAAATATCACAAGACACCATATGATCCAGAAATTCCACTTCTGGGCATATACCCAAAAGAACTCAAAGCAAGCTTTCGAATAGATATTTGTACACCCATGTTCATGGCAGCATTATCCACAAAAGCCAAAAGGTGGAAGCAACTCAGGTATCTTTCGATGGGTGAATGAATAATCAAAATGTGTATATATAGATATACATATATATACATTATATATATACATTATATATATACACACACACACACACACATATATATATATAATGAAATATTATTCAACCTTAAAAAGGGAGGAAATTCTGACACCTGCTACAACATGGATTAACCATGAGGACAATAAGCGGAGTGGAATAAGCCAGTCACAAAAAGACAAATACTGTATGATTCTGCTTATACAAGGTACCTAGAATAGTTACAAGGTACCTAGAATAGTTAGATTCATAAAGACAAAAGCCACCATTACCAGGGACTGGGGGGAGGGAGAAATGGTGAGTTTTTGTTTAATGGGTGTAGAGTTTCAGTTTGACAAGATGAAAAAAATTCTGGAGATTGGTTGCACAACAATATGAATGTGCTTAACATCACTGAACTTCACACTTAAAAATGGTTGAGCCAGTAAACTTTATGTTATGTGCATTTCACCATAATTAGAAATAAAATACAAAATATCACAAGGCACAGATTATATTGGAGATGAGTTTTATATAATCTTTTTTTTTTTAAAGATTTTATTTATCCATTTAATTGGACAGAGAGAGACAGCGAGAGAGGGAACACAAGCAAGGGGAGTGGGTGAGGGAGAAGCAGGCTTCCCGCCAAGCAGGGAGCCCGATGCGGGGCTCGATCCCAGGACTCTGGACATCATGACCTGAGCCCAGGACTCTGGAGATCATGACCTGAGCTGAAGGCAGTCGCTTAACCAACTGAGCCACCCAGGCGCCCCAGAGTTTTACATAATCTTTAAAAACAGATGATTTTTAATGTTACTTAAACTATTCCAGACAAAAGAAAAAGTTGGAAATCTTCCTAGTTTGTTTTATGAGCTAGCATTTTCTTAATTCCCAAACCTTATAAAGATTAAATTTAAAAAGAAAGAAAAAGAATCACAGAGCAGTTTAAATGCAAAATCTGATATAAGATGTTAGCTAACTGGATATGGGAAAAGTAGCAAAAGAATAATACACCATATAAGGGAGAGTTTATTTTTTAACACTGACAACATCATTCAGCATCAGAAAATCTATCAATATAAGTCACGACATCAACAAATAAAGGGAATAAAATACAATGATAGTAATGGATGCCAAAAATCACTTGATAAAATTCAGCAGTTATTGCTAATCATATATTAAAACAGAAATAGAAGAAAACTACTTCAATTTGATAGACTGTTTACCAAAACCCAGTAGTAAATATATAAACAATGACATTCAAAAGCCATTTCCAGAAATTGGGAACAAGATGGGATGCTCATCTTCATCACTATTATTCAACATATTTTAGAAATTCTAACCAATTCAATAAGACAAGAAAATGAACTAATCAGAATAAGTAGCTGTTTTAAAAAGGATGAAAATATGTTTGTTCACAAATAATGTGCTTATACATCGAGAAAATCCAATAAAATTTAGGTCAAAAGCTATTAGGTTAATTAGATCATGGGGAAGTTAGCTAAATACAAGGTAAATGGAAATATGTATTTTTTCCCTAAATGCAATGAGGTATTAGAAATAGAAATGAAGGAACAGATCATCTGCAATAGTGACAAAACAATAAAATATTCAGGAATCATTTTAAAACAAGAACCACCATCACAAAGTTAAAGATCTTCTTTGAAGAAAGCCATGAAACTACACTGAAGCACATATAACAAGATCCAAACATATAGTAAGACAGCCGGGTTTCAAAGATTTATTCTCATAAATGGTGAATCCTTTCCAAATTAATTTATAGATTTAATGCAATTTCTCTTAGAATCCCAAATAAAAAAAGTTTTTTAGAACTGCTAAAATTTCCAGTTTGAAAAATAAATATCTGAGGCTAGTTAAGAACACATGAAAAGGAAGATTAGTTGGAGAGAACTTGTGTTATTGGATACTCACACTACAAAGCCACTGTGATCTGAGCGGTAGGGTGTAAATCAGGGGGAGATAAGTAGATCAGAGGAATAGAGAGCCAATAAATAAGTCCAAATATAAAAAGGACTTTAATATATGATAAAAGTTGCATTTCAATTCATCAGAGAAAAAAATTAATAAATGGACTACCATCTAAATAGACATTTCTCTAAGGAAGACATACAAATAAGCCAATAAGCACCTGAAAAGATGCTCAATATCATTGGAAATACACATCAAATCACAATAAGCACTTCACAGCCACTAGGAAGCTAGTATCAGAAAGTCAGATAATGGGGCGCCTGGGTGGCTCAGTCGGTTAAGCATCTGCCTTCAGCTCAGGTAAAGATCTCAGGGTCTGGGATTGAGTCCCACGTCGGGGCTTCTTCCTCCCCTCTGCCCCTTCCCCCCACTCATGCTTGCTCTCTATCTCAAATAAACAAAATCTTTAAAAAAAAAGTCAGAAAATAACGAATGTTGGTGAAGATATGGAGAAATCAGAACTCATACACTGTGAGTAGGAATGTGAAATGGAGCAACCACTTTGGAAAACAGCTTGCTGTCTCCTCAAAAGTTAAACACAGAATCACCCTATGACCCATCACTTCCACTCCTAAGTATACAGCCAAGAGAATGGAAAACATACATCTATACAAACATTTGTACAGTAATGTTTATGATGGTATTATTTATGATAGCCAAAAGAGGAGGAAAAAAACAAATGTTCAGCAACTGGCAAATGGATATTATTCAGCCATAGAAAGGAATGAAGTACTGATACATGCCACAAAACGGATGAACCTTGAAATCATGGTGCTGAATGAAAGAAGGCAGTGAGAAAAGTCCGTTCATATGAAATGCCAAGAATAGGCAAGTCTAGAGAGACAGAAAGCAGATGAGTGAGTGCCAGGTGCTGGGAGTTATAGGGGATAACAGCCAAAGGGTTTGGAGTTCCTTTTTGAGGAGATGAAAGTGATCTGAAATTGATTGTGCTGAATCACCTATCTGTGAGTAGACTAACGTGTATTGAATGGGTGAATTTTATGGTATGTGAATTATATCTCAACAAAGTCATCTTAAAAAATGGTGTTGCCATATTGGTTGTCCATTTGGAAGAAACAAAAGGGGTCCCTACCCCCCAAATATAAAGACTATGTTCCAAATGAGTTAGAGATTTTAACATAAAAGTGAAACAATGAAAATATTAGAAATGTTAGGGGAAAAATTGAATAGATTTAGATAATATGAATGAATTTGGTGGATACCTGCAAGAGTAACAAAAGAAAAGACATACTTGATTTGATTTTTAAAACTTCAATTGCAAGAGATTACATAAACAAAGAAAAAAAGACAAATGATATACCAGAAAAATATTTGCAAAATATATAACAGTGAAAGGAAAAATATGCAAAGAATATACAAAGAATTTCTCTACTTTGTAAAGAAAAAAGACAAAGGCCCAGGAGAAAAAATGGAAAAAAGGTATGAACAGGCCATTCTGGGAGGAGGAAATCTAAATGGCCAATAAAGTGCTTTCCCTCATTATTAGTTGGGAAAATGCAAATTTTTTAAAAGATTTTATTTATTTATTTGTCAGAGAAAGAGAGAGAGAGAAAACACAATCAGGAGGAGTGACAGGCAGAGGGAGAAGCAGGCTCCCCGCTGAGCAAGGAGCCTGATGTGGGACTCTATCCCAAGACTCTGGGATCATGACCTGAGCCTAGGCAGACGCTTAACTGACTGAGCCACCCAAGCATCCCAAGGGAAAATGCAAATTAAGCAAAATCAGTTTTCATTACCTTAATTCATCAGATTGGCAAAAATGTTTTAAAGAGTAAAATGGTCAGGTCTGCTAAAAATTTGAGAAAATGGCTAATTTCATTTGTTGCTGAGCAAGTAATCTGGCACTATCTATTAAAATTAAAAACGCACATGCCTTTCGACCCAGAAATCCTCCAACTGGGAATGCATCCTATGGGGGGAAAAATCACCTGTATACAAGGATAACCCTATCATTTCTGCATTGCCTGTGGTGGCAGAAAATGAAACTATCTGGATACCACTATCAATCAACGGCTGACTACATTGTTGTACAACCTCATGAAGAATATCATGCAGCTGTTAAAAGATGAGTTAGAGCTACAGCTACTGACTCGCAGAGGATGTCTGTGATGTACTGTTAAAGTTAGAAAAGTAGGTTGCGGTAGCAAGTAATATCACCCCATTTAAAAGAAGACCTCTTTCTGTTCATATGAACATGAAGAAAAGATGTGCCCGGCTGCCCCTGTTCAGACTGTCAGTATGGTGACCTTAGCAGGTGAGAACGGAAGGTGGGAATTAAGGGGAAAGCATTACCTTTTTTTATTATACACTTTTAGACTCTTTTCATTAATCTGTGATTTAACAAAATTTGGAAATAAGTCAGAGGCTTTTTTGGCACTCCCTCCAATCACACAGTCACTGCTATTACCCTAGTCCGAGTGATCATTATCTTTTGCACACTACTTCAAGATCTTCTTATTGGCCTCCCTGCATCCACCCTGGGCCCCACTAATCCAGCCTCCATACTCCAGATGCAGCCAGGAGATATTTTTAAAATGCAAATCAGATTTCGTCAACCCACCCCCAAACATGTAATGGCTTCCCGGCGCTCTCCCCAGAAAGCCCCCATTCTCTGCCCGTCCCTTGGCTCTGCGTGCACAGACTTTCCCAAAGCATCTCCCATTCCTGACACCCACCACTTGCTCCCACACGGCGCAGATTGCCCTTGACATTGTCTGAACCAACACCTGTCTCAGGGCCTGCAGATGTACTGTTTCCTCTGCATGGAATATTCTTCTTCTCCTCTTCATTTGGACGTCCTCTTGCTCACCCCTCAGATCTGGGATTTAATGTCATGTCCCTTCTCGGGGTGGCCTCTCCCCTCAAGACTAGGTTAGACCTCCCTGTTACAGCCTGGCACAGCCCTCTGTTCTTTTCCTCCATAGCTCTTATCACAATGATCTAGTTAATTACATAGTTATTTGTATAATTATTTGTGTGACAGGGATAAGAGAAAAACTATTAAGCTGTAAGTGTTTGCATCTTCTCCTCCAGCCCCTGATTTGGGAGAGAAATGGGTCGGACAAGAAGGCTTCTGGGGTCTAACCCAACTCTGAGATTCTGAACTTGCTCTTGCTCTCCTCACCCCACCATCCTCCTCCCTGCCCCCCAGTTGGGAGAACTTGTCCGGCTCAAATATCTCCCTATACTCTCTGATTTATCTAGCCAACTAGCTTGTTCTGAGAACTGTGGTGACCAACCCCTCGGAGGTGCTGGTGAGCTTTCAGGCTTCCCCAGCCAGCTAGAATGAGGCACAGCTGGAGTATGGGACTCTCCCAGTCTCCAAATGGCTTTACTTCTGCACCTCCCACCCTTCAGAGACCCTCACCAAATGAACTCCCAGAGCCCCAAGGTCCCTCTGAGGCTACCCACAGTCCAGCAGCCAAACCCTAGTTTGACCTGTGGCTTCAGAATCTCAATTTGAATCCTCATTCTGCATGCTGAGGGGTCCTCTGTACCCTCTCCCGCCCTACTGATCACCTGTCCACTGAGGCCTGGAGACCTGGAGCGATCCTGGGCTGGGTCTCAGAGGCTAGGGGTTCCCACGTGCTTCTGAGGCTGGTGCTGGTTCCGGAGCTTCGTGGACTCTAACCGACTGGCCTGTGGGGCCGAGAAGCGTGACTCACTCCCAGAGAACAGACTGTTTCCCGACAAGCTCACCAGAGTGAACACACCCACACACAGGTGGTCCCCTTGGAGCTACGACCGCATGTCCCAACAGCACACACATCTCACAAGCAGTCCCAGATGCTACAGGCTGGGGCTGTGGTGGGTGGCGCTGGTCGGGGAGCCCTCGCTGTCTGTTCCCCCCAGTCTCTAGTTGGGTTCTCCTGTCCCACTCCCCTCTAGATCAAAGAGGCCAAAGGGGTTCCTCCTCACCCAGTGCCCAAACTGAGAGATCCTGCCAACTTCCACATGATATGAGGTTGGAGGAAAAAAGTCCCCCTGAAACATATAATCCCCTGTGGCTACTGCTTTCCTGGACTTGTCTGGGCTTCTCCAAGCCAGGCTTTGAGCCCTCGCACTCAGGCCACCCTTTGTGGTGAGTCATAGAAATACTTGAGTCCTGTCAGGGCTGGAGGTCACAGCTGGCCACCACTCAGGGCCTGCACTAGATGTGCCCAAGCCTGGCAGAATGAGCCACCCAAAGCCTTGGGGGGGGTGGCACATAGCCTGGGGACAGGCTGCCATTTCAAACCCTCAGAGCCTGCAGTGCCGCCCTGGGGTCTCTCAGACTTGGGGGTGACGGCTCAGGCCCGGATCTTGATTTTTGTTCTGACTTCACTTCTTGCCAATCTCAAGCAACTCTTCCTTCTTGAGTGTGGCAGACTGCGAGTGGTGTCCTTAGCCTCGGTTCTCCCCTCCCTCTGGGGCACAGGGCTGCTCCAGTGGAGACTATCTTTCCCAGCTTTTCTTGCAAGTAGGTGTAGACAAGCTACTATTCTCATCTGTAGGCAGGAGAGATAGACCGACTTTTTGCCTCTTTCGCTTATAAGGAAGCTTTCTTATAAGCTAGAATATGGACA